>NC_080686.1:45116380-47692702 GCF_030445035.2 Dasypus novemcinctus
GAAACCGTATTTTAAAATGTGGCATTTTAGGTGTTGGTAGAGGTATCTGGTGTTGCTCTGTATGGAAGCTAGACTCCTTTGTGCCAGGGGCACTTGCCATTCAAAATTTCATTTTATCAATCAGAAGAGAACAAACTACTCAACTCCACGGGTGCCATGGAGAACTCAAATGTTGGGAAATGGAGAGAGCTCAAGCTGGAGAATCAGAAAGTATGATTCAAATTCTCAACTTCCCGGTTAATGAAACTTGGTGGCAGTACAGGGCAAATCCAGGCCTCCGAAGCTTAAGTTGTATGGTACTGGCCACAGTAGTTCACTTTCCTGAGTCTGAAAGTCCTCTTCTGTGGAACATCAATAAGAATACCTGCTTTATAGAATTATTGAAAGCATTCAGCCGAAAGCATTGTGGGAAAACAGCTAGCATAGAGACTGACACGTATGACTTTAATATTTATTTTATTAATTGACTTATTTATTAAATTAGTATTATTTTTCTGTGTACCATTTTCTTTCTTTTGCTATCCTTTATTTAATTCTTTTAAAAGCCAAGTTATATTTCTTTGTGGCCTAATGGATTTTAAATGACTTGTCATGCAAAGCAATAATTTAAACCGTTCCAAAATGCAAGAAAAAATTTGGATTAAAGAAAGATTTAAAGAAAAGGCATGCAAAATTTATTTAGAACCTACATTCTTCTAACTCTTAATTCAATATAATTGAAATCATCATTTTTTTAAATGTAGGCAATGATTTATATGTTTATATGTTTAATATTTGGAAAGACTTGTTAGTGAAAATAATTATGTAATTATGTAACAATATGCCAAGGCCTGTCCAAAGGGAGAGCTAGTGATGTTTAGAAGAAGTTTTGCTGCTTTAAAATAACTGCTTTCCTTTTCATGAACATATTTTTAAATCATGAACAGAAGAAACTTCCGGGAAAGAACAATATTTTTTTTTAATTTTTAAAAGTGATACTTGAGAAAATGTGCAGTTTGTGTAGAATCTTATCTCACACTGAAGTGACAGAGCAAGAAACCTAGAGGGAAAAGAATGGAATGAATTAGCATAAATCTGTAGACAACCTGAGATACAATTTGTCCTAAGGAATTTTTCAAAATACAAATTATAAAAGGCTATGCAAGAGGAGAGCCAGCAAGATGGTGGTGAAGTAAGGAGCTCCTACAGTTGGCTCCGGCTATAGGGCAGTTAGCAAACACTCAGAGCTCTCTGGAGCTAACTGAAGCACCTGTCTGGAGGCCACAAGGCCAGAAAAGCATCCTGCAACATCCTTGGGGGAGTGGAAGGAGGAGACTGCCCATCAGCAAAGAAGACTCATAAGTAGAGCGCTCCACGTCTGAGACCAGTGCCCATCCTCCACCGGAGGCACAAGCCATGTCAGGAGCTGTCCTGTGGCTGGAATTGAAAGCTCCACTTCCCCAAAATGGGGGAGGGAGACGGTTGGATACCGATTTCAGCTATGATGAGGACATTCAGTGGGCTATAATATGATCCTGAGAACAGCTAAGGTTTGAGCCTGTCCAGGTTAGAAAGAGGCTGGGAGCTGCCATCTTAACTTCGCACATGGCACAAGGGGACGTGTGGTGGACTGAGAATCCCAGTGCTGGTGGGGACCCACTTCTTCCCATCCGGATCATATTGCACATCTAGACTAGGCCCCAGTGCCACCTCCAGCAGGGAGGAAGCTGCCGGGACCTGCACCGGCCTCTCTGGGAAATTACCAGCCAAACTGCAGAGGCCCGTGATTATCCTACTCTGGTCATAAGCCGCCCCAGAGGCTATTCTGTGATGGGAACTGGAAGTTCCGTTTCCCAGAAACAGTGGAGGAGGAGACGGTTGGGTGCCGATTTCATCTACTGATTGGGAGAGTTGTCTGACTAAGAGATAACCCTGGGAACAGGGGGGTGAGAACCAGCCCAAGTCAGAAAGAGGCCAGTAACCGCTATTCTGACTCTGCCCCTAGCCTGAGGGGAAGCCTGGCGGACAGTTTCTTTCATGCAGAGCAGCCTGTAACCCGCCTAGGCATCAACCCTGCCTCTGGCAGGGAGAAGACTGAGGAGGCCTGCACCAGCCTATACAGGTCATTGCAGGGAACTTTGGCTAACATAGGCTGAAAATCAGAAGTCTACCGGGGCAAATGTGGTCATCTTAGGACCCGCACTGCAGATTGCTGCCCACACCTGTCCATCCCTACACCAGGTAGGGGAGAAAGGGAGGTGAAGCTTCATCAGTCTCTCTGGGCAACTGTAGTCTAGGTCTGTATGTGGATTATTCCACATAGCTGTGACACTGTCCCTATCCCTGGCAAAGGAGAAAGTTGGAAGAAGCTTCATTGGTCCGCGATGCAATGAGGGCAGCTTGAGCCTCCACAACTTACAGCACTAACAGCTTGGCTCCTACTGCATAACTAGCAAGGGAGAAATGATAGGATGCCCTAAACTAGAGAGAAAAACTGCACCCAGAAAAAATACTCTAGTAAGCCAGATGCGAAGACACCAACAAAAAATTACAATCCACACCAAGAAACAGGAAGCTATGGCCCAGTTAAAAGAAGAAGATAAGCCTCCAGATGACATATAGGAATTGAGACAACTAATTACAGATGTTCAAACAAATCTCCTTAATAAATTCAATGAGCTGGGAAAAGAGATTAAGCATATTAGGAAGACATTGGATGAACAAAAAGAAGAATTTAAAAGCATGCATAGAAAAATAGCAGATCTTATGGGAATGAAAGGTGCAATCAATGAAATTTAAAAACATTGGAATCATATAATAGCAGATTTGAGAAGGCAGAAGAAAGGATTGGTGAGCTTGAAGAAATGGCCTCTGAAAGTGAACATAAAAAAGAACAGATGAAGAAAAGAATGGAAAAAATTGAACAAGGTCTCAGCAAACTAAATGACAGCAAAAGTGTGCAAACATATGTGTCATGGGTGTCCCAGAAGGAAAAGAGAAGGGAAAAGGGGCAGAAGGAATATTTAAAGAAATAATGGTAGAAAATTTCCCAACCCTATTGAAGGACATAGAAATCCATGTACAAGAAACACAATGCATTCCCATCCAAAAAGTCCAAATACACCAACTCTAAAACACATACTCAGCAGAATGTCAAATCCCAAAGACAAGGAGAGAATTCTGAGAGCAGCAAGAGAAGAGCAATGCATATCATATAAGGGATATCCAATAAAATTAAGTGCGGATTTCTCACCAGAAACCATGGAGGCAAGAAGACAGTGGTCTGATATATTTAAGATACTGCAAGAGAAAAAATTCCAGCCAAGAATCTTATATCCAGCAAGACTGTCTTTCAAAAATGAGGGTGAAATTAGAATATTCACAGATAAAAAGAAACTGAGAATTTCTAAGCAAGAGACCAGATTTCCAGGAAATACTAATGGGTATGCTAGAGCCTGAAAAGAAAAGATAGGAGAGAGGGGCCTGGAAGAGAATCTAGAAATGAAGATTATATCAATAAAAGTAACTAAAAGTGTCCAAAGAGTGATGAATATAAAATATGACAGATAAAACTCAAATAGTCAGGAATAAACTTAACCAATGATGTAAAGCACTTGTATTCAGAAAACTGTAACTCAATGTTAAACAAATCAAAAAAGCCCTAAATAACTGAAGAACATTCCATATTCATGGGTTGGAAGACTAAATATCATTAAGATGACAATTCTACTCAAGTTGATATACGGATTTAATGCAATACCAATAAAAATTCCACCAGCACTAAAGAAAACATTGAAAACATGATCATTAAATATATCTGGAAGGGTAAGGAGTCCTGAATAGCCAGAAACATCATAAAAAGAAAAGGGAACCCTCATCTCCAGACTTTAAATCATAATACCTACATACAGTGGTAAAAACAACATGGTGCTTACCTAAAGACAGGCACAATAGACCAACGGAACCAAATTTATGGTTCAGAAACAGATCCTCACAGTATGGTCAAGTGATTTTTGAATAGCCTGTCAAACTCACACAGCTCGGGCAGAACAATCCATTCAACAAATGGTGCTGGAAAGATTGGCCATCCATAGCTGAAAGAAGGAAAGAGGACCTCTATCTCACACCTTATCAAAAACTAACTCAAAATGGATCAAAAAACTCAAAATAAAAGCAAGAACCATAAAACTTCTAGAAGAAATTATTGGATAATACCTTCAAGACCTGGTGGTAAGTGGTGGATTCTTAAAGGAGATAAGAGAAGGACTGAGTGAACTACTGATGTTTAATGCATGTTGAAGTTTTAATTATCTTTACTGTAAAATTGTGGAAATGTATAGAAGGGTGGTAACACACAATGAGTAACAGCTTTTTTATAAGTGGGGATGTGACTGAAAATGGTAGTCTAGATATATAAATGCCAATTGACAGAATGGTTGAGAATAATCTAGGAACTGGGTAGCACAGTAAACCAAGAGGTGGGTGAGAATTGTGGTTGACAGTACAGATGCAAGAATGTCCTTTGTGAGCTAGAACAAATGTCATCACTACTGCAGGGTGCTGGGAATGTGGAGAAGCATGGGAAAAATACACCTGGAGTGACCTATGGACTGTGGTTAGCAGTAATAATATAATAGTCTTGCATTTATGCAAAAGATGTACTGTATTGATACTGAGTCAGTATGGAAACTGTGAGCCAAATGTACACTATGGAAATGGCGATAATCAGATGATATTATTTTATCTGTAGCAAATGACACACCACATTGTGGTGTGTTGATGGAGGGATGTTGTTTGGGAATTCTGCACATGTGCGTGATTGTTTTGTAAGTTTACAACTTCTCTCATAAAAAATATATTTAAAAAATAATAATAGGGTGGGTTGGGGAAAAAACACACCAAATGTTACATAAGAACTATGATTAGTAATAAGATTTTGACAGTGTTCTTTCATAGTTTGTAACAAACATCTCATGACAATGCAAGGTGTTAGTGGAGGGTTGACTTATGGTACCCCTTCTGAGGTCATGCATGTTTGCTTTGTAAGTTCACAACTTTCACTTTACACTTATTTGTTTATGTATGTTCATATATAAGTGATATAAAGGTAATAATACTTGGATTGGTTAGGGGAAAATATTTTGTTTAGTAGTAATATTTTGACAATGCTCTTTAATAATTAGTTAAAAAGGTTTAAAAACAATGCAAGTTATTGGTGGTAGGGTGAGATGTTATATATGTTTATTTGCTGTTATATATGTTTGTTTTATAAGTTCACAACTATTATACATTTATTGTTTAGGCATGTTTATGTATGAGTGATATATTTCAATAAATTTAAAAAAACTAGCAAAAAAAGGCTATGCAAAGTACATAAGTGATTAAACAATGTTTTCATGAAAATCTGTTAGCTTAAAAATATTAGAATATTCACAATTAAATTTAAAGGACCTGAAAAAAGGATATAAAATACTTTATATAATGCCGTATAATTCTAAATGCTTATTGTTTCATGGATCAAGAAATTAGAACAGGAAATATTAAAAAATGATAAACAGTGCATAAATATTTCAAATCTCCAATCTAAAACAGTCATATGTAGATCATCCTATTTCTCTGAAATTATTTTTTAGAAATATTCATTAAGACAGTAAGCAAACAAATAAGTTCAATAGAAAGAGAATTTTCTTATTTTCCAATCTATCTACAATTTGGTGGAATATTAATGTATTCTATAAAGTAAAGCCAAACTAAACAATCCAAGTCGAAATGTCTGAATTTTAGTGAGGGTTTATCACCTTTAACTCTGCGACCTTGGCAAAAGCAATGCAGTCCTTCTGGTGTTCAGTTTCCCCATCTATTAAATGAGTAGACTAAGTAAAATTATTTTCACAGGAAGTTTACAGGTTTTCTGTTTTCAGAAGCTGTTTTTTATTTCTAGGTTGCTCAAAGCAGATACCATAAAATGGGTTGGTTTAAACAATGAGAATTTATTCAGTTTACAGTTTTGAGATTGAGAAAAATGTCCAAATCAAGGGATCATCAAGGCAATGCTTCCTTTCCCAAGACTGGCTGCCAGTAATCCTCGGCTCCTCTGCCACATGGCAAGGCTGATGGCAGCATCTGCTGGTCCTCTCTCTCTCTGTGTCTCTCTCTTTCTCTCTCTCTCCCTCCATTCAGTTTAGAAAGGACTGAACTAAGAGGATTAAGATCCATCCTGATTACTGTGGGTCATACCTTAACTGAAGTAGCCTGGTCAAAAGTTCCTACTTACAATGGGTCCACCCCAGCAGGAAGGGATTAAATTTAAGAACGTGTGGTACATAGAGCTTCAAACCACCACAGAAGTTCAAGCCTTGCAATACTTAGGAAGGCAGTCATCAAGGAGATTTCTCACCATGCATTTCTGCTTCATGTATATTTTATCTTTAAATCTGTGAAAGCACAGGAGCAAAAGGGAATTATAGACTTATACAAATCATATGTTTGGAGGAGTCCCATTGAAAGAATATAGAACTCAGAGGTTAAAAAGCAAAGCTTATTTCACATAGCCCTATTCAATGCCAGGCCTTTTGAATGAAAATCCACCATCTCTACTCAATGTAAATCACCCCTTCCTCTGGACTCCTTTGACACTTAGTCTTAGTATACTTTACTCAGTCACATGCATGAAATTCTCTTCCTTTAGACTGTTTACTCCTTTAAATAACTCTTTATTTTCTCAGCATCTAGCAAAATGCTTGGCACCCTGTAAGCTGGCAATAATATTATCCAACCCTCTAGAGACCTTAAATTTAAATGACATAAATGCACAATGAAAAACCTTTTTAAAACAGAATCCTCACCAAAAAATGCAGAAAAACTAGGACAACTATAGTACTCAAAGGTCTTGGGAAATTAATGAGAAACTTTTTGAAATTTAGTGAGGCAAATATGTTATGCAATTATTGGGTGATATTATAATTAGTGGATGCTACATTGTATGGCTTATTTTGGTTATATATGATTAAAAATTTCTAAAATCCATATAAATCTAGAAAAATAGTCTTTTAAAATATTGGGGTAAATTATAGTTTTATTTTACACTATAATATATAATTTGTTCATTAAATTTGAAACTCCTTTAATAAACATCACATTTTATGTAACTTAGATTTTATTTAGTTTATTACAAACTGTGTAACAAAAAAATTGGCTCATTTCTTAAGAATATGATTTGACAATGTTCCTATTTCAGTAAAAGTTTGTGCTCATACAAAATGAAATAGAAAATTGAGGTGCTTTTTAGAATGACACTATAAAACCTTTGCAAATCCCCTTCATAATTTTAAATCCACATGTCTAAATTAAATATTATATAAAGACTTGTTTTTGTTAACTGCAAAATAGAATGAACTTTCCTAGAGAAGGAGTACCTTCTTTCATGCCGATATTTTCTACTCTACAAGTATAGTAAATAAACACAGGGATTACTCTCTATAAAAATGAAAGTAATTTATCCATAATTTTATTGAAGTAAGGATGATTCAATACTTGTCAAATACATTGTCTTCATTTTGCCTTCATTTCAACAAAATGACAAATCATATTTGTCATATTTTTGTTGGTTTGTTTTTATAGTTAAAGATCAATTTGCTCTCACTTTGGCATTAAGTAAGGAATTCCAGAGGGAAATCCGGCTTTAAAAATTCTGTTCTATATTCCATGACTTCCATTTCCTATTTGATAACTGTCTTAATTTATATAAGAATATGTGACAGAAGTATAACTATTTATTTTGTAGGTCCTCTCTAAGTACCACTTTGCTTATTTAACTTTAGCTAAAAGGTTAGAATTTTGAAATTTTTTCTTAAGTATATTTTTCTATGGGAAAGAATGCCATTAAACTATAGAATGAAATCTATACAGTTCATTACCTGAGAAACAGGAAAGTCATAATTGTGAAGGATTTGAAAAAGAAATTGTAAAACTGATGTATTATTTCTAATTTTCTACAAGAACAAACTCTGAAGCCTTGATCCAAAACAGGCAAGACCTTAATACCAGGACATCTTTCTTTGAAGAGGGTCACCCTGAAATCCTGACTCAAAGATCTCAGAATGTGAAAGAGAATGGCAAAACCAAGAAGTAAGATAGATAAGTGAGGCAAGACCAAAAAGTCATTTAAAGGTCGAAAGAAGAAGATAAATTCAGTTACATTATCATTTGAAAAGTGGCTTCTGCTCATGCATAAATGCCAACATTTGAAAGTTATTACCAGGAACATTGAAGGGGAAAGGCTCTCCGTTGGCCCTTTCAAGGTTCTGAACAAGAAGTTTCGTTGGTATAGAATGAATTAGAAAGTTAAAACTGGAGAGCATGCAACCTGGGAATCTTTATGTTCCAACATTGTTCCTAGATAGTACTTGATAAAATTATCACTTTTTTGCACCTGACAAATACATCATTCATTACTGATAGCCATAAGCACACTTACTTTGTCTTTGGATGAGAAAAATACCATGAATACCTCTCAGCATCCATGTGCCACTTTAGCCAGGAATGGCAGTCTCTATTAGATGTTGCCTCTTGCCTTTTTGCCTCTTTAGGGTCTTCCAGACCAAATATGGGACCATGGTTATAACAGGAACTGAAAGGGCCTTATCATGGGCCCACATAGTGGCTCTAGCTCAAAAGTTGTCAGTGGTAACATTAACTTAACCTGTGTCCAACATGAGCGAGAATCAACCCAAATCAGGGTGCCAGTACCATTCTAGTGTTCCAATCTCGAGCAAATTCATGAGGAAAATAGTGCCATCCAGTGGTGGTGGTGTAGTACAGAGTGGGGGCAGGTAGAGAGCTGGAGAGTATCCAGAAGTGGAGAAACAGGGACCAGGTCCATACAGGACTCTGGCCAGCCTTTCCAAATTTGGAATGCCCTTAGATGGCATTGCCAGCCCTAAGTTTTTAATGGTCAGCTTAAGGATGGATTTATCTGTGGTGAATTTAAATAAGATATTGGACTTTGTCCCTTATAAATTTGGCTGACTCAGAATTAATATTTACTGTAGAGTCTAATTAGCGAAGTGTCTTGTTAACTTTTAAATTATATTTAGAATTAGAAAATATTGATTGAATTTCTACTTTGTTACAGGAATGATATCTTGCTTAGATCATTTATTCTGTTTCTGAAAAGCTTTTTACCAAACTTGTAATAAATTTTTAAATGAATATTTAAAATTAATTTTGTACTAGCTTTAGATTTACAAAAATGTTGTGCTCACCCTATTTCCCCTAATGTTAACACCTTAAAAAGCCATTGAAATTGTATCAAAATTAAAAAATTAACAATGGTGTAATAGTTCTAACATATGAATGTATTAAAATTTTACCAGTTTTACAGCAATCTACTTTTTCTCTTACAGGATTGTATGAATGATCACACATTGCGTTTAGTTTTTATATTTCCTTTGGCACCTGAAATATATATTATTTCCTCAGTTTTGTATTTCATGATCCTGGCACTTTCGATACACCTTAACCGTTTGATGCCCATTGACAGAATAGAACAAAGCAATTATTTTGTAATGTTCTTCAAATTGGAATTGTCTGATCTCTCATAATTGGAATGAAGTTTCAATTTTTTTTCAAGAAGTACCTAGAAAACATATAATGTTCTCCATACATAATATCAAGGAGTCCAAGTTTATTCCTTTGCCTTATTAGTGGGGATGTATTTTCATTTCCTAGACTGTTCAAAATATATACCATAAAATGGTTTGGCGTGAACAAAGTGAATTTAATCACTTATAGTTAGAATCCAGGAAAATGTCCGAATCAGGCGAAGCTTTCTTTCTGAAAACCAATTGATGCTATCCTTGGCTCCTCTGCCACATACATGGAGGTGTCTGCTTGTATCTCCCTTCTGTTCTGTATTTTGTTGATTTCAACTACTTCTGTGGCTCTATCTCGTCTGAATTTCATTTTCTTGTAAGACTCCAGTAATAGGATTAAGGACCCAGCCTGACTAAGGTAAATCACACCTTAACTGAAGTAGCCTCATCAAAAGATTCTATTTACAATGGATCCACACCCTAAGGAATGGATTAACTTAAAGAACATGTTTTTCTGGGGTACATACATCTTCCAACCACCAAAGAGTATCTACCCTGATCACAGACTGAAGCGATTTTCTGTTGTGTTTCTCCACTTTAAAGTTCATATATTCGACTTCATAATTAATAAATGTCTTTAGATAGATATTTCTAGAATACATGAATACCTTGATTCTCCTCAAATTTTTACCCACTAATTTTAGCATCCATTGTCTGTGACAAGATACATATTCTTTTTTAAAGATTTTAAGTTTATTTAGGAAGGTATATATTTTTGCTTTAGTGGTTAATTATATCAATTATACCCTTATTAATACCCTTACTTTTGTTTTTTATTATTTAAAACTTCAATATGCTTTTTCATCATAATCAGATATACATTTCATTGGTGTTAATTACATTCATAATGTTGTGCCACCATCACCACATGCTAAGGGTAATATCACTTTATAATCCCTTGCCTAAATAAGAGTATATTATATATATAACAGCACATTTTATACATTTATTATATACATTTTCTGTTTTCCTCTTTTCCTCTTTCTTCTTATCCATTTATTTAGGTGCCTTAATTCTACTTTGTCACTATACATAATATTAGTCTTCCACCCTCATCCTTACATTTGTGTTAGTTACACGTATATATTTACATATCTTAAAATGCTCACCACCAGTCTTTTGCAAAAGTTTTCAGGTATTCATATGAATAGGTAAGGTTCATCCTCAAGCATATTATGTAAAAAAGACTAATAAATACAGGATTCCTTAAGATCTCATGTTGAATATTATTTTTCTAATTACCTTGTATTTAAAGACTGTCTTACCTGGATATAAACTTCTTGGGTTCAAAAATATTTTTATTGAGTTTTGAAAAAATACTGTTAGCTTGCTTTTTAGGTTGGTTTTAAGAAGATTGAGGATTGTATAGTTCTGTCACTCTTGTAAGTTATTTGATATTTTTGTCTGGGGACCTTGAAGATTTAATCTTTATCTTTCAAATATACTAGGTTTCTAGAAAATGTCAGGTGTTAGTCATTTTCAGGTAATCGTCTCAGGCACGTTGTAAGTTTTTTTCAATGTGTAGACTCATATTTTTTTCCCTATATCCGAAAAGCTTTCTTGTTTATATATTAAATAATATTTATTATAATTTTTTTTGTTTTCTTTTTCAGGAACTCCAATTATATGATTATTAATCCTTCATGCCTTCCACTACATTCTTTCTAACTTCATTGCTTCTTTATGTGTCATTTTTATTATCTTTGTTTTTTTCCTATATTACTTTAATGTATTTCATTAAATTTTCATTAAATCTATTCTCTCAGGCACCTTGTAATTTACTTTTTGTTTTTGACATGACTTTGTCTTTTTTATGCATTTCTTTCAGGACTTAAATCCATTTTTTTGTATTTCTGTACTTTTGAATTTTTTATTAAAGTGTTTTTTCTTTTCCTTAAATGTTTGTTTAGAAATATTCAACTCTCTTTGCAGTATAGACTTACAATTAGTTTTCTGCTTCATGATGGTTTTCAGAGTTGTTTATTCAGTGATTTACATGAAGTTTTGTTCCCTGATTTTCTTCAATAGTTCGTTGTTAGTTTTACAATCCTTTCTTTCATAATACCACTGAGTGATAAAGAAAGGAATTAACTATGCAACACAGAATGTGGAAAGAAAATTCACATGAGGGGATTGATAAAGATCAGTAGGAGAGTTGGTAGATGAGGATGCACTATAAATGAATTCAAGAGCAGGGAGAGAGTCACTGATGTCATTTGATCAATAACATCAAATACTTGGGAGTAAAAATATGAGGGCAAGAAAATATCATTTATTTAGTTATTTAAAAGATGCCCTTAATTTCCTCATTGAAACAGGAATATTTCAAAATACATAGTTCCACAGTAACTCTGAGAATGTGAGAGAAAAGCAAAAACTCAATATCACTATTACTTACAGAAAATTGTTACTATTTTCCCTTATTACGTTACATATATTCTCTTATAATTTACTAACAAATGTATGGACAGTTCTATATTTCCGATGATAATTTCTCAGAGTAGAAAGACAAAATAATATGAAAGCAAATGTTCCAAGGAGAGATGGTAACATCCATCCTGTTATTTTCCTAAAGATCACTTTGCTTTCTTTTACCATCCAACTGTAAGTAATTACTAAAGTCCCTTAAGATGTAAAAGTGTAGGATCCAACAATCCACATATCCGTAAACTAGATGTTCCTGCATTCACCCAAATCTTGGAAGTTATCTTTTCTTGAATTTAATTAAAATATATCAAGTACTCACATCCCAATTTCTGATTTTTGCCATGGTCACAACTCATACAAAATAACTCTTCAGTTATTTCACTCATCATCTTACTGAATATAAAAGAGAATTAAGTGTATTGTAACACAGAGCAAAGTGTGACCTAAAACTATATACTAGGGACCATTTTCCTATGTTCTCAGAGCCCTGCCAGCACAGCACACATGGTTTTTCCGGCAGTGCCCTGCACTGGAGGCCTGAGCTGAAGGGGTGAATGAGTTCTGAAATTCAGCAGAGAGGCATGGCCCAGAGCAACTCTCACCTGATGGAGGAGGTATGCCCCATAGTTCCACAAAAGCACCACAGTGGACAACATCAGCTCTGTTTCTTCTGGCTTCTATATTCTTTCACATTCTCATTTCTATTTAGAACTTTCTTCCTAACTATACTTTCTAAGTTCAAACCTTCCCAATTCCTGACTTCCCATTGCATAGGAACTCAATTACATTTCCTATTATGAGGTGAGGAGCCCCCACTTCTCTAGACAGGGGGCTCGGGGTGGGGAGGCGCAGGCGTGAGAGGACGCACAGTGACTCGAAGGACAACTGTGGAGATGAGGCGGATGGCGTAGGTCTACTTTATTGAGGAAGTACAAGCAGTTTTATAGAGTATGAAGAGAGGGGATTGGTGGAGGGTGATTGGGCTCTGATAGGCTAGATTAGCTGTTGTTACCTTATAAGGGCATAGAAGCAGAACCCGTCTACTAGACTGGTGAGTAGTTACTAGGGAGAGCTTAAATTTGAGAGGGCTGAGCTGGATAGCTCGCTGACAGGTGGAAGAGAGCAGGCGTGTCTTTACGAGGTAGGAGGCCCTGAGATTGGCCCAGACGGAGGTGGTGTGAGGGGGCTTGCGTGAGTTTCCCCTGCGGGGAGGCGTAGGTGCATACCTCGTCCCGAGGGGCCAACCAAGGGAGGCGTATTTCGTGCCTCAGACCTCAGAGGCGGCCAGTTCTGAGAGCCAAACTTTTGCATGCTTGCCCTCACTATTACTATAATTTTTGTAGACATCTACCTAGGTTATATTCAGGGACCTTAACTTTTTTGGTAAATACACAGTAAGGTGTTTTTCTAAAACAACAGTTCTTTCCACAAAATAACCCTGCCTTCCTGAAAATTTTAAAAGACTATTTTCTGCCATTAACATTTTTTTATTTAGGACCTTCGAATAAGGAAGAATATTAATATTTATGTCTAGATTCATAGACCCTCTTTAGTACCACATAATAATGGAAGAAGGAGTTGAGCTTTCTTAGATATAGGACTAAATACTTGACAGTCCTTCTTCAAACTGCTTAGTGGCAGAGACATTGTTTTGGAAACAAGGAAGACTTAATTAGTACCAGAAAATAAGCAGGAGGCGATTATTTCAAAGAAAGGAAAAATTGTAGATAAAGTAATACTATATATTTTATTCTCCAAGTAATATAGAGCATCTTGCCAATAAAAGAACTGAAGGTTTCTTTGAAGATGACAACTGAAAAGGAACAGGCTGTTGACTGATGCAGCACAGACTTGGGGGTAAGTATAAAGATCAATTCAGCCTGGCCTTGGTTAGAACGAGACTTTTCCAACATATGTTAAAGCGTCCCTAAGCAAGATATTTGATTCTTTTTCATATGTGTTTGGGACCATAAGGTATATGATAACAGGGCAGCCATTGTCAATGAATAATTTAATTAAACAGCATCATAAAATTGGTTGAACAGTTTTGCAGTGCTTATCTCTATAGTAAATAATCATAAGATCCATCTTCTAATAGAAGTAAATATATTGAGATCTAATTCTAGATTACAGTATACTTTCTTATGAAATTATTTATACTTATTGAACGGATTTGTTAGATGATTTTCTAATCCCTTGGGATAGTCTTAAACCATGTTTCTGTGCCTAAAAAGGTACTTTGAATTTGCTCTAGAAAACACCCATATATATATATGAAATATTCTATAAATTTGCCTTAATCATTCTTATGTAAATTATGTTCACAAAAAGAGTAATGTAGACTTATATAAGTGGATATGTTTAAATCATGTTAAAATAACTATAATAAGGATACAAAATTCATATTTATCATTCAATTGTTTTTAAAGCTGCATAGATAATTATACTATTTAGGAGTCTGATGTTTTGGGATGGTTGTATGTCTTTCCAATCATGGGACAGAATGAAGTATTTAAATTATATAAGGAGGGGAGGGGGAAATAAATATTGAATAGATGGAACCAAAGTAAATGTGAGGGCAAAAGAAGTGTTTCACAAGAGTACACAAGGATGGATATAAAACATGTAATATTACATCAAAAACATATAGGGGACGACAGACTAATAATGTAAACCATAATGTAAAACATAGGATAACTAAAAAATTTAGAAAACTGTATAGCCTAAAGTATAAACCACAATGTAAACACAAATGTTACCTTGTTTGAAAGCTATTGTCTCAATATCTGTACATCAGTTTCAGTAAATATGATATGAATAAGTTAAAAGATTATCACTGTGGAAGGGAAAATGTCTTATAATGGATATGTGGGCGTACTGTATATTGTATATATGAATTACTGTGATCTAAGGCTCTTGTGAAGAGAAGCTCAATAATTAGGGAAAAAAGAAAAGAAAAAGATAGGATGTAGAATTTTTCCGAATCATTATGTATTCTATATCTAACCTTTAAACTCACCGCTATATTCCATTTTACTATTAAGGGAACCTAACATTATATTGGGCTTCACTTTTCAGGAAGTTTTGGATCACAGAGTGGTTCAACAATGGCAGCAGAGGAATACTAGTATGGGATGTTATTGACAGGGGACATATGGTTGACAGGGAGTTATACAGGGCATGTGACCCGGGTGCATGGAAATGTTTGGATATACTTATAGTGGAAACAATTAAAAACAACAGCTGGGGGGGTACTGGGTTCCTGGCCGGTGGGGGGGGGGGGCTCTGTCATGGTCCCTAGGGGAGCAGTGGCAGTCCCCCAGGTGCAACAGCAAGGACCAGGAAGGAATGAGGGTCCAACAGTGACCCCCTGATACTAATGACTATGCTTGTGAGCCTATACGCCTGAAATAAGAACAAGCCCTAGAGCAGCACTGTGCCTAAGAGTTCCCTCCTGACAGTCTCTGTGTTACTCAAATGTGGCCAGTCTCAAAGCCAAACTCAGCATGTAAATGCAATGCCTTCCCCCAGCGTGGGAAATGACACCCGGGGATGAGCCTCCCTGGCACTGAGGATCACTACCAAGTACCAGCTGATGATGTAACTAGAAAATGACCTAGAATTAAAGGTTCAACGTGGACCAGCAGAATATCCCTGTCTACCTCTAATAACAGGAGTTAAAAATGCTGTTTGACCTAAAGTAAGGGGGAAATGGAAAGGACAAATGGTGTGGAAAAAGTGGCCATGGTGGCTGCTGGGTGCGGGGAATGGGAGGAAGAGATGAGATGTGGAGGCATTTTCAGGACTTGGAGATGTCCTGAGTGGTGCTGCAGGGACAATTGCTGGACATTGTTTGTCCTCCCATGGCCCACTGGATGGAATGCTGGAGAGTGTGGGCTATGGTGTGGACCACAGGCCATGGGGTGCAGCGATGCCCAGAGATGTACTCACCAGATGCAATGGATGTGTCATGATGATGAGGGAGAGTGTTACTGTGGGGGAAGTGGTGGGGTGGGGGTGGGGTGGGTGAATGGGGACCTCATATTTTTTGAATGTAATATTTTTTAAAAAATGAATAAATAAAATAAAATTTTAAAAAATTTAAAGCAATTTATTGATATGTTAGGGTTAAATAAATATGCCATTTTATTTGAAAAAAATTATATAAGGAAATGTATATCTTTACATCAAATAAGTAAAAATGAAAAATCTAATAAATCATTATCATAACCCAACAGTAGATACAATTAGCAAAATAGTTCCCCAAATTCTTAGAATATTTTAAAATATTACTCTATAAAATGCCCACCCCCTCTTACTAAATTCATTTTATTTCTCACTTGGCAAATATCTGGGTGAAATCCTTAACTGCTTCTGGTTGTTTTCAATTTTTATGTATACTCACAGATAGAATAAAAGATTGAAATCTAATTGAAAATCAAATTCCAACATTCCAGACTTGTCTCACCTGTGTCCCTAAGTTAATAATTAGAAATGGTAGAAACTTGATCCCTTGAGACTCCTCTGATACACAAATAGTCATTCCTTCCAAAATCAGAAATAATTTTTCTTACTGAGAAGTTATTAATGTTATCCATGGAGAATTTATTCAAGGAGTTTACATAGTCCCATATCATAAAAGGAAAATAAAAGAAAGCTTAGTATTTTAAGAGTGCTTCAATGAATAGGTGTGGAAATTAAAAGTACACAATTTATCTCTCTACTGTTTTCACAATGTACGTGGAGGTATGTCTTTTATTTCCCATCTGAGGAAAATTTAAATATCAAGATAGTCATTTATACCTCACAAGGGTGTGACTGAATAAACCTTACATTTCAAATTTTAAGCATCCAACAGCGCACTGATAGAAATCCACAGCTGCTTAGGCAATAATCTATAACAATCGGATGACCAACTGATCTTATAATGGTATGCTATCAGAATTCAATTTGGTTGTTGTAAAGCCCATAATTTAAACAGAACACTGCTGGGATTTACAAAAATTGAAGTTACAAAGTAAACACTAGAATAATATCATTTACACATTCAGTTTTGCATCATTCTAATTTCTAAAATGTGTCCTTCTTCTTAGAGTTTTTTTCTACCTCCCTGTAGTCAGAAATCAATCTTTAAATGGAACTTTGTAAAGGTATTCCTTTGTTAATGAATAGTCACTTATAATTAAGGTTTTCTTATGATTGGAATGGATCATTAGGAGAATTTTCATAATTCTCTGGCTTGTGGCATTTAAACATTTAGATTTTCATTATCCAGAAAGATTTATGTATCAAATAATTCCTGAAAAAAAGGGTAGGAGAATCTCTTATAAGCAGCCCCTTGTATTCACATTTATTCTGACTAAATGGAGGGTAGGATGAGAAACTAAAATAAAACCCTATGGAAAAATGGGTAAAGATATAAATAAATAAGGCATGATGGAAGAAATGCAAATGTCCAATAAATGTGAAAAAATGTATAGTAAGTAATAGTAAAAGAAATACAAATTAAGATATAGTAGTATTGTATTCCTTTTACACTACAAATCAAGAGAATATATTACTGTCTAAGCCCCCTCTCAATGTAGAGGTGGAGTGGACATAACCATCCCAGGGTCCACAGGATGGAGGAATAGAGTATGAATTAGAGCAGACTTACTGATATCCTACTATGGAACTATTGTGACTAGTAAAGGAAGAAACTGTAGCATTGATGGGGAGAAAAGTGGCCATGGTAGCTGCTGAGGGTAGGGAGATGGAGGAAGAAATATGATGTGGGGGCATTTTCAGGACTTGGAGTTGTCCTGGGTGGTACTGCAGGGACAGATGCTGGACATTGGATGTCCTGCCATGGCCCACTCACTGGGTGGACTGGGGAAGAGTGTAAACAACAATGTAAACCATTATCCATGTGGTGCAGCAGTGCTCCAAAATGTATTCACCAAATGCAGTGAATGTGCCATGATGATGAAAGAGGTTGTTGATGTGGGAGGAATGGGGTGAGGGGGTGGGGGGTATATGGGGACCTCTTATATTTTTGAATGTAACATTTTAAAAAAATAGAGAGAATAAAAGATATAGTATTATGTCTATGAAATTATCAAATACTTTTGAAGGATATTATTAAGTACTATTAAAGTTAGGAAAACATTCTCATTCACTGCTGGAAAGAAGTCTCTTAAGAAGTCAAGAGATTAAAATTGTTATATTTGTATCTGACTTTACCTAATAAATCCACTTCTAATAAGCCCTGATGAAACAATCTAATATTCATACAAAACTATTTGTCCAAAATGTAATAAAGATAATAATGATAGCTAATATTTAACAAAGAGTTATCATATTTTAAGTCCTTTTCTTAAAGCTTTGCATGTCTTAACTAATTTAATTATCACTGCAATCCAATGAAGTAGGCATTATTATTATCCTTACTTTACTTATGAGAAAATGGAGTACAAGAGGATTAGTAACTCAGTTACTTGTGAGGAAAAGTAACTGACAGAAGATCTTATTCAACACTACACCTATGTACAGCTTGGGGGGGTGGGTAAGGGAATACTCTTTCCTAGATTCTTATGAATCCATAAGAGGAAGGCTTGGCTTCACAGAGAAGAATTTTAAGGAAAGTGAGCTTCCCACTCACAGAGTCTCAGTTACCCAGTAGTGTATCAGGACCCACACAATCCTAGTGCTGGAATATGTGCTCTTACGTGTCAGTTATTTTTAGGGTTAATAACAACAACAATAGTAACTGAAATAAACTGAATGCTTTAAGGTAGTAGAATTCTTTGCATAAACTCATATATATGCACATGACGAAATGATATACAACAATTAAAGCTTACTTTGGGAAACTTCTAATGGCAAAATAAATTTTATAAAATAAGTAGGTGACTACAAAAGTATCTGAATATGGTTCTGATTAATTACAAGTATATGCATTTATAGTGCATAGAAAATTACATTATCACTGGAAACTATAATTTTTTCTCAAGATGGAATAATATTTGATAATGAAGTTACCTTGATTTGTCTAAAAATAGACTGATGCCATTAGATAGTAGGTGACAAAGTAAAGAAAAAAATTAAATTTCTAAATTTATACATTCAGTCATTCATGAACAGAATTTTAGGGTGGGGTAAGTGTGAAAGGAAAAGAGAAGATAAAAGAAGGGAGAAAAGGGATAGCAGGATAGAGAGGAAAGTGGAAGGAAACCACACCAAAAGTAAGAAAACTGTAAGGGAGAAACAGTCCATCAAACTGCAAGAGGCCAAATTAATGAGAATTTTTAAGAAAAAGTAACTTAATATTTAAAGTTAATTGTATTTGGTGGTGCTATAGTGAAATGTATTCTATTTCTCCTGAAACTCCAGAAAAAGTCTAAATGCACCAGCCCCTTAGCAGTTTTAGTTTTTGTATTTCTTTTCAGTTTAGTTTTATTGACAACCTGACAGACCTCCTTCAGGTTTTTGATTGAATGTTCCCTTCCCAGAAATCAAAGTCAGAAGTAACTAAAAAAATAAATAAATAGGGCACCTGGCAAGTCACTCATCTCTTGGGGGAGGACACTGGAGCTATGTCTCACATAGTCTCATTTGAATTTTACAACTGGAGGACATATACGAAATGCAAGTATTACTCTGTTAATGAGATTAGACATTTTTTATTCCATTCTTTGGTCCTTTATAGCTGTTCCCCATCTTTTTAAAAGCAGATGTTTTATTTTTATTAGAAAATTCAGTGAGAAGAGGTGGAAATCTGCAACCATCCACATAGAAAGGATAAATTTATTAAAACTTTTCTCTCCACCTCCATCCACTTTATCCACTCGAAAACTGAAGTTGGTGAGTCATGTATGACAATGCTGCTTTCAGTAACAAAAGACTTGGACAGAAGATCTTATTCAACACTACACCTATTTACAGCTTGGGGGGCGGGGAAGGGAATACTTTTTCCTGGATTCTTATGAATCCATAAGAGGAAGGCTTGGTTTGACTGAGAAGAATTCTAAGGAAAGTGAGCTTCCGACTCACAGAACAACTTTTCCTCACAAGACTGCTGTCATAAATCCATCTAGTTGTAAAACCATATATTATTTCCCTCCCTCTCTATTTTTTTTACCCCTAATACTTCATATTGACTATTTTTCCTGAAATAGTTTCCATTTCTAAAAAAGAGTCTCATAAAATGTTCAAAGGCATGTAGCCTTGGTTTTAATAAAGTCTGGGATAGGGAAGCAGATGTCGCACAAGCGATTGAGCTCTTGCCTATCACATGGGAGGTCCCAGGTTCAATTCTCAGTGCCTCCCAGAGAAAATAAGCAAGACAGTGAGCTGGCGCAATGGGCAGGCATGGCAAACTGACAAAACAAGATGACACAACAAGGAGACACAAAGAAGAAACACAATGAGAGATACAACAAAGCAGGGAGCTGAGGTGACTCAAGTGATTGAGCACATCTCTCCCCATAGGAGGTCCTATGTTTAGTTTTCAGTGCCTCCTAAAGAGAAGACGACATCACCATCCCAGAATCCTCAGGATCGGGGAATAAACTATGGACTAAATTAGACTTACTAGTATTCTACTATAGACTTACTGTGATTCTAGCAATGGAAGAAATTATATTATTGATGTGGAGGCTGTGGCCTCTGGAGGTCCTGAGGGCAGGAAGAAGGAAAAACAGGTGTAATATGGGGATATTTTTGGGACTTGGGAATCATCCTGAATGTCATTTCAATGACAGATACAGGCCATTCTATATCTTGCCAAAACCTACATAATTGTGTGTGAGAGAGTGTAAACTATAATGTAAACTATAATCCATGTTTAGTGGCAATGCTTCAAAATGTGTTCATCAATTGCAATGAATATACTACACTAATGAAGGATGTTGCTGATGTGGGAAAATGTGGCATGTGTAGGGAGCAAGGCATATGGGAATCCCCTGTATTTTCTATGTAATATTTATGTATTCTAAATATGTCTTTAAAAATATATATATATTAAAAAAATAGAGTCAAGATGAGCCTACAGTGAAAGGACACAGAGCAATCAGCGAGCACAAACAAAGAGGGGAGAAGAATAAATAAAATAAATTTAGAAAAAAATAAAATAAATTCGGGATATCTAAATTTTGGAAATCAATTGAATCTAAATACTGCACGATGAGAAGGGCTTAAGATATTTGCAAGATGAACCTTATTTAACAGCTGAGAAATTTGCCTCCATTTCTATATTTGCTTTTCATTTTTATAATATCATTCCATTATTTTGGCTCTTTGTGCTGTAGTTGCCAGTTCACTTACTCATTTGTTCTATGAACTAATAATTATTGAATAACTCCTCCATATAAAACAGAATATAAGAGTACACATTCAATATGAGAAGTCAAGATATTAACATAGGGAACATTTAACAAGAGCAGTAAAAAATATTGAATTTGGTACTATATAATACTAGATACATAAGACTAAGTTTCTATCTGTTATCATGTCAATTAAAATAGATGGACATATTTAAATCAAATTTGCGGGGGATATTTTGGGAATAGCAAGTGTTTTAGTTTTCCTGGCTGCTAAAAAAATTGCCATATAATGGATTGTCCTAACAACAGGAATTTATTTGCTCACAGTTTCAGAGGTTAGAAGGCTTGCTTCCTTTCCAAGTTAGTATCCTATGGCTAGCCAGCAATCTTTGGGGTTCCTTGGATTTTCTGGCACATGGCAATGCACATGGTGGTGTCTCCTTTCTGTTCTGGATTCTGTTGACTTTCAACTTGTGGTTGTTCCCCAAGGCTTCTCTTTCTTTGTCTAATTTCCTTTGCTTGTAAGGATTTCACTTGTATTAGACTAAGACCCACCTTCATTCAGTTAGGGCACACCTTAACTAATAACATCTTCAAAGATCCTATTTACAAATGGGTTCACACCCACAGGACCAGGGGTTGGGACCTGAACATGCCTTTTGTTAAGGGTATTATCCCCCAACAGTATTTCATAAAATATAGGTTATGTGGTATAGAGAAAATTGACCTTAGAGGTGTGCCATGCTGCTTTTTTCTTTTTAATTTTAATTCTAGTAACATATATATGACCTAAAATTTCCTCTTTTTGCCACAAACACATATGCAATTCAGTACTCTTAATGGAATTCACAATATTGTGCCACCACCACCATCATCCAATACCAAAACTTTACAATTAACCCAAATACAAATTCTGAACAACTGAAGCAATAACTCCAATTCCCTACCCCACACCCAATACCTGGTAACCTAAATTCTAGATTCTGACACTATGAATTTGCTTATTCTAATTATTTCATATCAGTGAGATCATACAATATTTGTTCTTAGATTTCTGGCTTATTTCACTTAACATGATGTCTTCAAGGTTCATCCATATTGTTGCTTAAATCTGAACTTCATTTATTTTTAATACTGGATAAATTCATTGGATCTATCTATCTATCTATCTATCTATCTATCTATCTATCTATCTACCTACCTACCTACCTACCTACCTACCTACCTATACCAAATTTGCTTATCCATTCATCATTTGATGGACACTTAGATTGTTTCTATCTTTTGGCAATTGTGAATGAAGCTGGTATGAACATTGGTGAGCAAATACCTGTTCTAGTCCCTGCTTTCAATTTTTGGGCATATGCCTAGTATATGCTGAGCCATATGGTTATTCTATACTTAGCTTTCTTAGGAACTGCCAAACTGTCTTCCACAGGGGCTCCACCATTTTAATTTCCAATGGCAATGAGTGAGAGTGTTCCTATTTCAACATATCTTCCCCAACACTTGTTATTTTCTGTTTTTTTTAATAGAAGTCATTCTAATAGTATCACATTTTGCTTTTGATTTGCATTTCCTGAGTAGCTAAAGATGATAAGCATCTTTTCATTTAATTTTTAGGCATTTGCATAGCCACTTTAAAGAAATGTCTATTCATGAGTTTTTCCCATATTTTTGCTTATTTTTTAAAACAAATCAATTTTTGTACATATTAATAAAACATACAATTCATCCAAAGTGTACAATTAATGGTATTTGTATAATCACAGAGTTGTGTGCTCATCACTTCAATCATAGAGCATTTTCATTATTTCAACAATAATTACAATATACGAAAAACAGACAAAGAAAATTACTCACTTCTCAATCTCTGTTTCCCCTGCTGTGCATAGCTGCTATTTCAGCTATTCTTGAACAAATATTTGTTTATTAAGCAGTTTTATTGAGATATATTCACAAACCATATGATCAATCCAAAGTGTATAATCAATGGCTTTTTAGGTTAATCACAATGTTGTACATTTGTCATCTCAAAAATTTTAGAACCATTTAATTACTCCAAAAAGAAAGACTCCACATTGCTTAGCATCCCTTCCCCAGCCTTACAAAACCACTAATCTAATTTCATCTTTATTAATTTTTTTTACATTTACATTTTATAGAAATAGAATCCTACAATATGTAGTACTCTGGCCTAGTCTTCTTCACTTAGTATAATGTGCTTTTTTTGGGTCTGATATTAACATTTTATAGTATTAACCTACATTCATCCAACTTTAAAAAAATGGTCTTATAGATGCAATTTTACCCAAATTCATAATTCACATAATATTTTATATTTCACATAATATAATTAGTTCATAATAGTACAATCATACAATATTTGTCCTTTTGTTTCTGGCTTACTTCACTCAACATAATGTCCTCCAGGTTCATCCATGTTGTCATATGTTTCCTAATTTCATTTATTCTTACTGTGCATAATATTCCATTGTGTGTATACGCCACAAATTGTCCATTCATCAGTTGATGGACACATATGTTCTTTCCAACTTTTGGCTATCATGAATAACACCACAGTGAACATTGGTGTGCAGATGTCTATTCATGTCACTTCTCTCAGTTCCTTTGGGTATATACCTAGCAATGGTATTGCTTGGTACCATAGCAAGACTATATTCAGCTTTGTTAGGAACTGCAAAACAGTCCTCCACAGTGGCTGTATGATGCTACATTTCCACCTACAGTGGTCATTTGTCTTCTCAGGTCTTCTGCCCATTTTTTAATTGAATAGTTTGTCTTTTTATTGTTGAATTGTATGATTTCCTTATATATTATGGATATTAAACCTTTTATCAGATATGTGATTGCCAAATATATTCTCCCATTGAGTTGATTCCCTTTTCACCCTTTTGACAAAGTTCTTTGAGGTATGAAAGTGTTGAATTTTGAGGTGTTCCCATTTATCAATTTTTTATTTTGTTGCTCATACTTCAGGTGTAAGGTTTAAGAAATTACTGCCTACCACAAGATCTTGAAGATGTTTTCCTATATTTTCTTCTAGAAATTTTATGGTTGTTGTTTTTATATTTAGGTCCTTGATCCATTTTTTAGTTAGTTTTTGTACTAACTACAAAGACCCCCTATCTTTCTTTCTTTGGATATGGCTATCCAGTTCTCCCAGCACAAATTGTTGAATAGACTGTTCTGATGCAGCTGGGTGTGCTTAAGAGCCTTGTCAAAAATCACCTGGCTATAAATGTGAGGGTACATTTCTAAGTCCTTGATTCAGTTCTATTTGTCAATCTGTCCTTATGCCAGTACCATGCTGTTTTTACCAGTGTAACTAAGTAATATGCTTTAAAGTCAGGAAGTAAGAGTTCTCCAATTTAATTCTTCTTTTTGAAGATAATTTTGCTATTCAGGGCCCCTCGTCCTTCCAAATAAATTTTATTATTGGCTTTTTGATTTCTGCAAAAAAGGCTGTTGGGGTTTTTATTGAGATTTTGTTGGCTCTGTAAATCAGTTTGGATAGACTTGACATCTTAATGATATTTAGTCTTCCAATCATGAACACGGAATATCCTTCCATTTTTTAAAGACTTCTTTGGATTATTTTAGCAAAGTTTACTGAATACAGTTCTTTTATGTCTTTAGTTAAGTTTACTCTTAAATATCAATTGTTTCAGTTATTATAAATGGAATTTTTTTCTCATTTCCTTCTCAGATTGCACATCACTTGTGTATAAAAATGCTACTGATTTTTGCATATTACTCTTGTATCCCACCCCTTTGCTGAACTTGTCTATTAATTCTATTAACTTTGTTGTAGATTTTTCAGGATTTTCTAGATATGGGATCATGTCATCAGCAAATAGTGCAAGTTTTACTTCTTCCTTTCCAATTTGGGTGCCTTTTATTTCTTTATCTAGTCTAATTGCTCCAGCTAGATCTTCTTGTACATAATAATGGTGACAGTGGGCATTCCTGTCTTGTTTCTGATGCCAGTGGGAGAGATTTCAGTCTTTCACCATTGAGTAAAATGCTAGCTGTAGGTTTTTTGTGTGTGCACATTACCATATTGAGAAAGTTTCCTTCTTTTCTATTTTGGGGTGTATTTATCAAGAAAGGATACTGTATTTTGTCAAATGCCTTCTCTGCAATAGAGAGGATCATATGATTTTTCTTCTTCAATATATCATTGTGACTTATTACACTAATTGATTTTCTTGTACTGAAGCACCCTTGCATACCTGGGATAAAACCCACTTGATTGTAGTGCATAATTCTTTTAATGTGTTTTTGGATTCTTTTTGAAGTATTTTGTTAAGGATTTTTGCATCTATATTCATAAAAGGTATTGTCTGTAATTTTTTTTTTTGTAGTATATTTATCTGGTTTTGGTATTAGGATGATGTTGGCTTCATAGTATGCATTTGGTAGCATTCTTTCCTGTTCAAATTTTTGGAAGAGCTTAAGCAAGACCAGTATTTGGTCATCTTTGAATGATTGGTAGAATTCACCTTTGAAGTTATCTGGTCCAGGGATTTTCATCTTTGGAAGATTTTTTTAAAAGATATTTTTAATTTTTATTTTATTTATCCCCCCCCCCCCCCCCCCGCAGCTTGCTTGCTGTCTGCTCTCTGTGTCCATTCACTGCACGTTCTTCTGTGTCTCCTTGTCCCTTTGTTGTGTCATCTTGCTGCACTAGCTCTTGCGGGCACAGGCCATCAGCTCTCCACAGGCATGGGTTGTCAGCTCTCCACGGGTGCAGACTGTCAGCTCTCCTCAGGTGCAGGCCAGCTTGCCTTCACAAGGAGGCCCTGGGACAGCAACCTCCTTTGAAGGTTTTCCTTTGAAGGTTTTTGATGACTGTTTTAATCTCTTCACATATGATTGGTTTGTTGAGATCTATTTCTTTTACGGTCGGTGCAGGTGGTTTGTGTATTTCTAGGAATTTGTCCATTTCATCCGCATTTTCTAGTTTTTTGGCATACTGTTGTTCATAGTATCCTCGTATGTTCTCGCTTATATCTGCAAGGTCAATGGTAATGTCCCACTCTCATTTCTGATTTTATTTATTTATGTTTTCTCTCTTTTTTTCTTTGTCAGTCTAGGTAAGGTTTTGTTGATTTTGTTGACCATCTCAAAGAACCAATTGCTGATTTTGTTGATTCTCTCTTTTGTTTTTTTTTGTTTGCAGTTTCATTTATTTCTGTTCTGATCTTTGCTAATTCTTTCTTTGGCTTGGTTTGGGATTAGTTTGTTGTTATTTTTCCAGTTCCTCCAGTGTACTGTTGGGTCTTCAATTTTAGCTCTTTCTTCTTTTCTAATGTAAGCATTGAGGGCTATAAATATTCCTCTCAGCACTGCTTTTGTGGCGTCCCATAGGTTTTGATATATTGTGTTCCAGTTTTCATTCATCTCAAGATATTTGATTAATTCTCTTGTGCCATGCATTTTAACTACAAATGAGCTTCAAATGAAATCACAAGAAGATTCACTAGGATTGCAGATGTTGATTTGCTCCAGAGGCATTTTCCATATGGGAGACTCTGTTGGGTGTTCTACAGATTGGAAAGCAGCAAGGTTTTGGTTTGCCCGACCAAAGTTAGGAAAGCCATCCAGGGTCTAATAACTTGTAGCTATTCAATGAATGACTGGGTTGAAGAAAGTAGGATCTCAACTACCTAAAAAGCATACAAATGGAAGCAGGGGAAAGGCAAGGTCTCTGAAGTAGGTCACATTGTGTTAGAATTTTGGAAAGTTTTAGAATTTACAAAACTGTCCTTGGAAAAATTATTTGACCTTCTTGGTCCTAAATGTCTCTATGTAAAAAGTGGAAATAATTATTTTTCAGGGTTCTTATTGTATGTAAAGTGCTTGCCTTTAGCACACAAAAATAATGATGATGACTATTATTTCCAGGTTACAAGGTGATTTTTAAAATAGTTTACATACATAGAATCAAAAGAGGCAAATCAGAGTCTCTGCTATGAAATAAATAAAAGTGACCTTGTCTCAAACATGGAAACTTTCTACTCAACTGGTATTTCTTTTTAGTAAGTTGAAAGCAGTATTTCTATCAGAAGAAAGAATAGCAGGCTTTGCTAGGTTATAGTTTTCTGAAGCTTGGAGAATCTGAACATCTAATATTAGAGAAAAAGACAGGATATGATAAGTCCAGGACTAGTGCTTTCTTAACTTTAGAATTTAAAGTAAGGAAAATTTAAAGTTATATTTCATATTAATATACATATCAGAGTCGCTATTCTCTCATTGTCTTTTCCTAGAATCTGGTGGCTAAGAATGACAGTATTTTTGGACTGGAAAATTACCAAGAGAAATATGTATCAACCTGTTCTTTTCTTGAATGAAGGCAGTTGACAGGACAAGGTTACATAAGTCTCCTGATTTCCCATCTATTAGCTCATCCATTAAATGACATGTGAACTCTGATGCTATTGGCAAAGCTAAAGTATGGCAGAGTTAGTCTGACTTTGAGGACTTTAAAAAAGTGCTTTTAAGGGTCACTATTTATCAGCTTATTTGCTGACTTATCTTGGCTTGTCTAGGAGGGATATTTAACTGCTGAAGCACATAACTGAGGCTATTGAAATTTATGATATTTTTGCAGGTCACCTTTAACATAATTAAACTGGAGTTAATTATAGATATATTTTATTCTACAGGTAATAAAGACAAGTAAAGTAGGTAGTCCATTCACTACACTATTTTTAGGCTCATAATATTATATGTACATACCACTTATTAAAGCGTTCATTACATTCAGGCTTAGATTAGGCAACTGTCCAAAATCTAAAAGAAGTAGGGTTGGAGCCATTGGATTTCATAATTAGCCTCTCTGAATCTTGAACAAAGCAGATCTCTCCACTTAATCTATATGCATCTTAACCTAAGGATAAAACATTTCAAGATGGAAAAATATTATATTTCTTTCTTTCATATTGCCTCTCCAATAAAATTAAATCACTACAAAATGACTCTATTCTCCTTTGTACTTAATTTTTTCCCCCTTATAATCCTTAGGTAGTGTTTTATTTTGAAAATGTATTTTTATTTTATTTTTAAAAGATACGTAGGTCACACAAGATGATCTACGTATCACACAGATAGGTCACACATTAAAAAATATAGGAGATTCCCATATGCCCCACTCCCCACACCCCCCATTTTTGCCACATCAACAACATCTTTCATTAGTGTGGTACATTCATTGCATTAGATGAAGACATTTTGGAGCACTGCTACACAGCATGGATTATAGTTTACATTGTAGTTTACAGTCGCTCTCAGTCCATTCAGTGGGTTATGGCAGGATATATAATGTACCGCATCTGTCCCTGCAATATCATTCAGGACAACTACAAGTCCCCAAAATGTCCCCATATCACACCTCCTTTTCCCTGTCCCTGCCTTTAGCTACTCCAGAGGCCACTGTCTCCACATCAATGATATAATTTCTTCCATTGCTAGAGTCACAATAATTCTGTAGTAGAATACCAGTAAGTATACACTAGTCCATATTTTATTCCCCAATCCTGAGGACCCTGGGATGGTGATGCCCTACTCCACCTCCCAGTTGAAAGGGGGCTTCAATCCCATATGACTGATGGATGGGACTCTCCTGCCCATAACTGTAGACTTTCCCAGTTCTTTGGTGTGGTGGTTGTCTAACCTCACCTCCCTGTCAGCTGACTTGAGTAAATCCAAAGAACTGGAGAGTAGGTGCTGCAACTCCGCTGAGGCTCAGGGTTCAGATGGCAAATGGATAGCTCAGAGATTGAAGTCTCCTGGGCATACACCAACCCCAGTGCCAACTGTAGGTTCAATAAAAGGGAAAGAGGAGGCATGTGTAGAGAAGTCACATCTGAGTCCAATTCCATCACACATAGTAGCACAAATTCCAAAGTAGGGCCCACTGACAAGGCACTAAACTCTGGAGCCATCTCCCATGACTGTTGGACCTGGGTGTCTCCATAGCCTTCATGAGAACCACTACCTGGGATAGTATCTACTTTGGCTGTCTATGAGCGCCTGCCAAGACAAGCATAAGCGTAACACCTCTGATGACCTCCCAACTCATTTTGAAGTCTCTTAGCCATACAAACTCATTTGTCTTTACCATTTACCCCTTTAATTCAAGGTCTTTTTCCAGTTGCATAACCAGCTGGTGCTTGGTAGTAATCCGTCAGCACTAGGGAGGCTCATCTCCGGTAGTCATGTCCCATGCTGGGGGAAAGGTAATGCATTTACATGCTGAGTTTGGCTTAGAGAGAGGCCACATTTGAGCATCAAGTAGGATCTCAGGAGGTAACTTTTAGACACCCTGCAACACTAGGCACATTGAAATTTCAAGCACAACATGCTTATAAGCATAGTCATCAGTATCAAGGGCTCATCATTGGACCATCCTTCTTCACTGGTCACTGTCCCTGCACCTGGGAGATTGTTGTCTTAGGTAGCTTTAATATTTTCAGAAATTTGACTGTCATTTCTGGCTCTTTTCACAAACAACCATACTTGTCTTGTTATCATAGCCATAATCATTTTTGTTTCCATTTCCATCTTTCCTACTTTTGTTTTCAAAAAGCACTTCAAAATTATTCATTTATGCACTTATACAGCAGCTACCTAAGAGCTTATAATAAAGATCCTCTTTTCTATCTGACTCTATTAATACTTGGATGTTACCTCTTCAGTTACTCTTAGAATTCAGTAACTACCAATTTGACCCATACTGATTTTCCTATAATTGTTAAAATGCTTAAGTCTTTATGTTCATTTTAGTAAAGAAAACTACCATCTTTTATTTTGGGGTTTGGCCTCATTCATTATCATATTTTAAGGTCCAAGTAATCTTCCATAGCATAAAAATGATGCTTGACAAAATAAGAGTAGCAATTGCAAGGTAAAGTCTTGTATCCAGGAGAGAATTTTGCAACAAAAAACTGGTGGGAAAAAATAATAAAAGTAATGGAGTAAATAGTGCTCTTAAAGTCAAATATTATAGCTTTATCTGCTGCCTCAGAATGCGATTTTTCCTCCTTTTCAACATAGGTTAATAGTTCATGAATCATACCGTGCTAATAGTTTTTTAGTAAGAGGAAGTACAAAATTATTATTCTGTTCCACTTATGCACAAAACACACAGTAACATTGATCAGAAAACAATTTCAATGTGAGATTTGTGTTAAAATAATTTCATGATGATATAGAAATATTAGCACTTGCTGCCAGGACTCTTAAAATAGTATTGTGATATTTCATAATTTAGGCATGATTATGGGTTTTTAATGAGAAAAATTAAACTGATTTATTATAAAATTAAAATGCTTAATTTAACACCATTGATAAATTCTTGCCCTTTAAATCTAGTCTTCCTACTTAAATATTTGGTATTCATCAGTAATTCCTTTTACATAATTCAAATTACATTTGCCTCAAATTAAACTGATTTTCTTCTTCAACATTTGCATCTTCAACATAGACAGTAACTATTATTATAAAATGGGGTTCTTTTTTATGAATTTGAATGCCATTATTAAGTCATGGCTAAATATCTGTCACGTTTTCAACTCAATGTCAACGTAAGCCAGTTATTGCTTGGTTTTAATTATCCTAATTATTTTATTCCTTTCTCTAAAACTCCAATTCCCAAATTCATAATTCATGGAAGTGATTATGGAGAATATAAGTGAATCTGGCATTTTTTGAGTTCTTTCCCAGAGACCCTGGTGAAATCCTACTCAAAGGACCATTCTAGTTAACCTATGAAAATATACAGAAGGGAGTAAATGCTTAAGTAAATATAAAATAAATAATCTTATACAATGCCCAATATCATCTACTGAAATAGTTATCAATGTTATGCTAAAAATTAGCTCTGTAATGGACATAATAAGCTTAGTATGAAATTACCCACTGAGAGAGCAGGAAAAGCAAGTGTATGGAATTTGAGCTGTGATGAAGAGAAGTGGGATCTTCCTCATGAGATGGGACACTTCTCAGACTTTGGGAGAATGTTCAAATCAGTTGACGGAAGGGTGAAAAAATGCTCACTGAATTTATCTACTGCTTCATTCAATTATTCAACCACACTTTCTTCTCTTCAGTAACCGTCAATTTCTTCCAATCCCTCTCAGTCATGATGACCCTTTTGGCCACAAATGTTTTGCATATTAAAATATCCATTCTTCAAATACTTTGTCGTCCAAATCTGTACTTATGTAACTAAGCCAGACCTTCAAAGCTACCCTAAAGCATCATTACCTCACAATGATGGCCTTTCAGGTTAAAGATCCCTCTCATGCACTCTCAGAGATATACTCTCCCTCAAAGCATTGGTTATTGCTTCAGTTTCACATTTGTTTTTGTGACTTTTGATTAACACATACTATAAGTTCATTATATTGGGAATGTGACTCTTTGCACAAAATTGGGTATTGTCAGGACACAGTATATTGTCTGGCACAGAATATTTGTTGAATTCATTGAATGAATGAATGAATTAAATTAATGAATAAATGAATTACTATATAATCATTTTATAAGTACTTAACAATATGTCTCAAAATTCTTGCATTTGTATATGATTGTCTTGAAAAGGACATAAATACATGCAATTATTTTTGTATATACCTATATATATACAGATATTGCTATGTACATATATTCTATATAGCTACATATATAGCTACAACTATATTTATATTTATATATAACATTCCTCAAATCTAAGATTAATATAATTTCACATTTTAGCATTTAAAAAACTGAGACATATTTTATTTTCAGATGTGTACATTTAATTTATGGGTTTTTTTTCTCCCAAAAATGTTAACTAGACGTTGATCATTTCTTTGAATCAGGAAAATATGCTAATTGAAACAAATCTTAGCTGAATGGTTACTGGATCAAAAACGTTCAAGAGAAAAATTACCAAGGATATGTCAACCGCATGTGCACATTTGTGGAAGTGAGTGTTTGTACGTATGCATGTGTGTTTGTGTGGATGTGACTTAAAAATCATGTTACCTTCACTTTACTATCACAGAGGACTTTGTCAGGGCCACCATGGTGGCCTGATGGGCTGATTCTTTCTCACAGCTGTGATGTACATCACTGGAACTGGCCTTTATACTGCTCGAATTCCTAAGCACTTCTTTCCTGTAAAGTTTAACATATGGTTCCAGTCGCAACATATTTTCCATGTCCTGGTCGTGGCAGCCCTCTTTGTACACTTCTACAAGGTCTCCAATCTTTAGGTCTCCAATCTTAGGCATTCCATTATGGCTTAGAAGGTGGTTGTTCTGATGACTTCCTTCTTTGAGACTTCCCAATATAAGGTTGGCTGAGGAAACTAGCCAAGTGCTTTCAAAATAACTACTGGCTGTTCATATGCTGGCTGAGTCCTGAATCTCAGCAGAGTTGCAGCCAAAACCCACTCTCCAGTCCATCAGACTCACCCAGGACAACTAACAAAATGATAATGATGGACAATGCCCATCCAAAAAAACAGAGTATCTACAACTGCAATCAAGACAGTTGCATCCATCTGCCCCATGAGATCTAAGGTGCCTCTCTATCAGATACAGTGGACATCACCACCCTAAAATTCTCAAGATTGAGGAATGAACAAACATAAAGTAGGGATGCAACTGTGAACTAAAGTAGACTTATTATTATTCTAGCGATGGAAGAATTTGTAACTCAGATATAAAGGCAGTGGTCACTAGAGGTGCTGAGGGGAAGAAGAGGGAAAAATAGGTGTAACATGAGACATTTTTGATAAATTGGAATTGTTCTGAATGACATTGTCAAGACAGATACAGGCCATTATACATTTTGTCAAAACCTATAAAAATGTGCAGTGCAAAGTGTAAATGTAACTAGTATAAACTATTAACCATGATTAGTAGCAATGCTTCAATAGTGTTCATCAATTGTAACAAATGTATCACACTAATCAAAGAAGTTGTTAATGAGGAGCAGTGGGAGAGGAGCATATGGGAATTCCCCTATCATTTTCAATGTATCATTTATATAATCTAAAGCCTCTTTAAAAATAAAATTTTTACAAAAGAAGCAAAAAACTGAAAAAAAATAAACTTCTTTGAAGTGAGAGGAAGAATCCAAGTTGTCTGTTTCTAGAAGAAGCCTCTTAGATAATTCAGTACCAACAAAGCTTCAGCCCATCTTCACAACCAGTAGGCAAAAAAACTTTGCTAGCATTTCCCTAACTGGGGAGAGTGGATAGTCTAACTTGGCCATCTCCTTCCTTGGCAAGGCAACTACTGTCCCCTCAAAGAGATGGCACTTTATTTATGCTCACATTGAAACTTTACCCCCTCCTCAAATCATTTTGGGAAAAAATAATGGACTGGGAGTCTTCAGAAATTGACTCTGAAAGAAAATATCATCCCTTACCCCCATCCTGATTTCATAACCTGGCTTATAACAGACCATCCCTTTTTTGTAGCACACTTTTCTAAAGCAGTTTTAATCTGGTCCCATCTTTCTAGGGCCTGGATCTGCCTATGCAGGAGCAAGAACAAAGCCACCAACTTTTACATAGCTAGGCTAATCATGGAAGTATGTCTAGGTTTCAAATAACTGGAGTTTTAATTTGTCTTTTTCTTGGCAGAATAATGTAAAATTAAAAGGGGAACAGATACATTAATATTAAGCTTTAAAAAGAAACCTGCTATCATTGCTATGTATCTTGATGCAAAGAATATGATGATAAAAGGAAGTACAGAAGACAAAAAAAAAAAAAATCAGTGATACCTTTGCAGAGTGAGATGCTACTGGTTAGAGAAGTTAATGTGAAGAAGATATAAATTGGTCACAGCTCAGTGTAAGCAAACAGTATGCGAAATCTCCAAAGGAAGCTTGTATATGTCACAAGTTTTACCATAAATAATGGATAGTTCTGTGCTCTTTTTGATTCAGTTCACTTCTGAATCAATGTGCTTAATACAAAGCACCATATTTTATGATGAACATTGGTAAATCAGAGCATAAGAATAAATGCCTTTGAGGAAGCCCATAATAGTTAAAAGAATTAAGGGTTATTAATTTAGAAAAGGGAAAGCTAACAAGAAATCATTAAATTATTTTTAAAAATTTGAAAAGATTCTGGGCAACTTGGGGTATAAATATTTTCTATGAAGCACCAGAGGACAGAACCAAGAATCATTGTATTATTTTTCAGCTTCCAGGGGCCACCCACCCTCCACTATCTGTGGCCTCTTCCATCTTCAAACCCAGCAATGGTATGTTGAATCCTTCTCACACTCATACCTTGAATATCTCTGAGCTCCCTTTCTGCCTCATGTCTCCTGCCTCCAAGCTGGAGAAAATTCTCTGCTTTCAAGGGCTCATGTGATTAGATTGAGCCCCTATAGATAATCCAGGATAATCTCCCCTTCTCAGGTTTTAACCTTAATTACATGTGCAAAGTCCCCTTTGCTATGTAACAAAAAATATTCACAGGTTCCAAGAATGAGATGTAGACAACTTTAGAATAACATTCTGCTACCATAAACATGAATATGAGTTTCAGAAAAGCATATTTTAGTTCAATATGAAGTTTAAAAAAAAACCCAACATTCTGTCCAACATTTAAATTTTATTTGCTTTAAAAAAGGTGAATGCTTTTTGTAAGAACTGTTCAATAACATGATAAATGACTGCTTTTTGGACATTGGAAGATGGTCTTACTATATTCAAGTTCATTGCAGATGTTAATTCAATTCTATTATATACATGATTAAGTACAATCAAAATTCTCTTCAATATATATATTTTTGCCTTAGTGTTTTAATTTCCTGAGAATCCTTTTTACTTGAAAAAATATATTTTTTCAATTCCCTTTGTGTTTATATTTATGCTCTCACTATACTCATTTATGAGATAAAAAATGCTCTTCTAAATAGAGGCCTGGGTTCAAAGGTAGGTAGTCATCCAAGGAGTTCACCCAATGTGATAATTACACTTTGAAAATTACTTTAAACTTTAAATATCCTTCTCCTACTTGAAAAAGGAAGTGAATACTTCCAATTTTGCCAAAAATTTAGCTTCTTTTCTCAACTCTCTGACCTTTAAACTCTATTTCATCTAAGCTTTGACTTGTGTTACATGGTTTCAAAAGAATTCACAGAGAAGAATATTTATACATGCAAAGAAGAGACCAGATGTGTAATTGCATCATCTACTGTTTATAGCATCACATATTATTTCTTAAAATGACACTGAAATAAATCTTTAGATGATGAACTCTTAACTTTTTTCTATTGTCAATACACAGGCTTAAAAATTACTTTATAAACAGTGGCAATAATTATACTGGGAAAGAAAGTGATAACCTTTAAAATGTCAACCTGTTTAAACTTTTCAAATTAAAAAGAAATGCTATTTGTGAGGTACTGTCAAGAATAGCTAATTAATAAGAGCTCTACTAGAAGTGCCGACAACATGCTGACAAGCTCTAAGCCAGACCAGGATCTAGGTAGTTTAGAACCTTGTAACAATTACAGATAAGTCACAAAATGGTCTTCTAAATGTCATATTTTAAGAAAGAATGGGAAAAGGTATCTTAGTGATATAGAGTACCAGTGTTTAAGGACTCTAAATTAAGACTGCTATTAATAAGATGGTGGCAAATTAGTAGGATATATTACCAAAAATAATGAAAATTTTAGACACTTTGCAGTGGACTTTCAAAAATGTCTTTTATCATCAAATCCTGAGAGTCCTTCCCTAATATGTAAACTGCTTAACTGTGGTAAGCATATCTACATATCATATTTGTTTTTCTTTAATCATTTTGGTAAGGAGTTTGAAACTTCATTTTGCATAACTGAATGAACAGCTGAACTGAAATGAACACAAACTGTCACTTCAAGAATCCATTTCCATGGCAAATAATGAAACTGGAATAAAAAAGGAAACAAAACATATGTCCTGTCAGTCAACTGTCAGGATGTTTATTTGTTTCTTTAAGTAGAGTTCTCAGATAATAACAGGAAAAAGAGATTTTCATTTATAATGTTTCTTAATAAAGGATTTGGGTGAACTGAGGATATTTTCCACTTACTACTCAGGTAATTCCAAAATAAAATTCTTTTATGATTCCTTACGAGTTAGAACTCCTTTTTTTTCAAATTGTACTAAACATAGCTGAAGGTAAAATGGTAAAATATATTTAAAAATTTATACTAACAGAATAAAATCAACTTGAAAGAAATAAAAGACCCAAATCCATGCTTTTTAGGCCAATTATGCCTGATACAATGAAAGCAAACAGGTGCTTGACTTAAAATATCTCTTACTTGTTTTAACTGGCTTCAAACTTTGCAGTGCCATCAGTGAGACCTCAGGATTTTTATAGGTATACTTGTCTTGATGAATGAAAATTCAGGACTTAGGTTCACCTAGCCTCAGAGATATATCTATAACTACAGCGAACAAAATAAATCACTCTAACCCTGCCACTTGGAGGCCACTATTCCTTCATAAACGACTTTATCTCTGAGGATCTTAGAGTACAAATCATAAACAGGAAAACATGTGAGATAAGAAATATGAAGCAGTAGAGGTACTCCTCTTATAATTACAATGGTCTTCTGTGTTGTCTACTGTTCTTAGGGTGCCCCATTGCAGAAAGTGAGGGTCTTTATTTGCAGTAATAAGCCCTGTGTTTGGTTGAAAATTCTCAATCTGCAGACATGTGACTCTAAACTTTATACACAATTTTCTCTTTCTGCATTTTTCCCCGTGTATATTGAGCTCCAAATAATGCTACTTTTAATTCTAATGTTTGTCCTGATGGGTGTAAATTTTGTTGTTACATTAACTCAACTTCTTGCTCCATTTTCTAATATAACACTGCCTTTCATTTTCTTTTGTCCTCCATTGCTTCTCCAGTCTTTATCAAGATATAGCATTTCTGTTTGATTATCCCTCCAGGTCTTCTATTTTTTGTCATAATTTTAATTTTTTTAATCATAAAGGAAGTAAAATTAAATACTCTACTTTAAAATATTGTATAACAAGCATATTTTACTACTTGGCATAAACCTATTCCCCTAAACCTTTCTTGGTTATGTCCCAGTAGCAGTATGATCATAATGGTTAGGTAATAAGTGAACTCGTCTAGGTGATGGTGCCCATTTGTTTTGTCAAGGAAGCACTGAGCTAATTGTAATACAAGGACATTTATGGACTTTAATCATCAATAAGTTGATTGTATCAATGGTTAATTACATCTACAATCAACCAAGGAGATTGCCATCAGCAATGAGTGACAGTTTATCCGATCATTTGATGGCCTTAAAAGGGGAAATTATTTCAGCATTCAGAGACAGAAATCCTAGCTTTACTTTGGACAGCCAATGTCTCCTGGGAACTTATCAAGGATCTTCATCAGAGCCCCTGGATAAATTTGGACTTGTACATCCCCATGGTCATGTGAGAGACTTTTATAAAATCTCATACTATTTACAGATATCTCCTGTCACTTTGGTTTCCCTAGAGAACTTTGATTAACACAGCTTAGTACTTGGTACAGGGAGTGGTTCTAGAGAAACAGAATCTTAAAAGTGCAATTTCTGAAGTGGTTCTGGCATATTTGCAATTGGCTATCTACTCTGACTGGATTCAAGGACAATGACTCCTTTTCCAATAATCAAAATGTCATTGACAGTCCATGGCATGATGTAGCAATGAAGACTGCAAAATATCACCACTGGATTAGCCTACTTCCATGCTTATAAGAGGCAAGGATCTGGTGACAGTGTTTTCAATACCTTAACAGAGTTTTGTGGAGTCAAAAGGTACAATGAGGTTGGCTGACTTTTCCTAAATACTCTGGATATAGGTACAAAGGAAAGGAATGAGCTTAAGTCTTCAAATCTGCAACTTAGATGTCACATGAATGATGTGAAAATTTCTATGTGTGTTCTGAAAGAAAATCTTGTTTCATGCAGAAATGGACTTGAGATCTCTGAAAATGTGACTTGAGCTTCATTGCACGAGTAGCAGTTACTACTGAAACTAAAATCTCAACCTTGCAGGGTGCCTGCTGTTAAAGTTAGGTCATTATCAGAAAGGAATGGACACATGAGGATTAGGATGGAGAAATACAGGGTTGATGATGATATCGAAGGGGACAGTGAAACACTACTTTCCCCTGAGACTTTGCCAGATAAACCTTTAATGTTCTACCTTGTGGAGACCACACAATGTCAAACATCAGCAGATCTCCAGCCTAGTCCAGAGATTACTAACTAAGGGGGATACCCACCAAACTCCAGCCTGCACTGCTCAACCTCCACTCTGCCCTGAGGAGTCTGCCATCCAACCTCTGTCTGAAGAGATTAATCCTGTTTTACTAGACAAAAATGCAAAGGAATACCCTGAAGGCAGCTGTTAATCTTCCTCACAGATTTCCCCAAAGATACCTACGACCTTTTACCAGAGTAACTGTGCACTGGGGAAAAGGAAATGATCAGATATTTTTGGGATTATTAGACACTGGCTCAGAGATGACATTAGTTCTGGAAGACACAAAACATCACTGTCTTCTACCTGTCAGGGTGGGGGTTAAGGAGGTCAGGTGATGGATGGAGTTTTAGCTGAGGTCCATCTCTCATAGTGGGACCATTTGGTGGTTATTTCTCCAGTTCCAGAATGCATAAGTGGAATAGACAGACTCGGTATTTGGCAGAATCCCCACATTGAATCTCTGACTTGTGGAGTAGAGCTATTATGGCAGGAAAGGTCAAGTGGAAGCCCTTAGAACTGCCCCTACCTAGCAATATAGTAAATCAAAAACAATACCAGATTCTGGGAGGGACTGCAGAATCAGTGCCACCCTCAAGGATTTGAAGGATTCATAGGTAGTGATTCCCAGCATGTGCCAATTCAACTCTTCTATTTGGCCTGTTCAAAAAACAGCTGGATCTTGGAGAACAACAGTAGATTATTATAAACTTAACCAGGTGGTGTCTCCAATTGCAGCTGCTATCTCAGATGTGGTATCATTGCTTGAGCAAATCAACATATTCCCTGGTACCTGGTATGCAGTGATTAATAAGGCAAATGTTTTTCCTCAATTGCCATTAGTAAGGACCACCAGAAATAGTTTGCTTTCAGTTAGCAAGGCCAGCAATATTCCTTCACTTTCTTGCCTCAGGGCTATATCAACACTCCAACCCAACGTCATACTATTGTCCACAGGGACTTTGTGTTGCAATTTGACCCTGCTACCGTTTTTCACCGGACTGAGGCGTCCCTGAGGCCAGTGGGCTCGGGGAAGTGAGGACGGATACGGAGACTATGCACATTCCGGGGACAGGGTTCTGAACCAAGTCTAACTTTATTACGTAGGGACAGCAATTTATAGTTCAGGGCAATAGGGGAGGGGGCTAGGCGGTATTAGATTGGCAGGGGTGAATATATGCCCAAACAAGGAAAGGGGTAAGCTATGAGGGATGGTTAAGTTGATCACGTAGGCTGAGTTTTTTCACACCATACTGCTTGATTGGTGGGGATTAAACAAAGGGAGAGGGGCTCAGAGAGGAGGAAGAAGACGCAGTGTAGCTGAGCAGGGCTTGGTTGCCTTTCTGTCTGACCTCATGGTCAGCGGCCATTTTCTTTAGCTGTGTGGTTGCCTTAGAGACAGCGTGTCAGCAACTGATAAGCTATACCTTGTCGGCTGTGCACAGGGTGCTCTTGGGTGCTTTTATTTCTCCTACAACTTTGATCATCTTTTCTTACTACAAGATATCACATTGGTCCATTATATTGATGATGTCATGTTGATTGGACCTACTGAGCAAGAAATAGCAATGACTCTAGACTTATTGGTAAGACATTTGCATGAGAGAGAATGAGAGATAAATTCAAAAAAATACAGAGGTCTTCCACCTTGGTGAAATTTCTAGTTGTCCCATGTTGTGGGGCATGCCAAGATATCCCTTCTAAAGTGAAGGATAAGCTGTTGCATCCTTTCTTTCTTACAACCAAAAAAGAGGCACAACACTTAGATGGTCTCTTCAGATTTTGGAGACAACACATTCCTCATATGGGTGTGCTACTTCAGCCCATTTACCAAATGACCAGAGAAGCTATTTTTGAGGGGGACTGGAATAAGAGGAGGCTCTGTGACAGTTCCTAGCTGCTATGCAAGTTTCACTGTCACTTGGGCCATTAGATCCAGCAGACCCAATGGTGCTGGAATTGTCAATGGCTAATAAGGATGTCATCTGGAGCCTTTGGCAAGGCCCTAGGGGAATCACAACACAGACCCTTAGAATTTTGGAGCTTAGCCCCGGCATTCTCTGCAGATAACTACTCTCCTTTTCAGACACAGCTTTGGGCCTGCTACTGGGTTTTAGTAGAGACTGAATACTTAACCATAGGCCACCAAATTACCATGAGACCTGAGTTGCCTATCATGAGCTGGGTATTGTCTGACCCACCAAACCATAAAGTTGGGTGTGCACAGCAGCACTCCATAATAAAGTGGAGGTGGTATATATGAACTAGGGCTCATGAGGACCGTGAAAGCACAAGGAAGTTACCTGAGAAAGTAGCCCAAATGCCCAATGGTCACCATTTCTGCCACATTACCTTATCTTCCCCAGCTCACAGCTAAGACCTCTTGGGGACTTCCTTACAATCAGTTGACTGAGGAAGAGAAAATGCAAGCCTTGGTTACAGATGGCTCTGCATGATATGCAGGTTTTAGGTACCACCTGAAAGTGGACAACTGCAGCCCCTTTATGGGATGCCACTGAGGACAGTAGTGAAGGAAAATCCTCCCAGGGACAGAATTTCAAGCAGTGCACCTTTTTTTTGTTGTTGTTGTTTGTTTTTTTTTTCATTTTGCTTGGAAAAAGAAATGGCCAGTAATGTGTTTGTACACTGACTCTTGGGCTATTATCAATGCTTTGGCTAGAAGGTCAGGAACTTGGAAGAAATATGATTGGAAAATTGGTGACAAAGAGATCTGGGGAAGAGGTATGTGGATAGATATTTCTGAGCAGGTAAAAATCATGAAAATATCTGTGTCCTATGTGCATCTCACCAGAGGATGACTTCAGCAGATGGACATTTTAATAATCAAATGGATAAGATGCTCTGCTATGTGACTAGCACTGAGCCTCTTTCCCTAACCACTTTTGTCGTTGCCCAATGGACTCATGAAAAAAATGGACATGATGGTAGGAATGGAGGTTATACGTGGGCTCAGCAACATCAATTTCCTCTCACTAAGGCTCACTTGGCTATAGCTATGGCTGAGTTCCCAATCTGCTAGTTGCAGAAACCTATACTCAATCTCTGATATGGAACCATTCCCCAAGGTGATCAACCTGCTACCTGGTAGCAGATTAATTACATTGGAACACTTCCATCATGGAAGAGGCAACAATTCATTCTAACTGGAATAGACACATACTCTGGATATGGGTTTGCCTCTGTGTACACATGCATCTTCCGAAACTACCATCTGTGGACTGTCAAATGTCCTATCCACTGCCATGGCATTCCACACAGCATTGCTGCTAATCAAGGAACCCACTTCACAGCAGATGATGTGTGGGAATGAGTACATGCTCATGGAATTCACTGATTTTACTTGTTCCTCATCATCCTGCAGCAGCTGGATTGATAGAATGGTGAAATGGCATTTTGAAGACTGTAGCAGTTTGATATGGTTATGAATTTCAAAAATAGATATTGGATTATGTTTGTAATCTGGTCTGTACCTGATTATGATTAAATTATGATTAGGGCTTTGATTGGGTCATGTCATTAAGGCGTTGAGTTCCTGCCCCTTGGTGGGTGGGGACTCACAGATAAAAGACATGACAAAGGGCAGAGTTGGGGGTTTTTGATGTTGGAGTTTTGATTTGGAGTTTGGTGCAAGAGCCCCGGAAAGTCAGCATGCAGAGGAAATAGAAGCAAGCCCCAGGAAGAGAGGGGCTTAGCCATGAGAAGAACACAGAGGAATAGAGATGGCTCCTTAGACATTGTAGATGCCCCAGGGATAGAGAGACAGAGCCATTTTCCTGATAGTCTACAGCTGACCTTGTGGACAGAGGCAAAGCCTAGAGAGCCTCATAGTCTAGAGCTGACCTTGTGGAGAAAATAGAGGAGCTGAGCCCACAGGAACCCAGGAAGCCTGAACCCTTGCAGACGTCGGCAGTCATCTTGCTCTAACACATGAAAATAGACTTTGGTGAGGGAAGTAACTTTGCGTTTTGGTCTGGTATCTGTCAGCTCCTTCCCCAAATAAATACCCTTTATAAAAACCAAACAATTTCGGGTATTTTGCATCGGCATTGACTGACTAATACAGAGACTTTAATTGATAAAGTGACACGTAGGTGGCAATACTTTGCAGGGTTGGGGCAGTGTTATCCAGGAGGCTGTATATGCTTTAAATCAGTATCCACTTTATGGTCCTGTTTCTCCCATAGCCAGGATTCATGGGTCCAGGAATTAAGGGGTAGAATTGGAAATGACACCACACACTATTACCTCTAGTGATCCAAATTGCTTCCTGTCCCTGCAACTTTAAGTTTTGTTGGTCTACAGGTCTTAGTTCCAAAAGGAGAAGTGTTTCCACCAGGGAACACAACAATGATTCCATTTAACTGGAAGTTAAGACTGCCGCCTGACCACTTTGGGGTCCTTGTGCCTTTGGATCAACAGGCGAAGAGAGGAATTACTCTACTGCCTGGGGTGACTGAGCCTATCCAAGGGAAATAGGACTGTACCTATATAATGGAGGTATTGCTTGGAATACAGGAGAACCTCTAGGGCATCTCTTAGTTCTGCCATACCCTCTGATTAAAGTTAGTGGAAAATCGCAACAACTCAATTCAAGCAGGACTAACAATGGCCAAGAATCTTCTGGAATGAAAGTTCGGGTCACTCTACCAGGTAAAAAACATGGTCAGCTGAGGTGCTTGCTAAAGGTAAAGGGAACATGGAATGGATAGTGAAAGAATGTAGTGATAAATACGAACTTTGGCCATGTGACCAGTCACAAAGTGGAGGACTGTAATGGTCATGAAAATGTCTTCCTTGTTTTGAGTATGATTGTAGATGTACATAAAATGAATATCTTCGTTTTCTTCCCTAACTTTTTCCCTTATCATATGACAAGTTGTATTAATTTTATGTCATAATATTTAAGGATGTCAAGTTTAAAAGTGAATATTATTTAAGGGCTTGTTCCATATTCCGGAGGAAATTTTTGCATTTCCAGTGTACACAGGACAATTGAATATTGTTAGGTGAAAAAAAAATATATATCTATTGTTTTTATTTAGAGACTAAGAATGGTTGAAGGTGATGTGCTGCCAAGGTGACAAGGGGTGCACTGTAATGGTTAGGCAAATGTGTCAACTCAGTTAGGTAATGGTGCCCAGTTAATACAAGGACATTTCATGGACTTTAATAATCAGTGAATTGATTTCATTGACAGCTGATTACATCTACAATCAACCAAGGAGATGGTGTCAGCAATGAGTGACATCTTATCCAATCAGCTGAAGGCCTTAAAAGGATAAGTGATTTCAGCATTGAGAGAGAATTCCCAGCTCTAACTTTGAACAGTCAACATCGCTTTCATTTGAGTCCCTGTTTTGCAGTCTGCCTTGTGGAATTTGGACTTGTGCATCCCCATGATTGAGTGAGAGAATTTTATAAAATCTTATACTGGTTACAGATATCTTCTGTTAGTTCTGTTTCCCTTGAGAACCCTGACTAATGCAATGACTATTATCTGAAATTCTAGCTAAAATAAGGGATACACAATTTATATTTAAGTTCAATTTAAATTAGCATCATATTCATACCCTATAAACATCTAGTCTTCTAGGAGTAGGCTCACTTGTCAAAATGGTAATTTAGAAATAAACTGTCTATAGGAGTTTGTAAAATACTCACAATTATTATTTTTACATCTGAATTTTCAAATAGTATTCTCTTAATTAGAAAAAAAAGAATTAGGTTATTTAAGAGAAAAACATTTTCCATTTGATTAAATAAAAACAGAATTATTGAAGTATTTAATTTATTATTTTCTTTAAATAGAAACCATACCCATTTTATTTTTTAAAAGAAGAGTACATATATTAAGTTAAAAAAAAAAACTGTCTCAAAAGTTATTAGCCTGATTTTCAACCAGCAACTTAAATATTTCTGAACTTCAATGAGGTAATCTTCAGAATACGTTTCAAGCAAATGATACCTATTCAAGTAACTGAAAAGGTTAAATGAGTATACAGAAGTTAATTGTAAACCATAATGCACTAGGCAAATATTGGTTAGAATAAGGAAGTGTTCTATATTTTTAAAAGTTTAGTTTTGTAATCAGGTATCTTCAATTCCTCATTCTGCCATTTCCTATATAGATGACTTTTTGCCAACATCTTTCAATTGGTGAACAAAAGTATCCTTATTGTAAACTGAGATTAGAAATACCTAATTTGCATCTTCATAATTAGAGATAAAATATCAAGATCTATAATTCAACTATTTTCAATATATGAGCAATAATTATTTTTATTTGAAATTTTATATTTCAAATTTGTGTTATTTGTTGTGAATATAGTATAAAAGATGTGGGAAAATAAGAAGATCCATGTATAATCAGAATCCTGGCAAAAGGAGAATACTTAATTCTCACAATCTGAAGAAATAAATTACTGACATTTTTTGAGTTTTCAAGAATCTGGATAGAGAGGAACATTCTAATAATTAAAAGTCACTTGCTTTTTACCAGATGGTAAAAATAAATAAAGCTTAGTAGTTTATAATGTGTACCATTACTTATAATAATAATTCAACATTCAATATCTCATTAAATATTTGAAGCAGTTCTGTGTCATGGATATCATTATTACTGTTCCTCTGAAGTCCTAGAGATCTAAATGTAGTACTCAGTAGAGCTAGTCATCAAATATTTACAACTCTTTTCCAACTGAGCACAGGTTAGGGTATCCTGACTATCATTGTTAGTGAAGCTGGATGACTAACTATGGCCAATGAGCTGTGATTGAGAGTCAAGAATTTAATTGCCAGTTCAAAATCTTCCAAAGCTCTCTGTCTTCTGTAAAAGTTACAGTGGGTATTCAACTGTGGCCTCCAATCAGCTTGTTTTCATGACTTTTTATTAGGAGCAGAACTTCAGTCTGCATCCACCTTTCCTAAACAAACCTCAATGGACAAGTAGCATCAGTTTAAAATAATAAAAAGCAAAACAAACAGCAACAACAAAAATCTTCTGTTATTTTAAGTCAAACAGAAAAATGGATTGGGGGATTTTTATTACCCCAGCATAATATAGCCCATTCTGATGATTACTATATCAGCAACATATTCATAATCATATTCATTACTATGTCAGCAACATTTTACTCTTAAGTGAAAAAAAAAAAGCTAGCATTTGAACTGATCTCTAAAACAAGTCTTTGTTCCCAATTCTTCACTTGAGGTTCCATCCCTAAATATGATAAGCATAAGATGAGAAAAATCTAAGTTTTATGAGAGGGTTTATCTGACACTCAGAACAAATCAATAACACCCACTCAAAAATGTTACAGTCAAAGCATGTAATAAACAGGCTTAGTATTTTTGTTGAGGATAATGACAAATCTGATATAAGATGCATCAGATACTCAAAGAAATTCAAGGATAAATTTGTAGGTTAGCATTGTGGAGTGAGTTGCTACCTCAGTGGGTCATGGGACCACAATCTCCTCATCACGTATGTAACACAAAGAGTCCAAAAGAGCAGAAGAAGTCCCATCAGTGCCAGTTTTCTGAGGTGGCTAAAAACGGTTCCAAGTCCAGGTAAATTGATGTAATTGTCACATGTGTCAGTTTACTCCAGAGAGGAGAGACAAATCTATACTGTTTCAGTATGAGTTTTACCACTGACAATTCCTGTTCTAATAGGCATCTGAAGCTGCTTGTTGCATTTGGTTTCTGGGTTTAAAGTCTGGCTGGAACTTTTCATTGGACTTAAATTAACATCTCCCCTAGTGTAATGATGCACAATAGAAAAGGAGGTGGGGCTAGCGGAAGGCCAGAGGATGGCTGCTCAGCATGTTAGTGACTTCTCCAGAGAAAGTGGAAGTAGGGGAGGGTGAAGGCTGCTGAACAGTTGTTCATGAATTCCCTGGAGGAAGAGGTGGGGTATGTGAGGTCTGACCAATGGCTGTTTAATGAATGTCTGTGATTTTCCTAACAAGAGTGGTAAATTAAATTATGGACCCCAATTTAGACATGTTCTTGGTCTTGATCTGCATTTTTGTGGGTGTAAACCCACTGTAAATAGGATCTCTTGAAATTTTAGTTAAGACTTGACCCAACTGAATGAGTTTGAACCTTAATCTGGATTACTGAAGTCCCGTATAAGCAGAAAAATTCAGATAGAAATAGAGAAAGCCACAGAGAGGAGCCAGAAGCCAAAAGTCAGAGGGAACCAAGAAGAGAAAGAAAATGGCATCACCATGTGACAGGATGCAGAGATGCAAGGCAAGGAACCCCAGGGATTGCAGCATGTTACAGCCCAGAGGCAAGCACACCTTCTAGCCTTTGAAACTGCAAGTCAATAAATTCCTATTGGTAAGCCATCCCATGTGTGTTATTTATCTAAGCAGGCTGGCAATCCAAAAAAAAAAAAAAAATTTGTACATTCCTTTAAAAAAGTGGTGATTCAATGCCTAGTTTCCTTAAGAACCCCCTTAATTTCACCTCCCATTTTCATGGAGTCATGCTAATATTCATGCATTGAGTAGAATTTTTGTATAGTATTGCCAAAGTGACATGAAAGGGCAGTGAGTTGTATCAGTATTAGAGCTCAGAAGAGTACTTTCACCAGGCTTGTTCCCAAGGACTTTTCTAATTCACAGAGATAAGTTTAAAGTATATTGAAAGATTCAGGAATCAGGAGATCAGTTTAATAAAGGAAAATTAAAACTAAGTTTGAGTATACTGGTAATTTAAACTAACAATATTTAATTTTCAGGAAATATATTGTTGATTTCATAAAGTTTAAATGAGAATTTCAAAGTTACTTTGAAAGTTTTTGGCAAAGTCATTGTGAGCCTCTTTTCTGAAAGACTTACATTTTCAAGAACAAATTTTGATACAGGGAAAGTAGGAGGATGGTATTTATCAGGGAGAAGGAGCTTACGCAAATGCTATACAGTCAGAAGTATTAGATAGAGGTACATTGTCATGAAATGCCTGAAAATGAAATACTCAACAAGGGCCTCAGGATTCAATGTTTTGTATTTATAAAATTAATAATTTATATTTTGCACAAATTTTGTACTTGGATATCCTTATTCTACAGGTAACAAACTGAATGAAGTCTAAATTGGTAAAAAGCTTTTAAAGTTACGCATACAACATAAACAAAACTTGACTAAAACCAAAGATTTCTGATGTCAGTCTTGAACTTGCAATACAAAGATACATTAATTTTAAGGGAACATATGACTTTCCTTGATGATAATAAACTATCACATACTGTAGAATAGTAACTTTCAAAGCTAATGTGATCAATTTTATTTCAAGATATATTTTATTCTCTCTCTTCAGTTGTATTGATAATTGTAAATATTCTAAATTTAAAAAGTTATATGCTTTATGATGATTCATAAAATAGATATATTTCATTGTGAATTTTGAGTTACAGCTATTTATTTTAGTATTACTGTGGTCATTTTAATAAAATTGACAGCTGTCCTGTAGACAAAATTATTTTTATGTTTCCTATTAATTATTATATTACATGGAGCTCCAAAATCATTACCTTAAAATGATAATAGAAGTTTTCTTTATTCCTCTGTATTGTTGTTTGTTACCTAATGCCTAGAAAGACCTACAAATGAGAACCTTCAAAATATTTAATATCAGTTATATTTATCACAATAATTAAGCCTGTCTCTCATTGTAGATATAAATATGTGAGCCACCAGTAAAGTTCTACTGGACTGAATGCTGAAAACATAAATTTATGAAAATCTTGTTAATGTTATAAAGTAAAATGTTCTTTTTGAAATGATCTATTATTTTTTAGGAAATGTGTAAATAGAAAGATAAAATCATCAAAATACTTAATGGCTGCCCTTAATGGGTAGTTCCTTTCACTGCATAGTCTATCGGGAAATTTGAAAGATGAGCTTGAATCAAGTCAGAGGAGATGAGAAGATGAGTGGTGAAGAATACAGGCAAAATTCAGGAAAGAAACTGTGATTTGTTTGAATAAGGTAGTGGCCATAAAGATGGTAAGAACTGAACAAATTCAGGGAATATTTGTAAGCTAGAGGTGACAGAATTCGTTTTTTAATGGAATAAATTCAATTTACTTGTGTTCTCAGACTCCTTCCTTCTCCTGACTAAACTGAATCCTATAATTACCATAATTACCTGCTTAATTTTGTTTCCTCTTTCTTCATAAAGAATGGCTTTGTTCTTGTTGAAAGTCATAAATAAAACAATAAATGCTACCAGACGTGGATTGTGGAAGAAGAAAGAAGAAAAATTGATGTGGTAGGCAGAATTCTAAGATGGCTCCCAAGATTCACTCTCCATGATGTGAATATCTTGTATAATCTTCTCCCATTGAGAGTGGGTGGGCCTTGCCTAATCTAGTAAACTCTATTAAAATAATTTCAGATCAACTTATCAATTTCTCAATGAAGACCTGGTCAAATTTTTATTGGAATTACATTTGAATATATTGCTCAATTTGAGAGAAAGTAACAAGATAACAATATTGAATTTCTGATCTATGTATGTGATAATTCTCTACATTTATTTAGGTTTTTAACTTAACCTCAGCAATGGTTTTAGTTATCTGTGTAGAGGTTTTTCATATATTTTATGTTTTTTGGAAATTTAAACATTTTAATTTTAGTTTTAATCATGTGCTTTTGGCGTGACAAAATTTAATTATTGCTTTATGTTCATCATATCCCGAGACCTTGTTAAATTTGCTTATTAGTTTTAGTAGCTTTTTTGTCGATTCCTTGGAAGGTCTATTAATATAAAGAAATCACATCTGTATATAGAGATAGATTTATATGTTTCTTTCCAACCTGTATGCCGTTTATCTCTGTCTCTGTCTCTGTGTCTCTCTCTAAATATCTATTCAAGTATTTCTTAATTGCATTGGCTAGGGCCTCCATTATAATGTTGAATAGGATTCAGTCCTGAGGTCACCCTCATCTTTCTTTAGAACTTAATGACAAAACATTGTCTCTTAGCATTAAGTATGTTAATTATGTCTGCCTTAGCTGCCTCCCATCAAGATGAGGAAGTCATCTTCTATTCCCAATTGACAGAGAGTTTTATTGGATGACAAGTTTTGTCATGTGCCTATTTCTATTGAATTGATCATATGGTTCTCCTTTTCCACTAAGTTGATATAGTGAATTATATAGATTGCTTTCCAACATTGAATAAACTCTCATTCCTGGAGAAAACTCCACTTGGTCACTATGTATTTTCTTTTTATATGCTGATAGAGTCAATATGCCAATATTTTCTTAAGAATTTTGAGTCAAAATTCATGGAAAATATTGGTTTGTAATTTTCATTTTGTTTTAATGCTCTTATCAGTTTTTCTGTCGGGACTATAAATTGGTCTCCCAAAAGCATTTAGTATCTGTTTCTTCTACTTTTATTTTCTGAAAGAATTCATGTAGGATTATTATTTTTTTCTGAATGTTTGATAGAATTTACCAGTGAAGCTATGAGAGCCAGCACTTCTGTTTTTTTAGAATTTATTAATGACTTTCTAATGGATTTCATTTGCGTCGATTTTTATTTTTAGCAACTTTATTGAGATATAATTTAGATACCATACAATTCATCCAGTACATGTATCAATAAAGGTTCTCCAAGAGAAACATAACCAACAGGATGTGTGTGTGTGTGTGTGAGTGTGTGTGATAAGGCATTGTCTTATGTAATTACTAGGGCTGGCTAGCCTGAATTCATAGGGCAGATTCAGATTGGAGGTTGGAGACTCTAGGTGAGAGTGATGTTAGACTCTTGAGTTCAAATTTCTTAGGCTGGAAACTCAGGAAGAAGTGAAAGATGTGGTTTTGAGAAAGAATTTCTTCTGATCCCTGAAACCCTAAATGCTGGCTATTAAGACTTCCAACAGTTGGATGAAGCCCACCAACATGATGAAGGGCAAACTCCTTTACTTAAGGTTAAATGCTAATTATAGATGCTAATTCCATCTATGAAAAAACTCCACAGAAACAACTAGGCTAGTATTTGATCGAACAAATGGAACTATAACTACCAAGTTGACATCTAAAATTAACTATCACAGTATAATTCACTGACTTATAGTAAGTTTATATATTTGTGTAACATCACCACAATCTACTTTTAGAATATTTCCATCATTTCTAAAAATTCAGTTATTCCTGTAACCACTGATCTGCTTTCCTTTGGTACAGCTGGGCCAGATTAAGGCCAATTGATGCTCTAATCACAACTTCACAATGTGAAGACCTCAGGTCTTTCATTGTTTAAAGTAAAGACCTTAAGTACGAGTTACTCAAAGCAGCTGATTAATTAAATGCTAGCCAGACCCAGGCAGCTGTGTTTATATTCGATTGAAGTAAAAATTTATAATTTATAAAAAATATTTCTTATTTATTTTTAAAAGATTCATAGATTACATAAAAAAATAGAGGGGATTACCATGTGCCCCTATCCCCACACCTCCCACTTTTCCCACATTAACAACTTCTTTCATTAGTTTGGTACATTCATTGCAATTGATGAACACATTTTGGAGTATTGCCATACAGCATGGATTATAGTTTACATTGTAATTTACACTCTCTCCCACTCCATTCTGTAGGTTATGGCAGGATATACAGCATCCTGTATCTGTCTTTGCACTGTGGTTCAGGACAATTCCAAGTTCATAGACTTCCCCCATATTACACCTCTTTTTCCCTCTCCCTGCCTTCAGCAACTCCAATTGCTGTCTCTACTTCAATGATATAATTTCTTCCATTGCTAGAATCACAATAAGTCTATAGTAGAATACCAGTAAGTCCATTCTAGTCCATTTTTTATTCCCCAATCCTGAGGATTCTGGGATGGTGATGCCCACTCCACCTCTAACTGAGAGGGGCTTCGATCCCATTTGGCTGATGGATGGGACTCTCTTGCTTGCAGTTGTAGACTCTTCTAGTTCCTTTGTATGGTGGTTGTCTATCCTCACCTCCTTGTTAGTTGTCCTGCGTGAGTCCAATGAATTGGAAAGTAGGTGTTGCAACTCCACTGAGACTCATGACCCAGCTGGCACTTAGACAGTCCAGATAGTCAACTCTCTTGTACATATACTTACCAACTCCAGTGCCAACTATAGGTTCAATAAAAGAGACAGAAGAGGTATGTGCAGTGTCACATCTGAGTCCAACTCTGTCACACTCAGGAGCACAAAGTCTAAAGGATGAGCCCTCCTGGCACCCAGGCATTACTACCAAGCACCAGCTGGTGATGCAACTGGAAAAAGACCTTGAATAAAAGGGGGAAATTGTAAAGACAAATGAGTTTGCATGGCAAAGAGACTTCAAAATGAGTTGGGAGGAAATCAGAAAAGTGACACTTAATGCATGTCTCAGCAGATTCTCATAGTAGATACTACTCCAAATAGTGAGGCTCCTGAGGGCTACGGAGACACCCATGTCCTACAGTCATGGCAGAAAGCTCTGGAGTTTGGTGAAGCAATACTCTTAAGCTTGAGGCAATAATCTCTATTTTATCTTTATTATTGTTTTTTTAAGCAGTTTGGCTATGATGTGACACCTTGTGATTTTCTATATTTATCCTACTTGAGGTTTGCTAGCATCTTGGTTCTGTAGGTTAACATTTTTAACAAACACGATTTTTGTCTATTTTAATGTCATTAGTTGTATATTGTTATTTAGTTTTACCTCATTACCTAATTTCTGTTTCTTCCATGTGCTTTTATTTTGTTTATCCCCTGTTTCTTTGCCTTCATTTGAACTGATGAAATATTTTTGGTATTTTATTTTAACTTTTCTATCAGCTAATTAATTTTACCTCTTTGTATTTTATTAGTTGCATTATAAATGGAAATATGTATACTTCAATTACCACAGTCTACTTACTTTTATTATGACACTCAACAAAAAATAAGAAACTTAAAATGTGTATTTCCAGTTAGACCACACCACCTATTGTGTAATTATTGTCATATGTTTTACTACACTATATATATATATATATATTAAACTCCATAATAGAATGTTATCGTTTTTGTTTTAAACACAGTTGCTTTAAAGTCATTTAAAATAAATTTTAGTATAGATACACAATATATACACAAAGCTATGATTTCTGAGACTATTTGTACCTTTCCATAGATCTAAATTTCCATGTGGTCTAATTTTCTTTCCATCTGATTACCTTGTTCTAACATATTTTTATTGCAGCTCTTCTAAAAACAAATTATTTCAGTGTTTGTTTTTCTGATACCTTTGCTTCATTATCACTTTTGAAGGATTTTTCTTAATGGATATCAAATTCTACTTGGCAGTTTTATTTTTTCCACCCAACTTCTGTACTTGGTGTATATTGTTTCTGGTAACAAGTGAAATGGTTTTTGTTCCCTGTATATAATGTGCCCTATTTTTAAAAAAAATTTAAATCTCTATTTTATCTGTATTATTGTTTTTTAGCAGTTTGGCTATGATGTGACACCATGTGATTTTCTGTATTTATCCTACTTGAGGTTTGCTAGCATCTTGGTTCTGTTTGTTAACATTTTTAACAAATATGAGGGCATTTTCAGTCATTATTTCTACTAATTCTTTTTTCTTATCTCATTCTCTCTATCTTCTCCTTCTTGTACTTCAATCACATGTAAGTTATTGTGACTACTATTGTCCCATAAGTTACTGATGCTCTGCTCATTTTTTCCCCCGAAGTTGTTATGGATTCAACAGATTGGAAAGTTTTTACTGATATGTTTTGAAGTTTATTAACACTTTAGTTTGCAATGTGCAATAAACTAATATTTCATTTTTTAAAAATTCAGATAGTATATTTTTCACTTCCACAATTATCATTTCGTTTTTTATTGATATTTTTTATTAATGATTATCATTTATACACGGACACGCATAAACAATAAGTAATAGTAAAAGTTGTGAACTTACAAAACAAACATGCATATCATCATACAAGGTTCCCATACATCACCCCACAACCAACACTTAGCATTGTTGTAACACAGTTGCTATAAGCTATTAAAGAGCATCATTAAAGTATTACTGACTATAGGCAATATCTAAAGTTTGGTGTATTTTTTTCCCCCAAACATTCCGATTATTAACACCTTGTATTAGATTATATACTTGTCATAGGTCATAAGAGAATGCTTTCATATTTGTTCTGTTAACCACAGTCCACCTTCCACCACAAGATTCATTGTGTTATACAGTCCTATGCTTTGTACAATCCATTCCAAGTGTATACTCAGTGGCTTTTGTTTTCATTACAGAGTTATGCTGTCATCACCTAAGTCAATTTTAGAACATTTTCATTACTCCAAAAGGAAAAATCTCATGCCCCCTTATACCCCCTCTATTGTTGATATATAGGGGAGTATTATTGATATACTATCTTTTTTGCCATTGCTGCAAAAATATTACAATATTACTGTTGTCATCCCTAACTTACATTAGTTGATATTTTCCCATGTATCACCATATTCTTAACACTTTGTAAAAGAACATCTTACACTATTAATCACAGTCTTCACCCACACCAGAATCACTATGTGATACAGTCCCCAGATTATTCTCTAGCTTCCTTTCAATTGATGTTTGCTTCTACAGACTATCCCTTTCAGCCACAATCACATTTGTTGATCAGCAGTTTTAGTTTTACTCACTATAAAATAGTACCATGAACTCTATTCATTTCCACACTTGTACAATAAATCTTATTAAAAATTTTACATACATTAAGCATCAATTCCCAATATCAGGATGCAAATGACGACATGGATTAACCTTGAGTGAAATAAGCCAGATACAAAAGGACAAATATCCTATGGTCTCACTGTTATGAACAAAATGCAATGAGAAAACTCATGGAGGTAAACTCATTTAGTTTTGTTTATGGTTTGTAATTCTGTGCTCATATTCCTCATCCCATGATTCATCAATTCTATTTTTTAAGCTTAATAAAATATTTATAATAGGCATTTTGATTTTGTATCCATTCATTCCAATGTCTTTGTCATCTTGGAATGTGCTTATATTTACGGCCTTTTTATTCATTATGTGTAACATATTCCAGCTTCTTCTCATGTCTAGTAATTTTGAATGAATGCAAGACATTGAAAATATATTTTATGGAGTTTGGATTATGTTGTCTTCTTTTTTTGTCTTGTCTTGGCAGGCATTCTCTTACATGTAGATCCTACTGAGGCAGTCATGCTTGGCTTTATTTTTTTGTTAGTTTTGTTAGGAAAAGTTCATTTCAATTTTTTTAGTCCTAACATGTGTTCCTTTCTTCTAAAGTGTGAATTTCTGGGCTATCAAGTGATTGCTACAGATTATTAGCATGGTCTCTCCCTTCTGCTAGATTAGACCTCTAAAACCTTTTATCTCCCATCCCACAACAGCTGATGTCTGCTGGAGCTTATGAAATCTCCTTTGCACTTGTATTGCACCTTAACCTTAGCCAAGAACTTGTAGGAAATCTTTACACTGGTTTCTGGTGCCACATTTCTGCTCAACAACTTCCTTTCCAGCATCCTGCTCCACAAATTTCAGCCACCTCATTAGTGTCAAACTCCAGTCTCATGTCTCATGCTCAGCAAGGCTACATAAGCTCTTCTTGGGTTCTACAACTCTGCATCATGTCCATATAGTGCCTGCAGGTAGAAAGTTGAGGCAAATGTGGCACTTTCCTTATGTGTTTTCCTTCTCTCATGTATCACAGTCCTGTACTGCCAGTTTTCCAATACCTGAAAACAATTGTTTAGAATTCTAATTATAGGTAAGTGTAATAGCAGGAAGAAAATTTTTATCCCAGTTACTCCAACATGGTCAGAGTTTTCAAAGACTGAAAATTCTGAAGACTCTGAAAGAACTACAGGAAAGGGTGAATGCGTGAATAAGCTTGCAGACTGCTCTATCAGTATAAATGGTAACATGACTGGCTCCATCTGGAATGTGCATTGTGACAGCCTTCCCAGATGTTGAACTACCAGGTTATTATGAAAACCAGTGTGGCTGATATATTTAAAAATTCATTTAGTTCACTAAAAAAAGATAACAATTTAAAAGAAAAAAGAAACAAAGAAGTCCTGTCTTTTAGTATGCCAAAGGATTTTAACTCTAGCCACTGAAATGCTTGGGAATAAAATTCTGATTGACAGAAAAGACTTCAGGTTAGATAACACAGAAACCTATGTTAGTCATGTTTTTCGGCACTGAACAATCCTTACAGCAAAAGCAAAATTGAAATGAGAAAACTTCTAAAGATAAGTTTTCCTTGGAGAACCACTTTATTATACTCCATTATTGTATTCCAAAATATGTTCCAGGTTATTTTTAATATTAGCTGAAATCTGATTCCATTTCAGAAACAAAACTAACAAATACTTATACTGCTTCAGTAATTAAATAACAGCTTCATGAATACTTTCTCAATTTAACACTTTACCTGAATAGATGTGTACTGATGGTGAAGAAGAATTGAATATGAATGACTAAACACTTTTATTTCACTGATATTTGTTTGCTTTTTAATTTAATCCATCATAAATTTCCTTCCATTCTCCAAGCCTACTGACAGAAAATCAGCTAGCTGTCAAGCAGAGTTCATGTTACTGAAGTAATGTGAATTATTATTATTATTTTATGTGAGTAAAAAGGACCACAAATGGAAAACAGCTGTCAGGTATAATTCAATTCATTATTGTTTAATGCAATATACAGAGGTAGAATCTTATGAAATATTAATTCCACTAAAAATAGATGCACAATCATGGACATTTCTTTCAGTTCCTGACAGCACTAGAGGAGCCAACATCAAGCAATGTGACTGCCATGGGATTCTGTGTGTCAGTCATTCTACACTTTGTGACAGGAAATGTGCCCATATTTGTGGGCAGTCATGTCAGAAGAGATGACTTTTTTCCTTCAGCTCAAACAAAATAATTACTCTGCAGTTTTGGAAAATAATATATTTAAAATAAATAAGATATTATTCATATCATTTTCAATCTAAATTTAATAATCATCTTAAAGAATATCTGTTTTTTTATTGCTTTGGTCTAATTTGATCAACAAGGTAGTTTTTTATTTCATAATTAATTTTTTTTCCCAAATGAGGCAATAGGACTCCATTCTTCCAAAGGAAAAGATGAGCCGTTTTGATAAAGCTTCTTTTTTTTTTTTTCAAATGAATCCAGTCTTCCTCTCCTGTAATTCCTTCTTTGTCCAGAAGAATAAGATTTATTAAAGCACACATTTTACTTTTTAGTGGCCTGTCTAAAATCTTTCAATGGTTTTCTGTAGTTTTTAATAATAATAATAATAATACTAAACTAGTACATTGGCATGTAACATAAGACCTTGCATAATTTGACCCTTACCTATTTTTCCAGTTTTATCCACATCATTTCACTTGTAAACTCCACTGGAGGAATTTTAGCTGCAATAATTTTCCCACATTGTGCTCACAGTATGCTCTCTTGCTTTCTTCGCCTCAGGATCTTCATTACCCCACCCTCACTCTCACTCTGACTCCAACTTTCCAGGTTCTATTACTTACTTACTCATTTCAGTCTCTAAATTTCAAAATTTCAAGTCAAGTAACATGTACTGGGGTGGAGAGAGTATTCTATAAACTCGTCTGATCTCCAAGATTGAAATAAATTACAACAAACCCTATTATTTGTTGTCTGTCTTCTCTGAATTTTTCTTTCATAAGTCTTAGCTTTTTCACTGCATAGTATGATCCCTTGATTAAAGTGCATCTCTCTCATAACGTGCTATCTGTCGGGTCAAGTATTTTGCATATTTTGGCTCATCTTTCATGCTGTGTCTAAGAATTAACAGGTGTTTAACATTTGTTGAATAAATAAGTGAAGGGTATTGACTTCTCCATGAGTCACAGATTACCAGTGGCATAAAAGGGGATAGGTTTTAGGCTAGTTATAACATCAATACAGTTAACATGAATATTTCCACTCGTTATTAGACATTCCAATGGCACATATAAAGAATAAATACATCATTAATTTGCAATGAGTTTGGTCGAGATTTCATTCAGTTCATGATTTCTCTCTAAAGATAGTTGTTTCATATATGCAGGACTCTCTCCCTGATGAGAATCTTACACATTATCTGCAATGATTAGTGCCTTGCCCTGTCCTTCCTTCATGTCTTCCACAGCCCCTTCTCCTATTTTTGGGCACCTTATAGACATATAATAAATATTTGATTTATTACATTGAAATAGATCTCCTATCTCTGCATTTTAATATAAAAAAATCAGTAAATGCAGCTAAGAGATAAAAACAAAATGATTATCTGTTTTCCTACAATAAGAAAAAAAACACTTTGATAAATTAAAATTATGCTTCAAACCAGTTGTTCTGGCACCGTGGGGTAACAGATATATGAATAATACCTTGAACTGCCTCTTTGCAAATGACTCCTCTGAAGATGGTGAGGGAGCAGAGGAGATGGTCAGGGAGCATACTTTTTAGGCTGTTACTTCATAATCTTTAATTTGATTTTTTGGTTTTTTGCTGAGAAGCAAATAACCAGTATCAGACTTCAGATACTGGCAAAGAGGAACTCATGGGGTCTGTTTTGAGAAAGTGTATGATGAGGAAATGGTAGGAACTTCATGTAAAGGAAAAATTTAATCCCTTTGCCTAAGAAAACAATTTTAATGTGAACTGTTCCTTTTGTGCTGTTATAGGTGTTTAAGAGGAGAATAGAAACTAAATCTAAACTCACATTATATGAGTAGAAAATCAGTGTGTTAATTTAATGCATTCTCATTTGTTCTTAATTCGATAATGTATCTAATCAGTTCCCACATGAGTTTAGAAACTATACTAACTACAATAATTAAGTAATCTAAGTTTTACATAATAAAAACCTTAAAAGTTCATGATATTCAAAGTAGCATCTTATCATAGTAATTTTCTCTCAAATAGTAGAAAGATTATTGTGAAGAACATTTTATTTTGTAACAGAAAATGAGAAAATTAAAAGTGCAATTATCTTTCCTTACTTTCAAATTAAACTACCATAGGTATAAAATTGTCAATTACACAAATAACTATATTTTGGGAGTTGCATTTTGAAGTTCACGAAATACGTAGTGTCCTTGAAATTGGATTCAGCTTGATGTCAGAAAGGAAAAATAGAATTATTTACTTTTGTTGGATTAAGATTGTTTACTCAGAAATAGAACAAAACACATATTTTCAAAGCTTATCTCTTTGTATTCTGATTGAATCATTTTTGCACCTGACATTTTGTGTCAGTATAATGAAACAAGCAAGGAAGAAAATGCCAGACTACATCCTTCCTAGATTCTCCAGTCTGTCTTCAGACATTTCCATGAGTACCTAAGTCTGACTTTTAATTATTCAGTTTTCACTTGTTTTCTTCTTTTCCTCAAACCAAATCCTATTCAAGCAAATCATTTTCTATCAGTAATTTATTCAGATATATGTTCTCTCCTTACCCCTTCTCCTCCTTGTGCTCTCAACGATGATTTACACGCAGTATTCTATATCTCTACTAGTTTGAGTTGATTGAATGTAAACCTGATGGGCAAAATATTCTACCCTAAAATTTAAATTCTTGATAAACAATTAATCCTTGGATAAAAATTTTAAATCTATCTCTCTAAGCATGCTGTAACCTGAGACCTCTGGGAATACCCAGACATGAAGGCATATGTTTCTGGGATTTAGCACCAACTATGTGCATGTGCACACACACAGACACACACACACAAGCATCAGAGGTGGAGGTAGTGATTCTGCCACTTGAGGCTCCAGCAATCTCCAAAGAATTGAGGTGTTGATAATGATGCCTAAAAATCCACAAGTACTAGTAAATATTTAAAAGTAATATGTAAGTTTATTAAAAATTTTTATATTACACAGTCATGTTTATAAAGAAGCATATTTTCATCAAACATATCGCATGATAAATTATCTCTTCACTGCTTCTATTTTTTAAAGATTTATTTATTTATCTCTCTATTTATTTATTTCTCCCCCTTCTCATTGTTTGCACCCACTGTCTGCTCTCTGGGTGTCCTTCAGTTGTGTCATAGTCTTCTTTGAGGAGGCACCAGGAACCACACCTGAAACCTCCCATGTGGGAGCCAATGTGCCCTTTGGCTTGAGCCACCTCTGCTCCCCATTTTTTATGTCTCTCATTGTGTCTTTCTGTTGTGTCATATTGTTGCATCAGCTTGCTGCACCAGCCTGTTTCTTCAGCTCACTGTCTTGCTTGTCTTCCTTAGGAGGCGCCAGGACCTCCCATGTGGTAGGCGGGTGCCCAACTATTTGAGCCACATCTGTTTCTATGAAATTTCAATTCATATAAACATTTTAGTTTTAACCAGAACTAAACATCTTAAGTGAATAGTCTTATTTTTACAATTTAAAAAACATAGTTTATATACTCCTTTGTATTTTTTTGCATTCATACAACTATGTATTTAGTGCCAACTATATCCCAGGAACTATACTAAGTACCTGTGCTATGTCTAGAAATAAGTAAAGAAATTCATAAAATGTTGGAGAAAATGGGTAATGGATTTAAGATTTACATATTTTCTCCTATATTTTTACTTTTCCTTTTAACATTGGCTAATGAAACCATTATAAATATCATATCTTTTCTTTCCACATGATAATGAGCAATTTTGGAAATGGTAGCTTTTAAGACAACATAATATTAATTATCTCAAAATTTTCCATTGTTAAAGAAATGAAACTAGCATGTTTTTAATGTTGGCAAGTCAAATGTTGACAGAGTAAATTAATACCTTATATTTGTTGAAGACTTGAAATTCAGTGACAGGTAAATTTGGCCTGAGATAATTTCCTTTTCAGAACTGTTTCCTTTAAAACTGTCTGTCTGTATTTCTTTGAATTATTTTGTTAAAGTTTTATTCAGTTAACCCATTATTTTCTTGCTTTGTCACAGGCAGTAACTACTTTTTTAGATTGTTTTAAAATCTAGGTAAAATTCATGTAACATTAAATTCACCCTTTTAAAGCATACAATTCAGTAGCTTTTAATATTTACACAAAGTTATGCAACCATCACCCCTATCTAATTTCACAACATGTTCATCTCTCTGAAAAGAAACCTTGTACCCCTTGGCAGTCACTCCCCATCTGACCACTGCCAGAAACTAGGAGAGAGGCATGAACAGACTTTCCCCATATTCTCCTGAGGGAAGATGGCCCTTCCAACACCTTCGTTTTGGACTTCCAGCCTCCAGAACTGGGCGACAAAAAATTTCCGTTGCTTTAAGTCAGCCAGTTTGTAGTGCTTTGTTATGGAAGCCCTGGGAAAACAAGATACTTAGTTACGCTATGTACAGCCTTTGAACATTCTATCCTTGCGTGAGTAGTGGCGTGTGTGTGTGTGTGCAAATCTCTGTATATACCTGTGAATTAGGGCAAGTGTAAACTTCATTTTACACTCAGTCTGGCACCTCTTAGCCAACAGTCTCCCTTTGGACACATATATTACTTCATGTTTTGCTTGTACATTCTTCTTTCATAAAAAGGAACTTACACTTAAATCACACGTTCAGAAATGGACAGTGGGCTCATTCTTGCATCTTTTTATTTCCAGCAACTGATGGATTCTTCAGTCTTTAGAATATGGAAATACTTCTTTCATTTGTCTCCCCTGAATGTTAATTAAAGCAAATGCCATCACAACAAATATATCCACTTAAACAACCAAGGAAATGGGTCTTGAAAATAACACCTTATTTGCTCTGAGGTCATTAATATTTAACATATTTATAAAGCATATATGAAATAGGATGTTCTGTGACAGGTATGAAGTTTAGCATTTCTTCTATTTGCCTTTTCATTGCTTCCAGAATGTTTTATGTCCTTTTCTCTTTTAGAAGATTTATTTGCTTCCATGTCTTTTACTTGAGAAAAATATCTATTTTCAGAGGTTCTGTGTCCAACTCTGAAAAATAAGTGTTATTTCTCTTCACACTGGAAAAGAAAGAACTTGTTAACTGCTCAAATGTTTCATTAAATATGGCATCTTCTGTGGCAGAGAGCATAAAATCTTTTTTCATAAACAATTGCAAATCAAAATATTTAGAGATGAGACTTTTCTTGGTATACCATATCATCACTGCTCATCTAGTAAGAGAAATATTTGTAAGATATCGAGATTATAATACAAAATTATGAACATCTGGCTCTGAAATGTAATTCTTCACTTCAAATGGCTATTAACTCCAAATTCTTCCTCAAACATCATTAATCTCCTACTGTAAAAATCATATGTGGTGTTTGAAAAGGAATAAGGCATCAACTCTGAACTAAAAGATTTATAACCTAATAAGGAATAGAAAATATAAATGTATTACTATTAAAAAATCTTATGACACATATAGTCAAAAATAATGTGAAATGGGTGTTCAGATGTGAGAAAAGCTATTTTATACATGCATGGAATAACTTGATAAGGTTATTTATTTATTTATTTATTTATTTTTATTGACTTTGTAATAATATTACATTAAAATATATATATATATGAGGTCCCATTCAACGCCACCACCCCCACCCCATCTCTCCCCCCCAGCAACACTCATTCCCATCATCATGACATATCCATTGCATTTGGTAAGTACATCTTTGGGCACCTCTGCACCTCATGGTCAATGGTCCACATCATGGCCCATACTCTCCCCCATTCCATCCAGTGGGCCCTGTGAGGATTTACAATGTCGGGTGATTGCCCCTGAAGCACCATCCAGGGCAGCTCCATGTCCCAAAGACGCCTCCACCTCTCATCTCTTCCTGCCTTTCCCCATACCCAGAAGTCATCATGTCCACTTTTCCCAATCCAATGCCACCTTTTCTATGTGGACATTGGATTAGTTGTGTCCATTGCACCTCTATGTCAAGAGGAGGCTCAGATTCCACATGGATGCTGGATGCAATCCTCCCACTTTCAGTTGTAATCACTCTAAGCTCCATGGTGTGGTGGTTGTCCTTCAACTCCATCTTAGCTGAGTGTGGTGAGTCCAATAAATCAGATTGTAGGTGCTGGAGTCTGTTGAGGCTCAGGGCCTGGCTATCACATTGTCAGTCCAGAGATTCAAATCCCCTAAATATATCTTAAACCCCAACACTAACTGCAACTCCAGCACATTAGCATGAAAGTCTTATGAAGAGAGATCCCATCTGAGTCCAGATTCATCACACATACATAAACACCAGTTCCAAAGAGGGGCCATCTGACCTGGTAGTTAACCCCATCTGCCATGACCATAACGCCCATGGGTCTCTTTAGCCCTCAGAGGAACCAATACCTGGGGGTTGTATCTGCTTTATCTGTCTCTCAGACTCTGCTCAGTTGTGCATAAGGGCAATCCTTCTGACAGCCTCCAGACTCTTTTTCAGAGACTCGTAGCCATATAAACTCATTTCTCCTTTCCATTTCCCCCTTACATTAGGTCAAACAGCATTTTAAAGTCATGTTATTTTATGTAGACAGGGATATTCTGCTGATCTGCATTGAACCTTCCGTACAAGGTCCTTTTCCAGTTGCATCATCAGTTGGTAGTTGATAGTGATCCCTCGGTGCCAGGGAGGCTCATCCCCAGGTGTCATGTCCCACGCTGGGGGGAAGGCATTGCATTTACATGCTGAGTTTGGCTTCGAGACTGGCCACATTTGAGTAACATGAAGGCTGACAGGAGGAAATTCCCAGGCACAATGCTGCTCTAGGTCTTGTTCTTATTTTAGGCTTATCAGCTCACAAGCATAGTCATTAGCGTCAGGGGCTCACTGTTGAACCCTCACTCCCTCCCGGTCCCCGCCGCTGCACCTGGGAGACTGTCGCTGCTCCCCTAGGGACCATGACAGAGCACCACTGGTCAGGAACCCAGTACCCCCCCTGCTGTGGTTTTTAATTGTTGCCACTATGAGTATATCCAAACATTACCATGCACCCTGGACATATGTTCTGTACAACTCCCTGTCAGCCATATATCACCTGTCAATGGTATCCTATACCAGTATTCCTCCGTTGCCATTGTTGAACCACTCTGTGATCCAGAACTCCCTGAAATTTGAAGCCCAATATAATGTCAGGGTCCCTTACTAGGAAATGGCATATAGCGATGGGTTTAATGGTTAGATAAAGAATACGTGTTGACTTGGAAAAAATTCTACATCCTATCTTTTTCTTTTTTTTTTTTTTCCCCTAATTATTGAACTTCTCTTCACAGGAGCCCTAGACCACAGCAATGCATATATATAATATACAGCACTCCCATACATCCACCACAAAACCTTTTCCCATCCACAGCGATACTCTTACACCCTATTCACATCATATTTACTTAACGTGATGTACAGAGTCTGAGACAATAGCTTTCAAACAAGGTGACATCTGTGCTTACATTGTGGTGCATACTTTAGGATACACAGTTTTTTAAATTCTTAGTTATCCTATGTTTTACATTATGGTTTACATTATCAGTCTGTCATCTCCTATATGTTATGGTGTAATATTACATGTTTTATATCCATCCTTGTGTACTCTCAAGAAACTCCTCTCTTACCCCCCATTTACCTTGGTTTCACACATTTAACGTCCATTTTCCCTTCCACCTTGGTGCGCACAGTGACAGCCAACCTCCGTTTCCCGAGGAGCCACTTCCAGAGATAGATGGAATAGTGTTCAGGGCCTAACTTGCTCAACTGCCCCAATGCCCTGGGAGCCACCCTTTCTCTCGAGGGATACAGTTCCCTCTATTTGATGGTATTAGTCCTCCCCAGGATGTGGGTCCACCCCCACTCTCACTACTTGGGTTTCTACCCCATGGTGTCACCCACTCTGGCAGAATGAGCATTTAGACATTCCCCAGGAGCCCGTCCTGCATCAGACCCTCCCTTCCGAGCATTCTAAACAGGTAACCCTCTTAATTATATTTTGATATGATTTTCTCGGCATTTTACTCTCCACCAACACCTGACACTCTCCTGTGTTCGTATGCTATCCCTCCCTCCCCCCACTTTTGGGCATTATTACCCATCCGCCCATCCCCAGCCACCCTCAAACCCGCAAAGCCCCAACCAAAGGCAACCACTTGCTCCCATTTTATCTCTTCTTTGTGTTCATACTTACCACCATCTTGTCTTAAATTCCACCCCTGCAGACATCGGCTCACATCCTTCCTCCACCCTCCGATTTCCTGTAAGCCTATCGTTCAGTCTCTTGCTATCTAGGGCAGCTTGGTTATTTCATATCATTGAGGTCATGTAGTATTTGTCCTTCAATGTCTGGGTTGCTTCACTCAACATAAGGTTCTCAAGATTCATCCATGTTATCACATGTGTTTGTAGTGTGTTTGTTCTTACAGCCGAGTAGTATTCCATTGTGTGTATATACCACATTTTATTGATCCACTCATCTGTTGATGGGCATTTGGGTTGATTCCAACTTTTGGTGATAGTGAACAATGCTGCTATGAACATTGGTGTACATATATCGGTTTGTGTCCTTGTTTTCAGTTCTGCTGGGTATATACCCAGCAATGGTATTGCTGGGTCATATGGCAAATCTATGGCTAGTTTTTTGAGAAACTGCCATACTGTCCTCCAGAATGGTTGGATCCTTCTGCATTCCCACCAGCAGTGGATGAGTGTTCCCCTTTCTTCACATCCTCTCCAGCACTTGTATTCTTCTGTTTTTTTTCATAGCTGCCAATCTTATGGGTGTAAGATGGTATCTCATTGTGGTTTTGATTTGCATTTCCCTGATAGCTAGAGATTTGGAACATTTTTTCATGTGCTTTTTAGCCATTTGTATTTCTTCTTTGGAGAAGTGTCTGTTTAAGTCTTTTTCCCATTTTTAAAATGGGTTGTTTATCTTTTTATTTTCAAGATATAGGAGTTCTTTATCTATGCAAGTTATAAGTTTCTTATCAGATATATGGTTGCCAAATATTTTCTCCCACTGTGTGGGCTCCCTTTTTACTTTCTTGACAAACTCCTTTGAGGTGCAGAAGGCTTTAATTTTGAGGAAGTCCCATTTATCTATTAGTTCTTTGGCTGCTTGTGCTTTTGGTGAGATATTCATAAATCCATTTCCTATTACAAGGTATTGTAGATGTTTCCCTACACTGCTTTCTAAGGTTTTTATGATCTTGGCTCTTATATTTAGGTCTTTGATCCATCTTGAGTTGATCTTTGTATAAGGTGTGAGATGGTAATCCTCTTTCATTCTTTTACATATGGCTATCCAGTTCTCCAGGCACCATTTGTTGAATAGGCCACTCTCTCCCAGTTGAGAGGGTTTGGTGGCTTTATTGAATATTATGTGGCTATATATGTGAGGTTCTATATCAGAGCTTTCAATTCGATTCCATTGGTCTGTGTGTCTCTCCTTATGCCAATACCATGCTGTTTTTGCCACCATAGCTTTGTAGTATGTTTTGAAGTCAGGTAGAGTGATTCCTCCAATTTCATTTTTCTTTTTCAGTATGTCTTTGGCTATTCGGGGTCTCTTTCCTTTCTAAATAAATTTCATAGTTAGTTTTTCTAGTTCCTTAAAGAAGGCTGTGTTGATTTTTATTGGGATTGCATTGAATGTGTAGATCAGTTTTGGTAGGACAGACATCTTAATAATATTCAGTCTTCCTATCCATGAACAAGGAATAGTCTTCCATTTATTTAGGTCTTCTTTGATTTCCTTGAACAATCTTGTATAGTTCTCGATGTATAAGTTCTTTACCTCTTTAGTTAAATTTATTCCTAAGTATTTGATTTTTTTATTTACTATTGTGAATGGTATTTGTTTCTTGATTCCTCCTGATCTTGCTCATTATTGGTGTACAGAAATGCTACTGATTTTTGCGCATTGATCTTATAACCTGCGACTTTACTAAACTCATTTATGAGTTCTAGAAGCTTTGTTGTAGATCTCTCAGGGTTTTCTATGTATAGGATCATGTCATCTGCAAATAATGAAATTTTGACTTCTTCCTTTCCAATTTGCATGCCTTTTATTTCTGGTTCTTGCCTCAGTGCTTGAGCAAGTACTTCTAAGACAATGTTAAATAGGAGTGGAGACAGTGGGCATCCTTGTCTTGTTCCTGAGTTTAGAGGGAAGGAGTCTAGGATTTCTCCATTGTAAACAATATTGGCTTTAGGTTTTTCATATATACTCTTTATCATGTTCAAAAAATTTCCTTGTATTCCAATCTTTTGGAGTGTTTTTATCAAGAAAGTGTGCTGTATTTTGTCAAATGCTTTTTCTGCATCTATAGATATAATCATGTGATTTTTTTCCTTCAATCTGTTTATATGGTGTATTACGTTGATTGATTTTCTTATGTTGAACCATCCTTGCATACCTGGGATGAATCCCACTTGGTCGTGGTGTATAATTCGTTTAATGTGTTGTTGAATACGATTAGCAAGTATTTTGTTAAGTATTTTTGCGTCTAGGTTCATTAGAGAAATTGGTCTGTAATTTTCCTTTCTTGTGATGTCTTTGTTTGGCTTTGGTACTAGGGTAATGTTGGCATCATAGAAGGAGTTGGGCAATGTTCTTTCTGTTTCGATTTTTTGGAATAGTTTCAGCAGGATTGGTGTCAGTTCTTTCCAGAATGTTTTGTAGAATTCACCTGTGAAGCCATCTGGCCCTGGGCTCTTCTTAGTTGGGAGATTTTTAATAACTGATTCTATCTCTCTGCTTGTGATTGGTTTGTTAAGATCATCAATTTCTTCTTTTGTCAATATGGGCTGCTTATGTGTTTCTAGGAATTTGTCCATTTCCTCTAGATTGTCATTTTTGTTGGAATATAGTTTTTCAAAGTATCCTCTTATGATCGTCTTTATTTCTGTGGGGTCAGTGGTGATATTGCCTTTCTCATTTCTTATTTTGTGTATTTGCATCTTCTCTCTTTTTTTCTTTGTTAGTCTCGCTAAAGGTTTGTCAGTTTTTTTGATCTTCTCAAAAAACCAGCTCTTGGTCTTGTTTATCTTTTCAAGTGCTTTCTTATTTTCTATTTCATTTAGTTCTGCTCTTATCTTTGTTATTTCCTTCCTTCTTCTTCCTGTTGGGTTACTTTGTTGTTGTTTTTCTAATTCCTTCAAATATGCAGTTAGTTCTTCAATTTTTGCTCTTTCTTCTTTTTTGATATATGAATTTATGGCTATAAATTTTCCTCTCAGTACTGCTTTTGCTGCATCCCATAAATTTTGGTATGTTGTGTTATCATTATCATTTGATTCAAGGTAGTCATTGATTTCTTTTGAGATTTCCTCTTTGACCCACTGTTTTTCTAAGAGTGTGCTGTTTAATTTCCAAATCGTGATGTGAAATCTGGGCTTCGGTCCCTTGCAAATTTCCAGCTTGACTCCACTGTGGTCAGAGATATTGTTTTGTATGATTTCGATCTTTCTGAATTCATTCAGCCTTTCTTTGTGGCCTAGCATATGGTCTATCTTGGAGAATGATCCATGTGCGCTTGAGAAAAATGTATATCCTGCTGTGTTTGGGTGTAGTGATCTATATATGTCTATTAGATCCAGATCCTCTAATATACTGTTCAAATGTTTTGTTTCTTTGGTGATTCTCTTTTGAGATATTCTGTCCAGAGTTGATAGTGGTGTATTAAAATCCCCCACTATAATTGTAGATGTATCTATTGTTTCACTTAGTTTTTCCAGCATTTGCCTCACGTACTTAGAGGCACACTGTTAGGAGCATAAATATTTATGATTGTTCGATCTTCTTGACAGATTTTCCCTTTCACTAAAATGTAGTATCCTTCTTTGTCTCTCACAATTGTTTCACATTTAAAGTCTATTTTGTCTTATATTAATATAGCTACTCCTGCCTTTTTTTTGGTTATTGTTAGCTTGTATGATTGTTTTCCAGCCATTCACTTTCAATCTCCATGCGTCTCTGGGTCTAAGATGTGTCTCTTGTAGACAGCATATGGATGGGTCATATTTCCTTATCCAATGACCCAGTCTGAATCTTTTGATAGGTGAGTTTAATCCATTGACATTCAGTGTTATTACTTTCAAGGAATTATTTGTGTTAGCCATATTTTGATTGGATTTGTGTTTGTCATATTTTGTTTGTATTTTTTTTTTGTCTTTTTTGCTGTTGTTGCTCTTATACTCTCCTCCAACTCTGCCTTTCCTGTTTTTTCCTTTCTTCCTGCAGAACTCCCTTTAGAATTTCTTGAAGGGGAGGTTTCTTGTTGGTATACTCTTTCAGTTTCTGTTTGTCTGTGAATATTTTGAACTCTCCATCATGTTTGAATGCTAGTTTAGCTGGATAGAGTATTCTTGGTTGGAAATTTTTTTCCTTTAGTACCTTGACTATATCATACCACTGCCTTCTTGCCTCCATCGTTTCAGATGAGAAATCCGCACTTAATCTAATTGAGCTTCCCTTGTATGTGATGGTTTTCTTTTCTCTTGCAGCTTTTAGGATTTTCTCTTTGTCTCGAGCATTGGATAATTTGACAAGTATATGTCTTGGGGTGGGCCTGTTGGGGTTTATGACTAGTGGAGTGCGCTGTGCTTCTTGGATATGTACATCTGTCTCTTTCAGTAGATATGGGATGTTTTCAGCCATTATTTCCTGCAGCACTCCTTCTGACCCCTTTCCCTTCTCTTCACCTTCTGGAATGCCTATAATACGTATGTTTGAGCATTTTGCATTGTCATTCAGGTCCCTAAGTCCTAACTGGATTTTTTCTATCTTCTTATTGACCCCTTCTACTATCTGTTTGATTTCTGATGTACTGTCTTCCACATCACTAATTCTCTACTCTGTCTCTTCTAGTCTGCTGATATTTGCTGCAAGTGTATTTTTGATTTCTTGAACTGTGGTGTTCATTCCCATCATATCTGTTATGTTTTTGCGTATGTCTGCAATTTCCCCTCCAAGTGATGTCTTCATGTTGTTAACCTCTTTCATTACTTCGTCAAATTTGTCGGTGATAAATGTTCTGAGATCTTTCATTGCTTGTGCAAAGTTTTGCTCCCCTTCATGATTTTTGGTTTGTTGATTGGATTCAGCCATGTTTTTCTGATTACTGGTTTGGTTTGTAGACTTTTGTTGCTTTCTGGTCATCTCTTTATCTTGACATATTTAATCAGTTCCTTAACTTCTTTGTCTGCTCTTGGAGGTTAATTAGCTGTTATTTTTGCATAGGTGTTATATCTTCTCTTTGTCAATTTTTTCTTCTTATTCTAATTTCTTGTTGTTGGTTAAGTTCACTTTAAAGGAAAGTATTAGTGTTGGGGAAAGGCAATTGTGTAAGCAAGGGAAAAGTGTAAAGTAGTAGTGGTGATATATGTTAACATACAAGAATATGAGATCTGGGAGGATGGAGGTTAGATTCATGTAAATTGTGTAGAGTTATAGCAGTAGGTAGAGTACCTATTATGAGGTAGATGATTGAATATGGGAGGAATATGGTATGAGCTAAAAAGCTATTGTTTTCATGAGAGAGGGAAAGAGAAAAGAAAGGTAATAGTTTCAAGAGTGGATAACAGACAGAAAACAAAACAAAGGTATTAGAAATTAAGACTTAGACCCTTCGTGGATCAAAGAAAGGGAGGTGGGAGGTGGAATATAGGAGAGACAGTAGATGGTGGCAGATATCAAGATGTAGGGGAAAGAGGATAGTGTAGGTAGCCTAAATCAGTTCACACAGAAATGAGGCAGTGGAGGATGAGAAGACCCAGCAAATGTGAGGTGTTTCCTGCTGCACCTATTGTATAATTGAGTTAAAATAAACTAAGTAGAAAATGAGGGACAAGAGGGAGAGAGACAACAGAAAAAAGAAAAAAAAAGGGGGGGAAAGGACGAGAGGAAGAAAGGAAAAGGGGGTGGGCAAAGGGTGGGGAACAGGTAGGGGAAAGAAAAAAAAACAAAACAGATATACATGAACCAGATTTAAAACACCCACTACACAACACCTACCACAAAAAAAAACCTTAAATAACTGAATAAAAAAAGACTTTGGGGGATACGCTGTGAGAGAAGACTAGGGGATAATGCGGTGTTAGCAATCAGGACATTGAAAAAAGTAAAAAATAAGTCAAAATGAAAATAAAAACAAAACAAAATGAACCGATAAAGAAAAAATGCCAACGTTGAAGGCTAGGGCATTCAAGGACCTCAGATGGACCTCAGTGCGTGATGGATTCAGGGATGGAAAGTCTGAGATATTGAGGACTCAAGAGGTGTGAGTCTCTGTGGTGTGGGCCACCAGAGTTTAGGGAATTCAGACCTGGCAACCTCCAATCTGGTCAACAGGAAGCCTGGGAGCCCCGCAGTGTAACACAGCCCTCAGGGATCCCCACAGCTGGGTGCCAGCCCTATGGGGGAAGTCAGATCCGCAAACTCTATATTATGCCTGAACCCTGCAATTCACTTACTTAGTAGGGCTCATTAGTGTGGGTATATCTCACTTCAGCTTTTGGACAGCTCCCGCCCTGTGATTCCAAAACACTGCCACTAGAGGGCGCCTCTACACCCCAGCCACTTTACTGGTACAGATCGGAAGCCCGGCCTGTGACGCCGAAAACAGATTCCAAAACCGGAATTCCCAAGCTTCGTAAAATATTCCCTAATCGGCTTCCAGACGTGTCCCCCTCCCTTGCTGCAGCCTAAAACAACTTTCCAATTACGTCCCTTTATTGCCTACAGTCTATTTGGGTTGGAGATCGGCTGCCGGGCTTTTGGGGGCGGGGCTTCAGGCGGAAGCGCTATTGTTTGAGTCCACAATCAAAAGTTTCTCCCGCTTCACAACAAAACACCGTCTATCTTCCCAAATCGATCCGCAAAGGCGACCCGTCGCATCAACCCGCCAACAGCCCGCCCAGGATTCGGCAACTCCTTAGCACCGCAGAGCCATCTAAAAGGGGAGCCGCCGGGCAGGACCACGGCTCCCCCCACCCCCAATAGGGAGGAACCCGTGTGCGGGTCTCACCTGCGGGCAATAGAACCCAAATTATATCTTCTAGACCAATCCTCTCCGTTACCTTTCCACCCAATCGATGTCCAGGCACTTCTGCCCTGCAAAAATCCCAAAGAAGCCCCGCCTTGGAGAACCTGCAGCCGCGCCCAGGTGTCTCTTCCCGGGACAGACCGCAAAAAGGCAAGTTTACTCAGCGACCATCTTGCCTCAATATTCCAACTTGATAAGGTTTTGACATTCAAGAGGTTAGAGGTAAATTCTCTCGGTGATCTTTCAAGATTAATTTATTTCTAATATCCTGTTTTCCTTAATTTAAAAAAAATACATACTCATTATAGTAAATTTGAATGAACAGAAAATGGTGAAGAATTTGTTCAAACACAGGTACAAGCATTATTCCTCCATTCAGAAACTTTTGAGCGTAATTCCAAAAATGTTTTTGCTATATTCCTTTGAACTATCAAGAACATGCTGCATATACCTTTGAATCCTTTTTTTCTTATAAGATACCATAAATATTTAGTATTTTCACATGCCATTAATAATCATTTTTTAAATTTATTTTTTAATGTTACATTAAAAAAAATGAGGTCCCCATATACCCCTCACCCCACTCCTCCTATAACAACAACCTCCTCCTTCATCATGGGACATTCATTGCACTTGGTGAATACATCTCTGAGCACTGTTGCACCACATGGTCAATGGTCCACATTACAGTTTACACTCCCCCCCCGTCCACCCAGTGGGCCATGGGAGGACATACAATGTCCAGTAACTGTCCCTGCAGCACCACCCAGGACAACTCCAAGTCCTGAAAATGCCCTCACATCACATCTCTTCTTCCACTCCCTACCCTCAGCAGCTACTGTGGCCACTTTCTCCACATCAAAGCTACATTTACTTCCATTACTAATCATGATAGTTCCAGAACAGAATATCAGTAAATCCACCCTAATCCATACTCTATTCCTCCATTCTGTGGACCCTGGGATGGTTATGTTCACTCCACCTCTTTATCAAGAGGGTGCTTAGTTTCTACTTGGATGATGGATGCAATTCTGCTTGCAGTTTTAGGCACTCTTGGCTCCCTTGTGTGGTGGTTGAGCTTCTTCACCTCGCTGTTTTTAAACAACCTTTAAAATTGTTGAATAATAATCTAATATATAGATGAACCATAGTTTACTTAATCAGTTCTCTAATGTTGGATGTTTCTAATAATATGCTATGATAAATGCTATCACTAAGAATAATGTTCTACATGGATTCTTAGCTTTCTTCTTATTTTTTGGTTTAGTATATATCACAAGTGGGTAATTTACTATGTCAAATATTGTGGGATTTTACAAAATTGCTTTTCAGAAATTTTAGTCTCATTCCAGTAATGTCAAATGCCATGGCTCCAAGTATTTACCATTACTGTTATTATAAAACAAATCCTTGATAATTTGATAGTTATAATCAGCATATAATTCTAATTTACCTTTAATTAGGTCATGTTGGTATGGTGTGTATTTTTATGTATATTCACTGTTTTATATTTTTATTAAAATTTTTATTTGGTGAAGCTTAAAATGGTTTTATCTGTAGAAAATTATATGATCACATTTTAAAGATATCTCATGGACCCTTAATAATGTATATTCTTAACAGTAAGGATCTCTAATAGAAATATAATGCAAGGCACATATGTAAATTTAAGTATTCTTATTACCACATTTAAAAGAGTAAAATGAAACAGGTGCAATATATTTTAATAATGTGTTTTATTTAATTCAATATTTCCAAAATATTTCATCTTGTATCAGTATAAAACTTACTAATGAGAGATTTTACATTCTTTTTCTGATTCATTGCTTTTTCTTTTTGTTATTATTGCTCCCGAGTTGGCTCCCTCATCTGTTTGCTTGCTGCTTTGCTTATTGTCTGCTTGTTGTTTTTGCTTGTTGTCTGCTCATTGTTTTTTTTGCTCAGTGTTGGTTTGATTTTTTTAGGAGGTACCCAGTGGGAGACAGGTGCTCAAGTGCTTAAGCCATATTTACTCTCTGCTCATTTGATTTTGTTCATTCTGCTTGATGTTTGTTCAGTGTCTGGTCATTGTTTTTGCTCATTGTGTTTTTTCTTTAGTAGGCACCTGGGATCTCCCATGTGGGAGACAGGTGCTCAACTGCTCGAGCCACATCCACTCCCCAGATTCATCACTGCCTTTTAAAAAAAAGAAACCCAGTTTTTAATCATTGGTAAACTCCCACCACTCCAAAATGCCTTTATTTTATTTTTCCCCTCCCTCTTCCCCTCCCCCTCCCCTGCCCTGCTGTTTTTGCTGTCTGTGTGCATTCACTCTGTGATCTTCTGCATCTATTTCTCTTTTTGACTTCTCATCTTTCTCCTCTTGGATTTATCCAGAATCAATCCTGGGGATCTTGATGTGGAGAGAGGTTCCCTGTAAATTGTACCACCTTAGGTCTCTGCTGCACTTCACCTTGACTCTCCCCTTTGTCTCTCTTTTGTTGCATCATCATCTTGCCACATGACTCACTTGTGTGGACATTGGCTCACCACGCGAGCACTGGCTTGCTGCACAGGCACTCACGGCACTTGGCTTGCATGTGGGCACTCGCCCACCATGCGGGCACTTGGCGCAGGCACTTGGCTTACTGCATGGGCACTTGGCTTGCCACATGGGCTCTTGGCTCACTACATGGGCCTTCAGCTCGACACATGGGCACTCATGCAGGCATTTTTTCTTTCTCACCAGGAGGACCCAGGAATTGAACCCAGGTCATCTCCTATCAATTGAGTCACTTTCCTTCATTGCTTTCTTCTGCTTTCCTTCATTGCCTTTTTTTTTTTAAGATTTATTTATTTATTAATTTCTCTCCCCTTCCCCCCAACCCCAGTTGTCTGTTCTCTGTGTCTATTTGCTGCGTCTTCTTTGTCCACTTCTGTTGTTGTCAGCGGCACGGGAATCTGTGTTTCTTTTTGTTATATCATCTTGTTGTGTCAGCTCTCCGTGTGTACGGCACCATTCCTGGGCAGGCTACACTTTCTTTCGCACTGGACAGCTCTCTTTATGGGGCACACTCCTTGTGCGTGGGGCTTACCTACACAGGGGATACCCCTGTGTGGCAGGGCACTCCTTGTGCACATAAGCACTGTGCATGGGCTAGCTTCACACGGGTCAAGGAGGCCCGGGGTTTGAACTGTGGGCCTCCCATGTGGTAGATGGATGCCCTAACCACTGGGCCAAACCTGCCGCCCCTTCATTGCCTTTTGATTGTTGTTTCTAGATGATTCACATACACTGTAATTGATATGATTAAATTTATATTTGCTGTATTTCCATATGTCCCTTGTCTTTTTTCTTCTGTTCTTGCTTGACTGTTCTTTTGCATTATATAAATATATTTTAGGACCCCTTTAGCATTCTTCTCTTCTTTTTACATTATTTTTCTTTGTTTTCTTAGTGGTTGATGTAGATATTACAATATTTATATAAACTAATTACAAACTATTTTGGATTAATACTGTCTTATTTCCAGTAAAATATAGAAATATATTCCAATATACTCCATTCCCTCCTCTTTTCTGTCATTGTCATATATATTATATTTTTATTTGCTGTACACCCACTAATAGTGTCAAAATTATTACTTTATGCAATGTTATGTCTTCAAAGTGCTAAGACAAGAAACAAAAAAGACAAATATCGTTAATTATATTAGCCCACATTTATTAACTCACATTTTATTTTTCCCTTTGAATCTGAGTAATTGTCTGAGTCATTATATTTCATTTAGAGAATCTTCTTTAGTATTTCCTTTAAGAAAGTCTGCTAGCACTGATTTTTTTCTGTCTGTATTTATATGGGATTTCCTTTATTTCACCTTCATTTTCTAAGGGTGGAATTGCTGAAAATAGATTTCTGTGTTCACAGTTTTGTTTTGTGTTTTTCCTTTCAACCTTTTGAATATTTCATTCCACTGCCTTCTGGTCATTTTTTTCCAGAGAAGTTAGCTGTTAATGTTATTGATGTTAATGTTGATGTTAATGTTGTTCCTGTACATGATGTGTCAATTTCTTTACTGCTCTCAAGGCTTTCTTTTTCTCTTTGTTTTCAACATACCGAGTAACATGTATCTATAGGTGATACTTGGATGTGTATGTAAGTATTTCCCATCAAATTTGGAAAGTTGTTGGCCATATTTCTTCAAATATTTTTCTTGCCTCTTTATTTTTCTCCTCTCTCCTGCAACTCCCATTGTGTATATATTGGAATATTAAGTTTTTTGCTCCATGTATTTATAAGCCTCTGTGTAACACTTATGTTTAGGACATTAGTGGTCAGTAAAGGATTGGATAGATGTTTGTGTCAACCTCCTCAAGACAGTAATGCTTCTGTCCTCTGCTAATAAATATATGTGCAGATAGGTGAAAACATTCAAACTTCAGACCATTTTTAAGTTTTCAGGCTTTTACTTTTCTCTGTGCATCTCCAACTCACAGGGGCACAACCTCAGAGTAAGCCAGAGTGTATGGCTAGCTTCGGCCCCTTAGTCTTTGCTGCAAATTTCCGTGGGCTCAGACAGTAATATGCTTGCTCCAGCCATGCCACCTGGGGCAATTGGAGCTGTTGGCTCTCTCCCTTGCTTGCCTCAAAGTTGCCACTTCCATCAACAGTGCCATTGGGTGTGGGTATCAACCACTACTTGATTCAAGAGAGCATCCTTGTAAACAGCAGGAAACCTGCCAGTGCCATGGCTTTCCCCATCCTGACAGGTCCTCCACATCAACAGAGCTGGGTGGTGAGGACAGGGGAGAGATGAGAGTAGGCTTAGAATGACGTGAAGCCAAGAATGGTGTTATTTTCTCCTGACTATTTCCTTTTTTTTCCCCTCAGTAGTCCAGAAACAGTAGAACTCTGGATTAAGATGATTCTAAGATTGTATCAAGGGTTTGTTTCTAGCCCAAGAGTCCTCAAGATTACAAAACTTTATCACTATTTTTCTGTCCTTTCTCCTTTCAAAGGTCCACATACCAATCTTGTTGCCTTAAATGTTTGATATAATCAAGAAACCTGCTCAGCTTCTAGGTCTCCTAGCCTTCCTTTCTGGTCTCCTTTACTTCTCTTGATGTAAAAAATTATTTTATATTAATATTTTAATATTTTCAAAAATATATTTTGGATTTCAAGCATGCTATCACATTTATAGCAGTTCTATTTTGCTCCACATGTTTATTTGGTTTCAAGTTTAGTAATCCTTTCATACACTGACTTCCTTGTTTAGAAAGTAAAAAGCATGAGAACAAATATTCTATATACAGTTTTCATTCATGTATGAACGCAAGACTGGGATATTCTCAGATATGCAGTGGTGTGGAGAATAAAGTACCAGTGTGTGTTTCCTGAAAAATAGATTTAATTGTTGGCACACCTTGCCAAACATACTATATGCATGTTTATCCATCCATTCATATTAAATTAGAAATTTTTTCAATTTAGTCATAAATTTTGGATATTTACATTAGTCATAAATTGGTCTTCTTTTTTTTTTTTTAAAGATTTATTTATTTATTTATTTATCTCCCTTCCTCCCCGCCCCGGTTGTCTGTTCTCTGTGTCTATTTGCTGCGTCTCCTTTGTCCGCTTCTGTTGTTGTCAGTGGCACGGGAATCTGTTTCTTTTTGTTGCGTCATCTTGTTGTGTCAGCGCCATTCCTGGGCAGGCTGCACTTTCTTTCACGCTGGGCGGCTCTCCTTATGGGGCACACTCCTTGCGTGTGGGGCTCCCCTATGCGGGGACACCCCTGCGTGGCACGGCACTCCTTGAGCACATCAGCACTGCACATGGGCCAGCTGCACATGGGTCAGGAGGCCCCGGGGCTTGGACCGCGGACCTCCCATGTGGTAGACGGGCGCCCTAACCACTGGGCCAAGTCTGCCACCTGTTCTTCTAATATAGACTTTTAATGACTATGTACAAATAAGATTTATTCATATGTATAATAATGTTTTTAACCATTAATTCAGGAGGCAGCACAGCAGTGGAACTAAGAATTTTGGCTCGAGGATTTGATTGTCTGAGATTGAATCCAAACTCTGAAATTTACTAACATTGTGAAGTCCTGGGTAAGTATATTAAATTCTCTGTTCTAATAAAATTCCTACATCATAGGGTTAGGAAGATTAAACAATTAACACATGTAATGCTCATAGTACAGTGCCTGGCACTTTACAAATAGAAATGTTAATGCTTTTTTTTTCTCATTAAGCATATTAGCAGGTTAGGATATTGAATCACGCCACAACTTCCATCATTTGGTCTTAACTTTACAGTGTCTAGTAGACATTTTTTGAAATTTCTAGCGCTTTGAAGGCATTCTTTCCAAGATTACAGTGCTTATATTGATTTCTTTTTATTTCATGATATTATTTTAGCCTCTACAATGAGGACTTTTAGATGTGTGTGTTCATGGTGCTGTCTCATCTGGAAGTCTGCCTTACTTTTTTAAATGTTTTGCTTAAAAAATAGTGTATGCATTTCCCATCATTATTTTTTAGCAGGCAATAAAACTTTTAGTTTTTATATAGGTCATTCTGCTGTTCCATCCATTAATAGACATGTACTTATTTTGGTTGTGACTTCACACACAATCTTTCATTGTGGTCTTTCTTTAAAAAGTGTTAATCTAGTATACAATCAAATACATTGTGACAGATTGCAGTGGAGATGTCCTTTCACCCAGATGCATTTTGAACCCAAATATAGGCAAAAATATTAGCTACAATTCTTATAAAAATTAAATTGCCTCTTTTTTAAAGCAAAATATGGTTAATAATGTATAATATATACTAATTAAATATAGAAATTCATTTTTAGAATAAAGGAAAGTATTAGCAAGTGGAAATCTTCTTATACTCACAGATGAAGCATCATCCTTGGTTTATTTTTGTTTCTATCAAATTATTTCACATTATTTTAGTCATTCATCCTGTCAATAATTGTTTCTCAGGTACCTGCTATATGCCAGACACTTCTAGATTTTAGAGAAATAGTATGAGCAAAGCAATATCATTCAGCTAATACAGCTTACATTCTAATTGTGGCCTTATATCCAGATTTTCCAAAAGGAGTTTTGTTCCCTTCTATTGATTCCCAGTTATGGCAGTTTGATATTATTTATTAATCCCCCAAAAGGAAAAGATTTTGTAAACTGGACTGTTCCTCTGGGTGTGATACTCTTTGAATGCATCAGATTCAGCTGACATATCTTGATTAAATTTCCTATTAAGATTAGGGCTTTGATTCGCCATGGCAGTAATGTGTGATTCAGGGTTGAGTCCCCAGTCCTTTGGTGGGCTGACATAAATGGGCACTCACTCAAGAAGACTCATAGAAGAAGACACAGAGAGAGAGCTCCATAGACATGGCAGACTTGCCATCTTGCTTTAACAAGTGACAACATACTGTGGTGAGGTTGTACCCCTTATGGTGTCTTGAGTTAGACTCTTTAAGGCCTTGTAACTATAAGATTTTACCCCAAATAAATATCCTATATAAAAGTCAACAGATTTCTGGTACTTTGCATCAGCACCCTTTTGGTTGACTAACACAGAATTTGCTACTAGGAGAGTGGGCTACGGTTTGATGCAATTACTAAAAATGCTAGAACAGTTTTATAGATGGGTAAGGAGAATTTCTTGGAGGAATTGTGAGATGCTTGATAGAAAAGGCCTAGATTGCTTTGAAGAGGCAGTTGGTAGGAATATAGATGCTAAAGAGACTTTCGAGAAGGTCTTAGAAGGAAGTGGTGAAATTATTACTGAAAACTGGAGGAAAGGCAATCCATGTTTTAAAGTTGCAGAGAACATAGCAAGATTTGCTCCTGATGTTATATGAAGGCAGGAGTTGAAAGTTTATGAACTTGGACCATTAGCTAAAGAGATTTCCAAACTAAGTGTGGAAAAATGCCCCCTGACTTCTCCTTGAAGCTTATAGCAAATGTTAAAGGAAATAAATAAGCTGATAATTGAATTGTTGGGCACAAAGAAACCAGAAACTGATTACAGAACTTCCATGCCTCTGGAAATCAAGCCCCCAGGTGATAGTGACCCATTTGAGGAATAAATTAAACTTGGAACTTGTAAGTCAGAATTGAAAATGCAGCTATCCAGGAAAGACTTGTGGAAAGTCTTATTGTCTAATGGCTTGGACCCCTGCTTCTTGCCTGCTACACTAAAGCTTTTTGCTAGATCTGAATGAACAAAAATCACTGTTAGCCTGGACTAAAAGGGACATGGAAGGAAGAGAAGGAAGGGAAAACAGTTTAAAGAGGAAAACCATGGAAGTTGAGGTCTGGAATTAAGAGGGGTCCCAACCCATGAATATGGAGAAGGTAAGTTTGTCCTAGCATTTGAAGAGGGCAGAAGTTCCAGCCCACTGTTTAGGGGGAGTTTTGCTGTCCCAGGCTACAGAGAGGGTGGAGTCTATTCCCCATAGGAAGGGGAAAGTGAGATTAACATCCCCTTGCTCTGAGAGGGGTGTGCCTTTGCCCCATTGATTAGGGAAGGCCAGGTCACCATATCACTGTTCTGAGGAGATTGGGCCTGTATGTCAGAATTAGGGAGAATGTTGCCACCATCTCACTGTACTAAGGGGTTGAGTGAGGTTGACACTCTACCTCAGAGATTGGGTAAAGTGTGTCCATCACCCAAATGTTCTTGGAGGGTGAGGTTTGGAGCTCAGTCAGATGCTTGATGAAGGTGGAGCCAAGAAATGGCCATTGGGCAAGCCTGTGAAAAGGGTGGGCCCCCATGAAACCCCACGGAGAAGAAATCATCCTTTTCAGAATGACTCTCAGGCTTCAAAATCTAATGGAATATGCCCCACAGGCTTTCAGAACTTTTGAGGACCAATGACTCATGTTTCTCTCCCAAATTCTCCTTATGCTAATGCAAATGTTTGCCCTATATCAGTCCATTTGTATTTTGGAAGAAGGTAATTGTTAAGTTTCAAAGTTCCACAGCCAGAGGGGACTTTGCCCCAGACAAACTGCATTTCTATAAACTTTAGTTTGTGATGTGATTTTGTACTTAGCATAGTTACTGATTTAAGTGATTTTTTGAATATTGTAATATCTTTTTGGGGATTCAAAGGGTAGAGTGTGACAGTTTGATATTATTTATGAAACCCGAAAAAGAAAAATATTATGTTTGTTGTAAGAAAGAAATCTTCGTTTGGAAGAAAATAAGGCTCACCTGATCATGAAGAAGAAAAGAACTTATTCTCAATCTTGCAAGAAGGGGCGCACAGCCAGAAAACGTGGCTGGCACCCTGAACAAAGAAAAATGACACAATTTATACCCTTAAGCCTAGCACGCAGGCCCTTCCTCAGTTTCTCCATAGATTGGATACTTCAGAAGTTATAGCCCATTGCGAGAAATGTAACTTTCCCACCCAGAGCTTTTGATTAACCACTTCCCTCATCACATTCCAACTATTTTAGTTTTTTGCCTGCTCCTTTTGCCAAATAAGGAATGGAATTTAGTGCTGAATTGGTACTGACTTAGGTCTTTCTTGTGCATTTTTGTTTTATTGGCTATAGGACTGGCTGAAGCTGGTTTCCTTTGTTCCTGCTTAACCTGGGAATGGGAGACTGAGGCAGTAGGCTGCCCGGTTACATTAATTTTCCTTTCTTCCTTTATGTGAAAACTAAACTAATCTCTGTTTCTTACATTTGCAAACTAGTCTGTTCCTCTGGATGTGATGCCCTTTGAATGCATTAGATCAGCTGATATGCCTTGATTAAATTACCTATTACAATTAGGGCTTTGATTTGACCATGTCAGTTGGGCATGATTTGAGTCTCCAGCCCCTTGGTGGGCTGATATAAATGGGCACTCACTCAAGAAGACACACAGAAGAAGATACAGGAAGAGAGAGAGCTCTATAGACATGGCAGAGATCTCCTGCTATCTTGTTTAATACATGGCAACAGATTTTGCTGAGGAAGTGCCTCTTATGGTGCCTTGAGTTAGGGCATTTAGGGCCTTGTAACTGTAAGCTTTTACCCCAAATCAATACACTTTATAAAAGTCAACAAATTCCTGGTACTTTGCATCAGCACCCCTTTGGCTGACTAATACACTGGGCTATGAATCTGACTGACTCTTACCTGAAACTCATTCTTTTTAATTTTTCAACCATATTGTCTGTCTCACCAAAAGCTATTTCTCTATGTTAAGAAGGGTCGTACATTTAAAAATTATCATTAGGCTTTCTAACCTAAAGGATCCATATTTTTCTTTGAATGGTCTGAATGGTTTGAATAGGTAAAGAATCTACAAAATTCTTGATTTTAGGGAAATTTGGTTGTTTGTTTGATAGTATTGAATAAAATTGATCTGCAAATCTGCAGAATAAAAAAAAACTATAGTGAGACTATTTGCTGAACAAAAAGGCAGAATTTTTTTATTACTAAGTAGAGAGATACCATCTGAGATTTCATTTGAAATCAAATATATGTATAAGATTTTAGGTGATATTTAAGTGACTCATGATAACAAGAAGGCAGACTATTTAAGATCAGAGATGCTTTTGTATCTAGAGTCTCTGGTCAACATACATAAAACCTGATACCCATATAGGTCAAGATTAAACCTGAATTCCAAGTTAGGAGTCAGACTTCAACCTGAGATATTCAGAATCTTGTGGATAACAGACAAATCCCAAGAATCAGAACATTCTTAGGATTAGCCTCTGCTCCCAAAAGGAACTACTCCTGAATATGTTCTTTTGCCCATCTTACAAGTAATTTTACTCAATATAACTGGCATATATAATTCCAGAATTGTCAGAAAAATTTCCTACCTGGGAGTGAAAAAGTTTGTATTATATATCTAACTTGTAACTTTCTAAAAGAAAGAAAGATTACACAATTAAAATAAATTGTTATGATAACCTAAAAGAAAAATATATAGAGATGGGAAATGAGACAGCTACACTAGGTTCTTTTTCCTGGTGTATCATTAGATATACAATCTTACAAAATCATTTAGTACTTCCAGGAACATGTCTTTGCCTATTAAATGAGAATCATGGCTAGTCATCCTCTAAGGCCATCTCTTCTACTAAAACTCTAAATTTAGTCTTTTATCATGTGCTTTTCAAGTTGTAGTCCAACAGACACAATAAAAGTATACTAGAAGCATTTTAAGAAAATTTTTTCCATTGTCACATATATATTTTTTCTGCCCTATTCTCTCTCCATTCTTTTGAGTGTCCAATCAAACATATACCAAACCTTTTCATCTTGTCCTATATCTCTTTTATCTTTCAGGTGTCCCTTTTTAACTACTTGTTGAAGCCTGGAATTTCCTACTGATCTGTTTTCCAGATAGATAACCCTTAATTTTTCTGTGGCCAAACTGCTGTTAAACCCATTATTCAGATCTTATTTCCTATAATTGCATTTTCTTTAGTTCTCAAATTTCCATTAGATTTTTTATTACATTCCAGTTCTCTGCTTAATTTCTCCATTTGATAATCTCATTCCTATAAATCAAATGCTTGAACCATCTGTGGGTCTGTTTACTTTGTCTATTTGGTCTTTTAGTTCTATTTCTTGACATGGTAATTTTCATTACCTCAAAACATTTTATTTGGAAAATTGTAGACAATATAAGTGATATTATCTTTTATCAATAAGGGTTAGTCCTATTCAGTGGTATGCAGCCTGAGTGAAGCACCACCATCAGCTAATCTGGAAGTGAGCTAAATCAAGGCTGTGTGGTATTTTTGGTAAGTCTTACTCTATCTATTGCTTACTTTTCTCCTAGATTATGACTCTCTGAGAGTGCCAAGTTAGATTTTAGGTCTGTTACTTGAGCCCATCCTCCTTGTCAAAACTTGAACTCCAGTTTTTCTCTCCTCTGCAATGTATGCTTGCCAAAAACTTCCTTCTGCTTTCAGCGGCTTATTGATTAGCTTCCTAGCCTTTTATTCTGAGCAGCTCATAAATTGCATAAATATTTATAAGGGAAAAATGCAGTTTGGAGTTCACCTTTCTGCTCTGCTCTGATCTCAGAAATCTTGGCTCCTCATGCCCTACCTAGCCCAAATAAAGATCAAGGGGAAATTTTGGCATATTTTCATATGTTTAGTAGCAAAAGTGAAGACTGAAATCAACTAAGCCAATTATTTAAATGATTGCTCCAAAGTAAGACAGTCTTATTAATGATAGAACTAGTCTTTAAGTCCTGTTCCACTGGGATTGCTATACCAGTGTTCTTTCTGCTCCATCCGGATAAGGAAAACTCATTTCAGATTCATATTGTTGGTAATCTTTTAGAAAAGTAGACCTTGATAATTGAAGAATTTTGATGGATTTTAAATATAAATTTAATGGAAGTAATAAGCCTAGGTTTAATAAAAAGCACTGTCTTTAAAGATTCCACAATAACTACAATTGGTAGAAAGGACATCACAATAGGAATGGCTCTTAAAACACAAGTTAAAATTAATTATTCAAATATAATTAATCATTTCAAAATGACCTGCAGCAACAGTAATTTTTTGTTTTGTTTTGTTTCACTGCCAGTCAACATAGTTTTCTTGTGTCTCTGAAATTGTGTTTAAGTACTTGAATAAGTGAATATGAACTATAAGCCCAGGTATTTCTCTTTGTTCTTTGTTTCTGTGCTAATATTTTTTAATACTTTACAAGGGGAATAATGCCATGCTGCTATGGGACTAATGCTGAGATTTCCCTCTGCTTAATCAGATTGATTACAATGGCCCTTCCTCTTCAAGCCTAGAACAATTATTGAACACAGTGGGAATCTGATAATTGGCAATGAGTCAGTTATGCAGTACAAACCAAAAATGTACAAGTTATCAAGTTAGCACTGGTAAATCTTCTTCAAATAAATGAGCCTAGATCTACCATTATGAAAACTACAGGAATTGAGATTTTCACTACATTTTGTTAATATGGCTCACTAATTTAGTTAGAATAAAACTAATTAGAATATTTAGCATGTGTAATACAGATGATAAATTCCATCTTAATTAATCAATTTATCAATTCATTAAAATATTATTTCTGGAGTGTCTTCCATGTGTCAGAAACACAGTAGAGTATTTCTTTGCATATGACATTTACATTTAATGAATACCTTTCTATTATCATTTGATAAATACCTAAATTAATGCAATTATTTTGTGTGCTACAGAAAACCTCTGTACATACTCATAAAATTTTATATCAACTATTTAGAATTTGAAATTAATATTATTGATGGCCAAAAATGAAAGATATAAATGTTCTATTAAAATAACTTCTATTAAATGCTGTTTTTACAATATTTTAATTCATTGGGTACCTAGGTTGTGGATCATTTTTATAACTAAATCTAGTAGAAGTCTTTTACAATAACACAAGAAAAGAAAATACAATGCATACAAATTAGGAAGGAAGGAAAAAAACAGTCTATTTTTTGCAAATGATATGATTATCTATTTAGAAAGTCCAAAGAATTGACAAAAAGAAAATCTCTGTGAACTAATAAGCAAAGATAGCAGAGTTGCTGGGTACAAGGTTAATATACAAATGTCAATTACTTTCCTATATACTAGAAATGAACAATTGGAATGTGAAATTAAAAACACACCATTTACATTACCATAAAAAATGAAATCCTTGGGAATAAATCTAGCAAAATATATTCAAGATCTATATGAAAATATATAAAACTGATGAATGACATCCAAGAAAATATAAATAAGTATAAATCCATGTTTACAGGTAGGAAGACTCATTACTATTAAGATGTCAATTTTTCCCAAATTAATATATTGATTCAAGACAATATCTATTAAAATCCAAGCAAGTTATTTTGAGGATATCAACAAACTGATTCTAAAATTTATATGGAGAGGTTGGTAGGTTGAATCATGTACCCAAGAAAAAGGCATGTTCTGAATCATCAACTATTCCTGTGAGTATGAATACATTGTAAATAAGTCCTTTTGAAGATGTAAAGTTGTGGCCCAACTGAATGAGGGTATCTTTAATGCTGCTACTGGAGGGTTTATGAAGAAAAAGCCATGTGGAGACGCAGAAACATTAAAGAGAAAGAAAAAGATGCCACCATATTAATTACTATGTGATAGAAAAGCCAAGGCTCACAGACTGCCAGCAGCCAGCTACAGAGGGCCACGGTCTTCAGGGAGAAAGCATTGCCTTACTGACACCTCAAATTTGGATGTCTCCTATCTTCAAAATCATAAACCAATAAATTCCTCTTGTTTAAGCCAACTCATTTCATGGTATTTGTGTTCACAGCTGGGAAGCTAAGACAACAGGCAAAAGACCCAGACTAGCCAACACAATACTAACGAACAAAGTCAGAAGACTGACACTACCTAGTTTGAAGACTTATTATAAAGCTATAGTGATCAAGACCGTTTGGTATTGGTGAATGTATACAACAAATGGATCAATGGAACAGAAGAGAGACATCATTAGCTAAAATGAGGCCACACTAGAAGAAGGTATGCCCTAATTTCAATATGACTAGTGTCCTATAAGAAGGGTAAAAGAGAGAGTGGACAGAAACAGGAGAGAAGTTCATGTGAAGATGGAGAAAGATATATCTACAAGCCAAAGAACACCAAGGATTGCTAACAAACACCAAAGGTGCAAGAGGATTATTTCCTACAGATTTCAGATGAAATATGACCCTGCTGACCCTCTGATTCCAGACTTGTAGTCAAAGTCTCACAGAATTGCAAGACAGTAAATTTCTGTTGTTTTTAAGCCATACTATTTGTGACATTTTGTTACAGCAGTCCTAGCAAACTAAAGCATTTACTAGGGCCAAAAAGAACACTGTTGATTTACCCATGAATGGGAAATACTGGTTCTTGCTATGTTTCTTTACCTTAGAATGTAAGCTCCTCAAGGGAAGATATTCTCGTCATGCGAGTGATAGTATAACATATATACTCTGCCTTCTTTTACAGTTTATCTTCATTGCCTAAAAAAGTTCCAAGTACATAGCTGTATCCTTGAGAAATATTTGTTACTTAACTGAGTGGCTAATTCAAATGAGAGATCAAAAAACACTTCTCAAAAGAAGTAAGCTTGTGCTAAATTTCAAAAATTAGTAGGATTTAGTCAACATAAGGAGGTATTTTAAGAAAAGGAATCAGAATTGCAAAAGCATAGTAGTAAAATGGCACTATTATAAAAATAATATGGATGTCTTAGTTTACTAGTTTCTATGGCAAATACTACAAAACAGGCTCACTTACCAACAGGAATTTAGTGGCTCACAGTTTCAGAGGCCAGAAGGCTTGCTTCCTCTGGGGTTGGTAGCATTCTGGTTGGTCAGCAGTCCTTGGGTTCCTTGGGTTTTCTCTTACACAGTGATGTCCCTTCCTTTCTCTTCCAGTTTCCATTGACTGCTGGCTTTCTCTTCCTGTTTCTGTATTTCTTCTGCTCATAAAGGAACCCAGTAATTATTGAAAACAACATCTTTAAGAAATCCTATTTACAATTGGTTCACACTCACAAGAATATGAAGATTAGGAACATGGTTTATGTTGTGTTTCCCACCCCCCCTTGGGGTACATAATTCAACTTACCACCATGGAATATTACTCAACCACAATAAGAAATGAAGTTCTGATACATGCTACAACAAGAATGGACCTTAAAATCATGATGTTGAGTGAAATAATACAGACACAAAAAGACAACTATTATAAGGTTTTGCTTATATGAAAGACCTAGAATAAGCAAATTCATAGAGACAAAGTAGTTAGGTTACCAGACACCAGGGAAGAGGGCAATGGGGGATTATTGTATAATAGGCACAGAGTTTCTATTTGGGTAATGAAAAAAGTCTTGATAATGGATGACGTAAAGGAAGCATAACATTAAGAAGGTAATTAATACCACAGAAATGTACACTTAAAAATGGTTAAAATGGGAAAAGCTTATGTATCTATATATACCCACAATAAAAAAAGAATGAAAAACGTTATTTGAGTTTTTCCCAAAACACTAAATACAAGCAATTGAAAAATGTAAGCATCAAATTAGAATTAAGATGCTGAAGTTACGTGTAAAATGTAATTTTAGATGATAAGCTCATTTGTGAAGCACATAAATCTAAAATTGTCATGTTTTAATTTAAATAATTTATTTCTGAGTATATTTTCTTAAGTGTGTAGCAAATTTTGTCCATAAATACTTTTTTTAAAAGATTTATTTATTTATTTCTCTCCCCTTCTCCCCACCACCCCAGTTGTCTGTTCTCTGTGTCTATTTGCTGCGTGTTCTTCTTTGTCTGCTTCTGTTGTTGTCAGTGGCATGGGAATCTGTGTTTCTTTTTGTTGTGTCATCTTGCTGTGTCAGCTCTCTGTGTGTGTGGCACCATTCTTGGGCAGGCTGCACTTTCTTTCGCACTGGGTGGCTCTCCTTACTGGGCGCACTACTTGTGCATGGCAGGGCACTCCTTGTGCGCATCAGCACTGTGCATGAGCCAGTTCCACATGGGTCAAGGAGGCCCGGGGTTTGAACCGCGGATCTCCCATGTGGTAGATGGACGCCCTAACCACCGGGCCAAGTCTGCTTCCCATAAATACACTTTTAGTAAACATAATGTCTGAATATACTATCGATGTTATTCGTACTGGCTTAAATTCAAACTTGCAAATTTAGTCAATAACCTTTTCACAGCCAACCATAGTATTTGTCAATTTAACTTCATTTTGAAAATGGAAGGTTTCACATAGTCAGCTTCCAGAAAATGGACTCAATCTCATTTATAAAATGTTTTCCTTTTAATTAGCCTTCTCTGTCAAAGTAGACATCTGTGACCTAGGGAGGTAATTACTCTCAAGCTACCTTTTCAGGCCATAACATTTTCATAACTTCAGTCTTCAGTTCAATGTATACCAATATAAGAAGATCTACCGCTTAAGCAGATGCATGTGTAGGTGCATACACACCTATCATTTTGTTCTGTGGAACCACATCATCTGATTTTTTCTAATCAAAACCCACCAATGGCTTCCCATCGCACTAAGAACAACATCCGTAGTCTTAACATGGCTTAAAAATCTCAGCCTTGGCAGCGGAGTTGACCCAGTGGTTAGGGCGTCTGTCTACCACATGGGAGGTCTGTGGTTCAAACCCCGGGCCTCCTTGACCCATGTGGAGCTGGCCCATGCACAGTGCTGATGCACCCAAGGAGTGCCCTGCCACACAGGGGTGTCCACCACATAGCGGAGCCCCACACACAAGGAGTGCGCCCAGTAAGGAGAGTCACCCAGCTTGAAAGAAAGTGCAGCCTGCCCAGGAACGGTGCCCCACACATGGAGAGCTGACACAAGATGACGCAACAAAAAAAGAAACACAGATTCCTGTGCTGCTGACAACAACAGAAGCGGACAAAGAAGAAGCAGCAAATAGACACAAAGAACAGACAACCGGGGTGGGGGGGAAGGGGAGAGAAATTTAAAAAAAAAAGCTCAGCCTTGATCTGGCTTGTAGGTATGTCTGATCTTTTGCCACAGTCGTGCTCGCTTTATTGCAGTTTTTCAAATATATCCCAGCCCAGAGGCTTTTCACTACTTCTTCTCCCTGGTTGTTCTTTTCTCAGAAAGTCCTAAGACTCATTCCTTTAACTTCATTCAAATCTCTACTTGGTTATCATCTATTCAGAGATATCTTCACTAGCCTTATCTACTCTGCTTATATTTGTCACAACCTATTATATTTAATGATTTACTTGTTTTATTACCTCTCTCTTCTCTGTGAAATCTAAGCTATATACAGGAAGGCACTGCACCTTGTTCAATTCTACAGCACCAGTTCTTAAAATGATGCCTTGCACAGAGTAGGAATTAAATACATATTTGTTGAATGAATGAATGGATTAATTAAATAACCATTAACAAAATAATGTCCTGAATGAAGTAGCATAGTAATAAAGGAAGTCCCTTCCTTTTGTTAAAGAGAGTAGAAGCAGGTTAGGAATGGTTGTCTATCAGGACAGTGCCTGCTACAATACATAATGTCCCTTTGACCATTCTTTCTAGAAGCAGGACCTCTTAAAATTCAGCCAGTCAGGCTGACTATACATGTTTAGCTTCACCATTATCTGAGGAAGTTCATCTGGTTCAGTTCATTCCTTTGCTCAATGATATTACACATTTTTCCATTCTTTCATTTTTATCTCATGTCTAAATTAGATTTGGACCTCAAATTTGGTTCATAAAACAAAATCAATTTCTCATTATATGTGCCATGGTTAATGCTATAATGTTTCATTTTCAAACTCCTACAGGAAAAGACATATCTGATAAATGGATTTTCAAAGAATACCCAAAGAACCATATATATATATATTTTTTTCACATATATACATATGAATACTTTTAGATATTTCATTTTTATTTTAAAGGTTTGGTGTATTATTAGCTATCATGGAGAGGTATTGTTGAAATGTCTACACAAATTGACTAAACTGTCATCTTATAAAATTCATTTTCTTCATTGTATTTAGTGTGAAGTAGAAGCAAATGTAGGAAGAAAATCTTTTAAATATTGGTAGTAAAAAAACTATGCAAATCAAAAGAAGCTATAATACAATCAGAATAAGCAAATTCATACATCAGAATCCAGAATAGGTTACCAAGAGAGGGGTAGGGATAAGGAATGGGAAGTTAAGGTTTAAAATGCGATAGAGTTCCTATTTGGAAGGATGGAAATGTTTTGGTAATGGTTGGTGGTGATTGTAACACAACATTGTGAACATAATTAACAGCCTGAAATATATATCTGAATGTGATTAAAAGGGGAAATGTTCGATTGCATCTATGGTAACAGAATGAAAATTTTAAAACAATCCATGGAACTACACTACACAAACAGTGAACTCTAAGTTAAACTATGGGCTATAGTTAATAGTACAATTATAAAAATGTGACAATTCAGCTGTAACAAATGTTCCACACTAATACAAGGTGTTACTAATAGGGTGATATATGGGAATCCTGTATCTAATACATGATTTTTCTGTAAATGGACAACTTCTCCAATAAAGAAAACAATAAGTTAATAAATCTACAAAATCATTCTACAAGATTGGAAAATAATTTCCCATATCTGATGCATGTACCTTTGGCTTCATCTTGAGATTCAATACTAATGATGAAGGAATAAAAGAAAAGTGCAATACCATGCCAACGATAAAAGCTTTGTATTTCTTTATTCTTATCGCCATTAAAGCACTTCTTTCATTGCATTTTAATGACCTTCTTGTATGTTGATCTCTTTTAGACCAGAAGCAAGGTTCGTATCATTTTCTTTGTATCTCAGAATCTCTTAGAACTCCCTAAGAATATTTGATTGATGATTTCAAGCACGGCACCGCTTATTTTATGTCTCTTCACGACATTCAACAAAATAGTGCAATAATAACTCTCCACCACATTTCTGAAGAGCTATCATAAGTTCTAGAAAGATGTAAATTTGAAGTGGATGGTTTATAGAAATAACTAGCTCAGGTAAAATTGGGGCTACACTGATTTTTGTGTAAAATTCATTACATAGAGTAACATAAGTATTTTGTCTTTCTCTTTCCACCTTTTCCACACTTGCTCAGTTCTTACAAGTGTGTAAACAATGAATCAGAAGTAACTTGTGGCCATTCTTGGTGGTAAATTAAAACAAAATAAATTTTGGTTATTTGATCGGTTTGATTTGACTTTGTGTAGAAGTAGAAGAAATTTTTATAATAGAAAATTGTTAAATTGAGAATTTAAAAAGTCCACTTTCCATCATGATCCTGTCAGTATGAGCTACATGTTCTTAAACTGATTGAAATTCTCCTGAAACTTATTTTCATCTACTAAATAGGCACAATCAAGATTAAAGAATACCTTGACCAGAACAAGGCCCAGCTCCGATGAGGTCAAATGGGACCATCATTTAAAGTACCTCACTGTGCTCAGCCAAGGATTAATTAAATGGTTATTTATTTAAAAGTGGAAAACTTGGTTCAATCATTTGTATTAATATATTTGACAAATATTATCCGAGCTTGTCTTCCGGGTGTGCTACTATGCTGTTCTGGAAGCATAGCCTATACCTATCTCTATAGCCCCTTATTCCTGGGACCCTGGGGGCATGAGGTGACACCATGGTCACATTTCTACATTGAACTGAAAAAGAAAAAAAACAGACTATAGATACCAACTTCTTTACATTTCCCACATACAGAGAATTTCTCTTACCTTTCATATTTATCTGCACCTTTCCTAGTTACTAACTGCTTTCCCTCTCTAACCATATTTTATCTTAAGTTGACTATTAGCTCCATTAGCACAGGATTATTTCACTTTTGTATCTTCTAGCAAGAATGTACATATTCAAATATATAGATAAAAGACATATAAAATATCAAGTACATTTAATATATAGGGTGGTATATTAAAGTATTAACAGTAATTAAGAGAGCAATGAGACAATAATGAGTGATTATTTCTTTTCGATCTACTATGTACTTTCTAAATCACATGAAAGGATCATATCTTACACTCTTGCATGAGCCAGGAGATAGATCTTTCAAGAGTGTTGAATGTACTTTAGAGAAATCAGGATCTTATCTGAAAAAAAAAGGAGGTATGTTGCAGCTCTCACATGTCCCTCTGCATCAGATCAAATTTCCCTAGGATGAGATCTGGGAATCTTTTTAGGTGTCATTAAAGAAAGAATTTTTTTCAATACTTTTTGCTCTTTTTGTTATTCTGAAGAGTTTCAAGTGAAGGATTGGGTGTAAAAACACTCTTAGTCGATCAAATTTATAAGGAATTTATACGCTATGAATTAGAAAAGAACTCCCTTTCCCATTACTCAAGTGAGCTCATTTTCCCCAATGAATTTTATTAGCAATAATAGGAAATAAGGACTGGATATTCTCCTCTTCAATTCAAGGTTAATATAATTTGATCTCGTTTGCATGTAAAGAAAAAAAGAACATTAAAAACTATAAGAGGTTCCCATATACCCCTACTCCTCATCCCCCCACTCCTCCCACATCAACAACCTCTTTCATCAGTGTGACATTCATGGCATTTGATAAATACATCTTGGAGTACTGCTACACAGCATGGATTTTGTGGGATCTATGTATCTTTAAAAAAAGATAATCATAAAAAAATTAAATTAAATTATACAAGAAAAAACAAAAAAAAGAAAATTCCATATTACACTATAGTAAAAAACTATATTAATTATATTCAACTATTATTTTCTTCTAAATGAAGTTCTATTAAAGAATATGATTTTTCATTCAGATTTAAATAAACCATAGGGTCACCTAAAATATAGATTATGGCTACTAGTGTAATGACTTAATTAGAGTAATGCTTATTTTACAGAATCTCATAATTCTATTTTTTCTTTATATTATCCCTGATGACACATCTATTATTTTTTAAAATCTATATTCATTTTTCTAAATTAAATTGCAATGATGGTTGCATTACTCTTTAAATTGATTTAAAACTAATGACTTGCACATTTAAAAGTATATTTTAGCATATGTGATACCTTAGTAAAATTTTTAAAAAAATTAATAGTCATGCTGGCATTGGGTCATAACAACAGATTGCTAAGGTTTTTTTTTTTCCTGTATTTTGTGAACAGATTTTTTTTTACATATACACAAAAAACATATCTTTAATTTCTCAAAAAAAAGGACTGTCAAAACACATTTTCAATTCCTTCTAAATCTTGTGAAATATGCCAGAAATTGCAAGGTTATTTTTCTTAAGTTTCCATCTAGATAACTGTGACTCTACTAATGGGCTGTGTTCTAGCGAATGTTACCTGATTTCAAAGAGGGGAAATCTATTTAAAGCCCCACTTTCTTCTGGTAATCTCTTCAAGTTGCCTTTTTCTGCGTATATACCAGAGAGCTGACTGCCCTGACTTAGCATTTCTAGCCATCAGCTAACCTTGTATTTCCTAGTACAAATTCTTAGTATAAAGTATCTCAATGCTCACTGGTTGAAGGAGGAGAAACCACAAGTGCACCTTCCTATGCTATCAGTTTTGCATGGATTCATTTGGTCTTCTAAGCCTCGTCTTCAACACAGAATAGTTCTCAAGGTTGCAAGACATTCCAAATGTGTGTATTCAAAGATGGGAAAATTCTGTCAAATTCCCCAAAAAAAGCATCATTTTTTCATGCAAAGTTTAAAAACTTGTCTTCAGTCAACACAGAATGGGATTACATAGGAAGTTCTACAAGAGTTTTAGAAATGATTCGCTTAATTAAATTAATGAAAGATGAGATGTGATAATAAGGCCTTGACAATTCCATCAGAAAGAAAGAGATTTTAAACCCAAAATTTCTGTAGTTAATGATCTATAGCACTCATTTCACATTTTTTTAACTCTAAGTTCAATATTTAATAATCATTGTGTAGTTTTTCAAATTTACTACCTGCTTTTTCATAAGAAGGATTATATTTTAAGTTTTTATTATTCCCAGAACATGTCCTTACACATATTAGAAAAACAATAACTACCTGCTAATTAACGATCATGTCTTTAGAAGTATATGGTGACTATTTGCTTGTCTTTTGTCTGCCTTGTAACTATATTCTCACCCATGGTGCTGAAGTGGTCTTTTACAGGAAACAGTCACTAAGTTGTAAATTGTCTTCTACTTACATTTATATATGATTTTAATTATATTCATAAACAATTGTGAGATTTATAGCATGTATCATATCAACAATTAAGCAAACTGCAGTGTGCCCTGGCTCATTTTAGAATGATTTCTAGTCTATCACCATGATGAAAGTTAACGTCAAGAAATGCTGAGAAAAGAAATTGCTGCCTCAGGAAAAGGCAGTGCTTATTTAGGCAATTATCAGTATGACAACAAAAGAAAGCTCAAGTATGAAATGTACAGTTATATCTGATATTTTCAAAATAGAAAAGAAAAGTGGTGGTCTTAAGAATATAGGACACAGTGAAGGGCATTAGAATGTAATCTATGAGAAATGGCCTTGAACATTCTATGCTTACCATATGAATATTTTTACCTTTTTTTTTCCCTAAAGATACCAGGGATTGAACCCAGGACCTCGTATGTGGGAAGCAGGCACTCAACCACTGAGCTATGCCTGCTCCCCTGAATATTTTTAACAATAGCTTTCGACTCACTCTTTTGTCTAGAATTTTCTTGAGCTGCAATATATCCCCTCTTCCTCTTCATCTTTGCCCTTCCAATTCCAACTCATTTTTTGGTTAAGCTGTGAAGAAAGTAAATATATTAAGGTTAAATAACCTAAAAAAGTAGGATATTAATATGGAAATGGATTTAATGGGGTAGAGCAGAAGTTTTCTTTTTAGTTCTAGTTATCCTTTTTTTTTCTCTGAATTGTCACTCATAGATACAAATGCTAGACTGAAAATTCATTTGGAAAATGTGTGGACTTATTTTGGAGAGCATGGAATAGAGGTTGAAAGCTGAGCATCCTGAGGATACAGGCAGACCTGTGCTGAATGCAGACTTTCTCTGGCACTGTGACTATACTCTGGTGCATTAGTCAGCCAAAGGGGTGTTAATGCAAAATACCAAAAATTTTTTGGTTTTTATAAAGGGTGTTTATTTGGGGTGGGAACTGACAGATGCCAGGCCATAAAGCAAAAGTTACTTCCCTCACCAAAGTCTATTTCACGTGTTGGAGCAAGATGACTGCCGACACCTGTGAGAGTTCAGGCTTCCTGGGTTTCTCTCTTCCCAGGGCTTGCTTCTTTCCAGGCTTAGGGTTCCTCTCTTCTTGGGCTCCAGCTTAAGGTTTCAGCATCAAACTCCAACATCAAAAACCCTCAACTCTGTCCTTTGCCATGCCTTTTATCTGTGAGTCCCCACCCACCAAGGATGGGGGCTCAATTCCCTACTGGCTTAATCAGGTAAACCTCTGAATCCAATATAATCTAATATGCCCAGAGGAAAAGATCAGTTTACAAACATAATCCAATATTTCTTTTTGGAATTCATCAATAATACCAAACTGCTACACCTGGTTATTAATTCTTTCAAACCTGTGTCTTCTCATTTGTAAAAAGGGGATAACCATACCTTATAGGTTAGTTGAAGAATTAAAACATAATGCACATGAGAATGATTGATTGCAAAGAAGGCTGTGATTCTTGAGCCCATCCTGTATCCTCTACTGTCTGATTTGGCAACTCAAAGCAAGCAGTGTTGTCTCTTCTCCACCATTTACTTTGACTGATATGATATTGCAAAAGTAACTATATGTAGTTTTGAGCCTTTGCTTCAAGAAACCTCACACACTTCTATTCTTTCTCTTGACACATGCCCAACCATTATGAACCCAAGACCAGGCTAGCCTAGTAGATTGTGAGGGACAAGTTGTCCAGTCGCTCCTATCACCCCATCTGATAGCCTGCCAAGGGCAACATGGAAATGACTTGATCTTAAACCTGTTAGTTCCCAGGGACCCGGTCCACAAGGCAACTGCAGATGCATGGATGAAGCCAACCCAGAATACCTAAGACCAGAAGACTCATCTAGCTGAAGCCAGCTTAAATTGTCAATTAACAGATGCATATGCTAAATAAATCGAAATTGTTTCAAAGCACTAAGAGTTGGAATGGCTTGTTATACAGTAAAAGCTAATCAATAAAGCAGGCAATGCACTTATACTAGTGTCTGACACATAGCATGTAATTAACTGAATTAATATTATTAGAACTTAAATTTTGTGTTTAATTGTTCTAATGAGAAAGAGATTTAAATTTAGTCAACATAGTATTTACTAAAAAGGGAAGAAAAAAATTGAGATTTCTTAAAATTAGCTCTGTAGTTCATTAGATATCTATTTGTCTTTTATGTATTAATGAACTAACTAATTGCATTCAGAAACATTATTGGTCAAAGGCCTATTTTTATTTTAAAAATTTAACTTCACTGCATCTACTTAATTGAGACTAATTTTCATATCTGGATTAACACTCTTACTTCTCTAGGCTAAATCTTCAGTACTCTCTCATCATCAACAATACTTTAACAAATCACCATGAAAACCACATTGTGGTAAACAATTCATCTTTAATCCTTCACATTAAGTAAGAATTATTTAACTTTTAGCTACTTCATGGGTAAACAGACATTCCAGGAAGCCAAACAATGAAAAAATGATTATGGAGCACAAGTCAGTCAACTTTTTAAAGTTCATGGCAAAAAGTCAAATAGAGTAGAAAACTTCAAATAATTTCAAGCCCCTCTCAGAGATGTGAGGAAAGAAAAATTAATTCTAAATTAAAAAAATCTAACATTTAAGTAAAGTCAAAAGTGAACTAAAAAATTTCTAAGTGTTGCCCTATGTCTTTGTAATTCTCTAGGCTCATTGTCCTTAGCCAACTTCACTTCATTGATTAAGAAATTAAATACTATTTTAATAATCTTCATCAGTGAGTCAACTCCAACTCTCTTTTTTTTTTTTTTACTGATTTCATTTACTATTTACTCTAAAGTACATCCTTAAGGAATTACTTTAAAGCAAGGGATTCAAACAACAGCAATACAAATCCAAATGAGTAAGAACACAGCAGAGAGAAAGATGGCAAGAGAAATTATTGAACCTAGCAATAGGAAGGAGTCCAAACCTGTCATCTAACCCCTTGACATTTCTATTTACAAAAATAACATACACAAAACACCATGGCATTTATCCTGAAAGACTACACAAAGTAGAATCCCTTTTAGCAAACATAGTAGTGAAAGAATGCAGTACACAATTACATAATATAAAACAGGATTTTTTGGACTACCCATAGCAATAGAGTTAAACATTTTTCTACACAGCAATGTACATATACAAAGCTGTTGTATTTTAAATTTTAAAAATTACATGAGAACAAATGTGAAGTGTCTGAGATTTTTCGCTGTTTGTAAACTAACAACTTAGACAGTCATAGTTCCATAGGTGCTAGAACATGATGCAAGATTTTATGTCAGAGTCAAAGGATAGTTTTTTACTTACAACAAAAGCAGTAGCCAGAGCATCAGCAATTTTGTGCCACTTCTCTGACCCCAATCCCACAGGATAATCAGAAGATAGTGAAATGATACTTACCTATATAGTTGGTAGTGTGTTCTCTGAGTTTAGGGATCCCAAACCTTTTATAATAGGCAATGGCATACTTATCTGTATTTGTTTTCTATTTCTGTATAACAAAGGACCACAAACTCAGTGGCTTAAAACATCGCAAACTTTTCTTCTAACAATTTCTGTAAGGTGAGATGTCCTGGCATGGCAAGACTGGATTCTTTGTTTTGGATTTCATCACCTTGAAATCAAGGTGTCGCCTGGGTTGTGGTTCTCATTCGAGACTCAAGAAACTGTTCCAAGGTCACTGGTTGTTGGAAGATTTCATTTCCTTGTGGTTATAAAACCCTCATTCCCATTTGTCCCCGTTTTCATACCAACTTTTGGTGGGGAAAGCTCTGAGCTCCTGGATACCACCTTGTACTATAGTGAACATAGGCAGTCACAACATAGATGCTTGGTATTTTTCAGGCCAGTTGATGCATATTTCTCTTTCTTTTAGTCAAAGAAAACTCTGAGTTTTTAAAAGAGCTTACTTCATTAAATAAGACCCACCTAGGTTAATCTCTTATTTGCTCTTCAAAATTAAGTAATTATGGGAGTGATAGCTCATCATATAAATAGTAATAGGATCCACACACACCTAAAGGTTAGAGGATTATAACAGTATGTGTATCATCAGAGGTCATTTTAGAATTCTTCCTACTATATTCCTCTTTGTTCAGGTGGGAGACATGATCTCTGACTTCCAAAGCTATAAGCAAACCCATCCTTTGTTTCTTATGTTGACCTCTATATATCTTCCAAATTGGCATCTGTCCACTTTGTTAAAAGACTGGGGAATGGGAATGGGTGTGTGGAAGAAATTCAGAGGTGTTGAGAGGTATGTGTATGAGACGTGTAGAAGCTGGGGTCCATACCTGCTGATCTGATAGACTTACAGAGGTTTAGAGAAATAGTAATCAAATCATTGTTAGAGTAAAAAGAACCAACAGAACAGGAGAAAATATTTGGAAACCATATATCTCATAATGGTTTAAAACATAGAACATATAAAAGACTTTAGAACTCACAATAAAAAGATTGACAACCCAATTAAAAAATGGACAAAAGTCTTGAATAGACATTCCTACAAAGATATACAAATAGCCAAAAAGCACATTATACAATGCTCAACACCATTAGCCATTAGGGAAATGCAAATCAAAAGCACAATGAGATATCAACCTCATACCCACTAGAATGGCTATTAGTAAAAGAAAAATAAAAAAAGAAAAGCAACAAATGTTGGTGAAAATGCAGTGAAATAGAAACCTTAGTACTTTGTTGGCGGAAATGCAAAATTATACTGTTGCTATGTAAAACAGATTGGTGGCGCCTCAAGAAACTTAAACATAGAACTACCATCTGACACAACAATTTCACTTCTAAGTTTATACACAAAAGAAGTGAAAGAAGGAACTCTGACAGATAATTATTTGTATATGAATCTTCAGCACAGCATTATTCACAAAAGCCAAAAAGAAGGACTAACCCAAATTTCCATCGACAACAGACTGGATAAATAAAATGTGTTATATTAATACAATAGAATATTGTTCAGTCATAAAAAAGAATGACGTTCTTATATATGCTCCAACATGGGTGAACTTTGTTGATATCATGGTGAGTAAAATAAGTCAGACAAAAAGGAATGTATATTTGCATGATTACATTTGTATGAAATTACTAGAATATGCAAATTTATCAAAACAGAAAGTAGAGTACAAGCTACCTGGGGTAGGGGAGGAGGAGGGAGAATGGGGAGTTAATGCATAATGGATGTAGAGCTTCTGTTTGGAGTAATGGGAAAGTTCTCATAATGGATGGTGTTGAAGGTAGCACAACAGTGTAAATGGGACTAATCCTACCAAGTTATATAGTTAGGAGTACTTGAGATGGGGAATTCTATGTTGTATATATGTTTTCACAATTAGAAAAGAAAAAATGGAATGAGACAGTAAGTTTTATACCAATGTTATGTTTCCTGAATTTACTGAAAGTGAATTATGGTGGCGGACTTGGCCCAGTGGTTAGGGCATCCGCCTACCACCTGGGAGGTCCACGGTTCAAACCCCGGGCCTCCTTGACCCATGTGAAGCTGGCCCATGTGCAGTGCTGATGCATACAAAGAGTGCTGTGCCACGCAGGGATGTCCCCATGTAGGGGAGCCCCACATGCAAGAAGTGCACCCCATAAGGAGAGCCGCCCAGTGCGAAAGAAAGTGCAGCCTGCCCAGGAATGGTGCCGCTCACACGGAGAGCTGACACAACAAGATAACGCAACAAAAGAGAAACACAGATTCCCGTGCTGCTGACAACAACAGAAGCGGACAAAGAAAATGCAGCAAATAGACACGGAGAACAGACAACCGGGGTGGGGGGAGAGAAATAAATAAATAAATAAATCCTAAAAAAAAAAAGAAAAAGAAAGTGAATTACGTAAGGGAATAGCCTTGATTTTAGAAATTATACAAGACAGAATTACATTTCATGAAGCATGATATATACAATTTACTTTCAGGTGTTTAGAAAGCAGATAGGTACACAGACAGATGGAAAGATACATAAAAGCATATATAGATATATAACAGGATAAATAGACAAACAGAAGGATGGATAGATAGAATGACAGCAAATGTGGCAAAATGTTGAAAGTTGGTGGATCTGGGTATCTGGGTGTGGAGTATGTTGGATTTGTATATCTATATGGGATTTGTATTATTTTTGTAACTGTCCTAAAAGTTGGAAATTATGCTAAAATAAAAAGTTTGAAGAAAAACCCCACATGATCTGAACCATCTAGTAGTTGGATCGACCACATGGGTGATCCAACAGTCAGTTAAATTTAAAGCACTTGGAACCATTTGAGAAAGCTGTACGAGAATATTTTCCTTCATGAGGAATGCTCTGTCAATTCTAAATGATAAATATCATTAATATCCTCCTTTACCCATAACTCCCTCTCCAGTTTCTAAGGTTGTTATTTCCCCTTACTCCACAAAATCAGTGTATCCAAGTCCAATAGCTATAAATTCACCTCTTTCCCAATCACCATATTCTTGCACTCAGACCTTTTGTTGAGAAATGTCAGGTAAATGGCACAAAGACATTTTTATAAAACTTATAAATACTTGTGACGATCAATGTAAGGGGACGTAATGAAAAGTATACTCAAGCATGCAATCATTACCCTTATGATCTAGGACCAGTGCAGTCCAACAAGTGAATTCAGGTAGTTGAACCAGAATTAAGTTTGAATCCTCTATGTCCCATTGGGCAGGCTGCCATCTAGAGGATATACTAACTAGGCCAGCCTGGGAGTTGTCATTAGGCATAAGAAAGACACATCATGCCCAGGAATTATCAAAGCAGAATTCCAAATTTGTAAAAGAGGTCTTTATACCCTTTCCCTGTTGTTCTTATTATTACCCGGAGAGTAGCCAAGAAGAGTGCTGGGGATTGAATCATGTCCTGTGGGCGTGAACCCATTTGTAAAAGGAACCCTTGAAGATGCTGTAAGTTAAGATATGTGCCGAAACTGAATGAGGGTTGCATTAATACTATGTGGCTGAAGTCTTTATAAGCAAAGGTAACTGGACACAAAGAAAAAGTCACGAGACACAACAAGAAGCTAGATAGTCAACACAACCCTAAAGAGAAAGGAGAAGACACTGCCATATACATTGCTATGTGACAGAAAAGCCAAAGAGCAAAGATGCCGGCAGCCAGCCTTTCAATGCCACAGTTTTCAGGAAGAAAGATTTGCCTTGCTGAGAACTTGATTTTGGACTTCTGGTTTCAAAACAACGAGCCAATCAATTCTCGTTGTCTGAGCCAACCTGTCATTTAAGATTTGTTTTAGTAACCAGGGAACTAAAACAAGGAGAGGATCCTTTTCTTGGTACAGCTACTTTCAATGATCAACCTTCTTTTTTAAGGTTTATGGGTCAGGATGAAATGAAGGAGTAGAATAAAAATCCTTTTTTGTAAATCTTTGAGGAGGTTGGCCATCCCAACACTCCAATAATACCAGAGAGATATCCATTTTTTGTGTGATTTTTGCAATTAAAGATCAGACTACAAATAATGTATAAATCCAAAAACATGACCCAGATTAGTTTCAAGAATCACCGTGGTGTAGGCGGAGATCACTGATGTTAGTCTGCCAAAGTTTCTTGGATGCTGGTGGAAATGAAGGGCCTTTTATTATTCAGAACAATAGCAGTAGCCAGAGTATTAGTATTTTTGTTCTAGTTGCCTGAGTCCCGTTCCTCCAGAGTGCTGTGAAGAGGGCCAGATGACACCTGCACAAACAGGGAGTTGTAATATAGGAGAGGAAGGCTGAACTTCAAGGAGCCGATTTATTTATAATATGTTCCCAAGGGACATATTATCTTTATTATACTGGACAGTAGTGCTTGCATTTGTTCTGGAGACAGACTGCATTTCTTACAAGACTATAAGCAAATTGCCTTTTTATTTGTATGAGACACTATTTCTCTATTCCAATGTTATTCACTACAAGAATGTCCCTAAAACAATAGATAGCACAAAAAGGGAGAAAATGTCTTCCTTGTAAGATCTGCAAAAAACATGAGATACCCATGAAGAATTGTCTTCCAACACTATATGGAAATGATACGAAGCCAAGGAAGATTGGATCAACTGCTTGTACCCTTAATCAATATTGAACGAGGAGAAAACCTTCAGACGTTTTTATTTAGAAATTTTACAAGTTTTAATCACATACAATTAACACTTCATATTATTTTCATTTATTCACTTTTGCAATTTGTCAGATTCTGTACTCACGGATCATGAAAATATTTGTGGAGGAGCAGAACCATTAGTGTGGCTCACAAGTGGATTTGGAAATGGTCAGTTTGGATCACTGAACAGCTATACCTTAATAGCATAATGATAAATCTCCTGGACAGGCTCCTATTATTCTTTATCAATTGAGTTACCTAATTAATTGAAATCACAGACCTCATTTAGGTCTGATGTTAGAATTTACAAGCTCAGTCTCAGTTTTCCTAGAATGCTTTCCCTTTTTTCCCTCAAGAGAAGAACTTTATAAGCAAAAGATTGGTTTTGATATATTCAAATTTATAATACAAATTAATTTCTCTGGTTCTGAAAATACAATACACTCAATTCTTATCTATCAGTTCATGATCTATTAGTAGTATTCAATGGAAGTATATCCTTATAATATATGGTTGTAACAATGTTTTTTTCATTTTATTATCTCCAAATTCCACTTACGTTACTACTAATAAGACAGATGTTACCTATAAAAAAGTGTATTTTGTTCCATAAAATTATACATTTTCCATGAATTTTTAAACAGATATGTCTTCAAAATATAATGACAAGGTCATAAAAAGAAGTGGGGGAAATATTTTTTCATTCATTTGCACATAATTTACGATAGGAAATTTTGTTTATTTAATGATAATACCCAAAAAAAAAAAAAAGCAAAAACAAAAACAAAGACAGAGAACCAGTACATTGTATATAGACAAATCTTGGTAAAAATGCAATTCTTTGGTCATTTGAGATATGAAAAAATATATAAGGGCCTTAGGGTGGAGGAGAAAGGGAAATGGTTAACAATGAATTGTGTAAGCTTAGCCTGTAGTTTCTTTGAGGGTCCTGTGGCTAGTCTTTGCAGAGGTATATTTTACTGAGTTTTTTCTAAAGTAGAAAAAAGCTTTAGAACTTCAGTAGACACAGAGGGATTAAAGAAAAGTGGAATATCACAACACAGAGTGAAGAGAAAGATAAAATCTCTAATGGAAGCTCTTTCATTATTTAACATCTTCTTTGACTGCTTTAAGTCAGAAGGCCTTTTAGTATATAATGCAAATCAGTGACAGTGGGAAAATGTGAAATTTCAAAAATCAACCTTGCAATTATTATTATTTCAAGTGGAGTGATTTTCGAAAGGAGAAAGCTCTCTCATAAGAATACAACATAAAAATCCAGAGTCATTTAATGAGTTATGTATGACCCAGCTATTGATGTATGATCAGTAAGTAGGACTCAGTAATATTATGAAATATTTAAAATGCAGAATATTAAGACCATTTGCAGCCACAGATGGAAAGTTATAGATATATTTTATATACAAAAAACATAATGTTCTATAATACAATGATATCATTAACTTTGTTCAATTAAAAGAAAAGGGATGATAGCAAATAATGCAGAGGAAACAAATTTGGCATTGCTGAAAAGAACAGGAAATTTTTTAAAAAATCAAAAACAAAAACAAACAATGCATTTGCTAATTCCTAATATGGAAGATAATCTAAGGTACATAAAAGTAAACAAAGCTAAGCAAAGTGTTCCCCCAGACAGTCACACAGCATTTCTTCCCTTCTCCACTCCACTCAACAGTGTCCATGGGAAGAAAAATTTCTTTGGAGGAACAGTGAGCTACACTGGCTCCCCTTTTGCTGTTTCTTTATTATGCCGCCTTGCTCATTTAAGAAAGTTCCTATATATTCCTTACATAAGTCTTGTATATATACAAGATCTATTTTTGTGCTCTCAGGCTTGCCTTTTCACTCTCTAAAAATTAATTTTGATAAACACAAAGTTTTGTTTTATAAAATTGTATTGAATTATATCAGATATACATGCACACACCTAAACAATAAGTTTATAGTGAAAACTGTGAAAAAGTTGTGAACTTACAAAACAAACATGAATATCCCCATCCAGGGCTCCTATATATCACCCTACCACAACACTTTGAGTTGTGGTGAACCATTGATCACAGACTATGTAAAACCTTGTCAAAATATTACTACTGTAGCCCATCTCTTATATTTGTTGTATTTTTCCATCAACCAATCCTGTTTTTAACACCCTGAATTATTATTATATAATTGTTATAGCTCATGAAAGAATGTTCTCATAATTGCTCTTTTAACCACAGTCCTTCTTCTCTTGCTGGATTCCATGTGGCTCTTATTTTCATCACCCCCTCCCGATTGTTGTCCCTTGGAATTGATATAATATCTTCTTTGCCACTGCTGCAAAAACATTACGTTACTGCTATCATCCATAAGTTACATTAGTTGTACTTTTCCTGTGTATCACCATATTCTTAACATTTTGTAAAAGACCATTCTTATATCATTAACCACAATCTTCATCCACTACCAAAATCACTGTCATATAATACATTTCCTAGATTATTCTATAGATGTTTATGTCCTCTCAATTTCAATTGATGTTTATGTCCACAGACTACTCCTTTCAGCCATAATCACATTTATAAATCAGCAGTGTTCATTATATTCAGTATAATGTGTTCCCATCAGTTCTATTCATTTTATTATAATAAACTGCATTAAAAATTCTACATATATTAAGCATCAGCTGCCATTCTCAACCCACATTCAATCTCCTAGTAACCTATACTCTAGATGACCTCCATGAGTTTACTCATATTAAGTTCATATTAGTGAGACCACACAATATGTGTCCTTTTGTGTCTGACTTATCTCACTTAACTTAATGTCCTCAAGTTTCATCCATGTTGATAAACACAGTTTTAATTTTAATGCAATCCAAATTTAATGTAACTATTTCTTATGATGTTTTTACTTGTAAGAAATATTAGCTCCCAGTAGTCAATGAAGATACACTTCTATGTTTTATTTTATAATGTTTACTGTTTTCTTTTTAAAATTAGAGTCACAATTCAACTGCTATGAAGTAGGAGCCAAAATGATAAGTTTTATATAGATGTTCAATGAGCTAACACAATTTATTAAAAAGATTGCCATTTCCTCTACTGTTCTGCAGTTTCAGCTTTGTAATTTAGCAAATGGGCACATATGTGTGGTTCTGTTTCCAAACTATTTTCTTCCGTAGACCTCTTAGCAAATGTGCCAATGCTTCACTATCTTAATTTATAGAAAATCTTGATATACTGTATGAGTTTTTGATTTTGTTCTTCTTCAAGATTTTCTTGGTTAAATTTGGCCGCATCATTTCCATATAAAATTTTATGAATATTGTCAACTTCTACAAAACATCTTGCTGTTTTTGAACAGAATTTTATTTAATCTAGGTAAAGGGTGACCATACAACCAGGCTTGCCTGGAAATTTCAAAATTTATTCTTCTTATCCAAGCATAGTTATTGGTAGCACCCTATTTTATTTTGAGTCATGGTGAGGAGGAAGGGGCAAGATGACATCAGTTTAAGTGCACCCACATCATCTCTCCTACAAAAAAAGGTTGAATGGGGACAAAATCCTGCCTGAGTGAGTTCTTTTGGGATATCAGAAAGCAGGAGGTTTCAGGACATTGATCTGGAGATAGCATGACAAAAAGAGTGATTGTTCAAGTTAAAACCATGAGTTTCTGGCATTTGAGGCTGGAGCTGTGAGACTGAACTGCTAAGCCCCTCCTTCAGGTCAGGAAGCTTTTTTTTTTTTTTGGTGGTCCCTGAACCTTGCTGGCCACACAGCTGAAGGAGACAAACTCCGAGAGTGGGAGGGTTCTGGTGAAGGGTGGAGAGGAGTCCCCCGAGTGCGGATTCAATTGTCTGGACCCCCTTTTTGAGTTTTGAGGAGGATACTAGCTGGCTTGAGGAAAAACCAGGAAGAGGGGAGTTGCAAATCTGCTGAGGCAGCCTGATTTACCTAAACTCCCTGGGATAGGAAAAATTGGTCTGGGAGAAGGCAGAGTCAGGCAATTAACTACACCTGTGCAACTCACCTAAAGGAGGGGACAGGAGGAAGTGCTTAATAAGATTCCAAGAGCATATTTAGGGTTCCCAGCAAGGTATGGGTTCTCTCTCTCAAAGAGACTGAAAGTCATTATTCACTGTGGTGAGTTAATTCCCCAGGGTCCCATTTCAATTTCAAAAGGGAACTCTCATGCAGGCTTCCTTCTTGTCTGGGAAAGAAAGCCATTTAAAGAAAAGGGGAGACTGAGGACAGATTCCTAATCAGCAGTTTATCCAATTACAAAGAGTCAATATTGCCCCAGGGAAAGGGACTCTTTTTGAAGAGCAAATCAACCCAGAAAGAAAGTTTAGCTCAGTGGAGGAGTTTCAGCCTTGAATGTACAAGGTCTCTAGTTCAATTCCTGGCTCCTCTGATAATAGTGACTCACTGGGATATCAAATATCTAGTTGCTACTTCAGGACAGGGAAAACATAGACATTATCCTTATATTAGCTTCCCTTGGGTCTCTTATTTTCCAAAAAAACAAAAAACAAAAAAGGTTACTTTTGTTACATAATTTAACCTAATTTACTCACTAAAACCCACTTCAAAATCTGCAGCTAGAAAGCTGCAGGGTAATTGATTGATAAACACCAGCAGCCTGACAAGCTCCAAAGACACTTAAGAGGGAAGTCTGGTTTTCCTTAATGTTTGGTTGACTTCTTGCTTGAGGGTTTGTCTGGTTGTGTTTTGTTTTGTTTTCATCCTGTCTTTCCTTCCTCTTTATGGCCCACACTTTCTTCTTTTTTTTTTTTTTTTCCCATTAGGTGCTGCAGGCTTGTTTCCTGTTTGCTATGTTTCCTCTTCCTCAATTTCCTCTTTTCTGTGTGTAATGAATTTGGTTACCAATTCTATCTCTTTTCCTTCCTACATCATTATATCTTCCACCTTTTGTTGTTGCTTTTATATTCTACCTCTCTTTGTTTAGCCCCCAATTTTTCTGGCTTTTTATTTCTAACACTTCTATTCTGTTTTCTATCTTTTATTAACTCTTTCTCTTATTGTCCTTTCTTTTCTCTTTCCCTCTTTCATCATTACACTGGCCTTTTAATTCATATTATATTCTTCTCCATATTTGGTTTCCCATTTCATCATAGGTACTCCACTTTTTTATTCCTATAACTCTACACTGTTTACATGAGTTTAATATTCATACACCCAGGTCTTATACAGTTCTTCTGCTAATATTTACTATCAATATTACTATTATACTTTTTCTTTTCTTACCTCTTTTGCTTTCCCTAGTCCTAATCATTTTCCTTCAGGGGAATTTAGACAACAACAAGGAAATAAAATAAGAAGAACAAAATGTCAAAGAGAAAACTTGACACACACACACACACAAACAGCAACTATATAAATCCTGGGACTAGAGGGAGAAGCTAATCAACTGAACAAACCCATCAAGATGAAATGATGACCAGACAGCAATAAAAAATTACAAATCATACCAATAATCAGGAAGACATGGCCCAGTCCAATGCACAACCTGAAAACCAAGAAGAGGAGGAGAACATTGAATAGCTAATCAAAGCTCTCCAAACAAATATCATGGACCAACCTAATGAAGTGAAGAAAGAGATTAAAGATATTAAGAAAACACTTTGAAAGCATACTGAAGAAATTGTAAACATATGCAAAAAAATAATGAATATGATGGTGATGGTTGGCACAATCCAAGAAATCAAAAATACACTCTCAGCAAGTAACAGCAGATTTGAAAAGGCAGAGGAAAGAATTAGTGATGTGGAAGACAGTACATCTGAAATCAAACAGATAGTAAAATTGATAGATAAAAAGATAGAAAAAATCCAGGAGGGACTTAGCAATTTGAATGACAACCCAAAATGAACAAACATACACATTATAGGCATTCCAGAAAGAGAAGAGAAGGGAATGGGGACAGAAGGTGTGCTGGAAAAAATAATTGCTGAAAACTTCCCAAATCTATTGAGGGTGATGGATGTACATGTCCAGGAAGTGCAATGCACCCCAATCAGTACAAATCCTAACAGAACTACTCCAAGACATTTACTTGTCAAATTATCCAATGTTCAAGACAAAGAGAAAATTCTGAAGGCAGCAAGAGAAAAGAGAACCATCACATACAAGGGAAGCTCAATAACATTAAGCGCTGATTTCTCATCTGAAACCATGGAGACAAGAAGGCCATAGTATGACTTACTCAAGGTACTAAAAGAAAAAAAAATTCCAGCCAAGAATACTTTATCCAGCAAAGTTGACATTCAAAAATGATGGAGAATTCAAAATATTCACAGATAAACAGAAACTAAGAGAGTATGCCAATAAGAAACCTGCCCTTCAAGAAATACTAAAGGGAATTCAGCAGGCTGAAAGAAAAAAACAGGAAAGACAGAGTTGGAGGAGAATGTAAGAACAACTAAAAAGACAGAAAGAGAAATAGAAACAACATATAACATGCAAAAATACAGAGAAAATATGGCTAATGTAAGTAATTCCTTGAGAGTAACAAAATTGAATGTTAATGGATTAATCTCACACATCAAGGGATACAGATTGACAGAATGGATAAGGAACTATTACCCATCTATACGATGTCTACAAGAAATCCACTTTAGACCCAGGGATTCAAGAACATTGAAAGCGAATGGCCGGAAAACAATCTTACAAGCAAACAATAACCCAAAAAGGGCAGAAGTAGCTATACTAATATCAGAGAAATAGACTTTAAATGCAAAACTATTGTGAGAGAAAAAGATGGACATTACATATTAGTAAAAGGGTTAATCTTTCAAGAAGAAAGAACAATCATAAACATTTATACACCTAATCAAGGCACCTCAAAATATAGGAAGCAAACACTGAAAAAACTAACTGGAGGAATAGATGCCTCTACAATTATAGTGGGAGACTTTAATACACCATTATCACCATTAGACAGAACATCTCAACAGAGAATCAACAAAGAAACAAAGACTTTGAATAATATATTAGAGGATCTGGACCTCATAGACATATACAGAACACTACATCCAAATACAGCAGGATATACATGCTTCTTAAATGTACATGGATCATTCTCCAAGATAGACCACATGCTAGGCCACAGAGAAAGTCTCAGTGAATTCAGAAAGATTGAAATCATAAAAAATAATTTCTCTGACTCTAGCAGAATGAAGCTGGAAATTTGCAAGGGCCAGAGAACCAGATTAGGCACAAAGATATGGAAGTTAAGCAACACACTCTTAAGACAAACAGTGGGTCAAGGAGGAAATATCTCAAAAGAAATCAGTAACTACCTTGAAACTAATGAAAATAACAACACAACATATCAAAACTTATGGGATGCAGCAAAAGCTGTACTGAGAGGGAAATTCATAGCCATAAATCACATATCAAAAAAGAAGAAAGACCAAAAATCAAAAACCCAACTGCATACTTGGAGGAATTAGTAAAAACAACAACAACAACAGGAAACTAATTCCAAAGAAGAAGAAAGAAAGAACAAAGATCAGAGCAGAACTAAATGAAGTAGAAAATAAGAAAACATTAGAAAAAATAAACAAAACCAAGAGCTGGTTCTTTGAGAAGATCAATAAAATTGACAAACCCTTAACTCAACTAACAGAAAAAAAGACAGAAGTTGCAAATACACAAAAAAAGAAATGAGAAAGGGTCTATCACCACTGACCCCACAGAAATAGAGCATCATAAAAGGATGCTTTGAAAAATTATTTGCCAACAAGAAGGGTAATTTAGAGGAAATGGGCAAATTCCTAGAAACACATAAGCAGCCTACATTGATGAAAGAAGAAATTGATGATGTCAACAAACCTGTAACAGGTAAAAAGATAGAATCAGTCATTAAAAACCTCCCAACTGAGAAGAACCCAGGGCTAGATGGCTGAACAGGTGAATTCTACCAAACATTCTGGAAATAACTAACACCAATCTTGCTTAAACTCTTCCAAAAAATTGAAATAGAAGGAACATTGCCTAACTCATTTTATGATGCCAACATTACCCTAATACCAAAGCCAAACAAAGACACAACAAGAAAGGAAAATTATAGACCAATCTCTCTAATGAAACTAGATGCTAAAATCCTCAACAAAGTACTTGCTAACTGCATTCAGCCACACATCAAAGAAATTGTACACCGTGACCCAGTGAGTTTCATTCCTGGTATGCAAGGATGGTTCAACATAAGAAAATCAATCAATGTCATACATCACATTAACAGATCTAAAGAAAAAAAATCATATGATCATATTTATAGATGCAGAAAAATCATTCAACAAAATAGACATTTTCCTGATAAAAACACTGCAAAAGATAGGAATAGAAGGAAACTTTCTGAATATATTAAAGGGTATATAAGAAAAACCCACAGCTAACATCATTTACAGTGGTGAAATTCTAAGACATTCCCTCTAAGATCAGGAACAAGACAAGGATGCCCACTATCACCCCTCCTATTTAACATTGTGTTAGAAGTACTTGCTCAAGCACTGAAGCAAGAAACAGTTATAAAAAGGCATCTAAATTGGAAAGGAAGAAGTCAAAATTTCACTATTTGCAGACACTATGATCCTATACAAGGAAAGCCCTGAGAAATCTACAACAGAGCTTCTAGAATTAGTAAATGTTTTCAGTAAAGTCACAGGTTATAAGATCAACGCCCAAAAATCATAGCATTTCTGTACAATCCGAGGAGGAAATCAAGAAAAAAATACCATTTATAATACTAAATAATAAAATAAAATACCTAGGAATAAATTTAACTAAAGATGTAAAAGACTTATACACAGAAACTACACAACACTGGTAAAGTAAATCAAATAAGTCTTAAATAAATGAAAGAATATTCCCTGTTCATGGATAGGAAGACTAAATATCATTAAGATGTCTATCCTACCCAAACTGATCTACAGATTTAATGAAATTCCAATAAAAATCAACACAGCATTTTTTAATGAACTGGAGAAACTATGAAATTTATTTTGAAGAGAAGGAGGTCCTGAATAACAAAAGACATATTGAAAAACAAAAATGAAATTGGAGGAATCACACTACCTGACTTTAAAACATACTACAAAGATATAGTGGTCAAAACAGCATGGTGTTGGCATAAGGGTAGACATACTGACCAATGGAACCATGTTGAGAGTTCTGATATAGATCCTTGTATATACAGCCATCTATTTGACAAGACCACCAAGCCCACTCAACTGGAAGAGAATGACCTTTTCTACAAATGGTGCTTGGAAAACTGGATACCCACATGCAAAAGAATGAGAGAGGAATACGATCTCACACCTATATAAATATCAAGTCAAGATGGATTAAATATCTAAATATAAGAACCACGATCATAAAAACATTGGAAACAATGCAGGGAAGCATTTATAGGACATTGTAATAGGAAATGGCTTCCTGAATGTCACGCCCAAAGCACAAGCAGTGAAAGAAAAAATAGATAAATGAGACTTACTCAAAATTAAAGCTTTTTGCACCCCGAAGGAGTTTATCAAGAAAGTGAAAAGACAGCCTACCCAATGGGAGAAAATATTTGGTAACCACATATCTGAGAGGAGCCTAATATCCAGGATAATATAAAGAAATCCTATATATCTCATAAATGAAAAGACAAACAACCCATTTAAAAAATGGGCAAGATATTTGAACTGATGCTTCTCCAAAGAAGAAATACAAATGGTTAAAAAGCACATGAAAAGATGCTCAACATCACTAGCTATTTGGGAAATGCAAATCTAAACTACAATGAAACACCATCTGACATTTGATAGACTGGCAGCTATCAAAAAACCAGGGGACTACAAGTGTTGGAGAGGATGTGGAGGAATGAGAACCCTCGTCGTGGTGGGAATGTAGAAGGATCCAGTCATTGTGGAGGACAGTTTGGCAGTTCCTCAAAAAGCTAACTATAGATTTGCCATAAGACCCAGTATTTCCACTGCTGGGTATGTACCCAGAAGAACTGTAAACAAGGACACGAACCAATATTTGCACACCAATGTTTACAGCAGCATTAGTCACTGTTGCCAAAAGTTGGAATCAACCCAAATACCCATCAACCAAATGTGGTGTATGTGTATATATATATATATATATATATACACACACACACGATGGAATACTACTCAGCTGTAAGAAGGAATATAGTACTAACACACAGGATAATGTGTATGAATCTTCAGGGCTTTCTTTATGTTGAGTGAAGCAAGCCAGGCATTGAAGGACAAATATTACATGACCTCTCTAATATGAATTAATCAAATCAAGCTGCCTCTAACTCAGGGAAAAAGATTGTGATAGTTCACCATTATGTGTAATATTTTCTGTAAGTTTGGTTTTGTAGATAACCTTTCAGAAATTAAGGAATTTATTTTCCTCCAAGTAATAAGAATTATTACCATGAATGGTATTTGAAGTACTGAGATATGCTAAAACATGGATGAACCCTGAAAAGCTTATGCAAAGTGGAGATAACCAATCGAAAAAAATAAATAAAAAATCCCAAACAGGCGAATACGTAGAAAGCAAAATGTTGATTAGTGGTTGCCTAGAGCTGGCAGATTCAGAAGGAAGTGAGGATTGAACGCTAATGAGAATAATGTTTCTTTAGGGGCTGTTGAAATGTTCTAAAATTAATTGTGGTGATGGTTGCACAACTCAGTGAATGTATTAAATTTCATAGCTTTGTACACTTTAAGTGAGTGAATTGTATGGTATGTAAACTAAATCCCAACAAAATTGTTAATAAAAAAGACCAGGAAAAACAAACACATGGTTAGATATAGGGTCAAAATTACACTGATCCCAAGCGACAAAATGCTGCTTACTAGCTTGTGAAGATCAAGTAACAGAGTTCTAGCCCACGTCCATCACAGAGTGGGTCCAATGAGCATCCACCCACTATTCAAGTCCTCAGTTTTTTATTTAATAATTTTTTTATTTAGCAGAGGAAGCATCTTCATATTAGCTTTCTATTCTGTGGAGTATTTGCCATTACAGTAGGTATGGCCAATTGGTAACCCCTGAAATGGACCCTGACACAAACCTGCAGGCAATATAATAAATTATACAATCTAATGTATCCTGGGTGGACTCGGAGAGATTAATCTCATTCATAAATACTTAAAGGACTATATGCACATTAAATTCAACTATGTTAAAAAAAATAAATAAATTCAACTATGTGTCCTCGCAAAAATCATATGATTATAGTGAATGATCATGGAATGTATTCTTAATCAGGGAGTTGTTCTGTCTGATATGGTACTTTTCTGGAACCGGTAACACAGCCTCTGGCAATTGTTCCTTGCACATGTGCTATTTCCAATCACCATGAGTAAAGGAAAAGTACGCTGTTTTTTAAGATCCACAAAATACCAGGCCTATATAGCATGCTGACCTGGTGCTCAGGAAGTGGCAAGCATTCCGGATGCCCTAATTTGATACATACTTACAAGAGCATAATCCCCATGAGGTCTGAAGGGTTCATTAATTTCCTGAGGCTACTGTAACAAATCACTGTAAATTTAACCTCAGACAACAGAAAGCTATTACCTTATAGTTTGGGAGTCCAGAAGTCTGAAAGCAGTATCAATGAGCCAAAATCAAGCTACCAACAGGACCACACTGCATCAGGCTTCCGGTGGCTAGAAGCTTCTGTGTGGAGTCTCTCTCTGTATGGCTCTATCAAGGACACATGTGTTAGGACCCTCCCAGATAATCCGGGTAATCTTCCCATCTCAAGGTCCTTAATTTAATCACATCTCCACAATCTTTACTGTAAAGGTAGGATTTCCAAGTTCCAGGAATTAGGACTTAATATCTTTGACAGAACAATTTTCAACCTGCTATAGAGGATGTGCTACATCTTTGATAATTTTTAAGGTACAATAGCTTGAAGCATGTCAGGACATCTCCACTGAATAAAAAATAAAATTCACTTGCCTTCTCTAAGAAATAGGAACTGTTGATGGTTCACTTTGGATTTTGAAGGCAGCATATTATATAAATGGTAAATCTGCTCCCAAAGATTGAATGATTTGGAAGGCTGAAAAATCCCTATGAAGGACAGAATAGAGGACACTCTAATAGGTAAGTTGTGTTTCTTCAGACCAGAAGATCCAATAGTGTTAGAGTTTTCAACATAGATAAGGATGTTATGTGAAGTTTTGGGAAAGTATCAATAGGAAAGTCTCAGCAGAATTTCTACAGTTCTTAAGCAAAGCAATTATTTTTTCAGTAGATAACTATTTGCTATTGGTAAAGCATATTTTAGCATGCTACTGTACCCAGGGAGAGAATGGAAGCAAGTTTTATGTACAGTTAGCTAAGACTTTAATGCCACTAACCTATATTTTATTGAAACTCTGTCAATTTACGCTATGGCTTTCTGAGGGAGGGTGATTTTCTGCTACCTGCTTTGAGAAAACTGAAAAACAAACAGCTCTGGCCTAGTTCATAGATGAGTTGGTTCCATATTTTGATGTAAGCCAAAATAGACCATTGCTGCAATGTTACCCAAATCAAGGTATGCCGTAACTGTCAATGGTAAGAGGCCATCATATGAGTGGGCAGAACTTATTCATTTTCAAAGTTATTTTGGTTATTCTAGGTCCTTTGCATTTTTATACATATTTTGGTATTAGCTTGTTCATCATTGCAAAAGTGTCTCCTGAGATTTAATATATAGATACATTTGTGGAAAAATGACATTTTAAAATATATAAATATTGACTCTTCTGATATATTAACATGGTGTGAATTTTCATTTTCTTGGATCTTTAATCTTTCCCAACAATCTTTTGCAGTTTTCACTTTACAAGTCTTGCACAATGTATGTCAGATTTATTCCTAATTATTTCATTTATTTGTATGCTATTGCAAATAATATTTTAAAATCTTAATCTTTTATTATTTGCTATTTTATTATTTCTTGCTAGGATTTAGAAATACAGTTGATCTTTTGTATTGGTCCTGTATCTCATGAGCTTATTAAGTTCACTAAATATTTCTTGTGGCCTTTTATAAATCCTTTAGGATAAAATTAAGTGGATAAAGATAGTTTTGCTTCTTTCTTTCCAATTAGGATACCTTTTATTTCCTTTCCTTGCATTATCATATGGACCAGACCCTCCCATAAAATGCCAACTAAAAGGAGAAAGAGAAAAAAGGTGTTTGAGTTGGTCCTGACCTTACGGGGAAAGCTCTCAGGTTTTCGTCATTAAGTATGATGTTTCCTATAGAATTTTTAGAGATGAGCTTTATCAGCTGTAAAGATTTTTCTATTTCCATTTTGCTGAGGATTCTATTTTTGCTTCATCAAAAATGAATGAGCCATTCTGACATATAGTTTTAATGCAGCTTTTGAGTAGATTATATATTTTTATCTTTAGCTCAATATTCTAGTTAATTTCATTGATTTGAGTTTGGTAAAACATTATTTCATTCTTTCAATAAACTTTATGTGATTATGTATTATACTTTTCATGCATTTTGCATTCAATTTTATACAATTTTAGTTAATATTTTTTCATATATCATTTTTATTGATACATTTATCTAGATTTCTATTCTTGTAGTGTCTTTTTTTTCCTTCAAATTTTGGAGTCATAATTATGTTAACCTTCTTTAGTGAGCTAGAAAAAAAAACCTTGACCTTCAATTTTCTGAAAAAGTTCACGTATAATTATCATTATTCCTTCATTAAATGTTTGGTAGAATTGACTAGTAAAACCACTGGACAGAGAAAATTTTTTATTTGTTTTCTTGCTTTTTTAAAATTTTCTTTCTGATGGTTTGCTTTTCTGCATTTTGATTTTTACTAACCAGGCATTTATTTTCCTTAAGAGATGATAATCATTCTCTATTTGAGTGAGAATCCATATTTTGTGTATTTTATAGAATTTGGCAATTTCATCTATCTAATTAATTGGCACAGTATTTCTCTTAATTCCTTTATTATTCCTTATAACATTTGTACATTACGTTGTGGACTACGTTTCCTGTTCCTGATTTTGGTAATATGTGCCATCTCTGTTATTTTTTCCCCCTGATTGATTCAGCTAGAGGTTTATCAATATGATTGATATTTTTAAGTATCACTCTTAGTTTCACCAATTTAATCTATTGTTCTCTTGCTTAATATTTACTTGATTTATCCTATTATTTTATTGTTCCCTTATATCTTCTTACAAGGGTTTATTTACTGTTTATTTTTCTAATTTCTTATGGGCAAAGTTGAAGTAACTGACTAGAAGTATTTCTTCTTTTCTAATATGTGTGTTTAATACTATAAGATTCCTTCTACATAATAAGTGTTAGCTACATTCCACACATTTTGATCCAGCTCAAAATATCTTCTAGTTTTCCTTTGATTTCTTCTTTGTCTCATGAGATATTTACCAGTGTCAAAAATTACTTTTGATTTCCAGATGTCACTGTGTATGCTTTCTAAATTACTTCCATTTGATGAGAGAAAATGTATTATTTGCCTTTTTTAGATTACTTGAGAATTTTTATGACCAAGAATATGATCTATCTTAATATATGGTCCATGTATACTTGAAAATAATGTGTCTTTATGAATGTCAATTAAGCCAAGTTAATTGATAGCATTGTTCATCTTTTAAATTCTTGATGATTTTCTATTTTTTTAAGTGACTATTGAGAGAAATGTCGAAATCATTGAAAATTATTGATTACTTCTATTTGTCCTTACAGGTCTACCAAATTTGATTCATGCATTTTGAAACTATGTTATTTTGGCATAAAAAATTAAAATTATGTGCTTTTGAATTAATCCTTCGTCATTATGAAATTATCCCATTTATACCTCATTATATTCTTTACTCAGAAATTTACTTTGCCAATGTAGCTTTCCTTTGATTACATTTTGCAAGGAAACAATAAGAAAATGGACTTCTTTTTGGTGGAATATATTGGGATCTTGTTTTTTTTAATCCATGCTGGAAAAAATCTGATTTTTAATTGGGAGATTATGGATATGATTGGGTATCTATCTATCATATCAATATCTGTTTTCTTTTCTATTCATCCTACATGCTTCTTCTCTTTTTACTCCTTTTTTTTTTTTACCTATCTTGATTAATTGGGTGTTGTTGGGTTTTTTTTTTCTTTTAATGACTCCATTTTATTTGTTTCATTGCTTCATTAGTTATAATCTTTTATTTTGTTTGTATTGGTACTTGGAGATTTATTTTGTACATGTTTAATTTATCATAGTCTATCTTCAAAAAATACCATATGACTTCACATATGAACTTCCTCATTATTTGTCATATTTCATACTTCTTTGCATGCTTGGTAATTTTTTTTATAGGATCCTCTTTCTTCTCAGAAGTCAATGCTTCAGATTCTGTTTTCACATGAATCCAAGGCTGGATAAGTCCAGGAAATAAAAGAGCTAAGTGAACATGTTAAAAGGAATGATAAAACTAACATAAGAAAAATACAGATTTTTGGAAATTCTACAGGATAAATATCCAGTTTCTTCACTATTAGAGGAGACACATCAACAAAATGCACTATATGAATTTTACACACAATTATCATAGAGATTTCAATACCCTGTTCTCTGTAATTTATAGAATAAGTAAACAGAAAATACATAAAGATATCCTTTCTTAAATAACAATATCAGTATCAAACAACTTGACTAACTTGACAATAATAGAACATCACACACTAACAAAGAGAATCCATCTTCCTGCCAGTGCACATGAAACATTCTCCTGGCAAGATGGGATTCTATCATAAAAGGTCTCAGCAAAGCTAAAATGACTGAAATCAGATAATATGTTCTCAGAAAAAAATGCTAAGAAATCAAAATGTTGATAAAAATAGACATCTGGAAAATTTTATATTTAAAAATTAAAAATAGAACTTTTAAGTAACTTGAGTTCAAAAAAGAAACCACAAGAAAAATTAGAAAATATTTTGAGCTTAATGATAATGAAAATACAACCTATCTATACCTAAGGATGACAGGCATAGCAGTGCTTAGAGAGAAATTTGTAGCATAAACACTTGAATTAGAAGAAAGGCTTAATATCAAAGATTTTTGCTTTCCCTAAAAAATGATAAAAAAGGAGAACAAATTAAATCCAAAGTAAATGGGAGAAGAAAGTAATAAAAATGAGAATGAAAATCGATGAAATAGAAAATGGATACACAATAGATAGAATTAATGAAATCAAAAGAACTTTACATGGACTAATCTACAAAATTGATACATTTTTGAGAGGAGGAGAGGGTGGGATATATGGGATCCCTTATATTTTCAATGTAACTTTTCTGTAAACTAAAGCTTCTTTGAAAATAAAGTGAAAAAAATAAGACACTGGGGGAACTTACAGAAGAAATTGTTACTATACATAAAAGATAACAGATCTTACAGTGATGAAAGACACAATGCAAAAATTATTTTGTATTTTATGTTATTTTTTAAATTATTTTTCCTATTTTTTATTATTTTTATTTGTTTTCCTGGGTTTGTTTTTGGGGAGGTTTTGGATTGCAGAACAGTCACAACTGTGTCAGGGGAGGATCACTGGTGGACGGAGATATATGGGTAGGGGTGGGCCTGAGGCGTGTCTCTATGGAATATGAATATGTTCAAGTGGTCATGGGTGTTGTCATGGTGGGTGGAGACTCAGACAATAACTAAAAATTTTGCATTCCCATCCTGGGAGTCATGCTACAATCTGTAATAGAGTGGAAGGAATTCTGAGAGTACTTGAACAGCACGCTTAGTTAAGGAAGACAGACCAATGTACAAGGCCCTTGATATTGATACTTGTATTTATGAACCTCATTCTTGTGGATTTGAAACTTAGCCTAGTGTTATATATTGCCTAAGAGTTAGCTCCTGAAAGTTTCTTGTTGCTCAAACGTGGCCTTTCTCTAAGCCAAACTCAGCATTTAAACTCACTACATTTTGCCCAGCATAGGACGTGATTTCCAGGGATGAGTCTCCCTCACACTGAGAGATCATTACCAAGTGCCCACTAGTGATGTATTTGGGAAAAAACCTTGGCCAAAAGGGGAAAATTTTAAATAAAAATGAGTTTTCGTGACTAAGATTTCAAAGTGAGTTGCGAGATCGTTCCAGAGATTATGCTTATACAAATTTCAGGAAGATCTCATTGACTGCCACAGTAAACAGCAAGTCAAGCAAGGGGTCTTCCGAGGGCTCTAGAGACATCTAGACACTATAGACAGGAATGGCTATCTCAGGAATTTGGCACCCTGGCAGTGGGCATTACCTTGGAATAAATGTTCCCCAATGTAACAAAGATTGACTTATTTATAATGTTCCTGCACTTGGCTCTTCTGCCCCTTGTATTTGAATCTATAATTAGCACTATATCTGTTAAACATGCATCCCAGAGAATTATATCTTTTGGTTTTTCATATGCTGATTGAGCCCTGAATCTCAGCAGAGTTGCAGCCAACACCTCCTCTCCAGTTCATCAGACTCACCCATGACAACTAACAAAAGCATGATGAGGGACAATGCCAATCGCCAAAAAACAGTGAGTACCTACAAATGCAAGGAAAACAGTTCCATCCTTTTGCCTCATGGGATCTAAGCTCTCTCTCATTTCGAACAGAGTGGACATCATCATCTCCAAATACTCAAGATTGAGAATGAACAACATAAGGGGGGGATAATGCAACTATGGATAAAAGTAGACTTATTATTATTCTAGTAATGGAAGGACTTTTACAATTGATAAGCACATTGGACACCAAAGTTTCTTGGGAGAGGAAGAAGGAAGATAGGTGTAACATGGGGCATTTTTGGGACATTGGAATTGTTCTGCATGATATTACAATGACAGATACAGGCCATTATTGATTTTGTCAAAACCTATAAAATTGTGCTGTGCAAAGTGCAAACCATAATGTAAACTATAGACCATGGTTAGCAGGAATGCTTCAATATGTGTCCATCAATTGTAACAAATGTACCACACCAATCAAAGGTGTTGTTAATGGAAAAGGTGTAGAAGGTGGGGGGGGATGGGGTATACAGGAATCCCCTATATATTTTTTTTTATTTTTTTAATTTTTTTTTTAATTTTTTATTTTTATTTTCTTTTTTCCCTATATTTTTGATGTAACATTCTTAAAAGAAGGATGTTTGCAAAACAAAGATATCAATGGAAGGAGAAAAAAAAAAGAAAACTTCAATTTAGGGCAAGAAAAAAATTGATACATCTAGCTAGACTGTTCAGTGGAAAATTACTACTAGGAATTTAAAAATGTGACAACTTTACAGATACTGTAGAAATTAAAAGGATAATAAAGGGAATATTTTGAAAAACCCTTTGCTTAACTAAATTAAGGGCAAAGGAACAAATTCCTTGAAAGTCACAATTAACAAAACTGGCACAAGACAAAGAATTTCATAAAGAAAACCACAGCTGAGTTGTACCCAATGGCAAGTTCTGCCAAGCATTAAATGAAGATATAATAACAATCTTACACAAATCATTCAGTAAAAGAGAAAGAGGAAATTGTATGCAACTCATTATATGACATCAGCATTACCTTGATAAAATCCTAAAATAGATATTAAACAAACAATAAACACAGATATACCTTTTGAACATAGAAGCAACTATCCCTAAAATATTAGCAAATCTGAAAAAGCAATATTAAAAAAAATAATTTTTCCTAAGTAATGTTTGTCACTTGGAATATAAGAGTGGTTTAACATTCAAAAATCAATAAATGCAATCATCAAAGTAACAAATCTAAAAATAAAACCTTATGATCCCTTATATATGCCAGAATTTAACACACATTCTTTCAAACTACTGAACAGAGGAGGTAAATTTTTCGATGCAATAAAGTTGTCAGAAAACTACAGCTGACAAACATAACATGTCTGGTCTCACTATTTCTATTCAGCATGCATGTGGAGTCAAAAAAAAAACAATTATCCATATGCCAAAACAAAAAATTAGTCTGACAATTTCCTCACCATTTCCTCACATTTTATACAAAAACTAATTTGAAGCTGAATATAATCTTAAATGTAAGAGGTAAAATTTCTGTTAAAATTTCTAGAATAAAACAAAGGAGAAAGTCAATAAAATTGGGATAGACAAAAATTTCTGATTAGAACACATAAAGCCTAAAGTATAAAAGAATAATATGAAGAATTGGATTCACCAAAATTGCACATTTATGGTCTTTAAAAGACACTCTTAAGAAAATAAAAAGGTCACAGATTGGGAGGAAAAAATTGCAAAATATGTATTTTATAAAGCATTTTAAAAATCTTATAACTAAATCCATAGTCAACCCTTCCCCATAAAAGTGGTTACAATATGTTTGTACATACATTTCACTAAAGAAATTCAAATAAGTACATGAAATGATGCTGAAAACCATTTGTCATTAGGAAAATGTAAATTAAAACCACAATGACATACCAATCCACACTCACTGGAATGGTTAACATAAAAATACAAACAGACAAGATGAGGAACAACTGTAAATCTCATACATTTGTTGAGGAAATGCAATACAGAACAGTCACACTGAAAAACATTTTGGCAGTGTTTTATGAAGTTAATAACTCAGTGTGACAATTCGAACTTGGTGAATCCCTCAAAAAAGATTATGTTCTCAAAGTAATGTATTTCTATAGGTGTGGCACCTTTGATTGCATTAAATTCACTTTAGATTGCTTGATTAGATTGTTTTCGATTGGGCTATGCCAATGGGGCATAACTCAGGTTGAATCTTTGCCTTCTTGTGGGTCTGATAGAAATGGAGACAAGAGAAAGACTCACACAGGAAAGGGAGATTTGCCATTTTTGATCCTGCCATTTGAGAGAGGTCCTGGAATCTGGAACCAGCAGAGCACAAAGGCAGAGAAAGAGGCCGCCCCAGGGGCTGGGCCAGGGAGCATCTCAAGTTTCAGGAGATGAACCCTGCCCTGTGCCTGATTACCATGTGGCAGGAACCAGGATAAATAGTAGCTGACTTTGGAGAAAATCATCTCTGATGGTGACTTGATTTGGATATTTTACAGTCTTGGAAATACAAGCTTTTACCCAAAATAAATCCCCTTTACAAAAACAAACCTATTTCTCATAGTTTGTATTGACAGTCCTGTGGCAAATTAAGACTCTTCCATGTAAGACAACATTTCCTCTCCAAGGTACTAGACACATGTCCATGCATGTTCTTATTCTTAAAAATTTTATTTATAATAAGAAAAAGGTGAAACTAACCCAAGTTTACATCAAGTGAATGGGTAAAGAAATTTTTGTTCATCTATTCGATGGAATATTACTCAGCAATAAAGAGGCACAAACAGCAATGGATGTATCTCACAAGTATGCTTTGTAAAAGGAAGCAAAGTATAGACTGTCTCTTTTTATGTGACCTTTTAGAATAAGCAGGATCATAGGGATAAGAAACAGGTTAGTTGTTTCAAAGATCTGGGGTAAGAGGCATGAGAAAACTTTTGGAATTATATAAGCAAAGCATCAAATTTCATCCTAAAAAGGGTGAATTTCATTATAAATAAATCATACATTAGTTAACTTATAAAAAAATAGTTTTAAAAAAATAAGAGATACCACTGCAGACAATTAGAACAGCTGAAACAAAAAAAAGATGGCAATGAAAAGAGAATGTAAACAAGGATATAGAGCAATTGAAACACAAACTTTTCTGCTGAGTATGTAAAATTGTTTATCCACTGAAGAAAACAGTTCAGTTCAGCAGTTTCTTATAACAAGCCCAGCAATTTTATTACTAGGTATTTATATAATGCTAATTAAAACAAAAATATACAAAAATACTTGCTCAAAATAGCCCCAATTTGGAAGCTACCCAAACGTAACTCTAGAGGTAAAAGTATTAACAAAGTCAGCATATTCATACAATACTAGTTAGCAATAAAAACAAAATAAACTACTAATATATGCATCAAGTAAAATAAATCTTAAAATATATTTTCCTAAGCAAATAAAGCTAGATACAATTACATTAATTGTATAATTCTATTTATATGAAGGCAAAAATAATATTAATGAAAAGCTGATTAGTGAGTACCTGAATCCAGGGATAAATGTACTGACCTTCAAAGTTCTTGAGGAAAACTTGAGAATGGAAATCTGTATTTTAATTAGGTTGAGATTATATGGTTGAATGTATTTTTCAAAACTCCCATCAAGTTATCAGCTTAAAATATATTCATTTTATTGCGTTTTATTTTTCAAATTGTTTTTAAAAACAAAAGCATGAGGATACAGAGATACATCAGTCAATTGCAACATATCAAAATATCTGAAAATTGATTTAAATAATCAAACTTCAAACTAATAATACTAGAGAATAAACATTATACTTTGGCACTCATGTTTATAATATAGACTCTTTACCCTTTGTACAGAACATTCATGGATAAAAAACATAACATTTCAAGTTTGTTTTGAAATAAATTGGGGATGAGAGAAATGGGTGGAAACATGGATGAAAAATTTATTTCTGTCGTGATAAGAACAATGTTCATAGCAGCATTATTCACAATTGCCAAAAGACAGAAACAACCCAAGTGCTCACCAACAAATGAAAGGATAAATAAAATGTGTATGCACATATGATGGTATATTATGCTGCAGTAAGAAGAAATGAAATTGGGACTCATATGATAACATGGATGAATCTTGAAGACATGCTAAGTGAAATAAGCCAGACACAAAAGAAGAAATGCATGGAGTTAAAGCCTAGAGTAATGTTATTAGGAGATAAGAGGAGGGTTGTGAAGGAGTACTGGTGCTTAATGTATGTAGAGATTTGACGGTAAAAGTATGGAAATAGAGTTGAGGGAAGCACATTACAGAGAATAGCAGCTGGTCTATAAATGGGATTGTGTCTGAAAAGTGTACTCTAGGGATATAAATGTCAGTTGAAGAAAAGCTAGAGAATAATCTAGGGAATGAATAACACAGTGAACCCAGAGGTGGATGAGATTTGTGGTTAATTGTACAAATGCAAGAACATCCTGCTGTGAACTAGAATGGATCTATGGCACTATTGCAGGGTGGTGGCATTGTGGAGAAGCACTGGAAAAATACAATTAATATAACCTATGGACTATTGTTAACAGCAATACCATAATATTCTTGCATCAATTTCAAAGATATATTGTGTTAATAATAGGGCGTATGGAAAAAATATGCCAAATGTATACTATGGACCATAGTTAGTGGTGATAATCTAATGATATTACCTCATAATCTGTAACAAATATTCCACAATGGTGTGGTATGTTGGTGAAAGATTATTGTATGGAAATTCAACACAGGTGCATGATTGTATTGTAAGTTCACAACTTCTGCATTAAAAATAAATTTAAAAAAATGTATTCCTGTCACAGTTGATCACTGTTGAAGCTTACAGTTGTTAAATGGGATTCTTTATACCACTTTAATACTTTTTTAACATGTTTTGCATTTTCCATAATAAAGTATTTTAAAAGCATGACTTCTTGAGATCATGGAGGTCATAGAAATGCAATTTCAAACTATTTTATATTGCTGTCTAGAATGAAGACACCGCTTTGTTTGATTAGAAAGATAATCATAATTATTACTTTTTTAGCACTCTGATGCTCTGCTGATAACGGAAAGTGAGAAAAGACAAATTATTTAATATTTATTGACGGCCAAGTCAAAACAAATGACTTTTCTAAGCTACAAAATCATCTTAATCCTTTCATAGACTCTTTTTTTTCATCGTTTTTATTTTTTATTTTTAAGGAAGCTTTAGATTACATAACTGTTACATAAAAAATATAAGGGATTTCCATTGGCCCCTCTCCCTCCCCTTCCGACAGTTTTCCACATTAATAACATTCTTCATTATTGTAGTGCATTTGTTACAATTGATAAACCCATATTGAACATTGCTACTAACCATGAATTACAGCTTACGTTATAGTTTACATTTTGTCCTGCACAATTTTGTAAGTTATTACAAAATATACAATGGCCTGTATCCATCATGGCAATGTCATGCTGGACAAATCCAATGTCCCCAAAATGCCCCCATGTTACACCTATTCTTTCTCCCATCACTCAGAAACCGTGGCCACTACCTTTACATCAATGATAAGAGTTCTTCCATTGCTAGAATAATAATAAGACTACAGTAGAATAATAATGTTACTTTAGTCTACTTATCATTCCTCAGTCTTGAGGATTTTGGGATGGTGATGTCCACTCTGCTTCTAATTGAGAGGGCTCTTGGATCCCATGGGGCAGATGGAAAGAGCTATCTTGGTTGCAGTTGCAGATACTCTCTGTTCCCTGGAATGGGTGTTGTCCATCATCATCTCCTTGTTAGTCGTCCTGGGTGAGTCCAGTGAACTGGAGATTAGGTGCTGCAACTCTGCTGAAATCCAGGCCTCAACTATCACATGGATGGACCAAAGATTTAAATCTCTGGGACATAGGTTTATCAATTATAGTGCTAATTATGGGTTCAAATAAAAGGGGCAGAAGAGCCATATGTAGGGAACCTATGAATGTGTCCATCTCTGTTACACTGGGGAGCAAAAATTCCAAAGTAAGGTCCACTGACAGGATGCCAAGTTCCTGAACTGTCTGCTCTGCTTCTAGTTTCTAGATGTCTCTAGAACTCTCAGGAGTCTATTTGAGGCACTGTTTACTGTGGCAGTCAATGAGATCCAGCTGAGACTTGCATAAGCCGAACCTCTGGAATGACCTTTCTATTCACTTTGAACTCTCTTAGCCATAAAAACCCATCTGTATTTACCATTTCCCCCTTTTGGTCACAGAGCTAGAGGCTGGAACTTAAATTTACAGGAAACAGAAAGGGAGTAGAGGGTGGTGAGTTAATGCCCATAATGGCAAAATCTATGAAAAGGCGGAAGGGTGTGGTTGGGCAGGGGATGGGTGTGACAGTGGTGCAGTGGTTTGATTGAGTTCAGCAGAGCTGGTCTGTGAGAGGTAGCAGGTGTGTGGGGTGGTTGAGCTGGACTATCCATGGGACTTTAGGGGAGGGTTGAGGGAAGAAGCAAATGCAGGTCTTTGGCTAAACCTGTAATTTTAGAAATGTTCTCTTAGCAAATATGGCAGGGGAGGGTTACTGGTGAAGGGTGTCAGACACGAGGGGTATGTGGGATAGAATGCACCAGGGGCAGGCCTCTAAGAATATCTAAGTGTTCATCTTGTCACAGTATGCTATATTAGTGGGAAGAGACCCACACAATGACAAGAAAATATTAAACTTACACCCTGGGGAGTCCTGCTATGTTCTTAATTAAAGGGACAAGAATCCTTTGAGAACATAGGCAGTGCTTAATAAAAGAAAACAGACCAATATGTCAAGCCCACAATATTATTGCAAGTAATTATGAATATTATTCTTCAAAAATTGAAACTTAGGTTCTGAGGGGAAAGATAGGGAAAAATAAAGTAGATGGAATGTAGTGAAGCTGTCTGGCTAGATAGGGAATCAACAGATAGATCTGGAACCTGGAATAACCCCCAAAATGGCTGCTGGAAGACCCTCCTCAAGGTTCTGTCATTCAGAACAAGACATCCTCCAGAAGTCAGGAGAAGCCCTGGATATTCACCAAGGACTTTGTCATTGGGCCTCATGGGGGACTGATGGGGGATAATCAGTCAAAACAGCAAACAGCTGGAACTCCTCCCCTGCCATTAGCAAAGGGGTGGAATAGTTAATGGTTCAAAAAGCAGGCTCGAGGCCTGAACTTGCTCTCACTCACCTTTGGACCCAGATTCTGATCACCTTCTCCCCTTGCTTGGATCACTATGTGAGTAAACCGGGGATTTATAATCTATAAGGGGAGATTGTAGTCTGTAAATCAGCCCACTTTATCACTTTCCAGCCCTTCCTCTCTACCTGGGACCCTTGCTCTGTTACTTTCTACCATTTCTCTTCCCTCTCTGCTTGAATAAATTACTGGCCTAACTCACCCGACATGCTTTTAAAATTCATTTCTGCAGCATAATCAAGAACCTAGACAAAGTCCGGTAATATTAGAGCATTTTTATGGCATTAGAATTGTTCCGCATGATCTTGCAGTAACATATATAGGCCACTTCAAATTTTGTCAAAACCTATAAAAGTGTATGATCTAAAATGTAAGCCATAATACAAACCATTGACCATAGTTAGTAGCAATGCTTCAATATTTGTTTATCAATTGTAACAAATGTACCATCTACATGTCAAATGTTATTAATAAGGAAGAGGAGGAAAAGGGGAAGGCATTGGGTATATGGGAGTCACATAGACAATTTTTTAAAATATTATTTTTAAAGAAGCATTCAATTATAGAAATGATATATTGAAAATATAGGGTATTCTCATATACTTCTCTCTTTTCCCTATTAACAACATCTGTTATTAGTTCGGTACATTTGTTACAACTGATGAACACATACTGAAGCGTCGTTAGTAGTTTACATTATAGGTTTCATTTTGCACTGCTCAATTTTATAGGTTTTCACAAAATGTAAAATGGCCTGTATCCATCAATGCGATGTCATTTAGAACAATTCCAATGCCCCCAAAATGCCCCATGTTACATCTATTCTTCCCTCCCACCCCCCTCCCACCCTCCCCAGAGCCTCTGGTGGCCACTGCTTTTACATCAAATTCTTCCCTTGTTAGAAAAATAATAATGCCTAGTTTAGTCCATAGTTGCATTCCTCCCTCATGTTTGTTCATTCCTCAATCTTGAGTATTTGGGGATGATGATGTCCACTCTGTTTGAACTGAGAGGGGGTTTAGATCCCATGAAGCAAATGGATGGAACTGTCTTGCTTGCAGTTATAGATACTCACTGTTTTTTGGGATCGGCATTGTCCCTCATCATCCTTTTGTTATTTGTCATGGGTGAGTCTGATGAACTGGAGAGTAGGTGTTGGCTGCAACTGTGCTGAGATTCAGGGCTCTATCAGCATATGAAAAACCAGAAGATTTAAGGATCTGGGACACATATTTAATAGTTATAGTGCTAATTATAGGTTCGAATAAAAGGGGCAGAAGAGCCATGTGTAAGGAAATTATAAATGAGTCAATCTTTGTTACATTGGGGAACATTTATTCCAAGGGAAGGCCCACTGACAGGGTGCCAGATTTCTGACATTGTCTGCCCAGCCTCTGATGTCTAGATGTTTCTAGAGCCCTCAGGAGCACCCTGGCTTTAGGCATAGTTTACTCATAGACTCTTAAAATTAAAAGCCTTCAAATAAAAAGGCTTCTTACATTTTTAGATTAAAAAAAAAAGATCAGAGATATCAGCAAAGAGCAAGTAGCTGAGATATGATTCTAGAATAAAATGATATTAATACCACAAAAACAATTCTCTAGCCTTGTTAAAAATTTAATGGTCTTATGATATATAACCTTAGAATTAATAATGTATATAATTCACAATATTTTTGGAACTCAACAAATTTTATTAAAATATCTTGGAAAGAAAGAAAGAAAAAGAAAGAAAAAGGAAGGAAGGAAGGAAGGAAGGAAGGAAGGAAGGAAGGAAGGAAGGAAGGAAGGAAGGAAGGAAGGAAGGAAGGAAGGAAGAAAAGAGAGGAAGGAGGAAGGAAGAGAGAGAGAAAGGGAGGAGAAAGGGGATAGAGAGAAAAGAGAAGGAGGGAGAGAAGGAGGGAAGGAGAAAGGGAGGTGAGGATGCAGGGAGAGAAGGAGGAAGAGAGCATATTCTCTACAAAAATCTCAGGCATCAGGGTTAGTTATCTTAATCCAATGATCATGAGATTTTAGCACATTGACAGAAACCAAATCTTTTATGTTCTCTCTCCTTTTCCCTGGGAATATAAAACTGATTAGACCAGGGAGAAACTGTATTTCTTCTAAGTTTTTGTGTGAGATTTAATATTTTTTAAAATTTCATATCCAGGATTTTCAACAGATGCTGTTTCACCCATGTTGAATGATGCTTTGCTTGCAAAATCCACACCTACCCCCAACCAAAGAAACTGCTTGGAACAGTTTTTAAATCAGATATGTAGTTAAGATGCAGATTAACATCATTTTTTATTCTTTATTACAAAACAGCATTGGCAGCATTCAAAATCCTTGCTCATTTGTCTCCCTAAGCTGATGCTCCTGTACTTGTTATCGATTAATTCTTAAGATTGGTTTTCTTCTTGTGTAAATCTTTTCTCAGTCATTAAGAAGAACTTACTTGATGGTTTTGTGAAGGATTTAATTCTGTTCTTCAAGCTAAATAGTCTCTGAAGTTCACCCATTAAAATGAAAACTGGCTTTCTCTTCCTTTGATGATGAAATATTTTTATTTAATTTTAAGAGTTTGAAGAGGGAAAATAAAAAGGTTTATATGTCTGGGCTATGAATTCAAGACCCACATAAAATTCTGCTCATTTTCTCTCATTCATCTAACAAATAAATATTTAGCACCTACGTTTCCTCATGTAATGTCCTAAGAACTAGTGATAAAACAAAGTCCCTACGCTTAAGGAAACTACATATAAATTGCTGTATTTATGTGTGCTCTGTAATTATTTATATAACATTGTTTTCCAGCAAAGTATTTTAAAAACCTTATACTCACGGTACTGTCCAAGCACTGTTGATAAAAAGAGGAAAGTGATATGATTCATATTCCAGTGGGGAAAATAATTTAGAGATTTACATGGAAAGCCAGATGTAGCCTGGATACTAAGGCATCATGGCTCAGCATATGTGCTATAATGATGTACATCCAAAATGCTACATGGGAACTGAGGAAGGTCAATTTGTGTGTGTGTATGTGTGTGTGTGTGTGTGTGTGTGTGGTGAGTGGCATGAGGTAGGGTAAATTTGAGTTGAGAGAGTCAGAAATTGGGGGACTTTATTCTGGCAAAGGCAAAACCTCTCCTTGCTTCCAGGATGCTATTTTATCTTCAGCAACATCACAGCTCTGCACGCTCTCAGTGCTCTGCCACCTTCTTTGCCTGTAGTCCACAATCCAGACAGCACCTCCACTCTCCTCTGGATTCCTGACTCTGTCTTTGCTTTGTTAGTCATGACAAGTATCTTCAGTATTTCGATCTCTTTTTTCCTCTGGCTCATTCCCTTTATTTTATGAGCATTTTCATTGAAAAAAAAAAAAGAAAAAAATATACACCTATCATGCATCCCTCTCTGACTATTGTACCATTTATTTTTATTTTTTGGGGGAGGTACCAGGGATTAAATCTAGGACTTCATATGTGGGAAGCAGGTGCTCAAACCGCTGAGCTACATCTGCTCCCCATATTGTACTGTTTTTTGCCTTGTACAGATAAGCTTCATGAGGTAATAATTTAAATTCAGTGCTTCCATTTTATACTCCTTCATTAATAATTGAATTAATTTTTAAAAAGGCATATTGAGTGCATTTAATGCACCAGGTGTTGCTTAAGATACCAAGACACACACACACACACACACACACGCACGCACAGTTCATTTCCCTTAGGGAGACAGATAGAAAAGTAGAGCAATAGCTTCAAAAATCCCTTTTAAGTGGCATTAAGTTATGTCAAAGGAATATCTAAATCAGAATAGATAACTGAGTTTGGATAACCAGAGATGGCAACATTTGACTTGAGTCTTGAAGGATGGGAGGAGTAAATTGGAAACAGAATGTTTAGATCTAATGAAAGTGTGCAAGAAACTAAAGCATTGAGGAGCATGGTACTTTTAGCAATTAAAATTAACTGTGATTTGAACAATAAAGTATATAACCATTATACTGGATAATAACCCATGGAATAAAATAATATCTGTGAATTCATCCTGATATAAATAAATGATTGAATTAATAAAAACATAGGAGTGGAGGGACTAATAAAAATTTCAAGTAATAAATGTAGAAGGAATGAGGGAAATAGAAAATCACCATAAGAACTCCATAGTAATAACAGTCTCAGGCAAAGTCCACTAAAATTAGGGGGCAAAACTTTAAAGAGAAGCACGATATTTGCATAGTCTCAAAGGTTTATAACTTACTGTGGTGGTGCAACATATGTCCACAATTCTTTGATATTCTCTCTCAGGAGGTAGAGCTTAATTCTCTTCCCCTGGAGTGTAGACTGAACTCAATGACTCGCTTCTTCAAATGGAGTATGGGAAGGGACAGATTTTTACTTTAAGATGGAGAAACCTGGAAGTCATCACTATAACTAAATGATCAAAGTTAGCATCATCAATAATAAATCTTTTTTATATCATATATCCCCTTTTATGGTGCGATGAGAAAATGACATAACCTTTGTGGCATTCTCCTGCCAAACCAATAATGCCAGTTTAATCATGAGAAAATATTTGCTAAAACCAAATTGAGGGACATTTTACAAAATGCCAGACCAGCATTTTTCAAAAGTGTCAAGTTTATGAAAAACAAGGAGACTGAGAAACTGTCGGCTCAGAGGAAACTAAGAAGCCATAATGACTAAATGCAGGATGTTATCCTAGATTGGATCCTGGAATAGGAGAAAGGACATTAGTGGAAAACCTAGCAAGTCTAGGACAGTTAATAGTAATGTGCCAATAATAATTTCTTGGTTTTGATAATTGTATCTTTAGTTATATAAACAGGGAGAAGTGTGCACAGTAGTCTCTGTGTTATCTTTGTAACTTTTCTGAAAACAAAAATATTTCAAAATAAAAAATAAATTAAAAGACATAAAAAGTAACTATGTAGAACATAATGAGAAATACTTTAAATAGGAATAAAGAAGCAGGAGTCTTGTAAGTAATAGAGTAAGAAAAATGGTATTTTGCCTTGTAGTCTCATGGAGTATAGAGAGGGAGAGCTTACATAAGGAAGAGCACTTCTTGGTATCACGAGGAATGAGATGGAGGTTTAGTTAGTGTAGAATGGGTCGGGGCCCGTGGGAGAGGACAAATGACTGATGGGGGTATAATTTTGTTGGAAACTCAAATATTATGAATATTGCATTTGTTGATGCTAATTTCCTATGGGATAAGACATCTGGGCTAAACTCTTGTTAAAATTCTAAACAAAACTGAGTATAATGTTCCCTGGATTTCAGTGTTTGAAAATTCAGTGGAGCGTTAAAAACTGGACAGTTTCCTACAATAAAGCATTGTCTTTCATTACAGACTATTATCAATATCCTACTAAATATTCATGTAACTGAAAAAGTAACTTTTACATTTTTCTGACCCAAGAATCTATTCCATCTTACCTATTAACACAATTTTGCATAGTTTTAATGGCAAGTCTTTTGTTCCCTACAAAAGCACCCTCCAACTGAGCCAGTTCATATCACATAGAGTTCCAGAAATTCACTTTCCCTCAGTTACAGACAGGCCTAACTGGCCGGTGATATGCTGGATCCCATTAACACTGGCTCCCAACAGCCGAGTTCAGTGATGTTGAGTTGGTAGCTTGGAATAGGTTATGGTGGGGGGATATTTATACCATGAAATAGTCAAATATTATAGATGAGACCTTTTTTTTTTTTTGAAAGCCAGTTTTTAAATAGTTACCAGAATAAACCTGCTTAAGACTAACATAAATGATTTCCTTGGGCATTTTTCTTAAACCCCTTTAAATATGGCAAGTCCTTTGACAAGGAAAAGCAAACCCCAAGCAAAGAAGTAAAGGGCAATAGAGGATTATTACATACTCACTCAACTAATAAATGATCCTCCCCTTAGAAGAATAGTGGCATAGCTTCCTTGGGTTTAATACACCTTTATCTGCCTCTAAATTCCTGTGGGTGAAGTGAGTGGGCAGGTAAGAAGAGAAAAGCTATGTGCTCTAGTTAAAAGTCAGATCGCCTGTATTTGACACCTGAAGTGACTGAGAATGACTCATCCGCTTAACATTATGTTTTAAAGAGATTCTCCCTGTGTATTATACAGGATTCCCCAGAGTTGAAAATGTCTAGGCGATCCACAGAATAGGAAACATATAACAATGTATATAAATAAATTTCTTTAATTATTAAACCTACCATCATTTCTTGACTTGGAAATGCTCTCGGTCCAATCTTTACCTTTTCCACAGAGCCATATATCTCCAGGAACATTAGTTCTCTCTCACTGCCATAGGAGTTGTTTTAATTTTTGAGTTTAATAATGCCACATGTGACAGTTTGAAACTGGATGGATCCCACAAATTTCCGTTCTTAAAGCTAATCCATTTCCGTGCTTGTAAACCTATTGTAGGTGGACACATTAGGTTAAATTGCTTCAGTTAAGGGCCTTTGATTAGATTGTGGGACTGAGGGTAGGTCTTAATCATCTTATAGGAGTCCTATATAAACAGAGGAATAGAACATTGAAGACATAGAAAAAAGTGGAAGAGACAGAAAGAAGCCTCCAAAATTTGAAATCAATGAATCTGAGAGAGAGAATAACCACAGACAGAGGAGCTGAAGCCAAAGCAATGAGGCCCTGAGGAGAGGGGAGCGACAAGAGGACACCGCTGTGTGCCTAATTGCTCACAGCTGAGCTTTGGGAGAAAGTGAGCCTGGAGGGGAAGGCAGAGACCGGCAGAGTCATCATCGTGCCCTGCCACATGGCAGGAGTGCAGGGTCACCAGCAGCTCACTCTCAAGGACAGAGCTTCACTAGTTGCCTTGATTTGACCATTTTCCCAACCTTAGAAATGTAAGCTTTTAACCTAGTAAATCCCCGGTATATTAGGCAACCCATATCTGGTATTTTGCTCCCAATGGCTTTTAGCATACTCAAATACTACTTTACCTTAAACTGGGTTTTTTACTTTCCTTTTAAATTAGTAATAAAAATATATCTTTAAGGCATTGAAGCGTTATTAGAGCTTTATTTTGAGAGCTTTTCATGCTTTATCTGAATATGTCATTTGTGAACAATGATTTCTCTAAGCTTCCCTACTACCGTCATGTCTTAGGTATACAGTGAGCTTCCTGGTAAATCAATTGGTTTTAGTTGTGCAGCACAGGTTTGCAGCAGTGTAATTCAGACCGACTTCTCCAAATAATACTTCTTCTGACAACACTTTTAAAATGGCAGGATAGCTGGGAGAAGTAGAGAATTGTCTTAAGATATCAAATCCCCAGCAGAATTCAAAATACTGTTGCAAAACTGAAAAAATAGAAGCTAAATTGTAATGTGATGTTATAAAGCAGCTGATAGATTGCACTCTGCACTAAAAATTATGTCCATGCCCAATAGAGAAACCATAGAACTGTAGCAACAGTAAGAGAAAAGTCCCAATGCTCTAGGAAAAAATAATCAAATGAATATGGGTAAGTAAATAGTATTTTACAACTCAGTGAGAGATGGAACGGTACTCTTTTTAAAATTACAAAGGTGGCACAAAACATAGTCAAAAGTATATGTTTATCAGTTCAAACATTGGAAATGTTTTATAAATTGTCATTTATTTAATATGCTATATAGCACTATTATAAGCTTGTGGATAAATGATTTTGACATGTCAATATTTAAATATTGTGCTTACTGTTAGTTGAAGCTCACCAAGAATTTACACTGTGATTTTTTAAACTTTATTTTGTAAATTTAATAATTGAAAATATGAACAGTAATTTAAAAGTAAAGAGTAAAGAGTTGAATAAAAGCATACATTTTTCAATTAAATATACTGGATACACATAAATTTTTTTTGAATCATACAATATGTTACACAAAATGTTTTTCATAATTAGGGCTGCTCATTCATAAGGTGTCAATGTATCATATGTCTTCTAGAAGACATTTGAGATTTTTTCCATATGTTTGATTGAGAGTTATTGCATTTTTGGAAATTCAGGGGAAAAAATACGTGTTCCTATGAGATGGCACATCATCTTTAAACATTTTGTCCCTCAGTTAACTTTATATTTACTGCAATCTATCATTCTACTTTACATATAAAGGCTTAATTTTAATTTCACTGAATGATGCTATTTATTTATTATTGTAGTAGTTTGCCAAAGGGGTGCTGATGCAAATCTGTTGGTTTTTTAAAGGGTATTTATTTGGGATAAAGCTTACAGTTACAAGGCCAAAAAAAGCCCAAATCAAGGTTGCTTTCTCATCAGTCGGTTTCCACACGTTGAAGCAAGATGGTCGCTGATCTCTGCCTGCTCTCTTCTTTCGCCCCAGGCTTCTGGTCCTCTTAAGGTTCTGGGGACCCAGATCTTCCTGAATCTTGCTGAAGACTGGCATAGAGCTTGTTTCTTTCCCAGTGCTCTCAGCTATTTAGCTGCTCTGTTTTTTTCAGCTGCAAACTATCAGGCAAATCCTCCGTCTTTTTTTCTGGGGCTTTCGTGTTTGAGCTTTCTCCTTTCTTCACAAAGTTCTCTCCTCTGGCATCTATGGATTCTCTCTCTTCTGAGGTGAGTTCTTGAGTGACTTTATGTAGGCCCCCCCCAGGGGGTGGGGACTCAACCTGAGTCACACCTTATTGATTTATTGATATGGTTGAATCAAAATCCTAATCTTAACAGGTAATTCACTCAAGTTCCCTCAACTGAATCCAATGTAATCAAATGCTTCCACACCCAGAAAAAGGATTAGTTTATAAACATAATCTTTTTGGGATTCATAAATAATCTCAAACTACCAAAATTAGTAGCATATACTTTGTTGCTGTGCAACTGAAAATGCTTTGGGTTTTAATGTAGACCTGCTTTAAGATGGATGTTTCCGTAGTTGCTAAAAATAATGCTAAACATGGCGAGCAGATGTAGCTCAAGTGGTTGAGTGCCTACTCTCCACATATGAGAGCTCAAACCCTCAACCTCCTAAAAAAAATAGACAATGCTAAGCACACAGTAGGTCTCTAATACTGCTGATGAAATCATTGATTGGATTCTTAAATCAGGACATAGAAAAAAAGTGACTTTTGAATCTCTGGAGACTCAACATTTCTTGTAGAAGAGGCTGGTCACCTTTGCAACTCCCATTCTCAAGATCTGAAAGTGGATATTGATCACTGCCCTTAAATTCCACCTTATTTAGAGACAATCAAGGGATGAGAACTCTTGCAGCATAAATGAGATGACAATTATTCATTTGCTTCCGTCTAAAATGAAAGTTTTGTACTGTCTTCATCTATTGCCCACAAATCAGAGCATCTTAAATATTGGGCTTTCAGTAGATAGCTGTATGGTATGTAGGAGGTACTGGCGATTGAACCCAGGACCTCATACATGGGAAGCAGGCACTCAACCATTGAGCTATATCTGCTCCCTTGTATGATATTTGTATATTACCTTTTACTTAAGGTACAGTTTCTCTTACATTGAACAATGAATGATGAGGAGACTTTATTTCATATCAAGAATGATTCTTGCTCATTCCAGGAGGAAAATCTTAATTTCAGGAAGAAAATATAATGTTTTTTGTTGCATTAAAGAGAAAATTAAGTATTCTTATATCTGTATTTTTCACTTTAGGAATAGAGAACTTATTACATTTCCCAGCATTACACTTATATTTTTATTAAATTACAAAAGAAAACAAAGTACCTAGGAATAGAAACAAGAGAGGTATATATAGTCAACAAGAGAACCAAGAGGGTTATAGACAATCAGAGAAATTGTCAAAGGCAGAGAAATACATAACTGTCAAGGTAAGATAATTCCTGGGACATCATTTAATATAATTACTAAGGTATGTTTTCCTTTTTGTCCCCCCAACTGGAGCTTTAAATGGGTTTACAACTTTCTGATAATTGTCCAGTGAATTGCGTGAAATTAAATTTAGTGCTGTCTTACAAAATGGACTTTGCTTTCTTCTTCCTTAGAATTAAATTAATAGTAGAAATGTCCAGCCCAAGTATATAACATTGTCTTTAACCTATTACCAGTACAAATAAAAAAGAGCAAAAGGAAATTATACTTAATTTAACAGTCTACCATTAGCCTCCTTACAAAAATACCTATTGCCTTTTGTTTGTCAGGTTATTTTTGCTATGTTCATTGATTTTCCTTTTTTTTTTTTTTTTTTGCCCCTATTTTGGTTCTTAAAGTCCTTCAGTTTGTTCAAAGGTTATTCATGTAGATAAGCAACATTATGAACATGTGCTAAAATCTATGGAATAAAGCCTTAGGAAAGAAAATTTACTGTAAGGCAACTTTAATATTGTATTTTTGGTTAAATCATATAAATACCAGTGTCTCCCTAACACAGGTTGGTTTTCTCAGGTATTGCACTGAGAAACTGGAAAGACAGTTATGTGATTTTTTCCCATAAATACCAACTTTAATAGAAACTACGTAAAACTTTATAAACTTACTTGATAAGATTTTGGAGCACAGACTCATAGCTCAATATATATTGAATTTTACGTGGGGTACATCAGGTATTGAAGGATGTTGCATAGCACAGGTGAAGCTCGGTGGTCTCCATTGACCTTGTGCTTATCTCCAAAGTTGCCTGAAGCGTAATGGTGACCCTTGACCGAGGATATAGACTACACTTACTAGAGAAAAATACCATGGATCTGTGCATTGTTTTGGAGACAGAATGTATTATCTTGCCCACACTGTTTTATAATAATTGTCAGTTTTATCATTTGCACCTGGTTCTGTGCAGCTGCGAGAGTTTCCACCCTTAAGGACGGTCAGGCTTTGCGTGATTGGCTCACACCAAAAGACGCCACCTCAAGCTAACTTTGAGTTTGTTGATACTCAGGTGCTTCTCACACACAATGGAGGTGGTCCAAGAGTTGGAGACGAAGATTTTCCTGTATGATCTGGTGGTGACAAGAGAAAGAAGGCTGCGCCTTAAAACTCCAGCCCCCTTTTCTTGCTGTTGCTGTTTTGTTTCCATTGTCTGTAATGGAGCTTCTGTGAATAAAAGCTGCTGAGTCCTGTGAATCCTTGAAGACGTCAGACACCTAAGATAATTACTGCGTAATTATTGCAGATGTAAACAAGGAAGCCCTGGAAATAGCAAAAATAAATAAACATAGCAGCAGAGTGGAAAAATAGACCAATAATATGATTAAAGAAACTAATTAGCTAGTGGATTGGCCAAGGGACACTTAAAAGCATCTGGATATTAGCGAAAGTGTATAAACTGAAGAAGGGAAATTAATTAGTACATGGGAAAAAGTGGCTTTATTTGCAGTATTAAACTGCATGCCTGGAAAGGCAAATCTTGGTTAGATTTCTTGGCAATGCAGTATAAATTCAATTAACTAATAATTCTTTCTGGAATGAAACTAAGAGGTATAACCAGTTGAGTGGGCTTTCTAGAACAGTTGAACTAAAACAAGCTGGGGTATGAAAGTGTAAGTGACTAAGAAGTAACTGGCCTTTTAGAATTCCTTCCATCCTTCCATCTAATCATCTATAGATCTTTTTTTCTTTTTTAATTTTTCTATGGATCTCTTAAAATATATTAATACCTTACATGTTTACCTCTTAATACATACTTTTGACACCAGAGACTGCATATGTTAAAATGGATGCCAAAGTGTTATTTATTGAATAATTTTGCCATATACAAGTCACTTTAGACAACTCATGCTTTTTCCATTATGTAATTATGAGAGTGCAACTTCTTTAACTAGGGCATTTCCATGCTCAACCTCACGATGGAAATGAGTAAAATGAAGATCAAGCTCCCTTTAATGAAGAGAAGAGAGAAAGACCACCTGGTTTACTCTGTCCATGTTTAAGCTTGATCCTTTAATGTGTTCTTTTTAATGTTATTTGTTATGTGGAGAGTTCCTGTTTGAGAACAAACTGGCTAGAGAAGAGGAAAGTCATGCCTGGCGCTAGCATGCCTCAAGAACTACATATTTGGGTCTGTTTGGAATCTTATTTATTTATTTTTTACCCCCCGTGCCCCACCCCCACCCCCTCCCCTATCTTGCTAGTTGTCTGCTCTCTGTGTCCATTCACTGCGCGTTCTTCTGCTTGCCTCCCTTTGTTGTGTCATTTTGCTGCACTGACTCTCTGTGGGCGTGGGCTGTCAGCTCTCTGCGGGTGCAGGCCAACTTGCCTTCACAAGGAGGCCCTGGGATGCAAACCCAGGGCCTTCCACAAGGTAGACAGGAGCCTAGTTGATTGAGCCACAGCTGCTTTCCTATTTGGAATCTTATTTATTTTTATGAACAACTGAAGAATCTGCTGGGGAAAGGAGAGGAATCCATGCTAAGGGAAGAGGAAAGAGAGTCAGAGCATGCTTGACCTAACAATGGACAGCTAGCCATTGCATCAAAAAGGTGCTTTTTTGTTGTTTTGTTTTGTTTTGTTTAACTCTATAGTATGAATATTATACAGATAGACTCACCCATTTTCCATGAACTTATGGCTGAATCCCAGATCTGAGATGGATGGAAGTATAAAGGTAGTAGAGAGAAACAAGCTTTAGTATTTAAAACAAAACAAACACTAAAATAGTTATTTTCCAACAAGATCTACCTGATTTATTGTGAGCATTATGGAACAGTACTTTCGGATCAATAACAATAATTGCCATTTACCAAGATTACTCTGGACTAAACCCTTAACACTTTATCTTGTATAGTCTCCTATACAACCTAATTATAAAAGCATAACACAGAAAACTTAAATAAATATATTAGATCATGAACCTAGTAGACCATTGAGCCCTCCCTGGTATTGCCTTTGACCAGAGTCAGAGGAAAAGGCAGAAAAGATGGAAAAAGGTAATGCTTCCACTTCGACACAGTTGCTTCAGTTTGGCATTGGAGCATTGCAACTCTGGGCATCTACAAAGTGTTGTAATAGCCATGGGGGCCTCTCCAGCGCCAATTAAAGAAGGAGGAGGTGGCAATAGTTTTTTTGAGAGTGGACCTTGCTGTATAATGGTACAGGAAGCAGTGGCAGCTTATTTCTTTTTTTAAAAAAAGCAGTTTTATTGAGATATTCACTACCATACAATCTATCCAAAGTGTACAATCAGTGGCTTTTAGTATAATCACAGTGCTGTGCCCTCATCACCACAAAAACTTTTAGGACAATTTCATTACTCTAGTAAGAAAAACTTTGTACCCCTTAGCAGTCACCTCTTAATCCTGCTATCCTTCCCCAGGTCTACATAACCACTAATCTAATTCCATCTTTGTAAATTGATTTATATTTACATTTTATATAAATGGAATCATACACTATATAGTACGTGTGTCTGGTTTCTTTACTTACTGTGATTATTATTTTTTGCCTGATATTAACATCTTGTAACATTAGCATACATTTATTCAGTTTCAAAGAAAACAGTCTTTTATATGCACTATTCCCCATATTTATATTTCACAAGATTTGACTATGCTGTACAGTCCCATGTTAGAATTTTTAACTTTCCTTCTAGTAATATACATGATCTTAGACTTTTCCTTTTAACCACTGTCATACCCATATAACAGCACTGCTAGTTACAAACACTGTTTTGTGTTTTCACCTTTTCTATTCATTTCCAAAGATTAACAAACAACTTTCAACCAATTCAGCTTTTCCATTCTTTTTATGGCAACCCATATTCTATTTAACTCCATGAGTTTACACAATGTATTTAGTTCATAATAACATAATCAAACATTATTTGTCCTTTTGTGTCTGGCTTGCTTTACTCAACATAATGTCCGCCACGTTCATCCAAGTTGTCATATACTTCACAGCTTCATTTCTTCTTACAGCTGCGTAATATTCCATCAGGTGTATACACCCTACATCACAGTTTGTTAATCCATTCATTGATTGATGGGGACCTGGGTTGTTTCCATCTCTTGGCAATGGTGAACAATACTACTATGAATATTGGCGTGCAGATGTCTTTGCATGTCACTGCTCTCAGTTCTTCTGGGTATATACCTAGTAGTGGTACTGTTGGATCATGAGTCATATCTATATTCTACTTCCTTAGGGATTGCCAACCAGTCCTCCACAGTGGCTGTACTATTCTACCTTCCCAATAACAGTGAATAAACATTCCTGTCTCTCTCCCCATCCTCTCTAACACCTGCAGTTTTTTGTCTTTTTAATAGACCTTCTAGCACAATATTGAGTTAGGTGTGAAATGATATCTCATTTTGGCTTTGATTTGCATTTCTCTGATCACTATTGAGTTGAACATTTCTACATGTGCTTTTTTGCTATTTGTATTTCTTCAGACAAATGTCTACTCAAGTCTTTTGCCCATTTTTTAATTGGGTCATTTGTCTTTTTATTCTTTTTTAAAAACTTTTATTTCTTTGTATTTTTATGTTGTTTTTCTTTTTATTGTTGAATTGTAGCATCTCTTTATATATCATGGATATTATATCCTTACAGGAGATGTGATTTTCAAAATCTTTTTCTCATTTAGTTGTGTGCCTTTTCACCCTTTTGAAAAAGTCCTTTGAGGTGCAAAAGTGTTTAATTTTGAGGAGATTCATTTATCTATTTTTTCTTTTGTTTCTCATGCTTTAGGTGTAAGATCCAAGAAACCACCACTTACCACAAGGTCTTGAAGATATTTCCCTAACTTTTCTTATAGTATTAATAGTTTTATGGTCCTGACATTTATATTTAGGTCTGTGATCCATTTTGAGTTGATTCTTGTATAGGGAGTGAGATAGGGGTCACCTTTCACTTTTTGGGTTATGGATATCCAGTACTTTGAGCACTATTTGCTGAAGAGACTGTTTTGTCCCGGTAACATGAACTTGGTAGGTTTGTCAAAAAGAAACAGTTGGCCAAAGAAGTGAGTGTTTATTGCTGAACTCTCATTTCTATTCCACTGATTAATTTGTCTATCTTTATACCAATACTATGTGGTTTTGACCACTGTAGCTTTGTAATATGTTCCAAGTTCTGGAGGTGAAATTCCCACATTGTTCTTTGTTTTTAGAATGTTTTTGGCTATTTGTAGGCACTGCTCCTCCAAATAAATTTGATAATGGCCCTTCTAATTTCTATAAATTAGGCTGCTGGGATTTTGCTTAGTATTGCTTTGAATCTATAAATCAGTTTGGATAAGATTGACATCTTCACGATAGTTAGCTTTCCAATTCATGAGCATGAAATGTCTTTCCATTTGTTTAGATCTTCTTTGATTTCTTTTAGCATTGTTTGTCAGTTTTCTTACTATAGGTCCTGTACTTCTTAGGTTACATTGATTGCTAGGTATCTGAGTATTTTCATTGGCATTGTAAATGGAATTTTTCCTGATTTCCTCCTCAGGTTGTTCAAACCTAGTGTACAGAAACATTACTGATTTTTGTGTGATGATCTTGTATTCTCCCACTTTGCTGAACTTGTTTATTAGCTCAAGTAGCTTTGTCATAAACATTTCAGAGTTTTCTAAATATGGGATCAGGTCACCTGCAAATAGGGAGAGTTTTACTTCCTCTTTTCCAATTTAGATGCCTTTTTTTTCATGTCTGATTATTCTAGCTGGAACTTCTAGCACAGTGGTGACAGTGGGCATCCTTGTCTTGTTCCTAATCTTAGAGGGAAACCTTTCAACCTTTTGCTATTGATTGTGATGTTGACAGTGGGTTTTTCAAATATACCCTTTATAATATTGAAGAATTTTCCTTCTATCCCTATCTTTTGAAGGGTTTTTATCAAGAAAGGATGTTAGATTTTGTCAAGATGATCATGTGTTTTTTCCCTTAAGTTTGTAAATGTGATATGTTATGATTTTCTTTGTTGACCCATCCTTGCACACCAGGAATAAATCCTACTTGGACATGGTATATAATTCTTTTGATATGCTGTTGGATTCTATTTGCAAGTATTTTGTTAAGAATTTTTGCACCTATGTTCATTAGAGAGATTAATCTGTGATTTTCTTTCCTTGTAGCATAATTATCTGCCTTTGGTATTAGGGTGATTTTCACTTCATAAAATGTGTTGGGTAATTTTCCCTCCTCTTCAATTTTTTGGAAGAGTTTAAACAGGATTGGTGTTAATTCTTCTCAAAATTCTTGATAGAGTTCACTTGTGATGCCATCTGCTCCTGGACTTTTTTTGGGGGGGGGAGATTTTTTGATGACTGATTCAATGTCTTTAAATGTGATTGGTTTGTTAAGTTCTTGTATTTCTTATAATATAAGTGTAGGTTGTTTGTGCATTTCTAGTAATTTGTCCTTTTCACTAGGTTGTCTAATTTGTTGGCACACAGTTTTTCATCATATCTTCTTATCATCCTTTTTATTTCTGTGGGGTCAGTCATATCTTCCCCCTTTTCATTTCTGGTTTTATTTATTTGCATCTTCTCTTTTCTTTTCTTTGTTAGTCTAGCTAGTGTTTGTCAATTTTATTGATCTTAAAGAACCAGGTTTTGGTTTTGTTGATTTTCTCTATTGTTTTTTGTTTCTAATTCCTTTTATTTCTGCTCTAAGCTTTATTATTTCTTTTCTTCTGATTGCTTTTGGAATGGTTTGCTGTCCTTTTTCTAGTGACTCCATTTGTTCAGCTAGATATTTGATTTTAGTGCTTTCTTCTTTTTTAATATAGGTTTTCAGAGCTATACATTTTCCTCTCAGTACAACCTTCACTGTATCCCATAAATTTTGATAAGTTGTGTTCTCATTTTCATACCTCTCAAAATGCTTACTAATTTCACTTACAATTTCTTCTTTGAGACACTGATTGTTTGAGCTGTTTAGACTCCACACATTTTTAAAAATTTCCCCTTTACTGTCATTGATTTGCAGTTTCATTCTATTATGATATGAGAAGGTTCTTTGTATGATTTCAATCTTTTTATATTTACTGAGACCTGCCTCATGACCTAATGTGGTTTATCTTCAAGAAAGATCCATGAACCCTTGAAAAGAATGTACAAACCATTGATTTGAGATGCAATTCTCTGTATGCTTCTGTTAGGTCTAGATTGTTCATCATATTGTTCAATTTCTCTGTTTCCTTGTTATCTTCTCTTTAGTTGTTCTATCTAATGACATGAATGGTATATTTAAGACTCCAACTATTATTGTAGAGATGTCTATTTCTCCTTCACTTTTGTCAGAGTTTGTCTCATGTATTTGGGGCACTCTGGGTAGGTGCACAGATATTTATGACTATTACTTCTTCCTGGTAAATTGTCCCTTTTATTAATATAATGGCCTTCTGTATCTCTTATAACTTTCTTGCATTTAAAGTTTGTTTTGTCCAATATTAGTATAGTTACCCTTGCTCTTTTTTTGGCTACTGTTTGCATGGAGTATCTTTTTCCAACCTTTCGCTTTCAGCTGGTTTGTATCCCTGGTTCTAAGACAGGTCTCTTGTAGGCAGCATATGGATGGCTAATTTTTTTAAATACATTCTGTCAGTATATCTTTTGATTGGGGAGTTTAATCCACTCACAGTTAATGATATTACTGTAAATTCATTATTTACTTCCACCATTTTATTGTTCATTTTTCAAATATCATACCTTATTTTTGTCTTTTTATTCTTTTATTCTTTTGGTTATCCTTTCTGCTATAGTTGACTTCTCCACTCTCCTTGAAGGCTCTCTCTCTTGTCTCTTTCTTTCAGGCTATCCAACTTTAATACCTCCTGCAAAGGTGAATTCTTTTTTATGAACTCTCTTAGTTTCTATTTATTTGTGAATATTTTAAACTCACCTTCATGTTTGAAGGACAATTTTGCTCGATAAAGAATTCTTAGCTGGCAATTTTTCCTTTGAGTATCCTAATTATATCATAGCACTGACTTCTTGCCTCCATGGTTTCTGATGAGAAATCTGCACTAAGTCTTACTGGGCATCCCTTGCTGCTCTCATAATTTTCTCTTTATCTTTGACATTTGATATTCTGAGTAGTATGTATCTTGGAATAGGTTATTTGCATTTATTCTGTTGGGGTACACTATGCTTCTTGGACATATAAATTCATTTCTTTCATGAGAGTTGGAAAATTTTCAGTCATTATTTTTCAAATATACTTTCTGCACCTTTTCCCTTCTCTTCTCCTTCTGGAACTCCCTTGACATGTATCTTATTGCACTTCATGCTATCATTCAATTCCCTGGCCCCTGCTCAATTTTTTTTCCCATTCTTTTCTCTTTCTGTTCTTCTCTCTCTTCAATTTCAGCTATTCTGCCTTCTGCATAACTTATTCTTTCTTCTTTAATTTTGAGTCTGCTGTTATATGTCTCTAATGTGTTTCTTATCACACTTACTGTGCCTTTTATTCCCATAAGCTTGTGATTTTTCTATTCAGATTGCCAAATTCTTCTTTGTGCTTGCTAGTGTCTTCTCAATGTCTATATCTCTTTAGTCATATTGTGTTGCAATTCATTAATTTGATTCTGGAAAATTTTATGAATCTGGATGATTAGTTGTCTCAAATCTTGTGTCTATTCTGGGGCTTTGATACATTCCTTTGCTTGGGCCATTTCTTCCATTTTCTTAGTATGGCTTGTAATATTTTGCTGATGTCTAGGCATCTGATTAGGATGGTGAGTTTACTCTGATGCTCAATTTATCTCTTTCATAGGGCTTTAGTGATGGGAGGCTGTATGTTACTGCCATTCTTTGATTCTTTGTTCAACCTGTTCAGGATCTTTAGGCTTGTCCCTGTAAGTTGCTCAAATCTGGGCCATGGACACAGTAATGGATTGCAGACCCACTTCCAAGGGTCTTGGGCAGGGAGACTATAAAGGCTGGAGAAAGCCTTTCTTACTTATTTACTTTTAATTTCCTCACATGTACTTTCTTGGTTCCCCAGCAGATAGCATGCTTTGGCAGCCCTCTTGTTCAAAGCCTGGTCAGAATGTGTTCACTGCAACACAGGACTGCAACAATGTGACAGAAGATCCTGCCTGGAGGCTATTCAGAGCCTTGTAATTCAAACTTTGTCATAGGTTGTTCTCCAACCTTTCTGGCAAGCCCCACCCTTTTCACAGGTATGAAATAATTTCACTTGCCTCTGAGTCCTCAACAATCAGTCCCAGTCAGTATGGAGAGTGACCGTGAGTGTCAAATCCCTTTAGTGCCATTCCAACTTCCAAGGTAAACAATGGCACAGCCCTGCCTGGCCTAGAAGTGCTTGTGGCGCTGCAGACCAAGTTTGTTGGCCAAAAGCTGAATCAGCCTTAGGTTAAGTACCTCTCCCTACTGTTTCCTAGGAGGTGGATCCCTGTGGCCTCCTCTGTCTGTTGCTGCCATCCAGAGGCCTGAGAATTCAATCTTTTCTGCTTGTACGGTGGGGGAAGGGTGCAGACTGCTGCACTTGCAGTTTCTACTCACTCTTTCCATTGAGATTACTTTCCTGTGCCCCTCTCTTCTGGGTAGTGTTAGTGTCCCCTGTTATTCTAAACCCTAGGATGTGTTTTTCCAGGCCATTTTTGCCTATCTTGTAGTATTTTTGTGGGAGAGAAGTGAATTCCATGTCTGTCTAATCTCCCATCTTTCCAGAAATCTCTAGCAGTGACAGCATATTTAAACCATGAAATTTAAGCCTGGAATTGTGCCCTTGGAGAAACACCAGTATCTTGTTTGACCTACCATAGCCTGCAGTGTGGGTAGGTTCCCCATGGAACAAATTCTTTCCTAATTTTTAGAATGGTGTTTTGGGGTGGGTATATATCTGGTTAATCCTGGAATTTATTATGAGATAGCTCTTTTAACTCTTAGACTAAGTTGCCTTCTAAGTCAGCCTTTTTCAGAAGTAAAAATGATTTTACATTTACCGTTCCTATTTCTACCTCTTTTCCACTTAATTTTGAGTGGAGAAACAGAGTAATTATAATTTGCTTGACTGAGAGACCAAACGTTCTAATTTTGCTAATTTGATGATTTCAAGATGCACTCATTTCTACAGTACTTTGTGTTTCATGAATTTCTGAAGAATTGATTATCTCCACCTATTTTTTATGAATTTTGAACTTTCCTTCTGTAAATGGGCTGTTGTATCCTTTGAACATTTTTATATTATTTTCTTTTCATAATTTGCACAAAATCTTTTTATGTATTATTCATCTGTAGTCCATGTTAGATATTAAAACTGTAATAATTTACCATTTTTTATTTTATTGTTTTTATTTATGCTCACGTCATATCTACCACATGTATGTTGTTCCTCCCCACCATCCTCTGGTAACCTCTAATTTACTTTCTTTTTTTTTTTTTTTTTTTTTTTTTTTTTTAAAGATTTATTTATTTATTTAATTTCCCCCCCTCCCCTGGTTGTCTGTTCTTGGTGTCTATTTGCTGCGTCTTGTTTCTTTGTCCGCTTCTGTTGTCGTCAGTGGCACGGGAAGTGTGGGTGGCGCCATTCCTGGGCAGGCTTCTCTTTCTTTTCACGCTGGGCGGCTTTCCTCACGGGCGCACTCCTTGCGCGTGGGGGCTCCCCAACGCGGGGGACACCCTTGCGTGGCACGGCACTCCTTGCGCGCATCAGCACTGCGCATGGCCAGCTCCACACCGGTCAAGGAGGCCCGGGGTTTGAACCGCGGACCTCCCATATGGTAGACGGACGCCCTAACCACTGGGCCAAAGTCCGTTTCCCTCTAATTTACTTTCTATCTCTGTGTACTTTTTCTAGACATCTCTTATAAGTCACATCATGTAATATTTGCCTATATGTGTCATGATTATTTCACTATGCATGAAGTTTTCAAGGTTCTTCCATGTTGTAGCATGTCTTAGAACTTCATTCTTTCTTATGGTTGAATAATATTTTTTGTGTTAATGTATCACATTTTCTTTTTTTTTTTTTTTTTTTGTTGATGGGCCCTTGGGTTGATTTTACCTTTTGGATATTGTGAATAACACTGTTAAAAGCATTGGTGTACATGTATCTGTTTGAGACCATGTTTTCACTTGCTTTGGGTATATACCTAGAAGTGGAAAAGCCAGGTCATTGGTAATTTTTATTTATCTTGTTCTGGAATTGTCATGTAGTAATTCTGTTTTTAGCTTTCCACAGTGACTGGGCCATTTTATATACCCACCAACAATGCACTATGTTTTATTATTTTTGTGTGCTAATTGTGAATTCTGCCTTCCTGAAATGCAAATCTTTATTTTCATTTAGTCAAATTCATCCAATTTTTGATTAATACTTTGTTTGGTTGGTGTATCATTTAAAAAGCCCTTTACCACTCCCACATTACAAAGATGTATTTTTATAAGTTCTTCTGTTTTTCTTTTTGTATATTCTTTTTTCTGCTTTTCTTCTACTTTACTCTTCATCTCTAAAATTTACTTTACAGGTTTCCATTTCATATTTAGACATATAATCCATGTAGTTCATTTGTGTTTGTGGCTGTAGAGTTAGGATATCATTTTATTATTTTCTATATAGTAAGCCATTTTTTAATACTGTCCTTTGAACATTTAATTTCTCTATTAATTTGTGGTATCAAATTTAGCATATATTATATTACTATATAGATAATTACTTTTTAGCTCTCTTTTATATTACATTATTTTTCATGTCTTTTCATCCATAGCAACACTTTCTTTTTTGTTGTTTTAATTGTTTTGCCTTTGTAACAGGTATTCATACCTGATATGACAAACTCCCCATCCTTGATTCTTCTTTTACAAAACTGCCTTAACTATTTTATATAGGTCATAAACTGTGGCTTTATTTATTTGTTATGGATTGACCTGTGATCCATATACAATCTGTTCAAGTCCTGTGTCATGCTCCTATAAATGGGGCCCTGCTTGTAATAGGATCTTTGAAGTGTTATTAGTTAAGAAGAGGCCAACCTGGATTGTGGTGGGTGCTAATTGAATGTGACTGGTATTCTTGCAAGCAGAGAAAATTTGGACATGGACAGACAGACAGAAAAGATAACTACATACAAAGGCTGAGATTGAGTTATTCCACAAACCAAAGAATGTCATGGTTTGCTGCCAGCAAACCACCAGGAGCTAGAAGAGACATGGAACAGATTCTCAGCTGAAGTATGGCCTTGCCAACACCTTGATTTTGGACTTCTAGCTCCCAGAATTGTAAGAAAATAAACTTTTTTTATTTTAAGCCAACCAGTTTGTGGTCATTTTTTCATAACAGCCTTAGCAAATTAAGAAAATATTCTTTAAAAATCCAGGAAGCATTTTGATTTGGATTTATTTTTATACCTAGACTTATTTGTAGAAAAACAGAAATGTTATATAATTATGCTTGTGAAAATGGTCAATCATATCTGTTTAATTCATTATACTTGTCCCAAGCACAGTAGAGTGCATTGTATGTAGTAGACATTATATATATATGTTGATTAAATACATTTATTTTCTCCATTTATTCAGGTCATTTATATTGGCTATTTGTTTTTCCAAAAGGGTCTTGGGCAATTAAATCCTAGAAAATATACAGATTTTGTAACAAACATAAATATTACCTGTATTCTAACATATTTTCTAATGTACTAAAAGGTAGAGAGCAACACTACTGATATTTTTTGATTGATCTTATATTGGCAACCTAGTTGATCTCTCATTTATTCTGAGAGGCTTTTAGTTCTGTGGGTTAGCTATGTGAATGATCATAAGATTTGCAATACATTTATTTCCAATTCTTATTCTTTTGATTTCTTTTTTTTTCATATTGCTTAGGCAGGGATTTTTAGTACTGTTGATAGTTGGTGTATTAGTCAGCCGAAGGGGTGCTGATGCAAAACACCAGAAATAGGTTGGTTTTTACAGAGGGTATTTATTTGGGGTAGGAGCTTACAGATACCAATCTATAAAGCATAAGTTACTTCCCTCACCAATGTCTTTCTGCATATTGGATCAAGATGGCTGCCGATGTCTGCAAGGGTTCAGGCTTCCTGGGTTCCTACAGGGCTTGCTTTTCCCTGGGTTCAAGGTTCCTTTCTTCCTGGGGCTGACTTCTCTTACCTCTTGAGCTTACTTCCCAGGGCTCCAGCTTGAGTCTTCAGCATCAAACTCCAACATCAAAACTCCAGCATTAGAAACTGTCAACTCTGTTCTTTGCCATGCCTTTTATCTGTGAGTTTCCACCCACCAAGGGGTGGGGACTAAAGCCATAACCATATCTCAATCATGCCCAGGTACAGATCAGATTACAAGCGTAATTCAATATTTCTTTTTGGAATTCATCAATAATAATAAACTGCTACAGTTGGTGATTATGTCTTTTTCTCAAGCTTGATAATGCATTAAAAAAATACTGCCACTAAATATTATGCCTGCTATAGGTTCTCTTTTCTTTTCCTCTTTTGTCTTATTTTCTTTCTTCACTTTTGACTTTATTCAATTAATAAAATTCCTTAAATTCTATTTTCGATGAGTTGTTTTAGCCATAAAAAATTGTATCAATCTTTATTTTAATTCTGTTGAGATGACTTTTTTCTCTTTTAGTACATTAAAATGATAAACTATATTCACTTGAGTTTCTAAACTACATCTGTCCTTGCATTTTTGTGATTAATTCTTCTTGACCTTTCTTTAATTTATAATGTATTGCTAGGTATTGTTAATTCATATTTTGGCTAAGTGCGCACATTATTTTCCCTATTTTCACATGTAAATTGAGCCTTAAAATTATTTCTGTTAACATATTCTCACTGTGTGGTTTTAACATTTTGGGAGCATATGTGACTCAAATGATTGAGTGCCTGCTTCCCACATGGGAGTTTCTGGGTTTGGTTCCTAGTGCCTCCTAAAAAAAGAAAAACAACCAAACAACAACAAACAACAACAACAACCAAACAAAAAATCCAACTCAGGGGAGCCAATGTGGCTCAGTTGTTGAGCACCAGCTTCCCACATTTGAGGTCCTGGCTTCAATCCCAGTCCTCAGTACCTAAAAAAAAAATTTAATAGATGCTAAAAATGAGTAAAGAATATTTCCCCAAACTGTTTTGTTTCCTTGTTGCTAAAGCAAATACCATGCAGTGGGTTGGCTTAAACAGCTGAGATTCATTGGCTCATGGTTTTGAGGCTAAGCATCCAAATCAAGGAACCATAAAGACATCATCAAGGCGATGCTTTATTTTTGAAGACTGGCATTCTGGGGCTGGCTGCTGGACTCCCCTGTCACTTGGCAACACACATAGTGACCTCTCCTGGCTTCCCCTTTCTCTTCCAGCCTCTGTGGACTTGGAGATTCTGGCTGCTTCTTCTGTAGTTTTCTCTCTATTTGTATGAATTTCCTTTTGTTTATAAAGGACTCCAGTAGTAAGATACGACCCATCCTGATTGGGTTGGGCCATACCTTAACTGAAATAAACTCATCCAAAAGTCTTACATAAAATGGATCATACTTACAGAAATGAATTAATTTTAAGAACATGTTCTTCTAGGCCACCATACCTTCTTTTTCTATTTTTATACCAAAATTTATGAGATAGAGATGTTATGGTTCTTTCACAAATCCATCATTAAATCTGCTTGTATGTGGGGACTTTTAAGAAAGTTTAATTTCTCTTTCTATTTCAATAATAATTGTTGTTCTCATCAAAGATTTTGTTTCTCACACTAATTTTGACAGTTAATATTTTTCAAGAAATGTATCTATTTTATCTTGATTTTCTTATTTATTTGTGTATAGTGATTTGAAAAATAATTCTCTTTCAAATACATATTTGTTCTTCATGTTTTTCCCTTTGTCATTCTGCATTTGGTTTTTAAGCATTTATTAATTTTTAAAAACTTATCATAAATTATTCTTTTGTTCCTACATTCAAAGATCATGTTCCATTTAATCCACTCTTAATTTCTTTTTTTAGATTTGAAAATTTTCTAGTCTTATTGTTTCCTGGATTCTATGCCACTTATTTAAATCTCATTTTTTTATATTGGTGATAAAATCTTTGTCTCAATTATATCTTTTTCTCTGAGATTTGAAACAAATAGAAAAAAATATCATTTGGGGGAAGAAGACATCTTATATTCACCATATTGTCAGCAGATATTTTAAAAGATATATTTCTTTACATGAAATCAGAAGTTGCCTATTGTTAGCTCTGACATAAATACATTTATTGAAATCTAACTTGTTTATTGAGGGGTTATAATAAAAAATGAAAAGGGACATGACTTCTGATTATAAATTATTAGAAATCACACTTTTCTATTTTTGGCAATATGGTAAAAAGGAACATTTTCTTGGTGTGGGAGTTTTTCACAAAGTGCTTGCATATTTTAACAATACTGTCAGGAAGAAGTGGCTTCTAATCCCCCACCTATTACTCTGGAATGGATGTTTGAGTCCCGTGCAACCAACAGCATGCTGTAGCAGTGATATTGTGTCACCTCCAAGGCTCTATGAGAAAAAGAACAGTTTTCATTTGGTACTCTTTAGACTGTCTTGTGAAATCCAGTATTTTAGTTTGTTAGGCTGCTGAAAACAATATACCGTGAAACAGGTTGGCTCTTAGGAGTGGGAATTTAAAAGCTTACAAATTTATAGTTTTAAGATTGTGAAAATGTCCAAATAAAGGCATCATCAAGGCAATTTTTGCTGGTGATCCTGGACTTCTCTGTCATATGGCAAGACCCATGGCAGTGTCTGATGGTCTTCCCTTCTCTTCTAGGTTCCATTGCTTTCTCTTTCTGAATTTATCCCAATTACAAAGGTCTACAGTAAGAGGATTAAGACCCATCCAAGGCTATGTATTAGCTGAAGTAACCTTATCTAAAGATTTTACTTTTAATAGGTTTATACCCACAGGAATGGATTAACTTTAAGAACATGAATTTCTGGGGTATATACAGTTTCAAACATCATATCCAGGCACCTTGCAAAAAATTCAACTATCTGGAGACCATCATACTGGAGAGGCCAGAAAGAAGATTTCTATTTGATGGTCCCAGCAGATTCCAGACTTACAGACATACCTTCCACATCTTAAACCTGTGAGTGGTGCCATCTTGGAACATTCAGATTAGCCTAAAGTACTCAAATTTGCCTGAGTACAAATCAACTCCATGAAAGAAGAAAAACCACTCAGCTGAGCCCTGCCCACATTCCTGACTCAGATCCATGATTTAGAATAAAATACTTTTTGTTTTAAACCACTAACATTATAAGAACTAGAAAAACTAGAACTAGATTCTTGTTAAGAACTAGAATCTAGTTCTTGTTAAGAACTAGAATCAAGAACTAGATTCTTGTTAAGAATCTTTGCATCATAATAGAACAAAGTAATTTGGAGAACATTTTCAGTTTCAGTATTTTTTTATTTGTAATAGATTTATTTTATTAAGACACCACCCTGATCCCAAACATGAGTAGGAACCTAAACTTTGCCAAGATATTTCTTTAATATTGTGTAACATGTATGATGGAACAAATAGTCTGATGATGAAAGTGTGCTGTGCTTGAGATGATTACATTATTCCAAAATGCGTGAAATAAAAATATTCAAAAATATATTATACTCGGGAAGCAGATGTGGCCAACCAGTTGGGAACCCATCTACCACATAGAAAGTCCTGGGTTCAGGCCCTGGTGCCTCCTAAAAAGAAGAGAGCAGATGCTGTCCCCTCTACCATGGACTAGATGCCAACCCCACTGCAACAAGCTAGACATCACCCCAATGCAAAGAGTAAGACTGTGCCCCCACCACAACAATCAGATGCCATAAGCTAGCAGACGCCATAACCTATGAGAATTGGATGTGGTTTAGGCCATTGTCTCTCATGTAGGAGGTCCCAGGTTCAGTTCCTGGTGCCTCCTGGACAAGGTGAGCAAACAATGAGCAGACAGAGGAGAGAACCATCTGGGCGATGGGGGATAAATAAAGAAAAATAAAGTTAATAAATAAATCTTTTAAAAAATTAGTACACTCATAGTTGGAATGGCTTGATTCTTGGATTTTACTGTAGATATACAGAAATATTCAAATTAAAAATAAAATAATTGTATATACAATTAATATTATCTTTATGTTTCTCAAAATACAGATGCAGATTCTAGTAATCTTTTAGTCAATAAATTTTATGGGCAAAGTGTAGTTGTTGTCTGTCGCATTTTCTCATTTGAAGGTTTATGTTTTCTATTTTATTTCATTGTTAGATATTTAGTAGGTAACAACCAATCTGAGATAGACCATTAGAATCCTGAGTGCTAATGAAAGTCCTGGAAAAAAGTCTTAGAATCATAAAGTTGCTTAACTATTTTGAAAATGCTTAATATATTACATGTGTTACATCGTGCCTTAGTTTCCCAGCTGCTAAAACAAATTCCATACAATGGATTAGCTTAAACATTGAGAATTCATTGGTTCACAGTTTTGAGGCTAAAAGAAATCCAAAATTGAGGCATCAGCAAGGGATGCTTTCTCCCCAAGGTCTCTGACATTCTGGTGCTGTCTGCTAGCAACCCTTGGGTCCCTGGCTGTTCTGTCACTTGGCAGTACACCTGTCCACATTCTCTCCTTTTCCTTCCAGGTTCCATTAACTTTCAGCTTCTGTCCTTCCAGTGGGTTTTTCTGAATTTCTTCTGCTTATAAAGGACTCTAGTAAGCCAGATTAAGATCCAAGCTCATTCATCTGGGCCACATCTTACCTAAAAATACTATCTTCAAGAGATCCTGTTCACAATCAGTTCACACCCATTCAAATGTATCCTTTTTGCAGTGCATAATTCAACCTATCATATATAGGTGTAGTTTACATATGGTAACTTTTATGTATTACCTATTTAAGACTTCACAATGACTTCTTAAATTAAGTACTATCATATCCTGTTTTACAAATGATGAAACTAAGGCAGAAAAATTATGTAATGTGCCCAAGATCACACAACTAATGTAGTAAAGTTAGGATTTGAACACAAGCCATCTGTCTCTGGAGTCCTGCTCTTAACATTTATACTATACTGACCCTTATATTATTTTACTCTTTTCCTGAAATGTATTTATTTATAGAAGCCCCAGTTTCAGGATTTAACTCCCCTATTTTATCTAAATATCTGAAGAATGGAGAACATTTTCAGGGTTTGAATTTATAAAAGCAATCAAAAATATATTTTTTTCTTAATTAAATACTGATTTGTTGGATAACTGGTGGAAAAAAATACCTCAAGCAGACAAGTACACAAGGTTATAAATTATGTTCTCAACCTCTAGGCTTGATACTTCAAAGTGTTTTTTTATGTTTTTTTCTCAACACTGGAAATATAAGAACTATGCCAGTGGTTGACCATAGGATGTCTTAGTAAAAAAGAGAAAAACTAAGTTTATCCAAATCAAAAGACCTGACTTAGGCCACCGAGGGTAGAGCTGGTTTATAGGAATGTGACAGGCTTGATCCACTCTCCTATAGAGAAATGACTTTCCCAGCACAGAACTATCACACATACAATGGTCGAGACCATCGGCTGTGTGAAGACAAACTCAATTCCGTGTAACAGGGCTATTTCTGTAATCTAATAAGTTGCACTAAAACTTGATTGCTATATCACAACACAATACTAATATTGTACTAAACATGTTTCTTTGGTCCCTTTCATAAACTGTGCAGCAACGCTTGTTTTAAATTTAGATGGAAATAGTAACTACCTAATTTTATGATTTTAAGGGGAAAAGTTCATCAGCCCTAAACTTCCACAAACCTCCCTTTTCAAATTTCTGAAGCCTTATGTTTCTCTACAAAGAAACAAAGTCTTTGATTTCTAGATGATAAATGGTCGAAAATGGATATGCCCATGAGAAAAGTAGCACTTAATTTATTTTTCTATACTTCCATTGCAGTATTAAGATAAATAACACACATTCTTAAAAGTATATTTGGAATAGATGAGGTAGATTAGAGAAAAAGTGTTACAGAGGAAATAGAGTGACACATAGAAGAAGAAAAGTAGAGAAAGGGATGTCAAAGAAAATGCCTGCTCCTAATCTGTCTATATTCTCAACCCTGGCTAATTAGAGACCCTGAATATGTATTATTTGGACAACAGTCTCTCAAATGCGTTTGTTCCTCCATTGAAGTTATCTTTCCAATTTCTTCTTGGCTCTTACATTATTGCTGAATATTTCAACAGGAAAAACAAAACAAAGCAAAGAAACTAACAAAACCTTAAATATCTAAGACTTCCAGTCAAACCAACCCTCAAAGGCAGGAAGGAAGGAGGGAAGGAGAGAAAGAGGGAAGGAGGGAAGGAGGGAAGGAGGGAAGGAGGGAAGGAGGGAAGGAGGGAAGGAAGGTAGTCCCAAAGGGTAGAAATAGAGCATATTTAAATCACCAAAACTCGTATTCATTCATTTCAAAAACAAAGCACAAATAATAATTGAGTAAATAAAACAAAAAGACCACTATACTTAAAACTGTGAAGTGCCCAAAATATATTTAAGGTGGAATTTGATCTATAGCTTAATTTTAAAATGTTGGGTGATGCTTGTTGTTAACCTCAATGCGTGGACTGTTGGTTCTGCATTCAGAAATTGTAAATCAAGAATTCAAAAAGAAAAAAATAATTCATGCTTTGAAGGCAGAAATCTAAGTTTGCTGAGATGCCATAGATAGCTCTCAGGAGCTCTATTTCTTTTCTTTTTTTTTCTTTCTCTTTTTTCTTCTTTTTTTCTTACTGCAGATAGTGGAACCAGGGGACACATTATTGTGAATCTAATACCTGGCAATTTTATATGCTGCCCACAGCTCAGCATTTATACACATTTCACCGGCCTTCAACAAATATTTTGTTTCCTCTCTCACTCTCCTCTTTCATTTTCCTTAGGCAAAGATTTTCACCTACTGAAATGTTCCTATTGCAACCTATGTAATATAATAAATAAAGCACATACATCTTCTATGAAAGCAGTTCATGGGTCAATTTATACAAATAAGATTCTGAAGAAATATTGGCATACTTGGATAAACATGGGAAACTGCAGATAAATCCATATAAAGACATTTATAAATAGGCAAAATCTATGTTGTCCTCTCATATTCAATGAACATAAAGATGCATTAAAATACTCTCACCCAATATATGAGAACATACATGCAATTATTTCATATCTGGACATTTTTATCTATAAATTGAAATAGATGAAGAATTGAAAACAGGAAAGTGGTCAAATAAGTTAACATCAGATCATAAATAAGTATATTATTCTTCTCATGTTTTCCCCAAATGAGTAAGAAAGAATCTCTCTGGGTGGAAATGAGAAAGGAGTGGCATGAGTTCTGGTATGCGGGATTCTCCCAGTTTAAAAAAAGCTTGCTTTATCAAGAGGGAATTGGATCTTCCTACACAGCTGTGGTTGGAGAACTTCACAGTCATTCTGTAGAGTAATTCAACATAATTGGGGATATTAAGTAAATATAAGCACCATGAGCCAAAATCCCACTCCTGGGTATAAATCATGTAGGATATCTAAGGTGATGTATAAGTGGCATGCACCATTGTTTATGCAACTAATAAATTTTAGGTCACAAAGGTATTCATTACCAGGAAATCAAATTGGTGAAATATTTCATTTTTCCATGCAGTTAGATTGTTTTCCTAAATAAAGTTATATTAGTAACCATGTAACCATGTGGTATGGTTAATATAGTGAATTCTGTTTATTAATTTCTGAATGTTAAACTAGGTTTGTATTAGTGGGGTAAAAAATACTTAGTCATGCTATATTATGCTTTTTACATACTTTGTAATTAAAAAGTGTCATACAAATATTTGCTTCTAACTGCAGAATAAATTTTCACTCATTTTCAATGAACACAACACTTTCTCTTTCTTGAAGTAAAATAATTTTTCTATAATAAACAGAAATCTCATAATTCAATTTTTATCAGCTGTATTGTGGTATAATTTACATGCAATTTATTTCAGCAATTTTAAGGACAGAATTTAGTGAATATTGACATTCACATGCATTTGTGCAATCACCACAACAATCCTGATATAAAATATTACCAAAATCCTCCAAAAAATTCCTCATGCCTTTTACAATTAATTTCCCCTTTCCTCTACTGTGGCTCTGGCAAACAGTTATTTGCTTTCTGTCAGTATAGTATTTCCTTTTACAGAATTTCAAACCAATGGAATTATATAGTGTGTATTCTGTGTGTCTGGGTATTTTTGTTTATCGAAATGCTTTTTAGACTCATGCCTGTTGATATTTATATCAGTAATTCTTTTATATCAGTACTTATTTACATATATGTTTTTACTGAAAAGTTGGGTTCCACTTTTGAATATACCATAATGTGTTTTTCTGACACCAGTTTATGGGCATTTGGGTTGTTTCCACTGTGGGCTATATTAGTTTGCTAGGCTGATGAACTGCAATATACCAGAAATAGGTTGATTTTTACAGTGGCAATTTATTAGCTTAGAAACTTACAGTTCCAAGGCTGAGAACAATATCCAAATCAAGGCATCATAAGGCAATACTTTCTCCCTGAAGCCTGGGCCGCCAGCTATCCTGGACTTCTCTGCCACATGGCAAGGCACATGGTGGCATCTGCTGGTCTCTCCCTTCTCTGGGTTTCATTGCTTTCAGCTTCTTCTGTGACTTTCTCTGTCTCTTCCTATTCACCTGTTTAAAAAGGAATCTAATAAGAGGATTAAGACCCACTCTGGGTCATGCCTTAATTGAAGTAACCTAATCAAAAGACCCTTAACTGAAGTAACTGAATTAAAAGTTCCCACCCAAAATAGGCTCATACCCACAGGAATGAACTAGCTTTAAGAGCATGATTTTCTGGGGTACATGCACTCTTAAACTACCATATAAATGAAGCTGCTGTGAGAATTTGAGAGTATGTCTTTATATGTGGTCATTTCTTATGAATGAATACCTTGGAATGGGATCACTAGGATATATAGTAAGTGAAATTTAATTCCGTAAGAAACAGACAAATATTCCAAATAACTGTTTCATTTTGCATTCTTGATGGTAATGGATGAGAGTTCTAATTATTCTACATCTTAGACAATCCTTGATATTTTCTGGTGGGTATGGAGCTACCTTATCAAGGTTTTTATTTACATTTCACTAAAAATTAATGATTTGAATATGTTTTCATATACTTATTGGTTATCTAAAGATCTTTGCTAAAGTTATGGTTTTATTGGGTTGCTTGTCTTTTGATTGTTAAATTGTGAGTTTTTAAAAATATTTTGAATCAGTGAGTCTAGAACTTTAGTGTAAATCAGAATCACCTGGAGGATTTGTTAAATCCAATTATGACCTTATCTTCAGGGTTTATGATTGACTAAATTCTTCAGGAAGTCCTAAAAATTCCTCATTTCTAGAAAGTTTTCAGGTGATGCTAATGCTGCATATTCAAGGACCACACTTTGAGAACCACAATTGTAAAAAAATTTCTTTATCATATATATGATATCTGTATAATATATATGTATATATACATATATATATATAAAATCTGTCTCTGACTTGCCTATTAGCTCTCTTTAGCATGTTTTGAAAAGTAAATGTTTTTGTTTTGATGAATTCCAATTTACTATTTTTTTAAGTTTTTGAGTTTCATTCAATAATTCTTTGCCTAACCTACAGTAACAAAGGTTTTCATCTATATTGTATTAAATATTTTTATAGTTGTAACTCTTATATTTATGTCTATTACCCTTCTCATATTCATTTTTGCATATGGTATGAGATAAGGTACAATGTTCATTTCTTAAATATTTTGGCACCATTTGTTGAAAAGACTATCTTTTCCCACTGAATTCTTTTGACAAACTTTGTCAAAAATCATTTGACCATATGTGATCTATTTCTCAATTTTCTATTTTTTTCTAGTGATCAATATGACTATCTTCACTCCAATGTCACAATGTATTGATTACTATAGTTATTGTTAATTCTTAAAATTAGGTAGTCTATGTCCTCCAACATTGTTCTTCTGTTTCAAAATATTTGGGTTATTTTGGGTGTTTCCACTTTCATATCAATTTTAGAATCAGCTTGTTGTTTCTTCTAAGAACTTTGGAAATTTTATTGGGATTACACAGAATCCATTGATGAATATGTTGAGAATTGACATATAAATATAGAGTTTCCAGTCTGTAAACATGGTACCTCATCACTGTTTAGGACTTCTTTAGTATCTGAAGAAATTTGTGTAGATTTCATGATACAGGAATTGCACATATTAAATTAATCCCTAAACATATTACTAGATTATTTTAAATTTCAAGTTCTATTTGCTCATGGCTATAATATAAATATGTAATAGATATTGTGTTGTGTCATTTGTAACGAATGACCTTACAGGACTAATTTATATGTTCTAGTAGCATTTTTCCAGGTAGCCTACTATTCATTAAATAAACATTTTATCTTCTGCAAGGAAAACAGTTTTACTTATTTCTTTAAAGCTGTTTATTTATTTTTCTTCTTAATTACTTCACTTGCTGGGACTTACATTTCAATGTTGAATAGATGAGTTGAGAGAGATAACTCTTACCTGAGTCTTTCAAATTTGTTATGACATTAGCAGATATACTGTATAAGCCCTTAATCAGGGTAAGAATGTTTTCTTTAATTCCAAATTATATCTTGAATGAGTATTGAATTTGTTAAATACTTTTTATCTGCATCTATAATTAATATGACTAATATAGTGAATTATATTCATTAATTTTGAATGTTAAACCAGACTTGCATTCTTGGGATAAAGAACAATTGGTCATAATATATTTTCCTTTATACAAACTATGAGAGTAAAATTTCCTAAGATTTTGTTAAATATTTCTAAGTCAGTGATTATGAGGGATATTGGTCTCTGGTTTATTCTCTTCTAGTGTCTTTGTCTGGTTTAGGTGTAAGGGTAATATTATTTTCCTAATCTCTTTCCTACAATTGGCATTATTCTTCTTAAAAGGTTTGGTAGAATTCACCATTGTAGGAAGGGTTTTAACTGCCCATTAAATTTATTTTAAAATCTCTGGCGACTTGGATTATTTATTTCTTTGAGAATTTTTTAATTACTATCCTTCAAGAAAGTTTTCCATTTCATCTGAATTATTGAATAAATGAGCAGAGTTGTTTATTACATTCTCTTATTGTTTTTTGTTTTGTTTTGTTTTTCAGTATGTGTTTGGATCTCTAGAGAAGTCTTCATGTTATTCCTGAAATTGGCATTTATGTTTTTTCTTTTTCCTGATTAGTCTTTCTGGAAGTTAATCAAATGTTTGCATTTTTTCAAAGAAACTGTTTTTCATATCATTGATTTTCTCTACTGTCCTTATGTTTCCATTTCATTGATTTATCTTCCTTTGTGTTATTTCCTTCCTTCTGCTTGTTTTGAGTTTAGATTGCTTTTCTTTTTTTAGTATCTTAAGGTTGAAGCTTAGACCATTCTTTTGAAAACAGTCATTTTCTAAGGCAAGTGTTTTGTTCTATAAATGTCATTCTCACATAGATTTCACACATTTTGATATGTTTCATTTTTATTTTCATTCAATTAAAACTATTTTCTAATATCCCTTGTTATTTTTTTGATCCATTGGATATTTATTTGTGTGCTTTTAAATTTTCAAATATCAGATATCTTTGTGTCACTGATACCTAGTTTAATTTAATTTTACCAGGGAATGCATTTTGCACAATGTCAATTATTTTCCATTTATTAAGAATCATTTTAAGGTCCAGAAGATGTTCTAGCTTGTTGAATAATCCTCGCACACTTAAGACAAATATGCATTCTACTCTTTTTAGGGTTGGGTTATTTATAAATATCAATTGTATCAGGTTGCTTGATAGTTTTGTTCAAGAGTTTAAGATCATTACTGAATTTCTCAGTAAGTAATTTTTATCAGTTATTGAGAGAAAGTTATTGAAATTTCCAATTGTTGTTATTGGTCTATTTCTTCTTTTAATTTTCTTTATTTTCTATAAATATTTTGAACCTAAGTTTTTAGGTATTTTATTAGTCAGGGTTCTATAGAAAAACAGAGCCAATATGAGATATCTGTAAATAATAAGATCTTTATAAGAATTGTTTCATGCAATAGGTCGCAAGTTGGGAACTCTCAGGGAGGTTTTCCTTGAAGTTCCAAGGAGAAGCGGATTGGCTGAAGTAGAGATAAAAATTCTCCCTTCTGACTTCTGAAATCATCATTTTTCCTTTTAAAGTCTTTAACTGATTGGATGACACTTCTCTTATTGTTGAAGACAATCTCCTCAGTTGATTTGTAGATGTAATCAACCATAGATGCAATCAACTTACTGATGATTTAAGGTCACAGCATATTCTTATTATAATAATCAGGCCAGTGCTTGCTTGACCAAACAACTGAGCACAAACTGGCTAAGCTGACACAGGAACATAAACATCACATGTGTGTTAAGTAAAATAAAATGACTGACTGTATTAGCCATTACCAGGATGGACCCCTTTCCAAGAAAGAATTTTCCAGAAGACAAAAATAATTGATCTGCATGGGTTTTCTAAGAAAATGGAGCATTGGAATGTATCCTACATAATTGTGGATAAGCAACACTGGTCCAGGAGGGACATCTTATCAGATTTGACAAACCAATCTGTATATTGTTATATTTTCTCCCCACTTTGTATGACCCCTATATGTAAAGTCAGCCAATCAGAAATAAACACCTTTTTTGTCTGCATCTATAATTAATATAGGTAATATAATGGATTATATTGAAGGGGCTTTCCACCAGAAACAGCTCAAATAAGGTAAATACAGCTTAGCTTGCCAATCAGAACAATTCCTCACTTGCTTCTGCATCTGCTATAACACTTGCCCTTTCTATTCCTTTGACAGAGTTTCTTGCCACTTTCAGAATGGTGCTGCTCGATTCAGGAATCATTTGTTGCTCAAATGAACTTTAACAAAAATTTTTAAATGCCTCAGTTTACCTTTGACAGGGACATATACATTTAGATTTGTATTGGCCTTTTATTTTTATGTTCTTTCTCTTAACTGCTTATTTTTTTTTCAATCACCATTATGAAAAGTACTTCTGTATTCCCAGAATAGTACTTGCTCTGAAATTTTCTTTGTCTATTATTAATGCAGCAATTTCAATTGTTGTATAGTTTCAGTCAGAAGGAGATTCACCTAAAGAGATGTCAACCCACTCTAATACAGGTGTCAGGGTCACCAGCAAAAGTACAACTCATAGGCTCTGGTAGAAAGATATTTTACTCGCACAGAGAAGAGACAGAAGAAGGTAGCTTCACTAGTGGGCATCAGTTCCTCATAATCAGGGCTCTTAATCCATGGCCAAGGTAGGAAGATGTTGAATCCACAGCACCCCTCTCTTTTTGTTCATGTACTGTTGCAGTGGGGGAACCCCACTCCCTCCCTGCCAGGGACAGGTAGACTACTGGAGTGTGAAATGGATGTCATAAAACATGCCCATCAGAATTCAGATTGTCTCCAGTAATATTTATATGTGCACAGGACAACAGGTGGAAGAATGTACTGGCAGGGTCCTTTTCTGCTAGGGGATTTTATCCCACCAGGCTTAATTGGATGATTTGGAAATATTACATTTAATATACTTATCAATAGGAGAAGGTCCAAAACTATATTCTTGCTACTTGCTCTCCATTTGTCTTATCTGTTCTCAATACCCTCTTATCCTATCTTCTTTTGTTTCTTGTTTTATTCTTTAACATTCCTTTTTTTATCCTCTTTGGCTTGTTAGATAAACTGCATTGTTTTATATTTTTAGTGTTTACTTATACACACACACATTACATATTACTGTCTATTTTCAAACTACACCCTTCCAAATATATTATAAAAAATAAAATAAGCTTCATTTTTTCCCACTCCCATCCTTCATGCTATTTTTGTCATACATTTTACTTCCAAAAATGTTTTTTTAAAACTCTATAATACTTTGCTATCATTTTTGTTTTTAACACTCAATTTTCTTTTAATGAAATTGTAAATGAATAAAAGTATGTTTTGCATTTACCATCAAACCTTCAAATTTATCCTTCCTAATGCTTGTCATTGCTTTCTGAGGTCCAAGTTTCAATTTAGTATCATTTGCTTATTTCCTAAGCAAAGTTTTCTCTAATATTTCTCTTAATGTAGGTTCATTCACACCATAATCTCATTTATTTATTTTCATGTCTTTAATTTTAAAGGAGTTCTAGATTACATAAATGATACATCAGAAATATAGGGGGATTCCCATATACCCCATCAGCTCCTCCCATACCTCTCCCAATTAACATTTTTCATTAGTTTGGTACTTTTGTTACAATTGATAAACATGTATTGAAGTATTACAACTAACCATGATCGATAGTTTACATTATCGTTTACACCTTCCACCACACATTTTTATAGGTTTTGACAAAATGTATAATGACCTGTATCCATTATTGCAATGTCATTCAGAAAAAATGCATAATCTCATTTAGATGATGAGATTGTGGCCTTTTGGCTGATGCTGTAATGCAATGAGACCTTGGGGAACTTGGTAAGGAGTGAATGTATTTTGAATGTGGAAGGGATGTGAATTGTGGTTGGAAGATACAAACATGGCTCTCAGAAGTCCCTATTGTTGGATTTTTGTGCCCCTGTTGAATACCTCGAGCATGGGTTTGACCTAGTGAATCACTTCTATTGAATAGAATATGGTGAATTTAACGGGATGACCCTTCTGAGCTACTATTTCAAAAATGAACAGTTACTCTTTCTCTCCTCACTCTTGCCCATCCCTCTTCCTTTCCTGCTCTTTCTTTCTTTTTGTCTCTCTGTATCTGTCAGACCTCTTACTCTGGGGAAATCAAATACCATGTTGTAAGTAGCTCTGACCAACACCCAGCAAAAACCTGAGGCTTTTCAACAGCACTCTGAGTCTGAAAGTGGATCTCCTGGGACCTGCCAACAGTTACAAGAGGGCTATTGGAAGTGGATTTTCGAGGCCTGCCAACAGCAATGAGCATAAGCTGGTAAAAGGATTCTGTCTCAGATAACACTGAGATGCATGCAAGCTCAGCTAATACCTGATTTCAGCTTGTGAGAGCTCCTCTTTTTTTTTTTTTTTTTTTTTTTTACTAATGACAGATGTTTTCATTAATTCTGTTATCTGTACGGCCATTTTAAAATATTTTTGGCATTTTCACATGCAATTACTGCCCAAATAACAAAATAACAAAAAAGCTAAACATTAGCAGTAAAAAGCAGAGGTAGGCATATCTGGTAGGTCCGACAAGACACAACAGGAGCCTGAGTCAGCTGAAGTCAGGTTTTGCCATCGAATGAGTCTGGGTGCCTAACTTAAATAAAATAAATAAATAGATAGATAGGTAGATAGATAGATAAGTAAATAAATAAAACAAAAACAAAAACATATAACTTGGTTTTCAGGGCTTTCCAGACTTGGAATTGTGGGTAAGGTACTATGGACCTGTGTTCCTCTGTGGGACCTCACTGTTGTTTATTTACCCAAACACTCACATATAGACAGTTTTAATCTGTTGTGATTACAATGATGTCACAGTGAATAAACCCTGTACTGAGGGTTTTCTACAAGACTAAGTGCTAGGAAAGACTAATTGCATTAAAAACTTTGGTAGATATTGCTAAATTTTTCTCCATAAAGGATGTACTACTGTGTAAGACCACAAGCAATGTAAAGTAACACCTGTTTCTCCACAACCTCACCAACATAGTGCACTGTCAAACTTATGGATATTTGTCACTTTGATAGGATAGGAAGAGTTACTCAGTGTAGATTAACATTCATCATTTAGAGTAGTTCATATATTTAGATTTATTTAAATTTTCTTTTCTGTGAACTATCCTTTTGTATCCTTTGTTCTTTCTTCTAGTAAGTTTTTAGTCTCATTTTAAAAATCAATTTCCAGAAACTCTTGTATTTCTACATGTATTTAATAGTTATTTCTACTTTAAAAAACAAAACAAAACATGATGGTGATAAAAAGACTGTTAACTTACTAGAAAGCTTTGCTAAAAGAACAGGCTGCCACAAACTTTCCAGTTTGGAAAATTTCTCCACTAAGATAATGTTTTCTTAATACCACTTCCAAATTTACTCTGCTATAACACAGTGATGTTAGTATACACGGTTTTACTTTTCACAATGTTAAAATAATAGATTATTTTCCATTCCCTTCTAGCCATTCCAAACTGTGGATTGTTGTCTCTTCATCCTAATTAACGTTGCAACAACCACTGCAATGGTCATGAGGTCACAGATACTGACCAATTCCTCAACCTAAGTCCTTTGCCCCTTTAAAAAAAATCAAGATTAACCTTGCTTTTGAAAAGAAGCTAAACATGAAATGGCCCTTATTTTTAATAGTATGTATGTGTACTGTCCATCATGTTTTCTTTTTCTATTGAGTATGTATTATACCTCCCCCCCCAATAAGAAATAAATAAATCCCTCCAAGAACAGAGTGAAATCTGTCACAAAATGTTCAGTGAACAGTCTTCCCTTGGATAAGAGATCTGCAATAGCCAACATCAAATATTCCATTTTCCACATCAATGATACAGTTTTAGACTTAATGGTATTCTACTATAGAGCTACTGTGATTCTAGCAATTGAAGAAACTGTTTCATTGATATGGAGACAGTGGCCAGGGTAGTCGCTGAGGGCAGGGAGAGGGAAGAAGAGATGTGATATGGGGGCATTTTTGGGACTTGGAGTTGTCCTAAATGACATTGCAGGGACAGATGCTGGACATTATATATCCTGCCATAACCCACTGAATGGACCGGGGAAGAGTGTAAACTACAATATAAACTATAATCCATGCAGGGCAGCAGTGCTCCAAAATGTATTCACCAAATGCAATGAACGGGCTACAATGATGAAAGAGATTATTGATGTGGGAGGAGTGGGGTGGGGTGTGAGGTATATGGAAACTTCTTACATTTTGTTAATGCAATTTTTTTGGTGATCTACGTATCTTTAAAAAAAGCGGCAATTAAATTTTTTTTTTTTAATTCCGTTTTCTTCAAGCCCATCCATAGTCTGTCCAGGCTTCCTCATCCGTCCTGAAATACCTGTTCTCCTCGGGCAAAGGGGCCCTACACCAGAGGTCTCGGTTTGGCGCCCCGCTCTTGCCCATCAGGGCCCCACTGCCGGGCTAGGGATGCCGGCCGACCTGCCAGACCCCTCCCGGGCGCGGCAGTCCTCGGGTCGGTGTCACTGTCCTACCCCCGGCGCCTGCCCAGTGCCCGGCATCTAAGAGGCAGTCAGCGAACGCTGCGGCAGGTTGAAAGAGCAAGGTCCGGGCACTCTCACAACCTTCCTCTCCCTCGGCCCTATTTGCTGGATTCTTCCCGCAGGCCCTTCTCTTCCGGCCGCCTCCCCGCCCGCTCGGGCGATTCCGCTGCTGCCCTAGCCCTCCCGCAGGCCCTGCCCCGCGGGTCCGCCCCGTTATCGCCGTTACCGTTTCCAGGTTGGCGGAGGAGGAGGTCTGGCACCTCCCAGAGCCAGCGGGCGGCCTGTGAGAGCTCCTCTTGACAGACCCACAGAATCTGGGAGATTAACAACAATAAAAAATTTCTCTGGGTGGAAGCAGTAATACCACAGTAGCAATGAGAACACAGCATCAAGATCTTGGTTTCTATATACAACTATCCAATAAAAGGAACTAAAAACTCCTTGGAGAACTGATTGACTTCTAGGGCTGGAGCAGGGACAATACAAAACAAACATGTAGAATTTTATAGTGTTAGAATGTAAGGATGTGGGCATATAAAAAAATATGTGGGCATATCAAAAGCATACCAGGGTTGAAGTTAAATTTCCTAATGCCCATAGTTGGAATCAGTTGAGCAAAATATAAACAAGTATAGTGTTGGATCACAGCACAAATAATAAAATAAATGTCCAGGAGTCTACACTGATATAAATAAATAACTGAACAAATAACTAAATAGAGGAAAAGTAGCAAGTCTTCCTTATGGGTGAATTTCAATGAATAAATGTAGAAGAAATAAGGAAAATAGAAAATCACTGTTACTATCTCACTGTCAATAACCGCTACGGGCAATAGCTTCTTATTGATGCTAAAATGAGTGGATGAACGTTTAAACTGAAACAGAATATTTACAAAGTCTAAGAATGATTCTCTTAAAATATGTAATGATAACGAAGGTAATAAAATAGTAAGTTCACTGTGGATAATTCTGACATCAGCACTATAAATAAGTGATCAAGGTTAACCTCAACAATAGTATCTGTACACACATACGGGCCCCCTGATACAATGCACCAAGAAGAGCACATCATCTCTGCAGTCTCTGTAGTGTCCTTCCCCAAAATGTGACCTCAATCTAATTTTGAGAAAATCTTAAACAAATTAAAACCGAACAGCATTCTAAAAAAATAAAAGAGATACTTTTCAAGAATGTTAAGTTATGTGTATTAGTCAAGTTTCTCCAGAATAAACAGAACCAACGGGAAAGGGGTGGGAGGTAGACTGAGGGATTTGATTTAAGGAATTGACTGTGGGAGCTGGCAAGTCTGAATTCTGGAAGGATAGGGCAAGGAAATTATGGTCTTGAGTCCCTCAATTTGTAGCAGAGGCCATAAGGCTCAAAACTCAGAAAGAAATCAAGGGATTGGTTTTGAGGTAGAATTTCTGGAAACCTAAGTTCTTTGCTGTAAAGGCCTCCAACTTATTTGGATGAAGCCTACCCACCTTACCCAGTAATCTTCTTTAATTAATGTCAACTGATTGTAGATGCTAATTTCATCTACAAAATACCACCACAGCAACATTTCAGCCAGCATTTGATGGAATAACTGGACACCATAACCTAGGCAAGAAGACACATAAAATTAAGCACTATATCATGAAAGTTAAAGAAAGACTAAGGAAGTGTCACAAATTAGAGGAGACTGAAGACACATAACAATTAAGGGCAATTTGGGATTCTAGATTGGACCATGGAACAGGAAAAAAAATTAGTAGGAAAACCACTGAAATATGAGTAAATCTGGACTTTTAATTAATAGCACTGCAACAAGTTGATTTCTTAAGTTCTATAAATATTTTATTGTTATATCAGATGTTAACCTAAGCAAAAACTTGGAGAAAGGTATATAGGAAAACTCTGAACAATTTTTGCACCTTTTGTATAAGCCCCAAATTATCTCCAACATTAAAAACAACTCTTAAAAGTGACAATAAGGAAAAATAGTGATTTAAAGAAATAGGACAGCATCAGTGATGATCAGTGATGACCACTCCACAACACAACTGTTTGCAAAACCTCCCTTAATTTTGCCAAATCTTTTCCTAAAAAAAAAAAAAAAAAAAAAAAAAATTGTTAGGGTATCTAGTTTAAAATGAAGAGATTTATAAACATTGTTAACTGGCTGCTATGATGGTTTGCTACAATATTATGAACCAGAACATTGTAGATTTTTAAGCAGGAAGGTGGCAAAGAGAGTCAAGGACTTTCAGGTATAGACCTGATAAATATAGTGCAGAATCATTTTTTTTCAATTGAAATTAAATTTGCATGGGTATGCAGAACAGATTTTAGCAGTTCTTTCATAAGGATATTTGGCAGATGGGCTCAGAGTGCATGCGTGTTAGTGCAGGAGAGATTCTGTTAATAGACCAATAGCTCCAACTGCCGACACGTTCCGGAGACATAATGGTCCATCATATCAGTGATCAGTGACCTTAAAAGCTATAAATACACTGTAACTGTCTTTTGTGTCAAGAATCTGCAAGCTAAAGGGTGCCCAAGAACCATAACTTGCAACGGTACAGTCCTTAACTATGACTGTATGTGATGGACTGTGACTGCAGAGAATGAGCCGTCATCGTCTGCTGGATCAGTAATCGGCATTGTTAATATTCATGGGAGGTGCACAGCAAAATCCTCCATACTTGCCAGTAAAGGAAAAATACACCCTTTGTCCTTCATATGTCCAGTTTCATTTCAACAAATGTCAACCACCATGTGTTGAAATGTGGTTATGAAAGTTTGTCAGTAATGCTTGCTTTAAAGGAGAAAATGACCTTTAGAAACTTTTTAAAAGTATTAAAAAATATAAATTGCGTTGAGGAAACCTTTCTTGCTTACTTGATTTATTCTTACAATATTCCACCATCCTAAACTTGGCAATTTCCAAATTATCATTTTCAATTTCTTGTGTAATATATGAGCACAACATCTTTTATTTGCATATTTAGTCAAAAGGAAGAACAGGGTAACCTTTTTAAAAAAGAAAAGTATCAGCTTTTGCCTCAATTATTTGCTTATGTCTTTCTTTAATACCTAGAAAATTGTCTCATTTCTCTTTTTAGTAACATACCAAAAAGAAAAAAAAGATTTTTTCAAAAGAATGTTACCAGTATTTCAGAAGCATATTCCATTGGTTATATTCATTATTTATGCTTATCTAGAATTAACAAAAGGGCAGCAAGATGTGAATTTAGAACTATACAAGTAGTGCCCCCCATTATTTTGTTTTTGTTTTTTTTTTAATTTTTATTCAGTTTTACTTAATTTTGTCCCATGTTGTTTTGAATTCCAAATAGTCGCTATAGATATACACATTCATTATGGTAAGTAGTCATGAAAACAAAAGACAGGTATCTTCAGGAACACTGACATTAGTTGGCAAAGTGATGCCAAGAATGTGGTAAAAATATGTGAACTACTCATGCCTATTGAAAGATATGTAAAAAAGAATACGTAAAAATAACAGAATGGAAAATAACTTAGCAACTAAGCAAGGAACAATCTAGTCAGGTTGTATGAAAATAATTGCAAAGTAAAAATGACAAAAACAATGATTTATTTTTAATGCACTATCACATTAAATAATTTTTATGGACAAAAAAATTGCTTTCATCAGCTTAACTTTCTAAATGATTAAATGTGACATCATCATGTCACAAGGCTGCTTTTAGTGATATGTTAAAAGCCATTTTGACTCTACACTCTGATAATTTAATGATATTTACCTAAAAATACGTGTTGTACATCCTAAATTAAATGTTAAAACTTCAAGGCATATGTGGAGTCAATAGTACATAAACTGCTCCTTCTACCTTGAATAATCTTTAGGAAAATACCAAACATTTGTCAAGATGACAAATATAAATGTTCTTAAAGTCACTGGAAAATACAAAAGAAGAAATATATCATACAACAGAGTTTCTTTAATGCTGTATGTTACTTAAGGTAAGCTTGGTGTAATGGATGGAACAGTGGATTCAAAATCAAAAGATCTGGGTTTGAATGCCAACTCTAAAAATTATTGACTATATGTTGTAGAGAAAATTTATTTCTTTTAACCTCTGCTTCCTTTTCTGGGTAAAAGTAAATGGTGTTTTTGAACACACATCTACTATAGAGGATAATCAGTAATGTAGAGTGTTTTTATTATTGTCCCTGAATTATCCTTTATTTACATAAAGTCAGACTATGGGGTATACATTTCTATTTTGGCAAATGCGTGGATATGTGTCCACCACCACAGTTACGGAACAGAAGAGTTTCATGGACTCCAACATTCCCCATACTGCCTCTTTGTAGTCACCTCCTGACCCTATTCACAGTCCCTGGTAACCACTTACTTGTTTCCATATCTATACTTTTGCCTTTTCCAGAATGTTGTATAAACAGAAAGATATGTGATATTTTGAGTCTGGATTATTTCACAAAGAAAAATGCATTTGAGATCCATCCATGTTTTCACATGAATCCATTGCTTGCCTTTTTGTTGCTGAGTAGTGTTCCAAGGATTTTACAGTATGTATGTACAAGAGTTTGTTTATCCATTCATCAGTTGAAGGACACCTGGGTTGTTTTCAGTTTTTAGTGATTGTAAGTAAGGATACAATAAATATTCACATCTAGGTTTGATTTTGTGTGAACAGGTTTTCATTTCTTTTGGGTAAATACCCACGAGGGGGATAGCAGTACCATGCGTATATTTTTAATTTATGAGAAACTGCTAAACTGTTTTCCAAAATAGCTATGCCATTTAGCATTCCCACCAGCAATGTATAAAAGTTCTAGTGATTCTGTATTTCCTCCAGCTTTTGGTATTATCAGCTTTTGGAGGTGGGGAACTAGGGTATGTATATCTCATGATTTCAATTTGCATTTCCCTGAAGGCTAATGGAGTTGAGCATCTTGTCTCATGTTCATTGCCCTTTGGATATCATCTTTATTGAACGGTCTGTGTAGATCCTTTGCCCAAGTATTTAAGGGGTTAGATGTTTTCTTATTTTTGAGTTTGGAAGCTCCTTACTTATTCTGGATGCAAGTATGAAGAATATGACTTGGCAATGTTTTTATTCTGACAACAGTGATTTTTGCATAGGTAGTGTTTTTTATTTGAATTAAGTTCTATTTATCAATGTTTTTCTTTTATGTCTATGGCTTTTGATATTGAATCTGAAAATTCTTTGCCTAAGTTTGTAAAGTTTTCTATGATGTTTACTTCTAGAATTTTCATGGTTTTAGAACTTAAATTTAATACTATGGTACACTATGAGGCAGTTTTTGTATAAATTGTGAGGTCTGGGTTGATGTTTATGTTTTTTGCATTTGAATATCTGATTATTCCAGCACCATTTATTGAAAAGATTATCATTTTGCCACTGGACCATCAGATTGCTTTTAAATATCTGTCAACAATCTGTTGGCTCTATTTATGTGGGTCTCTTTGGAGAACTATCTTCTATTCCATTGACCTATCATTCTATACTGTTCCGATATCACACTGTCTTGATTACTTTTATAGTAAGCCTTGATTCGGTGTATGGCAAAGTTTCTAACTTTGATCTTCTTTATAAAAATTGTTTTGGCTATGCATATTTCTTCTCCAATTGTAGTTTTTCTGCTTTTGGCATGAAGTTTAGAAATTGACTGATATTGACAAAAAAGGCCTGCTTAGATTTTGTAAAGAGAGAATATTCTGGATGTTATTTCACTAGGGGATTATTCTTAGGTCTTTAGAGTGAGAACTTCCTTGGTTTCCTGAAGATAAAATTCATCAAAGTCTCTGGCCCTCTACAACCTGCCTAGGGCTGGGCCTTTAGGAATATTTTTATCTCTCAAGCTAGTCTATCTTTACCTCACTGTCCAGCAATTAGTAAATTACCCTTTAAGAATTCCTTCCTGATGCCTGATGCTGGCTCTGTTTGTGCTTCTGCTCTAGGTAAGCTTTGATTTTTCTCTATCACCAGCATCTCCAGTTTTCTGGGCAGTTGCTTGCCCAGTGAATTCAATTCTCTGATGGATAGATAGAGAGTTTTTTATTTTCAGTTTTTCAGCTTTTTACTTGTTATGAGAATGAAGGTGATGACTTCCAAGCTTTTTACATGCTAGACCAGAAACTGGAAGTCAGTGTATTACCCTTTCAGATATTTTATTTGGTTTCTTTAGCTAATACTTTGTTGAGAATATTTGCATATGTTCGTGAGCATTGTTAGTTTATAGTTTTCTTTTTTTGTAAAATCTTTTTCTGGATTTGGTATGAGGTTAATGCTGGACCCATAGAATAGTTGAGAAGTGTTCCCTCCTCTTATACTTTGTTGGAGATTGTACACATTTGGTATTATTTCTTTCTCAAATGTTTGAGAGAATTCACAGTGAATTCCTAACCTGGAGTTTTCATTGTTGGATATATTTAGCTATAGATTATGTTACTTCAGTAAATTTGGTATTGTTAAAATTATTATTTTTTCAGTGAGTAGTAATAGTTCAGAGAAATGTTCCATTTCATCTAAGTTTTTAAAAATATTAGAGTTGCTTATAGCCTTCCCTTACTATCTGTTTAATATCTGAGGGATCCAGAGTAATGTTCCATTTCCCATTTTTCATTTGAATTCTGATAATTTGAGTCTTTCCTGTTTTTACTGGTCAGAGTGCTATAGGTTTATCAATTTTAACAAGAACAAGATTTTGGTTTTATTAAATTTCCCTGTTGTTGTTTTAAATTTCATTAATTTCTGCATTTGTCTTTATCATTTCCTTCCTATTCCTTGCTTTGGGTTTTCTTTGCTCTTTTTTATTGATTATGGAATATTTGATTACTGATTAAAAGATTTTTCATTTTCTAATATAAGCCCATAGTGTTATAAATTTCCCTCTAAGCATTGCTTGTTGCATCTCTCATATTTTGGTATGCTGCATTTTTATTTACTTTAAAATATTTTTTTTTTTTTTTTTTAGGTACCAGGACTGTGATATGGGCTATGGGTGGGGGCTGTGTGTCTCTTCATGAATAACCTGGGCTGTGTGTGTCAATAAAAACTGCAGTCCCACCTTTCATAACCATGCCAACCACTCCAGTTCTGGAAAGCCAATTAAGTGATATAGGCTCTATAGACTTTGAATATTCAGGAGGGATGCATACTAAAGATGTTAATTCAAGCTTGCCTGGAATGTGGGAAATATGTGTTAATTCAAGCTTATCTAGCACTCAAACAAAGCACCATTTAATTCTTCATTCCTATATCCTCGTATAAAAAGAAACCAAAAATCTTATTTAGGGCTTAGGGTTTTCAAAAAGAGTTCCCAAGCCCTCTGGTCATTAATAAATTTTCCTTTCCCGAATTATTACCGAGTTCTGGCCTTCCATATGTGATCATTGAATCTCTCTGCTTCCACAACAACTGGAGATTGAACCCAGGACCTTGTACATGGGAAGCTGGTGCTCAACCATTGAGCCACATCAGCTCCTGTAAGTTGTTTTCATCGTTTGTTTGCTTATTGTTTGTTTTAGCATTTAGCAGGCACCAGGGACCTGCTTGAGCCACATCTGCTCCCCTAAAATAGTTCTTAATTTCCCTTGAAACTTTCTGGGTTATTTATATGTATGTGTTTTCATTTTCAGATATTTGGGATTTTCAGTATATTTTTCTGATATTGGTTCACTTAAGAACATAATTCGCATGAGTTATATTCTTCTGTTTTTTTAAGTTCTGTTTTATGACCCAAAATATGGTATATCTTGGAAAGTATAAAACATTCAGTTTAAAAAAAAATTTACATTTCTATGCTTGTCTTCAGTGTTCTCTAAATGTCAATTAGGATGATAGTGCTTTTCAGAACTTCTTTGTTCTTATTGATTTTCTGTCTGCTTATACTGGGAGGAGAATGTCAAAATCTCCAGCTATAGCTGTGGATTTGCCTATTTCTCCTTTCTGTTCTATTAGTTTATACTTCATTTAGCTTTGATATATTTTTCTTAAGAACTGACTGCTTGATTATTATGTATGTCCACCTTTATTCCTGATAATATTCCTGTTCTGAAGTCTACTCAATCTGATATTAATATAACTATTCCAACTGATTTTTATTAGTGTTTGCATAATTTATATTTTCCCATTATTTTACTTTTATACTTTTATCCTGTCTAAGACTTAAACAAATTTTGCCTCAATTTCTTCATCAGTAAAACCTCAATAAGCATTATTTCTGAGTTCATGTTTTTGTGAAAGTCAAATAGGTAATATATGTAGAGTTATTAGCCTCATATACAGATAGTATTTACTCAATATTGCAAATATTGCAATGTTATCAGCCTTAAATAATTGAAAGTTTAACCTACATATCAGCTGACATTAATTACTTTAAAATTATTTATTCTGAATAATCTCAGAGGGCTTTTATCCTTAAAGTTATCTGTACCTTAAATCTCTTAAATTTCCTGAATTATTTTCCTCTTCTTTCCTACTTGGTGCTTGTGCTTTATTTTTATTGGGTACTATTTCAAATGTCAAACATAATCTTCCTTACTAACTGTTTAATTTCCCATTCATTCCTTATGCTAATACATTATGCTATCATAAGGGGTTTGCATGTAATAGAACTTTACTAAAGGTTTGTATGTAGTGGAAGAGATGTTTTATATCTATGCTGCATAGCATAGTTTTAATTGCTCACTAAATATTTGTGTTGCCAAAAATCCTTCTGAAATCCTACCTTCAAGAATTTTTCACAGACTAAACAATTCTGAAGTACCATATTCATCTTCCAACATCTTGCTGTCTCTCTCTATATATATTTATCTTAAAATTTTTCCTCATTATTTTCCTTCTAGATTTCTTATAATCTCCAAGTTCTCAATCTGTTTTGCAGAGTTAGTCTCTAATACCTAGCCATAAATCTGATCAGGGCCCGCATTTCTAACGTATAATAAATCTTGTTACTCCCATATTAAAATATCTGTTTCCTTGGCAGCACAGACTATTAACAGGAACACTAAAATAATAGAAAGAAGCTGTGACTTGATTATATCCTGTTTTAATATCATTTCAATATGCAGGTTAATCATTGCTAATAATACATACTGATAATGGAATTTGGTTGTTTAAATAGAGGTAGTAATGGAGGCAAATTCCTAAATAACAGTTCCCATTGGTTACACAGAGTTAAATACATGCAGAGCATTCCTTAATTGGAGGATATTTTTCTCTCCTATTTGCCTTTTTTAACAATTAGCTCTTGTGGAGCTGGAAAATAAAAGAATTGGAATAATGCACACACCAGTGGGATTGAAAAATAAGTTAATCTGTTAATTTTAGTCTCCTCCATAAGTATAAATATTTTTATACTTTTTAAAATGTAATCATCCATCGCCTTTACCTAGCTAGATTTTGTATTGGTGGGTACTTACAAGTTGAATTCTTTCATACCCATATACATCCACAATAAACTTTCTATGTTGCTTGTAAGCATTTCCACTACCCACTAGTGAACTGAAGGATTACTTAGAAAATTAAAGCATTACTTTAATGTTGAAATTTGAAGTGAATATTAATTATAGATATAATGTCTAACATCGTGCATGTACTTTAAAACTTTACTAGACAATAGTGGAGATTTCCATCATCTAACATTTAGTATCTACTTTTGGGTTTAGTTTTTCTCATCTCTGAGCTTATTACAGACAAATAAGAGAGAACATGCCATCCTAGCTGGTCTTGTGTTGAACAGAGTTTGTGTCTCCAGTGAACTGCAGATGTTGAGATGAATAATTGAATTTCCAAGGTAGAAGATTATGCCAAAAGATGCAGTTTCTGAGTAATTTCCATGTTACTCACAGAGTGAAAATAGTTATAATAACTATGCATTTATTCTTTTCTGACTTAATAGCTTTTCTTATTTAGTTCTCTTGAATCAGAGGAATTTCAATTGTATTTTAGTGTGAGTGGAACATAATACATCAGTAGGTTTTCATTAAACTCAACTTAAGAAGCAACTTATGAAGCCAAGTGACAAGAAATAATGAAAGAACTAAACAGAAATTTTTCTATCACTAAATTTTTTAGTCAGGTGTTCATTGCAGTTCACTCTGAGAAAGAAAAAATATATTTAATTCTTTCCAGTCAGAGATAAAGTGTTGATGTTGAACCACTTGGTACTTAAAGTAATCTTCAAAGACATGCTACAGGAAGAGAAAAAGAAAAAGAAAAATCTAAGGCAATTTAGTTTGTAGAAGTAAAATTATTTTAAAACAAGATAAATGATTCAAAATGCATGCGTAGGTCTTCCAAAAAGTCTAAGTGAAATGCACGTATTTTAGTGCACACACAGTTTTGATGACTTAGAGTTTAGTGTTGACACTGTGTCCTTGCCAACCATTCAATCCTCTCTTTCTTTGTCATATTCAGGTAAAACATTATGGCAAAAAAAAAATCATGTTTTTGATTCTGAAACTCCCAACTTTTGCTATTTTTGTTCTTGAAATATGCTCATTTCTTTAATTAGTTTCCTGCCCTACAATAGTTAATTATCAGAAGAATGCTCAAAATGATCTTTGAAAACGAAATCAGATCATACCACTCTGCAACTTAAAGTTATTTCAAAGGCAGAATTAAACTCCAAAGCTTGACCCTAACCAAATGCCAAACCAAAATTCCCAGATCTGACTTGTGTTTACTTCTCTGATTACTAACCTAAGGCTTCTCTACCTGGCACCCTTCACTTACTCTTCCTTTTGTTACTCACACATTCCCCTCTATGCTGTAGAATTCACATTGCCCTCTATCCCGTAGAATTATGCCTTTCTGCTTGGTTTCCTCTTCTTGGAAAATTCTTATCTCATTTCCTTGCATATTTCTTCCAAACCAACTCTGTCCTAGCATCTCGGAAAAATATTCTGGTCACTTGGTCACTATGTATCACATCAGTGTTTTATTTTCTTAGCAGTACTTATTATACTGCAAAGTTACATTATTTTTACTCCCCTGTTTGGGATGAGAATGGAGCTGCAGGTGTGGGCAGCAATCTATGCCATGTGAGTCCAAAATGACTGTAGTTGCCCTGGTAGACTTCTGACTATTCAGTCAGTGCCAGCCAAAGGTACCTGCAGTTACCCAGAGAGGCTGGTGCAGGTTTCCCCAGCTTCCTCTATGTCAGACGTGGGGCTGGGGCTTACACAGGAGCTGCAATATGACCTGGATGGTAAGAAGCTGGTAGGGACCGGCACTGTGATTTTCAGTTTGCTCCATTTCCCTTTGTGCCAGGGCTGGAGTTAAAATGGCAGTTACCAGCCTCTTTTTGACCTAGACAGTTTCAAACTTTAGCTGTTCTTAGGATTATACTTTAGCACACTGAATTTACCAATCAGTAGCTGAAGTTGGTGCCCAATGTATATTCATCCCCGAATTTTGGGAAGTTAAGCTTCCAATTCCAGCCATGGAATATTTCCTGAGATGAGGGGCACCAGCCTCTGTGACATGAAGTGTTCTACTTACAAATCTTCTCTGCAGATGGGCAGTCTTCTCTTTCCTTTCTTTAAAATACTTTGTAGGATGCTCTCCCAGTCTCCTGGAGCACCCAAAAAGGTGCTTTAGATAGCTCTGGGTGATGACTAACTTCCCTGTAGTAGGAGCTGACTCTAGGAGCGCTTTACCTTTCTGCCTTTTTGCTGGTTGTCCTTATTGGTTCTTTTTTAAAATGAATTAAGTGAAATTCAATCAATGAACTTATTGACTTACCCAAGCCAGATAAAAGAGAGAAGTATAAATTAGGTATACTTTATTCCAAACTATTTGAAAAGAAGGCAATTAACAGTAATAAAGATGAAGTTATTTTATTCTTAGAGTCAGAGCTGTTATAGCTTTATCACATTATAAATTTTAATATAGTTGTATTTTTATGGTCTGAATAGCTAAAACCTGGCAGAAGAAAGCCAATTTGTTCAATCCACTTTATCTCTTCTTACTATCAAAACAAATATGCCTAGGCAAAGTGATTTTTTAAATGGTGGTAAAGTTTATTAAAACAACAATAATGAAAGCTTCAAATATCTTCAGTGTGACCTAAATACACATGGCCGTATTCTCATCTAGGTTTATAACCCAATAAAAAGAAGGAGGATTCAACTGTGATAGAAAGCTTAAATTTTGGCTAAATTAAACGAAAATTGTACATGCAGAATATTATTTATTTTTCAAAGAGCTAAATTTACAAATCTGAAACATTGTATATAGGAATTCAGATAAATCTCATATAGACTTCCACAGATGTTTAACAAAAAGACTGGAAACACCTGGATAAAATCTGAATTAATAGGTCAACATATTAAATAAGAATTTTTCTGTCATCTTGGTTAGTACGGATTTAAATTTTGATCAACATGCACTCATCTGTATAAAATTAAAGAACCAAAATACTTATAAGGAAATTAAATAGAAGCAAATAGCAAGAGACTCTTAAAAAGAAGGTTGAGATTTTTTTTTTTTTACTAATAAAAAAAATTGTATTTACTTAGAAGCATTCAGAATGTCAACAAAACAGCTGCAACTTTTTTTTCGCAATTACAGAGTGGTATTCAGTTAACAGAACGACAATTATTTCGGATAAGCTGCATCAGAGACAACTGAAGATGAAAAAACTACCATCCCCATATATAACTAATTTGTGCTGTGCACCAACAAGAACCTGCTTTAAATTTCCATGCCAATTTACAACCCCCATACTGTACCAGGCAAGGTTAGTGGCTATTGAAAAGACCACCAGGACAGGGCTATCTAAAGACACATTCGGTAGTGTGTTAACTATACAAAAAAAGACACTGTACAGTTTAAAAACAAATCTTACACAGCCTTACATTTCAATTTTTTTCTTTAGAAGGAGTGAGTTATGGCCAGACTATAGAGTGTTTTGTCGTTGTTTTTTTACCTGAGTTACCTGGACAATTGCCTTAACTCTTAACTTCGTTTTGGCTATGTAGATACAACTTGATCTCTGTTATCATGATACACTTATTAAGTATTAAATAAAATATTGGAAACTGCTTTGGATAGAAGTCAAGCACACTGAACTCTAATATTTTTATGTAAAGGTTTATAATTTTATTTTACTTTTACTGCCACTGGTTTCTTAGAGATATTTGTTTCCTTTTATGCAACTAGGAAATAATGTATTTTCATCAGCTTTGCATATACCTTAGTTCTTAATAGCTGCCCTAAAAAGGGAAGTAGAATGAGTATAGATATGGCAGAGACAGAGCAGGGCGGTGGTCTCAAGTCTGACTGAGATCTATAATTCCAATTAACTGGGTAGCAAGAGTTCCTGATACAAATAGCTGCAGAGTATAGGCGATATGAGCAGTGCACACGGATAATCGGTATTTAACATTAACGGTATAGTAGTTGGATGAGCAAATGCTTTATTTACAAATACCACACACATTGTTAAAACAAAACAAAAAAAGAAATGTCTGGTTGCATGCTATGTTTATCTCGCATGCTTATATTCATCTATCTTAAAGTGGAAATTCCGTTTGCCTATAAATACCTGGAAATGACTTAAAAAAAATAAATGATTATTGCTTTGTGAAAAAAAAAAAAGAAGGTTGAAACAATTGTAATGTTTTGTTTCTTATAGAAATCAATAAGAACAATAATATAAAATAATTGATTTATAGTCATAAGAAAGTCTTAGCCAGAAATAAACTATTGTATAAATTATTTGTGGATTTCTTTCCAGTGATTTGTTTTTGCTTGAATTATGCAGCTAAATTCTTGAATTCCTCATTTCCTCTGCACAGACACAGATTTTGGACTGTTTTGTTTCCCCTGAGGATTATCATGTGTGTACTCCTTTGTGGTTAATTCTTTAAAAGTCTCTCAATTCTGAGGTTTATAACGTGGTGCTTATCTGTACAGAACCATAAGTAACATGAATATGGCCTAGAGAGAGCATAAAATGGAGATGTCTTCATGAAAAACACATTAGTATCACATGAAATAAATAGTTGCTGAGCTGGCTTCTCTTTGGTCTTCGGTTTTGAGAGTAATTTCTCAGCTCACAGAAATGTAAAACTTTTTTTTTAATATTTCAGAGCATGATATAGTTAAGAGTGAAAGATGACTTGAATCTAGGTTGTTTATAATTTTTTAATTCCATAAATTGAAATATGGAAACAACAAGGCTGTAAAGAAAATGCGTAATGTGAACTTAATGAATAAATAATCTACTATGGAACCAAATGATTTTACTATTAAGCCTGCAATCCATTAAAAAAATAAATTATAGTTATTTGGGAGAGTGAAAAAGAAAAAAAATGTTTGGGGCACTTATATTCACCAAAATTGTCTTCTCTATATATGAAGAAAACTGAATATACAGGGAATCTCTGATATTATAATTTTTTTTAAAAATGATGAAATATTCAGTAGTTTAAATGAGTCACAATGGCAATTTTGTCATTAAAACATTTATTTCTAAGAGGAACTTGAAGCAAAAGTGAAAAGACTGAAAAGTCTTTAGTTTCACTTGTAAAAGAGGGACAATTTAGACACACTGTTTTATACAAATTCTGTTAGATTGTTTAATAGATGAATTTTAACACATTGTAAATATCCTGCTTAGTTGATTATTATTCAGATAAACAAAATATAACCTAAATAGCAAAGTCAAAAATGTGCTTTTTCACTCCAAGAAAACCATCTGTCCTCAAACAACTGCAGGGTAAGGTAACTTCATTATAGAAGTTAGATACTTGGAGTTGTGCTTTCAACTTGCCTAAAGCACTGTCTATAGATTAGAAGAGCTTTCTATTCCATTCTTTGCAGAATTTGCCTAAAGCAAAAGTTGAGTTCCAGAATGCTGTTGAGTGTCAGATTATTTATTCTCCAAAAACTAAAACATATTTACTAAATCAGTGTGCAAAACTTTATCATTTTTTCCTGAAAATTTGGGAAAATATATACCAATAACATATTCTTTTTAGAAAAATAATGTAACTGTATATACTGACCTAATACCTAATATTTATTTCACAAAAATAATCAATATTATAAAACTATATATTTAATTTAATACATATAACATAGTTTGTTTTGTTTTTCACAGCATATTGGCATTGTGGGAAAAATGAGTAAATATAAAAGAAAATTACTCCAATTCTCAATGAGCTTATTAAGTAGTTAGGAAGAAATAATTAAACATGAGCAAATTATAATGTTCTTTAAATATCAGTTTCTTCTTTTGTGAAAATACATGGAAAGGTTGTGAAGATAATGAAATAATACACAAAATATCTTTAGCAACATACCTGCCATATAGAAAACAGAACTAAACACTAGTTGTTTATAATTTTATTAAAAATATAAATGTAAACACTGTTATTTACACATTCATTTGACCATGATAAATTATAAACCACTTCTGGTTCAAGAACTGTGTTTTTGCTGAATACATGAAAAGCAAATGCTAAAGTGAAGAGCAGTCTACTTACATTTTGAAAGAAGGGACTTCTCAGCCCTTTTGTACACACATAAAACACTTTTCTGCCATTTCGCCTAATCATTACTCGCTTTTCCTCTTAAGGACAGAAAAAAAATGCTAAGATAGTCATTTCTCTGCACATAACTAAACCCCTGTTGTATCATTAAGTCAGAAAAAGGGTAATAAGAGCACAAAATTTAGATTTGAGGTAGAGACTAAGAAATGCATTGTAAGTTTTTCCAGAGAACTGATCAGGCAGTTGCAAGAATATAGTACGTTAACACAGACTGAAAAAGTGTTCACACTTCTGATTTAGTGACTATAGCTTGTAGTTATTTCCCACAGAAATGCGATAGAGGAAAGGGTATAATCATTAGGGCAGGATTCAGGCATAAGTACATTCCTAAGACAAATGCTATGCAGTGTCCAGAAAACACAATCCTTAGGACTTGGGCCAGTCCTCGGGCTGCGTTGAAAAAGAAACAGGGGTTCCACTCTGGTCTCTGGATGCCTAAGGCTAAATTTTAGAGATCAAAAGAGGGGAAATAATTTTTTGTACTTTAACATTTCAAATTTTATATTAGGAAGTGGATTTCATTTAGGAACTTACACTATAGGAAAAACATAATGGAATAAAATTGATGTCTCTAAATTTCTCTTTTTTCTTGTTTCCATTTTTTAATAAAACCATTGTTAATCAAATAGCAAATGAATATTTATTCTCTCTCATATATATCTATATATCTGCTATCTAATTATCTCTCAAATTCTTGAATGTTTACAAAAGCACTTGGTGAGTGGACCAGCTGGTCTTGGGTTATTTTTATTGATGACAGCAAATGGAGAACACATAGTTGAATCTTAGTTTGTCTGTGTGTACATGTGTGTGTCTTTTAATCAGTTTTCAGTCTGTTGACATTTAATGTAATGTGTGATATAGTTAGAAGTATACCATCTTGGAATTTGTTTTCTACCTATATCTTCCTGGTTTTTTGTGGTTGTTGATGTTGTTCTGATTGTTATTTTCTCTCTTTTCTGCCTTCTTGGTGACATGAATGTTTTTAAATGTTTTATTTTAAATATTTTATTTAATTTTGAGCTATACTCCTTTGTGCAATTTTTAGTGGTTGCTGTAGAGTTTAAAATATGACTCTTAAACTTACTCTATTTTATTTGAAATAAAACTACAGTACTTCACAGAACATGTGAGAACCTTATATCAATAAAACTTTATTTTTGTTTGTTTTTGTCTTTCATCATTTTAAAGATCTCTTTCCAATGTTTTCTTGTCTCTACTATTTCTGATGAGGCATCAGCCATTCTATGTAATACAACTTTTTTTGTTGCTGTAAGTTTTAAAGATTTCACATTATATTTGATTTTTAGCAGTTTGTCTATGATACCCACGGCGTCGGGGTGGGGAGGGGGATCCTCTTATTAACTATACTGGCTAGGTTTTGCTGAACTTTCTAAATCCCTTAAGTGATTATTAGGAATTGAATCCTATTCCTCAAAAAGACATGTTCAAGTCTTAACTCCAGTTCCTGTGGGTGTGGACTCATTTGCAAATAGGATCTTCAAATATTTGAATGAGGCCAAATTGAATTCTGGTAAGTCTCCAGCATGACTGGAGTCTATATAAAAATTAAATCTGGATATGGAAGTACAAGCCACAGGAGGAGTCAGAAAAGAGAGAGATTGCCCTGTGATGGAGGATTGCCAACAAGCCATTATCAGAACATTGCAACTTTGGAGAAGACTTGGCCTACCAATATCTTGTGCTTTCAAAAGTCAGTTGTCTTGTATACAGAAATTGAAAAATTAATTTAGAAAACATGTACATGTCTATACAAACTTTTAGTTTTCAAATTGTGAACCAATGAATTCTTTTTGTTTAAGCAAACCAGTTTGTGGTGTTTGGCCTAGCAGCCCTGGTAAACCAAGGCATTGATGTTTACCACCAAATTTGAAAACTTAGTCAATATTTCAAATATTTTTTCTACCACATTCTCTCTATCTTTTTCTCTTTCTCTCTTCTCCTTAGGTGATTCTGATGACATATACAATTAACCATTTGATAATTCTTTGAGTCACTAGACTATGCTATTTGTCTTAAAATTACTTTTTCTTTTTTCAAATGAATAATTTTGTTTGATCTGCCTTCGTGTTTCCTAACACTGTGGTTTTCCACAGGCTACATAATGATGTTAGTATTATTGATATACATATACACACTTTTTGTTATTTTCACCATATATTCATTTAAATACATGATCAAATTTATTAGAACTGCTTTAATGTTTTTGAATGCTAACTCCAATAATTGGATCATCTCTCTCTCTCTTCCTCTTCTCTCTCTCTCACCCTCTCCTTGCTGCCTAGGTAATAATAGATCACATTTTTCTTCATCTTTGCATAAGTAGTAGTTGTTTTTGTTTTTTAACTGTATGCCTGATGTTATGAATGATAGTAGGCAATTTAAAAGTTACTGAGTTCTCTTTTGACAGCTAAGTTACTATCAGAACTTCTCAGTCTTGTCAGTCTTCGTGTTATTATTGGGTGGGTCCATTTTTTTTTTTCTTAGTCCTAGAGCATGGTGCTTTCTCAAGGACAGGGCTTTGCTGAAGTCCCTATTGAATGCTTAAGGTATTAAGTGAGATCTCTCCTCCCTGGATGGGCCAGAAGCCCAAACAGTACTGCATGACATCTAGTACTTTTTATTCATTTCTCAATTCTCTTATAAGATATAGTATTAGTCAGCCAAAGGGGTGCTGATGGAAAATACCAGAAATCTATTGACTTTTATAAAGGGTATTTATTTGGGGTAGAAGCTTACAGTTACCAGGCCATAAAGTGTAAGTTACTTCCCTCAGCAAAGTCTGTCGCCATATGTTGGAGCAAGATAACTCAATATCTGCAAGGGTTCAGCCTCCCTCTTCCTCTGAAGGCTCTGTGGTCTCAGCATCTTCCAATATCAGTTGTAGGCTGGGATAAGTCTTGTCCCTCTCCCAGGGCTCATTTCCCTCCAGGCTTAGCTGCTCAGGGCTCTGGTCTCTACAGCTGCAAACTATAGGTGCACAGCTCGTCTCTCTACCTGTGGCCTTTGCTGTGTCTAATGGAACCTTCTGTTTCCTTACATATCTGCTTCTCTGTGTTCTTCTCCTGCATGTTTACTTCCCAGGGCTCCAGCTCAAAAACTCTAACCTCCTTTCTCTGTGATGTGGTTATTCTGGGTCCCCACCCACCAAGGGGGCATGGACTCAACATGCTACTGATGTGGCCCAATCAAAGCAAGTAAAAGGGAAACCTCTGAATCCAATATAATCTAATATGCCCAGAGGAAAAGACCAGTTCACAAACATAACCCAAAATCTATTTTTGGAGTTCATAAAAAAATAACAAAATGCTACAGACATCTTCACTAGTTCTCATAGGGTATTGCCCTGCCCCACAAGTGACCTATCCCTCATCAAGGATCCATGGTGGAACCCATTCACATTTCTGAGCCTCTTCTCCTTTGTCCTATGCCATGAATTTCAGCACTTCACCTGCTTTTAATTCCAAACTTCACCACTACTAAAGGACTGCAGTTATTCAAATTGTTAAAAAATTGTCCCCAAGCAAAAAGCAGGAGTAATTGTGAAGCTCACTTCATGTTTTCCCCTCTCTCAGCCTCACAGGCTGGCGTTGCTTATTGTTAATGCCTGAAAATAGTGGCCTCATTCCATTTTTTTGTGTGTTTGTGTGTGAAAGGAAAAGTCTGGTTTAAGGAACTATCTCTTGGCCTAAAGCAAAATTATTGACATCTATATTTAAGGTAAAAAAAGTATTGGGTAACAAAAATTAAAATTTTCACATTCATGATAGTTGGTATTCACCTAAATTGTCACATTTCAAAAGAACTTTAGTGAAGAATCATTTAATTAACCTATAGAAGGCATATTAAATACTTTTATATATTTCACATTATTATGTATGTAAAATTAAATATATTTCACAGAATTTGTGGCTAAGGGAGTTTAAATAACTTGCATAATGTTATAACATTTATCATTACCTCCAATGTAATTTTAATATTTGTGTTCTGGTCATTGCTCATTGACATGGATAATGTTTACTTGTAAAAAATAAAGTTTTGCCATTTCATTATAATAAAATTGGTTCTTTATAGTATATATTTTTAGTAGCCCAAGAAGTGATTAATAGCCACATCTGTTGTGCCCTATGGACATTATTTTAATTTCTTAGCTGTTAAATCAGATATCATGCATTGGGTTGGGTTAACGACAGGAATTTATTAGCTCATGGTTTCAGAAGCTAGAGGCTTGCTTCTTACTGGGTTGGAATCTTCTGGCTGGCCAGCAACCTTTGGGGTTCTATGGCTTTTCCATCATGTGGCAATGCACATGGCAATGTATTCTCCTTTCTTCCCCGAGTTCCACTGATTTCCAGCTTCTGGCTGCTCCCAATGACTTTCCACTCCATTTGACTTCCACTCTATTTATAAAGGACTCCAATAATCCAGATAGCTAAGCCTCACCTTAACTGAAGTAACATCTTTAAGATATCTTCTTTTTAAAATATATACACTTTTATTAGAGAAGTTGTGAGCTTGCAAAATAATCATGCATAATATGCAGAATTCCCATACATTACCTGTCCACCAGTACTTACAGTGTTGTGGAACGTATGTTACATATTATGAAAGAACATGATCAGACTATTACCACTACCAATGGTCCATAGGAAACATTTGGCATATTTTTCTATGCTCCCCCTAACATTAACACAATGTATAAAATATCTCATTTATAATGAATCCACATCCTCCAGAATGCAGACCAAGAACATATCCAAACTGAGTTACACAATTCAATCCACATCAGACACTAATTTGAAAATTAGCTTTATTTTTCTGTGATATTACTAAAGTATTTGTGACTCTTTTATAACTAACTCTTCATCAGTAATGGGTTACCAAGCACTGTAAATATATAAAAAATTGCTTTCATAATTCTGCATAAAAATCCATAATCCAGCCTGTAGAGACCCTGATTCCAGATCACGCCACTTTCTACTGTGCCATCCTCCATATTCTTCATGCTCCTGGGATACGGGTATTTTTTCCAATTTCCAAATATCAAACTCCGTTCTGCTTCTGGGTGTTTGTTACTCTATTACCTTTGCCTAAGCCATCTTTCTTTCTCTGGCAGCCTCTCACAATCATGGTCATTCTTCAAGTCTAGCTTTAATTTTTCTTTCCCAGGAGAGCTTTCTCTTACTTTCAAGATTTGCTTTGATTTCATTCATATATTCTCTTAAGATATTTTGTACTATTCCTTCAAAGCAATTACAGACATTAATTAGCTGTAGTTATGTTATTTTAATATAAATCTTTACCCACTGCTAAAAAGTAATCTCCAATATTAAAGGAACCATCTTTTTTGTGTTCAGAACTGTGTTCTAGGCACTTAGTATAGTGTCTTATATTTTATGGATATTTGTTGACTTCATTCATTCATTCATTCATTCAGTTGACTCATGTAAGCTAGAGTTAATAAATTAACATGTCTAATTATTAGCTACTCATATGACCCCTGCACTAAAGTGTATCACATGGGTGAATTGTATATTTGCCTGAATACTAGCTGGAAGATCATCTCTTCCAATTCTGTATCATTATACCAATATTTAACAATAATTTACATATTGTTTAATGTGCCTTTGCTGAAGAGACCAACAGTTGCAAGTATAAAGGGAAGAAGGTTGTCAGAAAAATTAGGATATAAATTTATAACTTTTTATTATGTAATAGTCTTATTCCCTCATTTTTTAACCAAATTCTAAAAAGGAAACATATTTTAAGTTTATTTGGAAGTAGAAAATGTGGATATATGACTTAAATTAGAGTTTTATTCATTTGTATGGGTTCAAAAATATTCTGTCTACAAAAAGCAGGTATAGGTTAAATACACTAGAGAATTGTCTTAAATAAATGTATGGTTTTAAATGTTCAACAAAACTAATATTTTTATACACACATTAATATTTTGCATAAATTTCCATTTTTTATAAATATGTAAAATATTAAGACAATAATCAGCTCAATGAAAGCATCATGAATTAAGTGAAGTTTTATTACATCTTTGGCAAGGTCATAATTCCAAACCACCCTTAAATCCAGTAATATATGTACTCAGTTACATTTTTACTCTAAATTTATTTTCCACATTACTATAAAGTTTAGGAGCTGAATACTGTATATGAAAATTCACATGCTGAAGACTTATCCTATTAAATGGAAATTTATAAAGTGAAAGTTTATGGTATGCAGACAACCTTTTCCAAGAATAAGCACATTTTCCTCGAACTTCATCTACTTAGTTCTAGACTAGGTCTGAATATCTGATGAAAACTTGTATTTGCAAATGTCTATTATTTCCCAAAGGGTACAGAGGTTTTATTAGACCTCCTATTTCTAAGTTTTGACTGCTTGAATTCCTCAGAGCAGATTCTATTCAGTTATTCTAATCTTTCCTTTATTAAATATAAAGACATCACCATATTATTATTGTTTAGATACTTCAATTCATCCACTTATTTTCAACAAAGATACTACTTCTTTATTTATTTGACTTGCAGATAAAATTCTTGCCATCTTGGTTATGAATCTTAATCGCGATATGGTTTATAAATCCCTCTTGAAGCTAATTAAAAAAACTACTTTACTTCTATGTTCTGCGTATTTAGTATCTTTAATGAGTGGGCTAAGCAAATATGACAGATAAAGAGGAAGGGAGACAGAAAGAGAGAAAGAACAGAGACACTATTAATTTCATTATTTGCCAAATTAGTAATGACTAAATATTTCCTGAACAGTTTTCAGAGTTTTAGAAGCACATGGACTATTCAGAAACAAAGAATAATTATTGGGGCCAAGTTGTAAAGGAATTATATTATTTTGAAGAAAATAATATTTCACAGAAAAGTCAAGTCTGAAAAGAAGAACCCACTTTTAGATGTGTGATGTAATAGCAATCCTGAGACTCATAATCTCCAAACACTGGTAGGGAGACTCACCTGCCAAAAATTGTTCCTATTTGGTGTCACAGTAATTGTCAATGTTGTTGTATCCTTAAGCATGGTGAGTCCCCCCAGGTGCCATGCTCATTCAGGCATTGTACACTTTTCTCCAGGTTGTCAGAGTAAGCTTACTTTTGTCAAATCTGACTTACTTGTGAGACCACATAGACCATTACTGAAAGAGGCAAAGGAGTTGAACATTTAGAGAAGAGATCAGGACAGAAATGATGTTCAAATTTCTTAACAGGGAATAAGTTGGAGAAATAAGACTTCCTAAAAACACTAGAAAGAAAAAGGAAAGAAGACATTGGTAGTCCTTGACAAAATATGGCAATAGAGATAGATATAAATCACTACTGGATGCTCCTAATCAGATAAATATAGAAGATGAGGTCCTGAGACCACATATTTGCTCACTTGGAACATTTTAATAAACTAAGGAGTTTAATGGAATTGCATGGTTGCTCCTAAATCGTGCTGGAGAAAGTGTGGAAAGAAAAGGTTTTGAATTCCCAATTCTAGCATCACATAAGTAACCTGAAAACTTCTATATCTGTGCTGAAAGAACCTTTATCTCCTTTATTCACGTCTTTGTGATTTCTGAAAATCAAACCCAAAGTCTCATTCTATGAGTTTCTGAATTACAATGCAAATCAAATTAAATTCCCAAACTTGTACTGTGTCTTTTGTTAAAGTGAGAGCATTGATTGAGAAGAAATGTGATCCTGAATATTGTAATGGATGGATGGATGGGTGGGTGGATGGATGCATAGATAAAATATATTGAAAGATAATGATGAAAATGAGGACATAGAACCTGCTGAGTTTTCTTTGACAGCAGAAACAGATCTTTTCCTTCTGCATAATGAAGTTAGCCATCTTCTGCCTGATGAATCTTTAATTACTTACTTGTAAGAAGTTGCCTTTCAAGGCACTGCTGATTCCTTTAGGACCTATCCCTGCCATCAACCTCTGCTTCTAGACATAGAACTAGACTTCAGTCCCAGCCAGCTTAAAAGGGTAAGGTACTAAATGTGATCCACAGGAAAGTATTCTACACTTCAAAAAAACTGCATGCTTTTTCCAATTTATATGGGCAGAAATTTGGGGAATAATGTGGTAATGGATCATAATGGTGAAAGGAATGTGAAGTTCTATCAGGCTGGATTTTATTGATATAGGCTCACTAAGGGGAGAATATTTTTACTTAGTGTTTTATCTAAAGGGGTTAGAATGAGCTTTAACAGTTCATTTTGTTGCTTGGATGAAACATGGACCTAAATGACATTGAAATGCCAGAACTGTCCTGATATATTGTAGAGGAAGGTATCTAAAGGCCTAGGAATATTGAAATTTTAGCTAGTATTTATCATGTAAGACCTGTTCAGCCACCCTAGGAAAGTCCAGAGAACACACCTTTCACAAAAACTGTGAAAAATAAAATTGTTAGTGAAGCTCCAGCATATGCCAGCAATTTCAGTGGAGATATCTACCATTGAACTAGAATCTTTAAATGCAATGGGATAATGAACTCCTGAGATAGTCAAGTTTTGGCAATTAACCACCAAAGACAAGGTGATAATGATTACTGTAATGAACCCCAGAGACAAATGGCATTGGCTAATGCATCATGGTTCTCTAGAAAAGAAATAAATGGATAGTCTACTAAATTCTGATTTGATCTGTACAAGTGGAAGAGTTCCAGGACTAGTGAATAGAAGTCTAACTTGAATCATCAAAACAGAAGTTTAAAACCTTTTTATCAATTCCTGAAGATGAACCAAGTTACAAACCCAGAGTCCCTTAAATGAAGGATACATTGGATTGCCTTGAGGAAGGACCCTGCTACACTGCTAAAAGTGTATACTCTTGATTTTTCTCTCAGCCTTCCCCATGGGATTCATAGCCAATTACTAGGGTTACTATGCATTGGGTAAAGGTAAATAATCAGACTTTTCAGAGATTATTTGACACTGGCTAGTTCCTGGAGACCCAAAATATCACTGTGGCCAACCACTTAGAGTAGGGGTTTCTGGAGGCCAGGTTATAGAGTATTAACTTGGGGCTCTCTCACAGTGTGCATAGTGGGTTGCTGAACCCATTCTGTGGTTATTTCCCCAGTTCCAGAATGTATAATTGGAATAATATACTCTGCAATGGGAAGAATCCCCACTTGTTTCCCTGACCTGTGAAATGAGGAATATTATGGTAGGAAAGGCCAAGTGGAAGCCACTAGAAATGCCTGTACCAAGCAGAAATAATAAATCAAAGCAATACCACATTCTTTAAAGGACTGCTTAGATTAGTACTATTGGAGAGCACCTGTAAAATGAGAGAGTAAAATGAGGTGATTCCCACCTCATCCCTAATCAACTCGCCTATCTGGCCTGTGTAGAAAACAGATGGGTCTCTGACCACAGTGGAGTGAAGCTGGAAATTTGCAAGGGTCAGAGACCCAGATTTCATACCACAATTTGGAAATTAAACAGCACACTCTTAGAAAAACAGTGGGTCAAAGAGGAAATCTCAAAAGAAATCAATGACTACCTTGAAACAAATGATAATGATAACACAACATACCAAAATTTATGGGATGCAGCAAAAGCAGTACTGAGAGGGAAATTTATAGCCATAAATTCATATATCAAAAAAGAAGAAAGAGCAAAATTGAAGAACTAACTGCATATTTGGAGGAATTAGAAAAAAAAGAACAAAGTAATCCAACAGGAAGAAGAAGGAATGAAATAACAAAGATAAGAGCAGAACTAAATGAAATAGAAAATAAGAAAGCACTTGAAAAGATAAACAAGACCAAGAGCTGGTTTTTTGAGAAGATCAAAAAAATTGACAAACCTTTAGCGAGACTAACAAAGAAAAAAAGAGAGAAGATGCAAATACACAAAATAAGAAATGAGAAAGGCAATATCACCACTGGCCCCACAGAAATAAAGACTATCATAAGAGGATACTTTGAAAAACTATATTCCAACAAAAATGACAATTCAGAGGAAATGGACAAATTCCTAGAAACACATAAGCAGCCCATATTGACAAAAGAAGAAATTGATGATCTTAACAAACCAATCACAAGTAAAGAGACAGAATCAGTCATTAAAAACCTCCCAACTAAGAAGAGCCCAAGGCCAGACTGCTTCACAGGTGAATTCTACAAAACATTCCGGAAAGAACTAACACCAATCCTGCTGAAACAATTCCAAAAAATCGAAACAGAAGGAACATTGCCTAACTCCTTCTATGATGCCAACATTACCCTAGTAACCAAAGCCAAACAAAGACACCACAAGAAAGGAAAATTACAGACCAATTTCTCTAATGAACCTAGACGCAAAAATACTTAACAAAATACTTGTTAATCATATTCAACAACACATTAAATGAATTATACACCACGACCAAGTCGGATTCATTCCAGGTATACAAGGATGGTTCAACATAAGAAAATCAATCAATGTAATACACCATATAAACAGACTGAAGGAAAAAAATCACATGATTATTTCTATAGATGCAGAAAAAGCATTTGACAAAATATAGCACCCTTTCTTGATAAAAACACTCCAAAAGATTGGAATACAAGGAAATTTTTTGAACATGATAAAGAGTATATATGAAAAACCTACAGCCAACATTGCTTACAATGGAGAAATCCTAAAATCCTTCCCTCTAAAGTCAGGAACAAGACAAGGATGCCCATTGTCTCCCCTTCTATTAAACATTGTCTTAGAAGTACTTGCTCGAGCACTGAGGCAAGAACCAGATATAAAAGGCATTCAAATTGGAAAGGAAGAAGTCAAAATTTCATTATTTGCAGATGACATGATCCTATAGATAGAAAACCCTGAGAGATCTACAACAAAGCTTCTAGAACTCATAAATGAGTTTAGTAAAGTCGCAGGTTATAAGATCAATGCACAAAAATCAGTAGCATTTCTGTACACTAATAATGAGCAAGATCAGGAGGAAATCAAGAATCAGATACCATTTACAATAGTAAATAAAAAAATCAAATATTTAGGAATAAATTTAACTAAAGATGTAACAAACTTATACACTGAGAACTATACAAGACTGTTCAAGGAAATCAAAGAAGACCTAAATAAATGGAAGAATATTCCTTGTTCATGGATAGGAAGACTAAATATTATTAAGATGTCTATCCTACCAAAACCAATCTACACATTCAATACAATCCCAATAAAAATCAACACAGCCTTCTTTAAGGAACTAGAAAAATTAACTATGAAATTTATTTGGAAAGGAAAGAGGCCCTGAATAGCCAAAGATATATTGAAAAAGAAAAACGAAATTGGAGGAATCACACTACCTGACTTCAAAACATACTACAGAAGTGTCTGGACATCGATTTGGAGGGAAGGTAACAGAGAGGATTCGTCTGTGAAATATACACGGAGATCCCAGCTACCTGCAGAGGATTCCCTTCTTGGGTAGGCGGAGACGAGGCATCTAGCCCCGCTCGGTGGGGCTGAGCCAGGCCGGGCCGGGCCGCGGTAGCGTTTGGAGCCGGGCGGGGCCGGTGCAGGCCCCGGCTGCGGGCCGCGGTAGCGCTTGGAGCCGGGCGGGGCCGGTGCAGGCCCCGGCTGCGGGCCGCGGTAGCGCTTGGAGCCGGGCGGGGCCGGTGCAGGCCCCGGCTGCGGGCCGCGGTAGCGCTTGGAGCCGGGCGGGGCCGGTTCAGGCCCCGGCTGCGGGCCGCGGTAGCGTTTGGAGCCGGGCGGGCCCGGGTCAGGCCGCGGCGGGTACGGAGCCGGGCAGGGCCGGTCCAGGCCGCGGTGGCGGGAGGTGGATGCCGGAGCCGGCTGGGCCGCTGTGGCGAGCGGAGCTGGGCGGAGCCAGGCCAGGCCAAGGCGGCGTGAGGAGCCGGGCAGAGCCGGTCCAAGCCTCCGCGGCGGGCGGAGCCGGGCCTGCGGAGGGGTTTCTGTTTTTTTTTGTTTTTTTTTGTTTGTTTGTTTGTTTTTTGTTTTGTTTTTTTTTTTTTTTTAATTTTACTTAATTTTTTTTTTTTTTTTTTTTTTTTTTGAGCATCTGCAGTACTGGGGAGTTCGTGGGCCCTGGGCGGCCTATTGGGGGTTTGTGGGAAGGGAGGTGCTTGCAGACCCATTTGGGCAGACAGACGGGGGGGGTTTAGGGCAAAGCGGGGGGAAGTTGTTGTTTTAGATAGTGTTGCAATTGTGACACGTGTGTACCTGTATCTCTCTTCTCCCTATCCGTTCCCCACCGTTTGCCCATCCTCTTTTTCTTTCTTCCTTTCTTCTTGCCTTTCTTTTTTCTTTATTATAATTAGTTTGTTTTTTTTTTTTGTTTTTTTTTTTCGGTTTTCTCTTTCCCTCTTGTCCCTCATCTTCCACTTATTTTTACTTTAATTCAAGTATACAATAGGTGCTACAGGGAACACCTCACATCTGCTGGGTTTTCCCATCCTCCACTGCCTCATTTCTGTGTGAACTGATTTAGGCTACCTACACTATCCCCCTTCCCCTGCATCTTGATATCCACTATCATCTACTGTCTCTCCTATATTCCACCCCCCACCTCCCGTTCTTTGATCCACAAAGTGTCTAACTCTTAATTTCTAATACCTTTGTTCTGTTTTCTGTCTATTATCCACTCTTGAAACTATTACCTTTCTTTTCTTTTTCCCTCTCTCATGAAAACAATAGCTGTGTAGTTCATACCATATTCCTCCCAAATTCAGTCATCAACTTCATAAAAGGTACTCTACCTACAGCTATAACTCTATACAATCTACATGAATCTAACCTCCATCCTTCCAGATCTCATATTCCTGCTTTATTAACATACATCACCAATACAACTTTACACTTTTCCCTTGCTTACACAATTGCCTTTCCCCAACACTAATACTTTCCTCTAAAGTGAACTTAACCAACAACAAGTAACTAGAATAAGAAGAAAAAAGTGACAAAGAGAAGATATAACACCTGTGCAAAAATAACAACTAATTAACCTCCAAGAGCAGACAAAGAAGCTAAGGAACTGATTAAATTCGTCAAAATAAAGAGATGACCAGAAAGCAACAAAAATCTACGAACCAAACCAATAATCAGGAAAACATGGCTGAATCCAATCAACAAACCAATAATCACGAAGGGGAGCAAAACTTGGCACAAGCAATGAAAGATCTCAGAACATTTATCACCGACAAATTTGATGCAGTAATGAAAGAGGTTAACAACATGAAGACATCACTTGGAGGGGAAATTGCAGACATACGCAAAAACATAACAGATATGATGGGAATGAACACCACAGTTCAAGAAATCAAAAATACACTTGCAGCAAATATCAGCAGACTAGAAGAGACAGAGCAGAGAATTAGTGATGTAGAAGACAGTACATCAGAAATCAAACAGATAGTAGAAGGGGTCAATAAGAAGATAGAAAAAATCCAATTAGGATTTAGGGACCTGAATGACAATGCAAAACGCTCAAACATACGTATTATAGGCATTCCAGAAGGTGAAGAGAAGGGAAAGGGGTCAGAAAGAGTGTTGCAGGAAATAATGACTGAAAACTTCCCAAATCTACTGAAAGAGACAGATGTACATATCCAAGAAGCACAGCGCACTCCACAAGTCATAAACCCCAACAGGCCCACCCCAAGACATATACTTGTCAAATTATCCAATGCTCAAGACAAAGAGAAGATCCTAAAAGCAGCAAGAGAAAAGAAAACCATCACATACAAGGGAAGCTCAATTAGATTAAGTGCTGATTTCTCTTCTGAAACCATGGAGGCAAGAAGACAGTGGTATGATATAGTCAAGGTACTAAAGGAAAAAAATTTCCAACCAAGAATACTCTATCCAGCTAAACTAGCATTCAAACATGATGGAGAGTTCAAAATATTCGCAGACAAACAGAAACTGAAAGAGTATACCAATAAGAAACCTCCCCTTCAAGAAATTCTAAAGGGAGTTCTGCAGGAAGAAAGGAAAAAACAGGAAAGGCAAAGTTGGAGGAGAGTATAAGACCAACAACAACAACAAAAAAGACAAAAAAAAAATATACAAACAAAATATGACAAACACAAATCCAATCAAAATATGGCTAACACAAATAATTCCTTGATAGTAATAACACTGAATGTCAATGGATTAAACTCACCTATCAAAAGATTCAGACTGGGACACTGGATAAGGAAATATGACCCATCCATATGCTGTCTACAAGAGACACATCTTAGACCCAGAGACGCATGGAGATTGAAAGTGAAAGGCTGGAAAACAATCATACAAGCTAACAATAACCAAAAAAAGGCAGGAGTAGCTATATTAATATCAGACAAAATAGACTTTAAATGTGAAACAACTGTGAGAGACAAAGAAGGATACTACATTTTAGTCAAAGGGAAAATCTGTCAAGAAGATCGAACAATCATAAATATCTATGCCCCTAACAAGGGTGCCTCTAAATACGTCAGGCAAACGCTGGAAAAACTAAGTGAAAGAATAGATACATCTACAATTATAGTGGGGGATTTTAATACACCACTATCAATTCTGGACAGAACATCTCAAAAGAGAATCACCAAAGACACAAAACATCTGAATAGTATATTAGAGGAGCTCGATCTAATAGACATATATAGATCGCTACACCCAAACACAGCAGGATATACATTTTTCTCAAGCGCACATGGATCATTCTCCAAGATAGATCATATGCTAGGCCACAAAGAAAGGCTGAACGAATTCAGAAAGATTGAAATCATACAAAACATTATCTCTGACCACAGTGGAGTCAAGCTGGAGATTTGCAAGGGAAAGAAGCCCAGATTTCACACCACGATTTGGAAATTAAACAACACACTCTTAGAAAAACAGTGGGTCAAAGAGGAAATCTCAAAAGAAATCAATGACTACCTTGAAACAAATGATAATGATAACACAACATACCAAAATTTATGGGATGCAGCAAAAGCAGTACTGAGAGGGAAGTTTATAGCCATAAATTCATATATCAAAAAAGAAGAAAGAGCAAAAATTGAAGAACTAACTGCACATTTGAAGGAATTAGAAAAACAACAACAAAGTAACCCAACAGGAAGAAGAAGGAAGGAAATAACAAAGATAAGAGCAGAACTAAATGAAATAGAAAATAAGAAAGCACTTGAACAGATAAACAAGACCAAGAGCTGGTTTTTTGAGAAGATTAACAAAATTGACAAACCTTTAGCAACACTAACAAAGAAAAAAAGAGAGAAGATGCAAATACACAAAATAAGAAATGAGAAAGGCGATATCACCACTGACCCCACAGAAATAAAGACTATCATAAGAGGATATTTTGAAAAACTATATTCCAACAAAAATGACAATCTAGAGGAAATGGACAAATTCCTAGAAACACATAAACAGCCCATATTGACAAAAGAAGATATTGATGATCTTAACAAACCAATCACAAGCAGAGAGATAGAATCAGTTATTAAAAATCTCCCAACTAAGAAGAGCCCAGGGCCAGATGGCTTCACAGGTGAATTCTATAAAACATTCCGGAAAGAACTGACACCAATCCTGCTGAAACTATTCCAAACCATCGAAACAGAAAGAACATTACCCAACTCCTTCTATGATGCCAACATTACCCTAGTACCAAAGCCAAACAAAGACATCACAAGAAAGGAAAATTACAGACCAATTTCTCTAATGAACCTAGACGCAAAAATACTTAACAAAATACTTGCTAATCGTATTCAACAACACATTAAACGAATTATACACCACGACCAAGTGGGATTCATCCCAGGTATGCAAGGATGGTTCAATATAAGAAAATCAATCAACGTAATACACCATATAAACAGATTGAAGGAAAAAAATCACATGATTATATCTATTGATGCAGAAAAAGCATTTGACAAAATACAGCACCCTTTCTTGATAAAAACACTCCAAATGATTGGAATACAAGGAAATTTTTTGAACATGATAAAGAGTATATATGAAAAACCTAAAGCCAATATTGTTTACAATGGAGAAATCCTAGACTCCTTCCCTCTAAACTCAGGAACAAGACAAGGATGCCCACTGTCGCCGCTCCTATTTAACATTGTCTTAGAAGTACTTGCTCGAGCACTGAGGCAAGAACCAGAAATAAAAGGCATTCAAATTGGAAAGGAAGAAGTCAAAATTTCATTATTTGCAGATGACATGATCCTATACATAGAAAACCCTGAGAGATCTACAACGAAGATTCTAGAACTCATAAATGAGTTTAGTAAAGTCGCAGGTTATAAGATCAATGCGCAAAAATCAGTAGCATTTCTGTACACCAATAATGAGCAAGATCAGGAGGAAATCAAGAAACAAATACCATTCACAATAGTAAATAAAAAAATCAAATACTTAGGAATAAATTTAACTAAAGAGGTAAAGAACTTATACACTGAGAACTATACAAGATTGTTCAAGGAAATCAAAGAAGACCTAAATAAATGGAAGACTATTCCTTGTTCATGGATAGGAAGACTGAACATTATTAAGATGTCTATCCTACCAAAATTGATCTACACATTCAATGCAATCCCAATAAAAATCAATGCAGCCTTCTTTAAGGAACTAGAAAAACTAACTATGAAATTTATTTGGAAAGGAAAGAGACCCCGAATAGCCAAAGACATACTGAAAAAGAAAAACGAAATTGGAGGAATCACACTACCTGACTTCAAAACATACTATAAAGCTACGGTGGTGAAAACAGCATGGTATTGGCATAAGGAGAGACATATAGACCAATGGAATCGAATTGAAAGCTCTGATATAGAACCTCACATATACAACCACATAATATTCGATAAAGCCACCAAACCCTCTCAACTGGGAGAGAGTGGCCTATTCAACAAATGGTGTCTGGAGAACTGGATAGCCATATGTAGAAGAATGAAAGAGGATTACCATCTCACACCTTATACAAAGATCAACTCAAGATGGATCAAAGACCTAAATATAAAAGCCAAGACCATAAAAACCTTAGAAAGCAGTGTAGGGAAACATCTACAGGACCTTGTAATAGGTAATGGATTTATGAATATCTCACCAAAAGCACGAGCAGCAAAAGAACTAATAGATAAATGGGACTTCCTCAAAATTAAAGCCTTCTGCACCTCAAAGGAGTTTGTCAAGAAAGTAAAAAGGGAGCCCACACAGTGGGAGAAAATATTTGGCAATCATATATCTGATAAGAAACTTATAACTTGCATATATAAAGAACTCCTACATCTTGAAAATAAAAAGATAAACAATCCATTTAAAAAATGGGAAAAAGACTTAAACAGACACTTCTCCGAAGAAGAAATACAAATGGCAAGAAAGCACATGAAAAAATGTTCCAAATCTCTAGCTATCAGGGAAATGCAAATCAAAACCACAATGAGATACCATCTTACACCCATAAGATTGGCAGCTATGAAAAAAACAGAAGAATACAAGTGCTGGAGAGGATGTGAAGGAAGGGGAACACTCATCCACTGCTGGTGGGAATGCAGAAGGATCCAACCATTCTGGAGAACAGTATGGCGGTTTCTCAAAAAACTAGCCATAGATTTGCCATATGACCCAGCAATACCACTGCTGGGAATATACCCAGCAGAACTGAAAACAAGAACACAAACCAATATATGTACACCAATGTTCATAGCAGCATTGTTCACTATTGCCAAAAGTTGGAATCAACCCAAATGCCCATCAACAGACGAGTGGATCAATAAAATGTGGTATATACACACAATGGAATACTACTCGGCTGTAAGAACAAACACACTACAAACACATGTGATAACATGGATGAATCTTGAGAACCTTATGTTGAGTGAAGCAACCCAGACATTGAAGGACAAATACTACATGACCTCAATGATATGAAATAAACAAGCTGCCCTAGATAGCAAGAGACTGAACGATAGGCTTGCAGGAAATCGGAGGGTGGAGGAAGGATATGAGCCGATGTCTGCAGGGGTGGAATTTAAGACGAGATGGTGGTAAGTATGAACACAAAGAAGAGATAAAAGGGGGGCAAGGGGTTGCCTTTGCTTGGGGCTTTGCGGGTTTGAGGGTGGCTGGGGAGGGACGGGTGGGTAACGTTGCCCAAAAGTGGGGGGAGGGAGGGGTAGCATACGAACCAGGAGAGGGTCAGGTGTTGGTGGAGAGTAAAATGCCGAGAAAATCATATCAAAATATAATAAAGAGGGTTACCTGTTTAGAATGCTCGGAGGGGAGGGTCTGATGCAGGACGGGCTCCTGGGGAATGTCTAAATGCTCATTCTGCCAGAGTGGGTGACACCATGGGGTAGAAACCCAAGTAGTGAGAGTGGGGGTGGACCCACATCCTGGGGAGGACTAATGCCATCCAATAGAGGGAACTGTATCCCTCGAGAGAAAGGGTGGCTCCCAGGGCATTGGGGCAGTTGAGCAAGTTAGGCCCTGAACACTATTCCATCTATCTCTGGAAGTGGCTCCTCAGGAAACGGAGGTTGGCTATCACTGAGGGCACTAAGGTGGAAGGGAAAATGGACGTTAAATGTGTGGAACCAAAGTAAATGGGGGGTAAGAGAGGAGTTTCTTGAGAGTACACAAGGATGGATATAAAACATGTAATATTACACCATAACATATAGGAGATGACAGACTGATAATGTAAACCATAATGTAAAACATAGGATAACTAAAAATGTAAAGAACTGTGTATCCTAAAGTATGCACCATAATGTAAATACAGATGTCACCTTGTTAGAAAGCTAATGTCTCAGACTCTGTACATCACTTTAAGTAAATATGATATGAATAGGGCGTAAGAGTATCACTGTGGAAGGGAAAAGGTTTTCTGGTGGATGTGTGGGAGTGCTGTATATTATATATATACATTGCTGTGGTCTAGGACTCCTGTGAAGAAAAGCTGAATAATTAGGGGGGGGGGGGGGGAAAAGAAAAAAATAGGATGTGGAATTTTTTCAAGTCAACATTCTTTATCTAAGTTCTTTATCTAACTTTATCCAAGTTCTTTATCTATCCTTTAAACTCATCGCTATATGCCATTCCCTAGTAAGGGACCATGACATTATATTGGGCTTCAAATTTCGGGGAGTTCTGGATCACAGAGTGTTTCAACAATGGCAATGGAGGGATACTGGTATGGGATACCAATGACAGATGATATATGACTGACAGGGAGCTGTACAGAACATATGTCCAGGGTGCATGGTAATGTTTGGATATACTCATAGTGGCAACAATTAAAAACCACAGTAGGGGGGGTACTGGGTTCCTGGCCAGTGGTGCTCTGTCATGGTCCCTAGGGGAGCAGCGACAGTCTCCCAGGTACAGTGGTGGGGACCGGGAGGGAGTGAGGGTTCAACAGTGAGCCCCTGATTCTAATGACTATGCTTGTGAGCTGATAAACCTAAAATAATAACAAGGCCTAGAGCAACTTTGTGCCTGGGAATTTCCTTCTGTCAGCCTTCATGTTACTCAAATGTGGCCAGTCTCGAAGCCAAACTCAGCATGTAAATGCAACGCCTTCCCCCCAGCGTGGGATATGACACCCGGGGATGAGCCTCCCTGGCAACGAGGGACCACTATCAACTACCAACTGATGATGCAACTGGAAAATGACCTTATACGGAAGGTTCAATGCGGATCAGCAGAATATCCATGTCTACATAAAATACCATGACTTTAAAATGCTGTTTGACCTAAAGTAAGGGGGAAATGGAAAGGAGAAATGAGTTTATATGGCTACGAGTTTCTAAAAAAGAGTCTGGAGGCTGGCAGAAGGTTTGCCCTCATGCACAACTGAGCAGAGTCAGAGAGACAGATAAAGCAGATACAACCCCCAGATATTGGTTCCTTTGAGGGCTAAAGAGACCCATGGGAGTTATGGTCATGGCCGATGGGGTTAACTACCAGGGCAGATGGCCCCTCTTTGGAAATGGTGTTTATGTGTGATGAATCTGGACTCAGATGGGATCTCCCTTCATAAGACTTTCATGCTGATGTGCTGGAGGTGCAGTTAATGTTGGGGTTTAAGATATATTTAGGGGATTTGAATCTCTGGACTGACAATGTGATAGCCAGATCCTGAGCCTCAACAGACTCCAGCACCTACAATCTGATTTATTGGACTTACCACACTCAGCTAAGATGGAGGTGAAGAAGGACAACCACCACACCATGGAGCCTAGAGTGATTACAACTGAAAATGGGAGGATTGCATCCAGCATCCAGGTGGAATCTGAGCCTCCTCTTGACATAAAGGTGCAATGGACACAACCAATCCAGTGTCCACATAGAAGAGGTGGCATTGGATTGGGAAAAGTGGACATAATGGACAAAGGGTATGGGGAAAGGCAGGAAGAGGTGAGAGGTGGAGGCGTCTTCGGGACATGGAGCTGCCCTGGATGGTGCTTCAGAGGTAATCACCGGACATTGTAAATCCTCACAGGGCCTACATGATGGAATAGAGGAGAGTATGGGCCATGATGTGAACCAATGTATATGAGGTGCAGAGGTGCCCAAAGATGTACTTGCCAAATCCAATGGATGTGTCATGATGATGGGAACGAGTGTTGTTGGGGGGGGGGGAGAGGGGGGGTGGGGGGGTGGGGTTGAATGGGACCTCACATATATATTTTTAATGTAATATTATTACAAAGTCAATAAAAAATAAAAAAATTAAAAAAAAAAAAACAAAAAAAACATACTACAAAGCTACAGTAGTGAAAACAGCATGATATTGGCATAAAGAGAGACACACAGACCAATGGAATCGAATTGAAAGTTCTGATATAGAACCTCATATATATAGCCATATAATATTCGATAAAACCACCAAACCCTCTCAACTGGGAGAGTATGGCCTATTCAACAAATGGTGCCTGGAGAACTGGATATCCATATGTAGAAGAATGAAAGAGGATTACCATCTCACATCTTATACAAAGATCAACTCAAGATGGATCAAAGACCTAAATATAAGAGCCAAGACCATAAAGACCTTGGAAAGCAGTGTAGGGAAACATCTACAGGACCTTGTAATAGGAAATGGCTTCATGAATATCACACCAAAAGCATGAGCAGCAAAAGAACAAATAGATAAATGGGAATTCCTCAAAATTAAAGCCTTCTGCACCTCAAAGGAATTTGTCAAGAAAGTAAAAAGGGAACCCACACAATGGGAGAAAATATTTGGCAACCATATATCTGATAAGAGACTTATAACTTGCATATATAAAGAATTCATATATCTTGAAAATAAAAAGATAAACAACCCATTTAAAAAGTGGGAAAAGGATTTAAACAGACACTTCTCCAAAGAAGAAATACAAATGGCTAAAAAGCACATGAAAAAATGCTCCAAATCTCTAGCTATCAGGGAAATGCAAATCAAAACTACAATGAGATACCATCTTACTCCCATAAGATTGGCAGCTATGAGAAAAACAGAAGAATACAAATGCTGGAGAGAATGTGAAGAAATGGGAACACACATCCACTGCTGGTGGGAATGCAGAAGGATCCAACCATTCTGGAGGACAGTTTGGCAGTTTCTCAAAAAACTAACTATAGATTTGCCATATGACCCAGCAATACCTCTGCTGGGTATATACCCAGCAGAACTGAAAACAAGGACACAAACTGATGTATGTACACCAATGTTCATAGCAGCATTGTTCACTATCGCCAAAAGCTGGAATCAACCCAAATGCCCATCAACAGATGAGGGGATCAATAAAATGTGGTATATACATACAATGGAATACTACTCGGCTGTAAGAACAAATACACTACAAACACACGTGATAACATGGATGAATCTTGAGAACCTTATGTCGCGTGAAACAACCCAGGCATTGAAGGACAAATACTACATGACCTCAATGATATGAAATAAGCAAGCTGCCTCAGAGAGCTAGAGAATGGAAGATAGGCTTACAGGAAATCGGGGGGTGGAGGAAGGATGTGAGCCGACGTCTGCAGGGGTGGAATCTTATGATGAGCTGGCGGTAAGTATAAGCACAAAGAAGAGATAAAATGGGGGCAAGGGGTTGCCTTTGGGTGGGGCTTTGCGGGTTTGAGGGGGGCTGGGGATGGGCAGATGGGTAATATTGCCCAAAATATTGGGGGGAGGGAGGAGCAACATATGAACATAGGAGAGTGTCAGGTGTTGGTTGAGAGTAAAATGCTGAGAAAATCGTATCAAAATATAATTAGGAGGGTTACCTGTTTAGGATGCTCGGAGGGGATGGTCTGATGCGGGACGGACTCCTGGGGAATGTCTGAATGCTCATTTTGCCAGAGTGGGTTGTACCATTGGGTAGAGACCCAAGTAGTGAGAGTGGGGGTGGACCCACATCCTGGGGAGGACTAATGCCATCAAAAAAGAGGGAACTGTATCTCTCGAGAGAAAGGGTGGCTCCCAGGGCATTAGGGCAGTTGAGCAAGTCAGGCCCTGAACACTGTTGCAAGTATCTCTGGACGTGGCTCCTTGGGAAATGGAGATTGGCTGTCGCTGTGGGTCCCAAGGTGAGGGGTAAATGGATGTTGAATGGATGGAACCAAGGTAAATGTGGGGGTCAGAGAGGAGTTTCGTGAGAGTACACAAGGATGGATATAAAACATGTAATATTACACCAAAAACATATAGGGGACGACAGACTAATAATGTAAACCATAATGGAAAACATAGGATAACCAAAAATTTAGAAAACTGTATATCCTAAAGTATGGACCACAATGTAAGCACAGATGTCACCTTGTTTGAAAGCTGTTGTCTCAGGGTCTGTACATCAGTTTAAGTAAATATGATATGAATAAGTTATAAGATTATTGCTGAGGAAGGGAAAAGGTTTTATGGTGGATGTGTGGGAGTACTATATATTGTATATATGAATTACTGTGATCTAAGGCTCTTGTGAAGAGAAGCTCAATATTAGGAAAAAAGAAAAGAAAAAGATAGGATGTAGAATTTTTCCAAATCGATACGTGTTCTAGATCTAACCTTTAAACTCATCGCTATATTCCATTTTACTAGTAAGGGAACCTGACATTATATTGGGCTTCACTTTTCAGGAAGTTTTGGATCACAGAGTGGTTCAACAATGGCAGCAGAGGAATACTGGTATGGGATGTTATTGACAGGCGATATATGGTTGACAGGGAGTTATACAGGGCATATGTCCAGGGTGCATGGTAATGTTTGGATATACTTATAGTGGAAACAATTAAAAACAACAGCTGGGGGGGTACTGGGTTCCTGGCCGGGGGTGCTCTGTCGTGGTCCCTAGGGGAGCAGCGGCAGTCCCCCAGGTGCAACGGTAAGGACCAGGAAGGAATGAGGGTCCAACAGTGAGCCCCTGATACTAATGACTATGCTTTTGAGCCTATACACCTGAAATAAGAACAAGGCCTAGAGCAGCACTGTGCCTAGGATTTTCCTCCTGACAGCCTTCATGTTACTCAAATGTGGCCAGTCTCGAAGCCAAACTCAGCATGTAATTGCAATGCATTCCCCCCAGTGTGGGAAAAGACACTCAGGGATGAGTCTCCCTGGCACCGAGGGATCACTACCAAATACCAGCTGATGATGCAACTAGAAAATGACCTTGAATTAAAGGTTCAACGCTGACCAGCAGAATACCCCTGTCTACATATAATAACAGGAGTTTAAAATGCTATTTGACCTAATGTGAGGGGGAAATGGAAAGGAGAAATGAGTTTATATGGCTATGAGGCTCTAAAAAAGAGTCTGGAGGTTGTCAGAAGGATTGCCCTTATGCACACCTGAGCAGAGTCTCAGAGACAGATAAAGTAGATACAACCCCAGGTATTGGTTCTTTTGAGGGCTAAAGAGACCCACGGGTTCTATGGTCATGGCAGATGGGGTTCACTGCCATGCCAGTTGGCCCTTCTTTGGAGCTGGTGTTTCTGCGTGATGGAACTGGACTCAGATGGGATCTCTTTTTACAAGACTTTCATGCTACTTTACTGGAATTGTAGTTGGTGCTGGGGTTTAAGATATATCTAAGGGATTTGAATCTCTGGACTGACAATATGATAGCCAGATCCTGAACCTCAACAGACTTAAACTCCTACACTCTGATTTATTGGACTTACCCCACTCAGCTAACATGGAGTTGAAGAAGGTCAACCATCACACCATGGAGCCTAGAGTGCCTACAACTGAAAGTAGGAGGATTGCATCCAGTATCCATGTGGAATCTAAGCCCCCTCTTGACATAGATGTGTAATGGACACAACCAATCCAAGGTCCACAGAGAAAATGTGGCATTGGTGTGGGAAAAGTGGCCATGGTGGCTGCTGGGTGCGGGGAATGGGAGGAAGGGATGAGATGTGGAGGCGTTTTTGGGACTTGGAGTTGTCCTGGGTGGTGCTTCACGGACAATTACTGGACATTGTAGATCCCCCCAGGGCCCACTGGATGGAATGTGGGAGAGCATGGGCTATGATGTGGACCATTGACCATGAGGTGCAGCGATGCCCAGAGATGTACTTACCAAATGCAATGGATGATGATGGGAGAGAGTGTTGCTGTGGGGGGAGTGGTGGGGTAGGGGTGGTGGGGTTGAATGGGACCTCATATTTTTTTAATGTAATATTTTAAAAAAATGAATAATAAAAAAAAAAGAAAGAAAACAGATGGGTCTTGGAGAATGACGGGATTATTGTAAATTTAATCAGGTGGTGGCTCAATTGCATCTGCTATTTCAAATGTAGTTTCATTACTCAGCAAATTATTACATCCCCTGGTATCTGATATGCAGCTAATGATCTGGCAAATGTGTTTTGCTCTATACATGTTAGTAAAGACCAAGACCACCAGAAGCAGTTTGCTTTCCGTTAGTAAGGCAAGCAGTGTACCTTCACTGTCCTACCTCATTAATTTCATCATTGGGGATCTTGATCTCCTTTTCTTTCTATAATATATCATGTGGTTTATTACATTATTGATAATATGATGATTGGACCTGGTGATCAGTAAGTAGCAATTACGTAGACATGTTGGTAAAAAATTTACTTGTCAAAGGGTGGGGAATAAATCCCACAAAAATTCAGGGACCTTCCACCTCAGTGAAAGTTTTAGGGATTAAAAGTTGTGGGGAATAGTAAGATATCCCTTCAAAGGTGAAAGATAAGTTATTGCATCTGGCCCCTCTTATAGCAAAAAAGAGCTCAATGCCAGCTCAATTCCTAGCTGGCCTCTTTGGATTTGGGAACCAATGTGTTATTCATTTGGGTGGGCCTCTCCGGTCTACTTTCTAAGTGACCTTAAAACTAACACATTTTTTGTAGGGTCCAGAACAAAAGAAAGTTCTAAAACAGATTGAGGCCTCCAGGCAAGCTTTTCTTCCACTTGGGCCATATGATCAAGCAGATCCAATAGGGCTTAAAGTGTCAGTGGAAGGTACATATGCTGTTTGGAGCCTTTGGCAGGCCCTTATAGGTGAATCATAGTGTAGAGCCTTAGCATTTTGGAGTCCCACCATCTTCTAAATGTAACTATCTTCTATTTGAGAAACAGTTTTGGGTTGCTACCTGGACTTAGTAGAGAATGAAAGATTAACCATGGGCCACCAAGTTACTATGCAACCTGAGCTGCCCATCATGAATTGGATGTTGTCTGACACACCAAACCGTAAAGTTATGTGTGACAGCAGACTCCATTATCAAATGCCAGTGGTATATATGACATCAGTCTCAAGCAGGCCCTGAAAGCACTAGCAAGCTCCATGAGGAAATGGCTCGAATGCCCATGGCTCCCATTCCTTCAACATTATCTCCTTTCTACTAACTAGCACCTATGACCACATGGGAAGTTTCCTAGGACCAGTTGCCTGAGGAAAAGAAAAATTGGGGACTGGCTTTGGGGTGGTTCTAAAAAATAAGCAGTAATTACCTTAAATTGAACAGCTGCAATCCTACAACCCCTTTCTGGGACTTCTTTAAAGGAAAATTCTACCAGGGGTCAGAACTTCAAGCAGTGTACCTAGTTGTTCACTTTGATTGGAATGAGGAATGACCAGAGATTTTTTGTTTGAGGTGTTGTGATTTCAGGTGATAAATACCTAATTAAAATAAAGAAAACAAGTAAATAAAATTTAGATTTGCATGGATCAAATTTGAAAATATATTAAAAATCATAAATTATGATTAATCCAATAATGTGTACTCAAGGACCAATAAAACATTAAAAATACATAATAATTTATATTTTTTCATTTTGGCAGCTTCAGTGGTAAAAGGGTCTCTTCCCCAATACCTGTGTCTGAAAAGAATCACAGAAAATTCAGATTGAGGTAGTTTGGTTCTTTTCTTCACTGAACCACATCGGGATTCAGAAAACACATTTCTAAGGCCTGGGGCATAGATCCACCCCCAATAGGAAGCTAGCTAGGGCCATCCTACAGAATCTTTTCCCTTGATAAAGAGAATGGCCTTCTTTTTCTAGAAGACAGAGGGAAGAAATGATGGGCAGGTGGATTGCATGGATAGGTTCCATACTTGTTGTAGCAGTTTGATATTGTTTATGAATTCCAAAAATAGATAAGGGATTATGTTTGTAAACTGCTGTGTCTGAGGTTTCACTTTTATTTTATTAAGTAATGATTAAGGCTTTGATTGTGTCACTCAGTAGGGCATTGAGTCCCTGCCCCTTGGTGGGTGGGGCCTCACAGATAAAAGAATGACAAAGGACAGAGCTGGAATTTTGATGCAAAGCCTAGGAAAGTAAAGACACAGAGAAAGAGGGTGCAAAGGAGTTTTGAGCTGGAGCCCAGGAAGTAAGCACATGGAGGAGTAGAGCAGCTGAGCCTGGAGAGAAATGAGCCCTGGACAAAGAGACAGAGTTGGTTGCCTGATAGTTTGCAGCTGACCTTGTGGAGAGAACAGGGCAGCTGAGCCCAGAAAGAAACAAGCCCCAGGAAGAGAGGAACCCAGGAAGCCTGAACCCTGGCAGACATCAGAAGCTGTCTTGCTCCAGCACATGGCAACAGACCTTGGTGAAGGAAGTAACTTATGCTTTAAGACCTGGTAAATGTAAGATTCTACCCCAAATAAATACTCTTTATAAAAGCCAACAGATTTCTGGTATTTTGCATCAGCACCTCTTTGACTGACTAATAAACTTATCAAACATAAAGTCACCAAAAAAGGCAGTAGTAGTTTTGAGGACTTTTTTTCATGCTTTTAGATACAGAATAAGGCACTTGATCTTGTTCTCTACTCTTTTCACTGTCTATAATATATCTTCTTAGGTTCAAATTAACACTTAAATTCATTCACAATTCTGTGCTAACACCCCATACTTTATCTCTAGATAAATGCATCTTTATACTAAAACTTCCCACTTGATATATTCCATAGACACCTCAAACTCATTTTCCATCCTCCCTTCTGTCATTCCATCTCCTAATATTATCACAAGCATTTAATCAATTTCTAAATCATGCAGGTTCCAATGCCATAATAATTATTAAAGCTGTCTTCTTCACATTCACATCATTCATCAGTTTATATTTGGATTAATAAAACGGGTATCTAAGCAATTTTTCTTTTTAAATATAGCCTGCCTCTAATGTACTGCTGTTAGAATACTTTCCAAACACAAATGGTTTTTTTTTTTTTTTTGCTTTTATAATGGGAATTTGTTAGGTTAAAAGCTTACATTTCTGAAGAGCAAAAATAGTTTGGATGTTTTGGTAAAGTGCAAAGATATTAAAATATTTTTAAGTTCTGACCCTTTCTCTCTAGCCGCCCCTAGTGTCTCCTCCCATCAATAAATAACCTGTGTTTGAGCCACATCAATTTCCTTGAAGTTCACTCATCAAAACATCTTTTTATGAATTTACTCGTCTCTTAAACTTGCTCTTTCTCCTTTGCCTAAAATTCCTTTCTCCAAATTTGTGGATGAAGAATCATCTTTAGAGTTTCATTTCCAATCTCACTTTGAATATCATTTTCTCCTGGACGCCTTTCTTTACTCTCAAAACTAGTGTTTTGCAAAACCAGGGACATCAGATAATTCTAAATGTTACAGAAATGAAAAAATAATAAGTTATAAATTCTTACTTACCTGAGTTAGAAAAAAAGATTATACACATCTAACCTGTCATCATGGTTATTACCCTCTCAGGCAAGTCTTCTTTAACTTGATTTCAGTCAATTATAAAAGAGTTATGCAAATAAGAGTGCAGATATATTCAGATACAGCAATGATTATATAGTTAGGGATGACTAATGATTCATGGCAGGAATCATTCTTCTTTAGGGTATGTGATCTTCCCCTACACACCCAAATACTTATTACTTTAAGTAAGTATTCTCCTCTGAAATGCAGATTCCTTAAATCAAACGTCATAACTGATTCATTGTTTTCATTCACCATTCTTGCTATATCATAGACTTTCAATAGTGTTTTATGAATAAATCAACAGATAATGGATGAATTTTAATTTAGATCAATAGCCAATCTAGTACTATTGCCATATTATATCTCCTTATAGATTATATTATTTAAGATGAATTTTTTCAGTCTCTTATTTCTTCAGGCACTATAAATTTGGCATGCCTTTTAAATGTCAAAGAATTGAATATTCTTTTTCAATATTACTAATATTGAATATTAGGTATTATGGTATGAGAACACCTACATTACTGCCTTTGAGCCTTAAAGGATAGTATGCATTTGAGCAGAAAAGACAAAATATGTCAAATGAATGCATAAGGCTAACACTGAAGCATTCTGGGCTGTTTTCCTTATCCACTGCCCTTTTGCTTGTGTAGGTCTATAGTTTTGGCAATGACGTCGGTACTTTTGTTTTTTAACTTAGATAAATCCTTGAACTGTCATTTCACTTTACTTGTTTTGTTTAACTGACCTTACTGCTGTCTGATTACTTTAACATACCAAAGCTTTTTTGCTTTCTGGAATTATGCTGCACATATAACTCTTCTCCTGTATATGGAAAATAGTGTTATATATTTTAAGTATGGGTAATAAGATCTGACACATTGCTAAATCACCCACAGGTAACCTGCTTCTTCACATGTTTATTAAAAAAGACATTTGGTTTGCTTCTGAACAGTATAGTCATCATGGAGAAAAATAATTTTCTTGCATTTAAAGCGAAAATTTCCTTCCTAAAGTAACTACCATCCATTCCCTTAAATGTTACATATTCCTGTTGCATTTCATATCATGTAATGACAGTGCTGAAACTTGACCAAAGTGCATATATGCAAAGTAATATATACCTCACCATGTTTCCTCTTTCTCACTCCCTTTCGTATACCTGAAGATTTGACAAAAATATAAAACACAGGGTAAAATCTATGCTTTCTTTTCAGTTTATTTGAATCAAAATGCATGTAGGCTGTATCATAAAAATCCAGTCTATGAGAAAGAAAGTTAAGTTACTTCAGGGGTTTACATTTCTAATAATTGTTGGTTGCTTTCCATTTATAAAAAAGAAAACAATATGAATCACAGGTAATGATACTATCTTTCACCCCTTTAAATATCCATTTTCCTTATTAATATTAAAATGAGGCAGAATCTAACACATTGCTAGTTCCAAATTGGATATGTAATCTGTAAATAAGAAAAGTATAGATTATTTAAATAACAAAATTATTAAAGTATTAGTATGTGTGCTGTACTTTTATTATAAATGCATAAATATATAATATTTTATATTAATGTTAATATATTTTATACAATTTTATATAAACTTTATAAGATATTTAATTAGTAAGTTTTTGATATTTAATTAGAAGAGAAGAAAAGCGCAGTATGAGGATTTGTTTGCTTGATTGTTCAGAAAAAATTACTACCTATTCACCAACCTAGTAGATTTTGTCTTCTTTATTGCTTGGATTTTGCAGTGTCTAACACCCTTTTTTATATAGGAGGCATTTCTGACCCTTTTTGGGGAAGGGAGTTTGTTTTCCAAATATAAATGCTGAAATTACCAGGTGTTTACTTCCCATCCTATTTTGTACCCTGAGCACAGGCGCATAACCCCATCCCAGCCTATAAGATCCGTCCACCTATAGCAATAGTTGGTGATGCAAAGAAGAACATGGTAATATCTACTCAGAAAGGCTGATTCAGTTATGCAATATCTGGATTTCAGAGAACAGAATCAGTAGTGTCAGCAACAACATGCAGGGCACAGAGCTGGCAGTGTTAGCAGCCATGACAGTGCCTAGAGTTCAGCAAAGGAAGGAGCGATTAAGTCAATGGACAGATTCTGGGGTAGAATTTTGGCTGAGGCTCTAGCCAGCCTGCTTTTTACCTTGGATGTTCAATTATAACCTACCTAAATGCATTTTCAATTTCTTGAGCCAGAATGTCTTTTTTCAGTTGCAAGTTAGAACCCCAAATATGAAACAAACATTTCTTTAAACAGGATCAACTTTTGCCAAAGAACTGAGATTTTGGCTCCATATTAACTTGGGACTGTATTTTATTTATTTTGGGGATGCAGTTTTTACAGTGGCTACTTCAGTGATTTAATCATATCTATTTAGGCATTGTTATTTTCTTATTAAAGCTCTTTTTTATGACAAAGTCATATCAAACATTTTCACATTGCATAGTAAAAATGTCCTGTTAAAATGTATATATATATCCTGTGTCTTCTTTGACTTTTTAGCTATCTGTAGTCAAATCTTAATTAAATATGAACAAAAAAGGTAAATCAATTACTTTTTTAGATTATAGCTTCTCTTCACAACACTTGATACAATTTATTTTAGAACAATTTGAGTACATTTTTTTCTGATGAGATAATGTATTTTGTCAATGACAAGTCAGGATATGAAATGGAAAGGCAATTAACAAACCAACTATCTTTGATTTGAATAAATAGAAAGTAGTTTTTAAAATAAGCATACTTTTTTTTTACTATTTTATATTTACTTTATTATATCAATATCCTGACTTCGATTTTTAAAGCTAGTAAACTCTTAAAGACCTGATGTCAAGCAATTTTTTTCGTGTGATGCAAAAGTTTTGTCAATAAGTAACAAATTATCAAATGATAAAAACAAGTCGAAAATGGTTTAAACAAATTAAATCACTTTAAAGTTAGAATTTTATTCAAAGAGAAAACACAATAGCAGTTAACAAATTCATTTGAAACCAAGTATATATTTTCCAGCATAAGGGGTACTGTGATTTAAGTGGAGGAAGGGAAAGACATATTTTTTCCTAGCTTAACATAAAAATAAAAATCAGCTGGGAGACATGAAGCTACCTTATCCATTCATTTCAACAATAAGGCACTTGTAGTATTTTCTATTTCCCTTTTTAGCCAATCTCTTCCCTTCTTCATTTTGAATCTCTGTTTTGGGAGGTTGACTCCTTCCCTCCTACTCTACCCTCCCTCCCCCCACACACAAATAACACATTTTATTTGTCACTTTTTAAAGGTTGAATTTTAAACAGATTCTTGGACTGGTGGCTCACCTCCATCAGCTCATTCAACTTTAGAAACTGTCTCATCTCCAGTCGCTTTTTTGGAACTAGTACCTTCACCTTGAAGCTCCATGAGTTTTCCCAATTCAAACTTGGGCTTCTTCAGCACTTTTACTTTTCTAATGAACACATAATATAGAGGACAGTTAGATGGGCAAGGCTTTTCTATGTCTTTACCAATGCTATGTGGAATAAATTTATTGACCACTTCTTTCAATTTATTTGTCTGCCCCTCTTGGGTCATGATTTCTATCATCTTTTTCTGGATTTGGCAGCCTGTTGGTGCTGGGCATAAAAGGTCTTCCAAATCTGACTGTTGTGTTTTTCAGTAAAACCAACACTGAGCAAATGAAGCAAATAACCATTGGAAGCTTTGACATCAACATGTGCTTCCAATTTGGTCTGCCAATTTTTGACCATGGGGAACATTTTGTCATGAGTAAGATTCATTTCTTGGAAGTTGTTAGGCAAGTTTTGCTCTGCACATACTCAGTAATTAGTTTGAATTTTGTTAGTTTGCAACTTCATCATTCTGTAGGTGAGGAAAGCTCACTTCAAAAACACCACACTTAAGGCCATCAGATGCAATTTTGGTTCCCTGAGTCCTTGTAACCAGTGTTTTCCCAATATTTCTTATATTGAAAATTGCTGGTGCTTTCACATTATACAAGTCCTTCTTAGGATATGAATTGACTCCATCCCAGACACTTTAGGACCTCACATGACCCTATTAGGAGTCCCCAGTTTCCACGGGGCCCAAGGTGATGGGGGTGCAAGGTTCTAGTGAGATAGGAGTAGACAGTGCTTTCCAAAACACCAGATCTGGGAGCAGCACCAAATACTGGAGGGTTTTAAGAAGTCCCAAAGTCTAAAATCCAGAACATGTCTGCCCCAGGTCATGGCAGCATTCTGGCTCAAACTGGCATGTACCAGGCTCAAGAGGTCAGGGGAAGGAGACAATCTGCCCCGATGCAGCACCCAGATTGGCTGGGCAGTGGTCCCAAGTACACCAACCTCACAGGGCCCATGCCGTCCAACTGGTATTGGTGCCATCCTGCTCTTGCCAGGACCTAAAACTTGCCAGTGGGTTCTAGCTGGGCCCCAAAGAGTGGGGATCAGAGGCAGACTTTTAAGAATTACGTCAGTAAACTCCTTTGCTTTCTTTATCTGATTGATTTGGCCAATGGGAAACCCTAGCAGCAGCTCAAGGGGGTAAAAAGGGAATGAGGTTATATTTATTCCAGAATATATCAGTAAGGGTTCTCAAGGGAAAAAGAACTGAAAGGAGACATCTGTGAATAGTATGAGATTTTATACAATTGTCTTACAAGACTGTGCGTATGCATGAGTCCCAATTCCATAGGGCAGGATACAAGTTGGAAACTCTGATGAATTCCCCAGGAGAAGTTGGCTGGCTGAAGTAGAGATGAAAATTCTCTCTTCTGACTGCTGAAATCAACACTTCTCCTTTTATTTTTTAAAACTTTCACCTGACTGGATGAGACCTCGCTCACTGCTGAAAGCAATCTCCTCAGTTGGTTGTAAACGTAATCAGCCATAGATGGAATCAATTTACTAGTGATTTATGTCCATGAAATGTCCTCACAGTAACAATTAGGCCAGTGCTTGCTTCACCAAATCACTGGGCACCATTATCTGGCCCAATTTTCACACGAACCATCATGCTAAACTTCTTTCCTCTCTATTACCTCACAGTGGAGTGACTATATCCCTCTACTGAAAGCCACAGCTCTTATCATGTCAGTTTCTCCATATGTTACCCTTTTAAGTTTGGGTAGCTGTTCTTTTCTCTTTCAGACTTATGGCGAAAACAACTCTAGCTATTAATAGTCCTGAGGTTCTGCACTTTCTTTTGCTGGTTTCCCTGAACCCTACTAATAGTGTTGTAAAAAGTCCTTCAAATGACTTATTTGAGTGTGCTCTTTATTTTACTTCCATGTTCCTGAAGGATATAGCAATGTTATTGCAAAGAATGCCTTATCATTCATGTATGTTGGGACAGAAAAACAATTGACATCCCTAAAGATACAAATACCCGACTTCAATGCATTTTATATGGTATTACTGTTTTTATTATTATTTTACCATTATTGAGAAATTAGAAAATTTCATTTATTTTAAATTAAGCCATGAGTATGCAAAAAATCTTGTCCTTCAGCCAACACAACACATGAAAACCCAAAATGTCATAAAAGGTCAGATTAGTCAACAGGGAATAAAAATGGGAGTCATCAGTTACCCATTGCAAATAACTGCATTTTAGAATTGGAAGAGTCTGAGATGGACCTAAATCTATGAGGCGGTATCAATATTTAAGTAAATATAATGAAGTACATAGGCAGAACAATATTTTTGTGAGGAAATGTGAAAAATATTTTTCTCATTTCTTAATCTTGCCTATACATTCCTTTTTCTCCCATTCTATACCTTATTTGTTGATTTAGAGACTTCCTACCTTAGAAATAATTTTCGAAAGTAAGAAAAATAGAAGTCTAAATATATTACAGAAATATAGCTGGAAGGCTCAGGCAAAGTATTTTAAGGGAGGGAGAATTATTTTGCTTTATATACATTATTAAATAGATTATTTTCTAAAAATACTTATTAACTAAATTCATTTTATATCCATTCATCAACAGAAATCATCAATGCTGGATGATTTGGACTCTTTGGATACAAGCAATAGAAACTGATACTGATTAAGCAGAACAGAATGTATGAGAAAATTGTGAATAGCTCATCCTCACAGTGGGAAATGAAAAATAAGACCTTTAGAAAACCTATTTTGAGGATGTCCTCTCATCATTAGTTAAGGTATTGTTGGTAGGGTGAGGTATGAGAGTCCTGGATTATGTTAGTATGTTTGTTTTGTAAGTTCACAATTATTACTATACACTGTTTATGTATGTTTATGTATGTGTGACACACTTCAATAAATTTTTTTAAAATTAAAAAATGAAAACCAAAATGAGGGAATCCCCAGGAATCTAAAGAGCAGCAACTTGAAGACATTTTCCTAAGGATTCTGACATCTGATAATTTAGCTCTATCATCCCAGTCCAGATTACATGCCCCCTGCTCTGCTTGTGGTAGAAGAAGGCGTTTGTGTCTCTACTGGGGTGATGATTCCCCTGGAATAATAAAGATGAAAGAGAGGCAGTTTTCTACAGGATGGGATGCTGGGAAGGCAAAAACAACAGGTGCTTCACAAAAAATACATCTATTAATTTCAGAAGGAAAAATATGCCCCTTTTTCAGAATGATAAACATTTCACAATAAATGTTTTAGAAAAGTATTTACATTTTCTAAAGTATCAAATTTCCTAAACAATAATGATTAGTTTATTTTTAAAAGATTCTTTATATATTTAAAAAATCATATCTTTCTTATTGCCTTGTTTGAATTTCTTAAATTAACAGCATATGCTAATATTGGACTTTGTGGTTGGTTAAAATAGATGAAAGATAGATAGATAATAGACTATTACTTCCTTGATGCAACTTTCAAAGTGATGATATATTGGTCTCTTAATAAAGTTTGGATTCTGAGACACTTTATCACATTTAATGAAGACAGCATAAAATAGAAGATATATTGGTGGAGACCTCATGAAGATTTTCTGAAGCTCATAATGATAACGATTCAATTAATTATCTGAACTACCCCCTTTCCCAAGAGCTCAACATGTGTTAACCAGTATCCACTTAAGAATCTTAGGAAGTGAGCTCTATCAATATCATCTCTAATCAATGAAGAAACTGAGCTACAGAGATAGTAAATGAGTTCCCTAGGATCCTAGAGGAAATATATCAGATTCCTGAGTCTGCATTCTTAGCTATTACCTGTGCTGTATTTTTTGTTTGAACAAAGATTGCTAATAAAAGCATCTATTGACTAAAAATGGAACTTCATAAACTGTAACTTAGGTCAACTGGACAGAGATATTATTTATTTAGCTCCAATGTACATATTCTTTGATGCCCGTATTTTATTTAACCAAATTATGATTTTCAGTAGTAGTGATATTGGTAGTAGCAATAGTGGTAGTAGCAAGGGTATAGTGGGAGTATTCAGAGTAATTGTGATAATGGCAATGGTGTGGGAGAAATAATGGTACAAATAGCAGTGATAGTAGCAACAGCGATAATTTGTAAAACAATAGTCAGGCTGACATATTGAGTACTTTACATAACATTAAAATTTTAAAGTAAAACTTTTGGATCCAAGTTGCCTGAGTTTCAATTCCAGCTCAACTCTTTACTATTTTGTGAACTTGGAAAAGGTCACTTAAAACTTCTTCTAGTCTATTTCTTCACCCATAAATTAGTACCAGCATCACAGGATTATTATGATGTTGACTGACCTAGGATTGTTCCTTGCTTAGTAGAGTAGTCTTCTATATTTGTTAGAGTAGGCTGTGCTGTAGAAACAAATACAACCTGGGTTGTTAGTGGCTTAAACAACAAAAGACGTTTACATCATGCTTCTGTAACAACTGGCATTCTGGTTTCCTCCACATGGACAATACAGGGAAACAAGATTTCCCATCTTACTGTCTTTTTTTATAACTCAGGAGCCTGTCATTTTCTGTATTCAGTTACTGAATGGGAAGAAATAACTTGTAGGAAGCAAACTGTTTCTTAAAAGTCTTAGATTAGAAAAAGCACATGTCACTTCTAATCACATTTTGTTACCCAGAACTGTCCAATAGAACTTTCTGAGATGACAGAAAAGCTCTCAACTGCATGCTGTCAAATAAAATAGCTTTTAACCATATGTAGCTATTAAGCACTTGAAATGTGGCTTGTGTAACTAAAGGACTAAAAACTAAATTTTTGGGTTTTTAAATTTTATTTTTAAAGGAGCTTTGTATTACATAAATGGTACATTGAAAATATAAGGTGTTCCCTTATACTTCATCCCTCCCTCTCCCAATCTTTTCACATTAAAAACATCTTTCATTAGTGTGGTATATTTGTACAATTGATGAACCCATACCGAAGTGTTACTACTAACTTGGGCTCAACTGGCATATGGTTTACACATTGTACTGCGCAATTTTAGAGGTTTTGACAAAATGTATGATGGTCTGTATCCATTATTGCAATATCATGCAGAATAATTCCCATGTCTCCCAAATGCCCCATATTATACCTACTCATCCCTCTACTTCCCCTCAGAACCTCTGGTAGCCACTGCCTTTATATCAGTGTTTCCAGTTCTTCCATTACTAGAAATAAAATAAGTCTACTTTAGAACAAAATTGCATTCTTCCCTTATGTGTGCCCATTCCTCAATCTTGTAGACTGGGGATAGTGATGCACACTCTGCTTCTGGATTGAGAGGGGGCTTCTATCCCATAGAGCAGATGGGTGGAACTGTCTTGCTTGAAGTTGTAGATAAACTCTGTTTTTGGGGGTGGGGATTGTCCATCATCATTATTTTGTTAGTTTTCTTGGATGAGTCTGATAAACTGGAGAGTAGGTGTTGACTGCAACTATGCTGAGCCTCAGGGCTCAACTGGCATATAAACAGCCAGAAGATTTAAGTCTCTGGGGCACATATTTAATGGATATAGTGCTAATTATAGGTTCAGAAAAAAGGGGCATAAGAACCATGTGTAGGAAAATTATAAATGAGTCCAACTTCGATACATTGGGAAGATAGGTTATCTTATATCCTAAGGTAAAGCCCACTGGCAGGGTGCTGAATTCCTGGGTCTGTTTGCCCTGCCCATAGTGTCCAGATGTCTCTAGAGCCTGCTTAAGATACTTTACTGCAGCATTCCCTGAGATCCTTCTAAGATGTGCATAAGTGTAACATCTGGACTGACCTCCCGAGCCACTTTGAAATCTCTTTACCATAAAAACTCATTTGTATTTAATATTTCCCCCCTTTTAGTCAAAGTCCTTTCCAGAAACATTGGTAGCAGGTGCTTAGTAATAATTCCTCCATGCCATGGTGGCTCATCCACAAGAGTCATGTCCTATGCCATGGGGAAGGTAATGGATTTATATGCTGAGATTGGCATAGAAAGAGGCCACATTTAATCAATAAGGAGGCTGAAAATTAAATTTAAATAGCAATAATTCCATTCAAAGTATTGTTTTGGCACTCCCATCATCCATAACCAGAACTTTGTCATCAGCCCATAGAAACTCTGTACTCAGTAAGCAATAATTCCACATCTCCCCTCCACCCAACCCAGACCCAGGTAGCCTGTAATCTACTTTTTTCTCCATGAATGTGTATATTCTGCATATTTCATATAATTGAAGTCATACAATATTTATCCTTTTGTGTCTGGCTTATGTCACTAAACATGATGTCTTCAAGGTTCGTCCATGTTGTCACATGTATCAGAACAGCATTCCTTTCCATGACTGGATAATATTCCACTGTATGTATATACCTCATTTTGTTTATACATTTGCTGATGGACATTTCAGTTGCTTTTAGCTATTGTTAATGCTGCTAGAACATTGGTGTACAAATATCTGTCTGAGTCCCTGCTTTCAATTCATTTGTATATATACCTAGAACTGGAATTGCTGTGTCATTCCATTTTTAACTTTATGAATAGCTGTCAGACTGTTTTCCAGGGCAGCTACACCAGTTTATATTCATGCATTGGACTTTTTATGTATTTGAAATACATGATAACTGTCCTCCTCTTGTTCAGATAGTTTGTAATTTATCACACAACTATATCCCTCTTTCCCACTCATCATTCTTCATCAAGATATTCCATATGTATATATCATTCCTGGCATAATGAAATTACAGATAGATTTATTAAATATTAATGTAAAGTGACAGTTATTAGGAAAATGTTATCAAAATGGAGACATAAGGCATCCTCTGGAAAAGTCTCCCTCAGAATCAACTAATAAAAGTACAAAATCCACTTGCCTGGGACTCTGGAAGATTTAGACTGGAGAAGTACTCAAAAAGCAAAGAATTGAAGAAAAAGAAGTAATTTCCAAGATCAGATAGAAGACATGCTTCCCAGACCTGTCAGTCCACACCCCTCCCCCTCACTCTGTCCAATGCATCCTAAGGAAGAATAAGTGCCAATTTCTCATCAGGAACCATGGCGGCAAGAAGCCAGTGGTATGATATATTTAAGGTCCTGAAAGAAAAACTGTCACCCAAAAACTCTGTCCCAACAAAACTCTCCTTTAAAAATTAGAGAAAAGCTGCCAGGCAAGAATTCTTCATCCAGAAAAACTGTCCTTCAAAAATGAGTGTGAATTTAAAGTCTTTACAAACAAAAATTGAGAGAGTGTGTTGCCAAAAGACCAGATTTACAAGAGACACTAAAAGGAATGCTACAGCCTGAAAGGAAAAAACAAAGCAAAACAAGGGTGAGAGGCTTGGAGAAGTACATAGAAAAGAAGATTATTAGTTAATCAAGACATAGGTTGACAGAATGGATAAAAAATATGAGCCATCTATATACTGTTTACCAGAGACTCACCTTAGATGTAAAAACACAACCAGTTTGAAATTGAGATTTTGGGAAAAGGTAGTCCACACAAATAACAATCAAAATAGATCTTGAGTAGTGATACTAATATGAGACAAAATATGAGACTAATATGAGACAAAACCATTATAAGGACTGAAGAAGCTCATTATATATAAATAAAAGGGGCAATTCATCAAGAAGAAATAACTATACTAAATATTTATGCACCTAATCTAAGTGCCCCAAGATACTTGAGGCACACACTGGCAAAAATGAAGAGATAAATAGATGTCTCTACAATAATAGATGGAGACTTCAATACATCATTCTCAGTATTGGGTAGAATATCTGGACAAAAGATAAATAAAGAAACAGAAAACTTGAATAATATGGTAAGTGAAATAAATCTAACAGACATGTCTAGAGCTTTAAACCCCCCCCCCAAAACTAGGATATACATCCTTTTCTAGTGCTCATGGATACTTCTCCAGGATAGATCATATGCTGGGCCACAAGACAAGTCTTGATAAATTTAAAAAGATTTAAGTCATACAAAACACTTTCTCTGATCATAATGGGATGAAGTTGGAAATCAATAATGGACAGAAAATAGGAAAAATCATAAATATATGGGGATTAAACAGCACACTCTTAAATAATTAATAGATCAAAGATGAAATTGCAGAATTGAGAAAATATCTTGATACAAATGAAAATGAGAAGACAACATATCTAAACTGATGGGACACTGCAAAGGCAATGCTGAGAGGGAAATTTATAGCCCTTAATGCTTACATCAAAAAAAAAAAAAAAAAGAAGAAAGAACTAAATTCAAAGCTATGACTGCACACATGGAGGAACAAAAAAGAACAGCAAACTAATCCCAAACCAAAACAAAGAAAATAAATAATAAAGATTACAACAGAAATAAATGAAATTGAGGGCAAAGAATGATAGAAAGATTCAACAAACCCAAAAGTTGGACATTATTTATCAATATAAGAGGCAACTTCAATGAAATAAAAATTGTAAATATTTATGTAACTAACTGTGGTGCCCCAAAATACATGAGACAAACAGTGTCAAATAGATATTACTACAATAATAGCTGAATATTTCAATATACCACTCTCATTAATAAATAGATTATCTAGACCAGGAGTTTTAACTTTCTGTTTCCACAGAAACCTTTGCCAGTCAGGTGAAAATCATGGACCCCTTACTAAGCCCACTATATTTAATAAGAATATCCCATCCATACCAACACATCCCCACAAGAATAATGTTTTTTTAAATTTCAGTACAAGCTCATAGACCCCTTTGTTATGATCCCCTGATCTAGATAAATGATCAAGAAGGAAAAAGAGAACTTGAATAATATGACAAATGAACTAGACCTAATACAATATAGATAGGATATTGCAGTAAATAAAGGCAGGATATACAAGCTTCTCAAGGGCAGATGGATCTTTTTCCAGGATTGACCACATGCTGTACCTCAAACCAAGTCTCAATAAATTTAAAAAGATTGAAATTATACAAAACGTCACTTCTGATGTCAATGGAATGAGGCTGGAAACCAATAGTGGGCACAGAACTGGAAAATCCATAAATATATAGAAGTTAAATACCACTTCTTAAACAATCAGTTGGGCAAAGAAGAAATTACAAAGAAAATCAGTAAATATCTTGAGACAAAGGTAAATCAGAAGAAAACCTATCAAACTTATGGGATGCAGCCTTAGGGAATTTATAGCTCTAACTGCCTACATTAAAAATAGAAGAAAGATAAAATCAAAGACCTAACTGTACACCTGGAGGAACTAGAAAAAGAAACAGCAAATTAAACCCAGAGCAAGCCAATAGAAAGAAGTAACAAGAAATAACAAAATCTAAAGCAGGAATAAATGAAATAGAGAATTAAAAATAGAGAGTATTACCAAAACCAAATGTTGTTGTTTAGAAATATCAACAAAATCAACAAACCCTCAGCTAAACTGACAAAATAATATCAGAAATGAGCAGGGGAGCATTCTCTCTGACCCCACAGAAATAAGAGAGATCATATTATGAACAACTGTATGCCAATGAACTAGATGACATAGAGAAAATGGATAAATTCCTAGAAACACCAAAATAAACTACACTGACCCTAGAAGAAACAGAAGGCCTCAACAAAATAATCATAAGGAAAGAGATTGAAAAATTTATCAAAAACCTCCCAAAGATGAAAAGCACAGGTCCAGAGAGCTTCAAGGTGAATTATACCAAATATTCCAAGAATTGACACCAATCCCATTCCCTAAATTTGAAGAGTAGGGGACACTACCTAAATATGAAGAGTAGGGGACACTACCTAAATTTGAAGAGTAGGGGACACTACCTAATTCATTCTATGAGGCCAACATCACCTTTAAAAGAAAGCCATATAAAGAAACTACAGGAAAAGAACATTATAGACCAATTTATCTTATGACTATAGATACAAAAATTCTCAAATAAATTGTAGCAAATCATATTAAACAGTTCATCCTGATCAAATGGGTTTTATCCCAGGTATGCAAGGATGGTTCAATGTAAGAAAATTAAATAATGTAATACACCACAGAAGCAACAGAAGGAGGGGGGAAACACTATTATCTCAATTGGTGCAGAGAAGGCATTTGACAGAAATCCCACATCCTTTCCTAATAAAAACATTTAGAAAAATAGATAGGAATAGACTAAAAGTACCACAACATGATAAAGAACATATATAAAGAATCATCTGCTAACATCATACTCAATGGTGAAAAACCTGAAAGCTTTCTTTCTAAGATCTAGAACAGGACAAGGATGCCCACTGTCATGACTGCTATTCAACATAATACTGGAAGTGCTAGCCAGATCAATTACATAAGAAAAAGAAACAAAAATTATCCAGATTGGAAAGGAAGAAGTAAAACTTTCACTATTTGCAGATGACATGATCCTATATATAAAAAGTCTTAAAAAGTCCACAACAAAACTACTAGAGATAATATACCAATTCAGCAAAGTGGTAGGTATAAGACAAACACACAAAAATCAGGGGTGTATTTATACACTAGTAATAAGCAATCTGAGGAGAAAGTCAAGAAAAAAATTCCATTTACAATAGCAACTAAAAACCACATATCTAGAAATACATTTAACTATGTAAATGTATTAAGGTGTAAGGGGCATACACATGGAAAACTACAAAACTTTTCTAAAATAAATCAAAGATCTAAATAAATGGGATAACATTCCAGGTTCATGGATTGGAAGACTAAATATTTTTAAGATGTCAATAATATCCAAAATGATTTACAGGTTCAACACAATCCCAATCAAAATTCCAACAGCCCACTTTGCAGGAATGGAAAGCCAAACAGGAAATTTACTTGAAAATTTTGGTCCCAAATAGCCAAAAACATCTTAATATATATATATATATATATATTACACTTTATTTTTTAAAAAGATATTTAGATTACACACATGTGATGTAAAAAATATAGGGGATTCCCATATTCCCTGTTCCCTACCCCTCCCACATTTTCCCACATAAAAACTTCTGTTATTAGTGTAGTACATTTGTTACAATTGATGAACACATTTTGGAGCATTGCCACTAAGCATGGATTATAGTTTACATTATAGTTTACACTCTCTCCCACAAAATTTAGTAAGTTTTGACAAGATATATAATGGCCTGCATCTGTCATTACAATGTCATTCAGGACTATTCCAAAGTTCCCCAAATGCCCCCATATTACATCTGCTTTTCCCTCTCCCTCCCCTCAAAACCTTCCTCCAGTGGCCACTGCAGCCACATCGATGATAAAACTTATTCCTTTGCTAGAATTACAATAAGCCTGTAGTAGAATACTAGTAAGTCTACTTTAGTCCATCATTCATTCCCCAATCATTAGGAGTCTGGGGTGGTGATTCCCACTACACTTCTAATTGAAAGGGGCTTAGATCTCATGGGGCAAGTGGATGGGACTATCTTGCCTACAGTTGCATACTTTCTCTAATTCTTTGGATGGGCATTGTCACGCATCATTTCTTTGTTAGTTGTCCCAGGTGAGTCCAATATACTGGAGAGTAGGTGTTGCAACGCTGTTGAGACTCACAGCCCAGCTGGCACATGGACAGCCCAAAGATTTAAGTCTTTTGGACTTATGTCTGTCAACTCTAGTACTAAATATAGGCTCATAGAAGGGGCAACAGAGCCATTTGTAGGGAAACCACAACTAAGTCCAACTCTATCACACTGGGGAGTGTAAATTCCCAAGTAGGGCCAACAGGCAGGAAACCAAACTCCTGAGCTGTCTGCCCTGCCTATAATGTCTGGATGTCTCCAGATACCTCAGGAGCTCCATTATTTGAGACAGAATTTACTGTAGCAGTCAATGAGATCCTGCTGAGACTTGCATAATTATAACCTCTGGAATGACCACCCAACTCATTTTGAAGTCTCTTCGCCATATAAACTCATTTGTCTTTACCCTTTCGCCCTTTTGGTCAAGGTCTTTTTCCAGTTGCATTGCTAGTTGGTGCTTGGTAGTACTCCCTTTGTGCCAGGGATGCTTATCCCCAGGAGTCATGTCCCATGCTGGGGGAAAGGTACTGCATTTATATGCTGTGTTTGGCTTAGAGAGAGGACACATTTGAGCAATAAGGAGCATCTCAGAAGGTAACTCTTTGGCAACCTATAATACTAGGCTAAGTTTCAATTTCAAAAGTAAAAGTTCATATGTACAGTCATCAATATTCAGGACCTATCAATGGTCCATCCTCCTTCACTAGTCCCTGCTCCTGTACTTGGGGGATTGTTGTTGTTCCATTAGAGAATGTGGCAGAACTCCCTAGGATGAGAATTGGATATTCTTTCAGTTATTGTGTGACTCTTCACCCACTATGACAGTGCCCTGTGAACACCCGAACAAATTTATATGCCTTACAGGTATACCCCAGGTGAACCTCCTCCCATGCATCACATCACTGATATCTCACACCAATAATCCTCCCCAACACAATTGTAGCCCTTCTGTGATCCAAAATTTCTTAAAAAAAGAAGCCAACATAATAATCAAATACAATTCATAAGAGAATGAAATAATAATGATAGTTTTTAAAATAACAAATGAAATAAAAAATTAACAAAAAATTTGGAATAATAAAAATATAAAATTTAAAAATATTTTGACAGTACGTCTTTCTTTTTTTTTTTTTTACCGATTAATTTTTTTTTAAATTTTTTTATTTTTTATTGACTTTGTAATAATATTACATTAAAAATATATATGTGAGGTCCCATTCAACCCCACCCCCCCACCCCCCCTCCCCCCCCCCCAACAACACTCGTTCCCATCATCATGACACATCCATTGGATTTGGTAAGGGCACCTCTGCACCTCATATACATTGGTTCACATCATGGCCCATACTCTCCTCTATTCCATCAAGTGGGCCCTGTGAGGATTTACAATGTCTGGTGATTACCTCTGAAACACCATCCAGGGCAGCTCCATGTCCCGAAGACGCCTCCACCTCTCATCTCTTCCTGCCTTTCCCCATACCCTTTGTCCATTATGTCCACTTTTCCCAATCCAATGCCACCTCTTCTATGTGGACATTGGATTGGTTGTGTCCATTGCACCTCTATGTCAAGAGGAGGCTCAGATTCCACCTGGATGCTGGATGCAATCCTCCCATTTTCAGTTGTAATCACTCTAGGCTCCATGGTGTGGTGGTTGTCCTTCTTCAACTCCATCTTAGCTGAGTGTGGTAAGTCCAATAAATCAGATTGTAGGTGCTGGAGTCTGTTGAGGCTCAGGATCTGGCTATCACATTGTCAGTCCAGAGATTCAAATCCCCTAAATATATCTTAAACCCCAACATTAACTGCACCTCCAGCACATTAGCATGAAAGTCTTATGAAGGGAGATCCCATCTGAGTCCAGATTCATCACACATAAACACCATTTCCAAAGAGGGGCCATCTGCCCTGGTAGTTAACCCCATCGGCCATGACCATAACTCCCATGGGTCTCTTTAGCCCTCAAAGGAACCAATATCTGGGGGTTGTATCTGCTTTATCTGTCTCTCTGACTCTGCTCAGTTGTGCATGAGGGCAAACCTTCTGCCAGCCTCCAGACTCTTTTTTAGAAACTCGTAGCCATATAACCTCATTTCTCCTTTCCATTTCCCCCTTACTTTAGGACAGTACGTCTTTCGATCACTGTAAGAACTATTGTCTTAAATGCACAAAGGCATTTTCTTCTGTTTATTGCCCCAGTGCCTTATTTTTTTCATTTTGTCTTCAAAGAAGCTTTAGGTTACAGAAAAGTCGTATACAGAATATAGGGGATTCCCATATTTCCAACATCCTTCCCCTTCCCCCCTTTCCCCTATTAAAAATATTTTACTTATGGATGGTACATTTGTTACAATTGATGTACAAATATTGAAACATTTCTGCTAATATGGTCAATGATTTGCATTATGGTTTACATTTTGGATCATACACTTTTATACATTTTGTGGAAATTTGACATGGCTTAAATCCATCATTCCAAGATCATGTAGAATACTTCCAACACCTCCAAAATGCCCCATATTCCATCTATTCTATTCCTCTTTCCACTTTCCCTCAGGACCCATGGCAACTACCAAGCTTTACTCCTTGAAGAACAAGATTCATAGTTATTTGCAACATCAAAGGCTTGACATACTGGCCTATATTCCCCTATTAGGCACTGCTTATGCTCTGGAGATACTCCTGTACCTCTATTTGAGAACATAGCAGGACTCCCCAGGATGGGAGTCCAACCCTATCCTACTTGTTATGTGGTCTGCACCCACTGATACAGAAATACTAAGTTGGAAGACTAACACTTCCTTAATTTAAAGTTATTCACAAATCTGCAATAGTCAAACCAGCATGATACTGGCACAAGTTTAAATATATGGAACAACAGAATTGAATTGAGAGGTCAGAAATTGACCCTAAAATATATGGCCAGTTGACATTTTGACAAGGCTACCATTTCCATTCAATAGAGAAAGAATAGTGTCTTTTCTTTTTTTTTAAGATTTATTTTTTATTTATTATTTCTCTCCACTTCTTACTCTTTTCAATAAATCTTGCTGAGAGAACTGGACATCCATATACAAAAGAATGAGGTATGGCCCCTATCTCACACTATATACAAAATTTAACTCAAAATCAACTAAAGACCTAAATATAGGAATTAGGACCATAAAACTCCTAAAAGAAAATGAAGGGAATCTATGTAGGATCTAGCATTAGGCAATCATTTCTTAGACCTTACATCCAAAGCACAAGCATTAAAAAAAATAAATTGATCTCATGAAAATAGAAACCTTTTGCAAATCAAAGGACTTTATCATGAAAGTTAAAAGAGAAACTACTCATTAGGAAAAAAATATATAAACACATATCATGTAAGGGTCTTGTATCCAGTATATATAGAGAACTCCTACACCTGAATAACAAAAAGACAAATAACCCAACTAACAATGGGCAAAAGACTTGAATAGACATTTCTTAAAAGAGGATATACAAATGACTAAAAATCATATGGAAAGATGATGAACACCACTACTAGGGAAATGGAAATCAAAACCAGACTGAGATATCTTTTCATACCCATTAACATGGTTACTATTAAAATAGAAGAAATTTACAAGTATTAGTTAAGATGAGGAGAAATAGGAACACTCATTCATTGCTAGTGGAAATGGAAAATGTAACTGCCACTATGAAACATAGTGTGGAACACAGTTTGGCAGTTCCTAAGAAAGGTCATTATAGAATTACCATGTGAATTAGCAATCTCTACATTTTAATTTTCTCAAAAATATTGAAAGCAGGAAATTGAACATATATTTGCAAACCAAGGTTCATAATGGCATTATTCAGAATTACCAAAACATGGGAGCATGTATCTTTTACATGATTTTTCTGTAAACCTATAATTTTTTCTAATTAAAAAACAAAAAACAAATGTATTTTAAATGACTCTTCCCTGTACGTAATAGCACATTAATGTTTGTGAAGGTCTCTTCTTCTACATAAGTAACCTGGCCATGTGATTGACATTGCCACATCTTGAGATTCTTCTCATGCTAAAATATCAAGTTAATCTTTATTACCCATTTTTATGTATTAATGCAAACAGCTGAAACAATAAATAGACTTTATTACCTTTCTCTTTTTTTAATTACTAGAAAACTTTTTTATTAATCAAATTTATATAGGGAAGTGGATGTGGTTCAAACAGAAACAGTTGAGTGATTCCTTCTCACATGGGAGGTCATGAGTTTGGAAACTCGTGTCTCCTAAAAAAACAAAAAACAAAAACTAATAAGCAAACAAATATAAAAACCACCTCAGAGGAGCCAATGTGTCTCAATGATTGAGTATCAGCTACTGGTATATGAGGTCTCAGGTTCAATCCCCAGCTCCAGTACCTAAAAAAAAAAAAAAAAAAAAAAAAAAAAGTAGAGGAAATGATTTCCATAACATCATTGTTTTAAAGTTTTATCTGGTTCTCCAATTTTACTTCAAGGTCTTTTTGGTCAAGTTAATGACTCTTTTGATAAAAAAAAAATAGTTTCCTCCTATTGTGTAATTTAGTCTCTCCTTATCCAGTATATAATACATAGATATAAACTATAGTGGATCTAATAGACATATACAGAAAAATACACTGAAATACAGCAGGATATTCATTCTTATCATGTCCACATTAGTCATTCTTCAAGATAGATGACATGCTAGTTCCCAGAACAATTCTCAAAGAATTCAGAAAGATTGAAATTATGCAAGTAATTTCTATAACCACAATGGCAAGAAGCTGGAAATTAATAAGGGGCAGAAAACCAGAATATGCACAAAGATATAGAAGTTAAATAACACTCTTAGGTAATCAGTGGATCAAGGAGGAATTGCTAACTACACTGAAACAAATGAAAATGAGAACACAACATATCAAAACCTATGGGATGGCAAATGGATGTGGCTCAAACAATTAGGCTCCTGTCCTCCACATAGGAGGTCCAGAGTTCAATGCCCAGGACCTCCTGGTGAGGGCAAGCTGGCCCATGTGGCGTGCAGGCCCATGTGAGAATGCACCCCTGTGTAGGAGAGCTGCTCTGAGTGGGAATGGTACCTCCTGTGGTAAAGCCACCTTGCACAGGAGTGCCAGCCAACTTGGAGAGCTGGCACAGCAAGATGACACAACAAGAGACACAGACGAGAGAAAATAAGAAAATGTAGCAGAACAGGGGAGCCAGGGTGACACAAGAGAGTAATCATTCCTCTCTCACTCTGGAAGTTCCCGGGACTGTTTCCTAGAGTAGACTAATGAGAACACAAACAGACACAGAACATATAGAGAGCAGACAACAGGGGGAAAAGGGCGGGGGGGGAATAAATAAAATAAATCTTTTACAAAAACCTAGGGGATGCAGAAAAAGCAGTGCTGAGAGGGAAATTCATAGCCATAAAAGCCTATATTAAAAAAAGAAGTGAGAGCTAAAATCTAAGACCTAACTGCACACCTGGAGGAACTAGTAAAAGAACAGCAAACTAATCCTAAAACAATTTAAAAAGGAAATAGCAAAGATTAGAATAGAGGTAAATAAAGTTGAGAATCAAAAAGAAAAAATGAAAGAAAAAAACAATAGAAAAATTAATAAAATCGAAAGCTAGTTCTTAGAAGAGAATAATAAAATAGACAAACCCTTAGCTAGACTAACAAAGGAAAAAAGGAGGGAAGATGCAAATACACGAAATAAAAAACAAGGGAAAGGATATCACCACTGATCCCACAGAAATAAAGAGTATCATAAGAGGATACTTCGAAAACGTGTATACTAACAGGATGGGTAAATTAGATGAAACAGACAAATTCCTAGAAACACACAATCAACCTACACTGAGAAAAGAGAAAATTGATGAACTCAACCAACTAATCACAAGGAACAAAATTGAATTAGTCATCAAAAACCTCCTAACTAAGAAGAGCCCAGGACCAGATGGGTTTCACAGGTGAATTCTACCAAACATTTCAGAAAGAACTAACACCAATCCTGCTTAAACTCTTCAAAAAATATAAGTGGAGGGAACATTGGCTAACTCATTCTATGATGCCAACATCAACTTAATACTAAAGCCACATGATGCCACAGGAAAGAAAAACTATAATCTCTCTAATGAACCTCAAAGCTAAAATCCTCAACAAAATACTTGCCAATCATATTCAACAGCAAAACACCAAATGAATTCTACACCATGACCAAGTGGGCTTCATCTTTGGTATGCATGGATTGTTCAATATAAGAAAATCAATCAATGTAATACACCACATTAACAGATTGGGGGAAAAATCAAATGATAATTCCTATTAATGCAAAAAAGCATTCAACAAGATACAGCAGACTTTCCTGATAAAATCACTTCAAAATATATGAATAGAAGAAACTTCTTCCACATGATAAAGGGTATATATGAAAAACCCATAGTTAGCATCATATTCAATAGTGAAATGTTAAATGCTTTCCCTCTAAGATCTGGAACAAGACAAGGATGCCCACTGTCACTGTTCTTATTTAACATTGTGTTAGAAGTACATGCTTGTGCACTTAATCAAGAAATAGTTACAAAAGACATCCAAATTGGAAAGGAAATAAAACTTTCACTATTTGTAGATGACACGATTCTATACATAGAAAGTCCTGAGAAATCTATAGCAAAGCTTCTAGAGCTGATAAACAAGTTCAATAAAGTGGCAGGATTTAAGATTGATATGCAAAAAATAATCAGGGGTATTTCTGTACACCAAAATGGACACTCTGAGGAGGAAATCAAGAAAAAAATCCCCTTTACACTAGCAACTAAAAGAGTCGTATATCTAGGAATAAATTTAACTAAAGATGCAAAGGACTTGTACACAGGAAACTACACAACACTCTTAAAGTAAATCAGAGAAGACCTAAATAAATGGAAGTCTATTCCATGTCTGTGGGTTGGAAGACTAAATATCATTAAGATGTCTATCCTTTCCAAGCTATGATTTTAATCACTTCAAAATAGCTATTTTTATGTATGCATGTATACTTATAGGCACACACACACACACATATAGACATATGTATATATTTCTTTTCCAAAATCTAATCTTGCTACTGTAAAGAAAATGGAACTCTAGATCAACCCCAGTTTCATTGATTTTAATCCATTGTTTCATTCATCCATCCATTCTTTCATGTATGTATCTATAAACACATTTATTCATTCATTAATGAACAAATTCATTTATTCATTTTTTTCAAATTTTTCCTATGTATGAAATTCTGAGCTTTTTAATTTTTGGCAGGTTTTTCATCTGTATATTAGTCAACAAATTTATAACTTAGTTTTGGATAATTATATTTAAAACAATATGAATATTTCACAATTTAATAATGTAAGTCTTTTTTGTAGTTACTTTTGACATTTGATTCATAAATGACCAAAAGTCATCATTTTCAAACAAAGAATTTTAAGAGTTGGTGATATTTGGAAAACCAGAGTTTGAAAATTGTTATAACATAATATGGGACCAGGAGACTATGAGCTTACTGGAAATGAATCCTATATACAATGACAAAAATACATCCAACTAAAACATTCTCTTTTGTACACACACACATACAAATTCATGCCAATTAGATGACAGAGGAGGAAGGTACTTGGGGAATATACAATAATTAACATTCTTTGCTATAAACATATGTTTATTAATAGCCAAGAGAATTACTTATAGATACAAAGTGATATTATAATAATACATTTTAAAATATTAAATATAAAATGTAATACACAGAAATACTGATGGCATTTGCCTTACAATTTTTTTAGGAATTATTTCAATATGTAATTAAGTGATATGATCACAAGGTTGATATAACTTATTTTTGCAGTAGATATGCAGTAAAAGAATAAAAGAAACAAAATTTGTAGCAACAGGTGTTCTCATAGGAAATGTATGCTCTCTCTTTAAACCACTAAACCGCAATCAATTTTATTTTCTTCCATGCTATCTTGTTTAACCTGATAGCAATAATTGGTTTTTATGTCATTTTTCCAATTTTAATTCTTGTAGCCATGAATTTCAACAGTTCTCCAATATGTGTATTGATTTTGAGGCTTTGCCAGTGATTTTGGCTTTTGTTACTATGCAAAGAAGTACATGTTAACCTTTCAGATTATTGATCCTTAGAAGAAAGAGAGGAAAATGTTTTTATATAGTACTAGCACAAAGTTTATCAAACTGTTTTTTCTGACATTTGTTTATATTTTAAAAGCTATATCCAGGCCTCAGGCAAAATCATAAAAAATGTAGGTATATTAGGTCTTCATAGATTTACTTGCCTCTATGTCTCTGTTACAGATGAATTTGTAGGATAAATTCATTTTTACCAAATTCTGTAATGGGTGAAACTCCTGAGTACTTTGAATATTCATATTCTAAATATTATTCAATAAAATATTGATCAGTAATCAAACCAATGTTTATTGAGCACAAATAGATGCCAAGCTTATGCGTGAGGATTATAAAGAATTCTACATAAAATCATTAAAGACATGCACAAATATATGTGTCTTTATGCTTAAAATGAAAACTTTTTACCAAGTCACCATTATAAGACAGTAAGTGCAAGTCCAATTAAACAGGTATATGGTAGAAAAAAATTAAGATTAGAAAAATAATAGAGATAATATCCATTAAAACTCTGTTTGCAAATACAAAATGAGGGGAGGGTTTAAAGAACACTGGGTTATCTCATGGAAAACCAGAGCAGTAATAACAGATTTTTTATTGGGAACTTAAGCTACAAAGTGGTAAGCCATCAGCAATTATGTCAGATATAATTTCCATCACATACTCTCTTGTCCCTAGACTTTTTTTTTCGCACGTCTGCTTCATTTTTCCTTATTTGCAGAATGCCTTTCTCTCCTTACAGCTGGCTGTCTCAAAGCAATCTGGGCTCATTCCCTCTCTCCCCATCCATGCCTCAGGCATTAGATTCTCCTAAGGCTTGTCACCTTGTGTTGTGATTGCTGGTATATGAGATTGAGAGAAAGGATGTGAAGTTGAGGCCAGGAGTCTTGGAGACCAAGGGTTCAGCCTGCACTAGTTATCTCTTATCTAAGTCTCCTTAACTCCATTGAAATCATCATGATGGTATTTATATTGTCTTCACTTAACAGAATGAGAATAAGAAACAAATGCTTAGTAGATGAAATGATTTTCAAAAACCATATCATAGGAAGTGGCAAAGTGAAGTTGAGCTGAGTCTACTATTAAATACGGTTTCTCAGTTCCATAGAGGAAAGAGCCTGAGGCAAGGAATAAGTGCAGGAGCTTTGTTTGAGAGATGAAATCCTAAATAGTGGGGATGAGGGAGGTTAAGGGAGAAGGAAAGCATGAAAGAAGAAAATGAGGTAAAGGTAAAGTGCTATTTTGTAGCACTAAGCACTTTGCAATGAGACACAAAGGAGACTACTTGGCAGATGCAATTTTAAATGTGTCTGGACAAATGCCATAGAAAATCTTTACCATAGACACTCCAAGGGGCAAAAGAAGAATGCATCTTCTTGTATTTTTCATACTTTCTGTCTTCCATTTTGACAAAGCTTCATTCAGAACTTTTGTTGAATAATGTGGAAGGCAAATTTAAGGCTGTGTGGTATGGCTTCAGAATGGAGCCAGGAATTGGAAGTAATATTAGAAAGATAAGATTTTTTGTACCATCTCAGGCAAAGGAAACATATAGGCCTTTTAGGAGAGGTCTCACTGAAGACCAGAGGTATAGCAGAAGAGCTAGGCTCTTCAAATAAGGTCTTCAACAAATGCATCAGGGTGTGTCAAAGGATGCAGGAAACATGAGAAAACTAAGAGAAATCCCTCACAGGAACTCTGGTCCTTCAATGAACACTGTGCAGCTGTTCTCTGAAGGATGGGAACAAAAGAGCAAAGTGGATACATTTCTCTCAAGGAGTAGAAAGTTAGGAATGGGACTGCAGAGCAAAGACAACTTTCCAGCAATAGAAAACTCTGGAAGATAGCATATATATTTAAGTTGATGCAAAGGAATTTTGGTTTCGGACTGTGAATTTTAAATCATTGTAACTAGGCTCAAATGTATCTTTATTAATGTAAATAGGAAACTATTACAATCAGCAATTTTTTGCCAACAAGAAATAAGTTTGCTTCTTCCTGTAGTGTAAAAATTCATGCTTTGGGATATGACAAACTCTTGGAAAGCATTTTCTGCATCCTGATGGTTGTGGAAGCATTTTCCCTGCAAAAAGTTGTCAAGCGGTTGGCAAGAGGTCAGGTGAATATGGTGGATGAGGCAAAACTTTGTAGGCCAATTCTTTCAACTTTTGAAGTGCTCTTTGTGCAATATGTAGTTGGGTGTTGTCATGGAGAAGAACTGGGCCCCTTCTGTTGACCAATGCTGGCTGCAGTCATTGCAGTTTTCCATGCATCTCATCAATTTGCTGAGCATACTTCTCAGATGTTATGGTTACACTAGGATTCAGAAAGCTGTATCTGTATTGACAGCAGATCACTAAAGAGTGAACATGACCTCTTTTTTTTTAAGATTTATTTTATTTATTTCTCTCCCTTCCCCCACCACCCCCGCCATTGTCTCCTCTCTGTGTCCATTTGCTGTATATTCTTCTGCATCTGCTTGCATTATCTGGTGGCACTGGGAAACTGCATCTCTTTTTTGTTGCATCATCTTGCTGTGTCAGCTCTCCATGTGTGTGGTGCCATTCCTGCATGGGCTGAGCTTTTATCCTTGCAGGGCACACATCTTGCACATGCGGCGCCTCTATGCAGGGGCGCCCCTGAGTGGCACAGCACTCCTTGTGTGGCAGTACTGTTCATGGGCCAACTTACCACATGGGTCAGGAGGCCCTGGGGAATGAACCCTGACCCGTCCATATGATAGGTGGACACTCTATCAGTTGAGCCATGTCTGCTTCCCAACGATGACCTTTTTTTGCTGCAAGTTTGGCTTTAGGAAGTGCTTTGCAGCTTCTTTTCAGTCCAACCCTGTACTGGTCATCATCAATGTCATGTAAAATCCACTTTTCATCACACATCACAATCTGATTGAGGAATGGTTCATGGTTTTTGTGTAGAATAGAGAAGACAACACTTTAAAATGATGATTTTTTAAAATTTTCACTCAGATCATGAGGCATCCACTAATCAAACTTTCTTACCTTTCCAATTTTCTTCAAATGCAGAATGACCATAGACTGGTCAACATTCAGTTCTTCAGCAACTTCTTGTGTAGTTTAAGAGGATCAGCTTCGATGATTACTCTCAATTGGTCATTGTCAACTTCCAATGGCTGGTGACAGCACTCCTCATCTTCAAGGCTCTTGTCTCCTTTGCAAACTTCTTAAACCACCACTGCACTGTACTTTCATTAGCATTTCCTGGGCCAAATGTGTTGATGTTGCAAGTTGTCTCTGCTGCTTTATGATCCATTTTGAATTCAATAAGAAAATTGCTCAAATTTGCTTTTTTTTTCTAACATCATTTCCATAGTCTAAAATAAATATAAAATAAACAGCAAGTAATGTCATTAGCTAAAAAACATAAAGGGAGAAATGTACATTAAAATGATGTGTAACATAACCACATTTATTTAAGAATGTACGCCAATATTGAAAAGCAAATTTCAAGAATGCAAAACCTTAATTGATTTTGAACCAACCTAACAGAGCTCTGTTATAATAACAGAGAGAGCTTTCATGGTTCAGAAACATATTTACTTTATTTGTGAAGTAGTATGATGTTTATAAATTTAAAAATCATATGGTTAATTATAGAGGAAAGAAACTAAGAAGAAAGAAACATAGCTTAAAAGACATTTGAAAAAATATTTTTAAAAATAGTCAAACTGGGTGGAGCAGAGATGGTGGCAGAGTAAGGAGCTCTGGAGTCAGCTTGTAAAACAGGGCAGTTGGTGGTCACCCAGAGCTACCTAAAGCACCTGTTTGGATGACCCAGAAGATTGAGGAGTATCCTTCAACATCCTTGAGAATGTGGAAGGAGGAGACTTCCCACCTGCACAGAGGAATCTAGAGAAGAGCCCTCCACACCGCGGAATTCAGAGCCTGTGGCATGCAAGCTGCCTTGGGAGCTATTCCGTGGTTGGAGTTGGAAGTTCCATTTTCCCCAATAAAAATGGGAGAAAGACATTGTGTGGCACTGACTTCAGCTAGTGATTAGTGGATTCAGCAGGCTGAAGTAGAATCCTAGGAACAACTAAACTTCAAGGCTGTCCAGGTCAGAGGGAAGCTGGTGGCCGCCATTTTTACTTTGCCACAGGCACACAGGGAAGCAGCGCTGACTGAAAATCATAGTGCTGGTAAGGACCAGCTTCTTTCCATCCAGGTTGCATTGTAGGTCTAGCCTAAACCCCAGTCCCACCTCCTTCAAGGAGGAAGCTAGGGGGACCTGCATGACCTCTCTGGGGAGCTGCAAGCCATGCTGCAGAGAGTGGTGCCCATCCTACTTTAGGCAAGCTGGATCAGGAGCTATTCTGTGACTGGAGTTGGAAGCTCCATTTCCCATGAACAGTGGAGGAAGAGACAGATGTCCACTGACCTCAGCTACTGATTAGCGGACTAGGCTGGCTAAAGTATAATCTTAGAGACAGCTAGGGTCTGAGAGTGTCCAAACAGGAAAGAGTCTGGCAGCCACCATTTTGACTCTGCCCCCTAGCATGAAAGGAAGCGTGACTGACTAAAATCCAATGAAGTTAGGGACTGGTTTCTTTCCACCAAGATCTGATTGCAGCCTTAGCCTAGGCTCTAGCCCCACCTCCAGCAGAGAGGTAGCTGGCAGGACCTGCACCAGTATCTCTAGGCAACTGCAAGTGCTCTACACTGGCACAGGCTGAACAGTCAGACACCTCGGCTGCAACCCCGCACAGCAAGAGAATAGGAGAGGAGCTGGGTATCCTCAGCTTCTCCAGGCAATGACAAGAGTTTTTTCAGTCCACACAAACAGGTTTGTTGATTGCCTTTGAGCCCGTCTCCACTTCTGTCCCCCCACAGGATAGGAGAGGGCTGGTGTTGCTGCAACCTGTCAGAGCAACTTCGGACAGTTTTGGCCTGCACTAGCCTGACCACTGGCACCTGTGACTCCACTTCCATCCCCAATAGGACAAGAGATGGACTGTGTTTGCCCAGCCTCTCTGAGTAACTGCAGGTACTTTTGGCCCCCAAAAGCAAATAAACAAAAGAACAGATGAAGAAAAGAATGGGAAAAATTGAACAAGGACTCAGGGAATTAAATGACAGCAAGAGACATGCAAACATACATGTTAACAGTGTCACTGAAGGAGAAGAGAAGGGAAAAGGGACAGAAGAAATATTTGAAGAAGTAATGGTGGAAAATTTCCCAATCCTATTGAAGGACATAGATATCCACATCCAAGGAGCACAACATGCTCCCATCCAAATAAATTCAAATAGACCAACTCCAAGACACATACTCATCAGAATGCCAAATGCCAGAGACAAAGAGAGAATTGTGATAGCAGCAAGAGAAAAGCAATGCATAATATATAAGGGATACTCAATAAGATTAAGTATAAACTTCTCATTAGAAACCATGGAGGCAAGAAGGCAGTGTTGTGATATATTTAAGATATTGCAGGAGAAAACCTGCCAGCCAAGAATTTTATACCCAGGAAGATTATCTTTTAAAAAGGAGGGTGAGATTAGAATATTCACAGATAAACAGAAACTGAGTTTATAACAAAAAGACCAGCTTTGCAGGAAATATTAAAGGGAGTGTTACAGCCTGAAAAGAAAAGACAGGAGAGAGCAGCCTGGAAGAAAGTGTAGAAATAACAACTATATCAGTAACAGTAACTAAAAGTGTCAAAAATAAAATGACAGATAACATGCAAAGATCAAAATGGATGAAATAAGAACTGCCTTTACTGTAATAATATTGAATGTTAATGGATTAAACTCCCCAATCAAAAGACGCAGACTGGCAGAATGGATAAAAAAATATTAGCCATCTATATATTTTCTGCAAGAGACTCACCTTAGACTCAAGGATACCAATAAATTGAAAGTGAAAGGTTGGAAAAAGATATTCCATGTATGCCATAACCAAAAAAATAGTTGGGGTAACTATACTTATATAAGATGATATAGATCTTAAAAGCAAAACTGTTATTAGAGACAAGGAAGTACATTACATATTAATAAAATGGATGATCCCCCAGGAAGAGATAACAATCATAAATATATATGCACCTAACCAGGATACCCCAAGATACATGAGGCAAACACTGGCAAAACTGAAAGGAGAAATAGACATCTCTACAATAATAGTTGGAGACTTCAATACACCACTCTCAGCATTGGATAGAACATCTGGGCAGAAGATCAATAAAGAAACAGAGAGCTTGAATATATGATAAATGGACTAAACCTAATAGACATATACAGAACATAGCACCCCAAAACAGCAGGATATGCATTCTTTTCAAGTGCTCATGGGTCTTTCCCCAGGATAGACCATCTGTTGGTTCACAAAGTAGATCTCAATAAATTCAACAAAATCAAAATTATACAAAGCACTTTCTCTGATCACAATGGAATAAAGCTGGAAATCAATGAGTGACAATAAAAGGAAAATTCACATATGTATGGAGATTAAACAACACACTCTTAATCAATGGGTTAAAGAAGAAATTTCAAGAGAAATCAATAAATATCTCAAGATGAATGACAATGAGAATACAACATATCAGAACCTATGGGATGCTGTAAAGGCAGTGTTGAGAGGAAAATTTACAGCACTCAATGCTTACATTAAAAAAGAAGAAAGAGCTAAAATTAATGACCTAACTACACAGCTGGAGGAACTAGAAAAATAACAGCAAACCAACTCCAAAGGAAGTAGAAGGAATGAAATAACAAAGATCAGAGCAGAAATAAATGAAATTGAGAATCAAAAAACAATAGAGAAAATTAACAAAACTAAAAGTTGGTTCTTCAAGAATATTAGCAAAATTGACAAACCCTTAGCTAGACTTGGCTAAGAAAAAAAGAGAAAGATGCAAATAAATGAAATAAAAAATGAAAAGGGGAAACTTACTACTGACCCACAGAAATAAGAGAGATCATAATAGGATACTATGAACAATTTTATGCCAAAAAACCAGACAACGTAGGTGAATGGAAATTTTTCTAGGAATGTACAAACAACCTACACTGATGCTAGAAGAAATAGAAGACCTCAACAAACCAATCACAAGTAAAGAGATTGAAATAGTCATCAAACAGCTCCCCAACATGAAAAGCCCAGGACCAGACTGTTTCAGAGGTGAGTTCTACCAAGCATTCAAAGAAGATTAAATACCAATCTTACTAAAGCTCTTCCAAAAAATTGAACAAGAAGACATAATACCAAACTTATTCTATGAAACCAATATCACCCTAATACTGGAGACAGATAAAGATATTACAAAAAAGAAAATTACAGATCCATTTCTCTAATGAATACAGATGCAAAAATCCTCAATAAAATACTTACTAATCAAATCCAACAACACATTAAAAGAATTATCCATCATGATCAAGTGGGTTTTATACCAGGCATTCAAGTCTGGTTTGACACAAGAAAATCAATCAGCAAAATACACCACATAAATAAATCAGAGAAGAAAAATGATATGATCTTATCAATTGATGCAGAAAACGTGTTAGACAAAACACAGCATCCTTTCTTAATAAAAATACTACAAAAAATAGGAATTGAAGGAAACTTTCTCAACATGACAAAGGTCATATATGAAAAGCACACAACTAACATTGTACTTAATGGTGAAAGACTGAAAGCTTTCCTGTTGAGATCAGGGGCAAGACAAGGATGCCCAATGTCACACTGTTGTTCAATATAGTGTTAGAGATTCTAGCTAGAGCAGTCAGGCAAGAAAAAGAAATAAAAGGCATCCAAATTGGAAAGGAAGAATTAAAAATTCACTGTTCATAGATGATATGATTGTATATCTAGAAAGTCTAAAATAATCTACAACAAAACTGTTAGAGCTAATAAATGATTTCAGTAGAGTGTCAGGATACAACAGCAATGTTCAAAACTCAGTGGTGCTTCTGTACACTAATAATGCACAATCTGAGGAGGAAGTCAGGAAAAAACTCCATTTACAATAGCAACTAAAATAATCAAATATTTATCAATAAACTTAAACAAGAATGCAAAGCACTTATATTCAGAAAACTATAATGCATTGCTAAAACAAATTTTAAAAAGACCTATATAATTGGATGAGCATTCCATGCTCATGGAATGGAAGACTAAATATCATTAAGTGTCAGTTCTACCCAAATTGATATATGGATTCAATGCAATCCCAATAAAAACTCCCCCAGAATTTTTTAAGAAAATGGAAAACACAATTATCAAATTTATCTGGAAGTGTAAGAGACCCTGAATTGCCAGAAACATCTCAAAAAGGAAACATGAAGTTGGAGGACTCTCACTTGCAGACTTTAAATCATATTACTTAGCTACAGTGGTAAAAACAGCATGGTATTGGCATAAAGATAGGCACATAGACCAATGGAACCAATTTTTTTTTTTTTTGATGGTTCAGAAACAGACCCTCACACCTATGGCCAAGTGATTTTTGACAAGCCTGTCAAGCCCTCCCAGTTGGGGCAGAGCAGTTTATTCAACAAATCATATTGGGAGAACTTGATATCCAAGGCCAAAAGAAAGAAAGAAGACCCCTACCTCACATCTTATACAAAAATTAACTCAAAATGGATCAAAGACCTAAATATAAAAGGAAGTACAATAAAGCTCCTAGAAGAAAATGTAGGAAAAAAATCTTCAAGACCTGGTTGTAGGTGATGAATTCTTAAACCTTTCACCAAAAGCATGAGCAATGAAAGAAAACATGAATAAGTGGAACCTCCTTAAACTTAAACATTTCTGTGATTCGAAAAACTTCATCAAGAAGGTTAAAAGGCAACTCAGGCAATGGGAGAAAATATTTGGAAACCACTTATCCAATAAGGGTTTGATTTCCATTTATATAAAGAGACCATACAACTCAACAACAAAAGTGCAAGCAATCCTATTAAAAAATGGGCAAAAGATTTAAATAGGTATTTCTCCAAAGATGAAATACAAATGGCCAAAAAGCACATGGAAAAATGTTCCAGACCACTAGCTATTAGGGAAATGCAAATTAAAACAACAATGAGGTATCACCTAACATCACATAGAATGGCCATTATTAGAAAAACAGACAACAATAAGTGCTGGAGAGGATGTGGAGAAATAGGAACACTCCTTCACTGTTGGTGGGAGTGCAAAATTGTGCAGTCTCTGCAGAAGACAGTTTGGCTTTCCTCAGGAAGCTAAATATGGAATTGCCATATGATCCAGCAATTTCTCTATTAGGAATATATCCAGAAGAATGAAAAACTATAACATGAATGGACATCTGCACACCAATGTTTATAGTTCACAGTTGTCAAAAGATGAAAACAACCCAAGTGTCCATCCATCAATGAATGGATAAACAAAACTCAGTATATACATACAATGGAATAATATGCTGCAGTAAGAAGAAATGAAATTGGGACAAATGTGATAAAATGGATGAGTCTTGAAGACATTATACTAAGTGAAGTAAGCCAGACACAAAAGGACAAATATTGCATGCTCTCATTAATGTGAACTAAATACAAATAATAAACACATGAAATTAAAACCTAGGGTATAGGTTATTAGGAGAAAAGAGAAGGGTTGAGAAGTACTATGTATGGATGCTTAATGTGTATAGAAGTTTTAACTAACTTGATTGTAAAAGTGTGGAGATGGATAGAGTTGATAGTAACACATTAGAGTGAGTAGAAACTGATTTACAAATGGGATTGTGGCTGAAAAAAGTGGCCTGGGAAAGTAAATGCCAATAGAAAGAAAGCTAAAGAATAATTTAAGGACCGAATAACACAGTGAACCCAAAGGTGGTTGAGAATTGTGGTTAAGGGTACAAATGCAAGAGAGTCCTTCTGTAAGCTAGAGCAAATGAGCATCACTATTGCAGGGCGATAGGAATATGGAGAAGCATGGAAAAACTACAATTGGTGTGACCTATAGACTGTGGTTAACAGCAATACTATAATATTCTTGCATCAATGCAAAGCTATACTGTGTTGATAATGGAGGTGTATGGAAAAAGTGTACCAAATGTATGCTATGGACCATGATTGGTGGTAATAGTTTGATGATATTATCTCATAATCTGTAACAAATGTTCCACCAGGGTGTGGAGTTGTATGGGAAATCTACACATCTGTATGCTTGTTTTGCAAGTTCACAATATCTGTAACACAAATATATTTTTTAAAAAATAGTATGAGTTGGGGGAAAAATACACCAAATATAAGATAAAGACTATATTTGGTAGTAATATTTTGATGGTGCACTTGCATAGCTTGCAACAAATGTTTCACAACAATGCAAAGAGTTGGTGGAGGGGTGATGTATGCGACCCCTGTGTGATGTTATGTGTGTTTATTTTGTAAGTTTGCAATCTTTACTATACACTTTTTTTATGTGTGTTCATGTATGAATGATATGCTTCAATAAAAAATTAAAATTAAAAAATAAAATAGTCAAACTGTCAAAAAGAAATCAAGAAAGGAAGAACCAAAGAACAAAGATATATTTAATAGATAGAAAACAGATGTAAGATTTAAACCTAATTATATAAATAATTACATTATATATAAATGCATAAAACATAAATTCAAAGGCAGAATGGCAGTGAATTTTTAAAAAAAGGAAAGCAATTTTCTAAAGCTTACAAAAACACATTTAAAAGAAAGAGATACAGAATACATAAAATTTAAAGGGTTGAGCAAGAGACACAGTGGAAAAATATAGAATAAAAAAGCTGATGTTGATAAAAAGGGACATCTCCAAGTACAGGGGTCACTTCAAACTATATTACATAAAATCCTAAATATATATTTATTAATATGACAAAGTGGGGTCAGTTCTTCTAAAGACATAATAATCCTTAATGTGTATATGCCTCATAATATTATTTATTATATGAAGCAAAAATTACAGAGTTAAAGGGAGAAATAAACAAACATACCATCATAATTTAGAATGTTAAATTACAAATACACATTTTTAAGTGCACTTTCACCAAAAGATCATATAATGTGACATAAAAAGTTTCAATAAATTTCAAAACTCAAATTCAGTATGTGTTTTCTGACAAGAAGTTTATCAGTCGATATTTAGAGAATTCCCCAGATATTTGGATATTCACAACACATTCTAAATTACCAATGGGTTAAAATTTAATAAAGAGAATTAAAAGTTAATTTGAATTAAATGATACTAAGCAAAACAATGTATTAGATTGTAGAAGGTAGAGCTAACAGAGTGCTTAAAGGAGAATTTACTGCTTTAAGTACCTATATTAGAAAAGAATAACATTTTCTTATCAGTTCTTTATGATTTCCCTTAAGAGGTGAGGTAAAGGAAAGAAAAATAAAGCCAAAATAAGTAAAAGAATGGAAATAATAATCAGATCAGATATCTTTTCAAATTAAAAAGCAAAACAAAACTCCTCACAAATAGTAGAGAAAATCCCAGTGTTAAATCTGGTGCTTTGAAAAAATAGGTAAAATTGTTAAAACCCTACCAGGACTCATGGAGGAGAGAGAAAGAAAATAAAAATTGCTGATATCAGAAATAAAAGAGAACTATTACTAAAATGCAGGCATAAATAATAATTTATATGACTGTGCTGGAGGTTACACAAATATACACTGTTCATAAAATTCCATAAAAGTCTATATAGTAGATAAATATAGAACTATATATAACTCTCTAAATCAATAGATAGCTATAGATCTATAGATGGGTAGATAGATAAATAGGTGGGTAGATACGTATATGTATGTAAACACAATAGCATCCATATTGAATTGGTGATAAAATACACTGCAGTCAAGAAGAAAAATAGCTAATAGGCAGAACAATAAGGAAGAATTTCAAAAACATTACTCTGGATGAAAGAGTACAAACACGGAAGAATACATACTATGTGATTCCATTTATAAGACACCTAGATACAAACAAAAGTAATCTACTATGGGGGATGATTGAATAGCCGCAAATGGGTTCTTTTGAGGATGATGAAACTGTTCTCTGTCTTATTTTATGAATAGTTAACAGAGATGTATGTATTTGTCAAAACTTATTGAACTGAATAATTAAGATCTATGCAGTTTGCTGCATGTATATTATATCTCAAAAATTTTAAAAAAATATGCAAAACAATAGCATGATTTTAAATATATATATATATATCATTTATAGAAAGTTGACATGAAGCTCTTATATTATGTACAGAAAGAGGGTGATTTATAAGCCAAGGGATGTTAAGGAGGATGGGGTGCAGAATAAAAGTAATATAATGTAAGAAATATGGAGAAAGTTTTTTTGTTTTTTCCAGTTGGATAGTCTTGCTGATTTGGTGAGTTTTGAGAAATTCAGTCTTATTTGAGAATGGATGGATGGTGTGTGAACTGCTTTCTAAGATAAATGGGTATTTGTGACTGACATTTGGAAATTTCATTTTCATTTAAGAGTTATAGAACATCTATTCTAATAATTTTGAATATTGAATTTGAAATAACTTGTTTTAATAGGATTTTTGTAAGCCTGCTGAAGAAAACACTGAAAACATTGGTGAAATGTTAGAGTAAGCCTATCAGCACATACTGCTTTTGGCAACTTATTTTTTTAATCTCAAGGGTACCTAATTTTAAAATTAATTTGAGGGAAGCAGATGTGGCTCAACTGATAGAGCATCTGCTTACCATATGGGAGTTCCAGGATTTGAACCCAGGACCTCCTGACCCATGTGGTGAGCTGGCCCATGCACAGCGCTGCCACACGCAAGAAGTGCCATGCTGTGCAGGGGTATCCCCCAGTAGGGGAACACCCTGCATTGAACCACCCGACACGAAAAAAGTGCAGCCCACCCAAGAGTGGTGCCACACACAAGGAGAGCTGATGCAGCAAGATGACATAACAAAGAGAGACACAGATTCCCAGTGTTGCAGAGAATGCAAGCGGAGACAGAAGAATACACAGCAAATGGACACAGAGATCAGACAAGGGGGAGGGGGGAAATAAATAAAATAAATCTTTAAAAAATTTAATTTGAAAAACCATGTTTTTCTTTTAATAACAACTCCCAAAATATTAGCCATGTTTTTCTCTCCATATTGTGCATATTGACTTATTCTTACTAGATTAATTCTTTCAGCTCAAGTCATAGTTCTCATGAGATACACACAGAAACAATGTGTTTACCTCAAAAAATGCTCATTAAAGACTATTAGACCAAAAAAAGATGCTAGACAGTGAAAGATTTTTCTCTCGAAAGTCATTGTGAATTTTGAGTATGCAAGTAAATAATTTTCACTATACTTTGTGTCAGGTAGATTTTTAGTAAGAATTTTATTTTTCATTCTTGAGTAGAACTCTCTCTCTTAAATTTGAAAGGTGGAGACTTGGAAACACACCCTGGAATCTCTTTTAAAGGAAGGGGAAATTTAGATAACACTGTTAATGTTTTTGATCATTTCTATTTTAGAGGTTATCCTCAATAACTGTTACCATTTTCTAATACATTACAACATACTCTTCATTGGTAAAGTCCAGGTTTTCCCCCTGAAAATGAAGAATAGAAACTAATTTTATATAAATAATGCTCTGAAAGAATAACATCTCTTTTACATACATTATATATTTCTACCTTGAAGATAAATATACTTTATAATAACTTTTGGAGGGAGAATATCTAAATCTTTCCACAAATGGATAATCAAAAACAGATTGCCATGACATGGAATGCATGGATTCAATGGATAAGATAACTAATCTTATAATGGTATTATTACTACCTTTTATTATTTAGCCCAATATAGTTTAAAATGTCAGTATCTATATATGCATGCATTTGCACATTATAAGTATATGCCATGTAAATTTCTTATTATTTTTTTATTTTATGTACCAGTAGAGAAGGTTTAAAATGTATGTATTAGTAATTATGTGAAAGATCTCCATTTGGTTATTCTACACCAATTGATCCAAACTTTACATTGATTAATGTCCTCCTATATAGAAGAGATTTTGTGATTAATGTACTTGCCCTTGAAAGCTTCTAAATTTTCAGAAATCATGTTAGAACATGAACTGTGAATATATTCTTTTAACTCATTAGTTTTTCATCAAAATTAATGAAGCTCCATCTGTGTATGAAACTGAATATGACACTGTTATTCTGAAAGAATACAGACTCATAAAAGACGTGTGGGTAAAATGGTATTTACAAATTTGCTATGTACAAAAATTATAAATATTCCCAGCTTTCCTCAAGTTTCAAAAAATGCTTACACACACACCAATTTAATTCTTTCTTGTAGGTAATTGCCATGGTTCTCTCTCTCTTCTTTCCCTCTTCCAGAAGCCAGTGAAAAGGAGACTAAAAGATATAGAGAGATTAAAATGATCTGTATATTAAATATGCTTATCATCTTTATATTAAATCAGTATATTAAATAAGTAAATGAGAGTGAAAACCCAGAGTGAGACAGCTGGGTTTAGGGGAATTTCTGTTGTTAGTTAAAAGTGAGAAAGCATGGAAAATGTCTCCATGAGAGAAATAATTAAAGTGACTGAGAAATGAAAAGTTAATTTTAAGATGTTTTACTGCATGCTAAGAGTGTGCATCATTCAATTATAATGTCTCAAGAAATGGAATAAAGGTTTACTTTTCTTTCCACTATAATTGTTGTCTATATGTTCTTTCTTTTTATTAACTCACTGAGAATAAGGGCCACATGTGATGTCCGTTATATTTGAGTACAAAGACTTAGCCACATACATGATATAACAGACATAAGGTTTCTTAAAAGTAGGCAATATTTCACTTGCCTTCTGATGTATTTATAAAAAATTATCAGTCTTACAATGACAAGAGAGAATAAGGAATTAAAAAATGTTTCGTGGATAAGAAAGCAACAATAAAGACCATAGGGCATTTGGGAAATGCAAATAATTCAACATGTATGAAAACGGAAAATGAAATAGGAAACTGTAGAAAAAGACAAGGGATCATAGCCATGTGATAGATCAGGACGGGATTCTATATGAAGTACTAGCATGTACGTTCTCATTCATTTCTCCCAGCATTTCTTTCAGGAAAATATTGCTCATTACACCACATAGGAAATTGATCCAGAAAATTGGGGCTTTTTAGAAGAAGAGCTTTGATTTAAATCAATAGAATCTGACTCATTCTTCAAAACTTCAGTGAGCAAGAGCTTCGTTTTCATAATTTAGAATACTATAGATTCTCCTTTTGTGGAGACTGCAAACTTATAGTGGAAAAGGTCTTCTGTCTTTCAACTATCACTTTCAATTTTGCATTTTACCTGTTACTGGAAAGCTAGAATGTTAACGGGAGCTCAGGAGAGGAAATTCTTTAAAAGAATATATAAATTAGACCTAGAGTTGCTTTAGTTCCAGTGGAGCTCCCAGAAATAGTGAAATATTATAGCTATTGGATATCTGAATTAAAGAACTGAGTAAAGGAATAGAGGTGAGCTAGTACAGACCATACAAAGTAAAAGTGGCACTACTGCTTGGCAACAGTGCGACTGGAAAGTAAATTTGAAATTGTAAATAAGGACCAGTTGTGATGCAGTTAAACATTTAAGTGTCAGACAAGTTCACTGACAGAGAGGATGTTCGTGTGCTCAGTAAAAAATGGGAATATAGAATATAGAAGGAACACATTTTAAACAGAAGGAAGATGATATTTGTGATCTTGAAGATATTGAGTTTAATGTGTCCACAGAGTATTTGCAGGGATATTTGAGTTAGAAATTTGTTAGAAATGTGGAGATCCAGGAGATGCACGATTTGGATTGAAGAGGAAAAGAAAGGAAAAGAGAGTTCATGGAATGAATTTATGTTACTGACTCACTCTTTTCCTACTGAGAGGGACATTGGAAAAGGGAATGAGTAAACTTGACTAGTCTTCCTTTTAAATATGCTAACAGTATTATGAAGGAGAAGTTAACAAGGAGTCTGTATAAAAATACATTTATTAGTATCTATCTGATCTGTTTGGATTGCATAATGTTGAACCTGGAAGTTAGAGACTCATGGGATTTGCTGACTGGATAAATGGAGTTATTTATACAGGCATTTCATCTATAAAAGCATAAAACAAGGGAGTTTAAAAATTGAAACAGCTTTCTTTGAGAACAATATTTCCATTCACATTGTTCACAACTTACATTTTAGTCCAAAACCAATTTGGAAGCTGTATCTGATAGATATGGATTTCTAAAGAAGGAAGAGCTGCATATGGCCTTTCACATTATTGATATAATTGGGTGTTGGTTATGATCTTTGATTTACCTAAGTTTGCTTTGTCAACTCAAGCCTTCTGGTAAAGCAATAACATTTTAGGTCACCGGAGTTTCATCAAGTAAGAGCAAGACATGAAAGCACAGATGAGATGAGGTTGAAGAGATGCAAGAATGGGCAGAGTTCAGGGGAAATGGGAAAGGACTAAGTTGTCAAAAGTGTCAAATGTTGGAGTTATTTCTGAGGAAAGGGGCAAAGAAAAAATACTGAATTTCATGATGTCACAGTTAATTTCCTTGAGATAGTTCAGACTATCTTTCTAGGTATTAAAGAAAGTGTAAATAATAAGGATACAGATTCACCCTGGAAACAATAAAAGATGAGAAGAGAGTTATAAAATTAGTAGACTAGATGGAAGACAAAAATGATGTCTTAATTTGCCAGGACTTCTATGAAAAATACCACAGAATATGTTGGCTTAAACAATAGGAATTTATTGTCTCAGAGTTTTGGAAGCTAAAGGTTCAATCAGGACATCAGGATATTGGCAGGCCATAATTTCTCTAAAACCTGTAGTGCTCTGGTGGTGGCTCAATTTTTGCCTCTGTCACATGGCAATCTGTCTCTGTCCCCTCTGGTTTCTATTGATGGACTGTGTCCAAATTGCCTCTGTTTAAAAGCACTCCAATCATATGGATCAAGGCCCACCTTCATTCGGTTTGGCCTCATCTTAACAATAACATAGTGAAAGATCCTATTTACAAGTGAGTTCATACCCACAGGACCGTGAATTAAGACTTCAACCTGTTCTTTGTGGGCATCATGATTCAGTCCCCAAAATATGCTAATAGATTGTACATACTAATAATACTAAATAACACATATGATTTGCCAGCCAATACAATTTATTTGAATTATCTTGTTATGCTGTCCTAACCAAACATAGGTGATAAATGTGGTTATTAATCCATTTTCAAATGAGATTGAGTTTCAAAAGTGATGTACCTGCCCAAGATTACAAACATAGTATACTTCAGAGCTAGAATCAAATCCAAACATTGTGTCTCTAAAGTCTTCAGTCTAAATCTTGATGCAATACAGGGAGAGCACCACTGGAATTTCAGACCATGTCTTTTGGAATTAATAGAAGGGCAAGTGAATCGGAAGATAGCTTAAAATTAAGAGAATAGGGAGATAAAGAGCAGAAAACCTGTTAAGTAGGAGCCAAGAAATAGGAAAACTGAAGGCTATGAGATTTTCATCAGAAAGGGAAATTTCATAACTCAAGTCCAAGAATATTTGAGAAATTTTGGGTAGTGTCTAGACTTGGGTTCATTATTGAGGAGGAATTAGTGCAAATGCATGAAACTTCCTTTCACTTTTCACTGGAGATACTGGAGAACCACATAAACCAAGTGAGCCTGACTATAATAAATAAGTGAAGACAGAAGTGTAAAATGTAATTGTTCTAAAAATCTTATAAAAAGAAAAGGAACATAATAAAAAACTGGTTTGTCAGTTGGGTTCCCTGTATGCATGGATTTCAGAAATCTCCTCTGGCACAGTTTGACTAAAAGCCATTAAAAAAGAAAAGTTCAGATGCATTAGTTTGGGATTTAAGAGAAAATCAGAAAGACCTGGCTCTTTTGTCACTGTTTCCCCTCTAACTTGCTATAACCTTGGTCAGGTTTATTGACTTCTTAAAGTCTCTACATTTCCTTATGAATTAAATTGGGATAAAAATAAAACCTGTCTTCAGAGTCACTATGAATACTAAAAGAAATAATTGTGGTTTTTTTAGTACGCTGTTTGACATATTCTAAGTATTTAATATATGCTAGTATTAATAATATCATTACAGATATTTTAATCAAAAATATTGTTTCCTCAGCAAGTTAGATATGTTGATGATTTTTATTAAGACCATTACTTAGCAAATAAGCATTTTGTATTATTAAGGCTGAATTCAAAACACAAAGGAGGAATTATTTAATAGACTTTTTCCTATTATTTTAGATTTTTCTGTTCCCTCCCTCCCTTTTCCCTTTATCCCTTTACTTTTTTAAGGAGTGATTACCTTACTGGGAGCCATTAAGATGTCAATACACTTGCATTAACCTTGTTTGACTCTTTCAAATAAGGTGGACACTATTACTAATTGCTCAGCAACTGAAAAGACTTATTTTTTTAAATACAGTTGTTTGCTTAAAAATATGCAAGTAAAGGAAATCAATTTGAAAAGCTGAGAGCAGAATGTTAAAATATTGCTTTCACACTGAAGCAAATGTAACAAGAAAGTACATTTATTTATTGTGCCTGGAATTCTCTATATAATTGCATTGTATTTCCCGCCTGTTATTTGTGTATGAATAAAAGTCTCGCTCTCACTACACAGTTCCTCTGCTCTTCTATTAGACCTTGGGTTTGAGTTATAATGGTAGATTAAGTTTTAACTGCAGGCATAAAGCTGCCACGCTAACTGAAAGTGTTGCTTTATGCACCCACAGTTTCACTATGCAGCTTCCTTTATGCTTCAGTTTTCCTTTTTCTAGAATCCTCTAAGTGCTTCATTGTGATTGTTTGTGTGAGGTATATTTGATCAGTGAGGCATGTAATGCATTTAAAAATTACATAGTCAAGATTTTGCATAGAAGAATTCTCTGCCTTATTTAGAGGACTTTAAAAAATCACATTCTTTGTCATAAAATATGATCAGGATTAAACTAAAAATGAGAAGAAATATCATTTTGCTAGCATTAAAACTAGTTGAAGACCGTGGTCCTTTATATTTAGTTCTGTTTATAATTTGTGTCTGATAATATTAGCTAATCTCAAACATAATTTCCTATGTTGTGTGTGTGTGTGTGTGTGTGTGTGTGTATGTGACAGCCATTGAATAAAACACCTAAAATCACCTAAGGGATGTCATGGCTGGTGGGTAGATGAAATAATAAAAGACAAATGCAGTTTCAAGTACCTTATATAATTTAATTTAAGCCTTACAACAATCCAGTTAATTAGTATTAGAATTTTCATCCCCATTTTATAAATGAGAAAAATAATGCTCATCATGTTTAAGGAACTTGCCAACAAACAGTAAGTGGTAATTTGATATAAATTCAGGCAGTCAGGATTGGAGACTACACAAATAAAAAGTAAGTGTGATGCTACATCTCCAATAGAAGTAATGATAATATCTATGACATGATAGAGTCTACTATTAACCAATTATTTTAAAGATATTATTGTACTTAATCTTTACAGTAATCCAAGAGTGGATAACTAACCATTATTACAAATAGGCACAACTACTATTTATGCCTCAATCTCCTTGACTCCAAAGACAATGGCCTATTGATGCCTTTTATAATAAGTGAAAAACCTTTCTTAACCTACTTACCAGGTTAAGAAGACCTTTTGGGATATGTGTTCAATAAAAAGAAAGAAATCAGAAATGTGAAAATCATTTCAGTTTTAACTTATACCTGCTGTTCTAGTTCTGTTCATTTTTTAAAATCCAGAAATGGCTTTTCTGCACATTACACCTATGTGTGCCAAAATACCTTTTCTTGGCTGCTGAGCATGGCTGGGTCAGGGAAACGTTCTTGAAAGTAGATTGATTTTAAGCCTTCTTTGATAAATTAACAGGGGGTTTCAGAAAGGATTTTCTTTGTTCCAGAGATCTAGAAAGCTTTTTGTTTTATTCTGGAGAGTGTACATGGTAATTAGAGAGTACAGTTCACAATAGGAAATGAAACTAAATTTAATGAAAAAATCTCAGATATGTTTGTAGAAAGGTCTGTTTACAAGGTCTACCTTACCTCTGAACATCCCTGTGAGTGAAGAGAGTACCTCACGTTTCTGAAGTTCAATTTTCTCATCTATTAAATGGGGTATTAAAATTCTGGCCTCTAAGGTACATGTGAGCTCTAAAAATCTGCAAAATCGTGGAGGCAGATTGAACAAAGCATATCGTTTCTGGAAAAAAATACTAAATATGAAAATAGATAAAGAAACCTCGTTAACAGATATATTTCTGAAAGCATGTAAGCAAAATTCCTTTAATTGATACATTTGTTGAGAATGAGTGGTCGAAAATGTTTTGTGCTAAACATTAGGAAATACCAAAAAAGAAGACAACTAAAATCCAAATCTTCAACTTCTGAGCATTTATCTGAAAACAATTTCTTTGTTAGCTGATTAGAAGATTTTAAGATGGAAAACATTAAAATAATGTCACATGTAACAGAATAGTTCCTTATGTTCAGATTCTGCCTTGTACAACAAACACAAGGTATATCTTCTGTATTTACTTTCCAAAACACAATTTCCATGATTTTATATTTTATCTTTACAGACATGTAGTCAGTTCTGCTATAATGCTTGTTGTGAAAGAAAAATACAATTCTGTACCTAATAGTTTTGCTCTTGTGTTGAAAATCATTTGAGTATAGGTGTATAACTCTATGTAGTCTTCCTATTGTATTCTATTCATCCATTTGACTTGTCAATATCTTAATGTCTTTGTTATTCAATGTAGTATTATAGTAAATTTTACATAGGGTATATATTCCTCCAATTTTGTTCTTCTTTTGCCAAATTGTTTTTGCTGTTTTAGGTAGTTCACATTTTCATATGACTTTTTAAATTTTCTTGATAATTTCTACAAAAAAAATCCTGTTAGAAATTTAGTTAGGACTGAATTGTATATAAATAAGTTGGAGAAAATAAAATCTTAAAAATACTGAATTTTCCTATCCATAAATGCAGTATTTTCTACCAGGCATCCTTGGACCCCTGATGCTAGATTTCATTCCCTTTCCTTTTAGTTTATCTTTGCCTTTAAATAAAACTCATATGTCTCTAAAAAACAATTGATATATTAAGGAACAATTTTAATGTAATTCATATTCATGTTTGTTTATGTGTGATTTTGGCTGGAAAAGCACTAGATGAATGCAAGTAACTACATCCAGATGTTAAGGAATACAAAAAATATACACATGCACATACTTAAAACATCTACCAGCTACTTCAGACTTGGTTAAATGCATTGTCCAACTAGTTTGTCTTTTCCTAGTCTATCTCATTTTGAATATATATATATATATTTTTTTCCAATATTTCATTATTCGACATACCAAATATGTCCAATCCTCCTGCTCCCAAAATATCGAGCAGAAGATGCAAAAGGAAAGCTAAGTATTGAAGAGAAGATCAAAACAATAAAATACTTTTGGAAAACACTATAAAAAATAGATATCTCTCCAGCAATAATCATAAAGAAATCTATATAGGAGACCATCAGAGACAATGATGAAAAACAAAAGAAATGTTTATGGCTGTAACAACTTCAATTATTGTGAAGTCAGTAAGAACAAGGAATAAAGAAAGAGATGAAATGGAAAGACTGTTGTTGAATATATGGATTGAAGACAAAATAGTGAAAAAATTTGTAACAACCATTCACGCAATCAAAAAGAAAGCACTTTTGAGTGATGTCATCAACATGGGGTTATAAGACATCTATTGAAAAAGCCACCTGAGAGATTCAGCAAATAAAAGGACAAATCCCACTTGCTTAGAGCTCTGGAGAATGTTAAAAAAACTGGTGAATGACTCCACAAATGCAATCAAAGAAAAAGAAAAATATTGTAGGAAACTTCTAAGCAGGACTCACCGGTCTGCTCCCTCACTCAGAGCTGCACAGCTTGAGAGCTGCTCAGAGGCAGCAGACCAGATCCTTCCCACCTCCTACCAGGGATGATAAAGTTCCCTGCAGCATCAATAGAACGCAACACATATCCACTCACAGGGACCAAAGTTGGAACATAAACTGCTGAGGAGTGCTGCATGTAAAAGGACTACCAGAGGGAAAAGAAAAAAGAGAGGGAAACCACTGTGGAACTGTGGCTGGCAGGTGCTGCATTCTCTCAATCCAGTGTCTGTTGACTGGATGATATAAGCACAAGATGGACTTTTCTCAAATTACCCACATTTCTGGATTGATCTGTTTCTCTGAGGTGGGATGCCCTAATAGGGATGAACCCAGAAGCAAAAATCCTCACAGTATTAAAAAAAAAAAATGGGAGTGGGGGTGGGTGGATTAAATTGAAAGGCTATAAGACAGGAAATTCCCATAATTGAAAATAGTAAGGAAAATGGGGCACTGAGTGAGGGAGAGAAGTTAAACAAATCATAGCAGCCAGGGAGAAAATTCTGCACAAAGCAGAACATATCAAAATTCCCGGAGAAGGAACAGAAGGAGGATAAGTCTTGTCCTGAAGGTGAAACACACAAAAAGTGCAATGTTAAAAACTTTACCATATATCCATGGCAAGAATCAGAGGAAGAAGATATCAGAAAATCTTATCAGTGAAACATGGATATTTCAAAGGTCTAAATAAGTTGGACCATGCATCAAGGAAGAGGCTTAACACAAAGCCAATCAATAATAAAACTGTAGACAAGAGGGAGAAACTAACCTTTAGAGTTCACTCATCAAGATAATCAGATGTCTATTCATCACCAAAAATTTAAAAGCCATAATAAGAAACAGGAAGATATGTCTCAGTCAAAGGAACAAAATAAAACTTCAGAGGAGAAGCAGAATTTGGATCAATTAATCAAAGAAGTTCAAACAAATCTCCTAAATTAATTCAAGTAGGTGAAGGAAAATGTGCATGAAGAGATAAAGGACTTTAAGACAAAAAAAGTGTGAGCATGAAGAATTTGAAAATATTAAGAATATCCTAACAGAAATTATGGGGATGAAAGCCACAGTAGTAGAGATTAAAAATACACTAGAGGCATACAACAGTAGATTTGAACAGAGAGAAGAAATAATCAGCAAACTAAAAAAATAGGACAATATTTTTCAAGTCAAACTGCCATATTTATTATAGTAATGATGTATTTCTTTTACACATTTCACATATGTAAAACTGACACTCTTTTAATTAGGCTTCTATCTTTTTAAAAAAATGAAAGTTGAATGTTAAAAATGAAGTTTTGAGTGTTGCTTCCCCATTTTCCATAATCCCTGTGGTTTTACTGTGCAATTTTGTATAGAGGCAACTTTTAAAATGCATATATCATTGTAGCAAAACTGTTTATTCAACCAAGGGTGAAACATGTAGGTGATTTTTTGTTTTCCTTCTACTTCCCTGTCTGCTTCCTTATCTTTTTGCTTAATAAGCATTTTAATATGCTCATTTAAAAATAAATATTTTAATATGGAATTGTGTAAACTTTAAAAAGAAAAAGAAAAAAAAGAAAGAATTCTATCACTATAGTCACTCCACCCTTTATCCTTCTTCAGATTTTTGGATTGTTATGACAAAACTAAACTAAGTTAAACAAAAATCACAGTGCATTTTTTTGTTAACCTTTTTCAGTCCATTATTCACATACAGGCAATATCAGCTAAGAAAAAGCAGATTAGCATATCCATTTACTTCATTTTGCCAGGGGTCTCAAAAATAACTTGTCTCACTCTCCAGGTAATTGACTCAGCTTTGTAACACCCAGTTAAATTGAGAGGATGTCTTTAGTAATACTGTTTAAACCAGTGGTTTGAAAGTATGCTTCTGGACCAGCAGCATCACCACCACCTGAGAATATGATAGAAGTACATATTTTCTAGCCACATACCTCACAACTACTGATAGAAAAACTTTGGCGGTGCTTCCCAGCAATCTGTGTTTTAACAAGCCTTCTATTTGATTTTTTAAAATATATATTTTTATTAAATTGTTTTTTTAAAGATACATAAATCACAAAAACTGTTACATTAAAAAATGTAAGAGGTTCCTACATACCTCACCCCCCACCTCCCACTCCTTCCACATCAACAACCTCCCTCATCACTGTGGCACATTCATTGCATTTGGTGAATACATTTTGGAGCACTGCTGAACTGCACGCATTATAGTTTACATTGTCGTTTACACTCTCCCCCAGTACATTCAGTGGACTATGGCAGGATATATAATGTCCAGCATCTGTCCTTGCAATATCATTTAGGACAACTCCAAGTCCCAATAATGCCCCCACATCTCATTTCTATTTCCCTCTCCCTCAGTAACTACCTTGGCCACTTTCTCCAGATCAATGCTACAGTTTCTTCCATCACTAGTCATGATAGTTCTATAGTAAAATACAGTAAGTTCACTCCAATCCATCCTGTGGACCCTGGATGGTAATATCTGCTCCACCTCTATATCGAGAGGGGGCTTAGATCCATGGTTGATGGATGCAGTTCTCCTGCTTGGAGTTGTAGGCACTCTCAGTTCCCTCATGTGGTCATTGACCAGCTTCACCTATCAGTTAGCCGACCTCTGCAAGTCCAACAAACTAGAGAGTAGGAGCTGCAACTCTGCTGAGGCTCATGGCCCAACTGGCACAAGGCCAATCCAGAGATTGACGTCTCCAACCCCAGCACCAACTACAGATTTAGTAAAAGTGATAAAAGAGGCATGTGTAGAAAGTTCACATCTGAATCCAACTCCATCATGGAACACAAATTCCCAGATAGGGCCCACTGACAAGGCACTGAACTCCAGAGCCAACCACCATGATCATAGAACCTGTGTGTCTCTGTAGCCCTCAGGAGCACCAGTACCTGGGACTGTATCTACTTTGGCTGTCGCTGAGATCCTGTAGAGGTGTGCATAAGCATGACCCCTCTGATGACCTCATGACTCTTTTTTGAAGACTCTTAGCCATATAAACTCATTTGTCTTTACCATTTCCACCTTCTATTCAAGGTATTTTTCTAGTTGTATCCCTACTTAGTGACTGGAAGTAATACCTCAGAGCCAGGGAGGCTCATCCCCAGGAGTCATGTTCCATGCTGGGGGGAATGTAATGCTTAGTTTCACTTAGAGAGTGGCCTTGTTTGAGCAAGATGGAGACTCTCAGGAGGTAACTCTTAGGCACCCTACAGCTCTAGACCTAATTCAAATTTCAGGCAAACAGGCTCATAAGCATAGTCATCAGTATCAAGGGTTCATCACTGGACCATCCTTCCTCACTGGTCTTTGCCATTGCACTTTGGGGACTGTTGCTCTTCCATTGGGGAATGTGACAAATCTCTGCTGACTAGGAACCCAGCATTCCCTCAGTTGTCATTTGTAACTGTAGCTACTATGAAAATACCCAACATATATCTGAACAATTTTATGTACCCTATATACATGCTCTGGAGAACTCCCTCCCAACCCTGTGTCCCCCATCAATAACACCCCACACCAGGGTTCCTCCCCTGCCATAGTTTTCCACACTGTGGTCCAAAATTTCTTCAAAAATGAAGCCTAATACATTGCCAAATTCTATCCAATAGGAAAATGAAATAGCAGTGACAGGTCCAAAGATCAGAAATAGAACACACACCAATCCAGAAAAACCAAAATAAAGTAAAAATAAATTGGGGTATTAAAAAATGAAAAACATCACAAAACACTGTCTTCAACATTTTGCCCTCCACCACTACAACAGGTGCCACCCCGCATGCACAGTGGCAAGGCAATTTCTTTCAATTTTTCCTCAGTGTCTATATTCTCTTTTTTTTTTTTTTTCTAATTTTTAATTTTGTCTTCAAAAAAGTTTTAGATCACAGTATAGTCACATATACAATATAGGGGATTCCCATATATCCAACATCAAACCATTTTCCCCCTTGCCCAGCAATGATATTTTTACATGTTCATGTTGTATTTGTTGCAGCTGATGTACAGATATTGAAACATAGCTATCAAACATGGTTCCATTTTGGTTTACATTATGGTTTATATTTTAGACTGTATAATTTTCTAACTTTTTAGTTGCCTTATGTTTTACATTATGATTTACAATTTAGTCTGTAGACTCTTATGCATAGGGATACCTTTGGGTGGGTCTTTGTAGGCTTAAGGGGGCTAGGATTGGGAGGATTGATCAGATGGCCCAAGGAATTGGGGGGAGGGCTGGGGTGAACTATTGAGCATAGGAGATTGTTGGGTATGTGGTTGAAATTATAATGTTGAAAAAACTCTTTAGAAAATATCATAGGAAAGGGTCACCTGTTTAAGATTCTTAAGGGGGAACATCTGGCACTGGGGCTGACTTCTAGGGAGTATGTGAGAGCTCATCTTGTCACAGTGTGTTATATCATTGGGTGGAGACCCATAAAATGAGTGGGAAGGTGTACCCACATCCTGGGGAGACCTGATGTTCTCAAACAGAGGGAATTATATCTCTTGAGAGAATTGGTAGCTCCCAATGGGGGAGCATTGTTGCAAGTATCTGTGGATCTGGTTGTCACTGCAGGCCTTGAGGGGATGGGGAGAGAGGAATAGAATAGATGGAAGTGAGGTAACTGGGAGGCAATGGAAGTGTTCCAAAAGATAATGCAATGATGGATATAGGACATGTTAAATTATTCTATTTGATTTTTATGCATTCTCAGTCTCCTGGGAGACAACCACTGGTTTAAACCATCTTAAAGGTTACCCAAGTTTAGGGACTCTGAGATCAGGTTGTCTGGCATTCAAAATCCAGGTTCTGGCACTTTCTGGTAACTGTGGAAGCTTGTTCAAGTTACTTTAAGTACTATGTCTCTTTCCTCAATTAAATAAGATAATTGGTACCAATAGAGTGCTGGAAGGAAGCCTGGCATGCAGTTAGTACTCAATGAATGAAACAAAACATTTTAATTTTATTTTAACCATCTTCACTTGTGAGTGTATAATAGGCTAAATAAAGAAATGCCCATTTTCCATACTCTTGGTAATAATTAACGTATCTGAGTCATATATGTTCTTTATATAAAGGGCAGGTACAGGGATTAAGGCTATAAAAAGAATGTAAAGTAACAACAGTAAAAATTATTTTTTTTTTAGTTAAATCTCAAGCCAAAACAAGGAAATAAAATCAATTTAATATAAAGTTAAGGGACTGTGATCCTTTCTGTAAATGAGGTGAAGAGTTTAGAGTTCAGAGAGAGTTGTATGATGCTTGTTCTGCTCTGCCCTGGCATGGATTTAACCTAGTAGAAGCTCTATCTACATTATGGGTCAGTATTTGTGATTTATCTTCTACCATACATGAAAGTCACTTCCCCAGAGATAATGAACTAAATATTGTGAAATAGTTTTTGTACCGTCTATTTTCTATCCAAATAAAGGAGGTATTTCTCAGATGGGGCTCCTTGATTATGTAAGGACAGGAAAATCAGGATAATATTTCACTAGATATTACGTGAAATACAGAAAAGAGAGAAAATATTTTCCAAAAACTGTGGTGTTTTAATAAGTCTAAATGACGATGTGTCTATGGCTTAGTAAATTTAGGCTTATGTAATAAAATTTAAAATTAGGGAAAATGCCATTTCTGTATTTTAGGTACCTTGTAGTCTATGGTGTTTATCAACATCTTGACCCAGAGCTTAGTGATCTAAGGGCCATCTGCTGGGTTTCTATCCTTAATCCCCAGAGAACAATTCTCTGCTCATTATGATTTTACCCAGAGAGAATCTAGACATGAATTTATGAAAAACCCCACTGCATGTTAAACCTAGTGCTTTTGATTAGGAGATGCTGTGAAAAGGTTATCTTATCAAACTAATAAATGAACTGCCTAACAAGCTGACAGACTGCTGCTGGAAATGGCTTTTGCCCCATGGCTCAATTACAAACCAGCCAATAGGAAAGAGAGAAGGAAAGCTAAAGGTGATTAATTGATTGCAATGTCACTACAAGCAAGTTAACTCTCAGTCCCCTAAATGTAAGTTGACACCATAAATGAGAATAGGGGAGAAACAAAACAGTTAGGATGAATGCTATCAGATTACAATAGAGAACAACTGAGAAACAAGTAGGGGCTCAATTAAAGAGAATGAGGACATGCTTCCAAAGGAATACATTTTCACCATATTTAATCTAACAATCCCTGCCTTGGTTCTGCCTTCTTTCTGCATTTCCCACTTTACAGAAAGTCTAGCATACTAAGATATAGATTCCCTAAGAAAATTTGAAAAATAAATGCAGTAAGCTTTAAACTTTATCAGTAATTTTTATGAGTTCTTAAAAAAAAAAAACCTGATGGGCAAAATAATAAACTGTCAGGAACTGAAGAGATAAATCTCTCCCCACTTTACCAAAATGGAAGAAAGATTTGGTAGCAGCAGCCTAATATTTTGTTCTACAAAGGGTGTCCTTCAGACATTCCATTTTTCTACTTAAAATAAAATCTCCTGCTTTCCAAACAGTAGCAAGATCAATGTGAACTGTCTACTGAGTAATCTGGTGTCAATGTGAGGAGACTTTTGGAATGAAAACCAAAAGAGAAATAAGAGGAGAAATGAGAAGAAAGGGGAAGTAAAAGGATCAAAGCAAGGTTAGAATGCTGTGAAAGCTGAACAGAGAGGGGATGTGTTAAAAGCCGTTTATAATAGGAAGATTTTTTACAACCTGCACAGAATGGTGAGGAGCTGCCAAAGAAACTGCAAAAGATGGTGACAATGACAAAAAAGGAAAGAGAAAGATTTAAAACCTCTTTAAAATAGAAAGACAAGAAGGACGTCCTAAGAAAAAAAATTCAAGCTTGTATTATATGAATTACTTGGAAGGGAGGTTGCTACATTCTTCCTTAAGTCCATATATCGGCTCAAGTTTTGACACTATGAAACCGAACAAAAGAGTGAAGTAAACTATCCACATTGTGATTAATATATACAGATCTAAGTTCCCCAGATCATAAAGCTCCCTGTGAACATTTATCAGGCACCAGGTTTGTTAGAAAATGAAAGAGAGTCAAACCACTTCTTAAACTCAGAGGCAGTGAAAAATTAGGGAGAGTCCTGGGGAAGAAAGAAATATATTTTGGATGCACTTTGCTTCATTTCAAAATTTTCAGTGGAAAACTAATCTTGCCTATCATTAATACTAGAATAAATTTGAATCCTTTTTTGGGAAATAGAGCTGATCACATATTTTTAAAACAATATAATTTCAGCAGCCATATTATTTCATATTAATCTCAGCTATTAAAAAAAAAAAAAACTAACTTGGGAAAATAAGATGCTGAGTGTAATGTTTCTTAACCAGTACAGAGATGTTACCAGTTTTTATGTGCAGTCAGAAAAATCAGAGCATTTTATGCTGTCTACCTTCCATTCACTTAGTAAATAATCATGATTTCTGTCAAAAGATGTTATCAAACAAATCTGTCATTTTGTTGCAATGTGGCTATTAGTTTAGTGAGGTGTGACTTATACAATAATACACAATGACTAAAATTGATCTGAAGAGTGAGGAACAGGAATGTATTTTTCTACCAAGTGTTATTGCTCTAATATATCAGATACAATGTAAATTTATAAATGGATATTTTCACATATCTATAAATAATCTGTTACAAAGTACTGCAGAAATAGAAGACAAAGATAAATATTTTATTTGAGAAACCTTTTATTCTTGTAAATAGGTGCAGAATTATCTCTACTGAATTAATTTACTATATTTATTTATAAAAGCCCATTTTCTAAGACAAATGATCTATTCATTATATATTCTGGGCAGGAAAAAGAAACTTCACATGTAGATAGTTACTCTTCATAATATGCTGTGTAAACAAGATATTTATTTATCAAAGACAAAATTAAATATGCTATATATAACAAGTTAAAATAATTTTCTGACAGTGACAAACAACTATTATCAGATTATTTCAAGTTATTCCTTGGTGTCAGTTAATAATATATCTATTCATTCAAATCTAATATATATAAAAATGAACAAGATAAGCTGTCTATTTGCTTCTTTCTCACCTTTTGAATAAATTTTTTAAATGTCAGGGAATTATTACAGGGAAGAAAGAACAATATAGAAAAGGCAAGAATTATTACAAAGCATAAAGCTGAAAGCATTACCCCTTTATTTTCTCAAAAATCCTCTGGTCCTTATATATGCATGTAAGTACTTCAAAATACTAATATTATCATTAATACTAGTACTAATACTAAATGCTAATGGTACTTCAAAAATAGTACCATTAGTATAACAATGAAAAAATTGGATTTTTAAAGACAGAAGCTCAGAGAAAGAATCTAAGAAACTTACCATGATCATACAGACACTAAATGTGTCTGATTTTGATCACAAATTTTTTTACTTCCTAGGTTCATCCAATTTCTCACTTAGCAATGAAATTAATAAACCTTATACATTTGAGCAGTATTTTGGTTTTTAAAGCGAACTTTTACACAATTACATTTAATCATAAGCAAAGCTGTTTTACTATTTATGTTCCAATGCAATAATAGGACATTATCATCAACCTAAGTCTCTACATTCGTACTGCATGCTTGACAAGTCACTAAAATATAAAATTTAAGTAATTTTACTTATTTTGTTGTGACACAAAAACATCAAAATTAAGATAAAAATTGAAATAAAAAACAATTTTTAAAAGTAATATGAAAACTGGTTTGAAAAGATATTTCAACTAAATATTCTGATTGTTTCTACCTCATTCAGAAGCAGTCAGGAATAAACAAGAGTTTATTCTGGAATAAATAAGAGAAGATACTGACTTAATAGTAACAGAGTGCATGTTAATCTCTTGAACTTAAGTTTTAAGTACCCTTTCTGTGCCAAGTACTTTTTAGGCACTGGAGATAGACCCTACCATAAATGCAAACCTCATTAAGATAAACAATTCAATGCCAATCAAATATGATTAGCACTCGAACAAAGAAAGCATCAGGTATTCTCAATATATATAATTGGGAACTTGAAACAGTCTTTAAGGGTTAGAAAAAGCTTTCTGGAAAAAGTGGTATTTGGGATATTAGGGGCTAGGTAGAAGTGGGCCAGAGTAATTTGGATAAAAAAAAAATCCCTGGGTCCAAAGATCAGCAAAAAGGACACTGATGCAGTCTAGATATTATAGAATCATGCCCCACCCAACACTAAATTTCCACTAACTTGTAAGCTCCATGTCCAGGGATTTTTTGTGTGTCACCGTTTATCTGGTATTCAATTGACACTCAATAAATAAATGCTAAAATTTGAAGTCAGGTGTGGTTGAACAGCGGAAGTACTGTTGAGAATTGGAGGTTGAACTTAATAGTGAGATATTTGTATTTAAAATTTATCCAACTACTACTCAGTTTCCTTTTAACCCAAGTATAAAAGTAAATTTATTATTTTTTTTTGAGGTACTCTGGATGGGGGAATGAACCTGGAACTTGATATGTGGGAAGCCAATACTCAACAACTGAGCCTCATCGGCTCCCCTGAGTTGGTTTTTACATTTGTTTTTGCTTATTGTTTGTTTCTGTTTTCCTAAGGAGGCACTGGGAACCAAATCCAGGGCTTCCTATGTGGAAAGCAGGTGCTCAACCTCTTGAGCCACATCTGCTCCCCTAGAAGTAAATATTATATCAGGTTTTTTTTTTTTTTTTGATCCACCATGTCTATGTACTGCTACTCCAGGTCCATAGGTGATATTGATATTTTTGTAAAGGAAAGTTTTGCACAAAACAAAGCAAAGCTATTGATAGAGTTTTTCTTCTATTCTTATTTTTCAACTCAGCCAAATAAATTGTCACTTTAGACTAAAATGATTGTCAGGGCCTATTAACTGTAGGAGGTACAAAGTGGTATCATACTAGCTGTGTGTTTGTACTCTATGCGCTGTCTCATGTGAGTTATTGGTGGTGAAGTCACAAACAGCTGTCTCCCAGCATTTACTAACCCCTCCTTTTATCCTCTTGCTTGATTGTTTGCAAATGTTTCATAGGTTTCCATTCTGCAGCCTGGCAGAGACGTTAGGACTAAAGCAACCACCTGAATGTACCTCCAACCGAAAACTGGCAGTAAGCAGTTCTAGCTACCTATCAGGGTGGAAACTGCACAAAGGTTGCTTGATGACAGAGCCCTCTCCCCCTGGGTTGTATAAATAACCTGTCTCTGGGCAGCAAAGGCATTTCTCTTCTCTGACACAAAGGGGGCATGTTGAGCCTCCATCCACTGATGCTCATCTGAGTAGTTGGCCTCCCCAGGGGAGGCTTCCCCTGCTCTTTTGCACCCTTTATACTGTGTGAGTAAAGGGGTGGTCACTTGTTGAGAATCTCTGTTGTGCCTGAGCCTGTAGCCCCACGACACACCTTACAACAGCCATCTCCACAGTCATTGTGCTTTCCATTTGAGATTTCATATTTGGGATTCTGTATCAAAGATTATCCATTCCATCCCTGAACTACTATTTGTTGTTTTAACTCAGAGTTATGGCATGCACTTATTCCTTTTTCCTGTCTTAAATAATTAATGCTGTATAAAAGCCTGCTTTTGGAAGGCAGTGAAAACTTTAGTTATCATACATATTAAATTTGTTATATTTGTATTTTAAATATGTTATGCAAGCACACTACTTCAGATAGAATTATATTTTTTAAAATGTTTGCTAGCATTGGGGCAGTTACAAGGCCCTCGTGAAGAACCTAACAATATCATCTACAACGATCAGAGTCACTCAATCTTATGCTACAGTGCAAATCTCTAAGGCAGTTTCTACCAGAGGAAACCCCCTCTTGAGAATATAGCAGAAGTGTCAGTTCTTCTAAATCTAGAAATGATCCTAGAAGTCAGAGGGTGGTGTAGTTAGTGGATCAGTGATTCATTGTGTCATGGTGTGCAGACACAGATAGCACACAGCAAATGGACACAGAGCAGACAGCGAGCACAAACAAGGGAGGAGTAAATAAAAAATCTTTAAAGTAAAAAAAAAAAAAAAAAAAAAAAAGTCACCAGAACATTGAAGATGGTAAAGGTGTGAGCTCAAATTTTGTTATGGGACAGATCTAACAACTTTGTGACAATTATATATATATATATATGTACATCATGGAAATGTTGATGGTCATCATATTTTTTATTTTGTTTTGCAACCAACTACCTTCAGTTTCACTTGGTGCTTATTACCTATTTTCATTTGTCTTTGAAAACTCTCAAATTCTTGGAAGTAATGGACCTATATATGAGTGAACATTAAGGATTTCACAGTCTACAGACTATAATTGAATCAAGACCTCAGAACATCACTAGTGACATGAAGGAAAAGATTGATCCTGGCTAATTGCTCTGCTTAAGCTAATGCCTATCAATTTTTAGGTGATATTGCCATGTCTGCCTTAAAAATATATAAATAACTCCTCAGAAAAAAATAGCACAACATGGCTTGAGTGCAGGTTATGCCTCCTTGATAATTGCATTCCAAGTCTGTTTCTTGGAATTTTGGTCAGCAGCAGCTCACAGAGCAGAGGCATGCAAGTATCAAGAATTAATTGATTGTTGAAATCTTAATTGTATTTCATGCAAAATTAATTAATTTCTAGCAAAAAAATAATTACTGAGTTTCAAGTGGACTCCTAGATAGAGATAGTTTTTCCTTCCTGTTAATTTTATTCATATTTGAATCTGATATAAAATGTGACGATGACAATATTATATTCTTAGAGAAACATTATTGCTCAAAGACAATGTATTTGGGACAAATGTAATTCCCTACAACCATCTTGTCACTTTATTGAAATACTGTTTAAATGCAGCTCACCTTTCTAAGGGTTTGTTATTTGTGAAGCACAGAGATAAATCATATATAATCATATTAAAAAATTTAAAATAACCACAAAAGCAATTTATGATTTTTTCTAAATTACAGATTAAATTGCTAAAATTAGGATTATGATTAGCTAGTAGTAGCTTTGTATTAAGTATCATTTAAGAATAAAAAAAATAGATATTGGTTTGAATAATACACTGATGGATAGATCATCTATTAAAAAGTCCAGCAACAGGATGACTTTCAGAATGTTGAGCAAGTCCTGCTACAGTGTTATATGCCAAGTTTTTTTTTTTTTTCTTTTAATCACTATTCTGCTATGTTCAGTATTAATCTTGCCTTCAGACTTTCTCCCTCAAGTTTCAAAGGATGACTTTCAGGGGCAATCAGGTCCTTTCTTATCTCTGAGAGAGAGGGAGATCTCCCCAATATTTCTTGTTCTATATAAAATGTCCAGTAGGATCCAGCAAAGCTGGATCCATATAATCATTGGCCTCAATTGAATTACATTGTTTTTCTTTAGCCAATCACTGAAAACATGCCAGTTGGAACCACTCCTGAAAAGGAGGGTAGGTTCAGCTTCCCCTAAGATATCTGAATAATACTAAGGAGGTGATTCTATTGAGAAAGAGGGGAATGGATAACGAATAGGCCAACAGCAATGTCCACTATTGTTTGTTATCACTCCAACAAGAGTTTATGTTATATGCCTTTTATTTCAGCTTTGGAAGTAGTTTACCCCAAAGATATAAGATTACTTCTATATTGACAACAATTAGTTTAAGCATGTGATATGGAAAAATACTTCATCTGCTTTTTTTTTCTAGGCTGCTCAAGCAAATGCCAGACAAAGGGGTGACTTAAACAATGAAAATTAAATGACTCGTGACATTGAGGTATACATAAAGCCCAAATCAAGGTTTCAGCGAGGTGATGCTTTCTTCCCAAAAACTGGTGTCCAGAGTCTGGAGCCAGGGATTATCGGTGGTGGGATCCTCTGTCACATGGGAGTGCACATGGTGGCCTCTTCTGGCCTTGCCCTTCTTTTCTTGGTTCTGTTGACCTTTATCCTCTTGCTTCCTGTATCTTTCTCACCATCTACCTGAATTTCATTCTACATATAAAGAACCGTAATAATAGGATTAAGACCCACCCTGATTGATGTATTAAGACCCACTCCTTAACTGAAGTTACCTCATCAATAGCTACTACTTACAATGGATTCACACCCATAGGAATGGATTATGTTAAGAATACATTTTTCGGGGGGTACCTGGAGCTTCCAACCACTACACTGTTGATTACAAAAGGCTGAAATGTAAAATGCCATATTTATCAACAGCCATTTGCACTTTATTTAGTGATAACTATGAGGTAAATTGTTCTCTGAATACTTTCTTATATCAAAAAAATACATAAATATGAATGTGGCAGTTTGAGATTATTTATAAATCTCAAAAACAGAAAGATTATGTCTGTGAACTAATCTATTCCTCTCGGCATGATATTCTCTAATTGTATTAAATTCATTTGAGGGGCCTTTGTTTAAATTACCTGCTAAGAGTACTGTAGGGCTTTTTATTGAACTATGTCAGTGAGGCACGACTCAAGTTGAGCCCCTATCCCCTTGCTAGGTCTGCTATAAATGGAAACACAGAGGAAGACTCGTTCAGACAGATTCAGGAAGTGAGAGCTCTGCCATTTTTGTTCCTGCCATGTGACACAAAGAAGAGGCTCAAACAGCTGACTGAGGTCCTGGGTAGAGATGAGTCATTTGCTTGATAGCTTGCAGCTGAACTTGGAAAGCAAGTGGAACAGCCAAAACTGATATAGGAGGTATGGAAAGAGTTAAGCTCTATGCCAGATTTCAGATGAAATTGGGAAGAAAGCAGAGCAGCTGAGTCTGTAGAGAAAGTACGGAGGGGAAGACAGAGACCAGGCAGAGATTGTCAGCCATCTTGCTTCACCATGTGGCAACATGTCAGGATTAACAGTAGGTGGTTCTGGTGAGAAAGCATCTCTCATGGTGTCTTGGTTTGATCTTTTAATGGCCTTGGAACTGTAAGCTTTTACAGCTGAATAAGTCCCCTTTATAAAAGCCAACACAATTTTAGTACTTTGCATAGGCAGCCCTTTGGCAAACTAAAACAATGAACTATTTTTATTTTAGATTCTAAATAGACATATGAATTCTACATCAATGTTGTGTCATTTTCTAGAAACAAAATCATTTTTATAAGAAAAATCATATTTAAGAATTTGATATGTAGATTACTTATATCAGCTGTCCAAAGCCTACATTTTTGCAAGGTAAGTAAGATAATTTATTAAAATGTTAGAAAATAAGCCATCTTGAGGATAACACATTTGAATAATTTTTGAATGAAAGATACTATAATTGTATTAGTTTTACAGATAAGATTTATAAAGACATTGTGGTTGGGAATGATCTCTTGGCAATAGGGCAAGGTAGGGTTACTGGTTTAAAACATTGGATGTGGGGGGCTTTCGGGACAGGGCGCACCTGGGGCAGGCTTCTAGGGCATGTGTGAGTGTTCTTCTTGACATATGTGTTATATCAGTGAGTGGAGATTCATATAATGTGTGGGAAGCTGTTGAACTCCCATCCTGGAGAGGCCCACTATGTTCTCAAATAGAGGGAGAGGAGTCTCTTGAGAGCATGGGCAGTGCCCAATAGGGGAGGACAGACCAGTGTGTCAGGCCATCAATGATGTTGAAAGTAACTATGAATCTGGTCCTGCAAAGAGTGAAACCTGGTGCTCGTTGCAGGTCCCAAGGGGAGGGGAGGGAGGAATAGAATAGATGGAACAGGTAGCATTTTGAGGGTGATATTACAATGATGGATACAGGCCATGTTAAGTTTCATCAAAAATTTTAATAGGGTATGGTCCAAAACTAGAACCATAATGTAAACCATTGACAGTGGTTGGTAGCTATGTTTCAATATTTGTATATCAGTTGTAACAAATGTACCATTAACATATAAAATGTTATTAATAGGTGAGGGGGAAAAGGGGGGAGGATGTTAGATCTATGGATATTCCCTATGTGACTTTTTGGTGACTTAATCTTCTTTGAAGACCAGATGGAAAAAGTAAGACATTGGGGGAATAAATGGAAGAAAATGTCATTATACATACAAGACAGCAGATCTGACAATGATGAAAGGCAAAATGTCAAAAAAAAATTTTTATATTTTTTCATTATTTTCTTATCTGAAATTTTAAAAATTTTACTTTTTACTTTTTTGTATTTTATTTCTTATATTTAAAACTATCATTATTTCATTTTTTGTTAATTGTATTTGACTATTTTATTGGCTTCATTTTTTTAAAAATTTTGGATCACAGAAGGTTTACAACTGTGGAAGGGAAAGACCATTTGTGTGGGGCGTCAGTGATGAAGGATACATGGGAGGAGGTTCACCTGGGCATACATATTAGGCATATAAATGTGTTCATATGTTCATGGGGCATTGTCATGGTGGGTGGAGATTCACACAATAAACAAAAGAATATTGAATTCCAATCGTGGGGAGCTCTGCCACATTCTCTAATGGAACAGAAACAATCCCCTAAGTACAGGGGCAATAACTAGTGAAGAAGGATAGTCCATTGATGGGCCCTACGTTGATGACTGTGATTATAAAACTTTACTCTTGATATTGCAACTTTGCCAAGTGCTGTAGGATGCTTAAGAGTTACCTCCTTGCTGAGAGTCTCCTTGTTGCTCAAATGTGGCATCTCTCTCAGTGTGAGACATGGCTCCCAGGAATGAGCCTCCCTGGCACCAAGGGATTACTACCAAGTATCAACTAAGAATGCAACTGGAAATAGACCTTGACCAAAAGGGGGAAAAGATAGAGACAAATGAGTTTATATGGCTAAGATACTTCAAAAGTGAGTCTGGAGGTCATTTCAGAGTTAGGAGGTCATGCACAATTCAGCAGGATCTCATTGACTGCCAAATTAGACACTACCCCAAGTCGTTAGGCTCCTGAGGGCTCTGGTGATGCCCAGGCACTATGGTTAGGGCAGATAGCTCATGAGTTTGGTGCCTTGCCAGCAGGCCCTACTTTTGGGTTTGTGCTCCCCAGTGTGACAGAATTGGACTTAGTTGTAGTTTCTTTACACATGGCTCTTCCATCCCTTCTATTTGAACCTATAGTTGGTTTTGGTGTTGGTAGGTGTATATCTGAGAAACTTGAATCTTTGGGCTATCCATGTGCCAGTTGGGCCCTGAGTCTCAACGTAGTTGCAACATCTACTCTTCAGTTCACTGGACTCACCCAGGACAACTACCAAGAAGGTGATGATGGATAATCACCTTATCATGGAACCGAAAAAGTCTACGACTGCTAGCAAGAGAGTCCCATTCATCAACTATATGGGACTGAAGCCCCCTCTCAATTAGAGGTGGAGTGGGCCTCACCATCTCAGATTCCTCAGTATTGGAGAAGGAAATATGGACTAGGATAGACTACTACTATAGATTTACTGTGATTCTTGCAATGGAAGAACATGTATCCTTGATGTGGAGGCAGTGGCCTTTGGAGGTTTTAAGGGCAGGGAGGAGGTAAACATATATAATGTGGGGGCATTTTTGAGACTGGGGAATTGTCCTGAATGGCATTGCAATGACAGATACAGGTCATTATGTATCTTGCCATAACCTACAGAATTGAATGGGAGAGTGTAAACTACAATGTAAACTATAATCCATGCTTAGTGGCAATGCTCCAAAATGTGTTCATCAATTGCAATGAATGTAGCATACTAATGAAGGATTTTGTTAATGCTGGTAAATGTGGGTGGGGTAGGGAGCAGGGCATATGGGAATCCCCTGTATTTTTAAAGTAACATTTATGTAATTTAAATTTTTTAAAAAAATAAAAAGTTTTTAAAAAAGATATTGTGTCCAAAAGCATTACAGATTCTGCCATTATTTTAAGACATGAAGTTTGATATTCTGAACCTTTGCTAAACCCAAAGTATTGTTCAGCTCTGTACAAAAAGGGTGCACTTAAATGGACAAAGAAATAATAGAAAAACTGCAGGCTAGTTCCTTCAATTCAAAATGAACAATACCAAGTGAGAAAGTAAGAACAATGCAGCGTAAGGAGAAAATTGCTCTTAGCTAAAATTTAGGAAGTAAGCCAGTTAAAACTGGCACCCTTTAAAAAAGTATAAAAATATACGAGTATTATAAAAACAGCTAACTATACACCACTTATACTTTGAATTGGAGAAGCTTATTTTATTAGAGCTTGAGTATGGCCTCCCAAGCATGTACTAGGCCTTTTTTTGTTGTTGTTGTTGTTGTTTTTGCATCCATAGTCCTGTAGTAGTGACTGAGTATGCACAGTACAACAGTGCCTAACTTTGGCACTTATCAATCTTAGGTACCTAGACTGAATTGCTTCCAACTGCAGGCACCTATAGTGACTCATTGATTGAGGGCTTTCTCTGAAGGCTGGATCCCACTCTGCCCTCCCACTAAGCAAGGGAGATGTGCCAGGAACTTATCACCCTTTGTGAGCAACCATCAGCAGTTGCTCTCTCACTTATTGGCTGGATAACACTGCCTTCCAAAACTTACCAGCGAGATTGAGCAACAGTTGCCTAATTAGAAAACTGCTTGAAACTTCACCTTTATATACTTTCTTCTTTGTTTGACTTCATCTACCTAACTGAGATCAACTATGAAAGAAAAAACTTGGATCCACCTGCTTGTTGAGGGTCTGATTCTAGGGAAATCTAACCTAAGATGAGTACTCTAATTTGGGGGAGTGGGGGGGATCCATCTCTTCCCATTCTCTGATTCACATTTCTTTGATTTTATTTCACTAACCCCTCCACCTGTTTCAGCGTTCAAGAAAGGTATTTGAGTTTTCTCAGCCAATCAACTCAATTTTCTTCTAAATACTTAAAGATATTATATGCATAAATAATTTCTAAAAATGCACAAAAGTACACCAGGATCATATTGCTGGTGCCTGTTCTATGTTACCCATAATTTAAAATCTAGAAATAGTTTTCAATACAAGGACCTGTGAAATATTAGTTGGGATGTGCCTTTTATATGGTTCCTTTATTTTTGTTATATTCTGAATATCCAGAATTTGGGGAAAATTTGGTAATAATTCAGAGAAAATGTTTAAATGTGAAATTATTTATTCTGGAGAACAAAATATCTGTATGTGTAAGTGGCTCCAGTTCTTGTAATAATGGAGTATGTTTAGGCTACAGGTTAAATTACAAGGAAAGCTGGAAACCCTATTACTCTACTTCTATAAAAATAAGACTCTCAAACTATCAATTTATTGTAGTTCAATGAGGTCCTGCCTGCAGGGTGACATATCCTGTAGATAAGTTATCAGGATCCCTTAGAATTCTTAGGATGTAGTTGACAGGCCACACAGGATTTGAAGTTTGAAGGGGCAAGGACTGATAACTGAGGGCTAGATTTATGGCTCTTTATGAATAAACTTTTAGAAAAGAAAGAAACATCTAAAGTGTTAAAGAACCACTACGATAAAATTTATATCATCACCCCCACTAAACTTGTCTAATCTATCTAAATATGTGCCAACAGCAAGATTCAAAACATGTTACAAAGTAAAGAAATGAAGGAAAAAACTAATAAGCAAAATAATGGTTTTTGATTAATCATTAAACTGAATGGGAGTTCATTAAAATTAGAAAGAAAGAAAGAAAACACATGCTGAGAAACTTTGCCTACCCATGGATATCTTCTAAAATGGATGGAATTAATTGGATTTTATTATAATTCTCTTCTTGTTTCTTAATAATGCTCTATGAAATGTACCCCCAGTTTCCTGGGGGCAGCTGATTAATATCTTCCTAAATATGTTAATATACAGGGTAGACACTCGAAATACTTTTTGGCTTTATGCATGCTGAGAGAGAGGGAAAAACATTGAAAGGACCAAGGAAAATGGCAGGTGAGAGGAGAAAACTCATTTTATATATATAAAGATTTGATATATACTATTAAAGAAAAAAGTATGTATGTTTGAATAGTAGTTTAGAGTAAAAGAAAATTCCATCACTCATCTGGCTTTCTCTTTGGAAAACTGAAACTTGATAATTTAAAATTCAATTTAATTTAATTCAGTTTAAAAAATAAATTAAAAACGTTGAAGTGTTCTTTATAAGGATAGAGGTTTCTGCATTTCCCCCAATATTCCTTAATTCCCACTTCTTAAGTCATCTAAATATGGTAAAGATTTAGAATACCAGTTCAGGCTAGAATGAGAAAAAAATGAATTACAACCTAGCCATGGTTAGAGACCATGATTTTGAAGTGATAATAAGTTGCATAATTGTATTATTTTTTAAGTGGAAGAACAGAGAAGGTAAATTATATTGTTGTTGTTGTTGTTGTTTTCTGGAGTGTGGGACCATTGCCTATATGTTGCAGAAGCATAGTTCATTGAAAATGCTCCTCTAAATTTGTTAGAGACTATCCATTGTGGATTGAGCCTGGGTAGAGAAAACAGAAGACAAGAAGATTACAAGGATTAGGGAAAAAAAGGAAACTAAGAACTGGGTATCTCATTTACATTGATTTTTTTTTTCTACCTGAGAATTCTTACTTTATTTATTCCTAGCAAAGTAAATAGAAAATTATTTCCATAATAAGTTATAGGTATCACATGCTTTGAAAAGTTACTCCAGAGAATGCAATGAGAAAAATCTGGTAAGATGCCAATAGCAGAGTGTGGTTTAAGGAAGATGACTACACTACACAGATAGAATTCTGCAGAAACTTTGCTCACAAAAGTTAGTTTTGCAGTTTTAGAAACATCTCCTAAAAAAAGAAAATAGCTATAAGATGGTTTCAAAACTTCAAATCTAACTCTTTTATCTATAAATATTTTAGTAGTTAGAAAAAAGAGCCTTAAAAGGGGTAACTACATTAACCGGAGCTTTGTCCTGTGGAGGATGTGGACTTTGCTAGTATGCTACAAAATTGAAGGAGTAAGACAGTTAAGTCACTTCATTTTTATCCAAGATTCTGTTTGAATGTATGCTCATGAAATAAAGTCACTGTGAATTGCTGTATTTCAACTTCCTGAATGAATAATCTATCTATCAACTTCTTGAATGAGTATCCAAGTGGACTTTATGCAGAATGGTGTCATTTTCAGTGTGAGGATAAGAATATGATTAGGAGATGTGCCATATCTTCAAAATTATATTAATGTATTCATCTAAAATTTAAATTAAAATGAACACAAATGACAATTACCTAAGAAAATTAGTATTGCTGTAGACAACAAAAAATAACTACATTTTGCTTTTTAAGTACTCTTTAAGGGAAAAAAAAGCCAGTGTTCTTCAATTCAACAAAAACCTTTAGTCTTTGGAAAATATTTTCTAAAGATATTCTTATTTTATAATTAAAAGCAGCAAATAGAGCCACATAGTATTAACCTTGAATGAAATTTATTGCATACAAAATCTCTTCCATTTTCCATAGTGTGTTCAACCTTTTTGTATACAAACTGATGTACACAAAAATGCAAGTTTTAATTCTTTGTCACAAAAAACATCTAGAATAAGAACATCAACCTAAACGAGTCAACAGGTTCAAAGGCAAATGCCCTGACATTCATAATTGGAATCTGAAACTGTCTAGATATTACATTTGCCCTTAGATGAATCAAATATAAGAAATCATATTTCTTGAGACTCAGAAAAATCGGATATTACTTAACTGATTGATCTTTTCACCACCAAAATCACTGAAACAAATAGTGCATAGTCTTTAAAGGAAAAAAAGGGATATTATTTCTAAAATTAAATAACAAAACAGTCATAACTTGTGAGTCATTTAAGCTGGGGAGAAAATGATACTGACAAGTCCCTACCAACCTTCATATTTTATAATTGCAGAGGCAAACAATAAGCAATGAATCTGACTAAACTCCAGCATTCCATTTAGATATATATTATGGCTGACAGTTTAAGAAAATTGATTTAAACTTCTCACTGACTATATGCCACAGATGTGAATTCCTTGAATAATTTCATCTATTTACCATACCGTTTTTTAGGCTCCCAATTATTAAAATTGCACAGATAAGAGGAAAAGTGAGAAATAACAAGGTACCACACCAGCTGTGCTGAGCTATTTAGGCTTACACAGCTTGCATATTAAATTATACAGAAGGTGGAATTGTGTAATAATAAATATGAAAAGTATAGTCTCCTAGAGACTTGAGCAGTTCTCAGAATTAATAACGATGGTTTTGCCTCTCTGGTCTCAGAGGCTAGTGGACAAATCATGTAGTAATATGCACAATATATATGGAGAGTCATCCTTCATCGGGCATGTAGGATTATAAGGGCTAACTAAAGCACCACAATCCTCTAGAACTTAAATTAGACCTTTGCCGTAAATTAAGAAGCATCGGAAGTTGTTTTGACTCTTAATAACCACCAGGGTATTAGCTTATTTAATACAAGGAAGTAGTAAATTGTATTATACTCTGATTGAAGGATTGTTTTTGAAGATAGTGTGATTGCCAGTGTGCTAAGTAGAATCTGAAGAAGAGAATAAGTGAAAAACATCTTCCAAAAGTGTCTAATTTACATCAAGGGATCAGTTTATGCACAGGATGGATAAACTGATTATATAAAATTATGAAAAAGGCAATTATAAAACGGCAATGGTGAATTTTCATTATGCGATTGCTTAATAGGCGGGCAGGAGTAGAATAGTTGACTTAAAAATAAAATCTTCCCATAACCATGTTTGTTTACCTTTAGTGTTGAGTCTTATTTTAAATGTCATTTTATAGTTCCATTTATATTTGCATTCTTATAGTCTCTAGTGATCCTCATACTCGGCAGAAGGAAAGGCTGAGGTACCTTTAGTAGGTGACCAATGGAAATCAAACTTTTCAATTCTAATCCAGCTAAGGTTGTTTTAGTTTCCCAGCTTCTAGAGTAAATATCATACAATGGTTTGCCTTCAACAGGGGGATTTTATTGCCTCACGGTTTTGAGGCGAGGAGAAGTCCACAATCGGGCCATCAGCAAGGCAAGGCTCCTCCGTGAAGACTGGGTGTTCTGGGGCTGGCTGCCAGTGATCCTTCATCCTTTCCTTTCCTGTTACATAGAAATACACATGGCAGCGTCTTCTCCTTTTTCCTCCAGGTTCCATTGACTTTTTCCTCTGTCTGACTTTCGTTCTGCTTATAAAGCACTATAGTTGACTGGATTAAAGCCCAATCTGATTTAGTTGGGCCACACCTTAATTGAATCTACCACAAAAGTGTTACCAAAGTCAGTGGAATTATTCTGGGTTTTCCTCACTATGGAACCTAAAAACAAAAAGCATAAATGATCAGAAGGAAGGAGGAGGGAGAAGAGGTAGAAGAGGAAGAAGAGGAGGAGAAGACAGAGAAGGAGGTGAGAGAGAGGAAAAGAAAGAAGAGGAGAAGGAGGAGACAATTATTTCTAGGACCCTGAATAAATGAGTTAATTTTGGGTCTAGCAGGAGGACCCCACAATGAAAGGCAGTGGTAGGTAAAATGCGTACAACTCTATCATGTCCTTAGTTCAGAACAATCCCTCCCACTGTTACCTTGAATCCCAACTAATTCATCCATTTGCCTTGCCTAACTCCTGTGCATGCTATCAATCCCAGCATAGATGTTTCTTATTCTGGAAATACTTTCATATCTCTCAAACATGGGATAGACGTTCTTGCTGAATTCTTATTTTTCTTATCACACACTTGATTTTCAGTTTCTTGAGGAATGTGGCTATGTGATCCTCAATGTTGCATACCCAGAAATTTTGTACACTATCTGGATCATAGTATGTGTTTATAAATGCCATTAAAATAAATGATTAAATATCTCAGAAGATTCCTGTGGCTTTAGTAGAGCCATAGTCTTCCTTAGATTTTTCTTTTTAAATTTCTTAATAAATTTTAAATTTTCAGATAGATTTAGGTTTAAGGAAAGTTGTGAAGATAGTATACAGTATTCCCTGATACCTCAAACTCAGGTGCATCAATTATTAGCACCTTATGTTAGATGCTGGTGTAGTTGCTACAGTTAATGAATCTATGTCAATACATTATTATTCACTTAGGTTCATACTTTATTCAGATTCCCTTGGATTTTACATAATGCCATTTACTCGTTCCAAGATCCCATCCAAGTTACCACATTGGATTTAGTTATCATGTTTTCTTAGGCTGTTACAGATTATAAAATTTTCTCAGATTTTCCTTGTTTATGATGACCTTGAGAGTTTGAGGAGAACTAGTCAGATACTTTTTAGAATGACCTTCAATTGGAATACATCTGATGTTTTGCTCATTAGACAGAAATTATGGGTTTTGGGGTAGAAGACCATGGAGATAAAGTGTCATTCTCATCACATCTTTTCAAGAGCACATGCTTTCAACTTATCTTATCACAGTTTATATTGACCTTTACCACCTGGATGAGCTAATATTTGTCCTGTTTCTCCACTGTAAAGTCACCCTTTTCCCTTTTCCATACTGTCCAATTTAGGAGAAGGTCACTATACACAGCCCATTCTTAATGGGTGGAGAGTTATGCTCTTCTTCTTCCAATTATTTAAATTTTGTTTGCAGAGAATTTGTCTACCTCTTTTGCATTTATTAATTTATTAAATAATTTATTTACATCATTCTGGATTTATACTTAGGGTCATAATTCATTATTACATTATTTATTTGTTGTCAAATTGTTCCAGCTTTGGTTATTGGGAGCTCTTTCAGGAGCTCTTTGACATATACACATCATTGTGAGCCTTTTAGTTTGATGTGTGTGTGTGTGTGTGTTTGGATGGACATTGGTCTGCCTTGGTTTTGAGTATTTCCTTACTTTGTGGCACTATAAGGTGCCCCAGACTCACCTTGTATGCTCCTGGACATTGTCCTACAGTCAGCCATTTCTCCAAGGAACTCCAGTTCTTTGTATTAGAAAATGGTATAAAACCCAACAACCATCTGAGTCTATATTAAACTAAACATGAATTCTTACTGATACCTGCAACACTTATCCACATGGGTCATTCTAGCTGCCCCCACTGGCTTGTCTGTACCTTCCACTTTGACAGTGAGAAGCCTGGTTTCACCTACCAGATTAATTTACATAATTGTTCAAATCCAAAATAAATGTACAGTGGTTTTATAATTGTTAACCCTTATGCATATGGGTGGATTAAAAAGGTGTTAGCAAATACAGTACAGTGCTTACATATAGTTCCTTTTGCCTTTTGAGTCTCCACACATTTCAAAAGTTACTTAATGAGCACCCTTTCCCCCATGTGCTCGTCAGTGGTATTATTTCATGCATTTGTTATACAGATGGATTATTTAGCTCACAATCTTCCTTCTATTCTGGGTCCCTAACATCTTATACGATCTGTAAAATGTGAATTCATTATTTTACTCGTTGTACTGTGAAGTTCTCTGGACTTTGACAAATGAATAGACTCATCATCCACCAATATAGTATTATACAGAATAGTTTCACCACCCTAAAATATATGCTATGCATCACCAATTAATCTCTTCTCACCCTTCAGACCCTTCCATCCTACCCCCACCCATCCTGATCTCTCTGCAACTACCAATATATATATTTTTTACTATCTCTAGGTTTGACTTTTTCAGAATATCATATAAAATATTCATATAATTTATAGCCTTTTCAGACAGATTTCTTTCACTTATCAATATGCATATCAAGTTCTTCCATCTTTTTAATGGCTTAGAAGCTGATTTTTTTGCAAATAATATTCTATTGTATGGAATATAACACAATGTGTTTATCCATTTACCTATTGATGGACTTCTTGCTTGCTTCCAGTTTTGGATGATTATATATAAAGCTACTGTAAATATTCATGTTTAGGTTTTGTATGAAAATTAGTTTTCAAATCAGTTATATATAAATTAAGAATGAAATTGTTGGACTGTATAGAAAACCTAAACTTAGTTTTGTATGAAAGTGTCAAACTGTCTCGTACAGTGACTTCACTATTTTTCTTTCCCATAGATAATGAACGAGAATGTCTTTTACTCTACATTAGTCCGTGTAGCAGTTTGATATAGTTATGAATTCTAAAAATAGATACTGGATTATGTTTGTAATCTGGTCTGTACCTGGGCATGATTAAATTATGATTAGGGCTTTGATTGGGCCACATCATTAGGGTGTTGAGTCCCCACCCACCAAGGGGTGGAGACTAACAGATAAGAAACAATGCAAAGGACAGAGTTGGGGTTTTTTGATGTTGGAGTTTTGATGTTGGAGTTTGATGCTGAAGCCTTAAGCTGAAACCCTGGGAAGTAAGTTCACAGAGGAAACAGAAGCAAGCCTGAGGAAGAAAGGAACCCAGGGAGCCTAAACCCTTCCAGATGTAGGAAGCTATCTCCCTTCAGCACCTCAAAATAGACTTTGGTGTGGGAAGTACCTTAAGCTTATGGCCTGGTATCTGTAAGCTCCTACCCCAAATAAATATCCTTTATAAAACCCAACCAATTTCTGACACTTTGCTTCAGCACCCCTTTGGCTGACTAATATAGTCCTTGTCAGGAAATTAGCACTGTCAGAGTTTCTAATTTTTGCTAAACTAATAGGTGTGTGATATCTCATTTTTGTTTTAATTTGCAATTCCTTAGGGACAAATGATTTTAGACATCTTTTGTTTCCAATTTATTTTTTATTTTTATTTTTTAATATTTTATTTTTTATTGAAGTATATCATTTATACATGAACACACATAAACAATAAGTGCATAGTAAAGATTGTGAACTTATAAAATAAACATACATAACATCATCCCTCCACCAACTCTTTGCATTGTTGTGAAACATTTGCTACAAACTAAGCAAGAGCATCGTCAAAATATTACTACCAACTATAGTCCTTATCTTACATTTGGTGTATTTTTCCCCCAACCCGTACAATTTTTAAAAAATATGTTTTTGTTACAGATATTGTGAACTTGCAAAACAAGAATACAGATGTATGGATTTCCCATACAACTCTACACCCTGGTGGAACATTTGTTACAGATGAGACAATATCATCAGACTATTACCACCAATCATGGTCCATAGCATACATTTGGCACACGTTTTCCATACACCTCCATTATCAATACAGTACAGCTTTGGCATTGATGTAAGAATATTATAGTATTGCTGTTAACCATAGTCTATAGGTCACACAGTTGTAGTTTTCCCATGCTTCTCCATATTCTCATCACCCTGCAATAGTGATGTACATCTGCTCTAGCTGACAGAAGGACTCTCTTGCATTTGTACCCTTAACCACAATTCTCAACCGCCTTTGGGTTCACTGTGTTATTCAGTCCCTAGTTTATTCTTTAGCTTTCCTTCTATTGACATTTTACTTCCCCAGACTACCTTTTTCAGCCACAATCCCATTTATAAACCAGTTGTGACTCACTATAATGTGCTATACTATCAACTCTATCCATCTCCACACTTTAACAGTCAAGTTAATTAAAACTTCTACATACATTAAGCATCCATAGTTCTTCTCAATCCTCCTTTTATCTCCTAATAACCTAACCTATACTCTAGGTTTTAATTCCATGTGTTTATTATTTGTATTTAGTTCAGATTAATGAGACCATGCAATATTTGTCCTTTTGTGTCTGACTTACTTCACCTAGTATAATATCCTCAAGACTCATCCATGTCATCACATATGTCCCAATTTCACTTTTTCTTACTGCAGCATATGTATATACCACATGTAGTTTACCCATTCATTGACGGATGGACACTTGGGTTGTTTCCATCTTTTGGCAATTGTGAACAACCTGCTATGAACATAGGTGTGCAGATGTCTATTTGTGTCATAGATTTTAGTTCTTCTGGATATACTCCTAGTAGAGGAATTGCTGGATCATATGACAGTTACACTTTTAGCTTCCTGAGGAACTGCCAAACTGTCTTCCACAGAGGATGCTAATAGGTGTGTAATATCTCATTTTTGTTTTAATTTGAAATTCCCTAGTGACAAATGATATTGGGCATCTTTTTAATATCATTGTTTGCCATCTGTACATTCTTCTTTCATGAAATGTCTGTTGCAATCATTCGTTCATTCATTAAGTGGGTGGATTTTTATTGTTAATTTTTAAGTATTCTTTATTTGGGGTAAAAGTTGTTTATCCAATATATGATTTGCTAATATTTTATCCCTGTCAGAGTTTTTGATTTAGATCTCTTAAGTGTCTTTCATGGAGCAAAAACTCTTAATTTTTGCAATGTCTAACAGTTTTTTTGCATTGCTTGTGCTTTTTGTGTTATAGCTAAAACTCATCACCCAACACGAGGTCTTGCAGTTTTAAAGTTTTGCATTTTACATTTAGGCTCTTGACCCATTTTGAGTCAACTTTTGTGTAAGGTATAAGGTCTGTGTCTAGTGCAGATTTTTCACATGAACAACCAATTCTTCAGTTGTGGTGGCACCTCCTTTTTCCATTGAATTTCCTTTTTACGTTGTCAAAGATCTGTGGACTATATCTGTACAGGTCTATTTCTAGAATCTCTATACTGTTTCATTGATTTACAAATCTATTCTTTATCTGATACCATGCCCTCTTGAATACTGTAGCTTTATAATTAGTTTTGACATTTTGTGGTGTGAATCCTAACTTTTCATTTGTCTGAGAAAGTCTTTGTTAAGCCTTCATTTTTGAAGAATAATTTTACTGGATTTAGAATATATCTTAGAGGTCCAATCTTTTAACGCTTTTAAGATTTCACTTCACTCTTTTTTCCTTGTAGGGTTTCTGAAAAGAAATCTGATATAGTTTATTTTCATCTCCCCTCTTGCTTTTAGACTTCCCTATGTATTCGTTTCAGAGAGAATCTGACTTCAGGCTCATTGAGTTAGAATCCACTATTATCATGGAACCCTGTTGGCATGGTAGTAGAATGTGGGGGAAAGGGAGCATTCAATGTCTTATTATTAAATTTCAGTCTCTTAGTGGCCTGTGTCTCAGATCTGTGACCGTCATAAAGTTTCCCCATGGCTATAGCCCACCCCACTCCCTTCCCTGATAGCAGCATCCCCAGCCTTTTTCTTTGTGACCCTGACACCTTTTGAATATGGTTTGTTTGTTTTTTTTCCCTTACCTGTTGACAGGGAGGCTGGACACTGGTATTGGAGTTAGGAAGGATTCCCTTCTTTCATCTCTGATAAAAGTTCTTTCTCCTGAACAGAAGGCCTTTTTTTTTTCCCATTGAGAATGCTCTGGGCTAATTTCGTAATGGTTACCTTTCCCTCTCCCTGCTAAGAGGGGATCTTCCTTGGATTTTCACAGTGAGAACTTGATGTTATTATTGGAGGAAAGAGTGAGGATCCTCCTAAGGGTAAAGACCCAAGTGACTTCTCAATCCCATGCTACTCCACACACAACCTCAGGTATGAAAATCTGTGCTGCTGTATCACTCTGGCTACTTCTGTCTCTGCTGATTTCAGGGTGAGATTAGCACTAGGACCTCTGTCTATTGATGGGTCCATGAAAAGTTACTGGTTTTGAAAGGACAGGAAGGACAACTTCCAAGCTATTTATATGTTGGAGCTGAAACTGGGAATAGGCTAGATTTATTTTTAAACAAGAAAATCCCTGACTTTTCTGCATGAGCAATACATGTTTCATATATATAACTGTATATAACTCTACATGAACTCTCTCTCAAACTATTCCTTTGTGAACAATGCAAATTTTCAGCTAATAAACACATGGCTGTTTATAGTTGAGAACATATTTCCCCTGATAGGAAGTAGTGACAATGGGCAAAGATTCAAGACCTGTTGTAGTTCAAGGGAAATCTAAAGCCCATTATCATTTTCCTATGTTACAAGGAGTTCACAGGGTGAAACCATTTCCTAGACTCTATCAAATGCTGCTCCTTTGATCTTTTCTTTGATCTCTCCTTTGATGTCAGAATGAACTGTCTTACTGTCTTACCACAAATGAAAGGGTTTCATAGGAAGACTGAATATTTATACTGTACTTTATAGCAATGATTCTTCAATTACAAATAATGTAAGAATCATGCTAACAAAAATAAAATTATGATTTCTCTTTTCCCCACATTCTTTGGCATCAGTTTAATGTTACATTAAATATTATTTATTCAATTCATCTCAATCAAGTTTTTATTGCATTTCAATACCAACATTTTGTGCACTAAGGCATTTTAGTATAATGCAATGACTTTCTAAACAATAAAAATATGAATAGCATGCCTATATTAATATTACAAAACATAAAAATAAGTGAAATGGTTAAAATATAAATACATGAGAGAAAATGGAAGGTCAAGAGACAAAATAATATTCTGCTTATAAATTATTCAAAATTTGCCAGGTATATTAAAAATAATTTACATATACTCAAAATTAGAATATTGTCAAGATATTTATTTTGGGCCCTAGATTATTGTGGTTTAGATCATGGCATGTTAGGAAGAGACAGATTTTTCAGACTCGCTGCTATTATTTATAGAGCTCCATGCCAAACAAGTCCAAATATATACAGACCCTTTATCAACTATTGAGCAGGTGCATATATAGATTTTTATCATACTTCTCCTGTTTGCCACCAATCATGTCTTCAAAGAATAATAAAAACATATATGCCCCCTTCTCATATTTAGTGTCTAAGCTGTAAATCTTTTAAACATGATGTTTCATTTTAATCTCCAGCCCTTGTAAGGCAATTTATATTATCACCATTTTAGAGATGGAAAATCTGAGTCTTGGGTTTTAAACAATGTATTAAACCCTACTTACCTAATAAAAGATGAAGTATAATCATATTTAATAGTGAGCATGATTGAAATCATATCCTATTCTTTATAGAACTTGGATAGAAAAAAGGCCATGCATCTGTTTTTTTTGATAAATTGAATGACTTTAACTCACTGACACAAAGAAAAACAGTTTCAGATTGTTTCAAACAGCAAAATCCAACAGTATACTAAAGTTAGGCTATTGTTATATTTTTAGCTTATCTCAACAACTGCTTTAAGTGCAACTCTTCTATATTAAGTTGTGAGCTCTTAATTGAGGTTTTGCTAACATGTACTTTAATATCAGACAAACTGGAATTTAGGCCCAAAAACACTAAACATAATTTATAAGGTAACAGTAAATTGATAAAAGTTACAGGTTGCCTTGCTTATATTGCCATTACATGAATTCTCATCTTTACATGATATCCTTTGATTCCTAGTTATTCAAGATGAGGTCCTTCTACCTCAGCAAGTCACACTGAAGAGGTAATAGTTATAAAAAGCTATGCCCTAGAAAACAGAGCAGCAAACTTCATAATGTGGAAATTATTGGAAAAATACAAATCTATTAATAATAGGAGGCAATGATTTACTTCCCTAAGAAATACATATATCCCAAAATAAGCAAGGCTGATTAATCAAACTTTGAATCATGAAACATGGAAAATATACCTTCTATTATGTATACCTTGAATATTTATTAAATTAACTATATATTAGAACATTTGATAGTCTCCATATTTTCTAAAAAAAAATGTAGATAAAATTGTCATCATAATGTCATATTATAGCTGGATACTAATTATAATATTAGAATCTTGGTTTTTCACACTAAAATGGAATATAGTATGCTAATATGACAACTCAGTCAAGGGTGGGAGCTATATTTTCCAGAATCCTCATCTATGTGTGGTTCTGGGTAAAAACTCACCAAGACTGGAACTTACATAAAATTTGGAAGAGTAAATTTAAATAAGAGGCAGTAGTATGAGGTTTAGCATGATCAGATGAACAAGAGACTTCACTCTCCTTTGCTGTGCATCTAGCTTAACTTCCTGACTGCTCACCCTTCTGATCAGCAACAGATCCAGCCCTCTCCCCACTCCCAAGTATTGAGTTGACTAACCAAGGTAGTAAGTAGCTGAAACAACAGCTCTTCCAGAGTTGGCAGCTCTAATTAGATTATTCACAAGCTCTCATTCTATGGTCACAGCTGTACAAGCTTGGCTCTCATATTTTTCTCTTATTTTTCCCCAAGCTCCAGTTTTTCCATTCATACTGATTATGACTTCAAGGGATATTTCAACTTCTTTTTCAGACCTTTACCTCCTCCCTAAATCTCTGCACATTTTAAAAATTCTAAATCCTAAAATATGCCCTTAATTCCCATAATTCTTTTAGTGGCTCTTTACTGGACAGAACTTGAATTTTATATACAAATGGATATTGCATAATTCCTAAAAGAAACAATTAAACCAAAACCAAACAATTCTGGAAACACTACTTAAGGGAACTTATAGGGTTTATCTAAAGCAATGTTTAGAGGAAATTTCATAGCCTTCAAGACAATAAAAGGAATAATGAAAAATAAATAAGCATCAGAATCAATGATGGGTAAAGAATAAATAAGCAAAAGGAATATAAAGAATAGAAGGAATAGAGAAGGAAAGACTTAATAAATAAAAAGTAAGTAATAAATAAAAGAAAATCATAGTAGAAATAATCCAGAAAATATATAAAAAATAAAGCATCTGGATTGCTTATTGTATTTCAGGAAAAGAAGAATGATTCAGTACTAGTGAATCTATCAGTAAAATCATACTAATAGAATTAAAGGGAAAATCTTGTGATTTCAATAGAAGCCTTGTGTTTATATAAGGGACTCAAATGAAGGCAAGGATAAGAAAATACAATTTGGTCTTAAAAAAGCAGTGTCACTTCAATTTGAAGGGATATTTGTTTAGTAAAAATAAGATATCTAAAACCTGGAGAGAGCAGATTAGAAATGATAATGCTTAGTCCCCACATGAAACAATGTCCCTTTTGAGAAAAGCCAAATCCTACCCATGTTGGTTTGAGAGAGATCAGAGTTGGTGTTAGGCACAGCAGGAGGAAATAAATATATGCTCAAGGCGCTATACTTGAGATTTTGTTTAACTTGATTTCTTTTTAATATCCATATTAATTGCATGAAGAAATAATAATTAATATCTATTTCATTGCTAAGAAAACTAAGGATAACAAAACGATAGTAACAATATCACAAAGAGAAGAAGCATCAGTAAGATTTTGCTAAACTTAACAGGTATTATCATATATGTGGCTCTCAGGCAGAATTTCCTGAATTGTTCACACAGATTGAGGTATACTCATCTAATTAGTTGGAATTAAACCTATTAAGATATGATCAAAGTACTCCATTTCAACCACTGTTATTTTAGATAAGTACAATTTTTGCACAACATGAACATATTTGCAGCCAAATTTCTGTATATATGTTTTTTATATCTTGTTTTAGTATTATAACCATTCTAAGTGTGCTGAAGAAATTTTCTTTTAAGTTTCATGACTACTATATTCTTAAATATTGAATATATAAATATGATTCTATGTGTTTTGGTCAACTAGTAACTGGTGAGTGTAACCTGCACTATATTTTTTCATTAATAAGCAAGCATACCTATTTTCTTTGTTTTCTCTGGTTTTTAAACTCACTGCAGAACCTCTATTTTTTCATAGAGAAATTTTTATTGCATTTTGTGTTCTCAATTGTTTAATTTTCCAGCAGTATATGCAAAATATAGTCTTGAAATTTATGTAACTGCAACTCTGTGAAAATATCTAAATTTATATATTTAGAAAAAACAAGAATCAACTATTATTAGAATCATTGAGTTTTGCATGCTTTTTTTTTTCATTAAAAAAGAGAGATGTGTTTATTCCTTGATCATACCGACCAAGCCCATCTTTACCGCATCCAAGTCCAATTGCTCAGCAACTCCAGAGCTTTGTCCGGCACTGAAACACCCACCAGCACTGTGGTGGGGAGTGGGTCTCATTGCATGCCTAAGTTCACCAAGGGCTCTGATAACAAAAACCAAAACAATAAAATAAAAATAAAGTGGGGTGGGACCAGTCCATCGGGTGGGATGGTCTCAGTCTGTGGTTTCTCCGGATGCCCACTCCAGCTCTCGCCCCATCTCTTCCCAGTGGAAAATGATTCAGACCGATCTGATGTTAGAATACAAAGAAGCCAACAAATAGGGGGAGGGAAAAGGAGGAAAACCAGAAAATGCAGCTTTCTTGTTTTATAATTTAAAAAGTAAACTAATGAATTTTGAAAGTGGGTAAATATAAGCAGTTTTTTTAAACATATAGATATAAAGAATATCATAAATACCAATGTAGTCACCAACCAGATCAAATATATTATTAGTTGAATTCATATGAATTAGAAATAATATATCAAGTACTTGGCACGTATTTAAAAATAGACATTCATATTTCAAAAATAGTTTGGTTATTTTTAATTACTTAATAAGGAGATGGAAATGGTTTTTCCAACTCTACCACTTGTTTAGTTTCCTCTTTACACAAAGGATATGTGGGTTTGTCTGCCAAATGTCAGATTGACTCTTCTCCTCAATTTAGGAAATGGCTATTTGAAAATTTATCATTGACCATCTGTTCTGTTGACAAAGTGACAGGTGTTCCTATTTTGCTTTACAAAATCTTAATAATTTATTGGATAGCTTAATGATACTCTTGGTGATATAAAGATTGCTTGCTGTTTTGGTTCACAGGTTGGGGAACTTAGGTGGTTTTATAGGGAAAATCAACACAATTTAATCCTAATATGATTATCTGGCTTCAAACCCCTTTGTTCACATATGAAAAAGAGGAATAAATAATTTCTAAATGCATGTTTAATATATCCAGATTTTAAACTAGATCAAAGTACAAAAACCAACCCTGGATTTTTGTGTGAATATATCTATAACTTCTTTATGATTAAATTCTCATATCTCAATAGTTATTTATTATATTATTTTTGAGAGTTTTATTACAAAATGTGTACAACATTTATAAATAAATACTGTACTATAGGCAGTTCTCTGAAGAATGTGTGGGCATATAATAGAATTTCTTCTCAAATGAAGTAGAATGAAATGTTATTTAATCACTAATGTTATTTTTATGCAATTACATGAAGTTTTGTATATCTCTTTCTCATTCTATAATAAAAATTTAATTAAACCATATACCTGATAAAATCATTGTATCTAACAGGACTTTTCACTAGCCATTAATTAAGATTAGATTAATATTTCCAACCTTACAAACTAGTTTTACTCTTATATACATAGAGAGTAATGGCATCACAAGAAACTGACTAAAAGATATTTTACTATTACATACTTGATATAAATATTAAAGATTTATCTCTGATGTAAAAGCTGTCCTTTCTAGATAGGGAACTATATTGATTCCTCAGGAGAAAACTTCAGTGCAGTTCAATTGTTATGTCTTTTATATGACTCACAATAGCATCTTTTAGCCTTAAAAAAAAAATCACCTGTGAGGACAGGCTAGAATTTGTCCCTTCTCTGAACCTTGTGAATTAGATGTTACAATGACTATAATGATGGCAGTAAGTACATTACCTAAGAAAGAGAGGGTACAAATCATGTGCAATATGCATTAATTAATGCTTTATCTATCCCAGCTATTGTGGTAATGTGAAATAAAGGCAAAGATTACATTACTCAGATTCATTTTCTCTTATGGAAGCCTAATACTGTGTCTTTCAATGCAATTACATATTTACAAGCTGTCAGGATAATGTCATAACAAAATACTTTAAGATTAAATGAAACTTTTCCATGGCAGTGTCCAGAAAACAGGTCAGCACAGCACAATGAGGTTTATCTTATTCATACATTTGATTTTGCATGTGTGTTTTTCTAAATATTCATCAATGTTAAAATTCCACAGCTCTTGTTACACTATTGGTTGTGGGGAGCCACCTGCTGTGAAATCTATTTACAGCCTCCAACAACATGGCGGATTTCACAACTACTACAGCCCTGCCCCCCAACTTCCATCTTCTTCTTCTCCTTTGTTCTCCCCTTCCCGCCACAACTCTGGTAATCACAGCAGCACGCATGCACGAGGCCCGAAACTCTGCAGACCCGGTTCGAACTTTCAGCCAATCCCCTCCTTGGATGCCTACTACCCACAAAACCAGCCTATCGCCTATGGACACGCTCCCTTCCTTCCGTATAAATCCCGATGCTCTACCCCCAATAAACGAGGCTTGATCAGAATCCTGTCTTGCCTCCATTCTTCTCCTCTCCTGCCACCCTTCCCCCCACTTCTTTCCCACAGGCCCCTCGACTCAGCCCCAGCGAGTTCAGACAATTGGTAAATGACCCTGACTTTGTGACCGGGAACTGAATAAACTTTTATATACATGAATTTACACTAAAATAATGCTCCCAAAGGGTGGCCACCCTTGAAAGGTGATACATGCATACAATATTTTAAAAGGTAATAGTTATATACTTGAATTTTTTCAATAATATTCTCTTACACAGAGAGATTAACATAATGAATATTCCTTTACACAACACTAAGTTTCAAAAATTATTATAGTTACGCTACACTTGCTTTACTTCCCTTCCCACTTTTTGTTTGCTAAAACATTTTAAAGCAAATCTCAGACCTCACATCATCTGGGTTCTAGATATTTAAATATTCATTTTTGAAACCTATGGGCATACTCTTACACAATCATAACTACTAATAAAAATAACAATGTATCTTGGGACACCCAATCCATATTCGAATACCCACACTGTGAGAACAATGTCTTTTCACAGTTGTTTTGTTTACAGCAGGTCCAAAACAATGTCCTAATACTGCATGTGATTGTTATATATATGCAATATGTTTCAAACCCTGTTTAATTTGCAACATCCCACTTCTCCCTTTCTAAGTTCATTTCCTTGTTAAAGAAACTGGGTCCATCGTAGAATGTTTGATGATCTGGATTTGTTTGTTGGCTTCCGTGAAATATTTCACTTGAACTGTTCCTGTATCCCTATATTTCTAGACAATTGGAAGTTATCTGTAAAGACACGAATAAATTTCAGTTCGATCTTTTTGTTGTGTTGTGTCGTGTTGTGTTTTGCTTTTGATAAGATTCCGTCACACTGGTTCCGATTGCCACACACCAGGAGACTTTCAAGTCATTATATCAGTCTCATGGATACTTAGACTGGTCAGTGACTCAGATAGCAACTACCTGATCCCTCTTTGCAAAGCCCCCACTGAATTTTTTTCCTAAAGATTTCAACAATTAATGATTTTTTTCCTGCATAAAACATTTCATTTAAATGAAATTTTTATGTCTCACAAACGAATACTACAAACAACAAGCAAAAATCATGGCATTAAACACTAAGGTAAAGTTGCTTTTTCTGTTGAGATTGTATTTAATCAAATAATTGAACATACTTAACCTCTGGTATCTAACTGGAATAGAGTAATTCCCGACCTTTAAAAAAAATGGCAATGTTTTCTGTACCTTCACACGTATGTCACCTGTACCTTCACACGTATGTCACCTGTTTATATATCCCATTCAGAATGTTCTCATGGTATTTTATTGTTGGTCACTCCCAGTTTCATCAATAGGACACTAAAAAAGACTATCCTTGCACACATTATATACCTGCACCTCCATTTTAAAGAATATTAAGAAAGGTATTGCCAGAAGCTAGAAATTATTAGACAACTAGTAATACTATATATGTACTATTTTTAAAAAAGCAGAGCTACAGATCAATTATTCTCAAACAGAATAACTTTTAGATAACTAATCTTTAGTTAATTGGCTTTTTAAAATACTGTTCTATAGTGAACTGAGGCATTCAATCACTTAGACATATACTTTGTAATTTATTCATTAGAAAGTATATCAAGGCATTATATAGCTCAAAGTACAAGTGTACTTCACATTGATGCTTTGAATTATAAGTATTATCTGAGCTGCTAGTTTGCTTGTTTTAACAGCAGAGATGATGATATACAATTGATTTGCTTTACCATTTTTGGTGTTAAAAATTATGGTCTCTATTTTTTAAGCCTTTAAAGTTAAGGTCTTAATCACCATTAAGTATAGGCTGTGTGTATACCAAAAGCACTTTTTTTGTTTTTTTTGGGGGGGGATGGGTGGGATATGAACCACATATTCCAAACTATTTGTCTGGAGAGACTTTTGGCTCTGCCTAATGGTCCTTCCATAGTTCTTGTCCAAGTAAAGTAAGTTGGGCTTTTATTTAAGTAAATGCCTTGCTAGGCTTTATCACATATTTTATTAGGCGATCTCAAATTTACCATGATTTCAGCTCACTCTCCTCATCTTTAGATGGGGGTAATAATAATAACTACCTTGTAAAAGTTTGAAAAGGATTGAACCAGAAAAAAATCCAAGGAAAATACCTAGCACAACATTTTACATAAAATAAATGCTCAGTGGGAATTATTATATTACATGATAATTATTTGAGTTTTTTAAGGTATGTGGCTACGTTCCTTTGGAAATATAGAACAGCTGCATTCTCAATACTTGGTCAAGGAGTATACCCCCAAATTCACACCACTTGAAATTTAATAGCTTAACGCTAGTTTATTGGACCTTTGTTAGTGATAGCTACCATTGACAACTTTCTCTTGCTTATGAACACAATATGGACATGTGCTCCCCCTCAATGAAGTTTTCACTTACACTTTATGGCAAGACAAGTTGGTGCAATAAAGTAAATTGTGTGTCTATGTAGGCAGCCTCATGGCATCACAGCAAAACCCTTTGTACCTTCCTGCCATTCTTGAATAGTTCCTCAGCTACACAGATGCACAATAATCCCTGCTGCAGAGTAACATACCCAATTTGCATTTCTTTCCATTGTCTTCTGACAAACCCCAAAGTCAATCCTGTATATCAAATGCTCTCTGACAGGCACAGATAATTCTGAGGGCCGCCGCTACCACCTTAGTGAAAGAGATTCAGAGAAAAGTCAGATAATGAGCTCTTCATCTAGCCCTAGTCCTAAAACTGCAGATTAGCTTATGGAAGAGTGTGTCAGGAAACAGCACAAGGTGTGAGAGACAGGACAGATGTCTGGCTGTTCAGGGAGATCTAAGAAATGTGCAACTATGGGAAATTAAGAAGTGGAGACAATGACTATCTGTGCTCATGTTTTTTTCCAGCTATCAGTATAGTGCTATTTACAACTAGAGTTTGTTCTTTAAAAAGTTGGTTTATCCAAAGATTGTACAGTCATGTTCCTTTAAGTCCTAAGCCTTTTTTTAAACAACTTTATGTAATCTCTAATACCTGATTCTGGTTTTTTGTTGTTGTTGTTCCTTTTTTTTCATCATATAAACAAACAAGTAATTGAAACTGGCCTCATGTCATACTTGTGCTCAATAGTTCAAATGTAACCAAACTTTAAATCAATGTTACCACATCCCCTTTATTTTGCCAAAGTTAAAGCCACATTATTTATATTACCTAGGCTTTTGTTGAACAGAATTGTAATATTTGGCTACACCCCTCCTGTCAAACAGATCTGTTTGAAAAGAGTGGAGATGGGGTAGGGGCAAGTAAAGAGGAATGCATTTAAACTTTTCTTTGCCCCATGAAGAAAATTATAGATATTTTATTTATACTTTCAAAAACATAATAAAATAAATAATTTTAAAAATTTAATGGCTTGATAGTAATAAGTTTGACTGAAGAATACCTAGTCTATTTAACCTTCTAGATAAGGAATGGCAAATATGTTTCATGTAATCTGTAAGTTGAAACCATTTGGCAATGACTTTGTAGGGCAATATTTAGGAGGACTCTGAGACTATGCTTAAATTCAGGAGGCAAAAAAGAAGTTAGGTGAAAAGCATGCCCTTTATGTGCCATTCTATGTCCAAATAATTTAAAATGTTACTTTGTATAAAATCAGAAAAGAAAGTAACAACATAACTGAGTTCCGCTATTTTAATACCAGTAGAATTACTTTTGCTGAATTTACCTTATTCTGATGATGTCTTCTGCACTAAGGAAAAGGCATTTCCAAGAAAAAACCTGAAGACTCATTGCTGTATTTATTGGAAGAGAGTTTATGAAGACGTTATGCAGACATTTATATAAATAAAGACAAAAAAATAAATTTAAAAAAATACTATCAATGTTGATCATGACTTCCTTTGTATTTTTACTGTGAGGAATTTTAGAGACACATATTTTGATTTGATATTAGCAAACATACTGGGAAAGCCTCACAGACAGTTTTGCATTGTGATTTCATCCTTGGCTTCATTTTCTATTTTTTATAATTATTTCACCTTCGTTCTTCATTCATATATATATATATATCCCTAACAGTGGGTTTCAACTTGATAAAAATAGATATTCATGGCTGCTAATGGTCCTTAAAATATTAAAGATAAAAAAGGAAAAATTCTTTATTAACCAATAATTTGTTGAAAGATATTTATTTTTGTGAATATAACGGTGTGGCCATATTAAGAAAACACTTTGAGAAATTACTGAAAGGGAAATAACTTATTATTATGAGTCTGAAAGTGTGTAGCTCTTGATATTTTCTTGGTTTCTTTATTGAAACATTTTTAATACAAGTTTTTTAATAAAATGCTGTTTATTAAGAATTCATAATATTATATCATGAATGAAAGATCTAGTTGTATGAAATAAAAATGGAAGTTTGAGGGTTGCTATTCAGTACCAGGGTCCACAGGATGGAGGAATAGAATATGGATTAGAATGAACTTACTGATTTTCTACTATGAAACTACTGCAATTAGTAACGTAAGAAATTGTAGCATTGATGGGGGAAAGTGGCCATGGTAGCTGCTGAGGGTAGGGAGAGGGAAGAAGAGACATGATGTGGAGGCATTTTCGGGACCTGGAGTTGTCCTGGGTGGTACTGCAGGGACAGATGCTGGCCATTGTATGTCCTGTCATAGCCCACTGAATGGATGGGGGAAGAGTGTAAACTGCAATGGAAACCATTATCCATGTGGTGCAGCAGAAGCTTCAAAACGTATTCACCAAATGCAATGAATGTCCCATAATGATGAAAGAGGATGCTGATGTGGGAAGAGTGGGGTGAGGGGGGTGGGGGTTCCATGGAGACCTCTTATATTTTCTGAAAGTAACGTTTAAAAAAAAAAAACAAGAAAAAAAAAAAAAAGAGAACGTGGCCAAATATTTGCTGAAGACAGGGAGAAGGAAGTAGAGATGAGATTTGGAGGCATATTCGGAACTTGGAGTTGTCCTAAATGATATTGCAGGGACAGACGCTGGACATTATATATCCTGCCATAATCCACTGAATGTACTGGGGAGAGTGTAAACTACAATGTAAACTATAATCCATGCAGTGCAGCAGTGCCCCAAAATGTATTCACCAACTGCAATGAATGTGCCACAATGATGAGGGAGGCTGTTGATGTAGGAGGAGTGGGGGCTGGGGTGGTGGTGAGTGGGATATGTGGAAACAGCTTATATTTTCTAACATAACATTTTTAAATTTTATGTATCTTTAAAAAAAGACAATTTAACAATAAATAAATAAATAAATAAATAAATAAAAGGATTCTGGAGAGTAAGCTGCAATGTAAACTATAATACATGCTGTGTAGCAGTGTTCCAAAATGTACTCATCAAATGCAATGAATGTGCCACACAGATGGAAGAGGTTGTTAATGTAGGAGGTGTGGGGGGGAGTGGGGATATATGGGAACCTCATATTTTTAATGTAACATTTTGTGTGATCTATGTATCTTTTTAAAAAAGATAATAAAAAGAAAGGATCCTGTAAAAAAAGAAATTTATGGAGAAAATATTAAGGAAAATAGTCAACTTGCTAATGTTTGTTCAATTCAATGGTTAATTAAATTATCACTTCATTGTATTGTGTGTACTTAAGCCATCTTTATTTTAATATGCATATATATTTTTGCATCATTTAGATTTACCAAATGTTGCAGAGATAGTACAGGGAATTCTCAAATACCTTTCATACAGTTTCCTTTAATGCTAACATCTTATATAATCACAGTGCATTTACATTAGCATTGGTACTTTATTAACAAAAGTATAGATTTTATTCTGAGTGCTACAATGTCCTTTTGCTATTCCAAGACTTTCCCATCCAGGACATTCCATTCCATTTAAACTTGAACCATTTTGAGAAAGTACATTGAGCATTCGAAAGCATGGGATTCATATCAAACAGACCTAGAGTTCAAGTTCTCTGTATAACCTATATAATCTATACTTTTGGACAAGTGTCTAAAGACTCATTTTCATCATTTGCAGAACAAATTGTCATAGTATGCAATAATATCTAATTCAGAAGGATGCTTGAGGATGCAATAAAATGATCAATGTAAACTATTTACATAGTGCCTGACATGTACTTTCCAAAAACTTCAATTCCTAACAGGGCTTTATGTTTTCTTTTTGGAAACTCTCAACAGTTAGTTCTTAGCTTCCTGTTTGTCTTAGTTTGCTAAAGGTTGTCAGTGCAAAACACTAGAAATTGGTTGGCTTTTATCATGGGAATTCATTAGGGTCAAGCTTACAGTTCTGAGTCTGTGAAAATGTTCAAATCAAGGTATCATTAGAGATGCTGTCTCACCAAAGGTCAGCTGCTGGCAATCCTGGATGCTTGCCATGTGGCAAGGCAAAATGGCAGCTGATCTCTGTCTTCTTCTCCAGGTTCACTTTCTCCCTGAGCTCAGCTAGGGGTGATCAGGCACATCGTTCATCTCTCTCCTCTCATCTGGGACCCATTCTTCAGAGTTAATCTGCTCTGATGAATCCACCCACTGGCCTTTCTCTAAGCCTCTTGGGGTTTCTGTTTTTCTGCAGCTGCTTATAATCCTGGAGTTCTCTCTCACATGGCAGGGTGGAATGGCAGCTTTTCCTTACCCCTCTGCAGTATTTATAGGACTCCAGTAGAGGATTAAGATCTACCCTGAGTTGTGCAATCTAATCAAAGGTCCATAACTTAAGTGACCCAATAAAAAGTCATCTAATCAAAAGGCCTCTTAATTGAATCTAATCAAAGACTCCCTTTATGGTGGGTTTTCTTTCAGAACATGATTTTCTGGGGGCCACAAAATTCTCAAATCAGGACAATATTGGCTATTCTCTTCCCAATCAAAAGTTTAACATCTGGCAACAAGTGCTAGGAAATGCAGAGTGATGTGAGATAGAGGGAGCAGGTTGTGTGCAGCTCTGGCTGTAGTGGCCTGGGATTATATTCAAAATGGTAGCAAATGGCAAACTTAGCAATAGCATTTCAACCTGTTCTTTGGAGGGTGTTTTGGGTGGTGGCTATTTTACATGGAATGGCAATCAGTGGATATGGATGGACTACACTGTCAATAGTCCTATTGTGTTGTTTAGACTTGGCAAAGCATGGTCCTGACTATAATGAGGATATTCTTAATGTATAGGAAGGAAATTCATAATTTCAGGCATCAATTCTATATTTCTTACTTGTAGTATTCTGCTTAGGTTAATTTTAAGAAAGCTCATTTCAAATGTAATTGAGATTTTACAATTTCTAGGCATTTCTAGAATCTGGTATCTTAGATAAACCTGATACTTGAGGGTTTAAATTAATTTAGGATTTGGATTTTTACCTCATTAATTGTGTGCTTCTCATGCATAAAAATAAAATAAGTAAGATTCTTAAATATAGGCCTTCTGTAGATATTTGGATCATCACTTAAAATTTTAGAAATTCATTTTCTTCTCATCTCTAACCCCTTTCAATAGTGTGGTATTCAATAATCTCTAACCCCTATTTTATTAATTTCAGTGTTTCTTCAGTCAAAATTGAGTAATTGGGACGCAGATGCAGCTCAGTGATAAGGCCTCTTCCTACCATATGGGAGGACTTGAGTTTGATCCCTGGGGCCTCCTGGTTTAAAAAGTGAAAGGGGGCCTGTGCGGGGAGCCAGTGCCCACACTGTGAGCCAAGTGCCCGTGTGGGTGCCTGCATAGTGAGCCGAGTGCCCGCATGAGTGCCCTCGCAGAGAGCCAAGTGCCGACATGAGTGCCCATTCAGTGAGCTGAGTGCCCGTGTGAGTGCCTGTGTGGCGAGCCGAGTACCTGTGTCAGTGCCCACGTGGTGAAACAGTGCCCACATGGTAAGCTGAGTGCCCGCACAGCAAGCCAAGTGCCTGCACAAATGAGTCACATAGCAAGATGATGACACAACAAAAGAGAGACAAGGGGAGAGTCAAGGTGAAGTGCAGCAGAAACCAGGAACTGAGGTGATACAATTGACAGGAAACTACTCTCCACATCAGAGGTCCCTAGGATTGAATCCCAGTGACTCCTAGAGGAGAAAGACAAGAAGATAAGGCAGAAAAAGAAATAGATACAGAAGATCACATAGTGAATGGACACAGACAGCAAAAACAGCAGGGAGGTGGAGGGGGAAAGGAAGAAAAAAATAAGGAATCGTTGAAAAAAAAAACTAACTAATTAATCCCAGCATTGTTTTTACTATTTTATAAATGAAGTTGATGATGATTTCTTTATTCCTTCACATATTTTGTTGTCTATCTATTAAAAATGATAAAGGTTTTCGGAAGCAAAGTGTTTAAAAATGAAGGACCTGTATTATATCACTTTATCACAGTAAAAATAATTGCATATGATGTGTAGAATCACTTGCTAATTGTAATAAGTTCATGCTTACTAGATTTGATGATTGTTTCATTCTTCTGTTTGAGGGGCATATTGCAAACAATAGGTGACAGTTGCTACCGTAGCAATGATATAATAATGGTCAAGTAAGAGAAAGAATTCACTATTTGATAAAAATAACTCTTTCATTTATAATTCTAATATAACAACTAAATGAAAAACTAGTTCTCATTTATCTGCAATATTGTTATTATGCTAGCAATTTATTCAAAGATGTAGTTGTACTTTAGATTTTGCACTGAAAATTGTTCTGTATAGTGAATTGTATTATTGCTGCTTTGAATAAAAATGTTTTGCCTTCCATAAAACTTGTATTTTTTCAATATAGTTACCAATAATGAAAAAATCTAGTTCCTTTTGTAACGCATATTTTTGCTTTTTCTATGCTTCATTACAATAAAAAATTTTATTTCATGAAAATAACCAGATTTAAACAGATACATGAAATTCCATTATATTAGAATACTTGCCTGAGCAATTTTTACAATGACCAGAACACCTTTTCCTATTTATTTGAAAGGGTTGTTTGTTTAACATGCCTACCAAAGAAGCTATTACTATGATTAATCTGTTATATATTTAGAACAAAAATTAATTTATTCTCTGGCATAATGATGGAAACTAGTCAGTCATAAAAGCAAAATTATGAGTAATCATTGTCAGGACAAAAGGAGCAAGAGTTGGTGAGTGAGCTGTCTCAAACACTGCTTTAGGAGGACATGAAACTTGAGAGTATAAAGAAATCATAAGAAAATACCTAGCTGCTCTCTATGCAGTTATTTTTCCTTTCAATTATAGTTTGAATATTGAAAACTGTCATGTCTAGACTTGAGAAGGTAGATTCTTGATTTGTATTCTTTATATAACTTTATATTGCTTGAATTGTTACTTTGACCAGTTATTTCATTTGTAAAGAAAAAGACAATAATACCAAAATCATTCTCCTTTCAATAAGCAAGGGCTTTATGATGATCTGTTACATGTGCTTTCAGAAAGACTCCTAGAGTTGGGAAATTGCATTACTTTACTTGAATAAAATATCTTTTCTAATATAATATCTTGTAATTTATGTTTTTTTTTCTTCAAAATCATATCAGGAGAAAGATGAAAGTTTTCTACTGGAAATCGGTGATATGATTTTGTAGTCATTCAATACTTTATCTACCATACTCTTACCAGCAGTGAGCTAGATACTGTGGACACAATGATTAGTCAGACAAATCCCCCAAACCTCAATTTGCTCACTATATGGAAGGTAGATGTTATGACAGAATTATGTAAAATGTTAAAAATTTCTGGAATAAAATACAACTTGCAAATAACATCTGGGACTTTACAGCTCGTTAATACATAGATATCAGAGCTGAAGGGTAAGAAATAATCTCACCAACCTCATTCATACATACATTTTTACTCTAGGAAAAATTGTAGGGACACACAATACTTTAAGATAACCTAGATGTGATCAAATTTATTGAGAAATATGAAACTTATTTTTTTAAAGAGCAAAAAAGGCAAGCAAGAATTTGACTGTAACTCATTCACTAACATAGTTAAAGAGTATGAAATGAGAGGGGAATGGTTAGCATGGAACACAAGATTTAGTGGAGCTTATCTAGATCTAGAGGCTCCTCTGACAAGGTAAAATCATTCTCACCCTGTGCCACTTGCCTTTCTTTATGTTTCTGGGTCTTCCTTTTACACTTAGTAAACACATAATTGTAGTGATACATTGGTGCAGTGACATGTCTCTGGATTTATCAAGGTTTTATCTTCAATATATATCATAGTACCTATTTCAGTATCCTTGATGTTAAAGCAAATAACATGCAATGGGTTAACCTAAACAATGGATATTTATTGACTCATGGTTTGTGCAAAACTGAGATATCAGTAAGGTGATGCTTCTTCCTGAAGACTGGAATTCTGATGCTGGCTGCTGGAGATGCTTGCTCCCTGGTTTTTCTGTCACAGGGCAATGCAACCAGCAGGGTCTTCTCTTTTCTCTTGAAGGTTCAGGGTTCCATTGACTTTGACCTTCTTATTTCCTGTGGCATTCTCTCTCTGTCCGTCTTAATTTCATTCTGCATATAAAGGACTTCATTATTAGGATTAAAATCCATGCAGATTGAGTTAGGACACACCTTAATAGAAATAACCTTACCAAAAATACCTACTTTCAATGAGCTCACACCCACAGGAATAGATTAAGTATGAGAACATGTTTTTCTGGGGTATATAGCTCCAAACTATCACGATACCTAACATAAAGTAAGCACTAAGTAAGTATTTGGAGATTAATTGATCAGGGAAGCAGCCAGTTATAGTTTGATACTAACAACACTAAAAATTGACCAGATGCCCAACTATCTTTGTTCTAAATATGAACTAACTTATAAAATAATAGATTAGATGTTTTCCTACTGAAATTCCTTTAAGGTTAAGAATTGTTGATAACCAAATAATCTGCTAGTCAAATTTAACTGTAAGGATAAATACTTAATTTGAAATTATAATTTATAAATAAACACTTTCGAATTTAGTTAATATGAAGCAGATTGTAAGAGACCAATACCTTTGCAAAAACTGAAGACTGTTCCTTAATCTTTGGCATTAAGGACTAGTTCTGCAAATGTTCTAACAAGGAGATTGTTACTCTTCAGAACCATGATTCACAAACCAGTTTTATAACAACTTATATTTTTTGGATCAGGGTCTATTTTGGGAATCTATCAAAATCTCTTGAAACATTTATCAGTAAGAAAATAAAAATGTCTATATATCTGTACATTTAAATGCATATGATGTGTATGTATTTGGAGGGGATTTATATATCCTCTTTTAGTTTACTTACCTATTGAATTCTTGATATCGTTTCTTAGAAAATTTCATTATCAGATCTACATATCCATGGCAAACTGATTTTCAACAAGGGTGCAAAGTCAATTCACTGGGGAAAGAATAGTCTTATCAGCAAATAGTACTGAGAAAACTGGATAGCCACATGTATAAGGTCCCTGTAGCAGTTTGAAATTATTTATGAATTCCAAAAAGAGATATTGACTATGTTCCTGAACTGGTCCATTCCTCTGGATGTGATTCCTCTTTGATTGTATTAAATTCAGAGATTTCACTTTACTTTTTAAAATCAAGATCAGGACTTTGATTCAAGTCCATCATTAGGGTGACTCAATTTGAGTCCCCATCCCCTTTGTGGGCTATATAAACAGATGCTCAGTCAAGGAGACAGAAGCAGGAGCAGATACACAGAAAGAGAGATGAGCCATTTGCCAGATAGTTTCCAGCTGAAGAGAGCCCTGAGCAGCTGAGCAAGTCTGGAAAGAAACAAGTCCCAAAGGAAAAGAGATAAGCCCTATACCTGCCTACAGCTGAAATCAGAAGAAGCTGGACCTGCAGAGCTTTAAGAGAAAGAGGAAGGCTGAACTTGCACAGATATCACCTGCCTTCTTCCTCCAACATGCTACAGCAGATTTTGATGAGGGAAGTAACTCTGAGCTGGACTCTTTAGGGCCTTGTAACAGTAAATTTCTAACTACAAATAAATAGCCTTTATTAAAGCAAACAGATTATGGTACTTTGCATCAGCACCCCTTTGGTTGACTAATACAGACCCCTACCTCAGACCATTATACACAAATCAATGCAGTTGGATCAAAGACCTAAATATAATAACTAAAATCATAAAACTCATAGGAAAAAAACTTCCTAGAGAGAATCTTCAGGACCTTGTAATGGCAATGGATTCTTACACATGACACTAGAAGTATGAACAATAAAATAAATAATCAAATGAAATCATCAAAAGTAAACAGTTTTGTGCAATAAAGGCATTATTCTGAAAGTAAAAAGACAACCTAGACATCAGGAGAAAATATTTTGAAATAATATACTTGATATGTATTTAATATCCAGAATATATAAAAAACTCCTACAGCTCAACAAATAAAAACAAACAAGCTGAACATTGCACCCAAAAATAGCAGGATATATATTCTTTTCAAGCTTACATGAATTGTTCTCCATAATAGATCACATGTAGGGTCACAAAATAAGTCTAAATAATATTTTTTTGAGGTACCAGGACCGAAGATTGAACCCTGGACCTTGTACATGGGAAGATGGCACTCTGCCACTAAACCACATTGGCTCCCTGTTTTTTTTCATTTGTTTGCTTGTTGTTTATTGTTTGTTTGTTTTTATGAGGCACCAGGAACTAAACCTGGGTCCTCCCATGTGGGAAGCACATCCTCAACCACTTGAGCCACATCTGCTCCCATCAATAAATTTTAAAAGATTGAAATTATACAAAGCATCTTCTCTGACCATGTGTTGGTTTGAACTGTATGTATCCCACATCCTATGGATGTGGACCCATTGTAAATAAAAACTTTCCATGAGGCTACTTACAGTTTTGATGAAGTGACCAACTTCATTCATGATGGGTCTTAATCATCTTACTGGTGACCTTTGTAAACAGGATGCATACAGAGAAAGGGAGAGAAGGCCATGGAAGCCAAACTGAAAGAAGCAAAGCCCACAAGAGAAGGGACAGACCAACAGATGTTGCCATGTCCCTTGCCATGTAACAGGAATCCAAGATTGTTGGCAGCAAAAAAGCATCATTTTGATGATGCCTTCACTTGGATATTTTCAAGGCCTCAAAACTGTAAACTTATAAACTAATTAATTCCATTGTTAAAAGCCACCCCATTTCATGGTATCTGCTTTAAGCAGCCTAGGAAACTAAAACAAACCATAATGGAATGAGGCTGGAAATCAATAATAGGCAGAGAACTGTTAAATCTACAAATGTGTGGAAGTGAAATAACACTTTTAAACAATTAATGTGTCAAAGAAGAAATTACAAGGAAAATCAGTAAATACTTTGAGAGAAATTAAAATGAGAATACAATATTTTAAAACTTCTGGGATACAGCGAAAACAGTATGAGAGGGAAATTTATAGCTCTAAATGCTTATGTTAAAAAAAAACAACTAAAAGACCTAACTTCATACTGAGAGGAACTTGAAAAAGAATAACAAACAATACCCAAAACAAGGAGCAGGAAAGAATTAAGAAGATAAGAGCAGAAATAAATTAGAGAATTTATTATTGTTTATTAGAGAGTAAAAAACAATAGAAAGCATTAACAAAAGTAAAGGTTGGTTATTTGAAGAAATGAATAAAACTGACAAACTTTTAGATAACTGATAAAGAAAAGAAGAGAGAACATGCAAACAAATAAATAAAAAAATGAGGGAGGAGCATTAATATTGACCCCACAGAAATAAAATTTTAAAAAGGGTAATAAGAGGATACTATGAACAACGAAGTGCCAACAAATTAGTGAACCTAGATGAAATGGACACATTCTTAAAACACACAAAGAACCTACATCAACTCCAGAAGAAATGGAAGATCTCAACAGACCAATTACAAGTAAAGAGATTGAATTGGTTGTTAAAAACTTCCCAACAAAGAAGAACCCAGGACCAGATAGCTTCACATGTGAACTCTACCAAACATTCCAAGATGTAATACCAATCCTGCTCAAACTCTTCCAAAAAAACTGAACAGAAGGGAATACCACTGAACTCCTTCAATGAGGCTAACATCACCCTAATAGGAAAGCCAGATAAATATACTATAAGAAAAAGAAAATTACAGATTAATTTCTCTTATGAATATAGATGCAAAAATCCTCAACAAAATACTGGCGGATTGAATCTGATAGCTCATTACAAGGATTATACACCAAGTTCAACATAAGAAAATCAATTAATCTAATATACTACATTTTTGAAAAATGGAAAAATCCACATGATCACCTCAATTGATGCAGAAAAGTACTTGACAGAAATATAGCATCCTTTCTTGGTAAAAATATCTAGAAGATAGGAATAGATGGAAACTACCTCAGCATAGTAGGGGCATATATGAAAAACTCACTGCTAGCACCATACCCAATGGTGAAAAACTTAAATCTTTCCCTGTAAGATGTAGGCCAAGACAATGATGCCCACTGCCCCAACTGTTATCCAACATTGTACTAGCAGTGCTAGTTAGAGCAATTAGACAAGAAAAAGAAACAAGAGGCATACAAATTGGAAAGGAATAGGTAAAACTCTTACTATTTGCAGATGACCTGATCTTATATACAGGAATTCCCAAAAATGACAACAAAGCTACTAGGGCTAATAAACAGATTTGGCAAAGTTGTAGGATAAAAGATCAATACATAACAATCAGTAGTGTTTCAATAGTTTAGTAATGAGCAATCTGAGGGGGAAATTAAGAAAATTTTCCATTAACAATAACAGCTAAGAGAATAAAAATCTAGGAATAAATTTAACCAAGGATATAATGGACTTATAAATGGAGTAGTGCAAAACTTTGATAAAAGATATATAAATAAGTGGTAGAATATTTCATGCTCATGGATTAGGAAAGTAAATATTGTTAATATGTCAATTCTACCCACAAGGACTTACAGATACAATGCAGCCCCAATCAAAATTCTAACATGCCACTTTGCTAAAATGGTAATGCCAATCATTAAATTTATTTGAAAGAGTAAGAGACCCCAAAAAGCCAAAACCATCCCAAAAAGGAAGAATGAAGTTGGAGGGCTCACAATTCCTCACTCTAAATTATTACAAAGCTACAGTGGTCAAACCAGCATGGCACTGGACAGATATATTGATCAATGGAATTGAATTGAGAGTTCAAATATAGGCCCTCACATCTATGGCCAATTCATTTTGGACACGGGCTGGCAAGTCCACTCAACTGGGAAAGAATAGTTTCTTCAACAAATGGCATGGGGAGAACTGGATATCCACATGCCAAAGAATGAAATATGACCCCTATCTCATGTCATACACAAAAATTACTTTTAAAAAAATGAACAAACACCCGAATATAAGAAGAGGATTATAAAACTCTTAAAAGAAAATGTCAGAAAGCATCTTCAGGGCATTGTGTTAGGCAATGGTTTCTTAGACTTTACACATGAAGCACAAGCAACATAAAAAATAGATAAATGGGACTCATAAACATTAAAAACTTTGTGCATCAAATATTTTATCATTAAAGTTAAAAGACTGCCTACTTAATGGGAGAAAATATTTAGAAATCTGATAAGAATTTAATATCCAGAATATATAAAGAAATCCTACAACTTAACAATAAAATGATAAACAACCTGATTTAAAAATTGACAAAAGACTTGAAGAGACATTTCTCCAAAGAGGATAAGCAAATGGCTAAAAAGCATATAAAATGATCTCAACATCACTAGCTACTAGGGAAATGGAAATCAAAACCACACTGTGGTAATATTTCACACACACTAGAATGACTACTATTTTAAAAATCAACTAAAATTACAAGTGTTAGGATGCAGAGGAAAAATTGGAGAGAAATACTCATTCATTGCTGGTAGGAATGTAAAACAGTACAGGTGCTGTGGAAGAGTTTGGGCATTCCTAAGAGAACTAAGTATAGAATTACCATATTATCCAGCATTCTCTGTCCTATGTATAAACGCAAAAGAATTGAAAGTAGGGTCTCAAACAAGTATTTGTACATGTATGTTCATAGTGTCATTTTCACAATTGCCAAAAGATCTAAGCAACCCAGTGCCCATCTACAGGTGAATGGATAAACAAAATGTGGTATATACATATGATAGAATATTATTCAGCATTAAAAAGAATGAAGTTCTGATTCATGCAACTACGTGGATGAACCTTGAAAACATTATGTTGAGTAAAATAATCCAAACACAAGAGGACAAATAATATATCATCTCATTGATATGAAACAATTAGAATAAGCAAACCCATAGTGTTAGAACCTAGAATATAGTTTACCAGAGGCTGGGTTGGACGTAGGGAATGGGGACTTAATACTTAATTTGTATATAATTTCTATTTGGGTTGATTGCAAAGTTTTGGAAATGGATGATGGTGATGATAGTACAACATTGTGAGTGTAATTGACAGAACTGAGTAATATGTGTCAATGTGGTTAGAAGGGGAAATTTTAGGTGGCATATATATTATTTACAATAATTAAAAGAAAAAAAACTGGCTTGTGCAGCACAATGAACACTAATATAAATGATGGACTATATTAATAGTGCAATTATTAAAATGTTCATTAATTTATTATAACAAATGTACCACATTAATACATGGTGTTAACGATAGAGTGGTATATGGGAAAAATATGCCCTAACGTACACTATGGACTAATGTTAATAGAGCAATTATAATATTCTGTCATCAATTGTAGCAAAGGTATCACACTAATGAAAAGTGTTAATAATGAGGGGGTGGGAATGTTGTATTTTCCACATAATTTTCCTGTAAACATTCAACTTATGTAATTAAAAATTTTTTTAATTAAAAAAAATATGTTGCTCTTTTTTGAAAGCTGAAAATGTGCTCCTCTACCTGAAAATAAATTTATTGAATTTTACCCGGGGATGCTTCAGGAGGATAATCTACCTTACTTTGTTTTATTACCTCCAAAAAACAACAACAACAACAAAAAGACAATCTAATAAAAACTGGGCCAAGGAATTGAATAGACATTTCACTAAAGATGATATACAAATAGCAAATATGCCCACCAAAAGATGCTCAACGTCATTTGATATTAGGGAAATGCATATCAAAAATCTTAATGTGATACCACTTCACTCCCACTGGTCTGACTATTATTTTTTTTTTTTAAAGAAAGTAAAATAACATGTGTTGACCAGGATGTGGAGAAATAGAAACCCTCATACATTGTTGGGAATATAAAAAGGCACAGAAACTGTGGAAAACTGTTTGGCAGTTCTTCAGAAAGTTGGACATAGAATTACCATATGCTCAGCAATTCCACTTCTAGATATATACCCAAAAGAATTTCAAAGCTAAAGAAGCCAATGTGAATAATCAAGAATGAACACCCTGCATTTGCATACTCACCTCTTGCCAATGGCTTACACCATCTCCAATAGTATTTCAGCCAGAATAACATTTGTAAATTGATTTGCCCAGTTTTGAATGCATAGATTGGTCTGGAATGGAAATAACTTGTAAAGTTCAATGAATATAAGATTTGTTAAATAATTTGCACATAGGTAGCCTTTCTTTATCAGGTGAATTATAGATTAATTACAAATATTATTAGGGGATTATTTGATTTGATCTCTCTCTTCAGCTACTTTATCAATCAAGCATGTGCTGACTTTTGATGACATATTCACAATTTGTAAACAATGTTAAATTCAATCTCCAATAGACTATCTGCATTTATTCTACCCTCCTAACAGTCAGAAAGCTATGAGGGCAAAACTTTTCCTTCAATTTCGGTGGATTCTTTTATGCAGCAGGAATATTTCTGGATGTAATGGGCAGAAATACACTGGAAACAAGAAAAGGAGCCAAGGAGGACTGAATTTAAATACCTTTCTGTGTTCAAGGGGAAAACAAAACATGAAATTATAAAATGATGAGAAAAAATTTCTAACCTTCTTTGAAGTCTCAAAACTACTTTCTTCACTATTTCCTTGTAGAGCTATTCAGATAAAGGGGAATAGGAGGATTTTATAGGTGTACAATTTTACTTTAGATTTGTTGCTTTGGTTGTTTTAAACATTTCTCTACTTTATGAAAGTGTCTTGAATTATTTGAATCATTCCATTTGCCTACAGTCTACTCACATTATTTCAAGGTTAGCCTCTCTTCATTCACTAATGTTTGTGTTAGAACAATCGCTTTTTATTTCCCAGTTGTGGTCAGAGAGGTTGTAACATTTCTTAATGTCCATCAGTATCACATTTCTCCAGGGTTTTTCTAGTAACTGCTAAGGAGATTGAAAATAGCAATGATTGTCGTCTCCCTGCAACACTATTCATCACTTATAAAAACATCTTCAGCTACCAGGCATTCCAATTTCTCTAGGACCTTTTCAAAAAGCATGTTTCAAAGAGAAGATTATAAATTTCTAGATTGGTTGAAAATCTACATTTAAAGTTTAAGCCATGCATTGATTTAACAAACGCTTACTGAGTACCACTTTATTGTGTGAGATGTTGGACCCTGTGGTAGGCACGCAGGCAGATTATTATAGTTCTTATTATAGTGAGCACCAAGAGCACTGGGTCGGGGAAGTCAGAGACTCACCTAGCCGCCAACTTCCAGCCCTCGCATTGTGTGCAGATATTTCAGTATGTTTCCATTCTCTATCCTAGGGGTGACATTAGGTCTAATGAAAAGGCCTGAGTACAACTTAAACCCTAAATAGGGAACAAGCAACTGTAGGGGTCCTCTACTCCTGAGTTTTGTAAATAGCCTTGTCCCTGGGCAGCACAGGTTTGTCTCTTCTCTCTGAAGCATGAGATGTGGGGCATTAAGAACTGCCATCCACAGACCCTGGAGGAGCAGTTGACGTCTCAGGAGACCTGCTGTGATGGGATCCCTTACTCTGCTCTTTCAGACTCTTTACGGTGTGTAAATAATGAAGTACTCATTTGCTGAATGTTGCTGCTTTGCCTGAGCCTGTGTTCCCATGGCATGCCATTTAGCAAATTGCTCCACATAAGGTAACAGCAAACTGGTTGCCAGGATTTTAAAATATTGTATGATGTTTGAACTATGTGGCATACCATTAAAGTACAGGGAAAGACCTTCCCTAATTCATCTTTCTAAACTTTTGCTATTAAGATAACAAGTTTTTGAAAGATATCTTGAATTTTCAAAGTACTGAAAATTTCAGGAGTCTTGATTTTCAAAGCATTACCGCACAAATTCTCAGTTTTCTCTGTAGTTGGTAGTTATGTATTCACAAAAAGACTTATTTTCTAAATTGAAAAATACACTATATAAAGCTTGTGTTATGGATATTTGTTTGGGAAATGACATTTTATGTGTGAATTAATATGCATATATGATTATATACCTATGTACATAAATAACTGCATATGAAATATATAAATACATGCATATGTATATACTGTGTATGCATGTGTTCTGTGTACATTCATTAGCTCCAGCACACCATGTAACATAATCCAATTACATAAGATAGCACTCAGGACATGGTAGATGTTTGATAAATAATTTTTTGCTCATAATTGAAGTATGCATGTTTATTTGAAGGAAGACTACATTAAAAGCTATTCTGACTCTTTGCTTATTAATTACATTGTGAGATAGGAGGTTTATTTTTGGACACTGCCATCAGTGATTCTTTGTAAGGAGGAGAAGACAGATTTTTGTTCAATGATTAAAAGTAATATAAAATGTTCTAGAGCCTTGAAGTGTTCAAAGTTAATAGATAAGTAATCAATTATAGATATATTTATTATTAAGTAGGATGTCCCATTTTGCTCAGCCTTTAGTCCACAATTTCCCTTTCTAAGTGCCATATGAACCAGGATATTGATAAGGCCATTAGACTGGATTGTTAGTGGTGTAAAACCATTGTAGATAGTCATTTTACTAGACAAAGAAGGGCATTTGAGTTCATGTTTATATAGATAAAAAATAGCCATAACAGAATTTCATATAGAAACCAGGCTGCATTAGAGGCAGGGTTGATTTAAGAAAAACTGACAATTAAGATCCATAAAAATATAGCTCTTTGGAAAAGACAACCTAGTTATTTTATTTTGGGACTTTGTATTCCCTAAAAATACACTTGGAGAAAAAATTCTCAACTGAGAGAGGCAAACATTCCCTGTGCAGAAACTGTATTGTTATCTGCACAAGACACATAGGTATTTACAAATATGTGGATAATAGGACTGTGGTGAAGAGGCTTCTGACAACAGAGTCAGTTTGGTTTCCAAGCTATAAACTTTTTCAAGCAGTTTCAATAAAAGCAGAGTTTGCCAATTTAAAGCTTTTCATTGTGTAGAAAAAAATCAATCTTAAATCATGCACTGGGTTGAGAGGAGGGCTGTTTGAACAGAGTAGGGAAGCAGGGAACAAATACTATATTCCTTCATTCTCAGTTTATAGATTTCCTCCTCATGACGATATTCCCTGATCCTCCTGTTGAGGGTTAGGTGTCCCTCCTATGTGTGTCTGTAAAGGTCTATGTTTATTGCCCTCGTTGCATTTATTAAACATTATTAAAATTACCTTTTAAGTTGTCTGTAACCTGCATTGGACAGAATTTCTGAAGAACAGTAAGTCTGCTCACGTTGAGAGTAAGAATGGAGGTTTTCAGCCAGGAGATGAATGGATAAGGCAGCAAAGAGTTTTAAAATCCTGTTCTTCTCCCCTCAGCACATGTCCTTGCTGTGTTCATCACCTCCCCCTTCATAGATGTACATAGTTACTAACACTAGTTTCTGAGTAATAATATCAGGACAGCACAAAATCTCTGTTAGGATGAGGAAATGATGAAACAGGCACTTCCCTTAAATATTCATTTCTACAATATATGCTCCTGAAACCCAGGACTCCCTTATTGAAATTTAAGGACCCTGTCTACTCTCATACCTGCTTCCTACCTATGGTCTGAGGCAAAGCCCTACCTAAGGGACTTACCCTGTAGAGCAATCATCAGTGGTTCTCTGATGGCTGTGGCATTGCCTGAGAGCTAATGTTTCAATATGACTTAACTCACCGCAGGGCTCAAAGCTAGAGAGTCTAACCTTTTACTCTTCTGAGACATTTATCATTCACAAAGCAGCTGATGCCCTAAGGGGATGTGAGCTCACAAGCAAAAATCCTAGATAGCTGTGGAGTGTAACCAATGTATGAGAGACACTATGTGCTGACTGACATTGATAATTCATAGAATTATTGAAAAAGAAGGAATAATAATTTAAAGCATATTTGAAGTTATTAAGTGGAACTATTACACACTTAACATTTTCAATTCTCACTTATCAATATGGGACTTTGATTTAAGAATCCATATAAATAGAGTCTGAATCAACTCCCACAAATCTGAGGTTTAGGTTGAAAATGCGAAGATTGGGCTCATTGAAAAAGCAGGTGTATGAAATAATTACTATGGTCCAGAAGCAGAAATTAGGAAAGGGACAGTAGAGATAAACACAATCAGATAGGTTCAACCAAACTATAAAATGACATGACCTCTGTGAAGGATCACCTGTGATGTGTTTTTTATTTGTTTGCTGTTATTTTTCACCAGATCCTATATATTTCCTCACTGGGAGTTAAAGAAATTAAGAAAAGAAAAACCAGTTCTGGTTTGGACATTCAGTGACATCCTCATAGAGGATGTTCTTGATCTGAGGAAGAGGGAAATATGTGTAAAGTTGAGGATAAAGGAATCATGGGAAGAGCAATGATGAACAGTAAAACGTGGAATGTGGGCTCAAGATATACAAATGCTCAAACAAATTCAGAACAATAGTGCAAGCATGGATGTATGTATTTGGAGACAGGATAATGCAGAAGTTTAGAATTTAATTTCCATTATATGGACTCAATTCTAGGAGTCTTTGAAGGCTTTTCATAGGAGATCAAGTAGAGAGACAGTGGTCTAGTGCTTCCTGAAACTTGATGTCCTGAGAATGTCTCCTAATCAACCTCACCCAACATACCCAGTGTGCAAAGTTCTCTGTTTCCCTAAAGCTTCTGGAAGAAGCATAAAAGTTTGCCAAATACTTCGTTATTTCCAAAGTCAAACTATCTTTTCAAAATTGTTTCTAGCAGAATATGGGCATAAGAGAGACATAGTGAAATCTACCTAGAAGAGTGTTAAAATTATTTTGTTTTCAGAAATAATCTCATATCACATGAAGAAAATGTAATAAGTCTGTTTCTGAGTCAATGCAAACACAACATTTAACAGACTCACCATTTCAACTGAAAAGAACATCTATTAACTACATTATCACTTATTTTTGTAATGGGGGTATTTTCCACCCACAAAGATCTGAACCAATTAATATATACTAAGCAAAAATAATTTCATTGCAACTAATGATTTTTTATTATAAAAAAATAGGAGTCTAATTCAAACTGGTGATTCTAAGGTGAAAATTCTATGTGTTATATGACTGTTCATAAAAGTCTTTTGGTTTCTTCTCAAGCATTATTTTTAACAATAAATACCCCAGAAACAGTATAGTTACCCTAAAGCTGTGCTACTACTATATTATCTTCCTATGTTAAAACAAATGATACATGGCTGTTGTTATATTATTAAAGTTTATATTGTGAATTGATCTTTCACTTGTCTATCTAAGAAAGGTTCACTTGGTACTCTATGAGGCAAACGATTTTGCCTGTCAGCTTACCTCACAGATCTAGAAATAATGAACACATCAGATGCTGACCTCAAGCTATATTCCTTCTCATTTGTTCCTTTTCACAGCTCACTTGGGCTTTGCCCCATTGCTTCTTATGCATTGTTTCATTTCACGAGTTTCTCAGAAAATGCAGAGGTGGGGGAGAGGGAGAAATAGAAAAGAAGATGAATTTTCAAGTTATAAAAAATTGCTTTTAATAAGAACCACATATGTGGAAAAGCAAAATCCATAGCAATACTTCTAATATGAAGTAGATCCCAATATTTACTTACTGCCCTCCTATCCAAAATAAGGCTGAATAGTGTAAAAGCCAGAGGCCCAGATACTCTTCCTTTTTTGGTTTTGTGTATTTTTATCTATTGTTGTTTTTTCCTATTGGGAAGTCAGCCTTACTATAAAAGCAAATATACCATATCAAAAATAATTTTAAGAAAAATCCAATAGTACTCCCTGTATTGAAAAAAATTCATTGGTATCCCTTGATTCTTGAAAATGTTATTAAAGCTTTTAGGTACAATATCAGTGTATCTTCTTTAATAGCGCACATGTTTATTTGGGGGGAGCTAAAATAACTATTCTATCTTTTGCCTTCTGCTATTCAGTGTGCTTCAATTATGCAGCTATATCTCTTTCTTATTTTCTTCTCTGTTCCTATAATTTATGATTATCTTCCAGGATTGGTATGTATGAGAAGCCAGCAAATTTAAACCATCCAACCCCTAAACAGTATAAATGGGGGGAGGGGGCGGAAAGGACATGATGACAGCTAAGAGGTTTTGTCTTGCCTAATGGCTTTATCTTTCCATTCTTCATGCTAAATTCTTCAGTTTTTCAGTGGAAGTCTCACCATACTAAATCTACTGTAGCCCCAGTCAGTAGAAGAAAGGGATTTCTTATTTTCAAGCACTATACCTTGAAGACACTGTTATTATTATGTAAGACATGTCTGTTTTGGACCATTTGCATTAACTTTGTGTATGAAATTATCTGATTCAGTTTTTTACCTTTGTGTTTTGGTTCTTAGTTTTAATTTCAAAATCACTCTCTATTAGGAATAAATATATCTATTATAAACATGAAACTCATTGGGATTAATCCACATAAAAGAAGATGGCGAGTGGCTTCAAAAAGCATATCTTAACTGTATGCTATTTAGAAAAGATCAATTTTAAAAAGCAAATAAAAAGACCAAACTGAAAATTGAAAAAAGAGTCAATCTGTAAATGATTGAAAAATAAAATAATAAAAAATAATATTCCAGATAACTTTGGTTAAAAACAAAACATTATTATGTCAGAACAAAGAAGAAAAAAGCTTATAACTTCCTTTTGGCATAGAGACACCCCAACACTGAGACATAAACCAGACAATGTTAACAGGAAAAAAGAGGAGATAATAGTGGAAAAAATAGGAGAAAAGAATCTGTGAGCCATCATAGATTTGTTACATATATTTAATTAAAGTCATAGAAAGAGTAAAGAGAGAGAACAGGGCCTAGAAAATACATGAAGAAACAAAGGCCAAGAATTTCCCAAAACGTAATTAAAGACAATGAATGGTAGTTGCATGGCATATGGAGAAATCCAGCATGAAAAATTAGAAAGAAAAGCGAAACTAGGCACATAAAAGTAATGAAGGAATCTTAAAGGCAGCTAGAGAAAAAATTATTTATTCAGAAGAACAGAGGACATCTTTCTAGATATTACAATATGCAAGCCAGTAGTGGGTCAACATCTTTAAAGAAGTAGAAAACTTAAAAAACCCTGTCAATCCAGAATTCCACAGCCAGCAAAGAAACCAAGGCTAGATTTTTGCTTCCAGCCAAGATAGAATAAGAAGAAACAGATTTATCTTCTGCCTGAAATAACCAAAATTTGGATAAAACATATAAAACAATGGTTTACAAGATGCTGCGCATCAGGCACGAAGGATACAAATGAGGTGGGACCCACAATTTTACCAACATACTGCTATGACAGTGTTTCCAGAATGTGAGGTAAGGAGGGACCAAGTGGAACTCATAGGACAGCCCAACTGAAGATGTGGAATTGGGAATCTTGCAGAACAAGACAGCTAAGTCCACAGGATAGATAATTGGGAAGGAGAAAATTCTGATGATTGACAGGATTTTCCACAGGTTCATCAGAGTACAGACACATGTGAGGAAACTTTCTGAGGCTACAGGTGAGGGAGGCAATTACAAAAAAAAAAAAAACCCTGAAAATATTAGAAAAGAGAGCACCTAGTTCACACCGAGTACAGAGAGGGCTTGTTTTCATCAGGCAGCCTGGAAAAATTCACAACTCATGAGGCACTGGGTACAGTAATCAAAAGAGTCTTGCTTCAACAGTGGGAAAAAATTAGTCCCACATTGTCAAGAACATGCACAACATATCTTTAAAAAATAAATAATGAAATAAGTAAATACAAGCAAAATAGAAAACAATAGTATTCATCAAATCAATTTTATTTTACTGATGTGGACATTAAAAGCATTCTCTCTCTCACTATACAATTATATATACAGACACACATATACACATAACATATATGCGTGCAGAGATACAAAATTTCATTTTTCCCACTTAAAATTCTTCCATTGATAGGGGAATGGGTGTAGCTCAGTGGTTAATAACCTGCTTCACATGTATGAGGTTGTGGGTTCAATCCATGGTGTCTCCCTAAAAAAAAAAAATCTTTCATTTATGTTTTGAAGTATATGCAATATTCAGGTATATATGTAATATTCTCTTTATAATATTAATAAAACATGATTAAGCATGTTTGTGCATGGTATGGAAGGATTTTTATTTTAAATTAAATGAAGTGGAAAATGTGTGAATAGAGAATATGCATATAAAGTATATCTAAAGACACATTTATCTGCATTTTTTCAGTAATATATATACATATAAGAAACTGCCAGCAATCTTTATTTTCTGAGATATACTGATGAATGAATATAAGTGGTAGGCAGGAAAAATTTACTTATAATTTTTACCTCTCCTTTTTATGCTATTTGCATATTTTTAATTAACATTAATTTTATCACATTAAAAAACTAAATAAAAATAAACACATATGAATAAATTCTTAACATCCCAAATGAACATTAGTAATATTCAATCAGTCCCAAGAATACATATGTGAAATTACCATTGTCAAGAACAAAGTTTCACTGGAGAAAGTTAGCTAATATTATAAATATTTAATGACAATTTTAGAAATTGATATCAGATATCTTTTAACAATGATTAAAATCACATATTTTTATAAAGTAGATTATGCACAGATAATGAACATTTTTCCACCACTTAAGTTCATGCTAGATCTTAATATGTATTATCTCCATAAATGTGGTCACATACCCATCGTTGTTTCCTACCAGTTATAGTATAAAGCTATGTAGAACTGTCAGGAAATAATGCCATTAGACAGTATCAATTTACATAAAGAAAAGCAATATCTCTTACACCCGAAGATCAAATGTTTCCATATAGGAAAGTTGGTAAGAATATTTCTTGGGTCATCCAGATGGCAGTGTAAGACATCCCTGGGAATGTTTCCCTTTAGGGACAGCTAAATAAAATGGCAGTTTCAACTCAGGGGAATTCTGGAGGATGACTGAGATTGGAGAAAGAATCCACAAATACTGAATTAGAAGAGAAAATAAGAGGTAGGGCAGCAGCACAAAATTGCTGTTTTGGATGTTATGTAGAAGTTCTTTGGATGCAGATGGAAACACAGAGATGCAGCCAACCAAGAATGCATGAAATGATAGCTTTGTTAGATTAAGGGCTTGGAGAGGAAGAATGAGGGTGGCAGATGGACCGAGGACTTACCTAACCTCATCTCCCAAGAGGGTAAGTGGGGATTGTGGGGGGAAGTGTGGGTCTTAGACTCTTGCCTTTTTTGTGACCCAGAGTGAAGAAGTAGGGCTTTCCCACAGACACTGGAGATTGGCAGCTTTAAACAATGTGGTGTGAAAATCAGAAACAAAGGGTCTTTTGGAGAAGCTAAGGGCAGCTATCATCCAAGCCATATGAATGTATGGGCTTGCTAGTGAATTCTACAGTGCAAAGGGCAGAAGCAGTAAGGGACATTTGGAGAAGCTAGTGGTGATTCTTATAAGCCAAACTATATAGAGGTGCATGCCTTGCTAGTTGTGGTTATACGCAGGGCAAGGCTGGCTGGGGTGATCACTCAATAGGGAAATTTATGACTAAGCAGGATGATGAGGCACCAAATATAAATTTTTTTTTGCCTTTACAATTGCCACTCTGTTTGGTTCCATATGGTATGAGACACACAGTGCCAGCACTCTGGGCTAAGAAACGTGTGTCATGGCTGCTGGCAACAGGGCCAATCACAGCAATGCCTTAGAGTCCTACACACATTGAGGCATGGGACCAAAGGACACAGACCCAAGGCGGGGAGCTAGTGGCCAGTGTGAACATGCCTTCAATGTGGTTCCCTAAAAACCAGAATGACTCTTTTTTTCTTTAAAATTTTATTTTTTATTTATTTCTCTCCCTTTCTCCACTCCCCACCCCTAGTTGTCTGTTTTCTGTGTCCATTCGCTCTGTGTTCTTCTGTGTCTGCCTGTATTCTTATCAGTGGCACCTGGAATTTGTGTCTTGTTTCGTTGTGTCATTTTTGCTGTGTCAGCTTTCTGTGTGTGCAGCTCCATTCCTGGGCAGTCTGCACTTTTTTTGCACTGGGTGGTTCTCCTTATGGGGCGCACTCCTTGCGTGTGGGGCTCCCCTATGCGGGAGACACCCTTGCATAGCAAGCGCTCCTTGTGTGCATCAGCACTGCCTGTGGGCCAGCTCATCACATGGGTCAGGAGGCCCTGAGTTTGAACTTTGGACCTCCCATGTGGTAGGTGGACACCCTATTCCTTGGGTCAAATCTGCTCTTAAAAGCTGTGCAAAGTCCTAGCTTGCTTCCTAATTGATGGTGAACCTGAGCAAAAACTCCATTTGATTTTGGCTTCATCTGGTTCCTTGGTCAAAATCCACTAATATGGAAGTTCCTGGAAGGATAAAAGCCACATGAAAAACGGAAAGTGAACTGCCATGGGGTAGGGCAGAGATATGAAGTGAATGGTGGGAGGAAGTTGAGCATATCATAGTTCCTGGAGAGGAAACCTTGTAGGAAAACAAAAAAAAAAAAACAGACGAGCATACCTGGAGTCTGAACAGAGGCAAGGAAATCTCCACTCCCCCACTGGAAAAACGTCACACATAGGAGGGTAATCCTGAAAGTTACTTCACATCCAAGGGCAAGAGGCACATAGGAGGGTAATCCTGAAAGTTACTTCACATCCAAGGGCAAGAGGCAGGTACAGAAAGATGAATATCCAAACTGTTACACATGGGCTGCTAATAAAGTTTCAGTATGAACTGGACCAAGCATTGAAGAAGGCTTAACACACACCCAATCTATACTAAAATCCTAGGCATGAGGGAAAAACTGACTTTCAGAGTTAGCACATCAAAACAATAAAAAGATTAGACATCAACCAAAGATCACAAGCCATACGAAGAAACAGGAAGAGATGGCTCAACAAATTGAAACTTTAGAAGAAACTGCCAGTGAAACAACTTATCAAAGACACTTAGTCTAATCTCCTAAATCAATTCAAGGAGCTAAAGGGGAAAAAAATGTATAGAAGTAAACTAAATATGGATATAGAATGAAAGGAGATAAAAAAAGATGATGCACGATTAAAAACTAAAATTAGAAAGTTTTAAAAGGAACATAAAAAAACTTACAGGGATTGAAAATATAATAATGGAGTTAAAAAATATCCTGGAGGCATTCAACAGCAAATTTGAGCAAGCAGAAGGAATTGCTGAATGAGGAGACAGGACAATTGAAATCACACAGTCAGAAGAGCAGATAGAAAAAAGAGTGAAAAAAGTGAGGAGAATCTAAAGGGCTTGTGGAGCAACATGAAGAGTACTAACTTAGTGGGAATCCCAGAAGGAGAGGAGAAGGAAAAAGGGACAGAAAGAATTTTTTGAGGAAACAATGGCTAAAAATTTCCCAAATTTTGCGAATGACATAAACATACATGTTCAAGAAATGCAATGAACTCCAAGCAGGAAAAACCCTAATAGATTTGCTCCAAGTAACATACTAATCAAAATGAAAAATACCAAAGATAGAGAATTCTGAAAGCAGCAAGGGAAGAGCAATTCATCACATACACAGAATCCTCAATAAGACTGAATGCCAATTTCTCATCACAGTCATTGAGGCAAGAAGGCAGTGGTATGACATATTTAAGGTATTGGATGAGAAAAACTGTCAGGTAAAAATTTATTATCCAGCAAAACTGTCCTTCAAACATTAGGGGTAGTTTAAGTTATCTATAGATAAACAAAAACTGAGAAAGTTTATCTCCAAGATTCCTGTCCTACAAAAAAAAATTGCTGAAAGAAATTTTTCATGTTGATGGAACAGGGCAAGAGATTGTATCTTGGAGCAGTATGAAGAAGTGAAGATATCCAGTAAAGACAATTACACAGATAAATGCAAGACCCAAAGGTATAGTATCCTCACTCTCTTACTCTATTCTTTATTTCCTATGAGATATAGAATACAATTGAATAAGAAATAATCATATTTCCAAAATATAAAGACATAATGTGTGACAAAAACAACATAAAGAGGCTAAACAAAGGGATACAGGGGCAGAGACCATATATGCTATTGAAGTTAAGTTGGTGTCTTTTTTAACTAGTAGGTTATAGACTTAAGGTGTTTCATACAGACCTCAGGGTAACCACGAAGAAATTATTTAAACTGTACACAGAAATGGAAATGAGAATGGGATCAATCAGTTACATCATAAAAGATCAACTATATACAAACGAAGCTTGCAAGAATAGTAAAGAAGGGCAAAAAAGATGATTAAGAAGCAAAGGAAAAATATTACCGAGGTAAGTGCTACATTATCAGTAATTATACAGAATGCAAATGAATTAAACTCCCCAGTCAAAATACACAAATTGTCAGGATGGATAAAAAAGCATGATCCAACTGTTTGATGTTTTCTAGAGTCTAATATTAGATCAACATAGAAATAGGTGAAAAGTAAGCGGGTGAAAAAAAATTCCATGCAAATAGTAACCAAACAGAGCTGGGGTAGCTATACTAATATAGGACACAACAGACAAATTGTTACTAGAGACAAAGAAGGACACTATATATTAATTTTAAAAAGTTTGATCCACAAAGAAAAAATAGAAATCATAAATATGTATGCAGTTTATCACAGTACATTGACAAAATGAATGGAGAAATAAATACCTCTACAATAATAGTTAGAAACTTCAATAGCACTTTCATCAATGGATAGAGCATCTAGACCAAATATCAATAAGGAAACAGAGAACTTGAACAATATTATAGGTGAATGAGACCTAACAGACATACATAGAATACTGCACCCAAAAAGAACAGAATATTCATTCTTCTCTAGAGTACATGCATCTTTCTCCAGAACAGACTACATGAAAGGTTACAAAAAGAGTCTCAATTAATTTTATTTATTTATAAATTATACAAAACATCGTCTCTGACCAAAATTAAATGAAAGCTAAAAATGAATAACGGAGAAAACAGAAAAATTCACAAGTATACGGAAGTTAAACAACACACACTAAACAATCAATGTGTAAAGGAAGAACACAAAAGGGCAATCAGGAAATATCTTGGGATGAATGAAAAAGAAAACAGAATATATAAAAACTTAAGGGATGCAGTGAAAGCAATGATCAGAATGAAATGTATAGCTCTGAGTGCTTACATTAAAATAAGAAAGAACTCAAATAACATACCTAATTTCATACAAGAAAGAACTAGAAAAAGAAGAGCAAACTAAGCCTAAGTCAAGCAGAAGGAAAGAACTCAGGTATGAATGAAATAGAGAATTAAAAACAATACGGAGAATAAATTAAATGAAAAGCTGTTTCTTGAAAAGATCAATAAAATTATCAAATATTTATCTAGATAGACAAAGAATAAAAGAGACCCAATGCAAATAACTAAGATCAGAAATGAAAGAAAAGGCATTGCTACCTACCCCACAAAAATAAAAAAGGATAATATGAACAATTGTTTGACTACAAAAGAGATAAACTAGATGAAATGGACAAATTCATAGATGCATACAAACTATCTGCACTGACATAAGTAGTCTAGAGAAATTATTGCTAGTTGGAGTACAGCTGGAGGATAAATATAGGGCATGTACAACAATGATTTTGACAGGAGATGAGGATTTTGGTTAATAATATAAATACAGGAGTAGCCAAAACCATCCTGAGAAAATAAAAATAAAGATGGAAAACTCATACTTCCTGATTTTAAAACTTATTACAAAGCTACAGAAATCAAAACACCATGGTAATGTGTGTCTACAACTGCAAGCAAGAGAGTCCCATCCATCAGTCGAATGGGATTGAAGTCTTCCCTCAATTAAAGGTGGAGTGGGCATCAAAATCCTCAGGATTGGGGAATGAACCATAGACTAAAGTAGACTTACTAGTATTCTGCTATAGACATATTGTGATTCTAGCAATGGAAGAAACACCAATGATGTGGAAGCAATGGCCACTGGAGGTTCTGAAGTTAGAGAAAGGGAAAAGCAGGTGTAATCTGGGAGCATTTTCCAGACTTGGGAATCATCCTGAATGACATTACAATGACAGATATAGGCCATTATATATCTTGCTATAGCTTACAGAATTGAGTAGGAGAGTGTGTAACCTACAATGTACACTATAATCCATGCTTAGTGGCAATGCTCCAAAATCTGTTCATCAATTGCAATGGATGTACAACATTAATGAAAGATGTTACTAATATGGGAAAATGTGGGAGGTGTGGGGAGTGGGCATTTGGAAATACCCTATATATTCTCTGTAACATATATGTAATCTAAGTATCTTTTAAAAATTAAAAAATTAAAAGACACACACACAAAAGTCAGGGAAACAAATCCCTCCGAGAAAGTCCAGAAAAAAGGAGTCCCTTTAACACATTGATTTTAGCTCACTGAGACCCATGTGAGGCTGCTGATGTTCAGAACTGTAAGTTAATAAATTTATTTTGTGTTAAGACAAAAACAAGAACAAAACAAAACAAACAAAATAAACATAAAAAAACCACACCACGGTCCTGGCATAGGTACTAACATATAGTCCAAGGGAATTGAACTGAGAATTTAAAAATAAAACTGCACACTTCTGCTCAACTGGTGTTTGATAAAGGTGAAAAATCCACTCAAATGAGAAAGAATAATCTCTTCAATGAGAGACTTGAAGCTGGGAGAAATGCATATCCATATGCAAAAGAATGAAGGTGAACCCCTACCTCATACCATGTGCAAAAACAAACTCACATTTGATCAAAGACCTAAATATAATACTAAAATTGTAAAACTCCTAGAAGAAAACAAAGGGAAATATCTTTAGGACCTTGTATACGGCAGTTGTTTCTTAGACTTTAGACTAAAAGTATGAGCAATAAAAGAAAAAAAATAGCTAAAATGGGACTTTATACAAATTTAAAATTATGTAGATCAAAGGACTTTATCTAGAAAGCAAAAATACAACCTATGGAATGGGGGAAGATATTTGGAAACCAAATATCTTATAAAATATGAATAATTTAATATTCATAATGCATAAAGAACTCCTACAATTCAACAACAGAAAGGCAACAAAATCAATTCAAATGCACAAAAAGAGAATAGCCATTTCTCTTAAGAAGATATATAAATGTCCCATAAGTACATGAAAAAATGCTCAGTGTCATTGGCTATCAAGGAAATGCAAATCAAAATCACAATGAGTTATTATCTTATACCCACTAGAATGGCTACACTAAAAACATGCAAAAAAAGCAAGCATGTATTGGAAAGGATGTGCAGAAATGATAATGTGTATTTTGTTGGTAGGAATGCAAAATATTGCAGGAACTGTGAAAAAAAATTTTGATGAATCCTCAGAAAGTTAAGCATAGGATGATCATATTACCATACAGTTCTTCTAGATATCTACCCAAAGAATTGAAGGCAGGGCCTCAAATAGATATTTGTACACCAATGTTCATAGCAGCATCAACAGATGAGCTGATGCTTGGATAAAATAAAAAATGATACGTAAAAGGAATGAAGTTCTAATCACATTATAGTATGGGTTAACTTTGGAGACATCATGTTGAGTGAAATCAGTCAGACACAAAAGAACAAATACCATATGATCTCACTTAAATGAAACAAGCAGCATATCCAATTCGTGGAGTCAGAAACTAGAATACAGGTTACCAAGTGTTGGATGGAAAAGGAAAATAGGGAGTTAATTCTTAATTGGTATAGAGTTTCTGTTTGGGGTGTTGGAAAAGTTTTGCTAATGGATAATGGTGATGGAGGCACAACTTTGTTTTAATTGACTATTTGAAGGGAGAAAAAGGGAAATTTTAGGTTTTGAATATAAGTTATCACACACACACAGAATGAAAACCCATAGAACTGTAATCAACGAGTGAACTGTAAACAGTGGGTTAAAGTTAATATCATAATTACAATAGCATTGTTTTATCAATTGTAGCAAATGTACCACACTAATGCAAATTGTTAATAATAAGGAAAACTGTGTGTGTAAGAGGAGGGTATATGAAACTTTGTACTTTCTGCATTATTTTCCTGTAAACCTACCAATGCTCTAATAGGTTTTATTTTAAGAATATTCCTTGAACACAGGCATATTATTTCTCTTCTCATTCAACATTAGAGACAAAGAATTGAGTCTGTGATGAATAGATCCTGAGCAATTCTAATGTCAAAAAAACACAAGCCAAAGTGACTCTTTTAGCAGGTACATCACTTGCTTATCAAGCTTATCGATTTTAGCCATAGTATATTTTTCTCCTTCTCATCACTTAGACCTGTTGTGCCTGCTACTGCTTTTACTTTTACTGTTCTTTTTTAAGGAGGTACCAGGGATTGAACCCAGGACCTCAAAATAGGAACCCCTGAGTTACCTCTGCTCCCCTCATTTTTGAAATAATCACAAGACTTTGCTACATTGAATAATGAAACATTAAGCAAAAAATTAATTCATAATCAAATATGAATATGCTTCCTGCCCACCAAGAAAAAACTTTGGTAAATTATTGGTCAACTATTAAATCAATGAGAAAGATTGCGCTCCATTATCTATAGAGAAATGAGTTGGAGGGTGTAGGCCATGATCACTTAAATGAAAGAATTTTTACTTTTTCGATTCAATGCCTATTGTTACTTGACTGGATTGTGCAGCATGCATCTAACTCTTCTTTTTGCATGCATTATTGTCTCTTTTCATCTTAGCCAAAACTAACTTTTCAAAATTTAGTTTTTGCTTGTGGTTTAAAAACTTATAAGGATTTCCCATCATTTTCAAGGTAAAGTCTTGAATCCTTAAAACAGATAAAATATATGTGGTTGACTGTTAGTTTTTTTCTTGAGTCTCAACTTTCCTTTTACTCTACCTAAATGATCGTACTTCCATCAGTAATGCGATTCGTGTAATTCAATGGGAGTGTCAAACTTCCTCTGAGTTCTTGGTATGTGCACAGTATTTTCTCTATGAAGCTTGTCCTGTGACTTTCCCCAGAGGTTGGTTATGCCCATCAAATATCCTGCCATGGACATCAATTTTATGCATATTTAAGCACTATATTAAAATTGCCTTTTTGTTGTATATATTCTCCATGAGACAAACTTTCATGACAAAAGGCATCTTTACGCAACTCCACATTTTTCCCAAGACATTTAGGGTAGTCCTGACACATTATACACATTAGATTATTTATGGAACGATTAAAGGCTAAACAGGAAGCAGTAAAACACAAATTTCCTGAGAGAGTTTTGAATGCATTCCATGTTAGAAATATTGAAAGAGTGGCACACATCCTCCAGAGTAGGATGGTGATTAAAGCAGCCTAAGGTCATAACAATAGAACAGACTTTCTTCTTGAATGCTTACCTCTACAACAAGACTCAAGATGTATTAAGCCAGAGGATAATAGCAATAAAGTATTTTTTCTAGAACATAATTTTCAGTACTGGAGCATTTGTCCAGGGGTTATGAATAAAACCTCCTATTTAAACGTGGCGGGAGTGGACTGCAACAGAATCTCTGGCTTCCAGAGATGAAAACAACCAATGTTACTCATCAATGCCCTTATTTATTTTTTCTGGCCTTCCATGAATTTATGTGCAAACTCAAACACTGTAATAATAGAAGCTTTGTAGCACTTTTTACAGTGCATTCTGTAGTTTTAATATTTGCCTCATGAACCATCTTATATATTTAGTACGCAGTATATTAATATTTTTCAATATCTTTTATATGAAACAACTTTAAGTGCATCAGGACATTGCCTTGCCTGTTTCCAAAAAGGAAAAAAAAAAAAAAAGCAAATTAAAAAAAAAACAGAACACACTCAAAAACTTCCCAGCTATTTCCAGGAGTGATTTGGGTATGTGAATGCAAAGCTGACTTTAAAAAAAGAGAATTCTAAGGGATTGCATAAGATGGGTCAGTATCTCAAAAGAATTGAAACAGATACAAGACACGGCTGGAAATCAAATAAAATGACTTAAACCTTTAGCCTCATTTTCATTTTCTTCTACCAAAAAGTAAGTGGAATAGGTTGGAAATTCTCCAAATAATGGATGAAAGACCATAGGAATTTAATAAGGTATAATTGAACATATTTCATTCCATAAAACAGAAAGTAGATTATTCAAGTTGTTTTTAATATTAATATTTACTTTTGTTACAAATAAGCCATTTATATGATTTGCAGGAAGGACAAAAATAATAACACTATTAAATCTTTAGAACCTTCAATTTTATCCATTTTTGAAGTAAGTTCCTTTAATACAGAGGAAATGAAAGAAAGAATTTGAGGTTAGCAAATCTCTTGCTCTGCCTGATTTATGATATTTTTGTCCACTTTAGCATTCTTATATGCTGAGCTTCTTATAAAGTTATTTGAATTTGAGTAAAATATGACAAAGCATAAATGTCCTGGGTTACAGAGCTCCCATTTTGACAAATGAGTGAATTGAATCAGTCCTTAGATTAACAAATATTAAGTAAGGCAATAAAATGTGGCACACATGCAGGGGGTGTGTACAGTATAGAGAATGGTCTGACAAGCTTGTCAATTATGGCATGCCAGATATTTAACTTGGTGACAACGGACATAGAAAGAATATAATAGATGTCTTATATTCACTAAAGATGTATATTATAAAGAAGGAATAAATTGTTCCAAGTAGCTCTTAAAGACAATTAGGTTAAAGCTCCTTATTAAAGTTTGAACCCTGTCTGTCTTAGTTTGCCACAGGACTGCCAAAGCAAAATATCAAAAATGGGTTGGGATTTTATTTATGGTAGAAGCTTACAGTTTCAAAGCCATGAAATGTCCATAGCAGAGCACCATCAAAGATGCCTTTTCACTGAAGTCAGCTACTGGTGATCCTGGTGTCCTGCCATGTGGCAAAGATGGTGGCTAATCTCTGCCAAGGTCTCCGCTTTCCCCTCCAGATTATACAGACTCCCAACCTCAGCTCTGGGCAACCAGGCATAGGGCTTGTCTCTTTCCAGGCCTCCTCTCACAGTCTTTGCTGCTCTACATTCTTTCCAAGTTCACTGGTGGGCTATCAGGTATACGGCTTTTCTTTTCAGTCTTGAACTGCTCCGTGGACCCAACATCTTGGAGACTTTGTGCTTAAACTTTGGCTGCTGGAAATCCTTCAGTCCTCTTTCACGTAGCAGATAAAAAATGGCACCTTCCTTTCTCTGTGCCTCTCTCCCTGTGTCTCCATTTATATAATGCCCCAAAAGAGGGCAGAGACCCAACCTAAGTCACACCTCAATGTAGTCCTGTCAAAAGGGTCTCACACCCACAGGAATGGATTAGTTCAAGAACATAATCGTTTTTTTTGAGATTCATAAAAGATCTTCAAACTGTCACATTATCTCATAATTTATTTGCTGTGAAACAGGCAAGTTACATCTCCTTCCCATAACAACAGTACCAAGTCAGAGGATTGGAAAGTGTGTAAATGGAATAATGTCCATAAAACATTTGTAAAAACATTTATAGCATTGTCAGATATTGGTATTGTAACTGAACTGGTAGCTTTGTAAGGTAATCTGATCTCAACCTTTAGAAAATGAGACTATTGATAGAGTTTAAAGGAAATTACCAGCTTAATTAAAATATTGAACCATGTGACCTCTAAGATAATCATAATTCCAAGAATCTGGTAATCTTTAAATAAAGTATGTGTTCTAAGTGAAAGTACCTCATTTAGTTGACAAGATACAGTGGTATAATAGGGATTAGGATAGACGTGATTCAAGAAATTTCCACTATATTGGAAAGAGTAGGATAGATTTTAAAGTGTTTTGTTAAGATTGCCTTCATTACATATAGTGTGTGATAAATGCAATGTCTGTTCCCACAATATGTCCTTAATAAATAATGCTGCAATGTTGAATATCATAAGATAAACTGAGAAGAGCTCAGATTTACAGTTAGTTTCTCTTGTTATTTCTCATAGTGTAATATCTGTTATTTTTCTTTCTCCCTAAATACTGGAATGATAGGCCAATACTGCTTGTAGTCAGGATTTAGACATTTTACACTGAAGTCAGTGTGAAGCGCAATAACCTTATTGAGAGAAAACAACCAGAAATAAATTGTTAGAAAACCAATTTCCTAGAAGAAAAGCTATCAAGTTACTATGTAGCAGAGCAAACTCAAAATGCCAATGCAAGGCTATATCCCCATTGAAAATTGTCTGCTCTTGTTATAAGTTGTTTATCCATTCACATCACTGAAAACTTTTAAGCTAATACTTGATCTAAAACCATTATTTTCTTATCTGAGAAAATGAAATTCTAGTTTATTTTTAATTCCACTTACAAAATTCACTATGCAACCATTTTGTATATTGGAAATTCTTTCAAAAAGAAAATGAGTTTATGAACCTTGAAAATATGTAGTATATGCTCTGTATAATCCCCAAGGTATACAATATAAACTTAAAAAGTGAAATTTTTCAGATCCTAAACAGATATACAACCTGCCACTTTTAAGTTATTCAAACTGATCAGGAGAATTAGAATCTTTCAAATAGGGGTTTATTATTAGATGTGTGACCAGCTAAGCAAAACAAAACATGAAAGTCTGAAATTGTGATTTTTTTTAATAGGATTATATTTCAGGTAGGAAATCATTTCTTTCTTGCACATACATTGGAAGAATGGTCTTATACAAACACTTGAGAAGCAGCATGAAAGACAAAATATTTTAGGTGTTACATAGCAAGGAAAGAATGAGCAGAATTACAGATTCACATCCACATGATCTTACTTTGCAGAGCATCAGTTGTTTCCAAGTAGTATTTAGTCTGATCTATCACAGAGCTTTTACTTGCACATTAATAAAACTTCCAAAGGAAACATGTAATTTTAGGAGGTCAAACTCTAATATTCTGTAAATGACAGTATGTAAAATATTTTCTGAAAAAAAATTTAAATCAGAAAAGCTATAATTGTTTAGATAATCAGCTTTGACAATAAGAAAAGATCAACATTAATTATAGTCTAGATTCTAGGCAATAAATGTGACATTTCTATTAATATTAATGGGAATTTTATGTTTTAATTTCTATTGTTTTGAAACTATATTCTCATATAAAGGCAATGTTTCATTTTCTTATGGTCAAAAAATGTTATTTTTTTCTTTATTATCATTAATCAAGAAAATTTAGACTTGATAATATAATTGAATCCAAGGAATTTAAAGACTTATTTATTACAAAATCAGAATAAAAAGAAAGAAAAACTGGCAAAATAACTGTTTTAATTTGCCAAAGTGCTTCCAAGGCAAAGTACCAGAAAATGGGTTGGTTTTTATAAAGGGGACTTATTTGGAGGTAAAAGCTTACAATTCCAATGCCATGAAAATGTCTAAATTAAAGCATCAGTAAAGACACTTTCTCACCAAAGTCAGCTCCCATATGGTGAAGCAAGATGGCTGCTGATCTCTGCCATGGTTTGAGCTCAGTTGAGGGCAACCATTCATAGGGCTTGTCTCTTTCTGGGACTTCTCTATCCATCTTGGCTGTCAGCATTCTTCCTGAGTTCTGCAAGTCATCAGGCATATGACTCTTCTCTTTCTGAGTCCCAGCTCCTTAAGCCTCTCAGGGACTTCTTTCCTTACAGCTCATCTATGGGCAAATCTGGAGTCTTTCCTCTTACACAGCAGGGTCAAACATGGTAGCTCCCATTTTCTGTGTCTGTTTTTATAAGACCCAGCAAAAGGATGGAGACTCAACCTGAGTCACATCTCACTGACTAGTTCAATTGAAAGGGCTTCACACCTACAGGAATGGATTTAGTTCACAAAAATAATCTTTCTCTTTTTGGGATTTATAAAAGAATTTTAAACTGCCACAATAACCAAGCCTTTTATTGACAGATATGCACAAACTTATACTGAAGAAACAGCCTCTATTTTATTGCTCATATCCTCAGTAAAAGAAGTAATACAGTTTTTAAAAAAAATAATTTGTGGTTATATAAATATAATCTCTTTCTATCCCTAAAAGCAAAATAAATATATATTTTAAAATGAAATTCCTTACTTTGCTGATTTTTTCAGACTATATCAGATAAATTGTTCCATCCTTTCTGAATTATCTCCTAGCCTTTATCTATCATATTTCCTCTTTTGAATTTCACAGAACACTAGCAATATGGTTTCTTTTACATGGAGTTAAATAGCCCTTGTTTCAACTGCTGCTGAGATGGTTGATGGAGACATATTTTATTTTAGAAGAAAATAATTTATCAGAAATAGCATGCTATGCTATGAGCTCTCTAAGGGCAGGTACATTATGTTATTCACAGTTTTTCTCTCAGTTTTCTTAAATTTATTTCCCCATTTTATTAACACATTCTGAGCTATAATTTCCATGGTGGCAGGGGCAGTACATTTTTTTACACATTTTTAATCTCTGCCCCATGGGTGCCAAGCTTATATCCATCCATCCATTCATTTGGCAAATATTTGAGTTGCCTGTGAACACCAGCTATATAGTTCAAAGCAATTGACCAAAACACACAAGGCCTCTTCCCCAAAGTTCTATAAAACAAAGAGTACATGCTTTCTTTTTTGAAAGAGCTAATGTATTTTCTCTTCATAAGAGGCCAACAACCAGGTGAGAATGACATCATTACACACATTCCAAGGATGAGGAAATGGGAGCAAAAATTGTTACAAGCTTCACCCAAGGTACAGACCAAGTTGATGACGAAACCATCAATGCCCAGGTATTAAAGGTCCCTGTGTAATGTTTTTTCCATGACCTAAAATAATTTTCAACACTTTCATTACTTTAATTACCTCACATTCAAGGGGTATATTTTGAATTAGAATTCTAGGTTTGTAGTAGTTAGTGTAAATTTGTTAAGTAATAATATTGAAAATTTCAGAATAGAGGATAAGGGCTATAATGGATGTAGCAGTTTGATATAATTGATGAATTCCAAAAAAAATATTGGGTTATGCTTGTAATCTGATCTGTAGCTGGGCGTGATTGAGTTATGATTAGGGCATTGCATTCCCACCCCTTGGTGGGTGGGGACTCACAGATAAAAGACATGGCGAAGAGCAGAGTTGGGGATTTCTGATGTTAGAGTCTGATGCTGAAGACCCAGGAAGTCAGCACCCAGAGGAAAGAGAAGCCAGCACTGGGAAGGAAGGAACCTTGAACCCAGAGAAAAGCAAGCTCCAGGAATATAGGAACCCAGGAAGCCTGAACCCTCACAGATGTCGTCAGCCATCTTGCTCCAAATAGACTTTTGTGGGGAGTGTAACTTAAGCTTTATGGTCTGATATCGATTCTGTTTCCCTAGACTACTCTGACTAATACAATGGGCAAGAAAGTATCAGAATAAACAACTTTTGTTTTAAGTAATTTTATTGCCTTTGTGACTTTCACCAAATTACTAAAGTGGGTTCTGGTTCAGTGGGTCTCTAAGGTCTTTCTAACTGTTTTTATACATCTAACTTCATTAAATGATTAATGGAATTATATTTAGTAGGATACAGTCACACCTATTTTAATGGCATCTGGAAATTAGCTATTCTACGTTAGGTGATTTTCTGGGTAAGTAAAGCTCTCTCATTCAACCATACTTTAATTTATGGGAATCTTGAATATATTTATTGCTATTTTGTCTTTATTTGATTTCTTGGGCTCTTTATAATGATCACATATTGTTGAATTCTAGGTGAAATGACTTCACTATGCTTTGTTTTGTTAGTGGTATGATTGTTTTTGTTTTTGTTTTCCATTTTTCTTCCATATTTCTCAATATTAGTCTATTGCTTTTCACAGCTGTCTGTCTTCTGTAGTAACACTTCTGAATTTGCATTTTTCTCCTTATAATTTGTTTTAGACTTGGGAAAATAAGGATAGCCATACTTCTTGAATTGTAGCTTTAAAAAAAAAGGTTATATAAAATTCGGGGAAATAGAACAAATAGAAGAACCTCTAGGCAAATTCTTTGTGCTATGTGGATCATTTACTTAAAGGTATTTTTTATTTCTCCATTTTATGTTCTTTTTTAGGAAACTGAATACTTTAAGGTATTCTAATCTGTATCATAAACTGGTTTGTGGAAAATATTCAACAAATATTGATTTATTCTATGGATGCATTCATGAGTAGACAGTACAAGGTACATAACAATTTATTTATTTGCCTTTTAAAACTTACAAACAAAAAAAACCACAGCAACAATAAGAAAGCAGAATGATATTACTATTGTAAAGAAGTGTTATAAAGAAACTTTTATCTATTTATCTTTGTCTCTGTTAAGGCTCCTTTGCTTTGAAGGTATTTTATAGTTGCTACCTTGATGATCCTTGTGTCACTGAATGTTAGTGTAATTTTAAAGTGTGAGGCATATGCCAATGATTTCCCGTTTATAGCTAAAGCAGAATAAATTGCGTTAAAGACAGTGGGAGTAGCCTCAGCTCTAGAGCTTGTTGAAATGCCTGTTTCACATATGAGTAAACCAAATGTGGGAAATATGATATGTGTCATATGTGTGTGTGATTATGAATGACAATAATGGATTTAAATAAAAGTCATCTTTAGTTGTTTATATTTATAAACTCACTATTGCTCCTGTTGATATCCATCAGATGTGTGTCTTTAAAATGTCTTATTTTACAAATTCCATCATGTAGAAATTGTTCTGAAAAAAATCAAATTAAATTTTTTACAGTATTGATAATCAATAGCATCACAATTTCTGAATTTATCATGCTAGTGGTTCATAAAAACAAACAGATTTTTCTGAACCCTTTTGCATCTAAGGCAGCTATTTAACTGAATACGACATTATGGAAATGAAATTCTTTCTTGACCTCACACTATTAAAATATCAAAGTTTAATATTTCATAGCCTTTGCCATTCTTTTGTTACATCTAACCATAGGTTTTATTGACCATAAAATTATGTAACCCTTCTTAAAATCTAGCAATATAAAATCTTGGAACAATTCCTTTCCTTTTATCACTTTATCAGTCCATGAGATTTTACCACTTCTCAGAAATTGTCTTAGAATAAAAGGGAAACCGAATATCATTTCCTCTTAGTATCCATCTGCTAAATATACTAATTTATCTACATGTGGCTAAAGGAAAATCATTTTAATTTATTCATCTGCCTCTTCACATATCTTCATATTACTGTAGGTATCAAAATCAATTACACTTATTTAGATTTCAAAGGTTGATGAAAATACTTGAGTTTATTTTAATGTAAAAATCATATATAATATATATTTATATATACATTAATATCTACCCATATATACGTATATACAATTATAATTAATCTTATATTGGGAATACCCTACCAATTTGGGAACAAAAAAGATTTCCTCACACATTTGGTTTAAATTCAAGAAACATTTTCAATAAACCCCATTTTTTTCCACAAATTTCAAAAGCACATTCCATTTTTACTACACTTTAAAAAATCAAACCCTTTTTAATTCAAATCTGCTCACAGTGGGAGCAGTTGTGGCTCAGTGGTTGAATGCCTGCTTCCCATGTATGAGGTCCTGCCTGGAATTCCCAGTATCTCCTTCAAAATTAAAAATTAAAAAAATCTGCTCAGTGGTTTTTAATTTAGAATGGCCTTGTTTTATGTATATTAGCTAATCTTAATGTTAGCTTTCTTCTCTTAAGAAAGGTTTTGGTACTACCAAATTTCTTTAAGAAGAACATAAGTCCTGCTCAAAATTTTTAGATTCTTCAACCATAAATTAAATTTGCATCTATCCTGTTTCTTTAAAAACATAAATGTCTTTATTTAGTTCCTCAGTAGATGACATAAAACATGGAAAATGAAATTAAATTTGTCAATATGGGGAATTTCCATTGTTCCAAATAATATGGTCTGGTCAGAGGGAATATTGAAAACTTCATTGTTTTAAAATTTGGTTATTATCTGTGAAGAGCATAAAGTCAGTTCAATTCTTGAGTACCAGAGGAATAGGTAGGTTATTAAAGTTTCAGTATATTAAAGTGAGATTTTCCACATCAGAAAACTATAGCACAGATCTGAACTGAGTGATAAGTAGCATGCTTTTTCTCTCCCTAAGTGGCCAAATAAATTAATTTATAGTAACAGAAAAAAACAATAACTTAAGGAACCCCTATAGCCATGCTGCTCCAGTGACCTGTTCTACCATCAACCATGTTATAAGATAATATTTATAAGACAGTTGTGAGATGACAGGAATGTATCAATTATGGATTTGGGGGTTGCTATTTTCCAATTGGCTCATAATTTCCAATTTCTGTACATTCAAACTTACTTGAAGTACATATATATATATATAAATAAATATATACTCTATCATAATACCTCTTACATCATTTTAAAAAATAAGGTCACCAAACCTAAAACAGATTTTTCATGTATCTACATGTAAGTATCTATTGTAAGTATCTCTGAAAGTAAATAAGACAAGAAATTATGATGAAAATAAAAAGTTACTTATAAAGGCAGATAGTGCATTGTTTGATGTAAATTTTAAGTCTGTGAACAAAATTAAGGAAAAAATCCCAAATTAGCCCTATCAATTAAAGGCAGTGATGGTACTGTACCATCTTCCTCCTTGAAAATAAAAGCATTTTTATAAGTTTACTTTTCTCATGACTTTATTTCAGAGTAACATCTTTTAAATTCATATTAATTTATTCCTGTTACTAAGATATGAGCAAGTCCTTAGAGAACTTATATTTTATATGAACCATCATCAGCCTCATTTCCTTGTAAATTTAGAAGGTAACACATACCAACAAGAGCCTTACTTCCTTGAGTGTGTGACCTAATTAAAGAGATTCTGCACTGGCTGCTAAGCACCTGCCTCAAACATCTTTTGGTGATAATTGACAGAAAAGCTTTGGGACAGATTGAGGAATATCTAGTGAAAGTATCTCACTCTCAACAGACACTCAATACAGGGCAAGTCTCAGCTTAGCTTTTAGTGACCAATTATATATCTTGGGCTGAATAAAAACAGGAAATACTCCATGATAAACAATAGTGTAGGAAAACTCCTGGTTATCCAGAAACCAAGATCATGGTTACTAAGTTTGCCATGTTGCTCTCTCAGGACAACACGCAAAGCACTAGTCAGGTAAGGGTAGTAAAAAATGGGGCCAAAGCAGGAATCCTCACTTACTGTGATCATTCACGCATACTTGAGAATCTTTTTAAACTATAAAAAGAATTAACATAGAAGAAAGGAATTAAAACAAAATGACTCAAATACCCAAAGGGCCTGATTTAATCTCAGAGAGTACAAAACTGCCTATGCAGAAATTAATTCAATTTGTTTTTATCTTTCTGTGTAATATTTTGTAAAGAAACACTGTCTCTCATCTCCTGAACTTGCCTCATTCTCTGCCAAATTATTTTCCTCTTGAAAATATACTTATTGCATTTATCTCAATTCAGACTCTTTTATTATAAGGTGTTTGGGTCCGATGTCTGGTCACTGATATTTCTAGCACCGACATTCATCTTTGTGAAAGTATATAATCCTATATAGAAACTGTATTTTAAAAATAGAGTTGATTGTTACTAGCGTAATCTTTATTGCACTGACTCTTATAGAATATGCATAATATGATCTCTGGTCTTATGGAGTACATAAAATGACAATATCAGAATTATGTTCTTTATCATGAACTGTATCTCATGATAGGTAAAATCCCATAGTGGTCTAAAGACCTATGTCAAACTGTGGTTTCTGGAACTTATTCACTCATGCAAAAGCCTTACATTTCAGTTTTATGTAGCTCAACCTCTATTGTTTCTAGCCACTACTAGAGAAATGACTTAGATGATATTTCAACAGTGCTAATTTCATCTCCTTAGGCTAGCAGAAATATCATTAACCACATCACACTGTTGTAGATGAATGGAGAAAATTGACTACAAAGGTAATATAAAAAAGCTTTTCCTTAAAATGGAAATTACTTGGAAAATTTTCAGAATTGTATGTTTTCCTTGAAATTCATAGGCTATCTAAATTGTTTTAATATATATCCAATATGTGTTAATGTTTTAAAAATAAAATGTTATTATCTACTAATGGTTAGAATACTATGTAGGAAATATGAAGATCACGTAGGGACACTGAACACAACAACTGACAAAACACTTGGTTAAGAACCATGAGGAAAATATCAGTTTCATGTCAGTACTGATTTATGATAAGAAAAATAAACAAAGGAATTAATAAAAGCAAAGTAATTTTATAGTCCTTCAAATCTGACAATAGAATTAGTCTGTATCCTTAATTCTTTGACCCAAGACATTTTAATGGACAGCAGTGCCTTTAAATTAGATCCCCATCCATTCTCACTGTGGGAAGAAGAAAATACATATACAGGCAGCTTTTGATTCATTAGTTCCTTTGACAAATATGTGTCATTTGTGCTAAATTAAAAATTGTTTGAAAGCTATATTTACAACTGAAGGATGGCCCATGGTCCCTAGCTTTGAGGGAATATTGAATTTCATAGAAAATGTCATTTCTAGCTATCACAGGAGGATGCTATGAGCAGTAAGTTTGCAAAGAAAACAGAGATATTAGTTTTGGGATTTTTACTCTGCTTATTCATTCAAATAATCTTTCAGAAATAATATACACATATGCCTTCTTTCAGATTTAATATACAGATATGTAAGCAGTTTACATATAAGAATTTGGTGATATTCTGCTATGCATTTTATTTTGGTCTGAAATTCCATTGTGTTCTTATTCTCAATCCAGTAATCATTCTGTGGAAAACCATTTTGTTTGAAATGACTCTTAGAAAAAAAATTATAATATATTGTAGGAAAGTTTATCTCTTGATGTTAGCATTTAACAAAAAAAGATTATATTTATAAAATATATATACCTTTTTTCTTAGTGGAGATTATGCTCATTACCTTTCTATCTAGGAACACAGCAATAACAAGAACTATTCTGATTCAGTAAGTCATTTCCATTGCTCTAGTCACTTCTTACACAGCAAACAGATATTAAAAGCTATTCATCTTAGAAATGCTGTTTAAAGTGGGAAAGGAATAGAATGAGGTGGGGAGCACTAAACACAGCAGTTCTTAAATTGAAATCTATGTCTCCAAATACTCAAATTGATACAACTGCATTTCCTGACACTAGGAAGCTTGGTTGAAAGCTTTCCCTTTGATTCTACTTCCCACAGCAGAGATCCCAAAGAGCACTCTTTTCAATTGCCCTTTTTAAGTTCACCTATAAATCAACATTATGAGAAATGTCTTCACTATAGATAGAAAAGCACTGTGTATGAATGGTCAACAGTGATTTGAGGCCTTTCAATTGACCTCAAACCTTTCCTATAATTGCTACCAAGTAGGGGCTTTATTCAGTATCTTAAGTGCAAATTTATTGATTTACTTAGATGACTTTTTAAAAGAGCAACAAACTCCTCAGATGTATATTTATTTTTCTATTTACTCTATTTTCTGTTTGCTGATAGCTTAGGTTTTTATTAAAATTTAGAAGCGTCTGTCATTTTACCTACTCAATAATTGAAAATTTGGAGGTTTACTGTAAAAGCATTACATCAAAGTCCTTTGTTAAAGAAAGAATCAATTTTATTGAAATTGAATTCTGCAAACAAAATACAAGAGCAATTGACTAGTTTAATGGAGTTGTTGTTGGTTTTATGCTTTACCACAAGATGCCCTGCTGTCTGCATTTTCAAAATGGCTGATTAAAACCAAGAAAAGTAGCTAGAAATGAGAATGCTCTATTTTGTTATCTGCTTGGTAACATCAGAATAGGGGTGTCACATTTGATCTGTCTTCATCTCTACTCTTATTTCATTTGAAAATAATCATAGTAAAAAAAAGCACATCAAAAGACACCATTTTACTACTTCATGGATGGCTTCACTCAAGATAAAAGCAAAGATTATTGGTAATGCTCTTCAGATTTAGCCAAACCAAATAATTCACATCACATTGTAGTTTTAGGGCTTGATATGTCTGATTTAACTTTAGTCACAGATAAAATTGAAATGACATTTGTCATATACTCATTTTTCTTTGTGTTGGCCAGTGTCCAGATATTTTAGTAATCCATTTTAAATTTTCTAATGCAAATCCTATTTTCATTTACATTTGTGTTAGAGCCAGACTTTCTAGCTCAAGGGAAGAAGGGAAGAAAGAGGTAAGTACAGTTTTAGGAAACCCTGGTGAGGCTTAAGTGTTCAATCCATATCCTGCTTATACTCTTGATTCAATTGTATGCAAATCATGGCTCTTGTTGATAACAGGCACACCACTCAAACTTATATGATCAAATGAATCAGATGCTCATAATAAAAGTTAAGAAATAGACACCGAACAATAACATCAATCCAAGAAAAGACGACACTACACTCAAAAATGCATGCTTTATTAAATTGGGCTTCCACAGAAAAGACTAAGAAAAGATGGGAGTACAAGTAGTTTACTTGGAATAAACCCCAGAATATTCTGGCTGGAATAGGGGAAGACAGGTAAAAGAAATGGGAGTAAAAATGACGCAGAGACTAATGATTGCAGGCAGAAAATTTATTGAGGAGTTCTCCCAGTAGAGGTGTTAACAGATTTTGTTTAGGTTCTTGACTATGCTGCAGAAATAAATTTCAAAAACACATTGGGTGAGTTAGGCCAGTAATTTATTCAGGTAGGGAAGAATGAGAAATGGGAGAAAATAACAGATCGGGGTCCCAGGTAGAGTGGAAGGGGCTGAAAAATGTTTGGGGTTGATTTACAGACTACAGTACCCCATTATAGGTTATAAATACCCAAGTTTTACTTCCATGGCCATATGGCAGAGCAAAAATGGCAAGAATAGTGTGCAGAAGGCAGGACAGAGGTTCATAGGTGAGAGAGTACATGAGAGAACTTAGGCCTTGTGCCTGCTTTTTGAACTGTTAATTATTCCACACCTTTGCTAATGGGAGGGGATGAGTTCCAGCTGTTTACTGTTTTGATTGCTTATTTGTCCCATCAATCTCCCGTGAGGGCCCAATTATAAAGTCCATGGGGACTATCCGGGGCTTCTCCTGGCTTTTGGAGGAAGTCCTCTTCTGAGTCGCAGAATCTTAGGGAGGGTCTTCCAGCAGCCATCTTGGGGTTATTTGTGTCCACGTGGACTCTCTGCCAGGTTCCAGATCCATCTATTGATTCCCTATCTTACTAGCCTGCTTCAGAGGAGTCTAAAGAAAAGATTTCAACCCATTCCTGGAAGGAGTAGTTATAAATTTATACAGTGCTTCAAAAGGTTGGGAAATGTTAATCAGCGAGAGAGGGGTTAGGATTTGGGTAAGACCTAGGGGTCAATGGGGAACTGTAGAAGTGAATTCTTTCCTCTGTATGGTTAGAGGGTACTGGGCTAGGCAGTAGTGAATCTTGGCATGTAAGAGGGGCTGACAGGGCTTTGGTCAGGAGGTGAGTGGAGACTCTTAAACTTGCTTTGCTTAGTTGCCATGTAGTTCCTTTGTTCTTGTGTTGGAAATGGTTGTTGCATTTATACAGTAGGCCATAGTTTGTTTAATCAGTCATGTAGGTCATGGAAAGGAGTTGCTTTTCTTTATGTCATAATCTGTTAATCGTACATTGCAAACGTTGTAAGAGAGAATATCTACCAAGAATCAAGTTCCCAAAAATGGTCACCTTATCACAGTAATAAAATAAAGCTTAACCCTACTGGTTTCTCTGAAAAGCAGTATATAAAATTATGTCTCAGAGTTATCCAACCTGAAGAGCAAGGAAGCTGAGGAATTTATACACTAACTCTATCAGTCAGGGATCAAGGGTTCTTCCTAGGGTGGAGAGGAGGACATTAATTCTGGCCTGCTGTGTCCTCAGAGAGAGCAGGATCCTTCACCTGGGAAAGTTCAGGGAAATTGATGCCAGCGTTGGATGTTGAAAGAAGGATGCGAGCTCACTGAAATGATAAAGGCTAAATGGATGTGGGCAAGGCATGGGCAACACTTACTAGCACAAGTGGAAACAATTTGTGTTACAAGAAAAAAAATTTTGTGTAACAAATAAAATTCCAAGAATAGTATCAGATATGCCCCTTCAAAAATTATGCTTATATTGTGTAGGAAAACATTGCTAAGAATATAGTTCTTGGGCCTGGTGTAAAACTGGAACTGATTAAAATAATTTATGCAATTGAATTACTAAGTAATCAGTAATAACAATATTATGCCTTATATGCACGAGATTTTTCCATCATAAAATAATTACATTTTAATTTGGAACTCACGAACACATGACTATGACGTAAATTTTGATTTTTTATTTAGTTTAGCTTTCTGTCTACAGACAGAATTGTATCTGCATCATCCCTGAAACAGAAAAACACACTCAGAAACAACTTGGTATTCATTAGTACTTTGCTGGCTATTAAAATTTTTTATTATCAAGCTAAACAAAGAAATCTAATCTGATAATATTCAAACTGTCAGCTGCAATGGTCATGTAAAAAGTGTGCATTATATATGCATGTAGTTTTTTGCTGCAGTGATGATAATGGTGGGGAAATATAATAAAAAACAAAATCTTCTTCCAACCCAGAAAACCTCTCCATGAAAGTAGGTGACAAAAAATATTTTATATTTGAATAAACATTAAACCAGAATGTGATGTATCATAGGCAATCCTCAAAGACATTGCAAAGATATAAAGAAAGCTCACCCTTTATAAGTGGCTAAGCAGATACAACCCATTATATACAAATTCTCCACACATTTCCAAGGTAGGTTTAAACTTTGAAGTTAGTTATGTTAATTTATTCCCAGAAAACTGGAGAATAGAGGTGCTATCTTCCTTTACTACACTGAAAAGAAATGAATTCCTTCCTTGAAGAGAACTTCTTGTGTGGAGAAATTTGCAAGAGGCTTATTTAATCTTTTATAAACCTTTAAATTTACATACTTTTTAAAACAACAAAGAAATAGAGAACACAATTTTAGGTTTTCTAAAGTGAATGCAAAGAAAGATGGGAGGGAGGAGAAAGTCTCATGTTCAAATGGAAGCAGTAGTAATATTATTATTATTACTATCACACAGAATATTTCTCAAATCCTTTATTTTGCCTTTATTCTTCTGTATATGTAACAAAGTTAAGAATGAACAAATCATTTCTTATGTTTGAGAACATCAGGCCTCCCCAGGATGGGGGTCCACCTTCCCATACATTGTATGGGTCTCCACCCAATGATGTAACACACTATGACGAGATGAGCACTCACACTTCGTAGGAGCCTGCACCTGTGCCAAATGCTCCCCATTATGCACCTTAAACAGGTAACGCTTCCTTATTACATTTTCTAAAGAGTTTTCTCAACATTATAGTTTCAACCACATACTCAACAATCTCCCATGTTCATTTGTTCCCCCCAACCCTTCCCCCAATTCCTTGGGCCAACTGACCCATCCTCTCAAACCTAGACCCCTCAAGCCTGCAAAGGCCCACCCAATAGAATCCCTATGCCCTTGTCTTATCCTTTCCCTATACAACTACTTACCTCTACTTTATCATAGATTTCACCCATGTAGGCATCAGCTTACAACCTTCCTCTCCCCAGCAATTTCCTGTTAGCCTATCATCCAGTCTCTGGCTCTCTGAGATAGCTTGGTTTGCTTATTTCATATCAGAAAGGTCATGTAGTATTTGTCCTTCAATGCCTGGCTTGCTTCACTCAACATGAGGTCTCAAGATTCATCCATGTTATCCCATGTGCTTGTACTCTGTTCCTTCTTATAGCTGAGTAGTATTCCATTGTATGTATGTACCACATTTTGTTTATCCATTCATCTGTTGATGGGCATTTGGGTTGATTCAAACTTTTGGCAATAGTGAATAATGCTGCTATGAACATTGTGTGCATATATTGGTTTGTGTCCTTGTTTTCAGTTTTCTGGGTATATACCCAGCAGAGGAATTGCTGGGTCATATGGTAAATCTATAGCTACTTTTTTGAGAAACCGCCAAACTGTCCTCCAGAATGACTGGATCCTTCTGCATTCCCATCAGCAGTGGAGGAGTGTTCCCATTCCTTCACATCCTCTCCAACACTTGTAGTCCTCTGTTTTTTTAATAGCCGCCAGTCTCATGGGAGTAAGATGGTATCTCATTGTAGTTTTGATTTGCATTTCCCTAATAGCTAGTGATTTTGAGCACCTTTTCACGTGCTTTTTAGTCATTTGTACTCCTTTGGGGAAGTGTCTGTTCAAATCTCTTGCCCATTTTTTAAATGGGTTGTCTTTTTATTTTTGAGATATAGGATTTCTTTACATATGAAGGATATTAGTCTCCTATCAGATATATGGTTACCAAATATTTTCTCCCATTAGGTAGGCTGTTTTTTCATTTTCTTGACAAAGTCCTTTGAGGTGCAAAAGGCTTTAATTTTGAGGTGGTCCCATTTATCTTTTTCTTTTGCTGCTTGTGATTTGGGTATGAATTTCATGAAGCCATTTCCTATTACAAGGTCTGTAGATGTTTCCTTATATTGGACTTATGTCTATGCTTATGAGCCTGTGTGCCTGAAATTTCAACAAGGCCTAGAGCTGCAGGCTGTGTAAGAGTTACCTCCTGAGAGCCTCCATGTTGCTCAAATGTGGCCACTCTGTAAGACAAACTCAGCATGTAAATGCATAACTTTCCCCCCAGCATGGAGCATGACTCCCAGGGATGAGCCTCCCTGGTGCTGAGGGATTACTACCAGCACCAACCAGTGATGCAACTAGAAAAAGACCTTGAATAAAAGGGGGAAATGGTAGAAACAAATAAGTTTATATGGATAAGAGTCTTCAAAAATTACTCAGGAGGTCATTAGATGGGTCACGCTTATGCATGCCTCAGCATGCCTAGTAGATTATAAATTACCAAGGCTAGAGATTGGAAAAAAGAGAAGACAGTTATTGCATAACAGGGGCAGTGTTTTTGTTTGAGGTAATGGAACTTTTGGGGTAATGAATATTGGTGATGGTAGTATAATATAGTGAATGTAATTAATACTACTGAATAGTATACTTGAAAATGTTTAAAATGTGTAACTTTAAGTTGTATAAATATTACAATAAAAAGTTAAAATAAAAAAAGAATTAAAAATGATTATGATTAATGAATCATTATAAAGATCTTTTTTTAATTTATTTTTTCAATATATTATAGAAGAGCCAAAAGTTAATACCTGAAGTTACTGAAAACTAGGTAAACTGGCCCTACCCTTGTTTATGGTTATTCCAAACTAGGCTTTTCCCGGCCTATACTTGCTATTATGATGGTTACTCTAGACAGCCTTACCCTTGTCTTTGGTTATCCCCAACTAGGCTCACCTGTATGGATATTTGCATTGTAATGGTAACCACTCCACTCTCCCCATTTGAATCCATAAAAAGCCTAAACTCTAACGTCAGGGAGACAGATTTTAGGTCCTTAGGCCCTCTGTTCTTCTTGCTATTTGCTGACAACAGATTCTTTCTCTTTTTGAAATTGCAATGTCTCAGGAAGAACATCAGAAAAAGAACCCTACTACATATGTTATACATGTAACATATATATTCATATATGAAAGAGTAAATATATATATAAATATATATATGAAATATATATATCTATATGAAAGAGTAAATTATTTTCTATTCACCCATCATGAGAAAAGGAGGAAAAATACCTTTGTTATCACTACATTTTTTCTTGGTTTAATCATCTCCATATCTTCACTGACTTTTTTCGTATATAAAAACTCACTTGTCTAAATCAGGTTTGTTATAATGGAGGAGTTAGTGACCATATGCTACCAGATTTTATCTTGGTTCTTGGCTATGCTGCAGAAATGAATTTCAAGAGCACATCGGGTGAGTAAAGACAGTAATTTATTCAGGGAGGGAGGGAAGAGAAATAGGAGAAAATAACAGAAAATAACAGAGCAGGGGTCCCAGGTAGAGAGGAAGGGACTGAAAAGAGATAAAGAGGACTGATTTACAAGCCACAATTCCCCCATTATAGATTATAAATCCCCAGGTTTACTTGCGTGGCCACATGGCAGAGGAAAAATGGCGAGAGGGTACGCAGAGGACTGGGACGGGTCCAGAGGCAAGAGAGCAGGGTGAGAGCAGCTCAAGCCTCAGGGTCTGCTTTTAAACTATTAATTATTTCACCCCTTTGCTAATGGCAAGGCAGGAGCTTCCAGCTGTTTGCTGTTTGGATTGATTACCCCACCCATCAATCCCTTAGTGAGGACCCAATGATAAAGTCCCTAGGGAACACCTGGGGCTTTTCCTTGCTCCCATAAGAAGTCTTTATTCTGGACAGCAGAATCTTGGGGGTGGGGGTTTTCCAGCAGCCATTTTGGGGGTTACTGATGTCCACGTGGACTCTTTGTCAGGCTCCAGATCTGTCTATAAATTCCCTATCTTACTAGCCTGCTTTGCATACACTGATATTAACATCAGCATTTGAATGCTAGTTTAAATGTCACTATTTTATATAATTATTTCAGCTATAATTTTACTGTAATATATAATCTCAGTGAATTTTGATTGTGCAAATGACCTTGATTGTAAATATCTAAAATTAAGATTTGCAATAGAGTATCATTTCTCTTTTTAGGCAAACAATACAATAAAAAAAAATTGTTCACTAAGGAATCAATCAGACTATTATAGATTCTTCTTCCAGGGAAAATTCATCATTGGCTGCTCTATATTTTCTATTAAAAAATACAGTTCCATGTTAACATCTGTCTTTCCTTCCATTAAATTTTAGAAAATCTCTATGCTTTATATTTCTTATTATAAACTCAAATTTGATTTTGTACTTTGATGATTAAAAAATACCATAAATTCCACATTAAATTGGACATTATTTCCACCCTGCACACAGGAATATTTCATTTTATACTGAGAGGCATTCAATATAATAATGAGTCTAATCATTGTTTCTGCATAAAGTTCAGATCACAGGTAGAAGTGTTAGAAAGGTAGAAAAATCTCCCTTTGAACTTGTCTGACCTTAGCAAATGTTATGAAAGTATTAAAGATTACTGTGATGCTCAAAAAAATTCCTATCTCTGTGTTCTTCCTCAGTGTTGCACCTCCTTGTCCAGTGATTTGTTGCTTTTAGTCCATTTAATGAAACAAAGAAAAGTATCTACAAACCCATTCACATAGCAAAATGCATATTTAATATTTATATCCCCCCAAAACCTATAGAAAGCTACAGGAAGAAGATAATATTTTACTCAAAAGACAGCAAACTCTGGTTAGTATACTCGCATATTTTACTGTAGTTTTGTTGTTGAATAAATTTTGAAGGTTTGACAATGTTTTTAGGGCAAGGATATTACTGGCAACTACAAGGGAAAGCCTGCACATGCCTTAATGGGGGCTAGTCTCATTAAAAGTTTGAGGTCACTGGTTATGCCAATCACTCAGAGAAGAGCTGAGTTCTTACTTCACTGAAAGAATTCGTCACATGTAGATAGCCTGTGGTCTTTCATATTCCACAGAGCGAGCTTTTACAGTTTTTCAACCTTTATTTAAGAGGTCTGGGATTTGACTCTAGAGAGCTAAATGTCCTGACACCAGCAGCAGAGGGAAATATTCACCTAAAATGTTTATAGGTCCTGAGAATAACCATGTCTTGTCAGTGAGATATTCGACTTTTCTGCTGCTCTGTGTTTCTCTCTCTATGTGTAAGGTGTTTTAAAATAACCCAGCACTAATTTTGCTCTCCTATGGTAGATAAATAATAATAAGTTTGTGCAAGATAATGGAGAAGAAAACCTCTCCTCCCTATCCCAAAGCCAATATGGTAATGGAAGCAGTAACCAAAGAGTGAATCCCAGAAGAGAGCAACTTTTAGGCACGTGTGCTGACGTTTCTACCCATATTATTTTATTAGTAGCAATTTTGAAAGATCTTAATTTTATTTAAACTAATTACTTTCAAGCTGTCTGACCATGAACCTATAGAACAGGATCTGCCAAAGTTTGGTGAGCACTTAAGACTGAAAAAGGAAGCAGGCGACTCTACGTGGCAAAACAGTTACAGTTTATCAGGGAATTTATAGACGAGGAAGCTAGTCCTGGGTGGCATTGGAATGTCCAGAGTAGTGGTCTGCCCCACCCAGGGAGCTACAGGGTGTAAAGTGGGGGCAATAACAAAGAAGACACAGAGCCACATCAGGACTTGCAAGATTGTAAACCTGTTTCTTCAAAGCTCTGATATTTTGCAGGAGTGGTCTAGCCCAGATAGCTATCATGCTTAAGGAATGCGCAGTGCATAGGCATCTGCATATGTGCTTTAAGACGCACTAATGGTCATGGTGGGCTGGGGCTTCCTTCTCTGGGAATTTATGGCTTCTCTGGTTGATGGCCTCATTCAAGGCTTATTGGTTGCCATTGGTGAATATACTGTGAGTTGGCTGACTTTCCGGACTGCACTCACACCCTAGTGTTTAGGTTTATTTTATTTATGTCTCTTGCTGCTACAGCTGCTGCTGCCACTAGCACCACTAGCATTGTTGGTGCCACTGCTTTGACCTGTGACTATGGTAGATATCATGACCTTGTAAATATACAGCACGCCATTATTTACTAAGTACTTTCAGATACCCTGGCATCTCTATCACCATCAGTCCTACAGCTTAGCAGCACATCCTAAGAAGCCACCTTCCACAAACTCCTCTGACGTCAGGGTAGCCTCCCCTATAAGACATGCACTAACTTCAGCATGGCACCAGAATAATTGCTGTTGTAGTGGAGCAGAGCTAATGATTGCCTGACATTCCCCTGAGGACTGGGATTATTGGGAATGAACAAAAAGAGCCTGTCTACGTTTTCCAGGCTGGTGTGACAAATACCACACAATAAGTTGGCTTAAACAACAGGAATACACTGGTTCACAGTTTCAGAGACTGAGAAGACCAAATCAGGGGTTTGGCTAGAAGGCTTTCTTCCTCCTGGGGTCAGTAGTGTTCCAGCTGGCCCACAAACTTTCAGTGCCTTGGTGTTTTCACATCACATGGCGTTGTCTTCTCCTTTCTCTCAGATTCTATGGACTTTTTAGCTCCTTCTGTGGCTTTCCTTAACTATGTCTGAATTTCTTCTCCTTATAAAGGATTCCAGTAATCCAGATTAAGGCCCACTTTCATTAAGTTGGGCCATACTTTAACACACACACACACACACAAATATTCAAGAGATCATATTTACCATGGATTATAACTCATAGGAATAAAGATTAAGGGAAGTATATGTCTAAATTGGGGTACATAATTCAATCTACTCCAGGGCTTTTCTTGAAAAGAGATATGCAGTTGTTTAGCTATTCCCTATGTGCTTTCAAATGAGCTGGCTTGGACTGGAGTTTTATCTTTGCTAGCACTTGCTAAAGGTCACATGAATTATACAATGTCATTTCATATGCTGACATTTTTTTGCTCAGTCTCCGAAAGTTCCAGCCTTGAAAGGATAATTCCAGGATATCCCAGGTAATAATTTAAGAAACTGTTTGATGTATATTATGGATTACCATCTTCCTATCTCAGATGAATAAATTCTCACTGTCCTTGACCAAGCAACTTCCATATTTCCAAATCCATGTTTCTGTATTAGAATAAACTTTGTTGCAAGCAACAAAATCTACCCTGAATCAGTTTAAATAAAAGACAGGATTTGAGGCTCATGGAATTAATGTTTCCAGGATCAAATGCTACCACACATGAGGTATAACCAGGATAGTTTATCTTGGAATCACATAGTTTCTTTATAAATGCTGGAAAATAAAGAGAGATGGGATAAAGATTGACATCATATCCTTTCTTTTAATTTTTCACTTGTACAATCTAACTTTAAGTGTTAATTTTTTTCTTTTGTTACATTTTGTTTTTAATGTCATCTTCATGTGAAATATTGGTTGACCAAATACCATTTTTCTTCCATACATTTAATATATAAAATGTATAATGCTTAAATAATGAAAGAGGAGATCCCTTTTATCCAAGAAAACTAGTTTTAGAATTAAAAACTGATTTGAAGGTAGGTTTCTAGTCCAGTTTAAAAATGTTGTTATTTGCTGGTGGGTCTCTGCTGCCTATGATTTAATCTCGTACAAGGAAGATGTTTTACCCAGGTAATGTTCATATTAATCTACTTTTTATCTAGACTAGATGATATAAAAATGTAATTGGCCTGTAACACTTTCATTTCCTTTCCTAATTTCCTCCCCTATCAAATTTAGGGCAGTGACCAATTGCATAGTAACACCAATCTTTTTTAATATTCAGTTCATCCTATAATAAAAAGCTGCTTCCTTTTCTGGATTGATATAAGTACTCAGAGGCTCAATCTGCAGTCAGAAGCTCAGCTGGGATGAGGGAGCTTCATGATGGGTTAAGAAACTCCTGACCATGCTCTTTGGCAGCACATATACTAAAATTAGAATGCTAGAGATAAGATTAGCCTGGCCTCTGTGCAAGGATGACACATAAATTTGTGAAGCATTCCATATTTTTATGAAAGGGAAAAAGTAAAAAAAAAATTTTAAATATTTTTCATTATTTTTTAATATATCAATTATTTTATTTTGTTTTAGTTTTAGTATTTCTAAATTATTATAGATTTTATTTCTTATGTTTATACCTATGATTATTATTTCATTTCCCTATTCATTTTATTTGATGATATTCTTGGCTTCATATTTGAATAAGTTTTGGGTCACAGAAGAGTTACAACTGTGGTAGGGGAGGATCATTGGTGTGGGGTGTCAGTGATAGGAGAAATATGGGAGGAAGTTCACTGGGGCATACATATAAGGTATACATATGTGTTCAAATGTTCATGGGACATTGTCACAGGAAGTAGAGATTCACACAAAAACCAAAAGAATATTGAATTCCCATCCTCGGGAGCTCTGCCACATTCTTTAATGGAACAGAAACAATTCCCCAAGCACAGGGGCAATGAGTACTGAAGAAGGATGGTCCATTGATGGGCCCTTGATATTGATGACTATGCTTGTGAGCCTTTGCTCTTCAAATTGCAATGTAGCCTAGTGTAAGGTGCCTAAGAGTTACCTCCTGAGAGCCTCCATGTTGGTCAAATGTGGCCTCCCTCTAAGTCAAATGCAGCATATAAATGCATTACCTTCCCTCCAGCTTGGGACATGACTCCTGGGGATGAGCCTCCCTGGCACCAAGGGATTACCACCAAGCACCAACTATCAATGCAACTGGAAAAATACCTTGAATGAAAGGGGGAAAAGGTAAAGACAAATGAATTTGTATGGCTAAGAGACTTCAAAGTAAGTCAGGAAATCTTCCCAGAAGTAATGCTTATACTTGTCTCAGCAGGATCTCAGACTGCCAAAGTAGATACTACCTCAAATAATGGGGCTCATGAGGGCTCTGGAGAGACCCAGGACCTATGGTCATAGCAGATAGCTCCAGATATTGGTGTCTTGCCAGTGAGTCTTCCTTTGGAGTTTGTGTTTCCAAGTGTGACAGAGTTGGACTCAGTTCTGACCTATAGTTGGTGCTGGAGTTGGTAGGTGTAAGTCCAAGAGACTTGAATCTTTGGGCTGTCCATGTGCCAGATGGGCCCTGAGCCTCAGGGAAGTGGCAACACCTACTCTCTAGTTCATGGGACTCATTCATGACAACCAGCAAAGATATGAGGAAGGGCAACCAGCATACCAAGGAACCAAGAGAGTCTATAACTGCAAGTAAGAGAGCCCCATCCATCAGCCATATGGGATTGATTTTTTTTTCAGTGCTCACATACAGGCATACATATTGGATATCAGCATAGCTGGATGAAACATCAGAACTGCTTTTGCCATTAAAGACATGCAGTTTGGGGCGAACTTTCATTTCAGCAACCACTAAAATGACTCAAAAGAGTGAGGTAGAGAGAAACAGTTTGCCAAAGTAGGCAACTCACTTTCTTTGAATAGAAACTATTTTATGCACTATGTAAAGGGGGAGTTGTTGAAAAGTATTGAAACATATTCAATATACATTTTTGTTCAAGTAAAACTTATATACAGAAAAATGTACAAATAACTGCACAGTTTGATTGTCATATATGATCACATGCTTATAAACATCAAAACATGAAATCTTGTCAGCACCCTAAAAGCACTCTTTTGGCCCTCCAAATGATTAGTTTTGTCTTCTCTTCTGAAAAAAACAACTGTATTGATTTTTAAAAAAATTTTTCTGGACTTTATTTCTCTGATACATTGGAATGATTTTTAGGAACACCTCCATTTTACTTTTTTTTTTAATTGAAGTATATCATTCAGACAGGAACACACATAAACAATAAGTGTAGAGTAAAGATTGTGAACTTACAAAATAAACATGCATAACATCATACAGGAGTCCCATCCATCATCCCTCCACCAACTCTTTGCATTATTGTGAAATTGTTACAAACTCTGCAAATATTGCTACCAAAATATTACTACCAACTATATTCCTTACCTTACATTTGGTGTATTTTTTCCCCAACCCATACTATTTTTTAAAAATATATTTGTGTTACAGATATTGTGAACTTGCAAAATAATCATACCGATGTTTAGATTTCCCATGCAACCCCACACCTTGGTGGAACATTTGTTACAGATTATGAGATAATATCACCAGACTATTACCACCAATCATGGTCCATAGCATACATTTGGCAACTTTTTCCATACATCTCCATTATCAACACAGTACAGCTTGACATTGATGCAAGAATATTATAGTATTGCTGTTAACCACAGTCTATAAGTCACACCAACTGTAGTTTTTCCATGCTTCTTCATATTCCCATCACCCTGCAATAGTGATGTACATTTGCCCTAGCTCACAGAAGGACTCTTACATATGTGCTCTTAACCACAATTCTCAACTGCCTCTGAGTTTACTGTGCTATTTAGTCCCTAGATTATTCTTTAGCTTTCTTTCTATTGATGTTTACTTCCCCAGGCTACCTTTTTCAGTCACAATCCCATTTATAAACCAGTTGCTACTGACTATACTGTGTTACTATAAACTCTATCCACCTCCACACTTTTACAATCAAGTTAATTAAAACTTCTACATACATTAAACATCCGTAGTTCTTCCCAACCCTCCTCTTATCTCCTTATAACATATACTCATGGAACTGTATTGATTTTTGAATATCATTTTGCTTTTCTTAGTATTTTATATATAATATGTAGAATCATATAGTAGTAATTCTTTTGAGTCTAGTTTATTCATTCACTATTTATTTTTCAGATACATTTATATCATGTATGAAGTATATTGTTTTATGTTGTATGATATTCCATTTTATCAATATACAACCATTTATTTATCTAATCCTCTATAGTTTTATTACTTTAGCTTTTATTTATTATGAATATGCTGCTATAGACAACTTAAATAATAAGAGTGGAATTATCAGGTCATAGAGTACATAAATGTTCAGGTTTTAGTACACACTGACAGAAAGCTGTCCAAAGCAGTTGCGATGATTTAACTACTAGTGCCTACTATCTTGACCCTTCACATGGCCCTATACATTTTAGGGCCATGAAATTTCCAAAATCCCACTTGTATATGTATTAATTTTGTTTACATGTTTATTTTAGTGATTTTTCCAATCAATAAGCATGTATATCACCTTAATTTTTAAAGATTTTTATTATCTCTCAGTAATTCTTTATAATTTTCTGTGTATAACTCTTGTGGAACTTTGATTAGCTTTATTTCTAGTATTTGATATTTGTATTTTTACACTGTATTGCAGGCATTTGTTTAAATTGTAAGTTATTTTGGATTTACATACACAAGTACTTCATTTGTGAAAAAAAGGCAGTTTTATTTTTCCCTTTCATACATATATATATGTGTTTTGCTACTCTGCATAAGAAATAACTAGTACAAGTTTTATTTCAAGTGATAAAAATGGACACTCTTTTCTCATCCCTGTTCTCATGTCAAAAGGTTTCAGTATTTCATTTTTAAGAGTGATGTTACCTATAGATTTCATGTAGATGTATTTTATGAGTTTAAGGGAGTGCATTCTGTTTCTAGTTTACTAAGACATTTTTAACATTGAATTTCCTCCAATGCTTTCTATATAGTTATTGAAATGATACCCTTCTTTCCTTTTGGTCTGTTGATGTGCTTATAATTATAGTTTGACTTTTTAATTGTTAAACTGTTTTTGCATTATTGAAATAATCTAAATTGATCACAATATTCTTTCCGATCTACATAATGCTGCATTTCTTTTCCTCATGCTTTTCATAGGAGTATTCTTTTCATGGTAATGAGTGAGATTGGCCTGTGATTTTCCTTCCTTGTAGTAGTGTTTGGTATTTGTATCAAGGTTATGTTAGTCTCATAAAATGTATTGAAAATGTTCTCTCTTTATTTACTCTGAAATGGTTTCTATAACATAGTTGCTATTATTTTTTGAAATGTTTGTCAAATGTACTAGGTATGCACCCAACCCTGGAATATCCTTCCTGGGAAGGTTTTGATTAGAGATTTATTTATCTTTTTTAGTAGATTGGGACAAATCATATTTTCTCTTTTTCCTTATTTCAGTTTTGAAAAATATGTTTCCCAGTAAATATTTCCACTATGTCTAAATTGTTCAATTTGTTGGCATAGAATATTCATGTATGCACTTGGCATTTTTTATAGGATATGAAGAATTGTAGAGGTACTTGGAGTTCTGGTTGAAGTTATCGTCATTCACAGAGTATTTTTTTAATACCTGGCAGGTAGTTAAAGTAGGAGATATTGGTTGTTTTTTTAATGTGTATGTGTGTTTCTTAATGAGTTATTTTAATTTGAACCTCCTTGTAAATGGCTACCCCTGAAACCCTCCATGTGCCCCCTTTCCAAACACAACCTCTCCATTGCCGTAAGTAACTTCTCTTCTAATATAATAATCACTTCCTAGTAACTTCACTGGCTTTATCACCCAAGTGTTCTTCCCAGATACTGTGGGTTAGTCTTGTCAATTAATAAAACAAAAATAAACTTGATTTGTCTTTTATGTATTTTATAATCTACAGCTTCCCTTGCATCTTGTGTTTCTTTCTATTCCTTACAATTTACATGTTGAAGACCCCAAGGGCATTTTTGACTGGTGATCTGTATTTTAGACTGCATATTAGCGGTCCACTTTAACTTGTTCTTCTGTCTTCTGTATTTCCAGAAAACTGACAAGTGGATTCAGATGCTCTTTGAAAGTCACATTTGATCCCTTTGACAAGACTTTAGGGAGTGTTGTTTCCTTTTATTAACAGATGCATGGTGTTGGATAGTTTCAAATGCTAGCAGCTATTGATGGTCAAACATAGACCTGTTAGTTGTATGGGGTTGTACATTAGTTACATTCTAATATTCTAATTCTATCAATTCTTTATAAAAATGTATTAATTGGAAATCTATTATAGAAAACATGAGTCCTTTTATTTACTATTTTGTTACTCGGTGATACTATTCCTATGGAACAAGCAAGTTTCCTACAGGAACTGTATTTTCTAGTTCTCTATTCATACTATACATACAGATTTTATACATACACATTACTATATGCTCTTCTTGTTACCTTTGTTTAGTTCTTGGTTCTAAAAGAAACTGTATATTTAATGATCAACATTAATCCTTATTTCAATGTTTCTTTAGTCATTTTGGTTATCTGAAACTCTTTCTATAGTAGATTCTTTCTGAAAGTCTCATGAAAAATATAATCTACTGCTTTCTGCCTGTTGATAACAGTCTGTATCCCTTATAATAGAAAGTTAATTTTTCTGGATATGAAGCCTTGGTTTACATTTCCTTTCCTTAAGTCTCTGAAATACGTTTTTACATTTTCATTTGACATACAGCATTATGTTAGAAAGTCAGATAATATCTAATTTTCTATTCTAATATGCATCGTATGGACAATACATATTAGAATAGACAATTTTCTAGATGCTCAAGGGATTTTTTTTTAACCCAGGATTTTTCATCTAAAATATATCTAGAAGCTAATCATCCTAGTTTTATATTCTCAAGTAAGTACACAGTATGCACATCAAATTATTTTTATTATAGGAGCATTGTTTGGCATTATAGGTTTTGGTATTTACTCTGGTTCTTTGCAGATTTTTCTCCTTAGGGGCTCCTGTCTTAATTATAAGTCACTTTCTCTTGGACATTTTCTATCACATTATTATGTTACAATATAAAAATTGGTCTTCGCAGTTTTGATTTTTCTTAAATAAAAGGGCATTTATTCAAACTTGTCTTTCTTCTGATCTGAAATAGTTTTTGAAAAAATTGTTTCCTGTTATTTCTAATTGTATTCTAAATTCTGTACCTTTTTTCTGACACTGTCTACTTCTGACTTCTGTTCTTCCTTTACCTTTGGTATCTTTTATTTTTCATTTTTAAAAAATTTATTGAAATATATCACTCACACACAACCATGCATAAAGAATAAATGTATAATCGTTGTGAACTTACAAAACAAACACATATAACATCAAACAAACATATATAACATCTCACCCTACCACTGAGAACTTGAATTGTTTTTAAACTTTTAACTAATGATTAAAGAGCATTGTCAAAATATTACTACTAAACAAAATATTTTCCTCTAGCCAATCCGATTATTATTATCTTTATATCATTTATATATGAACATACATAAACAATTAAATGTATAGTAAAAGTTGTGAACTTACAAAGCAAACATGCATAACATCATACAAGGGTCCCATACATCAACCCTCCACCAATACCTTGCATTGTCATGAGACGTCTGTTACAAACTATGAAAGAGCACTGTGAGTGTAAATGCCAATTGACAGAATGGTTGAGAATAATCTAGGAACTGGATAGCACAGTAAATCAAGAGGTGGGTGAGAATTGTGGTTGATGGTACAGATGCAAGAGTGTCCTTTGTGAGCTAGAACAAATGTATATCACTACTATAGGGTGTTGGAAATGTGGAGAAGCATGGGAAAAATACAGCTGGAGTGCCATATGGACTGTGGTTAGTAGTAATAATATAATATTCTTGCATCTATGTGAAAAATATACTGTGCTGATACTGAGGCAGTATGGAAAAAGTGAGCCAAATGTATGCTATGGACAAGGCACTAATCAGATGATATTATTTTATCTGTAGCAAATGACACACCACATTGTGGTGCATTGATGGAGGGGTGTTGTTTGTGAATTCTGCTCATGTGCATGATTGTTTTATAAGTTTACAACTCTGTCATAAAAAAATATATTTAAAAAATAATAGGGTGGGTTGGGGGAAAAACACACAAAGGTAAGATAGGGAGATAAGAGAAGGACTGAGTGGCCTACTGATATTAAATGTATGTAGAAGTTTTAATTAACTTTACTGTAAAAGTGTGGAAATGTATAGAGTGGATGATAACACACAATGAGTAGCAGCTAGTTTATAAATGGGGATGTGACTGAAAATGGTAGTCCAGTTATATAAATGCCAATTGACAGAATGGTTGAGAATAATCTAGGAACTGGAAACCACAATAAGTCAAGAGGTAAATCATAATATCTACCTATAATTGTAAAAACAGCAGACACAATAGACCAAGGGAACCAAATTTATGCTTCAGAAACAGATCCTCACAGGTATGGTCAAGTGATTTTTGACTAGCCTGTCAAATTCATACAGCTCGTACAGAACAATCCATTCAACAAATGGTGCTAAAAGAATTGGACATCCATAGCTGAAAGAAGGAAAGAGGACCCCTATCTCACACTGTATCCAAAAATTAACTCAAAATGGATCAAGAAACTAAAAATAAAAGTAAGAACCATAAAACTTCTAGAAGAAATTACTGGAAAATATCTTCAAGACCTGGTGGAAAATGATGTTTCTGGCTATTCAGGACTCCTTACCCTTCCAAATAAATTTAATGGTCATGTTTTCAATTTTTTCTTTAATGCTGGTAGATTTTTTTTATGAGTATTGCATTAAATCTATATATCTATTTGAGTAGAATTGACATCTTAATGATATTTAGTCTTCCAATCCATGAGCATGGAATGTAATTTAGGGCTTTTTTGATTGTTTAACATTGAGTTGCAGTTTTCTGAATGTAAGAGCTTTACATCATTGGTTAAGTTTATTCCTAATTTCAGTTTTATCTGTCATATTTTATTTTCAACACTCTTTTGTCACTTTTAGTTACTTTTATTGATATAATCTACATTCCTAGACTCTCTTCCAGGCCCCTCTCTCCTGTCTTTTCTTTTCAGGCTCTAGCACACACTTTAGAATTTCCTGAAAATCTGGTCTCTTGCTTAGAAATTCTCTCAGTTTCTGTTTATCTGTGAATATTCTAACTTTGCCCTCATTTTTGAAAGACCATCTTGCTGGATATAAGATTCTTGGCTGGAAGTTTTTCTCTTGTAGTATTTTAAATATATCAGACTACTGTCTTCTTGCCTCCATGGTTTCTGGTGAGAAATCAGCACTTAATCTTACTGGATACCCCTTATATGTTATGCATTGCCTTTCTCTTGCTGCTCCCAGAATTCACTCTTTGTCTTTGGTCTTTGACATTCTGATGAGTATGTGTCTTGGAGTTGGTCTATTTGGATTTTTTCAGATGGGAGTATGTTCTGCTTCTTGGATAGGGATATCTACGTCCTTCAATAGGGTTGGGAAATTTTCTACCATTATTTCTTTAAATATTCCTTCTACCCCTTTTCCCTTCTCTTCTCCTTTTGGAACATCTATGACATGTATGTTTGTATGCCTTTTGCTGCCATTTATTTCCCTGAGAACTTGTTCAATTTTTCCCATTCTTTTCTTCATCTGTTCTTTTGTATGTTCACTTTCAGAGGCCATTTCTTCAAGCTCACCAATCCTTTATTCTGCCTCGTCAAATCTGCTTTTACATGATTCCAATGTCTTTTAAATTTCATGGATTGCACTTTTCATTCCCATACGATCTGCTCTTTTTCTATGTATGCTTTCAAATTCCTCTTTGTGTTCATCCAATGTCTTAATATTCTTAATCTCTTTATCCATCTCATTGAATTTATTAAGGAGATTTGTTTGAACATCTATAATTAGTTGTCTCAACTCCTTGATGTCATCTGGAGGCTTATCTTTTTCCTTGTACTGGGCCATAGTTTCCTGTTTCTTGGTGTGGATTGTAATTTTTTGTTTGTGTCTTTGCATCTGGCTTACTAGAGTATTTTTTCTGGGTGCAGTTTTTCTCTTTAGTTCAGGGCTTCCTATCATTTCTCCCTTGCTAGTTGTGCAGTAGGAGCCAAGCATGTAGTTAGTGCTGTAAGCTGTGGATGCTCAAGCGGGCCTCATTGCACCAGGGACCAATGATGATTCTTCCAACTTTCTCCTTTGTCAGGGGTAGGGACAAAGTCACAACTATGTGGAATAATCCACATGCAGGCCTAGACTGTAGTTGCCCAGAGAGACTGATGAACCTTCCCATCCCTTTCTCCCCTACCTGGGGCAGGGATGGCGCTGCAGGTTTGGGCAACAATCTATGCAGTGCAGGTCCGCAGTTGTCCTGGTAGACTTCTGATTTTCAGTCTATGTTAGCCAAAGTTCTCTGCTGTTACCTGTATAGGCTGGTGCAGGTCTCCTTAACCTCCTCCCTGCCAGAGGAGGGGCTGATGCCAGGCAGGCAGCAGGCTGATCTGCATGAAGGAAACTGTCAACCTGGCTTCTCCTCAGGCTGGGGGTGGTCAGAATGGTGGCTACTGGCCTCTTTCTGACTTGTGCTGGTTCTCACCCCAGCTGTTCCCAGGGTTATCTTTTAGCCAGCCAAGTCTCCCAATCAGTAGTTGAAATCGGCAGCCACTGTCTCCTCCTCCCCTGTTTCTGGGAAAAGGAGCTTCCAATTCAAGTCACAGAACAGCTCCTGGGGTGACTTATACTGCCAGAGTAGGATAATCCTCTGAATAATCACTGGCCTCTGAGGCTTGGCCGGTAATTTCCAGAGAGGCTAATGCAGGTCTCTGCAGTTTCCTCCCTGCTGGAGGTGACATGGGGCCTAGGCTAGACCTACAATATTATCTGAATGGGAAGAAGCTGGTCCCACCAGCACTTGGATTTTCAGTCCATCCCGCTTCCCCTCGTACCAGGCGCCTAGTTAAGATGGCGGCTCCTAGCCTCTTCTGACCTGGACAGGCTCAAACCTTAGCTCTTCTCAGGATCATACTGTAGCCCACTGAATTTCCTCATCATAGCTGAAATTGGTGTCCAACTGTCTCTTCCTCTCCCATTTTGGGGAAGTGGAGCTTTCAATTCCAGCTGCGGAACATCTCCTGAGGCAGCTTGTGCCTCCAGTGGAGGATGGACACTGGCCTCTCTGGCATGCAGCACTCTAGCTAAGAGTCTTTTCTGCAGATGGGCAGCCTCCTCCTTTCACCCCCCCCCCCCCCAAGGATGCTGCAGGATTTTCTTCTGGACTCCTGGAGCCTCCAAACAGGTGCTTCAGCTAGCTCCAGAGAGCTCTGGATGTTTACTAACTGCCCTGTAGCGGGAGCTGACTCTAGGAGCTTCTTACTCTGCCACCATCTTGCTGGTTCTCCTGGAGATATTGGTTTTTTAAAAACAATATTCATTTTTAGTTTTGTAAGACCTTGTTTATATCCTGCTTACCTTTAATTCTTCCTTGCAGCTTGGCGCATTCCAACCAGAAAGCATAGGATGCTGATCAGGGACCTGTACATCGGTGAGACTTAAATATCCCTAGTGAATATGTCTGCTAAAAGCAATACCATCCTCTCAGCCTACCCTTTGGGAATCAATAAACATCTTAAGTGGAAAAGCAGTGCCTAATATTGAGCTCACATCTCTGGATTTAGCTTCCCTTTGGAATCTTGCCCTATGTTTCTTCACTGGCTTTGTAGCTCCCTCATTCAAATGAAACTGAGTCACATTGTCTCTGTATTTTAGCTCTTCAAAGCCTCTCTACGATAGGCTGCCAATTGCCCTAGAGAAACACAGAAGTTGTAGAAATCCCCATAGGTGATTTTATTTTTGTCTTCACTGTTTTGCCTAAAGAATGATACTTCTTCCTAGATTCAAAAGCAAAACAGTAAGAAATTGATTTTTTAAGTGTGTAACAGGGTTTGTATACTAAGATCTTACTAATTAATTATCATTTCAAACTGTATTTATTTAACTGCAAGTTATTAATCAGATACATTCCTCATCAGAAATAGTCTAAAGTATTGAAAAAGTCTCAGAAATTTAGTCATTATTGTCACATCACAATAATGAAAATGAGTCCAGAAAAGTTTGTTCAAATATTTATAATTCAATATGTTATCTTGTAGAGCTAGTTAATTAAAAACAAGATATAATTTCCAGTGAAAGGTCAATTGTGGTTTTGAGAAAAAAGATGTTACAGATCTGTTGTTTAATTTGATGTTATATTTAGGCAGCATAAGCAGGAGGGCAGTGCTCCTAAATTAAGAAACTTTCAAACTTTGAAAGTTTTTAAGAATATAAAAGAAAGACATTTATAGAAATAAAAATTAATAATATAGTAGAAAAAATTCCATAATGGGCATCTGGAAACTGGTTAAAATGTCAGCTCAGGGCTGCAGATGTGACTCAGCTGTTAAGGTCTCCGCCTACCATACGGGAGGACCCAGGTTCTATCCCCAGGGCCTCCAGATGGAAAAGAAGAAGAGAAAGTGTGCATGGTGAGCCAGTGCCTGCATGGTGAGCTGAGTGCCTGCGCCACGAGCCAAGTGTCTGCACGGTGAGCCAAGTGCCCATGTGCCCACACAGTGAGCCAGTGCTCACCCAAGTGAGTCACACAGCAAGATGATGACACTAAGAGAGACAAAGGGGAGAGTCAAGGTGAAGAGCAGCAGGGACCAGGAACAAAGGTGACACAATTGACAAGGAAACTCTCTCCACAGCAGAGGTCCTCAGGATCGAATCTCAGTGAATTCTAGAGGAGAAAGATGAGAAGAGAAGACAAAAGGAGAGAAATAAATACAGAAGATCACAAAGAGAATGGACACAGCAAAAATAGCAGGGCAGGGGGAGGGGAAGAGGGAAAAAAAAATAAAGACATTTATTAGAAAAAAAAATCTCAGCTCATTTGCCACCTGTATAATGTTGGGCATACCATTTATATTCTTGGAATCTCAATTTTGTTAACTTTAAAGTAGATCCAATTGTACTGATCTCCTGTGAAGATTAGATGTGATCACATATAATAGGATCATGAATAGTTCCTGGAACACACCAGGTGCTTGACAATTTTATACTGACCATAATATATTTTGTGGAAGCAGTAACACTAACTGATGGACAGATTATAATGTTGTTGTCAGGTTTTCTCTAGGTTCTTGACTAAGCAACAAGAAATGAATTTTGGGAGCAAGCCAGGTTAGTTAAGCCAGCAGTTTATTAAGGAATGGTGAGAAGAGAAGTGGGAGAAAATAACAGATCATGCATCCCAGGTAGAGAGGAAGGGGCTAAAGACTGACATAGAGAGTCAATTTACAGACTACAATTCCCCATTACATATTATAAATCCCCAGGTTTACTTGCATATTGATCCAGGCAGGGGGCAAAGAAGGCAAGATCAGGGGGCAGAAGGCAAGAATAGGGCTGGTTCAGTCTTTGTGCTTGCTTTTTGAACCACTAATTATTCCACCCCTTTGCTAAGGACTTGGGAGGAGTCTCAGTTGTTTGCTATTTTGATTGATTATCCCACCTATCAGTCCCCCAGGAGGGCCCAATGATCAGTCCCTGGAGGATATTCAGGGTGTCTCCTGGATTTCAGAGGAAATCCCTTGCTGAATAGGGTTCTTGCAAGTTCTTCTAGCAGCCATCTTGAGAGTACCAATGTCATAATGGGATTTATGCTAAGTTCCAGATCTGTCTATTGAGTCCCTATTTTACTAGCCTGCTTCAATCTTATTAATATTGGCTTTTTGAACCAAAGCCATAGAAATATCTGCCTAATAAGTGCCTAACTGATTTCCATAATCTATCATTCATGTCTGCATTCCTCTTCCTCCTCTTGTTTCACATTGGGATATAGCAATGTGACTATTTCTCCTTCCCCCTCTTCCCTCCCTTTCTCCTCCCTTTCCCTCCTTCTTCTTCTCTGTATTTCTTGTCTCTGCTTCCTTCCCCCTCTCCCTCCTTTCCTTCCCTTTCTCCCTCAGATCATCTGACTCATTTAAACTAGGCATTTTCATCCTACTTCACAATATTTTAGGAAAAGGTGATGTCAAACAATAAAAAAATATTGAATAAGAAAATATGAGTGAAATATTGTAATTGTTGGTAATACAGAAAATGAAAAAACAATGATATTTGATAATGTATATATTTGTTACTAAGTTTCATTTTCTTTCATTGTTGTCACAGATTAACTCAGCAATGTAGTCTCCTCCCTTATTCTTAAGAATCATTTAATTGACAAAATGGATAAAATACATCCTATCTTCAATTTGGAACCCCTTTGATAGAGAAATTTATGATGAAATACTTGGCTAAAAGTCTACCTGTGTTAGTATTCAGCTCTGACACTTATTATGTAAGTTAACTAACTTTCTTAGAAATGCCTCAGCTTCTGCCTTTTGAAAATAGGAATAATAATAATGACACACATGTCATAGGGTTGTTTGGAGGCTCCATAGGCCAGCCATGTGTATATTTATTATAGTTTCTAGACTATTACATGCTACGCAGTTTATTATAGTGTCTAGACTATAATATGTATTTGATGAAACTTGGATGTAAATATTAGAGACAATATTAAGAACCTCTAAAAAAATTGCCATCTATGTAGCAATGTGACTTTAAATAGATGAGCCAGCAGTGCCCATGAGACAAAAATTAGAATCAAATATATATATATATATTTAAATATTTATTTATTCACACACAGACACACACTTGTCTGCTCTCTGTGTCCATTCACTGTGCATTCTTCTGTGTCTGCTTGTCTTCTCTTTTAGGCATTACAGAGAACCAATTCCGGGACTTTCCAGAGTGGGAGAGAGTTGCTTAATCTCTTGTGCTACCTCAGCTCCCTGGTCTGCTGTGTCTCTTATTGTCCCTGCTCTGTGTCTCTTTTTGTTGTGTCATCTTGCTGCTCCAGCTCTCTGCTTGGGCCAGCTTGCTGCACAGGTCAGCACTCCTGCATGGGTCAGCACTCCTGCGCAGGCCAGCACTCTGCTTGAGCAAGTTCACTGTGCAGGCTGGCAATCCGTGGTGGTCAGGTTTCTCCTTGAGCCAGCTCACCACACAGGCCAGCTTGCCTTCACCAGGAGGTCCTGGAAATCAAACCCTGGACCTCCCATATGGTAGACAGGAGCCCAATCACTTGAGCCACATCCACTTCCCCCAAATATATTTAAATACAGAATAAGAATAAATTATTTTGGAATTCCAAGGAAAACAGACTCTGAGGCAGAAGCCTGCACTTAGAAAAATGTTTTGAAAGGTGATCCTGAGAACTTGTGGAAGCGCATATACAAGGGCATGTGGAAGGACTGGTGTAATGTACCTGCCACTAACTACCTGGAGTTAGTGCAGACTCTACAGGTAAAGAGCACAGTCCCCACTTTACTGCCCCCACTCCAAACACCAGTCACAAATTCATGGGTTTTCAGGCCACTCTCATTCCTGACCAACTGGCTACAAATTCAGTGGTTCCTACCATCCCTTCAGGTTCATTAGAATAACTCACAGAACTCAAGAAAGTTTCATATTTATGATTACAGTTATTATAACTAAAAGGATATTAAAAAAGAAAGAACCAAAAGAAGAGATACATAGGGCCAGATCTCGGAAATTCCCCAAATGCGAAGCTCCCATATCCTCTCTTCGTGTACTCAATATTCGTCATCTTCTCCACACATCCTTGTATATTATCAATCAGGGAAGTTCACTCAAGATTTTGTGTTCAGAGTGTGTACGGGGTTTCTTTATGTAGGCATCATCAACTAAATCAGCGTGGACCTGGTTGAGCTCAGTCTCCAAAGTCCTTTCCTCCCAGGAGGTTTGAAAGCTAGCTGATAAGACAAGACTCAAAGTCTTACCCATGTAATCAAATGATTGGTCTTACTAGCATGGTCAGCCCCAACTCTTAAGCATGTCAGGGTGGCTGGCCCTACCCTGAGTCATTTCCTTAGCATAAACTACCAGGTGTGGTCTGGAGGGTCCACCATGAATAACAGAGACAATCTTATGACAGGAAATTCCAAAGATTTAGAGGGTCTTTCCTAGGAATCTGAGACAGAGGCCAACCAGTTTCTTTATTATGAAACAATGTGAAAAAAAAGGAGGGAATTGTGGTACAGTTGAAACAATAATTCAGCCAATCTTACTCAGAACCCTGGAGCTGGGATTGCCCTACCAAAACACTCCCAAATGAGGTAAGTGAATGGTCATCTGCTTTTTTATCCCTACTTGATCACTACGTGTAGGGAGAGGGCTGGCCTGGGGCAAGGCAGTTCTCTTTTGTCCAGAGCAATTACCAGCTAGAAGTTCAGTCATTTGAGAGCCTCCACATATACTCAGCCCCCAGGAGTTGGGGAAATTAATGCTTTGATCCCAAAGGGGGCACTTGTAGCATCCTCTAGTGTACAAATACAGACATACATATATACTTGTGTAAATATATAGCTGAAATTTATGTAAATTTAGCAAAGCAGCATTCTAAATAGGGTTTGGAAATACGTTTGAATTAATTAATTTATGATAATGAGACTTTCATTTAGTGAATTCTGCATGTAAGTCTATTTTTACATTCAGTAAGAGCAAACAAGAATATAAATTAAAAATATTTTTGCAGAATTAAAAAATCATGTTTTTAATACTGCATACATGAACTTATGAATACTTGAATTCTTTCAGACACTAGAAAAAATTATCCCACTTGAAGCACAGAAAACAAGTCACTCTGAAGTGTCCCAAAAGAACAGCCATTTAAAGAGATTTCAGTAAGAACATGAACTTGTATAAACTGTTTGTCACATCTTTTTGAGAAGGAATAACACCTTTGCTTATCTATAAGTTTCAAATTCACACCTATTCAAATATACATTAAGATGATTATAGGGCGGTGGACTTGGCCCAGTGGTTAGGGCACCGGTCCTAAGTGGGAGGTCCGCGTTTCAAACCCCCCCGGGCCTCCTCGACCCGTGTGGAGCTGGCCATGCGCAGTGCTGATGCGCGCAAGGAGTGCCCTGCCACGCAGGGGTGTCCCATGCGTAGGGGAGCTCCACACGCAAGGAGTGCGCCCCATGAGGAGAGCCGCCCAGCGTGAAAGAAAGTGCAGCCTGCCCAGGAATGGCGCTACACACGTGGAGAGCTGACACAATAAGATGATGCAACAAAAAGAAACACAGATTCCTGTGCCGCTGACAACAACAGAAATGGACAAAGAAAACACAGAGAACAGACAACCGGGGTGGGAGGGGAAGGGGAGAGAAATAAATAAATAAATCTTAAAAAAAAAAAAGATGATTATAAACCTTTTCTTTAAGGACAAAGCAAGGTAAGGCAAATTTCAGTGAGTAAAATAGACCCACAAAAATCAAGTTAAGACATTTTCCTTAGAGGGATAAATAGTTTGGTAGTATAGGTATGGTTATTATGAATTTTCTTGAGAATGCTCTACTTTTCACATTGGAAACACAAGTGAGTATTATAGGATTTATCTTCAAAGTTGCAGTAATTCTTAGATATTCAAAGCACAGGTGGTTTAGAAGTTCTTCATCTCATAGCTTCCTTGTCTAGAAATAAGCCCATAATCATTTGGAGATATTTTACTAATATAGCCTGCGAATGAATTCAAAATTATCTAATTCTGTATCCAAGTGTGCCTAGTTTCTAAAAAAGCTGATTAATATAGACCCTATAGGCTTTAATTTTCAGAAAGGATGTAAACTGAATGTGTGTTCAAAGTTACATTCAGACGGAATGTGGGCAATATGTTAATTAAAGCTTTCATGGAATGTGAGTGATATGTTAACTCAAGACTTACCTGGTACTCAAACAAACACTTAAAAATCTAAGAAAGCAACAATGCATAGTCCTTTTTTTCATAAAAGTACCTACATTCTCTGTATAAAAGGAACCCAGCATCTTATTCAGGGCTTGGCTTTTTTGGACGGGCTCCCTAGGCCTGGCTGGTCATTAAGGAATTGTTCCTTTTCAAGAATATTCCTGAGTCCTGGCCTTCAATACACAACCATTGAATCTCTCTGCTTCCACAACATTACCTCTCTATGCCTCAAATTATTTTTCCAAATATCCTGGAAAAGGATTCTAGGATATGAGGTCTCCATTGAATTAGAAACTGCAGAAAAACATCTCACATCTCACTTAGTAATAATACAGGTATAATTATTGTTTATGTTTGCTAAAGGTTGCCAAGGTAATGGGTTGGCTTTTACAATAGGAATTTATTAACTGATAAGCTTACAGTTCTGAGGCTATGAAAGTGGCCAAATCAAGTCATCTTCAAAGATGCTTTCCCTCCAAGCTGCAGTTGTTGGACATCAAGCACTTGGTGGCATGTGCCAATCTCTGTCTTCTCTGGGCTCCATTGCTTTTAGTTTCTAGCTTCTTCTCTCCTGGGTTCTATTTATTTAGCTTCTTGCTCTCATGGCTTTCTCTCTCCAGGGTTCCTCTCTATCTCTGTGGCCTCACACATTCCAGTTTATAGAGAATTCCAAATAGAGGATTAAGAGTCACTCTGGTTTATGCCTTACTGGTGTAATCTAATCAAAAGGTCATTCACTGAATCTAATCTAATCAAAGGTTCATGATAGGTTCACATACACAGGAATGGGTCAATTCAAGAACATAATTTTCTGGGGCCCACAAAAGACGGAAACTACCACAGTTATAATGAAAAAATAAGGAAACTTGCAAGTAGGCAGAAAATAGAACAATATATAAGAGAATTCCTCAATTCAGAGTTGACTTCATGAAGAATTTGTAATAATTAGTATTTTGTTTGGAATATTTTTATTTTTCTTCATATATATTGACCTACTTTCCTTTCTGCATGAGAAAGTTCGACCATAGCTAGGTACTGAAAGAATAAAGAGAGGAAGAGAGGAAAGAAAAGGAGGGGGAGGAAGAGGGACAAGAGAAAAAGAAAAAAGTAAGGAAGTAATAAAGAAGACAGAAAGAAAACAGAAAGGAAGAAAGAAATAAAGGTGGAAGGGAGAGGCAAAAGAAGGAAGATAAAACTGATATAATATCCACATAACTGCTATTGGTTACAATCCTGTCAATAGATTCTAATTTAAAATCTCAAACCAACAGATATCTCTTTCCAAACTGTTTCTATGACTTATCAGTTGCTTGTCTAGAACAATTCATTGATCTTTATTCATCATTTTTCTTACAGGTAAAATGGAATTAATAAATTTTATATACTTATATGAATGTTATGCAAATGCAAATATTCCATGTAAAGCATGTTCCCCTGTGGAGACCTTAATGATCAATCAAGGTATATTCAAAATTATTATAGATATCATTAATGTAAGTATATAGTTAGTTTTTGTAAAAGAGAGATGGTTAGAACTGAAAATTGGATTATAAAAAATTTAAATCAGCCTACTGGTTTGAAGTAACACAATATAATCAAAGGAGAATAGTTAAACTAATTTGTTCAGGAAGTATGATTTTCAGCCTCTCCATCCATCTACATGAGATTTTTTCCTTTCTTTTGAAGCCTGACACTCAAGGTAATACCCTTTTGTAATATCCTGGTTTCAGGAAGTAACCTATTGCTGCAAATATATTATTAGTTCTCTGACACTTCTTATTGTGCTTTATGCTTCACTCTTAGATCCTTTAATAAATATTTTATAAATCACTTCTAATTATTTAATATAATAAATATATTAAAATATAACTAATCTCTTTTATCAATTAAGTTTACACACAATTTACCTTTTCCCAGGCACTAAGATAAACTCTGTAAATTAGATGATAAAGGAAACATCAACCCTGCCTTTAGAAATTTGAAGATTAATGGAAGTGTCTTGGGTGCTTGAGTGGTGGTGCTGGGGCAACTCTGATAAGTATATGCTGGGAAAGTCATGGACACACTTGCCTAGTAGCCATCTCTCACCCCTTTTCTTGTGTACAGATGTTTCAATATGTTTTCATTCCACAGCTTGTGTGCTAGGTCTAAAGCAGTGTCTTATCCCTACCTTAAACCTAAAACCAGGAACAAGTAGCTATAGCTGCTTATCAGAGCTGAAATTCTTAGTGGTAGGGCTCTTTCCCCTGGGTTGTATAAAAATTCCTCCCTTTGACTGTATAGATTTGTGTCTCTTCTCTGGCTGACTCAATCAGTTGGCCTTCAAGGATGCTGGCCAGTTGACCTTCAGGGATGCTGGCCATGATAGAATCTCTTCCCCTGCTCTTTTGGACTCTTTGGGCTGTGTAAGCAATAAGTACTCATTTGCTGAAAAACTTTACTAAGCCTGAGACTGTGTTCCCACCATGCACCATATAGCAAATGGCTCCACAGTATGTTAACAGAAATGTCTGAAAGATTAGAGGGAACACTAGGTTCAGAAGAGATAATATTACTGGAGTTAGTGAAATCACAGAAACAGGAAAAAGTCCGAAGAAGAGATGACAACTGAATTAAACCTTAAAAGGAACTGAACCATTCACCTTATGAATATGAATGTGTATGCTTGATTTTCTCTTATAATTATTGTATTGCATATTAAAATGATATTGTTTCCACCAAAATATGCTTATGCTTAAGACATATAACTGACTTTTTTAGTTTTTAAGTTTTAAGCTTTATATAAATCTACTTTAAAATAAAAATGTTAATTGATACTAACTGAAAGAAGCATATAGAAAATACTTCTTGCAGTATAAAATCCCTTCTACTTTTACAGATGAAAATTATTTTAAGAGCTTGCCATCCATATTCAATTCTGTTCCTAACTGAAAAGATAAATATATTTTCCTTTTATTTTATTTTTTTATGTTTATTTATTTTATTAAACTTCTGCTAATAATTGACAGAACATAAAATAAGCAAAGGATCATCTATAAATGGGTTCACCTGTAGTATCACAATCATTTCATGATATACAAACATATAGATAGAAGCTCACCAAACCAGGGTATGCACCAACATCTGACCCACATCCAGCCAGAGTGCTGACTAGATGTAATATAAATATATAGTTAGTTAGTTTAATAAGTTTATACTGACAGAATGAGAAATAAGAATAACATAACAAGTCAAAATATTAAATCAATAATGAACAAAGTCACAAAATGACAGAAAAATAGAACAGTCTTACATAAAAACTCACCTGGGAAGTTCTTTCTCTCATTTTCAGATTGGTTTGTGTCTTTTTGTTAACTTGTAGGAGTTCTTTATATAACTTGTAGGAGTCCTTTTTATTTATTTTATATATTTTGGATGTTTTGACTGTTAAACCAGATATGCAGTTTTCAAATGTTTTCTTTCATTCTATAGATTGTCCCTTTTCTTTTCTTTTTTTAATTTTTTAATTTTTGTCTTTATATTTCAAATTTTACATTAAAAAAATATGAGGTCCCCATACACCCCCCACCTCCCTCACCCCACTCCTTCCCCCATAACAACAACCTCCTCCATCATCATGAGACAGTCATTGCATTTGGTGAATAGAAGTTGGTATACAGATCTTTGTAAAAATTTTAATGTTCAAAGCAAAATGCATAGATTCTAATATTTAACCAAAAATCATCTTAGTGGTAAATCTACAGCATAAAGACATTTTTAAAAAGACATATGTATTCCATATATATATTTTGAAGATTTACTTTATTTTATTTCTCCCTCCTGCCCCCCATTCCCCACTGTCTGTTCTCTGTGTCCATTTGCTGTATATTCTTCTATGCCTGCTTGTATTCTCATTAGGCAGCTCCAGGAACTGATCCTGGGGCCTTCTAGAGTAGAAGAGAGGGGATTACTCTCTTGTGCCACCTCAACTCCCTGTTCTGCTCTGTCTTCTTATTTTCTCTCCTCTGTGTTTTTTGTTGCATCATCTTGCTGTGCCAGCTCTCCACCTCAGCCGGAACTCCTGCGCGGGATAGCTTTCTCATGCTGGGTGACATTTCCATGTCGGGCAGCACTCCTGTGTGGGGTGGCATTCCTGCATGGGCTGGCACTCCATGTGGGCCAGCTCACTGCATGGGCCAGCTTGCCCTCCCCAGGAGTTCTGGGCATTGAACCTGGACCTCCTACATGGTAGACTGGAGCCCAATTGGTTGAGCCACATCTGTTTTCCTTTTCCATATATTTTTAAGCCATTATATTCCAGAATAATTTATTAATTCACTGGTTCAAGAAACATTTCATAAATTCCATCCTTCTTTAAGTATTGTTATACAGTAGGTGTATAAAAGATGAATGACACAGGATATTTTCCTCCAAGGAGCTTAAAATTTAGCTTACCTGATATATAAGTAAGAATAAAAGTACTACACTGTTCATTTACCCATTTATTCAATTCATATATATTGACCTTATTATATGTTGGACACTGTGCTGGCTGTTCTAAGTGTGGATTTATAATGTAAGAAGAGACGTGTCATCCCGTCATGGACTTTCCTTTCAGTCTATAGAAAGTGCTAGGAGCTAGATCTCAATAAAGTTATTGTTGTTTGTGTGGAAGGGGTTAGAGATTGGATATGATATGTAGACAGTATATGCAATTATACATTATATAAACTATCATGTAAAATATATCATATAACGTACTTGTATAATATTATGATATATGGTACACATGCAAACATTTATTCATATATTTACAACTGTTATGAAAGACGATAATTTAAGAGGAGATTTATAAAAAGTATTATGAGATTGTAAATATTAATTATGCTTATAGACATCCCTGGAAGACATCACAGGGAAGATCAAATGTGAAATGGCTTTTCTTGGTCTCAAAAAATTGGTTAAGATTTTTCTAAGATCACCTCAAATAGAAGAAATCACCATAAGAAATTATTTGGCGGCTCATATTGTAAAGTGGTTATAGAACCCACCACTAATAGAATCAGGGTATTGATGAGGTCTGTGGTATGAAAAAGAGGGAGCCCTGGAAATGGCCCAAACGTTTCTATGGCAGAAGTCATACAGCTTGGTGGCTAAGAGAAAGGGCTTTCGAGTCAGGTTCTCATCCAAGCCCTGCCAGTTATTACTCTTGTATCTTTGGCAAATAACATAACATTATACAGATCATCAGTTCCTCATGTACAACATGTAGGCAATGTATCAAATCCCTTCATGGTGATAAAGCAGGCTAGTTTAGGAATGATAAGATGAATCTGGGACCTGGCAGAAAACCACAGCCCTGGAACATGTGCTGTGTGAATCCTCCCTGAGGGTAGCACACCACAAGATGGCTGCCAGAAGAACCTCGTGAGAATTTCCCATTTGGAATGGAATTTCATCCAGGATCAAGGAAAAGCCCTGTATACTCTCAAGGGGCCTTGCCAGAGCCCTACCCCCAGGGAGGATTGATGGGTGGGGTAACCAATCAAAAGAGCAAACAACCAGGACTCCTCCCCTGAACATTAAAAAGGGGTAGAGTAATTAATGGTTTAAAAAAGCACAAGCATAGAGACTAAACTGGCCCTCTTAATGACCTTTCTTGCCCTACCTGGACCAGCATGCAAGTAGACCTGGGGATTTATAATCTGTAATGGCAATTTGTAATCTGTAATGGCAGCCAATTTGTAATCTGTCATGGGGATATGTGGTTTGTAAATCAGTCCTTTTTGGTGTTTTTTGCCCTTTTTCCTCTCTCCTTCTGGACCAGTCCATAAGTATGCCTGGAATTCATAATCTGTTATTTTCTTCCATTTCTCTTCTCTCATTTTCTTAATAAATTACTGGCCTAACTAAACTGGCATGTACTAAAATTCTTTTTTGTAACACAGCCAAGAATCTAGATAAAATCCAGCAACAGTGATCTTTGAAGACTAAACAATATAACCAATAAAAGACACATGAGAAAATACTGATAAATGGTGAATATTAAAAATAATAGCTAGTATTTACAGAATGTTTATTATGTACCAGCTATTATTCTATGATTTCCATATATTCACTCATATATCCCTCATACGAAGTATTTCTTTTCTTCCTTAATTTATATGCAAGAAAACTGTAGCATAGAAAGTTTAAATAACTTGCCCAAAGGCATACAAGTTATTTTTTTAGAACAATTCCCTTCCGTGTTACTATTAGATGTAGCAACTTAGAAGAGAAGTACAGAAGCTTATTTAGAAAATGTGAGAAAGAATACACAAAATCTGGTCAAATTATTTATCTATTTAGGTGAAAGGGCAATTTTTTTTTTATGGATAATAATGTTTTTATTTTTATGGATATTTTTATGGATAATAATGTAATCTATGGAAGTTGTTTGGAAATATCATTAGATAATTAAATTCCTTAAGCTAAAATAAAAAAGAAGGGAAAAAATAATTAATTTTGAAAATAGAAAGTTTTTTTAATAAAATAATTCCTGAAGAAATACAACGGGAAATTCAACAATAGCTATTTTGTATAAAGTAGTATATCATAAAAGAATGTGTGGTTTTGTGACAATATTCTCTAACAATGTAGAACTATATATTACAAGAAGAAAAGGGCTAAATTATGAGGCTTTTAAAAAAACGAATTGCATCTAGAAATTTAGATATAGTTATTTTACAACCAAATGCCATGGGTAATACCTGTCTAAATGCTGATTTTATTAAATGTTATTTTATGTATGGAATTATCATCATAACCAAACTACATGACTGGCTTTATTTTCTCTTCAAGCTGAAAAGGATGCACCATTGCACTTCTCTGGGAATAGAACATTTTTTAATTCACCAGGATTCTTTGGTAGAAATGATATGCATAATCCCAATTGGAGAATTTAATTGGTTGGCTATTCAGCATCAGAAAGTGAATGATTTTCTCCCACCCACAAATCTATTTAAAAAAATCTGAAAATAATTATAGTTGTGATGGTTAGGCTATTGTGTCAACTCGGTCAGGTAATTGTGCCCTATAGTTTGGACAAGCAAGCACTGGGCTAACTGTAATACAAGGGCATTTCTGAACTTTAGTCACCATTGACTTTTCTGCATTGGTAAATCATAGATAGCTGGTTATAATTACATCAGTCAAGAAGACTGCCATCAGCAATGAGTGATGCTTAACCCAATCAGTTGAATCCCTTGATTCCAGCATTGAGAGAGAATTTCCCAGCTCATCTTTAGACAGACATCTCCCAGAACTCGTCAAGAATCTTCATTGGACTTTCATTGGAGCTCCTGGTTGCAGCCTGCCTGTGGAACCTGGATTTGTGCATCCCCATGGCTGCATGAGAGACTCTGATAAATCTCTTACTATCAGATATCCCTTGTTGATTCTGTTTTCATAGAGAATCCTGACTAATACAATAGTACAAGGAAACCAATAGAACAGAACTTGCTTACATTGTTACTGTTCTAAATCTGAGTCCCATTCTTCCGTTCAGGTAAGTTTTACCTGCTTTCCTTCATTAAACACCAATGTTTCAAGAAGGAAAAGTTGATATTCATTGTTTACCTCAATACTTTCATAACCATAGAATATGTGGTATGAGTTCTCTAACATTTGCGACATGTAGCAGTATACTTCCCTCTAGGGACTAGAGGAGATTCAGTTATTTCCGTACTTTAGTATATTTTTGATGGCTTAGCTGGGATCAGTGATTGCTTTAATGTTCTTACCTGTTGGTTCTGTTCATTCAGGCCACCAAAAAATAGAAAAATACCTTTCTCATGGATTTGTTGTAAAAATTAAGTGAGTTAATTAGTGTAAAATGTTAGAATAGTGCTTACATTTATTCAAGTATTATTTTCTGCTAGTTTAGCTTATATCTAAAAGCAAAGTAGAGCCACACACACACACACAAAATCCAACTGATCAAAGTTCAGTTTTGTGTTTCAATGAAGACTTTTTGTATGTGAGAGGAAGCAAGAGTACAAAGAAAACTAGATTGGACCAAATCCTGAACCTGGGGTTCTGAACTGACAGAAACATATTCTCCTCTGTATGAAAAACAATGCTGCAAAGAAAGGATATCTCAGATAACACAGCTCCAATTATGAAATTTTCCAGTTTTGCTTAATAGGACAAGTGCATATGCCACAACTAGACCTTCAATTTATAATATATGAAGATGATACTAATATTATGTAAATAAGAGTAAATATACACCCCTGATTTTCTAACAAGAACTAAGTTATGATAAATAGCTATTAATTCAACTGATAAAATTACAAAAATTTAGTGTCGATTAAAAATGTACAAATCAAAAGGTAGAACATAATATTCAAAATAGCTTTAAAAAAAGAAGTAGGCAAAGTTCTGCTTTTATTAAGGTTACCATAGATTTTATCAAACCAACTGTAGCAGTTTGATATTACTGATGAATTCCAAAAAGAAATATTGGATTTTGTTGGTAAACTGATCTTTTCCTCTGGGCATATTAGATTATATTGGATTCATAGGTTTACTTGATTAAGTAATTATGTAAACCTCTTTTGCCAGTAGGGCATTTGATGTTGGAGTTTTGATATTAGAGTTTGATGCTAAAGCCTTAAGCTGGAGCCCCAGAAAATAAGCATGCAGAGGAAAGAGAAGCAAGCCCCAGGAAGGGAGGAACCCAGGAAGCCTAAATGCTCACAGATGTTGGCAGCCATCTTGCTCCAACACGTGAACATAGACCTTTGGTGAGGGAAGTAACTAACTTTTATGGCCTAGTATCTGTAAGCAACTACTCCAAATAAATATTCTTTATAAAAACCAACCAATTTCTGGTACTTTGCCTCAGCACCCCTTTGGCTGACTAACACATCAAACTTCCCTTAAATAATAATTCTAAACTATGGTCAAAGTATAAAATATAGCTATTTGAATACTTCAGAGAAACCAAAAGTAATAAGAAACTAAAAGAAAGTCGACTTTTTACACATGGAAACTTAATTAGATGAGATTGCTCTTTGTTTTCCTTTGAAGACATTTTCCAGTGATGTCAGGCAGCTGGAAATTAAGAAGACAGCTAGAGTCTTACTTGAAAGGGAAGTTAGAGGATGAAATTTGGGGTTACCAGAGCAACTGGAAAGTGAAGGGTTGACTACAGCAAAGGAGGAGCAAAATGAAAGAGCAGGAAAAGTCCAATATATACTTTGTTGAAGTTCTCGGCTGACATGGAACTGTGTAGACTTGGGAGACTCTATTAGCAGCCTAGTTAAAATAATTACTGGGCAGTAGATAGAATGAATAAAGATTTTAGTAGCTACCTGTAAAAGAGGATAAATTTTGTATTCAGGCAAGTAAACTGCTTGCTAGAAAACAATATACTCCTTTTAATTGAAAATATTATGAATCAATGTCTCTATGTTCAGCTTATGAAAAAAAAGCACAACCTAGATATGTGAAAGAAAAAAAGAAAAAAAGAAGGAAGAAAGGAAGGAAGGAAAGAAGGAAGGAAGGAAGGAAGGAAGGAAGGAAGGAAGGAAGGAAGGAGTTACTAAATGAGAAGACAAAAAGCAATTTGTAGAAACCAACCCCAAGATGAGCCTGATATTGGAATTATGACAAAAGGATTATAATGTCACTATTGTATATATGTATATTCTAAGATGTAAGGAAATATGACTATACTGAAAGAACATGAAAAAATCAGGATAGAAATTGGGAAATTTATTATTGAAAACTAAAATATCTGAAATGGAAAATCTACCAGATGGGCTTTTCAGCAGATAGTAGATAACAGAAGAAATGGACAGTAAAATTGAAGATAGATGAATAAAAATTATCTAGTCTATAAGTTTAAAAATTCAAAATATTAACAGGAAGTATATCATTATAGTCAAATTTTAATTAATAAAAATTCTTTATTTTAGATGAGAAATTTTCTTCTATGTTTTCTTCATTATTGCATCTTCTCCACTGGGTTCATTATTTTAAACTAGAATCCCTTATATGCATAATGACAGTCTTGGGTTTGTGCTTCTGACCCATTTTTTTAAATCATTTTTTATCTTGCATATCATTCTTAGCTTTTATCCTCTTATTTTGATTGTTGTTTGAATTTTCTAGCTGGTATTATTTTTCCTTTTTAAATTATTTTAATTTCAAAATTAATAGAAAATCATTGGAAAAATTAAAACATTACAAATCTGCCTCAGGGAAATTTTTGGTACAGATTCTTGAAACTGATCTCAATGAAGAGGAATATTAAACATTTCAATATCAATAGGAAAGCATTTGTTAATTTTGAGAATATTCTTGACTTAAAAATCTTCTAGCATATTAGTAGCAGAAAGAAAATCACATAATCTGGTAAAAAAAAGTTTTATGTAAATAGTTTTACAATGTTCATGGATTGGAAGACTTAATAAAAAGATGTAGTTATTCAGCAAATTAAACTAGAGGTTCAATGCAATGCCAAGAGATATTCAAAACAGACTTAACACAAATACAGACACTCGAGTGTAACAAAGCATTCCAAAGCATTGCAAATTTTCGATCCCTGATTCTAGGTCAACTAGATATTCATATGAAAAAATACATGTATCCCAACTTCCAGTTTATGCAAAAAAAAACAAGCCTAGGTGGAGAGCAGATCTGATAGAAATGAAGAAAAGAACAAAATATTTTCCAAATAATGACACTGGAGACTCACTTTGTGACACTGATAGGAAAATAATGTATAAACATATCACAAAATACATAAATTCTGAGGTAAGATTGATAACTTGACCTATACCAAAGTTTGGAACATCTGTTTATTAAAAGAGAATTGAATGTTAAGTTAGAATGTAGGGAAAACGTATTTGTAATATATATCATTTGTTTATACCTACATCCCAGTTTGCTTGAGATTGTCTTGGTATATAAACTTTGTCCCAGCTTAAGTAGTAATAACTCTGCATTTTTTTTGCATTTGCTTTTAAGCATGACTTATTTTGGGTGAAAGAGTATGTGCCAAACTACACATAATTTACAAAGATTGGTATCCACATTCTATTAAAAACAAACTATAATATTTAAAAGGCACACACACATACATACACTGAAAAAAAACACTTAAAAAGAACTCGAAATATTACTTCACAAAAGAGAATATCCACATGGCTGATAAATATGAAAGTGTACTTAATTTCATTAATCATCAGGCAATTTCAAATTAAAATCACTACTAGATAATAATAAATACTCATCAAAATGACAAATAATAAAATGATTTCCAGTATCAAATATTTTTAAAAACTGAGTCAACAAATCTCATACAAAATTGGTAGGAGTGTAAATTGGTAAAACCACTTTGGAAAACTGGCAATAGTAACTCTTAAAGCTGATCATAAACATCTGCTATGAAACTAAAATCAGAAAGTCTATATCTGTGCACCAAAAGATATGCACAGTTATATATAGTATTGTATTAGCAAAAATGCTGTTCATCGACACTGAATAAAAATAAATGAGTTCGATTTATACAATGGGATTCTAAAGCACATTAGAAGAAAATGAAGCTCTGCTGTATGTAACAACAGTGACTGGAGGGGACTGTAAACTGCAATGGAAATTATAATCCATGTGGCGCAGCAGTGCTCCTAAATGTATTCACCAAATGCAATAAATGTGCCACATGATGAAAAAGGTTGTTGAGGTGGGAGGAGAGGGATGGAGTGGGGTGTGGGGTATATGGGAACCTCTTATACTTTTTTAATGTAACATTTTTTTGTGTGATCCATGTATCTTTAAAAAAAAAGACAAGAAAAATTTTAAAAAACAAAACAAAACAGTGATGAATCTCAGATGCAGCATGAGACGAAAACTTCAATACGAGAGTAAAACTGACCTTGGCTCCTTGTCTCTGCAGACACAATAAATGTAAGTTTTGCCTAACTCTTGTGTTGAAGTTTTCTTCTTGCCATCTCTCATTATCTGTAGAGGCCCTGCTTTGGGGCCAAACAAAGCCAGATACATAAGAGAACAATTCTGAAAGATGACACTGTAGCAGTTTGAGATTATGAATTCCAAAAATGAGAGTTTATGTTTGTAAACTGGTCTGTTCGTCTGGGCATGATACTCTTTGACTGTATTAGATTCAGTTAGATGCTTTTGATTAAATTATGTCAAGATTAGGGCTTTGTTTTTACCACATCATTAAGACTTACAGGGTTTAGTTCCTGTCCACCTTGGTCAATCTAGCACACATGGAATTAGACACACAGGAGAAGAACATAGGGGAATAGAGACTTCTCATTAGACAAGATCCTGCAGATCTGGTAAGAGAGATGAGACTCATAGTCTATAGCTGACCTTGTGAAGAGAACAGAGCAGCTGAACCCAGAAAGAAATGAGCCCTGGGGAGAGACATCAGCCTTTAGCCAGCCTACAGTTGAGATTGGAAGAAGCTGGGTACATTGAGCTTTAAGAGGGAAGAAGGAAGGCTGAACCGTAGCAGACATTGCTCTCCATCTTGTTCAACACGTGATGAATGACTTTGGGTGAGAAAGCACCTCTTATGGGTTTCTTGAGCTGACCTCTTTAGGGATTTGTGACTGTAAGTTTCTACCCCAAACAAATATGCTCTATAAAAGTTAACAGATAACTGGTACTTTGCATCAGCACCCCTTTTGGTTGAATAATAAAGCATGTTATATAAAATTCTAAACAGCTAAAATTAATCTATGGTCATATAAGTCAGGAAATTGGTACTATCTACTGTCTCAGTTTTCTAGGCTGCTAGCCACTATACAACAGATTAGCTTAAACAAACAAACAGCAAACAAAAACAGGAATGTATTAACTGCTTTCAGAAGCCAGAAATCCAAATCAAGGGGTTGGCTAGAAGACTTGCTTCCTGCTGGAGTCCTTACCTTTCCCAACACGTGGCAATACACTCTCCTTTCTCTTCCAGGTTCCATCGACTTCTAGCGTCTAGCTTCTAGCTTCTCTCTGTAGTTTTCTCTTTCTCTCTGTCAGAATTTCTTCTGTGGTAGGGAACAGTCCTAGCATGCCCTTGTACCATTCCCTGCAACACTCAAATGCATCCTGTGATCAGGACCAGATGAGTGGACCTGGTAAGATAGAACACAACCCCCAATTACATAAAGGAACTGCCGGACATTCCTTCCCCTATTGTCCTGAGCATATGAAGATTTCAATGGGGACAGCCTGATTAAAGTGGGTATTTTTTTTTATGGCATCTGGTTCACACAGGTAGTCTCTTTGTCCCTGGTGGGAAGAAGGCAGGGATCCCCAATACGACATACATACAAGTGAGGGGTGCTGTGAATAGAAAATCCCCCTACGGCAGCCATGGATTGAGCCCCTTTGCGATGAGAAATTGGCACCCACTAGTGAAGCTCACTTTCTCTATGTTTTTCCATCCAGTCCTTGTGAGTGGCGCTTCTGCTGATGACCCCAACACCTGCAAGCCATGTGGGTGGTTCCCCTAGTTCCTGATGGCAGGCGTTGTTATGTTCTTGCCACCCTTCACAGAGTGAAACTCCACACCTAGAGGTGGTAATAAATTCTCTGATTGACACTTCAGTTTACAAAGCACTCTAGTAATCTGGATTAAAGCCAACCTCTTTCAGTAGGCCCACAATTTAACTAAAAATAACATCTTTAAGAGATCCTATTTACAATGTGTTCACACACATAAGGGTGCATGTACATGTAGACTAAGTACATGTATACATAATTCAATCTACCATATCTAGGGAGAAGAGTTGGTATATTAATTACTGGGGTCACTGAGATGCTGATAACATTTCATTTTTTTATCTTTCCAGTGGTTGTTGTGTTCTCTTTGTCTTAATTTTCTGTCCTCCAGATTATTCATTTTTAGTATATATGTAGTACTTTAAGTGAAATTTTTATTTAAATTTCCAGGCATTACTGAATAAATTATAATATAAACTATATATATTTTTTGTTTAATTCAATAATATTTATGCCCTAGACTTACAGAATAGATCTCCCTTCTTTCTAAATAGTTTTTTTCCCCTTATCTTGCTTTTAAGAAAGAATTGAAAGCAGTAAACTAGTCCTAACTATCTTATCATTTTATCTGTGATTTTCCTACTTAGTTCTTAATGTAACTCTGGGAAGTAGGTATCACTAACCCTCTACATAAATGATGAAAATGGGATTTATAAAAGTTGAGTAACTTGTCTAATGCTGCATAGCTTATAAGAGTCCTATCTAGTATCCATATTATATTCTGATCAGCTTGGATCATCTCTTTTTTAAATATATATCCAGCAGACTTATGTTTGGAACAAATACTAAAAATATTTGGAATGACTCTCAGAAGTGAAATTCTCTTGCACACTTATGGAAAGACTTTGTGTCTTTTTTTATGTGTGTGGAAATAATATTCTGAATTCAATACCAGGATATCTTGCAAAAATAATGTTTAAAAGTTGCATGTATGTTTCAGATTAGGAGGTAACTGTATATTTTTAAATAGCATTCTAGTATCATTTAATGCATGGCCTTTCTGTTTATACACTTTTTCTGGTTGAATATACTGCAGTTTTGTCCAATTAGTATCAAACAAATTTAAACTTGGCCTTCAGGCTTTGTGGAACTGGACTATATCTGATTAATCTGCACTCTAAGTTTGTTGTGGGAAGGTTTAAAAACTGTGGTGTTTAACAAGGCCCCCTTCTTTTGATGGGCTCTGAATTCCAATGCTAGTTCCTCAAACCTGTGAGACTTTCAGGAACTCTGCTTAACTTCATAGCCCCTAGGTTGCCATTTTTTGCTCATCCTTCTGCCACTTGAGAGCACTCCAGTATAGGTAAAAGAGGAAAAATGGTACCATACTTAGGTCTCAGAGCTTCCATTCCTTCCTGGATCTTGAATTTGAAGTCTGACTGCTACAGTACCTCTCTGATGACACCACAGATTCATTTTTACACTAAAATGCAAAATGCCCAGTCCCCTAAACACTAACCTAACCCCAAGTAGAGTTAGTCTGAATTGGGCTAGTATGTCATTACCAGAAACTGTCCTACTGTTACCAATTCATTAATGATTTAATAGGATTCAAGTAAAATAATAATGTAGTAATGAAAATGTATTATTTAGAATGTAAACCAAGTTAGTCAGCAAGAAGAAAAGATACAAAAAGAACAGCTTCTTAAGATGTGGAAAGCTAAGTGAAAAAATTGGTAATAAAGGCTTCTAATTTAATCTCTGACCTATTAAAATATTAAGACTTTAAAAATTAATATTATAATCATATATGCGTTTTTCCTTTTAATAAGAGCTGAAAATGGTTTATGCACTTGCATCATTAATGCATAATAAGACCCTGCCCCCTCCCCTGCTTATTTGACAGAATAGTACCTGTAGAGAAGAGTTAAACTAATAACGTTTTATCCTCAGATATATGCTGCATCTTTGGCTACATTTCAGGACAGAACAATAAAATGTAGAAAGAAAAAAAGTAATGAATATATTTTTTGCAGGCAATGTAGTCCTAGTGGAAATTACTTTAGCCTGAGGAAATATTGCAGAATTAAAAAGATAGAAACCTAAGAGCCCATGCTGTCTTTTGAGTGGATGTTTCCCACTCCAGCATGCTTATGGTAAACAACTGCCACCATGCTCTTAGCTGTGAGTGGGGGAGAGCTGGGGGCCTAGAATAGAAAGCTCAGATGTATTTTCTATGTTTCTTTTCAGAAGCACTTAAACTAAATCATGTAACAATTTATGAAAACAGGAAGGTATCTACTTTTGAGTACCTAAAAAAAGTGATTTGATTTGAGATTTAAGATTATATGTATTTTTATAGTTTTGAGTAATTACTCAGGGCCATTCATTCGGCTAAGCACTTTAAATGTCATTCCTCATTCTGTCCTCCATAAACCATTTGATGTAGGAAGCATATTAGCCCTGTATTGCAAAGCAGAATACTAAGACTTAGAAAGGATCACTATCTTCTACAGGTTTACAAAGGTAGTAAAATTCGAACTCAGGCAAGTTTCAAAATTTTGCCCACCTGGTCTCTGAAACCTATAGTGTTCATGATTATATTATTTTGCCATTTTAAATCACATTAATCCATAAAATAGATTAAAAAAATAAGTAAATCAACACATTTCCTTATTAATTTTAAAGACTATTTTTATTACCATAAGTTAAAAAATGCTTTAGTTGATAAAAATGGAAGAATAATTTTGTGCGACTTGAGTACCCTGCAATAGGAAAAGTTCACAAAGAATCATGGTTCTGGGCTATTCCAGTGGAAGGAGTTTAATTTATTCAAATCCTGCTATAATTGTTTCAAAAACTAAATGAAAATAGAATCATCTATTATCACATAGGAGGATTAAACCCTAAATTGGATTTCAGAGTTTAAGATGAAAAAAAAAATGAGCTAACCTCATAAATGGCTTAAAATTGAACTTTATCTTCCTGTATGGAACAATAACTTTAAGAGATTTAGAGGAAGAATGAGTCCTGTAAAAACAATAAAGTGGTATAGTAATACAAATGGCAGTTGTATAAGCAATTTAAATCAAATATTCTATTCTACCCTTTACCTAATATTTCTATGAACTATGATAAATTTTATAATCTTACAGTAAAATCCACTTTGTATAGTTCTAGGATAAATGCTAAAATTATATGTGCACATATTACCATAATATAAATAGTCGATTTTCTTAATTTAGAAAAACAATGGTAGTATGTTTTGTTTTAAAAATTATGGGCATTTCCACCTAATATGGAAGGGAGAAAATAAATTAATTCCCCTAAGGGTAATGTCCTGGACAGATTTCCCTGCTCAAAAGGAGGAAAAGCCTTTGTATGATTTCTGGTTTGGGTAGTTATTTAACAGTGCTACTTGACAAAAATTGAAAGAGATTTAGCAGAAGTCCACAGGTAGAGTGATTTCGCTCAAACTATAAAGCATGGGAATTGGTCAGTGTTTATTGACCAGGGGAAGTTGTGCCCTTCCACCTCTACCCAAGGACATTTGATATAATCTGGAAAGCGTTTTTGGTTGTCACAGCTGTGAGGGGCTTGCTATTGGAATCTAATTGGTAGAGACCAGGGATGCTGCTAAACATCCAAGAGTGCACAGGACAGCCCCTCACAACAAAGGATTATCTGACCAAACATGGAATGGCTGAGGTGAAGAAACTTTAGCCTCAGGAGTGGAAGTCACCAGGTTCCATTCTGGTGCCTCCTGAAAAGGAGATGAACAGACACAGAGAGCAGACAGCAAGCTCAAACAATGGCGGTGAGGGGATGGGGCCCCAGAAAAATAAATAATTAAAATAAATCTCTCTAGAAATTGATTTAAAAAACACAAACTTCAGCATAGATGATTTTGCATTTCATTATTCCTATAATTCTTTCCTGAATAACTGGACTTGAATTTGAGGGAACGCTTTACATATAGTAATACAACTAGGCTATTAATCATAGGATTTGACAGCCTGACCAACCTCATGAACCACCATAGGTTTTCCTCTGGGGTTTTTGTGCAGGATTCCAAAATGCATAGAACACAGTTTCATTAGGGTCAGCACCTTTATAACATTAGGGAATATATGCTTTTTATGTGACTAGAAAACTGAAAGTGGCATCTCCCCAAAATATATTTACATTAAGAAAGTAAATGTTAACTTTCTAATTTATACTCCCATTTCCCAATTAAGGAGGAATTCATGTAAATTCATCTAATCCGTTCCCATATTAAAATGTTTGAGACTCATGCACGTATGTCCTCAATGTATCTTTGATTAGAACTCACTTGGTATGCTTTAAAAAAAATTTTTTTTAAAGATTTATTTTCCCCCTCCCCCCCCCTCCTCCTCCCGCCTTGCTGTTTTTGCTGCCTGTGTCCATTTGCTGTGTGATCTTCTGTTATCAATTTCTCTTTTTGTTTTCTCTTCTCATTTTTTCTCCTCTAGGATTCACTGGGATTCGATCCTGGAGACCTCTGATGTGGAGAGAGGTTCCCTGTCAATTGTGCCACCTCAGTTCCTGGTTTCAGCTGTGCTGCACCTTCACTATCCCTTTCATCTCTTTTTTGTTGCTGTCATCATCTTGCTGCATGACTCACTTGCACAGGCACTGGCTCACCATGCAGGTACTCGGCTCACTGTGTGCGCATTGGCTTGCCATGCAGGCACTTGCATGGGCACTCAGCTCACCACACAGGCACTCAGCTCACCACACAGGCACTCATGTGGGCACTTGGCTTGCCACATGGGCACTCGGCTCACCATATGGGCACTGGCTTACCACACAGGCATGCTTTCTCTTTTTCTTTTTCACCAGGAGAACCCAGGTCCTCCTATATGGTAGGTGGAGGCCTTATCATTTGAGCCACATCTACTTTCCACCTGGAATACTTTTAAAAATGCATGTGTCCAAGACCTATACTAGAGATCCTACAATTTATTAATATTACCTAACACCAAGGAATCTGTATTTTAACAAGACTCCATATAATTCTAATGTAGACAGTTTACCTGGAATCCTGTTTGAGGAAATGAAATGGAATCCCATTGGAACCAGCAGCTGTGGTTGCATTTTAAAGAACAATTTATAAGTATTAGCCCAAAAATCTGTGATATAAAATGTCAAGGCTAAATGTAGATGTGTGATCCAGGACTTACAAAGTACAAATAAAACACGATAAAGTGAATCCTATAGCTTTAGATCAATAAATATTCAAATATTGTCACCTCAAGGACTTCCAGAACTTAGCCTCATATCTGCATAGACTGATGCCCCAAAATCATTTTGGGGGAATAGAGAAATGAGTGAATGATAGACTAGAGGATAGATGTGCATTTATGTTTCATTCCATTCAGACAGAGTGTGCAGTAATAAGCAAGAAAAAAAAACAAGGAGGACAGATATATGGGAAATATTTGTGATAAAATGGGTTCATTATCAGAAAAATAAATGAGAAATGCAAATATATCCAATACTTAAGATAAACTTTTCATCTTGCCTCTTCCAGTCAAGTTCAAGTTGTTTGATAAAGTCTTGGTTTGAGCCATTTCATATAATTTTCAGAGACTCAGAAGAGTATGTGCTCCTCAGAAATACAATGAAAGGGAAAATAACTAGTGAACATCTTTGAATCCAGTGCCTTTTGGGGAATTGTTGAAAGGAATTGAATAAGAAAAGTGAAAACAAGGGTACAAGGATAAGGACCATGAAAAGTGTGCCAGGATACAGTTCTCCCTATATTTTGTACCCATTGCCTAGCTCTATCCTTACTTATGGTGAAGATGTGGGTTTTTAAAAGTTTTGTTTTTGTTTTTATTGAAGTATATCGCTCATCCATAAACATACATAAACAATAAGTGTACAGTAATAGTTGTGAACTTACAAAACAAACATATAGCATCATACAAGACTCTCACAACTCACCCTACCACTAATAACTTGCATTGTTGTTAAATCTTTTTAACTAATCATTAAAGAGCATTGTCAAAATATTACTACTAACCAAGGTGTTTTCCCCAACCCCCCATTATTATTATTATCTTTATATCATTTATATATGAACATACATAAACAGTAAGTGTGTAATAAAAATTGTGAACTTACAAAGCAAACATGCATAATATCATACAGGGTCCTATACATCAACCCTCCACCAACACCTTGCATTGTTGTGAGATATTTGTTACAAACTATGAAAGAACACTGTCAAAATCTTACTACGAATCATAGGCCTTATCTTACATTTGGTGTGTTTTTCCCTAAACCCACCCTATTATTATTTTTTAAATATATTTTTTTATGACAGAAGTTGTAAAGGTATAAAACAATCATGCACATGTGCAGAATTCCCAAACAATACCCCTCCATCAACACACCACACTGTGGTAGAATATTTGTTACAAATAATAAAATATCATCCGATTGTTACCATGTCCATAATGTACATTTGGCACACATTTTCCATATTGTTCCATTATCAACACAGTACGTATTTGGCATAGATGCAAGAATATTATATTACTGCTAACCACAGATCATAGGTCACTTCAATTGTATCTTTCCCATGCTTCTCTACATTCTCACCACCCTGAAATAGTAATGTACATTTGCTCTAGCTAAAAAAGGACACTCTTGCATCTGTACTACCCAACCACAATTCTCATCCATCTCTTGGTTTACTGTGCTGTTCTGTTCCTAGAATATTCTCCCGTATTCTATTAATTGGCATTTATGTACCTAGATTACCATTTTCAGCCATATCCCCATTTATAAATTACCTGTTACTATGTGTTAACATTCACTCTATACATTTCCACAGTTTTACAGTGAAGCCAATTAAAACTTCTGCTTATATTAAATATCAGTAATCCATTTCAGTCCTCCTCTTATCTCCTTTAAGAATCCACCACCTACCACCAGTTCTTGAAGCTATTTTCCTACAATTTCTTCTTGAAGTTTTATGGTTCTTGCTTTTATTTGTAGGCTTTTGATCCATTTTGAGTTAATTTTTGGATAAGATAGGGGTCCTGTTTCCTTCTTTCAGCTATGGATATCCAGTTCTTTCAGCACCATTTGTTGAATGGACTGTTCTGCCCGAGCTGTGTGGATTTGAGAGACTAGTCAAAAATCACTTGACCATACATGTGAGGGTCTGTTTCTGAACCTTAAATTTGGTTCCATTGGTCTATGTGTCTGTCTTTATGCCAGTACCATGCTGTTTTTACCACTATAGCTAGGTAATATAATTCAAAGTCTAGAGAAGAGAGTTCACTTTTCCTTTTTAAGGTGTTTCTGGCTATTCAGGACCATTTACCCTTCCAAATAAATTTGATAATCATGTTTTTAATAATAAAATAAAATGCTGGTGGACGTTTTATTGGCATTGCATTGAATCTGTGTATCAATGTGAATAGAACTGACATCTTAATGATATTTATCCTTCCAGTCCATGAGCATGGAATGTTCTTCCAGTTATTTAGGACTTTTTTGATTTCTTTTAACATTGTGTTGCAGTTTTCTGAATACAAGTGTTTTACATCATTGGTAAAGTTTATCCCTGACTATTTGAGTTTTATCTGTCATATTTTTTTTCACCACTCTTTTGACACTTTTAGGTACTTTTATTGATATAATCTTCATTTCTAGACTTTTGTTCAGGCTTCTGTCTCCTTTCTTTTCTTTTGTTGCTCTAGCATACCCTTTAGAATTTCCTGAACATCTGGCCTCTTGGTTAGAAATTCTCTCAGTTTCTGTTTATCTGTGAATATTCTAAACTTGCCCTCATTTTTGAAAGACCAGCTTGCTGGATATAAGATTCTTGGCTGTAAGTTTTTCTCTTGTAGTATCTTAAATATATCATACCAATATCTTCTTGCATTTATGGTTTCTGGTGAGAAATCAGCACTTAGTCTTATTGGGTATCCCTTATATGCTATGGATTGTTTTTCTCTTGCTATTCTCAGAATTCTCACTTTGTCTTTGGCCTTTGACATCCTGATTAGTTGTTCTACTCAGATATTTTCAGATGGGAGTAGGTTGTGCTTCTTGGACATGAGTATCTATGTCCTTCCATAGGGTTGAGAAATTTTCTACCATTATTTCTTCAAATATTCCTTCTGTCCCTTTTCCCTTCTCTTCTCCTTCTGGGATATCCATGTTACGTACATTGGCATATCTTTTGCTGTCATTTAGTTCCCTGAAATCTTGTTCAACTTTTTCCATTCTTTTCTTCATTGGTGTTTTTGTATATTCACTTTCAGAGGCCATTTCTTCAAGCACACCATTCCTTTTCTTCTGCCTCTTCAAATCTGCTATTATACGATTCCAATGTTTTTTTTTTCTAATTTAATTTATTGTGTCTTTCATTCTCATAAGATCTACTCTTTTACTGTGTATGCTTTCAAATTCTTTGTGCTCATCCAATGTATTCAGTATCCTTAATCTCTTTAGCCATCTCATTGAATTTATTAAGGAGATTTGTTTGAACATCTGATTCATTGTCTCAACTTCTTTATATCATCTGGAGACTTATCTTGTTCTTTTAACTGGGCCATAGCTTCCTGTTTCTTGGTGTGGATTTTAATTTTTTGTTGGTGTCTTGGCACCTGACTTACTAGAGTATTTATACTGGATGCAGTTTTCTCTTTAGTTTAGGGCTTCCTGCCCTTTCTCCCTTGCTGGTTGTGCAATAGGAGCCAAGAATGTAGTTGATGCTATAAGCTGTGGAGGCTCAACCTGCCCCATTGCCTCAGGGACTGATGAAGCGTCTCCCAACTTTCTCCTTTGCCAGGGGTAGGAACAGAGTCACAGCTGTGTGGAATAATCCAAATCATGCAGGTCTAGATGCTAGTTGCCCAGAGAGACTGATGAAGCTTCATGTCCCTTTCTCTCCTGCCTTGGATGGAGATGGAGTTGCAGGTGTGGGCAGCAACCTATGCAGTGTGAGTCTAAGATGACCATGGTTGCCCTGATAGACTTCCTATTATCCAGCCAAAAGTACCTGCAGTTACCTGGATAGGTTGCTGCAGGACTTGTCAGGCCCCTCCTTGCCAGAGGTGGGGCTGAAGACTCAGCTAGGGCTGTAGGCTGATCTGGGTGAAAGAAACTGGTTCCTACCATCAGTGTGATTTTTGACCATCCTGCTTTCTCTTCATACTAGGGGCAGAGTCAAAATAGTGGCAACCAGCCTCTTTCCAACCTGGACAAGTTCAAACTTTAGCTGTTCTTAGGGTTATATTCTAGTCAGCCAAATCCACCAATCAGTAACTGAAATCGATGGCCAAATGTGTCTTCTTTCCCTATTTTTAGTAAATTGAGCTTCTAATTCCAGCTACAGAATAGCTCCAGGGGCAGCTTGTTCTGCCCAAGTAGGACAATCGTCAGCCTCCATGGTTTGGCTGGTAATTTCCCAAAGAGGCTGCCGCAAGTCCCCCGGCTTCCTCCCTGTCAGAAATGGGGCTTAGTCCTAACCTAGAGCTGCAGTCTTACCTGGATGGAAAGAAGCTAATCCCCGCCAGCACTATGATTTTGATACATCCCACGTCTCCTCTTGCCAGGTGCAGAGTTAAGATGGTGGCTACTGGTCTCCTTCTGATTGGGAAGGTTCAGACTTTAACTATTCTCAGGATTATGCTTTAGCCCACTGAATTTACCTATCAGCAGATGAATTTGGTGCCAAACCTTCTCTTCCTCCCCTGTTTTTGGGAAGTGGAGCTTTCAATTACAGCTGCAGAACAGCTCCAGAGGTGGCTTGTGCCTCCAGTGGAGGATGGGCACCAGCCTCCATGTCGTTGAGTTTTTATGAATCTTCTTTGCAGATTGGTAGTCTCCTCATTCTATTCCTGCAGGGATGATTCAAGATGCTCTTCTGGTGCCCTGGAGTCCCCAGACAGGTGCTTCAGCTAGCTCCAGATAGCTCTGGGTGTTTACTAACTGCCTTGTAGCAGGAACTGACTCTTGGAGCTCCATACTGTGCTGCCATCTTGCTAGTTCTCTGAAGATGTATTTATAAATGAATCCAAGAAAATACTATAATGGATCCATAATTAGAACAATCTTTTAAGAGATAATTCGTATTTACAAGTAAAGTTTTTCTTTGTAAGTAATGTACTATAGAAGGCAAAGTTCTAAAGAAATGGGAGAGTGTAGAAAAGATTGAAAAAACAAAAAAGCCAACTTAGTAAGAGATTTAAAATAACATGGGATTGTCAGCATTTAAGTGACAATGTGTCCATCTTTTGAATTCCAAGTGTATTCTGAATCAGCTACAAATACTACTGGTTCCTGTCTAATGATGGAATAAGTGTGTAGACTTTGTTCCAGTCAAAAGACTAGACGAGATCTAAAAGAACATAATATGCATTTGAAAATTGAAACATGCATATATGCACAAAAAAATGGTCACACAGACACTTGCTGCTGAAAAGACAAGTGTATTTCTGCATATAACTAAGTCCATGCATGTGACTATAGCCAATTAGAAATGGTTTCACATTCTCGGACACTCTCTTCTATTGTTAGGTGGGTTGTCTTATTCTCTTGTATCTGGGAAGACTCAGTAATTGCTCAAACAAAAGAGTACAATGGGAGAGATGTGCCACTTTCTAGGTATAGGCTTTGTAGCAGTTTGATATTATTGATGAATTCCAAAAAGAAATATTAGATTATGTTTGAAAACTGATCTTATTCTCCAGGCATATTAGATTATATTGGATTCAGAGGTTTACTTGACTAAGTAATCAGATAAACCTCTTGTTCCAGAAGGGCATTCAGTTCCCACCCCTTGGTGGGTGAGGACTCATAGATAAAATACATAGCAAAGGACAGAGTTGGAGGGTTTTTGATGTTAGAGTTTTGATGTTGGCGTTTGATGCTGAAGCTTTAAGCTGGAGCGCCAGGAAATAAACTCACAGAGGAAACAGAAGCAAGCCCCAGAAAGAGAGGAATCCTGAGCCCAGGAAAAAGAAGCTTGAGGAAGGGAAGAACCCAGGATGCCTGAACCCTCACAGACGTCAGCAGCCACCTTGCTCCAATGCATGGAAATAGATTTTGGTGACGGAAGTAACTTAAGTTTTATGGTCTGGTATCTGTAAGCTCCTACCCCTAAGAAATACCCTTTATAAAAGCCAACCGATTTCTGGTATTTTGCCTCAGCACCCCTTTGGCCGACTAATACAGGCTCTAAGAAACTTGTAACTTCTAATTCCTCTCACTTGAAACACTCTATTGGGGATTTCTGACCCAATACGTAAGACATTTGTCTATGTGGAGAACACTTTGTTGAAGAAGCCCTGCAGAGACCAGTTTTGTACTCACCTCTGCAGAGTGTCATATATGTAACTGAAACTGTCTTGGACACTCCAGATTCAGCCCATCCACTAGCTGAACACTACAGAGGAATATTCACTGACACAACTTGTAGCAAGAAGAATCTTCTACTGTAGCAAAAAAAAAAAAAAATTCTTCTCACCTAAGTTGCTCACACATAAAAATTGCGAGATAAAGTTTTTGTTTTAAGTCATCATGATTTGCAGTATTTGTTACACCAGACTAGATAACTGGAATAGAGCAATTCCTTCTCTATATGCTTCTGAATGGCAAACGTCAGTTTCCTCAATTATTCATATCTATTTAGTGTGATTCATTTTCTGTGTAAAATTTACCAATGTGTGGAATTATATTTTGTTTAGTTATTTATTATCTCTTTTCTCCTGAAACTTCATGAAAATTGGGACTTCATGCGATGTGTTTACTTATATATACCAGCTCCTAGAACAATGCATGGGAAATCATAGAACTCAAAGTATTTATTGCTTTGTTGGAATGAGAAACTGGAATCATATTCTAGCAAATGGCATCAGAAATTATATATATGTTTATAATATTCTTAAAAATTAACTAAATGAGAACCCATTAAAGTATGTTCATAAAAACATCGAGTTCAGTCCCTGCCCTCATCAAAATGGTAGAGTGAGATGCTTCAGGGTAACATTCTCCCACAGGATCTTTGAACAACCAGCAAGAAGGGACACAAATATCTTTGAGTATTGGCTCTGGCCAGACCAAAGCAGAGGAAATCAGACTGAAAGAAAGACCTCCATAGAAAAGTGCACCTATGAGCATCATCTAGTGGCCAGTTTGGAAATTGCATGGACAAAAACTAATCCTAAGAGAAAAATATATGCCCCATGAATGAGACCCTGACATGATTTTAATAATTTAAGCTGGGCAATTTTAAAAACTTAGAATAAGTTGAACCAACTTATTGGTTCAGTTGCATGAAAAAAACACACAATAAGCAAGAGAGAGAAATTGGCCATCAGAGTAAATTGACCAACACATTCAGATGCTTAGACAATAGCAAAAAATTACAAGCCATACTAGGAAACAGGAAGAGATGGCCTAGACAAAGGAACAAACCAAATATCCTGAAGAGATACAGGATTTAAGATCATTAATCAATAATAATCTCCCAAATCAGTTCAAATAATTGAAAGAAAATATGACAAAAGAGACAAAGGATATTAAGAAGACACTGGGTGAACATAAAGAACAATTAGAAAACTTTCAAAGAAAAGTAACAAACCATATGGAAATGAAAGACATGATAAATGAGATAAAAAAATATATTAGAGGCACATTCAAGCAGATATGAATTACTTGAAGACAGAGTTAGTGATTTCAAAGACAGAATGTCTGAACTGGAAAAGACATGAGAGCAGAAAGAGAAGAGAATGGGAAAAATGGAACAAGGTATCAGAACTGAATGACAACACAAAAAATGTGAACATATGCATTATTAAGACAGCATGGTACTGGCATAAATACAGACAAATTGACCAATGGAACTGAATTGTGAACCCAGAAAAAGATCCTCACATCCACATATACATTGAAATGATTTTTGACAAGGTGGTCAACTGTTCCCAGCTGAGCCACAACAACCTATTCAACAAATGGTGCTGGGAGAACTGGATAGCCGTACCCAAAAGAAGGAAGGAGGACTCCTGCCTCACACCTTCTACAAAAATTAACTCCAGTTGGAGCAAGGACCTAAATATAAAAGTGGCAATCATAAAACTTCTAGAAGAAAATGTAGGAAAATATCTTCAAGATACTTTCTTGTGACCCTGTAATGCAATTACTAGGTATATACACAGAAGAACTGAGAGTGGTGACAAGAACACATCTGTACACTGATGTCCACAGGAGTGATTGCCAAAAGTTTGAAACAATCCAGGTGTCCATTAATTGATGAATGGATAAAATAATTGTGGTGTATACACATGATGGAATATTATGCAGCAGTAAGAAGAAATGTTTTTGGTCATGCCCAGTGAAAGTCAGTCTGCTTCTTTATCACCTTTTGGGCTTCCAGGGGTGAATAATGAGAAATAAAGTGAAAGTAGAAATAAAAAAGAACGTTCTGAGAGGACATCAAAAGAAGAGAAGAGAGAGCTAACACAGACTTGGGGGATGGCTACCTCTGACATCACAACCTTCCAGTACAAGAACATCCCTGACTATCTCAGGGACAGAATCATTATTCTCTAAGTGCCAAGTCAACTGTGCTTTGGTGCCAAGATTTGGCAAGATTGCTAAAGTGCCACATGTCTGTAGGACTTACAGCACCATCAAACATCTGGAGCCTTGCTTAAGAAGACAGGGAAAGGAAGGCAAAAAGATGTGGTTAACTTTTGGCATGCCCAAGGCAAGCTGGATGCACAAAAAGAGTCAGTGTGGCTCTTATACTTTGACCTGGGGCTATTCTCCAAACTCATTGAATGGATAAGCACTGAAGGATATCACTTGCACAGGTAATTTGCAAAGACTGAAAAAAGTGTTTCCTTTCCTTCCCCATTTCTTATGCGTTTTCTGCTGGCATTCAAGGAAATTTCTTTCATAACATTGACTGGATACAATCATAAGGATTAGATGCCTCATAGTCTAATTCCAGTGATAGCATACTAAATTATCCAGGTTTCAGCAAAAGATGACAAAACATCAAAAAAAAAAAAAAAAAAATAGGAGGTGGTGACCCTGCAAAGGAGAAAATTAAAGCACTAGAAACTACATATGAGGAGGAACAGAACTGGGACATATCAGAAAAAGACTTTTAAAAATTGTCCTAAATATGGTTAAAGGGGTGAAAGAAGGCATGGGCAAAGAACTAAGAGTAAATCAGGAAAATGACAGATAAAAACAGAGAATATCTTTAGAGAGAGGAAAGTTATGAAAAGTAACTAAATAGAGATGAAAACCTCAGTAATCAAAATTTAAAATTTAGAGGAGTTTAACAGCAAATTGGACCTGGCAGAAAAGAGAATCAGTGAATTTGAAATAAAGCAATTGAAATCTTCCAGCCTGAGTAGCAGAGGAAGAAAGGATGAAGAAAAGTAGACATCGCCAGAGGAAACTGTGGGATACCATTAAATGTACCAACATATGCTTTTCAGGAGTCTCAGAAGGATAAGAAAAAAGAGTTAGGGAGAATATTCAGAGACATATTGGCTGAAAATTTCCCAAATTCAATGAAAGACATGAATATACATATCCAAGTCACTGAATGAGCTCTAAACAAAAATAATCCAAAATAGACCCAACTGTACTTAAGGTCGATTTATAAGGGAATATCCTTGTTCTTATGAAATGTGCATGTCATTATTAAGTGTCAAGTAGTATGATATGTGCAATCTACTTTCAAATGTTCAGAAAATGGGTTGATAAATAGATAGGTGGATAAATGGATTGATAAATTAATAGATGAAATTAAGTTATGGCAAATGTGGCAAAGTGTTAAATGTTAAATTTGGTGGATGAGATTATCTAGGGGATGGGGTATTTTAGAGTTCTCTGTATGGGGTTAGTTTCTTTTTTTAACTTTCCTGTAAGTTTGAAAGTATTTCAAAATAAAAAGTTTTAAGTGAAAATAAAGTTTTAAATGAATCAAGTTCAAGTTCACTTGAAAATAAAATGTTGAACAGTATATATCATTTCTTTGTAAGTTCTTATGGCTAGAACATACCTTAAGGAGATGGTAAGTGAGGTATTTGTCAAAATGGTAATTTAAAAAGACAGTTCTAATCATGACAAAAATGTCTTGATGTCAACCAAAATGTTGTGAATGGTATTTTTAAAGGACCTTATTGAAATTCATTTTTCCCTTTTATTGCTCTTTATGAAAGCAATAATTTTTATTATTTTGCTAAAGAATTCTTCAAAGAAATAAGAAATTTAAGAAAATATTTAATAGGATTAAAGGAACAGATATCAGGAAGTATCCATTTGAATTCCTTTCAACACAAAAGTATCGTGTGATTAATCACTTAAAAGTTTCAGACCTCAGTAGTCTTAAAGAGTAGCTTTAAGTGGAGCTCTAACCTCTTAAAAATCAGTTTTAGAGGTAAATCAATCTTGCACAACACACAACAAACATATTTATTTCCTAAAAACAAAAACAAAAAAACCACAACAATCTAAATCCTTAAGTGTAATAGTGTTCCAATATTCAATTCAAGAAAATTCTTCAGAGTGATCCATAATAAAATTAAGCAATAACAGGATTGTAAGCAAAATAACAAAAAGAAAAGAAAACATCAATATCTGAGTCTGTATTAGAAATAAATTCTAGTTATAAATGAATTTTAAGTCTTGCCTTTCTAACAATTATAAATATAAGACATAGTAGACTGTGATACCATTTTTTGGCTCTAAATTTAGGAAGGTATAATTATAAATTTAGATTTCCCCGTGTTAAGACTGTGAACTTGGCAGTTTAAAGTTTCTCTAATCTCCTTATTCTTCGTCTGTAAAATCAAAGTTACAATTCCTGGCACAAGGGATGCAATTAGGAATTTTGATTATTTTTATTAATGCTAAAAATAAAAATTATTACCTGAAAATTTTCAAATTTATTCATCTGAGATCTAATTAAAGTTATTCAGTAATGAAAAGAAAAAGCAATGCAAATTGCATAAAGGTCTTGAGACCTGCTACTCATGCTGCCAACCACTTATTATTAGAATACAGATATTCATAATAGAAAAATCAGTTTTCAAGCCAATTTCTACATAATCATAAAATTAATTTTAGTCAAATAATATATTATGCATTTTGGCTCAAGATTTTAATATTAACCTTTGTTTTAATATATAAAATTTGAATTAGGAACTCTCTTGAAGGATATGACATATACACATGACTTTAAGCATTTCTTTAAAATATATATATCTTATTTTTTCTTGTTAAGTTTTAGCAGAAAATTTCATAAAATTAATAAAGAAATTTTCAAAGATTACTACTTCATATTTTCTTTATATTTCAGTTTTTCTACCTTAGTCTACCAAAGCTGTTCTACCTTTATGTTCCATGAAGCTTTTGTTGGTCACATATTATTTACTGTCACTTATCAGTGACACCATACAGGCTCCAACCAAATCATCATGAGAGGTTTAATAATTTCAGTTACTAGCCTGATTTTTGTGTGTGATATCCTACTATGCACATGCTTTTTTTCCCCTTCCTTGATGTATTTTCTAATTTTCCTTATTAGGGATTCATTCATGACATATACATTAGGGTTGGAGATGAAAGCATTTCTATTAAATATTTATGTATACTATAAATTTATATAAATCTGTCAAATTCAAAATCCAGGCTGAAGTTACAAGCTGTTATAAGCACTTATTCCTGATTTAAATTAGTGGCCATTAGTTATCTCAGAGAATGGTGATAGAATTAAATATTTTGTCTCAGAAATTAGCTAATACTATTTTATAAAATGTTAATGATGGTTAAGACACTGATGATGATGATATCTGATATGTTTTGAGTGTATTTCATTATGGATTGGCTATACTATTACACATACTTTACAAATAAGAAAACATGCTAGATAAATAACCTAAACCAAATGACACAGCTCTTAGGTTTCAAAGTTGAGAATTTCTTTAAATGCATACATTGAAAATTTTTAAAAAATGGGCATCTGATTCCTTGGTACTTTATTACAATCATTATCTACCCTACACTTTCAGCACTTTCAGGTACTCCCCTGTCAGCCCTAATGATTTAGATAATCCAGTTATATAACTACTCAGCACTTAGACCAAGCAGCTGAGAATAAACACAACCATGCTGACTGTTCTTGATTTAAATTCAATACCACAAATCTGAAGTAAGCTTTCCACATGATATCGCTACACCTAAATTACTTGTCCTTTCAGACTTTATCACACTACGTCTTCTTTCTTCAAAATCCAAATTCTCCTCTCCTGCTCACTCTGATATATATGTCTATATACATATATATATTAAAAAAATTTTAAGTGAGAGAAAAGGAGCAGTAAGAAAATACTATTCTCCAACTGCCACAGGTATGAAACCACCTTCACCTGTGCTTGTTTCCCATGTCTCCTTTTTTTTCTTCTAAGTTTCATAACTGACACGCAACCTAAGCGCCTAAAGAAAATTATTCACTTTTGCTCTGGATCCCATTTGCTTTTGCCTAAACAAAGATAACAATTACTATATAATCCTTTTTTTGCAGCATCACTTAATTTTTTTTTTCTTTCTCTACTGGATTATCCAATTCATTCTATAAATATAATAGCTCTCAGGTTTAAAAAGAAAAACTCCTTTCATTTCTTTGCAAAATTCCAATATTCTCATTTTCTTTATAGCAAAATTCATCTAAGTTTATTTCCTTACCACTACAACTTTTTCTTCCATTTCCTTTTAGTCTACTTCAATCCTCTGAAATTAATTTGTCAGGCTCACCAAGAACCTTCAGTTCTATAAATGTAATAGGCAATACTTAGGCCTCTTACTCCAACTCAACATCATTCACAAAAATGATCTTTCCTTGTTGTTAAATCATGTCTTCACTTGGAGTTGGGGGTACTATCTTTCTCCAATTTTCTTCCTACTTCACAAACTCTTACTATTTTCTTTTCTGGCTTCTCAATTTCCAAATGTAGATACTGGAATACTTCAGATCATGGTGCTGTTCATGTAACTTTTCTATCCATCTTCTTTATTTACAGAGATTATGAAATCCATGGCTCTAAATATCCTCCACGAAGGTGTGACTCCAGATTTATATCTCAGCACTACCACTTGCGTGGAAGTCAAGATTTATATATCAGAAGACCTGATGACTCCATTAGGATGTCCAGAAGAACACTCAAACTTCATATATCAGAGTTACTCTCTAGTCTTTCCTGAGTCATAATTGCTTTATCATTTACCCAAATGTTCAGGGGGAAAAAGCTGATTTCTTTCATCCCGCACACTGCTTATTTGATATCAGCAGCTGCAATATAAGACAGTTTCTCACTCCTTTAACTATTATCACCTTAGTCCTAGCAAACATAATCATTAACCTGAATTACTATACTAGCTTACTAATCTCCTAAATGGTTTCATTGATTCCTCTTACCTTTTCTCCCACACATGTAGATTACATTCAAATTATTGGTTCCAAGATTTATAGCTAGGTATTCATCTAAGTCTTCTACCTCTTCTTTAGCATGTCTTTTCTCTGTATAGCCCCACTCTTTTGTCCCTAACCAACCTGAACTTCTTACTGCTACTCAAATCCTTCAAGAGTTTTCTAGCTTCAGATTTTGCATTTGATATTCCCTCTGCCTAGAAGTCCATTGCCCCAGATCTCATAAGATGTGAATCTTCCCATTTTCAGATCACTGTTCAAATGCTACTTGTCGAAGTGATTTTTCCTGACCACCCCATCACTGCTTCTTCAGCATTCCTCTGTTCTGTTTTGTTTTGTTCACATTTGATATTTATTATGCCAGGTACTTGTTTATTGCTAGTCTACACCTATTAAAATAAGTTCTATGAATTCAGGGACTTATCTTATTCAATATTTTATCACCAGTAGCCGGAATAGTAGTCTCTGGGATGTTGTGGCAGTTTGAGATTATTTATGAATTCCAAAAAGAGAAAGACTATGCTGGTAAACTACTCTGTTCTTCTGGATGTAATATCCTTTGATTGTATTAAATTCAGTGAGGGGGCCTCTGATTAAGTTTACTTGATAAAATCATTTTGGGCTTCTGATTGCACACATCAGTAAGGCGTAACACAGGTTGAGTCTCTGCCCCCTTGGTGGGTTCATATAAATGAACACTCCCTCAAGAAGACACAGGAAGACTGAAAGTGCTGTCATTTTTGATCCGGTGGACCCAGAGAGAGAGAAGAGCCATTAGCCTGATTGCTTCTAGTTGACCTTTGGAAGAGAATTGAGGCTGATACAGAAGGCATGGCAAGAAATGAGCCCTTATCCAAGGAAAGAAGAATATCATGGACAAGAAACTAGGCAGAGATCAGAGACAATCTTGCTTCAACATGTGGCAACTGACTGATGAGAAAGCAACCTTGAATTGGACTTTTTAGGGCCTTGTAACTGTGAGCTTTTACTCCAAATAAAAACTCTTTATAAATGCCCACAGATATCTGGTACTTTGCATAAGCACCCATTTGGCAGACAAACACAGAGATAATAGTGAAAAAGAAATTAAACCATTATTTCAACATAATTTTAACCATGTTTTAGTGAAGCAGCAGAATAAACAGAGCCTATATAAAGTTCTTCCATCTTACCCCAAATCTAAGACTAAAAACAGAAAGAAAAATAGAAATATGATTCAGGCTGTCATTAACAGGTATATAACTAAAAGTAAATAAGTGAGTTCATACTAAAAATTGCCTCTACTTAAGAACCTTCAGTACAGCTGAGGAGATAACCGTAAGTTAATAAACAAGAAAAAATCAAATCAAGAATTTTTCTTTTACAAAATAGATTATACTGATTATTTTTATATTTCAACAACTCTTTAAAAATGCTTAAAATGAATACAGAGAGAACTCAAATGTGTCATTTTTCATTATTAAATGGGATATATTCTTCTCAAATTCAAAAACATTCATCACAAGTTAACAGATTTTTTTTATAAGCTGTTGTTACCTATCTATTTTATTAATATTTAATGTTGAATGAGATAAGGTTCTTCTGAGTCTACCTTATATTTTGAAACATGAGATTTTAAAATAATAAATATGCATTTACTCTTCAATGTTGACCTACTAGGCAATAAAGAGACAGTAAGTTGTGACAAAAAAAAAAAAAAGAAAAGAAAACACACACACACAAAAACCTCTTCAACATAAACTGTATCATTTACTTTGTTTGCTGATGAGATATGTCAACACTTAGACAGTGAAGTGTGCCTAAATGGGTATTTCTGTTTAAATCAAATTCATCTTCTTCAGAGTTTATGTGTATATTCAAGAAATGCAATTGGATTCTCTTAGAGAACTAAAATCAGTTACCATTTATTTCAGGCAAAGAGGTAATCAACATGCTTCACTGGAGAAACTATTCAAGACTTGAGATTTCCTAAACTGTTTTTGCACAAACATTCTAAAACATAAAATATTAGAACATCTACTAAATTAATTTTAGGAGAAAATTATATTACACTCAATTTATGACTGTGGGTCTTATATGACTTATACAAACCTATTAAAAAAGAACCCTGATTCCTTGTGATCTATTAATTTAAAAAAATTAAAATAAAATAAAATGAAAAAGAACCCTGGAACATAAAAAAAAAAGAAAAGTAGATAAAATTCAGAAAAAAGTCATATAATCAACTCATAAATGGAATCTGTTTAATTTTCCAAATTCTCTTCTCAGAAAAAAAGAGAAAAACTGCATTATTCCAGAAAGACATAGTCAAAATCACATTGCTGTGTACATTCTAGTTGGCCAATCTCTCAACAAGCAGTCTTTTCCCCTTATCTACTAGCATATCTTTTACTAGCAATTTCTCTAGAGGAATATTTTCTTCAAGGATCATAAAAGTGGTACAAATGAAATTAGAATTATACCACATTTCCCCATAAATCCCATAAGATTGTGGATTGGATTGATTACTGATGTTAACTGATGACTTCTCAAAAATGCTAAAGCAACTCTATAAACTACTATGCCAAGTAGCTTCAGTGACCTAAAATTAATTATTGGCTCAGTTTTTATTCTAATATTCAAATGACCATGTTAGTAAAAATCCTTGAATTCCAACTTACTAGTCTATAATGAATAAATTCTATGCAAAAATCAGTCCTGTAATCTGATTTTAGATATCTGGGTTAATTCTTAGAAAAGATTTCTAAGTATCCACTGTGTTTCTTACTTCCCCAATTCTCAGTTACCTTTGCCATAACTAATTGCAACCCCTTCATCATCTCCCATACTTAATAGCTTTTTATCTTTTTCTCTTACTTCTCAGACTCCCACATTACAAGTGTGTCATTGCCCTGTTAGGTGTCTGATTAAAATATACATTTCCTATCATTTATCAAGTATCTGCTATTTCCAGAAACTGCCGGGCTTTCACAAATCCATTTCATTTTCATAATAATTATGGATATTTAATACTCATTTTACAGTTAAGCAAACTAGCAACCAATGAAATTTATAGGAAAAAGAACTAGATTTTCCACTGTTAAAAAAGTATTTTATGGTTATAAAAGTATTGTTACTTAATGCAATATGTCCATAGAATTTTGGGAAGCACAGAAATTAATAAGATATAAATGAATTCAGATAAAACAATCAACCTATTCAAATCCCACATAATTTCTGTGCGGATTAAATTATAATTGCTCTAAAATTTTTAAGTAGATCCATCAAGTCCTTACATTTGAACACGAAATAGTCCCACTTCAAAGGCTTTAGATATTTCTTGGTTATAATTTATACATCAATAATTTCTCTTAGGAATTTCATTCCAAAAATTTCCAACTACCTGCAAAATAGTTCTTTAGGGTTGTCAAACAAAACAAAAACAAAAACAAAATCCCAACAATTCAACGTGTTTAAAACCAAATTCATGACTTACCCACCCACCAATTTTTTTTGCTGTACTTATTTCTTATAGCATAATTCCAAATACTAAGACTCAAAACTTTTGTTATCAACACTGACTTCACTTGTTTCTTCATCAGAATTTATTTCATATGTTACATTAGTTCTTTCATATATTTCCCTGTTATTTTGGCATGTCTTCTTAATTGAAGCATTGCAATAAATTGAGTTATCTCCTTGTTCTCCATTCACCCAGATGTATCTACATGCATAGTAGACCTTTGAGCAAAATCCTGCCATGGTATCCATGGCATAGCAACTAAAACCCAAACCCCTAAGTTGGAAGGAATGTTTTTAAAGAACTTATTACCTACTAATAAATTAAAAAAGAAAAAATTTACACTTTCTGTTTTCCAGAAAACTTAAAATTGAGATATAACATCTTCTATTTCCAGACACTTTAAAATTATGATGTACAGGCAAGTAAACAAGTATATACATGCCAACAAGTAAATATGTATATACATGAGAATGTGAAATACTCTGTGATTGGAAAAAGAAATGTCTGTGGGGAAAGTAATACACAAAAATCAGAGTCTGGGGATGAGAGAACACTTCTAGTATAATAGAAAATTCTATTTTAATTGTGTATCAGATAGGTTTGTAAATATATGTATGGATATGTGTATATACAGAGAAAGAGATGGGCAAAGAGAAGAGACAGAGACAGAGGGAGATTAGTGAGGGAGGGATTGATCTCACCTTACACAATTCAGGGAGCTCATTTGGCAGTCTTTGTAAAGCTGTGTTTTGTAGGGGGAAAAAAGCTAATTTTAAAATAAAATTATTCAGTGCTCCCTGTTGAACATAATGGAATAGACTTCTTCCTCCCTCTCAGTATTTACATTAGAAAATGTGTACTTGTCCATTTTCTCTTAGTCCTTTTGAAATGCAATCAAGGGAGACATGGCCCCTATATCCTCGTTTGCTGGAAAGAGAGTATTATAAATTCAGGGTCTCCTGCCTCCAAATTTCAAACCTACCTCAGAATTACTTTGAGAATGTGTATAGTGGGTTGCATCCATGTAGCTACATCAAAAGGGTGAGCTCTCTTTCTGTCCTTGCAATTTCTTTGTGGATTGCTTATGATGCCTCACATGCTGTTTTAAAGTTAATTCAGTAATAAAACTGTTTTACTTTCTCTTCTACCTTTGAGGAAAGGTTTTCTGTGTTTCTTGTTAATTATATTTCCTCAAGTCTCTATGTTGAATTCTGATGCTGGAGGTTGAAGTCCACAGGTAGACAATTGGGAAGGAGGATGTGAAGTGTGAGAAAGCAAGAAATTCTAGAACTCCAAGGCAGGAATTGAAGCACATGTGAAGGAGCTAAGACCTGTGTCAGATTTTGCTACCTCTGGTTTGTTGTATGGGTATCCTGCAGAAGCTAAGGTCTGTCTTCACAGAGTTAACCCACATACCTTACCCAGAAATTTGGAGAAGATAAAGGAGAATCTAGGGGAAGATGACACCATTTCAGGCCTGACCACTTCCTCACTTCAAGGAACGAGCTAAGGACCAAGGTTTGTGAGCTACAAAATGGTTGCTGCTTGATTTCCGTTCTCCAAATCTTACACTAGAATCTCTTACAGCTCACACTATGTGAAAATACATAGGAAAGAGAATTCTGAAAATGTAGTTTAATGTAGAGATGTTGATCCATTACAAAGTGGCCAGAGTTGGGTCTTAAGATTGATTAAAAGTTAATCGGGGGGGGGGGGGGTGGGGGGAGTGAGGGTGGGTGGAGGGGTGTAACACAAGATGGCAGCCAGGTAAGGAGCTCTAAGAGCCAGCTCATCCTACAAGGCAGTTAGTAATCACCCAGAGCCATCTAAAGCACTTGTTTGGGGGCCCCAGGAGACCAGAAGAGCATCCTGCATCATCCTTCAAAGTATGGGAGAAGGTGCCCATCTGCAGTGAAGATTTGTGAATACAGCTCTCCATGATGTGGAGGCTGGTGCCCATGGCACAAGCTGCCTCAGAAGCTAGTCTGTGGCTGGAGTTAGAAACTCCCTTTCCCAAAAACAGGAGGGGAAGACATGGTGTGGCACCAATTTCAGCTGCTGATTAGTAAATCCAAGGAGCTAAAGTATAATCCTAAGAACAGCTAAAGTTTAAACCTGTCCAAGGAGAAAGAGGCCAGTAGCTGCCATTTTAACTCTGCCTTTCAGCCCACTGGAATTGGTTTTCTGAGGGCCTTTGAGTGCATATCCACCTCTGCCCCTCCATAGGACAGAAGGGGGCTAATGTTTCCTCAGCCTTTCAGGCAAATGCAGGTGCTTTTGGCTTTCACAAACCTGACTGTTGGGTACCTGTGGCTCCATCCCCACTCCCAACAGGACAAGAGAGGGACTGTGTTTGCCCAGCCTCTCTGGGTAACTGCAGGTGCTTTGGCCCACACAGTCTGTACTGGTGGGTACCTGTGGATCCACCCTCAACCCCCAATAAGAAAGGAGGGGTCTGGTGTTTCCACTCTTTTCCAGGCATTGACAAACAATTTTGGTGTGCACAAAACAGACTGTTGGATGCCTGTGGATCCAATTCCATGTCCTAATAGAATAGGAGGGGTCTGATGTCTCCATAGCCTTTCCAGGCAATGGTGGATACTTTCGGCCTACAGAGACTGAAATGATGGACATAGGTGGTTCTGTTCCCACCTCTTAAAGGGAAGAAGGGACAGTACTCCCTCAGCCTCTCAGGGCGACTGCAGACATATTTGGCCCACAGAGACTAGCTTTTGTGGCACTCCAAAGAGTCCATCCCCACCCCTGCTACATCAGTTTAAGTGGGCAACTGTGGTCATTTTGGACCCACATGGCATAAATTTCTGGCCACAACTACAGCTCCATCTCTGCCCCAGGTAAGGGAGGAAGGGGTGTGAAGCTTCATTAATTTCTCTGGGCAACTGCAGACAATGTTTTCTTGCATAACTTGGATTACTACACATGTCTACAGTTATGTCCCTACATCTGGCAGAGGAGAAAGGTGGAAGAAGCCTCATCAATTCCTGGGGCAATATGGGCAGCTTCTGCCTCCATGCCTTACAGTTATGTTAAAAGTGAAGGTGAGGTTTAGAATAGTCACAGATAAACAGAAACAGAGACTTTATAACAAAAAGATGGGCTTTGTAGGAAAATCTAAAGGGAGTGTTACAGATTGAAAAGAACAGACAGGAGAGAGAGGCTTGGAAGAAAGTTTAAAATGATGATTATGTCAGTAATAGTAACTAAAAGTGTCAAAAATAAAATGACAGTTAAAACACAAAGATCAAAATGGATGAAATAAGAACTGCCTTTACAGTAATAACATTGAATGTTAATGGATTAAACACCCAATAAAAAGAGGCTGGTGGAATGGATAAGAAATATGAACAATCTATATGCTGTCTGCAAGAGACTCACCTTACACCTCTGGATATCAATAGATTGAAAGTGAAAGATTGGAAAAAGATATTCCATTCATGCGATAAGCAAAAAAAGCTGGGATAGGTATACTTATATCAAATGAAATAGACATTAAAAGCAAAACAGTTTTTAGAGAAAAGGAAGGACATTATATAGTAATAAAAGGTATGATTCACCAGGAAGAAATAACAATCATAAATATAGATGCACCTAACCAGGATGCCCCAAGATACATGAGGCAAACACTGGCAAAACTGAAAGGAAAAATAGACATTTTACAATAATAATTGAAGACTTCAATGCACCACTCTCATCATTGGATAGAACATCTGGGCAGAGGATCAATAGAAAAACAGAACTTGATAATATGATAAATTAACTAAACCTAATAGACATATACAGAACATTGCACCCCAAAATAGCAGGATATACATTCTTTTCAAGTGCTCGTGGATCTTTCTCCAAGATAAATCATATGTTGGGTCACAAAGCTGATCTCAATAAATTCAACAAGATTGAAATTATACAAAGCAATTTCTCTGACCATAATGGAATAAAGTTGGAAATCAACAAAAGGCAAAAAAAGGGAAAATTCACACATATATGGAGATTAAATAATATAGTCTTAAATAATTAGTGGGTCAAAGAAGAAATTTCAAGAGAAAGCAATAAATACCTTGAAGTGAATAACAATGAAAAAAAAAACATGTCAGAACATATGGAATGCAGTGAAGACATTGCTGAAAGGGAAATTTATACCTTCAATGTTTAAATTTTTAAAAAGAGAGAGCTAAAATCAATGACATAACTACACAGCTGGTGGAACTAGAAAAAGTGCAGCAAACTAATCCCAAAGCAAATAGAAAGAATGAAATTACAAAGATCAAAGCAGAAATAAATGAAATTGAGAACAATAACAACAACAACAACAACAAAAACAGCAAGAAATAACAAAACCAAAACTTGGTTCTTCAAGAGTATTAGCAAAATTGGCAAACCCTTAGCTAGACTGACTATGAAAAAAAGAGAATATTCAAATAAATGAAATTTAAAAAATGAACATGGCAGCATTATTACTGACCCCAAAGAAATAAAAGATATCATAAAAGGATACTATGAACAACTTAATGCCAAAAAACTAGACAATGTAGATGAAATGGAAAATTTTCTAGGAAAGTACAAACAACCTACATTGACCCTAGAAGGAATAGAAGACCTCAACAAACCAATCACAAGTAAAGAGATTGAATCAGTTATCAAACTGCTTCCCAAAATGAAAAGCCCAGGAGCAGACAATTTCATGGGTGAGTGCTACTAGGTATTCAAAGAAAAGTTAATACCAATCTCACTCAAGCTCTTCCAAAAAATTGAACAAGAAGGAACACTACCAAACTCATTCTTTGAAGCCGATATCAACTTAATACCAAAGCCAAATAAAGATATTATGAAAAAAGAAAATTACAGGCCCATTTCTCTAATGAAAATAGATGCAAAATTCCTCAATAAAATACTTGCTAATTGAATCCAATTACACACTAAAAGAATTATTCATCATGATCAAGTGGATTCTATACCAGGCATGCAAGGGTGGTTCAATACAAGAAAATCTATCAGCATAATACACCACATTAATATATCAAAGAATAAAAATGACACAATCTTATTGATTGATGCAGAAAACGCATTTGACAAAATACAGCATCCTTTCTTGATAAAAGTACTACAAAAGATAGGAATTGAAGGAAACTTTCTCAACATGATGAAGGCCATATATGAAAAACCCACAGTTAACATTGTACTCAGTGGGGAAAGACTGAAAGCTCTCTCACTGATATCAGGAGCAAGACAAGAATGCCCACTGTCACTACTGTTGTTCAATATAGTCCTAGAGGTTCTAGCTACAGCAATGAAGCAAGAAAAATAAATAAAAGGCATCCATATTGGAAAGGAAGAAGTAAAACTTTCATTATTTGTAGATGATATGATCCTATATCTAGAAAAATCTACAACAAATTGCTAGAGCTAATAAACAAATTCAGTAGAGTGTCAGGATACAAGAGCAATATGCAAAACTCAGTGGTGTTTCCATATAATTGTAATGCACAATCTGGGGAAGAATTCAGGGGAAAAAATCCATTTACAATATAGCACCTAGAAGAATCAAAGATTTAGGAATAAACTTAACCAAGATTGTAAGGCACTTGTATTTAGAAAATGACAATGTATTCCAAAAAGAAATTTTAAAAGACCTAAATAATTGGAAAAACATTTCATGCTGACGGATTGGAAGACTAAATAGATTTAAGAAGTCAATTCTACCCAAACTGATATGCAAATTCAATGCAATCCCAATAAAATATCACCAGCATTTTTTAAACAATTAGAAAACACAATTATCAAATTTATCTGAAAGGGTAATAGGTCCCAAGTAGCCAGAAACATCTTAAAAAGGAAAATTGAAGTTGGAGAACTATCATTTCTGGGCTTTAAATCATATTACCTAGCTATAGTGGTAAACACAGCATAGCATTGGCATAAATGTAGACACATAGACCAATGGAACCAAACTGATGGTTCAGAAACAGACCATCATATCTATGGCCAAGTGATTTTTGACAAACCTGTTAAACAGACTCAGCTGGAACAGAGCAGTTTACTCAACAAATGGTGCTGGGAGAACTGGGATATTCATAGCCAAAAGAAAGAAGACCCCAGTTTCATACCTAACTCAAAATTGATCAAATTTAAATATAAAAGCAAGAACCATAAAACTCATAGAAGAATATATAGGGGGAAGGGGACAGAAATAAATAAATAAATAAATAAATCTTATCTTAAAAAAAAAAGACCGACTTCACATACACACAAAAAAAGACCTAGTGGTAGATGGTGGATTCTTAAACCTTATACTGAAAGCATAAGCATGAGCAACAAAAGAAAGTATGGATAAATAGGACATGCTCAAACTTAAACTCTTCTGTGATTCAAAGGACTTCATCAAGAAGGTGAAAAGGCAGTCCACTCAATGGGAGAAGTTTTAATTAACTTGATTCAAAAACTGTGGAAATGGATAGAGTTGATGGTAACACTTTATAGTGAGTAGCAGCTGGTTTATAAATGGGATTGTAGCTGAAAAGGGTAGTCTGGGGAAGTAAATATCAATTGAAGAAAGCTAGAGTATAATCAATCTAGGGACTGAATAACACAGTGAGTCCAGAGGTAAATGAGAATTGTGGTTGATGATACAGATGTGGATCACTAATATAGAGTGGTTGGAATGTGGAGAAGCATTGGAAAAATACAACTGATGTGACATATGGTCTATGGTTAACAGCAATACTACAATATTTTTGCATCAATGCCAAAGATGTACTATACTGATAATGGGGGATATGGAAAAAGTGTGCAAAATATATGATATGGACCATGGTAGGTGGTAATATTTTGATGATATTATCTCATAGTCTGTAACAAATACCCCACCATGGTGTTCTGTGTGGGTGAAGTGGTGTTGTATGAGAATTCTACACAAGTGCATGATTGTTTTGTAAGTTCACAACTTCTGAAATAAAAACATGTTTTTTTAAAAAATAGGGTGGATTGGGGGAAAATACACCAAATGTAAGATAGGGACTATAGTTGATAGTAATATTTTGATGATGCTCTTTCATAGTTTGTAACAAGTGTTTCACAACAATGGAAGGTGTTGGAGGAGGGGTCTACTAGTCAGTCAAAGGGGTGCTGATGCAAAATCTCAGAAAATGGTTGGTTTTTATAAAGGGTATTTATTTGGGGTAAGAGCTTACAGATACTGGGCCATAAAACATAAGCTACTTTCCTTACCAAAGTCTATTTGGAGCAAGATGGCTCTGCCAAAGTCTGCAAGGGTTCAGGCTTCCTGCATTCCTACATTCTTGGGGATTGCTTTTCTCTGGGTTCAAGTTTCCTTTCTTCCTGGGGATGGCTTCTCTTTCCTCTGTAAGTTTACTTCCCAAGGCTCCAGCTTAAGTTTTCAGCATCAAACTCTAACATCAAAACTCTAACATCAGAAACCCCCTACTCTGTTCTTTGCCATGCCTTTTATCTGTGAGTTTCCACCTACCAAGTGGTGGGGACTCAATGCCCTAATCATAACTCAATCACTCCCAGGTACAGATCAGATTAAAAACATAATCCAATATTTCTTTTTGGAATTCATCAATATTATTAAACTGCTACACTCCACCCTCTGAATTCCAAAAAGACATTATAATTTTAAAAAAATTCTCAAATCAGTTACAATGCAAGTACTAAATCATATCACAATCAATTTAAAGAAGTACACTTTGTCTTGAGGCAAAGTCCTGTCTGCTATAGACCTATGAAACTCACAAAACAATTTATGTTTCCAGTACACAAATTGACAGACATAGGATAAACATTTTCATTACAATAAGGAGAAATTGGGCGGGAAACATGAGTCATGGGTCCTCTACAGTTCAGTATATCTGCAGGGCATCCTCCATTCGATTTCAGTCTGAGAGTCATTTTTAAGATGATGGTTTCTTCTCCTTGGGACCAGTTGGGGACACACCATTTCCACAGACTTGCCCAATGCCCATTTTCTTGGTTCTACCATCATCAAGCATCTGGGTGTTGACCAAGCTTCAGACTTCTTCCTCCAAGAGTGTTGGGGTGATTGCCATACCTCACCCAAACTTTGGGTTAGAGTCTTAACTCCCCTAGTACAGTGATGTGAAGACAACATTCCCCCTAACATTTGGCATACAGGCTGAACCCTCTCAGAGCAATGAGTTGACCACCTGGCCTTCCCTAATCTTTGGGGGACAGGTCCACCCCACTCAGACCTGTGGGGTGCTGACCTTAACCTCCATAATCAATGGGGAATGCGCTTCACTATCTCTGTACCTTGGGGCAGCAAACTCTCCCAGAATATCAGATAGGAACATCCACCCTCTTCAACTGCTGGGGCAAACTCACCCTCTCTGTACATATGGGTGGGGCTCCTCTCTTGGCCCAAGGTGAAGTCTTAGTTCCAGATCTCAGCTTCCATGGTTTTCCTCTTAAAGCTGTTTCTTCTTCAATCTCTCCTTTCCATGTCCTTTTTATCCAGGCTGAGTGTCATTTTGTTCATACAGCTGTCTCAAAAAGTCTGTTGGTTTAGCATGCAGGAAGCAGGGGTCCAAGCCATTAGACAGTAAAATTTTCCACAAGTCTTTCCTAGATAATTGCATCTTCAATCCTGATTTATAAGTTACAAGTTTAGTTAAGTCCTCAAATGAGGTACTTTTGTCTGGGAGCTTGATTTCCAAAGGCTTGGAATTTCCAAAATCAGTTTCTGTTTTCTTTTTATCAAACAGTTCAGTCCTTAGTTTATTTCTCTCATCTAGCATTTTGCTATAAGCTACAAGCAGAAGCCAAGCTGCATTCTCTGGGCTTACTTTGGAAATTTCTTCAGCTAAATGCCCAGGCTCACCATTTTCAATTTCTGCCTTCCATACAACTTCAGGAGTTAATCATATTAAGTTCTCTGCAACTTCAAAACATGGATCACCTTTCCTCCAGTTTCCAATAATAGTTTCATCATTTACTTCTAAGGGATCATAAAAAGTCTCTTTATCATTCATATTGCTATCAGCAACCTCTTCAAAGCACTGTAGGTCTTTTCTTCTAAGCATTTCACAATTCTTCCAAAAAATACCCCATACCCATTTATAAGGCCATTCCAGCATTTCAGTAATTGCAAAAGCACTTCCCCACTCTTCAGTACCAAATTCTGTCTACTAGTCAGCCAGAGCGGTGCTGATGCAAAATACCAGAAATTGGTTGACTTTTATAAAGGGTATTTATTTGGGGTAAGAGCTTACAGATGTCAAGCCACAAAGCATAAGTTACTTCCCTCACCAAAGTCTGTTTGGAGCAAGATGGCTCTGCCAAAGTCTGCAAGGGTTCAGGCTTCCTGCATTCCTACATTCTTGGGGATTGCTTTTCTCTGGGTTCAAGGTTCCTCTCTTCCTGGGGCTGGCTTCTCTTTCCTCTGTGAGCTTACTTCCCAGGGCTCCAGCTTAAGTTTTCAGCATCAAACTCTAATATCAAAACTCCAACATCAGAAATTCTCAAATCTGTTTTTTGCCATGCCTTTTATCTGCGAGTTCGCACACACTAAGGGGTGGGGACTCAATGCCCTAATCATAATTCAACCATGCACAGGTACAGATCAGATTGCAAGCATAGACCAATATTTCTTTTTGGAATTCATCAATAATATTAAATTGCTACAAGAGCTGATGTATGGGACCCCTGGGAAAAAAAAGCAAAACAAGTTAACCAGGAGAGAAGACTATGGAAAGCATATTCTATGTCAAGAGAAAAATATGTAGAAAGGCTTAGATCATGACATTTTGAAGAATGAATCTTCTAAGATCTAGTTAGATCATAAAGAGAATAGAGTGTGTGAATATTGGAAAAGGACACAGGAAAAGAAGATCTCTGATTTTAAATCATAGTTCAGACTTTTACTGTTTTTTTTTTCAAGGTATAATTTTAAGGGATCATATCGGATACAGTATGTTGAGTTTAGCTTCTTTAACTTATGTAATGCATTTGAGTTTCATCTATCTGGTTGAGTGATTCAGTAGTGTGTTCTGAAGTTTGCTTGTTTTTATTGTTTCCAGTTCTTGATAATTATGGAAAAAGTAGATATATATATTTGCATTCAGGTTTATGTGTGAATTTAATTTTTTATTTTACTTGGGTCAATACATAGGAGATTGTTGAGTCATATGGTTAACTACACGTATTATGAATAAATAAAAGTATCTATTTCATGTTCCATTTTGGAAAAAAATATCATTTGGTATAGAATTTTATTTTGACAGAATTTTTCTATAAGTGTATTAAAAATACTGCTCCAGGGGAAGCAGATGTGGCTCAGGTGACTGAACTCCAGCCTACCACATGGGAGGTCTGTGGACTGGTTCCTGGTATCTCCTAAAGAAGACAGCAAGCTGGAATGATAGGCAGGCATGGCAAACTGACACAACAAGAGACACTAGAAGAAAAAACAATGAGAGACTAAACAAAGGAGGAAATGGAGGTGGCTCCAGTGATTGGGCACCTCCCTCTCACATTGGAGGTCCCACGTTCAGTTCCTGGTGCCTCCTAAAGACATATCACACAGCAAGTTCAAACAATGAGGGGTGTGGATAAATACATAAATAAAATAATCTTAAAAAAATACTGCTCCATTGACTTCTCACTTGCAATGTTTCTGATGAGACAGTTGCCATCATTCTAATCTTTTTTTTGAATCTCCTGTGCATTTATTTATTCATATATCTATTTATCATTTATTTTAAACACTTTGATTGTGACATGCATAAGTGTAGTTGTCTTTATGTTTCTTATGCTTGGAGTTCTTTAATTTCTTGTATCTGTTTAATTTTCATCAAATTCAGAGAAACTTCTGGGCATTTACTCTTTAGTATTTTTTAGTATTTAGTATTTTTTTCACCCTTTGTACATGGGAAGCAGGTGCTCAACCACTGAGCTACTTCCACTCCCCTACTTTCATATTATACTGTTCAGATTGTCCCACAGATCTCTCATGCCTGTTGATTTTGTTTTCAGTCTTCTTACTATGTGTTTCATTTTGTTTTTTTCTCCCCATTGTTAAGTATGTCTTTTTTAAAAAAAAGATTTATTTTATTTATTTATCTCCCCATCCCCCCATTGTCTGCTCTCTGGGTCCATTCGCTGTGTGTTCTTTTGTGACAGCTTGCATTATCTGGTGGTACTGGGAAACTGCATCTCTTTTGTTGTTGTTATTGTTACATCATCTGTGTGTGTGGTGCCACTCCTGGGTGGGCTGTGCTTTTTTCATGCAGGGTGTACTCCTTGCATGTGGGGCACCCCTGCACAGGAGCACCCTGCATGGCATGGCACTCCTTGCGCATGGCAGCACTGCATGTGGGCCAGCTCACCACATGGGCCAGGAGGCCCTGGGAATCAAACCCTGGACCCTCCATATGGTAGATGGACACTCTATCAGTTGAGCAAGTCCGCTTCCCCTATGTATGTCTTTTAAGCTCACCAATATTTTTTTCTCTTCAGTGTTTAATCTGTTATTTCTATCAAGTTTACTTTTTCATCTCAAACATTGTTTTTATTTTTGTAATTTGATTTACAGCTATTTATATCTTTCATGAATCTCTATAATATGCTTACATTTTTATATATCTCCTTAAATATATAGAATATGATTAAAATAAGGGTTTTTGTTGCCTATTAATACTGCTATCTGTTGCACTTCTGGGTTGGATTCAAGTTATTGATCTCCTTTCTCATTTTGCACTGAATTGTCCTAATTCTTGCCTTCCTGGTAGGTTTTGTTTGGGGTGCCATGCATTGCAAACTTACACACACACATATTCTTGACCTTTGTTCTGTGTCAGTGAAGTTACTTGGAAGCAGTCTGATCCATTCAAAGTTTGCCTTTAAGCTTTGTTAGAGAGGAGCAGAGCAGTTGTTAGTCTAGGTCTGATTTTGCCCCATGATCAGGACGATACTCTTCTTCTTGAGTACTATATCCAATGTCCTGCTTTTCTCTCTGGTCAACTCTTTCCAGCTCTGTGGGAGCTTCATGGATGTCTCCCCTTATCTTTTCAGGTATTTCTTTACTCAAGCTAAGGTTGTTACTTATGCTTATCAGAAATTAACTGAAGACATAGGTAGGGAGGGCTCTTTATGTAGATCCCCAGAATATTCTCTCTGTGTAGTATCTTCTCTCCTTACTCTGCCAGGTAAACTTTAGCTACCTTGCCTTCCTGATCTTCTAATTCTCTCTCTTTTGCTAAGGGAAGACTACACCTGGATTTGTCTTGTGTTGTAGCCCGGAAACACTCTACAGGCAATAGCAAGGGCAATAACCATAAAGCCCATCTTATGTATGTGTGTTCATTTTTAATTCTCTCTCAGAAATCACTGTCCAGAACTATCACCCACTGTCTAAAAAACATTGATAAATATTGTCCTTTTTTCAGTTGTTTCAGGCATGTGAATAAATCTGTTTCTCCTATTACTCTATCTTGGCCAGAAGAATTTTGTTTATGATTGACTTTTTCTGATGGCATGGAAAAATCTTTGAAGATTTTTAAATAATAAAGGCTAATATTCAGATCTGTAGTTTAGAATTATGATTCTTTCAAAGTATGGAGAATGGATTAGAGGCCTAACACCGAAGGCACGAACCACTAAGATGGTTATAACAGTGACCCAGATATCCAGGTTTGTGGCTTATAATTTTCACACTGAGTAGAAAGTCATGTGGTCCCACATGTAGAACTTGCAATGAGATAGCTGGGGATTGTGTCTTAAAAGGTGAAAACAAATATGAAACTCAGGTTTTCACTAGCAGTAACTTGATGGATAGTATGCCATTTACTAAGGTCCAGAATAGTAAACATAGAGAAGATCTGGGAGAATTTTTAATTTATAGTTTTAGTTTTCTGAGGATAATCAGGTAAAATTTGAATATATGGTTGTATAGTAAAAAGTAATACAGATCCAGGAAACACCAAAATATAGGTAGTGGTTGAAACCTAAGAGTGCATAAAAATGCCTAAGGAGATTGCATAGATTGAGAAAAAATACTTGACAGGTAAAAACATTTAAAAGATCTTAAATTTCATAAAGGATACTAAGAAGAAGTGACCGGAGATATAAGACTAGGATAACACAGAAGGTAAAGGAAGAGGAAGCTATGCTGAGGTCTAAAACTGCTCAGAGATGACTTAAGATAAAGAATAATAAACAAAAAAGGACTTCATTATTTTCTTTGGCAATAGAAATGGATTTATGGGACAGTAGTCAGATTACAGCATGTTGGGGAATGAGAAAGATATAAGGAAATGAAATAAATCAGTGTAGACAATTTATTCAAGCACCTTGGCTGTGAAAGGGAAGAAAGATTTACGGAAGTAATAGGGGGCAGAGTAGCATGTGTATGTGTGTGTGTGTGTGGAGAGCGAGAGAGAGAGAGAGAAAGAGAGAGAGAAAAGATGGAGTTGATGTTTCCTGGAGATAAGGAACAGATTTATCAAACACTTTGTTGATGAATGCTAAGAGTATCATTAAGTAAATCAATATAATGCCAAGATTTTGATGAAGATGAATTCTGTAAGTCTGATGCCAAAATAAAAAATAAGTGGCAATGGTGAATAATTAGGTAGATGACAGGAAAGAGAGATTTTAGGACTCATATATGTGGCAAGGGCAAGTCTAATTATCTTGAAGTGGCATAAAGGAGCAGAAGGAAGCTCCTTTTTCCCTTCATGACTTTCTTCCTTCCTTTTGTCACTTAATACTAATGGAGAGTATAATGCACTCAAAACCTGCACTTGCTTTTTCACTTGATATGTCATGAGTGATCTTCTGAGTATACAGACACATATTTCTGAGTATGTAAGATGTAGAAGTACTTAACGTCAATGTTTCACTTTTCTCGTAGGGTATTTGTGAAGATTAAATGATATTAATGGAGTGTTTGGTACAAAACTATCTTTTGACTTCTCATTATGGATACAAGAGGAGATAAGGCACTTATTTCTTCCCTTTCTCCTTCTTTTCTCTTTTCAACATCCAGAAAGTGAATATACAGATGTGCATATAGGAAAGGAAGATATGTTTTTAAATTTAAGAAGCTTAATAAAGTTTAAGGCAATATCTGTTACTCCATGATTGGATTTTAGAGAAGATGGAAGAGTGGCATGAGTGAGATTAATAATAGAATTGATTAGAATAATCTTCTAGATTCCATCTGTTTCCTGAGACCCCGCACCCTGAGACAATTTATAAACATATTCTTGTAGAAATAAATATTCTCTGCATTTTCTTTATTTTCTATTTTATTGTTATAATAATCTTTAAAATTTAATATAGAACAATCCAAATCACCTTATTATAACCAATTAGTGGCATGGGACTTCAGGGGTTGATTCTTTTTTTTTTATGATGAAAGTTATTCAAATTGCTCTGCTCTTGAGTCACTACATGAATAGAAATTGTGAGTAAAACGTTGCCAGGAAAATAACAGGACATGAGTCTCACAGTGTCAGGAAACTCATCACAGGGGTCTCCACACAGGAGTCTGGCTGCCTGCTAGAGACTCGAATCAGGCCTGGACACTAGTACATTTAATAGGGGGATACCGGTGTATAATAATTCCTTTTTTAAGACTAGAAACAGCCAGCTCCCGCATTCCTCAAATCTTTTGGTTCCATCACTGAGTTACTGACCTTAGGCAAGTTACTTAACCACTTAATGTTTCACTTTTCTCTGGGGTATTTGTGGAATTTAAGGGATAGTAATAGAGTGTCTGGTACATAATAAGTACTTGATAAGTCACAGTGCATATTGATGCTAGTCTTGGTGACTTCCTCAAATTAAAGGACCACCAGTCATTTAGTATTTCCTCTATCATCACGTTGACACCATGACCCACTCCCTGTCTCCTTATATGGCCATGATCAAGGGAAGTGGGTAAGGAAAAAAGGATGAGAGGAAGGAAGGAAAGAAGGAAAAATACTCTACAGTAGCTTTTGATTATCTCCAAAAATATGAATGGAGGTGAAAGAACATAATTTTATACATACAGACACATAGAGACATACGCACAAACATTGCTGTAAGTTCAGCTTAGTTTATATACAAAGTTAATAAAATATAAAAATTCTACAATCAAGATTTGAATATATATATATGGAAGGACCAAAAAGGCAGTTTCTTTAAAGTACGTATAAGAAATTTTCTATGTGTGGAAAGCATGGTGAGCTTAGATATCTTTGTTGAGCTGAGTACCATAATATCAATATGGGCCTAATAGACTTGGCTATATGAATAACTTCTTTGAAACTTATTTTATATACATCTCAAACTTTATTCCTGTCAGAGTCTATTTTACTATGTGAGCTAATAACCCTTATAGTGTGTGACAATTTGAAGTTCTTTTATGAATGCCAAAAAGAAAAGATTATGTTCTTGAATTAATCTATTCCTGTGAGTGTGAATTCTTTTGACTGGACCATGCCATTGAGGCGTGACTCAGGTTGGGTTTCCACCCTCCTACTGGAGCCACCATCTTTGCCATATGGCAGTACCCCGGGATCATTAGTAGTTGACTTTGTGCGAAAGCATCTCTGCTGATTCCTTGATTTGGACATTTTAAGGCCCTAAAGGAGCTGATGTGACTAGGCCACCAATTAACAAAGAATCTAAGGAAAGGTGACCACATACAAAGGAGTGAAGAATGACTAATTGGCAGCAGAGTATGAGAGGGAAGGAGTAAGAGTTTCAGCTAAACTTTTTAACAAATTGCTAATGACTATGTATGAACTGAAATGATAGCAAAAAAACCCATGAGAACCATGGAGAGTTTGCACCCACATGCACTGCCTTCTCTTTTTCAGAGATTATACTGGACATTGACCAGAAAGATTAGGAGCAGGTCAGGAGACAGGGAAAAGCCTCCCTGTTGGTGCATGCTCTGATGAAGGTAGCAGCCAATTCTTTGCTGCAGAAATTAAGTGTTAAACTTTGAGGGAAAGCAAAATATTCTGTTAGCCCCCCAATATAGCTGAAGACCCACTATGACTGAGAAAGTAAAAACAACAACAACAACAAAAATCTGGTATCATAAGGGAGGGACATGAAACTGCTGAGTCTAGATCATTAGAGGCCTCCTACTACTGGGAGACAGGATCAGTGAGAAAGTCCTAGCCCCAAGACATAGGGACATAGATCATGCCTTAGATTGAGAATGGACCAGAACAATAGTGAACACGCTCTACCTTCGTCCCTAATCATCTTAACAAGTTATAAATAACAACCAAAAATGGTTCTCCACTGGGCAAGAAGCAAAAGTACAGAGAAAGACCATCTGCAAGAAAGGTATAAAGCTGAGGGTAAGCAGGAAAACTGAGAAACCACTCCATCAAACCAGCTCCCACCTTAAGCAAAAGGAAACACTAGGAGAATTTGATGTTTAACACATTAAAATAGTAATCAAACCTTACAAACAACTCCGTAATGGTAAAAACAACAACTGAGATAAAATGGAAAAATTTATGAAATACACTAATTACCAAAGTTCATGCAAGTAGCAATAGATTGCCTATCTTTATTTAATGATAGCAACCTTTTCAATAACAGGACCATATGACTATTAAAGGTCAATATTGTTTATGTTGTCATTTCTGTAAATGAAACAATTAATGGGATCAAAATTATGAGCCAGTAAGTCCCAGGTACAAAATAAAAAACATATTTTCCTCCAATTAATGTTCACCCCCATATCAAGGCAAGCCCATCGGCTCCCATCCATACCCATGTTTTCTTTCCTCTATATCCTTTTGCCTCTATCTCAGTCTTCATTTGTGAAATATATATGCATTTTTAACTCATTTATTATAAGACATAGCCTTCTCTTTATTCCAATTCTATTCATACACAGAAATATATTTCTTCATCTAATACTACCATTTAAATCTCATCAGCTTCATATCTAACTTTTCATGTAATTCTGCACAATGGAACTGGGGATGAATTTTTTTAATAGATGGGGTCTAAGTCTTTAAAACACCAGCTGTGCTGTAATAATAAGCAGGATGGCAGGAAAGAGGGGAAGTCTCTCCTGTCTTCCCAGAAGAGAGTTCAAATGGACTCTTTGATAATTCTTTAGATTTTTTCAGACACTGACTTATTTTTTTTGTCAATGTAATTTCGCTGTACTCCAACCAGGGTTCCCAACAGATAATAGATATTAGATTGATTCTGAATAATTCTTTACTTTCTGACACACAGTAGATAATTTTGACAATTCTCTCTGATTTATTTGTGGTAGTCACTTTAGGAAATCAGTTTCTCTTTTAGACTAGCAATGTTTCATACGGGGGGCGGGGGGTGGGTCACAATCCTTGCTATATCACCAAAGTGCCCGATTTTTAAACAAAAGGGATAACTAGCAGGCCACTTAATTTTTGAACCATAGAGAACCAAGTGATTCTTTCTCAAAGGAAGATCTCTCCTTTCTCCTTCATGCTGTTTAAGGGCCACATCTATGAACAATTAATTCTACAGACCCAGGGTTGGGTGCATATCTTTATTATAATGGGCTTTGTTTTTAACCTACTTCACCTGTCAGTGAACACAATGAAGTCTGACTTTGATGAACATGCCTAACAAGAAAACAAAAATCCACCAAGCAGAATCTAGCAAGCAACAATATGTTTAATCCTATAGCAACACAATTTATCCACTACCTTTTTGACATTTGATTGGAGCTATTCACAGGAAGCACACTTCATTCTTTTTATCGAGACCTCCAGGTTTGGATTTATTCTCTGAGAGGATAATCCTGCTGTATGTTCAGTAATTCCACAGTTGAAGTATTTAGTCACTGATCTGTTGCAATAATATGATAGGAATAAAACAGGTACTCCTTGAAGCAATGGATTTCACATTATAAATAAGCAGTCATAGGGCACATAAAAATGGCACTGAGTAAGAGTTTCGGCATCTTAGAATTAAATATGCATTTTATATTGAAGATTTGGAAAGCAATTAACATGCCCTTTAGGCTAAATTCCCACAGGAGTAGAAGTATGCCAATAAAATAAATATTTCTGAGGAAACAAATGAAATAAACCCGATTTGGGACTCTATAAGAGTCCAGGAAATTGGATCCTTCTAATTGTGAAGAAAAGTTTCATGAAGCTGTTGTGGTCTGATAAAATGCAGGTTTCCTGTTTAGTTTTTTTGCTGCTGTTTTGTCAGTTATTTCTGCTCAGATTTTTTTTTGTTGTTGTTGTTATTTTTAATCTCATGGTAGTATTGAAATGTTCAAAAAGAGTCTATGAGTAAACACAAGAGCATTCTGATACATTAGAAAAGTTCACACTGAACAAATAATATATAAAGTAGTATTGTAATTTATTATTATAGTTGTTATTATAGTATATTATAAAATTATGTATTTAATATATAGATAACAAAGATGGATATAGTATGTTTCAACCTTAATCATATTCAACCATTTAACTTAATGAAACATTTATCAAATTCCTAACATGAATATGTTAACACTAATTGAGGCTTAAATAAATGCTCTTTATTTTTTTTTTTATTTTTTATTTTTATTGACTTTGTAATAATATTACATTAAAAATATATATGTGAGGTCCCATTCAACCCCACCCCCCCACCCCCCTCTCCCCCCCCAACAACACTCGTTCCCATCATCATGACACATCCATTGGATTTGGTAAGTACATCTTTGGGCACCTCTGCACCTCATAGACAATGGTCCACATCATGGCCCATACTCTTCTCTATTCCATCCAGTGGGCCCTGTGAGGATCCACGATGTCCGGTGATCACCCCCAAGGCGCCATCCAGGGCAGCTCCACGTCCCAAATACACCCCCACCTCTCATCTCTTCCTGCCCTTCCCCATACCCATCGTCCACCATGTCCACTTTTCCCAATCCAATGCCACCTCTTCTATGTGGACATTGGATTGGTTGTGTCCATTGCTCCTCTATGTCAAGAGGAGGCTCAGATTCCACATGGATGCTGGCTGCCATCCTCCCATTTTCAGTTGTAATCACTCTAGGCTCCATGGTGTGGTGATTGTCCTTCTTCAACTCCATCTTAGCTGAGTGTGGTAAGTCCAATAAATCAGATTGTAGGTGCTGGAGTCTGTTGAGGCTCAGGACCTGGCTATCACATTATCAGTCCAGAGATTCAAATCCCCTAACTATATCTTAAACCCCAACGTTAACTGCACCTCCAGCAGATTAGTATGAAAGTCTTATGAAGGGAGATCCCATCTGAGTCCAGATTCATCACACATAAACACCATTTCCAGAGAGGGGCCATCTGCCCTGGTAGTAAACCCCATCGGCCATGACCATAACTCTCATGGGTCTCTTTAGCCTTCATAGGAACCAATATCTGGGGGTTGTATCTGCTTTATCTGTCTCTCTGACTCTGCTCAGTTGTGCATGAGGGCAATCCTTCTGCCAGCCTCCAGACTCTTTTTTAGAAACTCGTAGCCATATAAACTCATTTCTCCTTTCCATTTCCCCCTTACTTTAGGTCAAACAGCATTTTAAAGTCATGTTGTTTTATGTAGACATGGATATTCTGCTGATCCGCATTGAACCTTCCATATAAGGTCCTTTTCCAGTTGCATCATCAGTTGGTATTTGATAGTGGTCCCTCGTTGCCAGGGAGGCTCATCCCCGGGTGTCATGTCCCATGCTGGAGGGAAGGCATTGCATTTACATGCTCTTTAAACACATACTATTTGCATTACTTTCTAAATTATTTGAATTTTGTTTTTTGTTTATTTTGTCCCTTTTTTGTATATCAAGGAATCCTATTACTTGAAAGAAGATTCTAATACTTTCTCTTTATCTCAAATTCCTCCCTTCTGATTCATTCTTTATTTCATTCACTATTCCAGTTAAATTGCTCTAATTGTCAAATGAGCCATTTTGTTTCTTATCTTTATCTCTTTGGAACCTCTGGTACATTCCAAGACTCTGTTTGGAAACTCTTTCCTAACCTTTGACTTCTAAATTGCCCTACCTCCTTGATCTGCCCCCTACACCTCTCTTTCTTCCTGTGTGTGTGCGTGCATGTGGCTGTTAACATTTTTCCCTACTGGCTAAAACTTGATATTTTTTAGATTTCATTAAAATCTATCCTTCGCTTTTCACTTTCCGTGGTGTTCTTTTCCACTGTCTGAGAGAAACTATGTATAATCACTTTTGTATCTTAATAGTGCTCTTTAGCACAGTATGCCCATCTGTGAGACTCCACAGTACCTTATCTCCATCAACAAAATCTCCATGGGTGATATGAAGGGCCCCTATTGTCCTATGTGTCCCAGGTATGCCCTGGAGATTGCCATGTCGATACTTCAATGACAACTTCTGTATCTGTGCACTTCTCAGGTATTCTGTTTGGGCAAGATCCTTCCATGGTACAGAGTTCCTGAGACAGAAAAGGGCCTCTGCTGAGGACTAGCTAGCTGGTCATCTGGTAATAGTTAGTAGCCTCTGGGCTCGTCTGGCTCTCTCTTCCATTCATTTTGTGATCTGGAATCCTGGGCTTGACTCCACCTCTCTAGTGACCAGGCCTTCAAACAGCCAGGCCCTTAGTGCATAGAGAGACTATAATTGATAGAACTTAGGATATTTTTTACCTCATCAGAGTCCCTGCACTTTACCTGTGGAATTAACCTTTCCCTTTTTCGGATTTGCACAGCTAAGTTCAAAGGTGTGCTCATTATGGGGACAAGCATTAGGTAGGAGGAAAGAGTTTTGTCGTAACATATTGCATTCGAGTTATCTTTTAATATTTGGAAGTATGAGGTTTAATTGTCCACCTTCCATTTGTTGAACAGAGATTTATGTATGCACAATAGACAGTTTATATGCCAGACTGGCAGTACATGAGGAAATATAAAGTAGCTAACCTATGTGGTGCGTTTATATATGCCAGGGACTATGTTAACTACTTCTTTGGTATTACTACATTTGATCTGCACCACAAGTTTATGGCCCTTCAGTTATCATGCCTATTTTATGGATAAGGAAACACATATAATGAGGTATGCACAAGGTCACAAGGCAAGATGCTATGCTCTGAATCTCAAAGATACACTGACTCTACAAAAGAAAAGTAAGTGTTTTCCCCAATAGCTTATCAATAAGTCACAATTCTGACTTTGTGCCAACATTAGTGGTTAATATGAGTAAAAGTCTGGAAATCAAAGACCTTAATAATTTCCAGCTCTTTCACTTACTAAATTCCAGATATATTTTGTTATTGGTTAATGATGCAACTCTTAAAATATTAATTGCCTTTAAAATTAGGGAGTCCAGTTGAGATCAAAGCTCATACATTAAATTCCTCTCATGGGAAGTAAGAGGAAAAGTAAGTTGTAGGTACCCAGGATACAAGAATAGAAAAAGCTGACACTTATGCAGTGATCATGGTGTAAGGTTTGGATTTGATTTTCTGGGAGTTCCTTTAATCATTTTTATTTTTTGGAAGGGTAAATAAAAAAAATCATTTCAAAATTACAAAATAAATGCCAATGTACAAATAGTTTAAACAAAGAACAGATTTTTCACACTGTTTTGTACTGGAATAAATATGGCTTTGTCCACTACAGTTACTGGCATTAATCAGGGAAAGTATAAAACCATGAAACTTTCAAATGAATTCAGAATGAATTGCAAATTCTAGGCTGTTAAAAATAAGTTTGCATTCATTATAATTTATAAACTTGGTAAATAATTGCTCTGGACAGCATTTTTCTTTCAAGAGCCTCAAAGTGTTCATCATTACTTTGCTACCACAAACTTTTGAATATGATAGAACAAGGAATCTCGTAACTGGTGCTGGGCACTTACCTGTGAGTGTATCATTTTATCGCAATCTTTTTTCTGCCCACTGCTTTATTTGTTTATGCAAAAATTTTGTGTGTATATTTACAGCAAATCGGGCACTAACTGTAATAGGGTATGTTTTCAAAATTCCTAAATATTGTCATACATTTTACTGAAACACGATGTGTCTGCTGAAAAAAATTCTGTCATCCTATTAAACTTTAGGATTGGATTGGCCAATCTGACTGACTGGTCAGGTCTCTTTTTCTTTATATTGCCTTAATTTCTGTTTTTCCAAAGTTACATGCTTAGTTCCACACTGTGGATTCTAAACTCTTTTGCCTGGTACTCAAAGACCTCCATGTGCTTCTTCATTCATCTGAGACTACCTAATATCCTACTTACTCTAAAAATAACTCTTTCACTTTAGTTTAACTGATAACTTATCTATTAAAACTGTATATCATGGCTTACATTTTCTGGGAATGTTTTCTTACTGAACTCTGATTATTTCTTCATTCAATAGTCATTCATTTATATACCCTACAAATATTTATTGAGCATCAAAACTTTGCCAGGATTACTTTTCTTCATTTGTGGGGCTAATATTCTAATAGGCAAATATTTATCAGATTTCTTAATTTTTTTCTTAATTTTTCAGTGCATTGAACTGGACATGGAAAACATTAAGCTCTGGCATTTGAACAGGTCTTATAAAGTTTTATTGTTATAGTGTGTGGAGGACACAGATATATTTACAGGAATTTTTAAGATAGTGTGAGGTATAGGTCACCACATGAGGGACATTCAGAGAATGCTGGGTTGATCAAGGAAATCTTTGTGATGGAAATGTCACATGAGTTAAAATTTTTATTTTATTGATTATTGATTATTGAAAAGATAGGCAGGTGAGGGGTATTGATGAGATAATCTCAATGTTTCTGATTTAGACACAAATTTTAGATAACTGTGTATTTTACTATTCATGGAGAGAGTGAGCTGGTTAAGAGATGAAGATGGTATTTTCAGTCTTGACCTTATTTAATTTAAGGTCACTGCCATTATCTGGTAGTCAACTGCCTCTGTGACTTTAAGAAGCTACCTTCATTTTCTAAATCTACATTGCCTAAATCAAAATGGGCAAAATAACAGGATTTATTTCACAGTTTTGTGAATGTTAAAGTAGAAAATTCATGTAGAGTACTGAAATATGCTTGAGTCTGAGCTCAAGACATAACTCTTCATGTAAGCATATCTTCATCAGCCTACACCCTCTTACCTTTCAAAATGTTATGGTGTGGATTTTTAAAGTCCATTTTTTTCTTTTTTATAGTGTTTTAAATTTTTCCTCATTTCATATGCATTGATCTTGTTTCCTTACTATGCAAGGAATTACATTGTAGGTTTTAGAAGAAGCAGTAGGTCCAATCTTCCATCTCTTCTAATCCATCAATTTTAACTGTATTTTAATACAATTAAATATACATAGCCCCTATGAATAAATAAAAACATTTCTTAGGATTGTTTAATCCTAGGAAATCTTTCACTTTTACATTTTAAGATGTCTTTATTTTTACCTCAGACAGTAAACATTTTTTTTTCAAATTATCTTTTTTTCCTTTATTGTAAGAGAGTCTGAGGGTCACTCTTTTTCTTTGCTTGAATATTCTTCATCCTTTTAAAATAAACAAAGCTCACATGATTTTCAGCAACTTTACTGGGCAAGTTTGCTAAATTTTATTTTTTATCCATTCAGACTTTTATTGCCCAATCTGTCTTCTGCCCCTTCACACACACCAATGTAGCTATTGGCAGTGCAACCTTTCTTTATTTCCACTTCTGTTTTATTTTAGACTACATCCTAGTTGTCTCTCAGTAAATAGCAGTCTTTGTGTTTTCATATGATGCTTTAGGCTTCATTTTTATTTATTTTTTACAATGTTCACAAAAGCTACATAAAACCCACTGTTGCAGTGATTTTTAAAATATACTTGGCATTCACACCTTAACATATTGCATCTCACATCTGTAATAATCTCATCTGCTGCTATGTTGCCCTTGCAGCCTAAATAAATAGCAAGTCTTTGGCTAAGTTGACAACTTGCTATTCCTTTCTACCCAAGATGATGGATACTTGATTAATCTCCAAATTCTTTTTAAAATATTTTTCTCTTTGAAAAATACTGGTGGTTAAAAATTCAAAATAGAATATCAACTATTTTATTAATCTGTTTAACATTTCCTTGACTATATATAAGTGCTAATGAACAGATTACAAATATCATTTATTATCAATGTTAACTTTTTGTTTTAAAAAATATAAACACATTAAAGAAACTAACACTCTCTTTTAAAAATATATATGCCTTCCAATCATCCATCTCAATAATTTGCTGAAATAACTTTGTAAATGTTATTCCTAATAATACCAGCTAAAGTTTAAATAATTATAATGATAAAAAATATGGGTGAAGCATCTGTCATTGAATCTCAGCTGGTTTCAATACTCAGGATGGTCTAGGAAGATTATCTCTCCCTCTGACATTTAATAAAAATTATTCTAGAAGTTTCACATTGTCAAAGAGAAAGAATTTTCTAAGAGAAGAGGAATATTCTTTAGATCTACAATGAGACATACATCCCATTTGGAAACCCAAAACAACATTTTTAGTCTCTTAACTGTTCTCATTATGGTCAGAGTAAATGAAAATTATTTACTCAATTAATAAAGGGGAAAAAGACCTTTTCTCAGACTGTTTCCTTGGAGACAGTGCCTCTGAGTTCATACACCAAAGTTTAGAATAGAGATAATTTTTTCCAGGGACTAAATCAAGTCTCCAGGTTTTCCAGTGTAGAGATATCTCAGAGGTCACTGATCAAATAACCTCTAGATATGTGAAAAACCTTACCTCGAACATTAGCTCAGGAGTCTCTCATGAGGTGTACAGAAGATGGCATGAGGTTCAGCTTTTAGTTTCCTGATAATATAAGAGAAGTTATTGTTCTTACTTCTGCCTTGCTTTATAAAATACATAAGATTTTGAACCGATTTTTTAGTCACTTTTGTGTAAACTTACAAGCATGTAAACCTGCTAATGCTTACTTAATAAGAAATTTTCTTCTCTTTCCATATTGCTAGGGTAGGGACTTTTGTTGCCAAGACTGTTTCAATTCCCCAACACTACCTCGCTCTATATCATATTGCATACTACTCTAAAACTGTGATTTTAAAATAAAGTCAAATTATCTTTGGGGTCATAGAAGATTGTAAATGATGAAAAACCATGCCCTGTTTTTCAATAGATTTAAACATCATAAATATAACAATTGTAAGTTAATCCATATGGTTGACATATTCTCAATGAAGACACTAACCTGCTTCATGTTTTGTTTGGCTAGGTTTTTGAAATTACAGAAGTTAAAGTTTATGTGGAAAAATAAACACTCATTAATCTAAAGATTAATTCTGAGGATAAAAAGAATCAAGAAGCTGGGGGGGAACAATTTCATCAAGTATTAGAATATATTACAGAGTCTTAAAAAATATAATAGTGACCACTTACTTGCCCGTGGATAGATAGATTAACAGAACAGATTACAATATCCAGAAATAGACATAGATACATCTGAAAGTTTAGATCTATATAAATTCAGTAGGGAAATTAATTATTCAGTAAATAGTTTGGACAACTTAGTGTCCATGAAACAAAATGTAAAGTTGACTCTAACCTCACAACTTATACCAGGATAAATTACATAAATATGAAACATTTAAGTAAAAATAATAAAAATAAATAAATAGGAGACAAATGACAGAAATTCCTTAACATTACCAAGTTGTGTTTAACTTTGACACAAAACTCAGGAGCTATAAAGGAAAAAATTATACTTGTGATTTCATAAAAATGTAAATAGAAAATTATCAAAAGCAAAGTTTAGAGACAATATTCATGCTAGTGAAACACTTTCGATTCATATTGTAAACAGAGGTCTGCATTTTTCTTTCACAAATTATTTCTACAAATCATTTCTTGGTGAAATACCAAGAACCCAGTAAAATATATATATAAAATAGATGTACATAAGATCACTGAAAAGAATCACAAATGGTGCTAAATGTATAAGAAATACATTACATTTTTTTCAGTAAAAGAGAATTGCAAATTACTTCAAACACTGTCATAAAAGGACATGCCTGATTCACATGGGTTTTGTAAAATAAAATACTCCTAAACACAGTTACAGCTTCTATGGTGGAAATTTGATAATTATTTATTGATATTTCATATAATTTTTGGTACACAAACTTCATTTGTAAGAATTGCTCCTTCATTCAAATTTGTTGAGTCAAAAATGGAGTACTACATAAACATTATATTTTAAAAAGGATGAAGAATTTCCTTTTTTTTTTACTGTATACTGATGTGGGATGATTGCTGAACTTTAAAGTTACAAGCAAGATGAATAGCAGATATTATATGTAGCACTGTGTAAAAAGAGAAAGGGAATTCATTATATTATATACATATATATGCACACACATATATATTTGATGTCATTTACATAAACTCTTTCTCACAAGAATGTTTTTTGCATTTGTTGGGAAAAAGTGGCTTCTAAGGAAGTCATTTAATTAGCCCTTTTGTGGTGATGTCTATAAAGTGTGTGGGGGTTGAAAGAAAATCTGTACTCAAAAATTATTAACTATATACAGTGTATGCATTCAGTTGGCAAGAAGAAAAATTTTATTTTATTTACCCTAGGGATCATATTGGAAAGACTAGCCCTTATCCTTAAGGTGGAGATCTTCTGCATTTTGTTCTTAACCCATGTATAAATAGGTTAAAAGGGTGTTCTTGTTAATTTATGCAAATTAGTTTTCCTTGTTGTACTAACAATACAGCTTTTGCTTGTAATATTGCATAAATCCAAAGTAGAAGCCAGGATCCAGAAAAGAACTCTAGAATCCAACTGGTCTATGTGATTTTTTATATTCCCAGATACTCCACTTTATGGAGTTATCTTTTCCTTAAGGAAGACTCCAGTCTACATCTTCTTTACTGTTCCCCAGAATTTTTAATGAGTTAGGGGGAAACTATGGCTTATACAGAGAACCCCTAATTGGTATGGTTATCCCTACCAAAATTCCATAGTATAATAACTTCTAAATCACCATTTATTAGCACTTTTTCCTTAATGCTTGTTTATGTCTGTTTTACCTCTGAATCGATTCTACTTTTAATTTCTATATATATTTTAAAAATACTACAGAAAGCTGTGACAAATCTTTGCTGAAAATTTGGGAAAAATATTGAGGGGGTGAGAGCAGATCCCATCAGAACAAGATAGGAAGGAACTGAGGTAAATTTTAGACATTTAAACTTACTTGCTCATTCTTAACATAACCATAAATAATTTAAGTTCTCTATTTTTCTTGTGTGTTTATCTTGCAACCAGGGTATTAAGAAAATGCTTCTCATATTTCTTTCAGTTTCTCAGGAACCCCAGCCCAATCTCTCTTTTTCCAGGGGTTCCAATCCCCAAGTTCTTGATGCCCAGAAACATTTTAAGTTAACCATTTTTTATCTCAACTTATCCACAAAGTCCATGGCTTAGTCATTAAACATGCTGTGAAAATATTCTGAGGTGAAGCTACCCCCAGGTGGAATCTCTGAAGACATTTGTTCTAAGCACATTTTTTTTTCACTCTGATACACATATTTTGCCTTAATGTGATTTTTTTAAATACCCAAACTTCATTTCACTCTTTATAGAATTAATTACCTTTAAAAATGTATATATTTGTTATTAGTTAGATTTTATGTTACAGAGCAAGGCAGACTACATCCTGAAGATTAGCATAAATTTTGAATTAATTCATATATATTATACAGGCTTAATTACAGAAAAAAAAAGGACTTGAAATATGTTTAAATTTGATGTGTTTTTCTTTCCTTTTTATTAAACTCATATAAGCCAACTTTCAATAACAGCCCAGAAAACTCCTGAAGGGGTAAAACCACTTATTTACATTAACTATCATTTTTACAGAAGCAAAGCACTGATTAGAAGAAATTGTTCATTAATTGTTGTACCAGCTGGAATTAAGGAATCCAGAAAAGCAGTTGCTTATTAAATATAAGCAGAAATTTGCTACCTTATTAAACATCTGCCAATATTAACTAGGAATAGCTAATACACTTCAGTGACTGGAAATGGTTTGAGTCCCTGAAAAGATTCTTGGTTAGCAGGCAATTAAGTTGTGCGCTGTACAACTGAAAATGATATGCAATTTTCAATATCATAGAGTTGCACAATTGAAGTATTACTGGGAAACATAGAACATTTATAGAAGTTTTACATTCAAAGAAAAACAGAGAACAAAGCTTCCTAAATCTGTGTTGCCTCTAAAGATAAAATAAAACTCAAAGGCATTTTACTTGACAATGTTTCAGAGTGTGCCCGTTCATTGGAAACTGAGATATAAAACTACACCTGATTGAAAGTCAATCCAGCATAAAAATATGAAGTAAAATATTTTTCTTCAGGGAATCTCTGTAGAAAACAGAAGAGAATATAAGGCAGCAGATAAACTTTATGTGAATGTGAAAACTTCAGGTGAATTTTAGATGGATAAATTTAATCTTTTTCAAGGATTCTTGCTAAGGTATATGATTCAGACTATACTTGGATGAACTTTGATCAAACAGCCTGAACCCATAGTTTTTCAAGGTTGGAAACTGATCATCTTAAATTGAAACCAAACTTATGGGACCTATGATTCTGTAACAAGTGAAATTCTATTTCCCTGTTGGATCATCCATCTATTAATTCATCATGCTGAATGTGTTCATCTATTAGTTATTCATACTAGCAAATTTATGTTAATTTATCTTGACTTTCAAATATAGATCCTAAGAAAGAAAATGCCAAGAACTATGTAGAGAGAAGAAAATTTCTACTGCCCTAACTTCTCCCAGTTTCAAATTATTTGTCCCCAGGGATAGGCAGATTTAATTCTGATTATTTATGTGCCAGCATGCGGACTAACTCAAGTTCCATAGAGTGGAACTGTTACAATTTCTACCTTGCTTGTCCACTCTCTTCTGTTTCCTGTCATGGTAACGTTAAATCTGCATTTGTAAAATGTACAGTAGCAATTTGAGAGTGACAGCTAGCATTCACATACCAGAACTTATTGTAAACTCTTAGATGTGTTAACACATTTAAATCTCAAAATGATTTTATTTTACAGCTACTTATATTATTTTCATTTGCAGAGGAAGAAAAGAAGATGCAAAATGTTTATGTAGGTATCTTGAGATCACAAAGCTATATATGGAGAGAAACGATTGAAAGTGGCAGTTTGAGATGTGAGGACGTGTTCTTATCTGATAACATCATGCTGCTTTTGGGGGGATAAATATAGCTAAAGAGACATAGGTATAGATGTAAACAAACATTGACAGTTACAGAAATTTATATAGGTGGATAAACATGCATAATTAGAAGACAATGGAAATATTCACTGCTGCTTACTAAATACTCTAGAAAAAAGCAAGAGTGGGCAAAGGAAAAGGACATTTAAGGTACTATTTTCCTCAATTCATATTGACTTTGTCAGAGGGGTTCAATGAGGAGTTTCCACATCCTTTCTATGGCCACATGACCATTGTCACATTAACAGCTTGTCATTGCTGTATTGGAATGTGTCATTCCGATATACCAAGAAAATAATATTTGAATTGTTTCTTAATTGCTGAGTTATAAGCACAAATGTACCTCTGTAACCCATATCTATTTTACTCTATTCCTTTCATATATTTTGTAATAAAGGATGACTTTTCTTATGAACAAGTGAAAATAATAGATATCCCTGAGCCTCAATCTTTCTCTGAAACTCATGCCATCCTTGATTTTCAGATAGATTCCTATCACACCAGAGTACAGGGGTTTGCTTAAACATGAAAGCATCATTTTTTAAAAGCCAAATTGTCAGAGAGTATATATGAAAAGACATAAGCTATTTAAATGTTCAAAGATACCAAGAAAATAATTATTTCTGCTTCAGATTCTGTTAGTTCCTAAAAGAAGTGTTATTTGTGGTAATTATGAACAACCTGTCAAAATTTTGTTGGTGTATTTTACATTCTGTAACTGTATTCTTAGAATCTGGTAGGTTTGAATAAAAGACAAGAAAAAAGGAATCTCATAAATGTACCATGCACAAGTGTTAAAATTCAAAGCATTTTGCTGTCTTCAGTGGAATACAAAGTGTGCACTATCTCCAATACCTGGGAGGACCAGCTCATCATTTTCTTATGAACTAATTCAACAAATGCATGACTTTCATCTATGTTCAATTTTTAGATACAATTTATATATTCATTTACAGGTAAACTTTTCTTTCTTCTTACTTTATTTATAATTCCCTCACTGTCCTTAAGGAAGCTTTGCACAGAACTGGACAATCTTTTCTAGGATGAATAAATGGAAGGAAGTGGAAATGACAGGGGAAGGGATAGACTGACCCAGTCAGTAGCTGTTTTCATAGAGATTGGAGAGAAGTGTGAGCTCCCTGGAGCTTTGCTATGAGCTGATGTGGTAAATTGGAAAGAATGTTAATTTCTACTTCAAGGCTGACATCAGGTGAAAATCCTGGTTGTCCAAGAGGAGGGCTAAGATGCTTTTATGGGCTCTTCTTCAAAGATTTTGAACTTATGTACAGAAAAAAATTGCAACTCATATTAAATCACTGCACTATAAATTAATACCCAAGAACAATATCTGCATGACAGTTGTCAAGACACAGTTCAGAGAATAGACACAAACTTTAACAGGCAGTGTTTGTCCTTGATCTTTGAAATTTTCCTTCAAAGCAAAGGTACATGACTCTAAAATGGTATGGGTACTTATGGGGAATGGACTGCTTGTTTATGGCTATTTTAGAATGAAAACCAGGTGTGGACACTATTAATTTACTTCCTGAAAAAGCAAACAAGGGAGGAACTAGAATCTGTGAAGACCTAACTGAATTGACTAAGGCTTCCACTGTGATTGCTTTTCCAATACAGTATTGTGTTGAGCACCCAACCAGTATTGTGAGCAAGAATATTTGTCAATGATTGGTACTTAATTTTGAGGCTATGTGATACAATAAAGTAGATATATTTCAGAATTCAGTGCCATGTTAGAGAAGAAAAGATTTTGAATTGCTGTTAGAACAAAACATTTAAGTGTTTCAGGCTGGTAGACTTCAGAAAGCAGAAATATGATGGTGATTAATAGAGATTACCCTTAGTTTCTTACAACATTAAACCATTTCAGAGTCATTAATATTTTTCTGCCCCAGGCCATGAAATCACTTACTTTCCAAAGAACTTGGTTCCTTTTATTAGAGAAGAATAATGTTGGAATCTAAAACCCTAATACCAGGAATGCATATCATATTATTTTGCCTGACTACTGGAGGTAAACAGAGCTGTCAGGCTATGTGAGCAACGAGCAAGTCTTCCTTGCTTCTAGTCTGAAATTTTATTCATCTACTTTCTCACCATGTTTTGAACTACACATTATTTTTCCTCTGTTCATGATATCTCTCTCTTCCATATAGAGGTATAATACATATCAAAAGCTTGACTCCAAAATTAGATACTTCTAGTGTCTTTTTCATCTTTTAGAATCTAGGGTTCTTCCATCAAGAAAAGGGGTCCAAATTGTCCAGTACCTTCTTACAATTTAGTTACAAGAAAGCAAACAAAAAGACAATTGGAAAAATTTTGAACAGACCTTATACCAAAGGAGTTAGAGGTGATGTCTTGATGAGAGTTCTCCAGGATAATACACACAAGAAACTAATGGGACATAAGTATACATGTATGTATGCTTCTACCCATCTATTTACATATGTATACATATATATGTAGAGATTTATTATAAGGAACAGTCTCATGCAATTGTGGGGGCTGGCAATTCTGGGAATTCTGGTGATTGTGATGTTAATTTTTGATTCTGAATTCCTTAGGCTGGACCCTCAGGGAAAATTGGAGGGTGTGGTCCTGAGCAGACTTCCTTCTGATTTCTGAAGCCCTAAATTCTTACTCTTAAGAACACCACTGGTTTGGATGAAGCCCACCCACCTCATGAGGAGCAATTTCCCTTACACAATGTCAACTAATTGTAGATGCCAATCACATCTACAAAATACCCCCACAGTAACAACTAGTCCAGTTTTTGACCAAACAATTGGACAGCATAACCTAGTCAAGTTGACACATAAAATTAACCATTAGAGGTCGCAAATAAGCTCACGAAAAGATGCCCAGCATCATTAATCATTAGGGAAATGAAAATTAAAACAAAAATTAAATATCAATACTTACCTACTAGAATGCCTAAAATTAATACAAACTCACCATAGAAAATCTAGGCAAAATTGTGGAAAATCTCTAGAAATCTTATATACTCCTAGTATGAAAAAACTAATTGGCAGTTTCTTAAAAAGATGAATATACACCTACCATATAAGCCAGCCATTCCATCTGAGGTATTTACTTAAGAGAAATTAAAGCACATGTTCACACAAAGACTCAGATATTCATAACATTTTTAAATTTTAATTTAAATTTTTTTCATTTTTTAATAAAACTTTTAAAGTTAAAGTTAATAGATCAGATAGAATGTTACATTAAAAAAAAACATAAGAGGTTCCCATATAACCTACACCCCACGCCCCCACTGCCAACATTTTTATAAATTGTATTTTTTTAAAGATACATACATCACGAAAAAAGGTTATATTATGAAAAACATAAGAGGTTCCCATATACCTCCATCCCCCCACCCCAATTCAAACATCTTTTATCAATGATTGCTCAAATATGTAAATAACCTAAATGTCTATCAACAGATGACTGGATATACAAACTGTGGTATATAAATACAATGGAATACTACACAGCAATAAAAATGAATAAAGTATTGATACATGAAACAACAAGAAGTATCTCAAAATACTTACGTTGAGTATAATAAGGAAAATCAAAAGAGCATATACTGCATATGGTTACCTTTTTTTAAGTTTCTAGAAAATGAAAACTTATCTAAAATAACAGAAAACAGATCAGTTATTGCCTGAGGGAAGGAAGAGTGGGAGTGAACAGATATGAGATATAAGGGAACAAACAGATATGAGGGAATTTTTTTTTTTGTTTATCAATACGTTCATAATCTTTATTGCACTTCCCAATTCTTCATCTAGTCAAAATTTCACAAAAAATACCAAATTCCACAGTTAGGATTAATAGTTAAATATGACAAATATAATATAAAAATTCCCATTCTGAGAATTTAGAGTGGATATTGTTTAGATCCTATTTCAAAAATATTTTAAAATGTTTGTGAGATAGAAGTAATAAAACATAAAAAATTAGGGAATATTTCAATAATTTTATATTTATATTATGAGTAATTTTAAGCTTTGCTTATACTAATTTTCCCTATCATCCCTTGACAAAGGTGGTTTTCAAAATATAGCCTAAGGAGTTAATGCATTGGAAAGGGAGTTTATTTAAACTGTAGATTTATGGAAAATCTCACAAAACTAATATATTAAAATTTCTGTACCTGAGATCTAAAAAGCTGCATTTCCAAATAAGTCCTTCAAAAATGTTTTTTTTCCCCACAATAATATTCAGAATTACTTTTGTAAAGGAAAGGATCCTATATCATACATTTACCTTCATTTAATCTTTTTTTCCACTATTTATCAAACAGGCTGCTTCAATTATATCAAGACATAAAATGTTCTTATATTTTAGGTGTTGCAGAAATGTGAATAAACACAGGCAAAAAGAAGTATTTGTGAGATACATATGAATATACATAGGAAAGCAAATGATATTTGAATTTTGCATACTTACAAATAAATTAATAAAAAAGAATTTAGAACTGTTACTTGAATTTTTCCAAATTTCAAGAAACTTGTAATTTCCACTTTGTATATGTTTTACTAATCAGATGAATTTATCAGTCCAATATCCATGAGGAATATACAACTTCTTGATTCTAAAATTTGTTAATGACACCACAAAAAGAAAGCTGTGTATTAATTAAATATGTCTATTGATGTAAAAACATGAATACAATTATATAGATACAAACTCTAACAATAGAAAATAAATTTAAAATTAACAATCCAAGCCTCATTAATATAAATTGGATGATAAATTATAAATTAGTATAAATAGAATTAAAGTAGAATTTATATTGAGGCCTGGATTGTTAATCTTAAAACCAACTACTAATAAAGCATAAAAAATAACTTTCCAGGAAATAATAAACTCTAAAGAAGATGTCAAAATGATATTTGAAAAAAATTGCTTTATACTATTAAGGAAGACAACAGAATATTTTTAAATATTTGAAGTAAAGTTATTATTTTTTTTAAAGTTATTATTGATATACAACTTCCATATAGCGAACTACATGGATTCAAAGTGCAAATGTCGATATATTTTCATAAAGTGATCACACCCATTTCCCCAGCTCTCAGATGAAGAAATAGAAATATACCTATAAGAAAGAACCACCTATCTTTGTCCCCTTCCAAGAAAAATGCAATCCTTAAAGAGTGACAAGTCTCCTGTGTTCTAATGGCATGACCTTTATAAAAACAGAGTCATAATATATGTATTTATTTGGTATCTGGCTTTTTTACTCAACATGATTTTATACTAGATCTGGATATATTGCTGCATATAGCTATAGTTGTGCTCATTATCATTGATATGTAGTATTCTATTTTGTGTCTCTACCATACTTTTCTGTCATTTCCCTTGTGGCTGAACATTTGGGCTTCCCAAGTTTAGGTTTAAATAGTTATGCTGCTGTGAAATAAGTGTTCATTTGTTGAGAATATAATTAGGAGTGGAACTGGTATATCAGGGCAATGCATGTGTTATCTTTAGTAGATACTGCTAAACAGCTTTCAAGAGAGTTGTAATAATTTAAGCTTGTATCAGCAGCATTTATGAGAGCTCCAACTCCAATTACTCCTCATCTTAGCCACACATGGTTTTGCAAACTTTTCATTGTATTCCAAATTACTCTTGTCTTTTCCAGAGGAATCAACAAGATATGATGCATAAATATAAAGAAGCTTATTAAAGGAAGCACTTCCCATGAGTGTGGGGATTGACAGCTCCACATTCCATAAGGCAAGCCAAAAGCTGGAAACTCCAACATCGGAGATTCTGAAGTCTGGTACATCTGAAATTCATAAAGTAGATCACAAATTGGAAAAATATTGATGAAGGGGAAGATGAATTTCCCAGGAGAATTAGATTGGATGAAGTAGAAGTTGAAACTTTTCTACCCACCTCTGCAATCCTCAATTCTGACTTTTCAGATCTCCAACTGATTGGATGAGCAGCACCCCACATTGCTGAGGGCAGTCTCCTTTGTTGATTGTAGATGGAATCAGCTATAGAGTCAAACAACTAATTAAAGATGCAAATACACCTGTGAAATATCCTTACACTAATAAATAAGCCAGTGCTTGCGTGATCAAAGAACTGGAAAACATAACCTAGCCAAGCTCACACATGAAATTGACCTTGATCATTGACAGGTACAAAATTATACATAAAAATAACAGAGAGGGAAGCAGCTGTGGCTCAATTGATTGGACTCCTGTCTACCATATGGGAGGCCTGGGTTCAAGTCCCAGGGTATCCTTGTAAAGGCAAGCTGGCCCGCACCCCGCAGAGAGCTGATGGCCCACCCCACATGGAGAACTGGCACAGCAAGATGATGCAACAAAGGGAGACAAGCAGACACAGAAGAACATACAGTGAATGGACACAGAAAGCAGACAGCAAATGAGCTATAAGAGGGGAGAAATAAATAAAAAATAAATCTTAAAAAAAGGCAGAGATAAAGAGATAAATATAAATATATAAATTTAACAGAGAGCTAGATATAGATATACATAAATACTGCAGATAAATATAAATATACCAGAGAAAGATAGCTATAGATACATAAATATAACACATATATATAGATAAATATAACATATATATAAAAGAGGGAGAGATTGTGACTACATACATAAATATAACAGATATATATATAAATACAACAAAGAGAAAAATAGAGATTGATATATATAAATTTAACAGAGAAATAGAGAGATAGATATAAATATACAAATATAAAAGTGATATAGGGATAGATATAAAAATGTAACAAAGAGATACAAATATAAAAATATAATGGAGTGATAGAAATAGAAATAAAAAATATATAACAGAGATAGATACAACTATAGAAATATAACAGTGATAGCAAATTAGATAAAAATTAAAAATATAACTCAGAAAGATATAAATATAAAAATACAAGAGATAGAAACATAAATATAACAGACAAACAGAGAGACTGATATATATAACAGAAATACAAGTGCTATATATAAATATATGAGAAAGATATATAGAGAGATATATAAATATAACAGGTAGAATAGGTTATATAAATATAACAGAGACATTTAGAGATAGAAATAAATGTTAAAATGTAACAAATAAAGAGATATGTAAATAAAAAATTATAAAAGACAGTAATAGAGATAGATATAAAAATATAACAGAGATACAGATATATATAAATCTAACAGAGATTGAGATAGATATAAATATAACAGAGAAATAGAAGAGATAGACATATATAAATATATATTTCAGAGGGAGATACATACACAAATATAACAGAAAGGTAGAAATATATATAAATAACAGAAATATAGATACAAATATAAAAATAAATGAGAATGATAAAAATAGTATAAACATAAAAATATAAGAGTTACAGATTATTTATTTAAATAAATATAACAGAAAGAGAAATAATAAAAATATAAGAGAGATATTTATATATAAGTACAACAGAGATAGAGAAATACATAAATCTATAAAAATATAATAGAAAGCTATATATAAACATAACAGAGAGAAAGGTAGATATATAAAAGATAGATTGAGATAGATATAAATCGAAAATATAACATGCATATACAAATATGTGAAAGATACATACATATAAATATTGTAGAGATAGAAGTTGAGATATATATATAACAGAGATACATAAATATAAAAATATAACACATATATATAGACAGAAAAGATTAAATAGAAAGATATTGCAGAGATAGACACATATATATATAACAGAAAGAGAAATAGAAAAGACAGATATATATACAAATAGAACAGAGATAGAAATTTATATATAAAGATAACAGAGAAAGGTACAGAGATAGATATAAATATAGATATGAGATATATATAAATATAATAGATAGGGATAGAGAGAGATAGATATAAATATAAAAATATAAGAGAGAGATAAATATAACAGAGAGTGATATATAGAAGTACATATATACAGATTGGGCACTCAGCAGTGGCTCAGCCAGGTTGGCCTTGGTGCCTGGAAATGCATGTTGCTGAGTATATGCATAACCTCTGTCCCTACCATCTTGGCCACTTTCTGCATAAGCCAGTTGGTCAAAGAGAGGAGAAGCTGGGGCAACAGACTGATTGGTTTCCACAGAAAGAGTCATACTATCCACATTCTTATTAAAATTCTTATGTGCTAAAGTCACACTTTGGTGAACATTGACATGAGTCAGAAATACATACACATTTTTGCCTGATTCAGAAAAAGCTATCCACATACCTCTTCCCCAGACCTCTTTGCCCCTAATTTACCAATCATGTTCCTCTAAGTCCTTGGCCACCTAGAAAAACTATTGACAACAGCCGGTGAATTGTGACTGAGTGTAAAATACACCTCTGGCCATTTCTCCTTCTAAGCAAAATGAAAAACCAGGTGCACTGTTCAAAGTTCTGCTTACAGGGAGAATTTACTTTCACCACTGTTCATCAAGGATGTCCCAGAAAGGGGCTGTAGCTGTCAACTTTCAGGTGGTGCCTGCATACATATCATGCAGAACCATCTGTAAACCAAGCCCAAGTTTTCTCTTCTTCAGTCAACTGATCTTAGATCATAGCTTTACGATGGGAGAGAGGAGGAAATATGGCAGGAGCGAGGGCCCTGGGCATTTGGGGCAGTTTTCTTGTGTAACTTACTTCTGCCTTCAGGGTCTGCTTAAGCTTAGTCTATGTATAGCATTTCCATTTGATGTTGGACTATTACTGTGCACACCCAACTTTATGGCTTGGTGGGTCAAACAACAAGTTCATGGGCAGCTCAGGTCTCATGGTAACTTGGTGGCCGGTGGTTAACCATTCAGTCTCTACTAAGGACCAGTGGCAAGCCAAAAACTGTTTCTCATAAGGCAAGTAGTTTTCTGCAGAGAATGGCAGGGATTTGTTCCCAAATCCTAAGTGTGTGTGCTGTGATTCTACTATAGGGACCTGCTGAAGAAGCCAAACACTTCAAGAACTGTTGCATCTGTTGGATCATATCATCCAAGTGAAAGAGCAGCTTGGAGTTGTTATGGAGCCTCCTCTTATTTCAGTTCCCACTCAAAAATAGCACCTATTCAAGTAACTCCATAAATCAGCTTGAGTAGCACACCAAAATAAGGACTTTGATGCCTCCAAAATCCAGAGGTTAACTAGGTGTTGTGCCTCTTTTTGGTTGTAGAGGAGCCAGATGCAACAGCTTATCCTTCACCTTAGAAGAGATATCTCAACATGCCCCATGCAACTGGACTGTAAAAGTTTCACTGAGGTGGAAGTTCCCTCAATTTTTGTGGGATTTATTTCCCATCCCCTGACATGCAAATGTCATACCAATAAAGCTAGAGTAGTTGCTGCTTCTTCTTACTATGACCAATTAGCATAAAATCATAAATTTAACGAAGCAGTGTGATACATTGTGGGAGGGAAATGTGATCAAGGTCTTTGTGGACAAGATTATAACCCAGAACAGGAGAGTTCATATATCTTTAAGGTAGGAACATGAAGGTGTATGTTGGCTGGGAGCAAATGGTTTCTGATTGTCTTTATTAACAGGATTGAAAAACAAAAGATATTTGCCAAATCAATAACTGAATAACAGGTACCAAAAAATGTGTTGATTTCCTCAACCAATGATACCACATCTGGAACAAAAGATTAAGCTTAACCATAAATTTAATCTACCGTCATCTTCCAAGATCCATCTATTTTCTGCACATTCCAAATAAGAGAGTTGAAAGGGAATGTGGTGGGACTCAGCATTCCTACATCCCTCAAGTCCTTGATGGTGGCTCTAGTCTCTACAATTCCTTTAGGAATGTGATACTGCACTTGCTAGGTAGAAGGAGATTCATTGGCTTCCAATAAAAGTCTGACCTAAAGCTTCATTGATCACCTGACCTCTACAAGCTCCTTCTCTGACTGGTAGACTACAGTGCTATTCTATGTGTCCTGATATGTCAGTTCAGGCCAGTATCCAATAATGCCCCAAATGCTTGATCACTTCCTTGTCTCCAAAGTGTAGCTACCCTAGTAAAAGTCTGTAGGTTCCATTTGGGAAGGCTGGGAGAAAGACTAACAGTATATATTTTTTTGCAGTGTAGCAAGGTCCTTCCCTAAGGAAAGTTGACCTTTCCTTCTTTTTTCAAGGATTTCTGGATCCCGAAATTATCTCAAGTATGGGGGTTGATTGAAGGGCAGTGACTTTCTGTTTTTTTGATTCAAGTTAGACTTTTGTTCACTTGACCTAGAACACTTCTGCATAATACAGATCAAATAAGAATTTAGAAAACAGCTTACCTATTTTACTTCTAGATACTCCATGCCATAGGTCTTTGCAAGTTAGACTATTCTACTTACTGCTTTGACCCTGCTGCCCGTTATGGTAACCAAGCCCACCTTGTCTTCGGCAATTAAGTGCTGCCAGTTAGCTTGTGCAAACCAAGACCCAATCACCCCATTGCATTTAAGGACCTAGTTCAGAGACAGCAGTTTTCACAGTAATATTTGACATAGAGGGAAGAGTGACCACAGAGCTCTTCAGGGATGATGGTAGTCCTCTCACAAATTTATTCCTCACAGTCTTGGTGAAAGGCATGTCTTCTGGATACTCTTGGGGTGGGTAAAAAAATCTTATATGATAAATCCACTCTAATATTGTTTTCTCTCTAAGGCTTTGGATGCATTCATCTACATTATACCAGGGAAGTTTTGGTATTTCAACTTTATTTACTGTAGGCAATTTTTTGTTTGTTTTTAGCTTTCACATATAGACTGTATTTACAGTTGACCTCTCAACTTTTCCTTTGTATGCCTGAGAGTCTCTCTCCGTGTTTCCATTTTATCAGACCCAGCAAGGGAGTGGAGAATCAACCTGAATCATGCCTCATTGACATAGTCCAATCAACAGCACTAAAGTAATCTTACCTTGTAATCTATGCAAAGGCCGGTCAGTGGTATTTAATGCAATCTAAGGGTATCACACCCAGAGGAATAGATTAGTTTACAAACATAATATTTATCTTTTTGGCATTCATAAAATACTTTCAAACTGGCACAGGTAGGAATAACCAACATCACAGAAGATTTCAATTTTCACTAATCTATAAATTTAATGCAATTCCAATAAAATTTCTGTTATTTTTTTCTTCTGGAACTAGACAAGTAGGTTATAAAATTCATTTGGAAGAATTAAACAAGCAAAAAGACCCTGACAAAGGAGAACAATGGGGGTAGGTGGCAAAATATACTCTAAAGCAGTGACCCTCAATCTAGAGATATTTTGCCACCCAGGGGACATTTGTCAATGCTTAGAGATATTTTTGATTGTCATGATCTGGGAGTGAGGCATAGGTGGGGTGTACTATGTGGATAAAGGTCAGGGATGCTACTAAACATACTACAATGCACAGAACAGCTTCCCACAACAGTGAATTACCTGGTACAAAATGTCAATAGTGCTGAAGTTGAGACTCTTGACTCTAAAGCTTCTCTAATTAACCCATCTTGTAGAGACAAATCAGTGAAACAGAACAGAGAATCCAGAATGATGCCAATTGCCTTGGGAACTTAGTATGATAAAGGTGCACCACAAATTAGTGAGGGAAAGACTGATTTTTAAATAAGGAGTATTGTGTTACTTGAATACTCATTAAAAAAAGTTTTCATGCTATTGTATGTAGCAATAATTTGTTCATTATCATTGATGTACATTAATCCATTGTCTAAATGTGCCACAATTTACTCTTCCATTTTGTTGCTAATGAGCATTTGAGTTGCATCAGGCTTGCATTTTTAATAATGTTGTATGAACATTTTGCATATGGCTTTTGATATGCATACGTCATACATCCTGAGGGGTTGAATTGTTGTCATATAGTATTGATTTATTTAGTTTTAGTACAGCACCCAACAGTTTTAAAAGGTGATCGTATTAATTTACACACCCACTAGCATAATATAAGAGATCCAGTTTCTCTACATCCTCACCAACAGTTGGTATTGACAATCTCTTTAATTTTAGGAATTATAGTGGCATTTCCTTGTTGAGGTTTGGCACCTTTTCATAATTAGAAACCAGAGAATCCACTGATGTAATCCGCATGCTTAGGTTCCTCAGGCAGAGAACAAGGTGGATAGTAAATCTTTATTACAGGTCTTTATTTCCTTATGCTACTTTGAAACACCATCTAGTCTCCTTTCATATCATTTCTGAAGAACTCCCATTAGCATTGCTTGTAGGGCAGGTCTAGTGGTGATGAACGGTCTCAGCTATTGTTTACTTGAGAATATCTTGACAGATAAAAAAATTCTTGGCCAGCAGTTGATTTCCTTCAGCACTTTAAGTATTTCAACCCACTGATTTCTTGCCTCCATGGCTTCTGATAAGAAATCAGCACTCAATCTTATTGGAATTCCCTCATATATAAATGTTGCTTCTCTTGAAGCTTTCATACGTTTCTTCTTGTCTTTTTGCGTTTGATATTGTGATCAGTAACAGAGTGTCATATATTGTTTATCCTGTTTGGTGGTCTTTGAGCTTCTTGTATGTGCATATTCAAATCTTTTTCTAAGTTTGGGACATTCTCTGTCATTATTTTTTTGACTATTCCTCTGTTCCTTTCTTCTACTGGGATTCCCATAACACATATATTGATGAACTTGATGGTGTCTCATACCTGCCTTAGTCTGTTCTCACTTTTAATGTATATATTTTTCTCTCTGTTCCTCAGCCTGACTCATTTCAAGTGTCTTGTCTTCAAGTTCATTGATTATTCTGCCAGCTCCATTCTGCTCTTGAAACCTTCCTGGGCATATTTTATTTCAGTTATTGTGATCTTCAATACCAGTATTTCTTCACTTGGACTCTCATGTTGTTCATTCATTGTTTTCCTTGTTCTCTGTAGTTCATTCTCTGGACTTTATCGCCTTAAGAATTTTTAAGATCACATTTTAAAGGCTTTGTTTGGTTTGTCTACATTCTCATCTTCTTGTTGGTGTTTTCTATATTTGTATCCACTTCCTTTTATGGGGACATCATTTCCTATTTCTTTACTTGTCTTGTGCTCTTTTGCTGTACACCTTACATTTTAATATTTTAAAATGTTAACTCTGGGATGTACTCCCTGGGATGCCTGTTTCTTGTTTTTTTTAAACAGCTAGTAATAAGACAGAGATTTTCTTTAGCTTCAGCCCTCCTATCAGGAAGGCCTGCCTGAGGCAAACCCTATCTTACTAGGGCTCTGTTTTGTCCTGGGCTTTTGCTTGTTGGTTGTTTTGGAGTTCCCTTTTTAAAGGATTTTGTTGTCCCCTTTCCTTCCCAGGGACAAACCTCCCTCTCCTGGGGATCTGAAGCTGACAGACATTTATCCCAGACTGTCTGCCTCTATAGTTGAGTTGAAAGTATTAAATAACTACCTTAATATTTTTCAAATTCCTAACTTATTACTTAATTTAAAATGGAGAAATAATGATAAACTGGAAGCTCAAGAATAGTTCATTTTTAAATACTGTCTGGTACCAGAAAATATTTGTGGTATTTAACTCGAATGATGCCTTGTTTCTTACAGTCAGCATTTTCACAAAATTATTTTGTTTTTTTCCCCTAGTTTCTTCTAATTTATCTACAACAGTCCATCCTGGTTTGAAAGGCAATATAACCTATTTTCACTATGTGTAGCAAAAAGCCACAATACTTTATGATTTTCCAGCTAGGGAAGCAGAAATGAAATAGAAATCATGCTTTAAGGCATATTTTGTCAGATCTGTTGTGGAGAATTGAAGGTTTTGGATGTTAGCCCATAATGTAGATTGACACCTTTGAGTACTGATAAACAAACCTGCAGTTTGATCTAAAAAGAACTTAAATCACTCCAGCTTGTGTTAACTGCATTAGAGAGTGAGGAGAGCTGTTTTCGCTTTTTTCTCAACATTTCCTCACTTATCTTTACTGTGAGGGAGGGGCTGGTACTTACAGAATGGACCCAAGTCTTATCTTTCCTAGGTTATAGGAAAATAGAACACGTTTTGAAAATCCCTTTTCTTTGGCTATAGAATGAGACATTTATCATCCATTTCCAGCAGAAATGGAGAATAAGAAAAATTAATTCATGACATATTTATTGAGGACCTATCATGTGCTCAGTAGTGTATGTGAAGCCAAAATAGTTTCTAATAGAACTGTCCCACAGACATTAATTAAGAGGACATAAGTTCATGTGAGTTCCAAAAAATTCCTAGCTTTAAAGAGACACAGATCAAGACTTTAATGGGTTAGTAAGCTACTCAAAGTCTATTTCTGCACAAATAGATTGTTTAAAATTTACTTGGTTTGTTCAATCCCCCAGTCATTTAAAATTCATTTTTATTTCCTCTTCTTTACATTATTATCTTATTTGATTCGTTTATGCCTTAGCATTTTTGTTATGACATTTTTGACAAACATCAGGTAAATGGCACTTACCTTTGGTATTTTTGTGTTCATTTTTACTTAAAGATTTATTCATCGAAGTTTGTATTGTATTATTATTTTAAAATCAGTTTTAATTCTTTTTTATTTCTTTTTTATTTTTCCTGCTTTTATGGTAACTTTTCATTCACTGATGTTTTAATTTTACTTAGCTTCAGAAGTTACCTTCTGTCTTAAAATTTTACTTTCTTTTGCATCTTAGATTTTACTCTTTATATTTAATGTATATTTGATGCTTTGTCCCTATAATGATAGGCATAAAGCAAGATCATACATATCAAAAGCAAAAGGCAAACTATAAACAGAATAACTTTAAGGGCTTCTTCTCTTCAGCTCTTCCTCTTGCTTCCATTAGAGAGAAGGAAAAAAAATATTTCTCACAAAACAATCCTACACTATATAATTTCAGAGACATGCAGTTGGTTTCCATTCTTCAACCTAAAAGCAATGATTTACCTCTTACATACTACCCACCTGAATGACAGGGCCAGTATTTCCAATGTTATGCTATGGAGAGTTTCATGACATGGCAGGGTTTTCTTATGTTGTATATAATAAGGCACTGAGAAAATCTTGATAATGTTGTCCTGTCATAAAGGATAGAAGCATTGATTGAAGAGTCCATTCCAGGTTGACTAATGCAGATAACCAGGGAAGGGAAATGGTTGGAAGAACAGAATATGCAGCCAGGAGTCTGGTATCTTCAATATTTCTCCCTTCCTTGATATTTTATTCCTTTCTTCCATCATCTTCTTTTTAGCATAGTTGTAAAAATATTGGCCCAGTACGTGTGTTTCTTTAGATTTCTTATGTTATGAAAATAATAAAAAATGCCCAATCATGGCTGTCCCTGTCCCAAGTTTGCATGATCGTACAAGATATCCACTACTTGCTATTAATTGGCCTAGTTTATACAAGCTCCAAATTCCTAGATGAAATTATTTGATAGTTCCATTGAACTTACAGGTTTACTTGCACTATGTACAGTCTTTACACCTATTACAATTATTTTTTGGCAGGGTTAGGTGGAGTCACATAACACAAACAAGGCTACAAAGGTAGCCTGTGCATTCTTGAAGAAGTCTCAGAGGGCAGGATTCCTTACATGAACTTCTCAAAAGTGGGATAAATTATATTATTGTTTCTGATTGAGTAATACCAGAGAAAGCAAATGATTCACTAACTTAGGGGTCTCATGTTTAATGACAGTCTAGTCACAAAATGCAAGTGTAGAGAACAATTGTGGTTTATATATTTGTTATTGTTTCCTGGGAGTTGGACTTTATTAGCATTGTTCAAATCATCCTTCACTAAGAAGATAGGCTAGAAATAAAATGGCTTTGTTGACTCTATTTTAAGATAGACAATGAAGGGTTTTTGTTGTCAGTTTTTATGATCTGAAATTCTAGTTGTGATTCTAGCTGGTTTCTCCTTAGTTAGAACATGACATCAAAGAAGGTATATTGGGGATGAAGTCAAAACAATTATCAAAATATTTAGTGGGTAATAATACTAAAAATTGAAGTTCTTCTTACACTCTGTTCTATCACTGCCAAGAAGAAATTATTTTTAAAGGTAGATATTAACATCTGGCAAATAATTTCTATTAGTCTTCTGAGTAATGCCTAATTAATTCATAAACCTGCTTCTTTATTTGTATGTTCTGAATAAGTCAGCCTTAAAATTAAAGCTTCAATAGTTAGATGTTTTAATGAAGTACTGAATTTCATGCTGTTTTCACTAGCTAACATTCACTGGTTACTGCATTTTATGTATTTGGTATTTAGTGAATCATCGCCTTTGTTTGTTGATAAGTATTCTCTTTTCCACTTTAAAATCTTAGATCAAGTAAAAGAAGGCACTGACTGCTCAACAAGAGAAAGCATTTCAAAAGATAATTTCCTTTGTGGATTAAATGGATTTCCAATAAAGTCTTCTATTTTTTAAAAATCTCTCTGTGTCTTGGTTGCAGTCACTGTGTTTGTTATTTTTGTTTGTTTATTTTTTAATGTCACGGGCAGAAAGTGGAGTCAATTATTCTGCCCAGGTGCACACTTAATGCTTTTCACTTACGAATAACCTTGCTTATGCTTCATTTGAGAATTTTTTCATTTGTCTACTGTTTTCACTTCCATTCTTTATCACACACTCAATCAAATATGCACTTTCTAGTAGTGTATTTAGTATATATCCTCAACATAGTATCGAACATTTGAAAACCTAAATAATGATGCATTTTTTGTATATAATTTAAATAATACATAATTTTTTATTTTACTTTTTCTCTGAATCCCATGTTTTAGACATCTAACCAAATTGCTGCATACATACATATTTATTACTTTTCATTGCAACATCATAGTATTAGGTATATAAATATGATATATTATTTAGAAGTATTCCTTGATTTTCAAAGTATTCTACCCTACAAACATTTCAAGTACAAAACAATTTCTACTAAACTATAACAAAAAGTCAAAGTACAATGTATTCATAAAATAGAAAACAAACAAACATAAAAGAATGGAAAGCTGATCAACTCATTATTTGAATCTAATGACAGAAATTCAAAAAACATTTTAAAGTGCACAAATATAACCTATAGGCCTGATTCATTTACTAACTTAAATGTAAAAACTTAATGTAAAATGTTAGTTTACTGTTTTTAATAGTGTGTCCAAAAACAGTGCATAATGATCAAATAGAAACTATCCCAACAAGGATGGCTCACTATCAAGTCTGGAAATACAGTTCACAATATTAATTATCTAAAAGAGAAAAATTATTTTGCAAGAAAAAGCATTTTTTAAAGTTTTAGAACTTATTATAATAGAAATAAAATCTAAGAAAATTGAAGTATAAAATACATAAAAGTATAGTCTACTAAATTCCACCATTGCCATTATAACTTTGTGAAGAAAATTTGGACACATTCAGAATAAGATCATAATGATTTCTCATCTCTCTGTTTCTTGGCTAAGATAAAAAGAAAATGTGATATAAGAAATATTTTAAAAAGAGATAAAATAACTGTCTTTACAAATGGTTTATAATCCCCTACATGAAAATCTTAACAAAATTAACAGGCAAATTTTACACCTGACAATAGACTTCAGAAAATGTGTCAGATACAAATCATTTTAGAAAAATAAGCTGTATTCACTTTTGGCAATAAACCACTAGAGATGTAAATTCTGGTATGGGAAAATAACTTTGAGAACCACTGTAATGAAAAGACCATTCATAATTCTAATAGAAACTAAAAAACGTAAAAGGAGTTTCTTAATAAAAATGTACAAAAAATTTATGGAAAACATTTTCAATGCTTAAAATCTATATAAGTGGAGAAATACAGGACTTTTATATGTGTGACAACATTGTAAAGAAGACAATTTTGCTCATATTACTTTTAAGTATGTTATGCAATTTCCATAATATTTCCTTAGCATTTTCAATGCAACTTTTAAAAAAATTGATTTGAAAATGTATTTGAAAGCAAGCCAATGTGGCTCAAGCAGTTGGGCACCCACCTACTACTTGAGAGGCCCCAAGTTCAGTTCCCAGTGCATCCTAAAGACAAGCAAGACGGCAAGCTGACATGATGGGCTGGTATGGAGAGCTGGTGCAACAAGATGACACAATGAGATTGTGCAATGAGGAAGCACAGTAAGTGACACAAAAAGTGGAAGTAGAAGTGGCTCAAATCACTGGTTGCCCCTCTCCCACACAGGAGGTCCTAGGTTCAGTTGCTCTTGCCTCCTAGAAAAATAAGAGGAGCATGCAACAAACAGACACAAAGAGGAGACAGGGAGTACAAGTAAGGAAGAGGAGGAATAAATAAATAAAAATAAATCTTGAAAAAAATGTATTTGAAGAAAATGTAGAGTTAGCTGAAGTGATTTTAAAAAGAGAGAACATAGGTAAGGCAAGCTCCATAAAATATAAAGCTATATGACAGTCAGAATCATAGTAAGAAAAATGGCGGAGAGTTTAATGTGTGATATAAATAACATTACAAACCAATATAGAAAGGATGGATTACCTTGCAGACAGTGCTTTAAAATGAATATAAGAGAAATTTTACATTTGGATTCCCACTTAACACAAAAAGCAGTTATAAACTACGATAGTTTAATGACTCAAATTGAAAATAAAAAGAAAATGACAGAACCATTAGAATTAAAATAATATTTTCATGATTTGGATTAAGAAAATATTTCTTAAATGAGAGACAAAAAAGAAAATTCATAAGAGGCACACCTCTAATTCAGCAAACAAACAAGCAAAATACATGAAACCCAATATTTCACATGAGAAAACTGGCAATAATAAGTAAACAAATAAATATTTCACAGAAGGATAAGTTGAATGAAAAGTCACATGATGGTTTTTGCATTCTATTTGTAATTGTCATTGTTCCATGATATTTTCAATTAATGGGAAGAGTTGAATTAATAATTATAGGTGAGTTAAAAATATCTCTATAGAATATTATGGTTTATAGTGATGAAGATGAATATCTGATAAGTGTGAACATGGCACTAAGAGAACAAAAACAACAAAACTAAGTTCAAGATGTGTGGGATTCAGGGATGATTTTATAGAATAAGAAGCAACTGAATTGTGGTTTAAAGACCCACCTACTGCAGTAAATAAAGGAGCAAGAACTTTCGAGATAGAGGAAAGCATGTGTACAAAGGTAAAGAAAGAAATAGCATTCTAGAGATATAGCCTTCAAAGTTTTGTGCCAAAATCCCCAAAGTTGCTCTAATTCCCATCCTTCATGACGCATCAGCCATTTACTATTTCTCTACTTCTATGAGATATTTAGGAGTCTGTTAACATATTCATTTTGCTAGTTCAGATTAGGAAGTTTAAATGTCTTTCTTATTTTCAACCAAATTATTGTAACATAGTCAATGGTACTAAATGGTTGAAGATAATTTCTTAGGCAAATATAGAGTATTTGGAATTGCTTATTGGGCTGAAATAATTAGAAACCAGTGAGTTTCCCATTAGTGTTCAGAAAAAGGAAAGTAGTATGCTATGGTAATCAATTGCTTTTCACCCTCTGAGACATGTCTGCAGAATTATTCTCAGAGAAACTTAGGATCTCTTTCTATACACCAATTTCAAGGGATGAGAGTTTTCCAAAGACATCAGAAGCTTTAAAGAATATTTATTTTGATTCTCCAAATTCTTGTTCAAGAAATGTAGAGAGACCATCTGTGGCAATTTGATATTACTTTAAAATTTCAAAAATAGATATTGGATTGCTAGTGAACTGGTCTGTTCCTCTGGGCATGTTAGATTATATTAGATTCAGAGGTTCACTTCTATTTGATTAAATAATGCTTAAGGCTTTGATTGGGCTTTATCAGTAGGACATTGAGTCCCCTCCTCTGACCCCTTGGTGGGCAGGGACTCACAGAGAAAACTAAATGGCTGAGTAGTTAATTAGAGTTTTGATGCTGAGTTTTGATATTGGAACCTAAGGAAGCAAGCACACAGAGAAGCAGATACATGAGGAAAGAGAGAAGGCTCCATTAGATGCAGCAGAGGCCCCAGAAATATAGACGAGCCATTTGCCTGAGAGTTTACAGCTGGCATTGAGAGCAAAGCAGCTGAGCTCAGAGAGAAACAAGCCCCAGGAGAGAGACAAGACTTGTTCCAGCCTGTGACTGAGCTTGGGAGGAGCTGGGTCCAATGGAGCCTTAAGAGGAAGAGGAGGCCTGAACCCTCACAGAAGTTGGCAGCCATCTTTCTCCAACATGTGGCAAGAGACTTTGGTAAGGGAAGTAATTTATGCTTTATGGCCTGGTAACTGTAATCTCCTACCCCAAATAAATACCCTTTATAAAAGTGAACCAATTTCTGGTACTTTTCATCAGCATCCATTTGGCTGACTAATATACTATCTCTAATAACTCATTTCAATTCATTTATTTGAATTTCCATTTCAATTTTTCATCACTTAAAATATACAAACAAGAATTCTCTTTCTATATACTATCATGACCTTTCTTATATAATATCTGACATTTCTTCTATGCTCCTTATTATAATGAATGATATGAACCAATTCTACAAGCTAGATTTCTGGGCAAATTCTTTAACTTAACCCCCCTCAATAATAGCTTCTAGCAATCACTTCTAATAAAAAAAGTCATATATAATTACTGAATTAGTTTTACTCGCCCATCTTTTTTTATATATCTATTTTATATATCTCATGATTAAATCTTTCAATGGTTTCCCATTGTTTTTAGGATAAATTTATAAACCATTAATATAGTTAGTAACACCTTTCATTCATTGGTCCTTAAAGTCCCTGTTATATTGAAAGTCTCTGAAAGAACTATTACATATTGTTCTTGAAAGTTATAGCAAGTGTAACAAGGCAACAAAAGGAAATAGAAATCATACTGATTGGAAAAGATGAAATTAAGTTTTCTCTATTTATAGATGACATGACGCTCTACATAGAAAATCTCAAGATATCAAAAGTATCTACTGAAAAAAAAAAGACAAAACTACTAAGTGTGTTCTTCAAGCAATGGAATGTAAAATCAACAACAAAAAAAAATGATTGGATTGCTTGATGGAATTTACCTCATAAACTAGAATTTAAAATACCCTCTATTCAGAATAACTTAAAAGTGAAAAAAATGTATGTCTAACAAAAATTATACAGTACTTGTATGCGAGAAGCTACAAAATGCTCACAAAAATTAAATGAGTATAATGGATAGAATTATGTACTCCAATTGTGGACATGTTCTTGATCTTGGTCTGCACTCTGGTGGGAGTGATTCCATTATAAATAAGATCTCTTGAAGATGTTACTTCAGAGTGAAGTGGTCCAACTGAATCAGATTGGACTTTAATCAAGATTACTGGAGTCTTTTATAAGCAGAATGATATTCAGAGAGAAACAGCTGTGGGAGAAAAATGGAATTCAATAGAAGCCAGAGGAGAAAGGAGAAGACAATTGTATTGCTGTATGACAAAAAAACCAAGGACCAAGAGTTGCTGGCAGCCAGCCCCAGAATGCCAGATTCTTCCGGGAGAAAGTGTAGCCTTGCTGATGCCTTGATTTTGGATATTTCCTAACCTCAAAACTGTGAACCAATAAAATTCTCATTGTTTAAACCAGCCCATTGTACTGTGTTTGTTTTAACAGCTGGGAAACTAAGACAAAGATCAAAATAAATTGGGAACCTTACTGTGTTCATGGATTGGAAGAATCAGCATAGTCTTTTCTATCCAAATTCGATCGAAATACAGTTTAGCACAATTCCTATCAAAATCACAGCAAGGGTTTGGAAATATACACAAGAATATTTTAAAGTTTATGTTAAAAAAATCCCAAGAAAATAGAATCATGGAACAATCCTGGAAAGAAAAGAATAATGATTTCAAGAAACATTATGTATTTACAATAATCAAGACTGTGTAGTATTAAGAAAGCTTTGTACATGTAAATCAATAGAGTAGAACTTAGAACCATGAAATAGCCCCATACAAATACAACCGAGTTATGACAAAGGTGAAAAAGCAATTTAAAGGAGGACAGGTAGCATTTTCAACAAATGGTGCAGAAGCAATTAGATACACATAGTTAAGAAAAAATGAAACTATAATAACCTTATCTTATGCAAAAGATATCTCAAAATATATGGTAAATTTAAATTTAAAATATAAAATTGCAAAACATTTAGACAGAAGCATAGAAGAAAATCTTTGCAATCTAGGGTTCAGAGAAGAGTTCTTAGACTTGACACCAAAATATGATCCATAAAGGAAAAAATTTTGACAAATTTGACTTTAGCAAACTTTAGAGTTTTATTGTGTAAAAGACTCTGTTAAGAAGATAAAAATCCAAGCTGCAGACTGAGAAAATATTTGAAAATCGCATATTCTGTCAAGAATCATTATATAATTAGAGTCATCATGTAACAAAAAGTATTATATAAGTCAATGATTCTAAGAACTTATATCTTGAATATATTAAGAACTCTGAAAATCCAACAGTAAAAAACACAGTTATAAAACAGACAGAAGACATGAAGAAAAGCTGACACCTAAGTGAATAATTAGATAGCAAAATAGCACATGTAAAAATGGTGATATCAGTAAGCAGCAGTGAAATGCAGATTTATGGAGCATGCGATATCATTACATGCTTATCCAAATAAAGTAAAACTGTTTTTAAAAATGACATTACCAAAAGCAGAAGATGATGCTGAGAAACTATATCGCATATAGATTTTTGTTAGAACTGTGAAATGATACAGCCATCCTAGGAAAGAGTTTGAAACTTTCTCAAAAACAAGCAAGCAAAAACAACAAGACCTGACATGCACTTACCAAATGATCCAGCAATCACGTCCCAATGGATTTATTTAAAGGACATGAAAACTTAGATCCACACAAAAACTGTACATGAATGTTCATAGCAGTTTTATTTATAATAACTAAATACTGGAAATAACCAAACTGTCCTATTATAGTCAAATGGTTAAACACACAGCAGTGAATAGTACCATGGAATACTATTTGGTAATAAAAAGGCATGAATTATTTATACAACAACTTAGATGAATTTTTAGGTATGATTCTGAGTGAAAAATAATTATCTCTAAAGGTCACATTCTGAATGAGACCATTTGTAAGACATTACAAAATGACAAGATTATATATAAAGAGATAAGTTACTCTGCTACAGTTTGGGAGTAGTTAGAGCAAGGGACGGGTATGACTATAAAGATGTAACATGAGGATGATCTTTGTGGTGATAGAAGAGTGCTGTATCTTGATTGTCGTCATGGTTACATGATGCTACACATGAAATAAATTGAAAAAACTCTACACATATGTTCAATCAATGTCAATTTCCAGGTTTTGATATTGTGCTATCATTATACAACATCAACATATTGTGGGAAACTGAGTGAAATATAGATGTTTGCCAAGATATTGATTCTTTTCGTGCACACTCTTTGCAAATTCATGTGAATTAGTTCAAAGCAGAGAAGATATGAGGAAATAAAGAATGACGTTTATTCTTGCATAAGATCATCAGGAAATCCTTAAAGCTTATTTTATTCCAAATTAGTTAAAAAATTAATTATTTCCACAGCTCAGCCTACTTTTTTTTGGAAAATTTTTATCTTTAAAGTAAATGACTTTGGTAAAATTTACAGTGATGCTTAAAGCTTAGAATAAGCACCATTTTATTGAAATAGTTTATCGGAATAGCATGACATCTTCATTCAGTGAAACTATTCATCTTAAACCAAAAGAAGTGAACTGTCTTCTGGAGGGCATCAACTGAAATGCCTTGTGATCAGCTGAGCAAATTATAGAAACATTGGAGTAAGTACAAGGGAACCACAGGATAACAGGAAGCTGAGAGGGGAAATTGTGAAATATTGAAAGAAATTTACTTATAACATCAGATTCTGCAAATTGATAAGGTCAACCTAGAGGAACATATAATAATCAGGAAAGTTTTAGTAAACTATTAGATTATTCATGTCATCTGATCAAAAAGTAGTTAAAAAATGAAGTTGGAGGACTCACATCTGGATTTTGAAGCATATTACTAAGCTACAATGTTAAAAACAGCATGGTGCAGGCATAAAGTCAGACATATTGACCAGTGCAACTGAATTGAGAACTCAGAAAAAGATTCACATCTACAGTCAAGTGATTTTTTACAAGGTGGTCAAGCACTCCCAACTGGGCCAATATACTCTATTCAACAAATGGTGCTGTGATAACAGTATATCCATATCCAAATGAAAGAAAGAAGTCCCCTTCCTCACACCTTATACAAAAGTTAACTCAAAATTGAATCAAGGACCTAAATATAAAAGTGACAACCATAAAACTAGAAGAAAATGTAGGAAAACATCTTCAAGAACTTATAGTAGGTGGTAAATTCTTCAACCTTACACCCAAAGCACAAGCAACAAAAGAAAAAAAAAGATAAATGGACCTTCTCAAAATTAAACACTTTTGCACTTCAAAGGGCTTTGTCAAAAGGGTGAAAAGGCAGCCCAATCAACGGGAGAGAACATTTGGCAATCACGTATCTGATATATTCATGATATATAAAAAGATCATACAACTCCACAATAAAAAGTTAAACTACTCAACTAAAATATAGGCATAAGACTTAAAAAGACAATTGTCCAAAGAAGAAATACAAATGCCAAAGAAACATGAAAAAATGTTCAACATCATTAGCAATTAGGGAAATGCAAATCAAAACTATAAAGAGATATAATTTCACACCTATCAGACTAAATACCATTAAAGCCAGAAAATTGCATATTTGAAGAGGATCTGGAGAGATAGGAACACCTATTCACTGTTGGTGGGAATATAGCATGTACAGCTACTGTGAAAGACTGTTTTGCAGTTCCTAAAGAAGTTGAATATAGACTTGCCATGTGACCTGGCAGTACCACTACTAGATATATACCCAGAAGAACTGAGAGCAGAGATATAGACAGACATCTGCACACTGATGTTCATTGTGGCATTATTCATAATAGCCAAAAGTTAGAAACAATCCAGGTGTCCACCAGGAATGGATTAATAAATTGTGGTGTTGTATACATGTGATGGAATATTATACAGTGAAAAGAAGAAATGAAGTCGTGAGGTATATGACAACATATGGGCGTTATGTTGAGTGAAGCAAGTCAGACACAAATACTGTATGATTACACTACTATGAACTAAATATCTTATGTAAACTCATGGAGTTAATAATTAGAATATAGGTCACCAGAAAATAAAATGAGATTAGAGAATGGAAAGCTGAGGGTTCACCTGTGCAGAACTGGTAAAAAGGTTGCTTGTAAATCTTTGGAAATTAATAAAAATGGTGAAAGTACATCATGGTGTTTGTATTAGCAGAGCAATTATATGAGTATTACAATGGTTGAAAGGGAAAATCTAAGGTCATATATATTCTTAGAAGGAAAGCTAAAACAGGTAACATGGGACTGTATGAGATAGTAAAACCCCATGTAAACATGAATATGGGTGATATTGCATATCTAAGACTATTTTTAAAAACATCAATTCAAATATACCAGAGAGATGGAAAAAGAATTGCAGCTATGCACAGCAGAGAAAGAATAGAGAGACTGACAGGAGATGAATTTTGTTTGTCTTTTATTATTATTATCATTATTATTATTATTATTGGAATAATGATAGTGCTCTCAGAATGATTGAAGTGATGAATGCACAAATATATGATTACATTGAAGACCATTGATTGTACATTTTGCCTGGATTTATGCTTTATTAATATGTATCAATAAAATTGATTTGTTAAGAAAACATGGGTGAGAAAACATGCATTATGCAGATTCTCAAATGTTACTGTATTTACTTTATACTTTTGAATCTTGTACTTAAAAATTAAAATAAAAAAATATGATAGGGTTCATGTGGCTCCAAAAAAAAAAAAGTAGTTAAAAATATTTGGCCCAAAATATGTAGTTTATGGAAAGTGTATTTGTACTTTTAAATATTTTACAGGGGCAAATTAACATTTTAAAAGTTTTGTGTGTTCCTTTGTTTTTGGTTAGCAATGCTCATTAGAATTCTGTATTATTTGTCTTCTGTGGGTTTTTTTTTTTTAATTCTATCAAATGGATCTCTTAAAACAGGCACTGTTTATTAGAATTACAATGCTATAGCAAGTGACATTGTTTTTAGAAGAAGAGTAATTTTTAAATTTCTCATTTCTGAAGAACTAATATAATTTTTGTAATGAAGAGTTGTACTAATAGTTATAAAGTCATTATTTTATTCATTTATAGTCAGTATTTTCTCCATAATGAGTTCATATTTATAGATTTGGATTTTTAACTTTATTTTTTATTTTTTATTTTTTTTTATTTAATTCCCCTCCCCTCCCCCGGTTGTCTGTTTTCTGTGTCTTTTTGCTGCGTCTTGTTTCTTTGTCCGCTTCTGTTGTCGTCAGCGGCACGGGAAGTGTGGGCAGCGCCATTCCTGGGCAGGCTGCACTTTCTTTCGCGCTGGGCGGCTCTCCTTACGGGGTGCACTCCTTGCGTGTGGGGCTCCCCTATGCGGGGGACACCCCTGGGTGGCGCGGCACTCCTTGCGCGCATCAGCACTGCGCATGGGCCAGCTCCACACGGGTCAAGGAGGCCCGGGGTTTGAACCGCGGACCTCCCATGTGGTAGACGGACGCCCTCACCACTGGGCCAAAGTCCGTTTCCCTTTAACTTTATTTTTGAAGAAGTTTTAGATTACAGAAAAGTTACATAAAAAATATAGGGTATTCCTATATATCCCTTTTCACATTTTCCCCCATTAATAACATATTACATTAGTGTGGTTCATTTGCTACAATTGATGAACAAAGATTGAAGCATTGGTACTAACGATGGTGTATAGTTTACATAGTGGTTTACACTTTGCACCACACTATTTAATGTTTTTTGACAAATGTGTAATGGAGTATATCTGTCATTGTAACATCATGCAGAACAATTCCAATGTCCCCAAAATGCCCTATGTTTCACCTATTCCCTCCCCCTCCATTCAGAACCTCTGGTAACCACTAACTTTATATTAGTGTTACAAGTTCTTCCATTACTGTAATTTTATTAAGTCTACTTTGGCCATGGCTGCATTCCCCTCTTATGTATGTTCATTCTTCAATGTTGAGGACTTTGGAATGGGGATGACCCCTCTGTTTCAGATTGAGAGGGGGCTTAGGTATAATGAGGAAGAAAGGTAATTTCAAACCTCTCTTAGGAAAAAAGAAATCCTTCCAAATTTTGACCTAAGTAATACTCTAATGGATTTTCACATAAAATTGAACATTTGGATCATTTGCAGTTATAATCTCTGATTCATTAAATGAAAGAGAATAAGATAAAATATTTTACCTTTATTTTAGAGGTATGACATGGACAATGATTGTTTCCCTTGTTATAAATATGTGTATCTTCTTCCCTCCCACACTCATCATTTTAAGGGAATAAGACACTGTTATGGTATGTTAGTCCAAATTTCAAATTATTTTTTGACTGTTATTTTAGTGCATCAATAACTTAAGGAAGAGATACATATAAGAATTGTATTGTATGCATCATATCTGTATTTGTCTAAACATCTGCATATAGAATGTTTATTTGTGCAATATATAAACCATACTAACAAACACAAAAGAAATTAATTTTAGACCAGTTTTCTCTTAGTATAATATTTATTTTTTACCTCTTATGAAAATGACTACTTTTGTCATTTTCATAAGAGCTTTAACCTGTTGCTTACCACTTTTATAAGAATATGTTATGCACGAGATTTCATTTAGAATGTTACATGGCATCCTGGATTACCACCTACACGGCATTGCCATTATCTTTGAAAGAATATTTTATCTTCATCTATTATCATTAACATCATTAATGACAAAGCAAAGATGAAATACATTTTGAAACAGAAATCTGATCCTGGCACTTTCCTGCTTAAAATCTTTTACTATATTTCCATTGTTTTAATATAATATTCTAAATTCCTCATTTTTTATATCTACCCTCTACTCACCCTTGGACAGACCGGACTTCAGAAATGAAAAATTAGAAACTTCAAATCCAACTATATAATATGGCATTTTGATGGGAAATGGAATTGAAAAGACAGAGAAAGTATATTATTAGGTATGAGATTAAAAAATGCTTATTATACATTATCTCTCTGAGTTAAACTTAAAGTAGGGCATAGCTTAGATATACCAGATATGCTTAACTATTTTTAAAAAATATCAAACAACTAAGAATCTTCAATCAAGATTTCTTTTCTTGTATCCTCAGAAACAAAGAGGCAATATTTACTTAAGTAAAGTTATGGCTTTCTTCATTTAATTGTGAATTGGATATTGTTTGGATTATATTCCTAAATTATATTCCTTTTTAACTACTGACCCAGACACTAATAAAGGTAGATCCCTTGAAATCAAAGTTTCATATATCAAAATGGAAATATTAACCATTTTCATATATGTTGTTATAGGGAAAGTTTCATAAAATAAGATACATGTAATATTCTATAGTCATGCATTGATACTTCACTTCTATCAAAATATGTCAGTACCTAAAGCAGGGTTTCTTAACCAGGGGTCCGTGACTTTGAATTGAAAAATTGACTTATTATATTTATTATCTCTGACTTCTAACTGAAATTCTAGCATTTCCTTCACATATGAATGTATGGCATAAATAAATGAGTATCATTTCACCTGACTGGCAAAGGGGTCCATGGAACAGAAAAGGTTAAGAACCTCTGGTCTAAATGATATTTAAAACAAGCTGAGTTTGTCCATATGAATTGTTCAAATTATGCCAAACACCTGCAGAAACTGGGAAAGATAGACAAATGCATGAAGAGAACAAAAGGGAAGGGAGGAAGCAAGGTAGTGAGAAAAGTAAACAGATTTGCAAGGGATTGCCTCATAGACTGGTGGTGTTTCAGGTCCTCATAAAGTCCGGCTCCAAAACTTGTCTCTGCTTTCCCTGAGATCCTTTGTGTCTTCCTCACATAGCCCTTTATTTTTATCAAGTTAATTTGGAACTAAACAAATTGGCAAAATGAAAGAGTGACTTTGGTAGAGTAATTTACATAAAATAATCAGACTTCAAGAATTGACCCAGTGGAGCTGGTACAGATCAATGGTTGAGCCCTTGCTTCTCATGTGTGAGGTCCCAGTTTCAATCCCTGGTACCTCCTTTAAAAAAAAAAAGGAAAAACAAACAAACAAACAAAAAAACCCAAGATCTGATTGTTTCCTAAATTCTTTAAATACTTAAAGCCATATTCCCTTAAATTATTTCACTAATATCAGTGTTATCATACCATCTGAGCACAGCTATAAGACATGAGGAAATGAGAAGGAACTTCAAAATGATATGGCTAAGATGAGCACATGACTTTTAGATTCAGACTCATTGCTTTACTGTCACACTTTATATGCAATTTGTTGTTGAAAACAAATCAGAGTCTTATTTTGATTCATAATTGTGATAACTGTAATTGCTAGTATACTGCTTGTCAATTAGCCCTCAGTATACAGTGTTCGTGGAAATAACAGCAATTATTATTACTTCTATGCAGTCAAACAAGATTTCAGTTCCTTAGGTTTCACCTTGTTGGCTCTCTGCATTTATAAACAGCATGAAAGGTAAAAGTTGTCTCTCATTAGAAGAATATATTAACAAACATGAAAGGATAAATTTGGTTTTCTAACAGGTATGGTCACCTAGCTTTAGACCTCTTGCCTTATAGGTCAAGAGAGGATTGCACATTACTCCATAGCTCATATACTATGTAGTTCTTTCTTTTAAACCTCCTAATATTTCTGATACTCCCTCTCACTCTACCCTTCCCTGTTTGAACAGAGTAAATGTTTATTGTTTGGTTTCCCGTCTTCCCAATGTATTCTTTGAAGCAGTGTAAAGTTCTATGTTATTTGGGGAGTACTGGAGGTTAGAGTTGAAACGGGGACGTGGTAACTCTGAAGAGACTATATTGTTACATAGCAAAAATGGGGGTGAAAAGACCCAGATGAATAGCAGTTGATTAAATGAGGGAAGAATTGGCAAAAAGGGTTCTGAATGTTAGGCATTTGAGTATTGGTGACAAAGAGATGGAAAGGTTCAATGTCCATTCTGCAGTGAATGGAGAGACAGAGTCTGGACTTAACAAAAAAATACTTTTTTTCCTCAATTCTATAGTAAGATACATTCTAACACAACCAGTGGCTTTAAGGGAATCAGAGTTTACTTTCTATAACCAGAATTAATACACATTAATTAGATTAAACTGGGTAAAAAAAAATAACCCTAAACATACATTTGGTCAACAATTTGAGCTAGATGGGCTTTTCTGGGGTGGATGTTCTTGCATCTCCAGTCAGGAAGTGGCTGGTGGCTGAGTTGGCTGGTTAATGAAGGACTTGGCTACAGTGACTAGGAATCAGGACCACTGGCCCATATTAGGATATAGGGTTGCAAAATTTCAAAAACAGCAAGAGAGGACTTGTCCTTGAAAGCACTTTTCATGTCTCTGTTTTTGTCATATTTGCTATTTTTCCATTGACTGAAGAAAGAGAAGAGGCCAGCCTGGATTAAAAGGCTGAGAAAAGAATCTGCCTCTTCATGGGAGAATCTCTTAAGTGAAATTGCTAGTGTGAATAGACAAAAGATAATGTTCTCTGGTCATTTTTGCTATCTACCACAACATAATACAGAGACATCAATTCATATTTGTGTAAAGAATTAAATTTGACCTGTAAGGTTCTCTAAATGCCATGCCTAGGACCAAAACTTTTTTATCTTATAGGCAAGCATTAGCTTTAATATTACTTCAGAAGTAGTGAGAAGTCCACTTAGTCTTAGCAAATTTTCTTCACTTGCTTACTTCTTTTAAAAAAGTTGAGTCATTTCAATCCATAATTAGCTAGAATAATGAACATAAAATAATACAGAACTAAATGAAGGTGGAAAGAGTCAATATCTTCACTACATCAATCAAAATTAATTAATATTTTCAGTGCAGTTACAAGCAAAATTATAATAGCTTGTCAAACTCCTTAAAAGAATCATCAGGAAAGGAACTTCTAAGAACACTGTAAAGATATTTTTAAAATGGAAAATGGTAATTAGTTACCAGACATATTTCCCACTTAGTGGTGGAGCATAAAAAGGAAAGAAAACCTAATCACAGAATAGCAGAAGAAATTCCCTTGACCTACACACTCATTTTCTTAGAAATATTAGCTGTGCTTCTAAGCAAATAAATTTCCTACTTTTACTCTGCTTACTCATGGTCCTAGCACAAAAGCAAAAAATTCAGATTTCTGTTTTTGACCAAGTTCAAAAGAATAGCCCACCATGTTCTAGTCCAATTCTGTAAGTCAGAAATGTTATGTAGAAAGCAGAAAGAGAAGAATCAAAGCTTGGAGTATCACCAATATATTAGAATCATATTGCATCTTTTATTTCCAAAATAATCAGCAAACTAGTGAGAGTAAAAGCTAGTAAAGCCATATAGTATGAAATTTTTTTTGCAAAATATTTAAGCATTTTTGTTGATTGAGAAGAGAGACAATAATATTCATTCCAAAAAATTTATGTTCATTTTTAATTTCTGTAACTGCATAAGCCCTTAATGGAAAATTAGCTGAGACAGTGACTCATAAATATTAACTCACACAACTACTTTTTTGTAGATATTATCCTTTATTTCACTGGGTTTGATGAGGAATGTGTTGAGACATTTTTATAAATATTTCCTTTAAAGAGTTTTGGGATAAAGATCTGACTCACTGCTCATTAAAATAAGGGAGAAGGGTTCTGGAAAAAAAATCACTCTTGAAGAAAAAACAAAAGACTATAGAATTCATTTACATCTTATTGATGGTTTCTTTAAGTTGTTTTGATTTCATTCTTAAGCGTAAATTTCTGGAAACTGGCTGGATTTAGACTATGTCTATTGGATGGGAAGAGTTACATTATTGAAGTAAAAATGGCTGTCTAATCCCAGAACCAAATGGAAAATGGCAAGTAAGCTATGCAATGTACATAGGATAGCTGATACGATTTCCATTGCTCTGGGAAAATCCAAGACACTGAGGAGTCAAAGAATTCCCAGAAGTATTCTACCAAATTGATTGGTCTTGTCCCTTATCATACTCTGTATAGGTCTGTGATATAATCTGAACATTGGATATGATAATTTTTTAATCTTGTTTAGTCTCATTAGGCAAATCTTCCAGAATTCTGCTAAATCAGTATTTCCTAAAATATGAGACATAATTCATGATGCTATAGGATATTGCATGGAGAATAAGCTTACTGTTACCAAATGTATTTGAAGGGCACTTTGTTTTAATGCAAATGGGCAATCACTGCTGCCTATTTCAAAAAAGTTAAAAAGACAGGACAATTAAATTCAGTCTTTACCTGAATAGTGCAATAGAATATTCATTAGTGATAGAGTTATTCACCTGTATAATCCAATATAGTAGACACTAGCAACATGTGACTATTGAGCACTTGAAAGAGGATTGTTGTGGTCAAGGAACTAATATTTTAAATTTTGTGTATTTTTAATTAATTTAAAGAGCCACATGAGACTAGTGCAGGCTGTATTTTAATTGACCAAGAATTTCCATTCCATTTAAGATACTAAGCATAAACTTATGAAGGAAAACATTGCAAATAATACTTACATAATGTATAATTTAGTATAGACTCCGTTTCCTACAAATATTATTATTAAGCCACAACCTTCTTTTCCATTTAGAGAGTCTATTAAAAGATTTTTCTTTCAATTTGATGTCGATCAGAACATAAAGTTTTCCAGAATATCTATGTTGGCATTTTGGCAGTGAATTTTCTGCAGACATTAGAAATGAGATTGAAATCATTAATAATATTGGAAAAACAACAGCTGTTACTGTTTATGTGTACTTCCAACAGCAAGATTAGGAAGCGCCACAGTTGTTAGATAAACTCAGTTTCAGTCCATTAAATTTTCACTAATACTGCAAGAACTTCTATTAATATCTAATAAAATGTTGAAAAAATTTTTTTCTGGTAAAATGATTTTATATATATAGGAAATTTGTATTTGTATATAATAGAATATTTTATGTAAAAATGAATTAAAAACCAATTTACTAAGCAAATTGGTCAATATTATTTGGCTTTTGGTGATTGGTGTTTATAATCCATTTTCTTTTAACTACTAAAACTAAAAAGTTCAAGTTTGAGATTAACCTATCCATCTCCCAGGCAGTAACACATCTAAGGTGTTGAAGTTTGTGTCATTGGCAGTCAAAATGAGCTACATAGAGACAGATAAAGTAGATACCACCCCAAGTATTGGTTCTTTTGAGGAATAAAGAGACCCACGGGTTCTATGGTCATGGCAGATGGGGTTCACTGCCATGGCAGATGGCCCTTCTTTGGAGCTGGTGTTTCTGCGTGATGGAATTGGACTCAGAGGGGATCTCTTTTCACAAGACTTGCATGCTACTTTATTGGAATGGAAGTTGGTGCTGGGGTTTAAGATATATTTAGGGGATTTGAATCTCTGGACTGATAATATGACACCCAGGCCCAGAGCCTCAACAGACTTCAGCTCCTACACTTTGATTTATTGGACTTACCCCACTCAGCTAACATGGAGTTGAAGAAGGTCAACCACCACACCATGGAGCCTAGAGTGTCTACAACTGAAAGCAGGAGGAGTGCATCCAGTATCCATGTGGAATCTAAGCCCCCACTTGACATAGATGTGCAATGGACTCAACCAATCAAATGTTCACAGAGAAAATGTGACATGGGTGTGGGAAGGGTGGCCATGGTGGCTGCTGGGTTTGGGGAATGGGAGGAAGAGATGAGATGTGGAGGCGTTTTCAGGACATGGAGCTGTCCTGGGTGGTGCTTCACGGACAATTACGGGACACTGTAGATCCCCCCAGGGCCCACTGGATGGAATGTGGGAGAGTGTGGGCTATGATGTGGACCATTGACTGTGGGGTGCAGTGATGCTCAGAGATGTACTTACAAGGTGCAATGGATGTGTCACGATGATGGGAGAGAGTGTTGCTGTGGGGGGAGTGGGGGGTGGGGGCGGTGGGGTTGAATGGGACCTCATATTTTTTTAATGTAATTTTTAAAAATAAATAATTAAAAAAAAATGAGCTACATAAGACCCATCCATATAAAATGGGCTCTGTCCCTACCACCTCAAAATGATTGCTAAGAATAAAATAACTTCTCATTCACTCTTCTTTTCAATCTGCTCTTAAAATATGTATGCGACCCTTCCACCTTTGTCAAACATTAATAAGCCATTGTTTCATATACTGTGAATTTTTTCCCTGTCCCAAGAAGTCAGCCCTCCCTACCCTTTCGAAACTTCACAAAATGCCCTCTAGAATTACAGCTCTATAGCTAGGTACATTCCTATAATTTCGTTTCCATAATCAATATTTATCTCTTCCCTGAGGACATCTCTTCTTTTCTCCCAATTAAGTTCTTTTTTTTTTAATCCTCCCACACTCCATGAATTTCAGGGTCAACAGATGGAGTCTGTTTCAAAGTATCTTCATTTCTCTCAACTGATCATTCTAATCTCTTACTCTCCCCTGCTATAGAGGAAAAATGTTTTGAAGCCCATGCCAATAGGATCCCCCCTTTTTGACCCCTTCACTTTGTTTTCAGGCTCCATGAAAAGCCTTGTCTTTATTTTGGAAAGTGACAAGATCAATGTGGATGAATGATTTACCTTCCTATTATTTCTTTCCCTTGACCTATTCCTTTTAAAAACGTCCATTGTCTCCACCACAGCTCTCTCTGAGCCCCTTTGTGATCTATTAAAACCTTAAACCGTGTTACCACTCCAAACTGCTCTTTCTCTCAAGCTATGAATTCAAGCACTCCACCTGTTGTTCTCCAGTTCATTGGACTCATCCAGGACAAGTAACAAAAAGATGATGATGGACAATACCCTTCCAGAAAGCAGAGAGCGTCTGCAACTGCAAGCGATACAGTTCCATCCATCTGCCCCATGGGATCTAAGCCCTCTCTCAATCGGAGACAGAGTGGGCATCACCATCCCCAAATCCTCAAGACTGAGGAATGAACACACATGAGGGGGAAAGCAACTATGGACTAAAGTATATTTAGTATTATTCTAGCAATGGAAAAACTTTGTATCATTGTTATAAAGGCAGTGGTCACCAGAGGTTCTGAGGGGAGGGAGAGGGAAGAATAGGTACAACATGGGGGCATTTTTGGGACATTTGAATTGTGCTGCCTGACATTGCCATGATGGATACAGGCCATTATACATTTTGTCAAAATCTATACAATTGTACAGGGACCAGTGTAAGCTACAATGTGAATTATAGTCCTTGGTTAGTACAATGATTCAATATGTGTTCATCAATTGTAACAAATGTACCACACTAATGAAAGATATTGTTACTGTGGGAAAAGGTGGGATGCAGAAGAGTGGGGTATATGAAAATCCCCTATATTTTTGATGTAACATTTATGTAATCTAAAGCTTCTTTAAAAATAAGAACTATATAGATATATAAACTCACTATTGGCCTCTTTTTCCTTTTTACAAAACCTGGAATTGAGTGCCCAGTTTGACTGTGCAGGTCAGCTAAAGGAGGTGGTTATGGCATTAGTCAATCAGACAATCTCCAAAATAATAAATACCTTCAGGGAAACTTGATGCTGTATAGCATCATTATACTAAATGCTTTTTTACAAATGAAATGATTTACAGCACATGGAAGTTATTTAATTTACTCCTTAAGACAATATTCCCTAATGAAAGAAAGATATAAAAACTTTACAAAATCATAACCCCTTCAAAATATATCTATTCATGTGGCATATACTTGTTCATTAAGAGAAAAGAGACTATTATATTTTATTCCATCATATTTCAAACAGTTCTAAGACATTAACATTTACAAGCCTCACCTTATAAAAGCTGAAGTATTCTAATAAGGATTTTTAATGGTAACTTAAGAAAATTGATGCTGTAAACATTGTATATATTAACATACTAAGTGAAATTTTTGTTGTACTGAAATGAAACCATAAATTATAGATGTATAAAAGAGAAATTATTGTGTTGAATGAAACTTAATAAGTAATCTCCTCTGTTTTTCAAACTTCTAAATTTGTAACTTGAGTCTTAATTAGACCATGCTAAAATATGAAAAATGCATGGAAAATATCAAGATTTTTAACAGAGTCAGTTTGACTTCAAGAAGCATTGGAAACTACAATCAGTATAGTAAATTCGTGATGATCTGGATTTGATCCTAAGGTTTTCAAATCAGAAACTTATTTATTTTTTACTAAAATACAACTCTTTTAGTTTTTCAGGGCTTCTATAACAAAGTACCACAGAATAATTACCTTAAGCAACATAAATTCATTGTCTTAAAGTTCTGGAAGCTAGAAGTCAAAACTCAAGGCATTGCCGGGTCTGTTTCCTCAGAAGTCTGTGGTGTTCTGGTGGTGGTTTGCCATGGCATAAATGAATTTCTACTTCTGCTACATGGCTGTCTCTCTCTGTCTCTTTCTCTGTCTCTGTGATTTCTGTCTGTAATCAAATTTCTTCCCCTTATGAGGAGTACACCATGGTGAGTTAGGGACTACCCTAAACCAGTTTGGCCTCATATTAATTAATTAAATCTTCTAAGACCCTATTTACAAATGAGTTTATATTCATAAGACTGAGTTAGCGCTTTAATATGTCTTTTTGGGGAACACAATTCAATCCATAAGAACAATGCAAATTAAATATACTGTATACTTACTCCATACTATAAGTGCACAGCTAAACTTGGCTTGGAAAGAATACATAACTGCATGATTTTTACATTCTTGATTACTACCCTTAAGTGTATTTGTGCTTGTCATTTCTTATACATCTGATACAACCCTTTTTCCACACTTTGTTATTTTCTCACTGCTTTCTAAGCCTCCAAAACCTCCTCCATGTCTTCAGAAGTAGCTGACTATGTTTTCTATTTCTCTGAGAAAAATAGAAGCAACCACAAAAATAATCCAACATGCCCTCCACCGATATTTTTGACATATGCTCATCCCTTTGTTCATTTCTATATGAAGTGCTTTAGTTCTTATCTAAGGCCAAACCTTTGTGGATGGAATTCTGTCTCTTCTCATCCACTCTAGAACAACGCTTCAATGTGCCCTCCACATCCCTCCTAACTCAGTTCTTTTTCTCACTGACCATGTATTTTAAAATTCCATCAAAATGTATATTCAAATACATCCACTATTTAACCACTTCTTATGTTCCTGGCCACCGTGCTGGTTCATGCTACCATCATTTCTAATCTGGAAGAGAGAAATAGGCTCATAACTCATCTCCCTGCTTCTTTCCCCATCAATCTAATCTCAAAATACCAGCCAGAGAGAGTCTTTTAAAATGTAAGGCAGATTATGTTAAGGCCTGTTATGAAAATCTTCTAATGATTTTCTCTTGGTGATTGAATCATATTCCCTATAACGACATGTTCAAGTTTTAATCCGTATTCCTGCGGGAGTAAACCATTTGTAAATAGGATCTTTGAAGATGTTATTATCAGCTAAGTTCTGGACTCATTTGTGAATAGGAATTTCAGTTTTAAGTTCAACCTTTTCAAGAAGAGAGAAGCCAGGAGTAAGTGGATACTAGAAGAGAAAAGAAATAGAGATGGCCTTGCAATGGCCATCACCAGAACACTACCGAGTCCAGAGAAAAGCATGGCCTTGCTGTCATCTTGAGTTTTTACTTCTAGCCTTCAAAGATGTGAGAAAACAAATGTTTGTTGTCTAAGTCAACCCACTGTGTGATATTTGCCATATCAACTATGGAATATTCACTCAAAGTCAGAATCATCACATGGACAAATATGCCCAACATGATTCTATTTCTCATCAACTTTCTAACTTCACATTATAGTTCATATATTTCCCCACTGGTTCCAGCAATAGTGCCATGTCTGCTTTTCCTACAACATGCTGAGTATGCTTCACATCAAGGACATTTCACTTGCTATTTCCTCTACTTATTAATCCCTTGGCTCACTTTCTCACTTCTGTCGAGACTTTATGCAATTGTCACCTTCTCAAGGAAGCCTTCTTTTCATTCCTCTTTAAAATTAAAACCTCTGTTACCTGATATTTAACATTCCTTTCCCTGCTTGAGTTTTCTCCACTGCAGTCATTGCCATGTAACATAGTCTGTTTTACTTACTTGTGTATTGCCCATCTCCTTCAATAAGAATGCAATAGTACAGAACAAAAGTGGGTTCTTGCTTAAAGCACTTACAAGACCAATTTCCAAGACACTGGGGATTCAAAAAGAGTAAGAGTTTTATGTGATAGCACATAGCAAGGAGCGCGTGTATTTCCATATAAAGGCCTAAGGGCCTAAAAGTCTACCGCCCAGATTTGTGGGGTTTAGGGGTCTTATGGATTTCAAACAGGGGAGGGTGGAGTGGTCATTGTTTCAATAGAATAATTATAAACAAAGGTAAGATCAGTCTGGAATAAATATCCCAATAGTAGGTTCTAGTTTGAAATGACCATATACAACAGGTGAAGTAGGTCTAGCCAGTTTCAGTAACTTCAGGTATTAATTTTTGGCTGTTCTATAATACACTGGAGAATAAAAAACATCTATATAATGATTCTGTAATCACAATCATGTTTTAATTCTTAACTCTAGGCTATACAAATTCCAGAAAATGCATGGCACGTAATAGGTACTCAATAAAGATATGTTGAATGAATGTATAAATTCATTAATTTACATTAAATTATTTTTTAATTAATTTAATTGGGTTTAGGCATAAAATTTAATCAAAAGTCAATTAGTTTTTTTGTAGATCTCGCCTTTTAAAATTCTCCCAAAAAAGGGTAGGGATATTTAATCTAAACACTCTACTTCAAATAAGCTCTAAATAAGAGCTACTCTGGGAAATGTAATTTTTGGCCATGAATATACTATTTGAACCTCAGTCCTCCCCTCTAAATTAACCAGAAATAAAGTCCTCACACCTTCCTTAAAATAAGCTCCTTATTTGCAGTCTTACGTAGACAAACTAGACATGGAAATATTATGCTTGGCTTTTGTCTCTAGGTTTGCTCCTCCAGGCCAGACTAAGACATACTTGCTGTGAAGGTAGTACTACTTTAGTGACAGCATTATTTGTTTTAGAGATAATTAGTTTTCCATCTGGCATTTGAGAGACTATATTATATTTGCTTTAGGGGGAATACAGAAAAATGATCACAATTGTGTAACCAAGCAAATTCTTCCAATGTGCACAGTGTAGAAATGACATATAGCACTTACTGCATAGTGCCTTAGCAGTTAAATTGATAGATGGGTAAACTAACTCTGTTTATATGTGGAAAGATCTGTGCAGAAAAATCTCAGTAAACAACAACTACTGTAGTTGGCAACCTGCTTCATGTGCATTAATTTATCATACTTATCAATTGGGTGATTCCTGAATTAGTTTGAAAACTAATTTAGCACACATGAATTTATAATGAGCAAGTTAAAGTGATAAGATTCCTTACCTATTTAGGTGGAATTAAGAGCTGTAGGAAATTAAAGGCATAAATTCTAATCACATCTTTCAAGAATAAAATGCAATATGGCGTGCAAAGTCATTAAGCCACACATACGTAAATAAACCAACAAATGTCTGCAAGAAGTCTGTGATGCTCACAGTGCTCCTGTTAAAAATAAAGCTGTTAATAACTGGTCCTGAAAACTGTATCTAGGGTAGAATAGTATTAACATTATCAAAGTTATTGAGAAACCCTTGTGCAAAGGTAAGACCCAGATAAAAAAGGCTGTCAGTGTTGGCAGATGGGACGCTATTATATGCTGCTAGGTTTATCTTTCCTGCCTGCTCCATCATGTGTCATTTCAATAATTCACTACCAAGAGGAAGTTGCGCTAAGCATATCTTCAGTGAGACATGTTCATAATAACCAGAGCAGTAAGTCTGATGTCTAATATTGAATCTACCTTGTTCCAGCTGATATTTCAAAACAAGGTTCTTAGACATCCCTAAATGGAGGCAAACAAGAAAAGTTAATATATCCATAACCACCACTCTGTTTGAATGATCATGGCGTATATCAGAACCATTAATAACGAATACAAACAAGAAAAATTCTAACCTGAACACATTGTTATTCAGGTTGCTCAAAATTAAGGTTTTGAATTTCACAGCCAAAAATGCTTTAAGGGATTATAATGCAAATCCTAAAGTTATGAAGCAAAGAATAGGCAAACATGAGTAGAGGAAGCTAAAAAACAAAGCTCATTGTGTTCATTTTGCCTTGCTCACTCATTTAGACATAATAGCTCAAGTAATTTTAATTAAGATCAACTGGAACTCTTCACCAAAGGTAAGGTTTCATGGACCTTCATGAAGATAGTTCTCAACATTTAAGGAATGATTTAATCAGAAGAACTCTAAAAAGTCCCGATAATACTATAAAGGACCATATCAAAAATTTAAAAGTGTAAAAATTATATAAGGATTGGTGTTTTAGTACACACCATTAGCACAACATTGTCAGAATTGTGCTTTGGATGCTGCGTGCTTCAAACAGTTAATAGCAATATGAATCAGAATTTAATAATATACTCAAAACTTAGAGAAGTCAGGGAGGGAATGACAAGGAACCATGCCAAATCTGTCTAATGCTTCCATTTATTTCCCAAATATTAAAAATGGTCATTCACTTCATTACATGGCCAGCAGTTTCAATGTTTTCCAAAACTTCTGAACTTGAGAAAGTGACCATGTAAAATAAAAAAAGTTATCAGAGAATTAATAGGATATCTTTCCACTACAATCCAATTATTGAACGCAAAATAGGATAAGATCAGTATTGTGCATAATATTGGTATATTATTGAGCTTGTAAATGGAAAATTATCCTTTAAATTTTTAATAAAAATAATCACATTTATTTAATAAGATGGCATCTCAGAACCAAACCAATTTTTCTTAAATTATTTGAATGTCATTAAAAATAGCCTCACTCATTTAGTAACATAATTCAAATGTTTGAAGATGGTTCATCTTTATTGTTTTAATATCTTTCCTTTTAGTGAATATAATTATTGGGGTATGATTACTTTCAAGTTTGTTTAGTTTACACTTTCCTGAATTTGACAGTTGTTGTCATATCTGTGGAGAAATGTGAAGAAATTTGTTGTGATTTGAAAATCACAAATACCTAATCAAAAGTTACTGTAGACTGTATAAAAATAAGGAATGTGATTACATCATCATGGTTTTTTCAGGAAGAAGGACAATCCGTATATATAGGAGATGGTCAGATTTTCCATCGATTGGATATCTTCTCTTGAACTCAATATCCAAAAGGAATTAAGCACTACTGTCCCCCTATTTCAATTAAATATATTTACATTGTCTGCCTTTCGTCCCAATAATCATTATCAATTTGCCTAAGTCAGAAAATCCTATTATTTAAATCATCTTTACGAGGTCCTGACATTAAAACCATCTCATTATTCCTCTGATTTGTTCATTGCCCACTTCCCTTCATAGTCACATAGTAAAGATGGTGGTCATTTCTCCCATACATGGTTACAACAGTCAACTTAAGAATTTGTCTGCTACTTTCAGTCTCTATCCAGTGTTATCATTATGAACCATACATATTGACATGTTCTTATGCAAATTACAAATTTTCAGTGGCTCCACATCCAAAATTAGGATAAAATCAGAAGTCCATAGGGTGACATATAACCAAACAGCCATATACCTGGCACTTCCTGGGTTTCTATTCTAATCTTTTAGTACCCTTTCCTAACACAGCACCCTCTGGTCATTCTAAATTATTTGCATTTGTTCAAATATGCTAGGCTTTTTTGACCCTGGGTGTGTGTGTGTGTGTGTGTGTGTGTGTGTATATATATATGTATATATTCTCTCTCTCTCTCTCTCTCTCTTTCTGACACATTTTTTTCCACATAATTACTACTTAACTTTGGACATCAACCTAGATGGCAACATCTCCAGGTAGCAGTTATGTTTTTCTTTCAAAATGGATCAATTCTTTTATATATTTTTAAATATTATCCTATAAGTGAGAGATGATATCAAGAAAATGGTGGGTTGAGTGGGGGGCCTCTGTCTTGACACAGAATTTGCAGAACCATCTTTCTCAGAGGTCCAAAAATGGTAAGCTACAAGTCATAGTTAATAGTAGTATTTTGATGACATTCTTTCATAATCAGTAATAAATGTTCCACCACAACACAAGGTATTGGTTTAGGGTGATGTGTGGGAATTTTGCATGTTAGGCATGATTGTTTTGTAAGCTCACAACTTCTCTAATAAGAAAATATATATTTAAAAACTGATTTAAAGGATTGCAGTAACTGAGTGAGCACACAATCAAGAAAGAGGCAACTTAAAATGGTAGGAAAACCTTGCAACACCTTTGTTTGCCCTTTCTCCACTGTTTTCCCGGCTCAGTGCAGACCATCCCACATTCTCAGAAGGGGTTCCTGGTAGTAGTTCCAGAGGGAGCAGAGTAACTTTATGCAAACACAAGGCTTTACGTATGTCTCAACGACTAGGTGCAGCCTAAAGGTCTGAAAAAAGATGCTCAACTTAGTTTCAGCATTCAGGAACTTACTCTAGACATAGAAACAGCTTGCATGGAGTTAAAATGCTATAAGAAGACTATCAAATTGAAGCTGAGGGGAAGAATTTCTGTCTTTAAGGTACACAATAAAATATAGTGCTCAGATTGGAAGGAAAGACTGCGAATTTCCCAGAGGAAAAGGGACATTCAGCATCTTTGCGCAGACAGGGAAACTTGTAAGGCCATGTGTACATGCCCAAAACAGGATATATGCTCAGAAAACACCAGTCAGGACCCTATGCTTTTGCCTCAGATTGTTTTTAAGGCTTATTGTAAAGGTAGCTAAGCTCTGAAGGAGAACACTGCACAGAGTCATTCTGCAAAGACTGGGAAAAGTGTCTTTTTAAACTTATCCTTGCTTTGTTATTGTTGTTGTTGTTACCTCCTTACATTTAAGGAAATCTCTTTCATAGCTGGATACAAACTTAAAGAATATATTTGTCAGTTATTTCAAGAGTTGACATGTTAAAATAGTCAAATACCCAGTTTGCAGCAAAAACAACCAGAAAACAAAACAACACATACAAAGAAACATGAAGCAATGACTTATTCAAAGAACAAAACTAAACAACAGAAGCCAGCAATGAGAAAACCCAGAATTTCAATGTGACAAACCCTTTAAAATTTTTTCTTAAACATGCCCAAAGGGCTAAGGGTAAGCACTAAAAACAAAATAAAGGCAATCAAGAAAATGACATATGAACAAAATGAGAATTTTAATAAAGAGATAGAAATAATTAAAAAGGTGCCAAAAAGAAATACTGAGCCTAAAAATAATGGAATCTACTTAATAGCAATAACAGAAATTAAACATTTTCTAGAAGTTCTCAACAGCAGATTGCAACTGGCAGAAGAAGAAATCAGCAATTAAGAAGATAGGATAATTTAAATTTTCCTGTCTGAGTAGAAGCAAGAAATAAAAGAATGAATACAAGTGAATTGAGCCTAAGAGATGTGTGGGACAACAGCACGCTTACTAATGTATGCGTTATGCAAGTCCTTGAAAGAGCAGAAAGAAAGGGGCAGAAAAACTATTTGAAAAAATGATGATTGAAAACTTCCAAATTTAATAAGAGACATGAAAACACACATCCATAAATTTCAACAAAGTCAAAGAGATCTATATTGAGACACAATATAATCAAACTCTCATCTGACAAATCAGAGAGAATCCTGAGAGTGGCAAGAGAGAAGCAACTATCATGTGCAAATGAGCCTCAAAAGGGTTGATTACTGAACTGAAACCAGGAAAGCAAGAAAGCAGTGGGACGACATGTTAAAAGTACTGAAAAATAAACAACCACCAAACAAGTTTTCCATATCCAGCAAAAGTGACCTTCAAGATTGAGGGGGAGATTAAGAAATTCCCAGAAAAACACTAAGAGTTGGAGATTTTGATACACCACTTTAAATGTTGGAGAGAATACTTGTAGAGAAGATCAGTAAGGATGTTGTGGATATAGTAAGCAATACTAAAAGCCAACTAGACCTAAGAGACATGTATAGAAACCTTTAACCAACAAAAGCAGAATATACATTCTTCTCAGGTGTCAATTCTCCAGAAGAGACCAAATCATAGGTTACAAAATAAGTTTCAGTAAATAAAGCATCTTATCTGAACCACAAAGGAATGATGCCAGAAATCAGTAAAAGAGGGAAAACTGGAAAACTCACAAATATGTGGAAATAAAACAAATACTCTTAAACAACTAATGGGTTTAAGAAGAAATCAACTAGTAAATTGTGAAATGCCTTGAGGAATATGAAAAGGAAAACATAATATACTAGAATTTATGGGATATAGCAAAGGCAAGGCTCAAAAGAAAATTTATAGCTGTAAATGCTTAAGTTTAAAAAGAAGAAAGATCTCAGGTCAGTAACCTAATATCACATGTGGAGAAATTAGAAAAAGAACAGCAATCTAAACTTAAACTGAGCAGAAGATGGAAATAATAAAGATTAGAGCAGAGATAAAGGAAAGAGAATTTAAAAAGCAATAGAGTAAATCAATGAAAACAAAAATAAGTTCTTAAGAAGACCAATAAAATTGGCAAATCTTTATTTAGACAGACAAAGAAAAAATGAGAGGAGGCAAACCTAACATAAAAAATGAAAGGTAGACACTACTTACAACAATACAGAAAGAAGAAGTATTAGAGGATGTGATGAACAATTACAAGTCAACAAATTAGATAGCCTAGATGAAATGGAAAAATTCTGAGAACTACGCATGTACTACCTAAACAAATTTAAGAAGAAATATGAGATCTCAAGAGACCAGCAATAAGTAAAGAAATTGGATCAGTTTACTAACCTCCCCTCCAAAAAAGTCCAGGACCAGATGGATTTTCTTGTGAATCTTACAAAAAAAAAATTGGGGGGGGGGGGGGCGGGAGAAGGGTTCATCCAGGATTTTCTTAACCAAACTTTTAGGGAAGAATTAACACCAACACTTTTCAAAAAATTTTAGAGGAGGATGTTCTTCATAACTCATTATGAGCATCGCCCTAATACCAAAGTCAGATCAGGATATTACAAGAAAAGAAAATTACAGACCAACATTCCTTATGATTATTGATGCAAAAATCCTCAGCAAAATACTAGTAAACTGAATTCAACAGCATCTAAAAAAGATTATACATTATGGAAAAATGTGATTTATCTCAAGAATGCAAGAATGGTTCAACATAAGAAATCAATGAATATAATATGCCACAACAATAGAATAGCAGGAAAAATACATAATCATTTCAATAGATGTAAAAAAGGTTATCTGACAAAACTTAGCACTCTTTTTTGATGATAAAAAATACTCAGGGAATTAGGAAAAGGAAACCTCCTCAACAAAATAAAGGGCATATATGAAAAACCCATAGTTAACATCACACTCAATTGTGAAAGAAGCTTTCCCTCTGAGATCAGGTACAAGACAAAAATGCCAACTTTTGTCACTGCTATTCAACATTGAACTAAAAGTTGTATCCAGAGCAATTAGGCAAGAAAAAATGAGAAAGGCATCCAAATTGGAAAACAATAACTAAAGCTTTTCTTATTTTTAGATGACATGATCCAATATATAGAAAATCCAAAGGAATCTACAGAGAAGTTAATAAAGCTAATAAATGAATTCAGCAATAGAGTGGTCCACATGATCAATGCACAAAAGACGTTTGCATTTCTGCACAACAGCAATGAATGATCCATAAATGAAATCAAGAAATCAAATTCATTCACAATAGCAACTAAATGAACGCAATGTCTAGAAATATATAACTTGTACAAAGAAAATTACATACCATTGCTGAATGAAATTAAATAAGAAATAAGTAAATGGAAAACTATTCTGTGTTCATGAATTCAAAGATTTAAGATAAAAATACTACCTAATTGTTTTATAGATTCAAGTCAATGCCAATTAAACTTTCAACAACTTTTTTTTTGCAGAAATGGGAAAGGCAATTATCAAATTCAATTGGAAAGAAAGGAGGTTCAGATGGGAAAAAAAAGTTGGAGGAACCACATTTTCATATTTCAAAACTTCTTGCAAAGCTAAAGTAATCAAAACTATTTAGTACAGGCATAAGGACAGACAAATGGAATAGAATTAAGTATTCAAAAATTAACCCATACAACCAACGGTTAATTGATTTTTTAAAAATCAATGAATATTTTTGTTAGAACAGTTTTAGACTTACAGAAAAATTCCCCCCACAAACATTTTGCATTAGTATTATACCATTGTTACAATTGAAACAATATCATAATAATTACATTATTAGCCATAGTCCATAGTTTTCCTTAGGTTCATTATTTGTATTGTACAGGTCTATGATGTTTGTGTGTTTGTTTCAATTTATTTTGACAAGTGAGCCAAGTCAATTCAATGGGGAAATATTCTCTTCAACAAATGGTGTTGGGAAACCTGGAAAACCATATGCAAACAAATGTAGATGGATGCCTCTCTCACACTACATACAAAAATTAACTAAATATAAATCAAAAGCATAACTATAATAGCTAAAATGATTAAAATAATAGAAAAAATAAGATAGCTTTAGCACCTTTTATTAGACAATGAATCCTTAGATTTGACTTTAAGAATAAATTAAATAAATAGTAAATGAATAAATAAATAATACTGTAGATGACTTAATACACTTTATTGTAGTTGTGTTTTCACTTTTTCACCCCTTAAATAGTAACTCTTTAAAGGACTACATTGTGTTTTGTTCTAATAGCCGTCATGTTACAGTTTTAATATACATTTATTGAACATAGTCCACCAGTTTATAATTTCTTAGTATTCATTTATTGAACATTATAGCATAGTTTCATCTACTAATCCTGGCTATCCTTTATTGGTGCCTATCGTGTACATTGCATCTAGCACTTTAAAATTAGTTCCTACATTAAGGTTTAAAAGTGATTTGGAATCATTAATCTTTTATCTTTTATAACACTTTAATATTAAATTTTTTTATTTCCCTATTTTACAGGTAAAGAAATTAGAGTTTAAAGAGTATGCATAATATGCCAAAAGCAGAAAGCCAGTTTGGAGTAAAATTAGAAGGCTCTTCAGGTTATTTTCTTTTAAATACTAAACAAGTTTTCCCATTTTATCTCAAATCTCCTTTACAGTACTCCACTAATTTTGAAATGCAGATGATTTTAGATAGTTAAGCAATGGAATATTTTGATTATGTTAAAAGATGTGCTTAAGTGAATGAGAAAATTCAGGCATCTAAATTGTCACGCTTTGTTCATATATCCTATCATTATGTCATCTTTAAAAGAGATACTTTTAAGCATGATTTCAGACTGGCATCTTCTTGCTATTTAGGGGAGCAGTTACTGCTACAATAAAAATTAATTCTATTGTGAGCCAATGATTTCCATGTAAAATGTCAAAAATTTGCAAATTTATTTTCAAGAGGAAGCCAAATAATTTTATTTTGTTATCATTCATTGTGAGCTACATGCAGAAGTTAAAAAAGGACAATGTAATTTTGGCAAAACAAATAAGGAATGAGATGATATATAAGCATGTGTCAGATTACTATATTTCCACTCTGCTATAAAATATGCATTCATATTTATAGTTTTATGTGATCAGATCTGCTTAAATACAACGTCTAATTACAATTTAATTTTTTCTATATAAATGCTAGTTTTAAAGCGATTCCAGTCTGCCTTTGCATAATGTAAGTAAACCAATGATAAGGAGAAAAAAATAAGGTAAATTGCACAGAATAGGAAATCTCTGCAGAAAAGATTTGTTAACTTAAATTCATGAAACACATTAAAAATTAGGTTACCTGGTTAAGGCATTTGAATGATGTACTCATTTCCAGTTATTCTATTTATGTTCATAAAAATTAGAATCGCTGTCTTGTTAAAAATCACAGATTGGCAGTTAATTTACAAAAGTAGTTGACAGATGATAAAATATAACATAAGAGAGCATGTTAGGGAGAAAGAGACCAAACACAAAAGAAAAAGAAATACTGTTATCAAAGATATGGATTTTCTTTGTTGAGCCTTAGGAAATCACATCCTCTCTCTTCTTTGTAGTTTAGTTGTTTGTTTAGTTAATCAGTTGGTGCAGGGAAGTCTGGACATTAGAATAGGTCGAGAAGAAGACCTAGCATGATGGGAAGAATGAAAATGTAAGAGAAGGGAGAGGGATTTGACGGAATAAAATGGCACCAGGGGTTCAAGGAGAAATTTAGTCTGAAAAATAAGGTGCATTCCATCAGAGCTATAACAAAGCACATGAGAGAGAGAGGGAGAGAGAGAGAGAATGTAGGAGTTTGGAGGTAGAATATGGAAAATATGAGGATCTTAAATATTAAATATTTTGTCCTCAATATTACGAGTCAAGTTGAAATTGAAGGCATTTCAATTAACGTTGTTTGCATCATAGCAAATATGTTCAGACAAGTCACCGTAGGAAAAATGAAAATAAATCAAGAATAGGATTAAAATACATTCTGAGCATTTTAGGGATAGTTTTGTAGGTTGCAGAGGTCTGGGCTGGGAAGTGGATGTGGATGTTACCTAGGGTTGTAGAACCATCAGTTATGTTTGATAAAAGGAATGTGTAATTTCAAGGTAATGATCACTGAGATGAATCCTGACAAGGCAAATGAGTCAGTGAAGCTAGAAAAAGGGCAGAAAGTGATGCCATCGTTGTTGGAAGGTAAAGCACAGAATCTTTGGAAGTGCAGGATTTTGTGGATTTAAAGCGCAGGTGGAGGCGGCCTTGATGAATTGCTGTTCTCCTGGCCTCCTGTATCACCCTTACAGTGGCTGGGGATCACACCTGTGAATCAATGTATCAGAGAATAATAATGTCACTAGAGTTTCATTAAGTAATTAATTTTTAGGTATATGTTCTCCACAACATATAGTGAAATCCTAAACGATAGAGATTATTTCGGCAGAGTAGACTATAGATTTAATCCAAACTCTGGTCAGCATGATGCACAGAGGTTTTGGTTATAAATGCTTGCTATCATTCCAGAGTCCAGATTCAATAATGTATTTGAAAAGGGATTCAATTAAGTCAGCAAAGGACAATCAAAAAGGACTGTGTTGATACCTGTGTGTACTAGACTGTGGTTCTCAAAGTGTGGTGCCCAGAACAGCAACTTCAGCTACACCAGGAAATTATTAGAAAAATATACAAATATTCAGGTTTCACTCCAGACCTACTGCATGAGAAATTCTGGGGGTGGGGACCAGGAATCTGTGTCTTAACAAGCTCTCCAGTGATGTTGACCTGCATCAGTTTTAGAACCATTGTACTATATTATACAACACTAAAATCAGAGTAGAGTTTGATGAAGAGTACCTGGCAGGGGAAGCGGACTTGGCCCAGTGGTTAGGGCGTCCATCTACCATATGGTCGGTCCGCGGTTCAAACCCCGGGCCTCCTTGACCCGCGTGGAGCTGGCCATGCGAGGTGCTGATGCGTGCAAGGAGTGCCATGCCATGCAAGGGTGTCCCCCGCGTGGGGGAGCCCCACGCGCAAGGAGTGCGCCCGTGAGGAGAGCCGCCCAGCCCGAAAGAAAGAGCAGCCTGCCCAGGAATGGCGCCACCCACACTTCCCGTGCCGCTTACGACAACAGACAACAGAAGTGGACAAAGAAACAAGACGCAGCAAATAGACACCAAGAACAGACAACCAGGGTAGGGGGGGAAATTAAATAAATAAATCTTAAAAAAAAAAAAAAAGAGTACCTGGCAGAGCTAAGTTAAGTTCTGACACATATCCAACATAGAGAACTGCTGGAGCTGAAGGGTGGTAGAATTCTGATGTTGTTACTGCTCATTTAAATGTCCTCTGCTACTATTCATCTATTGGAGAAGCACTTTGGATGTAGACTCTTTCACTGCCATCTCCAGTTAGGATATGAACCACTCATCAGATATGTACCAATTACTTTGTCACCCTTTAGACTCATATACAGTGTCATTATTTACCATAGTGATATCTTTTCTCCATCTAAGCCTACTCTATTTTTCTAGAATTTCAAAAGCACTAAATAGTATTAATTGTAATCAGTGGTTCATGTCATAATTTTTGGATTGGTCCACGTGTGGTCCTTTTTAATGTATTTACTCATTTAATAATAAAAGGAACACCCATGAGAACAACATCCAATCTAAAATACTGAACTACAAATAAATATTGGATATTTTATAATAATTCTTGATACATACCTTCCTTTTCTTCAGGGTCTTGTATGTCCTTTAACTTTTATATACAACTTAGCATCAATTTGGTAAGTCCACAAAACATTTTATTGGATTTTTATGAAAATATCATTAAATTTCTAGATCAGTTTTGGCACAGTGACACCCTAATAACAGTACATTTTATATGCATGAATCTTAAAAATTAAACTAATTATTTAGGTCTTTTTAAATATCCTTCTCTATAGTTTCATAAGTTTTGCACAATTTTTCTTAGATTTATGCAAATTAATTTACCTTTTTATTTACGTTTAATATAATATAATTTTAAAATTTTGTTTCTAATTGTTAATGGTGTATAGAAATACAGACAACTTTTGTGTATTGATCTTCCTTGCAGCCATATTGCTAAACATTGATATTAATTTTAGTAACATGTCTATAAATTCATTTGAGTATTCTGTGAGAACAAACATATTATCTACTAATAATTACAGTTACATTTCATCTATTTCCAATTGTTATGCAATCTAATAGCAATGCTTGTTAAGTAGATATCTGTGCATAGGATTTATAGTCTAAAATCGTTCTTCCAAAATTCTAATGTGCATCAGCAACACATAGAGATTTTGGAAACTTATCCCTAATGTTTTGATTCTGATTCATTAGAGCTGGGGTATGGCCTGAGAATTTGCATTTTTGATGAGCTCCCAGATGATGTTGATGATTCTGGGCTAGGTATCACAGTTTGAGACACTGATCTAAAACACTCAGATTAGAATCACAAATATTATAGTGTATAAATTCTGCAACTTTATTCAAGTTGTTTTATATACCAGATACTCAGTTTCCTATCTCATAAAACAGGGATAATATTTTTTACCTCACAAATTTTGCAAAGATTAAATATTGGAGCATTATAAATTGCTTATCCTAGCACATTTAGTACAAAATGTTTTTATCTACATTGTGTCTACAGGGGCCAACTGGATTGTTGAAGCACATCTACAAAGTCCCTGGGATTCTAAATTGATTTAATGTTGTGATCTCTGAAAGGACAATGTATTCTAGTCTGACCTTAGTTAAAACAAATTTCTTAAATAAAGTTAAGGATGGATGAAAGCAAGTTAATCCAACTTTCCTTTCACGTCACCAGTAATAGACATTTTTTCACCACCAGTAATAATCAAAGGCTGAAATACAATTTTTGTGTAGTTATTTATATTAAAGGAAAGGGTTACAATTACCTGGAAAATAAATTATTGGAACATAGAGAGTCATAAGGTGACCAGTTCAAGCAAAAAGCTCACAAATGGTCTTTTACACAGTTTATTTTATTGTTTTCATCTACTCAGAATCCATTTAACACATTTTGAATATAGCCCATAGGTTGTATTCAGGCTATTACATGCTTTCCAGTAGAAAACAAGTCATATGAAACACACGTCCTGTCTAATTTTCCCTTGAGATTGGATAGCAGAATTGGCCAATTTATCACAAACATCAAGGGAACCAAAATAAATCTGGCACCATATTTCTTTGTAAAAAGATGGAAAAGGATTCATTTTTATATCATCAAAGTCTGCCTATGGATAGATAGACTAGAATTATCTTATTGAATTGTGAAACCGGTCTAATTAATTTTTAGTTCTCTCACTTGGGGATAGAAGTTAATTTGTTGCTTGCTCATTCTGCCTAGATATGTAGTAAATCATCAAGCCAGCAAAATAGCAAATCATTGGAAAATAGCAATTCTGTTCTATTTACTGGATTAGAGACAAAGCACTGTAAACTTAATTAAATTCCTGTATGTTTCAGGAGCTATTAATTATAAAGATAATAAAAATAATGCTATTATCATGGTATTCCGTGTGTGTATATTGATTTATTCCATGAGAATACATTGCGCTTTTTTGGGTTTAGATCATTCAGGATCACAGAATCCTATTTGGTTCAAGAACAATTAAGAATGGCCATTTGCAATAATTACAATGTAAGCTTCTTACATCTAATAAATAATTTAATTTACCAAGTTTAAAACCTATCCTACTCTTTAAGAAATCTTGTAATTAAGGTGTTCATATAGACATTTCAATCATAGGCCTCAATAGCATTTAATAAGAAATAAATCAGGACATTTTAATGAACTAAGATGCTTTGACCAAGAGCAAATTATCTTAAATTTTCCAAATACCAGTAACTGAAGAATGTGTATGAATAATAATATGGGGTCTAATTAATTGCTTCCATATCTCCTCCAAAGATATTCTAATAAAATAAAACAAGCATATCCTACAAAATTCCTAATGCATAAAAACACAATGATAAATGCTCAACAACCACAATCTAATGAATTAGGGTGTGTATATGTTTTCATCAAATATGTATCTGACAGTTCTTTAGTGAATTGAAATTAAAGAATGAGCACTAGTCAAACATGAAAAGACTGAAATCACCTGAAGTTAGGGCACAGATCTGGTACTGAACTTCAATTTAACCTCTGCCAAGATATTTAGCCTTTCTCAGGGTAAATTTAATCAACTACAAAATAGGAATAATGATCCTTGGCCACACGTGTCACTAGAATTTTGTGAGGATCAAATAGGACAAACATTTTTCTTTTGTAAAGTGCTATTACAAAGACATATATGTATGCAGTGAAAACTTCTACAATGTTAAGAGTGTAACCAGACCCACAGTATCTAGTTTTAGTAGCTAAAAAAACTTTTCACTGGTAGGGAGAGCTCGTCAATAATACTACATTTGTATAACAAGGGCAGAATGAAATTATAAACTCGGATGAAATCTTGAAACTTCTAAATTTGCAAAAGTCAATGCTTGCTTTGTATTAATCCTACAGATGAAGGGTAGCTTGCCACTAAAGAATATTGGCTACATCTTGGGTAAGCATTTGGAGCATACGTCAAACATTTTTTGCTCATATTGTGACGTGCAAAATAGGGCAATTGTGAAATGTTGGTTTCCCACCTCTTTTAGGTTGCAAAAATAATTAACATTCCAATTAATGTTTTTGAAAGAGATAAAACTTTTCAAAGTAACACAAATGTCCCCTTGATATTCTTTAATTAATTATTTGGGCCAAATAATTCATAGGCATTTTCTATATAGAGATAAGAACAGTGAGTGTCATAGTAGGAAGAGAGTGAAACTTTTCAGAAAATCTTTCTTTCCTAAATTTATGTAGAATTGTATTGCAAAGAATGAAAGTTAAGAAATATATCATCTTTTATTTCTACCACCCACCTCCTTCATTAGTTAAAAGATTAAAATATAATCCAGATATGCCTGAAACTGGCCTCACACTTATATTTTGGCAACAACAGTAAAACCTTGAAAAGAAAGAATATTTGAAAGCTTTAAGTTGGGGACTACTTCTGAAGTGGTTGCCTATTTTTGTTTGAGTGTGTTTGTTTGGCTGGGAACATCCCCTTTCTTTCTCAGAATGTACATATTATAGCCTTTTGCCATCTCATACATATCTAGAAATGCAATATAATTTTAGAAAAAATAAAACATATTTCTGTATTCTAATACTTACATTATTCAGGAGGGAAATTTCCAGTCAGAAACTAAGAAGCTAGACATTTTACCTTAGGCTCTGATTTTTTTAACCTTGTGTCTTTGATCCGATTCTCATAAAAAATCTGAAAGCTAAAATTTTAGATAACATTTCCTTTTTTAATTGAGTAATGAAATTACAAAAATGAACTGTCTTATTAGAAGTTTAAAAACCAGGGTAATGATGTTTCATTTTATTTACAAAATAAATGAATTTAAATTCTAGTGAACACAGATTAGATCATTGGATTCACCTAAAATATTAAACTTAAATATGATGTGAATATTTCTCAACCACAATTTTTTTAGTAAAATTCAGGAATACATGGCTGGTTTTATATTACATGCACTTTCAAAATAAAATGCATTTATGTTAACATTTTATGATCTCTATGGAAATCAATAGTGATATTCTAATAATATCAATAAAAATATTCAGGTGAAAAATATATATGGATGTAGATTTAACTGTCAAATAGTCATTTTCATGTGTGCAAAATCAATTTTTTAAATTATGTCATTTATTAGCTCTTTAGAGTATTGGTTATTTAATAAACTGTAAGGTGATTTATATTAAAAGGAGTAAGGTATTTGTCATACAAATGATTAAATTTATTTTACAAATTCAAATTTGATTATTTTCATAGTTTAAAAATAATAGCTCTTAAATTTCTTGTTTCCAAAAACCTCAACTGTGACATAATGATAACTTCCTATGAGATGAGTATCTCTAAAATTCCTATAAGACATTAGCACTGTGTCTGTCTTTGTTGTATGAAGAAGGTAGTACTGTTAACCAGAGAACTGGAGCATTAGAAGCAGTAACTTAATCCCTATATTAACTACAACTCATGGGATTCAATGAGATTCCTAAAATACACTTGTCAGTTTAATATTTTTTTTTTGGACAGAAGTACAAAGATGTCAGTGGAACCAACAGCTGCCTGAATTATTGCACAAATCTAAATTTGAAAGTGCCTTCGCATTTTTGACATCCTAGGTGAGAGTCTTTTGAATGAAGGGGTGAGAGAGGAACTTTGATCACCAGTCCACAAAGCTGTCCACAGGACAGGTGGGTCTATGATGGCAAGTTGTGATAAGGTCACTGAAGAATGGAATGAAAAGAACAAACTAGTTTAATTTCTGTTCCTACTTTTTTTTCCCCTTCATCTTTCTTCTTTCACCTTGACCTTTTTCTTTTCCATCTTTTCTTCACTTCTTTATCACTTTCCTCTGCAACTCTCCTCTCTCCTGTCGCGTTTTCTTCTTTCCATCTATTCTTTCACTAAATGAGTATTTTTTGAGCATCTGTAATATCCTCTGCATTCTTCAGTGTGCCTGGGTGCTATCAGAGAACAAATTAAATAAACAAGCAAATCTGTCATTCTGGAGCTTACAGTATATTGGAAGGAAATAGAAAATAAGATAACAAACATAATAAATAAGTCCATAAGGGTACGATGATTAAGATAAGGCTTTAAACAAAACAAGGGAAAAACAGAGGAGAAGGATCGGGTGTACTGTGCATGAGCTCGTTAGGCATCATGATAATGATGACTTTTGAACAGAAACATGGAGGAGGAGAGTGAATTAATCGTCTGTGTATCTCCACAGTGTCCTGAGGCACGGAAGCCCCGTGCAAAGGCCCCAGGAAGGAAAGCTGCCTAGAGTCTTAAGAATGGCAAGGATGCTGGCCGCTGGAGCCTAATTGGGGAGGCGGGGGGGGGGGGGGGGGGGGGGGCAGCAGTAAGGGAGAAAGTCAGGGAAGTGAAGAGTGAGACAGGTCACCTGAGATTTAGAGACCATTGGCAGAACTTTGGTTTTTACTCTGCGAGAAACTGGGCGTCAATGGTGTTTTGGGGGAGATTACATTATGGGGGAGATACATTATGTAGATTCATTTAGAATGGGATGAAATTAGAAATCATAGATTGTCATTTTGCCTTATGTGCCTCTTCTTCCATAATCCTACATCTCTTTTCCACATAAGTACGCCTCCTTTTATATAGGTTTTACTGCAGATCGGGAAGAGTATGCCTAGAAATCATGGGAAGCACAATTAGTGTGTTGTCAAATTTTTATCTGATTGTCAATACCTTTTACCTGCTGGTTATTTTACAATGGGTCTATCCCCCCACTTGGAAAGGTGACGCAGAAGGGTGGGCAGAAAAATATAATAAGAAAACATTAATTGCTTGCTCATTACTTTTTATTTTCTTAAATAGGCTTGTGTTGTCCTTATTTTGTCCATAGTATATTAAATAAATATAAATTGTATTCACTAACTTAGAGATAAAAGAGACTACCTTCATCAATAAAACCCAAAGGAAAACTGTAATCATGCAAGCCAATATGGTGCAAATACATATTGAGAACAGGGAATTCATTTTCCCAAGGTCTGACTCTCTGTGGATCTTATATGAGTGAAGGTAACATTGACTGGAGGGAAACGAGACTCTTTCAATTGGTACACTTAAAAGGTCTCCAGCTTTATTGAAGATCGTGAATCAGAAATTATGTTTTTCAATATTTTATCATTTATTGAGTACATTTGTAGTGGGTGATTTGATCAAAAGCTATTTCTGGAAAAAAAAAAAACTGTGCCTGAAATTACATGAGAAACGTCTACAAATTGGTTCTTATTCTTGTTAAGACTCAATTTTTTTCATGTATAAATTTTAATTATAATAAGAACAACTGGGAAACATTATAACTTGCTTTGGTAAGCTTAAATTACTGTCCTTTTAAATGATATTTTCTCCCTTAGTGATAAGGGGAAGCTATGTGTTTTAAAGAATAAAAAAGAAATCAGAACACAAGCCCTAGGCATGCTAGGAAAGTATTTTGAAATTTAGATATGAAGCATGTCACTTACATTCATTCATACACATCAATGATTCCAGATTGACCTTGTATATAATAGCCTTTTTTTTCCTGAACTGTCTTTAAAATTTGATATAGTCTTTGTAAAGGAGCCATTGTGGATGACGGTCGTATTTTTTAGGGAAATTTAAATCAAGTTCTATAGCATTTTTAAGACTTCTTAAATTTTAAAGACAATAAATATTAACATAAGCATTAACATTAATTAAAGTATTATATTTTAGAGAGATGAGCAGATAAATCTGTGCCTCAGACTATGGTATTTATAATCATTGTACAAAATCCACCAGAAGCATCTAAAATATGTCTATTTATATCTAGATAGCCTATGTATTTGAAAAGCTATAGTCCTTACTTTTAACAATTACCCTGCATTTTGAGTCTTATTGTCAAGGGCATAAAATAATTCATCAATTTTTTTTCACATTTATCCTCAGATTTATTAAATGTAAAAGCAAGATAAGCACATTTGCAGGGCATTTGCTTAGATACTAATTACAGGATTTATATGGCAAATAGCTTTTGTTTTCATTAAGATTTTAAAAATCTTTACAAATTTTTTTATTTCTTCATCTCTCCTTAGCTTTGAGGAAATTATTAGAAGATCCCTTGAGAAGAAGAGGAAATATCCTCAGTTGTGTACAGGCAGTCCATTAATTAAAAATGTATTATCTTCTGAGAGTCTATTGATAATTTGATTTGATTCAAGGGAATATTCATTGAGCATTGGCTATTCTCTGTCCTAAGTAATTGGTAACCTATTAGAAAGTACTTCCTTTTTGTCATTAAAATTCCTCCAACATAATCTTGCCCCCCCAATCTAACAGTTACCCATCCCTTTTCCCTCCCTTTATTGGCAATTTTCTTTTTAAGTTTCTTAAAGGAAATCTTTTGTGTTAACCACTCAGTTTAATCTTCCATGATTAATTTTCACTCCCAATGCTCCTCTGAATTTGCTCTTCCTAGGCTATCAATGGTTCAATATTTTAAAAATCCAAAATAATTCTACCAATCAGCATCTGTCCCATTTGACACTGTGGACTTTTATTTCAAAGTATTTCTTGGCTTTCTTTTTCATGATAATCTGCTCATCTAGTTCTCAAACTATTCTTCCTAGGCTCCTTTGATGGAATATCGTTATCACTAACATTTGGCTTCTTTTTTATCTTTTTTTTTTTTGTCTATATATGCCTACTAGATTCTGACCTTACTCACATCTTTATTGCTAAAGACTACCTCTATTTGTAGCCTTCTCTCCAAAATGTACCATTGACATTTCAATCTCAGTATTTTCAAGATCAAATTCAGTACCATTGAGTACTTCCTAATTCTACCTTACCATTCTTATCTTCTCCTTATTTCTGCAATATCTTTGCCTCCACTACTGAGTTTAACTTCCACACTCCTTAAAACATTCTGTTTCTAAAATAGAGATCAGCTGTCATTTCTATTTTTTTATTCTGAAGGCTCTTTATTACAAAGTCATCAGGTCCAAATATTTTACTGTAATATTCAGGTTGTATGCAATATTATTCCCACTTAACTTATTCTCTTGCTGTTTTCCAGTCATGTGCTATGTTTTTGACTCACTCTGTACTCTGAACTTTCAGTCCTTTCACCATGTTGTTTAATCTTCTGGAATGTCTTCATAACTCTCTTCCTTCAGAAAAACAAAATTAAAATTTGTAATTAGTGTGTGAATAAATGCTGTGTATTTATAAACATTTCTGGAAAATATCATGCATTCCTTAAATGTCAACAATTATTATTTTTATTACTCTGAGTGGTGGTCATAGTCATAATAATCCAATTTAATGGTGATCACTGTTATTAAAACTTACCTATCTTCTCTCTTCCCTTTCTTTCCTATTTCCAGTTAGAATTATTTGCTTTGTTCTTATTTTCTGTTAGACAAATCCACCTCATTATTACACGCATTGAAATTTGACTGCATTAACACTGCATTTATAATTTTCAATAATGTATATATATATATATCTTATGTATATGTATGCATCTTATTCTTGAATTATTTCTCCTTAGATGAAGTCTGGGATGTTCACAATACCTTTAAAAAGGAATAAAAACGATGGATAGAAAATCTTTGTTTCTCAAATTCCCTGATATTGGATCAGTTTTAAATAACAATATTAAGATAAAAATGAAGATATGCTGCACTAGGTGTACTTAAAGTCATTTGAATTTATATGTTTAATAAAATGATTAGTTTTCTATTCATTTAAATAAAGAATCCCTTGGGACACACTGCTTTAAGCATGCCCATTTTGTGAAAATCTTTCTCTTGATCCTACACTCATGAAAGTAAGGACTGCTAATACTCACATAAAACACCAGTATAAAGCCTCCTGCTTTTGGGATCTCTAGTCAAACAAAAGGAGAAAATAATAATTATACGTGAGCTTCTCTTTTTAAAGTTAGACTTGGGAAAATTAGGAGAGAAAAGTGTTCTCAGCTTAGCAATGAATGAAAAAGTCTTGCTTGATTAGAAAATGCTGATACCAATTACTTGAGGGCTAAGAGGCAAGACTCCAGAGAGCCTCCCTTCCCTTCTAAAAGGAGGAAGGCTCACTTCCAGAAGTGGATCCAACTCCTGGATAATCTGAATGTCTTTCCAAAAGAAAGAAAACTGGCCACAAAATGAAAAGGAAATAGAGTTCAGCGTTATATAAGTACGGGTTGATACTACAATTAGTGAAAACTGTTCAGTTTAGGTTAGTGGTAAAATCAGTTGGTGTAATACAGATTTTCCAAAACCAAACATGATTTTATGCAATGACATGTGCAAAAAAGTTTGGCCTATAAACAAAATAGGAGATCATCATGGATAGAAATTAGAACCTCCCAAGCAGGCTTATATATTAATATTATAAACAATAATAATAATTAACACTTCCATAGTATGTATTATCTGTTAAACATGATTTTATCTCATTTAACTACATGGCAACCTATAATTTAGTTACTACTATGATTTGAGTGTTGGTCTCTGTATACATATATTTTAATTAGGAAATTTGGCTCCACATTTACCACAGGGGTCCAAATGACTGCTGAGCACATAGAAGAATAGAAATAGAAATACATGGAAAGGATGATGCATGTAGCAGCTCTGAAAAAATTTTTTCAATCTCTCTACCATTTAAAACTTTCTATTTTTTAATTTTAGTTAAGATGTTACACTAGTTTTCCAAGAAATGTGTGCTCATTATAAAGCAAACTTGGGAAATTAGAACAATTCAAAGTCGGAACATCACTGGCACAGCTAAAGTTCTCTTTATCTCCACCACCAATCTATGACTCCTTCCCTCACAAATAATCACTAGTAAGAATTAAATGCATATCACATCATATTGGTTTTTATACTTAAAAATTATTTCATGTACCACATTGATATGCATAATTTCAGTTAAAGGTGTTGGTAAGACATAGGAATAGTTGTGTATCCCCACGTATTACTTTTATATCACTGCCATAACAAATTACCACAAATTTAGTAACTTAGAAAAACTCAGGCTCATTCTGCTGCAGTTCTTTACATCAGAATTCCCACATGGGTTTCACTAGGTTAAAATCAAGCTGTCAGCAGGATTACATTCTTTTCTGTAGGCACTAAGTGGGAATCCATTTCCTTTCCTTTTAGCTCCTAGTGACAGCCCACCTTCCTTGGCTCCATCCTCGATCCTCCATGGTCACCTTCCCCCATCTTCAAAAGCCCCCATGTTGAGTCTTTCGGACCATCCTCTTGTAGTGACGCTTCTAACTGGAACTGGAAGAGGTTACTACAGTTTGAAAAGGCTCTCTCCTTTTAAAGACTTATGTGATAGGATTGGGTCCCTTCAATAATCTTGGATAATCTCTCCATCTCAAAGTCCTTAAATTAATCTTATCTGAAAAGTCCTTTTCTCCCTGTAGGGTAATATAGTCATAGCTTTGGGGATAAAGAGGCAGACATCTTTGAGATGTCTACCACACACACTTCTGCCACCACACACATTTCTGCGTTAGTATCCAAGATATAGGCAGTAAGGTGTAAAGTATACAGGAGTTAACATGTGAAATGAATTGAGATGGGCATTTTCCTGAAGCTTGAGAATGAGGGCAAAACAATTCACATAGGGTTTGAGGGTGCTGGCAACATTCATTTGGTGGCTTAGGGTATTTCTGGTTTGTAAAAGCATGGTGTTCTTATATGATTATTTATACAATAATTTTGATGATAGGAGTGGTTGAGACTTGGGGCATTTTGTTGTCCCTTAGACTTGATGGGCATTCCTGAGACATTTTTTCTGATTGGCACTGGAGCTCAAATTAATCCTTTCCACTAAAATCATATAAAAATTAGTTTTATTTCATTAGAATTTTTTTTAGCTTTTATCTTAAAGAAGAAGAAAATCTGCTTAGTAACAGAAAAAGTCTTTACAAAAGAGATTTTTTTAAAACTAGTGAACACGTTATTAATTTAGTTCTAAAACCAAAGACATTTTTAAGATTTCATTCACTAATCTGTGCTGGCTTGATAGAAAACATGAAAACACTTTTAATAATTCTTGTGACACAAATAAATGCACTTCTTTTTCAATTATTTCATTTACCATGATACTGGCTAGTTTCCATAAATTTTGTCTTAACATTTGAGAGTTAATAGGACTGAAAACATTAGTGACAAAAAATGTAAATCAATACTTTTTTAAGAATGCAGGCCTCTTCTTTAATAAATATGGATAATAACTAATTATAATTTTAGTTGTTCAAGATTTCAGAGTCCCCAAGAGATGTGACCAAATTTGATGTCATTGCATTTTACCTGTAAGCTAAGTGTTAAATTTGACTTCATAAATAAAAATGATGGGTCTTGTTGTTTTGGAGGACATATTTCAATATATCCTTTCTTCAGTCTTTAGAACTGATTACTTTTTTTAAGTTCTGCTTCAAATACTCTCCTATTAATATTATATTGCACTTTTAAAAAAATCAAACAAAAAGATTGCCTATAATCTGACAGGGCCCCTTAAAACACAGTATGTATAACATAATGAGTAGAAGTAATTGATTTATTGGTTGAAAGTGAGAGTTGGGTCTAAGCTCATCATTTATTAAACTACTCAAAGGAAGTCCAAGCTGATGATAAATACATTCAATCATTTAATAGCATACCTATTACTCTTCCTGATCTAAGCAATACATTTCTGCAATGAGTAATTTCAGTTACATGGTACAGTTAGAGTTGAGTTCTGTAGCTTGCCAATGCATGTTTCAGAGAGATATATAGTGTAGTGAAAGAAGATTTAGTAAGACAAGACTTTTTTTTCTCTGTACTTTTGATACATAAAAGTCTTGTCAGTTTGGCATTTGCTACTTTTGCTTTATGATTTTGTCCTATTTTTCTCCTCTTCTCATGCCGTCTTTATCATCCTACACAAATACATTGTGCTAAATGTTCCAGATGGAGCAGTGACATACTTTGCTTCTGGATAAAAACCAGGAAAATTGCCAAGCTTCTATTCTCTTTATAGCTCCACGTTTGAACATATTATATAATTCCAATCTTGCTATAACTATCGTTTCGTTACAAATTGTTTATGAGGTTTTTTCCCTAAAATTCCCAATCCCAAAACTGAGTCAATTCCCATGCATGATGGAATAGTAAATACTCAAATATATCTGCTGAATGATGACTAAGTGATCAGTCCTACTTAAAATATTTCAGAAGAGGATACTTTATTTCAGTACAGAAAATATACAAAATTTATATACATATGTGTGTGTTTGATGTATGTAAAGGGGAAATAAATTGAAACTGAGTATTTTGCTGTTAGCATGCCATAATTAATCATACAATATATTCCCATAAATATTTAGATAATAAAAGAAGTATGCATGTTGTTTAATAAGCCCAACTGCTTTAGGGATGAGAGGGGTGCTCACATCACCATCTCAGAATTATTAGTGGTAAAAATGTTAGACTTCCACTTTGAACAATGGCAGACAATGTACATTGCAAAAACCCCCCTACCCAGGAAATTCATACTTCTTAGAAGTAACAACGTTGTAAAATATCACCTAGTCAAGAGCCAGCAGATGAAAATAAGAAGGTGAGTCCAGGAGAGAAAGTTTAACAGACAAGAGTCTGACTAGGCATTTTGACAGATTTATTGGAATGGGAGTATAAGAATTAGAATGCAGGATTTGATGGGGGGTGGGAAAAGGTGGATAACTGGGGAGTATGTAAGGGTTTCCTGGATAAACCATGTACTTATTTCTAGACCAAGAAATACTGCCTGTAGGACTAAATTTGAACTGGAAGGAGATTGCCACTTCTCTACTTTTAAGAAAAACAGGGAGAAATAAGGAATTTTCCTGTGGTATCTTGGATAGTATCCTGGAACATAAAATAAAAGAACAATAAAGAAAAAACTGGGGAGATATAAATAAAATCTGTAATTTAGTCAACCAAATCATACCAATGTTAAATTCTTATTTTGATAATTGTACCATGATTACATAAAATGCAATTATTTTTAGAATCTGGCCATATGGAATCTCTCTATATTATTGCTGCACTAATTAAATATAATCCAGTTTGTGTAACTATATTTAAACTAAACACAATAAATCAAAAGTTAAAAAAATACTTTAACTATGGAAAATATTTTATAATGACAAATGTTTTAATGATCCAGGAAAATAAAATAACAATCATCAACTTAATTGCAGATACTAATGTCTATAACGGGAAAATTTGAGACATCTACAAGGAAATTAAAAAGGGGGATATCAATACAGAGATAGGCAAAGTGAAAAAAATAATTAAAGGCTATTACTATTAATATACATCAATACTAATATATATGAAAATATATTTAAAAATATACCTATTTCTAAAAATAAAATAATTTAACAGAACTTATACCAGGTGAAATAGGAAAAGTCAAGGAGACCTGTATCTATCAAACAAAGTCAATCCGTAACAAAACCTATCTATAAACTAAATTCAAGCACAAATGACTACCTAGTACCTTATTGAAAGAATATATAATATGGCTTTTACAAAAATACTTTATAGAGAATAAAGGAAGGAGAATTTACATCTTATATATACTTTACAAGTACATCATAACCTTGAAACCAACATATGACAAGGGCAATATGAAAAAGGAAAATTACAATCCTAATCATAAATATTGAATCAAAGATAATAAATTAAATATTAGAACACTGAACCCAGCATCCTTAAAATGACAAAGCCTCCTCTTAGTGATAAAAATTTGGTTGACAGAAAACTTAATGCAAAATTTCCAAATCTGCTAATGTGAAGCAAGAAATATTTATAGAGCAAAATACCACACTTAAAGGTGAAATACTACAAGTTTCCCTTTTGAAATAGAGAATAAGGAAAAGATGCATAATACCAATACATTTATTTAATAGGTCTTAATTATTAATATACAATGGAATAGATTGTTTTTCCAAAGATGGCTGAAACAATATGTCCCATTCCATATGGTTTTGTGGAACTTTACCACTCACCCATCAAAGTGTGGATCTAGATCTCTTCCCCTTTAACCTGTAGGAACTCTGAGGTTACCACATCTAACAGAATATGGCAGAAGTGATGTTTTGTCAATCCCAAAGCTAGGTCATAAAGATGCCATGTTTTTTTTTCTTGTTTACTTGTATGTTTACTCTTGAAATCTAGTCATCCAGCTATGCGTTCAAGTAACTCATGGTGAGGACAATATAAATAGCAGTTGTTGCCCCCAAACTGAAGTTCCAGCTGAGCTCTCAGCCAGTAGACAGCATTGAGTTTTCAAGCCTTTAAGTGAACCAATTTGAAAGTGAATCATCTAGTCCCCTGTTGATCTTCCCTAGTTGATATGTGTGAATATAAAGAAATCCAGATCCACTGAGCATTAATCAAATTGGAGAATGTTAAGCAAAATTATAATGTTGTTTTAAAGTACAAACTTTTGGGTGGTTAGTTATGCAGCAATTGGCATATGATATTTAAGACAAAAATTGAAAGTTATGAATATTAGAGATAGAAAGAAAACTGTTATCAATCAGATATGAACTAATTACATGTATAGCAAATCCAAAAAATTCTATAGAGACATTTTTTGAAATATTAAGACATTTTAGGAAAGTGGATATGGCTTAAGTGATAGGGCTTCTACCTACCATATGGGAGGACCTGGGTTCAATTGCTGGGGCCTCTTGTAAAAAAGAAAAAAAAAAGAGAAAGCATACCTGCATGGTGAGCCAGTGCCTGCTTGGTGAGCTGAGTGCCTGTGCAGTGAGCTGAGTGCCTGAGTGAGAGCCTGCATGGAAAGCCAGTGCCCACTTTGGCAAGCCAGTCCTTGCACAGTGAGCTGAATGCCCTTGAGGTGAGCCAGTGCCCATACAAGTAAGTAATGCAGCAAGATGATGATGCAGGTAAAGAGAGATGAGGGGAGAGCCCAGGTAAAGCACAGCAGAAACCAGGAACTGAGGTGGTGTAGGTGACAGGGAAACTTTCTCCACATCAGAGGTCCCCAAGATTGAATCCCAGGGAGTCCTAGAGGAGAAAAAATGAGAAGTCAAAAAGAGAAATAGATCCAAAAGATCACACAGTGAATGGACACAGACAGCAAAAATAGCAGAGTGGGGAGAGGGAGAGGAGAAAAATAAATGTTTCTTAAAAAGACATTTTAGTGAGATTGGTACATACAAGGTCAATATAAAAATATCAGTATTTCTACATGCTAGCAACAAAGAGTTAGAAAGTGAAATAAGTGGTATCATTTATATTAGCCTATTAGTATTAAATATAAAATAACTGTTTATATGTAAACTTAAGTATAAATGAAAAAATGAATATGATTCCCAATCAAAAAAGTATGCAACATTATTAAGAGATATTAAAGAAGAGCTAAACAAAAGTAGAGATTCACAATGTTCATGGATAGTTGGGTTTAATTGTGTTAAAATATTAATTTTCTGCACACTGCTTTCCAGTTTCATAAAATGTGTGTGTAAATAGGCCAACTAATTCTAAATTCTACATGAAAATTCAATCAACAATTTTCTACTTGAAGATAAAAGGTGAATGAATACACTATGTGGCAATCTATTTCTGGCCAATTCTTTGTTGCTATCACCACTGTAGTGAACAACTCACTGTGTGCTTTCCTTATGTACCATCTGATAGAATGACCTTATATTTGAAAATTCTACCATACATTTTCTCATGTCATACTTTTATGCTTCTCACATTCACCCAGGGATTTCTTTTTCTCTTGAAGTTTGAGAAATTGTGCAATCTGGTTAGGGCCTTTGCAAATGCAACATAACACTGGGCAAAGTTAGCTCCTATGAGACAAAGCTTTGGCCTTAGTAATGGGTGCTGGCAGATAAATTCTTCTCCCTTCCTCTACACATACTCGCTCATAGACATATTTGAAGACAAGTTCCGACTGATCAAGTAATTAGTTGTTCCTGAGATCTAATAATGGCCAGATGCTTAATAATCCCTTGATTTTTTTTCCCCCACCCTCCTTATCTGCCTCATTTCTCTTTGTCCACATCTTCACTTTCTTGGAATTGAAATCCCTAATAAAGTATTAGCACACGTATTTTGTTTGGCGTTTGTTTGATTTTAATAAAAGAATAGAGAAATAGAGGAAAGTCACATATATATAGGCTATTGCTTTTAAACAAAAATGGCATGAATATTATTAGGAAAAAAAAAGGTCATCTTTTCAATAAATGGTGCTGGGATGATTTGATATCCATATGGAAAAAAATGAAATTTGCCTCTAAGTTAATTACTAGTGACTTTACATTTACATTTAAATTAAAAACTGAATAATGAAACTTATAGAAAATAATGTAGAGATATCTTTATGAACTTACACTAAGTTCATAAGATTAGCACCAAAGTGGCTAATAATAAAGAAAAAGATTGAACAACTTCAAAATAAAGAAACTTTGATCATCAAAAGTCACTATACCTAAGTGAAAAGTGAAAAATACGTTTAATACATATAACTAAAAAATGGCTCATTTCCAAAACATGTAAAGTATTCCTTCATATCAATAATCAAAAGACAGATAACTCAAAATAAACAAAACACTTGAACAGGCTCTAGATAAATATATATTTCCACATGGCCAATATACATATGACACAAGAAAATATATTAAAAGTTACTCAGAGTTATCTTTTAATAAATTTCCTATATATAATAGCAATCTCTCAAGAATGAGATATTAAGCCAAAGAGATGGAAAATATAAATAAAAAGAAATTAATATATAAGTCTAACATTCAATTATATGAGTTCCAGGAAGAAAGAAAAGTGAAAATATGAGGGAATAAAAGTCAAAAAGTAAAATAGGAGAAGACTTACTAATATCAAATAACTTGACCCTGAAAAATGAAAGGGCCCATTGGGTTTCACAACCAAAGAAATGATTTGTAAAAACAATAAATAATGACCAAAAAATACTATATCATAAAATTTTAAATTATGCAAAAATAGAGAAAATAGCCCAAAAGCTTCCAGAGGGGAAAAATAGAAAATAAATGAGAACAAATATCAACTTGAAAGGAACAAGAATCAGCATTGCATCAGATGTCACAGTGGCTAAATTGATTACTAGGATAATTACTTACAAAATCTGAGCATTGCAATTTAGCATTCTATACTCAAAAAAAAACATCAAACAATATTTAGGGCACAAAATAATACCTTCAGGACTCAACAAATATGTCTTCCTTATGTTATTTCTTGTAACATATTTTCTAGGATTTTTTTAGGTAAACACATTAAACAAAACTAAAGCTAAATGAATATATGTATTTCAAGGAGAAATAATACAGTAGAGAAGAAATGTATATCATTTTTCTTTAGGGACACTACTAGCATTTTTTCAGGCCCAATTTTTCATTACATAAGATTTTTACCTTCTTTAACCCATGTAGTAAATGCCAGTAATAATGCCCTCCAGTCATCATTGCTAGCCCTAAAGGAGTGGGCTATCTCTTCCAGTTGATAAATACTGATGGAAGAAATGTGAGATGGCAGCTGTGTACTGAAAAGTCCAACCCATTTATATGAATTCTTGAAGAGAGAGATTTTTAGGAAAATCAAAAAACAAAACAATAAAATCTAATTTTAAGTTTATGGAAATAGAACTTATTGGTATGTGGCAAAGATCTTAGAAAACTTTGAAAAAGAAATGATACCAGGCAAATTAAAACTAAACAAAGTAAAAAGGAAATTCTTAACTCTCAGCACAAGCAAAGTGTTGTTCAAAAGAGCAAGTTTTAGAGTAGCAGTAGTGCAACAACTTTTTGCTCAGCACTGATTACTATTTGCATGGCTATAATAATATTTAGCGTTGAATAATCAATAATTGTGGGTAGCCATGTGGGAGAGACACAAAAATGGGAAGATGTGCGTGTGATTTTTTTTTTTAATTCCTTGTCAATCATGGCAGGAAGTCAAGAGAAAGTACATTAAATTGACAAATATTTTAGAGGGTGGAGATAAATATCAAGGAGATTTAGAAGAATTGAGAGTGCCTCCTTTTGAGCTTTGCTTATCTACCAAAAAAACTTAAGAAGATCTAAAAAAGGCAGGGTGAAACTTTGCTTCTCAGATAGTTTAATACACACTCATAGAGGAAAACTGTACTTGCATCTTCCTATTAAATATGCATATGATGAACCAGGAGAGTTTGTTCTTGTGCCAGCTCGTCTATACAGAAAAGAAGGAAACAATGCTTTACTCCTTAGTAAATATTCATATGCCAGCGTATTAATATTGTTCTAATTAATTTACTATGCTAAAATTTATTTAGTTTAAGCCTTTTTCTAAACTGTGAGTAATAAGACCATTTCATTTCTTCCATGAAACAAACTGCAGGTTTTAACTAGTGCGAATTGTTGTGAACATAGACATGATGATTTAGAAGATAAAAATGATAGTGATATGGAGGAAGAATTGGGCTATGGAGAGGATGGACTGGATTTGGGAGTAGTATAAAGAAGGATATTGTAACAGTTTTAGGAAATACTCCCACTTGCCCCTCCTGCTGTTAACCCAAATGACCTTTTCCCCCTTTATTCTGTAACATTTATCACTAAGATTACATATATAATTCTATTTAATTAATTCTATACTATTAGTTTTTATTAGCCTAATAAAAACTGAGCCTACTGTCACAGCCTACAAGAATATTAGCACCATGAGTGGAGAATGTTGGCCATTTTGTTGACTGTCATTTTCAGTGCCTAGAAAAATTCCAGGCAAATGGTGTATGCTAAGTAAATAGGTGTTGAATAATGAATAAATGTATGAATAATCAGCAATATAATCAATAAATGATGAAACTAAAGATCTAAACATATAAATATAAGAGATTAATTGAAAGTAAAAATTTAAACACAAACTATTTGATAATGAGATTGGGAAAGGATAGAGAATTTAAATGTAGCTCTATCTTTTCATATCTGGGTAAACAGGTAAGCTTATAGTGTGTCATTAAGAAAATTAAGCAAGAATTTAGCTTGTTTAGATAGGGAGTAAGGAGGTTGCATTTGAAGTTATTCCACTAGTGATGGCCATTCAGCATCTGGGTATGTGACAGTACAATTCAAAACCAGTGTTCACACAGAGGAAACTTCTTAGGCTTGTTCCGGGTAGTGCAAGAAATGAACTATGGATGTATATAAAATCATTAATGAACAGAATACATAGAGAAAATTAAACAGGTGTTTGAAGTAACTATGGAGGTACATTTAGGAGACAGAAGGTGGAAGAAAGGATAATCAGATATTATTTTACCAAGTCTTTCATTAAAAAATCAGAGGCATAAAAGAATGAATGGAGAAACTTACATTTCTCTTTTTTCTGCTCATTGAGTATCACATAAAATGCCATATAAGAACCAAGCTATCTAAATCACTTCTAAACTCTCTTTCATCACTTTGTTCCTCCTAATAATTTTACATTATAAGCCTAACTGATAGAGCTTACCAGTGTTAAGACTATAAATGCACACTTTCTCAAACTTGTAATTTATACTCATGTACAGAGTATTCAAAGAGGTACTTCTCAGCATTCATTTATATGGTGATCTAGTTAGGAGGATAAAAAAACAAATAGCTACATTGTCTAAAGAACTGAAGCTAAGCATAAGGTGCACAATGTTTAAAGGAGGATTAAATATCAGCTTGAGGTTTCAAATAATACTGTCCAGAAATAGTGATTGAAAGCAACACAGAAAAAGGGAGAAATGCATATTTGGAAGGGAGACTCACATAGGCAAAGAAGAACAATGAATAAAGTCAGGACATTATACTATTGCCTCTTTAGACCAGCAGAACTGTTATCGAAACAGTAATGAGCTTCAGTAGAAATCCTATCTATAACAAGTATTCAAAGTGTAATCAGCCAATTATAGATTATTTATAAAATATTTTTTCTTTGTACTTACAAAGTTCTAGAAAGTGTATTTATTAATTTGATTTAAAAATAGCCCACAGAAGACTCAAATATTCACAGCAGCATTTTTGACCCTACTGAGGTCTAAAATCAATTGAATGAGCATAAAATGTAAGTGGGAGAAATAATGATATATTGCTAAACATAAAGTACTTGGATATTTGGAAGCAAAGCTTTGCTACCACTAGTAGCCTGGGGGAAATTAGATTGAAATCCCATCTCTGCAAAACATGCTTTCCAGTACTCTCCATTACTAACCCTACAACCCAATAATTCTCAACATTTTGACTGTGATGCATAAACCCTACAACTGTCAGTTTGAATCTTACTCTTTAGGATGTATTAAATTATTATTGTATGATTTTGTGAAAAGACTCTTCCTTTTCTTTATGCAGATATCATGCTATTATTTTTTTTAATTATTTTAATTCAGTGAATTAAATGTGGTGCAATGAAACAAGTACAGAATTTGATGTTAGATAAATACGAATTCAAATCCCTGATCTTCAAGATAACAACAATTTTGATCAACAAGATAAAGTAACAACTTTAGTATAATTATTATTCTTTTCTTCTAAACAGGACAAGGGTTGAGGGCTTGAGTTAATCACACTTATCAATTCGTGATCCAATATTGTTAGCAGTCCATGTAAAGTCCCCCTTTTATTTTCATTAATTTATTTCCTTTCTTTTCTTCCTATTGTTTAATCACCACTGCCCTGCCCCATCAAATAGCTCTAGACTGCTTGAACCCTAGAGTTTGTATGGAACTTTAAAAAGATATTTATTTTTTTGCAAAAGTATTTATTATGCAAAGGTACAGAAAGGGTGTTCTATAGAACTCATTTGTCTTCTATGACCACTATATATATATGTGTGTGTTTGTATGTGTGTGTGTATATATATATATACAAAAGTCTTCACTAACCACCGTATTTTAGGATTTATACAGGTTGCTGTGTATACCTAGTTTGTTATTTCTTACTCTTTTCCATGATGTACATCTACTTCATTGTATTTATCCATTCGAAATCTATCTATATTCCTTCTAACAATGTGATTCAATATCATACAATCAATGCTACATGTAATGAACATCTTCACACATGTTGCATGGTCCTATGGGAGAAATTTTCTATAATATAAATAGAAGTTATTGTTGGCTCACATGATATATGCAAATTTAACCTGATGAATTTCTCTCAAATTGGTCTCAAGAATGGATGCATAAGCCAACTTTGCCACTACAGTATGAAATATATCCTTTTTTCTCACATTCTCACCAATATTTGGCGTTATATTACTGAAAGTTAAAAATTTTAGTCAATATGATCAAAAATCCTGCATTTTTCCTCCCAATCACCTAGGCTTTAGCATTAGGAGGCAATGACACTACCACTGGATACACTTTGACAATTGTGATTTATCTATTTAGAGGATTTCCATCAACCTGAAATGCAGGATATCCTTATGTTATCTATGTCCACATCTTAAGATGCATTACTTTTATATGTCCACATACTCCTGATACCAATTGTTTATCTGTTAGGAAATTTTCATTTGCATGTTTAAGAATACAAGACCCATACTGGCTTTAAAATATATAAAAATGTTCCCTCACTTAACTGAACAAGTCTATAGATAGAATGAGGTTCAGGAAGCTTAACCTGATGGTTCCTGGACTCAACAAAGACCTATGTTCTATCATTCTTTTCTACTTTAAATGGAGTCTAGTTTTTCCTATTATTGCTTTTTCTCAAACTCGTAAAAATAGTTTCTAGAAATTTTCAGGACTTACAAGTCTAATTCACATACACAGAAAAAGAGAAATTATCTCCCAGAAGCACCTAAACCAAGCCAACTAAGATCTATCCCTAAAGTTCGTATTGGTATGTCTTTCCCTCAAATCATTTGAGTTTGTGTAGGGCAGGAGATCCAGAAATGAAACAACAAAGATGAAGGTGAATGAGTGCTGTACAAACAAAAGAGCAAACATTTCCAGAAACCAAAACTATTCATATAATAAAAACAATTCTATAATCAATAAAATAGATTTGTGATACTTTTAGAAATATGAACAATGATATTTTTAATTTTAAGGTTTTTATTAAAAATAAAAATGAATGATTTATCAATTTAAATAATTTAGACATGCATAAAGACCCATATCTATGGTTATGTAAACATGTTTCATAATAAAAACAGATTTTATAAAATTAGGGTTTATTGAAACAGTTTCATAATTTCACAAAATATACAAAGCATTTATCATTCTATAACATGCTTTTATTTTCATGGAATGATATTTCATGAAACTTTCTCCATAATTATAAGAGCTGCATCATTGTCTTTTTGTCTCAAGAGCTGGAATTACATATTTTAGCAAGAGCAATATGATGCTTGCAAAAAATTAGATGCTTAAAAACTGGTGGAAGTAGGGAGAAGGATAGAAAAGTATGAGAACCACTTCTGGCTTCCAAGAAATCAGTAAGTGCTCAGATCATAGGAAATACCTGCCAATTATCTCAGCTGCAAATTATTCTTAGGCATGCATCTGAAAGCAGGTCCATGTTTTGTATTGGCTCAGGTGTCTATTTATCTCTTCCAGAAGAGACTAATGGTTTTTCTTCTCTTTTGCCTTTAAATATCACACAAATGCCTTTCATTTAGTAGTCTAAATTGGAACTCTGCTAGCAAAGACATATGGAAAATATAAATCCATCCTACAAGACACAGTTAAAATTTGACAAAGTTAGTGATGGAGATTAGTATCATTAGACAATAACTAGCATAATAATGTCCGTATAACAGCGACATGATAAAACATTCACTTCTTACTCTGCTGATAGACATTCAGATTACTATCTATTTTATGTTTCTAAGAGCAATATTCTTAAAATAAGCATTGCTTTATATGACATTAATTTAATTGGTTCAAACTTTAGTTTATGTTCAAGTTGGTTTATGGTTCTAAGATGCATTTCATAAAACACTGAGACATACATATAGAAATTATGAGGCAAACCACATTGTATAATTAGTGGTTATACATGATTTTTTTCAATCACCTTCTTTTGTGTTAATAGATAAAGTTAGTGGTCATGAAAATGATGCACTAGCACTTCTGATCAACAAAGATGGTGGCATAAGACACCTCAGGGTATTGTTTTCCCACAGATTCTTTAAACAACTATGAAATACTGGCAAGCTAACGTCCTCAAAACTCTGAAAAAAATATTAAAAGGTTACAATAATTGGGTGAGTATTGAATAAAAAAAGTGCAGCATTAACAATAGGAGGAGAAGCTCATGGCACACTTGTTGGCACCTTCACCCTTCCCTCCACAGCACAGTGTGGAGCTGGCCTGTGCTTCCATTGTGCATTCCTGGACCTGTTCCAGAGACAGCAGGGTAACTGCTGTGTGCATCCTGGGGTGCCCGTATGTTGATGCCAGTCTACAAGTGGAAGTATGAAAAACTGAACCAGGACACACGTCTCTATCTGAACCTCTCAGAAGCAGACAGAAGCAGCTTCCAGGCAACTAAATCAGTATAAGAAACAATTAAGTGAAGAGTCCTGGGGCAAAGAATTATCAGTATTAAGATAGAACTCAGTGGAGAGAAGAATAGTCAATAGTATAGAGAGTAGATAGGATATTCATTTTTGTAAAAGGGGAAATACCTAAGGTCACCTTCAAGTTCAAACCAGGGCAAGAGTTGGGCATGGAAAAGGTAGAAATAACTATTCACTACAATTTCATTTCAGATTGAACTATTTGGTAGAAGGGCTAAACACTGATAGCGATTTGCGTGGTTTGTTTAGTTTTGTTAGCTTTTGTAACTCAACTGTATCCAAATGTCAGGAACAGAAACTTAGAGACTAAATTCCAGAGTTAACACATTTAAATATTAAAATGTACAGTGTGAAAAAAAGATGACAAGACAAACAAAGAAAGGGAAATTATGGCTAATGGAACAAGATAATAATTCAGAAACCATATCTAAAGAAAACCAGACTTTGGCCATACCATATGTGAGTTTCAAACTTTTTCTGGATCCCAGAAAAGAACATGTTCTTGAAGCTAATCCATTTCTGTGGGTGTGGGGCCCTTTGGCTGGATTGGATTCAGTTGGGGATCTTTGATTGGATTACTTCACTAAGGAGTGACTCAGTAAGGATCCTGGTCCTCTTGCTGGAGTTCTTAATAAGTGGAGAACTGAAAACAGACTCACAGAGAAAAAGCAGCAGAGACAGAGAAACTATGAGAATCTTAGAGAGAGATCCCAGAGGCTAGAATCAGCAGGGCACGGAGGCATGGAAAGACACTCCTGAGAGACTGAAAGAGATGAAGTCTAGAAGACCATTTTTTAAAAAGAAGCTTTTATTCATTTAATTTTTCTTTCAACTTATAAATGTTACAATAAATTCTCAAGAGACTGAACTTGGGTGAATATTTTTCACTGTGAAGTTATAGTTCTAAAAACCGAAGGATAGTTATGTGCTAGTTTTCAGTTTCTTGTAAAAATTATTCAAAAATGAAATCTGAAAAATTATCTAAAATCTGAAAATGTTAAGCAATTCCTCTTGCTTATCCACAGCTGAGCTTTCAGAGAAAGTAAGCCTGGAGTAAAAGTCTAATGAAAAGACCCAGAATCCAGAATGAAGAGCTGTCATTGTGTCTTACCAAATGGAAGGAGTCCAAGATTGCTTATAGCTGGCCTTCGGTGAGGCAGTATCTATGATAATGCTTTGATTTGGATAATTTTATAGCCTCAGAACTGTAAGTTTTTAACTTAGTAAATTCCTATTATAAAAGCCAACTCATTTCTGGTATATTGCTCTCAGGAGCTTTTAGCAAAGTAAAGCACAAGGCAAAGACTTTAAAAAAAAAATCTTCTATATGCTCAGAGGAAAAAACAAAGAACTAAAGGATATCAGGAAAATGATAATGAGCAATATGTGAATTTTAGAAAAGAAATAAACTTAAAAAGGAACAAAATGGAAATACTGGAGTTGAACACTGCAATAATTAAAATGAAAAATTTCTTAGAGGGCTTCAACAGCAGACTGGAGCTGGAAGAAGAAAGAATCAGTGAACTTAAAACAAAAAAACAAACAAATAAACAAACCACAATTTAAATTATTCAAACTGAGAAGGAGAAAGATAAAAGAATGAAAAAAGTGAACAGTCTAAGGGACATGTAACACACCTTCAAATGTATCTATATACGCATTATGAGAGGCCTAGAAAGAGAAGAAAGAGAGAGGAAGGGACAGAAGAAACATTGAAAGAAAGGCAACACCTTCCCAAATGTGTCCAAAGACATGAATATACACATTCAAGAAGCCCAAAGAACCATAAATTGATAAACTTGAAGAGAATAATGCCCGGATTGTCAAAATGTCAAATTCCAAGGACAAAGAGAGAGTTCTGAATGTTTAAAGACAAAAATACCATGCTACATGCAAGAGAAGCCCAGTAAGATTACATGTAGAATTCTTCTCAGAAAAAGTAGAGGTAAGAGGGATTGGATAACATTTAAAGTATTGAAAGAAAACAATTGCCAACCTACAATTTTGCATCCAGTGAGAATGTCTTTCCACAATAAGAAATGAAATGACATTCCTTATAAGTTGAGGGGTTTGTCACTACTTGAACAACCCTACAGGCAATAATAAATGTAGTTCTTCAGACAGAATGAAAAGAGGCTAGACAGTGGATCAAGGTAGCATAAAGAAAGGAATTTCCTGTTAAGATTGCCCAAAATACCAGTAATATTGGATTGTATTTTCTGTTATATAACTCCACTTTTTACTTCAAGGAAATATCTTCAGATGAATGAAAGGTAAAACACAACATTTCAAAACTTATGGGATGCAGCAAAGACAGTATTGAGAAGGAAATTTATACTCTACTTGTTTACACTGAGAAAGAAGTAAGATCTCAAGTCAGAGACCTAACTACACAACTGGAGGATCTAGAAAAAGAACAAAATAAACCCAAAGTGAGTAGAAGGAAGTAAACAAAGATTAGGGCAAAAATGAATGACATAGGGAATTGAAAACAATGGAATCAATGAAATCAAAAGCTGTTTCTTTGAAAGGATCAATTAAATCAACAAAACTTTAAGTGGACTGATGAAAAAATAGAGAACACAAAACACTAAAATCAGAATTGAAATGGGGGAGGGGGGGTTATTACTACTGACCCCAGAGAAATAAAAAGGATTATAAAAGGATACTATAAACAACAGTACACTAAGTTAGAAAACCTAGATGAAATGGACAATTCATAGAAATGCTCAGACTACCTACAGTGACTTAAGAAGAAAAAGAAGATATCAACAGACCAATAATAAATAAAATGATTGAATCAGTAATTAAAACCTCACAGAAAGGAAAATCCCAGGACAGGTTGCTTCACTTGTGAATTTTACCAAACATTCCCAGAAGATATAGCATCGATCTTGCTCAAATTCTTCCCAAAATCAAGGAGGAGAGAAAACTCTTAAATCATTTTGAGGTTACCATCACACCAAAGCCAGATAAAGATACCACAACAAAAGAAAGTTACAAACCAATATCCTTAATGAATATAGATGTAAAAAATCCTAAACAGAAACTAGCAAACCAAATTTAACAGCATATTAAAACAATTATACACCATTATCAAGTTTGATTTACCTCAGGTATACAAGGGTGTTTAAAAAAAATCATTTAATGTCATACACCATATAATAGAATTACAGAAAGAAAAAAACATTTGATAATCTCAAAATTTGTACAGAAATTTTGACAAAATCTAGCATCCTTTCTTGGTGACAACACTAAGAAAACTAAGAATAGAAGGAAACGTTCTCAAAATGATAAAAGGTATTTATGGAAAATACACAGCTATCAACATATCAATGGGGAAAGAGTTCTTTCCCTCTAAGTTCAGGAACAAGGCAAGAATGCCCACTGTCATTACTATTATTCAACATTGCACTGAAAATTCTAGCCAGAGCATTTAGGAATGACAAAGAAATAAAAGCCATCTAAATTGGAAAGGAAGAAGTTAAGTTTCCCTATTTGCAGAAGACATGACTCAATATATAGAAAATCCTTTAAAATTCACAATAAGGCTACTAAAGCTTATATACAAATTTGGCTAGGGTATGGTACAAGGTCAACACGCAAAATCTAGTGATTCTATACATTAGTAATGAACAATCTGAAGATGAAATTTTAAAATTCCACCTGCTACAACAACTAATAGAATCATATATGTAGAAATAAATGTAGCCAGTCATATAACTGATGTGTATATGGAGCACTACTAGAAAAACTGTAAAAGAAATCAAAGAATACCTAAATAAATGGCAAGATATTTCATGTTCATGAATTGGAAGACCAAGTACTGTTATGATGTCAATTCTGCCCAAAATTATTTACAGATTAAATTTAATCCCAGTCAAAATTCTAACAACTTTCTTTGCAGAAACAGAGATGCCAATCACCAAATTTATATGGAAATGTATGGGACCCCAAATAGCCAAAAACATCCTGAAAAATAAAAACAAATTTGGAGCACTCACACTTCTTGATTTTAAATCTTATTACAAAGCTAAAATAAAAGCATGGTTCTGGCACAAGGTTAGACATTTAAACCAATAAAATCAAATGGAGACTTCCAAAATAAACCCTTGCATCCATGGTCAATTGTTTTCTGATAAGGATCTAAAATCCACTCAATGGGGAAATAATAGTATCTTCAACAAAAGGTGCTAGGAAAAGTGGATATCTGTATATAAAAGAACGATGGTGTTGAGGACATTATGCTAAGTGAAATAAGCCAGACACAAGAGGACAAATATTATATGGTCTCACTGATATGAATTAAAACCTAAGAATAAACACATGAGTTGAAACATAGACTATAGGTTGCTAGGAGATAGAATGAGGACTAAGAAGGGGTACTGATGCTTAATGTATATAGAATTTTTAACTAGCTTGACTATAAAAGTGTTAAAATGGATAAAGGTGGTGGAACTGTAACTAAAGAGTTATGGTGAGTATAATTAACATGGCTAGTTTATAAATGGGATTGTGGCTGAAAGGGTATCCAAGCATGTAATATCAATTGAAAGAAAGCTAGAGAATAATCTAGGGACTGAATAATATAGTAAACTCAAAGGTGGATGAGGATTGTGATTAATAATACAAATAAAAGAATGCTCTTCTATGAACTAGAACAAATGTATGTCACTATTACAAGGTGATAAGAATATAACAATGCATGGGAAAAATACATTAATGTATCTTATGGACCATAGGTAACAGCAATATTGTAACATTCTTGCACTAATGCCAAAGAAGGGACTCTATCAATGCTAAGAGTTACTAATAGAGGGCTATGGGGTTTGTTTTTTTGGACCAAGGAAAACATTCAAATTTACTGGGACAATAACTTTACAATTCTGTGATGGAAGTGAGAACCACTGATTGTACCTTTTGATAGAATGTACAAGGCATGGAAATGTATAATGCAGTGAACCATTTGGTGGAAGATGGACTATGGTTAACAGTACAAATATAAGAGTGTTCTCTCATGAACAATAACAAACATGCAATACTAATACATAATGTTAATAATAAGGGCTGTATGGGAAAGTTATACCAAGTATACACTGTGAACCATAGTTAATGGTAATCAGATCATGTTCTTTCATAATCTGTAACAAATGTTCCACAATGATTTAAGGTTTTGGTGGAGAGGTGATGTATGGGAATTCTGCACATTATGCATGATTGTTTTGTTGAGTTTGCAACTTCTCCATTATTTTCTTTAAACAATGAAGGTGAACCTACTTTACATCATATACAAAATAACTGAAAATGGTTCAGAAGACATAAATATAAGAACCAACACTACAAAACTCTAAATGAAAACATAGGGAAACATCTTCAGGACCTTGTATTAGGTGACAGTTTTTAGTCTTTACACCAAAATAAGAAAAAAAAATAGATAAATGGTAATTCATCCAAAGAGTATCAAAGACTTCATCTGTAAAAAGACAACTTACACAATAGGAGAAAATATTTTGAAACCAATTTCTGATAAGGATTTGATATGCAGAATATAGAAAAACATCCTACAATTCAAAAAGAGAATGACAAATAACCCAATTAAAAATAGGCAAAAGATTTGAATAGATATTTCTCCTACAAATTATATAGAAATGGCCCATAAACACACAAAAAGATGCTCATCATTAGACTTTTGGAATTTATAAATCAATACCACAGAAGATATGGTTGCAGTTTCCAACCGCTAAAATAAATACCATGTGATTGCATGGCTTAATAACAGAAATGTATTGGGTCATGTTTTCAGAATATAGATGGCTTGCTTCCTCCTAGGATTAGTGTATTCTTGAAGGCTGATAATCTTTGTGGTTCTTTGGATTTTCTTTCATATGAAGATGCATACAGTAAGTTCATCTTCTTTCTCCTCCAAATTCTGTTGACTTTCAGACTCTGGTTGTTTAACATGGTTTCTTTCTGTCTGACTTTCACTCTTCTTATAAAGGACTCCAGTAACCCAGATCAAAGCCTAGCCTGATATAACTGGGCCACGTCTTAATTGGATCTTGATGTTATTCTATTTATAATGGTCCACATCCACCAGATTGTCAACCAAACCAAGAGTATCTCAATACTGAGTTGCTGTTCAATACACATTAGATACCCTTTCATACCCACTAGAATGTCTCTTATTTTAAAAATGGAAAATAATCAGTGTTGAAGAGGGTATGAAGAAATATGAACACTTAATTCATTGTTGGTGAGAATATAAAATGGTACAGACACCATGGAAAATAGTTTGGCTATTCCTTAGAAAATTAAGTATAAAGTTACTCTATGTCTTGGCAATTGCATTTCTACATATATATTCAAAATATTTGAAAATGGGGACTTAAACAGATATCTGCACACTAATGTTCATAACAGCATTATTCACAATTACCAAAAGATGGAAGCAATCCAAGAGTCCATTGACAGAACAATATGTAGTATATCTCTACAATGAAATATTATTTGACTGTAAAAATGAATGGAATTCTGATACATGGACAAACCTTGAAGAAATCATGTTGAGTGAAGTAAGCCAAACACAAAAATGTAAATACCTGATGACTTCACTTAGATGAAATAATTAGAACAACCAAATTCATAAAATCAATAACTAGAATACACATCACCAGGGAACCTAGGTAAGGTAGCAAATAGGTAGTTAATGATTAACTCATACAATTTCTGTTTGCAGTTATGGAAAACTTTTAGTTGGTTGGTAATGATGGTGGCACAATATTATGATTGTGATTGGGACCACTGAACATGTATTGTGGTGGAAGAGGGAAGTTTTTGTAGCGCATGTGTTTCTAGAATGAAAATTTACAAAAAAACCACAACATAATTCACAATAGAGTGAACCCTAATGTAGGTTATGGATAGTGGTTAATGGTGTAATTACAGTGATGTTGTTTTATCAGTTGTAACAAAGTTGCCTCACTGGTGCAAATTATTGGTGATGGGAAGGATTGTGTGTGTATGCACAGGGTCATATGTGGGAACTCTGTATATTCTGCATGAATTTTCTCTAAACTTTCAACTTCTCTAATTAAAAAATAATAAAAACAAAGTATGTACTAGAATGCCATATTTATTTGACATCAACTTACAGCTTTTTCCAAGTGAAACAAATTTAAGTTTTAAAGTGCATAATATTAGACTAATTTAATATCTTGTTATATTAAATTGACTCTAAGCAATCAATTTTTGAGGTCTTCCTTTTTTGCAACTAATTGCAAATCTGTATAGTCTTGTGATCATTTTAAATTTTCACTTTTCTTAATATTATTGCACCTACTTCTAATAATCAATCTTCAGCTCTTGGTGTACTTCTTTCTAACATCCTACTTTAAATTTTCTAGAAAGCATAAAATACTATTTTATTTTGCAAAGTTAATTGCATTCTGGTTTCAAACATGAAGGAATTTAGTGCCACAATTTAGGGACTTTTTCTTCTTTTTCTTGGGGTTCAGAGGACTGGTCAAACTGTGAAATATCCAGGTTGCTGTTGTTTGGGTAAGTGGAATTTCCCATAATAAAATGTTGCCCATAGTAAAGGAAAGAATTAAAAGAAAAGATTGGGGAGAAAAACAGAGAAATAACTTATTTCTAAACTACTACAAAGTTCCACAAATCAACTGAAAACAATTATTTTTGCTATTTTATTCTAATTTTTAAATATGAATGTTTTGACATGTCTCTCAAATTTAAAAATAATAACGTCTAGTAAAATAATTGAAAGTGGGCCTCCACAGCCAGGAATATTTGCTTTTATTATGTGAAACAATATTATAGGAAAATAACAATTAACACTTTTGTAACTAAGAAGAAAAAGCTTGAAGCAGATAAAAATTCTACACATTTTCTTATTTGCTTATGTTTTACATTCATAGGCAACTCATATCACAGGACAGGAATAAATATTTTTAAAAGAAATGGGATACCCTTCTGAGATTCAAAACCTTCGGATCACAGAAGGGTCAGAACATTGGCAAGGGAAGATCACTGGCGTGGGGTGTCAGTGATGTGAGGATGCATGGGAAAGGGTTCACCTGGGGCATGCCTCTAAGACATATCAATATGTTCAAGTGTTCATGGGACATTGTTTCTGTGGGTGAAGATCCATACGATAACCAAAAGAATATTGAAATCCTATCCTGGGGAGTTCTGCTACATTCTCTAATAGGGCAGCAAGAATCTTCTAAACGCAAGGGCAATGTCTAGTGAAGGAAGACAGACCATTATGCCAGGTCCTTGACATTGATGATTGTATTTATGAAAATTTTCTTATTTAATTGAAATTTAGCCTAGTATTACATACCGCCTAAGAGTTACCTCCGGAAAATCTCCTTGTTCAAGTGTGGCCTCTCTATAAGCAAACTAAGCATATAAACATACTACCTTCTCCCTAGCATAGAACATGACTCCCAGAGATGAGCCTCCATGGCACAAAGGGATTATTACCAAGCACCAAACAGCAATGCATCTAGCAAAAGACCTTAACCAAAAGGGGTAAATGGTAAATATAAGTGAGTTTTTATGGCTAAGAGGTTTCAAAGTGAGTTGGGAAGTCATTCCAGAGGTTACTCGTATGCAAGTCTCAGCAGTATCTCATTGATTGCCACAGTAAACAGAGCCTCAAATAGCAGGGCTCCTGAAGGCTCTAAAGATATCCAGGAACTATAAGCAGGACAAACAGGTCAGGAATACAGCACCCTGTCAGTGGGCCTTACTTTGGAATTTATGGCTCCCCAGTTTAACAGAGATAGACTCATTTTTAAGTTCTCTACACATGGCTCTTCTGTTCCTTTTATTTGAACCCATAATTAGCACTGTACTTGATAAACATATGTTCCAGAGAGTTAAATCTTTGGTCCATATGTCAGTTGAGCTCTGAATCTCAGCAAAGTTGCAACACCTGCTCTCCAGTTCATTGGACTCACCCAGGAAAACTAACAAAAGAGATGATGAAGGACAATGCCCATCCCAAGGAACAGGTGGTGTCTGCAACTGCAAGGAAGATAACTCCATCCAACTGCCACCTGGGATCTAAGCCCCCTCTCAATTAGAAGCAAAGTGGGCATCACCATTCCAAAATTCTCCAGATTGGGGAATGAACAATGTACTAAAGTAGACATTATTTTTCTACTAAAGACTTATTGTGTTATTCTAGCAATAGAAGAACTCTTATCATTGACGATGTAAAGGCAGTGGCCACCAGAGTTTCTGATGAATGGGATAAGGAAGAATAGGTGTAATATGTGGGCATTTTCAGGACATTGGATTTATAATAAGTAACACTGCAATGACAGATACAGGCCATTGTATATTTTGCCATAATTTACAAAATTGTGTGGGACAAAGTGTAAGCTATTAATATAATGTAAACTGTAGTCCATGGTTCATAGTAATGGTTCCTTAATTGTAAGAAATGTACCATGCTAATGAAGGATGTTGTTAGGGTGGGAAACAGTGGAAGGGGGAGGGAGTGGGGCATATGGGAATTTGTTATATTTTAATGTAATATTTATGTAATCTAAAGTATTTTTTAAAGTGAAAAAAATTAATTATAAAAAAAGAGCGTGGGATAAACTCATGAAACCTGAGTTTGCATTCTGATTCTCCTATTTATAAGTTATGTAATTTTGGATCATTTAACTTTTCTAATCTTGACTTTTTTATCTATGAAATGTGAATATTAATACCTATGCAAGTTTCTGTGGGAATAAAATGAGATATTGTTAATGGAAAATGCTATGGATTATAATGGACTATATAAAATTAATTAAGCCCAAAAAGCATTTCATAAAATTCATATATTATTTATGACAATACTCTAAACATCTTTAGAACAAGACATTGCAAGTGAAGATATGATTTTTTTAAATAGATTAAGAAAGAATCCTACTTTACTCCATTTAAGTTTTATTAAATTTTCTCAAGTAATTAAAAAATACAAAGGTCAGGTTTTTCTTTTCTTTTCTTTATGTTCCAGTAGTTTCACAACCATTAATACACTTAAAAGCCACTTCATAAATCCACTATAAAGGTACTCATTTAACTTTTTATTTTCATTATCTTCATTCCTAAAGTCTCAATTCAGTTTAGCACACCAGTGTGGGGCTGAATATGCAGGCTGCATTAGAAGCACTTTTCCACATAAGTTTACTGCCCTTGAAATTGGAAATGTGTTGCACTGAATTCTATAATAACCAAGATAACTTTTCTATTTCAAAAGCAATACTATCTCAAGGGTCACTTTCTCCATTCAGTTTCATACCCTTATATTGTTGATTTGAACAGGGAGTTTCCATTGATTTTTAAAAGGCTGCATACACAGATACCTTATAAAAGGGCCTAGAGTCCCAAATAAAAGCAGAATAGAGATAGGGGATGATCTTTAATCTGTTTCAGTAGACTCAGTCAATTGGAATATGGTTCTGCTAATACATAAAGTAAAATTTACATTTTTCAAATGAAAATTGAACCAATGACATTCTGCAAAATACTAGGAATTTTAAAAAATATTCTAAGAGAAACTTAGATTAAGCTTAGTATTTATTATACTACTCCTCCTTCTTAAAATTCCTTTCTTAAATTTAGGCCCAGTATATATGTCTTAGTTTGTCAAAGGGCTGCTGATGCAGAAATGGGTTGGCTTTCATAATGGGAATTTTATTTGAGGTAAACGCTTACAGTTCTGAAGGTGTGAAATGTTCAAATCAAAGCATCGGTAGAGATGCTTCCTTGGGACCCTATGATGTGGTGAACCAAGGTGGCCACCAATCTCTGCGGCAGTCTGCATTCCCACCCATAATCTACATCTCCCGGAGCACAGCTCTGGGCTACCAGGCTAGGGCTTGTTCTTACTGGGCCTTCTCTCTTAGTCTCTGCTGCTCTGCTTTATTTGGAGTTCGACTGTGAGTTATCAGGGGTCTCTTTCCATGCCTTTGTGCTCTGCTGGTTCCAGACTTTTGGGCCTCTCAGAATTTGGGACTTCTCTATTTTCCTGTAGTCCTCTGTCTTGCATGGGCAGGATCAACAGATAGGTTCCTTTCTCTGTGTGTCTGTTTGTATTGTTGTGGAATTTAAGAGAAGTTCAATTAATTGAGTATAGAGAGGCCAGGACTCAGGAATGATTTTGAGAAGGAAAAAAATGGTTTATTGACGGCCGGCCGGACTCGGGAGCTTTCAGTTTGAATCCCGAGCCCCGAACAAGATTTTCAAACGTCTTTTATACAGAGAGGAAAGGCCAAATGGTCCCTTTGTTTCAGTTCTCAATAGGCTTCAATTAGCATATATCTCTTCCACATCTTAGGTAAGCTTTTAGCAAGGACTCCAGACATTTTAGATAAGCCTTGGTTTTTGCATTTCCCCTAAATACTTAAAGTTTATAGCCCTTGCTTTGTTAAACATTTCCTGGGACTGGAGCCTGCTGGTCCCTAAGAGCAGGATTGCAGCCTCTTACCGTTTCACACCCACAAGTCAAACAACTTAGTTATTTCTGAAGAGACACAAGTCAAACAGCTTAGTTATTTCTGAAGAGACAAAGAGCCTTCCACCCATAGCCCACATCAGTATCAGACCCAACAAGAGGGAAGAGACTCAACTTGAGTCAGGCTCCCAGGTAATCCAATCAAGTCTCACACCCACAGGAATGGATTAGATAAAAAACATAGTCTTTCTCTTTTTTGGAATTCATAAAAGAATTTCAAACTGTCACAGTATGCATTTAGATAGGTTTTACTTTATGCCTCTAGTTCATTCACTAGAATACCCCATGAAATCCAGAATTAAAGCTAATGGATATAAATGGTACAAACCTATTATTTTCAATTATGTTGTAATATAACCTAATCTTGTATTATTCAATACTATTTTTATTTTCCTTAAATTTTAAAAAGTAGCTACAGTAAATTGCAGTTCATGTTTGTTCCAGAATATTTGGGGAGATAGTTGCTTTAAAGAATAGAGATTGACAATTATATATGGTTTATCCTGTATTAGAGTTCTTAGATATGTAAACACAATATTGAATTATGGTGAGATATGTGCTATAATAGAGATAATAAGATTAGGTTTAAATTTATTATTTTATTGATAGCTTTTAGTTTGTCTTCTGTAATCTTTGTTCCACTTTTCTGTCTACTTTTGGATTAAGTGTTTATGTAATTCCATTTTATATCATTTATTGGATCTTAGACAAAAAGTTGACTTTTGGCTTTTATGTTTAAACGTCACTCTGGCTATGTGGGGAAAAATCATTATGGGGTGCTGGAATGGAAAGGAAATTCATTTGGTCTTGTACTAAAATGCCTTGGATGGGACAGAGTGATTTGTTTGCCTGTTTGCTTTCTTGCTTGTTTTTAAGGAATGGAAGAAAGAGTTTTCATTTGGCCAAATGATATCTGGATAATCACCAGGTAGCCAAATGGTGATATCAAATAGATAATCAGCTTTACAAAGCTGATACGAGGGCTTAATGAAAAAGTCATTAATGGAGATATAAATTTGGGAGTCAACACATTATGAATTGCAATGAATCCATTTTAAATCTGTGGGATTAATTAGTTAATCAAGGGAGGGAGTAAAATGAAAAAAGAAGATCCTTGGACTAAGCCACATAACTATAAAAACTCTCTTTTAGCAAAAAAGGAAGGTAAGAAGGAACATCAATAAATAGAAGAAAAACCATGAGAATAAAGTGTCATCAATGTTAAAGAAAAACAGTATTTTAAAAAAGGAGGGAGTGTTCAAATGTGAAAATTTCTGCCTTGAGATCAAGTAAGAGGAAGACAGAGAAATGGGTATGAATAACAAATGAGACCTTTGGTGACATTATTAAGATTACCATCAACAGAGTCATTTGGGCAAAATGAATTTTGAATGGGAGAGGATATTGAAAGTTGAAGAAATGAATGTAGTTACTTTAGACAACTTATAAGCCTTACTAAAGTTTTCCTGTGAAGAAATAAAGGGAAATAGAATAATGACTAGAGAAGAACATTGGGCAAATGGAAATTGTAGCCTTGTTTGTTAATTTGGTTTTGCTTGTTTGTCTTTAATAGGTGATACTGGAACATAGTTATATTTAATATACAGGGATAAATTAATGATTTATAAGGAGTAAGCAATATTACAGCAGTAGGTCATTGAGAAAGTGTGAGTGCATGGGATCTATTACAGGTAGAGGTGGAGGAGCTTACTTTTAATGGGAGGGCAGCCACATTGATTACTATAACTGGAGGAAATACAGAGAGGATGGATCCAGCTCAAGTACCTGGATAGACTTATAGATGGAGAAAGGAGTTTCTAAGTAATTATTTTGACTTTCACAATAAATTTTGATACTATATTTTTAGCTCTTATAGGTGAAGAGTCTGAGAGGGCATTACTGGAAGTTTAAGGCATGATGCTGTTGCTCTGGAGAAAGGAGCTAGATCAACTAAGAAAGAGTGACAGAATATTCAGGTAGAATTGAGGGGCTAGATGAATTTAAAAAGAGCCCATTCAGTATGGTTATGTGACAGTTCCCAAACAATTTTCATCTGTTTTAGTTTAGCCTGCTATTGGTACCAAATACATATATGAGATATGGAGTTAGGTAGAAATAGACTATTGAGTATATGGTCCATATTCTTAATTACATTGCTGTTCTACTTGCTAGAAAACTGGATTAAAAGTCCAGCTTCTTCTGGTCAACCAAGATGGCAGTGTAATACAAGCAAGGGCATCATTCCCCCACAGATTCTTTGAAAAACTACAAAGAGTAGCAAAGCTATCCTCCTAAAAAATTCTGGAAAATGGCTAAAGTATTGCAATAAGTTAGTGAGTACTGATTTGAGAAAATACAGCTTTAAAAAGGCAGGAGAAATTCAAGGTGCCTGTTTTAGTTTCCACCTTGCTAAAGCAAATACCATACAATGGGTTGGCTTAAGCAATGGAATTTTATTGATTTATGGTTTTGAAGCTAGAATTCCAAAATCAGGGTGTCATCAAGTGATATTTTCTCCCTGAAGACTGTAGTGTTCTAGGTTTGGATGCTGGTGATCATTGGTTCTTGACTTCCCCGTCACATGGGAATGCACATGGTGGACTCTTCTGGCTTCTTTTTTCTCTTCTAGGTTTTATTGATTTTCAGCTATTGTTCTCTGTGTGCTTCCCTAAAAGACATTCAATGATAGTATTAAGAACCATTCTGATTCAGCTGGGCCAAACTTTAACTGAAGAAAACTTATCAAAAGGTCTTACTGACAAGAATTCACATCCACAGGAATGGATTAAGCTTAAGAACACGTTTTCCTGGGGTACATAACTCCAAACCATCACAGTCTGCCCTCTGGATCCTAAAAAGACAAGTTCTTTCTGCATGCAAAATGCATTCATTCTAATGCAAATGCATTACATTCTCCTATAACTTCCCAAAGCCTTAAGTCATTTCACTAATAATGTTAAGTACAAAGTCTCATCAAAATCAATTATGGGTGTGTTCCATTCTGGGGAAAAATTTCCCTCTGTCTGTGAACCTGTAGAATATTGAAAACAAGTTTTTGCTTCTAATAAACAATGGAGGGAACAGGCATAGGATACTCATTCCCATTCTAGAAGGGAGAAATTAGAAGGAAAGCGGGAGACACCAGTCCCAAACAATCCTGAAACCTGACAGGGCAAACTCTATTAGATTTCAAGGTTTTTAAGTCATCTATGTGTTGATGTTTTTTCATCTATAACCTGATGGAATGGCAGTCCCTCCCAACCTTTCTAGCACTTGTGCAGTGTCTATGCTTGCCCCAAGCACTGGGATGAGACCATACCTGCTCCAAACATCCTCATGATGACCAGTTTCTCCATGAATACCAGGGCACAGTCCCCATCCTTTCTGAGGATTGGGGTGGCAGCATTCTCCCTGAACAATGGGGTGCAAGGCCTAATTCTTTTGGCCCAAAGAGGTGTCTTCAGTCTGGACTTTGCTTCCCAGATTCTTCCATTGAAGTCATTGTTCCTTTGATTTCTCCCTTCTCTGTCAGTTAAACTCTTAAATGGGGCTCTATTCTCCAAAGCATCGAATTAAGAGTTGAGAAATAAATCTTCTTATCTATGACCAATTGAAATTTGGCAAAGGTGCAAGTCCACTCAATGTGGAAGAAATAATCTCTTCAACAAATGGTGTTGGGAAAACTGGATATTCATATGAAAAGTATGAAGGTAGAGCCCTACCTCACACCATAAAAAAATTTAACTCAAAATGTATCAAAGGCCTAAATAAAAGAATCAAAACTATAAAATGCCTAGAAATAAACAGATAGAACCATGTTCAAGACCTTATGTTATGCAATGGTTTCTTAGATTTTACACCCTAAGCATGAGCAACAAAATAAAAAATAGAGAAATGGGACTTCATCAATATTGAAAATTTTGCATATCAAAGAACATCATGAAAGCAAAATGACAGTCTATACAGTAGTAGAAAATATGTGGAAACCACATATTTGATAAATGTTTTATATTCAGAATATATAAACAAGTACTAAAACTCACCAAAAAAAAAAAAGACAAACAACTGGTTTAAAATATTGTCAAAAGTCTTGAATATGCATATTTCCAAGATACTCAAATGGCCAATAGTACATGTTAAGATGGTAAACATTATTAGCTGCTCAGGAAATGCCAGTCAAATCACAATGAGACAACTTTTCAAACACACTAGAATGATTATTATTAAAAATACAGAAAACAAGTGTTGGAGAGGATATGGAAAAATAGGAACACTCATTCTTTGTTGATCGGAGTGCAAAATACTGTATTCAATATGGCTTCTCAAAAAGTTAGTATAGAACTACCATATGATCTGGCAATCCCACTTCTTGGTATATACCCAAAAGAATTGAATGCTGGGATCAAACAAATATTATTTCCACATATGCTCATAGCAACATTATTCACAATTTTCAAAAGATGGAAGTAATCCAAGATGAACAGATTAACAAAATGTGGCATAAACATGCAATGGAATATTATTCAATTGTAAAAAGGTTGAAGTTCTGCTACATGTGGAACCTGCATGAACCTTGAAAATATCATGTTGGGTGAAAAAAGCCAGACACAATAACACATATACTGTATGATCTCATTGATATGAAATCATTAGGATAAGCAAATACGTAGAATAAGAAACTAGAATACAGTTTACCAGGAACTAGGGACTGGTTTTGGGAATGGGAAATTAATGCTTAATTGGAAATTCTGGTCTGGGTGATGGAAAAATTTTTGTAATGAATGGTGATGATTGTAGCACAACATTTTGAATATTATTAATACCACTGTATTATATATTTGAATGGAGTTAAAAGGAGTTTTAGGTTGCATATATGTTACTAGAATGAAACTTGTTTTATAAGAAAAAAAAAGACACCTAACACTGTTCAATACAAATCTTGAATTTGAATGTAAACTATGGACTACACTTTAATACAATAATAGTCTTTCATCAGCTGTAACAAAGTCACCACACTAATGCAAAGTGTTATTAATGGGGAAAATTCTGTGAGCTACGTGGTATATAGGAACTCCATATATTCTGCATGGTCTTTCTACAAACCTAAAACTTCGCTAATGAAAAATAAATCTAAAAGAGAAAACAACCTCCAGGTCTATGATGGTCCAGTTTTGTGGTTCTGAGAAAGTCATGTATTGTTTCATTGAATATCCAGTTCCTCTTTCGTGTTGTGGTAAATGTTCTAAGGTTCCTTAGCCTCTAAGTGGAACTTTAACTATCTAGAAAGTTGCTCTAAAGAATTTGCAATTAAGAGTATCAGAAAATTCATCTAACTACATATTGCACAAATGACACGTTAGTTAATGTTTTGAATCTGTGCTTTAAAATTCACCAATAGATTGCATATTTCAAGATAGTTCTCAATAATACAAACCTCCTCTCTGTTAAAAGTCAAGACTTTTTATGATAAACATAATTTTCTTTCATGTCAACAGAATGATATACCTTAGTGACCCAACACAAAAAATAATTTACATAACAATTACAAATAATGAGGAGCTGTTTGACTTACAATGCGAAACTCACACTCAGAAAATATTATGTGATCCATCGTGTTCCTAAATAATGTATGAATCATATATGCTGTTAAAAGTCTGCATATTTTTCCATAATATGTGTTTTTTAGGCACTAATATAACTTGCTTCAAATATACAATGTAATATATGATTTATTGCAACACACATCAAAGCACTAGATTCCAGGCTCAGAAATTAATTAAAAATTATTTATTATTTTTATATGAAATATTTATACAATAAAAAATAATTAGTATTACCAAATATTGGGAAGCAATACAGTAATTAATTCTTGAGAAATGATCATATACAAAACCACTTATACCCCTTTGCTAGATTTCTTATGCAATTATAATCATGTATGTTATGGATGCTTCTAATATACATTTTAATAGAGTATATATGTGTATGCATATATATATGTTTATATGTGTGTATAGATCCAGGCATATCTTTTAATTTTTAACTTATGCTTCAATCTCTACTAAACATACTTAGAATTCAGATAAGCTCCCATTGCTGTTTAACTCTCCAAAATTTTAGTAGAAAATACATAAACTTAAGTTATTATATTTATTCATGCTTTGATTCCCCAGAAATTGCTATAATGTTGTGTGTGAAGGAATAAATGGCTTTTCTTTCAATTGCATGTGTTTCATGATTTGGGGTCATAAATTACTACCATGGAGTATGTAGTAGTTTCTATAACAGATTCTTGAAGACCAAAGCCTTTACAAATTATGCATTGCTAATGCCCTTCAAACAGTGAGGTACTTGGGGGAATAAATTCTGTTTACCTTGGTTGAAAACCTCCAGTAAATGTTATTTATAGACTATCAGTGCTACATAACAAGGTAAAATGCTTATGTCAAGTGGAATATATGTGAGCAGAATACAGGTTGGGTACTATTGAGATTCACTATTTCCTACTATGTCCCTGAATTGTGTTTTCACATAAGGACTATTTACATATTATAAACACACACACACGCACACACATATATAGATACATATATGTATATATCATGGGTACTGATTTTACAAAATTTAGAAAGGTATAATTATTCCAAATTTATTTGAGGAAATAGTAAAATATTAAACTTGTTACTATATTGTATTGCCCTCTGATATTTCTCAAATAGTTCTCTCAGCTGCAAAATGAATTCATTTAATTTGTACCCACATTAGCATGAAACCGTGCCTGAGGTAAGCAAATATGCAGAATTTGAATGAAAAAATATAAACTATTAATGCATAATTTTATAGCTAGGTGTGCAATGTGACAGAATTATAATGACTATATATGACCCAGAGTTCTTATTTATGTTGCTGGCCTTATTTTATTGTATAAGTACTTGAAAGCAAAACTTTAAAAAATGAAAACTTGATTTTTTTCAGATTGTTCAGATTTAGTGAAAGTCATTCAGAACGATGTGTGAGTATGCATAATATTTAATGATAAAGCCCACATATTTGTTATAGGCCTAAATTTGAAAATGTTAACTGCTATTAAATAGTAATAAAGCATTTGAAGAATTCTATCTGGAAAGAAAAGACTAGACGCTATCATAGCTCCTTGGTTAATTAATGTGACAATTGAACTCATTTAATCCAAGTGACAATAAAAGCAGCATTTGTAACTTGGATATACCTAATATAAGTAGTGTTGTTCTGAAAATAAAACAAACAGACTTAAAGAAAAAGGGGCACAGAGAAAGTTATTGAGTTAAATTTGCATTAATGCAGGAGCAGTACCAAAAATAGGTTTTGCTGAAAGGGCTGAGTTGGGGAGCAGCTTATATGACTGCTTGAGACGAAGGGGAGGTTGTAGGGGAATGGAAAGAGATAAAGTGGGCATGATTTATGGTTAGAACGTGCGTTCTGTGTGCCTCGTGGGCTATGGGAGCTACAGGGGTTCTTTGGACAGGGTGTCCTTGAGGCCCAGTTAGTTAATCAGCAAGCAGGATGTGTATGTAAGATTCTAGTCATCTGGTGAAGGGCCGCAGGCCTTGCAGGTCAGCTTGAACTCTTTGTTGCAGTTCTTCCTGAGCTGGGGAAGGGGTTTTATGAATACTGCAAAGGATTGTTAGTATGTCAGCTTGTTTCAGTTAAACTCCTTTCCTTCTTTATAATTCCTTAGATAAGACGGAAGCTCAAGCAAATCAAGATGGTTAGAAAATCATGTAACATTCTAGTCTCACAGTAGTCACTTCCGTATAATAGAAAAAAAAAACCCAGATAATTTCAAATAATCTTAAAACTAAATGAAACTTTCAGAAATATTTTTGTTATTCTTCCTTCAGGAAATTGCATACCATTGGAAAGATCTTATTTACCTTGCTTTAGAATTTCCCAACATATACAAGAACTTAATTATCACCCCTTAAAACTTACAGAATATATGAATCTTCATTACATGCGCAGCTATGTCTGTTATATTTTGAATAATTTTTTAACAAGCATATCAAGAATTTGAATTCATCCAGTTGGATATATACTAATGTAATTCACTAATGAAAATGTTAATCATTTGTGTACTAACCAACTATACTAACTGGATGGGCAAAAATTTAAATATCAGCTAAATTTCAGGGTAAATTCTCAAGATTACCCACCAGTTCCATCTTAGAAATATTGTTATGGGGAGTTACAAATTATGAACAATTTCAATTCAGTCATGAATTGCAATGCTACTTTTTTCCTTCTGAATTTCTTTAAATGTAAACAATATTAATGAAAGTGATATGTGTGCAATTTCATCAACAACATTATATATGTATTTTAATTTCTAGGGGCCAACATGTCTAGAAAAGTTGGATAAATTAGTGTGTGTTTCCAAAAATACTTGTCATTGTTAATTTCATTTATTATATTGGCCAATATATTTTGTCCAGTTTTTGGGTCAAACACTAGTTTGCTTGTTAATGTGAGGATATGTTCATATGGGATTCTGTCTATAATCAATGGATTGAATTTAAGATCAGCAGAGGAGACTGCCTTCAACACTGTGGGGACTTCCCTCATTCAATCAGTTGGAGGTCTTAAAGTCAGAACTGAGGATTTCAAACTCAACTTCAGTCCTGGCTCTTCCTGAAATTTCCAGCCAGCCAGCTTCCCTGGGGAATTTGAACTAAGGTCTTCAGCAGCACATTTATTAGAGTTTCCAAATTGTGGCCTGCCCTACAGAGTAGACTCATCAGCCCACATGCTAGTATAAACCAATTCTTTATAATAAATCTCTTTGGTTTATTTGGTTTATCCAACAAACATGACCATTATATCTATTTCTCTGGACAACTTTGTCTAAGACAATACCCATCCCTTCAACTGAGTGAAAATAATCTCATGAATCAAAATATTGATTAAGACTTCATCTGAGGTCAGGAAAGTACCAGATTTCATACCGCAAACTAAGAGATATTGACCAGATACACTACATAAATTCAAGGCACTATGCCATAATCAAATAACAGATCTCAGTCTCCTGAACTTAGAGGAGAGGCAAAGCACAGCTGTGTGATCTAAGCTTGGGGAATGTCATGGAATCCAGTCAACCTTTCCTGCTGCAGAAAAAAACAATGGAAAGTATATGGAACATCAAGGAAAGTGTGGACAAAGGGAATCAGCTTAAACAACAAGGCATGCTCATTTTTTTCTTTGTCTTAATTTCCTAAAAGGTAAAGAGGCAGTTTTAATAAGCCTGACTGACGGTTACACCCCATCCTCCATTACCCACTCAACCTCTGCCTCCATTTGAATAGTACAACCTTCTAACATGTTGAGACTCATTTCTGATTCAGAAGCTTCATACACTTCAGAGGAAACTACAGGGGAAAAATTATTAGGTAATGGTTTTCCTCATCCAGATTCCTTTTCGAGTTCTCTTCTTACCACCTGGTGACAACTGAATAAAAGAATCATTGTTCATTTCTACATATTAAGAGCAAATGAAGTACACACAAGATTAAAAAAAAGGGGGGTAGTTGAGAGATCATAAGTCTTTCTCCAAACTATTTTTGGGAAAATGTATGTCATAGAAAGAGTTACCACCTAAAGAAAAACAAAGGGAGAAAATAACTTTGGACATTTATTAATATTAAAAATCAGTAGCAAATAAATGAGAGAAATACAGTTCAAAATGGTTTAAGAAATAAAATATTATGGAATGTTTATTATTAGGAAAGGAAGGAAAATTTTTAATAAAAACCTTTACACATTGTCTAAGAAGTTAGGAAAGTCTGGCAGCATTTATAAGAAATAATGAGAAAAAAAATGAGATGAACTAACAGAATTAAGGAAATAAATTTAAAGCAGTAAAAATTAAATACGAAATAGCAGAATCAATCATGCTAAAAACTTAAACAGTCATTGAAATAAAGAGAGGATTCTAAAGCTTTTAGAAAGAGGGAGAATAATAGGCCCCAGGGGAGCAGGCATGGCTCAGTTGGTTTTGTGTCTGCTTCCCTAGGGCTGGGCATCCCCAGTTCAAACCCTGGTGCCTTCATTGAAGAAAATAATACTAGTAGGTCCCTTACAAAGAAAGTGGAATCTGAATATGTTAAAATTCTATTAGCTGTGTCATCTGCTAAAGGACAAAGGAAAAGCATTTCAAAATATGAGGAAACATGATTTTTCCTCAGGAATCTCAGATATTTTTTTCCCATCACTTACTTTCCAACCTGTTTAGTCATAAAACTTTTGTAGATTTCTTAAATTATCTGGTAAATTTCCTTAATTGATAAACTTTTATTTTCAGGTTCTAAGAACTAAAATCAAATCTTTGATCTCTCACCCACTTTAAAGTGTCTGCCTATCTCCCCAAATTCCTTCCCACTTTCAACTTCTTTCCCAGTTCAGGCCTGTCCCAAGGTCTGACATTTGTATTAGGAAAGATAAACACACATAGTTTCTATCCTCTTCTTTCATTCTACCTTCTGCCACAAGATGCTAATTCTGTCCTTCTGCAGGATTGGACCCAGAGAGAACAGGTGTTGAATAGAAAGAGCAAAGTTTAATGTAGTTTGTACTATTGTAATTATGCATCAAGGCATCAAGGCATCTGGCAATGTAATCTCTACTTGTTAAAATAACCCCATCTTTCCCTAGAACACTGTATTAGTCAATCAAAGGGTTGCTTATGCAAAGTACCAGAAAAATGTTGGTTTTTATAAAGGGTATTTATTTGGGCTAGAAGCTTACAGTCATAAGGCCCTAAAGAGTCCAACTTAAGGTACCATATGAGGTACTTTTTCATCCAAAGTAATTTGCCATGTGTTGAAGCAAGATGGCAGGCAATGTCCGTGAGGGTTCAGTCTTCCTTCTTCCTCTTAATGCTCCATGGTCCTAGCTTCTTCCAATTTCAGCTGTAGACTGACATAAGGCTTTTCTCTCTCCCCAAGGCTCATTTCTTTCTGGGCTCAGCTGCTCTGTTCTCTTCACAAGGTCAACTATGAGGCTCATCTCTCTTCCTGGGACTTCTGCCATGTCTAATGGAGCCTTCTCTCTTTTCTCAGGTATTTGCTTCTCTGTGTGTCTACTTCTATGTGAGAGTTTGTTTTATTAGCCCACCAAGGGGACTGGGACTCAACACTGAACCACACTCAATGACTTGGTTGAATCAAAGCCCTAATCTTAACATAATTTAACCAGATATCTCAGGTGAACCTAATATAATCAAAGGGATTATAATCTGCACCCAGAGGAGCAGACCAGTTTACAAACATATTCTATATTTCCTTTTGGAATTCATCAATAATATCAAACTGCCACAGAAACATACACAGCCTTTTTGATGGAAATCATTCTCTTCTGGCAAGCAGACCTTTTTTGGAAGGCTTTTCAATATACCTCAGGCATTAGTGCCCATTTTGCCCTTGGGAAAAAGTTTGCGGTCTTTGACTAGACAAGAAGTGAAGATGTAGAATGCACCCACCTTATCCTTCTCACTTCTTCTACTCTTGTTATGGTAAGTAGTTTGACCTGCCTTTAGTTTTTCAAATTTTCTCCTTTTTTTTCCTAAAGATTTATTTATTTATTTCTCTCCCCTTCCCCTCCTCCCTACCCCCCCACCCCAGTTGTCTGTTCTGTTTGCTGCGTCCTCTTTGTCTGCTTCTGTTGTTGTCAGCAGCATAGGAATCTGTGTTTCTTTTCGTTGAGTCATCTTGTTGTGTCAGCTCTCCGTGTGTGCAGTACCTTTCCTGGGCAGGCTGCACTTCCTTTCGTGCTGGGTGGCTCTCCTTACAGGGCGCACTCCTTGTGCGTGGGGCTCCCCTACGCGGGGGACACCCCTGCATGGCAGGGCACTCCTTGTGCGCATCAGCATGTGGGCCAGCTCCACACGGGTCAAGGAGTCCTGGGGTTTGAACCGCGGACCTCCCATGTGGTAGACGGACGCCCTAACCACTGGTCCAAGTCCGCCGCCCCAGTTTTTCAAATTTTTTCAGACTTGTGTCAGACACCAGATCCAGTGTCCTCTGCTCCATAGGCTCTAACATAGGGCATATGCTCATCTTACCAAAGGTTTCTCTTAAGGCCTCACTAGGATAGAGGTTAAGGTGGAGATCAAATGGTGGGAAATTTTTTTGAGCCCTAACTTTAAAGAAGTAATCATTCATCGATAGTCTCTATTTAATCTTTTTGTCTACCCATATATTCAAGAGAAAGTTCATAGATGGGCTAAAGGCTGATAAGACCTGTTGTAACAATTCTTTTGCAACTCCAGCAAAAATGGTATAGCACTATTATTTAGGACTTATTGTTATTAGTTTTGGGCCTCAGCTAATGCATCCAAGTAGGAAAAGTCAAATTTTCACATTTTAATTATAATTGAGGGTCAATTAATTTAGAAAGAAATGGACCCTTTGGTGTAATTATAATTTGGTTCAACCTTTTTGATGGGCACTATGGTAATATGTATTGAAACAAAATGAAAATGCTTCTCATTTACCATAATCAGATTAATTCAAAATGTATATATTCAAAGACATGCATTGTAGAATAGTTTGGATACAAAATTAAAATGTTAAATTTCCAATAATAAAGGAATGGTTGAATACAATAAGAAATATTTCTAAATTGAATACTCTGCAATTACACAAAATAATAATATTTATTACAATGGAAAGATGTTCATTCATATAGTATTCCTCGCCTGCTCCCATGCTCACATTTTCCCCTATTATTATAGTAATAACATTTTACATGAGTATGGTACATCTGTTACAATTGATGAAAAATATAGGCTCATTGCTATTAACCATGGCCAATGGTTTACATTATGGTTTATATTTTGCACTATACAATTTTTTTAAAACTATTCAATTTTATTGATATATATTAATAAAGCATACAATTCATCCAAAATGTACATTCAATGGTATCTGGTAAAATCACATAATTGTGCATTCATCACTTTAATCATTATTAGAGCATTTTCATTATTTCAGTAATAATAGTAATAAACAAAAAACAGACAAACAAATAAGAAAATTCCTAATCCCTCAATCTCTCTATGCTTCTCCCACTGCATATAGCTGCTATTTCTGGCTATTGTATCCAAAGTGTATAATCAATGGCTTTTACTATAATCACAGTGTTGAACATTCATCATCTAAAAAATTTTAGAACAATTTCTTTACTCCAAAAAGAAAGACTCCATGCTTCTTAGCATTCCTTCCTCAGACCTACATAACCACTAATCTCCTTTCATCTTTATAAATTGATTTATATTTATACTTTCTATCAATGGAATCATACAATATGTAGTACTCTGTGTCTGGTCTCCACTTAGTATAGTATATTTTTTGTCTGATATTAACATTTTGTACTATTAATTTACATTTGTTCAGCTTCAAAGAAAAACAGTCTTATACATGCAATTCTACCCATATTCATAATTCGCAGAATATATTTATATTTCATATAATATATTTAAGACAACCATACAGTATTTGTCCTTTTGTGTCTGGCTTGCTTCAATCAACATAATGTCCTCCAGATTCATCCATGGTGTGATATGCCTCATGATTTCATTTCTTCTTACAGATGCATAATATTTCATCGTGTGTATACCCTGCTATTTGTTTATTCATTCATCAGTTGATAGATACCTGGGCTGTTTCCAAATTTTGGCTATCAAGAACAACACTGCTATGAACATTGGTGTGCAGATATCTATTCATGTCATTGTTCTCAGTTCTTCTGGGTATATATCTAGTAATGGTATTGCCGGGTCCCATTGCAAATCTATATTCAGCTTCCATAGGAAATGCCAAACAGTCCACCATAGTGGCTGTACCATTCTACATTCCCACCGACCGTGAATAAGCATTCCTATCCTTCCACGTCCTGTCCAACATTTACTTTTCTGCTTTAAAATCAGGAAGTGAGACTCCTTCATCTTCTTTCTTCTTTTTTAAGATATTTTTTTTGCTATTCAGGGCCCCTTATCATTCCAAATAAATTTGATTATTGGCTTTTTGATATCTGTAAAAAAGTTTGCTGGAGTTTTTATTGAGATTGTGTTGAATCTATAAATCAGTTTGGGTAGAACTGAAATCTTAATGATATTTAGTCTTCCAATACTTGAACATGGAATATCCTTCCATTTATATAATTCTTTAGTTTCTTTTAGCAATATTTTGTAGTTTTATGAATACAGGTCCTTTATGTCATTGGTTAAGCTTATTCCTAAACATCTGATTTTTTAGTTGCCATTATTAATAACATTTTTTTCTGATTTCTTCCTCAGATTGCACATCAGTATTGTATCAAAACACTATTGAGTGTTGCTAATTAACCTTGTATCCCACCACTTTGCTGAACTCATCTATTAATTCTAGTAGCTTTTTTTTGTGGATTTTTCAGGACTTTCTAGATATAAGATCATGATAACAGTGAATAGTGGAAGTTTTACTTCTTCATTTCCTACTTAGGTGCCTTTTATTTCTTTGTCTAGCCTAATTTTTCTAGTTATAATATCTAGCACAATATTAAATAATAACGGTGGACAGTGGCCATTTGTGTCTTATTCCTGATCTCAGCTGGAAAGCTTACAGTCTTTCACCATTGAGTACATGGTAACTATAGGCTTTTCATATATGGACTTTACCTTATTGAGAAAGCTTCCTTCTATTCCTATTTTAGAGTGTTTTTATGAAGAAAGCGTGCTGTATTTTAACAAATGCATTTTCTGCATCCATCAAGAGGATTTTTCTTTTCTTCAATTTATCATTGTGGTTTATTACTCTAATCAATTTTCTTGTGTTGTGCCACCCTTGTATACATGAAATAAAACCCACTTTATCATGGTGTGTAATTATTTTAGTGTGTTCGAATTCTGTTTGCAAGTATTTTGTTGATGATTTTTGCATATATTCATTAGATATTGGTCTGCAGTTTTCTTTTTTTTGGTAGTACCTTTATCTGGTTTCATTATTTAGGGTGATGTTGGCTTCATAGAATGAGTTTGGTAGCATTCTTTCCTGTTCAATTTTTTTGGAAGAGCTTGCACATAATCAGCATTAGTTCATCTTTGAATGATTGGTAGAATTCACCTGTGAACCCATCATCTTTGGGAGGCTTTTGTTGATTGTTTCAATCTTTTCACTTGTGATTTATCTGCAATATCCTCGAAAGAATGTAAGGAAGAGAACACCCATCTGCAGAGAAGATTCATAAGTAAAGTATTCCACACCACAGAGCCCAGTGCCCACCTTTCACTGAAGGCACCAGCAGCCTTGGAAACTTTTCCACAGCTGGAATTGGAAACTCCACTTCCAAAGAACTAGGGAGGAAGAGATGGTTGGGCACCAACTTCATCTACTGATTAGTCAATTTGGTGGGCTAATGTATAATCCTAAAAATAGCTAAAGTTTGAACCTGTTCAAGTAAGAAAGAGGCCAATAGTCACTATCCTAACTCTTCACCTGGCACGAGGGGAAGTGTGGCAGACTGAAAATCACAGCACTGCTAGGGGACTGACTTTCCATCCAGGCCAGATGACAGCTCTAGCCTAGTCCCCAGCCCCACTGCCAGCAGGGAGGAAGGTGAGGGACCTGCACCAGACTGTCTGGAAAGTTACAGGCAACACTGTGGAGGCCAGTGATCATCCTACTTTAGTAGTGCAAGCCACCACAGGAGCTATTCTGTGGCTGGAATTGAAGCTCCATTAACCGAAAACGGGATTAAGAGAGGGTTGTCCACTGATTTCAGCTCTGATTAGTAAATTCAGCTGGCTAAAGTGTAACCCTAAGAACAAATAAGTTTGAACCTGTCCAAGTCAGAAAGAGGATGGTAACCACCATTTTGACTCTGCGCCCAGCATGAGGGGAAGACAGGCTGGCCAAAAATCTCAGTGATGGTAGCTTCTGGTTTCTTTCACCCAGATCATCCTGCAATCCTAGCTTAGGCTTCAGCCCCACCTCTGGCAAGGAGGAGGCTGGCAGGCCCTGCACCAGTCAATCCAGGTAACTGCAGGTATATTTGGCTAGCACAGACTGAATAATTGGAAGTCTACTGGGGCAACTGCAGTCATCTTGGACCAGCACTGCATAGATTGCTGCCCACACTTGTGATTCCATCCCTGCCCCAGGCAGGGAAGAAAGGGGTGTGAGCTTCAACTGTCTATCTGGACAACTATTGTCTAGGCCTGCACGACTTGGATTATTCCACACCGTTGTGACTCTGTCCCTACCCTTTTCAAAGGGAAAAGTTTGGAGAAGCTTCATTGGTCCGTGGAGTAATGAGGAAAGTGTGAGCTTCCACAGCTTATAACACCAACTATATCCTTTGCTCCTACTGCACAACCAGCAAGGGAGAAAGGGTGGGAAGCCCTAAACTAAAGAGAAAATCTGCACCCAGAATAAGTACTCGAGTTAGTCAGATGCCAACAGACCAACAAAAAAATTAAATCAATTCCAAGAAACAGGAAGATATGATCCAGTTGAAGGAACAAGATAAACTTCTAGATGACTCAAAGTAGTTGAGACAACCAATCATAGATATTCAAACAAATCTCAATAAAATCAATGAGATGGCTAAAAAGATTAAGGATATTAAGAAGACACCAGGTGAGCACAAAAAAGAATTTGAAAGCATACATAAAAAAATAGCAGATATTATGGGAATGAAAGGTGCAATAAATAAATTAAAAATACACTGGAATCATATTTAGGAGGCAGAAGAAAAGATTGTTGAGTTTGAAGAAATGGCCTCTGAAAGTGAACATACGAAAGAACAGATGAAGAAGAAAAGAATGGAAAAAAAACTGAACAAAGTCTCAAGGAACAAAATTATAGCAAGAGACATGCAAACATATGGGTCTTGGGTGTCCCAGAAGGAGAAGAGAAGGGAAGAAGGAATATTTGAAGAAATAATGGTAGAAAATTTTCCAACTCTATTGAGGGACATAGATATCCACGTCCAAGATGCACAATGTATTCCCATCTGAAAAAATCTGAACAGACCAATTCTGAGACACATACTAATCAGAATGTCAAATGCCAAAGACAAAAAGAGAATTCTGAGAACAGCAAGAGAAAGACAATGAATAACATATAAGAGATACCCAATAAGATTAAATGCTGATTTCTCACCAGATACAATGGAAGCAAGAAGACAGTGGTATGATATATTTGAGATACTACAAAGAACCTTCAGCCAAAAATCTTATATCTGGCAAGACTGTATTTCAAAAATGAGGGTGAGTTTAGAATATTTACAGATAAAGAGAAAATGAAAGAATTTTTAAGCTAGAGAACAGATTTTCAAGAAATACTGAAGACTGTGCTAGAACCTGAAAAGACAGGATTGAGAGAGGTCTGGAAGAGATCCTAGAGATGAATACTGGATCAATAAAAGTAACTGAAAGTGTAAAAAAGAGCAGTGAAAATAAAATATGACAGATAAAACCCAAATATTCAGGAATAAACTTAACCAAAGATGTAAAGTACTTGTTAAGAAAACTACAACTTGATGTTAAAAGAAATTTTAAAAATTCCTAAATAATTGGAAGAGCATTCCATCCATGCTCACAGATTGGAAGACTAAATATCTTTCAGATGTTAATTCTACTCAAGTTTACAAATTCAACACAATCCTGATAAAAAATTCCCCCAGCATTTAAAAAAAAAAAAGTAAAACATGATTATCAAATTTATTTGGAAGGGTAAGGGGTCCTGAATAGCCAGAAACATCTTAAAAAGGAAGAGTGAAGTTGGAGGACCCTCATCTCCAGGCTTTAAATCTTATTGATTAGCTAGAGTGGTAACAACATCATGGTACTGGCATAAACACAGACATACAGACCAATAGAACCAAACTGATGTTGAGAAACAGACCCTCACATGTATGGTCAAATGATCTGTGACTAGCCTGACAAACCCACACAGATCAGGCAGAACAGTCCATTCAACAATTTGTGCAGAGAGCACTTGATATCCATAACCAAAAGAAGGAATAAGGACATGTATTTCACACCTTATAAAAAAATTAACTCAAAATGGATCAAAAACCTAAATATAAAAGCAAGAACCATAAAACTTCTAGAAGAAAATACAGGAAAATATCTTCAAGATCATGGTGGTGGGTGATGGATTCTTAAAGGAAATAAGAAGAGGACTGAGATGGACTACTGATGTTTAATGTATGTAGAAGTTTTAATTAGATTTACAGTAAAAGTGTGGAAATGTATAGAGTGGATGATAACACATAATAAGTAACAGCTAGTTTATAAATGGGGATATGGCTGAAAATTGTAGCCCAGGGATGTAAATGTCAATTGACAGAATGCTAGGGAATAACATAGGAATTGAATAGCACAGTAAACCTGGAGGTGAATGAGAATTGTGGTTGATGATACAGATGTAAGAGTGTCCTTTGTGACCTAGAGCAAATATACATCACTATTGCAGGGTGGTCGGAATGTGGAGAAGCATGGGAAAATACAACTGGAGTGACCTATGGACTGTGGTTAGCAGTAATAATGTAATATTTTTGCATCTATGCCAAAGATATACTGTGTTGATAATGGGGCAGTATGTAAAATGTGTGCCAAATATACACACAGACATGGTAACAATCAGATGATATTATCTTATAATCTGTAACAAATATTCCACCAGTGTGGTGTATTGATAGAGGGGTGTTATTTGGGAATTCTGCACATGTGCATGATTGTTTAGTAAGTTTACAACTTCTATCATAAAAATGTACTTAATTTTTAAGTAATAGGATTGGTTGGGGGGAAAATATACCAAATGTAAGAGGACTATAATTAGTAGTATGATTTTGACAATATTCTTTCATGATTTGTAACAAATGCCTCAAGACAATGCAAGGTGTTGGGACTCCTGTATGATGTTATGCGTGTTTGCTTTGTAAGTTTACAACTTCTATTATACACTTATTGTTTATATATGTTCATATATAAATTTTATAATAATAATAATAATAGGGTGGGTTGGGGTACAATACTTTTGTTAGTAGCAATATTTTGATGATGCTTTCTAACCATTACTTAAAAATGTTTAACAATGCAAGTAATTGGTGGAAAGGTGAGGTATGAGAGTCCTGTATGATGTTATATATATTTGTTTTGTAAGTTCACAACTATTACTATACAAGTATTATTTATGTATGTTTATGTATGAGTGACATACTTCAATTTAAAAAGACAAAAAATTTAGTACTTCAAGATTCATCTATTTTTTCCCATGTGTCAATACTTCATTCCTTCTTAGAGCTGAGTAATATTATTTTGCATGTAGGTACCACAATTTGCTTATCCATTCTCTTGTTGATGGACACTTGGGTTGCTTCTACCTTTTGGCAAAAGTGAATAATACTGCTGTGGACATTGGTGTGCATATATCTGTTTGTGTCCCTGCTTTCAGTTCTTCTGGGTATATACCCAGCAGTGGGATTGCTGTAGTTAGCTTTCTGAGGAACTGCCAAACTGTCCTCCACAATGGCTGCACCATTCTACACTCCCACTAGCATGATGAGGGTTCCCTTTCCTTCACATCCTCTCCAACACTTGTAGTTCTGTTTTTTTTTTTTTTCAATAGCCACCAGTCTAATGGGTATAAGATGATATCTCACTGTAGTTTTTATTTGTACTTCCCTAATAGCTAGTGCTTCATGTGCTTTTTCAGCCATAAATATTTCCTCTTTGGAAAACTGTCTATTCAAATCTCTTGCCCATTTTTTAAATGTGTTTTTTGTCTTTTTCTGTTCAAGATGTAGGATTTTTTTATATATGCTGGATATTATCAGATAATTGGTTCTCAAATATTTTTTCTCATTTAGTAGGCTTCCTTTTCATATTTCATTTTCTTGACAATCTCCTTTGAAGTACCAAAGATTTTAATTTTAAGCACATCCCATTTAAATAGTTCTTTCTTTTTTTGCTTGTCTTTTAGGTATAAAGTTTATAAAACTATTTCCTACTATAAGATATTGTAGATGCTTCCCTAAATTATCTTCTAGGAACCTTATGGTCTTGACTCTTATATTTAGGTCTTTGATCCATCCTGAGTTAATTTTTGTAGGATATGATAAGACGGTGCTTCTTTCTTATTCTTTTGGGTATGGATATCCAATTCTCCCAGGACCATTTGTTGAAGAGGCCTTTCTGTCCCATCTGAGTGTTCTTAGTGAACTTGTCAAATATTAGTTAACTATATATTCAAGGATCTATTTAATATATAAGAACTCTTAGTTTGGTTCCATCAATCAGTATGTTTATCTGTGGGCCAATACTATGCAGTTTTGACAACTGTAACTTTGCCATGTGTTTTAAAGTCAAGTAGCATGATAACTGTAATTTCATTTTTCTTTTTCAATATGTTTTTGGCTATTTAGAGTCCCTTGCCCTTCAAAATAAATTTCTTAATTTGCTTTTCCAGTTCAGTTAAAAATCTGTTGCAAATTTTATTGGGATTGCATTAAATCTGTAAATCACTTTAAATAGAAAAGACATCTTATGACATTTAGTCTTCCAATCCATAAACATGAAGTATTCTTCCATTTAATAGATATTTGATTCCTTTAACAATGTCGTGTAGTTTTCTGTCTACAAGTCCTTTATATCTTTAGTTTATTTTATTTCTAGGTATATGATTATTTTAGTTGCTATTTTAAATAGAATTTTTTTCTTGATTTCATCCTCTAATTGATCATTATTAGTGTACAAAATGCTACTGATGTTTACATGTTAATCTTATATCCTGCCATTTTACTGAGCTCATTTATCAGCTTTAGAAGCTTTGATGTGGATTTTTTTTTTTCTGGGATAGCTATGTTTAGGACCAAATGATCTACAAATAGTGAGATTGTTACTTCTTCCTTTCCAATTTGGATGCCTTTTATTTCTTTTTCCTACCAAAGTGCTCAAGCATGTACTTCTATCCCAGTGTTAAAAAAAGCAGCGGCAGTGTATTTTTCCTGACTTAGAGAGAAAGCCTTTAGCATTTCACCATTGCATATGATGTTAGCTGTGAGTTTTTCATTCTTTATCATGTTGAGGAAGTTCTCTTTTATTCCTATCTTCTGAAGTGTTTTTATCAAGAAAAAATGCTGTATTTTGTCAAATGTTTTTTTCTGCATCAATAGAGATGATTATGTGATTTTTTTCCTTGTGATCTATTGATGTGGTGGATTATGTTGAATGATTTTATGTTGAGCCATCTATACATACCAGTGATAAATCCACTTGATCATGGTGTATAATACATTTGGTGTGCTGTTGAATACAATTAGCAAGTATTTTGTTGAGGATTTTAGCATCCAGGTTCATTAGAGAGATTCATCTTTAGTTTTCTCTTCTTGCGACATCTTTATGTAGCATTGGTTAGGGTGATGTTGGCATCATATTATGAGTTGACTTCTATATTTTTTCGGAAGCTTTTAAACAGGAGTTGTGTTAGTCTTTTTCCAGAACAACTGGTAGAATTCATCTCTAAAGCCATCTGGTTCAGAACTTTTCTTAGTTGGAAGGTTTTTGATGACTAATTCAATCTTATTACTTGTGACTGGTCTGTTGATTACATCAATTTCTCTTGTCAAGGTAGGCTGCTTGTGTGTTTCTAGAAATGTGTCCATTTCTTATAAGTTATCCATGTTATAGGCATACAATTCTTCAAAGTATCCTTTACTTCTGTGGAATTAGTGATGAAATCACTTCTCTTGTTTTTTTATTTTATTTATTTGCATCTTCTATTTTTTTTTCTTTGTTAGTCTAGCTTAGGGTTGGTAAATTTTATTTATCTTCTCAAAGAACCAGTTTTTGGTTTTAAAATTTTTTTCCTAGTGTTTTATAATTCTGATTTCATTTAGCTCTACTCTACTTTTTGTTATTTCCTTTTTTCTGCTTGTTTTGGGATTCCTTTAGTTGTTTTTTCTAGTTTCTCCAAGTGTATAGTTATGTCTTTGATTTTAGCTCTTTCTTCTTTTTAAATGTAAGCATTTATGGCTATTAATTTCCCTCTCAGTACTGCTTTTGCTGCATCCCATAGGTTTACATATGTTGTGTTCTCATTTTCATTCATTTCAAGGTATTTATTGATTTCTTTTGCAATTTCCTCCTTGGCCCACTGATTGTCTAAGAGTGTGTTGATTAATTTCATATCTTTGTGACTATTCTTTTTCTCAGCCCCTTATTAATTTTCAGCTTCATTCAGTTGTGGTCAAAGAAATTACTCCATATAATTTCAATCTTTTAGAATTCCTTGAGTGTTATTCTAAGATCTAGCGTGTGGTCTATCCTGGAGAATAATTCATGTGTGCTTGAGAAAAATATATATCATGCTTTATTTGGGTGTAATGTTCTTTATATGTCTATTTGGTCTAGATCCTTTTAGATATTTTTCAAAGTCTCTGTTTCTTTATTGACCCTCTGTCAAGATGTTCTGTCTAATGGTAGTAATGGTGTATTAAAGTCCCTCACTATAATCATAGAGATATCTGTTTCTTCACTAGTTTTACCAATGTTTGCCTCATGCATTTTGAGGCACCCTGGGTTGTTGCATAAATGTTATGTCCTTCCTTTACTCTTACAATAGTTTTTCATTTACAGTCTATTTTGTCCAATATAAGTATAGCTGCTGCCACCCCTTTTTGGTTATTGTTTGCCAACCATTCACTTGCAACCTCCTAACATCCCTGGTTCTAAGGTGAGTTTCTTTCAGACAGCATATGTAATAGATGGGTCATATTTCCTTATCCACTCTGTCAATCTATGTAATGACTGAGGTGATTCATCTCAATTATCAAGAAGAAATAGGACTGTGTCTTCATAATGCCTGAAATACAGGAGATCCTGTAGGGATACTGGCATGCTCTGTGATTAAAGTCAATGGAAAATTGCAACAATCCAATCCAAGCAGGGTTAACAATGGCCCAGAATCTTCAGGAATGAAAGTTTGGGTCACCCCACCAGGTAAAGAACCACAGCTAGCTGAAGTGCTTGGTGAGGGTCACGGAAACATGGAATGGTTAGTGGAAGAAGGTAGTAATAATATGAACTTGACCACATGAACAGTTACAGAAATGAGGACTGTAATAGTCATGAATTTTTCTTCCTAGTTTCCTTATGAGTTTGATTGTATATGTACACAAAACAAATTTCTTTGTTTTCTTCCCCAACCATTTCCCCTATCATATGACAAGTTGTATTGTTTCCTGTCATAATATTTAGGGATGTCAAATTTAAGAATTAATATTACTCAAAGACTTGCACCTTATTCTGTAGGGAATTAATGTATTCCCCATTATATGCAAAAGAGTTGAACACTTTTTGCACACAATAGAGTTGAACACTGTTAGGCGGGAATATATATTAATATATATGCATGTCTGTTATTATTTTTCCTTAGAGTTTAAGTATAGTTTAAGGTGAATATTTGGTTGCCAATTTGACATGGGGTGGATCATGATGGTTACACTAGTATGTCAACTCGGCCTAGTAATTATGTCCGGTTGTTTGGTCAAGCAAGCACTGGGCTAATTGTAATACAAGGATATTTATGGACTTTAGTTACCAGTGAGTTTACTGCATAGAAAGCTGATTATATATACATCAATCAGGGAGATTGCCGTCAACAATGAGTGATGCATTATCCAATCAGTTGAATGCCTTGAAAGGCAAAGTGATTTTAGCATGCAGCTCATCTTTGGACAGCCAAATTCTCCTGGAAACTCTTCAAGGACCTTCACTGGACTTTCATGGGAGCCCCTGGTTTGCAACCTGCCTGAAGACCCTGGACTTGTGCATCCTCAGGGTCACCTGAGAGACTCATAAAAGCTCATACTATTGACAGGTATCTCCTATTGATTCTGTTTCCCTAGACAGCCCTGACTAATACAAGTATTTATTCCTTAAATAGTTCATCCAGTGGCTATATCAGATTGCCTTTGTATATTCTCTCATTTTCCCAGCCAGTATCTAATTCTTGTCTAGAAGTCATAGCCACCATGGTACCCCTACACTAAAGGTGACTGTCAAGCAAGGTCACTGTATATGATCAGGACATTTTTGCCTTTTCCTATTTTAGGGGATATAATTCACATGAATTTGTAATGATAAGGATACTCTCTAGACAAGGGCCTGTGGCCACTGCCAAGTGACCAGAGAATTGCTTAATTATATCACATGCTAGAAATCTCCAGGAAAATCCTAATCAAAGATGTGGGAAGTGTCTGTTTGATTTATGTGCAAAACTGGCCTGCACCTCCAAAAGAAAATGTGGTAAAATCCTCATTAAGGAATACCCAAGTTTTTTTCTTCAGGCCCTAAGTTTAAGAGGTAAGGTCATCTTTGTCAGGAAATACTAGGAATGCCTCCTCCATAACTGCCATAAAGTTAAAATTTTTTCTGGTCCCTGGTTTATGAATGAGGAAAAGACTTTAAAAGGACCCTAGTTCTATAATACTTGGCCCATGGTGGCCAGAAATTAAGAATTTAAATTTTGTTCTTCAAGTTATTCTTCCTAGATTTATGGACTATGGAGTGAATTTCATGGTAGAATGGTTTCCAAAAATGAGAAAAATGATTCCAAACTCTTGTCACAGGAATATATTTTAAGTCTCAAGGATTAATAATTAACAATAATATAACAATATGCAATTATAACTAATATGGTACATATTAAAACTAATATGGTACTGGTGTGTGGATGGCTAATGCTGGCATCTGAAGCTACCGTTGCTGGTTTTCCCTATGAGACACTGCCTTCTCTGAAGCCTCCTTCTTAAGAGGAAGCCAGAGGCTGCTGGGCTCTGCTTTGTGGTGTTGTCCTGCCAGGTCTCATAGTGCTAGTTTTTGATGATAAAGATAGTAAGGCAGAGGTGGTGTCGAGATTTCATTCAGATTAAAGTGTACACAGGACAGAGTAATTGATTCTGTGATGCCAATTCAGCAACATCCAAGGTGAAGTGTTATGCCCAGTTTCTAGCCTGTGATTTAAAAAGCCCCTTTTTGCATGTGTGAGAAGAATCATGATTAAGAATGAGACCAAATGCCTATGTTCAGATTTTGGCTTCATCCTCTCATGTCCATTAGTTAGTGAGTTTTCCAACATTTCTAAACCTAATTTTCTCATCAGTAAGGTGCCAATAATAACAATAATTAGTGCTTATTGAGCTATACTCTGAATAAGTCTATCCTAAGTACTTTATATTTTTTTCACAATAACCTTATTTTTTAGGTGCTATTACTTAACCTATTTTACAAATGAGTATATTTAGGTCATGGTTCATTAGTCCCTAAACTCCAATCTGAAGAAGAAGAGGGAAATAAATAGGCTCCTTCAACTCACCAACATATATTCCCTTGACTAGGAAAATATGAGAATAAATATTCTTGTTTTCCTTGTCTGAGACAAGACCATGGGTTCAGCTGTTTTATATGGGAGTTGATTTCAGAAAAGCAGGGTGAGGAAGCAGGGTAATTGATATAGGGAAAGTCAATAAAAGCAGTCATCACTTGGTCACTCTGTGGGAGCTGGGAGTTCAATTTCAACAGAACAGCTGAGAATCATACAGAATGTTTCTCAGAGTTCCCCATCTAAAAGACAAGGTACTGTCAATTGTCAGTTGTTAGGAGGCAGACTTTTATATCCCACACTTCTGAGATTAGCTTCCTTGTGAGCAGAGCAGGGTCCCACAGCTGAGAAGATGGCCCAGAGGACAAAAGTAGCTTGCATGTAGTGTAAAATGCCAATGTGCATTTCAGCTTACAGGAATCTGTATGCTACAACCATGACTGAAATCAGACGTTGACTGATTGATATGTCAGAAGGCACAAAAGACATTCGCAACATCTGTGTTGTGAACCCCACATTTTTTGGAAAGCTGATAGCTGTTTTTAGGATATGTGAGCTATATGGGTTGAGGTTCTACAGGAATAAAGGATCACTTTGTGTGGCATCTTCAAGCTTGGGTCATGAGAGATTTGTTGGAAACCTCAAAATTAGTGAGTAAGAAATTGTTCTTGGAAGGAGATAAACACTTCTGTCTTGGGGTTAGGAGCAGCTCTCTCACTGATTTGAAGTAGGAGTCTCCTTTCACATGTCCAGGGATTTCAAAGTCTTATATCGACAGCCCAGAGAAAAAATGCACAGTGATCTATCTATAATGTGAGTTGAATTGGGCATTGGTGAAATTAAACTGCACAGAGTTTTTGCTTTCATTTTCTTTTATTAAATTTTTAAATTCAGAACTATATAGTAAGTTATGTTAGACTTTGAGTACGGAATTTCAATCTGTGACTTAAAAATAGGCATTGTAGATGGCACTAAATCCCAAATTCTACTTTATGCTTTTTTTTTTTTTTTTAAGGTACCAGGGCCGGAACTTCATATGTGGAAAGCCAACATTCAACCACTGAGCCACATCAGCTCCCCTGAGTTGGTTTTCCCGTTTGGGAACCAAACTTTGTACTTCCCATATGAGTAGCAGGCACTCAACTGTTTGAGCCACAGTCACTCCCCCTTACTGCCTTTTTAAAAAGCATGGTATAAAGCAAATTTTAGAGGATTCTGAACTCAGTTGGCTGGAACAGAGACTTCTCTATCCCTCTCCACCATGGTTATGATTTCAGAAACTCAAGTGATGGATTCTACCATAGCTATGATACAAAGTTTATAAAAAATAAAGCTGACTCGGGAAGTCGTGTTTTATAAGGGCTAATAATATATTTTGACCAATTGAAAAATGAACCCAGTTTTATAAACTTTTTTTTAAAAGTTCTTGCATTTTGAATTCTCTGGACCTATAAATTGGATATTTTTAAAAATCCAAGCATAAAGAGAGTCATAAAAATAATCACAAACAAACAAAAATTATATATATAAAAGGGTTCTTTTTTACATTCAGAATAATAGCTGGAGGAAGAAATGAAGAAGGATAAAGATCTTGGAAGTCACGTTAAACAGAAAATAAGTGAAAAAGAAAGTATTAATATACCTAAATATTCTAAATGATTAGATTAAGAAAGAATATTATTTTTATTATTATAGGAACTCAAATGTTGACTACTATCCAATGAAGTCTAACGCTGGATAAAAGGATGCTTCCTGGATCTCTGAGCGATCCTGGGTTGAAGAAAATACTTTAATACAAGACAGGGAAGAAGCAAAAGGTAATCCATCCTTTGATGACTGAGAATTCTACACTGGGTGGTTACAAAAAATTTAGACAAGAATGGGAAGAGATTGCCTACTAAATCACAAAGATTCTTTCAGCAGTGTCGGATGAGTTTCAAAATGACTTAGTTATTCTAGTAAGAAGAAAGAACTTGACATATTCCCTCAGCAAAAATGGCTGAGAAATTTATTGAGTAAGGACTCTAAGGGAAATTATAGTTGAAAGAGACAAACTAAAGTTGAGAGAATAGGACAACATTACACTTAATCCAGTTTTTTGTGTGATTTTGGCTTGAAGGGATGGAACCAACTGTGTGTATTTATTTGATTCAGATAGATAAAGATGAAGAGGACATGCTTAAATAATGGCTGATTTTTCTGACACAGAAATCAGTGACTTCTTATCTCATTCAGTGAGGAATTCTACATGACAGAATATAGAGGAATATATTTAGAAAACAGAAAATCTTAGTTTGAAATACAGTAAGAGGAGATGATAGGAACACATGCAATTATGTGAGCAATGCTGGTCATACAAGTGTTGGAAAAATAAATGGGACATACTTAAATAGGCTAAAAAATTTCAAATACAGCAGACCCCAGTCATAGAGAGTAGGAGAAAAATGAGAGCACGTGCAAGAAGTGTATTGATTCATGTTGGATTCTAGGGTTATAGAATTTGAAACAGGCATTTTTCTTATTCCTTATTTATATTTTACATTAGTTGCACTGGCCAACACATTCTTAATAATGGTTATTAATGACAGTTACAACAGACCTTCTTACTTTTTTTCTTAATATTAGTACAATAAATCTCTATACATTGAACCTTAAATGTCATTTTGACTATTAGCGTGAGAAATATAATTTTTACTCTGCTTCTTAAGTATATATCTATTTAATATTTTAAGGTAACAGTTAGTTCCCTGGCCAAGGAAATGAGGACACCAATCCTACAAACCCATGTAATTGAATTCTACTACAAACTTGACTGAGCTTGAAAGCAGATTTTCACCCAGAGACTCCATATAAGGAATGAGGTTGGTATCACCTTGATTTTATCCTTGTAAGACCCTATACAGAGTACCCAGCTAAGCCTAACTGGACTTCTGAGCTACAGAACTGTGAGGCAATAAATGGATGTTGTTTTAAGATAGTCTGTGCTAATTTGTCATGGCAGCCATAACAAACTAATATAACATATAATATGTAATATAGTTTCACTGAAATAGTAAGTGGTAGAGAGGTATATTTTTAAAATTCAATAGGGTTTGCATAGGGAACAAACTATAGCAGGCCTTGGGAAAATATAATTTACCCTCTTAAAAGACTCTAGATTTGACTTGAGAGATAGGGAAAAATTTGGACCTGAATTTACATAGATAAGTTATTGTTTAATATATATAAACTGAATTGCAGTTTAAGTATATTTGTATTAATTGGCATTCTCATTTTCTGAAGTATATAAAAATATAGCTCTACATGAAGGGAATCTCTCCCTTTCCACAGTGCAATGATACAGTTATGCCCAATGGTGAGGTTTATATTACTCTCTAAGGGCTACATATGTCTGTCACAGTTGAAAAGTGTTTTAAAACTTTGGGACTTACTGGTCACCCAAGCATATTTGAAAACAATATCTATGAAATGTCCATCAAAACATTCCTGATATTTAAATATCCCTTTTCTGGAATAAAAATGCTTGGCTCTAATAAAAATATTTTTTTTCAAATGTATGCTCAAGCTTACTATATTTACTAGAATTATACTTACTTGATAAATTAATTTTATGAACAGTGACCAAAACATTGCCTATTGAAAAGTTTAAAATAAAGAGAACAGCCCAAAATTCAAATGGGGAAATCCAACCATCTTCTAGAGATGTTATGAAAGGCAGAAAGAGAGAAAAAAAGAGACAGAGAGACAGACTAGTGTTAAATATTCTCCTGTCCTATAATTTCGAAAGTACCGGCAAAACCCAGCTGATATCCATTTGACACAACAGCCTGGTAATCACAGTCAGTGGAGTCAATCTGCTTATGTGACAGAGCAGACCAGGCAAAGGAAAAAAATTCTCTTAGAATACCTCCCAGTATTTCTGCCTGTCTAATGGCGAACTATAATAAAAGATTAGAACAACCTAATATGAGTAGGACCATCATGGTTTTTTGTGGTTTTTTTTAAGATTTTATTTATTTATTTCTCTCCCCTTACCCCTCCTCCCCGTTGTCTGCTCTGTGTCTATTTGCTGTGTGTTCTTCTGTGACCCCTTTCTATCCTTATCAGCAGCACCATGGTTTTAAACATATCAAGAATGAAGAAATGGATTACCTACCAGCTGAAGTGCAAGCTTAAAAAAAACATTATGAACACGAAGAAATTTTGGTTGTGAATATATACTCACTATTGTGTGGACTGTTTCACAGATGTATATATATATACAACTCACCAAATTACACAATTTCAACATGTGTAGTTTATTGTATGTTAATTATTAATAAAGCTGTGAAAGAGACGGTGACTTCATAGTCATATATCTATTAAAGAATTTAGGCTGCTATTTAAAGACATTCCTACAAATAAAACTTCATGTCCAGATAGCTTCACTAGTGAATTCTATGAACATTTTAAAGAAAAAATAAAATTAATGCAATTTTCCACAAAAATTTCCAGAAAATTTAATTCCCTTTTTAGTCAGTTAAGCCAGTATGACACTTAACTACAAAACAAGACAAAGAATTTACGAGAAAAGAATAATATATGAGCATGGTGGTGAAAGACTACACCTTTTCTCTACACTTAGTAACAAGGAAAGGATATTAGCTCTCATCATTTCTTTTCAGCATTATATTAGAAACCCAGTCAATTCAATAAGGTGGGAAAACAAAGTATTCAGAGTTATAAGAAAGAAGTAAACTGTCTTTACACTGTCTACTTTTGCAGATGATCTGATATTACTTGAAGAAAATTTACAAAAACCTACTGGAAATAATAAATGAGCTTAGCAAGTTTGTAAACTACAGGATCAACAGATAAAAAAGCAATTGCATTTATATATATTCTATGTATATAAATAATCTGATATTGAAATTTAAAAAATAAAATACTGCTGTTTTAAAAATATAAATATATTCACTTCTTTGCTTTATCCTTCAGTCTCTATCCACTCAAAGGAAAGAACAAATCAACAAATAAATTTGGATTACAGAAAATTGGTGTTTCACTGCCAAGAGAAAAAACTGGATAAAAGAAAGGGGAGCAATGACTTGAATTAGCTCTGTGGTGATGGATTATATTCAGTTATACATATATAAATTTATATTTATTTTAATGTACTTATAATAGTTAAATAAATACAGGTCTCTGTGAATGCATGAATTAGTATATATTCATATTTTCCTAGGCATATATGACATCCTAGCAGCAGTGAATATTCCAGCATCTAGAACCTGGCTTCTAAGTACTGTTCTCCAATAAAGAGAATTGCAGCTTGCAGAAAAGGATAATTTAAGGATTTGGATAAATAAAATACAATATGAACCAGGAACATTTTGTAATACTAGAAAGTAAGAGAGTGCTAAAAAGAAAAAAAGGGAAAAAATATATAAGGGCATTTCAAAAGGATACAGGAGTAAGCAAGCTGTCCATAGCTAAAACTGTAACAAAATAAATGGCAATAATTTGAATTCTTTGAATCCAAAGAATAAAGTGAATATCTGTGAGTGAAAACTTATGTAAAAAGTAAATGATTGAAAGGATAAATGAATGGGGAAGGTGAGGTAGGAAGCAATGAATTTGACTTAACACAGCACATAGCACCATACCATTTATGTAATTTTTAAACACACAAAACAAACCAGAATGTTTATACTTAAATGTGTTCATATACATATAGTTCACAATAAAAAGGATACTTATGGAAGGGATAAGGTTGCTCATGAAAGGGGAAATTAAACACGAGAGCATTTTAAAAAATACTCATAATTGGGTGTCATGAACTGAGAAGTATGTATCCAAAATGATAATAAAAATAAAAGATGAAAAGTAAATAGGTAAAAGCAAAAAAAAATTCTTATAACTCAAATAATGAACAATTTTACCAGTTATCTCATTAAATGATTAGTTTAATTCTTTCCTTAATAAAAGGTAATTTATGATGGCTTCTCCAGAACTTATAATAAAATGCATTTATTAACCCATTTTAAATTTAAAACACAAGTGATTAAGATGCTAAGAAACAGGGAAAGATTCATCAATGTACCAATTTTATGTGAGGTACCTAATATCTCAATGAATTCTCACATTACCATGGAGGAAGGTAACACACTCTCATTTTATACTTAAGGAAATGGAGGTTCAAAGAACTTGTATAATTTGGCACAACTAATTAGTGGACAAGCAAACATAACAATCTATGCCTCTTAGACTTTAAAACCATTCTTGCCTTCCTACTACAGTTTCTCTCTTTTAATCAAATGACCTCTGTGAAAAACTTTCTTTCCTCAGAGTGAAAATTGTGTTTATAAAGTACACAATATTTTCAAAAGAAAAAAAAAAATCCCCAGTGCATCACAGTCAGTAGCTGCTGGCAGGTTTTTAAGTGAGTACTAGAATTTTATGTTCAATCAATTATAAATCTGCCTTTTCTACATATTCAGTCAAGAGTGAACTACAGTATCTCCAACTGAACAGATACTGCTAACATTAGGCGACATGAATATTTGCTACCCGCTGGTTTTTAGATTAAATACATTCACAATAGTGTATCCTTAACAGAGCAATTTCACCAATCAGGAAATAAAATATTCCTTTTTTATTGCTATCACTTTTACTATTTATTCTATGACATGTTCTATTAAATCCAAATACTATATTATATAGTAAGATTGCTATAAGTGACCATAAGCATTTATGCAATGCTATTCTATTTATAACAATGTTTCCACTTTAGTGAGCCGGAAATATTTGAAACTAGAGTATACAAAAAGTTTTTGTTTAATGTCAGGGAATCAGGGGTGTTTGTGTTTTATTTTATAAGCACACGAGAAAAATAATAAAAGGCTATGTTTAGTTCAGGAAAAAAAAATCATAAGATTTATTTGTAATTTCTTGACATGAAACTGCTGTTAGTGAACAGGTTCATAAAATAGAAGATAACCCAAAATTCCTATTATCAAGACATCAAAAAGTCATAAAATAATTAAAACATTACTAGTATGTTTATAAGTGTTGAGGAAGCAAGATAAGAGTAAATATTTATTTCAAAAAGAAGAGAGAAAGTTTAAGGGGTAAATCAATTGTAAGCCAGCTATTTAATAGTTTGGTACTGGGAATAGACTGGCTTTCTGAACATCCTCAAAAAGCCCAGATAAAGGCATAAGCAACAAGAAGACAGAATTATTAAAAGAATATCTTAGATAGGCAATTTAGTCCAGTAATTTAGAGGAGGTTAAATTATGCATTTATTTAACAATAAGAGTTCAGTAGAGAAAAAAATAAAATCCTGTCTCCTAATGTAGAGTGAGTTTATAAGACTAAACCTGATTAGAATCTATGACTATAGACATAGATCTGTGAATTATTTGAAGAGAATTATTTATTCTTATAATTTATTTCTTAATCTTGTATAAAATCTGTATAAAATTTTCTATGCTAGGTCCTGAGGCTGCAATGGCAGATTATTCTTTTAGCATTTGAAGACATGGCAGTCTTAAGGAATAGTAAGTAAATTGAAAAGTATAATATATCTAGTCGCTACATATGAGAAATATAAATTTCCATCAATGAACAGGAAAGGGTCACATAATCCAGTATTCAAATATCAAGAAAAGTTTTCTCTAGGAAAATATTCTAAGCTGTGTATTGAAGGATGTTGAGTAAAGTTAGCTAGACAACAGTCAAGGACAGGGGCAAGTAGGGGAGCAGCATTAGGGAGAAGGGTGAAAACGAATACTCTGTACAGTGAGAAACTTGGACAAAGGCTTAGTAGAAAGTGGCAGTGGGAATCATTAGAAGAATTGCAAAGAGTTCAGTATGGTAAAAATGTCAAATGCCAGATGGCTCTGAAGTTCAGGGTCATGACAATTGGCCCTACTTTGGAGTTTGTATTCCTTAGTGTGATGGAGTTGGACTTAGATATGACCTTTCTACATATGCCACTTCTGTTACTTTCACTGGACCTGTGGTTGGAGTTTGGGTTGATGTATACTCAGGAGACCTGAATCTCTGGACTGTCTATGTGACAGCCATACCCTGAGCCTCAACAGACTTGCAACTCCTACCCTCTGGATTATTGGACTAACCCCTGTCAACTAAAAGGGAGGTGAAGGTCAACCACCATACCAGGGAGCCAAGAATGCCTATAACTGCAAGCAGGAGAATTGCACCCATAATCCATGTGGAATCTAAGCCCCCTCTTGAGGTAGAGGGGGACTGGACATAACCATCCCAGGGTCCAAAGGATAGAGGAATAGAGTATGAATTAGAGTGGACTTACTGGTGTTCTGCTGGGGAACTACTGTGATTAGTAAGGGAAGAAATTGTAGTATTGATGTGGAGAAAGTGACCATGGTAGCTGCTAATGGTAGGGAGAGGGAAGAAGAGATATGATGTGGGGCATTTTCAGGATTTGGAGTTGTCCTGGGTGCTGCTGCAGGGACAGATGCTGGACATTGCGTGTCCTGCCATGACCCACTGGGTGGACTGGGGGAGAGTGTGGACTACAATATAGACTACTGTCCATGCGGTGCAGCAGTGCTCCAAGATGTTTTCACCAGGTGCAGTGAATGTGCCACAATGATGGAAGAGGTTGTTGATGTGGGAGGAGTGGGGTAGGGGAGTGGGTGGGTATATGGGGACCTCATATTTTTTAATGTAACATTTAAAAGAAAATAAAGAAAAAAATGTCAAGTGTAAGATATTCAAAATGTCATATAAAAAAAGAAATAGGAAATATACCATAAAAAGGACTTGGATATATTTATTTTAAGGAAACTAAACTACAGCATAGAGACTGAGAATGTGTGAGGTGGTTAAACTAAGCATGGTGATGGAATTGCCTATGGAGAATCAGACAAAGGATGGGAAATTGCTTTGGGCAAGTATCACAGCCATTTCCTGAAAGGAGGAGAACTATTTTCGGGGCAATAGGTGGGTAACGAGCTGGAACTGAGTCTAGAGTTCAACAGAGAGTTGATACAGATTTTGCTTATAAGCAGCTTATATCTACCATTGAATGTGCGTTTAACGAGAGTGGTAGAGTACTTTGATATAACTCCTCAATTAAATTACATAGACAGAAAAGGCGTTCAGAAAAGGTATTTTGAAGTGCCAGTTGTGCAAACCACATAAGTTTTTCCACGCAGTGAGCAGTCAACAGTCAAAGACTGCCAAGAAGTCTATGAGATGAAAAGTACTCAATGGATTTAGCAATTAAGTAGGTTGTTTATAAAGTTTGTAGATACAGTACTAATGATCTGAAGGTAAGAGTAAAGAGAATTAGGTGAGTGGTACTCTCAACACTTAAACCCACAATAATTAGCTGTACATCAGCTATTATTGAATGCTCACTGAAAGAAAGCATAAACATGCATTTGCATATCAAATCTTAAAACATATATACTAGGTTAACCATTAAATTTCAAACAAACACCCCTTTAAATAAATTTAAAGAGTTGGTATCTAAGATTATACAGTAAATAATGACCTGGCATCACATTTTCTAAACTGGTAAAGCAGGCTAAAGACAAGAATAATTTAAAATGAAACTTACAGGAAACAGATGTAGGTCAGTGGTTGCTTCCCACTTACAAGGTCCCAGGCTCAGTACTGAGTACCTCCTTAAAAAAAAAAAAAAAAAGCACTTACATGTATTTATGAATTAGAGATAGCAATTTACATAGGCAAGGCAGAGCATTTTAGGAAGCTGTATGTCTAACTGAACTTCACATCAATGAAGGCAATCGACAAAAACTGTGTTGTCATAAATAATTTTCTCTTTCTGAACCAAATGGAATGAGATATTAATTATGGAATAGCATATATTAATTTCCATTAAAAAATGGAAGTTATTATAATGCATTCAGAAATCTTATTGAAAAAATTTAATAAATGATCTGGCAGACCTACAAAATGAGGTGGAATATAATACAGCGATAAAGACAATAGTCTCTAAAAATCATCATAGTTGGGATTGTTATACCATTAGATTTTGGTTAGAATATCTATAAATTATTACTTACATGATAGCAAGCAATTCACTTAATTTCTCCAAATCTCTAAGTTTCTGTGTCCACATTAATAAAATGGAACTAACATTACCTATCTAATAGGGTCAGGGTGAGGATGAAGTAAAAGAATCCATGTGAAAGCACTTAAAGAAATGCCTTAAGTGCCTTAAGTGCCTGAGATTTGCTGGAACCTTAATAAATATTTGTTCTTATTATTTTTATGATTTTTATGATTATAATCCCAAATAAAGCATATAAAATCATCTTTATTCAATTGTATGGTGCTTAGGTAAACAAAAAAAATTACTTAGTTGTCATTGTTTTTTATTATCATTATCTAGGAATTCAAGAAAAATTATTAACACAGTAGAATAATTGCATGTATAATCCTTGCTTCCTCTGGGTTTGTCTGCCATAAAGCAGCAAATATAAAATAAAAAGTTATAAAATTTACCAATTGCAGCCCTCAGCATCTATCTGCCCAAGTATGAAGCAACTTGGATTTAAAAAATCCAGTTCTCACAGTGTATTTGCTTCAAGCAAGAAACTTTATTTTTTAGGACTAGCTTCCTCAAGCATGTTTAGTAGAATGAGAAAATTCATTTATTTCTTACATTATTTTTATAGTCATACCACCCTGATTCCATTTTGCTAACAATATGGAACTTTAAGTCACTTTGGTTATCCAGCGATTTAAACACCATGGGGACAAAAGAAATTGTCCCAGTTAATTCATTTAAATAATGTCTTCCCATTATTTGAAATATGTTTAATTTTAAGCTTAAAAAAGTTTCAGATATTGAGTTACAGGAAAATCAGTATTCATGGCATTATGCTAAGAAGATATAACCATTATGCAGAAAAAATATATATTTTTATTCTTTTAACGTAATTTTAAGTAGCTTACAAATTTTCTCCTCAATTTTTTTCCCCTCTTACCTCAGGTCAAACAAAACCATTTTATTTTTAGTTTATGTTTTAAACTTTGTTTGGGAAATCATTACATACAAATTATTCACAAGAAATTTCTGTTGCTCAGTCTTTCCATAAAGCTATCTATAATATATTATGAAAGCTATCCTTGTTCAAAAATTTAATAGCAGAATACTTTATAAATACAACTTGAGGAATGGAACCCACTGATAATTTTTTAACAGGTTATGTATGGCAACAACTAGCAGGAATAAAATGCCTTTTTCCTTTTCTTTAGTCTACCAAAAACAAAACAGCAAAAACATTTACTTAGAATCTCAGAAAAGTGTTCAGGTACTGAAGCCCTAAAATTGCATCTAAACAAAGCAACTTCTGCATTCTGATCAAGAAATTTCTTTTTCATACACTTAATTTTTTCTTTCATACTTCATAAATACTTCTCAAGAGTTTTGCTTCCTTTTCTTAACTTAAAATTAGGCATTATTTATTCAAATGTATGGTTATCTTTATCTTTCTTGTACTAGAATCAAAAATTTTCTTTAGAATAGTTTGCTCGATCCCCATCCTGAAAATGGATGCTATTTTATTATTTTGTCTGTATGTTTATCTACATACATCTAACAATATATCCATCATTCTTATATATTTCTATTTATTTATTTATTTTGTTATTTGAAGTTATTTTAACCATTTCGTATGTCAATAGCATATTCCAATATTTAGTGTGTGGTGTAAATTAAACTCATTAATCTAGGGCCTCCTTTGTCATGCCATCAAACTATATACCCTTCTTTCTTTCCTAGTAGTAATCACCTATTAGTTATAGACTGTGGACTCTTGCTTTGTAACTATTTTGTCATCTGTTTCAAGGTAGATCATGCAACTACACTAATCCTTAGTGACTCATTATACCTTTCCAAAGATCTTGTCTCCCAACCTAAAGATCCTAGTCATCCATTCCAGTCACTTTAGCCTGCAACAATAGCTTGGATTACCTCCACAATCTCTATTCCAAATATCCCTGTGCCATTTAAGCTCCCTCTATTAACTGAACTGCTACAATTTTGAAACACCCACCAGACCTGCTAGAAGCATCAGATGATCATTGTTTCTAACTCCCTCTACCCTTCTCCCACCTTAATTTCCCTGTTTGTCTAGGATGTATCCCACTGTCCATGGTTATAATCATTCTCACCCCCTGGTTCACCTCTTAAATCTACTTGTCCTCCACTCTCTTTACCCTTCAAATATTAAAATTCCCAGTCTTTGTTCTCTCTGCCTACTCTGTTCATGTACGTAGGCACCTCAATATATCTAGAGAAAAACCTCAACTAATCTCAAGTGCTTCCCAGAAATCCTATGTAGTTCTCTATCCCATTCAATCCTCAATTACTATCAATAATTCTTTTAATTTTCTCCTCATTATTTCAGTAATCTCTTGTTCTTGTTACTTTTTCTACCACTATAGTACTATCATGTTACCTATTAATAGTATTATTCCAAAAGTCTCTTGACTATTCTTCCTGTTCAGTGAATCTGTTCTTACTGAACTGAAATAGAACCTGTAAAATATTATGTGTGATTTGATCAGGCACCAGCACCATTCTATTTTCATTGCAATTGTTCTGTGTATTTTTAATGTAATACACAATATTTTTAACGTAATCAACCATCACTATCATTCTATATCAAAAAATTCAAGCACGTGATTTTTGTATTTTTAATCATATTTTCTAGAATAAAAATGAAGTGGTATTCTCCTAATATTTTTATCAAATTTTGAAGTTTATTGAAATAAAAATTCAAAATGTTAAGAAAGTGCTAATCCTAAGTTTGCTGTTTTTTATTTTATTGAAATAAGTTGATGCTGCAATGATAACTTTTTTCATAATGATAACTTTTTTTCATGTTAATCACCCAAATAGTTTGGAGTTATTTGTACTACATCTATTTGTAAAATAAAGTATCTATAAAATAAATTTTAGATGGATCAAAGATATAATTTTGAAAAAATTATAGGAAAATGATTTTGCAACCTATAAAGGAGATTTTCTAAAACAAGATCTGAATATAGAGGTAACTAATGTGATAAAAATCAAGATTGAAAATTCTATCACTTATCTTTATCTGCAAAACAAAACATCTAAACTTGTAGTGTTTTACAAAAAAGGAAAACATTTATAGTACTGCTGCTTTGGGCCAGCCTTGATAGACCATAGCTGGGCTTGCTTACATACTGGTGGCCAAAAGATGGGTGTTCTGGGACCTGGCTTCTCTAGGACAACCTCATTCCCATGTCAGGAAATAGGTTGACTGGTGGCTGAAACAACAGAGGTAACCAGGCCATTTGGCTATCCTCATCCAGTAGAATAGCCTGGGCTTGCTTAAGTAGTGGCAGCAGGTTTCTAAAACAAGGCAGAGTGTATAAGGTTTCTTGAGGCTAAGGTTTAAAACTGGGACATCATCTTTTCTAATAAATTTTACTGACCAAAATAACTTAAAAAGTGAACACAGAAACACAAGGTGGGGAAATACACTCCACCATTTAATGGAGGAACTGCAGGTCAGATCACCAGAAGTATGCATAGAGGAAAGAGGGAATCAGGGCCATTTTTGCAAGTAGTTTACCACAATAATATAGGCAAAGCATATATTAATCATGAAATGGGCTAACATCACTAATATGCATGGAATTCCTAAAGTAAGAAAAATACAGACTTTTTATTGGAAGAATACTACATATAATTCAAAGAGGAAATATGAATAGGAAATAATCATCTGGATGATTTTTCAGTTTTCAAATTGAGGAAAAAATTCATCAAACTTTCAAATGGGAAGTGGGGAAAGAACCTTCAGTGCATGCTAAAACTGTAATGACAGGAATGTAAATCAGTAAAAATCTTTGAAAGAATTGTGTTATACCTATTAAATTCAAAATGGTCATATACTTTGATGTAAGAATCCTAGTGTGTGAATTATTCCCATAGAAATAAATCCTCTCATAGGTTACAATGTATTTTTTAAATGTTATTTTTGACATTGTGGCTTAAAATAAGTATAACAAGGTAAATAAAGATGGGGTGGTAGAATAAATAATGTTACTTCTGAAAAGTGAAAAAGTATGTAACCATTTAAAAAATAATAATGGATTTGCATACATGGAGACCAGATGAAAACAAGTTTGGCTTTGAAAAATGGTGAAGAAAAGTTCAGTCTTTCAGTCATTAGGACTAAGTTCTCCATTGGAGAGGGAAAAACACATGTTCCTTATATCACACCATAAGCAAAAATTAATTCTAGTTTAATTACAGAACTAAATATGAAAAGCTAAGTGATACAACTTTAAATATAGTATGAGAAAATCTCTCTTGTCTTCTGGTAGTAAATTTCTTCCTAAAGAGAACAGAAAAAGCACTAAACATAATGGAAAATATAGTAAAATTAAAAATGGTAAATATAAGAGCTTTGGCACATTGAATAATACTATTAAAAGAGAAAAAGGCAAATCACATAATGCAAGAATATTTGTACCAAAAATAATAGAAAATGATTCATATTTAAAGTGAATTTTTTAAAAAGTTGTAAAACTCAAAAATATAAACACCAACACAGAAAAACAATCGAATGTCTTAGACAGGGGCATAAAAAAAAATAAGATATCCAAATGTGCTAAACATCGTTTTTATTAGGGTAATACAAGTTAAAAGTCTCAGTGTGATGGCAACCCTTGGGACTATGCCTCATTGATGAAAGAAAGGGAAGGGAGGGAGGGAGGAAGAAAGGGAGACAAGGAGAAAGGATTAAGAAATGCTGGATTGGATGTAGAGCTACAGTAACTTTTATAACCTGCTGGTTAGTGTATAAATCAGAGTAATCACCTTGAAAAACAGTTGATTTTCTATCAACTTTAAGGGTATGCATGATTCCATGACATAGCAATTCAAATTTCATACAAATGCACACTAAGCAAACATTCCAAAAATGTCCATAGATACATTACACTACTAGTCAGAAACTGAAAACAATGCAAATATTCATAATTAGCAAAATGTTTTAAAGAATGCACAGCATATTCTTAAAGTGCAATATTATATAGCAATTTAATTGGGGAAACATAAAATAGTAAGAGCTAGATAAAATACATGCATACCATAAGATTGCACATAAAGAGAAAAATTAACAAACTTAGTATACTGGAGATGCAAATGTAGATGGTAGAACCATAAAGAAAGAGAAAAAAACCAATTGCCAAAAAATTTAGGACAAATAGTATCTTGGCCTGGGAATGAGTGATTAGGGATTGGGAAGAAACATGAGGGCACTTTTAAGATTGCTACCAATATTCTTTTATTTACTTGGTGCTATATAGTTGTTAGATTTGGAATGAAATGTAGGTCTGCCCTTTTTCTTGTTCCACTGTTACGATTGTATATTATTTTTCACATTATAAAAGTTACAAAATTTACTTGACTCCTATTCTCTGCAGCTGTTCTCTGGAAAAGGCATTTCTTAATAGGCTAAAAATCAGTTACAGTATGAAACAAATAATGTTATTATCAAGTAACATCTTTGTTGTTAGGGAATCTCTCTACTCAAACCCTATGAAAAGGAGCACAGTCCCTACTATTCTGAAGGTAAATATGTCAGATCCTTTCATTTTATAAAAAAGAAAATTTAGCCTTGGATTGGTTAAGTGATTTGGCCCAGGATCCACAGAGACAGGGGGGGTACAGATAAGAAAAGAACCCAGGTTTCTGCTCCAAAGTTAATGTTCTTACTAAGATACAAGGTCTCCATACTACAGATATATCCAAATAAGCAACATCTCCATACTTATACTCTCTGTGCCTCTTTAAAATCCTCAGTTGCAATTAACCTCTTCATTGTTTCCCAGAGATCTATATACCTGTCCAGGTAGACTGGGAAAGAAAAGAGCAGACTTAAAAATGTTTGTAACTATCTAGAGTAGGGATTCTTAATGACAGGAATGTAAATCAGCAAGAAATCTTAATGTTTTTTGCTCCACAGACTCCTTTCCGAGTCAGGTGAAAACCACGAACCCCTTCCTAAGTTCACACTATATTGTGGGTTTTTTTGTGTGTTTTCTTTAAAAATTTAGTATATTTAATTAATTAATTATATATTTCTCCCCCCCCCCCATTGTTTGTACTTACTGTGTCCTGTGTCTTTAGAAGGCACCTGGAACTGAACCTGGGACCACCAATGTGGGAGGGAGGCACCTAATTGCTTGAGTCACCTCCATTCCCTGCTTTGTGTATCTCTCATCATGCTTTTTTTCCTTCTTGTGTCTCTTGTTGGGTCATCTAGTTGTGTCAGCTTGCCACACCTGCCCATCACACCAACTCACTGTGTTCTTTCGGAGGCACCTGGAACCCACCCACAGCCCTCCCATGTGGTAGGCAGTTGCCCGCGCCACATCCACTTCCCATACTGTGTGTTATTAAATATATATACCACACCCGCACCAACACATCCCCCCAAGAATTTTTTTTTAAATTTCAATTCAAGTTCATGGACCCCTGGTTAAAACCCTGATCAAGGTTGAATGACTTAACTACAATAAAAGCCCCTTTGATGAAAAAGTTAAAATGGAACTACTGGCCACTCTGGGAGTCTCTAGAACAGGGGTTCTACCAGGTAAATTGTTCATATGTTTACATATCTTTACTGCTTGTAGGAAGGAAATTTCATAGTTCTAGCAGAAAATTTGACATTGTATTATTTTCAAGAAGATTTAGATAAGGGAATTGGGGATTAAAAAAATGGGTAATATCTTTGAGAATTCAGACTCCTGAAAGTAATATAATTAACACTATATCCAAATTCGTCATAGTCATGGTTAACACAGGTGGAGTATTAATAGCTTTGAATGTCTGTATCTCCTATCCTTAAACATCCTATTTTTGACACTTCATTTCCCCTTTAACCATTGTCCACCCCTGCCTATTCTCTTCTCATCCAAGGTTTTGGAAAAAATCCCACTATTGCTCTCCAATTTCTCACCTTCAATTTATCCCTTAATCAAATTCTATTCAGCACTTTGCTGCACAGTAACTGCATATTAAGATCATCTTTTATTTCTTTTCCTAAACCAATAAAATATTCCAGTCTTCATCATACTCAATTCTTAGAAATATTTTTTCCTAAGTTAGGTAAAATTAATATAAAGCATTACTACTGAATTTTTATATGTTTAAAAATTTTCCAGAAAGTTCAGAATCATTTCAACACTGAAATTATTTGTAGTATAAGTAGCATACTGAATTCTGTTTTCCCACATATCCTATTGGCATTAAATTGTGAAGATCTGTTAACTGCAGTAGTATATTTATCTTTTATCTGTCTACTCACTTCCCCATTTTCCATTGCCCTAATACAGGCACTATTCATTTCTTACAAATGATTTTACAATGACATTTCTGCTTGGTTCCTTGCTCCTGTCTTTTCTCCTTCTTTCCTTTCCATCTGCCCTATACATTATAGTTAGTATAAGCTTTTGTATAATGCTGGTCACCAAATAAATTCTTCAAAGGTGTTCCTTCTTTCCATTGTATATAATATAAAAACTTTTACTTCTTTGATTAGCATAGAAAGATATTGACAGATTTGCTTCTAACTATATCCCACTCTTATTTCTTGACTCAGTTTGTGTTTCAGTAAAATTGAAATACATGAGTTGCAGAAAATTTTCTGTAATTATATATATCTAGGCCTTTTTATCAATAGCTTTCTTTTTGTTTTGAAATTGCCTCCCTCAACTCACATCTTTTTTTTTTTTCAGTTTTTTTTTCTTTTTACATACAACCATATACTCCTCTCCCTGGTAACCTCTAATCACTTTCTACCTCTGTTAATTTGCTATTTCTCATCATTTCATACATGTGATCATACTTTTTTCCCTATGTCTTGTTTATTTCACTAAGCATAATGTTTTCAAGGTTCTTCCTTGTTGCAACGTCTCATAACTTCATTTTTTCTTATGATTGGATAATATTCCGTTGTGTATAGCTACACATTTTGTTTACCCATTTATTTATTGATGGAATTTGGGTTGTTTACAGTTTTTGGATATTGTAAATAATGCTGCTGTGAACAATCATATACAAATATCTGTTTGCTACCCTGTTTTCACTATCTTTTGGTATAACCAAGAAGGAGAATTGCTGGGTCAAAGGCAATTATAGATTTTAACTTTTTGAGCCACTGTGTTGCTATCCAAAGTGGCTGTACCATTTTGCATTTCCACCAGCAATGCACTAGAGTTCTAATTTCTCCCAATCCTCTCTAGGAATTTTCATTTTCCATTTCTTAAATAATAGCAACCATGCTTATGTGTGTGAAGTGGTATCTTATTGTGATTTTAATTTGCATTACTCTAATGGAAAATATCTTAAGCATCATTACATATGTTTATTGGCCATTTGAAAATCTTCTTTGGAGAAATGTCTATTCAAGTCCTTTGACCATTTTAAACTGGGTTGTTTGTCTTTTTGTATTTTAAGATTAAACCCTAATCTAATAAGTGGTTTGAAACTATTTTCTCCTATTAGGTTGACTTTTCACTTTCTGATGATTTCCTTTGATGTACAAAAATTTTGAATTTTGATGAAATCCAACTCATCTATTGTTTCTTTTCTTGCTTATATTTTGGTTTCATATCTAAGAATACATTGGCAAATGCCAGGTCATGAAGATTTGCCCCTGTGTTATCATCTAAAGAGTTCTTTTGTTTTAACTCCTATAGTAGGTCCTTGATCCATTTTGAGTTGACTTTTGTATAAGGTATGAAGTTGGGGTCTAATCTCATTTTTATGTGTGTGGATATCCAGTTTTCGTAACGCCATCCTTACTGCACATACCTAGTCCCCTTGTCAAAATTCAGTTGGTCATAGATGTGTAGGTTTATTTTTGGAATTTCAGTTCTGTTCCACCAATCTGTTTCTCTTTCTTTATGCCAATACAAGATAGTTTTGATTACTGTTGCTTTGTAATACAATTTGAAATTGGGTAGTGTGAGTTCTGCAACCCTATTCTTATTTTTTCAAGATCGTTGTGTATAGTCACGGCCCCTTGCCATTCCATATAAATTTGAGAATTGTTTTGGCTGCCATAAACCTTCCAATCCATGAACATGGGCATTTAATTAGGGTTTCTCTAATTTTTTTCATCAGTACTTTGTAGTTTTCAGTATACAAATCTTTTGTAGCTTTAGGCTTATTCTTAGATATTCGATTCTTTTAATTGTCATTGTAAATGGAATTGTTTGCTTAATTTCCACTTCAGATTGTTCATTGTTAGTGCGTAGAAATATAATTGCTTTCTGTGCGTTGGTCTTGCATTCTGCCACTTTACTGAATTCATTTATCAGCTGTCACAATTTTCTTGTAGATTCCTTTGTGTTTTCTATATATAATAGGTTCATGTGCACATAGAAATAGTTTTGCTTCTTCCTTTCCAATTTGCAAAACTGTTATTTCTATTTCTTGCCTAATTGCACTGGCAAGAATTTCTAGTACAATATTCAATAGCACTGGTGAAAGGGAGCATCCTTGTCTCAATCATGATCTTGAAGGGAAAGCTTCAAGTATTTCACCATTGCATAAAATGTTAGCTGTGAGTTTTTCATAAATGGTTTTATCATGTTGAGACTAGTACCTTCTATTCCTAATTTTTGAGTGTTCTAATCAAGAAATTGTGCTGGATTTTGTTGAGTTCTTTTTCTGTAACTATTGAGATAATTGTATGGTTAGTTTGTGTTGATTTCCAAAGTGACTTTAATAGCTCAGCTGAATGTGAGTGTAGTTGATGAAAAGGAAGGAATAGAAAAATTCCACACATACATAATATTTATATACCCTAATTCCTCCCTTTTATATTATTCATGTCACAAATTGTGTCTTTATGCATTGTGTGCCCAGTAACAAATATTTACACGTCTTTTTTTATGCATTTGAATTTTCAGCCATTAGGTAGTTTTATACAGCATTACAAATGAAAATGAAATAATGCTAGGATACATACTTACCCATATTGTCACTTACACTAAAGAGCTTTATTTCTTCAAACATATTGAGATACTGTGCAGTATGCTTTCTTTTCAAGATGGATGACTCTCTGTAGCATTTTCTATAAGTCAGGTCTAATAGAAATGAACTCCCTCAGTGCTTGGTTTTCTTAAATTGATTAGTTTCTCCCTTGTTTTTGAAGGAGATCTTTGCTGAGTATATAATTCTCAGGAATTTTTTTTTTCTTTTATCACTTTAAATATGTCCTCCCATTGCCTTTGGACCACCATTGTTTCTACTGAGATATCAGAAGTTAAACTTATTAAGTATCCCTTACATGCAATATACCACTTTTCTCTTGATGTTTTAACATTCTGTCTTTATCCTTGGTATTGGACTCTTTGACTGAATTCATCCTGCTTGGCATTCATTGAGTGTCGGATTTGTATATTCCTATCTTACATTAAATTTGGGAAGTTTTCTGTCATTATTTCTTAAAATAAATTTTCTAACTCTCTATTTCTCTATTTTCCTTTGGGGAGTTCTATGATGCATATATTGGTATACGTTAATGATATCTAACAGGCTCTGTTCAACTTGTTTTCATTCTTTTTTCTTTCTACTCCTTAACCTGGAAAATTTCAATTGTTTTGTCTTTGAGTTCATGGATATTTTCTTTTTCCTTCTCCAGTCTGCTCTTTAACACCTATGCTGAATTTTTCAATTCAAGTATTGTACATTTGAGTTCCAGAATTTACATTGGTTCTTCTTTATGATTTCTATGTCATTATTGCAATCCTCACTTTGCTCATATATTGTTTTCCTAATTTCCTTTAGTTATTTTTACATATTTTCCTTTAATTCATTGATCATTTTTATGAGAGCTGTTCTAAGGTCTTCATTTAATAATTGCAGAGTCTGCACTTCCTCTGTAACATTTTCCATCAAATTCTTTTTTTAACCCATCATTTCCTGTCTCCTTGTATACACTGTATACAAAACTGGACATTTTAAGTATTATGTTGTGGTTACTATGGGAATCTTATTCTCCTATTCTTTAGTTCACCAGATTAAGAACAAGAAGGAAAAAAGAGAACAGAAAAAGAAAGAGAAAGAGAGGGAAATATACAATAAAATAAAATAAAACAGAAAAAGCACCCAGAGAAAATAAGGAAAAAATGAAAGGGAAAATAATAATATAGGGCATTACCTATCATGGTCTCTTGTTATGTGTCAGTGGGAAGCAAGAAACTCCTGCTTTTTGAGGCCAAAACCAAGGCCATCATCCCTCGGGTATCTACCAGTCCTAAAAATATAAAACAGAGAAAGGAAACCTGCACCCTCCCCCCCCCCAAAAAAAAAAAGAGAAAAAGGAAAAGATGTACAGTGGCTCTTTATGTCCCTGTAGATGCTGCTGTAAGGCCAGAAGATGCTTCTTCTGACAGAAATTGAGACTGTCATCTGCAATGGTCCCTCACAGATCCTCCAGAACAAACTCAAACTGAATCCCAACATTTTGAGGAAGAAGGTTCCTCTGCCACCCCTGTCCCCGCCAGCTGCTCCCAGAATCGTGCTTTGCCACATCTGTAGCTGTTCTTACAGCCACTGCGGTGGAGCTACCCAGTAGGCAATGGTCACTGCTGAGTACTTTCACTTACAAAACCTGAAGTCTTGGCAGCTTCTCGCTGCTACTGTAGTTGTTCTAAATGTCCATTCTGGTTCCAGAGTTACCACCTAGTTAATACATGAGTAAATAATTAAATATTAAACATAATTATCCTAATTTGACCTAGATTTATATATCATCTAATATGTCCAAAATTTAAAATTTCCCAGTACATTTTATATTTTACTATTTGTTATGGAAAGATTGTACATTTTACATTCTAAAAAAATGTTTTAGAAAGACCAAAGTAAAACCTAGTAATATTTGTCATGATTCAGTGAATATGTAAATGTAAAAAAATATTAAATACTAAGGAAAAGTGTTTAATTAGGAAAATGCAATCAGTCTTCATCTACCCAAAATAACTAGCACCGCATGCTGCCATTCAGTTGTTGATTAAAAGTATGTATTAATATCTTTATTATAATTTTATTTTGCCACTAAATTTCACTGCACAATGAGATCAGAAAGAAATTTTTTAATTTCCCCAAGTTTCTTTCATATGATAAAAGCAAAAACTTCATATTCAAAGATGTTTAGTTAGTGCAAACCTATTAGTTTACTGCAAAACAGAGCAAAATTATTGTTTTATTGAATACATTTTCAGTGAAATAAATCTGAAAAATAAACATTTCTGATTAAAAATGACATCCTAACAGTAGCTGCTCTCGAACAAGCACAAAATCTTTGTGAAAATACAAAAGAGGGGAATCATATAATTACTAAAATCTAAATATAGGTAGGTTATAGCGTTTCTGGAAGGAGGAAGGAGGAAACAGAATAACCATCAACTGTAAAATTACTTAAACCGTATTAAAATGTAAACATCTTAGATGTCACATCATAAAAGAATATTCCATGAGGAAATGATGACAAGATTTGTACACCTGTTATTCTCTGACCTATCAGAGAGCCATTATCCCAACAACTAAAGATACTGATATTTATATCTTTTCCACATGGGCCATACTTCAAATGTTGCCAGAGTATTTCTTTCCTAATATTTTTCTACACGCATTCAGAAACAGTATTACAAAAAGCACAGACAGAAAAGTGAAATTTTGCAGAGCTTTGGGTGAGGAGTTGGAGAAGAATGAGATTTCCATTATATACTTTGGAAAAATAATAAGAATAAATAATATTTTGTATTCAGGATTCAAAACTGGAAAAAATAGGATCGTAGCAACATGTGCTGGGTGCTAGAAGAAAGGAAAAATAACTGAAAGGAATAAATGCACCAGTAACTAGAAAATAAGATGGTTATATTCACAGCAACCTGCAGTTATGATTTTCAAAAAGGTACATCACACCACAACAGAGAACTGGGCCAAGCACTAAGCACACAGGTGCACATATAGTCACAGACACATAAACACAACAACTAGCAAAGAAAGAGTTAAATGAAATTTGCTTCTTTAGAAGATAAGTAAATGAATACAAATACAAGAATGTTGTCATCTATGATATATGCCACAGGACAAGAAATGGAGAAGAGGAAGGTAAGGACTTAAAGATTTTAACAATTTCAATTTAAAACATCTACCTCTAGCTATATGGAAAAAAAATATTATGAATTCTTGTGTTACCTCACTATAATATGATATATTACTTATCATAAAGGAATAGAGTGATATAGGAAGAAAATAACTAGGAATGAAAATTCTCAGAATTAGAAAAGTAGGAAGAGAGGAAAAATAAACGTTTTCAAAGGAAAAAAATCAAAATATTTAGGAGGCAGAGTATTTTAATAAAACAGAATAGAATAGGTAATGCTGGAAATAAAAAATTAAGAAAACAAACAAGAAGATAGCCTAGAAGGCAGAAAAAAAGAATACAGAAATGAAAACATTGAGGAAGAAGTTGTAATGTATAACTGCAGAGAATAGAGATTTTAAAAATTGAACACTTGGTTTTCCTTTTAAAATGGACTAGAATTCACAGTTTTGAATACAATCTATAATACTAAATCCTTTTTTAAAAGATAGGATAAAGGAAAGAGGAAGAAAAAAGCAACTGGAAAATATTTGATGTTTAAGAGTAGGGGAAATTCTGAGGACAAAGATAGTCCTGAGATCTCTAGAATGTTTAAAATTCTGGGGTGACACTGGTCTCATGAACACACAGCAAAAGAGCCTCTGATTTTACCAATCAAAAAATGCAAAACATATCAAGAATTCCAGATCTTATCTTTGGATCTGTGATAAGTTAACTTATGGCTATGAAGGAAAAGAATGCTGTGAATAACTTTTTATATGTAATTCCAGGCAGCTTTAGAAGAATATTAAAACCAGGAGGTGTTGTTTTTTTAAGACCCAAAAGGAAATTACATGTAAGAAAATTATGGAACTCGAATCCTTGGAAAAGGTTTCAAATAATGATTGATAGGGAGCATCAGATATTTGGCAGAGGAGAAAAAGGTGATTCAGACTAGAACTACCAATTTGGAGCTGCTTGTGAAACAATCAGCTGTCTGTAGCTCAGCTGCCCTTAAACATAAAAATGGGTGCCTACCTGCAGCACATCTGCACCAAAGTGCCCTTGAAGACTGTGTACCTGCTGAAGGCTCACCCATCGGTATAACTCATTATCTAGAAGCCACTCACCTTATACTATCATGACCAGCCAGGGATCTACATGATAGCCTAACAATTTTAATATGCAAAATAGTAAACTAAAACAGTGAGTTACCAGGTAAACGATGTTAACCAGAAGAGTTAATTTTCAGATGCTTTCAATATTAAATGCTACCTGTATTTGTGACTTAGTATTCTCACTTCTCTTCATCAAGTCTCAGTATCTCACTCTTTAAAGGGGAGGATATTAATATCTACATTAATGTGTATAGGTGAGGACTAAATAATATTATTCAAATACTATTTTAGATTAAATAAGATATATGTATATTTAATACTTCCAAATGTCAATAAAATATTCATGTGTTCATAAGTTACTCATATATGTAAGCTGAGGATTACTTGCTGCATGGATAGCAGGATGCAAATGGAAGATGTAATACACTAGAGCTGAACAGGTTCAAAGAAGCATAAGAAATACAGACATAATTATCAGACAGAAGCACCATGGTTCTGGGCAACCCCAAAGAGCAGATAAAAGAAGAAACCAAATCATCGCATGCAAGCAAGTTTCAAGGTAATAAAGGAGGAAGGAAACTGATTTTGACAAAGGGTTGATGATTGAGTGAGCCAAGAGGCTCAGGGCTAACTTACGGAGGCTCTGTAAGAAAATGCCCTGTTGTTTAAACATATATATACAATGTCTGACAATCCGACTGGGCATATCTAGTTGATGCTGCATTATGGCCAGGAATTATACTTTGAGTATTGGTTACTAGCCTTTTGCTTTCAAGGAAACTCATATTCGTAAAAGAGGTAACAAATGGGGAAAAATTTTATTCATTTTAAAGTGTTAGGTGTTATAGTAAGGCTTTCTTTGTTTTTTGTTTTTTGTTTTTTATTTTTTTGTTTTGTTGGCTGTAATCATCTACCCAAGACCCATTTTATTGTAGATATCTAAGTCTTCTGACATTATTTGATGACCTGCTGTGAGATTTAAGGGGCCATATCCTGGAATTCAGATATTTATAATTCCTCAGAGTTGATACATCTTGTTTATCTTACTCTTTTGTAAACTATTTTCCTATGGGGGAAATTTACAGTAAACTATTTTCCTATGGAGGAAGTTTACAGAAAATTTTAACCACAAGCTAGATATTTGGCAAAACTTACCATCAGTAGCAGTAGTAGCATCATTGCAATGACTATCAAACAATGTATACTCTTCTACCTAATTTATATTTATTATATTCATTTCCTCATTTAATGCTTACAAAGTGAGAGTTAGCCATTATTTTCCAATTATACAAGGGAGAAATCTAAGGTTCAAAGAATTTCAAAAATTTTTCCACATAGCTAGTAAGTGACAAGGTCAGGATTTGAACCCAAGATTTGAATCTCCTAGGCAAATTAGTCTCTCATACTCAAAGTAAAAATGAGATACTAAAATTCATTATATATAGTAATCATCCCACTTATCTGAATATCAGTATTTGGGACATCTCAATTGCAAAAAAGAAAAAAAAAGTAGCAAATGAAAAGGATCTCTGAGCAATGGAAAAAAATTTTAATGTGTAATCTCATTTGTACAGTGTCATCATATGCTCTTAGTGATAATGTTTAGCAAATGAATTCCTCAGATACAATAAGGCTTGATAAATTTTTCTGATATTAGACAGCTGACAGAATGGGATAAAGATGAGACTGCTTTATATAACCTGCCTCTCATTGATCCTCTAAGATATTTTCCTTTAAAAATTACCTTTACTTAACATTTAAATTTTCTTTATTAGATATTTTATACACAGTGATAAATATGTGAAAATAAGTGAAACAAAGGAAAGATGCATAAAGAGGTTAATGATCCTCAACCCACACCTAAAACACAACTAGTGGATATAAATAGCTGAATAAGTATAATCCCATCCATTTTTCAAACTCATAAACCTCTTTTTGCAGCATTGTATTTGCAAAATATTGGGAAGTACCTAAATGTACATACATAGAAGAGTGGTTGAATGAATTTTTGTACATCCACGTAATAGAGTATGAAGCAACTGTTAAAAAGAATAAGAAAATTACCTATGAACTGATATGGACTAATCTGGACATACAGTTGAGAGAAAAAAATAGTGCAAAAAAAAAAAAAAACGAACTTATAGTATACCAGCCTTCATGTAAAAAATGAAAGGGTTATAAGAAAAAAATCACAGGTATTTGCTAATTTGTACAAAAGCATTACAGGAAGGATAAAAAAGAAACTAATGTGATAGTTTCTCATTACCTAAGGTGGAAATGAATGGAATAGGAACACGATATCAAAGATGAAAAGGACTGAACATCTCTAAGTATATATTTTTAAATAGATCTGACTCTGAACAACATAGCAATGGTTCATTAACCCATCACATACCCTAAAGTAAACAAACAATTAAAACCAACCAGTAAGAATGACTCACTGAGCCCCAATCTTAGTTTCTAAAAACTAACCTCCATTCCAAGGAACCAGGGTTCCTGGGAGAATTGGTTGGTTCCAGGGAAAATACAAGTTTGACTACCTTGTGGTACTAGAGAAAGAAAATGTCCCCCTTCCCCATTGAGGATTTTCCTAAAGAACAGAGGAGACAACTTGAAGAAGATCTTAATGACCAAATTTGCAATAGTTTAAGCAACATACTAAGTAAGGAAAATATTTGAATATAACACTAAGAATAAAATAAATATCCACGAGACAATACTGATAAAAATAACCACATAAAATAAGGAGAAAGGGAGAGCATTTCCTTATATATAATTTCAATTAATGCCAGTAAAAGGTAAGAGGGGCAGAGAGATATCACTATTATACAAATTCCACAGTAATAATTTTTGAAGAAAAGATCTTCCAGTGGATTTTAAAATTAGTGGACAAAATTTTGAGGAGAAACATGATTTCCGTATTCTCATATTTGTCGCCCAAGATATTTATTAAGTACAAAGACTGAGGTAGTTACTCTACCATTGAGGAATTCAGCAGACACCAACTTAACCAAGTAATCAAATTAAATATTGATATTGTGAATCCCATCCTATGATATACCAAGAAGGGCTCAATATCTTTTTTATGGTATTCTTGCCTAAAAAGCATAAACTTTTCCCAAAACACATCAGACAAATCCAAGTTGAAGATCATTCTAAAATAACTGATCAGTACCCTTCCAAAATCATAAAGGACAAGGAAAGACAAGAAATGCTATGGTCTATGGCCTGGGTAAGTCTAAGGAGAAATCATAATAAAATAAAATCAGAGATCTTCAATAGGATTCTGAAATAGAAAAAAATATATATATTAGTAGACGAATTGCTAAACTTTAAATGAACTCTTTAATCAATAATATTTTTTCAATGTTAATTTCTTGTTCTTAATAAATTGCATAAATTAGAGGAAGCTCTGCACCATTGAGGCAACTTTTCTTTAAGTCTAATTTTAGTTCAAAATTAGAAGTTTTGGAAAACATAAGTGTATTTTTTCATATATAAAATGATATTAGGCTGTATAATCAGGGGCCCACAGGGTTTCATTCTTTTTTTACATTTGCTTTGGCACGTAATGTTGATTATGTTTTTAACTCCAGCAATTTATTCACAACTCATTACTTTCAACACCTACTTTCTGCATAGAAGAATTATTCCATTTATAAAATAATCTTTTTATGTTTATACATATTAACACTGCACAATAAAATGTCATTTTTATTGCAATAAACTCCTACAACTTCAATGTTATATTAAAAAACAGACAAAATAAAAAATGAAAAGCATTTTTGTAAAAAATATAATACTCAAATCATTAATTGAGCTAACACTTTCCATCTATAACTTATCTTTAATTAGATTTGACTTGGAGTTGTTGGGTATTCTGGAGATCTGAGAATCACACATGAAATAATTTTGCAGAATATGCCAATAAAAATGCCTAATTAAAAAGTCTAAATTAAGGTCACTTAAATTAGATTTTTGTCTTAATTAAAATATGCATGTTAAATGTATCCTATGAGAATAATGAATATTTGCATTGTTTTTCATTTGTAAGTATTTTTAGGATTTAAATAAATTATTTTCCTACAAATATATTTAATATAGTTGCTTCCTTATATAAATACTAAGATAAACTCATTGATGTATGAGATGAGGCAGTATATAAGGACAAGCCATCAGTATATTCTGTTCATGTTCATGAACATTTTCTTGTAAACATTGCACATTGTTGACATAATAATGATAAAATTGTTCAGGTAAGAAATGGTTAATGTTTATATCAATAGAAAATATTAGTTTTACCCTTTAAATGCTATATATGTGTACAGAGAATAAAATTATGTAACTTTTTTATAATACATATTTAAAAAGTGATATCTTTATTTATTTTACATGACTTCTTTGTATTTATTATAAAATTGTGTGGGGGCGAATTTCTATTTTCTTTATATTTAGCCTTTTCAAACTTAATACTAAACCCGACAGATTCATGTTTACTCAAAAATGAAAAAGCAGAAAATATTAAAACCTTTTCAGAATTTATAAAATGTGCTCATATATCATTCTAAGTTTAAGATTTTGAATTTGAATTACATTAGAAATTCAAGAACTCATTTAGTGCATTAAGGATCATTTAATGCATTTTAATCACCACAGGATTAATCAGAATCAATAGGTTAGCAGTGATTGAGGCTCACTATTTATTGCAACAATCAGGTAGCAACAGATCTTACCCTAAAATTTTAGAGATAATTAATCAGATTAATCAGAAGAATCATATACCAAGTACAGAAAAATATCTATGTTCTATAATTTTCTTTAGTAAAATAATGTCTTCAAATTTCATTTTAAATATACTCTTTCACAGAAAATGTTCCATGAGGGATTTTAATATTGCAATTTTGATGCTTTTCCACTGAAATTTTATATTCTCCAATATTATAAAACACCTGTATTTAACAATTTAAATTGTGGCTATTTCCATATTCTGCTATGTTGTGATAGCTGCTTCATTTCCTTTTCTTCCTTACATGAAACTCAGAATTAAACAAAATGACCTCACTTTTCGCTTGTTTAGCATGTTAGTGTTGGCTAACATACATTGATTATCTGCAGCTTGTCAGATGTTTTATGTTCATTAAATCGTTTAATACCTCAATGCCTGTCAGGATTATTTGGATAATGGTTTACTCTCTCAAATAAGCAAAAGAAAGCTCAGAAACACTAAACAATTTGGTTAAGTTTATTTAGTTAATAGGTGCAGGAACTAAAAATTGGTTCTGATAAGCTCCAAAGCCTTTTTGTTTTTGTTTTTGCTTTCTTGATATTTACAGTGCCTTACCAAGTCTAATTAAAGTATAACTGTAATTTTCATAAGGGAAGTACTATTTCTGTCCTCCTCAGGCTGTATCAACAGCAGGCCTTTCAGGTGACCAGTTATCCATATCACTTGCATTTAGGCAGGGGAGAAAGCCTTGCCCGGAGTTCATGTGGCCCTTACCCCAGGCTTGACAGTCAGTATTGCGCGGTCCTGCCTTCTGAATTAGCAATGCCAGGCCCCATTCACAGGCATTGCCTTCAAGCGGCACAGGTCTGGGGAGAGACTCTTTATTGTATAATTTACTCAGGTATCATATTTATTGTTAATGATCTGTCTTCCCCCACTAAAGTGTAAGTTCCCTTAATGCACTGTTTTATCCTCAGTGTCTAGACTGGTGCCTGATGCTCAGTAAGAATACAGTATATATTTGTTATATAAATTAAAGAATTAATTAAACCGAAAACTGTAATGAGACCATTTTTATTCTGTATACTTGAACCACATTTTTACATCTGGTTTTTAATTAATACTTAGAATATTTGACCTAGAAATTTTATATATGTAATGTGTGTACTAAGAGAGAAGGCTACCTACACATATCTGTGTTTATTTCCTGATATACTTAGTTGAAAATCACAGTTTTTAATAGAACCACCATTATTAGTGCTACCATAACTAGAGTACATGCAGAATGTCTTGATAATTATTTCTCTTCTATTGCCTCCCTAAAGGAATGCACATCATTTGGGTACACTTTTTGAATAAATAGAGTCTTGTCAGAAGTCTAAAATATATCTGTTTGGCTATGTCACTGCCCTTTTATTTCAGGGGTTCAAATAGCAAGTCCATAAGAATTTACCCTTCAAACTATGCTATTTGAGTGTATGTGTTCTTTTTGAAAGGAATATTTTTACTATCTTGCCCACATTGTTTAAATCAAATCCAGCACCCCAAATATTGCATACTTATCTGATGATAGAAAAGTGGAGTGAGAATGCCTAGATGCCTCTAGATGAAAGTGAGATCTAGGTGTTTCTGAATTTGATTTTTTTTTATTTTTTTATTTTTCAGGATTTGAGAACCAGTTTGGGGTAAATATTCCTGTAAGAAGAAACAGATGTTTTGCACGACAGTTTGAATAGGGAATCAATGTTCTTTCTCAGTAACAACAGGACTGAAATATATATCTGAATGTGATTAAAAGGGGAAAGTGTTAGATTGTATATATGGTAGTAATGAGGATTTTTAAAAATCCATGGACCTACACTATGCCAACAATGAATCCTAAGTGAAGCTGTGAACAATAATTAATAGTACAACTATAAAAATGTGCTAACATCAATTGTAACAAATATTCCAGACCAATGCAAAGTATTAAAAATAGGGAGGTATATGGGAATCCTCCATTTTATGCACAATTGTTCTATAAACCCAATAACAAACAAAAAGAAACAGATGGTTTTAATAATGTTTATTTTCAGAATGCTAATACAAACTATAAGTCCATAGTATGATACATCTTTGCTTTCACATTTCACTGTCCTTCAAATAAATTCCTAAACAGGTCTAAGACTCAAAATAAATTTACCTCAAGTTTTCTGAGTCTTAGTTAGTACCAGGATCACTATCACAAATTTATTCCTCTGCATAATACGTGCTAAGATGTGTCAAGAAAGAAATGAAGATTTGAAAGGAAAAATACAGATGGGCAATATAAAAGAAGCCAGGATGCTAAACCTAATCCTTACCTGAGTATGTGCAATTTAAAGAACAGGAAACTTGCCTTGACTATCATTCCAGTAAAGATGAGAAAGAACAATGATTCCCTAGTGGAGAGTGTGGGAAAAATATCTTTGCAGAAAGTAACAGCTGGTGGAAAAATCAAAACAAAACCCTAAGATCAAGTGGTTAAGAGAGAAGAATCCTAATTTATTTCCTGAAAATAGACTTAAAGGGAAAGTAGCGAGATTAGGGACTTTAGCCAATGCATTGTAGCTGGCACTCATCCTTGTGCAAAAGCAACATAAATATGATTACTCCTTATCATAGTTGAAAAAATTATAGGCTGGGGAATCTTCCTTCATCATCATGTGCACCAGAAAATGAAAGAAAATGAGCAATGACAATGGAGAAAAGCCATGCAAAATCAAAGGATACAATGTCACTATTTTTCCTTACTAATAGACTCTTAAAAAAAATAAAATGAATATATATTTGTGAGGATCCAATCAAGAGAAAAAAACCCACACAGTTATGTAATGGCGAAATCAATATAAAAATTATTAAACAATGTTAGGAAAGTTATCTATAAAAGAGATATCTACAAAAGTTATCTATAAAAAGAATACTGAAAGATATGCTAGGACTGAGGGAAGTACCCCAGGAAGGATCAACTTAGAAGGAAAGCCTCCTGCCCTATGCAGACCTCATCGGAGTAGGTGTGGTTGAAATCCATGAGAAGGTGATAAAGTTCACCAAGTTTCTTGGGAAAGAGTTGATTCACAGTCCCTGGGCAAAAATTGACTCATGACAGGTGAGTGGGCACAGAGGCTTGTCAGGGTACTCTGGTAAGCTCAAGGGCTGCATCACATGGTGCCCACATTGGGAAGGACACAGGAAACAATCTCTGGGATGCAAGACTTGAATAGCTGGTGGAGAGGCCTGAAGAGGAAGTGAAGGCACAATTTTGCAGGCACAAAGCTGATAACACATGGTTTCCATGACAAGGGGGCCATGGTAATTTGGTCACCAGGTCCAGGTTGAGGCTGTGAATGCACCAAGGGACCTAAAACTTTCAGTGCATGGCTGAGGAAGAGCACCATCACCTTACACAATCATGAGGTTACTTGACCATGCAACAAGAGCCAGAAAAGAGCAAAAACACAGCAGCCAGGAAGCAGATGTGGCTCAGGAAGACTGGGCTCCTGCCTACCACAAGAGAGGTCACTGGTTCAGGTCCCAGTGCCTCTTAAAGAAGACATTGAGCTGGTGCAATGGGCAGGTGAGGCAAGCTGACACAATGAGAGACATGGAAAGGGAAAACATAATGAAAGACATAAAAAAGCAGGGAGCAGAGGTTCCCAGTGCCTCCTAAAGAGGACAGCAAGCTGATACAACAGGCAGGTACAGAGAGCTAATGCAAGAAGATGACACGACAAGACATGCAGGGAAGGAAAACATAATAAGGTACACAACAAAGCAAGGAGCAGAGGTGGCTCAAGTGAATGGGCATCTCCCTCCCAGGTCAGAGGTCTCAGATTCAGCTCCTGGTGCCTCCCAAAGAAAAAAAGAGAATGAACAGACACAGCAAGTGAAAACAAGAAATGGGTGGGGAGAAATGAATAAATAAAATCATTCTTTAAGAAAACAAACAAACAAACACACAGCAGCCACAACTGGGAAGAGAAGACCCCTACTCCTGCAATTTCCCTCTAGTGCCATTTATTGGCAAAGGTTGATGTTATGCTCAACAAAATGGTGAAAGATTCCAGCTCATTATTGCAGAGGAGCTTCTGAAATTTAAATTTGGAACTGAGGGGCAGTACAATGATGACTGGAATAGTCTCCTCTTCTAGCTATGTAGCTGTTACATTCACCCTAAACACTTAAACTCCTCTCTGTAAACCAGACTCAAGTTTGTTCTTCTTCAGACAAGCGATTGTAAACAGTCCATAGGCATGGGATTGAGGAAGAGAAGGTAGTACAAGGATACAAGAGTTGGTTTTAAAGGAGTCCCAGCTTACTGCTTATACAACTTCCTTCTACCTTCTGGACCTTCCCAAGCTCAGTCTCCTATATGCCATTTACATTTGATTATAGATCGCTATTATGCATATTCACATTGTGACTAGGTAAGTCAGACAATACCAATTTCACGATAGGGAACTCAGGCTGCATGGCCACCTTGACGTTGAATGGTTAGGCCTTCAGTGTTTAACAAGGCCAAATAGTAAACTAGTAGCTATTTTTTTTTTTTAAGAGAATAGTTCACTGAAAAAGAGGGCATAGATATGCTCCATAATCCTATAACTTCCTGTTGATTCTTTCCAGAGTCTCCATAGAGCACCCCTATTTATGACAAGTCTTTAAAGTATAATTGAATCTGTTGAATCATAGGTCCAAGTGGCCATGCAGTTTATAGCCTAAAATGACTCCAAAACTTCTATTTTTCTGATAGTCATTTGTGTTAAAGTAGTATGCTCAAATGTAGTATATATTACCTCTAAAATCATAAAAGGTCTACCAAATGTTGTAACTGTTTTAACATGACAGATTGTGCAACCTGCAGAAACTTGTCTTCCACATTGGAAGGATATGACAACATGTTACAGATCATTAATCCCTCAGAAACTTCACTGAGGTGGCAGCCTCTGAATTTTTCTGGAGTTTATCTCCTACCCTTTGGCTTTCACATGTCTTACTAAAGCACTAACACACCTGTATTTAATGCTCACCATATCTGATAAGCAGAGTTTCATCAATATAATGGACCAGCATGATGTTTTGTGGAGTGTGAAGATGATTAAGATCTCTAGGCCCAATATTATGGCAGAGAGCAGGAAATTTTATGTAGTCTTGAGCAACAATGTGAAACTTTATTGTGTCCTCCTAGGTAAAAGGAAATTGCTTCAGATTGTTCTTACAAATTGGTATGGAGAAAAAGGCAGTGACCAAGTAAACAGCAGGATATCAAGTACCAGAGACTGTGTAGATTTGATCTAGTAAAGAGACTATATCTGGAACAGCAGCTGCAATTGGAGTCACCAATTGATACTGCTTTCAATAGTCCACAATTATTTTCTAAGATCCATATGACTTCAGCAAAAGCCAAACAGATGGGTTAAATGGAGATATGATAGATATCACCATCATTCTTCTCTTAAATATTTGATATAGCTTTAAATATTTGATATAGCTTTAACGAATATCTGTGATATTTGTTCTGATTTGCAACCTCATCAGAAAGAAGATGCTCCAGGGGCTCTTATTTATCCTGGAGGTCTAGAATGGTCTTCACCCCATTGGTAAGAAACTCAATGTGGGGATTCTTCCAGTTACTATGTGGTTTAGTGTCCTAGGCTGCTGAAACAGATACCATGAGGTGGGTTGGCTTAATGATGGAAATTTATTAGCTTCCAGTTCTGACAGTGAGAAATATGTCCAAGCCAAGGCATTATAAAGGAAGGTTGTCTTCCCAAAGACTGGCTGCTAGCAATCTTGGATTCCTCTGCCACATGGCAAGGCACATAGTGACATCTACTGGTCTTTCCCTCCTCTTCTGGGTTTCAGCTTCTTGCTTTCAGCTTCTTGCTTCTATGGCTTTCTCTGTGTCTGAATTTCATTCTCCTACAAGGGACACCAGAAAGAAATTAAGACCCATCCTGAATGGAGTGGGTTACACCTCAAGTGAAATAGCCTCTTCACAAAGTCCTACTTACAATGGGTCCACACTAACAGGAATGTATTAAATGTGAGAACTTGTCTTTCCGGGGTACATATAGCTTCAACCACTAGACTATGTAGGTTTATTCCAATTATACATTCAGGAACTGGAAGACTGAGAGGAAATAACAGAGTTTGGGCCCACGGACCCATGGACTTAGTGTAAGTCTGACTTAAGTCTCTGTCTATCATCTGACTGCTTTTAAATCCACACTTGAGTGGACACAGTGGCACTTGCATCCCCAGGATTTTCGGGACTTGGAGTTGTCCTAAATAATATTTCAGGGACAGATGCTGGACATTATATATCCTGCCATAACTCCCTGAAAGTACTGGGGGAGAGTGTAAACTACAATGTAAACTATAATCCATGAGGTTCAGCAGTGCTTCAAAATGTATTCATCAAATGCTATAAGTGTGCCACAATGTTGAAGGAGGTTATTGATGTGGGAGGAGTGGGGGTGTGGGGTGTGGGGTATATGGGAACCTCTTATATTTTTTAATGTAACATTTTTAGTGATTTATGTATCTTTTAAAAAAGACAATTTAATAAAATAAATAAATAAATAAAAATAATTTTAAAAAAGGAGTCTATGTTTCCATTCTCTAATGGAACAGTGACAATCACCCAAGTACAGGGGCAATGACTAGTATCCACTGATGAGCCCTTGATATCTACAGCTATCCTTATGAGTCTTTTTTCTTGAGGTTGTAATGAGGCCTGGTATTGCAGGGTGCCTAGGAGGTACCTCCAGGGAGCCTCCATGTTGCTCAAAAGTGGCCTCTCTCTGAGCCAAAATCAGCATATAAATGCATTACCTCCCCTCAGCGTGGGATACAACTCCCAGGAATGAACTTCCCTGGGCCTAGGGGATTGCTGCCAGACACCAATGGGCAGTGCAGCTGGAAAGAGACCTTCAGTAAAGGGGAGTATAGCCTGGAGATTTCAAGGTGAGTCGGGAGGTCTTCCCAGAGGAGACTCTTGTGCATGTCTCAGCAGGATCTCATAGACTGCCAGAATGGATACTACCCCAAATGGTGGGACTCCTGAGGGCTCTGGAGACACCCAGGTTCTACACACATGGCAGATAGCTCTGGAGGTTGGTGCCTTGCCAGTGGGCCCTACTTTGGAGTTTCTGCTCTCCAGTGTGACAGAGTTGGACTCAGATATGACTCCTCTATGTATGCTTCTCCTGTCCCTTTTATTTGAACCTATAATTCGTGCTGGAGTTGGTACGTTAGAGACTTGAATCTCTGGGCTGTCCATGTGCCAGCTGTACCCTGAGCCTCAGAAGAATTGCAAAACCTGCTTTCCAGTTCATTGACTTACCTGGGACAATTGGCAAGAAGTGCAGATGGACAACCACCACACCAAGGAACTGCAAGCAGGAGAGTCCCATCTATCATCTGTATGGGATCAAAGTCCCCATCTCAATTGGGGTTGAAGTGGACTTCACCATCCCAAAGTCCTCATGATTGGGGAATAAAATATGGACTAGAGTGGACTTACTGGTATTGTACTGTAGACTTATTGTAATTCTAGCAATGTAAGAAATTATATCTTTGGTGTGGAGATAGTGGCCACTGGAGGTGTTGAGGTCAGGGAGAGGGGCAAAGAGGTGTAATATGGGGGCATTTTGGACTTGGAGTTGTCTTGGATGGCATTGCAATGACAGATATGGGTCATTATATATACAGCCATAACCTGCAGAATTGAGTGGGAGAGAGTGTAAGCTATAATCCATGCTTACTGGCAATGTTCCAAAATGTGTTTATTAATAGCAACGAATGTACCACACTAGGAAGTTTTTGCTGTAGGGAAAAGTGAGAGGTATGGGATTGGGGCATATGGGAATCCCTTATGTATTTTTTATGTAACATTTTATGTAATCTAAGTATCTTTTAAAATAAAATATATATATATATTTTAAAAGAGTCTGTGTTTAGTAACATCTAAAAAGTCAGGGCATTTCACTTATCCTATTCACTCTAGTAAATGACCACTACCTTTGGGGAAGGCTTAGTTGAAGATTTAGTGCATGTACTTGTGGCAGTGGTCCATTATTTCAAAGCAGGTAGGAAAGAGTGAATTTTTAGCAGAAAGGCAATAAATAGATAACTGACAGAGAGTGGAAAGAGAATATAGAACACTTCTAAATGAAAGACAGACAATTATAATGATAAAATTTGGCATAACTTATATCAAAGACAATTGTGTCTCTAAGGAGAATAAATGTCAAATAACAATTTTCTTTAGAGGAACAGGTATTTGATATGCATATTATAAAACATAGGAAGATGGTATTTACTCCTACTTGATTGTAGTGTAAGGTTAATAATGTCAGGGTATGTGCTCTGGGAATATTTTCCATCTCCTAAACAGCCTGGGAGTATACTTGGTATATAAAATTTTACTGAATGCATTTCTCTTCCCAATGAAGTTAGACTATATAAGTATTTCTAGTGATGAAACTATTTAAAAGCACCAATTCTGTGGGGGAAATTAGTTTCAGCCTTGGCTATATCTTATTAAAAATACTAATACTGTACTATAAACATCATAATCCTTTCTGCTTCTTACCTTTCATTTTATCATGCCTGTTAATTACTCTCTTTTAACCCCTAATATCAAACATCTATCACTGATCCCCAAAACGGCTAGAGCTGAATAAATGTAGCTGATACTGACATTGTAGCTGACATTGTTGTCTTGTTAATCAGGATATAAATATTTGTGATTCTAGAATAATTTGAAGGCTTGTATATTGATTACTTTACTTGAGAGTGGAGCAGAGAGAGAGAGAAAAAAAAGTAATTGTAGCATTTCTACTTAATAACATTCTGTAAATTATAAAAGGAATATCTATGAAATAAATGATAAAATGAGTGATCTTCTATCACTAGGAAGGTAAACCTGTCATGATATGTTTCCTTTCCTGACTGCAATTAATCTATTAGATATTATCAGAATGATATGGGAATGTCTATATTAATTGATTTAATTTGTATTTTAATTAGAAAAATGATTGAACATTTTTAATCTACATGACATAATGCTTAATTAAGTTACATAAAATCTATTTAATTTAATAAGCAGAGATAACAAAAATGGAAGGCTTTGTATTTCATCTAGTTTGTTGATGAATTCAGAATTCATTAAAAGGATAGTTTTAAAACTACTCTAAGATGTCCTGTAGGCATTTCTCAATAATAAAACAAATCATATCAGAGGGCATTTATTTCTAACAGAAAGAAAACACAGAATTAATAACAGGTACTATATGTGTGTGCCCTACATGCCTGAACTTTTGTGGAAAAAAAAAAAACAAATGGCAAATTTGCTCTATGCCAACCATTAAGTATTCAAGAATTCTTAATTTATTTGATTTTAGACTTTTGATATCACAGAAAGTACTGGCAGAATTTGGGCATCTATATGTCTGTAGTCAGATCGAATATAACTGAAAAAGTAGGTGATTCCAATTTCCAAAGGGGTTTTCAGAAGAAGGAGGATTTTAAGGCTATGCTACATGGCATTACCTCATGGATATATAATGGCAAACTGAATACAACTGGATATTTTAGTTCTTTTCAAATAGATAACCTTTGTCATATAGATAAAAGAGTCCTGAAACCACAGTGTAGAAAACTGACCTTCTTCAGAGAGGACATATAGCCAGAGATTAAAATGTAATTATGAAAGAATTGCAGTATTTCCTCCATGTCTGGCCAACTTACTAGTTGATTGCAAAACTCAAATAAAATAGATTTGGAAAGTAAGTCCTCAGGGAGTAAATGTTTACATGGCTAATCTTGTTTAAAATAGTCTACTGGAATTCCTGGAGATTCAGAATATTCTCTCCCAAAAATGTCTTGGCATTTTGCATGTAAGTAAGTTCCTTAATGTTGATGTTTCTTATTTTCCTAGTTTTCCTTTTCTATATCAACTACTAAATAGAAAGGAGATCATTCTCAACTAACTTATTGTGGGGAGCCCCCTGCTGTAAGGTCTGTTTACAGCCTCCAACAACATGGAGGATTTCATAACTACCACAGCCCTGCCCCGCCATTTCCTTCTTCTTCTTCCTCTTTGTTTCTTTGTTTTCCCCTTCCTGCCACAACTCTGGTGACCACTGCAATATGCATGTGCAAAGAGCGAAACTCCACAGACCCAGCGCGAACTTTCAGCCAATCCCCTCCTTGTACATCTGCCACCCACAAGACCAGCCTATCACCTATGGACACATTCCCTTCCCTCAGTATAAATTCCCATGTTCTACCCCCAATAAGCGAGGCTTGATCAGAATCCTGTCTTGCCTCCATTCTTTCTTGTCTCCTGCCCCCCACTTCTTCCCACAGGCCCCTGGAATCCGCCCCCACCAGTTCGGGACAACTTATTAATAAACCAGGTTAGGTTTGAGTTAAAATAAGAAATTATGGATTCACATGGATCTAACATCTCCCTGTATAGACACAACTCTCTCTCAGTTTTGGCAACAAATGTTCCATTTTCCTGCACAGCTTCCTCTAGCTAAATATTTTGATGACTAAAGTTAGTTTTGATGTTTAAATGGTATTACTGGGAAGCCGATATGGCTCAGGTGACTGAGGTCCCATCTACCACTTTGGAGATCCAGTGCTTCCTGGAGAATATGGGCCAAGATGGTGAGCTGACACGATGGGTTGGCACAGAGAGTTGATCGGACAAGATGACACAGTGAGATGATGCAACCAAGAGACAGTGAGGAAACACAATGACAGATACAACAAAGCAGGGAGCAGAAGTGGCTCAGGCGATTACCAGCATCCCTCCCACATGGGAGGTCCCCATGTTCAGTTCTGGTGCCTCCTAGAAAGAGAAGACCAGCACACAACAAATGGACACAGCAGATGCAAAAAATGAGGGGGTGGGTGCAAATAAATAAACAAATCTTTTTTTAAAAATGTATTACTATAAAATATGTTTAGGAATGTATTGCTGAAGAATAATGAGGTCTTTATTGGCAATATGTGGGGACATGAATGATGTTAGGTTGTGAATCAATCTTCATAGAAATACTTGAGGTTTCCTACTTTTTAAGTCTAAAAATTATTTTTAAAGTATCTTAATCTTAATTGTGCTACCAAAGTTATAGAATAAAATCAACATTGGGAAAGAGAGACTATAAAATGTCTAGACTACAATAAAGTATTGTGAAAACACATTTTGAAAGTCTATTGAAACATTGTGCTTTTATCCTAGATTTTTTGTGTTTGGAAAACATGATTTTGGAGTTAAGGTAATATTTTTTACTTCCTCTACAATATTTTCATTATTTTATTTTTATTAGAGGATAACTAAAGGCCAATTAGTATGGTATAATTTAATAAAATGTGAGTTTTGTAGAAAAAGATATTCTAAATTTGAATAGAATATTTTGAAATTTGAAATTTTAATTGAAGTTTTTTATTATTCTATTTCACAAGTTAATGAGAAAGATGCTTAATAAAAGGTATTTTTGATATATAAAACATTCTTGAAGCATTAGCCCATACAATAGCAAAGTAAGTAAAGGTACTGGGCATCAGAAATAATTCTGCTTACTACTTCCTACCAATGACCTCTTCAAATCCCAATTTCCCCACTTTACAGAATGCTACCACAATTAGTGCTGCATTAAGGGTATCATGAGGAGGTTGTGTACATAAATGCATGTGTATTGCACCAAAAATGCACAACAAAAAGGCATTAATTTCTAACAAAGCTTAAAGGAGAAATAAGGGAATTTTCCAGATAAAGTAAAAATTTTTTTAACTGTTTGTCTTCATTAACCTTTTCAATGTTCATGTTAAATAAAACTATATAATCCTCCTTAATAATTTTTTGAGAAGTTGTGAGTCAACAAAGCAATCATGCATACCAAACAGGATTCTCAAACATTGTCCAACCAACAACTTAAATTATTGTTTAACATTTGCTACAAATGATGATAGAACATCAGCATAACATTACTGCTACCTATATATCATAGCTTTTATTTGGTATATTTTTCCCACAAACCCTCCTATTATTAATTCCATATATTAGTATTATATATTTATTACAGGTGTGAGAAAATGTTCTTTTATTTGCACTGTTAACCACAGCCCACCATTCATTATGGGGTTCACTGTGTTATACAGTCCCCTGCATTGTACAATGCATTTAAAGTGGACACTGAGTGTCTCTCATTTTCACTACATGGTTGTGCTGTCATCAGCTCAGTCCATTTCAGAATGTTTTCATTACTTCAAAAGGAAAAATCTGATACCCCTTTATACCCTCCATTATTGACCACTAGCAATGGTATTGTACCTCCTTTGCCAATGCTGTAAAATTATTACATTATTTCTGTTAACTGTAGTCTATAAGTTACATTGTCTTTTCCATGTATCTCCATATTAACACCTTGTAAAAGAGGAATATTCTTGTATTTGTACCATTAACCACAATCATCATCCACTCCTGAAATCTCTGTTATACAGTCCCTAGATTATTCTCTAGTTTTCTTTCAATTGACATTAACCTCCCTATTTATGACTACTCTTTTCAACCACAATCACATTTATGAATCAACAGTGTTGAATATACTCAATATAGTGTATTACCATCAATTCTAACCACTTCCCCATATTTATAATCCCACTTATTAAACATTCTACATACATTCAACATCCTCTCCTCCTTCTCAACCCACTTTCTATATCCTAGTAACTTAAACTCCATGAGTTTACTCATTTTATAAAGTATCTATTAGCAAGACCATACAATATTTGTCCTTCTGTGTCTGGCTTATTTCACTCAACATAATTTCCTCAGTATTTATACATTTTGTCATAGGCATTCCAAGTTCAATTCTTACAGCTGAGTAGTATTCCATTGTATGTATATATACCACATTTTGTTTTTCCATGGATATTTGCATTGTTTCCATCTTTTAGCAATTGTGAATAATGCCGCTATGAACATCGGTGGGCAAATGGGTGTTTGTGTCCTTGCTTTCAGTTCTTCTGGATGTATTCTAGTAGCTGGATTACCAGTTCAAATGGCAGTTCTATATTTAGAATCCTGAGGAACCATCTAGCTCTCCTCCAGAGAGGCTGCACTATTTACATTCCCACCAACAGTGAAGGACTACTCCCATTTCTTCATATGCTCTCCAGGAATTGTAGTTTTCTGCCTTTTTAATAAAGGTTATTCTTTAAGGCATATAATGATATCTCATTGCATTGAAGGTACACGGGCTGGGGATTGAACCCAGGACCTCGTATTTGAGAAGCCAGATTTCAACCACTGAGCTACCCTGGCTCCCATCTCATTGCAGTTTTGATCTGGCAATTCCCTAATAGCTAGCAACGTTTAGCATCTTTTCATGTGCCTTTGGCCATCTGTTTTTCTCCTTTGGAAAATTTCCATTCAAGTCTTTTGCCCATTTTTAATTGGGTTGCTTGTCTTTTTATTGTTGAGTTGTATGATTTCTTTATGTAACATGGAGTTCAAACCCTTATCAGATATGTGGTTTCTGGAAATTTTCTCCAATGATTATGCTGTCCTACCTTTCCAAGGAATATTTTCAATGCCAGAGATGACTTAAGGATGTCTATCTGCATAACATTGGCATATTCTCAGGCAAAGTTACTCTAAGAAGTCCGCATCCCTTACTTAGCTAAACAGATCCAGAAAAATATCCAAAATTGAAGATTCCAGGCACAAAGTGAGTGAGAGTGAAAGAGAGTTATCATTATTAATCAAATACTTTTGATTATTAACCAAATTAATAATCTTCATTTGCAAGGTGATAATTCCATCCCATATGACTTCCTAATTCCCAAATGATAAGCCATGAATATACCACAAAGTAGGGGACTGGAGTGTCTTCTTTTCCTGCAGAAACTGAACAAAAGATTTGGATTTTGGTGTTGTCTAGTAAGAAAGCTGACTGGCCACCCAATTGTCCTCAGCAGTGAATTCGAGCAGTCTACAGACACTTCTATTTCCAATACACAATACACACAATACACAAAACACATACAGTGTTCCCAACCAGTCTTGTAGTGCATTACTTATAAATAAGAATGAACAGTTTCAGAAAAACATTTTAGAAAAACCTCCAGAATGGAAAACAAAGACTAAAGCAAATGATTAGGGAAAGGGATCATAGAAGCAACAAAAACACTGTAGAGATAGAATGATAGGTTCAATAAGTTATAATTAATATTTTTAGGGAGATGAGATATTATATTCATAACACAAAATACAAAATGATAGAAAAAGTAACAATCATAAAATAGAAAATAGATCTTATAAATTCAAATAGCATAGTCCAAGTTTACAAGCTAACAGAGACAATGTAAAATTAAGTAAGTAAGTAAGTAAGTAAGAAATAAAAAGCACAGGGAATTCAATAAGAACAATAAGCTGGGAAAATTAATGAATGGTTTTAGGAATGTAAAATCTTACAGCTATTCCAGAGAGAATAAAAAAATTTTGGCCCAGACAGTAATATACAGAAATATTTTATAGATCTGGTATTCATGAATCAACAGATGGAAAGTACACTATAAGTACTTAACACAAGGAATAAAAAAAGACTAGTACCAAATCCCATAATTGTCTAATTTTTCAATTCTACAGATAATATGAAGATTCTAATAGCTTTCAGAAACAAAATCAGTCACATTATAAGAACAGAAAAAAAAAGAATGACGACAGAGTTTTCAATGCATCACAGGATATCTGTAAGACAATGGAGAAACATTTTTTAATAATCCTGAGTAAAAATTTTTGTCAATTATGACTTATATTTCAGTCAGATTTATAATCAAATGCATTGGTACAATAAAGATATTCTTATATATAATGTCACAAAAATGCAACCTCAGGAAGTTCTTTGAGAATATATTCCTCCATATATGAGTAAATAAAGACTGAGGAAGAGAGAGAAAGACAAGCTCTAAGACACACAAAATCGATCTTAAGTGATAAGAAAAGGAAATTTGAGTGTGACAAATAAAAGTCCCTGGAGGACAGCTGATCTAGAGAACAAAACATTTATATGAAGGACACTTGACAGCTCAAGAAGTGGTTGTAAAATTAACAGGTGTCTTTTGTACTTTAAAGCTCATAGTCTATCAGTTAACATATCCCTAGGAAAGAATGGGATGAGTTAGCAAGAAGAGAATAGAAAATAAAAGAAACAAAAGGGAAAAAAAGTGTTTACTAACTCCAGTAAAATAAAAAGTTGATTAAGAAAATAAATATACTCATATTAAACTATCTTGGCTCTGTATTAAATAATATATATAGTTATAATAATCAAAATATTGAACATGAATTAAACAGAATTAAAGATTTTTTTTTTAGATAGATGGATGAAGGAAAGGTGGGAGTTTGAAAGTAAGCTAAAATCTTCATCCTTTATAAGGGAAGTAAATTTTCAAAAGTAAAGTTTTAGGAGCGATAAGAATATTCATTATTATTTTTTCAATATATCTTGATAGATTTGCACACACATGCGTACATTTCTGAATGTTGATAATGGTTGGCTCTGGAAAAGAGAAAGAATTGAGGAAAGGATATAAAAGGGACTCCTGTTATTGTTCATAATGATGTTATAAGGCTTTTAGCACTTTAACAAGTTTGAACAATTTACATCATAATTTGACACAAGAAAATTAAGAATGATTTCATGTTTCCCAAACATATATTGAAGTAGATAATTTAAGTAAACCATGTGCTCTTTGGAAATCACAGCAGTAAATATCTTTTTTTTATTAATATTCAAGATGCCATCAACATTTTATTTTCCATTCATTATCTCAGCAAATTATTGTCCCAGTTTAATATTCCTCGGGCATTGCTGTGCATTAGGGCCTCTTCTCTCCACTACTAGTTGCTAAATTCTCTTGGAATATAAACTGATTGTAATATTAATGTTAACAAAATATAATTAAGAAGTTGATCCTGGAGCACTATCATCAACCTTTTGCAGAAGAACCCATAATTTTATGGGTGTTTACAAAATAAGGTTTAAAAGTAGATGTATTTTAATTCATTTCATTTCTACTGGAGTTATTTTTAATGATTTATTGTTTTTTTCCATGATAGCTGCCAAGATCCACAAATAATTCTACATTAAAATATTAAAAATACTGCAGCAAAAACAAATTTAAACACAAAGAATGAGTACAAATAAAAAATATAATTAAGAAAACAGTGGATTAATTTCTTTTTAACATATTTATGGGTTGAAAATGTGACAGTTTGAGGTTATTTTTGGGAATCCCAAAAAGAAAAAGATTATATGTAAACTAATCTATTCTTCTGGATATGATACCCTTTGATTGCTTTAGCTTCAGCTGAGCTGTCTTTCGTTTAATTACCTGTTAAGATTAAGGCTTTGATTCCACCACATCAGGAAGGTGTGATTCAAGTTGAGTCCCGACCCCTTTGATGGGCTGATATTAAGGGACACTCACTCAAGAAGACACACAGAGGAATTTGTTTATCCTGCCATGTAGCCAAAAGGAGAAGCCTCAAACAGCTACAGCCCTGGGAGAGGATGGACCATTTGCCTGATACCTTATAGGTGACCTTGGGAAGAGAGCTGAGACTGATATAGGAAGCCCAGAGGGGAAGGCTAAAATCCAGCAGAGATTGGGGGCCATCTTGTTTCAGCACGTGACAGCTGATTTTGTGAGAAAGAACCTCTAATGGTACCTTGAGTTGAATTTTTCATGGCTTTGGTACTATAAGGTTTTATCCCAAATAAATAGCCTTTATAAAAGCCAACAGATTTTTGGTACTCTGCGTGGGAACCTCTTTGGCAGACTAATACAGAAAATAATACATATCAGTCCCAAAAGCTTTTTTTTTCTCAAAAAGGTATGAAATAGCTAGTAAACATCACTGATGAGAAAAAATTTTAACTGGAAAAAAATTTATAATATTTAGAAATTATTGAACTAAGTATCTAATGAGCTTTAATGTATTCAAAGCTCTCACAACTCTAAGGAACCATAATTTAGGTCATTTGATACACATGCTACCAAGAAATATTATATGATGGCTCCCAATGAACTACATATGTGTTTGAAAAATTATTTCTTTGTATTATCAAATCTATCTTCCTTTTTCTTCCCTCTCTTCCCCCTCCCACATTTCCTTCATCTCTTTTCCCTCCTTCCCTCCCCCCTCCCTTCCTTCCTCTCTCCTTCTCTCCCTCCCTCCCTTTCCTTTCTTTCTCCCTTTCTTCCACAAACAAAAGTCCTAATATTTAATAAGCATTAAACTAGATGCTTAAGAATACACAGATCGGGAAGCGGACTTGGCCCAGTGGTTAGGGCATCCGTTTATCACATGGAAGGTCCACAATTCAAACTCCAGGCCTCCTTGACCCATGTAGAGCTGGCCCATGTGCAGTGCTGATGCTCGCAAGGAGTGCTGTGCCACGATGGGGTGCCCCCCGTGTAGGGGCGCCCCACGTGCAAGGAGTGTGCCCCATAAGGAAAGCTGCCCAGCATGAAAGAAAGTGGAGCCTGCACAGGAATAGCGCTGCACACACGGAGAGCTGTTACGACAAGATGACCCAACAAAAAGAAACACAGATTCCCGTGCTGCTGACAACAACAGAAGCGGACAAAGAAGAACATGCAGCAAATAGACACAGAGAACAGACAACTGGGGTTGGGGGAAGGGGAAATAAATAAATAAAATTTAAAAATCTTAAAAAAAAAAAAAGAATACACAGATTGGGCACATTACACATTATGGCCCAAATTCTATTTAAAGAGTAACTTAAATAACACATTTTACAAAGTATAATTGTTATAAATATTTGAGGTTAGAAACATTGTACTGTTTCCAAACATATCTAAGTGTCCAAAACAGGGTTCTCACATTCGTTTTCCATAGGGTCAGACTGTAGATATTGAAGCTTTGTTGGCCATACAATCTTTGTGGAAACCTCAAAAGCAGCCCTCAACAATAGAAAGCCAAATGGGTAAGGCTGTGTCGCCAGCCATATTTTGCTGAACCCTGATCTGGAGCAATATTCTTTGCTTATTTTAGGTAATGAACAGATGTGTGTGACTGACACAGGTCTCTATTCTGCACATACTGTCATGGTACTACTACTTTTACTACTTTATATAGGTTATGTAAATATGTAACCACCAAAATTATTACTTTGTTATTTTTGGAGGGGGTGGATTCTGGGACCCCACACACATCTGACTATCTTTCACTTCACTGGCTTCTCTGTTAGCCATATGTTCCACAACAACATATTGTGGAATTTATATTATATGCAAAGCTGAAGGAGTTATACTGTATGAGAAGTGGTATATTATAGCAGGACAGTAAACCATGACAAGCTAAAGACAAGCCAAACTCTAGGGCAATGACTGTATAAAGGAAATAAAGAGGTATGATTAAGAAACAAATACAAGATAAAAACGAATTGCAAAATAATGTGTACAATTTAATTAGTAAGCAGGGTGAATAGAAGAAAAGGAAACCAAAGAAGAAAAGGAAACCAAAAAAAAAAAAGAAACAAATAGAAAGATGCTATATTCAAACCAAGCCATATCAATATTCATATTAAATGCAAATGATCAGAACATTGAAAGGCAGACATTGTTAGACTGAATAAATATGTAAGCTCTATGTTCAGCCTATAAGAAATCCACTTTAAATATAAAGCCAAGTATGTCAAAATTAAAAGAATGGAAACAGAAGTACAAGCCAACAATAATCAAAAGAAAGTTGGATTAGCTATTTTAATATATGTGAATGTAGAATTTGAAACTAATAATATTACCAGGAATAAAAACAGTAATTTCATAATGTTTAGTCAAACAATGGAACATCACTAATCAAGTCAATACATATGCTTGATGAAATATTCCATTTTAAATTTTCTAATTTTTCTGATAATTACTTTCCTGAAAGTTGGAATATTTTGATGAAGCTTAGAACGGTAATGCCAATGTACAGTATATTATATTTCAGCATAGTTATGTCATTTCATAATAAATACAAAACTACCATAAAATTCATTAACAAAGTAATCTATAGTTCACTGTGTCTTAACAGTGCAATATTTTTTTGTTCTTATATGATGGGAATACTCTAGTAACAAAAATAAAATAAAATTTTGCAGTAAAATGATACATGTGGCACTCAAAACATTGCCATGCTATAATTGCACCACTGTAATTTATCATGGCCTAGCAAAAAGGCAAAGTGATAAAAGTGCCATATATTGTCTCTGTCACATCCATACAACTCTACCATTGTGGTATTATGTATATAAATAAATGTGTTCCAATGATTGTGCTCCAGTAAAATTTGTTCATGGATACTAAAAGTTGAATTTCACATAGGTAGTAAGTATCAAAAAATAAATTCTTCTTTTGATTTTTTTGCAACAATTTGAAAACTTTAAATAAAAATATTATTTCTTAAATCCTTAGAAAAATAGATGGCAGACCATTCTAAAGTATCAGGATAGCTTGATAGTGAAGCTTCTTTCTAAGAATTCAACCTAGAGGTTTTCTTTCTTGAGTGCCTTCTTACGCAACTCCTTTGAAGAAATCCCTCACCCATTGCATTTCTTCACATAGATTTTTTCTTTTCCTTCACTTTCCTCTAGATAAAATAACCCTCCAAAGATTTGGGGAGAGCTAGAGAAAGCATTTCTTCTGTAACCTAAAGTGGAGTAGTTGTTTATTTTCTTAACTTTATTTCTCTTTAAGTAGAGCACAAGCTGATAATTAAAGTGCTCACAATTTAATTTGGAAGGTGCAAGGCCAAAATAGTGAAAGTAATTTCAAAGTAAATGGATCAACAATAAAATAAAATAAAAAATAAAGGTGAATGGAACTGAAGCAAGGAAATATGTGAAGCAGTATCATATATTGTGTTACTACTCTGTCCACCTGCATAGTGACTCAGCCAATTGTTTTGCAAACATATATGGTTTGGAAGAGTTGCCAAGAGAAACTACACTATTGAGTGGATGTCAGAAAATAAGGAGAAAGCATTTTCTTCTTAGCTTTCTCTCATCTCCTCTTACCTTTGCTTACGGTGTACTCCAAGTGTTATCTAACTCCTATGTTCTTTCATATTGGATACCTGTGGAATATGATCCCCAGAGCTAAAGAATGTGTGCATGATTGAAGTCCAGAGTGAAGGGACAACTCCACATGTGTGAGTTGCAAGCCAAGGGAAAGAAGAAAGACTGAAGTTGGGAGAAGCTGAGAAGGCACAAAATGTTTGTTCATAATATGTTTCCCAATCTTAGTTTTCCTTTCCCACCTTCTTTCCTAAGCTGAAATCCCCTCCCTATGTGGGGGAAAATGGATTTCATTGTATATAACGTATTAAACAAGTCTTCTTGCTGGGATTATTGTTCTTAACACACTTGCACCTCTCACAACAGAAGCTTACCTCTAAATGCAAGATGAATGGTAAACCAAATAAAGTTTTGACTAAGGAAAGACAATAATGTATTTAGGAACATAAAAATTAAAATTATAATGTCACTTTTTATTCCATCTGAAGGAACTCAGTTTCATTGTTGTTGTTGTTCAACATAATGAGGCCATTTTTCCTCTTCACTTTCCATCCTATATTTTAAGTTGATATGGGAAAAAAATTGATTCTGCCCTGAAATGGATTATTTTCTTCTGAACAAATCATTTAACTATTTGATATTCTCTCATATTGAGAGGTTATTGGACCACGATTTATATTTTGTAAACAAGGTGGTTAATGTAAATAAAATCCATCAGTATATCGGTGTTTGACAAGACATTTAATTTTTCCTCTCTGTAAAAGTTTTGGTGTTGGCAGGGTTTCTGCACAGTAAATATCAGGTTTCTGCACAGTAAATGTCAAAGATAAAATAATATATATTCTTCTTTTGATTTTCAGCCAAACAGTTTCAAAGGAGTGACATTTCTCTTTTATTTAATTATTTGGTTAGTTTTGGTTCTAAGGGCTAAAGTTTAAAACAAATATGAGATAAAAGTGAATAGGCAGACCAAGTATTTTGTATACACAATAGTAAAGCAAGCATAAAGTAATGTAAAAGGACAGGTTAAACATGGAATATATTAATTCTGTTTAGTTGAATAATCCCTAAATGTGGTATATTAAACTTTTTCATGTAAACATTATATTCTTTATGACAGTTTAAAACTCCCCAAAGAAAAGATTGTAGTTTGAACTGAGAGATGAGTTTAATGAAATTAAATAGACTGTATGTGTTATATTCTTTCAATATTTCCACATAATTCCTATTGACAAAGACTGATTTTCTTAGGATCTTGAATATGAAATAGGTGAAAGAATATTTCCTTTCTCAAATTTTGTCAAGCATTTGATAACTCAACTCTGATTTCCTATTCAAAGCAGTTATAGAGTTTGACTCATTCTTATAAAAACAATCTTAAAGTGGTTTTTAAAAATCTTTTATATAATTGAAGGAACTCCTGATAAGCTTCTTTATGACTCTGTCCTAATCATGTGTCTAAAGTGCCAAGCATTTGATTCACTTCAAATGGTGCTATATAAACCAGGCATTCATGTTCAAATAGTCTCAATTTCTTGAATATACTGTTAATAATAAAGTGGTGACATGACTATGTCTCTAAATGTTTTTCAATAAGGAAATGCACTACCCTTTACAAGAAAGAACACAAATAAAAAGAAATGTAGTACAGCATGAAGCTATGCACTTCGGGAAATGCTTGAGTTCTCACAGTAAGCAAATGCTTTGAAAAATTCGTTTAAGAGAAATTGAACACCTCTTTTTTTTGCTTCCCATTTTATTGTATCAAGTTATCTAAGATGTAAAACTGCCTGATCTCTACTACTTTCTCTCAATTCTTTATACTATCAGGTATAAAACTTTCAATACCACTTTCTAAATATCATTAAAACCCATCTACTTCTCTTCAAACCTACCACTCAGATTCTCATGATTTCTCTCACCTAGACTTCTCCGACAGTTTCTTTACCTCATTTTCTTGCTATTAGTATTGACCACGAAATTGCACACACTGTATTGCAGCCTCCAGCAGCCATTCTTAAATTTTCTGGCCTCAAGACATCTTAAGGTGATTAAAATTCATTGATTATCCCAGTGTTTTGTTTATTTTGGGTTATATGTTATCAATATTTACAGTATGTCTTAATCTTGCCAGGATATTATCACAAATACCACAAACTGGTTTTGACTTAAACAACAGGAATTTAGTTGCTTATGGTAGTTATATTTTATATACATCTACAAATCAAAATACAAAGAGATTATACAAAAATTTAATTGCATTGTATATCATTTCAGAAGCCTGATTATCATATTTCTAATATTTATTAATTATATGCTATGCATATACCTTTTTTGATCATTAAAATGAGGTTGCAAGATTAATTCTCCAGTTCCTTTTAAATTATACATTTAGAGAAAACATGAGATGTCTGAAGTCTTCCTTACGCTGTTTTCATAGGCAAGAGTTTCAACCCTGTTACCTTGCAAAAAATACCTTTTTTTTGGTTATTCCTTGCCATTCTGAGTCTCTAAGAAATATGTTAAAAAAAATGGAGGAGGCAACTTTGGTATATGAAATAAATATTCAGGAATAATTCAAAGTATTTCTATTAACTCATAGAATATACCTAAGCGCAATAAAGAGCAGGTTTGGAGGAGAACTACCTGCTATTAATAGCTGATACTCTGATGTAACCTAATCTCTATGAGTCAGCCAATATCTAACTGGTAAAAGAATAATGCTCTTTCCTATTACTAACTCCTTCAAATCGATTGAAGATATGCATTACATTAAGCAATAGAAACCTGTGGGTCATTTTATATTAAAAAGGTAACATACCATAGGCATATAAGTTTGCTTTGTTGTATTAATCCCATGGAAAACATTTTCTCTGGCAACAGAGTTCACTAGAATACAGTGATTTTATTTTTCTCCAGGGATTACAGTAAATGCCTAAGAAGAAGCAATTTGCTAAGTTGTTCCTTGGGGCATTGTAATTCACCACACATGGGTGAACATTTTGCTTTGGGAAGGTAGTTACTCACGGCAAGATCAAATCTATCCAGCTCTTTTTTGCACTGACAACAGTAACTTGTATAAGAATAACAACCACATTGAGGAGCCCACCTTTCATTCCTGGCAGTTGGGTAGACCCTTAAAATTTTCAATCTGCTTTTCAGCTACTTCCCAATTTATTTTCTTTGTGTAAGAGTGTAACCTTAACAATGTTACACTAGGTGATACAGAATCGCTAAGGGTTTTGTGTACAAGTGTGTGATTTCCACCTCTTCAATAAAGCTTTCTCTTGACTCCACAAGGCTACACTGGTCTCATTTTTATGCTCAGTCTGAAGGCGTTAGTAGTGTCTATTATTCAAGACCTGTTTAATTAAGTACTGATTTATGTTGTTTTTGTTAATTGATCAAGATGCTTTGCAACTTTCAACTGCTGTTTCACTTCAGAACATTAAAAGATGGGAATTAGTCCTTTTCTCATATCAAGAAGGTAAGGTTAATAAAGATTAGCATTCTCAAGGTCATACCTGAAAAGGCAATCTCATCTTGTTTAATCCTTATAAAAACAAACAAATCTTTATGCTAGGTTTAATGAGATTTAATATATAAATTAAATGCTTTAAACTGTAAAAGACAATAGGAAATCAAGAATCTCCAACCATCTTCACTTTACTAGGGTTTCCAGAGTGAGAATAGATTGAATATCCAGAAACTGCTACTAGAAGTTCCTCCTCTTCCTTCCTTTATGCCATCCTAGTGTCTAACATATTTCTGCATACCTTATCATTAGTGTTCACACAAAAACCGTGTAAAAAGTTTATTGTGAATGCTTTAAGGGATTTGTAATGATTATTTTGACTTTGTAGTATATTCAGTATAAGTATTGACCTTTTATGTTTTAAAGATTTATTTTATTTATTTATTCCCATCCCCTTGTTTGCACTCACTGTCTGCTCTCTGGGTCCATTTGCTGTGTGTTCTCTGTATCTTCTTGTTTTCTCTTTAGGAGGCACCAGGAACCAAACCTGGGACCTCCCATGTGCAAGAGAGGCACTCAATCACTTGAGTGACTTCAGCTCCCTACTTTGTTGTGTCTTTCATTGTTTTTCCTCTTTGTGTCTCCTTGTTGCATCAACTTGTTGCATCATGTTGCCATACCTGCCTGTCATGCCAGCTTACTGTCTTGCTGGTCTTCTCTAGGAGGCACCAGGAACTGAACCCAGTACCTCCCATGTGGTAAGTGGGAGTTCAATCTCTTGAGCCACATCCAGTTCCCAGGTATTGACCTTAAGAACACACTCCTCACTTAGAATGTAACTCAATTATTCTACATACCCATGTACTCTCTTAATATCCTATGCTTCATTTTTTTCTTGGAACATTTATCACACATTTATTTTAAGATCCTTAAAATAGGGGCAATATCTTTTATTTCCATAGTAACAACTCCATTTTTTAGTTCAATAACTATGGCATAATTGGAAGATTAAATTAAAGTATACACATCTTAATAGGGATATTTTCTCACTTCAGAAGCAAATTGTCATTCTTTAGTTACATACACAAAAAAATCCAGAATAATTGCTTACACTGATTGACATTTTCACTGTTTCTCTTATCTGTTCTTTTGCCTTAATTTCATCAAATGATAACCACTAGGGGAAAAAGTATATTTGGAAGAAAGGTGTTCATGTGAATTTATGAAAAAGATAATTTGCTCACTATTAAAATATATTAATCCATATGAAAAATGGCAAAGAAAAAGAAATACCTTTTTAAGCTAGTTCTTTGAGAAATGCAGTAGGCCTAAATAAGATTTTAATATTCCATGATGAGATGCACATTGTTATAAGTCCTTGTACTGAAACAATTTTTGTATATTGTCAGGTCACAAAAGATGCTTGAGGATTTAAATAATTATCCATTTTGACATAAGATATTGCCCATTGCCTTGAATCAAAGATGGATGTGACTTTAATTTATCTTTTCATTGGCAAGGAAAAATATTGTCTTTATCAAACTGATTAACTTTAATACAGTCACCAGAGATCAAAAGGTCTGATATGAATTATTTTCAATACATGAAGAGCTACTAATCTTTGAGTATTTTATACCAAAGAGTTTTCTGGCATTACAGACATTTTACTTTTATAAATAGAAATGCTTTTTATGCTATTGAATCTCATTAATTCTTTGTTTTGGATTTCAGTAGTCATTGAATCAATGTTAGTTCTGCAATTTATATATAAATCTTCTTTTGGGATAAGAATTTTAGAAATTTGGGCAGGGATTAGACGGTTATATAGCTGCACCATTACTAAAGTCATCTTGTGGTATTCAGCAGGAAGAATTGTTGGTCTCCATTTACAAGATAGTTTTCTCACATGCAAGTAATCATAGTAGGGTACCTACAAAGCTAGTTTCAGAGAGGACTGTGGAAGACAGCATGCATATGTGGTTTCTTCATGGATGTCCCAGGAAATTAGACTTCTTATATTGAATGGTGGCTTGAAGATGTACATACTCCCAAAAAACACATTCTTAAATTTAATTCATTACCATTATAAGTAGGGCCCTTGGATTCTTTCACTTTAGTTAAGGAAATGTGTCAGGATGGGTCTTAATCCTGTTACTAGAGTCCTTTTTAAGTGGAATGAAATTCAGACAGACATAGAAAAAATCACAGGAGGCAAGAAGTTGAACCCAGAAGAGAAGGGAGAGACCAGGAGATGCTGCCATGTGCCTTGCCACCTGACAAGCTCAGGACCCCAACCAGGATCACTGGTAGCCAGCAACAGAAAACAGTCTTCAGAGAGAAAGCATCACCATGATGATGCCTTGCTGTGAACACTTTTTTTTAGCATCAAAATCATAATAAATTCCCTTTGCTTAAGGGGACCCATTTCATATTATTTGCTTGAACAGCCTAGGAGACTAAAACACATGGCATCTGTTTTTTTCCCAGAATGTGTGTTCCAAGAGGCCTAAAATGAAACTGCAATACTTTTAAAAACTGAGTATTGGAAATTTCAGACTATTACTTCCACTGCATTATTTGTGCAGCAGATTATTAACCAAAGGGTGTTATATTAGACTCTACATCTTAGCTGGAGTTACAGCAAGCGATTTGTGTCCTTATTAAATATAACACAGTTCTCCCTATGTTCTTATGTTATTTACATTCCCCATACATTTAGAATATGCTATTTTTTTTCCCTAAAACCACCTGAATTTTTTTCCATTATTGAATTGTCTTTTAATCTAGGATCTTAATATCTTAATTGGGTTCAGCTGCTGATGAGTCACCTTTTGATTATCCTTGGACCAGCCCCAAGAACCTGAACCAATTTCTCAAATGGAGTTCTTTTCAGTATGGACACTTCTTAACCAAAGAGTTGAGTTATCTGCTCCCAATAAATCCAGCATTCAGTCCTGATGCAGGGAAAGTAACTATGATAAACTTTTCCATTGCAGAAGTTTCAGGCAGAAGGATGGAGGGTATGTAGCAGTCATTGTTCCATAACAACTCTGAAATCAATTCAAGCATATGTTGCTAGTTTCATGATAAGGGCCCATTTTTCCTCCCTGGGATGATTCTTCATGGAATATGGATCCACCTTTTAGGATATTTTTTCTGTCCTCTGATTCACACTACATTTCCATAAGCTCATATTTATAGTTCAGTGGCTTTTCATCCTTTGCTTACAATAGAAATGTGGGTGCCTCAACCCCTCTCTTCATTTTGTACCATCTCTATTCCTTTGATTCCAGGATGACAGTAATTTTGCTAGTACAATCTCTAAAAACTTGCTGAGTATGCTATGAATCTTACTAGGGAATAATCCATAAGACAAAATACAAGAATTTAAATCTCTTCCAGATAGGCCCTTGTCCACAATGGTCCCTGTATATATATAAGGCTACTACGGGGTTATACCATTATGCTTCTTAGAAGCCCTATTTTATTTTTAACAATGAAGAACAATAATCCATCCTCCAAAATCTTTATAATTTATAATTTAAGATATTTCTGCTATTATAAAATGATTTTACAGCCTCATTTTCATTTTTGTCTTTATCTTGAAGCCATTTTTTCACTGTGATTCCTCTATTTTGCTATTCCTTCATGTTTATCAAGGCAACCAGAAGAAGCCAGTTGGCATTTTCTACATTCTGCCTGAAATCTCCTAATCAGTTGCAAAAATTCATTAGTAATTCTTTCTATTTTTCCAAATTATCTCAGTAAAAACATTGACAAAATGCCTGCAGCTACATCAAAATGGTCCCCTTCTTCCAAATAACATTTTTCTAACTGACCTTCAACCCTCAACCAAAATCTTCACATCCTTCCAGCTCTCACCAGCAGTCTCCTCAAGACCCTTCTAGCTTTCACTTGCTACCTTTTCCAAAAGTAAATGTGTTTTGTTATGGTAGCATACCACTTTTAGTTACCAAATTCTGTTTTCAGATTATCTATAGCTGCATAGCAAATTTTGCAGCACAAAATTTAGTGTCTTAAAACATCAACTATTTTTTTATATTTCACAATTCTGTGGGTTGGTGATTCAGACAGGTTTCAGATGACAATTCCTTTGCTCCACATGGCATCAATTGAGTTAAACTGGTAGTATTCTGTGGGAAAATGGTCTTTTTGGCATCTTGGTGGGAAAGTCTGGAAAGTTGATTTCAGCTGAGTGTAATATATCAGAGCACCAAATTATGGACTCTCTAGCATAGCAGTCTCATTACTCAAACCTCTTGTTTAGAAACTAGCTTTTACCAAGTTGGACATTTCCAGAGACTTAGGCAGAGGCTAAGAAACTTCTTATGATATAACTTTGACAGAGGTAAAGCATCATTAATGCTGCATGCTACTGATCAAAATTCATTAAAGTCAGCCCAGATTCAAGGGGAAGGGAAATAGATTTAACTTCTAATAAAAAGAGCAAATAAGTTGTAGCCATTGTTAACAGGCCATGACTTACAATTATTTACTCTCCTCTTCAAAATCCTTCTTTTCTAGTCCCTCAAAACTTAGCTCTTAAAACATTCTATTTCAGTTTGCTAAAAGGCTGCTGGGAACAATATGCTGGAAAATGTGTTGGCTTATGAGAATTTAATAGATTAAAAACATCAAGGCACCATCAGAGATGCTGTCCCACCGATGTCAGCTGCTGGCGATCCTGGACTCCTTCCATGTGGCAAAGCACATGGAGGCATCTGCTTCTCTTCTGGGGCTCATTGTTTCAGCTTCTGGCTGCTCTGTCTGTAGCTCCCTCTTCCCCAGGTTCCTCTCTGAACTCTTGAGTTCCTCTCTCAGTCTTTGTGGCTTTTTCTCCCTGTGTCTTTGCTTCAGTTTTCTGTTTCTGAATGGCTCTAGCAAGAGGAGCAGACCCGTCCTGGGTCACGCCTCCCTGAAGCTATCCAAGCAGATTCCCACACCCACGGGAGTGGGTTATCTTTAAGAACTTGATCTTTTCTGGGATCCACAAAAAGCTTCAAAACAAATTTTAGATGCCCTTGATTTAATACTGTGCTATCCAGACTAATCCTAATAAACCACAGTTTTGACCATTTCACCAACCTTTACTGGATCTATTTCTTTCATCAAAATTAGTCCTATTTTGTAGGTTCTCTCTTATTTGATCCCAACCAAATTTTGATGTCTCATTTCCCCTTACATCCATGTTACTTTCTAACCAAAGTAAATATATTATCCACACATCTCCACTTATAAATTATTTCTATTTTTTCTTCTTCTTAAAATTTCCCTATGTGCCTTTGCAACCTAAAGCCTTGTCTGATATCTCCAACTAGAATATTTTTCCCATTTTATTTTATATGTATGTTTCTTACATATCCCTTGTATAATAGTTGTTTATATATGGTGTTTCACCTTGTTTACTAGACTGAAATCTCATTAAGAAAAATTGTTTATCTTAATTACTGTTTATATACAACTCTAGAAGCATCACTGTAAGTAGTAGCAGCTCAAATTTTTAAAAATACATTAATTAATATCTACGTAGTAACAATGAATATCATTTGAATTAGTATTAACTGTATATTCAAATATGATCTTTGGAATGAATAAATGCTCAGAAAAGCAAATACTTAATAAAAATATTAGGATTTTTAAATGCAACAATTTCCTGGATACAATAAACTCCAATTAAAGCAAATCCTTGTTTTCATATATTGTATACACCACAATTGAGGTTTGTAAATAACAAGCTTGCATTTATTTCACTTTGGCATTTTGATACATACTGGGTTTTAAAGTACTTAATTTTTGTAATAAGAAGTACTTAGCTCTGACATCCAGACACTATAGTCAGGCAGACAGCTCAGGAGTTTGGTGCCCTGTCAGGAGGCCCTACTATAGAATTTATGCTCCCCCATGTGACAGAATTGCACTCAGTTATGGTTTCCCTACACATGGCTCTTCTGCCCCTTCTATTTGAATCTGTAGTTAGTACTATACTTGATAGGTGTATGTCCAAGAGAGTTAAATGTTTGGGCTTTCCATGTACCAGCTGGGCCCTGAAACTCAACAGCATTGTAACACCCACTCTCTAATTCATCGAACCTACCCAGGACCACTAATAAGGAGATGATGATGGTCAGCAACCATCCAAGGAACAGACAGAGTCTAAACTGCAAGCAAGATAGTCCCATCCATCTGCCCCATGGGATCAAATCCCCTCTCAATTAGAAGCAGAGTGGGCATCACTATTCCAAAACCTCAGGATTGGGGAATGAACCATGGACTAGAGTAGACTTATTGTTATTCTACCATTGACTTATTGTTATTCTAACAATGGAAGAACTTTTATCATTGATGTGGAGGGAGTGGCCACCAGAGGTTGTGAGAGGAGGAAGAGAGAAAATGGGTGTAATATAGGGGTATTTGGGGAACATTGGAATTGTCCTGAATGACGTTGCAATGACAGATACAGGCCATTATAAATCTTGTCATAACTTACCAAATTGTGTATAAAAGAGTTTAAACAATAATGTAAACCAAAATCCACACTTAATGGCAATGCTTCAACACGTGTTCATCAATTGTAACAAATGTACCACACTAATTAAGGATGTTGTTAATGTGGAAACTCTGGGATAGTTAGGGAGTGGGGCATATGGGAATGCCCTACATATTTTATGTAACATTTATGTAATCTAAGTATCCTCTTTTAAAAAAATGTAAAAAGCATACAAAAAAAATTTATTTAGTGCTTCTTTCAAAGAGATAAAAATGCTAAATGCTTGCAATCACGTGTCTTATTTTTTGAGTAAAATTCATATCTTAGTTCACCATCTTGCTAAGACAAATACCAAGCAGGAGGTTGGCTTAAACAATGGGAATTTCTTAATTCAAGGTATTGAGACAAGGAGAAATCCAAAATAGAGGTATATCTAAGGCAATGCTTTCTCCCTAAAGCCTGAGTGTTGGCTGCCAGAGATTTCTGGAGTATCTTGACTTGTATCCCTGCCCCATATCACGTGATCACATGACAAAATCTTCTCTTTTTTTCTTCCTGGTTCTGTTGACTTCTGGCTTCTTGTTCCTTCCTGTGGCTTCTCAAATTATGTCTGCATTTCTGCCTGTAAAGAACACTAGTAATCTGTATTAAGACCCAACCATATTCAGTCAGACCACATCTTAACTAAAAATAATATCATCAAGAGATCCTATTTACAATGTGTTCACATCCATAGGAATGCAGATTAGAGTAAGAACATGCCTAGATTGGAGTACATCATTCAATCTACCACAATTAATATGTTTCTCTACTACTTAAATATTACTTTATCTTGTTAGAGCATTTAAGTTATAAAATAACACTGCAAAAGTTATCACCAGCTAATATCATTTACCAGAACTATAGATTAAAATACGCATATATGAGGATTATATAATTTTGTGCATGCATTACTTATTCATATACTTGAGATAAGTTTATGCTTTGTGTTTTGGCAGAGAACATTAGGACATATTGCTGTGAAATGATATGATAATCGGCATTTTATAGGTTGATAGCACTTTGTTAATAGTTCACATTCTACAAATAATCATGAATATGATTCTCAAAAAAGAATAACATAATTAAAATTCCTCATGTAGAAAATGGATGGATTGCAATATGTGATAATTAGTGTCCCTTTCATTTTATAATTAAATTTACTTAAGATTCTGCCCAACAGAAATAAACTGAACTTTGATATTTTACCTCCATCTTTCATTCTTAACTCTTCACCATAGCATCATTTGTCATGTTAGGAAAATTAGCAAAACCAAATATTAACGTAAGATATTGAAAGGCCTTTTCTTCTTTTCATCATCATTACAGTTCCCTTATAAATTAAAATATGATTAAATAAACTGTCTCCCCTCTATATTTGAAGAGTAATACACAAAAATACCATTTAAATAACTGATAATTAGTGTAAAAATGTACTCACATACACAAAAAATTCATAGTAATAGAAAATGCATTGATTTAACCCATATTCTTCAATTGTTTCATTAATTATTTCAACAAATGATAACTGAATAACTTATATTGTAGTAGTTTGTAATGGGGACTTTTGAGAGAATTACATTACGTCAACCAGCATTACATCAAAAGCAGCTGATGGAGTGGAACTAGCAACCCTGTTTCACATTAATCTAAACAGGGATTGAGCTAATTCAAAGCTGGGCTCTAGTTTTTGTGAGGGCCAATTAAGTTCTGTTTCACTTCTACTTTTTGGATATAAAACAGTTAGTTATGAAGGGTTTCACCATATTCTCTATTCTTTGTAGATCTTTTACACTAATTTTTTTTTAAGAATTATTTATTTATTTATTTCTCTCCCCTCCTGCCCCCCTGCCCCAGTTGTCTCTTCTCTGTGTCTATTTGCTGTGTCGTCTTCTTTGCCCGCTTCTTTTGTTGGGAATTTGTGTTTCTTTTTGTTGCATCATCTTACTGTGTCAGGTCTCCGTGTGTGCAGCACCATTCCTGGGCAGGCTGAACTTTCTTTCGCGCTGGGCAGCTCTCCTTATGGGGCACACTCCTTCACGTGGGGCTCACCTATGCAGGGGACACCCCTGCGTGGCACAGCACTCCTTGCGCACATCAGCACTGTGCGTGGGCCAGCTCCACATGGGTCAGGGAGGCCTGAGGTTTGAACCGCAGACCTCCCATGTGGTAGACAGACACCCTAACCACTGGGTCAAGTCTGCTTCCCTTACTCTAATTTTTATTCCCCTTGCTTGAGAGACTGTTAAAATCTCTGTTCATTTTCTCAGACACCTTTGAGGGAGTCAGTTTTCATCTCTTCGGAAAAAGTTGCTCCAAGTGCTGAATTTGGCTTCCTGGATTTTCTTCTACATCTTAGTTCTATTAAAATTCTTCTCTTGTCTTCGTGCTCTGAAGTTTTCAATTACTTCTTTAAAAATTTTGTTCAGCTTCTTCAGTTGTTTTCAGTGAGATTATCAGTCCAAAAGACCTAATCTGCATTAATGGATGATTATAATTACTCTAAATATTTTGCAGAAGGAAAACAATGTCATTCTTGTGTTCTGGCCTAAAATAAATTGTCTATGAAATGTAAATAGATAAAAGGAAAAATGGAAACTTTAAAAATAAAAAATTAAATTTCTCTCTATAATTATAGCAGGGTTCTTTTGTACTGACATGGAGTTGTAAAGGAGGTATTAACTTTGTAAAAATAAAAGGGAGGAATATTCCCTAAAATTTTAAAAATTTATGCTTAGAAGCTAAGCATGGCATTTGCAAGCATGATATATAATGAGAGAGATAGTTTTCCATCTTTTTATCCTACTAAAAATAGGTCTACAATTACACAGATGGCTCTTTCTTTTAGGAAGTGTTTAGTTGTCATTCATATTACATTTGATACATTTTGGAATGAATTGAATATGATTTGCCTCCATATGTCTGGCAGATTAAGCCCATTTATAAACATTGGTCACACCCATTTCAATCTGGTTCCACTGATAGTAAGCCCCCAAAGATAAATGAATCATCCATAAGTGCATCAGATGACGGTAATGATATACTTTAGTTATAATTTCCCTGAAAAATAGTATGGTGTTCTCTGTCATGTTGGTTCTTATGAGCTAGAAAAAGGAAATGTGTCAGCAATTTGAAATATTTTCACTTCATGCACTGCCATTTGTAAAGGAACAATTGTTTCCATTAATTTAACTTCACATGAATGTCAATAAATATTTGTATTCCTTAACAGCATTGGGATGGAAGGGAACAAAAAAGTTAGGTAAGAATTTTATTTTTAGAAAATTTTTTAATCTAAGAGTTTGAAAGACAATGAGAGGCCATTATTTCTTCAATTCTCTGCACTATAAACCAGGTGCATTGTTTAAATATGCCTTGAACACCTCCAAAAGTTGAGAAGTCATCTCTTTATTTAGAACTACTGGAGATTTCTTACAATATCTTTCCCTTACCAGTGTTTATTAGGCCCATCACAGACTAAGGAGTATTTTATTTCACGAATATGGCAGAAGAAAAACATTTGTTGAGGAAATCAATGGTTCTTGATTATTAACATTGTACTTCTCACCACAAACATTGGTTCAATGTTTTTATTTGGCATTTTTAAACTACCACAACTATATATCTATTATGTTTGTTTGTATTTTCATATGTATTTTTTTATCATTTTGTAGGATTTTTGAAAAATACATATCAATATATTACATTTGCCCTCAGCTTTAATACAAATCCTTTTATAATTAATTCAAGCTTATTGGTAATTTTCCTATGCAACCAGATTTGATTTATGGAGCATATACCATGCTTTACTTAATTCATTACAAGTATTTGCAATTATAATATCATAACCATCCTTTGGACACTCTTTGAATTCTTGAATAATCATTTTTGGTAGGACTTTATTTATGATTGATTTCAACAACTAGGTGTAGAGTAATAACTGCCACCTACTGCCTCTTCATGCTCTTCATTTTTCTCTCTTCCTTATTCTCACTTCAAATAAAGGCATTTGGTTAAAGAATTTTGTTTTCTTCAGTTTACAAGTTTGCATTCATGTCTACTATATGAGAATGCCGTTTGGCAACAATGAGGAAAGAGCTGGTGGGGTGGGTAAGGATGTTTCCTTTACACTACAGTTTGTCCTATTCTTCCACGATTAGCACAAAGTTCACCCATTTTAGCACCAACCGTTTCTTAGGAGGTTGCTCTGATACACAAAGAAAAATGTGGGATTAAACTAATGAGATATTACTGAAAGCAGAAATCACAAAGCACATTATAATGATTGTTCTGTTAGCACAAAAAGAGACATAATATAAACACAACTAAGAGATAATATACAAAATAGAGGCTGATTTTTCCTGTGAGAAACTGGCTGAGTGGGGAAAGAATCATGCCTGTGTGAGCTGTTTGGTCACGCACAAAGCAGGTTTCTGGACCTTGATCTGGAGAGAGTGTGACAAAAGGAATGATTGCTCAAGGTAGCACGGTGAGTTTCTGTTGCTTGTCCCCAAAGTTGTGGGAAGGCTAAACCCTTCCCCTAGGACTGGTGGCTGTGGCATTCCCTGAATACTGCCGGTCCCACAACCGCATTCCCCAGCCTGGTAATCCCCAAACTCATGTTCCCTGAACCCTCAGTTCCCCAAACCCACGTTCACTGAGCTCACGTTTCCTGAACTCAGAACTCTCAGTACCCCAGTGGCATTCTCGGAGCCCGCAGGTCTCAGACAAACTCCAATAGTGAGAGGGATCTGGTGAGAGGTGCAGAGTGACCCAAGGAGTGCATGCCAGCTGGCTAGGGAAGAGGCTAGGAAGAGATGAGACATGAATCTGCTGTGGCAGTCCAATTTACCTAAAGACCCTGGAATAGGGAAAATTGGTCTGGAAGAAAGTGGAATCAGACAATTAACAAGTCCTGTACAACACATCTAAGGCAGGGGGACAATAGGAAGTGCTTGGCAGGCTTCCAGTAGCATATTTAAGGTTCCTGGCAAGGTGTGGGTGCTCTCTCTCAAAGACACCGAGATTCATTATTTTCTGTGGTGAGCTGGTCCACCAGGGCCCAGTTTGAATATCAGAAGGGAACTCTCACATGGGCTTCCTGCTGTCCTGGGAGAGAGAGAAGTGAGGAAGGGAGAAAAAGGGAAGGACAGATTTCTAATCAGTTTATTCAATTGCAAAGAGGACTCCTTGCTTGAGGGCTTGTCTAGTTGTTTTCTTTGCTTGTTTATTTCCTTGTCATTCCTTCCTCTCTATCCTCCTCCCTTTTTTTATTCCTATTAAGTGCTGCAGGTGTTGTTTCTTGTTTGTTGTGCTTCTTCATCCTCAATTTCTTCTTTTCTGTGTGTACTGATTTTGGGTACCAATGCTATCTCCTTTCCTTTACATCTTTCAATCTTCCATCTTCTGTTGTTGCTTTACATTACAACTTTCTTTGTTTAGCTTCCATTTTTTCTGGCTTTTTATTTCTGGCACCTCTATTCTGTTTTCTATTATTATTCACTCTTTATGTTATTGTCCTTTCTTTTCTCTTTCCCTTCTCTCCAGATCACATTGGCCTTTTAATTCATTATATATTCTTCTCCATATTCAGTTTCCCATCTCATTACAGGTTCTCCACTTTCTTATTCTTATAACTCCACAAAGCTTACATGAGTTTAATATTCATTCTCCTAGGTCTTATATGGTTCTTCTGGTAATATTTACTGTCAATACTACTATACTTTTTTCTTTTTTTACCTCTTTTTCTTCCCTGGCCCTAATTATTTTCCTTCAAGGGAACTTAAGCAATAACAAAGAAATAGAATAAGAAGAAAAAGGTGTCAAAAAGAAGACTTAACATGCACAAAAAACAGCACATAAATAAAATCCAAGACTACACAGAGAAACTAATCAACTGAAAAGCCCCATCGAGATAAAATGATGACCAGACAACACCAAAAAATTACAAACTGTACCAATAATCAGGAAGACATGGCCCAATCCAATGAACAAACTAAAAACCAGGAAGAGGAGCAGAACATCGAACAACTAATCAAAGCTCTCCAAACAAATATCATGGACCAACTTAATGAAGTAAAGGAAGAGATTAAGGATAATAAGAAAACATTTAAAGAGTATAGCAGTTTGATATGGTTATGAATTCCAAAAATAGATATTGGATTATGTTCGTAATCTGGTCTGAACCTGGGTGTGATTCAGTTATGATTAGGGCTTTGATTGGGAGATGTCATTAGTTCCCACCAAGGGGTGGGGACTTACAGATAAAAGGCATTGCAAAGGATAAAGTTCAGGGCTTTTGATGTTGGAATTTTGATGTTGGAGTTTGATGCTAAAGCCTTAAGCTGGAGTCCCAGGATGTAAGCTCATACAGGAAAGAGAAGCAAGCCCTAGGAAGAGAGTAAACCTGAGTTCAGGAAGAAGTAAACCCTGAGGAAGAGAGGAACCCTGAACCCAGAGAGAAGCAAGACCCTGGAAGGGAGGAACCTAGGAAGCCTGAACCCTCACAGATGTCATCAGCCATCTTGCTCCAACATGTGAAAATAGACTTTGTTGAGGAAAGTAATTTACACTTTATGTCCTAGTATCTGGATGCTCCTACCCCAAATAAATACCCTTTATAAAAAACAACCAATTTCTGGTACTTTACATCAGCATTCCTTTGACTGACTAATACAGAGAGCACACAGAAGAAATTGTGAACATACGCAAAAAGATAATGGATATGATGGTGATGAATGGAACAATCCAAGAAATCAAAAATATACTCTCAGCTGATAACAGCACATTTGAAGAGGCAGAGGAAAGAATTAGTGATGTGGAAGACAGTACATCTGAAAACAACCAGACAATAGAAATGATATATAAAAAGATAGAAAAAATCCAGCAGGGACTTAGGGATTTGAAAGACAACACAAAATGCACAAACATATTCATTATTGGCATCACAGAAGTAGAAGAGAAGGGAAAGGGGACAAAGATGTTTTGGAGGAAATAATGGCTGAAAACTTCCCAAACCTATCGAGGGACGTGGATATACATGTCCAGGAAGTGCAATACACCCCAAACAGCATAAATCTCAACAGGCTTACCCCAAGACATATACTCATCAAATTGTCCAATGCTCAAGACAAAGAGAAAATACTGAAGGTACAAGAGAAAAGAGAGCCATCACATACAAGGAAAGCTCAATAAGATTAAGTGCTGATTTGTCATCTGAAACCATGGAGGCAAGAACCCAATGGTATGATGTAGTCAAGGTACTAAAAGAAAAAATTTCCAGCCAAGAATACTCTATCCAACAACTGGCATTCAAAAATAACAGAGTACAAAATATTCCCAGGTAAACAGAAACTAAGAGCATGCCAGCAAGAAACCCATCCTTCAATTAATACTAAAGGGAGTTATGCAGGAGGAAAGGAAAAAAAAAAAAAAAAAAACAGAAGTGACAGAGTGGCAGAAGAATTTAAGAACAACTAAAAAGACAAAAAGAGAAATAAAAACAACATATGACATAGACAAATCCAAAGAAAACATGACTAATGTAAGTAATTCCTTGAGAGTAGTAACACTGAATGTTAATGAATTAAGCCCACCTGTCAAGAGACACAGATTGGCAAACGGATAAGAAAATATGACCCATCTACATGCTGTCTACAAGAAACCCACCTTAGACCCAGGGACTCAAGGAGGTTGAAAATGAATGGCTGAAAAACAATCTTACAAGCAAACAACAACCAAAAAGGACAGGAGTAGCAATACTAGTATTGGACAAAATAGACTTTACATACAAAACTACTTTGAGAGGCAAAGATTAACACTGCATATTAGTAAAAGGAGTAATCTTTCAAGAAGAAAGAACAATCATAAACATTTATGCACCTAACAAGGGCACATCCAAATATGTGAGGCAAACACTGGAAAAACTAAGTGGAGGAATAGATGCCTCTACATTGATAGTGGGGGATTTTAATAGACCATTATCCCCATTAGATAGAACATCTCAACAAATAATCAATAAAGAAACAAAGACTTTGAATTATATATTAGAGGATTTGGACCTAATAGACATATACAGAATATTACACCCAAATACAGCAGGATAAATATTCTTCTCAAGAGCACATGGATCATTCTCCAGGATAGACCATATTCTAGGCCACAGAAAAAGACTCAGTGAATTCAAAAAGATTGAAATCATACAAAATAATTTATCTCAGTGAAATGAAGCTGGGAATCTGCAAGGGGCAGAGAATCAGATTAGGCACCAATATATGGAAGTTAAACAACACACTCTTAGACAAACAGTGGGTCAAGGAGAATATCTCAAAAGAAATCAGTAACTACCTTGAAACCATTGAAAATGACAACACCACATATCAAAACTTATGGGATGCAGCAAAATTTGTACTGAGAGGTAAATTCATAGCCATAAATTCATACAGAAAAGAAGAATGACCCAAAATTGAAGACCTAACTGCACACTTGGAGGAATTAGTAAAAAAAATAACAAACTAATCCCAAAGGAAGAAGAAAGAAAAACAAAGGTCGGAGCAGAACTAAATGAAACAGAAAATAAGAAAGCACTAGAAAAAATAAACAAAACCAAACGCTTGTTCTTTGAAAAGATCAGGAAAATTGCCAATCCCTTAGCTAGCTAACAGAGAAAAAATGAGAGTAGATTCAAATACACAAAATAAGGAATGAAAAAGGTGATATCACCACTGACCTCACAGAAATAAAGAGTATAACAAGAGGATACTTTGAAAAACTATATGTCAACAAGAAGGACAATTTAGATGAAATGGACAAATTCATAGAAAAATATAAGCAGCCTACATTGATGAAAGAAAAATTGATGATATCAACAAACCAATCACAAGTAAAGAGATAGAATCAATCATTAAAAACCTCCCAATTAAGAAGAGCCCTTGACCAGATGGCTTCACAGGTGAATTTTACTGAACATTCTAGAAAGAATTAACACCAATCTTGCTTAAACACTTTGAGAAAATCAAAATAGAAGAAAGATTGCCTAACTCATTCTATGATGCCAACATTGCCCTAATGCCAAAGCCAAACAAGACACCACAAGAAAGGAAAATTACAGGTCAATCTCTCTAATGAACCTAAATGCTAAAATTCTCAACAAAATAGTTACTAATCATATTCAACAACACATCAAATGAATTATACACTATTATCAAGTGGGTTTCACCGCTGGTATGCAAGGATGGTTCAACATAAGAAAATCAATCAACATAATACACCACATAAACAGTTAAAAGGAAAAAAACACACACAATCATCACTATAGATGCAGAAAAAGCATTTGACAAAATATAGCACCCTTTCCTGCAAAAGATAGGAATAGAAAGAAATTTCCTGAACATGATAAAGGGTATATGTGAGACACCCACAGCTAATATCAGTACAATGGTAAAATCGTAAAATCTTTCCCTCTAAGATCAGGAACAAGACCAGGATATCCACTATCACTCCTCCTATTTAACATTGTGTTAGTAATACTTGCTTGAGCACTGAGGCAAAAACCAGATATAAAAGGCATCCAAATTGGAAAGGAAGAAGTCAAAATTTCACTATTTGCAGACAAGAAGATCCTATACATAGAAAGTCCTGAGAAATCTACAGTAAATCTTCTAGAACTGATAAATGAGTTCAGTAAAGTCACAGATTATAAGATCAATGTGCAAAAATTAGTAGTATTTCTGTACACCAATAATGAGCAATCTGAGGACAAAATGAAAAAATACCATTTACAATAGTAAATAAAAAATTTATACTTAGGTATAAATTTAACTAAATTTAACTAAAGATGTAAAGACTTATACACAGAAAGTTACACAATGTTGTTTAAGGAAATCAAAGAAGATTTAAATAAAATGGAAGAATATTTCCTGTTCATGGATAGGAAGACTAAATATAATCAAGATATCTATCCTATCAAAACTAATCTACAGATTTAATGTAATCCCAATAAAAATCAACACAAAATTGTTAATGAACTGGCAAAACTAACTATGAAATTTATTTGGAAGGGAAAGAGGCCCCAAATAGGGAAAGACATATTGATTTAAAAAATGACACTGGAGGATGGGCCATGATGTGAACCATTGTCTATGAGGTGCAGAGGTGCCCAAAGATGTACTTACCAAATCCAATGGATGTGTCATGATGATGGGAATGAGTGTTGTTGGGGGGGGGGAGAGGGGGGCTGGGGGGGTGGGGTTGAATGGGACCTCACATATATATTTTTAATGTAATATTATTACAAAGTCAATAAAAAAAATGACACTGGAGGAATCATGCTATCTGACTTTAAAACATACTACAAATCTATGGCAGTTAAAATGGCCTGGTATTGTCACAAAGATAGACATACTAACCAATGAACCAAATTGAGAGTTTTGATATAGATCCTCACATATACCATCATCTAATATTTGACAAGGCCACCAAGCCCACTCAACTGGGAGAGAATGGTCTCTTCAACAAATGGTGTTTGGAGAATTGGATATCCATACGCAAAAGAATGAGAAAATGTTACCATCTCACACCTTATACCAAAATTAACTCAAGATAGATCAAAGATAAAAATATAAGAGCCAAAACCATAAGGACTTTGGAAGACAATATAGGGAACCATCTACAGGGCCTTGTAACAGGAAATGGCTTCATGAACTTCACACCCAAAGCACAAGAAGTGAAAGAAAAAATAGACAAACTAAAGTCTTTTGCACCTCAAAGGAGTTTATCAACAAAGTGAAAAGACAACCTATCCAATGGAAGAAAATATTTGGTAATGATATATCTGATAGGAACCTAATATCCAACATATATAATGAAATACTATATCTCAAAAATAAAAAGACAAATAACCCATTTAAAAAATGGGCAATGGGAGTTTCCTCCTGACAGCCTTCATGTTACTCAAATGTGGCCAGTCTCGAAGCCAAACTCAGCATGTAGATGCAGTGCACTCCCCCCAGCGTGGGACATGACACCCAGGGATGAGCCTCCCTGGCACCGAGGGATCACTACCAAATACCAGCTGATGATGCAACTAGAAAATGACCTTGAATTAAAGGTTCAACGCAGACCAGCAGAATACCCCTGTCTACATATAATAACAGGAGTTTAAAATGCTGTTTGACCTAATGTAAGGGGGAAATGGAAAGGAGAAATGAGTTTATATGGCTATGAGTTTCTAAGAAAGAGTCTGGAGGTTGTCAGAAGGATTGCCCTTATGCACACCTGAGCAGAGTCTCAGAGACAGATAAAGTAGATACAACCCCAGGTATTGGTTCTTTTGAGGGCTAAAGAGACCCACTGGTTCTATGGTCATGGCAGATGGGGTTCACTGCCATGTCAGTTGGCCCTTCTTTGGAGCTGGTGGTTCTGCATGATGGAACTGGACTCAGATGGGATCTCTTTCCACAAGATGTTATGCTACTTTACTGGAATTGTAGTTGGTGCTGGGGTTTAAGATATACCTAGGGGATTTGAATCTTTGGACTGAGAATATATTAGCCATGCCCTGAACCTCAACAGACTTCAACTCCTACACTCTGATTTATTGGACTTACCACACTCAGCTAACATGGAGTTGAAGAATGTCAACCACCACACCATGGAGCCTAGAGTGCCTACAACTGAAAGCAGGAGGATTGCATCCAGTATCCATGTGGAACCTAAGCCCCCTCTTGACATAGAAGTGCAATTGGCACAACCAATCCAATGTCCACAGAGAAAATGTGGCATTGATGTGGGAAAAGTGGCCATGGTGGCTGCTGGGTGCGGGGAATGGGAGGAAGAGATGAGATGTGGAGGCATTTTCGGGACTTGTAGTTGTCCTGGGTGGTGCTTCATGGACAATTATGGGACACTGTAGATCCCCCCAGGGCCCACTGGATGGAACGTGGGAGAGTATGGGCTATGATGTGGACCATTGACCATGAGGTACAGTGATGCCCAGAGATATACTTACCAAATGCAATGGATGTGTCATGATGATGGGAGAGAATGCTGTTGTGGGGGGAGTGGGGGTTGAGGGCAGTGGGGTTGAATGGGACCTCATATTTTTTGAATGTGATATTTCTAAAAAAATGAATAAAAAATAAAAATAAAAAATGAGCAAGAGATTTGAATGGATGCTTCTCCAAAGTAGAAATACAAATGGCTAAAAAGCACATAAAAAGATTCTCAACATCACTGGCTGTTAGAGAAATGCAAATCAAAACCACAACGAGATACCATCTTACACCCATTAGCCTGGTAACTATTAAAAAAACAGAGGATTATAAGTGTTGGAGAGAATGTGGAAGAATGGGAACCCTCATTCACTGCTGGTGGGAATGTAGAAGGACCCAGCCATTGTGAAGGACAGTTTGGTGGTTTCTCAAAAACCTACCTGTAGATTTGCCATATCACACAGCAATTCCACTGCTAAGTATGTACCCAGAAGAACTGAAAGCAAGGACATGAACAGATATATGCACACCCATGTTCATAGCAGCATTAGTCACTATTGCCAAAAGTTGGAATCAACCCAAATGCCCATCAACAGATGAATGGATAAACAAAATGTGGTATATATACAATAGAATACTACTCAGCTGTAAAAAAGAATACAGTACTAACACATGGGATAACATGGATGAATCTTGAAGACATTAGGTTGAGTGAAGCACGCCAGACATTGAAGGACAAATACTACATGACCTCTCTGAAATGAATTAAGCAAATCAAGTTGTCTCAGGGAGCTAGAGACTAGATGCTAGGCTTACAGGAATAGAGGGAGAGAGGAAGTTTGTGAACTGATCACTGCATGGCAAAATCTATGATAAAGTGGAGGTAAGTAGTTGTGCAAAGAAGGAATAAGATGGGGGCATAAGGATACCATTGGGTGGAGCTTTGCAGGCTTGAGGGGGGCAATGGATGGGAGAATGGGTCAGATGGTCTGTGCAACTGGGGGGAAGGTTAGGGCAGAGCAAGTGAACACAGGAGATTTTCAGGTATGTAGCTGAAACTATAATGTTGACAAAACTCTTTAGAAAATATAAAAAGGAAGGGTTACTTGTTTAAGGTGTTTGACAGGAGACATCTGACACATGGTGCACAGGGGCAGGCTTCTAAGGAGTGTGTGAATGCTCATCTTGTAATAGTGTGTTATATCAGTGGGTGGAGACCCATATAATGAGCATGAGGCCTGGTGTTCTCATATAGAGGAGAGGGTGTCTCTCAAGAGCAATGGGGGAGGACAGACTAGTGTGTCAAGCCTTCAGCATTGTTGGAAGTATCTATGAATCTTGTCCTTCAAGCAGTGATGCTTGGTTGTCACTCTGGGCCCTGAGGCAAGGGGAAAAGAGGAATAGAATAGATGGAAGAGGAGTTAATTGGGACAGGGGGGCAATGGAAGTGTTCTATAAGATAGTACAATGATGGATATAGGCCATGTTACATTTCACCAAAAGTTTATAAAAGTGTATAGTCTAATACATTAACCATAATGTAAACCATAGTGCAAACAAAAATTTAGAAAACTATGCAGTCTAAAATGTAAACCATAATGTAAACCAAAATAGAACCATGGTTTGTAGCTGTTTCAATATCTGTACATCAGCTGTAGCAAATATAACCATTCAAATGTAAAAAGGTCATTTCTGGGGAAGGGGGAAAAGGGTTTGATTTTGGGTATATGGAAGTCCCCTATATGGTACATATGACTTTACTGTGATCTAAAACATTTTTGAAGATAAAATTAAAAATTAAAAAAAGGATGCCAACACTGAGGAAGGAAAGGAAGAGATTGCCTTGCCATTATATGTCCAGGGCAACACCTATTACAGTGATGAAAGGCAAAACATCAAAAACAAAGTTTTATGATATTTTTCATTTTTAATACCCCAATTTACTTTTTACTTTATTTTACTTTTTCTAAATTATTATGTATTCTATTTCTAATCTTTAAACCTATCATTACTATTTTATTTTTCTACTAATTGAATTTGACAATATTTTAGGCTCCATTTTTAAAGAAGTTTTGGATCACAGAGGGGTTCAACTATGGCAGGGTAGGAACACTGGTGTGGTGTATCACTGATGGGTAATGCATGTGTGGGAGAGAGTTCTCCAGGGCATGTATATAGGGTACATAAATATGTTCAGATATTCAATGGGTGTTGTCATAGTAGGTAGAGTTACAAATGACAATGGAGGGAGTGTGGAATTCCCATCCCGGGGAGCTCTTTCACATTCCCCAGTGGAACAGCAACAATCCACAAAGTGCAGGAGAAAAGTCTAGTGAAGAAGGATGGTCCAATGATGGGCCCTTGATACTGATGACTATGTTTATGAACCTGTGTGCTTGAAATTCTAACTAGGCCTAGAGCTGCAGGCTGTGTAAGAGTTACCTCTTGAGAGCCCCCATGTTGCTCAAATGTGGCCATTCTCTAAGCCAAACTCAGCATGTAAATGCATTACTTTCCCCCCAGTGTGGGACATGACTTCCAGGGATGAGCCTCCCTGGTACTGAGGGATTACTGCCAATCACCAGCTGGTGATGCAGCTAGAAAAAGACCATGAATAAAAGGGGAAAATGGTAAAGACAAATGAGCTTATATGGCTAAGAGACTTCAAAATGAGTCAGGAGGTCATCAGAGGGATTGTACTTATGCAGGTCTCAGCAGGATCCCAGAGACAGCCAAAGTAGATACATCTCCAGGTACTTGTGCTCCTGAGGGCTACAGTAACACACAAGTTCTATGGTCATGACAGATGGTTCTGGAGTTCAGTGCCTTGTCAGTGGGCCCTACTTTGGAATTTGTACTCCTAAGTGTGATGGAGTTGGATTCAGATGTGACCTGTCTACACATGCCTCTTCTGTCACTTTTACCAAACCTGTGGTTGGTGCTGTGGTTGGTGTTTGCTCAGGAGACTTGAATCTCTGGACTGTCCAGGTGCCAGTTAGGCCCTAAGCCTCAGCAGAGTTGCAACACCTAGTCTCTGGTTCATTGGACTTACCCAGGTCAGTTAACAGGGAAATGAGGATGGTCAATCACCACACCAGGGAAAAAAGGGACTCTACAAGAGCAAACAGGAGAATCACATCCATCATCCATGTGGGATCTAAGACCCCTCTCGATTTAGAGATGGAGTGGACATCACCATCCCAGGGTCCACAGAATGGAGGAATAAAATATGGATCAAAGTAGACTTACTGGTATTATACTATAGAACAATTGTTACTCTAGCAGTAGAAGAAATTATATCATTGATGTGGAGACAGTGGCCACAGGAGTTGCTGAGGGTAGGGAGAGGGAAGAAGAGGTTTGATATGGGGGCATTTTTTGGTACTTGGAGCTGTCCTGAATGATATTGCAAGGACAGATGCAGAACATTATACATCCTGCCCTAACCTACGGAATGGACTGGTGGAGAGTATAAACTACAATGTAAACTCTAATCCATGCAGAGTAGCAGTGCTCCAAAATGTACTCACCATATGCAATGAATGTACCACACTAATGAAAGAAGTTGTTGGTGAGAGAGAATTAGGGGTTGTGGGGAGTGGTTTATATGGGAACATTTTATATCTTTAATGTAACATTTTGTGTGATCTATGTGTCTTTTAAAAAATACAATAAAAAAGTTGCTATTAAAAAAATAGAGGGAAGAAAGTGGGTGCATACATGGCGATATTTTTCCCAGTAAGGGTACATGAGTTGCATACTTGCTGAATCCTGGAATGTCTAAAAGTGACTTTATTTTGCCTATATATTTGAATATCTTAACTGGGTATAAGTTTCCTGGATGCCAGTTTGGTTTTTCAAAAGTTTGAAGACTTTGTTATGTCAACTCTAGTCTCCAATAATATAAATTAGAAATCTTAAAGAAGAAATAACTATTTTCATATGTAATTAACTTAATTTCACTTTGGAAAAATGTGACTTTTTATCCTTAATCTTTAAAAGAAAACATAATATGAATATAAAATGTTCACAAAAATAGGTGTATATGCCTCTTTAATTTCATTATTTGTCACTGACACGCAGCAGATTGGAACTGGCAGAAAAAAGTCAGTGAACTCAAAGACAGGACAATTGAAATGATTCATGCTGGGGACAGAAAGATAAAAGGAAGGAAAAAGAAAGTGAAAAGAACCTAAGAGACATGGGGGATACCAATATATACATTATAGGAGTACCAGAAGGAGAAAAAAGATAGAATGTGGCAAAAGAAATATTCGAAGAAATAGATGTAGAAAATTTCCTAAATATAAGAAAAATATCAATATAAAAATTCAAGTAGCCCAATGGACTATTAACAGGGTAAATTCTAAGAGAACCATGCCCAGACACATAGTACTCAAACTCTGAAATGCCAAGGGCAAGGAGAGAGTTCTGAAAACTGAAAGAGAAATACAACTTGTTATGTACAAGGGAGCCCCAGTAAGAATAAGTACTGATTTCTTATCCAAAACCATAGAGGCAAGAAGGCAGTGGGATAAAATACTTAAAGTGCTAAAAGAAAGCAATTGCTAACAAATAATCTTTATCTGGTTAGTCTGTCTTTCAAATATGAGGGGGACTCTCAATGTGAAGCAGAGCAGATATCATTATCCCCAAATCCTCAAGATTAAGGAATGAACACACATAAGGGGGGAATGCAAACATGGACAAAATTAGACTAATTATTATTGAAGTAATGGAAGAACTTGTAGCACTGATGTAAAGATAAGAGTTAACATAGATTCTGAGGAGAAGGGCTGGGAAAAATAGGTGAAACATAGGACATTTTTAGTGCATTGCAATTGTTCTGCATGATTTTATAATGAGAGATGTAGGTTATTAAACATTTTGTCAAAACCTATAAAATTTTACAATGAAAAGTGTAAAACATAAACTATAGATCATGTTTAGTAACAATGCTTCAATATTCATCAGTTGTAACAAATGCACCACACTCATGTAAGATGTTATTAATAGGTGAAAATGTGACAGAGGTGAGCATGGGGTATATGGGAATCTCTTATTTTTTTTTATGTAACTTTTTATGTAGTCTAAAGCTTTCTTTAAAATAAAATTTAAGATATGAGGGGGAGATGAAGACAATCCCAGGTGAACAAAAGTTAAGGGACATTATCACACTAGATCTGCCTATAAGGAATGCTAAGGGAAATTCTTCAGATTAAAAGGAAAGGGGAAGACAGGGAATCAAAGTGACATAAATAAACAAAGATTTCCAGTAAGGGTAATTGTAAATGCCAGTATTATTTTATCATATTTTTTGGTAGGTAAAACACTTTTTACTTCTTACAGTGTCTAAAACGCAAATGCATATGAAGTAATGATAAACTGACTCCACAGAAATAAGAGCAATCATAAAAGGACACTGCAAACAGCTGTATGCCAAAAAACTGGAAAATATAGATGTGTTGGACAAACTCCTAGAAACACTTGAACCACCTACACTGACTCTTGAAGAAATAGAGGACCCCAACAAATCAATCACAAGTGAAGGTATTGAAACAGTCATCAAAAACTTCCCAAAGTAGAAAAGCTGAGGACCTGATGGCTTCACAGGTGAATTTTAGCAATCATTCAAAGATTGCCAAATACAAATCTTGCTCAAGCTCTTCTAAAAAATTGAACAGGAAATCACACTACCAAACTCATTCTATGAAATTGTCATCACCCTAATACCAAAACCCAGTAAAGATACTACAAAAAAAGAAAATTCTAGATAAATATCTCCAGTGAATATACTTGCAAAAATCCTCAGCAGAATACTTGGAAACCAAATCCAAAAGCACATTAAAATAATTACGAGACTTCTGGGAAGATGGCAGACTAGAAAGACACAGAACTCTTCTCTGCCAGAAAAATAGCTAGAAAATAGGCTGCATCATCCTGGGTAAAGATCTTCTAGGGTTTAGGACACCAGGCCAAGGCTGGACACTGCCCAGAGGAGAAAGCAACAAAGGAGAGGAATTGTGACAACAGAACTGTGAGTTCAAACCAGTGGCTCCTGATGCTACCAACCTTCCCCACACTGAAGACACTTTAGAATTCTCAGACCCCTGGGCCTGCCACTAAAGACAAAGGAGCTCAAGGGATCCACCATCCCAGGAAAGAGGAGAGAGAGGGACACAGCCTAAGGCTGACTCAGCTTTTGACTCAAAAATTTCATCTGCTATGTCCCAGGAGCCTTTCCAGACTGGTTGGAGATGCTCCATTGTTTGCCTTGAGAGCCAGCAAGGGGATAAAAATATAAAACCTTCCCAGTCTCCTTCTCTACTAATAGGGACTATTGTTGAGGACTCAGAGGGGAGTGGAAATATTTTCAACCTGGGAAAAGGGAGGGGACTGCCAGAGAAGTCTGGAGAACTGTCACTGAGAAAGTTTTAATTACAAGGCTCTTAGCCTCCAGCCAGGAAGCTCTATTACAATGATCTCATCTGTGTTGCAACAAATATGCTCTGACCAGGCACTCAACTGAGAGTTGCCAAAGAGCACCATCTATTGGCAGACCAAGAAAGTGCACATGAGAAAATTCAAAATAAATAAGAGATGCTTTTTCCGGAGTTTATAGCTTCCCTCCTCAAGGCTGTCTGCAACCAATTACTGGGTCCAGAGCCCAATTTTCAGCTAATAGGAACAATCCATGTTGAGCCAAGAATCAAAAAGCAGTGATAACACGCAACCTCCCACCACTAAATCCCTGCAAAAGAGAAAGAAATTGAGCAACTGACTTTACTGTATCCTAATCAGATACCTATACATCAGCAAAAATTATGAACCATGCTAAGAAAATGGAAGACAAGGCCCAAGAAAATAGAGATATCAAAACCCAAGAAGACACATAGGATCTGAGAGAACTAATTAGTGAGATGTGCACAAATTTCCAAAATCAAAATAATGAGTTGAAAGACAATATGGCTAAAGAGATAAATGCCATAAAGAAGACACTGAACAGGCACAAAGAAGAATTTGAAATCCTGAACAGAAAGGTAACAGAGCTCATGGAAATGAAAGACACAATAGGTGAGATCAGAAACACATTAGGAGCCTACAACAGCAGACTTGAAATGATAGAAGAAAGCATAAGTGATACCAAAGACAGAATAAATAAAATTGAAAACCAAAAAGAACAGAGAGAGAAAAGAATGAAAAAATTTGAGCAGGCACTCAGAGAACTGAGTGACAACATGAAACATGACAACATATGTGTCATGTGAGTTCCAGAAGGAAAAGAGAAAGCAAAAGGGAAAGTAGGATTATTTGAGGAAATTGTATCTGAAAATTTCCTAACTCTCATGAAAGAAATGTCCAAGAAGTGCACCATACCCCAATCAGAATAAATCCAAACTGACCTACTCCAAGACACATACTACTCAATATGTCAAAGATAAAGAGAAAATTCTCAGAACAGCAAAAGAGTAGCAAACATCATGTAAAAGGGATGCCCAGTTGTTCTACCTAATGATGTGAGTGGGGTGTTGAAGTTTCCAATGATTATTGTAGAGATGTCTATTTCTCCCTTCAGTTTTGCCAGAGACTCTCAGGTATTTTGGGGCATCCTGGTTAGGTGCATAGATATTTATGAATTGTTATATCTGCCTGATGGATTGTCCCTTTTATTAATATAAAATGGCCTTCTGTATCTCTTATAACATTTTGCATTTAAAGTCTGTTTTGTCTGATATTAGTATAGTTACCCTTGCTCTTTCTTTGGTTACTATTTGTTTGGAACACTTTTTCCAACCTTTTACTTTCAGTCAGTTCTTTCCCTGGGTCTAAGGCGAATTTCTTGTAAGCAGCATATGGATGGCTCATTTTTTAATCTACTCTGTCAGTCTGTGTCTATGGGGAGTTTAATCCATCCACTCTCAATGATATTACTGTAAATGCATTATTCATTTCCACCATTCTATTCTTTGGTTTTCTTGTGTCATATCATATTTTTATCTGTGTTTTTACTCTTTTGATTATCCTTTCTCTCTTCTTTCTTCTATACTCTCCTCCAGGCCTCTCTCTCATCTTTCTAGTTCAAGTTCTAAGGCATCCTTTAGTATTTCCTGCAATGGTGGATTCTTTTTTGCAAATTCTCTTAGTTTCTGTTTGTTTGTGAATGTTTTATACTCACCTTCATATCTGAGGGACAATTTTGATAGATAAAGAATTCTCCACTGGTTGTTTTTCTCTTCTAGTATTCTAATTGTATCATACCACCCTACTCACATCATTAGATAGAAAAACTAGACAAAAGATCAACAAGGAAATAGAGAACTTGAACAATATGATAAATGAGTTAGACCTAACAGACAGATACAGAATGCTGTATCCAAACTCAGTAGGTTATATATTCTTCTTAAATGCACATGGATCTTTCTCTATGATAGATCACATGTTAGGGCACAAAGCAGCTCTCAGTAAATTTTAAAAGATTGAACTTATACAAAGCACCTTCTCAGATCATAATGGAATGAAACTAGAAATCCACAATGACAGGAAAAAAGTAAATTTGCAAATGTGTGGAGACTGAACAATACCTTCCTAAATAATCAGTAAGTCAAAGAAGAATTGCAAGTGAAATCAGTAAATATGTAGAGACAAATGAACATGAGGATACAGCTTATCAAAACTTATGGGATACAGTGAAGGCAGTATTGAGAGGGAAATTTAGAGCCTAAACACCTATATTACAAAAGAAAAAAGAGTTAAACTCAAAGAATTAATGAACAACTAGAGAAATTAGACAAAGAACAGCAAACCAATCCCAAAGCAAGCAGAAGGAAAAAAATAGAGCAGAAATAAATGAAACTGAGAACAACAACAACAAAAGAATAGAGAAAATCAACAAACCAAAAGTTGGTTATTTGAGAAGATCAATAAAATTGACAACCCCCTAGCAAGACTAACAAAGGAAAAAAGAGAGAAGATGCAACTAAATACAATCAGAAATTAAAGGGGGGAAGTTTCAACTGACCCCAAAGCAATAAAAGGATCATAAGAGGATATTATGAGAAACTGTATGCCAACAAACTAGACAACCTAAATAAAATGGTCAAATTTCTGGAAGTAACAGACAGCCTACACTGAAGCTATAAGAAATACAAGAATTTAACAAACCTATCACATTTAAAGAGATTAAATCCATCGTCAAAAATCTCCAATCAAAGAAAAGTCAAGGACCAGATGACTTCATAGGTGAATTCTACCAAGCATTTCAAAAAAATTCACACCAATCCTGTTTAAGCTTTTCCAAAAAAATTGAAAAGGAGGGAAAATTGCCCAACATTTTATGAAGCCAACATCATCCTAATACAAAAGACAAATGAAGATACTACAAGAAAAGAAAATTACAGACCAATCTCTGCAATGAACATAGATGCAAAAAAATTCTCAAAAAAAAACCCTTGCAAATTGAATTCAACAGCATATCAAAAAACCTATATATCACAAACAAATGACACAGAAAATATGTTCAACAAAATCCAGCATTCTTTTTTTGATAAAAACACTTCAAAAGACAGGAATAGAAGGAAATTTTCTCAATCTGATAAAAGGCATATATGAAAACTCCACAGTCAACATTGTACTCAATGGACAAAGAATGAAAGCTTTCCCTTCAAGATCTGGAGCAAGATAAGGATGCCCATAGTCACTATTGTTATTTGATATTGTACTAGAAGGTCTAGCTAGGGCAATTAGGCAAGAGAAAAGAATTAAAAACACCCAAATAGGAAAAGAGGAAGTAAAACTCATATTGTTTGTAAATGACATGATTCTGTATTTAGAAAATTCTGAAGTATCCATGACAAAGCTATTTGAGTTAATAAATGAGCTCAGCAAAGTGGCAGGATGCAAGATCAAAATGCAAAAAAAAAAAAAAAAAAAAAGGAATATTTTTGTACATTAGTACTGAACAATCTGAAGAAGAAATAAGGGGGAAAACTTCTATTTACAATTGTAACAAAAAGACTCAAATATCTAGAAGTTCATTTTACCAAAGGGGTACAAGACTTACATGCAGAAAACTACAAGACAGTGCTAAAAGAAATTTAAAAAGACCAAAACAAATGGAATGACATTCGATGTTCATGGATTGGAAGAATAAATACTGTGAAGATGTCAATTCTAACCAAACTGATTTATGAATTCAATGCACTACAAATCAAAATTCCAACACAATGATCAGTGGAATAGAACTGAGAATCCAGAAATAAACCCTCACCTACACAGCCAATTGGTTTTTGAAAAACTAGCAAGTCCATGTTAATGGAACAAAACAATCTCTTCAACAAATGGTGGTGGGAGAACCGGATATCTATAACCAAAGTTATGAAAGAGGATCCCTGTCTCACTCCCTATCCAAGAACCAGCTCCAAATGGATCAAAGACCTAAATATAAAAGGCAGGACCATAAAACTACTAGAAGATAATGTAGAGAAACATCTTAAAGACCTTGTGGTAGATGGTGGTTTCTTGGACCTTACATCCAAAGCATGTACAACAACATCAAAATAGAGTAAGGGGACTTCCTCAAAATTAATCACTTTTGCACCTCTCAGGACTTTGTCAAAAGGATGAAAAGTCAACCAACTCAATGGGAGAAAATATTTGGAAATCACATGTCAGATAAGGGTTTAGTATCGAGGATATATAAAGAGATGTTACAACTCAACAATAAAAAGACAAATGACCCAGTTAAAAAATGAACAAAAGACGACTAGACAACTAGACATTTGTCCAAAGAAATACAAATGGCAAAAAAAAAAAAAAAAACATGAAAAAATGCTCCCATTACTAATGGTTAGGGAAATGAGAATCAAAACTACAATGAGATATCATTTCACACCTATCAACATGGTCACTATTAAAAAGACAGAGAACCACAAGTGCTGGAGAATATATAGTGACAAAGGAACACTTTTTCACTGTTGGTGCAAATGCAGAATGGTTCAGCTACTGTGGAGGACAGTTTGGCAATTCCTAAAGAAGCTTAATATAGACTTTCCATGTGACCCTGCAATGCCATTACTAGGTATATACCCAGAAAAGTGGAGAGCAGTGACATGAACTGACATCTGCACAGATATTCATAGCAGCGTTATTCAATATTGCCAAAATTTAGAAACAATCCAGGTGTCCATCAACCTGTGGATTAACAAACTGTGGTGAAGTCATACAATGGAATATTATGCAGGTGTAAGAAGAACTGAAGTCAAAAGTCATATGATAACATGGATGAACCTAGAGGACATTATGTTGAGTGAAACAAGTCAGACACAAAAGGACAAATACTGTATGACAGTGTTACTATGAACCAAATATATTGTGTAACATAGTGTATGATTCAAAAAAATTTATATGTATTCAGTACATTTAATAGAGAAATGTATGCTTTTATTCAACTGTATTTTCTTTTCTTTTTAAATTATTGTTAATATTTTCAATTATTAAATATACAAAATAAAAGAAAAGAAAAAGAGTGCATCACCCTGGTAGAGCACTACAAAAAACAAACAGGAACAACAACAACAAAAATTATAAACCACCATCAAGAGAGTTTTACCCCAGGTATGCAATGGTGGTTAAACACAAGAAAATTAATTAGTGTAATAAACCACATTGATAAATTGAAGAATAAAAACCACACGATCCTTTCAATTGATGAAGAAAAGGCATTTGACAAAATACAGCACCCTTCATGATAAAAACAAAAAAAGAAAAAACTCCAAAATGTAAGAACAGAAGGAAGCTTTCTTCATATGGTAAAATACACATATGAAAAACCTATGTACATTGCAGCTAGCATTATACTCAATGCTGAAAGACTGACAGCTTTCCTGCAGAGATCAGGAACAGGACAAGGTTGCCTACTGTCACCATTGGTATTCAATATAGTGCAAGGGTTCTAGCTACAGCAATTAGTTGTAGCTACATAAAGAAATAAAAGGCACCCAAATAAGAAAGGAAAAAGTAAAACATTCACTATTTGTTGATGATATGATCCTATGTCTAGAATGTCCTAAAAAATCCACAACAAAGCCACTAGAAGTAATAGCGGAGAGCAGCAAAGTGGTGGAATACAAGATTAATATGCAAAAATCAATATCATTTCTATACAGTACTGCTGTGCAATCTGAGGAGGAAATCTGAAAAGAAATCCATTTATGATAACAACTAAAACAATCAAATATCTAGGAATAAATTTAACCAAGGACATAAAGAAACTGTATTCAGAAAACTACAAAACATTGTTAAAAAACTGGAAGGACATTCCATGTTCAATGATTGAAAGACTAAATATCATTAAGATTTCAATTCTACTCAATCTGATTTACAGATTCAAGGTAATCCACCTTCCAAATCGCAACAGCCTTTTTTTGTAGAAGTATAAGAACCAATTATCAAATTTATTCAGAAGGGTAAAGGGGCCCCGAATCATCAAAAAGTTCTTTAAAAAGAACAAAGTTGGAGGACTCTCACTTCCAGACTTTAAAAACATATTACTTAGCTACAGTGATAAAACAGCATGTTATTGGCATAAAGACATACACATTGACCAATGGACCTGAATCAAGAACTCAGAAGGACCCTCTCACCTACAGTCAAATGATTTTGACAAGGCAATCAAACCTTCTCAGCTGGGCCATGATAGTCTATTCGACAATTGGTGCTGGGAAAATGGATATCCACATTTAAAAGGAAGAAAGGAGACTTCTATCTCACATCACATACAAAAATTAACTCAAAATGGATTAAGGACCTAAATAAAAAAAGCAACAACCATACATTTCCCAGAAGAAAATGTAGGAAAACATCTTCAAGATCTTATGGTAGATGTTAGCTACTTAAACTTTACAACGAAAGCATGAGCAACAAAAGAAAAAATAGATAAATGGGGATTCCCTTAAATTAAACACATTTGCACCTCAAAGGGCTTTTTCAAACTGGTGAAAATGCAGCCAACTCAATGGGAGAAAATATTTGGCAATCACATATTCAATAAAGGTTTAATATCCATGATATACAAAAAGATCATACAACTTAATGATCAAAAGGCAAGCTACCCAATTCTTCAAAAGACAATTGTCCAAAGAAGAAATACAAATGGCAAAGAAACACATGAAAATATGTTCAACATTATTAGTGATTAGGGAAATGCACATCAAAAGTACAATGCACTATCATTTCATACCTATTAGACTGACCACTATTAAAAAGTTGGAAAACTAAATGTTGGGGAGGAAGTAGAGAGATAAGAATGCTCATTCATTTTTTTTTACATTCCTTATTAATATCTTTTTTAAAGATACGTAGATCGCACAAAATGTTACATTAAAAATATAAAAGGTTCCCATATGCCCTCACTCCCCGCCCCCACTTATTCATTGTTAGTGGGAATGTAGAATGGTACAGCCATTGTTTGGCAGTACCTAAGGAAGTTGAATATAGACTTGCCATATAACCTGGCAATACATTACTAGGTGTATATCCAGAAGAATTGAGAACATAGCCACAAAAAGATATCTGCACACTAATGTTCATAGAGGCATTTTTCATTATTGCTAAAAGTTGGAAAGAATCCAGGAGTCCATCAACTGATGAGTATACAAACCAACTGTGGTGTATACACATGATGGAATAGCATGCAGTGGTAAGGAGAAATGAAATTATGAAGCATATAACAACATGGGTGAACCTGGAGGACAATTATGTTGAGTAAAACAAGCCAGACACAAAAGGCAAATACTGCATGATTGTGCTATTATGAACTAAATATATTTTGTAATCTCACGGAGTTAGTAACTAGGGTATAGGTCACCAGAAAACAGAAGAAGGGTAGAGAATAGAAAGCTGAGTTTTAATCTGTGCAAGTTTGGGGAAAAAAAAGTTGTTTGTAAATCTTTGAAAATGAATAGAAATGGTGAAGTATATCATGGTTTCTGTAACTATCAGAGCTATTGCATGAGTAGGACAGTGATTGAAAGGGAAAGTCTAAAATTATGTGTATTACTAGCAGGAAAGCTAAAAACTAACAAGGTGCTGAATATAACTGTAAATCTCTTGTAAAACATGAATATAAATGATATTACATATATGACTCTTTTCAAAATATAAATACAAATATACTAGAGAGAAGGAGAAAGAATGGCAGCAATGTTCAGCAGGGGAAGCATAGAGAGACTGAGTAGTGATGAGGTTTTTCCTGCTTATTATTATTATTATTATTGGCATAATGAAAGTGCTCTAAGAATGATTGAAGTGATGAATTCACAAATATGTGGTTATGCCAAATACCACTGATTGTACAATTTGGATTGATTTATGCTTTATTAATATGTAGCAATAAAATTGATTTGTAAATAAATAAATATTTCTTAAAAATGGAAAAGAGTTAAAATCAAACTTACCTGAAGATCAGTAGAAGCTAATAAAAGAATAGCAAATTAATCCCAAAGTAAGCAGAAGGAAAGAAACGACAAAGAGTAGAGAAGAAATAAATGAAATTGAAAACAAACAAACAAAAACATTAGAGAGAATAAACTAAACCAAAAGTTGGTTCTTTGAAAAGATAAAACTGACAAACTCTTAGGTAGAATGACAAGAAAAAAAGAGAAGATACAAATAAATAAAATCAGAAATGAGAGGGGAGACATTACTACTGACCCCACAGAAATTAAAAATAGATCATGTGAGCATACTATGAACTGTATGCCAACTAAATAGATAATGTAGATGAAATGGACTAATTCCTAGAAACACATGTACAACCTACACAGACTGTAGAAGAAATAGAAGAACTCAATAAACCAAAATCACAAGTGGGCAGATTGAAACAATCATCAAAAATTTCCCAAAATTGAAAAGCCTAGGACCAGGTGATTTCACAGGTGAATCCTACCAATCATTCAAAGAAAAAAGAATATCAATCTTGCTCCAACTCTTCCAAAAAATAAAACAAGAGGGAGTGCTATCAAACTCATTCACTGAAACCAACATCACCCTAATACCAAAGCCAGATAAATTTAACATGAAAAAAGACAATTACAGATCAATTTTTCTAATGAATATTGATTCAAAAATCCTCAACAAAATACTACTCAAATACAACAGCATATTTAATGAATTATACATCATGATCAACTGGGTTTTATCTCAGGTAGTGAGGATGGCTCAACACAGGGAAATCTATCAATCTATCAATGTAATACAATCTATCAACATAATACAAAAAAAATGATCATCTCAATTGATATGGAAAATGTATTTGGAAAAATCCAGCAAGAAAGGTCTTGACAAAAACTCTCTGAAAGATAGAAAATGAAGGTACTTTTCTGAACATGATAAAGTGCATATATAAGAAACACACAACTAACACTGTAAGCAATGGAGAAAGACTGAAAGCTTTCCTGCTGAGATCAGGAACAAGACAAAGATCACCACTGTTATTCAATATTAGGCTAAATGTTCTTGCTAGAGCAATTAGACAAGAAAGACAGATAAAAAGCATCCAAATAGGAAAGGAAGGAGTAAAACTTTCACTATTGCTGATGACATGATCCCATATCTAGAAAACCCCCAAAATCTACACCAAAGCTATTAGAACTAAGAGATGAGTTCAGCAAAGTGGCAGGATACCATATTAGTGCAGAAAAATAAGTCATGTTTTTATATACTACTAATGAGCAATCTGAAGAGGAAGTCAGGAAAAAAATCCAACTTACAATAGAGACTAAAAGAATCAAATATTTAAGAATAAACTTAACCAAAGACATAAAGTGCTTTTATTCAGAAAACTAAAAACATTGATAAAACAAACCAAAGAAGACCAAAATAAATTGAGCACATTCCATGAACATGGAACACTAAACATTGTTACAATGTCGATTCTACCCAAATTTATCTACAGATTCAATGCAATCCCAATAAAACTTCCAACAACATTTCTTTTTTTTTTAACAGAATTTGAAAGGCTAATTACAATTTAGAATTGTAATAGGTCCCAAATAGCCAAGAAATTTTTTTTTAAAAGAAGAACAAAGTTAGAGGACTCTCACTTCCTTACTTTAAAGCATATTCTCTAGCTACATGTTTTTACAAGTTTGATAAAACAGTATGGTACTGCCATAAAGATAGATATATTAACCAATGGAATAGATTTGAGTGTTCAGAAATACATCCTCAAATTTATGGCAAAGTGATTTTTGGTAAGGCTGTCATGCCCACTGAGCTGGGTCAGAACATTCTATTCAATAAATGGTGCTGGGAGATCTGGATAGCCATATTCAAAAGAAAGAAGGAGGACCCCTATTAACACCTTATACAAAATTAATTCAAAATGGATAAAAGACCTAAATAAAAAAGTTAAACCATAGAATTTCTAAAAGAAAATGTAGTGAAACATTTCCAAGATCTTGTGGTTGGTGGTGGTTTTTTAAAACTTACACTCCAAGCACAAGCAATGGAAGAAAAAATAGGTAAATGGGGTCTCCTCAAACTTAAACATTTTTGTGCTAAAAGGACTTTGTCAATAAATTTAAAATGCAGTCTACTCAATGGGAGAAAATATTTGGCAATAACATAGTCAATGACGGTTTGATATGTATGCTATATAAAGAGATCATACTGCCCAACGACAAAAAGATGAGCAACCCAATTAAAAACTTGAATTCACATTTCTCCAATGAGGAAATACAAATGGCAAAAACCAAACCAAGAAAATCACATGAAAAAATGTTCAACATTTTTAGCTATTAGAGAAACGCAGATCGAAACTACTCTGAGATATCATTTCCCTCATTACAGAATGACCATTATTACAAAAACAGAAAACTATAAGTGCTGGAGATGATGTGGGGAAATAGAAACATTCTTTCACTGTTGGTGTGAATGTAGAATAGTGTAGCCTTTATGGAAAACAGTTTGGCAGTTCCACAAGAAACTAAATATTGAACTGCCATATGATCCAACAATCCCATTACTAGGGATATATTCAGAGAAACTGAAAGCAAAGATGCAAATAGACATTTGCACACTGATGCTCATAGCAGCAATATTTATAATAGCTAAAATATGGAAACAACCCAAGTGTCCATCAACTGATAAGTAGATAAACAAAATGTGGTATATACATACAATGGAATACCGTTCATCTGTAAGAAGAAATGAAATCAGGTTGTATACGATAACATGGATGAACCTTGAGGACATTGTTGTGTGAGATAAGTTAGACGCAAAAGGACAAATATTGTATGATCTCACTAATATGAACTTAAACAATGTGCAAACTCATGGAGGTAAACAATAGAGCATAGGTTACTAGGAAATTGAGTTTGGGTTGAGAATGGGAGTAGATGTTTAATGTATATAGAATTTTTAATAAGGTTTATGGCAAATGTGTGGAAATGAATGGAGTTTGGTAATACAGAATAGTGAGTAAAACACTGATGGTTCATAAATATGATAGTGGCTGAAAGGGGTAGTCTGTGGATGCAATATTTCAATTGAAAGGAAGATAGAGATTAATGTAGGGAGTATATAACTGTAATTTTGTTGTTAGATGAAGATTGTGGTTAAATAGAATAAGTGTAAGAATGTTCTTCCTTTACAAAGTGTTAAGTATAGGGATAGGGATACATATGAAAATTACAACTTATGCAATTTATGGATTATAGTAAACAGTAATTTTCTCAGCAATGACAAAGAAGTTATTATATCCATTCTAAGGAACAATAGTGGGGTGTATTAGTCAGTGTTCTCTAGGGAAACAGAATCAACAGGAAATATCTGTAAATAGTATGAGATTATGTAAGTTTCTCATGTGACTGGGAGGATAAACAAGTCCAGGTTCCACAGGCAGGATGCAAACCAGAGACTCTGATGAAAGTCTAATGAAGGTCCTTGATGAGTTTCTGGGAGATGTTGACTGTCAAAAGACAAGCTGGGAGAGTCTGGAGGCTGTCAGAAGGATTTCCCTTATGCACAACTGAGCAGAGTCTAAGAGACAGATAAAGTAGATACAATCCCCAGTGTTGGCCTCCGCTGCGGCACTGCAGGCGGGTCACTGCAGGCGAGTCGCTGCCGGGGATCGGGCCTACGCCACGGCCTGACCGGGGCGGCAGCGGGCGGCTCAAGGCTTGGTGGGGACGCGCGGTTCGATGGAGGAAAAACCACGGAGACGAGGTCTATGCGCAGGTCTGATTTTATTCGGGAAGTACATGGGGTTTTATAGTGTCATGGAGGCGGGGAGGTTGTGGGAGGGGCATGTCCATGGGGCAGCTGAGGATTGGCTGCAGAGGCAAGGGCGGACCTGCGGTTTATGACGTAAGCCATTGATGGCAGAGGGGGTTGTTTCCGAGGTTGTGCCGGGGCGGATACAGGATGAGGGCAGTTGAAATGAGGCGGGGAGAACAGCGATCAGCTGGGAGGGGGAAGATAACAGTGGCTGGGAGGAGGGGCAGAGGGAGGCAGCAGCACAAACTGCTGCTGAGAAGGGCCATAATACAGGGAGGTTATGAGGAACAGGCGGGCAAAGTATAAGGAAGCGAAAGGCAGGGTGGGAGCAGGGGACAATTGCTCCCTCTTTCAAAAATAAGAACGCACAGGTTTTGTGGGATTGACATTTTGTAGGGAGGAAAGATGAGGGGGGTGAGAGGAGGGGAAATAGGAGAGAAAGGAACGAGGAGGGGCTACCGGCAGGGGGCGTGGGGGCACGAGGGGGGCGTGAGCAGAGGGGAGGGCGGCTGAAATGCCCGATTCCCCATGCGGAGGGCAGAGAACCCGTACCCGCAGCTCGAGGCGACCACGATGGGCCCTATCGATGGCCACCTCCTGCCACCTCCGTGAGCCACACCTGGGCGTGCCGGGCCTCCTCAGGAAGGGGATGGCTTTGGGAGAGGACTAGGACAGCTGTGGCCAAGAGCCTTTGCCGCTCTCGGTGCTGGCGAACGGACTTGCGGATACAGCAGGCGAGGCCTAGGAGGAGGAGGAGAAGGAGGAAAAGGAAGGCGTAGAGGAGGAGTTGACGTTGAGGGGGGAGGTGGGGGAGAGGTCAAGAAGAGTGGCGTTGGTGAGAAAAAGGCACGAGTTATTGCGGGGGTTTACGCACAGGGAAAGGTTGGTGACGAACTGCAAGGCGTCGAGGGGAATAGGGATGGAGACATTTGGCAACGACGAGGAGACAGGAAGGGCGTGGGGGTCGCAGCTTTCTGGGAGGAAGTCGCAGTTGGGGGAGTACATGGTGGGGAAGGTGGGGGAGTGAGGGGAGAGAAAGAGGAAACCAGGCGGTTGAAGAAGGGCGGCCCAAAGGGGCGTGGCCTGGGCTGAGGAGGCTAAGGAGAGCATAATGATGAGAAGGTGTAGGAGGGGGGGGTGGTAGGAGGGCGCGGGGCAGGGGAGGCGCGAGCACGACGGAGAAGCTGGAGAATTTGCTGCTCGATGGAGGCATCTTCGAGGGAGAGACGGCTCAAGCGGCGGACAAGAAGACGACGTCGACGTCGCTCGCGGCGGGAGAGAGCTGGCGTGGTCCCTGCGGGTGATGGCGCAGGAGGGGCAGACTCAGGCGGGCTCGACTGGGCGACTGGAGGCATCATCTGCAATGACAAGAGGAGAAAAACCTCACGGGGGGGGTGAGGTGCGGAGAAGGGCCATTATTATGGCAGGGGGGAATCATCAGGGGGAAGGGGGTCGGGAGGTGGAAGGTCGGCAGGGCCGTGTGGAGTGAAGGGCTTAACAAGACGAGCAGGGATCCAGACAGGCTGGGGTGCAGATTCCGGGAAGACGCAGGCAAATCCTCGCCCTTGGGTGAGAAGGGGCGCTGGTCCGGTCCACTTGCTAGTGAGCGGGTCGCGCCAGAGGACGAGAGGGGCCGGAGTGGGCCGGTAAGAGGGCCCCCAGTGCTTGTGGACGGGCGAAAGCCCCTCAGAGTCAAAGGTCATCAGGTTGTGCTGGATGAGCACTTGCGTGACTGTTTCACGTGGGGTGAGGCGGGGTTGAGTCTCTCTAGTCTTCTGGACGAGGATCTTGAGAGTTTGGTGAATTCTTTCAACAAGTCCTTGGCCTTGCGGGTTGTATGCGATGCCGAAGTGGTGGGTGATGTTGTAGAGCTTCACAAACTCGGCAAAGGCGGCGCTGCGGTAGGCGGGGCCATTATCTGTCTTTATGTCCCAAGGGACTCCCATGAAGAGGATGGCTTCCCGGAGCGCTTGAGTGGCATACTTGTCAGACTCTCCCGGGAGGGCGACGGCGTAGCAGAGGTGCGAAAACGTATCGATGGCAACATGAAGGAACTTCCATCGGCCAAAGGAAGCGACATGTGTGACATCTAATTGCCATCTAGAGTTGGGCCGCAATCCGCGCGGGTTGACACCCTGGGGCTGGAGTGGCCCCAGGGGCAGCAAAGGTGCGCAGGAGCGGCACGCACGCACCAGATGTTTGCATGTCTCGATGGGAAGTTCTGAGAGGAGTCGATGGAGGGAGGCGCACCAAGATGGAAGCGCGCATGCAAGGTCTTTGCCTGGTTGATAATGTCTCCTACGGCAGCTGCGGGGCTAAGGGCATTGATGGAAGCACCTTGGGCGGCCTGGTCAGCGAGATGGTTGCCGTGAGCCAAGGGGCCTGGGAGGCCTGAGTGGCTCCTAACATGGGCAATGAACCAGGGTTGTCGCCACCTCTCTAAGAGGAGTTGAAGGTCAGCTAAGGCCAGGTTGATGTCCCGGTTGCCGATGCTAGCAGGCGGCAGGAAGGCCGCAAAGGCAAGGATACGAGAGACCTGCAGGCAGTAGAGACTGTCCGTGAAGATATTTACTGGCTGGTCCTGGAGGTATTGGAGAGCCAGAGTGACGGCTTTCAATTCGGCCACTTGGACAGAGCTGCTATGTCGGCGGGTGTGGCAGAGGGGTTGTGTGGAGTTGGGCTTGTAGAGGACTATAGCAAGGCAGTGCTTGGAGGCGTCAGTGAAGGCGATGGCGGCGTTGGGGAGTGGCTTGGAGGACGGGAACGGGAAATGGTCAGGAGCTGCGACGGGGAGCGTGCTGAGGCCTTGTATGAGGCGGTGCTGGGGGAAGTGATTATCAAATGGGCCGGAGAATAGGAGGAACAGTGCCTGCATATCTATGGAGTCCTTTAGCAAGTGAGTGACCTGCTGAGTTGTAAGGGGCCAAATGATGACATCTGGATGACGCCCGTAATGGTAGGTGGAGCGCTCAACAAGGGCGATGGCGAGCTGCGCGAACAGGACGGATTGGGGGGTGATTTTGCGAAGCTTGCTTTTGGCTAAATGGACCCACAGGAGTGGACCGTCCTGCCAGATGAGGCCAGTGGGGGTCCCACGGGTGGGAAGGACAAGTCCTGCAAATGGCTTGTCTGGGTCTATTCGCTGGAGCAAGCAGTCCATTAGGGCAGAGTTGACACAGCTCAGGGCGCACTCTGCTTCATACGACAGGGTGACCCTCTTTGTGGGTGCCTGTGATGGTGGGCCAGTGGTCTGAAGGAGCTGGAACAGAGGCTGCAGCTGATGTGTGGTGACTGGCAGCGACGGGCGCAGCCAGTTGAGCTGGCCACAAAGCTGTTGGAGATCATGGAGCGTCATGGTTTTGGGGACGTTTATAAGCGGCGCCATGGGCGTGACCGTTTCCGAGATTTCAAAGCCCAAGAATTGAAACGGTGGGTGGAAAACGGCTTTCTCTATGTTGATCTGAAGACCGATATCTTTCAGATTGGAGAGAAGACTGGCAACTATAGCTTGTAGTTTTGGCTCGCTCGGATGGGCTACAAGGATGTCATCCATGTAATGCACGATAGTGGCCTCGGAGGTTAAGGGCTCAATAGCAGTAGCCACAAACAGCTGGCAGATGGCAGGGCTGTTCTTCATGCCTTGGGGGAGGACTTTCCACTGATACCGTTTGGCAGGCCGGTGGTGGTTGGGCTGGGGAACAGTAAAGGCGAACCGTGGGCTGTCATCCGGATGCAGGGGGATAGAGAAGAAGCAGTCCTTGATGTCGAGGACTGCCACATACCAATCTCGCGGGAAGGCTGACGGGTGAGGCATGCCGGGCTGAGGAGAGCCCATGGGTTTGATGTGCTTGTTAACCTCTCGCAGGTCGTGGAGGAGGCGTGGCTTGCCAGATTTTTTGATGATGAAAAAAATGGGAGTATTGTATGGACTGGTGGAGGGCTCAACATGGCCAGCACGGAGCTGCTCTTCCACGAGGTCCTGAAGAATAGCTAGTTTCGGGGCAGTCATAGGCCATTGCTCCACCCAAATGGGTTCCTCTGTGTCCCATTGCAGAGGAACGGGTGCTGGAGGTCGAACGCGAGCAACGGCCAAAACTATTGGGGGGGCAGCGATGGCTGCGAAGTAAAAAGAACGGCGCCTGACTGGTGAAGAATGTCGCGCCCCCAAAGGACTTGCTTGATATCCCTGAGAACCAGGGGACGGAAGAACCCTGACCGTCCATCGGTGTCATGCCAGGCAAGATCTTCAGCCGCCTGTTGCGAGGAGGACTGGCCTGTGGCGCCTACGATGACGGGTCCGGCTGTGAGTGGGAAGTCACGAGCTTGGGAGAGTGGGATGCAGGAGATTTCGGCGCCGGTGTCAAGAAGGCCGTCCATCCACTTTCCATTGACCTTGATGGTGAGGCGCGGCTGTGAAGCGGGCGACATGGGAACGGACCAGTGGATGCCTACGGGCAGGGCTGGCGCGGGGCGATTGGAACCTCTTGATGGCGGGGCTGAGGCTTGCCCCGCTGCCCGTTTAAAGGCTGTCTCAGAACACGGCAGTCGCGGGCCCAATGATACCCTTTTCCACAGCGCGGGCAGGGGGTGGAGGGCGGCCGGGCGGCAGGAACAGGGCGCGGTGGTGGCACCATAGGCTGGACTACGGGTTGCGGCGGAGCCGGAAGGTTGGGGCACTCCCGAGCGAAGTGGCCCAATTCGCCGCAGTGGAAGCAGGTGTTGGTTGTTTGGACTGCCGCGACAATAGCCACTGCAAGCGCAGATGCTTGCCCAGAAACTCCGGAGCATGCGAGGACCCAGTCTTGGAGCGGCTTGTCACGAAGGGGACGAATGATGGCTTTGCAAGCTGGGTTAGCCCCCTCCTGCAGGATGTCCTTAACGAAGGACTCGCGGGCTGCATTGCCGACGACTCGCCTCTCTGCAGCGGCCTGCACACGAGCTACGAACTCATTAAACGGCTCCTCGGGTTTTTGGAAAAGCTTCACGAGGGGCTCTGGGGCGGCCGCGGCGCACGAACAGAAGGCTCGAAAAACACAGTCACGGAGCTGGATGAAAAACCCAGGCGGGGTGGCAGTGTAGGCGCTGGGATCGCCGTAAGGGCCGAACCCGAGAAATGCGTTTGCAGGGTAATGCACACCCTGACGAGCATTGTCGGCAATCTGATTGTCGATCAGGACACCGAGATGGGCTCGCCAGTCAATGAATTGCCCGGGGGAGAGAACCGCTCGGGCTAGAGAGATCCAATCGTAAGGGATGCAGCGAGGGATGGTCATACGCTCGAGAAGGTCTTGGGCATGAGGGCTGGCAAGGCCATCCTCTTTTATCGCGTTGCGGAGCATTTGGATGTCTTTGGGAGAAAAGGGCACCCACGCTTGTGGGCTCTGCGGAGTGCGAGCGGGATTGAGGGGGAACATCTGAGCCAGAGGCGGAGTGGGGGAGGTGAGAAAGGCGGTGTCGTACGCTGGTGGAGGAGGATTCCCGATGCTCCCGCTATTGCTGGGGCAGGCGGGAGGTGAAGCGGGCCATGGAGGTGAGGCATGGGCGGTGCCACCGGGCGCCGGCCAGGAGGGCGCGGCGGCAACGGTGTACCTGATTGGCCAAGATGGCGGCACGGTGACGTCACGCCTGACATCACTTCTGGCCTCGGGCCAAGATGGAGGAGTGGCCACGTCATTTCCAGGTACAGGCCAAGATGGCACCAGAGGCTCTGCCGGTTTAGCCGAAAATGGCGATCGGCAGGCATCCGGGACGGGACCGGATGGCGACGAGACAGGAAGAGGTGGGTAAAGGCGGGAAGAGGGCGCCGAGGAAGAAGAAGGAGGAGGTGCACCATGTTGGCATTGTTTGCAGGATGCGGTAGGGGGGGGAGAAGGCGGGGGTCGCCATGTTGGTTGGGGTCCGGATCGGAGGCTGTGGGGGGATCCAGTTCGAGCGCGGCCTCTAGCTGGGCGGACAGAGAACGAGCATCGTCGTCTCCATCAGGATCGCAGGTGAGAGGGTGGCTAGGCTCACAGGCGAGAGCGGAGGCAGGGGAGGGCACACCTTGGAGACAGGCGCAGATAGCGACGAGGGTCGGGATAAGGCCGGGGGGAAACTGCTTGCGATCGTGCTCCATAGCAGACGTCACCCGCTGAATTAGACGTTCGTAGGTCTCTGGGCTCCAGAGAGCACAGGTGACGAGCCAAGGGTTAAAGGGTAGGAGAAGGTCCCAATACCGCTGTAGCTGACGGAGAGAGACCTTCACGTGGTGAGTCTCTAAGAGGGCAGCGAGCAGGCGGACTTGAGGAACCTGACGGGATGAGAGGGAGGCCCCCATCGCGGCAGAGGGCTCAGGAGGGGGGTGAAGGGAGCAACGCCGGAGAGTCCCTACCTTGAGCGGCGGCACGGGAGGACGGCGATGGGTCCCGTGCGAGGGGTCAGCAGCGGGCTGGCCAGACAAGGGGCCATAGCTGGGGTCCCTGTTCGGGCGCCACCTGTTGGCCTCCGCTGCGGCACTGCAGGCGGGTCACTGCAGGCGAGTCGCTGCCGGGGATCGGGCCTACGCCACGGCCTGACCGGGGCGGCAGCGGGCGGCTCAAGGCTTGGTGGGGACGCGCGGTTCGATGGAGGAAAAACCACGGAGACGAGGTCTATGTGCAGGTCTGATTTTATTCGGGAAGTACATGGGGTTTTATAGTGTCATGGAGGCGGGGAGGTTGTGGGAGGGGCATGTCCGCGGGGCAGCTGAGGATTGGCTGCAGAGGCAAGGGCGGACCTGCGGTTTATGACGTAAGCCATTGATGGCAGAGGGGGTTGTTTCCGAGGTTGTGCCGGGGCGGATACGGGATGAGGGCGGTTGAAATGAGGCGGGGAGAACAGCGATCGGCTGGGAGGGGGAAGATAACAGTGGCTGGGAGGAGGGGCAGAGGGAGGCAGCAGCACAAACTGCTGCTGAGAAGGGCCATAATACAGGGAGGTTACGAGGAACAGGCGGGCAAAGTATAAGGAAGCGAAAGGCAGGGTGGGAGCAGGGGACACCCCAGGTATTGGTTCCTTTGAGGGCTAAAGGGACCCACGGGTTCTACGGTCATGGCAGATAGGGTTCCCTGCCATGTCAGATGGCCCTTCTATGGAGCTGGTGTTTCTGCGTGATGAAACTGGACCCAGAGGGGATCTCTTTTCATAAGACTATCATGCTACTTTACTGGGATTGTAGTTGGTATTGGGGTTTAAGATATATTTAGGGGATTGAATCTTTTTACTGACAATATGATAGCCAGGCCCTGAGCCTCAACAGACTCCAGCTCCTACAATCTGAATTATTGGACTCACCTCACTCAGCTAAGATGGAGTTGAAGAAGGGCAACCACCACACCATGGAGCCTAGAGTGCCTACAACTGAAAGCAGGAGGATTGCATCCAGTAACCATGTGGAATCTGAGCCTCCTCTTGACATAGAGGTGCAACGGACACAACCAATCCAAGGACCTCAGAGAAAAGGTGGCAATGGAGTGGGAAAAGTGGACATGGTGGCTGATGGGTATGGGGAATGGCAGGAAGAGATGAGATGTGGAGGCGCCTTTGGGACTTGGAGTTGCCCTGGATGGTGCTTCAGGGGCAATCACTGGACATTGTAAATCCTCCCAGGGCTCACTGAATGGAATGGGGGAGAGTGTGGGCCATGATGTGGACCAATGACCATGAGGTGCAGAGATACCCAGAGATGTACTTACCAAATGCAATGGATGTGTCATGATGATGGGAGTGAGTGTTGCTGGGGGGGGGGGGGGGAGGGATGCGGTGGAGGGGTGGGGTCGAATGGGACCTCATATTTTTTTAATGTAATATTTTTACAAAATCAATAAAAACCAAAAAAAAGGACAAGCTGGGAAATTCTCTTTGAATGCGAAATCACTTCCCCTTTTAAGGCATTCAACTGATGGGATAAAACATCCCTCATTGCTGACAGTAGCCTCACTGGTTGATTGTAGATGTAATCAGCCATTTATGCAATAAACTCACTGATGACTAAAACCCATAAATATCCCTTTATTACAATTAACCCAGTACATGCTTGATCAAACAACTGGGCACAATTACCTGGCTGAGTTGACACACTAGCCAAACCATAACAGTCCACCCCTTTTCAACTTGGCAACCACATGCATTATCTAAAACATATATAGTCTCTAAGTAAAAACAATAACAGACATGCATATACAAATTTCTGCCAAACAATGTTCATCTTACCTGTATACAACCAAAAACACATTAATTCCCTACAGAATATGGTGCAAGTACTTAGGTAAGATTCACTTTTAAACTTGACATCCTTAAATATTATTACATGAAACTAATACAACTTGTCATATAAGGGAAAATGTTGGGGAAGAAAACATTCATTTTCTGTACATTTACAATCAAACTCATAACATGAAAGAAAGATTCATGACTATTACTGTCCTCATTTCTATAACTGGTCACATGGTCAAAGTTCATATTTATCACTATCTTCTTTCAATCTGCATTCCATGTTCCTGTTACCCTCAATAAGAACTTCAGCTGGCCATGGTTCTTTGCCTGGTGGGATGACCCAAACTTTCATTCCTGAAGATTCTGGGCCATTGTTAGTCTTGATTGGATTGGGTTGTTGCAATTTTAACTTACTTTAATTACAGGGCAAGGCATTACTAGGAGATGCCCCAGATGATCTCCTGTATTCCTGGCAAATTCTTCTTTACCATCATTATTTAGATGCAGTCCTATTTTCCCTTGATAGTCAGGATCAATCACTCCAGCCAGTACCATAATTCCCTTCTTTGCCTGTTGATTCAAGTCAAGAGGAGCCCAAAGGGGCCAGGTGGCAGTCTTAACTTCCAATTCAATGGAATCATTGTTGTGTTCCTTGGTGACAGCACTTATCCTTTTAGAACTAAGATCTGTAGATCAGCAGAGCTTATGGTTGCAGGGACAGGAAGAAAAATTTTCCTAGTGGGTCACTAGAGGTAATAGTGAGTATTGCCACTCCCATTTCTACCCCTGGATTCCTGGATCCATGAATCCTGGCTATGGAAGAAATAGCACCATAAGGTAGACACTGATTCAGAGAATACATAACCTCCTGGGGGTCATTGTCCCAGTCCTGCAAGATAGTATCACCTACTTGGTGCCATAATTGAGTCATTTTTTAAATGTATTTTGTTATTTTTCAAAAGATACTTAGATTACACAAAATATTACATGCAAAAAAATGTAAGGGATTTCCATTTGCCCCACTCCCCACACCTCCCACCCTTCCCCACTTTAACAGTTCTTTCACTAATGTGGTACATTCATTGCAATTGATGAAGACATTTGGGCCATTGCCACTAAGCATGGATTATACTTTATCTTATAGTTTACACTGTCTCCTACTCAATTCTGAAGGTTATGGCAGGATATATAATGGCCGGTATCTGTCATTGCAATGACATTACAGAAAATTCCAAGTCCCCAAAATGCCCCCACATTACACCTCCTTTTCCCTCTCCCTGCCTTCAGCATCTCCAGTGGTGACTGTCCCACATGAATGATATAATTTCTTCCATTGCTAAAATCACAATAAGTCTATGGTAGAATACCAGTAAGCCCACTCTAGTCTATATTTTATCCCCCAATCCTGAGGATTCTGGGATGATGATGCCAACTCCACCTCTAATTGAGAGGGGGATTCAGTCCCATACAGCTGATGGATGGGACTTTTGCTTGCAGTTGTAGATTTTCTTGGTTCCTTGGTATGGTAATTGTCCATCCTCACCTCCTTGTTAGTTATCTTGGGTGAGTCCAGTGAACTGGAGAGTAGGTGTTGTAACTCTGTGAGGTTCAGGGCCCCACTGGCACATGGACAGCCAAAAGATCCAAGTCTCTTGGATGTACACCTACCAACCCCAGCACCAACTATAGGTTCAAATAGAAGAGACAACAGGGACATGTATGGAGAAGTCACAACTGAGTTCAATTTTGTCACACTCAGGGGCATAAACTCCAAAGTAGGGCCCACTGGGAAGGCACCAAACTCCAGAGCTATCTGCCATGACCATAGGACCTGGGTGTCTCCAGAGCCCTCAGGAGCCCCACTATTTGGCATAGTATCTACTTTGGCAGTTCATGAGAGCCTGCTGTTACATGCATAAGCATGTTATCTCTGACTATACATCCTGACTCACTTTGAAATCTCTAAGCCACATAAACTCATTTGTCTTTATCTTTATCTCCTTTTATTCAATGTCCTTTTCCAGTTTCATTGATAGTTGGTGCTTGGTAGTAATCCCTCAGTGCCAGGGACGCTCATCCCCGGGGGTCATGTCCCACGCTGGGGTGTGTGTGTGTGATGTATTTATATGCTGAGTTTGGCTTAGAGAGAGGCCTCATTTGAACAACATGGAAGCCCTCAAAAGGTAACTCTTAGGCACCCTACAACACTAGGCTAAGCTGCAATTTCAAGAGCAAAATCTCATAAACATCATCAATATCAAATGCCCCTCAGTGGACCTTCTTTTTCACTAACCATGCCCTGCATTTGGGGGATTGTTGGTGTTCCATTAGAGAATGGGGCAGAGATCTCCAGGATGAGAATTCAATACTGTTGGTTATTGTGTGCATCTCCACCCTCTGTGACAATACCCCATGAACATTTGAACACATTTGTGTATCTTATATTTATGCCTGTGTGAACTTCCTCCTATTTACCCCCAATCACTGATACCACAAATCAATCATGCTCCCTTGTCACAGTTGTAACCCTTCTGTGGTCCAAAATTTCTTAAAAAATGAAACCAAGAATATCACCTAATATAATTAATAGGAAATGAAATAATAATGATAGGTTTAAACAGAAGAAATAAAATACATAATAACTTAGAAAAAATTAAATTAAATTAAAAATTGGGATATTAAAAATAATGAAAAATACTAAAAAAAATTTTTGGCATTTTGCCTTTCATCACTGTAATAACTTTTGTCCTCTATGTGCAGTGACATTTTCTTCAATTTCTTCCCCAGAATCTTACTTTTTTTCATTTTGTTTTCAAAGAAGTTTTAGGTCATTGTAAAATCACATACAGAGCACAGGGGCCTCCGTATGCCCAACATCCTCTCTCTTTTCCCTTTTCTTGTATTGATGGCTTTTTTATATGTGGATTGTACATTTGTTATAAATTATGTACAAATATTAAAACATAATAACCATGGTCAAAGTTTTACTTTATGGTCTACACTCTAGACCATATGCATTTATAAATTTTTTATGAAATTCAACATGGCTTGCATCCATCAGTGCAAGATCATGCAGAGTATTTCAATTGCCCCCTAACACCCCTTCTTCCATCTATTCTATTCCTCCCTCCTCCTCCCCTTGGGGCCCAGGGCACCCATGAGGCATCACACCTTGAAGGACAAAATTCACAGTTCCTTGCAACAATACTGAGGGCTTGACACATTGGTCTGTCCTCCCCTATTAGGAACTTCCCATGCTCTCAAGAGACACCCTCTCCTCTGTTTGAGAACATACTGGACCTTTCCAGGATGGAAGTCCGACTCCATTTGGCTCCATTATGTTGGTCTCAACTCACTGATACAACACACTATGACAAAATGATCACTTGCACAGTCTCTGGAAGCCTGCCCAGGTGCACCCTGTCCTGAATGTTTCCCCATCCAACACACTAAACCAGTAACACTTCCTTGTCATATTGCCCAAAGAGCTTTCCCAACATTGTAGTTTCAACCATATATACATCAACCTCCAGTGTTCACCCTGGTCCATTCCCTAACCCTACCCCAATTCCATGGACCTTCCAACCCACCTGTCCCACCCACCCAAGACCCCTGTCAAACTTGCACCACACAACCCAATAGTTTCACTACATCCCTGTCATATTCCTACACTGAACAACCTCTCAATTCCACCTTATCATAGATTTTGCCCACTTGGGCATTGGCTCACAACCTTGCCCTTTCTATTCCTATAAACCTATCTTCCAGACTCCTGAGTCTGCTTTGTTTGCTTAACTCATATCAGTGAGATTATGTAAGATTTGTCCTTCAATGCCTGGCTTGCTTCACTCATAACGTACTCAAGAACTATCCATGTTATCCCATGTGTTAGCACTCTATTCTTTCTCACAGCTGAGTAATATTCCATTCTATGTGGATACCACATTTTGTTTATCCATTTGATTGCTGATGGGTATTTGGGTTGATTCCAACTTTTGGCAATAGTGAATAATGCCACAATAAACATTGGTGTGCATGTATCTGTTCATGTCCTTGCTTTCGATTCTTCTGGGTATATACCCAGCAGTGGAATTACTGGCTCATATGGCAGATCTATAGTTAGTTTTTTGAGGAATCACAAAATAGTCCTCCACAATGGCTGGACCATTCTACATTCCCACCAGCAGTGGATGAGAGTTCCCATTCCTCCACATCCTCTCCAACACTTGCAGTCCTCTGTTTTTTCTCATGGCCACCAGTCTAACGGGCATAAGATAATATCTCATCATAGTTTTGATTTGCATTTCCCTAATAGCTAATGATTTGACCGTCTTTTCATGTGCTTTTTAGGCATTTGTCTTTCTTTGTTGGAGAAGTGTCTGTTCATAACACTCGGCCATTTTTTAAATGGATTTTTGTTGTTGTTGTTGTTGTTTTTACTAGATACAGGATTTCTTTATATATGCTGGATATTAGGCTCCTATCAGATAGATGGTTACTAAGTATTTTCTTCCATTGGATATGCTGTCTTTTCACTTTCTTGACATACTCCTTTGAGGTACAAAAGTTTTAGATTTTGAGGAGGTCCCATATCTATTTTTTCTCTCACGGCTCATGCTTTGGGTATGAAGCTCATGAATCCATTTCCTATTAAAGGGTCCTGAGATGCTTCCCTACATTATCTTTCAAGGTCTCTATGGGTTAGCTATCTTTTTTTTTTTTTTTGAGTCAAATAAATTTTATTTCATTTTGATTATAATAAGAATTATATTTGAAGAAAATTTTGAATTTTATGGAAGCAATACTACAAAAGAGGAAAATACCTTTACTGGCTATTTTCTAAATCTTGACAGTACTTTGGTGTGAGCATTTTCATCAGCTGAACTGAATATGCATGAATCTATTTCCTTTTTATAAGTAGTTTATTTTATTTTTTATTTATATTTATATTTTTTTCATCTTTTTTTAAAGATTCATCAATCACAAAAAATGTTACATTAAAAAACATAAGAGGTTCCCATATACCTCACTCCCCAAACCCCTCGCTCCCCCCACATCAACAATTTCTTTCGTTAGTGTGGTACATTCATTGTATTTGATGAATACATTTTGAAACACTGTTACACAGCATGGATTATAGTTTTTGTTGTACTTTACACTCTCTCCCATTCAGTGTGTTATGGCAGGATCTATAATGTCCAGCATCTGTCCCTGCTATATCATTCAGGGAAATTCCAAGTCCCAAAAATGCCCACCATATCACACCTCTTTTTCCCTCTCCCTGCTTTCAGCAACTCCCATGGCCACTATCTCCACATCAATGATATAATTTCTTCCATTGCTAGAGTCACAATAATTCTATAGAGAATGCTAGTAAATCCACTCTAATCCATATTTTATTCCTCCATCCTGAGGACCTTGGGATGGTGATGCCCACTCCACCTCTAAATTAAAAGGGGGCTTAAATCCCACATGGCTGATGGATAGGATTCTCTTGCTTGCAGTTGTAGACTCTCTCAGTTCCTTGGTGTGGTGGTTGACCACCCTCACCTCCCTATTAACTGACCTGGGTAAGTCCAATGAACTGAAAAGTAGGTTTTGCAACTCTGCTGAGGCTCAGGGTCCAGTTGGCACATGGACAGTCCAAAAATTCAAGTCTCCTGGGCATACACCAACCCCAGTGCCAACTACAGGTTCAGTAAAAGCTACAGAAGAGGCATGTGTATAGAAGTCACATCTGAGTCTAACTTCATCACACTCAGGAGCACAAATTCCAAACTAGGGCCCACTGGCAAGGTATTCAACTCCAGAGACATCTGCTATAACCATAGGACCTGAGTGTCTCCATTGCCCTTAGGAGCACCACTACTTTTGGTTGCATCTACTTTTGCTGTCTCTGAGATTCTGAGGTGTGTATAAGCATGACCCCTCTGATGACCTCCCAACCCATTTTGAAGACTCTTAGCCATATAAACTAATTTGTCTTTACCATTTACCCCTTTAATTTAAGGTATTTTTTAGTTGCATCACCAGCTGTTATTTGGTAGTAATCCCTTGGTGTCAGGGAGGCTCATCCCCAGTAGCCATCTCCCATGCTGGGAGGAAGGTAATGCATTTACATGCTGATTTTGGCTTAGAGAATGGCACACTTGAGCAACATGGTTGCTCTCAAGAGGTAACTCATAGGCACCCTGGGGCTCTAGGCCTAGTTGGAATTTCAAGCACACAGGCTTGTAAGCATAATCATTAGTATCAAAGGCCCATCACTGGACCATCTTTTTCACTAGTCTTTGCTCCTGTACTTGAGGGATTGTTGCTGTTCCATTGGGGAATGCAACAGCTCCCCAGGGTGGGAACTTAGCACTCCCTCAGTTGTCATGTAAAACTCGACTCACTATGTCAATACACAACAAACATCTGAACATATCTAAATCCATGCCCTGGAGAACTCCCTTCCACCCAAGCATCCCCCACCAGTGACACCCCACTGCAGTGCTCCTCCCCAGCCATAGTTGAACCCCTCTGTGATCCAAAACTTCTTAAAAAAATGAAGCCTGATATATTGCCAATTTGAATATTTAAAAAAATGGAAAGTATCACAAAATTTTTTTGATATTTTGCCTTTCATCACTGTAATAGGTATTCCTCTGTATGTACAGTGGCAAGGAAATCTCTTCCACTTCTTCCTCACTGTCATACATCATTTTTAAAAATTATGTCTTCAAAAAAGTTTTAGGTCACATATAGAATGTAGGGGACTCCCACGTACCCAACATCCTCCCCCTTTTCTCCTTGCCCTAACAATGTTCTTTTTACATAGGGTTGTAACAGTTGCTACAGCTGATGTACAAATATTGAAATATAGCTAATAACCATAGTTACATTATAGTTTACATTATGACTTACATTTTAGACTATACACTTCTATAAAGTTTTGGTTACATTATAGTTTTCATTATGGTTTCCATTTTAGACTATACACTTTTATAAATTTTTGGTGAAATTTAACATGGCCTATATCCATCATTGCATAATCTTATGGAACACTTCCTTTGCTCCCCAGTTACCCCCTCTTCCATCTATTCTATTCCTCTCTCCCCTTCTTCTTTTGGACCACAGTCAAAACCAAGCTTCACTTCTTGAAGTACAAGATTTATAGATACTTGCAACAATGCTGAGGGCTTGACACACTATTCTGTCCTCCCCTATTGGGAGCCACCCATGATCATGAGAGACACCCTCCCCTCTGTTTGAGAAAATCAGGCCTCCCCGGGATGGGAGTACTACATCTTCTCACTCATTGTATGGGTCTCCACCCATTGATATAATACACAGAGACAAGATAAGCACTCATGCATTCCCTAGAAGCCTGTTCCAGGTGCACCCTGTGCCAGGTGCCCCCATCAAACACCTTAAACCAGTAACCATTTCTTATTATATTTTCTAAAGTGTTTTCTCAACATTATAGTTTCGACCACATACCTGACAATCTCCCATGTTCACCTGCTCCTCCTCCATCCTCCCCCCAATCAATGGATCATCTGAACCATCCTCCCAACCCTATCCCTCCCTTAAGCCTGCCAAAGCCCAATCCAGTGGTATCCCTATATCCCCATTTTATCCCTTCACTCCACTACTTAAAACTACATTGTCATAAATTTTGCCCATGTGGACACTGGCTCACAACCTTCCTCTCCCCCCTATTTTCCTAAAGCATATCTGCCAGTCTCTAGCTCTCTGAGCAGCTTGATTTGCTTAATTCATATCAGAGATGTTATGTAGTATTTATCCTTCAATACCTGGCTTGTTTCACTCAACATAAGGTCTTTAAGATTCACCAATGTTATCCCATGTGTTAGTACTGTATTCCTTCTTATAGCTTAGTAGTATCCCATTGTTTATATATACCACATTTTGTTTATCCATTCATCTGTTGATGGGCATTTGGGTTGATTATAACTTTTGGCAATAGTGAATAATGCCACTGTGAACATTGTTCTGCACATATCGTTTTGTGTCCCTGTTTTCAGGTCTTCTGGGTATATATTCAGCAGTGGCATTGCTGGGTCATATGGCAATTCTATAGCTAGGTTTTTGAGAAACCACCAAACTGTCCTCCAAAATGGCTAGACCATTCTACATTCCCACCAGCAGTGGATGAGGGTTCCCATTCCTCCACATCCTCTCCAACACTTGTCGCCCTCTGTTTTTTTAATAGCCACCTCTCTAATGGGTATAAGATGGTATCTCATTGTAGTTTTGATTTGCATTTCCCTAATAGCTAGTGATGTTGGGCATCTTTTGTTGTGCTTTTTAGTCATTTGTATTTCTTCTTTGGAGAATCGTCTGTTCAATTCTCTTGCCTATTTTTTAAAATGGGTTATTTGTCTTTTTTAAATTGATATAAAAGATTTTTTATATATGCTAAATATTAGACTTTTATCAGATATATGGTTACCAAATATTTTCTCCAATTGGGTAGGCTGTCTTTTCACGTTCTTGACAAACTCCTCTGAGGTGGAAAATGTTTTAATTTTGAGGAGGTCCCACTTATCTATTTTTTCTCTCACTGCTCTTGCTTGATACATTTTGAGTTGATTTTTATATAAGATGTAAGATGGTACATGGATATCCAGTTCTCCAAGCACCAGTTGTTGAAGAGGCCATTCTCTCTACCTTGAGTGGGTTTAGTGGCCTTGTCAGGTATCAGATGACTATATATGTGAGGATCTATATTAGAACTCTCAATTCGGTTCCATTGGTCAGTATGTCTATATTTGTGGCAATACCATGTAGTTTTGATCACTGTAGCTTTGTAGTATGTTTTAAAGTCAGGTAGTGTGAATCCTCCAGATTCACTTTTCTTTTTCAATATGTCTTTGGCTATTAGGCACCTCTTGTCCTTCCAAATAAATTTCATAGTTAGTTTTACCAAATCAGTAAAAAATGCTATGTTGATTTTTATTGGGATTGCATTAAATTTGTAGATCAGTTTGGGTAGAATAATAGCTTAATGATGTTTAGTTCTCCCATTCATGAATAGGGAATATTCTTCCATTTATTAAAGCTTCTTTGATTTCCTTTAACAATGTTGTGTAGGTTTTTGTGTATAAGTTTTTTATATCTGTTGTTAAATATATTCTTAGGTATTTGATTCTTTCAGTTGCTATTTCAAATGAGATTTTTTTTCTTGATTTCCTCCTTACATTGCTCATTACTGGTGTACAGAACTGTTATTGATTTTTGTGCATTGATCTTATAACCTATGACTTTACTGAATTCATTTTAAGCTCTAGAAGCTTTGTTGTAGATTCTCAGGACTTTCCATATATAGGATCATGTCATTTGCAAATACTGGAATTTTGACTTCTTCCTTTCAAATTTGGATGAATTTTATATTTTTTTCTTGCTTAAGTGCTCAAGTAAGTACTTCTAACACAGTGTTAAATAGGAGTGGTGAGATTGGAAATCCTTGTCTTATTCCCAATTTTTTTAGGATTTCACCATTGTATATGATGATAGCTGTGGTTTTTTCATATATACCCTTCATCATGTTCAGAAAGTTTCCTTCTATTACTATCTTTTGCAGTGCTTTTATTAGGAAAGGGTGCTGTATTTATTAGGAAAGGGTGCTGACTTTTCTGCATCTAAGAGATGATCATGTAATTTTTTTTCTTTCTGTCTGTTTATGTGGTGTATTACATTAATTTTCTTATGTTGAAGCATCCTTGCATATCCTGGGTGAAACCACCTTGGTCATGGTTTATAATCCATTTAATGTGTTTTTGAATATATTTTTAGCAAGTATTTTGTTGAAGATTTTAGCATCTAGGTTCATTGGAGGGATTGGTCTATAATTTTCCTATCTTGTGACATCTTTGGCTTTGGTGTTAGGGAAAAGAGAATGAGTTAGGCAATATTCCTTTTACTTCAATTTTATGGAAGATTTTAAGCAAGGCCGATGTTAGTTTTCTAGAATGTTTGGTAGAATTCACCTATGAAGTGATCTGGTCCTAGGCTCTTAGTTGGGAGGTTTTTGATGACTAACTAAATTTCATTGCTTGTAATTGGTCTGTTGAGCTCATCAATTTCTTCTTTTGTCAATGTAGGCTACTTGTGTGTTTCTAGGAATTTTTCCATTCCTTCTAAATTATCCTTAATGTTGGCATATAACTTTTTGAAGCATCCTCTCATGCTACTCTTTATTTCTGTGGGGTCAGTTGTAACATTGCCTTCCTCATTTCTTATTTTATATCTATGCATCTTCTCTCTTTTTTTGTTCATTAGTCTAGCTAAGGGTTTGTCAATTTTATTGATCTTCTCAAAGAACCAGCTTCACTTTTGTTTATTTTTTCCAGTGCTTTTTAAATTTTCATTCAGTTCTGCTCTAATCTTTGTTATTTTCTTCCTTCTACTTCCTTTGGGATTAGTTTGTTATTCTTTTTCTCATTCTCTAAGTGTGCAGTTAGACCTTCCTAGCTCTTTCTTCTTTTTTTTATCCTCCTCCCCCCCACCCATGGCTTTTTGTGTGTTGTCTGCTCCCTGTGTCCATTTGCTGTACATTCTTCTGTGCCTGTATTAATTTATTTTATCCCTCCCCCCCTTGCAGCTTTCTTGGTGTCTGCTCTCTGTGTCCATTCACTGGGCACCCTCTCATGTTTTTTTGCTTGTCTCATTTTTTTTTTTTGTTGCATCACTTTGCTGAGTCAACTCTAAGTGTGCAGTTAGATCTTCAGTTTTAGTGCTTTCTTCTTTTTTGATATATATGCTTATGGCTATGAGTTTCCCTCTCAGTACACCTTTTGCTGCATCCTCTGTGTTTTGATATGTTGTGTTGTCATTTTTATTTGTTTCAAGGTAGTTTCTGATTTCTTTTATAAATTACTCCTTGACCCACTGTTTGTCTAAATGTGTGTTGTTTAACTTCCATATCTTTGTGCCTAATCTGTTTCTCTGGCCCTTACTGATTTCCAGTTTCATTTCATTGTGGTCAGTTAAATTACTTTGTATAATTTCAATGTTTCTGAATTCATTGAGAGTTGTTGTGTTATTTATGATTCTCTTTTGAGATGTGCTGCATAATTGTGATAATGGTGTATTAACATCCCCCACTGTAATTGTAGAGGCATCATTTTTCCACTTAGTTCTTCTAGTGTTTGTCTCATGTATATTGAGGCACCCTGGTTAGGTGCATAAATATTTGTGATTGTTCTTCTTGAATGATTACCCCTTTTACTAATATATAGTGTCCATCTTTGTCTCTTACAATAGTTTTGCATTTAAAGTCTATTTTGTCTCATATTAGTATAGCTACTCCCACCCTTTTTTTTGGTTGTTGTTTGTTTATAAAATTGTTTTCCAACCATTCACTTTCAGCCTCATTGAATCCCTGGGTTTAAGCTTGGTTTTTGTAGACAGCATATAAATGGGTCATATTTCCTTATCCATTCTGCCAATCTGTGTCTCTTGACTGGTGAGTTTAATCCATTAATATTCAGTGTTATTACTCTCAAGGAATTACTTACATTAGTCATATTTTCTTTGGGTTCATGTATGTCATATGTTGTTTCTATTTCACTATTTTTAAATTTTTTTCTTACACTCTCCTCCAACTCTATCTTGTTTTTTCCTCTTAGCCTGCAGCACCCCCTTTAGTATTTCTTGAAGGGCAGGTGTCTTATTGGTATGCTCTCTTAATTTCTGTTTATTTGTGAAATTTTGAATTCTCCATCATTTTTGAAGGCCAACTTTGCTTGATAGAAAATTCTTGGCTGGAAGTTTTTTCTTTTCACAGCTTAACTATGCCATACCACTGTCTTCTTGCTTCATGGCTTCAGATGAAAGATCAACACTTATCTTACTGGGTTTCCCTTGCATGTGATGATTTTCTTTTCTCTTGTTACTTTCAGTATTCTCTCTTTTTCTTGAGCACTGTACAATTTGACAAGTACATGTCTTGAAGTAGGCCTATTGTGATTTACACTGTTTGGGGTCTGCTGTGCTTCCTGGACATGTACATCCATCTCCCTCAAAAATTCAGCTCTTATTTCCTCCAAACCTCCTCTGTCCCTTTTCCCACTTCTTCTCCCTCTGGGATGTGTATAATGCATAAAATGCATATGTTTGTGCATTTTGTGTTGTCATTCAGATCCTTAAGTCCCTGCTGGATTTTTTCTATCTTTTAGCTATCCATTCTACTATCTGTTTGATTTCAGATGTACTGTCTTCCACATCACTAAATCTTTTCTCTGCCTGTTTAAATCTGCTGTTATGTGTTTCCAGTGTTTCTGATTTCTTGCATTGTGCCTTTCATCACCATCATATCTATTATCTTTTTAGGTATGTTAACAATTTCTTCAGTATGTTCTTCTAGTGTCTTCTTAATAGCCTTAATATCTTCCTTTGCTACATTAAGTTGCCTTATGATATTTATTTGGACAGCTCTGATCAGTTGTTCCATGTTCTGTATCTTCTCCTGATTTTTGGTTTGCTCATTGGACTGGGCCTTGTCTTCTTGTTTCTTAGTATTGTTTATAACTTTTTGTTGGTGATTAGACATCTCTTTATCTTTATGGGTTTATTTAGTTGAATAGTTTCTCTCTCTGCTCTATGATTTTATTTTGTTGCTGTTTTTGTGTGTATGGTAAGTTTTGTCTTTGAGACTGTGTTCCTCTTATTCTATTTCCTTGCTGTTGTCTATGATCCCTTGAAAGAAAAATATTAGGTCCAGGGAAAGGGAAAGAGGTAAGAAAATAAAAAAGGATAATATTAATAATAATAGGTACAAGAGGAACAATATAAGACCTAGGAAAATCAATAATTAACTCATGTAAAATGTGAAGAAGTATAAGAATAAAGAGGTGGGGTACAAGCAATGAAATGAGAAACTGAACAGAGAAAAATATCTAGAATGAATTAAAAGGCCAGAATGATAAAAAGAGAGGGAAAGAGAAAAGAAAAGGCAGAAAGAAAAAATTTTAAAAGAAAACAAAGAGTAGAGGAGATAGACATAAAAAGAAGAAAAATTGAAGACTAAAGAAAGAGAGGTAGATTGTAAGAACAAAAACAGAAAGCAGAAGATAGGAAAATGAAGGAAGGAAAAGAAATAGCATAGGTAAATGAAATTGGTATGCCAAATAAAGGGGGGTGGGAAGGAAGGGGGAAACAGAAAGCAAGAAACTAGACAGCAGTTCCTTATTCTTAAAAAAAAAAAAAATGGTGTGGGAGAGAAAGAAGGGAAGAAAAAAGAACAGAGAACAAACACTCAAGCAAGCAATCAAACAAAACTTAGGAAAAACTTCCCTTTTAGGCCCCTGAGGAGTTTCTCAGGCTGCTGGTATTCATCAATCAATTACAATGCAGACTTCCCTCTACAGATTTTGAATTGGATTTTAATGAGTAAAATAAGTTAAATTTTTAAAAAGGAAGTTTTTAAGAAAAAATGAGAGACCCAAGGAAAGCTAATACAAAAATGCTGTCTATGTGTTCCCTGTCCTAAAGTATCAGCTGGGTGTTTGATAACCCAGTGGATCACTACCCTAAGGAAAGCCAGGAACTGAGCCTGGGTCCTCATATGTTCAAAGTGGAGATTCCTCCACCAAGCTAAATTTTCTCATTGGAGCTGTTAGCTAAAAATCTATCTAGTCACTTTCCCTAGGGCAGGTTTGACCCTTTGAAGTTGACTAGATTCCTGCTGATTAGGAGCCTGCCTGTCCTGGCCCCCTTTTTATTCTTATTACTTTCTCTCCCAGGGCAGCAGGACATGATAGACTGTGTAATCAGATCCCTCCTCACCTCTCCTGATCAAGTTGACTTCCCTTCTGAAATTCAAATGGGACCCTGGTATCTGAACTCACTTCAGAGAAATGACTCTCAACCTTCTTCCTCACCTCCTCTTCCTCCCAGGGGACCCTAAATAGGCCCTTGGAAGGTTAATAAATGCTTCGTACTGCCCATCTCCTTTAGGGGAGTTGGAATTTTGATAGTTTATAGCACTGGACTAGTAAATTGCATGACTTTACCAGTCCAAGTTCCTCTCTCAGGTCAGCTACGTAAATCAGACTTCCTAAGCAGATTTGCCTCTCCCTTCTTTCCAGGTTCACCTCTTGCCAGCTGGTATGCTCCCTAAAGTTCAAAGGGTTTCCTCATAACCAAACCCAGAGAAAGGAAATCTCTCTCTACCCTTCTTGAGAATATCTTACTCCTGTAGAATGCTCCCTCCCACTCAGAAGCTGGTGGGGGTCAAGGGGTTTACAGCAGCTTTTTGCCTTGTGGGTGGGGCTTAGCTGACTGCCATTTCCAGCCACTAGGGCAAGAAACTCATGGTTTGCCCTTCAGCTTTTTATCTCTTTGTCCTGTTCCCTCCCTGAAGCCTCTTGCTCTGTCAGTTCTCTAAACAGTTCTCTCAGGAAGAATCTTGCCCATTCAAAGCCATTTTCTGTGAGAGAGCTGGTGAGTACCACTTGCCTCTTCTCTGTAATTGAGTCTTTAAATGGCCATTCCACTGTTCTGTCAAGCCAGCTGCTTCAGCATGATAGGGAACATGGCAAGACCAATGAATTCCATGGGCATGTGTCCATTCCCACACACTATTTACTATGAAATGGGTTCCTTGATCAGAAGCAATGCATGTGGAAAGCCATGGCAGTGGATAAGATATTCAGTAAGACCATAGATGGTAATTTTGGAAAAAAAACATTGTATGCAGGAAATGCAAAACCATTTTTGGATTATGTATATATTCCAGTTAAAACAAATCACTGCCCCTCCCATGGTGGAAGTGGTCTAATGTAATCAGTGTGCCACCAGGTAGCAGGCTGATAACCTCAGAGAATTATGCCATATTGGGGGCTGAGGGTGGGTCTCTGCTGCTGGCAGATTGGGCACTCAGCCGTGGCTGTAGTCCAGTCAGCCTTGGTGAGGGGAGGTCCATGTTGCTGAACTCATGCATAATCTCCATCCCTACCTCATCAGCCATTGTTATTTTATGAAAGCAATGACAAAAGTGGATGGAGAAAGAGGCTGAGTGTTAGCCATAGAGCAGGTCATCTTATCCACTTGATTATTAAAATCTTCCTCTCCTGAAGTCACCCTCTGGTGAGCATTCACATGGGTCACAAATATTTTTGTTTTCTCCCACTCAGAAAGGTCTCTCCACATACCTCTTCTGCAGATCTCTTTGTTACCAATTTTCCAATTATGTTCCTTCCAAATACCTGACCATCCAGCCAGACCATTGGCAACAGCCCATGAATCAGTGTACAAATGCACCTCTGGCCATTTCTTTTTCCAAGCAAAATGAACACCCAGGTGCACTGCTAAAAGTTCTGTCCACTGGGAAGATTTGCCTTCGATACTGTCCTCCATGGATGTACCAGAAAATGCTACAGTTCTACAACTGTCCACTTTTCAGTGGTACTAATACCTGCATATTGTGTAGAATGATCTGTAAACCAGGCCTGAGTTTTCTCTCCTTCAGTCAACTGATCAAAAGGGACTCCCCGAGAGGGCAAAGCTGCGGGCTGGGAAAGAGAAGGTAATGTGGCAGGAGTGGAGACCATGGGCATTTGGGCTACTTCCTCATGTAACTTACTTGGGCCTTCAGGGCCCACTCAAGCCTTATCTCGTATATACCACTTTCACATATTATGGAGTGCTGCTGTGTACACCCAACATTATGGTTTAGTAGGTCAGACAATACCCAGCTCATGATAGGCAACTCAGGTCTCATAGTAACTTGGTGACCCATGGTTAAGCATTTAGTCTCTACTAAGACCCAGTAGTAGGCCAAAAACTGTTTCACAAAAGGATAGTAGTTATGTGCAGAGGATGGCAGGGCTTTGTTCCCAAATTCTAAGGGTCTGTGTTGTGATTCTACTATAGGGGCCTGCCAAAGGCTCCAAACATCATCACTATTTTCTGCTGAAACTTCCAGCACCATTGGATCTGCTGGACCATATGGCCCAAGTGGTAGTGCAGCTCGCATAGCCACCTGGACTGTAGCGGAGCCTCCTCTTATTCTAGTCCCCATCAAACTAGCAGCTTTTCTGGTCACTCAGTAAATGGGCTGGAGTAGCACACCCAGATGGAGAATGTGTTGTCTCCAAAATCCAAAGAGACCAAGTAAGCACTGTGCCTCTTTTTTTTTTTTTTGGTCATATGAGGGGCCAGATGCAACAGCTTATCCTTCACTTTAGAAGGGATACCTCAACATATCCCACACCACTGGATACTTAGAAATTTCACTGAGGTAGAAGGACCTTGTATTTTTGTTGGATTTATCTCCCAGCCTCTCTCATGCAAATGACTTACTAACAAGTCTAGAGTCTTTGCTACCTCTTTCTCACTAGGTCCTATCAATAAGATATCATAGATATAATGGACCAGTGTGATGTTTTGTGGAATGGAGAGATAATCATTAGCCTAACCATTACAAGGGTATATGGGAGTATGGGATTTTCCTCTTAGATAATGAAAACATTCTAAAATTGACTAGGGTGCTAACAGCACAACTCTGTGATTAAAATGAGTGTCACTTTGAATGGATTTTACAAAGCATTGGACCATATAACACAATGAATCTTTTTGTGGAAGATGGACTGTGGTTAACAAAACAAATATAACAACATTCTCTCATGAACTATAACAAGTTTACAATACTAATACAGGGTGTCATTTACAGGGTGGGTTGGAGGAAAATACACCAAATGTAAGAAATTGGCTATAGTTAGTAGTAATGTTTTAACGATGCTCTTTCATGGTTTGTAACAATTGCTTCACTAAAATGCAAGGTGTTGGTGGTGGGGTGATGTATGGGAGCCCTGTATGATATGCATATTTATTTTGTCAGTTCACAACTTATACTATACACTTATTTTTTTATTGATGCTCATGTATGAATGATAAACTTCAATTACAACAAGTTAAAAGAAAAGAAAGTGAAAAGACACCCTAAAAAGAGAATAGTCAATAATACCTTTTATTGATTATTTTCCTATAGGATTTTGCTTTTCAATTATTTTCTACTTCTTTTATTCACTTTTTGGAGTTAGTGGTTATTTTTAGTACTGACATTGCTGAAAGCCAAGACTTCCCCATTGAGTTGTTAAAATAAAAAGATATTATATATGTTATTTCATTAAAGAAAATCAAGGCTTCAGATGATTTTAAAAACCACAAGCAACAAGAAAACATAGATAAATGGGACTTAATCAAAATTTAAAAATTGGTGCATAAAGAATACACATCCAGTTTATATAGAATAACACAGATTTGGCAAATATATACACCTATAAAACAACTACCCAAGTCAACATATAGAATATTTCCATTGCACCAAATATTACCTTGTAACTCTTCCCAGTCCATCCTTGTACCTAGGGAACCCCTGAATCCTTTTTTTGCCACTATAAATTAGATTTGATATTTTAGAATTTCCTATTGATGGAATCACAGATTATATGCCATTTTATATTTGGCATCTTTTGCTAAACACAATGCTTTTGACATTCGTACATATTGCACATAACAGGAATTCATTCCTTTTTATTCTAAGTAGTATTCCATTGTATAAATGTACCACAATTATTTCATCATAATTTTCTTTTCTTTATTACAGGAAGAGGTTAAAATGTCACTTCCAATTTGCATAGAGTAGAAATATTTTGAAACTCAAGAAAACAAATAGAGGATAAATCTGTATTTGCTTGGCAATTTATATTATAGACCAAATTACCAGATTGTAAATTTGTAATTTTCAAAGATTACTGAATATAGACTTTGAGTTTATAACTATGCAAACCAACAAAGCACAAATGAGCTCTTGAAACATTCCATTTTTTACATTGCCAAAAATTGTTGCCTTGAAATTGTTGTGCATGAAAACATAATACTGGAATAATAGAACTCTAATGAACACAAGTCACTATTTAAAATGGAAGCTAATCAGTGGGATAGTGCAGCAAGTGTTTGAAGATGGATAGTACTGCTGTGTAGTTACATTAGTCATGTTTCTAAAGCACTGTATGCATGTCTTAAATATATTTCCATCACTTACACCTAAGAAACTTGTCATTAGACTGTGTTAACTCCAAAGCAACAACAACAACAAAAATAGGGAGAGTAATTAAGAAAGCTTCCTAGTAGTCTCTCTCATGCCTTTCTCATGGCCCTTTCAAGTTTGCCTTATCACAGTTTACCCCTTCAACCCTGGCAAGAAGGAACTAAGCACAGGGGCTGGTACCCGAGACCATCTTAAAATTTAGGAAGCCTGCTTTTGACTTCTATGGCTGAACCAGTCTCCTGCAAATCAAGAGTCACCAAGACAAGGGGAACATCTCACCTAGAGTCCGTTTTCCCACCCCTCCCCTTTCTAGACTATGCTCTGGATATCTGGTTTCCTTCTAAAAAGGTCCTTAGTCTGCTTTTGCTGCTATAAACTTTGTTTTAGTATTGCTGAGTTGCCATGTTCATATCCCTTGAATAGATACCTACGGGTAGAAATTCTAAGTCATATGGAAACCGTATAGTCATTTGAGGAATTAACACACAGTTTTCCAAAGTGGTTGCATCATTCTATATTCCTATCTGCAATATGATGGTACCAATTTCTCCACATCCTCTCTGACCCTTGTTATTATCTGACTCTTTTTTTTCCAGTCATTCTAGTGAGTATGAAGGGGTATCTCATTGTTGTTTAAGCTTGCATTTCCCTTTTAGCTAATGATGTCAACAAATTTTCATGTGCTAATTGAACATTTGCCTCCCTTCTTTTGCGGAATGACTTTACTGTCTTTGCTGATTTTTAATTGGGTTATTTGTTTTTTATTATTGAGCTGTAAAACTTTATATACATTCCAGATACAAGTCCCTTACCAGATATATAATTTTAAAATGTTTTATTCCATTCTTTAGTTGTCTTCTCACTTTCTTGATGGCATCCTTCCAAATACAGAAGTGGTTAATTTTGATTAATTCGTCTAATTTTTTTGTAGTTGGTGCTCATGCTTTTGGATTCATATCTAAGATTCCTTTCCCAAATCCAATGTCACAAGTGTTTGCCTCTGTTTGCTTTTAAAGTTTTACTAATTTTAGCTTTTACATTTAGTCTTTGATGCATTTTGAATATTTAGTCTTTCCTTCCCTCTCTTCCATGCCGCTCTCCTTCTTTTCACAAGAATGTAAAAAAATTTTCATTGCTTTGGTGCCTGTGACTGGTTCTTGGTATAATTTAGATTTGGAAAAAAAATGTTTGCTTGAGCAGAGCTAATAGAACATAAACTCCAGGAAATTTTTTATTTCTAGAAAACCCTAGCTGGCCTTTGATTAAAAATGTGGTACATCAATTTCTCATTATCATAGCCCTAACATATACAGATTTTGAAACTACACAATATAGAAAATTAGTTGGTCATATAAGAATTAGTATTTCTTGCTTGCTACCTTTAATATAATCCTAATAGTGTCATAAGCCTACAAACATAAAAAATGACTATAATTTATATTTACAGTATCTCTTTGTTATGTGTCAAAGAATATTTGAGTGTTATAACAGAAAAAAATAAAATAAAATAATATAAATTTCTCCAACTTAATCCTGTTACTCTGAATGAGAAAACTGCTACTATGTATCTATCAGAATTGGCACTTGGAGGATATTTAAAATTCAGAGGGTACCGCCTGAGTAGCTGCAGATCCTAGTCACTGAAATCCCAATTACCATATCCTGAAATTACTGTGAATAGATTGTTTTTACTACTAACTCTATTACAGGCTGAATTATGTCCCCGAAAGAGATATGTTAAAATCCTAAACCCTAATCTTGTTAATGAGACCTTATTTAGAAACAGGTTCTTTGAAGATGTGCCTAGTTAAGATGAAGCTACAATGGACTAGGGTGAGCCCTAATGCAGTGTGAGTGGTGTCCTTATAAGAGCAAAATTTGAACACAGGGAGAGACAGACACACGAGAAGGCCACATGAAGACAAAGAAGGGGATTGCAGTGCTGTATCTACAAGCCAAGCAACACCAAAGACTGGAGACAGATACCAGAAGTTAGAGGAAACATGGAAATATTCTATCCTGCAGGTTTATGAGGAAGCGTGGCCCTTCAGGACATCTCAGTTTCAGACTGCTAGCTTCCAGAACTCAGAGACAATATATTTCTGCTGGTATAAGTCACTAGTTCATTGCACTTTGTTATGGCAGCCCTAGGAAACTAACTAGGCCCTTAGATATTCTTATTCGCACCCTAACATTTTAATCTAGTATTTCCAAACTTTCCATTGTTAAAAATTATTATTTAAAATACGCCAAAAAAGAACAACATTAATGAAGCATCAATTTATAAATGGACAGCAGTCTTCTTAATTAAATGAAGTATGGTGTGATATTCAAAAATGAGAAAAATTAGTTTATTTCCATATCTACACAAAAATTTTCTGTAAAATATCCTATAAAATTTTTTAAATTTAAATAATTTACTGGGATCATTTAAAGATATTTCCATTCATTTTATTTACTCATTTAATATTTGTTCAAAGCAGTTACTTTTCATTAGTACACTAGACTCCATTAGTCTTTAGAAATGGGTACTTACTAGTCATATTTATGCATATATATATCTATTTTGAAAGAAGCTTTCTTCAGGTACATAAATGTTACAGCAAAATTATAGGGGGATTCCCATATATTTTACCCCTCCCCTCCTACACTTTTTCCCATTTACATCTTTCATTAATGTGGTACATTTGTTACAACTGATGAACAGACATTGAAGCATTACTAACTAACCACAGTCTACAGTTGATACTCTGCACCAAACAATTTTATAGGTTTTGACAAAATGTATAATGGCCTGCACCTGTCACTGTAATGTCATGAAGGACAATTACAATGTCCCAAAAATGCTCAATGCTACACCTACTCTTCCTCCCTTCCCTCAGAACCTCTGGTGGCCCTTTACATCAATGTCACAAGTTCTTTCATTGTAGAATAATAATAAGACTACTTTAGCACATAGTTGCATTCCATCCTTATATTTGTTCATTCCTCAATCTTGAGAATTTTGAGATGGTGATGCATACTCCTTTTCTGATTGACAGGGGGCTTAGACCCCATGGGGCTCATCGATGGAACTGACTTGCTTGCAGTTATAGGTACTCTTTTTTGAAATGGGTGCTGTCCATCATTATCATTTTGATAGTTGTCCTGGATGAGTCCATTGGAATGGAAAATAGGAGTTGCAAACTCTGCTGAGATGCTGGGCTCCACTGTCATATGAACAGACCAAAGATTTAAATCTCTGGGATATATATTTAATGATTACAGTGCTAACTATAAATTCAAATAAATGGGGCAGAAGAGCTATGCGTAGGAAAATTATAAATGAGTATAACTCTGTTACACTGGGGAGCATAGACGCCAAAGTAAGGCCCACTGATGGGGTGCTGAATTCTTGAGATTGTCTGCCCTATAGTGTTTGGATGTCTCTGGAGCCCCCAGGAGACCCCTGTTTGAGGCACTGTTTACTGTGGCAATGAAATCCTCCTGAAATATGTGAAGGCATAACCTCTGGAATGACCTCCTGACTCACTTTGAAATCTCTTAGCCATGAAAATTCATTTGTATTTAGTGTTTCCCCTTTTGGTCAAGGTCTTTTCCAAATGCATCACTAGTTGGTGCTTGGTAGTAATCCCTTGTGCCAGGGAGGCTCATCCCCAGGAGACAAGTCCCACGCTGGGGGGAAGTTAATGCATTTATAAGCTGAGTTTGGCTTAGAGAAATGCCATATTTGAGCAACAAGGAAGCTTTCAGGAGGTAGCTCTTAGACAATATATAATATTAGGCTAAGTTTCAATTTCACAAAAACAAGGTTCATAAGTACAAGCATCAATATCAAGAGCCAGGTATATGTACTTTAGGGACTGTAGGGATTCTTGTCGCTCTATTAGAGAAAATAGCAGGACTTCCCAGGATGGGAGCTCAATATTATTTCAATTATTGTGCAGGTCTTCACCCACTGAGAAACACCCCTTGGCCACTTGAGCATATTCATATGTCATGGAGATATGCCCGAGCTGCACCCTCTACACAATCCTCTCATCATGACACCCTGCAGCAGTGATCATCTCCTCCCAAAGTTGTGACACCTCTGCAATCCAAAACCTCCCCAGAAACAAAAACAAAAGAATAAACAAATAGAAATAAGAAAATAAAATAATAATACTAAAAACATAAAATACAAAATAATTTTTTTCACTGTGTTTTCCATCACATAATGTCTGTTATCTTTTACGTACAGTGACAATTTCTTCCATCTCTTTCCCCAATATCTTACTTTTTGCACTTTTTCTTCAAAGATGCTTTAGTTTACAGAAAAGTCACATAGAAAATATAGGGGATTCCCATATACCCAAACCATCTCCCCACCTTACATGAGTATGGTACATTTGTTACAATTGGATGTACTAATATCAAGGCACTGCTACTAACCATGGTGAATGGTTTACATTATGGTTTACATTTTGCACCAAACATTTTGATGGATTTTGACATTTAAAATGGCCTGTACCATCACTGAAAAATCATGCAGAGCAATTCTAATGCCCTATGTTCCATCTATTCCCTCCCACTCCCCTCAGAACCTGTGGTAACTACCAAGTTTCAATTTTTAAAGAATAGGGATCATACTTACATAGTTATGGCTTGACATATTGGTCTGTTTTATTTTATTAGGCACTGCCTATGTTCTCAAGGGATTCTTGTCCCTCTAATCGAGAACATAACTCCAGGATGGGGGCTTAATATTATCTTATTTACTGTGTGGGTCTCCACCCACTGAGATAACACATTATGACAAGATGGACACTTTCGTATTCCATACAAGCATGCCGCAGGTGCACCCTATCCCATATATCCCCCCACCCCTGATATCCTGCCCCAGTAACCCTACCCTGCCATATTTACCAAAAGAACATTCCCACCATTGTAGTTTTAACCACAGACCTACAAATCCCCAGAGCTCATCTATTCCTTCCTCCAGCCCTCCCCATGTTCCATGGATAGTCCAACCCAAGTCCCCCATCCTACTGCCCATCATATTCCAGCACAGTAGAACCCAATCATATCACTCATATCACTGCAGCACTCTCACTCCCAGTCACACCCTTCCACCTTATCATAGGCTTTGCCCATATCAGCTCATCACACTTTACTCCCTTTCTGTTTCCTGATAACCTATTTTTCAGACTCTACCTCTGTGAGTCTGTTCAATTTGCTTAAGTCACATCCGTGAGGTCATGTAATATTTGTCCTTCAGCGACTGGCTTACCTCACTCAACATAAGATCTTCAGGATTCATCCATGTTGTCCTGTGTATTAATACTGAATTCTTTCTTATAGCTAAGTAATATTCCATTGTGAAACTACAGTTGTTGGAGAGGATGTGGAGGAAAGGGAGTAATTATCCACTGCTGGTGGGAATGTAGAATGGTGCAGCCACTGTGGAGGACAGTTTGGTGGTTTCTCAGGAAGCTAACTACAGAACTCCCATATGATCCAACAATCCCATTTCAGGGTATATACCCAGAAAAACCGAAAGCAGGGGCACAGATATATGCACAGCAATGTTCATAGCAGCATTATTCACTATTGCCAATAGCTGGAAACAACTCAAGTGTCTCATCAACAGAAGAATGAATAAGCAAATTTTGGTATATACATACTATGCATATATTTTTAAATTGTACTTTTCATGTTTAAGAAACTGAAAAATCAACTTTGAAAGACCCTCAGCACCATTTTTAAGAACTATAGTAACACTTAAAGTTATGACAATGGAACCAGATCCACTTGTGACTGATTATATCTGGTTTGACATGTACTTCAGTATTTCTTAAATGGGTACATAAAAACCCAGTAAAGGAGTAAATTCTCTTCCATAAAGAATTCTAGATGAGGAGAAATCACCCATAAAAATCATGGTCACATGATTCATTAAGTAGAAGGTATCACTGAAAATAGTACTTTAACTACTTTTTTTCCAAGTAGATCCAAGTTATTTGAAAATAGCAAAGCTGGTATTAAATTGAAACTCTAGCACTTGAATTAATGGCTTCTTTTCATTATCTTAAACACTGCAGCCCTATGACCCATTTTATTCATAGTCAATGTAGAACTGGAGATTAAGTATAACAAAGAGGGGAAACACATACTTAGTGATGTATGAAATGCAATATTGTATGATAGAAAATCAACCTTCTATTCACTCTATTTTGTATTATCTGCAAAAGTACAGCAATTTTTACAATATGCAAATTTTAACAATTTCAAACTCTGTTTTCTTCCTCACAAGACAAAATTTAAAAGCCTGATATTAAACCCAAGTCAGAGAGGGAAAAATAAAAACAGAGACAAGAAATAAGAAATGAAGACACTAATAAAAGGGATGGAAGACATATTAATTATACAGTGCAGTATACAGAGAATTATCCTTGAATTGTTTGGCTCCTTGTAAGCTGGGTTTTTTTTGTGTGTGTTAATTAGGAGTTTCCTTCATTAAGTATGCTTAGAACTTTCTTAAATTATTCCCAATTCAGCACTTAGTGTTCAAAAACAAACAACAAATAATAATCCCCTGTTCCTCCCCCAAAATTCTAATTTGGCAGAACATTTTTTTCCCTTAAGAGTCAAATACAAATCACCATTGAGACTTATATTGAAAATTATATTATTTACTGTACTATTTAGGGGAAGAAAATAAGAATCTGAGAGTCTTCACATCATCCAGAAATTAAAAAAAAAAAAGTTTGACTCCCAAATTCTAAGCACATAATACATAGTATTACATTCTTGGTAAGGCAGCATTTGTAGTCATAGTGGAAAAACGACACTCTTTTCTAATACAAACTATTTTGTTCACTTCTTCCTCAGCTTGGTCCCTGTGATAAGGAGGATTGCTTGACTAGAGGACCCTATCTATGGGAGAAGAGTGGGAAGGGAACTTGATGTTAAGCCATTAGAAGTCTTCCTGATTTTATCCAATGTTAATACAACACCTCATGTAAAATATTGGTTTCAGGCCTTATACCACACGTGCCATTGAAAACTTCCCAGTTTTTTTAAAGCCTCATAAAACACTATTCAAATTGACTTGGCAAAATTTCATAGTCCTTGTATGAGTCAGAGTTCTCTAGGGAAGCACAATCAATAAGAGATATCTATCAATAATGTGCCGTTCTATAAAAGTCTCTCATGCAGCCATGGGGATGCAGAAGTCCAGGTTCTGCAGGCAGGCTGCAACCAGGGGTTGCAATGAAAGTCCAATGAAGGTTCTTGATGAGTTCTGGTAGATGCTGGCTGTTCAAGGATGAGATGGAAAATTCTCAATGCTGGAATCACTTCCTCTTTTAAGGTACTCAACTGATTGGGTTAAGCATCACTCATCACTGATGGCAATCACCCTGATTGATACAATTATAACCAGTTATCTAAGATTTACCACTGCAGTAAAGTCAATGGTGACTAAAGTCCATAAATGCCCTTATATTATAGTTAGCCTACTGCTTGTTTGACCAAACAACTGGGCACAATTACCTGGCTGAGTTGACACAGTAACCTAACCATCCCACTCCACCCCTTGTCACCTCAACAACCATATACATTATCTAAACCATACTTAGTCTCTAAGTAAAAACAATAACAGATATGCATATAAATATATTTCTGCCCATCAGTGTTCAACTTTCCTCTGTACAACCAGAAACACATTAATTCCATACAGAATAAGGTGCAAGTTCTTGGGTAATATTCACTCTCAAACTTAACATCCTCAAATATTATGACATGAAATGGGTACAATTTGTTGTGTGATAAGGGAAAAGTTTGGGGAGGGAGACAAAGAATTTCATTTGGTATACATATACAATAATCATCATAATGAAATAAGGAAGGAAGATTCATAATCATTATAGTCCTCATTTTTGTAACTGGTCACATGGTCAAAGTTCATATTTGTCGCTACCTTCTTTCACTCCTCAATCCATGTTTCCATTATCCTCAGGAAGCATTTGAGCTGGCCATGGTTCTTTGCCTGGTGTGGCAACCCAAATTTTCATTCCTGAAGATTCTGGGTCACCATTAGTCCTGTGTGGATTGGGTTGCTGTAATTTTCCATTGACTTTTATCATAAGACACGGCAGTACTAGGAGTTGCCCTAGAAGATCTCCTGTATTACAGGCAAACTCTTCTTTATCCCCATTATGTAGATGTAGTCTTATTTCTCCTTGATTGTCAGGATCAATCACCCCAGCCATTAGAGTAATTTCCTTCTTTTACTGTTGATTCAAAGTTAAGAGGAGCCCAAAGTGGCCAGGTGGCAGTTTTAATGTGCAGTTTAATGGAATCATTTTTGTGTTCCCTGGTGATGGCACTACTCCTTTTGGGACTAAAGCCTATAGACCAACAGAGTTTGAGACTGCAGGGACAGGAAGCAAAAATGTTCCTAGTGGGTCACTAAAGGTAATAGTGAGTGTTGCCACTCCCATTTCTATCCCTTAATTCCTGGACCCATGAATCCTGGTTATGGGAAAAGCAGCACCATAGAGTGGATGCTGATTTAAAACATACACCACCTCCTGGAAAATATTGCCCCAGCCCTGCAAGGTATTGCCACCTATTTGACACTGTAATTGAGTCTTCAAAAGACCATTCCACCGTTCTATCAATCCAGCTGCTTCAGGGTGATGGGGAACATGGTAAGACCAGTGAATTCCATGGGCATGTGCCCATTCCCTCACATCATTTGCTGTGAAATGGGTTCCTTGACTAAAAGCAATGCTGTGTGGAATGCTGTGGGAGGAAGGGCACCCGGCTTGCCTCAGTGGCAAACAGTGCGTCAAGAGGTGACACCACCTCTGCCCACTGGGCCTAGACAAGGTGACCACGCCTGACTAGGCCTTTACTGCTAACGGCTAGCCGGCACCGCCCTCCCCCTTCCTATCACCCGCCTAGCCCAGCTCTCACTTCCCCTCCCCCCTCCCTTAAACCTAATCTCTTAGTACGCTGTTTGCCCAGCAACAGCTTACAACCACCTATCAGCTTAGTAACAGTGTCAGCCTATCAAGAGTTAGCACATACTCTACTGGCCAATCACTAGCCCAATGCCAGAACATTGCCTTATATGGAAACAGCATTTGCCCTAGCCAATCAGAACCCGCCACACCACTCCCCAATCCTATAAATCTGCATCCCCTTCCGCAATAAACCAGACTTGTGCCATCAGCCTGTCTCCGCGACTCCTTCCTGGGTCGTGCGCCCTCCACACCTTCGGAGCCCCCGAGGGAAGCCTCAGCGGCCGTACGAGGCTTTCTTCCCCACGCCAGGGACCCCTCTCGTCCCACAATGGTACCTCACTTGTCCCGCAACAGGGACCCCGCTCGTCCCATAACAGGGACCCCGTTTCGTCCCTCAGAATGCCATGGCAGTAGATTAGACATTTGGTAAGTCCATAGAAGATAGTTTTGGAGGAAGCATTGCATGCAGGAAATGCAAACCCATATCCAGAGTATGTGTCTATTCCAGTTAAAACAAATTGCTGCCCATTCCATGGTGGAAGTGGTCCAATGTAGTCAACTGAGTGTGGATCTCTGCTGCTGGCAGTTTGGGCACTCAGCAGTGGCTGTAGCCAGTCAGCCTTGGTAAGTGTAAGACCTTGTTGCTGAGCCCATGTATAACCTGCATCCTTACCTCCATGGCCACTTTGTTCATGAGCCCACCGGGCAGTGACAGCAGTGGCTGGGGAAAGAGGCTGAGCATGAGGCACAGAACAGCTTATCTTATCCACTTGATTACTAAAATTTTCCTTTGCTGAAGTTACCCTCTGGTGAGAATTCATGTGAGACACAAAAATTTTCCTGTTTTTTGCTCACTCAAATAGGTCAACCCACACACCTCCTCCCCAGACCTCTTTGTCACCTATTTTCCAATCATGTTCCTTCCAAGTCCCTGACCATCCAGGTAACCATTTGCAACAGTGCATGAATCAGTTTACAAATGCAATTACTTCTTTCAAGCAAATGAACAACCAGGTGCATTGCTCGAAGTTCTGCCCACTTGGAGGATTTGCCCTCCCCACAGTCCTTCAGGGCTGTCTCAGAAAGGGGCTGCAGTGCTGTAGCTGTCCACTTTCAAGTGGTACCTGCATACCTTGCAGAACCATCTGTAACCAGTCTCGAGTTTTCTCCTCCTCAGTCAACTGATTGTAAGGGACTTCCCAGGAGGCCAAAGCTATAGGCTGGGAAAGAGGAGGTAACATGGCAGGGGTGGTGACCGTGGGCATTTGGGCTACTTCCTCACATAACTTACTCATGCATTCAGGACCCGCTCAAGCTCTATCTAACATATACCATTTCCACTTTATGATGGAGTGCTTCTGTGCATGCCCAACTTTATGGTTTGGTGGGTCAGACAATATCCAGCTCATGATAGGCAACTCAGGTCTCTTGGTAACTTGATGGCCCATTGTTAAGTATTCAGTCTCTACTAAGGCCCAGTAGCAGGCCAAAAGCTATTTCTCAAAAGGGGAGTAGTTATCTGTAGAGGATGGCAGGGCTTTGCTCCAAAATCCTAAGGATCTGTGTTGTAATTCTCCTAGAGGGGCCTGCCAAAGGCTCCAGACAACTCCCTATTTTCCACTGAAACTTCCAGCGCTATTGAATCTGCTGGATTATATGGTCCAATGGTAGTGCATTGCGGTCACCCCTCGGGCTGAAGTGTGGTTTGCTGGCCTGGCGGGGGAGCAGCCGCGGTAGGCCTATTCCAAACCGCTGCCCCCATAATAGGGTGGTTGGTCGGACTCACCGCCACCCCTGAAGGAAGCTCGGCATGGGCCCAGAGTGCCCTCGGGTCTCCCCTTCTCGGCAGCCATGCTTCCGCGGCCGCCCCTCCTCCCAGATGGCGCCACACGATGCCTTGTGGGGCGGCACCCTTCTTCTTCTTTGCGCAGGGCGGAGAAATCCAGTCTGCCCTTTTCCCCTCCCCCGACAGCAGCAACAGCCAGGCGTGGGCGGAGAAATCCAGTCTGCCCTTTTCCCCTCCCCCGACAGCAGCAACAGCCAGGCGTGGGCGGGAAACTCAAGTCTGCCCTCCACCCCAGCAACAGCAGCCACCAATCCCTAAACCCTGCCCCTTCCCCCAGCAACAGCGACAGCCAATCCCTAATCACCACCCCTCCCCCATCCAGTACCGCCCACTGACCTTTCGCCGGCAACCAATCAGGACAGGGCGTGGCTTCAACCAATCAGCCTTCCCCAGCCCCTATAAAACTGTTGTCTCTCCCTCAATAAAGTGGACTTGCGTGTTTACCTTGTCTCCGCGGTAGTTCTTCTGCCGTGCGCCCTCCAGTCCTGAGAGCCCCTGACAAGGGCCTGGCCTCCCTTGTCCCCAGTTCGTCACCTGCTTCTCCGGGCGACCCCTTCGTCGCCGGCTTCGCTGGGCGACCCCGTCAGCCGAACCGCGCAACCCCTGTGAGACCGACCCCTCGTCTGCTGCCAGACCGACCGCTCTTCCCAAGTGGGACCGACCCCTCGTCCCAAGTGGGACCGACCCCTCGTCCTAAGCTGGACCGACCCCTCGTCTGCAGCCAGACCCCACCTCTACCGACCGAGCAAGCTGCCGCAGTGCAGCTTGTACAGCCGCCTGGACCTGATGTAGAACCTCTTCTTGTTCTGGTCCCCAATCAAAACTAGCAGCTTTTCTGGTCACTCAGTAAATGGGCTGAAGTAAATGAGGAATGTGTTGTCTCCAAAATCCAGGGAGACCAAGTAAGCATTGTGCCCTTTTTTGGTTATAGGAGGAGCCAGATTCAACAGTTTATTCTTCACTTTAGAAGGGATATGTTGATATGCTCCATACCAGTGGACACCTAGAAATTTCACTGAGGTGGAAAGACCTTGTATTTTTGTTGGATTTATCTCCCATCCTCTCTCATGAAAATGACTTACTAACAAGTCTGGAGTCTTTGCTACTTCTTGCTCACTAGGTCCTATCAACATGATATCATCAATATAATGGACCAGTGGGATGTCTTGTGGGAAGGAGAGATGATCAAGATCCCTGGGGACAATATTTTGATATAGGGGTGGAGAGTTGATATATTTGTGAGGCAAGACTGTGAAGGTATACTGCTGGCTTTTGAGCTGAAAGCAAACTCTTTCTGGTGGTCCTTACTAACAGCAGTTGAAAAAATAAAATTTGCCAAATCAACAGCTGTATACCAGGTACCAGGGGACGTGTTGATTTGCTCAAGCAATGATACCACATCTGGGACAGCAGCAGCAATTGAAGTTACCACCTGGTTATGTTTACGATAATCTACTGTCATCCTCTAAGATCCATCTGTTTTCTGTTCAGGCCAAATAGGAAAGTCGGATGGGTACATGGTGGGAATCACCACCCTGCATTCTTCAAATCCTTGATGGTGTCATTAATTTCTGCAATCCCTCCAGGAATCCGATATTGCTTTTGGTTTATTATTTTGCTAGGTAGGGGCAGTTCTATTGGCTTCCACTTGGCCTTTCCAATCATAATACCCAATTTCACAAGTCAGGGATTCAATGTGGGGATTTTGTCAGTTACTGAGTATGTCTATTCCAATTATGCATTCTGGAACTGGGGAGATAAAAAACACAGAATGGTTCTGGGGGCCCACTGGACCCACTGTGAGATGGACCTGAGCTAAAACTCCATTAATCACCTGGTCTTCATAAGCCCTTAGTCTGACTCATGGACCACAGTGACATTTTGGGTCTCCTGGAATTAATGTCACTTCTAAGCCAGTGTCTAATAATCCCTGAAATGTCTGATCATTTCCTTTTCCCCAGTTATTCTGGTAAAAGGCTGTAGATCTCCTTGGGGAAAGGTGGGAGGAAGATTAACAGGATAAATTTTGGGCAGTTTAACAGGATCTTTCCCCAAGGAGACCTGGCCTCCTCCTCATTCAAGGGGTTCTGAGTCTATAAACTGTCTCAAGTCTGGGAATTGATTAAGGGGCCATGATTCTCTGTGTCTGTAATTTGAGTTAGGGTTTTGTTCACTCGACTTAGAACTCTTCTGTTTATACAGATCGAGAAGAAAATAGTAGACTGCTTGTCTATTTCACTGCTAGGTGCCCCATGATGTATTAGCCAATGCCATAACTCTACATGACTCAGACTATTTTCAGTACTTTTTTGAATCTGCCTTTCATTGGGGTAGCCATGCCCACCTTGACTTTGGCGATTAACTGCCAATACTTGGCTTTTACCAGACCTACAACCTATCATCCCCATAATGTTTAAGAACTCTAATTCCATCACAGTCTTCCTTACAGTAATATCTGGACTACAGAGAAAAGCAACCACAGAGCTCTTCAGGTAAAATGGAGTTAGTCTTACACTAACTGTTATTCCTCACAGTCCTGGTTAAAGATGTGTCCTCTGGACATTCCTGGGTTGGGTGGGCAGCTGTGAGATGATAAATCCCTTCTAGCTTTCCAATCTCCCTAAGCCTTTGAATTCCCTCTTCTACTGTGTACCAGGGCAAATCAGGCATCTAAACCTCAGGCATGCTAGGCCAGCTTTAGGTCCATGTTTTGATCAGCAACCCAAACAAACTGTTAGAGCCCTTTCTAACCCTAGAGCTATAGCATTGAATCCAGAATTTCTGCTTAGTGGGCTCATATCAATAAATTCAGCCTGATCCAACTTTATTTTCCATCCACCATTATCCCCATACTCTTAGTATCCATTTCTACACATATTCCCCTGATTTCTGTCCATATAAGTTGGAAAACTCATGCAGTTCTTTCTGAGTGTACCTTACTTCCTCATGGGTTACACTATGTATTTCACCTTTGGGGGCTTGTTGTGATTTTAGTCTAGTAATAGGTCTTGAAGACAAGAGAGGTGGTGGGGGTGGGTAAGGAGAAGGATTAGAAATGCCTTGCAAGCTACTGACCTCAGGGCATTCCCTTGCATTTTCTTCTGGTGAGGCAGGATTAATGTCTTCAGGCAGAGATTGGAAGGCAGTTTCCTCAGGGCAGACTGGAGGCTCAGCAGTGCATGCAGAGTTTGGCTGGTACATGCCTCAGGGCTGGGAGGAGGTCCAGAATCCCTGAGGCAGGCCAGAGGCTGGGCAGGGCAGGCTTCCATTTGGCTGGTACCCACCTCAGGACTGGAAGTTGTTTCAGACTCCCTGGGGCAGGCTGGAGTCTGGATGAGACAAGGTTGCAAAGGTGTGGTCTGGACAGGGCAGGCCATGGCAGGCTTATCTGGTAAAGTCTCAGCAGAATTCAGGATTCCAATGTCTCCATCAATATCATCATCATCCCATTTCTCTGGATTCCACTCTTTTCCAATCAATACCTTCACTTTAAGTGCAGAAACCCTGTGGGGTTGAGATTTAGTTTCCTTTGTAACTCCACTACTAATACAATGAGAGTCTGAGTTTGTTCTCAGATATTTCGAGCCTGTGGCTACAGGAGACAAGAGGTTCTTTCAGAGCACACATAGAAACTTTTGCATTATCCATTTTGTGTAAGTTTCAAATTTGAAGTATTCAACTCATCTCTTTCTTTTGTAACAGTATCCAGAGTATCTAGGAGGAGCCATCCCACATTATATCGTCTGACTTCACAAAACTCTGTTAAGGTGTTGAAAACACTCTCACCCAGATCCTTGCTTCTTACAAGTGTGGAAGTAGAGGAATATAGTGATGCTGTTTTGCTTATCTCGATTGCCAACTTCCACCATGGAATGTTAGCAGCCTCTTTGTTATTGGAAAGGGAGTCGTCAATAACTTTGAGTCCAATTAGAGTAGAGAGACAATTGCAAAACTCCCAGAACCACCTCAGACATCCCATGTTTAAGATTGTTCCTCAAGAACCATTCCTGGTACCAAGCGGTATTATTCAGGGTTCTCTAGGGAAACAGAATCAACAAGAGATATCTATCAATAGTATGCCATTCTATGAGAGTCTCTCATGCAGTCATGGGGATGCACAAATACGGGTTCTGTAGGCAGGCTGCAACCAGGGGCTGCAATGCAAGTCCAATGAAGGTTCTTGATGAATTCTGGGAGATGCCGGCTGTTCAAAGATGAGCAGGAATATTCTCTCTCAATGCTAGAATCACTTCCCCTTTTAAGACATTCAATTGATTGTGTTAAGCATCACTCATTGCTGATGCCAATCTCTCTGATTGATATATAACCAGCTGTCTAAGATTTACCACTGCAGTAAAGGCAATGGTGACTAAAGTCCATAAATGCCCTTGTATTACAGTTAACCCAGTGCTTGCTTGACCAAATGACTGGGCATAATTACCTGGCCGACACAATAGACTAACCATCACAGTCCTACACTAAACTTTTATAAATTTCAAGACTGCATGCCTGAAAATTTCTTTATGAATTGTTGGCAATATCAATTTCTAAGAGATGAAACATTATATTATTGAGTAAATCTTTATTAAAAGAATTACTGATAATAACAAATTCATTTTTAAAAATATTCAATACATAGATAAATCTATCATTTGATCCATCGACTGATAACTAGGAAGACAGAAATAAAGAAGGAGAATATCCACCCTAAAATAATTCTCATTTTAATGACTTAATGAAGTTTTTAAAGGAAATATTTAGAAATATATTAAAAGAAAAGAATATATTTAATTATTTTTTAATTATAGAACTATGAACTGAAAATAACTGCCAAGAAAAGTATGACTGTAACATTTGAAATGTTTGGCTTATATCAGATGGTTAAATCAGAAAATACTAATCATAAAATAACAAAAAAGTGAAGACATCATAAACAAAGAAGACATCTTTAATGTATTAATGAAAAATATGAACTAAATACGTGATGAATGCAACAGACCTTCAGTTAATCATGTGTTTGTACCAGGAGATAAAATGAGAAGTGTAGACATCATATAGTTAATGAATTACTTCCTGTATATCATTTGAGATTAGCGTCTGTAACAGTAGCATTGTTGCCAGCAATATTAGTGCATTTTTAAGTCCCTCCTTATACACATGGCAGTGACCGAAGTTTAAAAATTTATGCAAATAAATGCTGTACTCTGATCTTTGTCCCTGATTTAACCCATGAAAATTGTGCTACATGCTTGGTATGTGCTAAGTCCACAAAAATTACGAGTGCTAATTATTTCTAATAGTAATATGCTATATTAATATAAAGAAGACCAGGGAAAAGAAAGTGGCATTCTAATTTATTAATTGCATATTTCAGGTTCTAAAACAAAGTTGTTTGATGCATAAATGTTTACATATAACTGATAAAAGTCATCTGTTCATGAATTCATATATTTACTCCAACAACTATCATTATACATATATGTATATATATTCACACAAATATTTGTTTCAACTGGTAAATTCATTCTACAGTCAAATTAAACTAAATCAATAAATTCATTTGAACATAGACTATAAGAAGGCAATATGTTAGGCAAAACGGTAGACACAAAGAATCATATAATATGGCCTCAAGTCTGAGAATCTTACATCCTAGTTAGAGAAATAATATATAGTTGAGTGCATTAGTATGTAAATAATAATTGATTTTATTATCAGTAAGAGATAAAAATAGAATAAATTAAATGTCCTAAGGCAAAATTGTTAAATAAATAATAAAGTCAACAATTATTCTGGCATTAAGGGGGAGAAAAGATCAGTAGTATTGAAATACATATCATTTACACCAATTAGCTGAACAATAACCAATCTGGCTATTTCATTTCCTGTTGTCTAAATATTTGTATTTCTCTTTTTCCCACAGAATAAATTACAAACTCCATAACATGCACTGAAGACTCTCCACAACATGACTCTAAGCTTATCGCTTATCTTTTAATCATTATCCCCCAGTGAATTCCATTCACTGAGCCACTGAACTAACCCTGAAACATGCTATTACTGCTGAAATTTTATATTTATAGTATTTGTTTTTGGCAGCCAGAAACACCATAGTTGATAAAATGCCCATTACAATCTGATCCTAGTATCCTTACATTTCACTTTCTCTTACAGTATATTCTAGCCACGCTCTAATTGCCCCTTGAAATATCCTGTACCATGGCAAACTTCTTTTCACTTTTGAAGACACAGTTTAAATACCACTTATTCTTTGAAGCCTTCCCAAATAAGGAAATTAAATTCTCAATTCTCTGTGCTCTCACATACCTTTATGAATATTATGACCTTATCAAAACAAATTGCAATTATTTCATATAAATTTGGGACATCATGATGGCTTAGGTCTCTGATTTATCATTTATTGTATTACCCAGCATCAAGACCAGAGCCTGGAATATAGTAAATATTCAATAACTTCAGGTCAATTAAATTAAATTTAAATAGATAAAAATTAAATTAAAGTAATTTAAAATTCTGAATTTTCTTGGAATCCATGCTCTAATAAGAACAGAAAAATGCCAATCAAAAGTGTCTATCAATGACACTTTCAGCAACTCAGATTACCTGCCTTCAATTTGAAATCCTGACTCAGTTCACTGTTTCAGAAAGAAATTAGAATGACCATTATAGTCAGAATATTTTATTTAATGTAGGAGAATGTCCCCAAAAGACTGACAATGGGATGACAATTGTAGACATTTTCTAAACAGAACTGGCGCAAATGTATTAGAGTTCCAATAAATAAGAGAGTAATATGATTAGTGTTGTGTCTTTTCATTTTTCCCTTTAATTTTTCTGATAAACTTATGGATTGATTCTGAAAAATTCTACAAAATACAAAAGTTTTGAGACATTGTGGTAGCCAAGAGATAGTACATATTGAGAAAAGATTTGGCACAACATACCAGGAAGATCTGCACTTATGTCTTGACTCAGACTAACAAATATTTTCTTCATAGTATGACAGGAAGAATGGGTAAATCTTTAATTTACTTGTTTATCTAATACGAAAAAGATTGTCATCTGCAATCAAAATAGTAGAAGTCTTTTGATGTACTGGTGCAAATTGCTTTGCCTTTCAGGAAAGTTCAACAGAACTATGTTTACATTTACCTTTGAACTGTTTCTGTATAAAAAGGCATGCAAAGAAAATTAGTAGTGTAAACAAAAAATTAGAAGAGTCATGTATTCCCACTTCCAAAAGTAAATTATACTAAGAACAATTAGGAAACAAAAATTGTTAATCACTAATAATCTATCCATTATAGGACTCCAATATATCAATGCCATTGGCAGTTACATCAAATTATAAGATAGAAATTTGCTACTCTTAGAAACATGATTTAAAATAATTTATAAAACAGATTTTCAATAACTTATCCTGGCCTTCTCCTTAATTAATTTAACAAAATAAAAAGATATTATGTTTTATTATGACAATTTGCATGAATGGGAAATGTACAGATAAACTCACTATTTTTATTTAGTTTATATTTAAAGAGGACCTATGGATGTGAGTTCAGACACAAAAAAAGTCCTATATGTACTTGCTAAATATGCACATTATACTAATAAACACCTGGTTCACAAAGTAGTTACATTTTAATAATGGGAAGATTTTGCATTTAAGGATAGATCACTACTATTATTCTGCTTCTTATGTATTGGTTGTAAAACCATTCCATAAAAATACTAAAAAATGAAAATGCACGCCTGACAGATACAAATGATGCAAGTGTATGGCATTTTTATGTCTATTGTGTCTGTGAAATATCCACTGAATAGAAAATGCCTAATTTTTTTTCATTTTTTTATCTTTTTTTAAAAGATACATAATCACATAAATGTTACATTAAAAAATATAAGAGGTTCCCATATACCCCACTCCCCACACCCCCCACCCTTCCCACAATAACAACTTCTTTGATTAGTGTGGTACTTTCATTGCATTTGATGAATACATTTTGAAGCACTGTTACATAGCATGGATTATAGTTTATGTTGTACTTTATACTCTCTCCCATTCAGTGTGTTATGGCAGGATATATAACATCCAGCATCTGTCCCTGCAATATCATTCAGGGAAATTCCAAGTCCCAAAAATGCCCCCATATCACACCTCTTTTTCCCTCTCCCTGCTTTCAGCAACTCCCATGGCCACTATCTCCACATCAATAATGTAATTTCTTCCATCCCTAGAGTCACAATAATTCTATAGAGAATGTCAGTAAATCCACTCTAATCCATATTTTATTCCTCCATCCTGAGGACCCTGGGATGGTGATGCCCACTCCATCTCTAAATTGAGAGTAGGCTTAGATCCCACATGGCTGATGGATGGGATTCTCCTGTTTGCAGTTGTAGACTCTCTTGGTTCCTTGGTGTGGTGGTTGACCACCCTCACCTCCTTGTTAGCTAACCTAGTGAGTGCAACAAACTGGAGAGTAGGTGCTGCAATCCTGCTGAGGCTCAGGGTCCAGCAGGCACACATGGACAGTCCAGAGAGTCAAGTCTCCTGGGCATACACCAACCCCAGCACCAACCACAGGTTCAGTAAAAATGACAGAGGAGGCATGTATAAAGAAGTCACATCTGAGTCCAACTCCATCACACTCAGGAGCACAAATTTCAAACTAGGGCCCACTGGCAAGGTAGTGAACGCCAGAGCCATCTGCCATGACCATAGGACCTGGGTGTCTACATAGCCCTCACGAGCACCACCTGGGGTTGTATCTACTGCCTAACTTTTAATTTTATTCTCCAATTCAAAATTATTTGGGGAGTTATAAATCAGGTAAGAAACAATATCAATTACTAAAAAAATTATGGACAGTGAAGAAGCTGATTAAAAGAAACTTTGGAGATTATAAAACACTTTTATTAACAATGTAGAGTTATTAAGAGTATGACTTTGTTCCTAAACTAAAAATTATTTTAAAGTACCTACTAGAAATTTAAAAAAATCCATTTTCTCTCTAGGTTCAATTGACATTGGTTAGTTTACACAGTTGCAATCACACTAAAGTAAATATTAAATAATATAAAATATTCAGCAATAAAAAGTTATTTGGGAGAAGTCATCTGGAAACTGATCTCTCTTTGCTAGTTAATTTAGTCAACATAAGTAACAATAAAGAAGACATTTTTTAAAAAGCATATTAATTTAGAGTGGGAATATTATTTCAGAAAGTCTGTAACTTCCCTAATGCATTAGAAACACAGCCTGTCTTATTAACAAGGAAGGGTGTCAGCTGCTATGAAAAATAACAGAAGGACAGAAAACTTTTGGTGGGTTAGTGGGAAGCTGTAGAACTAAAGTGAAGTGGTTGTTCTAGAAACATCCAAAATAAAATACAGAAAATTACTATTTAAATGTAGAGTCTCTAGTGTGGATATATAATGAGACCTTGCACATGGTCAGTGAAGAAAGTTACTTGAATAAACAAATAAGAAAAATAATTTGAATACACAATGAACTTCGTGATAAGTATCATGAGGGATGTCATGGGAAGTCACATAGGGAAGCCTAGCACTAAGACAGGTGTAAATACTAGAGAAAATAAAGCTCAGTTTTATTTGTGAGTACCTAGTACTCATTAATCATTAATTTCTGTTCGTCTTTTTTTTTAGTATTCCTTGGCTTCTTCAGATTGCATTTTGCTTCTTCACTCTATCTTTGAGAGGATATATCTCTTTACAAGAACCAAAATTTTTGACCTGCTCTGTAGTCTGTTACTTTAGTAAACTAAACAAGGAGGAAATATGGTTATTTATCTTTTGAAATAAAATTAAAAATAAGATTGAGAGGAATAAAATGTATATTTGCTCTGAGAGTCTCACTTTGTGCTAGCATAGAGAATTTCTTGTTATTAATTTTTTTTGGTGTTCTACTATAGACTTATTTTTTAATGAAGTATGTCTTTCATACATGAACATACATAAACAATAAGTGTATAGTAAAGATTGTGAACTTACAAAATAAACATACCTAACATCACACAGGGGTCTCATTTTTTATTTAATAAAGCTGATATCTTTTTTTTTACATTCCTTCCAGAGAATATATTGTACCTTACAATTAGAAAAGAACATAGAGCATTGCCTAGCTCTATATGCACAGCCACTCTGATTTCAGTCAACATGCTGAATTCCCTGAGAAGACTCCCTGGTTGAGGGCCTTTCTTTACAACTAGCCTGACTGGAATTCAGAAACCTAGTGAGAATCAGTAATATTCCTTCTCTAATAGCAGAAGAGATTAATAGTTTTAATGAGTGTGGCTTTAATTAAAGCTTAAACAAAATCGGTTGCTCTGGTTGTTGTTTTATTCTTCAGGGATTCCACTCATTTTCAAGATTGCATCCTGGATGCTCACACAAGTCTTACACTTTGGTTAACAAGAACCGTTTCATTGTTTGGAACAGGGAATTTCGAACATCCATTTGCCAATTCTATTTGCACTGAACCTATTTACGTTTTCGTGTGTGTGTGTGTATGTGTGTATGTGATTTCCAGTATAGATTTTCTTCTTTATTCACTCATTATTTTGTTTTAATTACCTCTCCTCTATTCCTAAACCATGGGTTGAAGATTAATTTTTACTTTTTCTGCCTAAAGCTAATGTTTTATCTCAATTAATAATTCACTTCTTTACCAAGCTTGAAATGACTGTGGGAAACAATTTAACTTAGTCAATAGATGACTGAAACATGTGTTCAAGATGAAATATTTTTTTTAAAAATGCTCTGGAGTATATGGTTGGTTTGTCTCTGAACTTCGTTTTTCCTGCTTTCAAGAATCTTCCATTTACATGTGACTTGTGACTTCAAAGATGGAGGGGAAACCTCACTCATGTGTATTGCTTAAGGTAGCCCGACTCCTGTTCTCCAGAGACCATCATTATATTGTCTATAGAATATAGGATTCTTGGTGTTACAAGAATGGTTTTAATCCAAGTTGTTTTGTATTTAAGGGCTTTATCAAGTTGAGTAGAATACTAATTTAATGATAGGATAGCAATAACATTACTCAGTATTCTCTTCTAAAATATCTTTTAAGCCAATCACTAAAAGCTTTATGAGGACAAAAATTGTGACTGTGTATTCCACATTATCTAGCAGTGAGCCTGGTATAGAGTATATGCTCAATATCTATTGGATAGGCAAAGAGAAGAAAGGAGGTAAGGAATGTAGAAAGAGAGAAAGGAAGAGAGAAAGAGAGAATCATACTTCTTTTTAAAGTCCTCCAAAGGTTTCCCATTTCACAATAAATGCAGTCTTACGACGACAGTTTCCCAGGCACTTCACAGTACAGCATTTGCTATCCCTCCGTACTCACTTCTCTCCATTCCACCACATATTGCTCCTGTTTCAGGTCTTCTGAGGCATCAAGCCATTTACTCCATGCCCAAAACTGCCCATGTTTTATTCCTTCCCCCTGGGATGTTTTCTCATCCCTGCCCACAACCTCTTTCTGCCTTTGACTAGATAATTTCATTTTCCATGTCTCATTATAAATTCCACATTCTCAGATTTGTCTTCTCTGACCACCCAAATAAGGATTGCTCCTTATTCCATGGCAGTTATTCACAGAGTGCTATTTTATTTTTGGTAATCCTGTTGACCACAGTTTGCAGTGTTTTGCATATTTACCTGATTAGTGTCTGCCTCCTTCCTTCTTAGCCTATAAACTCTGTGGATTCAAGCAGCTTGTCTGTTCATGCACAGAGCATACCCTGCATACCTAGCACATAGTCTCAGACACACTAGGTATTTCAGTATTTGTTGACTGAATGTACCAATACATTAAAAACCATTAGTCAGAGAAGCAGATGTTGCTCAAGTGATAGGGCCTCTGCCTGCCATATGGGAGGACCTAGGTTCGATCTCCAGGGCTTCCTGGTGAAAAAGAAGAAGTAAAAGCATGCCTGCGCAGAGAGTCAGTGCCCGCATGGCGAGCTAAGCGCCTACATGGTGAGCCACATGCCCACGTGTCAAGTCAACTGTCTGCCTGCAGAGTCAAGTGCCCACGTGAGTGCCCATGTGGTGAACCAAGTGCCTGCACAGTGAGCCAGTGTCCACACAAGTGAGTCACGCAGCAAGATGATGGTGCAACTAAAGAAAGATGAAGGAAAGAGTCAAGGTGAAGCACAGCAGAAACTAGGAACTGAGGTGGCACAATTGACAGGGAACCTCTCTCTACATCAGAGGTCCCCAGAATCGAATCACAGAGATGAGAAAAGAAGACAAAAAGAGAAATAGATACAGAAGATCACACAGCAAATGCGCACAGCAAAAACAGCAGGGCAGGGGACGGGGGAGGGGAAGGGAAAAATCATCAAATTTAAAGGTAAGTGCATTACATATATTAGTATATGAATAAAACAATTTTCAAGTGTTAAGTAATAGAAGAAATCCTTGGGGGGAGCATAATGTGAAGTGATTTCCAGTAACTCTCCTGTAATTGGACACAGACCAAGCAGGATATATAGTTTCAGATAAAGTTAAATAAAGTAAAAGAGAAATAGGTGACAGTTTTTCCTCCTTCACCTCCCCAACCCCATTTTCAATCCTGAATGCTTTATTACTAACATTTAGAAATAGTTATAATAAATATATTTTTTTACATATTACAGTTTTTCTTTAACCAGCTTTCTGGGATTACAGAGCAAAGTCAGAGTAAGTATTCATCATTATTAATTAATTTATAACATCTTACCATTGGCAACTTCATTTCATTGTCCTTTAAAGCTTTTGAACTATAAAATTATCAGATTTAATGCAAATTCTTTTTAGTAGATAGATAATCCTAAACAAGTAGGTAGATTAACATTGTTATACATGCTACATAAAACTTGAAAATATATCTTGAAACTCATTATCTTCTAAAGAGAGAATGAGTGAAATACATCCAATGGGTATAGGTCTATCATCTAGCCCTAATAGGTGCCTAATAAAGTACTTTGCTCATAATAGCCTATCAGTTTTCATAGTTAATTAAATTAAATGCATAAATATACCTGGTTCCTATAACTAAAAGACATTTACCCTCTGTTGGTGTTTGATAAGTCATAGATGTGTTTCAAGCTGTGTGGACTACTGATAGAGATCAGAAAAAAGGGTAGAAATATTTCCCCTTTCCATCATTTGAGAAAGAGAACTAGTTCTAGGAAGAAGGAGTTGAGCTGAGATCACCAAGGCAAACATCAAAAGGCAGAGCAGGGCTCACTGGGGGATGATTAAGACCTGAAAGAGAAAAGAAGTAAATTTGCTATTTAAGATGAATTCAAGTATCTGCTATCATGAAATCATTCAGAGTTGGGGAAGGTATATGTATCCGAGGCTATTATAGGTACATATTTTTAAATCTGGCCTAATAAAGACAACACAATACCAGACAATAAGAGACAGAAGGGGGGACGGGGGATTGGGGCTGTGAGAGTCCGATAGAGAAGCCCAAGGAAAAGCTCAGGGATGTCTGAGTCATAGGTAAACAAATCAAACTACAATGAATCAGGAATTGTGGGCAGCAATATTTATACATATATATGACATTATAGAAACAAGTGCAAATACCAAAGATTACAAATTCAAGCCAAGAGCAAGCCAAGTCTTTGCAATGAAACAACTCTTTGAGAAACCCAGTAAGTTATATTTTATGTGTGTATGTATATACACCTATTTTTATAGTAGGAGATAATCTTAAGGCATAGCTCACTTGGGTTTCTGTTAAAATGAGCACACTTAACTGGGAAAAACATTTGGATCAGAAAGAATTAGAAGAATATAAATGTTTGTGTGTCTCAAGCTATGGAAATAAGGTTTTTCTTAAATGGAGAAGTGTGATCCATTGTTTTGTGTGTTTTTGATGCATAATTTATGAAATATCTTCAGGGCCAATATGTTGGCAGATTAACAAGTTGACTTGCTTATGATATTTGATGCATCAATCAATGGTTTTCAATCTACAACCAGTAGAATTCCTGGGTGACTTTCCCACAAGAAAACAATTCATCCTTGAGCCCCCAGGCTCCTAGTAGTTATTACAAAAGCCTTTTGCCATTGCCAGTGCTCATTTTCTTCTTCCATTCATTAATTCAACAAATATTTCTTACTTTTTCTCTAGGAAATCTGATTTTACCAAGAAACAGTCTTTGAACAAAAGAATGCTTTTATATGTAACTTGGTGTTTACAAATTCTAAGTTGTATGTGCTGATTAATGAATTTTAGTTATTACTGCATTAATATTTATATTTAATATATTTAATTTAAAAGAAAATTTAATTCCTTATTTTTCAATAGACTTTTAAAATATAGAAAATTTCCAGAAAGTCCAAAATTATACACAACTTTCTAAACCAACTTTGTCATATATTGTTGTTAATGTAAAAGAGATGCAATTTAATGAAAACAAAATTTAATTTATATAGAACTTTGTTTAATTCATTATAAAATCAAATTTTTCTCACATTTCTTTGCCTTCTTACAAATCTCTGTTTGGAATATATATGTATTTAAAGAATGATTAGAAGAATTTTTTCATTAAAATTTCAGAAGAATCATAAAATGTCTAAGTGCATATTTATCCTTACCAAAGAAACATATTCTGACGACACTATGCAAATCTTGATTTACTCTAATCAATTTTTATACTTTTAATAGCACTGATTCTTAAATACTGTGCTGATTTTAGCACATAGTAGGCATGCAATAAATATTTCTTGAATGAATAAATAAAACTGAGGAAAGGCCTAGGAAAGTAATGAATATGGAAAACCTAATAGGAAAGCTTGAGGATGAAAAGAAGTGTGCTTGATCAAAGGTCTGTATAAACAAATCTAATGCTGGTAAATTGAGTATATTCAGCTGCCCACTTGTGAAACCAACATTTAATTAAATACAGTTGTCTCCTAACATGCTCAATGGTTGAGCTTCCTCACAGCTGAACTAAAAGTGTTTAAATAAAATGAGACTCATTAACTTCTCTAATTGTTGTTTGTGTGAAGACTTGAACTTTGCTTTTAAAAAGAAACTGCTCCATCTGCAGCTAGTAAAAAGCATCAGCTGGCAATGTTTAGCCCTCATGAATCATCTTTTTATTTTTCTTCCAGACCAGGGAGTGGTAGGGAAAAGAGACGGTTAAAAAAAAAGAGAGAAAGAGAAAAGAAAAGATAAAGAAAAATCAGAGAATGTTCCAGGAGCATTACTTGTTGTCTATGGTCTGAGACTGTACATTCTAAAAAAAAAGAACAGGTTTCCTAGTTTCTATAAAGGTAAAAGTACATGCATCATGGGAATGTACCAGCTGCACAACTTTAGCCTTTCTGGGTTGTCAATAGAGAGGAAACAGATCATCAAAACTTGAATGCTTCATTTTATAATGATGCTTCACATTGTACAGCTTTAAAATGGCAAGTGTTTCTTAACGAAGAAAATGTTCTATTGCTACTAGCTGGTAAAAAGTCTATCCTCTCCTTAAGAGAAGTAAAAATAATGTGAAGCTTCAACTTGATTATTGACATTTTAAGATTAATGCAAATAATAATAAAAATGTAGAGAAATGACCTATTGAAATTTCACAGAAAGTAATTATTACATTTCAATCTTTTTAAAAAAATTTGTGTTTTTTTATAAATTATAAATTGTGGGTTTACAAAATAAAATCACGCATAAAATACAGAGTTCCCAATCAATTTTTATAAAACTAAGGATAAACATAAATAAATATAATGGTACTTTTTAAAATAAATTGAGATGATTTTATAAATAAATGGAGTTAATTTATTAAACTGCTAATGTCTGTCAATTTTTATTATGTGGTGGTAACTTTAAGTTAGCAGAAAATAAAAATCACAAAATGTATGTCCCAAATATTTTTCTTGACTTGAGTTATACTTAAAACTTTTTTTGTATGGTTAATCATTTCCATGTTTTTCTTTATAATTTTACTATAGTTGTGCATGCACTATTAAAATTCAAATTCATTGATCCAAGAGTTAATTATGTTGTAGGGGGCATTTGAAAAAATGGTTTTTTATACAGCGCAGGATTTGTTTTTTAACATTCAAAAGAAGTCTAGAGGTAGGCTGTGCCTGCAACTATGACAGCTCCACAAAGCCATCAGAGGTCTACATTCCAAATATTTTTGTTTCCATCTACCATCTTCAGTGAAAAACATCCAGCCAAAAGTTTCCTCATTTTTCCGTGGTTGCCGAAGGTCAGCTTTGAGTCTGAAGTTCAGGGAGCAGGAATTTGAAAATGTGGAAAAAGTAGGACTAACCCTCCTCTCAGAGGAAGCTATCAGAGAAGGAGTTCTGTGTCACATTTCTGCTAATTGCTTGTAACTCACTGCTAAGAACTGTGGTCCCCATTACCACACTTGTATTCAGAGAAGACTCAGAAATAGAGTTTTGTGCAATGCACTTAGAATCCTAATCCAAGGAATGAAGGACAAATGGAAAAAAGTGGGGAGGCAATGAAGTCACTGACAGAACAATATCAATCTTATTTTTATACGCCAGCAAGAGAAACAGTAAAAAAGTTAAAAAATAAATTTAAAACGCAATCACAAAGACAGGAATAAATAAAACTAAAAAGTGAAAAAATTTTAGTGGAAACTGTTAAATACTTATCAAAAGGTATTAAAATAAAAAGGGGAAAGCAGATGTGGCTTAGCAGTTAGGCACCTGCCTACCACATGGGTTCCTGGTGCCTCCTAAAGAAGACAAGCAAGGCAGAGAGCTGACATGATGGGATGGTGTGGTGAGTTGATGCAACAAGATGATACAACAAGAAGATTCAATGAGATAATGCAGAAAGATGATACAAAAAGGAAATACAATGAGGAAACACAATAAGAAACACAACAAGCAGGGAGTGAAGGTGTTTCAAGTGATTAGAAGGCCCTGGGTTTGGTTCTTGGTACCGCCTAAAAGAAGATGAGCAGACATAGAAAACACACAACAAACAGACACAGAGAGCACACATTGAGCGCAAACAACGAGAGAGGGGGTAGAAATAAATAAAATGCATCTTTAAAAAATAAAAAGGGAAATATGCTGTGTTGATTAGTAGGATTAGTATGTCATATCTAGATAAATTCATCTTCAGAAAATGCAATTCCAATCAAGATCTGAGCAAGCTTTTCTTTGGAAGATGCCTGGGAATGTGACAGTGAATTATAAAATTTACATGAAAATGCAAAAAGCCAAGAAGTCACAACACTAAGAAGAAGAACATGGGTTCATAATTTATATTGAATGATTATAAAATTTGAGTAATAAAGACAATGTGCTTTTGGCAAAAGAGTAAACATATTAGGAAATGGAACAGAAACTCCAGTATTTATACACTGATTTTGAAAAATTGCTCCAATAGAGAAAACTTTAAAATCTCCATACCAAGTTGAGTTGAGTAGTTAGTGGTGCAGGTACATAAATAAAATAGGAATATATTTAAAGAAACATAAAGAAATAGAGTGAAAAGTACAGATAAAAATTTCAAATGTATAAGAGTATCCTAATATTAAATGTCCTGTGTAAAGACAAAAGGAATATACTCCGTTTCTCTCATGAGTCATTCATTTACATATGATTTATATAACTGTCACATGAATTAGATATCAAAATATGTATTGAATAATATAAGCTTTGAGGTGCTAGTAAAAAGGTTTTCATTATTCTGTTAGGAAAAAAAAAGTTTTCTGAATTAAAAAAAATGACTTTATACATATATAATATATATATGATATGGACAGTTAATTTCCCATAACAAACAAATGCACTATTTCTTTACTCAACTTCTTGAATTTATAAACACCTAAGTAAGACTTTAAAATTGAATAATATTCCATCATATGTATATACCACATTTTTTTTTTATCCATTCATCAGTTGATGGACACTTGGGTTGCTTCCCTCGTTTGGTAATTGTGAGTAAAGCTGCTATGAACATTGGTGTGCAAATATCTTACATGTCCATTCTTTCGATTATTCTGGGTTATTCCTATTAGTGGTATTGCCAGGCCATATCATAATTCTATATTTAGCTTCTTAAAGAACTGCCAAACTGTTTTCCACAGGGGCTGCACCATTTTATATTGCCACCAGCAAAGAATAAGTATTCCTGTTTTTCCATATCCTCTCCAACATTTGTAATTCTCTGTTTTCTTAATAGTAGCCATGCAAGCGCATGTGAAATGATATCTCATTTTGATTTTGATTTGCATTTCCCTAATACCTGGTGATGTTGAGCAACTTTTCATGTGATTTTTAGCCAAGTACATCTCTTCTTTGGAAAAATGTCAGTGCAACATTTTGCCCACTTTTAATTTGGTTGTTTGTCTCTTTATTGTAGAGCTGTAGGATTTCTTTATATATTCTGCACATTAGTTGTTCATTGGTTATGTGGTTTTCAAATAATTTCTCCCATTGAGTAGGCTATCTTTTCACTTTCCAGGCAAAGTCCTTTGATGAACAAAAGTTTTTAATTTTGAGGAGGTTCCATTTATCTATTTTTGTTTTACTTGCACAAGGTGTTCTATAGTTCTGGTCCTTATATGTAGGTCTTTGATCCATTTTGAGTTAATTTTGTATGTGGTGTGAATTAGAGGTCCTTTTTCATTCTCTGGCATATATATATCCAGTTCTCCCACTACCATTTTTGAAGAGACTATTCTTTCCCAATTAAAAGGACTTGGCAGCTTTGTCAAAATTCATTTGGCCATAGATGTGAGGATCTATTTCTTAAATCTCAATTTTATTCCATTGGTTGATATGTCTAGTCTTGCATTGATCTCATGCTGTTTTGACCACTGTGACTTTGTAATAAGATTTAAATTCATAAAGTGTGATCCTTCAAGTTCATTCTACTTTTTCAAAATGTTTTTTGACTATTCAAATAAATTTTATATTTGGCTTTTCCATTTCTTTAATGTAGGCTGTTAGAATTTGGGTTGGGATTGCATTGAGTCTATAAATAAGAATTGACTGTAAATAAGAATTCTATGTCTTAGAATTGACGTCTTGATAATATTTAGTCTTCCAATCCATGAACGCAGAATGTCCATCCATGTCTATAGGTCTTTGATTTCTTTTTGCAATGTTTTGTAGCTTTCTGTGTACAAGTCTGTACCTCCTTGGTTATTTATTCCAAGATATTTGATTCTTTTTGGTGCCATTGTAAATGTATTTTTTTTTTCCTTTATTCCCTTCTCAAATTGATCATTACTAGTGCAGAGATATACTACTGAGTTTTGTGTGTTGATCTTATATCCCATCATTTTGCTGAATTTACTAACTCTAGTAGCTTTGTTGTAGATTTTTCAGGACTTTCTATATATAGTTTCATGTCATCGCTAATAGTGAAAGTTTTTACTTCTTCCTTTCCAATTTCAATGCCTTTTATTTCTTTTTCTTGCCTAATTACTCTGGTTAGAACTTTGAGTACAATGTTAAATAACAGTGGTTGTTGTGTAAAATTGTATGGAACGGAGACGGAGATAAGAGCCAGCAGTTAGGATTATTGGTAGTAAGGAGGACTGAAGCTCGCTCAGGCATTCAGCAAAGCAGAGAGCCAGCTCCGTCCTTTTATTTCATATGGGTACAATGGTGCTTATATACGAAGCTATTTTTAGACTTAAAGAAAACAGCAGGTGTCTTTAGTTCTGCCTCCAAAAACACGCCCTATTTTAATTAACCGGAAGTACATCCTTATAAGGAAAACACAGTCACCTCAGCCAAGAGTGTAGTTCATAGAATTGCTTGCGTTTCCTATCCTGTTTCGACCCACATGCAGGTACATAACAGGGAACATAAACTCTTGACTTCATCATGACCTCCTTTGCTCGCTACAAGTGGTGACAGTGTGCATCCTTGCCTTGTTCCAGAACTTAGAAGGAAATTTTCAGCCATTCACCATTGAATATGATATTAGCTGTGGGTTTTTCATACATGCCCTTTATAATGTTGAGGAAATTCCATCTATTCTTAGTTTTCTAAATGTTTTAATCAAGAAAGGATGCTGAATTTTTCAAATGCCTTATCTATGTTAATGGAGATGATCATTTGGTTTTATTCTCTTCATTTGGTTGATGTGATGTATTTCATTAATTGATTTACTTTAAGCATACCTGGCAAAAAACCACTTGATCATGGTATATAATTTTTTTGTTATGTTGTTTAATTCAATTTCCAAGTAATTTGTTGACAAATTTTGCATCTATATTAATAAGAGAAATTGTTCTGTAATTTTCTTTTCCTATTATATTTTTATCTGGCTTTGGTATTAGAGTGATGTTGGCTTTATCAAATGAGTTAGGTAAGATTCCCTCCTCTTCCATTTTTTTGGAAGATTGTGAGCAGGATTGGTATTAATTCTTCTTAAATGATTGATATAAATCAACTGTGAAGCCATTTGGTCCAGGACTTTTCTTTGTTGGCAGATTTTTGATGACAGAGTCAATTTCTTTGCTTGTAAATTGTCTCTTGAGATCTTCTATTTCTTCTAGATTCATTTTTGTTGTATGTGTATTTCCAGGAATTTTTCAGTTTCATTTTGGTTGCCTAATTTGCTGGCATACAGTTGATCATAATATCCTTTTATGATCGTTTTTATTTCTGTGGCATCAGTAGTAAAGCCCCATCTCATTTCTGATTTTATTTGTGCTTTCTCTTTTTCTTTATCAGTTTAGCTAAAGATTTGTCAATTTTATTGATCTTTTCAAAAAATCACTTTGATTTTGCTAATCTTATTTTTTTATCCCAAATTCATTGATTTCCACTCTAATCTTTAAAATTTTTTTCCTTCTGCTTGTGTTCAGATTAATTTGATGTTCAATTTCTAGTTCCTCTTGTTGGGCAGTTGGGTCTTTGACTTTAACTCTTCTTTATTTAATATAAGCATCTAGGGCCATAAATTTCCCTCTCATCACTGTTTCGCTGCATCCCATAACTTTTCACATGTTGTGTTCTCATTTCCATCATCCTAAGATATTTACTGATATCCTTTGCAATTTCTTATTTGACCCATTAATTGCTTAAATGTGTGTTATTTAACTTCCTTATATATATGGATCTTCCAATTCTTTACCTGTTTTTATTTCCAGCCTCATTCCATTATGATCAAAGAAGATGCTCTGTATGATTTCCATCTTTCTAAATTTATTGATACTTGTTTTGGGATCCAACATATGTCCTATCATGGTGAATGATCCAGTGCACTTGAAAATAATGTGTATCCTGCTCTTTGGGTGTTTTGGGGTGCAATGTTCTACATAAGTATTTTCAGTCTATTCAATTATATTATTCAAGTTCTCTGTTTTCTTATTCATTGTCTGTCTAGATGCTCTAACTATTGATGAGAGTGGTGTATTGAAGACTCCAATTATTATTGTAGAGGTATCTATTTCTCCCTTCAGATTTCTGGTATTTGCTTCATGTATTTTGAGGTATTGTGATTAGCTGCATAAATATTTTTGATTGTTATTTTTCTTGGTGGTTTGTCTCCTTTATTAATACATACTGTCCTTTTTTGTCTCTTGTAACAGCTTTTGATTTAAAGTCTGTTTTGCCCAGTATTAATAAGGCTACCAACTCTTTTGGTTGCTATTTGCACGCAGTATCTGCTTCCATCCCTTCTCTTTCAACTTATTTGTGTCTTTGGGTCTAGGGTGAGCCTCATGTAAACAAAATATAGTTAAATCATGCTTTTATCCATTCTGCCAACCTGTGTCTTTCAATTGGAGAGTTTAATCCATCAATATTCAGTATTGCTACATTAAAGGCAGTACTTACTTCAGCCGTTTTGCTCTTTGGTTTTTATATATCATATCTTTCTTTCTCTCTGTCGCTCATCTTGAATTGCAACTTCCTTTTCCATATAGTAGATCTTTTGTGATGTATCTGACTGATCTCCTTCTCCTTTCTGTTTCTGTGTATATACTTTTTATTACAAAATATTAAAGAACAACCATGCATGCCATATGTTTTTAAATACTTTCTTTGTGGTTTTATCTTGGGGTTTATATTTCACAACCTATATCTATAGCCTACTAATTTGAAAAGATACCAACATAGCTTCAATAGCATATACATTCCCTGCTCCCACGTCAGCCTATTTTTTCTCTTAATTTTGTTTTTGTCCCACTTTATCACTTTATATTTTGCACATCTATTATCAGGAAATTTGCCTTTTTCTTGTTCACCTGTATTCTGATTCTTATACAAATTAAGGAATAAAATCATATCATATATCAAGGATACAGTATTATTTGATTTAGCATTTGCCTTTTTAGTTACCTTTACCAATGATCTTCATTTCTTCACACTAGTCAAAGACACACTCTCCTGTCTTTTCCTTTCAACGTGCATAACTTGTATGTGACAAATCACTTTTCTCTTGCTGCTTTCAGAATTCTCTCTTTATCTTTAGCATTTGGCATTCTGATAAGTATGTGTCTAGGAGTAACACTTTTAGGATTTATTGTGTTTGGTGTATATTGTGCTTCTTGGATTGTATAGTTATGTCTTTCATAAAAGTTGGGAAGTTTTCAGCCATTATTTCCTCAAATATAATTTCTGCCCCTTTATCTTTCTCTTCTCCTTCTGGGACACACAGGATTCATATATTCATACACATTAGGTTGTCACTCAAACCCTGACATATTGCTAAATTTTTTTCTATTCTCTATCTTTTCTTTGTCCTATATTTCTATTGTTCTATATTCCAGTTCACTGATTGTTTCTTCTGCCTGTTCAAATCTGCTGTTGTATGTCTCTAGCATATTTTTAAATTTTTACTATTGTACCTTGCATCTCCATAATTTCTATTGTTTCTTTTTTATACTTTCAAATTCTTCTTCATGCTCACCACACAGTGTCTTCCTAATATCCTTTATCTCTTTGCATATTTTCCTTCATCTACTTGAATTGTTTTAGGAAATTTATTTGAACACATTCGATTAGTTGTTCTAACTTATGAGTCTCCTCCGAAGTTTTCAATTGTTTCCTTAACTGAACCATATCTCTCTGCTTCTTACTATGGCTAGTAATTTTTTACTGATGTATGGTCATCAAATTATCTTGATGAATTAATTGTAAAGGCCAGTTTCTCCCTCTTGTCTAGTGTTTTATTTTTGATTGATTTTGTGTTAAGGCTCTTCTTTGATGCTTCATCTAACTTATTTTAGACCTTTAGAATGACTCATGTTTAACTGTTCAGATTTTCTCAGCTCTTCATCTGATTCTTGCCCTGGATATGTGATACTTTAGTGGCAGAAAGAAGTCGGGTGTACGAGGTATTGAAGGCCAGGATGCAAGAATTCTGAGAAGGAGATGATTTATTTCAACCAGCCAGACTCAGCAGACACTTGCCCTAATAAAAACCGAGCCCCGAATAGAATTTTTGGGTCCCTTTTATACAGAGGAAATAAGAGTGGGGAGTCAAAAAGTGCTTGTATGCAAAAGGATTTCTTGTTAGTTTCTTCAAGTGTTTTATCTGAGTATTAGATAGGTTATTTCCTCCAGGTAAACTTGATTTAACACATGCCTCCCAAATTCCAGGTAGGCTTGAGTTAACATATATCCCCCACATTCCAGCCAGGCTTGACACATTTGGCTTGCATCCTCCCTGAATATCCAAACCCTATAGAGTTAATACTTCTCAATTGGCTTTCTAGACATATTTGAATATAAAATAAGTTTGAATTTATGCACAGGCTATATTAATACAATTTTTAAGACTGAAATTTTTGTGCAATTTTTTTCACCTCTAGGAGAAAGTTTTCTTTCCTCTGTTCCTTCTCCAGAGTCATGATCTGTTCTGTTTGTTTTTGTTTAGAACTTTCTTTCCCCTTTTAGTTATACCATCCCAGGAAGCCAGATGTGACCAATCTAGAAAAGAGGTACCTTCTGAAAAGTCTGTTTTGTCTTTAAGTAGTCCAACCAACTGAAACTGGATTGAGAGAAAGCGAAAAGGTTCTTACTAGTCTTTGTTTTGTGGTATCTCCTCACCCTACCCCCAGGGGCCCTTTTGTATGCTGAACTCCTGGGTGGCTTGTGTTCCACCCTAGGTTTCTGCAGACTAAGGGCTCTGTAACTGCATTATGTATGGAATCCTAACAGGCTGCTGTGAGTAAGGCTACATTCTGCTGTACTGCCTCTATGCGGATTCCAAGCTGTGTTGAACTGAGTAAAAGGGAATGTGGGGGAACCAACCAGCAGTCCAAAGTGGAATTTTCATACCTATGTTTTACTGCTTCTTTGAGTCAGCATTTGTGGAGTCCTCTAGTCTCTACCAATCCCCAGCATTCTAATCAAGTAGCTTTTGTCCTTTTATTTGCTAAATCTCTGGGGAGACTTTTCAGGAGATGTCTTATGTTGCCATGTTGATGATATCTGACACTGAATTTTTAATAAGGATTGGAAAATGTCTGTGAAGGCAATATTAACTGATGCTCTAACAAAGTGTTAATTTTTGAAAGAAAAGGCATTGCATGTTCATTGCATATGGACATGTTTAAACTATCAGTGATTACTGGGATCTTATTAAAAAGACCCTGAATCCAAGTTGAAAGGGTGTCCACTTGCCAGAGGAGTTACAATTAAACAGAAAGAATAATACCAGTAAATATGTGTAAATCAGTAGGTTCACAAAGTTACCAAAATGTATTGGTCATATCTGTGTAATGCCTTGGGAACACCTTATTTTGAAAATGAGTAAATATATTTAAAAGGATCAAACATTTTTCCTACCTTTAGTGTTTTACTACAAGTACACCAAACTTGATAAAAGGAAAATTCTTTTTTATAGATGAATTTCAGCTAACACATGAAGAATCATGAAAAAGTTAGAATATCACAATCTTGCATTCTTTGAATAATTAATCTGAGCAATCTACAACCATTAGGTGAAACTCGGATGGAAAATTTCATAATGAGTGGATAAGAATGAAACAATTAAACACATTGATTATTCCTGATGTCATAAAAGACATTATGTCTCTTGATGTGATGCGATAGGACGTATCCAATACTACCAATACTAATATGTAACTACACCTGTTAAAAGTACAATTCATATATCAAGGCTCTAGAAATAACCACCAATTCACAGGAAATACAGGAGACAAAGGAAAATATTAAACAATACTAGCATTGAAATGAGCAAATTCCAGAATGTGTGAAACTAGAAAACACAGAACCTTGCTCTCAACAAAGACTTTCTAAGAAAAAATTGAGCGAGAATGACATAAATATTAAAAGAGACCTAAAAGCATATCAAACAAATAAAATGCATAGAATTGTCTGGTTCCTGATTTAAACTATTTAGAAATGTTCAGAGTCAATCAGAAAAATAAGATATTTCATGAGATTAAGGGATTATTGTTGAAATTTTATTCTGGATATTGTGGACATATTTAAAAACATGGCCTTATTTTTATAAAAAACTATACTAAAGTACTTACAGAAGAATGTCTGGGATTTTCTCCAAAATGATCCATTGGTTTGAATTAGTAATTGTGACAGTAAGGGGGGTAGAAGGAAGGGAGAATTGGGTGGGGATAAAGAGGAGACAAGATTAGACATGGATTTATATTTTTGAAGTGGATGATGGTAGAAGGGGTTTAATAGTATTAATCTTTATTATATTGTAAATGCTTAGAATTTGCTATAATAATATTTTTAAGTACATGTTTAAATAAGGAAAATTTAAACTAGGGGAAAAAAGAAAATAAAAACTGATAATCCTAACCATTTTAAACAACAAAAATATTTTAGCTGTATTTCTTATTATTTCAAAATAAAATTATGTAACTATATATTTGTAACGTATATATGTAACAATATGTAACATAACTATAAAATTATGTAATACTGCTTTTTTATTAAGATCATATCATAATCATTTTCCTAAGTGATTACAACATATAAACTATATATGTTTCAGTGATTTTTAGAAATGCTATAAACTGAGCTTAATAAAGAGAAATACTAGAAAAATAATTACTAGAACTATATTTTCATAAAAAATATGTGTGAAATTACATTCTAATTTAATTGTATCAGAAACTCATCATATCTGATTTTAAAGAGAACTTATACAATAAAACAATTTTCAAGGCTTTATAATTTTCTTCAATTTCCTTCTATTGTGTTTCTTTTTTAAACAAAATATGATTATTAAGATTTAATAAAATATCCCTCCATTTTATTAAAAAATTCTTTTCTTTGCTATTAAGTAATGAGAGTTTTGAAGTGTTGCTGGTGATTATCAAACTAAATTCTATAAAACAACTAAAAATCATGCATTTTAATATTTATGTGCTAGAAATACAGTATGGTAAAATGGTTTTTTAATCAATTGAACTGTAATGCTCATTCTTTTGACAATGCTTTATTTCTGGTATTTTCATACTAATAAAGACTGTTGATTATATGTTGTAAGAATATATGAGGCCAGTGATACAAGCCCACACATGGAAAAAATAAACTATAAGACTATTTACATCTCAAAAATAAATACATTGGTCCTGAACATTTTCAGTTTCACAGCAGTGTCAGGGAAGTACTTTTTTTCTCTATTGGATTATTTAAAATACAGAAGTAATTTAAACTCAAATGGATAATACCATGGAGTTTATCTGCTTGAATTTCTGAATTTTTTTCAGAAAAGCCATGCTTTACTCTTGCACTATAATCAATGTCAGTTCTCTGATCTTTTCTTTTCTATTTTGGTCCTCCAAGGAGGAATAGTTTTCAAGATTATAAAAACACCTGTTGTGTCAAGTTTTTAAACTTAGGTCAAGGAAGACATTCTGATCAATTAGGAAATATTCATTTAGTTCATAAAGACTGGAAATCGCTGTGAAAATTAGCTAGCAAGAGAATTTACTGAGATTCACAGAAATCCAATTATTCCAGTAAGAGCCAATTGAGTAACAAGAGTAATGGTTCATTTTTTATGCACTAGATACCTCTAAGAATTAGCGCTGAAAGCTTCTCCATAGATTTTTTAATACCTTTATTCTCACACATTGCTTCCTTTATAAAGATATTATAGAGTAGAAAAGTTGTACTTAATTCTCCCCTTAGAACAGGAAAAAATAAGGGAAACTATAAGGCATTGAGAGCCAGAAAGACCTGGATCCAAATTATGAATTCATAACTTTATAATTATTATATTGATCCCAAACTCTTAAAACCTCAGTGCCTATCCTACAAAAATGGAAGTTTTTTTTAAAGCATTAAGAAGTATGACTATAAAGCAATGTTAGTACATATCAGTTGTTTTAACCAGTATTATTGTTAGTAGAAGACAGTTTCATATTTTTTACCTCCAGCGCCTTTTGTAAACTCTTAATCTATTTGTAGAAGTTCTGATTTTATGAGTCTTACCTCCCGTAGGAAGGAATCAGAAATGGCTTTTCCAGTGTGTCTTGCAGCTAGAACCAATCACACTCTCAGAACCCACGAGAGGATTTGATTTAGAAACCAGTGAAGTAAAGACGGGAGCACAGAGCTATGCGTCCTGGTGAGCTAGAGGGATGCCTTACAAGGCCGTTCAGCTGTCATGAGCAGCCGAGATCTAATGGCAGGATCTCTTTCTTAGAGTCACAAGTGTGAGCATCACATAAGAGCCTATTCCTGGTCTCACAATCTCTAAGCCTACCAATTATCCTTAATGTACTACATTTTTTCTCAAAACAGCCAGAATAATTTATGTTCTTGCCAATTAAGAATATAAACTGATTCTGGAAGGGCCGCTGACCTTTGATAAAGTGAGGGAAAGATAACTTGACCTAATTAAACTCTGAATAATATAAAGTTGCAGAAGGGCAAACTGCAGCATGTAATGCAAAGGATGAGAGAGTTGGATTCTGAGGTCACTGCTTGCTTTCTTTCCTCACATTTCACTTATTCTATACACCATTGCCCCATTTCCTTTGATTAAGCGTCATGTGTTTCATGAGTTGGTTGAGGAAGGTGCTTTGATTCTGTACCAAAGTTTTCCTGGTTGACATCCTTCAGGAAATATGAAAACTGAATCAGTTAAGTGATTTATCCATCAATATTAACCTGAAAATTAACTCTATTATAACCCAGACCTCATTTCCAAGGGGAGTTCAGTGGTGAAAAAAGTCTCTCTTCACTAGAACTGCCCACAAATCAAGAATTATGAAGTATAATAGAAAAAAAGCAGCTAATTTTAAAGTTATGAGTGCTTTTTCTACATACAACTCTCCCTTTCATTATGTGTGTATATATATTTATATGTTCATATAATATATATAATATACGATATATATATATATAATATGTACCCAGTGACTGGGTGAAATGTAGCAGGATTTGAATCTTTAATCTTCATGCAGCAGTTCACAAATGTCCTAATGCAACCTTCCCAAATTTCAGGCATTCCACTACCACAATACTACAGACTTCAGAGTAAACACGGCCCTGCCAGCACTTTAATTTTGGACCTCTAGCCTACAAAACTGTGAGACAATAAATTCCTGTTGTTTAGACCAGTATGTCTGTGATATTTACTTCAGCAGCCCTGATAATTTAAGACAAAGTGCAGTTGTATGGAATGTAAAGCAATCAGTGCTGTATTATTATTTTTATTACAAATTTGTTTCAAAAGACATGAAGAAGAGAAGTCCATGCTGGATTACTAGTATTTGTTATGTTTTGAAAAGAGTAAATACTTCAGACAGGTTGGGTGGAAATATCTCAATTATGATAATTCAGTGGGGGATAAGAATGATAAAGCAGTTTGCAACAATATCATTGCCTGCAATCAGCATTGAAAGGAATGTGGATGTTTATCTTAAGGCAAAAAAATAATCACAGAAGAAATGAGGACCGCTGGTTTTTCTTTCCTATTTTAAGAAAGTAACACCAGAAATTATATGAAGTGTGGATTTAAAAAGTAGAAGGACAGAAGGCCTAAACCAGTCCAGATGGGAGCATAAAACCAGGCAGCCATAGCAGTAAAGGAAGAAAAAGGGACCCAAGACATACCATGACTAAAGAGATATACAGAAGAGTGAAATTAAGGCATCAGGAAGACATTCTCTAAGACAAAGATTTCAGGTGAATGAATAGATATGATTATATAAAATAAGGTTGAGGGAAACCATACCGATCCTATAACTTAATGATTCTACCTCCAAGTTTTTCAGTCAAAAGACATTACTAAAGATAGTCACTCACATTATACAGACATGTAGTTTCTAAGGTAAATTGGGGCAAAAAAGGAATGCTTATAATGACTGGTAGTGTGGGAGAAGGGAAACAAGGCCTTGAGAGAACACAGGCTATCTGGTTCTAAATTCAAAATTTTTCCAATTATTTATTGATTGATTCAGAAACTATTGATAAAGCAACTATTTTTTTTAACGTTTTACTGTAGTTCTATATATATAACTCAAAATTTCCCATTTTTCCAGACACTATCCTAAGCAGTGGTGTCTAAAAAGGTAAAAGCAAACAAATAACTAACAACAACAAAAAATATCTTATCCCATGCCTTCATGGAGATGGTACTCTGGTTAAGGAGGGAGAAGAAAACATGGGAAACAAATAAATCTATTATTTGAAACAAAAAGACTTAAAAGAAAGCTGTGACAGAAACTGGAATAGAGAAAACTGTTGAGAAAATAATTTACAAATCTTCAATGAGAACTGTCATTTAAAGGGAGACCTAAAAGATAAAAAACACTTCTCTTTAAAAATTAGGAGAAAATCACTTCAGGTAGAGGAACAGCATGCATAAGAGCCTTGATATTGGAAAGATTTTAGTGAGTACAGGGAAAATATTTCAAAAACACTAAGAAATAATCTAGGGGAGCAGATGTGGCAAAAGCAGTTGGGTGCCCAGTGCCTCATAAAGAAGATGAGCAAGACAGTTCATGCTAACACAGCAAACTGGCGCAGAGAGCTGATACAACAAGATGATACAACCAAAAGACGTAATAATAGAAAAAACAAGCAGGAAGTGGATGTGGCTCAGGCAATTGGGTGCCTCCCTCCCACATGCAAGGTCCTGGGTTCAGTTCCCAACACCTCCTAAAAGAAGATGGGCAGGGAAGCAGCTGTGGCTCAATCAATTGGGCTCCCATCTACCATATGGGAGGCCCTGGGTCGCATTGTGAAATGTGGTTGTGAAAGCAGGCTCACCCTCACACTGCAGAGCACCATCCATCCCACAGGCACCACGGAGCACCGTCTGGCCTGCAGGCACCGTGGAGTGCCACCTGGCCTGCAAGTGCTGTGGAGAGCCGACTCAGCAAGGTGATGCAACAAAAAAGGGAGACAAGTGAAAACACAGAAGGGCATGAGAAATGGACACAGAGAGCAGGCATCAAGCAAACTGCAAGGGGGGAGGGGAAATTAAATAAATAAATACATACACAGAAGAGCACACAACAAATGAATACAGAGAGGAGACAGCATGCAAAAAGCCACAAGGGGGGAGGATAATAAAATAAATAAATGAAGATGAGCAGACAAAGAGAGCATACAATGAATAGAGAGCAGAGAACACGTGCAAACAAGGCGGGGGGAGGGGCAGAAATAAATAAATCTTTTTAAAATGAAATAATCCATATGTATATGCACAGCAGATAGTTTCAAATTTATATTAAGTATTCACAAGACAGGTCAGGACTGGACATATAATTGGAGGTAATATAAAGTGAAATGATCAAAGCTAAGAAGAATATTTAATTACACAGAAAAAGTTGGGTAGAATGTGAAAGAAAGGACTCAAATCCAGAATATTCTGGGAGACATTTCTTTTATAAAGAAGTAGAAGAAGAGAAATAATTTTAAAATTATAAGGGAGAGAGGAGATAAGTTAAAGTTATAAAAGAACATGCTGATATAAAGAACTCAAAAGTTTCAGAATGTAGAAGGTCATTGTAGCAGTTTGATATAATTGATGAATTCTAAAAAGAAATATTGGATTATGCTAGCAATCTGGTCTGTACTTGGGCATGATTGAATTAAGGGTAGGGTGTTGCATCCACACCCCTTGGTGGGTGGGGACTCACAGATAAAAGGCATGGCAAAAAACAGAATTGGGGATTTCTAATGTTAGAATTTGATGATGAAGACCTGGGAAGTCAGCACACAGAGGAAAGAGAAGCCAGCCCCAGGAAGGATGGAACCTTGAAGCCTGAGTAAAGCAAGCCCCAGGAACATAGGAACCCAGGAAGCCTGAACCCTTGCAGATGTTGCTCCAAATAGACTTTGGTGAGGGAAGTAACTTATGCTTTATGGCCTGGTATCTGTAAGCTCCTACCCCAAATAAATATCCTTTATAAAAACCAACCAATTTCTGGTATTTTGCATAAGCACCCTTTTAGCTGACCAATACAGAATTTGGTACCAGAAGTAGGGTATTGCTTTTGCAATTACCAAAATGCTGCAATGGTTTTATAAATGTTTAAGGGGTATTTTTTGGAGCAATTGTGAGATACTTGGAAGAAAAGATCTACAGTGCTTTGAAGAAACTGTTGAAAGCAATATGGATGCTAAACAGAGTTTTTATGATGCCTTAGAAGTAAATGATAAAAGTATTATTGGAAACTGGAGGAAAGGTGATCTATGTTTTAAAGTTGTAGAGAACTTAGCAAGATTAACTCCTGGTGTTGTAAGGAAGGCAAAATTTGAAAATGGCAAGCCTGGGCATTTAGCTGAAGAACTTTTCAAAGTAAACACAGAGAATGCAACTTGACTTCTGCTTACAGCTTATAGCAAAATGCAAGATGAAAGAGATAAGCTAAAGAATAAACTTTCTGACAAAAAGGAAACAGAAACTGATTCTGGGGATTCAAAGCCTTCGGAAATCAAGCTCCCAGATGAAAGTGCCCCATTTGAGGACTTAACTAAACTTGGAACTTGTAAATCAGGATTGAAGATGCAGTTATTTCATAAAGACTTGTGGAAAGTCTTACTGTCTGATGGCTTGGACCCCTGCTTCCTGCATGCTAAACCAACAGACTTTTTGAGAGCGCTGTATGAACAAAACCATCGTCAGCCTGGAATAAAAGGGACATGAAAAGAAGAGACTGAAAGAGAAAGAGCTTTAAGAGGAAAACCATGGAAACTGACATCTGAAATCAGGACATCACCTTGGGCCAAGAGAGGAACCCCATCCATGTGTACAAAGAGGGTGCGTTTGCCCCAGCAGTTGAAAAGGGTGGATTTTCCCACCCAATATTCTGGGAGAGTTTTGCTGACCCCAGGCGCAGAAAGAGTAGATCACATTCCTCAAGGAATGTCATTCCTCAGGTCTGAGAGGGGTGGACCTATTCCCCAAATGTTAGGGAAGACCAGGTGGTCAACTCATTGCTCTGAGAGGGTTGAGCCTATATACCAAAGGTTAGGGAGAATGTTGTCTTCATATCACTCTGCTAGGGGTGTTAAGACTCTAACCCAAAGATTGGGTAAAGTGTGACAATCACCCCAACACTTTTAGAGGGAGAGATCTGGAGCTTGGTTGACACCCAAATACATGATGAGGATGTAACCAAGAAAATTGCCATTGGGTAAGACTGTGGAAAGGGTGGGTTCCCATACGGCCCCAAGGAGAAGAAACTATCATCTTAAGAATGACTCTCAGACTGAAATTGAATGGAGGATGTCTTGCAAGTTTACTCAACTGTAGAGGACCTGTGACTGATGTTTCCCTCCCAATTTCTCCTTATTGTAATGAAAATGTTTACCTGTATCTGTCCATTTGTGTATTGGAAACAGATGAATTGTTATGTAAGTTTCAGAGGTCTATATCAGAGTGGGCTTTGCCCCAAGACAAAATGAATTTCTTTAAATTGATTATGATATGATTTAGTACTTGCATTGTAACTGATTTAGAGCTTTTTTGAATATTGTAATGACTTTTTGGAATTCAGAGGGTGTAGTGTAGCAGTTTGATATAATTGATGAATTCTAAAAAGAAATATTGGATTATGCTTGTAATCTGATCTGTATCTGGGCATGACTGAGTTATGATTAGGGCATTGTGTCTCCACCCACTAACAGATAAAAGGCATGGTGAAGAACAAAGTTGGGGATTTCTTTTTTTTTCTTTTTGTCTTTATTTATTTTTTTTATACTACATTAAAAAAATATGAGGTCCCCATATACCCCCCACCCGCCTCCCACCACTACTCCCCCCATAACAACAATCTCCTCCATCATCATGAGACATTCATTGCATTTGATGAATACATCTCAGAGCACCGCTGCACCTCATGGTCAATGGTCCACATCCTAGTCCACACTCTACCACGTTCCACCCAGTGGGCCATGGGAGGACATGCAATGTCTGGTAACTGTCAGAGTTGGGGATTTCTAATGTTAGAGTTTGATGATGAAGACCTGGGAAGTCAGCACACAAGAGGAAAGAGGAGCTAGTCCCAGGAAGGAAGGAACCTTGAAGCCTGAGTAAAGTAAACCCCAGGAACGTAGGAGTCCAGGAAGCAAACCCTTGCGGACGTCAGCAGTCATCTTGCTCCAAATAGACTTTGGTGAGGGAAGTAACATGCTTTATGGCCTGGTATCTGTAAGCTCCTACTCCAAATAAATACCCTTTATAAAAACCAATCAATTTCTGGTATTTCACATCAGCACACCTTTGACTGACTAATACAATCATCAACAGGTGCTGTTTACTGGAAATATAAAGTGAGAATATGAATGACCATTGGATTTTCCGAAGGCAACTCTTGGAAAAACAGTTTAAATATAATAAGGGCAAGGGATCATTACAGATTGAGGAGGCACATGCATCATTTTCCTTTAATGATTGACAAGTGAAGTGACTAAAGTTAAGGCCTATCCAAAATAAAACCTGAGTCATTAGGCAATATTTAGCTATTAAAAACGACCTAAGGGGGTGTATTTGTCAGCCAAAGGGGTGTTGATACAAATTATCAGAAATGGGTTGGTTTTTATAAAGGGCATTTATTTGTGGTAGAAGCTTATAGCTACCAGGTCATAAAGCATAAGTTACTTCCCCCACCAAAGTCTTCTGCCATGTATTGGAGCAAGATGGCTGCCAAGCTCTGCCAGGATTCAGACTTCCTGGGCACCTCCCTTTCCAGGGCTTGCCTCTCTCTGGACTCAGCTGCTCTGTTATTTCCACAAGGCCAGCTGTATACTATTAGGTGAATGGATTGTTTTTCTTCCTGGGACCTTCTCTCTTTCTTTATGGCCAATCTCCTCTATGTGCTAACTTCCTGGGGCTCTGGCTCAAGACTCCAACCTTCCTTCTCTGCAGCACAGCTTCTCTGTGAGTCTCTGCTCACCAAGGGGTGGGGATACAATGTCCTACAGATGTGACCCAAAGATTTAATCATTATTAATCAAGTGAAAGTAAAACCTTTGAGTCCAATACACTCTAACACACCCAGAGGCAAAAACCCATTTAAAAACATAATCCAATATTTCTTTTGGAATTCATCAATAATATCAAACTGCTACAGACGGTTATCACTATGTGTAAAATATCCACTCGTTGTTACTATTCTCAAAATAAAGTATCATTCCACACATACACACACTCATAATATGCACATAATGGTAAAATAGGTTCTAATCTAATTTAATCTCAAAAAAAAACATTTCTGTTGCACTTTTAAAGATAATTAAGTTATTCTTTCAGAAAAACTAAAAACTTACATGAGAGTAAAGTGTTTCTAGAATGGTAGGATAAGGTCATGCAAAATATACTCTTCCATAAAAGTAGAGAGAATATGGACAAAATGATTTTGAAAATATTCTTTTTCAGAACTTTGTAAGTTAACCTAAGATTTGCAACAATCTGAGATATGTTTATTTGAGAAAAAAATTTCGTTCTCTCTAAGAGAGTAGTGGTGTTTAAAGTTGCTTCATTCCCATGCATTTCTCACCTGCTTTGCAGAAACCTTAAAAAACAGCCTTGGAAACATGGTAGTTGTGAAAATCAGCAGTCAAGCAGGAAAAAGGTGAAGCAGAATGCATTTGGAGTTCCCACAAAATCTCCATTCCCAAAGAAGTGTCACTAGTTGAACTGTCTGGCAACTCCCTGGAAAATCTCCATTCACAAGGCTTGTCCTTATTTGACTTGACTTATAACTTGCTCAGTGAGAAACACCATGACCCCCTGGGCATTTGTCAAAATAACAAGTCACATGTTTTTGATAGTGCAGCTACCTGGGACAGTGGTAGCTATTGGGACAAAAAGACAGAACAAAGCTCTGAAAAGGAAAATATGGGGAATAACATATCCATACTGCACTTTGAAAAGTACTGATTTATTCCTCAAGAACTAGAACAATGTGTATGTGTGCAAGTCAGTGCTTTTCCAGGTAAAACAGGAGAAGATCTTCACCTCTCACCTCTGGCTGACCTTAAGGATCTGCGCAAACAGGAATGGAAGGCTAAGGCAGAGTTGTAAACTGCTGAAGTGTTGAAGGTGTGCCCTCACACACACACACATACACACACACAAGAATTTAAATAAAATATCACAGAGGCATTGCCCTGTCATAATGCCTCGAGATCATACCCTATTGTTATGTTCAATGAATGGCCATTCCTGACACCTGCTTATACAAGAAAAATGGCTTCTCCCTCTCCTCCCCACATCCTACCCAGCTTCACACTCCACAAATGTCAAATACAACCCCTCCAACCTGAACTCTTGCTTGAAGAGTTTTGCCATTCATTCTATGTATTTTGCCATTCATTCTATGAGGCCAGTGTTACCCTCACATTAAAACCATACCAAAAAAAAAAAAAAAAAAACCAAACCAAAACACAACAGAGGAGCTACAAAACAAAAACAATATCCATTATGAATGTAGTTTAAAAAATTCTTTAAAAACATAAGCAAACCAAATTAAATTCAGCAATATGCAAAAGAAATTATACATCATTACTCATTAGGATTTATCCCTGGAATATATGATTGTTGCCACATATGAAAATAAATCAATTTAATACACCTTATTAATAAATAAATGGCAAAACACATGATCAATATAATAGACACAGAATCTTTTCATGACAATAACACCCAAAAATAGGAATGGAAGAGAACTTTCTCAACATGATAAAGGACAACTAAGAAAAACCCACAGCTAACATCTTGTTTAATGGTAAAAGATTAAATATTTTCTCCCTAAACTCAGGAACAAGACACTCTGCTTCTTTTGAACATTTTACTATAGATTCTACCCAGGGGAATTCAGCAAGTAAAAGAAGTAAAACCTATCCAGATTAGAAAGAAAAAAGCAAACCTATTTCCTTTCGCAGATGAAATGTTATTTAGAAAATCCCAAGGAAGCCAGAGAATGTGCAAAATAGACAAATTCCTAGTGATGGAGGGAAGAATAATGTTTACCAGCACATGGAGGCAGTGTGACCTGGGGCTTTCTGCAAATGGGCATGAGGTTGTTTGGGGGGAAGGTGATGAAAATGCTATGGAATTAGACAGTGTTGACGGTTACACAACTCTGTGAATACACTGAGACCCACTGAAATATACACTGTAAAAAAGTTGCATTTTGTGATATGTTAAATACAGCCAAATAAAGTTGCTACTAAAAATTCCCAACATCAGGACAAGTAAGAAGACTAATTGTGATTCATGCCTATATCTGGAGCTAGCATCAGTCAAAAGCCTGCTCTTCCTATTACATGGTAGATGTTAAGAGGAAGGCATTATCGTCAATATTGGGAAGGAATGGTACTAATAAAAACAATGCTTAAAAGACCTGGCCAAATTTGCAAACAGAAAAGCTAGTAAAGGATGTCTGAAATGAGATCTTCCTGGATTAACAAAATCTGGCTACTTCCCTAAGTGACTATGCTGAAAAAAAGATTTAAGAGAACAGAATCTGAATTTTTATCAGTTAATATAATTTTACACATAGCATTCTTAGCACTCAGCACAGAATTTATTGGAACAAGCAATTGTCAGTGATAATTCTCTGGTAAAATTAAATCTGACTTTTTACTTTTCCATTACTTACATTTTTATAGCAATGTTCTATCTATTTTTACTTCTTTAATTCATCCATTCAGTATTTACATATTGAGCACCTACTACATGCCAGGAATTATTCTGGGCACTGGGCAAAAATGAAGTAATTTACCTTTATTTCCTCTTTCTCAAATGTTTCTAGAATCCAGTTATTATTTATGGCCTTTGCCACTTTTTCATTTTAATGATAGCAGTAGAGAGGTCTTACTATTGCACATTCTCAAATATTTTTTGGAATGTTAATACACTGTAGAAAAATATGGTACAAAGTAGCAGAACCATTAAAGAGAGATTCATTTTTAACTTTGAGAAGACTTCAACCATAGGCAGGTTTTATAAAATTAACATATGTACACAGAACACATATATACACACACAACTACAACCAAATTAAAATCAACCCCAAAACATTTAATTTCATATATTTCTTGAATCTGGAATTATTTCTTTTTTGATTAATTGTTCAGGGTAGAAGCCATACTCTCCTGGTTTCTTCATTACTCAATCTTGATTCAGCTTCATTTCCTTATAAGGTTCGTTGCAATTAATGATGTACTCCATTTAGCACAACAAAATAATTCTAATTCTCTGTATATATAGCTTGGTCTCTTGTGAATTAGCACTCCTTGGGTAACTAGACTACCATAAAATATGCTAGCTTTTGTTTGACAACACAAAAGCCCAAGGAAAGGTCATACTAAGATTACTTTGAACAGGTTATTAGATAAATACATTTTCTAGAGAGTTTAATCTCATCGTTACATGTCAGGGTTCTTTAAGAACAGTCTTTCAATATGTAAATCACTTCTCAATTATCTTTGCTAAAGGAAAGTAGCAGTGGTGTGTATAATGCAAATGGGTGAAAATACATACATATTTGATTTAGAATACCTCTATGTCATAAGCTCTAAGAATAAGCAAAATTCATACCAAACCATGATGTTGAGTTAGAAAAACTGAGCCTAATATGCTGTCTGTATTTGCCATTGCATAGTCCATTGATCTGCTACCCTTCTAACCATATTCTCTATTGCACTCTGATAGTAAACACTGTCATCTTTCAGATTTAAATAAAGAATACTAGCAAAAGCAAACGAGTAAATAGACTTCTTTGAATTTTCTATCCAAATGGTTTGTGCTTCTCCTTGAACAGGAGATAGAGAATAAACTTAGGCTGTAAGAAGTTTTTCATTACATTTGCTGAGCAGAGTACAAGCAGTGAAGCCTCCCAGAAAATCAGAATAAAGGTATAAGAACTGGATATTTTATTAAGAGCCTACTAAGGACTACCCACTGTGTTAAGGACTAATTAATTCCAAAACATCGATTGACTCCTACTATGTGCAAGACATTGTGCTAGGAGCTAAGTGTTCTATGGAGAGCTTAATGTGTGGTGGGAAAGACCCATATCAAATGAGTAATCATGAGTGTATTAAAAAAAGGGAAGTATTAGATTTATGGAAACATATAAAGGAGTATTTGCCTGGTATATACTGAAGAGAGATCAGGGAAGACCTCTGAATAAGTAATAGTTCACTTGTGAAAAGAAATACTTAACAAAATGAAAAAAAAAAGTAGAATAAATTGGGTATGGGGGATGGTGACACAGGAAATAACTTTCAGTGAAAGCCCAGAGACAGGATTGTAGGGCATCTTTGATCAATTCAAAGTTTTCTTTTAACATTAGCTTTCAGCAGAAGCAAACTGAAGGCCAAGCTGATAAAAATTTAGATTTAGGGCTCTTCACTTCCAGGTTCAACGTGAGTGCCCTCTATGCCTGGGTGTGCTATTCCAGGCCAGAAGAGGAAGCCCAGGTTGCAACCTAGGAGCACTTCAGTGTCTTTCTTGGGTTTTCCAAAATTTCCTTAAGAGATCTGAAAGGAGAAGAATCTATATCTCCAAGTCTCCTGTAATTTGTGATTTCTTTTCTCCTACTAATAAGTATTGACTTTGTCACCTAACTGTATGCATACTTATGTCTTTTTTAAAATTAAAGAGTACTTCTTTTATAAGCTGCAGATTCCACAAACCTATATATCTGCCCTGGCTTTAGTTAAGTAGAGTGTAAGTTGAAAACAAGATATTACAGCAATGAAGAATCAGTGTGGTGATATTTGAGACATAGATAGATAGATAGATAGATAGATAGATAGATAGATAGATAGATAGATAGATAGATAGACATAGATATAGACATACACACATATATATGGGTTTTTTTTTATCTTTCCAAAATTTAAAAATACTAAGAATAGTAATAAGCATGTTTAATTTTTCTCCAGGGTGAGAATTGTTGTAGTCCTTGTTACCTTTAAAATGAATGTACAGAACCAACAATGATACAGTTTCAAAGGTAACAAATATGGTTCTATTATCTAAAGAGAACACCAGGATTTAAAATATGCTTATCTCTTTGGAAAGATCTTACTCATTTTGCAAAGTTCTGAATAGTCTCCAGAATTCTATGGGTTGCAAAGTATAGAAAGATTAATTCAAGATGATCATAGGGCTTTAGAAGAGCAACAATTAAAAAAATGAGCAGACATCCATTAAAAAAAGAAAAACATTAACTATTTTGGAATCTTACTTATTTGGCTTATTTTGGGTAATAAAAAATAGATCAAATACTGTTATGGATGCAAAGAAAGCATGCCTCAATTGTGTTTTACCAAGTCTATTAAAATGTTTTTCATTAAGATACTTTTTTGGGTACCTCTCTCAATAAGTACAACATAGTCAAATTCAAAATGGGAAATGGACCTAAATTTGAGGAAGACAGTGCAACATTGTCATTAAGACTGTGAGTTCTAGAGCTACAGGGCTTGGGCTTAAATCAGAATCAACATTGTTCCTAACCTTGAACAATTTCCAATTTCCCAGTAAATAAAATGGGTGTAATAATAACAACTACCTATAGGGTTGTTGAGAGAATTGAGATCTTTCATGCAAGTTTTATATCTTCTAGAAAGTAGCAAGAACCCAATAAAAGAAAACTGCAGCTAGGTAAGTGAACAATTTGCAGAAAATAGCATATTAGACTTACTAGTATTCTACTATAGAATCATTGTGACTCTAGTGATGGAAGAAATTATATCATTGATGTGGAGACAGTGGCCAAGGAAGTTGCTGAAGTCAGGGAGCGGGGAAATGAGGTGTGATATGGGGGCATTTTTGGGACTTGGAGTTGTCTTGAATGATATTGCAGGGACATGCAGGACATCATATATCCTGCTATAACCCACTGAATGGCCTGGGAGAGAGTGTAAACTACAATGTAAACTACAATCTATGCTTTGTTGCAGCGCTTCAAAATGTATTCATCGAATGCAATGAATATACTGTACTAATGAAAGAAGTGGTTGATGTGGGAAAAGTGGGGGTGTGGGGAATGGGGTATATGGGAATCTCCTATATTTTTTAATGTAACATTTTGTGTGATCTACATATCTTCTCTGATAAAGTACTTAATCAATCACCAAAAATATCAGTATTTTGCACAGTATAAGAGGTCTTACTTCAGGGGGAAAAAACAAAATCCAGTAACACCTAAAATAGATAGTGCCCTAAAAGTACATGGATGTCTGTATTAATAGTTTTATTCTTTCTTTCAACAAGTTGGTCCCTACTATATGTCAGGCACTGTTACCAAGAGAATCCAGCCTACAATCCTTCCCTTATGGAGCTTATCCTTTTTATTGGTGGAGAGGTGGCCCAAGGATTGCTGGCAGCCAACACCAGAATGTTACAGTTCCCAGGGAAAAAGCAAGCCTTACCAATATCTTGATTTTAGACTTCTTTGATCTCAAAACCATGAGCCAATAAATTCCTGTTGTTAAGCCAAACCATAGTGTAGTATTTGTGATAGCAGCTCAGGCTATTTTAGGCAGTGGAAGAGAAGAGACAGATATAAAAGATACTTCAGTTACTCCTGAAAACAGAGCCTGAGACAAAGATTTAATGAAGTTAGCTTATTTGGGAGGAACAAAGAATGATAGAATAGAGAGGATGTAGTGTGGGAGTAGTAAAACCCAGTAAAGTGTGGAATATTGAGGTTGCTACTATAAGCAAGAGAGGCTTGACACCACAAAGCTTTCCAGAAAGCCAATGGACAAGCTTCCTGAAATGCCAGACAAAAGAGAAGGAGATTGGTTCATATGTCTACTGCTTAGCTGTTTGAGAAACAACCAGGAGACATATGGGCAGGCTTAAGGTGGAAGTATCCCAAAGATGATCTGAGGGAATGTAATAGCAGAGCCCCAAAAGCATCTGCTATGTGCTTGAAGCACATTTCCTTCCCCAGCTTAGCAGAAAGTTATCTCAACCTTTGCTCAGTGGAAGAATGGGACTGAGGATTGCCTACTAAGCTACCATGCTGTGGCCATTGGTGACCTGATAAGAACAAAGGGAAAGGGAGAAGTAAAAGCTTGGTTGGAGTAGGTTCAAATGGGAATGTGGAAAAAGAGAAAATGTAATTGACATCAAGGTGGTTTTGTTGATATAGAGATCAAAGAAAGAATTGCTGAAGTATTGTACCTGAGGAGGCAATGCATAAGGTATGCTGGTGAAATTTATCTGTTGAGTAGGGGGATTATGCAGTTCAAAGATTTGCCAGGTAGAAATCACAATCTGGTAGGAAAGGTGGTTTGGGTCTCATATTGAATCGGCATTGATATAGCACAAAAGGAGATTTTGTTTAATGTTTCAAGTTTCCTAATTATTATGGAGTGCTAAATTTCCCATAAGATACACCTTGATGCCACCACTGAACTCTGTGAACTCTTTTTGTACAAGAATAATATAATTGATATTCAAATTCTATTAGTCAGTAAATAACCAAATAAGAGTAAATTGAATTACGTCTTTTCTGGAAGTACACAAAGTTATGGTTTTCTATTTTATGACATCTTATGCTGTTTATGAAATATATACACAGTTAATTATAATAAAGAGTTACTGTGGAATACATGGGAAATGACTGTGTGTCATCTTAGTAGGTGGAAATAAATGACATTTTAAAAAATTTCATTGTTAAAATAAATACTTTTTATTTTAGATAAATATACTTCAGCAAATTCATTTTTCATTTTTCTCTAATTATCTTTAGTTTCTCTTTCACATTTCATAGTACCACATTTATAGATACAATATAATAGGTTTTAAAGGTCACAGTTATTTTAAACCAAAACGAGGACCTATAGAAATGTGCTAACCACTGTCTAACTCACAACAGATTGACAAATAATTATTGAAAACATAAATTTTCATATTAATATTTGAAAGCTTTATTTATTTATTCCACAAATATTACTTTTTACAATTTACTATGTGACAGATACTACATTCAGTCTAAAAGTTCCAGCCCCATTCTCTTTCCTTAATTAGCTTAACATATTAAGTGTGTGTTGAGGAGCTGGTGTGGATGAGGAGGATTTGGACATATGGAAACACTTAAGTTGAAATTGAAGAATAGAGTAAAAGGAAGTAGGAAAAATTCTATAGACTGTGATCTCTGACAAGAGTTTGTTCATATTTTAAGTGGAATTTTGATATCCACTTTATTTTTTCACCTGCTCCATTTATACTGAGGCATATCATTAAGCAGTGCCAATAATACAGAAAAAAAAAACCAGAAATATTTATATAAATCAGGCTTTGCTGATTAATCATGGTACTTGCAGGTTAATGTTATAATAGTAATCACAGAGTTCAATATTTTAATTTTCTTGAAAAACAAACTCTTATTCAGTACCATGCAACTATCTAAGAAAACATTTAAGTGTCAACAGAGATTAATGCATTTTTGCACTGATAAAAAGGCCATAGATAACTAGATATATTATAGGATCATAAAATTTATTTCTGCTTATAAACACCTATATGCAATAGCATCAGAATTTATTTATATGAGCTATACCATAAATAATTTCTTCAATATTATTATGTGCCACTCTCTAAAAATCATGTGGAATAAATAAGAGATTACTTAGCTCCTCATTATAAATTACTAGGGTGAATCTTATCTGATCATGTTTTAAAATTAAGTTGCATATTACTTTAGGTTTTCTAAGGCATTCTTTCTATTGTAAACTCTGGAATTTTACTTTATTCCACTGTAGTGAGTTCTAGAATGAAGAATGTTTCTCTTTTCTGGTAGGCATAATTGTCTAAAATCGATTTAATATGGGTAGAACTTGCAAAAAGATAATAAGATAAAGTTAAGGTAATATGGCAAGATCTAAGTGAGGACAGTTAAGGAAAGAATATTATACATGAAATATTGTGGGAAAAATCACTGTTTGGGAGGCTGTGTTAATTTGAGCATTAGTGCTTTAAAGTTTGAAGAAGGAGAAAAGTTTTAAGCAGTGTATTATAGTTCTTCCAAAGCTTAAACTTCTGAAATATGAAATGTCTAGTAATTCTGAGGTTCAAGTATTAGCAAAAATATCTAAAGTGTTTAGACATCTAAAATTAGAGTTCTTTTTTCTTGTATTCTGGTCTTTGGCTGTCACAGACTCAAAACTGATCATCTTATGCACCATGATCGCTAATATGTTTCTAGTTGGGAGTAGGTCACAGATGTGAAGTTCTCCTTAACCCCAAAATAATGTATGGTGCTATTTAAGAAGTTACCCCAAAGCCCTAACTAAGTAACTTTTCAGACAGCACAGGCTTCCACCTTAGCTGTAGACTTTTTAAAAATGAAGTTAGAAGAGTCTAATTCCAGGTATGGGCCTGGTGATTTAAACCTAGTTCTGGTGCTTAATTTGTGTCTAAACCTTTCAGGCACAGCCAGGGAACCAGGGGTTGACATGGGATCATATGTTAGCCCTAGAGTTTTCCACTTTTCCTGGCATTTATGCTAATGTTTCCCTCTGATTTCCTAAATCATATGTGAAATACAACCACCAAGCATGTAAGAACAAAAATGCATGCAAAAGAGTACTGCACACGGGACTGTGTGGAGCATATCAAAGCAGGATTAGTCACCCTTGGCTTTTGTTCTGGCTTTCCTCAGATCTTCTTTACATAGAAAGTTGAAATATTAACAGTTTTTCTTGTGGAGAAAGTTGGCAAAAAGAGACCTCACATATTACCAAATCAAGATTAAACTCTCAGTTTAATTTAGAAAGCAAAATAAATTTATCAGAGTAAGATGGCCATACAGGGCAGGAGCAAATGGGACATATTTCTGTGCATCTATTCTATGTTCTCTGAAGCACCTGATGGACATATGAACCTGCTAGAAAGTCCCACTGAGCCTAGGTTTGCATGGTTCTCTCTTTCCTCCAATGTACTTCTCTGCATATACTGTTCCTTTTGGTTCTCTTAAATCACCATTTATTGTTTTTTGTAATTGGTGACTATATCTCCCTAGTTTCCAAAATATACTCATTTTGTTGAGAAATAAAAAGCATAACCTTGCAAAAATATCTAACAAGCCACTCCTGCCCCCGCTTCTGTAAATCAACCTGTGAGAACATGGCCTTGCTGGAGAATATCTAATGAACAACCCCTGTCCCCCACTTCTATAATCTAACAAGCCACTCCTTGCAGGAGAATATCAAATGAAAGACTCCTGTCCCCCACTGCTATAATCTAACAAGCCACTCCTACCCCTCGCTTCTGTAAATCAGCCTGCAAAAGCACAACCTTGCACCTGCCTTCTGCTTCTGTAACCCCACTTGCAAAATTTCATCTAGCAACATGTTAGCCAATGAGCAAAAGTCATGCTGATTCCACATAAAATCCTGCATAAACCTATGAAAACTGAAAAATGGGGCTCAGAATTTGGAGACTGACTCTCCTCTGGGCCTGTGTGTAATAAATCTGTTCCTCCTCCTCTTTGAGTGCCGTTTGGGTTTTTCTGTCATTCAGAACTCTTGGCTTTGCTGCAACATTTGGTTCTAATTGGGAAACCCAACCATGCTGGCCCTTTGGGCCTCTGGTTTGGGATTGGTGGGTGCAGCCAGCAGAGATCTCCACATGAACAAGGCAGCGCCACCTGTCCTCTTGACGGGGCCTCCTTCAGGGGAAAGATCCCTGTGCACCGCATCTTCCACCCTGGCTTGACTTGGTGGAGAGGTGGATTGAACAATATCAGAAGATGCCAGAAAGGTAAGACCCCAGGGTTCTCAGTCCAGGTTATGCCCATCTCCAGACAAAAGGGGAGACTGATCACCTCCCCAAATCTCAAGATTAGAGATTCCAGGATAGGGTAGTCCCTTGGGTGGGACTGTGTAACCTTTGAGTGATTGAGAGAATGAATGGGGACTGAAAAAGCCTAAAAAGCCTCTGGGAAATTTTTATGAGCGACTCTGCAAAGCCTTCAAGATTTATAACCCCTTTAACCCAGAAGCCCCAGAAAGCCAGAGAATAGTCAATGCAGCTTTCATCACCCAGCCAGTGCCATCAAATGGAAACTTCAGAGGCTAAACGGGTTGGCAGAGATAAACATCTCCCAGCTTCTCAAAGTCACATACAAACTATTCATTAATTGGGTCAAAACTGCTGAAAGGGAAGCAAAAGTAAATAAAACAGCAAGTCTTCTTGTTAGCAGCAGCCTTAAAAAATTCAGACCCAACCAATTGAAGGGGGCCACCCCTAAAAGGGGGGAATATTTCACCCTGAAACACTCCACTGCTGCCAGTAAAGAGCCTAACAGGACCCCTGGTTCCTAACCCAGATATCTTAATGGGGTAGTTACTGCCTGGGGCCGCCTAGTTTATGTGTCTGGATTTAAAGAATGCTTTTTTCTGTCTGCAGGTAGCTCCCCCAGAGCCAATCTCTATTTGCTTTTGAGCAGGAAAATCCCAGGACTCAAGAAAAGACTCAACTTGAACTCAACTCCACAGGGCTTCAAAAACCCCTCCACCCTTTTCAGAGAAGCCCTGGCAGTGGATCTGGCTTCCTGCCCATGGGAAAACTTAAATTGTACTCTCCTCCAATATGTAGATAACTTCTTGCTGGCTAGCAAAACAGAAGAAGTGGATATCAGTCGCCCCAACCTCCAGGACAGGCCTCTTCTTTGCCCAGATTAAACTCTGTTCACAGATGGCAGCAGTTTTATCAGAGATGGAGAGAGGTTTGCTGGATATGTAGTCACCATAGCTAAATAAGTAGTGGAAGCAGCTCCTCTACCTAAAGACTCCAGAGTTCAGGAAAAGTAAAACACATAAATCAAACCCCCAAAACCACCCTAGCCAAGTTCTGTAAAAAAAACAAAAACAAAAAACTGGCCTCCCATGAGTAAATCTGCTTCCATTAGCTTTCCTTAAAGTCAGATATACCCCCTGGACCCTCAGACTATTCACCTTTTGAAATTCTGTTTAAACAACCACCCCCAATTATTCAAACCTTATAAGAGAATTCTCAGGCCCTTAGGAAAAACTACCAGGATTCTACCCTCCAACACTTAGGAAAACCCTGGCCCAAATACACAAAATTGTCCTGTCTTGGGATCCTATCCCATTAGGGTACCCAGTTCACCCACATTAACCCAGAGACCTAGTTTAGGTAAAAAACTGGAAGAAGGAGCCCCTCCAGCCCACCTGGATGGGCCCAGATACTGTTATCCTTGTAAACCCCACTGCTCTCAAAGTTTCAGGTATTACCCCTTGGGTTCATCATACTATAGTTAAAAGGGCACACTCCAAAGAAAAACAAGATGACTGGACGACTCACCCTGTACCTGACTCTCCCTTGAAAATCCAAATTGCCTGGAGCCACCAAGAATTGCCATCACCTGACTAGATGGACTCCTGCTTTCTGTGGTTCCTGCTCCTCTTTGGATGGCTTGGCTTACTGTTTGGGACTAGATTGGCAGCTACAGCTCCCAGAGACTGGAGTGTAGTTGAAAGGATACTGATCTTAATAATGTACTTGTGTCTTGTAGGATGCTTTGCTACCTTAAGTTGTTTTTCTTCACTTGGCTTGGGGCCACCACCAACCCCTACCCCTGCTGTACCAGGTGCTATAAGGCCATCATATCCACTGCTATACAGAGGCTAAAGTAGCTCAAGGGACAATGGTCTCCAGTCCCTGTCTTTAATTATTACGCCTATGTGCCAGCAAGATGTTATGATATCCAAACTATTATCCTATGTTCAAAAAACAGGCAAAAGTTCTGGACAGGCACAATGAAACACTGGGGCAACTGCAAAACCTGGGGTAACCCAAGGGAAGCTATATACTGGGCCTATCTCCCATGACTACCCCATGTCCAATGGGGGAGAGGTCCAGGACCAAGCTCAGGAAAAAGTCTTAGAACAGGTCCATGCCAAACTTGTCCAACTAGCTGAAGGTCCCAAATACCAGTGGGTAAACCTCACAGGACTCCACCAACCTACTCAGCTCAGAGTCCCAATTTGGCAGGTAGAGCCGCTAGTCAACACCACTTATACCCTCTTCCTTAACGCTTGCCCAGATGTCAACATCTGTTGGTTGTGCTTGCCCTTCTTGAGGAAAACCTTTATAGGCACCCCATCTCCTCTGGGGTGGCCCCCAACCAAACTAAAATTAAAATGAAGTCACTCCAATTGGCCCCACTGCCCTCAACATCTGGCTAGTTCTCTCAGAAGACAATAAAAACAATATAACCTGCTATCTGGGTAAAAACTAACTGGGTAAAAATCTAACATCAGAATTGGTCAGGACCATCCCTGCAAACTTATGTACTGCCAATAAAACCCTAGGAAACAACCTGACCCAGTGTAGCCTCCTAGGATTGTTCGTCCTGTTCGGAAGCACTGCATATAGAAGCTTAGAAGCCAATTGGACAGGGAGTGGCATCATGGTGTTCTTAACACCAGAAGTGTCAGTATACACAAAAAATGAGCTAGAGCAAACCCTAAACCTGCACCAAGAGTGTGCCAAATGAGCTGTGCTCACCACTGCCCTTATAGGAGCAGGTATAGTCATGGGAGTAGGAACTGGTCTGAGAGGATTGGATTCTTCCTTCAACTTTTATTACAAACTCTCCCAAGAATTAAATGAGGACATAGAATGAGTTGCTGACTTCCTAATTTCCCTCCAGAGCCAAGTCATTTCAGTAGCTGCAGTAGCCCTGCAAAAGAGGAAAGTCCTAGACCTATTGACAGCAGAAAAAGGAGGAACATGCATCTTCCTTGGGGAAGAAAGTTATTACTACATTAACCAATCAGGAATAGTTTATACCAAAGTAAAAGAGCTGAGAGACTGGACACAGAAAAGAAAAAGGAAACTAGAGGAGTCATGGAGCTGGAATCTGGGACAATCATCCTCTTCGCTCCTGCCCCTGGCAGTTCCTCAAATCACTTTACTCATGTTAGTCACATTTGGCCCCTGCATAGTCAATGCCCTTATCAGGTTCACTGAAACAACAGTAACACAGAGAGCAATAGCAAGAATTCTGGCCCTAAGAAAATATAAGCCACTTAGCATGAGTGATGCCCTATAAAAAATTTAAGGGCATCAAAGGGGGGAATTCTTGAGACATAAAAAACATAACCTTGCAAAAATATCTAATGAGCCACTCCTGCCCCTGCTTCTGTAAATCAGCCTGTGAGAACATGGCCTTGCAGGAGAATATCAAATGAACAAGTCCTGTTCCCTGCTTCTGTAATCTAACAAACCACTCCTGCCCCTGCTTCTGTAAATCAGCCTGCAAAAGCACAACCTTGCACCTGTCTTCTGCTTCTGTAACCCTGCTTGCAAAATTTCACCTAGCAACATGTTAGCCAATGAGCAAAAGTCATGCAGATCCCACATAAAATCCTATATAAACTTATGAAAACTGAAAAACAGGGCTCAGAATTTGGAGATTGACTCTCCTCTGGGCCTGTGTGTAATAAATCTGTTCCTTCACCTCTCTGAGTGCCATTTGGGTTTTTCTGCCATTCAGAACTCTGGCTTTGCTGCAACAATTTTATGCAGTTTGCCCTTTTTTCCTGCACAGTCTTCCTTTTTTTATTCTTAAAATTGATGCATAAAAATATTGGAAGTCCTTTCCCACATCCATCATGCAATATCAGGTATATAATCTCTCTTCCTCTCATGATAGTAGGCAGAAGAAATAAGACCAAATATATTCATCTTTTATGCAAATGAGATAGATTTATTTGCTGCCCTCTAATTAAAATTCAAAGACTTTTAGATTGAATTTAAAAATACCACCATAAATTCTTTACTTGAAATGACATAAAATAAATTCCCTTTATCTTCTGCCTCCTATACTATTTTATTTTGTTGAATTTTTTAATTTTCTTCAGGAACTTTAGAAGACTTTAGTCCTACTAAATGAAACCTTATCTTTTGAATCCCTCAATCCCTCTATGTGCACATTTTTAAATAGAAAGTTTTGCTCTCACAGGGCTCAACAGCTTTATTTTTCTCCAAACATGTCCTTCAAATATCCTTTGTAGATTTAGTTTTCACTCTATTACCTTTTGTTGATGTCATTAGTGTTTACTTTCAGGTTTAATGAAGTCCATATCAGACCAATTAAAAATTTTGTTGCCTGCATAGTTCTTTCTCAATAATAATTGTTGGATTTCTTCTTTCTATTATGGCAAGCATTCAAATCCTGGCTCTTTTACAAGCCACGTTTGTACATTCTTTGGAATCCCCATGTGTATCACTGTACCATGTTTTTGTCTGAACTAGATGATAAAACAGGGTGGCCTTTTGGGAAATTTACTTTATTTTGGTCATCAGAAGCTTGTGGCCTTTTAGAAGGGCCCCCATAAGGAAGCAAATGTCAGTCTCCATTCAATGTGAGCCAATGGACACTGACACCTCCTGGTTATGCCAAAGAGTTCAAGTACAAGCTACTCTCCCTGCTGCCTTCTCTCTTCACAGTCATTGTTAGACTGCTCCAGCCATTTTTCACTTTCATAATTTTTTCAGCAGAAAGCAGGCATCCTTTGAGAGCATCTCTTTATTCACCTACGTCCAAATTCCCGGTGACAGATCCTGAGGCAAAAACCATTTCACCACACTCTGCTTCACCACACCAGGAGAGACTTCTGAATATCTGAAGCATAATACTCTTCCCACCTTCTACTCAAAAAAATGTATAACATTAATTTGGATATCCTTTTTTTCCCCCTTGGACTCTATTTATTTTGCTTATAGTAGGATGGAGATTTCAAAGGAGCACCTCTGAGTTAATAACACATGACTCAGAAAAGTCTCCTCTTTCATTTAATTCGCTAGAAATTCTTTTATTTAGTTTTTATATGTAGACTGATTAGGGAATAGGGAAAAAGCCATCTCTTCATTTACTTTTTACTGTTTGAAGTCCACATTGCCTATTGTCCTCAGCTTGAAGCTCTAGCTGCATTCCTGAGACAATAAACAATCCAATTAAAAATACTGTGGTAAACACATTTCTCAGTTTTTGTGTGGTTATTGAACAGATTTCTCAGTTTTACTTCAGTCTGCATTTCCATGACCAACAAATAGCAGGCTTTCATTTAGTGTTCTGATCTACTCCACTACCTCCCTTTTCTGCTTCCTGCTCCCCAATTCTCTCTGAAACTGGGAATGGATAAAGAACATGAAATGTGCAGTCTTGTCATCTGCAAAGTCTCCTTTACTACTTCCTCTCTCATCAGCTGCCTTCCAAGATCTGGGTTAAAAATATATATCATTATTAGTCTTTGCAGTTTTCAAATTAGCACAGATAGGTCTGATCCATTTCCCAGAGATTCTGGTAATGAGTTAATGACAACAATTTGACAGTTTTAAATATTCTATCTACCTTCAATTATACACCATTGTTTTCTATATATTACAGCCCATGCCAACCAACACAAGCAATTAACTTTTCTAGTGATTTTCAAACACCTTAAAAACTTCCCTGCATGCTTTCTAATCCTTTCATCTCTCCCTCTTCATTAACAGAAGGGATTTTCTGGCTTCCTATAAAATGTTGATTAGATAACTGTACATGCATTTAAACTCTTATATTCTACTTAGATACTACCTCAACAATAACTTTTTTCTCTCCTTTTTACTCTATATATTCTTTTTATAATCTTCTTCAATACCCTGGAGTCTGTCCTATTGTCAAAATTGAGGCAAACAAAAATGAAACAACAATATTTCTTTTGGCAACTTTTCTTTCCTTCCACTGTACAACAAAGCCATGTTTCTTAAAGTTTTCCATAACTTGACACTAATTATAAAATTTCAAGGCAAATGGAGCCAGATTAAAATAACAATTAGTTAACTAAAGCTCAGTACTCTTCTTTTAAAAATAATAATCAACTGAAATCACAGTAGAGCAATTCATAATAGCCCCTCCAGCAATAAGTAGAGAGGGATGGTTTTCGCATTTCTGATTAGTAGAAGGGTTGATTCACAAAAGTCAGAAAGCAAAAGCTGGTGAAGATATTGGTACTCAATATATGCAAATGGAAACATGCTAAAGCAGCACTTTACTTATTTTATATTGACAGAAATTTATCAAAATAATAATACCTTGTTCAGGAGAGTTCTCAGTGAAAAGAACACTTACATTCACTTTTGATTTCTAATGGGGGAGACAATATATTTCTGCTCATCACTTGTTTCAATCTTGTTTAAAGGAGACACTTCTGGCAATAATTTTCTCCAATCACTCAATAATTATAAGAGCTTATTTCATTTCTCAAAACCTGTTAAGATTGATTGGTTTCATTTGATTGGGATGGGTTGATATCATGAGTTAAAACATACAGAGCCATGTCTTACTTTTTCTTTAACTTCCTTTTCTCCAGTTCAATTGTTTTTCTTGTGTTCTTGTTCTCATGATGTGATCATATGTGAAAAGGACCATAGGCCTACCTCCTGGAAGAACAGTGGTTCTCATGCTTTACTATGCATTAGATTTATGTGGAAAACTTATTAAAACACAGATTCTTGGGCTCCAGAATGTATCTGTCAGGTGTGGGGTATGCAGTGGGAGTGTTTCAAGAAGTTGGTGTGAGTAGGAACAGAATCTGCATTTCTAGCAAATTCCCAGGTGGTTCAAAGCCCACACTTATAGAACTACTAATCTAGAGCTCTGTTCCAGATACTTTCTGTTTACCACTGAGTAAGTGGACAAGCTATTATGCATAGGGCTGCAGAATGCACCTACTGTGCACCCCCAGGAGAGGGATTTATTCTCTTAAATCACAGTATAAAGTTGGTGAAGATATTGGTGACCAAATATGTGCAAATAAAACATAATGAGACAGCAGTTTTTCACCTCTTGTGTTGACAGAGATTTTTTTAAAAAATTAATTTAAAAATGAAAATGTGTATTCCACCTAGATCTGTTCAAACCTGCTTGGTCGCTTGCCTTACTTTCCTTCAGGAGCTGTTTCAACAATAGCTCATGCCATTACCTTTGTCACAAAGTCATGGCTCTTGCCACTGTCTCATCATCCCTGAACACCCCTGATAGTCTGCCTTTGGGTACACTCCGGGTTTTAGCAGAACCACCATCACAACTGCCATGGTAGCAGCTGCAGCAACTCCCTCCAATATAAGATCTGAGCCAACTGAACACATGAGGTTCTGACTCCCAGCAGTTGCCAGGAAGGTTCTGGTAACATCTGGAAGTGTGAGGGAATTATTGCCCCATTGGGTAAACTTTAACCAATGACAGACTGGCAGGAACTGCTGGATAAATTGCTTGTACTTTCTCTCCACAGTGGACTCTTGAGAAGTTCTGGCTTCTCAGTAACATACTACTTTGCATTTGTCCATCCTCCTTCCATGCTTTCTTTTCCTTTCCCCTCAACGTTGTTTTTTCTGGTAGTAAATTGCCAAATAAAGTGTTGGTGTGTAAGCTTTTCTATAGGATGTTTTCTAGAAAACCCAGAATGAGATGATTGTTACCAAAATTGGCCCCAGAAAGAAATACTTCAAAATACAATTTTGGAGTTGTATTGTGACTGTATAAAGGAAGTAGGGACTACATTTCAGGTAATAATCAGGGTGGTAATAACCTCTAGCACACATTGCTTTCGTGATAGTAGACAGGTTAATTGGCTTAGGTACAGGTGGAAGTCAAGGTGTAGGAGATCAAGTGCCTACCGAATTTTATCAGGATTGGAACAAATATAATTGTAGGGACTGTGGTGCAGAATATCTTTTTCTGGTGGCCTTGAAGGCTTTGAAAGAGAAATTTTCATCCCAGGCCAGTCATCACCAACTTAAGGAAAGCTGCAAAAGCCACAAAACCTCTACAGCTTTTTGAAGGGAGATTTTTTCTTTCTATTGTAGCCCTCCCTGTAACAGACTCCTAAAGTTCAGATTAAAGATGTTGATTATAAGTTTGGAAGAGTTACAAAGGCCAACAAATGCATAGCCTTATAAATCTATCATGGCAAAGATAGGGTCCTGAAAAGGAAATTGTCAGCACATGTGTCTTGGGAAGCCTTATATTGCTGTGTCCCCAAATTCTCTTGAAACTTTTTTGCCTACAGATGTCCCTTCTTCCAAGAAAGAGAAGAACACTTGTCCCCTGCCTGGGGATCATGTAATGACCTCAGCTGAAGCAGGTGCTTCACACGGCCATCCATGCAAACCTCAGAATCCATCCCTAACACTTCTCATTGCCTCCAGGTCAATAAACAGAGTCAAGTCTTACCACAATTTGAATTAAAAAGTACAGATCCTGATCTGGGAAGAAATAGTCTTTATGCCAAAGGAATCGCAGGAACTGGATACTACATGCTGACAGGAATGGAAGAACAGGTATTAAAGCAGTATTTGGGCATGCTAGACTGAAAGTTGCAGAATATAAACTAGATAGGTAAGAATCAATGGACAAATAATCACAGATAAGATTCTGATCATCTTAACATTCACTAGAACATCACATCAGTCAGTTATATTGGTGATATTAGGTAATTGAATCCCATGGGCAGCAGCTATAAAATATATTAGATGCCCTATTAGGAGGTAAGGAGGCTTGAATATTTAGGGGTCTGCTACAATAGTGAACATTTTAGGGGGTTAGTAGTTGCAGCATTGCAAAGCCTTCCCTCTAAAACACAGGATGAACAGCTACATTATACAGGCTTCTTTGGACTTTGTAAGCAGCGTCTATGACATTTGAAAATCTTGTTCTGACCTATTCACCAGGTGAGGATGACTGTTAAAATGAGAACAAGAGAATGTTCTATAGATCTAGGATAAAGATTTATCTTCTGTGGATCTGAAGGTGCTTAAAGGATCTTGGACAGATAAGGTTGTTAAATGAAATCTCTGGCAAAACTTAATAGTTGAGTTACAATATCTTTCTCTAAGGTTCTGGATAAGTGATGGCTCACTGCAATCATGATGTCATGGTCTTCTCCTGTGTCTTTCTGTCTTCTAGATTTCTTTAGAAGACATTCAGGAATATGGATTAAGACCCACCTCATTCAGTTGGGTCACACCTAAATAAGACCTTAGAAGATCCTATTCACAAATAAGTAGACACCTTAACTGATAATACATCATCAAAATGTCCTATTTACAATGCGTTCATATCCTCAGGAACATAGACTAAGATTAAGATCAAGTATTTTGTTAAGGTACATTATTCAATCCGCCACAGTGACACAATGCAGTTTGTGCAACTACCAAGAGGGCATACATTTTTTAAAAGACTTGTTTATTTATTCCCCCCACTGTCCCCCCATTGTCTGCTCCATTCACTGTATGCTCTTTTGAGTCTGCTTGTATTTTCACTAGTAGGCTCTGGGAACTGATCCTGGGACCTTCCAGAGTGGGAGAGAGGCGATCACTCTTTTGCACCACCTCAGTTCCCAGTTCTACTACGTCTTCTTATTTTCTCTTCTCTGTGTCTCTTGTTGTGTCACCTGGCTGCTTCAGTTCTCTGCACCAGCTGGCACTCCTGAGTGAGGCAGCGTTCCAGCATGGGCTGGCAATCTGTGTGAGCTAGCTCACCGCGCAGGCCAGTTTACCCTTACCAGAGGCCCTGGGCATTGAACCATGGACCTTCTCTATGGTAGATGGGAGCCCAACTGCTTGAGTAACATCCATTTCCCAAGACGGCAGACATTTTATATATTTTTATTTTAATTAGCAATTTGTAAAATGTGCTAGGTGGCTTTAACAATTGATGATGATATGAACTCAAGTTGACAATGAAGAAAAGAGCAGGTGGGTGAGTTCTACGGCTTTATTTTCAGATAGATAATCAGGTTATATAGCATCAAGATATGGAAAAATACACAGTCTCCAGTAGTTTCTAACTCCTATTGATCATTCTTTTCTTCAACAAAACTCACCTTCATAGTGTTTTAGGTGAGTGGAGTCCATGAATCCTCGGACCTTCCTGGGTAAACAGCCTTTGGATTGAATTTTGGCATAACAATCCCTGGAGGCTCTTGGATTTACTCATGCTTAGAATTACAACTTTATGTGAGCTGTTTTAACCTCATATGTAACCTCCAGCACACAAGCAATGTAGCATTCCCAGATCAGCTGTTCAGGAAGAGTGGCTAATTATATCCCCTTTGTTTTGATATTATTTAAACATGGTTTTCATGTACTCATTATAGTTCACTATCCCTTTGTAAAGAGAAAATAGTGCTGATCACATTAGTGAGTTTGAGTTCCTCAAAAGAAATGGTCCATATAAATGGAAGGTATTGCTATGAACATTACATACACAATATAAATGCAAAGATGTAGGAAGTAAAGTCCTGGAAAATCTCTGCATTCAGCTCTGATTGAGCAACAAACAATCAATAATTATATGCAAATAAGTGTTTTATTCAATATAACCAGTCTGCATAACATTTTCAATGCAAATCAGCAAGTACTATAGAATTAAAAACCTTTAGGGTAGCTAGTGGCCAGAACAATTCTTGTATGCATGATGACTCAAGAAAGTACATTTAACCTGGTTGCACCAGCAATTGCTATTTTGTATAAACTGCCAAAAAAAAAAAAAAAATCCATCCAATCTCCCTACACTTAATTTCACTTAATTTTAATCACAGTATACTTGCGTGGACAGGTTTCTTTTAAATACTGATTTATTCTCTAAATGGAGAGGCATAGTTGTTATTTAAGATCTAATGTTCCCTGCTGGTCACATTTGGGAGGCTTTCCAACAGCAGGGCACAATTGTTATTTAAGATCTAACGTGCCTCACCGGTCACATTTGGGAACTGTTTCTGACTGCCCTGATACTCTTGCCTGCCTGGTAAATAATGTACCAGTGCCAAAAATATTTCATGAATTCCTTGATATCTTTGTGCACCCTTCAAAAATTCAGTTAAACTCTTGCTTTCTTCCTGTTGTACTTAAAATGCTGAACAAAAAGGACAATATATATGCTTATTTCTTTTTGGTTCAACAAACCTTTATTGCCTACTTATGTTGGAAAAACATGAAAAATTAATATTATCCTGAATTGCAAAACCAAACGTCATAAGGCACAGATTAAAGTGGTACTTGAGCTCTGGGTTCACCTTATGAATGAGAACATGACAAGCACAGTCTCCGGAGTGATTGTGTAGCATTCCAAACTCCTGAAGTGGATGATATTCATGTGGAAGTTAGCATAGCAACATCTGTCATTGTATTTTATCTGTTTTTACAAAGTCATCCCTATGCAGCTAAGAGGTCAGGGAAGTAATCATTGTCAACTCTCTTTCTAGACCTTTCAAACCATGTTCTAGGCTCAAAATAGCATTAAAATAAAAACATGGCATGAAAAGTTAAATTTGCTAATTGTTTTTTTTAATTGGGGTATAATTATATACAACAAAATGCACATATCATAAAGTATTCAACTTGATGAACTTGACAATTCTATACACCCATGCAACTCCCACTCAACAAAGGATTAGACAATTTCCATAACCTAAAAAGATTTTTGTGCCCCTTTCAAGTCAATTCCCACCACCTTCCACCCAGTAGGCAACAACTTTATATTTATCACATATATTTGTGATTTCTTTGTTCTTGGAATTGAAAAATGGAATTGGATAGGATGCATTACTGTATATTTGACTTTTTCCACTCAATATACTAAGTTTAGGATAAATCTGTATTGTTTTTACATATCAGTAGTTTATTCCCTTATATTATTATATTATGAGTATACAAAATATATGTTTACCCAATCTCCTCTTAGTGGTTCTCCTTTTTCTTTTCATAATATGATGAATAAGACTAGGATAACATTCTTGTAGGCATTTGCTACATTTTCCTTGGTAAATATCTAAAAGTAGAATTGCTGAATCATCAACAATGTTTTAATGTATAAGGAATCATCAAAATATTCTCCAAGATGGTATTAATATTTTATACTCCCACCAGCAATATATAGGTGTTCCAGGTACTCTAAATTCTTGTCAATATTTGGTACTGTCAGGTCCTTATCTTATAGCCTTTCTATTGTTTGTGAAATGGCATATCTCTGTACTTTTAGTTTCATTTCCCTAATGACTACTGGTATTGAATACTTTTTGAAATGTTTATTGTTAATTTGCATATCTTCTTTTATTAAAATGAATTTAATTGGAAACATGCTTTCAATATACTGAAAATATCTAATAAAATATATATCTATATATCTAAATCTGTGTCTATCTATTATCTATCTACCTACCTACCTATCTATATCTTTCTATCTAATCTATAGACACACAGGCATATATTAAGAGAATTGATATATTCACAACTAGATATTATCTATAATGTCTTTAAAATACATCTAAAAGAACCACCTGAAAGGTAGCATTAAATTTAATTTAGTATTGCAAGGTGGAACAATCTTAAATGTTGACTATTTTTTTCAAAAGTGTTTACAAGTGATGTCAGAGCTTTTTCAGAGCTCTGGATTCTACTTAAACACCTGCAGCACCTGTGGAAAGGGCTTGATAAAGAAAAGGATGACAAATTTCAGTGAGTTTAGTGTCTTCTAAACTCATCTCCTTGAAAGACAGACATGGACACAGCCACGAGCAATCCTATTACAGCTAGCTGGTGCCATGTAGGGCAATAAGGACTTGCCCTTATTTGGGGTTTGGGGTTGTGAATTTTGATTTTCCTAATGGTTCATTGAGGGTCAGCACAGGGACTGGCTATTGTTTTAGCTCTTTGGACTGAAGCAACTTCCACATGGACATAGAGGGAAATTAAAAAGATAAAACATTTTTTTTTCTATTTTCTTTATTTGGATTCAGACATTCAAAGTTATCTCTATCAGGTCACTGGTAAATGATAGTGGAGATAATGGAATAGAGACATCAGCGATCACATACAACAAGAAATATAGTCCTTGCAAAAGTCACTAAACCAACAAGATAACTAAAATCTTCAACAAGCAATACAACAATCCCTGGGAAGGGGGAATATCTGATTTCCAGATTTACCACATTACAATATTTAAAATGTTCATTTCTCAAGGAAAAAATTCAAAGCATACAACAAAACAGGAAAGTATGAACCATTCACAAGAAAAAATAAATCAACACAAACATCCCTGAGCAAGTTCAGGCATTGAACATAATAGACAAAGACTTTAAATGTGCTCAAAAAACTGAAGTAAGCCACAGAAAGAAATAGCTAAAGGAAATGAGGAGAAAGATGTATGAATGGGTAGGTAATATAAATAAAGAAGTAGAATTTATGGAAATGAACCAAATAGAAACTCTAAAGCTGAAAATTACAATAGCAATTTTGCGTCCCTTGCAATAGATATGAATTTGAGGATAAACTTCCCCATTTCTGCTAAATAGGCTTCTAGAAATTTTTATGTGTTGAATACATAGATCACTTTGGGTAGTACTGATATCTTAATTATAGTAAGTTTTCAAATCTATGAACATGGGATATTTTGCCATTTAATTAGGTCTTTTGTAGTTTTCATCTTCTTACAATTCTTAATATTCTTTCACCTTCTTGGTCAAATTTATTCCTAGATATTTTTCTCTTTTAGATGCTATTGCACTAGAATTATTTTCTTATTTTCCATTTCAGATTTTTTATTGCTAGTATATAGAAACACAACTGATTCTTACATGTTAACTTTGTATCCTGAGACTCTTGAATTCATTTATTAGCTCTAGTACTTCTCTAGTGGATTTTCAAGATTTTTTACATATAGGTTCACATCACCAGTAAGTGACAATTTTACTTCTTTCTTTTCAATTTGGGTGATGTCTATTTTTTTTTTAATGCATCTTTATTTTCACCAGTATCTAACTGAAATTTAGCATTTCCTTCAAATACAAACATAGACCACAAACCACAGTAGCAATAGCAGGACCTAGGATTTCATCACTAATAGAAATCACAGGTATATTCATATCACATTAATTGTTGCAGATATCTTGAAATACCTTTATGCTCAGTGCTACTTTGAAATTATGGAAGTTATAGGGCCTGATGATAAATCTTGTTCTTTAATGCATTAAAACAGAACTCATTGTGATGATTAATTCTTTAGGTCATCTTGATTAGGCTATGGCACCCAATTATTTGGTCAAACACTGGGCCTCCATGTTGCTATGAAGATATTTTATTGATGTGATTAAAATCTGCAAACAGTGGACTTTAAGTAAAGGGATTATCTGGATAATGTTGGTGGGCCTCATCAAATTAGTTGATGGCATTAAGAGAAAAAACTAAGGTTTCCTGGAGAAGAAGAAATCGGCCTCAATACTACAACATCAACTGTCATCTCCTCCAAACCCAATTTTCCAGCCTCCTGGCATGCCCTACAAATTTGGAATTGTCAGCTCCCACAACCTCATAAGCAAATTCCTTAAAATAAATCTCTTTATATATATATATATATTGCTTTGTTTTTCTTTCAACTATTTTTTTTTTCTGGCTAAAACTTCCATTACTGCTCCATTGAATTTACTATTTCTAGGCTCATCGATGGTTCAATATTTTCAATATCTAACAGTAATTATACCAGTCAGCATCTACCTCTTTTGATGCTAAGGATTCTGAACATTATGTGTTAATCTAGAATCAGATTCTTTGCTTCCCCAGAGGTTTTGTTTTGTAATTGTTGAAAGCAATTAAAAATGTGTTAAGTAATTTTTCCAAACTATTTTTGCAGACTGTATTCTTTGTTGTACATGATCACTGAAGTCTCAGTTCCTTTAGCTTCCTTTCAGCTGGTGCTTTCACAGAGATTGCCAGGAACTTGAATGACTGGAGCTCAATTATTTTTTTTAAAAGGCCAAACAAAAAATAAAATCTTTTCCATTCTTTGCAACTTGGCTCTGTTCTAGGGCTTTTCTTTAACACTTAGCTCAGCTTGTCCTAAACCTATGGATAAACCCCAAGTGTATGCTTAGAGTCTTCTCAAGTCTTCTGAATGTGCATCTTGCCTGGGTATATGTCTGATTTAAAAAAAAAAAAAAAATTCCCCAGTATACATGAAGGCCCTTGAAAGTCCCAATTTCCAATGGAAACTTTCCCTACTTTTCTTCCCAGCACCCAGGTGCTAAATTGTATTTCTCAACCATTCTATTTTGCCCAAGGCAGTAGTGGGTTTGACTGTTTCCTTGCTATTTTGTAAGAATGCCTGCTTTTTCTCTAACCCTAATGAGTTCTGGTTTAGGCAAAACAGAAAGGAGCACTGTGAAGGTTAGGCTAATGTGTCAAGTTGGCCCGTTAATTGTGTCCAGTTGATTGGTCAAGAAGCACTGGGATAACTGTAATAAGAGGACATTTATGACTTAGTCACCAGTGAATTTACTGCATAGACTGCTGATTAAATCTACATCAATCAAGGAGCTTGCTATTAGCAATGAGTGGGAGCTTTATCCAATCATTTGAATGCCTTAAAAGGGGAAATGATTTCAGCATTCAGAGAGAATTTCCCAGCTCATCTTTGTACAGACAATGTGTCCTGGAAACTCATCAAGGACCTTCACTGGACTTTCATCAAAGCCCCTGGTTTGCAGCCTGCCTCCAGAACCTGGACTTGTACATCCCCACAGTCATGTGAAAGACTCTTATTAAGTCTTATACTAATGACAGGTATCTCCTGTTGATTCTGTTTCCCTGGAGAACCCTAACTAATACAAGTACCTTACATGAGTCTTTCAGGTTACCACTAAATGGGTTGGAAGAGACTTACATACACACTAACTTGGTGAAAAGTGTGTGCTCTCTTCCCTCTGTAATCGGGGACCAGCGACTTGAACAGGGAACACGGCTGCTTTCTTGTTTTTCTAGAAAAATGCCAAGCCAGGAAGTGGGTAGGGCCAGGGCAAATAAAGTTGCTACATAGACTTCCTACCATTATTAGTTTGCTTTTTTCTTATTTCAGCATTTGATTGGTTGCAGTAAACTTTTTACTCAATTACCAACTTTTGAGAAAGTTAGTTCTGATAGTTTCTCCTTGTTTTTTTTTACAATTGAGGTGTGTGTGGGTATTTAGAACTTCTTACTCCTGTGTCTTGCTCCCTCCATCTTCTTCTTTGGAATGGTTTAATGTTTATGCAGTGAAGCCCCCTCTTTGAGTTTTGATAAAAGTAATTTGTTTTTGCTTTTTTCCCTTCCTGATGAGTTTTTCTAGGTGCTTATTAATTTTTGAGATTTTAAAGAATCACCTTCAATTTTGTGGTTAATCTCTATTTTTGACCATTTCCTGTTTCATGATCTTCATTTTATCTCTATTACTTCATTTTTAAAAATTAGTGTTTCAATTGCTCTTTTTTCTAGCTTCCTAAAATTCAATCTTCTTCTAATGTAAGTATGTTAAAACTGTTATTTTCTCCTAACCTTTGCATTGATGCATCTCAGAAATTCTGTTATGTGTTATCATCATTATCAATTGAAAATATTACCAATATTCGTTTTTTCAATTACTTTTTGGACAATGGATATTTAGAAACATATCAATTTTCCAGGTATTTGATTATTTTCAAAATAATTAATTTATATTTACTTATAATTTAACTCCATGTTGGTTAGAGAACAGTCTAATATTTATTTAGAAATTTTTGAGTATTATGTATGTTTTATGCTGGTGAATATTCTAGGTATATTTATAATCTCTAATTGTTCTGTATAGTATTTTTTAAACATTCAGTATGCCAAGTTGTTCAAAATTTCTATAATCTTCTCTAACTGTATTTCCAAATAAGTTTGGATTTCTGAATTCTGTTATTCCATTCTGTCACTTTTATTTGAAGCTCTGTTTTTAGACATATTCATACTTAGAATTATTACATTTTCTTTATGAATTTACCATTGTTATGATGGAATTGCCCTTCTTTATCTCTGATTATATTCTTTAACTTGTATGTGTTTTATCTAACATTAAATTAGCCATATATGAGTTCTTATGTTTAGTGTATGGATAGTATATCTTTTCTACCTTTCTATTTAACTCATCTCTGATTTTGTATTTAATGTGTTTATTTTTTATTGAGAAGGTTAACTATCTTGACAATCTCTATTTTTGACTGGAGTGTGTTCATTATCTTCATTTAATGTAATTATCTATATGGTTGAGTTTAAATACACCATCTTGCTATTAGTTTTCTATGCCCTATCTTTTCTTTATTCCTCTGTTCTTCCTTTTTAGCTTTCTTTTGAATATATAAAGAATTTCATTTATTTCAAATGATTTCTCTATTGACTATTTAGCTGTACCTTTCTGTTATGTTTTGGTTTTTTTTTTTTTACTGGTGGTTGAAGGGTTTTAAGTATGAGTTTTAATATTTTTATGGTTTAAGCTAAACTAATATGATACTATCTTATAAACCATATACTAAATTTGCAATCAAAAATTTCATTTACTCTCCTTCTACACATTTTCCTCTTCTTTTCTTATGTTTTATTGTAAATAGGTAGTAAAGCCAATAATACATGGTTATTGTTTTTGCTTTAAACAGTCAATGTCACTATTGAGAAACCCTGAGCTAGGGTACCCTAATCTTTTTAATGGGCAACAAGCAAACCTGCTTAATCTTTGCCCCTGAGGGAGGAATTTTCTTTATTATACAGAACCTCTTCTCTGCTCCAGAGAGTGAAAGAGAGAGACAGACAGAGAGAGAGAGAGAGAGACTGTCTCTATTTTCCAAAGCTTTTTTGCTACACCAATATTATTGAAAAGATATTCCAGAATAAAAGCTGTCAGTACATCTGCTCACAAAATACGAAGTATGGGAAACCCATGTAGAATTGATTCCCATTAATATTCACTCCTAGTTTATATATAGTCTTGGACTCTGGTGAATTTTCCCATGACATGCCACTCTATCAGTCACTCTAATTAATCTGATTGACATAAATTGGGACCAATTCTGTTCAATTTATCTCATAAAGCATTTGAGAAAGGCAATTGTCAGCATGTCTCTAGGCCAACCTGTGGCATTAACTACAACCATACCACTCAGGGTCCCAAACCCAACTGGTTGAACAAATTCTGAAATAACATGGTTTGCCTTAGAAAGCCAAGAGCTTTCTCCATAGTTTCTGTATTGTCCTTTTCATTTGGTCCATGGTATTAATGTAGAAACAACAAGGTTTGTTAGCAGTTGTGCAGAGTCTACCGGAGCCCAAAAGGAGGAAATGTAGGACAATTCTATTATCTATAACAATCCCAGCCAGATAACATCTCCTTCCAGGCTAAAGGTCAGCCAGGTTTTCTTGCAGGCTACTATTCAAAATAAAAGATCAGTATATCTTTTTTGCTGGGAAAAACTAAGAAACATTTAATAGGTTAAACTTGAATTTGATGTAGAAGCACCAGCAATAGTGCTGTACCTAATATGGAGTAAGTTCTGACTACATGGAATCCTCTGTTACACACTGAATGTAGATACTAAACAAAGAGAAGACATTCTGTTGCCATTCATATTGTTTACAGCTTAAGTTGTATACATATATGGGATTACATAAGATGCCTGAGAAAGTTTTGTAACATCCAGTAACTGTAAGTTTATTTCTATAATGAATGTGTCTTAAATCTCTAGAGAATATCAGAGCAAGGTGCACGGTTTTCTTGAAGGTCTCAAACACTTTATCTAGCCCCATGCTCTTACCTGAGGTCCCCATTTCTGAAGGTTACACTTGCTTATTTTTTTAAACACATTTTCTATCCATGTTTTTTGGATATCAAGATAGTCAGTACCTTCCAAAAATTACTTACAAATAAAAGAGAGCATCTCATCAGAGAGAACTTTAAGAATAATTGGCTGTAGTGGAACAGAGCAGATTCTGGAGATAAAATACCTTAATCCACACTTAGGTCTCCACTTACTAACTGTGTTAATATGAATAAGTAACTTATTGCTCATTTGTCTCATATCCTCATCTATAAAAGGGGATAATTACATTACCACCAAACTCATAGGATGGTTGTGAAAATAAAATCTGTCAATATAAATAAAATTGCATAAAACAAGGCATGGCATATGATAAATGTTATATAACTGGTAGCTCTTATTTTGTAAGGGCTTAAATTTGAAGAAACTATATTTTATATGTCATATCTAAAACTTATTGATAAATACAGTAAATTAAAATATAAATATTTTCATTCCCTATCATAAACTCTTAAATAATTTCAGTATATTTATCATTTAGATCTCATATCTAAATAAAGCCCAAAGTGTTGTTTATTAACATTAATAAAATGTGAATACTTCCCTTAACCTATTAAATGTTTCTTAGTTTTTTCCAGCAAAAAAGATGCACTGATCTTTTATTTTGTATAATGGCCTGCAACTATTGCCTCTTCCTATTTTTCATGAAGCAAAACTCACAAGTCTGAATATATTCTGATGGATGCAGATTTGTTTCTACAATGTAAGGGGAATGATAAACTATACATGCTTTTCTAAGGTCAATACATAAAATATCTATGGAGTTGCATGTTCAAAATTTTACCTTCTATTTCTCATAAAGTGACAGTTTGTCATTTGGTAACACCATTGCAAATATTCTTTTACTTCTATTGGGAATTAAGAATTTGGCATCCACAGAAAATATTGGCTAATATCTATGTTCTCACCCTGAGATTTTATCTTTATGTGACTCTAAATGGGGTAAATATTCACTAAAAGTGAAGCAAGATAATGTGGAGTTGTGATAATCCATTGCTAGCCACAATGCTATATTTTATAAAGGTAATAAATGACCCCAAACTTTGAAGGCCAGAGAAAAGTGCATATTTGTTTCTTCTCCTAGCTCATACACTTTAAAATCTGTAGAAAGTGCTTTTTGTAGATAACATAAAGGACACTCATATATTTCTGATTTTATATAGAGCTCAGCTTCGCATTCTATAAATACAAAAGTATAACGTGAACTACATAACTTAGAACTTTGCAAAGTCAGTTTTGAGCTGTTAACTGTAAAATCCCTGATGCATTGTTAGTGGGGACATTTATAACTACACTTTGCAAGTTTATTTGGCAATTCACTTGGTAGTTTTTAATGGGAAATATGTTATTAAGATATTAATAAGAGAAGCAATTATACTAATATCCAAGCTAGGCCTAGAAAATGCCTAAGAACATAGCAAAGGGATACCTGACTTTCAAATTATCTGTAAGTTGAAAATGAAACAAAACTTTGACAATCTGAAGAAAAAGGTTCATGATTTATGAAAACAAATCTTCAAAATGTGCATTGGTTAATACTCAGTATGTAGAAAAACATGAAGGAGATCCTAAAGGCAAATATAAACCCAAAATCAAGAAATTCTAAAATACTCCAATACATGAAAAATCACTAATTGGTCCTCAGAAGCATGACAAAATTAAGCAACATATTCATATGAAGAACATCCAACTTCATCAACCTGAGAATTAGGAATTATCCATTCTGCTTTGCTATTACCTGTTATGTTTTACTTGCGGTAGCCATCTGTTTTTAGCAGATGCCTAATCCCATCACAGAGAAATTGCTCTACAGTCATCTGTAATCCAGGGAAAGAAATAGTGGCCTTGCTTTTCAGAAGTGGATTCCTGTTCACAATAAAGCATTGGGATAGGCAGGCAGCTTTGCTTTTAGAAGATGACTAATACCACATGCTCCATCTCCCTTAGGGCTACAAGGATCCAGGCTTTGGGTAGCATCTTATTAAGGTACTTATTAACCAATCTTATTCTGATTCAATAGGTATGGTTATTTGAATGCCAGATCTGGATTTGCTGGTGAATACTCCATCTGTGTTTGACATGAAGAATCAATATTCTATATAAGCTCACTCTCTTTATGGTAAAAATGTTTTCATGACTCTCTTGACTATATAAGATGCTTTTATGAAAATTACTAATATTGACTCAGTAGAAAAGGATACAAAAAGCCATTTGCTTAAGTGTTTTGGCAATGCGCCCATGAAGCATTTTGAGGAATACTATTAAATCCTTCCATTCTACTTCTTATTGCATTACAATTCAAAAATATATACATATGTTCCCTGCTGGTTTATCAAAAATATGAGTTTATAACATTTTACAGAAGGTTGTTTAAACATCTGTTAGAACACCTAGGGAGAGATTACCACTCAAAATATTTTGAACTTCTCCATTAAATTATTGTGTGCTTTAAAATTGTCTTCAAAAGAGACAGGATGAATAGACCAAAGTAAACCATGTTTGGAAACATAAGGCACAGCTCATATTTGCATTGATAATATAACAAGGAAAAGGAAAAAGAAATACAACATGAGGAAATCACTGAAAGGTCAAAAGTATTTGAAAGATCAGAGGTCAAGATTAAGGGGTCATTTGTTCAACCAAGAATTTTATCAACAACTACTATGTGATTAAAAATAGCCTAGAAATTGGATATGAATACATGAAGGCTTCAGTTTCCCTTAAACTCCTAAAACTTGCAATCAGGTTGGGAAGAGCGATATAATTAACTAGCTTTATTAGAAATTTGTATGAAATGAGGCTATGAGAGCATTTTATTATGCCTTATATATAAAGGAACAAAAATTAATTTTAAAATTTAAAAGTTAAGACCATTTTTAAAACAAATTTTATTTCATTTGCCAGGTTTCCTAAATACATGAGTATAATAGAACTATATATGTTAGAACAATGTTCATCCAAGAGATTTCAGCTATCTATTTGAGATAACAAATAAAAAAGTAGAAACATCATTATTTGAAAATCTAAGCTGACAACCTTTCATTGTGATATACTTTCTGGTCTGCAACTCTTCCTGGCCCATAATACATGCTAAATGTAATCCTTCTTGAATAAATTTATGATTTGCATGTTCTAGAAAACAAAAGTAGTGGCAAAAATAAAATCATAATAGTACTATGATTTCATTTTATATTTCAAAAATCCTAATTAAGGTTCCTAATAATTTCGTATGTTTCAGTTCATCTTACCCTGAGACTATTTGAAGACCAAAACTAAAATGTAGAAAAATGCCTTCTTTAATATTGAAGGGTTCTTGCCCATTCCCCTATTTTCCCCAGATCAACAATGACAAAATGAAGGGAAGTAGAAGACTTAGATAGTAATTCTGTGCTACTGCTAAGGAGATAAGTGAAAAACTCAAGACACTTCTGAAATTCCTAGGCGAAAGCCATCCATTAAGCTGATTTGTTTTGTGATGACTTGGTTTTAACTTTATGGCTTAGAGTAGGTTGAATGTGTCCCCCAAAATTATTTGATCACATCTAGTTCCCAGTTCCAGTGAAAATAACTTATTTGGGAATGGGGTTAACTTGTTAAGATGAGGTCATGTAGGATTAGGATGGGCCCAAAACCAATATGATTGGTGTCCTTATAAAGAAGAGAGAACTTTGAACACAGAGAATGAGACACACAAGGAGAAGATGTCCAGGCAAAGGAGATGCAGAGACTGGATCTACGCTTCCACAAACCAAGGAATGCCTGCGTTGGAAGAAGCAAGGAAGGATTCTTCCCTTAAAGACATTAGAGGGAGTATGGCTCTACTGAACCCTTAATTTCAGACTTTACCCTCCAGAATTATGAGACAATAAATTTATGTTGTTTAAAGCAAACAAGTTTGCAGTGAGTCGTTACAGCAGACCTAGAAAACTAATGCATGGCCTGACCTACATATAATATATGACAAATTAAGAGCTAAATAGGAGAGCCTAAACAGTTAATCCCAGATGTTGGGTTTTTTTTTTTAATGCCCTTCAAAATAAAATAATAGTTGAAAATATATTCAGGCACCTCAGATTAAAAATTTTGACTGGGCCATTATTTCTACAAGCTCAAATGTTATTGATTTAAAGATGAGAGACTCCAAAGAGGTTAAGTGAATTTGTGAATTCAGAGTTAATTAGAGGAAGAATTGGTGAAGACTTAAGTCTCCTAATTTGGCAATATTGATCCTTAAATCATTAGAGTCTAAAGCATAACCAGGTTTATTAATATAAAAGAGACATCAATATTTATATTTTAGCCAATTAATTGCAAAAAAAAAGCTGCAACAAATTTAATTTAGCAAATAATATTTAACAAGACCAAAAGTCACCCCTTCAAAAACTGTATTTCCTTTTGATAGTACTAATGAGAATGTGTCACCCGTGAACATCCATTAGTATGTAAGAATCTACAAGCAGAAAAAGTTGCTTGGGGGCCCAAAGAAAAACGGGAAAAGAGTATTATTGAACATTTTCTGAGTCTGCATTTGAATTTTTCCCTTTAACTTTCTGTTACCACCTAGCCTATCACCAGATATGTTGAAATATTGACATTGTAACAGCTGGACTCCTTTTGGAAACACCTGAGCTGTTCTGCCAATGTTTGTCCGTGACTCTTTGTGACTGCATCTGGTCATGCCTAGGTGTTTAATTTAGTTTTGAGATTCTTTCGGCTGCTCTTCTTTCAAGTCACAATTAACATTGTCCATGAACTTAAAAAACAAGATGTTTATTCATTCCCAACAAATCTTTTCTTTTTTTTTTTTTTTTCAACTAAACCACAGGGAGAATGTTCTTTTATATGTTAGCCATTTAGAGACAGAACAACACAAAGTGGGCTTAAGCAAAATTTATTGTGCTTTGTATGATACTTACTGTTTTTGAACTAAACTAACAGCTTTAGTTTTTGAAATCATTTCATAGGAAGAAGCCTGTAAAACAAATTGTTAATGCACACTGGGGTAATTTCAATTAGTTTAACAAATGCTTCCCAAATTGTGTAACTTTAAAATTCTGCACACATGCATTGCCTTTTCCAGTCCTTCACATCCAATTACGGAAATCTGCTGTGGTCCCAGCCTTTCCCAGGATTTGCAACAACCTTGTTTCAGGGGTGCCAATTTCTCAGGGCTTGAGAGACATCTGAAATTATTTTACTGCCACTCTTCTCATACTAAATGTACCCACGAGTGTCCTAGATGTCCTTATAGCACAAAAAGGCTGCTTTCCTTCTTCTTTCTAACTGCTGTGATTGGCACTGTTCCTTGGTGGAACACAGATTCCTCTTGTGACTCACAGCCTCCTTGGCCTGAGGCCCAAACAACTGACTGGGTTCTTGAAAACTTCTATTTTTAAGGGATCAATGCTTTCCCCTTTCCACACCACTGACTAGAATCCACCTAGGAAACATCTATAGCCAGATTAAAACACAATGCCACAGATTATCTGGTTTTGAGTAATAATCAAATTCTATCACCTGTGTCAAAAAGCATTGGGTAGAAAATTCCATATTAGACTTTGTCTTCCATTCAGTGTTTTGCCTTTTCACTTAATGTATTTTGCTTAGTTTTACTGTCCAATGTATCAATTTGTTATTTATGGTCCATGCTTCCTGTTTTGTATTTCTTTTCCCTTCTCTGAGAAAATGATGATATACTCCCATGTTTTCTTTCAAAAAACTACATTGTTTTTGTTTTTTTTACTGTTCACATTTAGATTTGCAATAAATAAATGGTGGGATACTTCATACAGATGCATTGTTATCATATTGGTATTTACATAAATCCATATCATAATGGTGGATGGTAGAATATAGTTGCTTCCATGCACTAAAACTATCATCATGATTAAAATATTATTACTCTAATGGTACCATTACTATAGATGTTAATTTTAGGCTAATTTTCACTGAATTGTGAAGAAGTAAATATTAAGAAACTGGAAATAATTCAACAACATGATAACATAGTCTTGCATTAAATATTTTCAGCTGAGAAATATTATAGGTTTCTCACATCTTTACAGAATAATCTCAGAAAATGTTTATATATATACACGCACATATATGTATACATGTTTAGAAATATGTACAAAAGTAAATCTAATCAATAAAACCTTCTCATAAAGATTTCCTTTTGGTTCCTGTGGGTGAAAAAAAAATGTAGTTTTTGGTGCGTTACACCTTGAAACTACCCAAATGTTTTGGTGAAATTTATGATAATAATGACCATTCTTTACTTGTATACAAATCTTTATTGCCCAATTGTCTGATTACGTGAGTATAGACGCACGCATGCGTACGTGCATACATACAAACATCTACTTATATACTCATACACATTTGTATTTTATATACCATATTTGCCTGAGTGATCATTTATTCATGATTCTAATGTGGTATCTAACAATATTTACAAAATTATAGGAATAAACTTATTATCTCAGGTTATAAATGATGATGAAAACTAAAAAAAATCTTCTAATATATCTATATATGGGGCAAATATATGTGACTGGAGAAATACATGAATCGATGTATTTAATACCATATTAATCACCATTTAATCAATAGGTATATAGGACACACTTTTTGCATTGTGTATATACAATAAAAATGAAGAGCTGTAATTGAGGTTGGGTGAACAAATATGTATAAAGTAAAATATTTGTGGATGAAGCAGCTTTCTTTATAATAGCATTATACTATATTGAAGTGTTGCAATGTGTGATACCAATGGAATATAATGGAGATTAATTTTGCATAGACTTTCAGTGAATAGCTGGAAAATTTTGCAGACTTTCAGTATATAGTTTAAGTATTCATTCTGATAATTAGGAGTATGCTGATAGGCAAATCTGGATGTAAAATTGAAGGTTTTGTTAAAGAGTATATCTTAAAGAAATTTGGGGCACTTAAATGAAGAATGCCACTTCAGAAAAATCAAGAGCCTTACAAGGTGCTTATGCATTTAAATGCTCCCACAGAACATTATTAATTTCTTCTATTTATATAATATTTTTAGGTTTGGGAAAGTAGATGTGCTTCATTATATCCATTATTATTACTATATTAATTTGGTAAGTAATAAAATAATTTATCAAGTTGTGACATTTTCTTCTGATATTTCTATATAGCTAATATATTTTAAAATCTATTTTGAAACATTTATTTCAATTGTATAGTTTTGTAAATATATTTACAACATACCTAGCTCTAGAATACTTGTCATATTAATATTAAATTGTGTGTGTGTGTGGGTATGACTGTGTATGTCTGTTTGCCAGGCTGCTATGACAAATACCACAAAATGGGTTAACTTAAGCAACAGCCTTTATTGTTTTGTGGTTTTGGAGGCTTAAAATCCCAAATAAAGGTAATAGCTTTTACTCAGAAGTCCATAGCATCTCAGTACTTGCTTGTTGAGATCCTTGAGGCTCCTTTGCTTGCAAATCTGCCTCCGGACATATGGTGGGTAGGTCTACTTTAGTCTCCTCTTCTGGTTTCTTTTAACTTCTGGCTTTTGGTTCCACTCTATATGTGAATTTATTCTGCTTATAAGGGACTCTAGTGTTAATGGATTAAGTGGCACTCTGATTCAGTTGGTCACAAATGAGTCCACACTTTAACTGACAAAGCACCTTCAGAGGGTCTTACTTACAAGTCAGTTCATACCCACTAGAATGCGATTAAGAACATGTTGAGGTTATGTAATTCAATCTACCACAATATTTATGATTTAAGACAGTGTATCTTATACATATGAACTTATATACATATCTCTGTACTTTATTTTGGCATGTATCAAATAATGAACACATATAAGGCTTAGATATTTGGTTTAAAATCACAAGCCTTGCAATTTTTCCTCTTTCCACTAGCTCAGAGAGATTTATAATAATATAAAATGAACTCACTGAATTAGGTTGGGGGTTGGGTCTCACTTCGAAGCAAGCCTTGAATAAGAATTTGATTGTAAGTGGTTTGTTTGGGAGTTGATATGAAGAAACACTTGATCCTGATATATATGACAACATGGATGAACTTGGAGGACATCATGTTGAGTGAAATAAGCCAGGCACAAAGGAAAAATATCACATGATCTCACTGATTTGAAACAATTAGAATAAGCAAACTCATAAAATCAGAATCTAAAATATATATTACCAGGGGATGGGGTGAGGATGGTAAATGGGAAGTCAAGGCTTAAAATGTACAGGTTTCCTATTTCAAATAGTGGATATGTTTAGGTAAAGGATGGTGGTGATGGTAGCACAACACTGTGAACTCAATTAACCACACTGAAACATATATGTGAATGTGATTAAAAGGGAAAATGTTAGATTGTATATGTAGTAAAAGAATAAACTTATTAATAAAAAATCTACATATGTATGCTATACAGTAAACCCTACATTAAACCATGGACTTTAGCTAATAGTACAGTTATTAAAATATGCCATTGCCGCGGCTAGAAGCGCTCTCGAGCTCACTGGGAGCTGAGGGTGGCTGTCGGGGACCAGGCCTACGCCACGGCCAGGTCGGGGCGACAGCCGGCGGCCTTCAAGCTTGGTGGGACGCGCGGTTAGGTGGAACAAACCACGGAGACCAGGTCTATGCGCAGGTCTGATTTTATTAGGGAAGTAACAGGCTTATATGAGCCCGGGAGGGGGCGGAGGATGTGGGGGTGATGTTGGGGTGGGCGATTGGCTGCGTGAGCATGGGCAGACCCGGGACTAATGCCGTAAGCAGTTGCCGGCAGAGGGGTGCTTTATGAAGGGCTGTTTGTTGCACAGGATGTGGTGAGAGAGTGGGAGGGGGGAAGGGCGGGAAGAGGGTGGAGACGTGCAGAGCGGCTCACGGAAGATGGCGGAGGGTAAAGGGGAGAAAAGGGGGAACATGCTATCATCAGTTGTAATAAATGTTCCACACCAATGCAAATTGGTGGTGCGATGGTGTATGGGAATCCTGTCTTTTAAGTACAGTTATTCAGTAAACTCACAACTTCTCTAATGAAAAAAAGAAAAAGCACCTGAAGTGAGGTGAAATGAGACAGAAAAGGTAAGAAGGCCTATGGGGTATAAGGAAGTTATCTCTGTTAACAACTACAGTTCAACTCCTCTAGGCCTCTATGGGAGACAGTATAGAACATTGAACATTAATTATGTTTGAGGGCCAAAAAATATGGGTATTCATCATTTGCTGAGAGCTGCAACGGGGGCAACTAATGTCTAGCACTTCTGTTCTATACAGCATGTGGGAGAGAATCTTGGCAGAGAAGGTGTTTGCAGTAGGTCATCCTCTACAGTTACTACTGAATGCTGAGGGGATGTAGGAGGGGCACTGAGAGTGTCTGCAACAAAAGGCAATCATGGTGTGTTCAGCAGAATTCAAAGATGGCTGCCAAGATCCCCACACTTTGGTGTAGATAACTTGAATAATTCCCTCCCCTTGAGGGCAGTCAGAACCTGTGAACATGATGGATGTCATTCTGAGAGTATGCTATGCTATATGTTCAAAGATTTCGTAGATGTAACTAGGATGAAAAGTCAGTCGGCTTTAGTTACTCAAAAGGGACCTTATCTAAGTACACCTGACTTAATAGCAGAGAATCCTTAATGGGGGCTTCAAACTGTTAAAAGATAATTTAAGAAAAATGAAGTGCCATTATGTATTTTGTTTATATTTTAATTTCATGGTCCAGTAAAATCCATACCCTGTTATACCTATATCAATGTAGATAGATAAATAGTTCATAGAAAATACATGGATAAAAATGTCTATAAGTAGTTGAGAGGTTAGCTAGGCCAAAAAGTTAGCTAGGTAGGTGGACAGATAAATTGACAAGTAGACAAAGAAAATGCAGTAGGTAATTTTCCTAATTGTAGATATAAAAAGGCCCATGTAATGATTACAGGATAAAGATTCAGCCCCTGGGGCATCACTTTACCCATCAATGATCAGTGGTTACTTCTGGGATGGCTATTTAACAGCCCTTTACACAAAGCTATGAAATATATTTAAACAACTGAAGCCTCAGGCTGGAATTGGGCAGGGAGTTCACAATAGCCCAAATTAGTATGAGGCCAAAAAGTGAAGTTAATGTCTCTTCAAATTGTACAGAAAAGTTTGTCAACTACCATGAAACTAGGAAATAGTTAAGCTTCTAATTAACAATAGTCTTAAAATGCCATTAAGGCTAAAAACTCTTCAGCTCTATAAACTCTTACGGACTGACTTTAGCAACATGCAGGCTTTTTCATAGGCACTATTAAAAATTTCTTAATATTATTTGTGTCCTCATAATTTCCACCCTCATCAATCTCACAGTCAAGAAGGACAGGGAGTGCATGTCCCCATATAGTTTCACTATAAGACAGAACATAATCAAGAATTAAAGTAAAAACAAGTCAAATTATACAAAGTACACGTGTAAATAATCATCCCTCAAAACATTGTGTTCATCTGAAATCTGGCATAGGAACAAGAGTGATAAAGACTGACAATTTAACATCTACGATTTTAGAAGGATCATTATTCTCTCTGAACCCTTAATTTCCTCATATTTAAAATGGAGTTATTAATATCACCTCTCTCATGTGGTTGCAGGGAAAATTTAAAAAGACCATCTACATATAGTACATTTTAAGTTCAAAATTGTTTTGTTAAGATTTGTATGGTTATATGTTAGACTACTTTATCAAAACTGTTAGGATACTTTGACAAAAGAAATATTTTAAGGCAAGAAGTCTTGATCATTCAATAGGGGAAAATGAGAGGGAATATGTTCCAATTTCAAGAAAGTGTCAGTAGAAATATAATTGAAATACTGGCTATTACAGGCATTTTAGAACTAGAATAAAAATGCTAACTACTCTGTAGAGCTGTTGAAGTGGACTTGGAATTTTGGGAGTTGTTGAGGAAATCAACCAAAGCAACATGATTAATATTAATAGATGTTTTTGGTGGGGGAGAAGGTTATATATGTGAAAAGGGTAGATTTAATCATGTCAGTTTGACTAAATGAGGAAATCTGCTCCGGCCGGCGGGGGCAAATCCAGGGACCTGTGGAAAGAAGCAGGGTGGGGCAGGAGTCAAGAGAATGGAGACAAGACAGGATTCTGATCAAGTCTCATTTATTGGGGGTAAAACAAGGGAATTTATAGGGAGGGAAGGGAATGTGTACATAGATGATAGGCTGGTATTGTGGGTGGCAGACGTCCAAGGAGGGGATTGGCCAACAGTTCGCGTCGGGTCTGTGGAGTCTCGTGCTTTGCACATGGGTATTGCTGTGGTTGCCAGAGTTGTGGCGGGAAGGGGAGAACAAAGAAACAAAGAGAGTTGCCTCGGGAAAGGGGGAACAAAGAAACAGAGGAAGAAGAACAAGGAAATGACAGGGCAGATTTGTGAACTCCGCCATGTTGTGAGATCCGCCATTTTGTGGCAGGTTGTAAATAGGTCTCACAGTGGGTGGCTCCCCACAGGTCCCCCTTTTCTGTTTAATGCATAATGAATTGAAGAAAGGAACAGCTGGCGACGGCTCATGTTAGAGCAGGGCTTATATTCAGTAGTGGCATGCGGTTGCAAGGTGCTCCCGTGCTGAAAGGGGGGCTGTGCCTGTCTTAGGTCGGGCCTGCACCCGGTAAGCGATTCGTCTTACCTGGTATGTGATCAGTCTTAGCTGTCATGGGGAATCATGGCAGCAAAAGGCCACGTCCCTGTCTTAGGTTGACTGATGGGTCAGCCCAGTTGCCCGTCATTGGCTAACCAGTCCAGCGCCTCAGCAACAAATAAACTATAGCGGGGAGCTCTACACCGCGTATGACATGCATGATGTACTGAGATTAGTGGGTGAGGTCACACCCGCCCTGGTCAGTTTAGGCCAGGGTGCCCACTGCTCATATGAGCCACTAAACTCTTCACTGAAGCTGTTTTCCTTACCAAAGCTGTTCAGCGATATTAATTAAACAGAGAAGGGTTAGCTGCGATGCTGTGACTGTGGACAGAGAGGACAGGCAAGAAAACGCCATTAGGGTACAGGTTGGCTATAAGGCAACACAAGAGATTTGCATATTTAAAGATTGGTTGTTTGTTCTTCCTATATGGCACTCTTGCCATCCTTCTTTATCCCTACTATCTTTTTGCAGAAAATCATAAGTAGGATTTTTGGTCATGAATAAATTGGAAGAGGGAAATACAGTCACAATAAACTGAGTATTATTATTTTTAAATATAATTATGGCCCAATTTTTAACCTACATACAGGAAGGATGGTTACTAATGCCTAAGGGTTGATAATCAAATGGTAATACGAGATTATCGATTCTTTGTCCTTCTTTATAGGGTGTAATTGGCAATCGATTATCAGTTGGTATAGGGAATGTATGGGTTTTATTCAGATATATATGAAAGAATGGATTTTTCCAGGTTAACACTAAGTAACTCTAAGTAATGGGGGGTTAGGTATATAGGCCTAATAAGTGTAATTACTGGCAGCTTCCTTATTACTTACGATTACCATCATCAGAAGTTGTAGAAGACTCCATCTCTTCATTCTGGGGTTTAATCCTTTTCGCAGATAACTAAATTTGTTCTCCATTTTCTGAAATGATAAGAGCATAGCCTCACCCCCTTACTTTAATCCTGCCTTTTTTTCCATTCATTGCTTAAAATATCCTTCTACAATATTCGTTGATCTTCATTTTCTGCGTTCACTGTAGATGTTTGACATTTTCCAAAGTGACATCCCACAGGTGTTAATGAATTATAAACATTATGAAAATGTAAAGTAAATAAAGCTTTTGCTAATTAATCTTTGGTGTTATAATACCATCATCTCCCCCTTTTTGTTTTAAAATTGTAGTTTTTAGGGTATGATGGCTGCATTCAACTATGGCTTGACCTGTAAGATTATAAGGAATGCTGGTAACATGTTCAATACCATATTTTAAACAAAGATTCAAAGGATTTACTAATGTAAGAAGGTCCATTATCAGTTTTAATTTTCAGAGGGCATCTCCTTACAGCAAAGGCAGACCAGAGGTGTGAGCGAACATGATGAAACCGTTCCCCACCTTGAGAAGTAACCCACAAAAAATGAGAATAAGTGTCAATACAAACACGAACATATTGTAATTTACCAAAGGATGGTATGTGAGTAACATCCATCTGTCATAATTGATTAGGAGCCAGGCCTCTGGGATTAGTCCCAGCCTGAAAAGGCACTGTAGTTAAGGGTCCACTGGTGGGACAGGTACAAATAATTTCTTGAGCTTGGTGTTTTGTTAATTGAGGAAATTTATGTCTAAGTCCCTTAGTATTAATATGAGTTAATGTATGATATTTAATGGCATCCTGTAAACATCCTACTAATAAATCAGCCCTTGCATTATTTGCTGTCATAGGACCAGGCAAAGAGGTATGAGGGCGTATATGAGTAATGTAAATAGGATGCTGTTTTAACCTAATAAGATGTTGCAAATCAGTGAAAAGTTGAGATAACTCATCAGTAGCAAAGATATGAGCTGTTTTAATATGCTTGACAGTAAAATTTACATATTTAGAGTCAGAGACAATGTTCAAGGGCTCTTAAAACATTTGTTAAACTTTAATGTAAAAACTGAAAGCTCTGTGCATTGAGCAGACAAATAAGGAGTTTGTCAAACCTGTTCTTTTTGAGAAGTAACGTATGCTGTTTTTCCATTACTATTACTATCAGTAAATACTGTACAAGATGGTTGGGCTATGCACATAGCCTTGAAAAGCACTGCAAAAGTTTATTGTTGGGTTTTTTATGGATAGAGGAATGTAGCTGGCTTGATTTGTGTAAAAAGACACTAAAGAAATTCTTAGCAAGTTTTAAAACAAAGTGATAGCAATACTGCTGGACTTTAACTTTTTGCAACAAACTAGCAGTGTTTGGGATTGCTGCATACTATGTTGTTACTTTAATCTATGATAAGAGGTTGTTTCTGTGACACATACTCTTTTATAATTAAAACCATGAATAACCACACTGTACCTCTCTTTAATATTATGCTGAAATATTGGTAACTTTATACACTTTTAAGCATTCATAGAAACCTTTTATTCATACGACTTTAATTAATAGAGGGTTTAAGGGAAAGGAAAACTTGTTAATTTTGTAACACTTTAAAACACCTTTCATTTAACTTATAACATATTAAATGAACTCAATTATTACTTTAATTTTTCTTTCAAGGTAAAAGAACAAATCTCTTATAATTAGTTTGGAATAAAAGGCTACTATTCAGGATTTGGTTTTGAGAAAGCAGTTTGAACATTATGTCCCTTTAAAAGAGATAAAACTTTCCTTCTTGGAACACCGAGGAAATGATAAGTACAAGAAGCTATTTTGATAAGACAGACTTTCTTTGTATACTGACTATTGAGGATAAGAACTTTTACCAAAACAGATTAATGATGAGAGGCCTTGAGAAAGAATAAAAATTGTTAACCTTGCATCAGCATACTACTTGATACTAAAGCCTTTAAAATTTTATAGATAGACCCATCAAATCTTATTCAACTTTAAGTATAAAAATTTTTTTTTTCACGAACCTTTTGGACTTTTAGTATTTACTTAGGTTTTGTTGCACACTCTACTCTTTCCAAAAATCAATCATTTTATCTTAGGACAAAAGTATTCCCTGTTTCCTTAATAATAAAAACACTTTTCATATAGCCTACATACAAAGTTATCAAGCAAACCTTTTATAACATAATACTGTGAATACTAAACAAGCTTGTTAAAATAATGAGCTTTTCTTTAAATACTTAGTAGCATGCAATATCAGAAACAGTTTTCTAGAAGCAAGTTGGCAGGGGAGGCTGGTTGCTGTCAATCTTTCCTGTTATAAAATTACCTTTTATTATTATCATCATCAATTCAGTTTTATATATATTTAATAATGACTTTTTGGAATTAGCCATTTAAACACCTTAATTTAAACAATGCTTCATTAAACTTCTTATAATTACTTATAACCATATAGGCTATAATTATATCATTTTAAGACAAATTTTATCTTTACAGAACACATTCCCTTACTTAAAGTTATCACAATACCTTCTACAACTTGCCACATGCAAATTAAGTTTCAAGAGTTTATGAAAAATTAGCCATCCTACTTTAGGACAAAATACACCTTTTTGCAAAACTTACTAAATTTCAGTTAGCATTTTCACAAACTTTTAACCAAATATTCATTTAAGTTTTGCATCCTTTATATTATCCTGTGAAGAAAGATAAGTTATTCATTTCAATCTAGGCAAGAACAACCTTTTATGAAGACTTACAGTTAATTTTGCTAATCAAGACTTACAATTTTTATTATTGTAGATACCTTATTAACATTTAAACTTATGTAGTAATATAATAAACTTAAGTATTAATATAAGCACTTATTTAATTTTTGGCCATTTGAATAGAGCTCTTTTATAAATTTTTATTAATTTATATTTACCATCCGGCGGTATCAAAATACACACTGACATTGAACGAACAGACAAACACAGAACAATCACAACACAGTAACAGAAACATACAATTTATTTACAATCAACTCATAATTCTTAGTTTCTTAGTATAGCTGCTTTTAAATTCTCCATTATATGACATTTTATATATTTACAATTAACTCATAATTCTTACTTTCTTGGTATAGATGCTTTTAAGTTCTCCATTTTATGACATTTTAAATATTACTTCTTAAGATTTCTTCTGAAATTCATGTTGCCTGTAACATGCAAGCTTGTGCTTGGAAACATTGTTATTAGTTTAGTTATGATTAAACATTGTTCAAAGTGGGGGGGAACAGCTAGCCTGAACTTTTGGAAGGGTTTATTTCTCTTCATGTTTGAAAACGCTTGGGGGAATGACTGTTATTCCATTAGTAATGTTGTGGGTACCTACACTTACGGCTGCATTATAATAGAGAGCTATTTAGGTAATGTAATTTCCGGGGGTTAAAATAGCAAGGACTAGGCTTTTCCAATCAGTAGGTGTATTGTGAGCATGAGAAATGCTGTTTAATAACATCTGAGCACAGGGGTTATTAAGACTATATTCTTGAACAGATTTACAAAGGTGAGTAATGGTTTTATGATGCCAAGGAGCCTAAAAGGGAGGAGAATCTCATTGTGGTAATTTACTGGAAAGAAGTGAAGAGTAGTGAATGGGTGGTGATTAAGGACAATTGCAGTAAGTGGAGCTGAAAGAGGAGGTGTAGAAGGCGCGGCAGTGAAAGAGTTAATAAGCGGAGCTGAAAAGGGAGGTGTAGTAGGCGTGGCAGTGAGAGAGTTAGGCTCTGGCGGTTTTAGCCAGTGTCTAGTGGGGGATAATGAGTTATTTGATTGTCTAAAGGAGCCGGAGCTTGGGAAGCAGGGGGAGTACTTTTTGAGGGTGTAGTCTTAGGTTTTGGACATAAGTTTGAGCTATTTTCTTTGTTGTCAGAAGGGGAACTTTTGGAGCGGCTAGAAGGTCTTGCAGCCTGAGGAAAAGGAGGTGAGGGCTGAGGGCAGAGGGCTTCGTTATCTTGTATAGGACGGGAAAGAGAAAGTGGTGGACTAAGAGCCTTCTTGGGGGAACCAGGGACAAATTTCTTCAAGGAAAGCAAAAATTTAGAGAGGTCTTTAATATTAACCTTTACTCCTCTCGTCTTAAGGCCTACAGGCCGAATAGGAAAAGGGAACTATTACTAGAGGGGCCCTGCCCCATTGTAGCCAATCACTTACCGAGACGTCTTCCAGGGAATAGGCAGTTCCCTGAAGGTTTCCTCTGCCCAAGCTGAAAGCTCAGGTCTTCTGCCCAGGCCGATGGCCCAGGTCTTCCGCCCAAGCTGATTGCTCAGGTCTTCCGCCCAAGAATTCTCAGGTTTTCCTTATTTACAAAAACCACCTGCGCAGGTTTTCCTTTGTGTATCTGCTTGCTTCTTCCCCCAGGTCCCGTAAACAACGGTGGGCTGGGCCCCACGACATTGGGCGCCACTTGCTCTGGCCGGCGGGGGCAAATCCAGGGACCTGTGGAAAGAAGCAGGGTGGGGCAGGAGTCGAGAGAAGAATGGAGACAAGACAGGATTCTGATCAAGTCTCGTTTATTGGGGGTAAAACATGGGAATTTATAGGGAAGGAAGGGAACGTGTACATAGGTGATAGGCTGGTATTATGGGTGGCAGACGTCCGAGGAGGGGATTGGCCAACAGTTCATGTCGGGTCTGGGGAGTCTCGCGCCTTGCACATGCGTATTGCTGTGGTTGCCAGAGTTGCAGCAGGAAGGGCAGAACAAAGAAACAAAGAGAGTTGTGGCGGGAAGGGGAGAACAAAGAAACAGAGGAAGAAGAACAAGGAAATGACAGGGCAGATTTGTGAACTCCGCCATGTTGTGAGATCTGCCATGTTGTGGCAGGTTGTAAATAGGTCTCACAGTGGGTGGCTCCCCACAGAAATCTATAGATTTTAATGATGAAATGAATGATTGACTTACTATTACTGGTGAAGGAATAAGGTAAGGAGTGTATATGACAGAAATAAAAATGAGAGGAAGAATATAGGGTTTAGGGTGGGTTAAAAAAAGTGACAATGAGTCAAATATACCAGAACAGTTGTCAGAGAATTCTCAATGGTATTGAACATAATTTATGGGAAAGAAGGGAAAACTATGCAAATAGAAAGAAGAATAAAAGTGGTAAGAAATTCCATGGAGAGCAAGGAGAAATAGGCACTTTCTTCCATCCATAACCTGGGCCAAAATTCATACTGACTTTTTCCTTTTTTTTACTTTTACTAAGATTATTATATTTTTACTTTTTGTTCTGCAATACTTTCAAACTTACAGGATATTTACAGAAACAGTACAAAACCCATACAAAACTCTCCAATAATCCCCATCCCTCCAGATGTTCACATCTACCAGTTTAATCTTTTGCCACTTTTACCATATCATTCTATGTATCCATCAATCTATTGACCACTCTATCAATCTATCAATTTATCCTTCTTCCTGTCTATGTATATATTTATCAATCCAATTTCAAAACACTTGAGTTTATGCTGTATACATCATGCTCTTTGAACTTTACAGTGCCACATATATTTCCTAAGAACCAATGTATTCACTTAGGTAAAATGCTGTATGTAAGATAGAACACTTGTATTAACATTAAAGGAAGGAGAAAACTGTAAGTTCTCACCAGAAGAGTGACATTAAGTTTATATGTTGTGATTTTCCCATCTCATTCACACAGTTTGTCAAAAATATAAAAATGACCAAATAAAAAGGCACACCATTCCTCTGGAAGCCTGATAACTCTGTTGGAACAGAATCAGAATACTAATTGGGGTTGAATTTATATAACTGCTGTGCTTAGTTCTAGTAGAGATAAACAATATCATTCTGTTGGATATAAGGGATTAAATTTTCTACATGAAGTACACAGAAACAAGAAAATTTCGTGAAAATTGGGACATAAGAAGTGACTCTCAAATCCATAAATTAGAGTGATAGAAACACTGGCATTGGCCTAAGTCTAGAAGCTATGAAATGAGAAGATAAGGAGAAGAAAATACATTCTTCCATCCAAAACCTGAACCAAGTTTCCTACTGTCATTTCTTTTCTTTTTACTTTTCTCATCTTGTCTTTACTCTTTTCATTTCTTCCTTTCTTCCTTTCTTTTTCCAAATCAGATACATTGATAAGGTACTAAAAACACAATTCACCTATTTAGTACCTTTTTGGTTACTTTGTCTCCTGGAAGGACAGATAAAATCAATACAGAATCTCTCTATATGTAAGATTAAGGAAAATAATAAGTGGTAGAGAGAGATAAAAAAGAAGGGGAAAGAGAGAGCAGAAACCGTTAAAATATTATTCATCTTAAGAAAAAAAAAACAAAAATTATATAATAGAAGAGGAATATAATGCTAAGAGATCAGGCTTTGTGATGATTTACCCCAGGAAAAGTAAAAAAAAAAAATTAACTTTGAAGTTTATGATAAATAGAACTTTATCCTATAAGAGATTTTAAAAGCCAACATCTAGGATAGAAGCAAAATCATTCAATGTTTTAAGAATCAGGAACATGATAAGAAAATCAATACACAGCAACCCAAAGTGATAAAGATGCCTACATTATCCGACAAGAATATTTAGGGAGCATTATAACTATAGTCAGTGAGATAAAGCAAATTATGCCCTCTATTAATGAAAAAAATAAACAAAAAGAAATTTCATCAGAGGAACAGAAAATATAAGAATGATTCATAGGGAATATATAGCACTTAAATATATAGTATCTGAAATTAAAAACAATTATTGATTATGCTTAACAACACAATAGAGATGATGAAAGAGCCAGTGAACCTGAAGAGATCACCAGATAAGGAAAGAGATAAATAATTGTTAAATGTAAACAATATCAAAAGTGTTAAAATATGTGTAACTGGCTCAAAAAAGAGAAGAGAGAGTTGGGAAAACATTATATTTGAAAAAAAAATGGCCCCAAAATCCCCAAATATAGTGTACCTTAAGCAGGATGATTACAAAGAAAACCATGCTTAGAAACATCAAATAAAACTGCTGAAAAAAAAAGATAAAGGTCATATCCTGAAAGTAATCAGAGAGAAGTGACCACTATTTGGAGGGATGACAATGATTTAATAACTGATGACTCTCATCCACACTTTTGGAAGCCAAAATATAGTGGAATATTTTTACAAGGCTGAGAGGCATAGGGAGAAAAAGCAAAAAGTTGTCAAGCTAGAAGTATATTGTGATGGATTGAATTTTGTGAATCCCAGAAATGATTATGTTCTAGATTTTTTCCATTCTTGTGGATGTAGGGCCCTTTGATTGCATTAAATTCAGTGAAGAGACATAGGATTAGATCACTTGATTTGATCACTTTAAGGCTTTTGATTGGACTATGTCAGTGAGGTGCAACACCGGGTTAGTCTCCACCCTCTTCTTGGGGTCTTAAATAAATTGAGAATACACAGCGAGAAAGAAGAGACACACAGAAAAGGGAGCTCTGCCATTCTGGCATGGCCATGTGAAACAGAAGACTACAGGTTTGCCTAAAGCTACAAAGACAGAAACTCCAAAAGACTCAAGGAGACAGACCTAGGTAGCAATGCCTGATTTCCCACAGCTGAGCTTCAAGAGAAAGTAGAGGACAGAGACTAGCATATCTGCCATCTTCCCTTACCATGTGGCAGGATTCCAGCAGTGGCTTGAAACTGGCCTTTGATGTGAATGCATCTCTGATGATGCCTTGATTTGGATTTGTTCACAGTCTCTCCACAGTAAACTTCTACCACAAATAAATTCCCTTTATAAAACCCAATTTATTTCTGGCATTATTACATTAGCAGCTTTTGGCAAAGAAAGGCATATTTATCCAGGAAAATATTCTACAAGACAGAAGATGAAATGGAGGTATATTTGGATAAAAGGACAAAGAGAATTCATAGCCAGTTAATCTGCACTAGAGATTTGCTAAAAGGCTAATAATTACAGAGTGGTAGTCAAAACATTAGAAAGAAATAAAAATCATTGGAAATGTAGGTATAAAATTCTACTCTATTTCTTCAAAGTACACAACTCTTTAGAGCAAATTATAACATTGTGTTATGGAATTTATAATTTATGTGGATGTAGTAGAGATGACATTATTTAAATAAAATAAGCATAAGGGAAGAGGATTCAGACTAGAGAGTTACAATATTTTTGCATTTGCAAAAAGTGGAATAAAAGTGATATATTCCTATGAAAATCAAAAGGTATATATTACAAACTTTAATGGAACCATTTAAAATAAATACAAAGAAAATATTAGTCAACAGATTAATTTAAATAGAATTCTAGAAAGATATACCTTCAAATGATTCAAATAAAAATTAGAGAGTTAGGAGCATAGAACACAAAACAGAAGGTACTAATAGAAAACAAATACTAAAATGGTAAGCCTAGATGCAAAAATGCCAATAATTAAATTAAATGTTAGAAGACTTATAATACCAATTGGAAGTCTGAAATTGTAATAAAGGTTAAAAGAAGAAGACTCTATAAGAGATGCACTTTAAGTATAAAGGTTGAAAGTAAATGGAATATGTATCTCTATATCATGCAAGCAGTAAATTTAAGAAGGCTGATAGCTATATCTCAACATTAGATGACATAATTATTGAGGCAAAGAATAATATCAGTTATAACAAGGGGCATTACATAATGTTAAGTGGGACAATCTAATAGTAAGACATAACAATTATGTATGTTTATGCACCAAATAACAGAGATTCAAAATGCATAAGCTACAAATTAACCTATGGGAGAAATGAACAGTTCCATCATCCTAACTGATTTTTAACACCATTCTTTCAGACATTGAAAGAACAAATAAAGAAAAAGATTAGTAAAATCAGATGATATGGACCACACTATAAACTGCCTTGAGCTAATTCAAGTTTTTTTATTTCATCCAATAACTCCAGAAGATACATTATTTTAATAAACACGATATGTTCACAAAATACACCATATACTTGGCAATAAAACAAGTCTCCATAAATTTTTAAAGATTGAAAGCATCTAGAGTATGTCTTCTGACAGATAAAGTGACCTATATCTGTAGAAATAGAAATAAAAGGAAATGAGTAAAAAAAAGAAAAATGTTTAAATCCTGAGAAAATTGTTGAAAACTCAATATTAAATTCTAAAGTAAAACACAATTCCACTTTTGCCCTACAAAAGAACAAGCTCCCCCATCCCCTATATTTTTTTGTGAACTGATTATCATTTTTCCTATAAATTATTTCAAGGAAAAACAAAAACTAAAGTTACCATACATTTTATTCTATGAAGAAGTATGACTTAGATTTCATAACCAGGCAAGGACATTAAAAGGAATACATGTACATGTATGCACAAATATGTGTGTATGTACATATATATATATTATATATCAAAATAGGTAGTGAAACTATAATTAGTAAATCAAATAAAATACATAACCAGTTAGGGTTTATTGCAAGAAGGCAAGAATGGCTCATGATATGATATTCTACTAATCCAATTTAACATATTAATAAAATAATGATAAAGATGACATGAAAAATCAATGGGAAATAATGAATTATTCAATGGGTGGGACTAAGATAATTGGCTAATCATATGCAAAATTAGAGTCGATTCTTACTTCACCCCCTAAAAAAAATACACAGAAGAGATCATTCATTAAAAATGACATCTTTATCTCTAACTATAATCCTTCCTCTACATCTCTCCTTGCTTCAAAAGTATATAAAAAACTAGAGAGAAAACAAAATCTCTTCTGGCTTGGGCCATCCGGTCCTGAGAGTAAATCAAATTTTTGAGATCCTTAGTCAAGTAACCCTTAGTCCCTTGCTCACTTACATTCCATATATAGAAAAGCAATTCTATATGGGTAAATATGTCTAAAAGATCCTGGGACAATATTTGATTTATGCCATCTTTTAGAGAATTACCTATGACAAGAACTCTAGTAAGGATTTGGTGCATGTTCCTATGAGACTCCAGGTTAATGGGAATGAAGAGAAAGGTAAAATTAAGGGATTATATTGGATAACTGAAGCCTAATACCCCAAATTCTGAACATTCTGGATGAATACATTTAATTTAACTAGGTATAATTTAATATGGATAAATGTAAAGTTCTGTTCTTGTAGTTTAATTATTCAAACGCAAAAAAAGCAGGAGAGGGCTGTGCTCCTCCATCATTTTGTAGATGCACAACCTGAACATTGGGCCTTTTGGTCACCATAGCAAAGGAACTGGCTCTTTTATGCCTCGGCCCATAAGTGACGTACTTTGATTCTGCCTGTAGCTCATTAGTCAGAGCAGTCACATGGTGTAATGAGGAGTCCGATGCCATTTTTTGATGTTTGACTACTAAGAGCTTTTGTGTCTCAGTTCTGCCTTCTCCTCTGAACAAACCTGGCTTACCCTTCTTTGTCACTTCCAGAAGATTCACACCAAGCAATCCCATGACTGTGCTTGTGGGAAAATCTCACCCTAGCATCGCTCCCTAACCACAATAAAAACCAAGGCCAGCCTATTTTCCTTGCTCTTTCAGGCCATTTTGGACCTGCTTGGGAGGCCTTCTCTGCTCTTTGCAGAGACCTCAGTTATGTACTTAATAAGCATTTTATACCCTCTTGGTAAGTGTGTGCCATTGTCAATATGGGCATTTGAACCAAATTTTGGATGGGGTTCCCTCCTCCTTTTTCAGAATTATCACAATATATAGATACAAAGCTACAAGAATACTATGAAATGTGAGCCAGAGATATTTAGAAGAAAGAGTAAGGTTATCTCTCTCTCTATCTCTCTATCTATCTATCTATGCATAAACTTTTCAATAATTTGAGGTGACACTAGAGTATTAGAAGTAGAACAGATTATTTCATTGACAAATTCTTTTAGGGGATTGTCAAGGAGAAGATTATATGGCCATTAATGAAATATGTGACAGAAAAATTTTATGGATCCAATCTTTTCATATTCTTTATAAATTGCAGATTCTATTAATATAACACTAAATTTGAGAAATTAATAAGTTTAAATGAAATTATCACAATGTCAACTATTTCAATTAATTTTAGGTGAATATTGCATTAAGTAAAATAAAATGTTTCCCAATACACTATAAAGCTATATTTACAATTTACTTTATCTTATTTAGTATAATTATTAGAAATAATTTCTCTTTCCTCTGATTTTTTTCTTTCATTTTCAGACACTCACTAGTCTAGTCTCGAATCATCATATAGAATCTAGATTATGAACAAAAGCTTCCTAACTTGCTATCTTCAGAGAAGATGATTAAGAGCTAAACATCTTCATGAAGTTTCGTGAGGCTAAAATACTGGTTATCTTACTGGTTTCAAAAGTGGTTAACTGAGGGATTGACTCTATTATAGGTGATATTTGAGATTTGCTCTCCAGTGAATACACTAAAATCACTTACCAATCATGACACACAACCAATGTAGAATTAGAAGAAATATTCCATCCATTTATTTTGCCTAGTTTGAATTAAAGTACAATTAAATATTTTGAGGGAGAATATTTATTCTTTATAATGTCTAATGAATTTGAATTAAGAAAAGTGTCAAATAAATATTAAGTAACATTGTTACACATCTGTTATTCAATGAAAGACTAACTTGGAGTTTATAAATACATATGTTTATAAATACACATAAAATTTATAAGCATATAAATATACATATATATATCATTATCCTTAATATTATACTATTGGTCTACAAAATCAGTGGTACTCATTTTTAAATATTTACTCTGTTCCACTCTTCAGGATGCATGGATTTTGTGTATTATAAAAAAATATGCTTCCATTTAAATAAAAGCTGCACTTACTAAAATTTAATTAATCAAACGTGTTTAAGCAGAAATGATCATGTTAAAGATATATCAAAATCAGTATGACAAAATAAATCATAAAAAATAATTATGGGAAATGTATGCTTATTGATATATGTCTTCATCCATTGGCTATTCCAAACTATGTAAAAATAAAAATCATTGTAAAATATTGTAAGAAATCCTTACTGTAATATTAAATGAGGGCTTATTTGTAAAGACCTAAATTATAGCAGGACTGAATTTAAAGAGTCAAATTACATGCCAAAATTTGAATTTTCTGAAATTGATTTTGCTAAAATTCCACATACTACCCTTAGAGAGGATTCTGATATTTATACCTTCACCCATTGTAGTGCTAGGAACCACTTACATGATTAAATTATATTTCCAATTCCCAAAGTACTCAGATCTATAATTGGGGCAACAATAAGAACATTTTCTCATTTGAATCATATGACTTATCAACAGGGATCTGAATTAATAAGGATTAAAAGAGAAAACCATATTTTACAAAGGAATAATCATACTGTAAACTATATTATTTGTAACATAAATAACTGAATAGTTGGATAGAATTCTGAGAATCAGGGCTTGACTGTAACTTATGCGTTTTCAATGGATTTTCAATGGTTAATGGCAAAAAAAAAATCAATCCAATTCCATTCAAATGTCATGTAGCTTCTATTGTAGAATAGCATTTACTAAACCATGTTAAAATTCACATAGGTTTTCTTTGTGGTTTCTCTAGCTTTTGCTAACTGTTAAGAATTGCATTCTTCAGAAGTGACTGAAGAGCTTTGTTTTCTTCTATGGCCTTTATTTTCAGACATTATAACCTCTGAAAAACCTCTGCAGCTATTTTGTTAAAGAATATATCTGCATGAAAATTTCTATCTATCATCTATCTATCATTTATCTATTCATTCATTCATTCCTTTAATTATGTTTTAAGCACTTAAACTGGGCATGGTACTATGCAAAACCTGAGAGAACAATGACTAACAAAGAATGAAGAGATCCTGTAAAGACTTCATAAGAATGGAAATGAAGCAATAATGCTAAATCTATAGCAATTAATTGTGAAGATTTAGTTGCAAACTAAAAAACATTCCAGTCTATTTAATATATTCCACACCCTTAAATTATGAGAGGCGGTGAGAGGTTTATTAGACTTGAATAAAGGCAAAATAGATATTCAAAGAGAAATACACAATACACAATACACAAATGTGTATTAAAACAATCTACTTTGAACTTAGATACTATTTTAAATTAAATTTGAGGGTATTTCTAGCAAATACAGTTGGTTTCTTATTCCTTTGTAATAAGAGCTTGGCGAAATTTTTTCAAAAATACTGTAATACTGGGAAACAGATGTGGCTCAATCAATTGGGATCTCGTCTACCAAATAGGAGGTCCAGGGTTTGATGCCCAGGGCCTCCTGGTGAGGGCAAGCTGGTCCACGCAGTGAGCTGGCCCATGCATAGTGCCAGCCCACACAGGAATGTGGCCCCACACAGGAGTGCTGCCTTATGTGGGAATTCCTCCCTGCATGGGAAAGCTGCCCCATGCAGGAGTGCCGGCCAATATGGAGAGCTAGCACAGCAAGATGATGCAACAAGAGACACAGAGGAGAGAAAATAAGAAGACATAGCAGAACAGGGGAGCTGAGGTGGTGCAAGAGAGTAATCGCCTCTCTCCCACTCCGGAAGGTCCCAGGATTGGTTCCTGGAGCCGCTTAATGAGAACACAAGCAGACACAGAAGAACACACAGCAAATGGACACAGAGAGCAGACAATGGGGGGAATGGGGGAAATGGGGCAGGCAGAAATAAATAAAATAAATCTTTAAAAAAATACTGTGATACTATTATATTTTTGCAAAAGTATTTCCAGTCCAAATATGCATGTATTATTTGAAAGCATAAGGCATGTTGGAGTGACAGGTTTGAGAGAATACATATCCTTCAATCTCAGAGGTAGACAAGATCAGAAGTAGAAGGGGAAAAGGAAAGCAGAGAGTTAGATCATCGAGCAGATTAAAATTTGAGTAGTATTGATAATTGAATGTCTTTTATGGTGAGATGACAATGCTAATTATGATTGCAATCTTGATTCCCTACATAATTACTTTCATATCCTATTAGCCTGCTACTTCTGTGTGTATTTTACTACCAATCTATATATCCGTATTTGGACTGAAAACAATTGAATGTTTTTGAGTAAAAGAGATGTTTCCAAAGCCAGTTCTTTGCTGGGGAAGTCACAGACAAGCCTAACAGTTATCTCTCAGTCCTTGTCTACCCCTCACTTTCTTTCTAATTGTTTCAGTCCGTTTCCATTTCACAGCCCTGGGGGGATGTTAAGTCTAATGAAAAGGCCAGATGGACCATGCCTTGAACCTGGAAACTAGGAGAAAGTAGCCTCAGATGCTTCTCAGGGCAGGAATTCTCAGTGGAAGTTTCCCTACCAACTGAGTTGTGTAAATACCCTGCTCTTGGGCGCACAGATTTGTTTTTCCTGTCTGAGGTGAAGTGGTACATGAGGAGCTTCCATCCACTGGCCTTGACTCTAGCAGTTGGCCTCCCTGAGAGACTGGCCCTGACGAATCTCTTCCCCTGCTCTTTTGTACCCTCTGTGCTGTGTACCTAATAACGTGGCCATTTGCTAAAAGTTTACATTGTGCCTTAGCCTGTGTTCCATCACACAACATATAGCAACTCACCCCAAATCATTATTTTGATAAAAATAACTGTGCATTTAGTCATCGTTTTAAATTATTTTATATGCTTTGTTCTTTCCAACATTTTTTAAAAGCCACTGATGCCTTACTATAATTCTGTTTTATGAGATATGTAATTAAGTGTACAGGAAATCTAATTTGGTGCCAAAAGAGAAGCTGAGAGAAATGGAGCACTTTAACAAAAGAAATAGAACTTTTAAATTGTGGGATGACTCCTGTATTGCTATTGAATCATAAATTTGTAATGGATCTTAAGTGGTATCAAGTTAGCTATGTATCTAACATAGGGATCATTTAAAGTATTGTATATAAAATGCCTTTCCATACAATGCTGAGAATGATACAAATATTTCCAGTTTTCTTGTTTTAATACACAGCATAGCATTGAGATCCCCTGTTCCCATAAAGTTGGCATGACCATGTGTCTTGCTCTGGCCAATTAAATGTGTGGGATATATGCATGAATGGTTATTGTCACTTAGAGTGGAAACATATAAGAGGGCTAAATACCCTATCATTTTGTTTTCCTTGTTGAGGCACTCATAACAACATGTGTTGAAAGAGAGATTTCATCAGTTTGGGTCCTAGGAGGTAAAAATAAACACACTCCTCTGCCAACCAGCTTTGTCTATGTAGTGATAAACTCAATTAAGTCACTGAGATTTTGTGATTGTTGTTACAACATAACCTAACGTTTCTTAGTTAATAAATTCATTATATGGCATTTTTTATAGACTCCACTTAATTTTGTGTTCACCAAAGCCTGACATAATGCTAGTATCTACATCCTGAGTGAAATCAGCCTGCTAATGAAGATCAAATCCATCACAATTGACCTATAGGTACTTGTGCCAAATCCAGCCTCAGCTCAGAATAAGTCTTTTTTCCTGATGAGTGACACTTTGAAATCTTTGGTGTTTTTTTTTTTTCCCCTTGTAGAAGGAAATCTGCACTTCTAACAGATTTTCTTAACTTCAGATCATAGAAAGCAAAGTCTGTGTTATCAGGCCTTTCTCTTCCTGAAGGTCATTGCTTTTGTTATACAAATTGATCCATCTTCTTGGCATTCCAAGAGGTCATAGGAAATACAGCCTTGATCAAATTACAAAAGACTTCCTTTCAGTCCTTTTAATAGCCTAATAGGGCATTTTCTCATTTCACTTTTTCCTGATTAAGAGGAACATTTCAAATTATTTCCTCCATAGTGAAGAAAACCTGCTCAAAGGTGTCTTCCACCCCCTTCTGCATATATAGAGAAGCACTATTATTTTTTAATTATTTACCAGGCATCTGAGATATACCATTCATCTAGGTACAGATATTCCCAGGGTTACTTTGGGAAAATGTTGGCATTATATTACCCAAGGTTAGTCAAGAAAATAATTTTCTGAGAAAAGTCATGAAGATGGACAAAAGATGATAGTACTAAAAAATTCCCTTCCCAAATTACAGGAATCTCACTTCTCCATATACTTTTTTTTTTTACTATAGTTTAGACATTTTGGATTATTTTATATAAAAAAACACTAAAACTAAACAATAGATAAAGATAATTAGGAACAGTGCACTCTGATGGTTAGAGTATTGCATCAATTTGGCGAGGTTATTGTACCTAGTTGTTTGGTCAAGCAAGCACTGGGCTAATTGTAATACAAGGATTTTATGGACATTAGTCACCATTGACTTTACTGCAGTGGTAAATCATAAATAGTTGGTTATAATTACATCAGTCAGGGAGATGGCCATTTGCAATGAGTGATGCCTTAACCTAATCAGTTGAGTGCCTTAAAAGAAGTGATTACAGCCTTGAGAGAGAATTTCCCAGCTAGTTTTTAAACAGCCAACATCTCCCAACATCAAGAACCTTCATTGGACTTTCTTTGCAGCCCCTGGTTACAGCCTGCCTGTGGAACCTTAACTGGTGCATCCCCACAGCTGCGTGACAGACTCTTATAGAACCTCATACTATTGACAGATATGTCTTGTTGATTCTGTTTCCCTAGAGAACCCTGACTAATACATGCACCTTGATAGTAGAAACTAGACAAAAGAAAATACAAAGCAGCAACACGAAAGACATGCCAAATTTTTGTATTATCATTTGAACCCAATAGCAAGTAGTTCCAAATGTCAATTATGTTATTCATTATTTGATGGGTTTTCCACTATTCTTATTATCTGACAATGTTGAAGAGGATTTTAGAAACAATTGAGTTACAAGTTATATCATGCATTTGTTACTGGAGTAAGGAGGGATAAAGGAACAGTATAAATGATTAAAAGTAAAGACCAAATACATAAATGTAGAAAATTGTGGAGCAAGTTGTTACACAGTATGACCTGGAAACACATGCTCAAGCACAACAGAAACTTTCGGCAAATGACTATTTATTTCTTATATAGCACAAAGGATCCAAAATGCAGTAGAAGAGATCTCATCATGGCCAAGTACATCTGGGAGGCCAACTGCTTGGGTTAGAGTCAGTGGAGGCTCTACCTGTCCCATTTTGCATTGGAGATGACGGATCTTATGCTAGGTTTCTGCATACCCCAGAGGGAGGGTCACTGTTACTAAGCAAAAAACCATGTATCAAGCAACCTCTGTGTGGAATTCCCTCCCTGGAAGGCAGCAGGGGCTGCTTGTTTCTGGGTTCAGTTTCTGGTTCAAGGTATGGTCAGGAAGTTCCATTTCTGGGTAGCTCGTTTTTCATGGTTGAGATAGTATCTCTTCCAGGCTGTGAAAATAGAAAAATATCGAAACATCTGCATGCTAACAAGCAAAGGGAAAAGGTGGCCTACGGGTATGTCTCTGACTTCCCCAGAAAAAATGAGTGATAAACAGAAGAGTTCTACAGAAACACTGAAACTAGAGTTAACAACATGATTAAAACATTAAAATATGATACTCTCTGTTCTCATCCACAGAGTACTTGCAAAGACTAAGAAAAGTTCAAGTCCTTTACAAAGGATGAAGCAGGTTAGAACAGGGAAAGAGGGAAGGTGGCTAGGACTTAGCAGAGAACTTGGCTGGCCGAGAACTTGGCTGTGAGACCCCCATGCAGAAACCCCCTACTACTAAGGACAAAGCTGGAAAGACCCCACCGAGACTCTGGCTGCGAGGTTACATTTGGAACTTTTTCCAAGGTCAAGCGGAAGCGCCGGGTCGGGTATGTCTAAACTAGAGGCCTTCTCATTGAGCCCCTGAAATTTAACAGGTTGGGATGCTATGGCAATCAGAACAGCAAATAGCTGGGCCCCTGCCCAGCATTAGGAAGTGGGAGGAGGAAAAGTCCTAAAAGGCCTAACTGGGGTCCCATGTGCATGACTCATCCTATAGCAAGCCTGCAGTCTGTGTCTCAGATTGCTTACTTACCTCTTTTCTTGTTTCTTACTAAACTCTTTACTCACTTCCCTATCCATGGCGGGTCCTTAAATTCTTTTCTGCAACAAGCCAAGAACCTAAAAGCCCAGAACCTAGATCATTCTGCTAACAAGGGGAGAGAAGAAATGTAACAACCACAATAAAATGTGAAGTATAAATATTTTTAATCAATAAGCAATAAATAAAGAACAACAGGGACAAGAATTCCTAACTTTACCAAACTATATATAATACAACTCTCAGGTGTAGTAAAAACCACATGAGAAGAGTTATATGTCAAAAAAGACTACTTTTTATTGGTGCATTTAAGAAACTATTCCAGAAAAATATTTGACTAAAGAAAACACTTTTGATTAAATAAACCACAAATTTGCCCAAAATGATAAGGTATCCCAGCTAGACTGATCAAGTACGTGAGCTGTATTTTACATTAAAAGGTTGAAAGAAGTTAAAATGAAAACTACTTAATCTCACGTAATTTGTTACCTGCAGACACTCAATAAACATGCAAATCATTTAAGAAAAGCAGATTTAAGAAAAGCTGATGATGGAAGAGTCTTTTTTCAATCTCAGGGTTTATAATAGCATCTTCATGAAACAGAAACATAGGCAAAATATTTAATGTATGTAACATATAAGCCAGATAAGGTTTATTATAAAGTCATGAAAATGTAAAACACAGATGAAAAGGGCATTATTATAAAATCAGCAACATATTAATGGGCAGTTTAAAAGAAGAAAAATCTCACCAAAAGGAACTGGAAACACAAACAGGAAACACGAAAGATAATACACATTGGGATTAGCATTTGAACCCAAGGTCAGGCACTTCCTATTTTATTGTTCACTATTTGATCTGTTTTCAACCAAACTTCTTAGGGCATGTTGATGAGGATTTTAAAACAATTGAGTCATGAGATAAGTCAGGAAATACCTATGGAATAAAAGACAGGGAAAAGAAAGCAGGTAAAGATGTCTACAAATAGCAAATTACTAATTTGCTTATGTTGAAATAAAGTGAGACAGGAAACCTCTGCTGCAGTGAGAGGTTTTAAAAAACTGAATATACTAACCATGGAGAAAAAGATAACAATGAAAGGTCAAAGTTGATTGCAAGTTAACTCGAGTTATAATAGGAAACACATAAAAGTATCTTCTAAAATATCATTGAAAACCATACTTAAAAGAAATAGAATTGATTAATTGGAAAAATGGGATAGCAAAATCACCTTAAAGCAATTGTAGGAAATACAAGAACTTGTATTTATAAAATGTTATAAAATGTTATAAATGGTTGAAAAAATAAATGCTTAAAATCTCAGGGCAGAGATACATTGCTGTACAAGAAATGTATAATGGAAAGAGTGGCTGAATTAAAAAATATCTCTAATTTAACTACCAGAAATTCTTGAGTCAATGAAAAAATATAGGATGGAAGATAGTAGGTGATCTGTAGTTTAAAAGTAGTTTCTAAAGTCTAATCAAATGGAAAAGGGGGAATAAGAAACACAATCTTAAAGATAACATTTTTCTGGAAATGTAGAAATGCTTATGAATGTATGTGTATTTTTAAAAGACCAGGAAAATGGTCTCAAGAAGAAAATGACTTCTGAAAATGAGATTAGTGAAAGAATTGCATTGAAAACAATGAACATTGGAGATATTTGGATTTATTAGAATTATTTTGGGTGGAAGAAAAATGATAATATATAAAAAATTTCATTAGTAAACATTTATTTGAAATGGAAATGCTTTTAAAGTTATAAAATCCTGTTCAAATACAAGAATTTATTGTTATTGTCACAAATGGATTCTTTTAAATTAGAGTTACAACAGTAGAGTTATCAAATATTTTGGGGAATGAAAATGAAAAACAGAATAAGATGAAAAATCCTAAGTGAAAAATAATGTTACAGACAAACTTTGCAGGATTAGTTGCCATGTAACATGTCAAAATAATTGAAATATTAAAGTGTGGAAATGCAATGGAGAAAAAAATTAAAATGTAATCTTATATGTTTCTGTAGATGTTTAAATGACATAGAGTAATTCTTATAATTAAAATGGAAATGAATTGATATTTTCATTGTATAAATATTTTTATTCTCTTCTTATTCTCTACAAATTTTGTTATTGATTTTAAAATATTTGTTAATAATCCTCAATTCAAACTTTACTATGCTGTATATGTACTTGACGCATTTCATAATATTGACTTGTCTTAAATAATTTCAATCATATTTAAAAAAGCAAAATTCTAGTGGATTGACAAAATTAACTCCAGAAAACATATTTTAACAATTATTGTTTTATGACACAATAATCCACTTTCGACATCAATTTATATTGTAAATTTAAGTTATAGCTATGAGTTGTTGACGTGAAGTCACGAATCTATTGAACATAGAACCAGAACTTTTCCCCACTGTTTCAGATTCTTCATTAATTTATCTTTCTGCAACACTTTCTGCAATGTCATTTTTTCCTGAGATTTCAATGGACAAATGAGTTTGAGTGAACTTCATATTACCTACCGCTGTGTAGAAAGGCAAAAAGCCTTTAATTCAAAATTCATCTATTTTTTATATACTTGCTAAAAGATTAATTACTTAATTCTTGCTGCTGTCACTTATCAAAATTAGACTATTTCTTTAGCACTATGATGGCAGAATTGGATGGAATAGATGATGTAATGAACATGGTATATAATTTATCTCTTTTTTGATTTTTACATAAAAATAACTTGACCCAGATACAATTTTTATCTTAATTTTTAAAATGAGGGAAATGTAACTGAAAGATATTAGTTCAGACCAGTAATTCTCAATCTGTTTTTTAAGTGTTGAACATCAGTGAGGAAGTATAGGTAGAATCTTATACCTATGAAGCTAGTCTCCCCTTTGAAGCCGTCCACACAGAGTATCTTTATTAGCAGAAGCATATTAAAGTCATTAGTGCCTCACAGTGGGTACAGGGTGTCTTTTGTTTATTCCTCCATATATACTCTACACCCTTCCCCATTTTGCTCTGTGCTCTGGGAGGATGATCACTTGGGTTACATAAATGGATATCCTTGCCTTCTGGCTTTTCACTGGGTTCAGCCAATGGGGAGCAGCCAGGAGATCAGAGGGAGGAAGGAGAGACAGGTTAGGATATTTAGTCCTCCAACATCTTACATGCAGTGTTATTGCTTGTTGGCTGAGTCCCTTAATGAGAGGGCACAGCTTCAGCCAAGCAGCACTCTCCACATGGCTCTCTCTAATTCTGGGTTCCAATAACTGCTCTCTCTCCTTACCTTGCGTAGAGTGTTAATGGCCTTCGGCTCTTACTTAATTATTTCTGGTAGGTTCCTTTCATCTTGCTCAAACCTCTGTAAATAGTTATTTTATGAAAATCTCCTTAAAATAATCAATTTGAGCATATGTCTACGAGGAACTTACTGATACAGAATAGAGGAAAAAATAGTCTTGAAGCTCTGTAAGGGCATAGAACATTCACATTTTATCTCTGGGGTCCAGGCTTCCATACAGTATCTATTACACAGAAAGGAAGCAATACTTTTGTATTTGCATTAACTTCCTAAGGCTTCCATAACCAAGTACCACAAACTAGGTGGTTTAAAACAATAGAAATCTATGGTCTTACAGATCTGGAAGTTAGAATATTTCCATTCAAGTTGTCAGCAAGGCCATGCTCACTCTGAAACCTGAAGGGGAGAATCTTTTCTTGCTTCTTCTAGTTTCTGGTGTTTGACAGAAATCCTTGGCGTTCCTTGTATTACAAAAGGGAATATTGTTCAACTGTTAGCCATATTTTTGTTGTTAAAAGTCATACCTTTAGAGTGGATGTGGCTCAAGCAGCTGAGGACCTGCTTTTCACATAGGAGGTCCTGAGTTCAGTCCCCAGTGCTTCCTAAACAAACAAACAAAAAAGACAACAAATGAAAAAATTAACTCAGGGAAGCTGATGTGGTTTGGTGGTTGAGAGCTGGCTTCCCAAATACAAGGTCCAGGGTTCAATTCCCGGCCCCAGTACCAAAAAAAAAAAAAAGGTAAATAAAAATAAATAAAGTCAGATCTGTGACTGGGATTTAAGTGGATGTTCAAAATATGGAGAGTAAACCTCTTAAAGTAAATTCATTAAAGACCATGATATCATTATAATTATTATGTAAATAACATAAAGTGAACATTTTACAAATATACAGATCAAGATTCCAAATAACATATAAATACATTATCAGCATTATAGTTGAGTCACAGCATACTGATCATCTGATTATTAGCTAGATACAGTGCAAGGTTAATTTCTTTCTTATATAGGTATCATGGAACTTTTAACATAAATGCTTCTACAGCTTCGAGGATAGGGTCTGGCAGAAGAATTGAAATTGTTTTCCAAACCATGTTTTATCCTATTAATATTCTCAGGTAGTGATAGAGCTTATAAAAATTTGGGGTATACTTTGAAAAGAAAAATATTTTGAAACCTGCATATATTTGATTAGTATAGAAAGCTTTTATATCTTCCATGCTGACTACCAATATAACTAAGATTTTTAAGCCATCCTAATGTTCATACATTCTTAAGTTAAAATATTTTCTATTCAGAACACTAAATCACTTTCTTTTCTCCATTTCTGTTCATTTTGAAATACTGCTTAATCCAATCCACCAAGATCAATTCCCTTTTCTTTTTACTGACAAACACTCACAGGAAGTATATACTTTTTGAAATTCATAAATGAATACATTTTTACTCTAATTTTTCCAGAGATATTTATCATGTATTTGACATGAATTTTCATATACCTTGATGGGAAATTAGAAACATTTTATGGTCTACTTCTAACCCAAATATGTAGCAATAATATAGGCACACATTCTTTTGAAAAATGGAGGAGTGAGTAAACATTTCCTTCATTATATGAGACCAGTATTATTCTGATACCAAAGCCAGACAAAAACACAAAAAAAAAGGAAAAAAAGGAAAATGATAAATCAATATCCTTCATGAACATTGTATACAAAAATTCTTAACAAAATATTAACAAACTTACAAAATTGATTGATTTACAAAATGGCTTATAACTTATTTACTGAAGAATTTCCATTAATTATGAAGTACTCCCTGTCCAGGAGGTAGAGCTTAATTCACACCCACCTCCTTTGAAGATGCACTTTACTTATGATTTGCTTTAAAGGAAAGACAACAATATTAAATATAAAGTGGAGAAACCTGGCAAACATTCCCTGAACCAAGTGATGAGGTCAATATCATCAGTGATGTCCCATTTATAAGCACCTAGTCTTTGATATGATGTGGCAAGAATGGTACCTCACATCATATTAAAAAGTAGCTACTAATCCATTTTTATCTGGCTAATTCCTATGTTATATTAATAATTTGAAGCACCTCTTGATGTACTAACAAATAATTCACAAAATGCAATGTTCTAACATAAAATTTATGTTTACTTAAGAAAAGTATGATATAATTAAACAAAAACAACAACAAAAACCTCTTTATACCAACTGTGACTGCTCTCTCTAGAGAAAACCAGGCTCCATTAATTTCGTTATTCTGCCATTTACCATGAGTTCTTTGAGATATCTATAGAAGTGAAAGGAAAAATATTATCTTACACTAGCAATTAAATATTTAGTGAAAAACACCAGCATGGTTCAAAGTTCTTTGTCCTATTGTTACAGCCTATATTTGCAATAGGGAGAGCAAACTTTTTTTTCTATGTATGCACCTTTTATGTGACTGAGAGTAGATGTTTGTGTTAATAAAGCCCACTAAATTGTATGCATATATAAATAAATGGCCATATAAGATACGTTTGCTATTTACTTTTCTCCCAGAAATTTTTTGTTGTCTTAAAGGTTTCTGCTCTATATAATTGTGTTAGCACCATGCATAGGCTGATCTCTTACTAGTGTCTAAAATTACTCTGGTACTTGGTACCTTGAGTATACTCTGCTGGAATTCATTATTAAATCTTCCTTTTTTTTTCTGATCCTGACATCACACATCTTTTTTTTTTTTTTTAAACATCTGGATTCCTATTTTATCCTTAGAACAATTGCGGGAGGATAATTGTATCAATGATGCTAATTTTTCATGTATCATTGTATTCATCATATTTGGTAATGGTTTTCCCATTCGTTCTGTGATTGGCCAATTGATTTGCTCTGGCTGATGGGACTTGTATTAACCAAAGCATGCTGATGCAAAATACCAGAAATTGGTTGGTTTTTATAAAGGGAATTTTTTTGGGGGGTAGGAACTTACAGATACCAGTCCATAAAGCATAAGTTACTTCCCTCAGCAAAGTCTATTTTCATGTGTTGGAGCAAGACGGCTGCCAATGTCTGCCAGGTTTCAGGTTTCCTGAGTTCCTCTGGGCTCAGTTCCTCTGTTTTCTCCACAAAGTCAGTTGTAGACTATCAGGTGAATGGCTCTGTCTTTCTCCCTGGGGTTTCTGCTGTGTCTAAGGAGCCATCTCTATTCCTCTGTATTCTATTCCTGGCTCAGGTCCTCTCTTCCCAGCGCTTGCTTCTCATTCCTCTGTGTGCTGACTTCCAGGGGCTCCAGCTTAAGGCTTCAGCATCAAACTCCAACATCAAAACTCTAACATCAAAAGCCCTCAACTCTGTCCTTTGCCATGCGTTTTAACTGTGATTCCACCCCCCCCCCCCTGGCTGGGGGGGCACTCAAAACCCTAATGACGTGACCCAACCAAAGCACTAATCATAACTTAATCATGCCCAGGTACAGACCAGATTACAAACATAACCCATATCTATTTTTGGAATTCATATCAAACTGCTACAGAACTGAAACCAAATTTACATAAGCAGAGGCTTAAAATAGCACTTGTGAGTTTCTGCTTTTACTTTTGAACCTCTACAATCACAACGAGACTAAGGCCAGGCTTTCTTACTGGAGAAACACATGAAGGAAAATCAAACTTTCCTGGCTAGGGCCATTCCAGACCATCCTGTCTCCAGGCTATCTGCCAGCTGACTGCAGATGGCTGGAAAAGCCCAGGTGAAATCAGCTGAGATAAAAATTACCCCCTGACATATAAATAAGTGATGAATAATAAATAGTTGTTAATTTAAGCTACTAAGTTTTAAGAATGATTTATTTACAGAATGAACTACCTAGTACACCCAGTCCCCACTTGTGTCCCAGTACTAATAACAGCTCATATGATATTATTTTTAACTTCCAGAAATCCAAGTTTCTTCAAAGTTGTTTAAATTTCTATTCTATTTACAAAATTCATTTTGATCTTGTCCAACTTAACTAAATCACCTAATGCATCTTTTTAAGTATGGTCTTGATTTTGCCAAGACATATGAAATATAAGCTTTCTAAGAATTGACTTACTATTTTTGCTCAGAATACTATAATTTCGCAAATTAAGCATGAAGTTTAAGATTCTGAGGGGTAAAAAAAAAGATTCTGAGGGGTGGTGGAGGGAAGAATAGGTGGAACATAGGGCATTTTTAGAGTACTGGAATTGTTCTGCATGAGTTTGCAATGATGGATATAGGCCATTATACATTTAGTCAAAACCTGTAAAATTGTACTGTGCAAAATGTAAACCATTATGTAAACCATTGACCATGGTTAGTAGCAATCCTTTAATATTGTTCATCAATTGTAACAAATGTACCATAATTATATAAGACATTACTAATGGGAAAATGCAAGGGGGGAGGGGTGAAATATACGGCAATCCCCTATATTTTTTATGTGACTTCTCTGTCACCTAAAGCTTCTTTGAAAAGAAAAAGAAAAAGAAAAATGACACTGGGGAAACAAACACAAGATATTGCAATTATACATAAAAGACAACAAACTTATGGTGATGAAAGGCACAATGCAATAAATTTGTTTTTGGCTTTGTTTTTGGATACAGAAAATTTACATCTATGGCAGGGGAGGATCACTGGCATGGGGTGTGGGTGGTGGGGTCATGTGTAGGCAATGATGCACCCGGGGCATGCCTCTATGGAATAGGAGTGTGTTCATGTGGTCATGGGATATTATCTAAGTGAGTGGAAACCCACACAATAATCAGCAAGATATTAAATTTCCATCCTGAGGAATCCTCCTACATTCTTTAATAGAGTGGCAAGAATCTCTAGAGCATTTAGTCAGTGCCTTGTGAAAGAGGACAGACCAATACACCAGGTCCTTGATACTAATGCTTGTACTTATGAATCTTATTCTTGCGAAATTAAAAGTCTAGTAATATATATTGCCTCAGAGCTACTCCTGAAAACCTTTTGGTTACTGAAATGTGGTCACTCTCTAAGCCAAACTCAGCATCCAGATTTACTACTTTCCCCCCAGCATGGGACATGACACCTGGGAATGGGCCTTCCTGTCATTGGGGATGCCAACTAGTGATGCATCTGGAAAAAGACCTTTACAAGAAGGGGAAAATACTAAATACAAATGAGCTTTCATGGCTAAGAGATTTCAGAGTGAGTCAGGATGTCACTCCAGAGGTTATGCTTATGCACATCTCAGGAGGCTCTCACTGACTGCCACAGTAAACAGTGCCTCAAGAAGATTGCTCCAAGGGCTCCAGAGATATCTAGACACTATAGGCAAGGCAGACAATCCCAGCCTTACCTTGGAATATATGTTAGTAGACCTCACCAATGTAGCAAAGTTAGAATCATTTATAATTTTCCTACATATGGCTCTTCTGCCCCTTTTATTTGAACCTATAATTAGCACTATGCTCATTAAATACATGTCCCAGAGACTTAAATCTTCATTCTGTTCATTTGTTAGTTGAGCCCTGAATCTCAGCAGATTTGCAGCCAACACCTCCTTTCTAGTTCATTAGACTAACCCAGGACTAACAAAATGATGGTGGATAATGCCCATCCAAAAAAAACAGAGTTTCTACAATCTCAAGCAAGACAGTTCCATCCATGTTCTGCATTGGATCTAAGCCACTTCTCAGTCAGAAGCAGAGTATGCATCACTGTCCCAAAATACTCAAGATTGCAGATGAACAAATGTAAGTGGGGGAATAAAACAATGGAAAAATTAGACTTATTATTATGCTAGTAAAGGAAGAACTTGCAACATTGATGAAAAGGCAGTGGTCACCAGAGTTTCTAGGGGGGGGAGAGGGAAAAATAGGTGTAACATGGGGCATTTTGGAGACATTGGGATTGTTCTACGTGATATTGCAAAGACAGATGCAGGTCATTATACATTTTGTCAAAACCTATAAAATTTATGGTGCAAAGCATAAATTATAATGTAAACTCTAGGTCATAGTCAGTAGCAATGCTTTAATATTTGTTAATCAATTGTAACAAATGTACCACACTAATGAAAGATGTTATTAATAGAGGAAAAGTGAGAAGGAGAGGGGGTAGGGTATATGGGTATCCTCTATATTTTCAATGTAGCTTTTACATAATCTAAAATTTCTTTAAAAATAAGAAAAAAAGACATTTGGATAATTTGCTATTAAATAATCACTATGAACCATACTTGATTTATTTTTAACCACCACACTCTATGCTGATTGAATCTATCATGTTCTCTTTTGTTTGAATCCATGTTGAGTCAAAAACAAAACCACAACACCAATGTCTGCAACCAAAACCTACCTGCTTGAATGCTTTAATAAATAGAAATACATACTGTAAATAAAATGTAGGGATTTCACACTTAGTTAGCTTCTCTATAAAAGTAACTATAAAACCAGGTTAATCTCCTATGTAACTCCAGATAATGGGTAAGCTGAGTTACACTGGACAATTGTACTATAATTTTTGATGGTATAAATGATAACCAACATCACTAAATACATCAAGACACAGCTATCAGAGCATTTGATTCAAAAGATTTCTCAGGTTTCACTGAATTAGAAGACTTGGAGAGTAGCTGGATAAGCCTAAGTATGCAATATTATTGCAAAGGTATCACAACTTAGTTGAAAATAATAATATACAGTACATTTGTGTATGTGCAAGTATGGTGTATAAATATATTTTATATAATGTTTTGTTACCTTTATAACACAGAGATTCTTTGGAGCAGGGAAGGAGCAATATTTCTGTACAGAAAATATAGGAAATGGAAACTGCAGTAATTATACTCTATTGGAAGAATGAAATGATTCCAAAGAATCTAACAAGGTATTTTTGCAAAAAAAAATTTATTATAGGCAAAGGGTGACCAGCAGCAAGATCAGGAAAGGCTAAGACAATGCTAGAAAGTTCTGGAACATCTAGGTGCAGCTTCCAGGATACCCTCTCTTTCAAAAAGAATGTGCTTCATCTCCAGATCATGGATCACTTAGATAAGAGCATGAATATCAGTCTCAGGACTGCAAAAGTTGAAGTTACCGAGCAGTCATTTATATCCTAAAACCAAGGTTGTATGTCTACGTATAATAATCCAAACTAGGTCAAATCATTCATCTATACATTTTGGATAAACAATGTTGATAAGCTGGTACAAGACATTTACAGGGAAATTTTCAAAGTTTAAACAGAAGAGTGTAAATCAGTAACTAGCGCCTTCCATTTCTATATTGTCCAAGATTTTGCATCCCGGCTAACGTCATCCCTTCAGTAGACAAAGAACTCCCACACAGCAGGTGTAGAGTAACCCTGTCCTTTTGGAGTAGTTGACTTTTGTGCAGGGCACCTTCCCCCCTACTTTCCCAGTAGATATTGACTTCTCATAAGATCATATAGTACTGTATCTTTTCATTATGCCCTTTAAAACTAAGTTTAAATATGCACAGAAATAATTTAAAAACAGCTTTTAATGCTTCTTACAGAAGTTCTATTATATAGCCTCAGTTCTGCATTTTTTCACATTCCAAGGAAGTATTGGATTATAAATGGCTCCTGGCAGTGCAGCAATTGACACTGTTGATGCTTAAGTGGATCTGTGAATCAATGGCTTTCTCTGTGTAAGGTTAAGTTTGTTTGATGGTTTGAATGTGATACACACACACATACACACACAAAGGGAGGGTAGAGAGAAAAGGAAGAGAAAGAGAGAGAGGAAACAGTTGCAGGGACTGGAAAAATCTTAAAGGTGGACTGTATTATAAAAGCCCCTTGAGCCATGCTGAAGAATTTTGAATTTATTCTAAATAGGCAAATATTAAACATTCTAAAAGAGTAATTTAAGATGAATAGAAGGTGTTACAGAAAGATGATTTCAGATACAGTGTAATCAATGAATTAATCTGAGAAAAAGCACATTAGAGGAACCTACAAGAATATAGGTCTTTGTAATTAATTTTGAGCAGTTTCTCCTTGAAAAATAATCAAAATTGAAAGACGTCTATGAGCACGAGAAAGCCAATATTATTCAAACACATAAAATTGTTAATCTCCTTGGACAATACACCTCAATTAATTATAAAGGCCCTATTTAGATATCATTAAATCAAACTTGGTTCTGAAAATACAATATCTTGTATTTGACCCTTAAGAAAATGATCTAAATACCTTCTTAATGTGAATGTAATATGTTATATATATGAACAGTTGAGCAAGCAAGAATAGGTATCTTGGTGAGATCCAGAGAAGGAATTTCTGTAATGGCTTTTAGAGTCAAAGTGGCTTTATTTTTATTTGAAAGCTATTTACTTGATGTGTGATCTTGGGCAGTTTATTTTACCTCCTTAAGTCTCAGTCTCTGCACACATAAAAAGGGAATGATAACCTTATTTAAAAAGATAAAATGAGATACTCTATGTTAGTTATTACATATACCCATATAAATACATTTATTTATTAATTTTACACTATTTTCATAGTAATATCATAAAGTAATTTTCCTATTTGTTAATTTGTTATAGTTACACACGATTCTTTTAAAACATGCAAGATGTGGGGTGCTATAAAATTCTAACCAGTAATGACCATAATAGTTGTACACGAGCAATTACAATTTTAATACTAAGATAAATAGAGTTCCATAGGTTGGCATTGTGATTACTTTTGAAATAATGAGATAGAAATTGATTTTAGGCTAATATATCAATAAAGCTTTCCTACTAAAATCTCAGGCATGGTGTTCCTCTCCCTTTGTAACATTTATCACATTTTGCTACACGTTTGCAATACTGAGCACACATTATTGAACGCCTTCTGTCAACCCTACTCCAAGAGAACAAAGGCCAATTTTACCTTGTTCACTCTTCAGCCCCCAACACCAAGCAGGCAGCCTGGCATGTAGTAGAGAAACTTACAGAATATGGAAGGAAATTTGTAAGAAGAAAAGTTCTGATTAATCAAAGACTAATCACAATAAAACTGTTTACTCGAGTATTTCTATACAGTTAACATTATGTTCAGACTTCCTGGAAATGGGACAGTGTAAAAGTCACCCTTGAAAAAAGCTCAGTGATTATAGATCCATTTATAAAGACTTTAATCTTATATGGAAGCCATTAAATTCCTCAGAGATGTATTCATAAGAGTATGATGTTTATAAGGGCTGCCTTTATTCAAAAATTCAAAGTACCCTACCCACACCCTTTGGCCATAGTTTATCAGTTTGGGAGTGAACAAATGACACAAGATGGTCCCCAGACCTTCTCTGTGATTTTTAAAACTAGACCTAAGGGAAGAGATATAAGCCATTTCAGATGGTAGAGCTTCAATCTGTCAAACTCTAGCCCTGTCTCTCATGATGTGAAGGAACTTGCTGTTAAAGAATGATGTTGACATCCAGAGAGAAACATTCAGGAGACTTGAAGTTAGGGTGTCTAGTGATGTTCACTTGTTGAAAGGTCCAGGTGCAACAACCTCATCTTCATCGTAGACATGTACCAGCATACTTCTAATACTTTCTGTCTTGTACCTAAGCCATTATAAATTATGCTTGCCACTGGAAGTGAAGGTTCATAGAGCATATTTATTCTTTTTAAAAAATATGCTTTTAATTTATTGGCTCTCTATTTCATGCATTGCCCATTGCTCATCTTTACTTTCAGCTCCATCCACACAGAACTTTGCTTGAACATGTTTTTGTTTCAGGTCTTTGCACAAACTGGATTTTATTTGCCTGTAAATCTCTTTTCCCTATAGCTGCATAGTTCATTTCTTCATCTTCATCAGGCCTTTTCTCAAATGTCATCTTCTCAGCAAAGCCTTACCTTAGTATGATAGATGAAATTGCACACTGCTCACCAGACCAAAAGAAAACAAATAAAAAGAATTGTCTCTCCCTTTTCACTATATATTAATCTTTGTTTATTAACTTTCTGTTTCACTACAATATAAATTCTAGGAGGTCAGAGCTTTTGTGACTATTCTTTGCACAAAAAGCACCTAGAATAGATACAAAATAGGTACATAATAAATATTTCCTGAAAAAAAAATAAGCAAGGAAATTGATTAGAAAATAACATATATTATTCTAAGTATAGAAAATAAAAAGGTCAGAGTGGAGATGTAAAACTTTCCCATTGTCTATATTACTGTCAAATTCTCCCAAAGTAGTGGGTTTGTCTTTACATTACTCTCCCTATTTTGAAAGTGAATTGCAGAGACAAATAATATAAAATATTATATTATATATAAAAATAATATAAAGAAGACAAAGTTACCAAGAGTCAGAAATCATTTTACTTTACATCACCTAGAAAACTTAAAATCATCGACTGAGAGAAGTGCCTCTGGGGAGGGGCAAGATGGTGGAAGGGTAAGGAGCTCCAAAAGTCAGTTCGTACTTCAGGGCAGCTAGTAATCACCAAGAGTTATCTAAAGCACCAGTAGTGGGGGGGGGGGGGGAGGGGGAAGGGGTGTCCAGGAGACCAGAAAACCATCCTACAGCAAAATCAAAAGAATGGAAGGAGGAGACTGGAGGCTGCCCATCTGCATTGAAGATGTGTGGTGTCCATCCTCCACTGGCAGTGGAAGCCACTTCAGGAGCTACTCTGTGGCTGGAGTTGGAAGTTCCATTTCCCATAAACAGAGGAAGAAAAGGTGGTTGGCCACTGAATTCAGCTACTGATGGTGAATTCAACTGGCTAAAGTACAATCCTAAGAACAACTAAAGTTTCTGACCTGTCCAAGTTGGAAAGAGGTCAGTGGTCACCATTTTAACTCCATCCCCAGCATGAGGGTAAACAGGGCTGACTGAAAATCACAGTGATAGTAGCAACTGGCTTCTTTCTGCCCAGCTCTGACTAAAGCCCTAGCCTAGGCTCCAGCCCCATCTCTGACAGGGAGTAAGCTTAGGGAAACCTGCAACAGCCTCTCTAGGTAACTGCAGGACTGGCACAGACTGAATAGTCAGGCACATGGGGCTCCAATCCAGAACCCTAATAGAATAAGAAAGGAGCTGTTTCCTTGGCCTCTCTGGGCAACTGCAGGTCCTTTTTGTCCTCACAAACTGGTTTGTTGAATGTACTCAATTCCATCTCCACCCTTCCACTCCCATAGAATAGGAGGTGGCTGATGTTTCTTCAGCTTCTCTGGACAACTACAGGTGCTCTCAGTCTGCACAGACTGGATACTATGACACCTATAGCTCCATCCCCACTCCCCAGTAGGATAGGAGGGGAGCTGTGTTTCCTCAGTATCTCTGGGCGACTTCAGTTACTTTCAACTCACATAAACCAGTTTGTTGAGAGCCTTCAATTCCATGTCTACCCTCACCCTCCCTCCCTAGGATAGGAGGGGGCTTGTGTTTCCTCAGCCTATCTTGGCAACTGCAGGCAGTTTTGGCCTGCATGAACTCAACTCTTGTGCACCTGTGGCTCCAGGATCACCACCGATAGGACAAGAGGGAGGTGGTGTTTCCCCAGTCTCTCTGGGTTTTGCCCCCTAGTAGAATAGGAGGGTCTGGGATTTCCTCAGGCTCTCCAGGGAATGGCAGGTACTTTCTGGACTACAGGGATGAACTGTTGGGCACCTGTAGATCCACTCCCCCATAGAATAAGAGGGGGTTGGTGTTTCCTTAGCCTCTCCAGGCAATAGCAGGCACTTTTGGTCTACACAGACTGAACTGTTGGGCATCTGTGGTTCCATTCCCACCCCCTAAAAGGCAGAAGGGACAGTACTCCCTCATCCTCTCAGGATAACTGCAGGCAAATTCAGTCCACAAGGATTATATTGTTGATCCCCTCAGAGGGCCCATTGCTGCCCCAGATAGGGAAGGAAGGAGTATGAAGCTTCACAGTCTCTCTGACCAACTACAGACAATCTTGTCCTGCATGACTTGGAATGTTACACATGGTTGCAGCTCTGTCCCTACCTCTGGCTGAGAAGAAGTTGGGAGAAGTTTCATCAGTCCTTGGAGCAATGCAGGCAGTATCAGCCTCCACAGCTTGCAGTACCAAATACATCCTCAGCATCTACTACAACACCAACAAGAGAGAAAAGGTAAGACAGCCCTGAACTAAAGAGTGAAACTGTGCCCAAAATAAATACATGTAAGCCAGATGCCAAGTCACCAACAAAATATTACAGCCCATACCAAGAAATGAGAAGAGGTGGCCTAGGTAAAGGAACAAGATAAACATGCTGATGACATAAAGGAGTTGAGATGACTAATCATAGATGTTCAAACAATTCTCCTTAAGTATTAGATTCAGCTGAGACATCTGAATAATTATGTTAAGATTAGGACTCTGATCCAGTCACGTCATTAGAGTATGACTCAGCATTGAGTCCTAGGCCCCTTGGCAATAAACAGATGCTCACACAGAAGTAAGCACACAGAGAAGAAAAACATAGAGGAAGAGAGACAGTTCACTAGACATGGAAGAGACCCTGGGAAAAAAAGATGAGTCTGATTGCCTGTAGCTGGTCTTGTGAAGAGAACTGAATAGCTGAGCCCAGAAAGAAATAAGCTGTGGGGATGGAGACAAGCCTTATACCAGCCTACAGTGGCAGTTGGAAGAAGCTGGGACCATGCAGCATTATGAAGAAGATGGAAGGCTGAACCTTTGCAGACAATGGCTGTCATCTTGCTCCAACATTTGGACAATGACTTTGGGTGAGAAAGTACCTCTTATGGTACCTTGAGTTGGACTCTTTAAGGCCTTGTGAAGGTAAGCTTCTACCCCAAATAAATATCCTTTATGAAAGTCAACAGTGTTCTGGTACTTTGCATCAGCACCACTTTGGCTGACTAATATGGATGACTAAAGAGATTAAGGATATTAAGAAGACATTGTATGAGCACAAGGAAGAATTTGAAAGTATCCATAGAAAAATAGCAGACCATACAGGAATGAAAGTTACAATACACTAAATTTAAAATACACTGGAGTTCATATAACAATAGATTTGAGGAGGCAGAAGAAAGGATTGGTGAGCTTGAAGGCATGTCCTCCTAAAGCAAGCATACAAAAGAACAGATAAAGAAAAGAATGGAAAAAATTGAATAAGTTCTCAGGGTACTAAACAACAGGATGAGATGGGGAAACATACATGTCATGGGTGTCCCAGAGAGAGAAGAGAAGGGAAATGGGGCAGAAAGAATATTTGAAAAAATAATGGTAGAAAATTTCCCAACCCTATTGAAGGACATAGATATCTGTGTCCAAGAACCACAACATATTCCCATCAAAATAAATCTGAATAGACCAACTCTAAGACACATACTAATCAGAATGTAATCTTCCAAAGACAAGGAGAGAATTCTGAGAACAGCAAGAGAAAAGTGATATATAACATATAAAGGGTGCCCAATAAGATAAAGTGCCAATTTCTCATCAGAAACTATGAAAACAAGAAGGCAGTGGTATAATATATTTAAGATACTGTAAGAATCTTACCAGCTAAGAATCTTATTTCTGGCAAGACTGCCTTTCAAAATTGAGGGTGAGTTTAAAAAAAATAGCAGAATTAACAACTCCAAAATTTGTTTCCTGGATTAACAAAATCAGCAAACCTGTAGCTAGACTGACAAATAAAAGAAAGAGAAGATGCAAATATATAAAATAAAAAATGAAAATAGGATATTACTACTGACCCCATAAGAGTTAATAAAAAAAATTATAAAAGGATACTATGAACAACTGTATGCCAACAAACTAGACAATGTAGATGAAATGGAAAAATCCCTAGGAATGTACAAATAATCTACACAGACCCTGGAAGAACTAGAAAACCTCAACAAAGCAATCACAAGAGATTGTAACCATAATCAAACAACTCCCCAAAATGAAAAGCCCAGGACCAGATGGTTTCACAGTTGAGCTCTACAAAGCATTCAAAGAAGATTTAATACCAATCTTACCCAAGGTCTTCCAAAAAATTGAACTAGAAGGATTGCTACCAAACTCTTTCTATGAAGCCAATATCATTTCTAACTCCAAAACCAGGAAAAGATATTATGAAAAAAGAAAATTACGGATGCATTTCCCTAATGAATACAGATGCAAAAATTCTCAAACAATACTTTCTAATAGAATCCAACAACACAATAAAAATATTATACCTCATAATCAAGTGTGTTTTATACCAGGCATTCAAAGGCAGTTCAACACAAGAAAATCACTCAGTATAATATACCACATTAGTAAATCAAAGAAGAAAAATCATATGATCCTATTGATTGACACAGAAAAGGCATTTGACAAATACAGCAACATTTCTTGATAAAAATTCTACAAAATATAAGAATTGAAGAAAAGCTTCTCATCATAATAAAGGTTATATATGAAAAACCCACAGCCAACATTGTACTCAATAGTGAAAGACAGAAAGGTTTCACATTGAGATCAGGGATAATACAAGGCTTTCCACTGTCACCACTATGGTTCAATATAGTGTTAGCAGTTCTAGCTAGAACAATCAGGCAAGAAAAAGAATTAAAAGGCATCCAAATCAGAAAGGAAGAAGCAAAATTTTCACTATTCACAAGTAATATGATCTTATATCTAGAAAGTCCTGCAAAATCTACAACAAAGCTGCTAGAACTAATAAATAATTTCAGTAGAGTGTCAGGACACAAGATCAATATGCAAAAATAAGTGAAGTTTATATGCACTAGTAATGCACAATCTGAGGAGGAAGTCAGGGGGAAAATTCCATTTACAATAGCGTCTAAAAAAATAAAATATTTAGGAATAAACTTAACCAAGGATGTAAAGCACTTGTATTCAGAAAGCTCCAATGCATTGCTAAAATAAATTTTTTTAAAAGACCAAAATAATTGGAAAAACATTCCATGCTCGTGGATTGGAAGACTAAATAGTATTAAGATGTCAATTCTACCCAAATTGATACACAGATTCAATACAACCCTGATAAAAATTTCATCAGAAAATTTTAAATAAATGCATAAAACAATTTTCAAATTTATTTGGAAAGGTAAGTGATTGCAAACAGCCAGAACTATCTTAAAAAGGAAAAGTAAAGTTTGAGAACTCTCACTTCTGGGCTTTAAATCATATTACCCAGCTACCTACCATCCTAGTAACTGTGTGGTACTGGCATAAAGATAGACATATAGACCAATGGAACCAAACTGATGGTTCAGAAACAGACTTTCATATCTATGGACAAATGATTTTTGACAAGCCTGTCAAACACACCCAGCTGTGTAAGAACAGTCTATTCAACAATTGCTTTTGGGAGAACTGGATATCCATAGCCAAAATAAAGAAAGAGCACTCTTATCTCACATCTTGTACAAAAATTAACTCAAAATGGATCAAAGATCTAAATATAAAAGGTAGAACCATAAAGCTCCTAGAAGAAAATGTAGGAAGACATCTTCAAGACCTGGTGGTAGGTAGTTCTTTCTTAAACCTTACACAGAAAGTATGAACAATGAAAGAAAACATGGGTAAATGGGACCTCTTCAAAGTTAAACATTTTTGTGATTCAAAGGACTTTGTCAAGAAGGCAAAAAGATAGTCCACTCAACAGGAGAAAATATTTGGAAGCTGCATATCCAATAAGGGTTTGAATTCCATTTTATATAAAGAGATCATAGAACTCAACAGTGAGAGCATGCAATCCAATTTTAAAATGGGCAAAAGACTTCAAAAGACATTTCTCCAAAGAGGAAATACAAATTGCCAAAAAGAACATGAAAAGAATGTTCAATATCACTAGCTATTAGGGAACTGTATATCAAAATGACAATGAGATATCATCTCACATGACATAGAATGGCCATTATTAAATAAAAAAGACAACAACAAGTGCTGGAGAGGATGTGGAGAAATAGGAACACTTTTTCACTGTTAGTGGGATTATAAAATGGTGCAGTCTCTGTGCACCATTCATGAATCTTGAAGACATTATGCTAAGTGAAATGAATCCAGACAAAAAAGAACAAATATTGTATTGTCTCCCTAATATGAATTAAATACAAAGAATAAACACATAAAGTTAAAACCTACAGCATAGGTTATTAGGAGATAAGAGGAAGCTGTGAAGGAATACTGATGCTTAATGTATGTAGAAGTTTTAATTAACTTGAAATAGATAGAGTTGATGGTAACACATTATAGTGAGTAGCAGCTGAACTGTAAATGGGATTGTGCCTGAAAAGGGTAGTCTAGGGTTGTAAATGTCAACTGAAAGAAATCTAGAGTATAACCTAGGGAGTGTGTGAGCCCAGACGTGGATGAGAATTGTAGTTAATAGTACAAATGAAAGATCATCCTTCTGTGAACTAGACTGGTTGCATGTTGCTATTGCAGGATAATGGGAATATTGGGAAGCATGGGAAAAATAAAATTAATGTAACCTATGGACTATAGTTAGCAGCAATAATGTAGTATTCTTGCATCAAAGCCAAAGATGTACTGTGTTAATAATAGGAATGCATGGAAAAAATATGCCAAATGTATGCTATAGACACAGTTAGTGGTAATAGCCTGATGATATTATCTTATAATCTGAAGCAAATGATCCACAAAAGTGTAGTGTGTTGATGAAAGATTCTTGTATGGGAATTCTACACATATGAATGATTTTTTTGTAAGTTCAGAACATCTGTAATAAAAGTATATTTTTAAAAAAGAATAAATAAGAAATAAACACAGAATCAGTTAGAAAAAAATCTATGCTACATAATAGAACATTTTCATAGATGGTTGATGACAAAATTACCTTTGAAAAAATATACTATACACGTAATAATAAATTAATAAATATAATGGAAAAAATGTTAAATTTGAAATAGTTTAAAAAAGCATAAATACCTAGCGATAAAATTGAATAAGTACCATGAAGTAGTTGGTGAGATGCAGAATTTTTAGAGCTTCACTGAGGGAAAAGAAAAAGAACTTGAATAAATGGTAAACTATAACCACTATTCCAACATGCAGGATAAAATTGCAAACCAGTAATTTTCCTTACATTGAACAATAAACTTAAAAAAGACTCTGTCTCTACTGATAAGACAGTGAATTATCACATATTTTATTGATGGTTCCCTTCCTCAAACCCAAATGAAGGGCAATAATGAAAACTATGGTGAGATTGAAAGAGCCAATAAAATTACTTTAAAACTCTGACAAACTGTAAATAGACAGAGAGAGTGGCTTCCCAGTGAGGCAGGGAAATAGCAGGTCAGAACAGAAGAATGGACACTCACACAGGCAAAAGGTTTTTTTTGTTTTAACTCTAGGTAAAGAAGTCTGGAAGAATTATGGCAGGGAGACAGTAGTGATCCTCGTTAGTGTTTGTCCTCTTTGACTACTATTAAATAAAAAATGTGTGCTTCTTTTCCAAATGTGAATAAAAGTTAACATTTTCCAAAATATGGATTATTTAATCGTTATTTTGTACAAGCCCAGAACATTCATGCACAGTATTGATACGTTCAGGTCACTCCTTATATGTTGTTCTCTTTAGGTATCCTTTCTTTCTCCAACTTCTGCATATTTTATTAAAGAACAGAGATTTCCCAGTACAGGCATCTAAGTTTGCTTAGGGGAAGATGCTTTTTCTTTTTAATAGAACTATTTGAAAATCAGATTTTTATTTTAAAGTTTTTCTTATCTCTTTTAAAATTTCCTTAAGTAATCTAAATGATTTAAAATGAAAATCGCTTACACTATAAAAATGTTCATAATAATAAAAAAAAAATTTTCAGTTCTATTCATGAAACAGACAGTAAACCAGACAAGAATGGTCCCTGTTATCTGGAAACAATTGCAAAGTGCCTTAATGAAGGTAAAAAGCCCTCTGATGTCTGACTCTAAACTATAGATATTTTCGTAAAAAAATACTGCCTTCTCTAAGAAATGTACGATTGCACCTACAGGACAGCACCTTAAGAATATCAATAATTAACTTGTAAGAAAATAGCATCACCTAATGACAACCGAATGAACAGAATGACACATGACAACCTAGTCCCAAGACACCCATATTGTCTTAATCTGAGGCTCTTTTGGTTACTCTCCAGGTTCTTCCAGAATCTACATTATTTAAGAACTGCTGGGTGCTTATCTTTCAAGCTCTGCAAAAGTCTTTGTTAGCACAGTGAAACAGTCCATTGTTACTGTCAGGTTTGCATTATTAAACCCAAAATTCACAATTACGGTTGTCTGAAACTCCAAGAATGATGGCAAAAGAGAAGCTACAACAACTTTATATATTATGCCAGTATTTTATGTAGCCAGCTGTAAAAATACAAGACAAAGTATTTTTTAGAATCTGTCTGTTGTCTTACAATACAGTTAGTTGTAGCCTATTTCCTAATATTAAGTAATTATGAGTTTTCATTAGTATCAACTCATTTATTTCCTCAATATTCAATCAGTCTTGCTCTAAACTCAGTTACCTCAAAATACAGATTAATTACAGATTAAACATTAAACACCTTATGCTAATTAAAAAGCTGTGGCTTGTGAAATAGCTGCATTAAGAAAATGCTTTCACTCACATGTATACTTGCTCTTGAGTATGTCTTTTGCACAGCTTGTTTCATGACTGTTGTGAGACAAATTAAACAAAACATTACTCAATTCCAAGTCATCACTCTAGTCAGCCCTCAAACTAGGGTAGTGATTGTGCCTGGGCCAAGTTCATAGAGGGTTTTTATTTTTTTCATTTTTTATTTTCCATCTTTACTGTACTTTGTGTTAAGTTTAAAACTTAGAGAAAATTTATTTTTAGAACATGATGTTAAACAATAATTATCCTAATGCTTTTAAAACTAAATTGCAGTGAAGAAATAGAATAGGGTGCCTGAGATATTTTTATTACCATGAAAAAAAATAATTTTTATAAAAAGCTTATAGTGTGCCACTTATTGTTCTAAGCATGTCATCTGTATTAACACACATAATCATCATGATCCCTCTTTAACTTAGATATAATACCATAATATTCTTTTATCAGGTAACAAAATTAAGGCACAGAGAGGTTAAGCAAAGTGCGAGGAGTGGAATTTGAGGCCAATCAGTATGGTCCCAGAGTTTTTGTTTTGTTCTTTTTCTTACTTATCATGCTGTATATCTAGCCAAAGGGTAGAGTTCCAGGGAACACTGATGATTAATATTGTAGCACACTCACAGAATTGTTCAGAAATTGAATAATCTGTCAAGAAGGGATATCCCTACTTCCCAGTTTTTCCATCCTTGAACACAATAATCACCTTGATCCCTTAAGCTCAGTTTCTATCCTTGAGTCACCTGCAAAAGACTGAGGCCACACTTCTCTTCCTGGTAGGGAAGTTCTGTCTGTGATTCCCAGTTAAGTACTGATGGTTTTGCTGACTGATTTTCTAACACTGAGGCTCTACCTGCTCATCCCAAGTAGCACTGGTCCTTGGTTTTACTCCTTGAGTGGCACACTGCTTTGTGTCATGACTCATGGCTCCTGTATGAGATACTCCACAGGATTGGTAACCCATATGATGCGCTAATTTCAGTACTAAATGCGAAGCACCATAATCCCAGCGTAGATTTCATAGCATGGAATCCCCCAGAAACATCCACTGCTGCCTCTATAACACAGACCACGTAATGCTGCACACCAACCTACAACTGCATAGTCGGAATTTTAAAGCAGTCATTATTTCAAATATTTTGTATGTAATCAAATAATGTATTAGTCCATTTGATTGATTTGAAAATATATTTGTAATAAATAGTACATCAGGGTTAAGAAGAAGTTTGCTTAAGCACATATTTTGAAGGCTGCTTTCTATAAGTCATGTTATTTTGCATATAAAAAATGACAAAGGGAACTTTCAGTTTTCTTTTCCCTTCAAATAGCTATCTCTATTGATTCTTTTGTTCTAACCCTCTCTTCTTATGTAATTCCCCCTAATTAAAAAAATCTTGTTCTTTCTACAAAGTATTCTTTTAATATTCATTTTAATCATAGAGAAAGCAGCTCACACTCAATAAAAATGCTTTGTGAAGCACATCAGAATATTTTATCATAATTATAATAGGTGAAGAAAAAGAGAACCGTGAGATTCACTTAGATTGATTTATTTCATTTGTTGATAATAACATCAATTATCAGTTCCAGGTTGCTTTATTAGAATAAGATTTATTAGAAAGCATTGAGTAACTCAGCATGTGCACTGCATGTGAAAATTAAAATGCTATTAGGAACATGTAAGAGCTTAATATTCTGAACATGCACATCAATCACTGAAAGAAGATTAGAATTCACTGTACATTCTGCAGATCTGAATATTTAAATTGCTAATTGAACTTTAATTGGATTTATTCTAATTTAATTGTTAACACATATCAAAAATGTTTACTTAAATGTGAGTATTCTAGAGATCTGATGGTCAAGTAATAGCTTCTACTTAAGTCTATTAATTAGAATAAGTCCCTGGTTTCCAGGACTAAAATTCTATTCAGAATATAATATTTTAGGATAATTATGGAAAATATTTTCCTACTTTGGTGGTTGAAATAATTTTGTTCATTAAATTAGTGTTTGTTTGGTGAAAAAAAAACAAGGAAAGTTTAAATTACATGATTCTAAATATTCTGAATATTTTATACAACAGTCAAAAAACAGGAATTGAAAAGGAGAACTCAGTTCATTCCTACTACCCCTTTTCTGCCTAGTAAATATAATATTAGTTTTCATTGAAGTGGACATCTGACTTTGTACAGCTTAAGTGGACATCTGACTTTGTACAGCTTTTCTCTTTTTCTCCTTTTGAGCCAAGGATTTTGTATGTCCAATTTGATTATCAAAAGCCCAGAAGCCAATCAGCAAATGTTATTGGGTATCCAGCCTAAACAAGTTATTTTATTTAAAACAATACATTGAAAGTAATTTATATATTTAAAGCATATCCTTTAAACCATCTTCCTTAGTTTCCAAAATCTATTCTAATCTTAGATATCACTGGGAAATTGACCTCAAAATTTCAAAGTATACAATATTCCAGCAATAAAATTTTTTTCTCTTTAAACATATTTTTGCAACCCAAACATTAGGAAAATTATGATCCAAAATTGCATAGAGATGATATCTAATTATGAAACAATAAGTATATTATGAATGAAAAAATGAACTTATAATTCAACAGCAAAACTGAGTATATTTACCTATTTATAGTTGAGAAAACTGATGCTAAAAAATATAAATAATGTATCCAAGGTATGAAACTAATGCAATCAAGTACTCCATCAATCCCTGGCAATATGCTCCAGAGTAAATTGTGTTTTATTGTGTGGAACAAATAAGCAAGAATGTTTCCATATGAATTATGAACTATTCCACATAAGTAACAGAAACTACCAATAAACCCTATCATAAACTGACACTCTCAGTAATGGTAGATAGTATTGCTGTTTCAGCATTTTGGGATTTTTTTCTTCCCTTTTAGTAACTTCCATTCTCTTAATGCATTATTCATGTCTGTATACCAATGACAGTTTTTATGATCGGTGCCGTTTGAGAAGGAAGAAACTCAGAACAGTAGTGGAAAAGTTCAGGATGCACTTGGTATTTCACTCTTGATTTTGTTCTGAGATGACGGTTATCTCAGTCATCTCCCAACCTGAAGTATACCCATCAAATCCTATCAAATCTGTATTATTCTCACCCTGACAAAAAGAACTGTATCTCCAAAGTCTTCTCCTGTTATCTGTTCACTGAAAAGACATTCGGCTGCTTATTCAGATAGTTTTTTTGGCAGGTTTCACTATTTACTTAAGTAATTTTGGGTGTTCAGACTGTCAAATAAAAAATGTCCTACAAGGAAGAGAGTTTGAAACTTCACTTAGTCTAAGTTTCAGAATTATAGTAGCAATTTATTTGCTTTACTGTGAAATAAAAAGAAAAATTAAAATTACAAAAGTGCACCCCATCACAGATCATACACAAAAATGCATACTTAATTGACTATCGAAAAAATGTGTATCAGGTAAAAATTCACAATCAAAATATGCATATAAAACCATAACCTCTCTAATTTTTTTTGTCTTAACCTCTTCTTGAAATTCCCATTCTGCCACCTCAGTCTAGTAACTTGCAATGAGTTCAGTCAGATTGTAATAATTCCTTAGTCATTTCAGTCATTGGAAGGTTTCCCTGCCACTGTGTTCTTGAGAAAGCACCTGGTTCATAGCCATCTTGTGCTGGCACCTGCCAAGATCCACAGTGCACTTCTCTGGCTGTTGTTCATCAGAATGTATGCATTTTGGAAGCTACAGAAGTCAGTATCTCCATATACTGTCATCTACCAAGGTAGTCAGGTCCTTATGTGGTGTCCAACCTCCCTTTTCCATTTGTTACTGGGTTCTCCTGTCACAACCATGGGACACTTTCCCAGTGAGATGCCCCTCAGGCTCATATACTCATACATGTCCCTTGACAATGGAATTTCTGGTGTAGAGGATTTTACCCTCCTCCTTTTACCTCATTCATCGATACTCACAAACACTTTTCTCTCAACATTAATATTTCAGTTGTGTGATTCCTTTGAACCTGAAAAACTGTTGTTTTGCTCTGAATTTCTGCTACATTGTTTCTAATCCTCCCTGAATCATAATAAATAGGGACTAGAGAGTGGGGAAACAAGGAAATGTTCCTTTAATATTTTGATATTTCAACGCATTACAGTTTAAGCACAATACAGTTGTTAGAAGTAAAACTCTATAATTTAACACTCAGCAATAAACAACAGCTCTAACTTTGTAACTGATGAAGAATATTCGTTTCACAGGACTTAAGTTACAAGAGGTTCAGAAATTCACCAGTAATTAAATTAGCAATAAAGAGCTGTAGTTACTGAATATAAATTTGCCAATAATCTAACCTACTCCACTTCATTCAGATTAAAAAACAATATGCAGAGGGAATAAGTAATTTGCCCAATATAAAAGAGGCAGTTTGTGGAAGAGAGATGAAAACTGAATCTAGACCTTTTTTGCAACATGTTAACCTTCCTGGTTATATAGCATGCTAGCACATAAAATAAAGAGAAGGGTATGAAATACAGCATTCATATGCAATGGAATGAAAAAAGAAAGATGAAGTTGTGAAGGTTAAACACTGGAAAACAACATATTGAAGAGTTAGATATTCAAAAGATTGTAAAAGGATGTTTCATATATTATATTATCTCCTCAGTATTCTTCAGTCATTATCTCCCTGCTTCCTAACTTGAAGTTTACTGTCCTCATCACATGAACATCATTTTAAAGAATCCTATCCTCATCATATGAGCATCATTTCAATCAACCCATATCTTATAAATCATATCTGCTTAGCCTCTTTCTTTCTGGCATAATGTTTGTAAATGGGCATGCTGCTACCTGATACATGGCATTGTACATTGAATAACGGTTTGGGCATTCAAATTGGGGTTTTGATTTTTGAAATTCGAAGGAGGGAATAATGCATCCTGAAGAAATTCAAGCTAAGTATAAAATGGACCTTATAAATTTATTACAAAAGCCAGTCATTAGGTAATGACAGCCATTAGGTTAGAGTTGGAGTTATTGAAAAAGTAGCCTATACCAATTATCATTAACTAGAGGCAATTCCAATTTGATCAAACATAAGTATTTATAGGGACTCCTAAACCAATGATATTGAACCACTGATATATTGTGAGTACAAATATTAAATATGAGAAAATTTTATTTTTCAATGTTTTCCCAGGGCAAATGCATTTCTTTAATCTCAATTTTGTTATAATTATATTCTGAAAATGTGATTGTCCCCAACCAAAACACAAAATCAAATTATTTCAGTCTAAACAAATAACATTGAGTAGCACAATGCAACAATGAATTTGTTTGGTTTTGTTTAATTTTTATTCTTAACAGAGGCATGAGGTGCCTGATTTCAAATAGAAGGATAAATATAAAATATTTAATGATTAACTGCTCCAATAAAGTTGATCAAATTTGCATTCCTACAAGTAAAATTCAGTGTAGAGTTGAATCACCACTGGCATACTCACAATGTTTTACTCTTAAAAAAGTATTTGAATTAGGGGTTTGTGCTGATATTTTGGATAAATTCTTGATTTTCAATTTCATAAGAGAATTATCATGAATCTAAATGAAATCACACATAATAAAATTCTGTCAGGCACTATAGCTTCATTTTTAACATCTACAAAGCCTGAAGCAGAGATTTAAAGTTTCCCATTAACGTAAAATTGTGAAAAATGAATTGGAAGAGCAACAATTAATACCTGATTTAGGGCTTATACATTTTCATGAAAAAAAACCTACAACAATTTATAATATTTATTGAACACTTTGAAAAGGGAAAGAAGAATTATTTTAGTGATATTATCAATGCCATCTTTCAATTTAGAGATTATATATTAGAGTCTACTATCTAATATACAGTTATTCAATTTCTTTCAATATACATATCTACATATGCATGTATGTATGTATCTTTTGAAACCCAGGTAAATGGTCAGATATTGGTAAAAGTCATGAATCTTAAATATAGATTATTACAATGCCCTGAGATAAGTGGTTGTGATGAAGGAAAGCACAGGATGCTATGGAAGACTGAAAAAGGACACCAAGCCTAGACTAAAAGTATCAAGAAAAAATTGCTTGGAGAAATAAAGCCCTGGAAACAAATAGGAATTTGTTAGAGAGATAGAAGAGAAACATTCCACTTAGAGTAGTAGCATCGGGGAAATCTCAAAGATGAGAAATAAAGGTTGGAAACTGTAGGTGAAAATGTCCTAGGGCTTTTATAGATTTAAGGATTACACTTTGACTAGAATGTATTTTTGAACAATTCAAATGAAAAACTCTCCTGATGGCTAACACTATAAATTAGTTTTGCCTGTTTCTGAAAATTATGTAAGTGGAATCACATAATATCTACATATTTATATCTAGATTCTTTTGCTCAATAGTATGCTTTGAGATTCATCTATGTTGTTGCTTATAACTCGTTTTGACTTTCATTGCTGTATAGTAGTATATTATACAAACATAGTAGTTTATCCATTCTACTATTCATGGGTAGTTGGATTATTTCCAGATTTGGGTTATCATAAATAATTATGTTATAAACATTCTTGTACATTTATTAAGAGAACATACTAGAGTATTTCTTAAGGGGAAAAATAATCACCACCTAATATAATGCTGAGTATTATATAAGACAAATAATTAAAGTAACTATTATTAAATTTTGATATTCTATTTTGAGTAAACCATTCCTAACCTGTGTACCCTCTCAACTCCCAGGAATCTTTTTCTCAATTAGTAATATTTGAGAATTGAGGAATTACACATATTTTATTTCATAACACCCATTAATTTGTAAAGTCCAATCCAGTTCAATATAAACTAGAAATAAGTTTAAATAGAAAGCTTTTTATAAAAAATACAGATAAAAATGACAAAATCATAAACGTCTTTGGCCACTAGAGGAAGGAGTTGGGCTTTATACTCAAGGATTTATGGTACATTTTTTTGACAGTGCAATAATCAGATATGTTTTTTTAAACTATCACTCTGGTGATGTGAAAAATGAACTGAGAGAATTTTCATGAAGGACATTAAGAGATTAGTTCAGTCATTCCAGATGGACCTGAATGAAGACTGTGGCAGGGGAAGGAAAAACGTGAATAGTTATCTGTGTTTCAGAACAATTTGGGGAATCTCTGAATCATTTGAACATTTGATGATGCTGTAAACTGTCATCCAGGAATATACTCATAGACCTGCACTCAAATTTCACATACACTGTTAGGGAATTTTAGATCCCATGAAACCCATAAGAGAACCTGCGTTCAGAACCACTGGATTGCATCAGCATTAATTAAAATGAACAGAACCTGGCAATTTATGGTTATCCTAGTGCAAAGGAAAATGTCAATGTGCTGTTTCACGTTTAGTCACAGTAGTTATTCACACCTCCCTTTCTCTCCTCGGGCTTTGGAACTAATAGAGAAATAAGACAGAAGAAGTACAAGTGAGATTCAAATATCAAGTCCTTGCAAATAAAACTGTAATTAAATTGATGATTTGATAAAAGATACACTTGAACTCCTTAATGTTTTCACTGAATTGAACTTAACCACTTGGTGCCAGGAAAGCTCAAACATTTTAAGCATGGAAGACATTATATTGCACCAAGGAGGGGAAAAATCTGTGTGTTTTGATGACAGCCTTGTCTGGAAAAAATAATTCAACCAAACATGCATTGTTCTTTTCTTCCAAACTCAGAAATCAAGATTTTCTTTGAGTACAGATTGGCTATTCTCTCCAGGACAGAAAGAATGGAAGCTCTTAACTTATGTGCCAATGTAGAAAAGCTGTATCGAAAGGAGCAATTACCCGTCAGAAGCCCGCGTCAGTCCTCCTAATAAATGCAACTGAGAAAGGACAGCTAGGGGATGGATTTTTTTCTGGGAAGAAAATTGGGCGTGGGGGGACATAATCACATAAGTTTGGCTTTGAGTATCTTCAGTTTAACCTGGTGATGCTAGATTTAGCACTTAAATTCTCTGAATTTCAGAGAAACAAAAAAAATCTTTAGTGTAAGTATGCTCCTATGAAATAATTGGGACATAATCATACTAAACATATTTATTCATACTTTTAACCTGAAATTCAAATTTAACTGGGTATCTCATATTTTATATGACAATCCTAGTTTAAGGGGAAATGGCAATAGGTTAAACTGCATGTTTCCTAAGGGTCAAATAATATAATGGGTTAATGACGTCAGGATTCAGGATTAATTCAATTTACAGCCTTCTGCAGTTGGACCATCCTTGAGGTACCATTGGTGCCCGTGAGTACCTGACCTCCCAAGGAGCCCTGAATTAAAGAAACAAAATCTCAGCAAGCAAGACCTCTAGAGGATCTTCTGTATTTAGAAAAATAAACACTAGAACCCCCAGTAAACATCTAGCCTGAAGTTTAACAGTACTTTTTCAATGACGTTTTGGAAAGAATTCCTATTTTACAAGCGATGCTAGAACAGATAATCTCTAATATCCCTTATTAAACTCAGATTTTATGAATCAAAACCTAGGGACGTAAAAGCTCTTTTTGGGTCCTCTTTGTGCGAGCTTGGTCACTGTGCATGACCTTTTTCTCAAATGCCTTTTCCCCAGGACATCCATGGTATTTATTCTGTTTTATTTTCTTTTTAATTTTATGACCCATAACTCAATTTTTCTCATTGTATCTTCTTCCAGCTATTTTCTGAATTTTGATGTTTTCTATGGTTCACCTTCAGAACTTTAACTTCTCTCATTATTTTACACTCTCCTTTGGAAATGCATGTGTGATATATCTAAATTTTAAAAGTTTATTTTATAAAACTATTAATTATAATTTAACAAGCATGTAATACTTTGTAAAAGATATTTAATAAAAAGTATTTTTAGTTCTAGTTCTCCTAGAACTATACGACTGTCCTTCTTGGACACCAGTCCTTCTTGGAGAGCCCAACTGCTGTATTCCTTGTATTATAAACTTCCTTCTTTCTGCCTTCCAACAACCTGCCTTGTTAATTTTACTCTTTGCCTTCCCATTCTCTTTCCTCTACCCTCTAAATATCAAGTTAAAATGGTGAGTCATGTTCCACAAAAATTAAAGGCCTGTGTTTCTGTTGAAAGTATTTTCTGGGTCTCTTCTATCTACTGAAATCTCTAAGTTCATACAGATCCCATTACCAGATTTTAACCAGCTAGGAAGACACCTTAATCATACAATTTGGACCTTTCAAATGTCTATGGTTGTACTGGACTTCCTTTTGTTTACATATTCTTTAGCCAAGAAATTCACCACATTCTGGCTTCTAGCCTTGGCTTCTTCCACGTAAATAAATCTATAATTTTATTGCAGGTCCTGGTCTGACGAATGGGTTTAGTTGCAGGCACCTTTTTCTTTCTGCTTTACCATCTCACTTCATTCCACTACACCTTGGCAGAAGGTATCATGAAATGAGGTCTTTATCTTTCCATCTATAACATTGACCTAATTTCAGTTTCCTAGGACTGGATTTCTTCTGAAATTTTACACTTATTTTTTCATGTCTTCATTATTTTCACTATGGCTGACCCTTTCATCTCTCTCTTTTTTTTAATATAAGTAGGTCTTTACTAATAAAATAATACCCAAAGTTCTTTCCTTTCACACTGCTATGCCTCAAATCCCCAATCTTTCTCTTTCAAATCTAGCCAAGATTCTCCTAAATATTGAAGAATTCAAATTAATTAATTTCCATCTCAACCAGTGGTTCATTAACTTTCAAAATGTGGAAACTACCTTCTCATCCTACTTAACTTCCCACAAAATAATTATCTCTTCCTCTGAATTTCCAAAGCATTGACCAATCAATGATTTGAATATATCAATAAACACAATACTTAAGTCATATTTAAATGACATTAAATCATATTTAAAATATGTATTCTAAATATTCTAGCACAGACCAAATAATGTTACCCAAAATGTTTGTCATATATAATAGAACCTTTACCTTTAAATTATTAAACTGATGTCTAGGAGGAATTGTGGGAAGATGATGTTATACTAATAGGCAGAATTCAATGCTCTCACAAAAAACAGTGGAAAAAAGAGCCAAAAAGCTGTCTGAAGAACCTATTTTGGAGGTCAGCAGACCAGGAGAGTGTTACACAACTCCCTGGAGGGTGTGGGGCAGAGAGACAAAGAGGCAGAAACAACAAAAGCGATTTACCAAGCCCCGGTTGCTGCTGGAAAGTTTCCCCTCCCCCAATTCCAAGATAATAAGCTGGGGTAAAACCACTGGCTCACTGCAGCTGACTGAGAAGGAAACAGATATCTTCCTCTGTGTCAGCTTTTTCAGGAGAAAAGGAAGGGAAAGTTAGAGGGTTTTTCTTTAGTGAATTTGGCCAGCAGAGCATCCTTTGAATCACTGATCTGGAGAGTCAGCACAAGAACACAAGAAAGCCCAGACTGTAACACCTGCATGGAAAGGTACACTTATGTATGCCATTTGCTATGGTCTGATTATTGTATGGAAAAATCTGTTCTCTGTTCTATCTGTATCCTACCCCTGGGAGAAAATCTGTGCACCATGAGTGAGTCCCTGGTCCAATTTTGATAACTTAAGCTGGACAATTTTTAAAGCTTAGAATAAGTTGAACCAAATATCAAAGAAAAGCTGTGAAAAAAAATTAGCAGGAGAGAGAAATTGGCCATCAGATTTAATTCACTAACATATTCAGATGCCTAGATATCAGCAAAAATTACAAGCCATACTAAGAAACAGGAAGAGATGGTGCAGCTAGAAGAATTAACCAAATATCCTGAAGAGATGCAGAATTTAAGTGATAATTAATTAGTGAATTAATCAGTGATAATTGTACAACTTTCCTAAATCACTTCAAAGAATTTAAAGAAAATATGACTAAAAAAATAAAGGACATCAAGAAGACACTGGGTGAGCATGAAAAATAATTTGAAATCCTGCAAAGAAAAGTAACAGACCTTATTGGAGTGAGAAACACAATGGATGAGATTAAAAATACATTAGAGGCACATAAGAGCAGATGTGAAATGCTTAAAGACAGAATTAGTGATTTTGAAGATAGAAATTCTGAACTGAAAAAGATAGAACAGAAGAAGAAGAGAGTGGAAAAAGTGGAACAGAGTCTCGGAGAACTGAATGACATTGCCAAACACACAAATATTCACATTATCAGCAACCCAGACAGACAGAGAAGAGAATGGAAAGTGGCAGATTGAATATTTGAGAAAATAATTACTGAAAACTTCCCCAACCCTATGAAAGACAAAAATATCAATATTCAAGGAGGACAGCACACTCCAAATACAATAAATCCAAATAGACCCACCCCAAGACATCTACTATTTAGAATGTCAAATATCAGAGATAAAGAGAGGATTCTGAAAGCAGCAAAAGAAAGGAAAAGCATCATATTACAAGGGAATCTTGATAAGTTTAAGTGAAGACCTCTCATCAGAAACCAGAAGTAAGAAAAATGTGGTATGATGTATTTAAGGTAATGAAAGAGAAAAACTGTCAGCAAAGAATTCTGTATCTGACAAAACTGTCCTTCAAAAATAAGGGTGAGTTCAAAGTCTTCACAGACAAAAAGAAAAAAGAGTATGTTACCAAAAGATAAAATTTACAAGAGATGCTAAAGGGAGAAGCTACACACTGAAAGGAAAAAACAAGGACAAGAGATTTAGAGAAGAGTTTAGAAATGAAGATTATTACAAAGGGTAAACTAAAGGGTAAGAAACAGACAATAGAATAATGTGACAAAAGATTGCCAAAGGACAAAATGGATGAAGGAAGTAATGCCTTTACAGTAAAAATGTTGAATGTGAATGGATTGATCTTCCCAATCAAAAGACATAGACTGATAAAATGGATAAAAAATATGAGCTGTTTATATGTTGTCTACAAAAGACCCACCTCAGATGTAAAACACAACTGGGTTAAAAGTAAAAGATTGGGGAAAAGTATTCCATGCAAATGGTAACCAAAAAGAACAGGAGTAGCAATTCTAATATTGAACAAAATCAATTTCAAATGCAAATCTGTTATAAGGCATTAAAAGTTCATTATATATTAATAAAAGGAGAAATTCACCAAGAAGAAATAACCGTACAAAATATTTATGCACCTAACCTGAGTGCCCCATGATACAAAAAGTACATGCTGGCAAAACTAAAGGGAAAAATAGATGTTTCCACAATAATATTTGAAGACTTCAATACACCATTCTCAGTATTGGATAGAACACCTGGACAGAGAATAAAGAAATAGAGAACATGAATGATATAGTAAATGAACTAGACCTAAAAGACATCCATAGAGCATTGCACCATAAAACAGCAGGATATTTTCTTTTCAGGTACTTATGGATCCTTCTCTAAGATAGACAATATGTTGGGTCACAAAACAAGTTGCAATAAATTTTAAAAGATGGAAATTATATGAAACACTTTTTCTGACCATAGCAAAATGAAGCTGAAAATCAATAATGGACGGAAAAAGAGAAAATTCATAAACATATGGGGATTAAACAACACACTCTTAAATAATCAGTGGGTTAAAGAAGAAAAGGCAAGAAAATTCAGCAACTGTCTTGAGATGAATGAAAATGAGAATCTATGGGACAGTGAAAAGGCAGTGCTGAGAGAGAAATTTATAGCTCTCAATGCATACATTAAAAAAGAAGAAAGAGCTAAAATTGAAGATTTAACTGCATACCTGGAGGAACTAGAAAAAGAACAGCACACTACTCCCAAACCAAGCCAAAGGAAAGACATAGTAAAGATCAGAGCAGAAATAAATGAAATAGAGAACTGAAAAACCTAATAGAAATAATCAGCAAAACCAAAAATTGGTTCTTTGAAAAGATAAACAAAATCAACAAACCCTTAGCTAGACTGGCAAAGAAAGAGAGAAGATGCAAATGTAAAAATCAGAAATAAGAGGTGGGATGTTACCACTGACCCCACAGAAATAAAAGAGATCATAAGAGGATACTCCGAGCAATTGTATGCCAAAAAAAATTAGATGATGTAGGACATTCCTAGGAACACTCAAACCAACTAAACTGACCTTAGAACATATAGAAGACTCAACAAACCCATCACAAGTGAAGAGATTGACACAGTCAAAAAAAAACCTCCTGAAGACGAAAAGCCCAGGACCATATGGCTTCAAAGGTGAATTTAACCCATCATTCAAAGATTATCTAATACCAATCTTGCTTAAGCTCTTCCAAAAAATTGAATAGGAAAGAACACTGCCAAGCTCATTCTATGAAGCCAACATCACCCTAATACCAAAACCAGATAAAAATGCTACCAAAAAATAAAATTATAGAACAATATCTCTAATGAATATAGATGCAAAAATCCTCAACAAAATATTGTAAACAGAACCCAAAAGCACATTAAAGGAATTACACACCATGATCAAATGGGTTTTATCCCAGGTATGCAAGGGTGTTTCAACACAAGAAAATCAATTACTGTCATAAACCAAATAATAAATTGAAGAAGAACAATCATATGATTTTCTCAATTTATGCAACAAGGCATTTGACAAATTACAGCACTCTTACTTGATAAAAACTCTCCATAAAACAAGAATAGAAGGAAGCTTTCTCAATATGTTACAGCTAGCATTGCATTCAATGATGAAAGACTGAAAATTTTCATGCTGAGATCAGGAACATGACAAAGATTCACACTCACCATTGTTGTTTAATATTGTGCTCGAGAGGTTCTAGCTAGAGCAATTAGGCTAGATAAAGAAATAAAAGGCATCCAAAGAAAAAAAGAAAAAAAACACCCAAATAAGAAAGGAAGAAATAAAACTTTAGCTGTTCATTGGTGATATGATCCTATATCTAGATTCTCCTGAAAAACCCACAATAAGGCTACTAGAACTAATAGATGAGTTCAGCAAAGTGGTGGGATACAAGATTAATATGCAAAAATCAGTAACATTTCTATGCACTACTGATGTACAACCTGAGGAAGAAATCTGAAAAAAAATTCCATTTATAGTAGCAACTAAAAGAACCAATATTTAAAAATAATATCAACCAATAACTTAAAGGTCCTGTATTCAGAAAAGTACAAAACATTGCTAAAAGAAACCAAAGAAAACGTAAATAAATTGATGGACATTTCATGTTTATGAATTGTAAGACTAAATATAGTTAAGATGCCAATTCTACCAAAATTGGTTTACAGATCCAAGGCAATCCCAATAAAAATCCCAAAAGCCTTTATTTTTAAGAACTGGAAAAGTCAATTATAAAATTTATTTGGAACCATAAGGGCTCAAAATAGCAAAAAATGACTTTAAAAAGAACAAAGTTGGAGGACTTTGTAAAAACAGCATGGTGCTGGCATAAAGACAGACAGATTGATCAATGGAACTGAATTAATAACTCAGAAATGGACTTGCCCATCTATGGTCAAGTGATTTTTGGCAAAGGTGTCAGCTGGGCCAGAATAGTTTATTCAACAAGTGGTCCTGGGAGAACTGGATAGTCATATCTAAAAGAAAGAAAGAGGACCCCTATCTCACATCTTGTACAAAAATTAACTCAAAACAGATCAAGGACCTAAATTTAAAAAACAACAACCATCATTCTCTTAGAAGAAAATGTAGGAAAATATCAAGATCTTGTGGTAGGCAGTAGTTTCTTAAACCTTACATCCAAATCGCAAGCAACAAAAGAAAAAGAAGATAAATGAGACCTCCTCAAAATTAAACACATTTACACCTCAAAGGATTTTGTCAAAAGGGTGAAAAGACAGCCAAATCAATGGGAGAAAATATTTGGCAATAGACATATCAGATAAGGATTTAATATTTATAATATATAAAGAGGATCATACAACACAACAATAAAAAGACAAACTATCCAATTTAAAAATGGGTAAAAGGGGAAGCGGATGTGGCTCAAAAGATTGAACTCCCACCTACCACATGGGATGTCTCTGGTTTGGTTCCTGGTGCCTCATAAAGAAGACAGCAAGCTGGTGCAATGGGCTGGCATGGCAAGCTGATGCAACAAGAGGCACAAGAAGAAAACCATAATGAGAGACACAACAAAGCAGGGAGAGGAAGTTCCCAGTGCCTCCTAAAGAAGACAAGCAAGACAGAGAGCAGCATGACGGGCAGGCACAGCATGCTTATGCAACAAGATGATGCACCAAGGGACACAAGAAGAAAATAAACATAATGAGAGACACAACAAAGCAAGGAACGAAAGTGGCTCAAGTAATTAGGCACCTCTCTCCCATATCGGAGGTCCCAGGCTTAGTTCCCAGTGTCTCCTAAAGAAACAAGGAAGACCAACAGACATTGCAAGTGCAACAATTAGGGGGTGGGAAGAAATAAATAAATTAAATAAAACATTTTTTTTAATGGGTAAAAGACTTGAAAAGACAAATGCCCAAAGAAGAAATACAAAAGGCAAAAAACAGATGAAAAAGTGTTCATCATCACTAGCTATTAGGGAAATGCAAATCAAAACTACAATGAGATATCATTTCACATCTGTTATACTGGCCACATTTTTTTTTTTTTTAAAGATTTATTTATTTAATTCCGCCCCCTCCCCTGGTTGTCTGTTCTTGGTGTCTATTTGCTGCATCTTGTTTCTTTGTCTGCTTCTGTTGTCGTCAGCCGCACGGAAGTGTGGGCTGCGCCATTCCTGGGCAGGCTGCACTTTCTTTTCACGCTGGGCGGCTCTCCTCACGGGCGCACTCCTTGCGTGTGGGGCTCCCCCACGCGGGGGACACCCTTGCGTGGCACGGCACTCCTTGTGCGCATCAGCACTGTGCATGGCCAGCTCCACACGGGTCAAGGAGGCCCGGGGCTTGAACCGCGGACCTCCCATATGGTAGACGGACGCCCTAACCACTGGGCCAAAGTCCGTTTCCCTGGCCACTTTTTTTTTTTATCTCTCTCCCCTCCCCCCTGCCCACCCCCCTGCCCCGGTTGTCTGTTCTCTGTGTCTATTTGCTGCGTCTTCTTTGTCCGCTTCTGTTGTTGTCAGCAGCACAGGAATCTGTGTTTCTTTTTGTTGTGTCATCTTGTGTCAGCTCTCCGTGTGTGCGGAGCCATTCCTGGGCAGGCTGAAATTTCTTTCGCGCTGGGCGGCTCTCCTTATGGGGCACACTCCTTGCGCATGGGGTTCTGCTACATGGGGGACACCCCTGCGTGGCACGGCACTCCTTGCACGTGTCAGCACTGTGCATGGGCCTGCTCTATACGGGTCAAGGAGGCCTGGGGTTTGAACTGCAGACCTCCCATGTGGTAGATGGATGCCCTATCCACTGGGCCAAGTCCACGAGTTAGAAAACTAAGTGTTGGAAAGGCTGTGGAGGGATAGGAATACTTCTTGGTGGAAATGTAAAATGGTACAGTCACTGTGGAGGACTGTTTGGCCATTCCTAAGGAAGCAGAATATAGACTTGTGACCTAGCAATACCATTACTAGGTATATATCCAGAAGAAATGATAGCAGAGATATGAACACACATCTGCACACTGATGTGTGCATTATTCATGAAAAGCTGGAAACAACCCAGGTGTCTGTCAACTAATGAATGAATAAACAAATTGTGGTGTATACACATGACGAAATATTATGCAACGGTAAGAATAAATGAGCCTTAAAGCATATGACAACATGGATCAGCCTGGAGGACATTATGTCCAGTGAGGCAAACCAGACACAACAAAGAACACATACTGTATGATTATGCTATTATGAACTAAACATATTGTGTAAATTTATTGGGCTAATAATTAGAATATAGATCATCAGAAAATAGAATGAGGGTAGAGAATGGAAAGCTGACATTTAATCTGTGCAGAATTGGTAAAGTGTTTGTAAATCTTTGGAAATGAATAAAAATGGTGAAAACACATCATAGTGTTTTTCACTAATAGAGTGATTATATGGCTATGACAGTGGTTGTAAGAGTAAGTCTAGATTGTATATGTTACTAGAAGGAAAACTAAAAATGTGAAATGGGACTGTATGACATAGTGAAACCTCATGTAAAATATGAATATGGGTGACATTGCATATATGACTATTTTTAGAAAATATAAATACAAATAAACTAGATAGATAGAAACAGAATAGCAGCTATGTATGAGCATGGAAGCCATTCATAGAAAGATAGAGAGGTGATGAGGTTTTTTTTTTGTTTGGTTTTTGTTTATTATCATTATTGGAATAATGAAAATGCTCTAAAATGAGCAATGAATGCACAGCTATGTGATTATAATGAATACCATCGATTGTACACTTTGGATGGATTTATGCTTTATTAATATGTATTGATCAAATTGATTTGTTAAGGAAAAAATGGATGTATAAAAATATTGCCAAAGGAACTACAGGCAAGTAATCACCAAATTTTCCATTCAAATATCATGCAACCTACAGGTTTTTTGTTAACAAAGATTAAGTCAATGTCTACAAAGCACACATTATATATCAGCATTTCTAAATTATCTTTTATATGCCAAATTCAATTATCTATACAACTGTTGGACATATTTAGTTATCCCATGTTGACAATGTTTGTTAAGCAATATTTTTGAGGTATCAAGCAGTGTTCTTAGACTATTTGTCTGTTAAATTGCATTTTGGCTTCATTGCTTTATGATACTAGAACAATTGAGACAGTGGTGGTTATCATCAGTGTTCCAAAAAGCAGTGGTAAATTTTAAGTCTCAAGCAGATGGTCATTTGACTTTGAGCATGTTTTCTACATGTCTTATTTTAAGTTAATTAAAGTTAAGTATATATTGAAAATGCTGCAGATATATCTGAAAGTGAAGTATAATGATGAATATTATACTTTCTTTTTCTTAGGATGCAAATCTTTATTACAAAATGTAATATCTTAGAAGAAAACATGTGTTTTCACGTTCAATTTTGTAAACATAACCAGAAAGACACCAGAGTATGAATTCCTTGAACCTACATTTGGAATGATTTATTTTCTACAAATATATAAAATCCATATATGTGGAAATTAAGGTGTTCCAGTGAATGTTATTTATAATATTAGAAGTACACTATATAGAAATGTTATGTTATATAATATAACCATCACAATTGTGAATACAATTACTGTTATTCAATTACTATACTATTAATGATGAAAAAGTGATTGATTCTATTTCTTCCATCAAGATTTAATAAATTGCTAGTAATTTTTTTTAAGATTTATTTTTTATTTATTTCTCTCCCTTTCCCTGTGCACCGCTTCCCCACCCCCCCATTGTCTGCTCTCTGTGTCCATCCGCTCTGTGTTCTTCTACGTCCGCTTTGCATTCTTGTCAGCGGCACTGGGAATCTGTGTCTCTTTTTTTGCATCATATTGCTGAATTAGCTCTCCGTGTGTGCAGCGCCACTCCTGGACAGCCTCTGCATTTTTTGTGCAGGGCGGCTCCCCTTGCAGGGCGTACTCCTTGCATGTAGGGCTCCCCTACGTAGGGGACACCTCTGCATGGCACGGCTCTCTTTGGGCCCATCAGCACTGCACGTGGGCCAGCTCACCACACAGGTCAGGAGGCCTTGGGATTGAACCCTGGACCTCCCATATGGTAGACGGATGCTCTATCAGTTGAGCCAAATCTGCTTCCCAAATAGCTGGTAATTTTAATCTCGTCAACAACTACCTTCTTTTGGCACTTATCAGCTATAATATACTCAGTTATTTTTAAGCCTTGATACTTAAAATATGCTGTATTTTAGGAGATATAAGAAATAAATTACTCATCCACAGTTTTTTTAAGATTGTAAACTGTTTTTGGTATTATCTAAAAATATAATCTGAAGCAAATCAGGATTTATTAGACTCTCTTTACTTCTAAGCTTCTAAAATGGGAAAAGCACTGCACCAAAGGATCTTTCATTAAACAAACTCTTGTTGTTTGCAAAGAATCAGTTTCATAAGTAGCAATGAAATTTAAGTTTTGTCAAATTAACATAGATCTGGAAGAATAACATAGGAATGAAACTGACAAATACACATATTCAGAAATAAAATATTAATAAATGAACCTTTTATGCACTTTTTAAAAACAGCAAATGTTTTTTTCCACAGGTCCCTGTTCGTACACTCTAAGGACAAAATCGAAATAGAAGTTTTATATTCTCACAGGTATTTTGAGAATCATAAATGAAGTAATGATTGAAAAGTTGCTCTGTAAACCAAAAAATGCTGTAATAATAATAAAAACGTTATTAGTAGTTTCTGGCAATGAGTACCTACAACTGAATTGTCAGAATGATTTTGAAAGTTTTTTCTAATTGAAAAATGTCATTATAGAATGCAACTATTATTATTCTATTTTTCTTATGAGATTTTAACATTATTTAAATTGAGATCTTCCAAATAATTTGACATTATGTCAGACAACAGAAAACCTGCATGTAATAAGTACACATGCATAATGTTAGAAAAATACAGTGTAAGCTGTTTTTTCACAGGAAATTATTTCAAGAACAAAATAAGAAAGCCTAACTCCAGAACCTTTAAATAAATTTTATTATACAGTAATGATTTGTGTGTGTGTGACTCTATACGAGCACTAATAAAACTATGTCAAATGTATACACAGAATACTTTTGTTCAAAATTAAATCAACTCTATGTTAAACTAATTATTTATGATCTCAATGTTTAGGTTAAGTACCTAATTACCCTCATAGTCATCTCACTGTACTAGCCAAATGCAGCATAAATATCTATACAACAAAGGGTAATTACAATTTATAAATTTATCATAAAATACAGCTATCACAGTTATTAATAAGAAGCTAAGTGTTAGATTTAGATTTTAATGGTTATTTAACTAAAGGCACCAAAAAAACTAGTGCATTCAATTATTATTTGGTATTTATGAAGTACCATCCTAGACAGAGCTAAAGGCTGTTAACTATGTTTTATCTAATAATTATAAAAGCCAAAATTTAATTTTCCCCAAAACAGTATGAATTAAAACAAACAATAAAACCATAATAAAAACCTTATGTATCATAGCATCTAAATTATCTTTGAGTTCCCTGAATCTTTATGCTTTCATACAAACCATTTTTTTATATACATATACACACACATATGATGATGCATTTAAGTTAGACATTTAAATTGCAGGTATTCTGTTGTGTTTGGTGATTTCTTTTTCCTGGTTATTAACTATACCAATACAACATCTCTTTAATAATATCTGGTTTTCTTGCAAAAAATACATACAAGATATAAGATTCATTGATCATTAAGAATCCCTAGTTATAAAGAAAAATTTAGCAATATCTAACAAACTTGCATATGCATTTTGACCAAACAATTCTTATTTTTTAGGAATTTACCCCAAAGGTACACCATACATATGAAATAACACATGCCAAAGGTTATATATTACACTATTGTTTGTAACAGCAAGACACTGGAAACTACCAAAGTCTCTATTCACAAGAAAATGGAAAATAAAACAAACCACAAACCCCCAAAATATATAATATTTCACACAATGGAATTTTATTTATTACGTAGTTAAATAATTAGGAAGATTTCTATGATCTAATAAAGGTATTTCCAGAATATTTAGTTAAGCAAACATAAAAGAAGCAATATTGTGATGTAGATAAGGGTTTGTTTATTTGTTTAAAAAAAAGAGAAACCAGAAACTAAAGAATAAATTACCTATAGAAATTGGGTGGCAATGGGATATAAAGACTAGTTACAACTCTGATACTTCTCTGTATATACCCTTTTATGCACTTTTTAAAAACAGCAAATGTTTTTTTTCACAGGTCCCTGTTGGTACACTCTAAGGACAAAAACAACTGCAGTGGGATCTGGAAATCAACTTAGCAGTCATTATTTGCTGTGGTATTGTTGTAGTAACTGTGAAACTATTTTATTTGTATTGTAAGGTAGAGAAAATAATATATAATATAGTTATATTGTTTTATAACACATTATATCATTGAGAAACAATGTCCATTTTCTAAACAAAGGCATGGACAGCTTTTATTCAGGACTATCTTTTAAAGGATATTTGTATAGCAGACAACTTAGAAAATAGAGATAGTTTCCTTCCTCTGGGGCAGAAGGCATATTTGTTTCCTAAACAAGATAATAAAGATAATATCTCCCTCTAGGAAAAGTTAGACGGGTTTGCCAGTAGTTCTCTTACAAGATTTTGAGTTTTCTAAGCTTAGGGCTCCTCATCTGTGGAACTCATGCTGCCAGCCCTGCTGTCCATAATGAGGTTCTTTGTCTCTAGAGAATCCAGAATTCTCCAGTCTTCTGTAAAATTGTCTTCACAGAATACAAAATAATTCATGAGTACTTAACCATACCAGCAAAGTGGGGGAAGGGAGCTCGTCTTTGCTTAAAAATGTGTCATAATAACTCTAAAAGTAGAAAACAACTGTTTCAAGCAAAGGTGACTAGTGGATGCTAAAATCTATAGGTGAAAATTTGTTAGGGAAAAGGATATTCACATGTTTCTAAACACAAAGAAAAATTACAGGAAGATTTCTTATACTTAGTTGCAATGAAAAAAAAAGCATAAAGAGATCTTGCAGACACACCTTATCCAAGTGATCAAACTTCGCTTTGAGAATAATGGAACATATGGTATTGTGAACCCTCTGATGACATATAATAGGAAGTACACAAATTGCCTATGTTAGATTAGATCATAGATGTATAACCTGATTCTAGTTATGCTCTAACAGAGAAAGATTTAACACATTCTGTGAACAACTGACTCAGACACTTCAAAAGTATCAATCCAAATTTTAAAAATGGGGAAGTCGTCTAGATTAACAGAGGCTAAAGGTAAATGGCACTGAGATGTCATGGGTGATCTTTGATTGGGTTTTCCATTAGGAAAAAAAAGCACCACTTTTTAAAAGGACTTTGTTCTATAATTGGGGAAATTAGAATATGGGCTATAAAAAAGAGTCCACTGTTTCAGTCATTTTAAATTTCTGAATCACGATAATGATATTGTGGTAAAAGAGATAAAAATAAGGAAAAAATGGTAACTATTGGTGAATTAAGGAAAAGGGTATATGGATATTCCTGCTGCTACTTTCAGTTTGATAAAATTTAAAAATAAACCACAGGGACATATTTTTCAGTGCTAGGACTTTTTGTCATTGTATTTTCATAACTTATCCATTATTATATTGGATAATTTGGTTGACCAATTACATATACATTGTGAATGAAGTCTGATATGCATACATTAAAGAAATAATTAACTTTAACCATAAAAGTTCAGCCAAAATAGAAATTCGACATAACACTTTCATGCCATGGAAACTTGCTCAACCTAACAACCATGCATCGCCAGGCAGTTACAGGATAAGTAATCCAGCTTGGCAGTCCGTCAGTGAGGCCAGTCTTAAAGAGTTTGCACATTCAGCTCAGAGACCTCTACCTGGACTGAACCCCAATTGCCCACAGTGGAAACCTGGTTATGAAGACTCCATTTGTTGTCCTTTCTCCCCTCCCTGTCTTCTTTCTCTACCTTATTTGTCATTCCTGAAATCAGTTAAACCAGATAAGTTACCTATACCTGGTTCTTACCTCTATACAGGTCTGCTTTTAGGGGAACTCAAATCAATTGATAAATAATAGGGCTTCCTAACAAGCTATGTTGTGTTTTTATTTTGATGTATAAATATAGAAAGTATGCTGGTATAGATTCAAGGCCAAAATGATAAGCTTTCCCCCAACCTAGGTCAAAAGCCGCAAAGATGACACTTCTTGCAGAATTCTTGTGTGTGAAATTAAAGTACACTCTCCTCTTCCCTCAGGGCAGACTTTTCATGTATGTTAACCAGGAACTTGGTGGTTATGAGGATAGGCTCATATTTTTAAAGAAATTTTAAAGTGTTTTCTGTATAAATTTTATTGTTCTCAATAACAATTTCATTATTTTTCTTTTTAATTATTCATTTTAATCCTTCTATTTTTTCTCTTAGTATTGTTTATATATTGATCCTACATTTTCTCTAGCATAGAGTCAGACAAATTTTTAAGCAAGTGTTCAACAAGACAGAGTTTAGTAGTAGGAAGTGGGATAGTTTTTTATAGTTTAAAGACAATTCTTTGCCATTGCAAAATCTACAGTGAGCTTAGAAAGAGGTATGGAAGGTAGCTGATTAAACTTGAAATAAGTTGATTAAACTTGAATAAGCCTTTAATATTGATTGTGATGGTATCAGCAAGAGGTTAACCTGAAGAAAAGGCATTAGCTCCCCTATTCCTTATTCCCCCATGGAACAGCATCACCAAGGGTAAGGACCTGACAGCACAGATTTGGGAGTAAGTCTCACTGCCAAGGGAGCCCTGACCAAAAGGTTCCTGCAGTTTTATTGATCCAGAGGGTGTGGGGATTGGAGTGGGAGATGGGGAGACTGAACACTGAGTCAGAGTGGAGAAAGCGTCTTCAAGGCACTTGGATAAATAGGTCGCAGTAGAAGCATCTGGGGAAGCCCCACATTAGGAATACGGTAAGAACATGACTGGCCAGCAGGTTCTGAGTCCTTGGTGGCAACTTCCTTCAGAGACTGCAACACCCTGGATGGACAGTGAGTCTGATGTGGGGAGCACAGCTTCCCCCCAAGGGGCCTGAAAGACAAAGGCTCTGATTTGCCCATGGTTGGGCCAGAAAACACACACATAGGATTTGGACCAGGAGTTGGAGCTCTCATGCCACTATAACAGGTCTTTGCTACATTTTTTTTTCTAATTGTTTGAAAACTAAAAATTCTCAATGTTTTCAGATACTTACATTCCATAGTACATATATGTAAAAAATCTTTTTATAAAGTTGTTCCTTGGCATATTTTAATCCAGAGGAAGAAGTAAAGGAAAAGTAATGATGACAGATTCTGGATGCCCTAGATGGCAGTCTGAGATGATCCAACGTGCCGTTTCCCCTCCACATCTTTGAACAACCAGCAAAAACTGGCAAAGCCATCTTTTACAGAATGCCAGAAAACATTTAAAGGGTTGCAGTAACTGGGTGAGTGCCAAGTCAAGAAAATGCAGCTTTGAAAATTGGTAGGAGAGACCTGTGTTGCCCTTGAGAGTACTTCTTGCCCCTCTCAGGCACAGTGTGGCACTAGCCTATGGTCCCATTGTGGGGCCCTGGCCCTGTTCTGGAGGGAGCAGAATTACCCCATATGCACATACTGTGGTACCTGTGTATCGGTACCAGTCTATCAGGTGGCATCCTAAATGACTGAACTAGGAAACTCATGACTGTTTCACTCTCCAAGAACTCATCCTATAGGTGGAAGAAGCTTTCTTACTGCTAGAGCACTGTTAGGAATAATTAAGTGAATGTAGCCAAGATGAAGGATTAAGTGTTTTAAGTAACACAATAGTTCACCAAGGAAAGGGAGAAAGTCTATTTGATAATGACATAGAGGAGTCACTGGAATTCCTGTATGGGGTGATTTCTAAGGCCATGAGCAGCCACAATCCTAGGACAACACACAGTCTCAGAAACCACAGAGAGAACCATGAATTTCACATTCATCTTGGGATGATCTTCTTGAAAGGAGGGTTAAATTCTGAAGGAGAGCATTGCTAATGCAGACTCGATTTGCCAAGATGGTTAAAGGTGTTGTTGATTTTTAAATTGATTTCATGGTTTTGGTTTGTTTCTGGCATTCAAGGAAATCTCTGTTATATCACTAACTGCAGTTTATTTAAAGAACAACAGCTCAGGGGTTAAATCTCAGAATTAACACTTTAAAATAATAAAATGTACAGTGTGGGGAAGCGGCTATGGCTCAATCAGTTGGGCTCCCATCTATTATTTGGGAGGCCCTGGGTTTATGTCCCAGAGCCTCCTTGTGAAGGCAAACTGGCCCGTGAACCATTGAGAAATGATGGCCCATGCACCACAGAGAGCTGGCGCAGCAAGATGATGCAACAAAGGGAGGCAAGCAGATACAGAAAAAACGCACAGCAAATGGACACAGAGAAGAGACAGCAAAGAATGGAACAAGCTGTGGGGGTGGGGGAGTAAGGGGATAAATAAATAAATAAATAAATAAATAAATAAATAAATAAATCTTTTAAAAAATGTACTTTGTGCAACGAAAGATTATAAAATGAACAAAGATTATAAAATGAAAGATTATAAAAAGAAACAAAATGTGATAGTTCATTCAAAGTAACACGATAAAAAAAGTATCAAAAAGGAAAAGAAGACTTCAGGCATCCTAGACAAAGACTAAAAAAAAAATCTTCAGTGTGCTCAGGGAGATAATGGGCAACACATATAGAGAACTAAAGAAAATAAGGAAAAATATGACAGTCTTAATCAAGAGATAGAGACTTTTAAAAGGTACCAAAAAGAAATACTGGTGTTAAACACCAGTGAAGAAAAATTCCATAAAGGGTTTCAAAAGCAGATTGGAGTTGGCAGAAAAAATCAATGAACTCAAAGACAATGTACTTGAAAAGATTCACTTTGAGGAGGAGAAAGAAAAGAGAATGAAAGAAAACAAACAGAGCTAAAGGGACATATGGGGCGCCATCATGAATACCAATATACCCACATGGAGAAGGAGAAAAAGAAATAAAGGGGCAGAAGGAATATTCAAAGAAATAATGGAGAAAACATCCAAACTTTAATGAACAAGAATATGTACATTTAAGAACCCCAACAAAATGCAAACAGGATAAATTTGAAGAGAACTATGCCCAGACACATAATAGTCTAACTGTTGGACACCAAGGATAAGGAGAGATTTGTGAAAGTAAAAAGAGAAAAATAATATGTTATGTGTAAGGGGACCCCAATGAAATTAAATGCCAATTTCTCATCTGAAAGCACGGAGAAAAGAAGGAAATAGGAAAAACATTTAAAGTGCTGTCAGAAAATAATTACCAACTATTTTAGTTTCCTAGGCTGCTCCAAGTACATACCACAAAATGAGTTGGCTTAAACAATGGGAATTTATTAGCTTACAAAAATTTACAGGCTGGGGAAATATCCAAATCGAGCCATCATCAAGGCGATTGTTTTTATTCTCCCCCTTGCAGCTTTTTGCGTGTTGTCTGCTCTCTGTGTACATTCTCTGTGCATTCTTCTGTGTCTGTATTTATTTATCCTACCCTCCCTTTCCACTTGCTTGCTGTCTGCTTTCTGTGTCCGTTTGCTGTGTGCTCTTTTGCATTTTTGCTTGTCTCCCTTTTTTGTTACATCACCTTGCTGAGTCAGCTCTCCACGGCACTTGTGGACTGGTGGCACTCCTCGGCACTTGTGGGCCAGGTGACACTCTGCAGTGTGCAGGCAAGCCTGCCTTCATTAGAAAGCCCTGAGACATGAACCCAGGGCCTCACATATGGTAGACGGGAGCCCAACTGATTGAGCCACAGCTGTTTCCCAAAGCAATGTTTTCTTCCCCATGACAGGCTGCCAACAATCCTTGGCATTGTTGCCACATATCAAGGCACATGGCAGCATCTCCTGATCTCTTCCTTCTGTTCCGAGTTTTGCTTTTCAGCTTCTCGTGCCCTGTGGCTCTCTCTTATTCTGTCTGTGTTCATTCTGTTTATAAAGGACTCCAGTAATAGCATTAAGATCCATCCTGAATGAGGTGGGTCACATCTTAACTGAAGTAGCCTCATCAAAAGGTCCTGCTTACAATGAGTGTACACCCACAGGAATGGGTTAAATTTAAGAACACGTTTTTCTGCAGTACATACAGCTTCAAACCACCACACTAAACAAGAAGTTTATATCCAGTAAGACTGTCTTTCAAAAACAAATGAGAAATTAAGACATTCCCAGATAAACAAAAGCCAAGAGATTCATCACCACTAGATCTGTACTACTAGCAACACTAAAAGAAGTTCTTCTGAGTGAAAGGAAAGGACACTGGGCAGGATATCTAAGTGTCATAAAGAAATAAACATCTGGTTCAATAAAGGTAACCATTTGGGTAATAACAAATGTCAAAGCCCGATGGGTATGGGGAAAGGCAGGAAGAGATGAGAGGTGGAGGCGTCTTTGGGACATGGAGCTGCCCTGGATGGTGCTTCAGAGGTAATCACCGGACATTGTAAATCCTCACAGGGCCCACTGGATGGAATGGAGGAGAGTATGGGCCATGATGTGAACCATTGTCTATGAGGTGCAGAGGTGCCCAAAGATGTACTTACCAAATCCAATGGATGTGTCATGATGATGGGAACGAGTGTTGTTGGGGGGGGGAAAGGGGGGGTGGGGGGGTGGGGTTGAATGGGACCTCACATATATATTTTTAATGTAATATTATTACAAAGTCAATAAAAAAAAAAACATAGCTTTGTGTTTTTGGTATGAAACCTCAATTTTTACTTCTTACAGTTTATAAAATGCAATGATATATAAAAAGTAATGATAAATCTAGTTTTTTATATAAAATATACAAAAAGATTAATATTTAACAAGCACAATAAAATGGTGGGGGTAGATGGGTATGGGAACAGTTCATGTGTATGCTATTGAAGTTAAGTTGTTATTAAATCAAATGTGATTGTTGTAGCTCTAAGAGGTTAAATTTAAGCTGCTTGGTAACCAAAAGTAAATATCTAAAATATATATACATAAGAAAATGTGAAGGTCCTAAAATGGTACCCTATGAAAAAATCAAATAAGTATGAAAATAGGCATTTAAGAATTGAGGGGCAAAAAGTTATAAGAATTACAAAGACAATGTATCAAAATGACAGAAGAGAGTCCTGCCTTATCAGTAGTTATTTAAATGTAAATGGATTAAACTTTACAGACAAAAAAGCAATAATTGGCAGAATGGATTAAAAAACCATGACTCTACTATATGCTTTTTATAAGATGCCATAAACTCAAAGACACAAGCAGGATGAAACCGAAGGGCTGGAAAAAATACACCATTTGTTCAAATAGTAGCTAGAAGAGAGCTGGGGGAAAATAAACTAATATCAGATATCAGACTTAATAACAGTTTTAGTAAAAAATGGTTATGAGGGATAGGAAAGGTCACTACATTCTGTTAAAGTGGTCAATTTAATAAGAAGACATAATAATTATAAACATAATGCACCTAATGGCAAAGCCCCAAAATATAAGAAGCAAATATTGACAGATTTGAATGGAGAAATAGATGGTTTTACTTTAATAGTAGGAAACTTTAATATATTACTTTCAATAAAGGACAGAACACCTAGAGAAAAGATCAATAAGGAAATAGAAGACTTGAATGATACTATAAACTGACTAGGTCTAACAGACTTAGATAGAACACTTCACTCAACAGCAACAGAATACAAATTCTAATGGCCATTCTCCAGGATAGACCATTTGTTAGGTCAAGAAACAAATCTCAATAAATTGAAAAATATTGAAACCATAAAATGTATCTTCTCTTACCATAAGGAATGAAGCTAAAAATCAGTAACAGAAGGAGAAATGGAAAATGAGGAAATTAAATGGTGTACTTTTAAATAATTAATGGGTCAAAGAAGAAATTACAAAGGAAATAATATCTTGAAGGAAATGAAAATTAAAACATTACATGCCAAAATTTATGGAATAAAACAGCAGCAGTGCTGAGGTGAATATTTATAACTATAAATGATCACATTAAAAAGAAGGTCTCAAACCAGAGACCTAATATCACAACTGGAGGAATTGGAAATAGAAAAATAACCTAACAGTGAACAGCAGGAGGAAGATAATAAAGATTAGAAAAGAGATAAATGATACAGAGAATTTTTAAAAAGAGTAGAATAAATGAAACAAAGTTTTTTTTGAAAGATCAATAAAATAGACAAATATTTAACTAAATATTATAATATTTGGTACTCCTACTGACAAGGGAAAAAAAGAGGTAGCACAAATCCCTAATATTAAAAATGAAAGGGTGGAAATTACTAGCACTTCACAGAAATAGAAAGGATTATAATAACAACCATAGGAAAACAAATTGAATAATTTAGATGAAATGGAATGAAATGGAAATATTCCTAGAAACATAATCTATCTACAATGACCCAAGAAGAAATAGAAGGTCTCAACAAAATAAGTAAAGAGATTACATCTGTAATCAATAACCTATAAAAAGAAAAATAGCCCAATACCAGATGATTTTGGTAGTGAATTTTACCAAATATTCAAAGAAGAATTAAAACCAATTCTGGGCGGCAGACTTGGCCCAGTGATTAGGGTGTCCGTCTACCATATAGGAGGTCCGCGGTTCAAACCCCAGGCCTCCTTGACCTGTGTGGAGCTGGCCCATGAGCAGTGCTGATGCTCGCAAGGAGTGCCCTGCCACGCAGGGGTGTCCCCCACATAGGGTAGACCCACATGCAAGGAGTGCGCCCCATAAGGAGAGCCGCCCAGCTCGAAAGAAAGTGCAGCCTGCCCAGGAATGGTGCCGCCCACATGGAGAGCTGACACAACAAGATGACGCAACCAAAAGAAACAGATTCCCATGCCACTGACAACAACAGAAGCGGACAAAGAAGACACAGCAAATAGACACAGAGAACAGACAACCAGGGTGGGGGGGAGGGGAGAGAAATAAATAAGTAAATAAATCTTTAAAATAAATAAAACCAATTGTGATCAAATTATTTTAAAAAATGGAAAAGGATGGAACACTTTATAACCCATTATATGAAGCCAACATCTCCCTAATACCAAAGCAAAATAAAGAAAACACAAGAAAGAAAATTACAGACCAATTTCCATTATGAATAAAGGTGCAAAAATCCTCAACTAAATTCCAGCAAATCAAATACAACAGCACATTAAAAAAAATTTACACCATGATCAATAGGGATTTATTCCACTATTCATGATGGTTCAACAGAGAAAATTAATTAATTCAATATACCACATTAATAGAATAAAGGGGAAAAAACACACAATCATCTCTCTTAAGGCAGAATAGGCACCTTTCTAGCACCCTTTCTTGATATAAACACTTAGAAAAATAGGAATAGAAGGAAACTTTCACAACATGGTAATATGTGAAAAACCCACAGCTAACACCACACTCAATGGTGAAAGACTGAAAGCTTTCCCTCTAAGATCTGCAACAAGGCGAGGATGTCCACTGTGACCAGTTACGTAACATTTTGTTGGAAGTTTTACCCAAAGCAGTTAGGAATGAAATAAACTCATACAAATTGGAAAGGAAGAAGTAAAAAAACATTTGACAAAATCCAACATCCCTTCTTCTTATAAACACTTTAAACACTAGGACTAGAAGAAAACTTCATCAAAAGACTTATAAACCATGATCAAGTGAGTTTCATCCCAGGTATACAAAGTACATACCCAGAAAATAAAAGAAGGGATTTGACCAAATATTTGCACACCAAAGGTCACAGTAGCATTATTCACAATTACCACAAAAAGAAAACAACCCGTGTCCATCTACCCAGGAATGGATAAACAAATGTGGCATACAAATACAGTGAAATATTATTCAGCTTTAAAAAGGAATAAAGTCATGGTGCATGTGGCAACCTTGAGGACATTATGCTGAGTGAAATAAACTAGACACAAAAGGACAAATCTTGTATGATTTCGCTGATATGAATTAATTAAAATCAGCAAACTGATAGAATTAGAATCTAGACTATAGGATACCAAGAGATAATAGGATTAGGTAATGAGGAGTTGACGCATAACTTGTACAGAATTTCTGTTTAGGATGATTGTAGCAGTTTAGGAAATGGATAGTGGTGTTGGTAGCACATTATTGTGAGTGTAATTAACATCCCTGAATTGTAAAGGTGAACATGGTTAAAGTGGGAAACTTTAGTACCTGTATGTTACTAGAATATAAATGAATGGATCAAGCATAAGACTGTACAACAGTGTGAACCCTATTGTGGATGATGGACTATAGTTTATAGTACAAGAATATTCTTTCATTAGTTATAACTGTTCAACATTAATACAAGATACTAATAATAGGAAAAAATACACCTAAAGTAAACTATGGACAATAGTTAACAGTAATATTTTAATATTTTTCATTAATTTTAAGAAAGACAACTAATATTAAAATGTTAGTCAATTCCAAAAAAAAGTGCTATCTTCAAAAGTAAAAAAATATTGCACACAAATGTAAGATCTTAGTAGTGGGGTGGTATATGGGAATCCTGCATTTGATGCATGATTGTTCTGTAAACCCACAACTTCTCTAATTTAAGAGAAACTTTAAAAAATGCTTATTCTAATGTAATAAAATTTATTATAATTTTTTCTTAATCCTCAAAATTGTAGATTCCCAAATGTTAAAATTTGCCATCTTCAATCCAGAGTAATAAGGAATGAAAGAGAAAATATTTTTCTTTTGCCAAAACCCATGTGTTTAAAATCAGTGAGTACCTTTAGATTTTACACTCTTCCTTCAAGAGAAAGTGGGGGGGTGGGTGGGAGAAAAATAGTCAGTAATAAGGCTTTTCACCATTACCCCCACCAAGAAATATCTGTGAAAAATCTGAAATGGTCCATATAAATTGCTTCTGGGTACCAAGGGGAAAGGAAAAAGGAAATATTAACACTTTGCAGCTTTTTACTTTTCTTTACACATCAAGCAGGAGAAATTAAGTGTTAAAATAGCACATCCTGTAATTTATATTTATAATATGTTGTACAAAATATTGTCGCTTCTATTATTTCCATGTATCATAATTTCATTTGTTCTATTAAACTTTTAATCTTAAAGCTAAACAGTGAGTAATATTAAAATTAGTATATTTGAGATTTTATTCCTTATTCTGGGGTACTAAATTTATATTAGTAAGAAATGCAAATAAGGTTTCAAGCACTGTGTATTAGGTCAAAAATATAACCTTTCGAAGTTTCATTGTATTTCCCCATATGTATAAAATCGAATATCTGTAGACATTATACAAAAAGCAATACCATCCAGATTTTTCAAAAATGAGTGGCAATAAAAATATGCCAGATATTAGAAGGACATTTATATTTTTCAGAAAGCAATAATTCTTCATTTTGAATAGATAACTGCTTATAAAAATTTTATAACACTAAATTTGGTGGTAATATAAAGAATTCTACTGATAAGAGTACAGAATGAATAATATATCATTTCAATCTTTACTTATCCTCTGTCCAGATGTTCTATCCAATACTGAGAGTGGTCTATTGAGGTCTCCAACTATTATTGTAGAGACATCTATTTCTCCCATGAGTTTTGCCAGTATGTGCCTCATATATCTTGGGGTACCCAATTTAGGTGCATAAATATTTAGTATAGTTATTTCTTCTTGCTAAATTGCCCCTTCTATTAATGTATAATGATCTTCTTCATCCCTTATTACAGTTTTGCATTTAAAATCTATTTTGTCCGATATTAGTTCACTACTCCAGCTCTTTTTTGGTTACTATTTCCATGGAATATATTTTTCTAACCTATCACTTTTTTTCCCTGTCTGTGTCATCATATTTTTGGTGCATTGCTTCCCCGCACAGGGGCCTGCACCTTTTTTTCTTTTTTTACAACGAGATCCCAAGGTGCTCAGTTGCTTGAGCCACAGCTGCTTCCCTAACCTATCATTTCAACCTGAATGTCTCCTTAAGTCTGAGATGAGTCTCCTGTAGACAGCATGTAGATGACTCATTTTTTTTCAATCCATTCTATCTGTCTATGTCTTTTGATTGGAGAGTTCAAGTTAATAGCATTCAATGCTGTTACTGTAAAGGCATTACTTAACTATCTATTTAGTCCTTTGGCTTTCTCTTCTCATATCTTACTATTTTCCATTTTTTTACCCTTTAATTTACCCTTCTCAAAAATCTTCATTTCTATACTCTTCTCCAAGTCTCTCACCATTGTTTTTTCTCTTTTAGGCTTTAGCACTCCCCTTAGCATTTCCTATAATTCTGGTCTATTGGTAACATATTCTATCAGCTTCTGCTTGTCTGTGAAGACTTTGAATTTACCCTTATTTTTGAAGGACAGTTTTTCCAGATACATAGAATTTTTGGAGAACAGTTTTTCTTTTTCATTACCTTAAATACATCATAACATTTTCTTCTTGCCTGCATCATTTCTGATGAGAGGCTGGCACTTAATCTTATCAAGGTTCCTTGTGTGTGATTCTTTGCTTTTCTCTTCCTCCTTTCAGAAGCCTCTCTTTATTGCTGATATTTGTCATTCTGAATAGTAGGTGTCTAAGGGTAGGTCTATTCTGGTTTATTCTGTTTGGGGTGCATTGTGCTTCTGGGATATTGATATTTATGTCTTCCTCTTCTCCTTCTGGGATACCAATAATGTGTACGTTTGTCCATTTTCATTGTCAGTCAATACCCGGACACCCTTTTCCATTTTTTCCATTCTCCTCTCTTTTTGTTCTCCTGTCTTTCCAGTTCAGATATTTTGTCACTGAAATCACTAAATCTGTCTTTGAGCAATTCAAATCTGCTCTTATGTTCCTCTAACATATTTTTAACCACATGCATCATGCCTTTCATTCCCATAAGGTCTGTTACTTGTCTTTGTGGCTTTCAAATTATTCTTTATGCTCACCCAATGTCTTCTTAATATCCTTTATCTCTTTAGTTGTATTTTCTTTCATTTCTTTGAATTGATTTAGAAGAGTTATATGAATAATACTGATTAATTGTCTTAAATCCTCTATCTCTTTAGGATATCTGACTTGGTCCTTTGACTGAGCCATCTCTTCCTGTTTCCTACTACGGTTTGTAATCTTTTATCAATGTCTAGGCATCTTAATATGTTAGTGAATTTACTTTAATGGCCAATTTCTCTCTCTTGCCTATTTTTTTCTTCTTCACAGCTCTCCTTTGATATTTGATTCAACTTATTCTAAAGTCTTTAAACTTTCAGTTTAAGTTATCAAAATTTTTCCAAGGACTCAGTAATGAGCATGGATTTTCTACCTGGAGTTTAAGAGACCTAAAAACAGTTTTCTCCATGCAATTTCCAGACTGGCCAGCAGATGGCACTCTTCAGTGCACCTTTCCATGGAGGTCTGTCATTCTCTTCTTTCCTGTGTTTTCATGTGGCTTGTGTCAAGATTCAAAGCAGGCTCTGCTGGCCAAATTCATTGAAGAGAAGCCCCCCAGCTCCTCCTCCCTTTTCCCTTATAACAGTTGACAGGAAGTAAGATGCATATTCCCCTCTCAGTTGGCTGCAGTGAATCAAGGGTTTCCCCCTCACTTAATATCTTAGGGGTGGGGGAAGGGAGTCCTCCCCAGCCTCAACAGGGTTTGGTAATTCCCATTTGTTGTTTTGGGTTCTTTGCCTCTATGTCCCTCACTTTCCTGGGAGTTGTGCAGCACTGCCCTGGTCAGCTGACCCCCAAAGCAGATCCCTCAGATAGCTTTTGGCTCTTTCTCTGTTGGTTTTGTGAGATAGTTGAGCCTTGCCTGCCCAATCTGATGCCACCTTCCCAGAACCTTCCATGAATGAATAATATATATCTGTGACTTTTATATATACCTCTTACACTCTTATTTAGACACCTTAGTTTTATTTATCTAAGTAACTGTTCTTTAAATAGCTTGGCTACATTAAAATCTCTTAACTATGAAATCAAATGAAGTGGATTGTGGAATATCACTTAAACACACAACTAATTTGGTGAAATAATTTTAAATGTTTTAAAAATATCAAAATTTATATTTTTCTATACAATTACAAATTTACCCCAAATGCCCACAATCAACCACCAAACAAGAAGACAAATAACCATTCATACACTAATGCTAGAGACAATGGACTGGGAACTTGAGTTACTGATTTACCTCCTCATTGTAGCCTGAATCTTCTCTTCTGCTCCCTTCTAATATGATTCTACAGTGTAGAAAGAGTACCGAAAAATTAAGGGGAAAATCTCCTGCCATTCTTCAACTTTTGATACCTTGGTTGGCAAGGAAAATAGTGACTTCTGCCTCCAGTGAGTTTGAAAAATACACTTAATTATGACTGAGAAATGATTTTATTGTGATTAAGAGTAAATAAAGGAGATTTAAAATGGAATTTAGTAGAAAAGATTCTAAAAGATTCTCAGTCACTAAAGGGAAGAATCATTTCTCAGATTCTGCAGCCACAAGCATACCTCTGAGTGAAACAAAGTAAAAATATAGAATATAATTTTTGATGGTACAATTTTTCTTGGTCACATGGAATCAGGCCCATGAACAACTTTTATTTGTAGTTTTCCCTCAGCTTTTCGAATAATTTTCAGTTTAAAATAGATGTGTGATTTTCTATTTTTAAAATTTTGTAAATGTAGTTAAATATTTTACATTCTAAAATAAAGGAAAACTTTGCTACATATAGTTAATTTTGCAACACTTAATTTTTTTAATTTAAAATTTTACAAAGCATTTAAATAAGTGTTTTCCATTTGTATTTCAAGAGTTTTATTAAAAACAATTAACTACTCTCACTGTATTTTCTTTTCATCTTGCATTTACTCAGTCAAGACATATTTATCAAGTGCCAGACATGGTGATAGGCATTGATTCACAGTTTCTGCTGAAAGGGACAGCAGGGACAACTGTCAATACTAAAATCCCTCCCCTCCAATTCAGTGTGATGTGTTTCTTAGAGTTGTGTTTATTTTCTCCTTCTCCTCCTTCTCTTTCTTCCATTTGTCTTTTCCAATATTCACTTAATAAAAGCAGGAATCACATCTTTCTTTTTTTTATGTATACCTAGAATTCAAACTAATTGTTATTTCAATAGCTGGATTAGTTCTAAACCTACCAGGTATTAATAACATAAATGAAGAAATTATTTCTTCAAGTTCATAAGTCCCTTGATGTAGATAGAAAGACATTTAAATATCTCAAGCCCAAAGAAATCTAATCATATGCATTAGCCATATTTATGGCTTAAAAGAAGATAAACTGTCTTGAAAACTGTGTATGTCTTTGTGTGTTTTCCTATCAGAACTTTTGCTTATTGAGTTAATGTAAAACTCAGTTCTTTTGCCTTACTACTTGCCCAAAGATACACACAAAATTGCAGCACTAACTGACTTCGGGGAAACATCACCTTTCATATTTGTTCTCTGCAAATGTTGGAATTTCAATTCTCTCTTATTCATTTTAGCTTTCACTCTCACTCTTCAGTTTTGCTTTATTTGGTTTAGTTTTGTGACTAGCAATTCATAAACAATATATTGTTTTACAGTTCTATAGCCCTTCAGAACATTTAGGGAACCATTCTACCCAAAGCAGAGGACCTCTATCTTAAAAGTTTTGAAAAAGTATACAGAAATTTAATGAACCAAAGTTTCTTCCTATACCCTTAATTATGTGACTAAAATGTAGCTCATTCTAAATATTTAAACTAATCTCTCAAATGTTTCATCTCTCTAATATTCATGTTTGCAAATGGTGGAACCCCAGATAAGGTTGGAGATGAATACACAGACACTGTCCATTTTAGTTTTGTAAATATAAGTTAGGTTTAAAATGGAAGTTATTAAACTAGCACATAAAAGACTTTGAAATATAATTTCATTAGAAACTTAGTCAACACAGGAATAAATATTCAACTGTAATGACAATAGGAAGCTATGAAATTAATCTGTATTTGGTGTTTCACGGAATTTTGGGAAATTCTATGTAAAAAGCACACCTAACTTATCTGCATCCTTCCGCAATTCTCTGTCTTGGGGAACAACTTTTGACTCTGGAAATGTATCGCTGGAAGCCATTATGGGGAATATTCTCTTGATGTTGTATATTTTGCTTATTAAATGTCATTATAAAATTGTGTTTTTAAATTTCTTTCAATATTAATAAAATTCTCCCAATTATGAAAAAAGATATTCTTACAATATCTGAAACACATATGATGATTTGCTTACTTATAAAAAGGTTTTATCCAAAAAAAATAAAATAAAATTGGTAACAAACCAATGAAAAAATGAGGAAAGGAAATAGCCTCCAATTTTAAACATAATAATGTAAATAGCTAATAAATCATGTTACATAATTTGTGCCCAGCAGGATTTTTATTCCTTTGAAATTGGAAATGCGCCATTTTAACTTAAATATTATCATGCTGTGTTTTTTTTTTTAAAGACATAGAGGGAATACCTCTCTTTTGGTGAATGTCTAATATGATCTTGCCCATTACATGAGAATAAAGCACTACCAACTCAGTCTTCTGGAAGAAAATCATCAAATTTTGATGAGTTGAATGATCCTGACTTTACTTGAATATAAATAATGTACACTGAGGTGTTAAGTGTTTTGATAGGTAATCTAAATTGGTAACAGAATTAGAAAACTATAGATGTCATTTTCTTCCTTAAACTACAGATGCTGAATGTCCTCAAAGCATGTATTTTTTGTTTTGTTTTGTTTTAGAGGTACGGGGGATTGAACCCAGGACCTAGAACATGGGAACCGAGTGCTCAACCACTGGGCTATAACCACTGATCAATGAGAGTTGGTCTTTTCATTCGTTTACTTTTAGGAGGTACTGGGACCTTGTACATGAGAAGCAGGAACTCAATTACTTGAATTTCATCCACTCACCCAAAGTGTGTATTCTTGAAAGACGTGTTGTATAATGTCCTTGGAAAGCAGAAGTCAAGCAACCTGGGTTTCTGCTTCAGGTAATGATGTGAAAGGAAACCTACTTGAAGTAGCAAACTCTGCTGTAAGGAAAAATATTTATATTCTTTAAACTCTCCTTTGAACCAGATTTAACATCTTATGAGTTCTCCTTTAATTTAAAAAAATCTTGGGCATGTGTTCTTTTTATATTTGTATGAGAGTCATGATTACCATTTTGAGAATTTACTTTGGCATAGGTTTCTAAAAGATAACTAAGACTGAATGCTTTGCATAATGCAAAAGGTGAATTTGCCATGACTCTTACAGTACAGAGCCCTTTATTTGCAACAGCCCCTTCTAAGTTCTTGGATGGTGCTATCTCAGCTTGAGTGAATACAGGATTCTGTATCTATGTCTATTTATATTAACATTGATATTGATACAAATATAGTTTGCAAAAGTAAGATATTTTAATTATGACCTTTAAGACAACTCTCTTTTCACACTACAACTTCTCCTATGGCACACTCACCTTGTGTTGGTGGTATTAGAATGTGGTTTACTGTCACTTTCATTTTATTTGTTACTATGTGTTGGACTGGTGTAAGAATAGCTTCTAGGAATAGTTCTACCACTCATTGCACTGACTTACCTGGTATCAGGGCACAAAGGTATAAGTTCTGAGAGTTGTGTAGTGCCCAGCACCAAAAGTGTGTGGTTTTATAAGAGAAACACACTTTGAAATATAGAAACCACTTACTAACAGGATAGAACATTCTTCCAATCATCAGACATGTACAATTGTAAGAGGATTTAGTTTTCAGCAAAACCTAGTCAGAACAGAAACAGAAGCCTGTTTCCTACCAGGAACATATTTAAGATTACTTGGTATGTTATTATGAATGCATCATACTTCTTCCTTACTTTATTAAAACCAAGTATAATTAAATTTTTCAGAATTCCCTTATTTGTAGGACTCAGACTTCAGTGAGTTTATGTGCAGATATAATAATTTTTTTCTTAACAGAGACAGAGAAAGATTGGATTATCTTTATATTCTTTACAAAAATATGGGAATTTGATTGCCATATGATATGACAATCAAAACGAAAACAGCAAAAAATTTTGAAAATGACATTACAGAAATGTGTAGAAAAGTTAATAATAAAAGCATGTTATTTTTATAGATTTTATGATGGTGTCATTCACCATTTATTCTTAATTTGAAGTTTGTTGTGATTTTTTTTCATTCTAAGGAAATATTCATGTTAATGCTGAAGTGTGTATTCTGTTTCTTAAAGGGCCACCTACCCCACCATTCTCTAAGCTTCTGGCTTTATTAAGCAGGGATGCACCACTAGCACACTACAAGCCAATTGCTAATAGCAACACCTGTGACCTTATCACCAAAGTCTGAATTACAGGTATTTTCATTGCACATTACAGTAGTTGTAAGGACCTTCAAATGTCACTTTATGCTGATCACTACTTCAAAAATCTTAGAAGTCATTAAAACTGTTTCTAGATCTTCATACTCAGAAAAAAAAAGAAAGGATGCAGACACTGAGGAGGAAATGGAAGAAATTGCCTTCCCGCTGTACACACAGGGCAATACCTCTAGCAGTGATGAAAGGCAAAATGTCAAAAACAGAGCTTTTTTCATTTTTTCATTTTTGATATCTCAATTTATTGTTCCTTTATTTAATTTTTCTAAATTACTATGTATTCTATATCTAACCTTTAAACCCATCACTATTTCCATTTTACTATTAACAGAATCTGGCAATATATTGAGCTTCTTTTTCGAAGAAGTTTTGGGCTACAGAGAGGTTCAGCTATGGTGGGGGAGGAGCATTTGTGTGGGGTGTTATTAGTGGGGGGCACATGGTTGGGAGGGAGTTCTCCAGGGCATGTATACAGGGTACATAGAAAGGTTTGGATATTTTCATAGTGGTTTCAGTTGGAAATGACAGCCGAGAGAATGCTGGGTTCCTGGCCAGGGGAGCTCTATCACATTCCCCAATGGAATAGCAACAATCCCCCAAGTATAATGGGAAAGACCAACAAAGATAGATGGTTGAACAATGAGCCCTTGATACTGATGGCTCTGATTATGAGCTTGTGTGCCTGAAATATGAATTAGGCCTAGAGCTGCAGGGTGCCTAAGAGCTTCCATGTTGCTCAAATGTGGCCACTTTCGAAGTCAAACTCAGCATGTAGATGCCTTGCCTTCCCCCCAGCATGGAACATGACTCCTGGGGATGAGTCTCCCTGGCACCGAGAGATTACTACCAATCACCAGCTGATGATGTAACTAGAAAAAGACCTTGAATAAAGGGGTCAACTCAGACCAGCAGAATATCTCAGCCTACATGTAATATCAGGTGTTAAAAACTGCTTTTGGCTTTGGATAAAATGGAGAAATGGAAAGGACAAGTGAGTTTACAAGGCTATGAGTCTCCAAAAAAGAGTCAGGAGGTCACCAGAGGAGTGATGCTTATGCACACCTCAACAGGGTACCGGAGACAACCAAGGGAGATAGAAACCCAGGTGCTGGTTCCGGAGGGCTGCAGAGACCCACAGGTTCTATGGTCATGGCAGGTAGCTCTGGAGTTCAGGGCCATGTCAGTTGGCCCTACTTTGGAGCTTGTGTTCCTGAGTGTGAGGGAGTTGGACTCAGATATGACATTCTACACATGCCTTTTCTGTTACTTTTACTGGACCTGTGGTTGGCATTTGGGTTGGTGTATACTCAGGAGATCTGAATCTCTGGACTGTCCATGTGATGGCGAGGCCCTGAGCCTCAGCAGATTTGCAGCTCCTACCATCTGGTTTGTTGGACTTACCTTGGCCAGCTGACAGGGAGGTGAAGAGGGACAAACACCATACCAGGGAACCAAGAGTGTCTACAGCTGCCAGCAGGAGAATTATATCCATCATCCTTGTGAAAACTAAGCCTCCTCTTGATGTAGAGGAGGACTGGACATAACTATCTCAGAGTCCATAAGATGGAGGAATAGAGTATGCATTAAAGTGGACTTACTGGTGTTCTGCTGGGGAATTATTGTGATTAGTAAGGGAAGAAATTGTAGTAGTGATGAGGAGAGGATGGCCACTTTGGCTGCTGATGGTTGGGAGAGAGAAGAAGCGATACGATGTGGGGGTATTTTCAGGATTTGGAGTTGTCCTGGGTGGTACTGCAGGGACAGATGCTGGAAATTGTGTGTCCTGCCGTGGCCCACTTGGTGGATTGGCAGAGAGTGTGGACTACAATGTGGACTACTGTCCTGGTGGTGCAGCGGTGCTCCAGAATGTATTCTCCAGGTGCAGTGGATGTGCTGCGATGATGGAAGAGGTTGTTGATGTGGGAGGGGTGGGGTGCGTGGGATGGGGGGGTATATGGGGACCTCATATTTTTTGAGTGTAACATTTAAAGGAAAATAAAGAAGAAGAAAAAATATGCCTACATAACACTACATTATAAGTTTCAATTTTTGCATTTTGATAATTACATATCGATACAACGAGTTTCTTGCTAACCTTTCACTGGCTTTTTTTCTATATGTTATAAAAAGTATTCTTAGAAGGGATCCAAACATTTCATCATTCTCTTATAAATAAAGAATAAAAACCCTTTAACTAGAGAAATGAAGACAGAAAGAGAAAATAAGAAATCTATAGTAATACTAAAAAAGGTAAAGAGTGATTAATTCTAACTGGCGGAATTGGGGGAAATTTTACTTGCATTTTTCTTTATTTTCTGAAGTTTATCTTAGACGTTTTAATTTCTAATAAGAATATAACATGCAGGCTGAAAAGATGAAACTATTTTTTTAATTAATATAAAAGGCTTATTTAAGGCCTTGTTAAATTATGTTTATGAATAAAATGCATTTAGTCAATTTATTTTTATTCAAAATAAGACAGTCTACTAGTATATAAATAATTTAAACATTAGTTAAGTTAAACATCTAGTTAATAAGACATTTCAATTCCGAGTTTTAAAACAATCAGGTTTAATATATCAAGTCTTCTCATTTGTCATACGTATTTTTAGTTTAGAGAAATGTTTGCATTTCTTAAAAAAGTTAATGACCTATCCTAAAGTTATAGAGCAATTGTAATACCTACATTGATTTAAAATAATGCAAAACAAAACAAAACTCATTTCTTCTAAAGAAGAAAGAAACGTCATAGCATCATTTGACAACAATATATTAGACAAGAGAAAATATTTGTTTGCTAAGATGATAGATGTGCTGGTCTTCAAGTGATGGCAATTGTGATGATAAATTTGTGAATGTGTAGTTTTTCTTTGAAGTTTGTTACATGAGACAATAAATAATTTTCTTCACTGCTTCTCTCTATACCACCCACCTACTATAAAAACAAAATTCAAAGTCTGTTGTAATTTCTGTTATTTAATAATTGCCTATTGGTATCTGGTTCTGTGGCATTTGGTATAAACACATCATTTCTACTCCCTTAAAAAATGGCAAGCAGGGAATTATTGTCCCTATTATACAGTTAATAAGATGAAGGCTCAGAAGCTGATAAATGATAAAACTTACATATGGACCCGAGTGTATCTGATGTATCCATTCTAAACTGATCATTTTTAGTAGCATACCATCCAATCTATACAATTCTGAACTTTTGACAAATACTTGGATTTAAGTTGCCCAGACGTTTCCTTCCTTTTTCAATCCTGAGATAATACTAAACTGTAAATTAGTTATAACTAGGAATTTGGTAAAACTGATGTATGGTCTTCAAAATACTTCCTGGATTCCATAAAATATCTGAAAGGAAAGGAAAGTCGGATAGTAGCTGGTCTTCTATATCTCAGTTAATTAAATGGAGCAAAATAATCTAAATAATAAAATCAAAAGATCTCTCCACTCATACATCCAATCTAAAATTTGCGTGTGTGCAAAAAAGTTATTAACATGGAACATGGCAGACCTGAGATTTATTCTTAGAACGGCATGCTTGCAAAGTTGGTATATGGTTGGCATTGGGGAACTTGGCTCTTGGAGTGCCCCTGGTCAATTTTTTAACTGCAAGCCTGGCTCATGGTGACTAGACTATTTGTGCAAACAATGTTATTTACATCAGACACCTACTTTCCTCCTGGAGGTTTGGAATTTTGTTATATGTTTTAGGGAGAGGGTTCTACGTGACCAGTCCCAAATAAAAACCTTGGGTGCTGATTCTCTTATAGGCTCCCCTGGGTAGGAACATGACACGTATTTTGTTTCATATTCATTGAGGAGGAAAAATATGCTCTTTGTGAGCCTTCGTGGAGGGAAAGAGTATGAGGAAGTTTTTACATGGATCTCTCCAGACTCCGCTGGTGTCTATCTCCTTGATGACTTATTATGAATGCTTAACAAATCACTGTAATAAATTTTATCCATGTGTACATTTTTTGCTAAATCCCATGAATCTTTCCAGTGAATGTGGGTGATCTTGGGGACACCCAACAAAGAGGGACATGGAAATTTAAAATCCATTTTCCATTTTACTTCTAGAAACAGGCATTTAGTTTCCTATCACTTAAACTCCAAAATATATAGACAAATTGCTTTATGTTAGAATGAATATTCAGAGCTGCATTGAAACTGCAAGTTAGCTTTTGGTTAAATTTTATAATATCTCTCTGAGTCACCTTAAAAATAGTCTTCCATTGCTAGTTTCAATATAGTCCCAATAGAAGTTAATTAAAAAGCAAAGATAAAATATCATATGAAAATATTTGCAAATAAAAACATTTACAAAGTCCTCTAATGCATAACAAGCCTTTTAATAGCAAATCATAATATTTGTGGAGAATGAAGTGGTATGCAAAAGATATGATGTTAAAATTCTTTTATAAAAATGCATTTCCTTTAAAGTTCTACAAAGTAAAATATAGTTAACAGCTATTGCACTGAAAACTTATTAGGTTACAAAGTCACTCATCACACATTTAATTCATGACCATCAGTTTTATATATGATGCCAGCTCTGCTTCAGCAATCTTGAATGCTTTCCGGGTATATAAATCTCCTTGTTACTTGCTGTAATCAAAACCCTTGTCAGTTCCTTTGGTCTCTTCTCTCCTATTCCAATCCCATCTTTAGTCTACACAGTGCAGTGTATGCCTGCATACTGAATACCTTAGAGAATGGATCAGTCCATCCACTTCAGAAACGATTATGAAAATTTTTTAGTTTACTCAGCTAGCACCTAATTTAACTTCCAGATTTTTAATATGTTTTTATCAATGTGGAACACCATTATCTCTCTGGACGACTATTCAGGATAAAGGAAACTACCAAGTTCAAATCGTGAAGTATAATTTCCTTTTTGGGTATAATTAAAGTATGATGTAAAGATCTTTCAAGAATGATATTGAACATCACACTTTAAGAAAATCATTTGGCGTGTGAAAAAGCACAAAGGAAAATTTGATGCAGTTTTGAGTATGGACTATCTTCACTTGCTATTTACTGCCCTCCTCCCCAAAATTGCAGAGAAGTGAAAATGATGAAAAACAGTTGTTTTATTTATAAAATAAAATACACCACAGTTACTGTCTCTTAGAGATCTATCCTTATGTAACAGTGCTATAAAACTCCATGATGACAGACACTGCTTAGATTAAGTGGTATATATGTAGAGTCCATTATCCCCCAAAGTACATTCTCAATATTCACTCATATATTATTAACATAGAAAAATGCAATTATTTCTGTGGAGAACATAATAGAGCAGAATTAAAAGTTAACAAATAAATTTCAAATTGTCATTTCTGTAATTTGTATTAAAATTTCATATTTAAAATATTACTACTGAAGAAAGAAAGTAGAATCAAAGTTAAATTCTAAGTTTGAAAGATATAACTTTACATCAAAAGAACAAGCAACAAAAGAAAAAAATAGATAAACGGGGCTTCATCAAAATTAAAAACTTTTGTACATCATAGGACTTCATCATGAAAGCAAAAAAGCCAACCTACAGAATGGGAGAAAATATTTAGAACACACATATTCAATAAAGGTTTAATATCCAGAATATATAATGAAATCATACAACTCAACAACAAGTATCAAACAACCTAATCAGATTATATAATGAAATCATACAACTCAACAACAAATACACATACAACCCAATAGGCAAAAGACTTGAATATATATACACTTCTCAAAAAAAAAAGATATATAAATGGCCAATAAGTACATGAAAAGATGTTCAACATCATTAGCCACTAGGAAAATGCAAATCAAAGCCACAATGAGATACCATTTTATATCTTCTAGAATGGCTAACATTAAAAAAAAATACAGAAAATAACTGTTGGAGAGTTGGAGAACATGTGGATAAATAGGAACAGTTGTTCTTTGTTGGTGAGAATGTAAAATTGTGCAGCCACTGTGGAAATCAGTTTAGCAGTGCCTCTGAGAAATAAGTATTATATGACTTATCATATGACTCAGCATTGTATGTGGGCACTCAAACAGTTATTTGTACACTGATATTCATAAGGACATTATTCACAATTGCCAAAAGGTAAAAGCAATTCAAGTGTCTGTCAACGGATGGATAATCAAAATACAACATACATTGGATTATTATTCAGCCATAAAAAGGAATAAAATTCAGATACATGTGACAACATAGATGAACCTTGAAGACATCTTGTTGAGTGAAATAAATCAGAAACAAAAAAGACATATATTTTATGGTCTCACTAATATAAAATAATTACAATAAGCAAATTCATAGAAGCTAGAATATAGTTTACAAGGGGCCTGTAGATGGAGTGGGGAATGGGGCGTTAATACTTAATTGGTACAGGGTTTTTGTTGGAGGTAATGGAAGAGTTTTAGTAATGGATGATGATGATGGTAGCACAACATTGGGAATGTAATTAACACCACTGAATTACATATTTGAATGTGGTTAAAGGGAGAAATTTTAAGTTGTACCTATGCTACTAGAATTAAAAACAACAAAATAGGGTTGTGCAACACAAGCAATGAACCTTACTATAAATTCTAAATTATATTTAGTAGTATAATTATAATCATACCTTTTCATCAATTGTAACAGAGGTACAATTCCAATGTAGTGTTTATAGTAGGAAAAGTTGTTTGGGCAGGGGAGTGGAGTTATATGAGAACTCTCTATTTTCTGCATGATTTTCTGTAAACCTACAAATGCTCTAGTAAAATAAATTAAAATATGATATACAAGATATATAATTAACTTAGAATATGTGATTATTTTAAGTGAATATTTTATTTAATCTCCAAATCAGTTTGAAGTTCAACTTTAGCACTTGTATAAAGTCATATAATATTGTTTATTTCTGATAAAATTAGCTATATTATTATTTTCCTGAGTATATTTCCCCATCATGTCAGCATGCTTAATTATGTAATTTTAGTTATTTTTAAAATTTTTCAAGTTAGTAATCTGCCTGAAATTCTTTGCAAGTGATATTTTGAAAGCAGGTAATTTATAAATGGTACAGAGAAAAAGGTTCTTTTCATTTTAATAGCTCATTAATCAAAGAAGATCATCCTACAAATAGGTTTACATTATGAATTATTTCTGTTTAGAATATCACATAATTTAGAATTTATTATACTGGCAGTCAAACCTTCCATATTTATGACAGAATCTGGATTATGAGATATAATGTTAGGATATGCAATCTTTTCTTTATATCAAACAATATTATTTCTGGAGATGTCATTTGATGAAGGTAGGGGATCTTATACATCTTCAGAAGCAGACAAAGCCTCTGAATGACTTTCCATATAGATTTAGGAGCCAATCATTTATTACTTTTACATCATTTTATAATACTTTTGGAAAATGTTTGGCAAAATCATAGACATTAGTTATGAATTTTTTATTAATCTCTTCCATTGAAAATCCTGATGAAGACATCCTGAATTTTATAGACAACAATAGAACAAAAGTCCTTCTATGGATCGAGTAGTTTAATCTAAATTTTTAAATTTATTGACTCATGATATGCCTTATACTATATAGTTGTATAGTTATGATAACAAAAGTGGTAATACATGAAATGGTTAAAAGATTTTCCTGTGGGACCAAAAGAATTTCCTGGTCACTGTGTAATTATACAAAGAGGCAACTACCAAATGTAACTTTGGTTTAAGGAAGTAGAAATTAAACAAAAGAATTTAGGACTAATAAATTGCCAATTTTGTAGGTAATATACATGTTTTAAATATTCCAAGTGAAACAAGGGGATGTTAAAATTTGCTCTTTAATTTTTTTTCTTGTTTATGTAGTTTAGAACATAATTATTTAGTCATTAAATTATCAGTTGATCACCTAAAATAGAATTGATCTACCACTTACCATTTTGGCTCTTCAATCCCAGAAAATGACCTCTTGATATGCCACAATCATTATACTCTTTAAGTACTGAGCTTAAATTGATACCTGTTGTGTAGCCTGGAAATTATTTTGTTTGCTTTGCTTGTTTTTTTAAAAATAATATTTAAGACTTAAGTTGAAATCTAGCTATGAATTTAACATCATAGAATTTACTGTTGGATTAAATTATAATTGAAATAACAACTAATATCAACCAAATCTCCATTTAATTTTCTGTTATAATTTATTTCAATTTTGTAAATGTAAGTATTTTCATTTAAAGGTATTTATTTAGTGCAAATGATTTTTGTGGGTCTAGGCTCTTCCATGTCCCAAGCATGTGATTTTGTCTTTGTTTCTTGTTGTTATATATTTTTTTGCTTTGTGTTTTATTTTTCCAAAATGCAAACATTTAAACCTAAAATAATAAGAGCTAACAAGTTGGCAAACATATTTTCTTTTGGACAATATTTGAACAACATCCATCACCCTTGTATCTTGATAAATTCAGTCTTGGATATTTTAAGTACAGATATGAAGTCATTTGACAGCAATTAATGAAGAGAGATCTGAAAAATGAGGTAGTAAGGTGCTGGACATAGTTGAAGGAGATTCATTTGCCTTATTTGAGTAGCCACCAGAAACAACTCATGAAATTTTATATAAGAGATTGCTCTGGCCAGATGAATTGGCTTATTCGAGGTAAGATACTCAAAGTAAATTATTTTAGAATAAAAGCATCCAATTCCTCAGAGTAAAGGGCAAAGACAAAATACCTTAATATGAAAGTTCTTATAATTTCGCTGCAATTTTTTTAAGTGTCAACTAAAATCCTTCCCTGTTGTCTCCTCTTACAAGTTAATTCCTTTCCAAGCAATTACTCTCATTACAACCTGATTCCAACAGTGTTAGAAAAAATCTGAAAGACTCAGTTTGTGTCTCTGTAGATTGGTTATGACTTGTTTTCCAGTCAGCAGCATCAGCTACATAATTGAGCAAATTTGTATGGAATAAAGACAAAAATTGAACTTATATTTTTAGTTTTATATTTGAAGGAGAATTAAAGTAAATGTTGTTGTGGAAGGACACTGCTAATAAATTTCTAAAATTCTACCTTAAAATGTTTTCTGTACATTATTTGGAATTCTGCTTGACCCCTTCTTTGTCATCTACAAAGATTTCAATTCTTGTTGATAGAAAAGCAATGGGAAAAATTATTCACATTTCACTCTTGTGCAGGCAGTTTATCTTAGTATGGTAATTTGTGAATCAGGAAAAATGCATAGGACGTTTCTAACGCTTAAGGGGAAGAGTGTGCTACATCTAAGCAGATAAGGTGGCCATAGTCAAAGGAACAATAACAGTTTGTGAAAGGGAAGTAATAAGTAGGAAGAACATAAGAAGGAACTAACATCATATGATATTGATTCTAAAAAAAGATAGGTTAGCATTGTAAAATGCTAAATCAAGATATCAAAACAGTGATAATGAAGCACAGAGGTCGTTGAATTTTTCAAAGGACTTTAACTCAAAAGTTGTGTATGAAATCCATGTTTTATACTTTGAGCTAGATAAGAGACAAGTGTAGACTTCTATCTCAAGAAACATAAATGTGACTGGAATGAGACTTCTAAAGCATTAATTGGGTACAGGGCATATTAAGGAATATTTTTATTTTCCTTTCTTGTTTCTGTTTGCTTTTAGTAGGACAAAGCCTTAAGTATATATGTAAATAGAAAATAAATAGAAAAAGGGAATTCTGTGGTTGAATATAAAAGCCTGCAAAAGTTAATAAATAGAGAATATTTTGGAATAGATGAAATTAATAGGTTCACAGCATAAATAAGAATTTATTCTAATATCCAAGGAAGAGGGACATTTATTTAACTCCAGTCTTTTCATATAGCTCAGTGTGTTGTTTTCTTTTCCAGAAAATATAAGGGTCATGGGCACAGCTCAGTGGAGAAAAGTCTCCCGAAAACATATTTTAAACTTTGCCACTTGATGTGGTGAATACATTTAAAAGTAAGGTTTAGAAGCCAGGTAGACATGAATTTTAATTGTGGTTCCAGCAGTGTGTAAGCTTTGACAGATATATTTGAGTCTCTATTTTTTGCTCTGCTGGACACATTAAAAATATTTCTAGAACTTACCTATTTCAATTTTCTCTTGGTTCTACCTCTCCACTTTCTCATTTCCTCAGAAATAAGAATTCTTCATTTGTCTCCATTGCCAAAGTAGTATTTAAATGCTTAGAGAGAGATCATCGGATAATTCTTCATTTCTAATCAATTACCTAAAGCAAACGATACTTTGCTTTGATTAATCTCTGGGTTCTTCCTCTCCCCTTCCACTTCTTTGCATTTCCTACATTGGTTCCCCACTAAAAATTATTCAGGAAATCCCTGTCCCACTCAATCATATCCCAAATTCTGCTAACTGGATATTAATATTTTAACTTCCCAAATCCTTTCTCTAATTAGAGTTGATCTTCAAGATCATATATCGAACAATTAAAGATGATGCAAACTATTTTTTTTAATTTCAAGAAGCTTTCATTTCCTCCAAAATTCAGAAATTTTTCAAATTCACTTTGTTATTTTCAAAATTCTATAAAATATATGCCTAAAATGTTTGATGGGCCTACAGATTTATATAACTTTGTATCTTACCAAACTATCACTATAAAAAATCTTTGCTTCTGTTTCTAAATTTCATACCTTCTATTAGATAACAAGCTGCATTTTAGTTAAGGGCAGTCTTTTTCATCATTGTTTACACAGATTCAATTCAAAAGACAAGCAAAAATAGGCACTTAAAGTTTGTTGAATAGCATTTTGTGTTTCAGATATCTTAATTCAATTATGTTTTCCCAATAGATATAGTCCGAATTATCCCTTTCCTTATATTTTTTAACAAATATCTTTTATACAATCCAATTTGTATATTATTTCTTTATTTCTGTTCTGTTTTTAACTTTCTCTATTTTATCCTTTAAATAGGATAATGATTTTTTCTTTTTTTAATTGAAGTATATCATTCATACATGAACACACATAATAAGTGTATAGTAAAGATTGTGAACTTATAAAATAAACATCCATAACATCACACGGGGGGTCTCATACATCACCCCTCCACCAACTCTTTGCATTTGTGTGAAACATTTCTTACAAACTATGCAAGAGCATCATCAAAATATTACTACCAACTACAGTCCTTATCTTATACTTGTTGTATTTTCCCCCAACCCATACTATTTTTTTAATGTATTTTTGTTACAGATATTGTGAACTTGCAAAACAATCATACATACAACTCTACACCCTGGCGGAACATTTGTTACAGATTATGAGGTAATATCATCGGACTATTACCCCAATCATAGTCCATAGCATATATTTGGCACACTTTTTCCATGCATCTCCATTATCAACACAGTACAGCTTGGCATTACTGCAAGAATATTATAGTATTGCTGTTAACCACAGTTTATAGGTCACACCAATTGTAGTTTTCCCATGTTTCTCCATATTCCCATCACCCTGCAATAGTGAGGAGGGTGACTGATAATGATTTATTTTTTAATGAAGGGGAAAAAAAAGGAGGTGTTCAGGAAATTGGAAAATGCTTAAAGGAAAAAATCAAGAGCAGAGAGGAAGAATAGCTAAGAGATGCTCTTTTATTATTAGCCCAATGAGTATCTAATGTGTGTATGTGTGTGAATACATATATATACATATACATACCAATTATTCATATATATATATATGTATATAAATAGTTATTCAATTCGTGTTTTCTTGGGGAATAACATGTTTTCAGTAAGACCTAGGACCTGCCAAACACCTAGAGAGATGTGGTGAAAGAGCATTAAGTTTCACATGTTGGAGAACATACATTCTATTCAGCTACCTCTGTGAACTGAAACAAGCCTCTCAACGTCTGTGATTCTCAGCTTCCAAACTCTGAAAACAGGAAAATAACTGTACTTGCTGTTAAGATCAAAGGAGATAATATTTGTGATAACACTTAAAATATGTACTTATTTTAAAAGTATAAATTATATATATATATAAATTACACATATATAATTTTAAATTATGATGTCATATACTCTACTTTCAATGGTTGGCAGAGATAGGAATATTTTCATTTGTTTTTCTGGTGGTCCCAAGACAGAAGAACTAAGTAAGGGGCTGTTGTGCATTCTTCTCCTCTGCTTTATGGTCCCACTAGAGACAGACAGGTTCCCCTTCCCTTGTTGGGGCCCCCTTCCTTTGGGATCTCTTATTTGTCCCTGTTGAATAAGGGACGAAGCCTCAATCCCTGTCCAGCTGGCATTCATTTCACGAGAAGATAACTGTACTCTGTCTAATAGACCTGCTCTACAGTGACCAATAGTAGTAACAGTAGATTTTTTTCTTGTGGTTGAATTTGCAGTCCCCAGAGGCCTTTTTGACTACCTTCCTGGGAGGAAACATTTATTTTCCTATAGTTTCAGAATCTAATACCACAAATTCTGAAAACAGATAAAACTATTGGTATATGAAAAGGTATTTTGACTTGAAACAGTGATGCAATTTATACAATTTAGAAATGGATAAAATTTTGCGTCTAGAAATATTAGACTCAACTTCAGGAAAGCTGTTGCTATAAACATCAGTGAAAAATATTATTAAATGGTTTGAAGGAAACCCATATTTATTGCTGTTAGCACGCTTTAGAGGAATTCAGAAAACTGGTGCAGACCGAATAGCATTAATATCTCAATGCCGGAAAACTTTTGAAAGCTTAAAATAACAAAATTCCTTTTTCAGTATTTTTCTTATCATTTTATTTTAGGAAAATTAATAATAATATAAAATATACATTTCATACATGTATACAATATTAAGAACTGCCAATTCTAAGGATGAGACATATGAAAATATGCTTGCATAATGAAATTCTAGAAAGGAATTGATAAAAATTTTGATCTGCTTTTTTGTGAATGTCAATGGCTAAAATAAACAGCTTGGCATTTTTCCATATGGACTGTACCATTTAAGATACCAAATACAAGTCCCAGTCACCTAAAATTATTATTAATTTCATAGCCATAGGCATACAAATATTATAAAGTATAAATCTGTTTAGTTTTTATTACATGATTTAACTTTATTTTATTTCCGTTTTCTAGAATTAAGTTTTCTGACATAATGGTCTACATCTTACTAAGAATTAGATGACTATAGTCATGTTATCTACAGATATTTAAACTTACACCTCACTGAAGTGAAACACAAAAGGAAATGAGTTTTAACTACTTCATCTTTGAAGCACAGTATAAAAGCTACCTTTCCAGTCCAAAAAGCCATAAGTCAATGCATTTCTTAACTATGGCATTTTATTGCTGTTTAGAGTTTTACTTTTTTTTCAATATTTCAAAAGATGTTTATATTCCCAGAGACTTTAATCACCTGCAATGCAATCTTTAAAAGTCCTCAGAGGTAAGTTTTGGAAGAAAATTTTAAAAGAATTGCTTTCAGTAAGAGGAAAAATGTTCCATCTAGAGGAAAACATCAGCAGTAATATATTTTCTTTGCATATCCAATAACACTTTCTGGGGTGGTTTTGTGAAAGCAGCGTTAGTCAGATTTTTTTTTTAAAACATCCATTGGGATAGACAGAATATCTTTACTGAAATGTAGATTTATAATTCAAGTTTCATGTGTTGTGACTATATTAACTTCTTATTTAATCGTTTCTGAGCAGGGAATAAATATTCATTTAGTAAGCACATTTATGAATCTTTTTCATCCCAATGGATTAGATATCTTGAAGAGAAGTTGCAGTCTCTCTCTCTCTTTTTTTAATCACATCGATGTTATGATATCCAGCCACCTCAGTGGATATTCCCTGGTAGCTTCATGGAGAAAAAAAGGCTTAACTCAATTTATCATTTTCACTGCATAGCTAGAGGCTGTCTAGCTATAACTTGGAAAAGAGAAAAGGATGGTACATGATGAAAGTTAGGCAGGATTATGTTAAATGTTAAGATGATATTTAGATCTTGCTGTTCAGGGCTCAAGAGAAAGATGAGAGAATTAAATGAATTTTGTTCTCTTATAATTTGCTACTAGAAGATTTTAAAAATATTTAAATTGCTGAAAGCTGTCTATTTATAAGATAGCAAAACAGAAGGGCCATATCAGTTTTCCTTTATTTGTTTTTTCTAAATTCTTATGTGGGCACATTAAAATATATACATGTGGATATATACTAATACAAGCACATACATATACATGCACACTATATAGTTTAATATCTATACTATGTATAAACACATATCTATATAATATATGGTATTTTATATGTACTAAATATAGTATTTTATATATAGTATGTATTATACTATATATAGAATTTTTATGCATAGTATATAAATATAGATTTCAATAGTCACATTTTTAAACTCTGATAACTTGATAAGGTTATATTTTAGGGCAAATACATGTTCCAAAAGGCTAGGGAAGTTTAGCTACTTTTCAGCTAGGAATTATTGAGCCAAGATTCAAACTTGGGTCTTTGTGATCACAAAGCACATCTTCTTTCCATCACACCAGGTTCTAACAGTGAATCTCAGAAAAGCAAATAGTCAGGCATGATTTATAGCTTGTAACTCATATTTCTGGTACAGACATTTAATTGTTGCTAATCTTCTTATCTTTGAGGAATCACAGTTTTTCCACATGAAACAGAAGTGTTACAATCTATCTTGCATGGTGCTTGCATAATAATTATTGAAAAATAATCCATTGGATTCAATGCTGACTATAAATTTTCAAGAAATATTGCAGTGTTCCACAGTGTTTGTGCTCATACAGAAGTTTGCTTAAATATTATGTAGTGAATAATGACTCATAAGGTGAAAGAACATAGAAGCAAAATGAGTCACTAAAGTACGTGGAGAAAAATGTTCAGCTACTCTTCCAACATAAATGGTGAAGAAAACAGCTAAATACTTAGATTGTCAAGTTCACTGAAATTCTGCTTCTGTCATATGATCATTCTTCTGTAAAGGAATAGAAATAGATTTCAAAAGGAAATAATTACAATCATACAATTGTTGGTATTTAAAACAGCTTTTCAAGTAAATTTTTCAGTGGGTCTCATATCCCCATTTTGCAGTAATTTCTTAACCTGTTTCAATTACTGAAGTTTTTAAAAAAAATTTATTCCAGAGTCAGACAGAATACCAGCTCACTTTGGAGATACTGAGGGTTTGGTTCCAGACCACCACAATAAAGCAAATATTGCAAAAAAGGAAGTCATACAAACTTTTTTTTCCCAGTATATATACAAGTTATGTTTAAGTGTGCAATGGCATTATGTCTAAAAATCAGTGTACATAGCTTCATTAAAATACTTTATTGCTAAAAATGCTAGCCATCACTGGAGCCTTCGGTGGTAATCTTTTCATTAGTGGAGGGTCATGCCTCGATGTCAATGGCTCCTGACTAATCAGGGTGGTGGTTGCTAAAGGTTGCAGTGGCTGTTGCAATTTCTTAAACAACAATGAATTTTGCCACATTGTTTGACTCTTTTCTTCCATGAAACATTTCATTTTCGCATGTGATGCTGTTTGATAGCATTTACCCATAATAAGTTTCTTTCAAAGTTTGAGTCAATCTTCTCAAACCCAGCAGTTGCATAATCCGCTAAATTGGTGTAATATTCTCTATCCTTTGATATCATTTCAACAATGTTCACAGCAACTTCACCAGGAGACAATCCATCTCATGAAATCACTTTCTTTACTCATCCATAGGAAACAACTACTCATCCATTAAAGTTTTATCATGAGATAGCAGCAACTCAGTCACATCTTCAGATTCCACTCTTAACTCTAGTTTTCTTGCTATTTCCATCTGCAGTTACCTACTCCACTGAATTCTTGAACCCCAAAATCCTTGAGGGTTACAATCAGTTTCTTCCAAACTCCTGTCAATGTTCATATTTTTTTTTTTAAAGATTTATTTACTTATTTAATTTCCCCCCCTCCCCTGGTTGTCTGTTCTTGGTGTCTATTTGCTGCGTCTTGTTTCTTTGTCCGCTTCTGTTGTCGTCAGCGGCACGGGAAGTGTGGGCGGCGCCATTCCTGGGCAGGCTGCTCTTTCTTTTTCACGCTGGGCGGCTTTCCTCACGGGCGCACTCCTTGCGCGTGGGGCTCCCCCACGCAGGGGACACCCTTGCGTGGCACGGCACTCCTTGCGCGCATCAGCGCTGCGCATGGCCAGCTCCACACGGGTCAAGGAGGCCCGGGGTTTGAACCGCGGACCTCCCATATGGTAGACGGACGCCCTAACCACTGGCCCAAAGTCCGTTTCCCTCAATGTTCATATTTTGACCTCCTCCTATGAATCACACAGGTTTTTAAGGCATATAGAATGGTGAATCCTTTCCAGAAGGTTTTCCATTGACTTTGTCTATGACTATGTTTTGCAGTGATATCCTCATAAAATGTATTTCTTAAATAATAATATTTGAAAGTTAAAATGGTTGACACATGGTCTGCAGAATTAAAGTTGTGTTAACAGGCATTAAAAGAACATTAATCTTGTACATCTCCATCAGAGTTCTTGGGTGACATGGTTCATTGTCAATCAACAGTAATACTTTGAAAGGGATCTTTTTTCTGAGGAGTAGCTCTCAACAGTGGATTTAAAATATTTAGTAAACCATGTTGTAAATAGATATGCTGCCCTCCAGTCTTTGCTGTTCCATTTATAAAGCACAGGAAGTGTAGATTTAGCATAATTCTTAAAGGCCCTAGGATTTTCAGAATTGTAAAGGAGAATTAGCTTCAACTTAAGGTTACCAGCTGCATTAGCCTTCACAAGACAATTATTAGCCTGTCCTTTGAAGCTTTGAAGTCAGGCACTGTTTTCTCCTCTCTAGCTACTAAAAGTCCTAATGGCATCTTCTTCCAATAGGGTTACATTGAAAATTTGTTTTGTCTACATTGAGAATTTGTTCTTGATTGTAGCCCCCTTTATCAGTTATCTTAACTAGATCTTCTAGATAATTTGCTGCAGCTTCTGCATCAGCACTTGCTGCTTCACTGTGTACTTTATGTTATGGAGGTGACTTCTTTCCTTTAAGCTTATGAACCAACCTCTTCTAGCTTCAGACTTCTGCAGCTTCGCTACTTCTTTTAGCCTTCACAGAATTGAGGAGTTAGGGCCTTGCTCTGGATTAGGCTTTGGCTTAAAGGGAATGTATAGCTGATTAGATCTTCTACCCAGACCACTTAAATTTCCTCCGTATCAGCAATACGACTTTTTTGTTTTCTTTTCATTCCTTTGCTCACTGGAGTAGCACTTTTAGTTTCTTTCAAGAACTTTTACTTTGCATTCACAACTTAGCTAACACTTGGGCACAGGAGGCTTAGCTTCTGACTTCTCTCGGCTTTCAACATGCTGTCTTCACTAAGCTTAATCATTTCTAGTTTTTTATTTCAAGTGAGAGACCTGTGACTCTTCCTTTCATTTAAACACTTAGAGAACATAATAGGGTTATGTGTCAGTTTGAGATTTTTTAAGAATCCCAAAAAAGAGACATTATGTTTTTAAACTAGTCTGTTCCTATGGATGTGAGTCCCTTTGATTGTATTAACATCAACTGAGATGCCTGATTAAATTATCTGTTAAGATTAGGGTTTTGATTTGACCATGTCAGGAGGGTGTGACTCAGGGTTGAGTCCCTACCTCTTGGTGGACTGATATAAACCGACACTCACGCAAGAAGACACATGGGAAGAGAGAAAGTCAGACAAGAAAGAGGAGAGAACTTGGTCATTTAGGTCCTGCCATGTGACAGAAAGAAGAAGGTTCAAACAGCTAAAGCCCTAGGGAGAGAAATGAGCCGTTTGCCTGAGAGTTTGCAGCTGAGCAGCTGAGAAAGCCTGGAAAGAAACATGTCCTATGACAGATGGATATAAGAAACCCTGAGAGATGAGCCCTATGCCACCTTACAGCTGAGATTGGAAGAAGCTGGTCCCATGGAGCCTTAAGGGGAAGAAGGAAGGAGAGACCATCTGAAAAGACCTGAGAGACCAGGGACTGCCTGTCATCTTGGTTCAACATGTGGCAAATGACTTTGGTGAGAAAGCAGCCTTCATATGTACTCTTTAGGGCCTTACAACTGTAAGTTTTTACCCAATAAATACCTGTTATAAAAGTCAACAGATTTCTGGTACTTTGCATAAGCACACCTTTGGTTGATTAATACAGATTACTAATCTGCCTAATCTCGGTATTTAGCTGTTGTTTCTCAGGGAATAGGAAGGACTGAGGAAAGGGAGACAGATGGGGGAATGACTGGTCAGTGGAGCAGTCAAAACACAAGCAGCAGTTATCAGTTAAGTTTGCTGTCTTTTATGGGCATGGTTCACGGCACCCCTAAGAGCAATATCAAAATCACTGATGGCAGATCACCACAATAGATATAATAATGAAAAAGTTTACAATATTGTGAGAATTATCAAAATGTGACCCAGAGATATGAAGTGAACCTGTCAGGAAAATGGCACTGATAGACTTGCAAGAAACTGGGTTACCACAAACCTTCAATTTATAAAACACGCAACATCTTTGAAGTGCAATAAAGCAAAGTGCAATAAAAAGCGGTATGTCTGTAATAGGGAAAGAGATTCAATCTATATCAGTCATGCATTTCTTTTAAATAACAAGACATGGAAGAGGGATGGAACAAGAGTTCTTAGCACTTGTTTTTTCAAGTTGATTGATTGCTTCCACTTCATGAAAAAATAGTCATACAGGGCTGACATGCAAGAACATGCATTTTTTCTTAACTTAATTATATTTAATTACACCATGTGAAATAATGATTTACTTTACATATGTCTACCTATTATTTCATTAATACATATTTTCTTATTAAATATGCATATAACTTTTTCATTGATTAATAAAAGAGAGCCAATTCTATAGGTAGGAGAGAGAAAAACTTGTCTAAAGACTTTTTCACCACTGAATAATGGCGTTATTAAAGATTTGTCCAAAATTGAGATTAGGACACTGAAAAAAAACTTAAAATGTTTCATTCCCTATTATGAAAAGCTTTCTTATATATGTAGCATACTGGTCAAAATATGTGAAAAATATTAAATAATAATTTAAGTAATTGTAATTGTAATTTCCTTAATGACTTACTGTCATCACTATGACCATAATAAATTGTAGTCTAATAAAGTCTCCTGCTGTATTAAAGAGGTAGCAACATTGCTGCAGTCTAAAGTTCTGCAGACTACTGTAGTTTTATAGTTCTTTTATTGCTCTTCATAAAAGCCCCTTCTGGTTGCCCATCACTCATTGTGATTTCTTGAAGGAAGAAGAGTGAACACTAGGATTTTGACCTTCATGGCTAGAGGTTGAGGGGGAAGGTAGAGAGAATAGTGAATCTGAGAAATAAGGCTGTGTTATTTGTTGTTTTTAAAATTCTGTTCTATTGAGTATTATATTTAAAAAATAATAATAAGCAACATCAAAGAGAAAACTGGAAAATATCATTTTTTGCTGCTTGAAATATTCAGAAGGATGATTTTCAACTTGGGTTAGGTAGGGATTGATACAACTACTCCCTTACTCACAAACAAAAATATATCATCACAGTCTCCCCAAAAGGGTTGAGTAATATTTTTTCTTATATGATATTCACCACAGTCAAGGGAGAAAAAAATCAAGTTAATTAAACAGTGAAAATAAGAGGAGAACATTTGTAAAACTGTAACTCTCGCACCTAAATCTAAAACAATAGGCTACAGATTAGGGACTAAAGATAATGACACATTTATATTCTTTTTTTTTTTTTTTTTTGTTAATTTTTTTATTTTTTATTGACTTTATAATAATATTACATTAAAAATATATATGTGAGGTCCCATTCAACCCCACCCCCCCACCCCCCCTCTCCCCCCCCCCAACAACACTCGTTCCCATCATCATGACACATCCATTGGATTTGGTAAGTACATCTTTGGGCACCTCTGCACCTCATATACATTGGTTCACATCATGTCCCATACTCTCCTCTATTCCATCATGTAGGCCCTGTGAGGATTTACAATGTCCGGTGATTACCTCTGAAGCACCATCCAGGGCAGCTCCATGTCCCGAAGATGCCTCCACCTCTCATCTCTTCCTGCCTTTCCCCATACCCTTTGTCCATTATGTCCACTTTTCCCAATCCAATGCCACCTCTTCTATGTGGACACTGGATTGGTTGTGTCCATTGCACCTTTATGTCAAGAGGAGGCTCAGATTCCACCTGGATGCTGGATGCAATCCTCCCATTTTCAGTTGTAATCACTCTAGGCTCCATGGTGTGGTGGTTGTCCTTCTTCACCTCCATCTTAGCTGAGTGTGGTAAGTCCAATAAATCAGATTGTAGGTGCTGGAGTCTGTTGAGGCTCAGGATCTGGCTATCACATTGTCAGTCCAGAGATTCAAATCCCCTAAATATATCTTAAACCCCAACATTAACTGCACCTCCAGCACATTAGCATGAAAGTCTTATGAAGGGAGATCCCATCTGAGTCCAGATTCATCACACATAAACACCATTTCCAAAGAGGGGCCATCTGCCCTGGTAGTTAACCCCATCAGCCATGACCATAACTCCCATGGGTCTCTTTAGCCCTCAAAGGAACCAATATCTGGGGGTTGTATCTGCTTTATCTGTCTCTCTGACTCTGCTCAGTTGTGCATGAGGGCAAACCTTCTGCCAGCCTCCAGACTCTTTTTTAGAAACTCGTAGCCATATAAACTCATTTCTCCTTTCCATTTCCCCCTTACTTTAGGTCAAACAGCATTTTAAAGTCATGGTATTTTATGTAGACATGGATATTCTGCTGATCCGCATTGAACCTTCCGTATAAGGTCATTTTCCAGTTGCATCATCAGTTGGTAGTTGATAGTGGTCCCTCGTTGCCAGGGAGGCTCATCCCCGGGTGTCATGTCCCACGCTGGGGGGAAGGCATTGCATTTACATGCTGAGTTTGGCTTCGAGACTGGCCACATTTGAGTAACATGAAGGCTGACAGAAGGAAATTCCCAGGCACAAAGTTGCTCTAGGCCTTGTTATTATTTTGGGTTTATCAGCTCACAAGCATAGTCATTAGTATCAGGGGCTCACTGTTGAACCCTCACTCCCTCCCGGTCCCCACCACTGTACCTGGGAGACTGTCGCTGCTCCCCTAGGGACCACGACAGAGCACCACTGGCCGGGAACCCAGTACCCCCCCTACTGTGGTTTTTAATTGTTGCCACTATGAGTATATCCAAACATTACCATGCACCCTGGACATATGTTCTGTACAGCTCCCTGTCAGTCATATATCATCTGTCATTGGTATCCCATACCAGTATCCCTCCATTGCCATTGTTGAAACACTCTGTGATCCAGAACTCCCCGAAATTTGAAGCCCAATATAATGTCATGGTCCCTTACTAGGGAATGGCATATAGCGATGAGTTTAAAGGATAGATAAAGAACTTGGATAAAGTTAGATAAAGAACTTAGATAAAGAATGTTGACTTGAAAAAATTCCACATCCTATTTTTTTCTTTTTTTTTTTTTCCCCCCCCCCCCCCCCTAATTATTCAGCTTTTCTTCACAGGAGTCCTAGACCACAGCAATGTATATATATAATATACAGCACTCCCACATATCCACCAGAAAACCTTTTCCCTTCCACAGTGATACTCTTACGCCCTATTCATATCATATTTACTTAAAGTGATGTACAGAGTCTGAGACATTAGCTTTCTAACAAGGTGACATCTGTATTTACATTATGGTGCATACTTTAGGATACACAGTTCTTTACATTTTTAGTTATCCTATGTTTTACATTATGGTTTACATTATCAGTCCGTCATCTCCTATATGTTATGGTGTAACATTACATGTTTTATATCCATCCTTGTGTACTCTCAAGAAACTCCTCTCTTACCCCCCATTTACTTTGGTTCCACACATTTAACGTCCATTTTCCCTTCCACCTTAGTGCCCTCAGTGATAGCCAACCTCCGTTTCCTGAGGAGCCACTTCCAGAGATAGATGGAATAGTGTTCAGGGCCTAACTTGCTCAACTGCCCCAATGCCCTGGGAGCCACCCTTTCTCTCGAGGGATACAGTTCCCTCTATTGGATGGCATTAGTCCTCCCCAGGATGTGGGTCCACCCCCACTCTCACTACTTGGGTTTCTACCCCATGGTGTCACCCACTCTGGCAGAATGAGCATTTAGACATTCCCCAGGAGCCCGTCCTGCATCAGACCCTCCCCTCCGAGCATTCTAAACAGGTAACCCTCTTTATTATATTTTGATATGATTTTCTCGGCATTTTACTCTCCACCAACACCTGACCCTCTCCTGGTTCATATGCTACCCCTCCCTCCCCCCACTTTTGGGCAACGTTACCCACCCGTCCCTCCCCAGCCACCCTCAAACCCGCAAAGCCCCAAGCAAAGGCAACCCCTTGCCCCCCTTTTATCTCTTCTTTGTGTTCATACTTACCACCATCTCGTCTTAAATTCCACCCCTGCAGACATCGGCTCATATCCTTCCTCCACCCTCCAATTTCCTGCAAGCCTATCGTTCAGTCTCTTGCTATCTAGGGCAGCTTGTTTATTTCATATCATTGAGGTCATGTAGTATTTGTCCTTCAATGTCTGGGTTGCTTCACTCAACATAAGGTTCTCAAGATTCATCCATGTTATCACATGTGTTTGTAGTGTGTTTGTTCTTACAGCCGAGTAGTATTCCATTGTGTGTATATACCACATTTTATTGATCCACTCGTCTGTTGATGGGCATTTGGGTTGATTCCAACTTTTGGCAATAGTGAACAATGCTGCTATGAACATTGGTGTACATATATTGGTTTGTGTTCTTGTTTTCAGTTCTGCTGGGTATATTCCCAGCAGTGGTATTGCTGGGTCATATGGCAAATCTATGGCTAGTTTTTTGAGAAACCGCCATACTGTTCTCCAGAATGGTTGGATCCTTCTGCATTCCCACCAGCAGTGGATGAGTGTTCCCCTTCCTTCACATCCTCTCCAGCACTTGTATTCTTCTGTTTTTTTCATAGCTGCCAATCTTATGGGTGTAAGATGGTATCTCATTGTGGTTTTGATTTGCATTTCCCTGATAGCTAGAGATTTGGAACATTTTTTCATGTGCTTTCTTGCCATTTGTATTTCTTCTTCGGAGAAGTGTCTGTTTAAGTCTTTTTCCCATTTTTTAAATGGATTGTTTATCTTTTTATTTTCAAGATGTAGGAGTTCTTTATATATGCAAGTTATAAGTTTCTTATCAGATATCTGATTGCCAAATATTTTCTCCCACTGTGTGGGCTCCCTTTTTACTTTCTTGACAAACTCCTTTGAGGTGCAGAAGGCTTTAATTTTGAGGAAGTCCCATTTATCTATTAGTTCTTTTGCTGCTCGTGCTTTTGGTGAGATATTCATAAATCCATTACCTATTACAAGGTCCTGTAGATGTTTCCCTACACTGCTTTCTAAGGTTTTTATGGTCTTGGCTTTTATATTTAGGTCTTTGATCCATCTTGAGTTGATCTTTGTATAAGGTGTGAGATGGTAATCCTCTTTCATTCTTCTACATATGGCTATCCAGTTCTCCAGACACCATTTGTTGAATAGGCCACTCTCTCCCAGTTGAGAGGGTTTGGTGGCTTTATCGAATATTATGTGGTTGTATATGTGAGGTTCTATATCAGAGCTTTCAATTCGATTCCATTGGTCTATATGTCTCTCCTTATGCCAATACCATGCTGTTTTCACCACCGTAGCTTTATAGTATGTTTTGAAGTCAGGTAGTGTGATTCCTCCAATTTCGTTTTTCTTTTTCAGTATGTCTTTGGCTATTCGGGGTCTCTTTCCTTTCCAAATAAATTTCATAGTTAGTTTTTCTAGTTCCTTAAAGAAGGCTGCATTGATTTTTATTGGGATTGCATTGAATGTGTAGATCAATTTTGGTAGGATAGACATCTTAATAATGTTCAGTCTTCCTATCCATGAACAAGGAATAGTCTTCCATTTATTTAGGTCTTCTTTGATTTCCTTGAACAATCTTGTATAGTTCTCAGTGTATAAGTTCTTTACCTCTTTAGTTAAATTTATTCCTAAGTATTTGATTTTTTTATTTACTATTGTGAATGGTATTTGTTTCTTGATTTCCTCCTGATCTTGCTCATTATTGGTGTACAGAAATGCTACTGATTTTTGCGCATTGATCTTATAACCTGCGACTTTACTAAACTCATTTATGAGTTCTATAATCTTCGTTGTAGATCTCTCAGGGTTTTCTATGTATAGGATCATGTCATCTGCAAATAATGAAATTTTGACTTCTTCCTTTCCAATTTGAATGCCTTTTATTTCTGGTTCTTGCCTCAGTGCTCGAGCAAGTACTTCTAAGACAATGTTAAATAGGAGCGGCGACAGTGGGCATCCTTGTCTTGTTCCTGAGTTTAGAGGGAAGGAGTCTAGGATTTCTCCATTGTAAACAATATTGGCTTTAGGTTTTTCATATATACTCTTTATCATGTTCAAAAAATTTCCTTGTATTCCAATCATTTGGAGTGTTTTTATCAAGAAAGGGTGCTGTATTTTGTCAAATGCTTTTTCTGCATCAATAGATATAATCATGTGATTTTTTTCCTTCAATCTGTTTATATGGTGTATTACGTTGATTGATTTTCTTATGTTGAACCATCCTTGCATACCTGGGATGAATCCCACTTGGTCGTGGTGTATAATTCGTTTAATGTGTTGTTGAATACGATTAGCAAGTATTTTGTTAAGTATTTTTGCGTCTAGGTTCATTAGAGAAATTGGTCTGTAATTTTCCTTTCTTGTGATGTCTTTGTTTGGCTTTGGTACTAGGGTAATGTTGGCATCATAGAAGGAGTTGGGTAATGTTCTTTCTGTTTCGATGGTTTGGAATAGTTTCAGCAGAATTGGTGTCAGTTCTTTCCGGAATGTTTTATAGAATTCACCTGTGAAGCCATCTGGCCCTGGGCTCTTCTTAGTTGGGAGATTTTTAATAACTGATTCTATCTCTCTGCTTGTGATTGGTTTGTTAAGATCATCAATTTCTTCTTTTGTCAATATGGGCTGTTTATGTGTTTCTAGGAATTTGTCCATTTCCTCTAGATTGTCATTTTTGTTGGAATATAGTTTTTCAAAATATCCTCTTATGATAGTCTTTATTTCTGTGGGGTCAGTGGTGATATCGCCTTTCTCATTTCTTATTTTGTGTATTTGCATCTTCTCTCTTTTTTTCTTTGTTAGTGTTGCTAAAGGTTTGTCAATTTTGTTAATCTTCTCAAAAAACCAGCTCTTGGTCTTGTTTATCTGTTCAAGTGCTTTCTTATTTTCTATTTCATTTAGTTCTGCTCTTATCTTTGTTATTTCCTTCCTTCTTCTTCCTGTTGGGTTACTTTGTTGTTGTTTTTCTAATTCCTTCAAATGTGCAGTTAGTTCTTCAATTATTGCTCTTTCTTCTTTTTTATATATGAATTTATGGCTATAAACTTCCCTCTCAGTACTGCTTTTGCTGCATCCCATAAATTTTGGTATGTTGTGTTATCATTATCATTTGTTTCAAGGTAGTCATTGATTTCTTTTGAGATTTCCTCTTTGACCCACTGTTTTTCTAAGAGTGTGTTGTTTAATTTCCAAATCGTGGTGTGAAATCTGGGCTTCTTTCCCTTGCAAATCTCCAGCTTGACTCCACTGTGGTCAGAGATAATGTTTTGTATGATTTCAATCTTTCTGAATTCGTTCAGCCTTTCTTTGTGGCCTAGCATATGATCTATCTTGGAGAATGATCCATGTGCGCTTGAGAAAAATGTATATCCTGCTGTGTTTGGGTGTAGCGATCTATATATGTCTATTAGATCGAGCTCCTCTAATATACTATTCAGATGTTTTGTGTCTTTGGTGATTCTCTTTTGAGATGTTCTGTCCAGAATTGATAGTGGTGTATTAAAATCCCCCACTATAATTGTAGATGTATCTATTCTTTCACTTAGTTTTTCCAGCGTTTGCCTGACGTATTTAGAGGCACCCTTGTTAGGGGCATAGATATTTATGATTGTTCGATCTTCTTGACAGATTTTCCCTTTGACTAAAATGTAGTATCCTTCTTTGTCTCTCACAATTGTTTCACATTTAAAGTCTATTTTGTCTGATATTAATATAGCTACTCCTGCCTTTTTTTGGTTATTGTTAGCTTGTATGATTGTTTTCCAGCCTTTCACTTTCAATCTCCATGCGTCTCTGGGTCTAAGATGTGTCTCTTGTAGACAGCATATGGATGGGTCATATTTCCTTATCCAGTGTCCCAGTCTGAATCTTTTGATAGGTGAGTTTAATCCATTGACATTCAGTGTTATTACTATCAAGGAATTATTTGTGTTAGCCATATTTTGATTGGATTTGTGTTTGTCATATTTTGTTTGTATATATTTTTTTTGTCTTTTTTGTTGTTGTTGTTGGTCTTATACTCTCCTCCAACTTTGCCTTTCCTGTTTTTTCCTTTCTTCCTGCAGGACTCCCTTTAGAATTTCTTGAAGGGGAGGTTTCTTGTTGGTATACTCTTTCAGTTTCTGTTTGTCTGCGAATATTTTGAACTCTCCATCATGTTTGAATGCTAGTTTAGCTGGATAGAGTATTCTTGGTTGGAAATTTTTTTCCTTTAGTACCTTGACTATATCATACCACTGTCTTCTTGCCTCCATGGTTTCAGAAGAGAAATCAGCACTTAATCTAATTGAGCTTCCCTTGTATGTGATGGTTTTCTTTTCTCTTGCTGCTTTTAGGATCTTCTCTTTGTCTTGAGCATTGGATAATTTGACAAGTATATGTCTTGGGGTGGGCCTGTTGGGGTTTATGACTTGTGGAGTGCGCTGTGCTTCTTGGATATGTACATCTGTCTCTTTCAGTAGATTTGGGAAGTTTTCAGTCATTATTTCCTGCAACAGTCTTTCTGACCCCTTTCCCTTCTCTTCACCTTCTGGAATGCCTATAATACGTATGTTTGAGCGTTTTGCATTGTCATTCAGGTCCCTAAATCCTAATTGGATTTTTTCTATCTTCTTATTGACCCCTTCTACTATCTGTTTGATTTCTGAGGTACTGTCTTCCACATCACTAATTCTCTGCTCTGTCTCTTCTAGTCTGCTAATATTTGCTGCAAGTGTATTTTTGATTTCTTGAACTGTGGTGTTCATTCCCATCATATCTGTTATGTTTTTGCGTATGTCTGCAATTTCCCCTCCAAGTGATGTCTTCATGTTGTTAACCTCTTTCATTACTGCATCAAATTTGTCGGTGATAAATGTTCTGAGATCTTTCATTGCTTGTGCCAAGTTTTGCTCCCCTTCGTGATTATTGGTTTGTTGATTGGATTCAGCCATGTTTTCCTGATTATTGGTTTGGTTCGTAGATTTTTGTTGCTTTCTGGTCATCTCTTTATTTTGACGAATTTAATCAGTTCCTTAGCTTCTTTGTCTGCTCTTGGAGGTTAATTAGTTGTTATTTTTGCACAGGTGTTATATCTTCTCTTTGTCACTTTTTTCTTCTTATTCTAGTTACTTGTTGTTGGTTTAAGTTCACTTTAGAGGAAAGTATTAGTGTTGGGGAAAGGCAATTGTGTAAGCAAGGGAAAAGTGTAAAGTTGTTTTGGTGATGTATGTTAATAAAGCAGGAATATGAGATCTGGAAGGATGGAGGTTAGATTCATGTAGATTGTATAGAGTTATAGCTGTAGGTAGAGTACCTTTTATGAAGTTGATGACTGAATTTGGGAGGAATATGGTATGAACTACACAGCTATTGTTTTCATGAGAGAGGGAAAAAGAAAAGAAAGGTAATAGTTTCAAGAGTGGATAATAGACAGAAAACAGAACAAAGGTATTAGAAATTAAGAGTTAGACACTTTGTGGATCAAAGAACGGGAGGTGGGGGGTGGAATATAGGAGAGACAGTAGATGATAGTGGATATCAAGATGCAGGGGAAGGGGGATAGTGTAGGTAGCCTAAATCAGTTCACACAGAAATGAGGCAGTGGAGGATGGGAAAACCCAGCAAATGTGAGGTGTTCCCTGTAGCACCTATTGTATACTTGAATTAAAGTAAAAATAAGTGGAAGATGAGGGACAAGAGGGAAAGAGAAAACCGAAAAAAAAACAAACAAACAAAAAAACAAACTAATTATAATAGAGAAAAAAGAAAGGCAAGAAGAAAGGAAGAAAGAAAAAGAGGATGGGCAAACGGTGGGGAACGGATAGGGAGAAGAGAGATACAGGTACACACGTGTCACAATTGCAACACTATCTAAAACAACAACTTCCCCCCGCTTTGCCCTAAAACCCCCCCGTCTGTCTGCCCAAATGGGTCTGCAAGCACCTCCCTTCCCACAAACCCCCAATAGGCCGCCCAGGGCCCACGAACTCCCCAGTACTGCAGATGCTCAAAAAAAAAAAAAAAAAAAAAAAAAAAAAATTTAAGTAAAATTAAAAAAAACAAACAAACAAACAAACAAACAAAAAAAAACAAAAAAAACCAGAAACCCCTCCGCAGGCCCGGCTCCGCCCGCCGCGGAGGCTTGGACCGGCTCTGCCCGGCTCCTCACGCCGCCTTGGCCTGGCCTGGCTCCGCCCAGCTCCGCTCGCTACAGCGGCCCAGCCGGCTCCGGCATCCACCTCCCGCCACCGCGGCCTGGACCGGCCCTGCCCGGCTCCGTACCCGCCGCGGCCTGACCCGGGCCCGCCCGGCTCCAAACGCTACCGCGGCCCGCAGCTGGGGCCTGAACCGGCCCCGCCCGGCTCCAAGCGCTACCGCGGCCCGCAGCCGGGGCCTGCACCGGCCCCGCCCGGCTCCAAGCGCTTCCGCGGCCCGCAGGCGGGGCCTGCACCGGCCCCGCCCGGCTCCAAGCGCTACCGCGGCCCGCAGCCGGGGCCTGCACCGGCCCCGCCCGGCTCCAAGCGCTACCTCGGCCCGCAGCCGGGGCCTGCACCGGCCCCGCCCGGCTCCAAGCGCTACCGCGGCCCGCAGCCGGGGCCTGCACCGGCCCCGCCCGGCTCCAAGCGCTACCTCGGCCCGCAGCCGGGGCCTGCACCGGCCCCGCCCGGCTCCAAGCGCTACCTCGGCCCGCAGCCGGGGCCTGCACCGGCCCCGCCCGGCTCCAAGCGCTACCGCGGCCCGCAGCCGGGGCCTGCACCGGCCCCGCCCGGCTCCAAACGCTACCGCGGCCCGGCCCGGCCTGGCTCAGCCCCACCGAGCGGGGCTAGATGCCTCGTCTCCGCCTACCCAAGAAGGGAATCCTCTGCAGGTAGCTGGGATCTCCGTGTATATTTCACAGACGAATCCTCTCTGTTACCTTCCCTCCAAATCGATGTCCAGACACCTCCGGACCAGCAAAAATCCCGAAACAATCCGGTCCCAAAGAGTCTCCAACGCCGCCCAGCCGATTCCCTGCAGAAGACTCTAACAGGGATGTTCACTCAGCCGCCATCTTGCCCCCTCCCACATTTATATTCTTTAGATTTTATAACATATTTCCTTTTCTTGATAGAAAATTATCTCTTATATAGGCATTTTGGGCTATTTTCCATAGATCTAAGCTATGAAAGACGTTTTTAAGTTTGTTATAGGTCCTTTCTTATTTTTTTTTCCTTTAATTTGTATTTTTCTTTGGTGCTTGTCTTAGTTTTCTAAAGGACTGATGATGCAAAGTACCAGAAATGTGTTAGCTTTTAAGGCTATTTATTTGAGGTAAAAGCTTTCAGTTCCAAGGCCATAAAAAGTACAATTTAAGGCACCATAAGAAGCACTTTCTCACCCAGGCAAGCAGCCACTGTTGAAGCAAAATGGTGCGTGATCTTTGCCAAAGTTTCTGCCTTCCCCTCCAAACTGTACCATCTCTCCTGAAGCTGCTCTGTGGGCCCAGCCTCTTGGGCTTTATGTTTAAGCGATCCTGTTGTAGTTGTCTCTCCTGGCATAGTGCTCTCTTTCTGGACCTCCTTAATCAGTCTCTACTATTTGTTCTCTCCCAAGCTCAGCTGTAAGCTATCAGGCAAATGGCTCATCTTCCCCCAGGTCCTCAGTTGTTTGAATCTCTCCTTTCTGTCACATGGCAGGATCAAAAATGGCAGAGCTCTCTCTTCCTGTGTCTGTTTTAGTCTGTTTTTTTCTTATGTCAATCCCAGCAAGGGGGCAGATACTCAACTTGAGTTCAGTGGCCCAATCAAAAGCCCTAAAGTGATCTTATCAAGTAATCTACTCAAAGGTCCCTCAGCTGAATTTAATGCCATCAAAGGGTATCACACCTAGAGGAATAGATTAGTTTACAAATATAATCTTTCTCCTTTTGGAATTCATAAATTAAACTCAAACTGCTACAGGGATAGAATTACATATTTGCATTGAATTATATTTTCTATGCTTGTCATAATCACTAAGTGGCCAATTTCTCTGACTGGCTGTCTCTTTTATCTGGTGTTTTCTGCAGATACAAAGGGTACTTCTGTCTCCACCATTCCCTCACCTTTTGGGGTATCAGTATGGAGGATTACCTTATTCACTGTTAGTGTTTGGAAGTCAATGAGGTAAATATGTAGCCTGCCGTTGCTTCTAGCTGTGAATTTTCTAGCATTCTAGGAAAATTGTGTAGTTTGTTGACCCTTAATGACACTTTTCCATCAGACTCTACACCACCATATATTTCATAACCATAGTAATAAATTATTTTAATTATCGAGTCAATTAGCATAAATAATGGCGTGTTCACTAGATGTATAATGAGGAATATAGACAGCATGATTCAAAAAATCATACTAGTCAGTGTTTTTTCCCCTTAATAGTTATTAAACAGCTTTTCCTTAGTCCATCAGCTACAATTCAGTTCACTTTGCCTTATATACATCCTGAACTGCAATACTTTTCCTGAGCCAATTCTCTCAGTCTTTCATTTGTTCACTCAGCATTCATTTTTCAACCATTAACTACAATCTCATAAATGTCACTTATTCCAGGACTGTAAGAAATAAAAGTCAGGGTATCTAATTTAGCAGCTGGAAACAAAATTTTTAGAGGGGACTTGAGGAAAATGTGGTAACAATGTAGAAGAAGGCTCATTTGCAAGTTTTGCTACAAAATTAAATAATATATATATATGTAACTTGAATTGTTACTTTGTATTCTAGTGGAATAAAATAAACAGAATTATCTACTTGAAATACAAGCAAATTTTATTACTCACATTTTTGAGAGCAAAATAGACTATTTTTAACTGATAAATTCCATCTATAGACATTGCAACTAACATTTTTAAATTACATTTTAAGATTGTTAAATAATTAATATATGTTAAATGTTTTCCATGTATACTTCCTTTGAAGCAATATTTAGCCATAATTAAACTATTTGCACTGATAATATTTTCCATGGTCCAAATATTTTACAGGTTCAAATATCATACAGCATCTTGTCTTTCATTCTTAACACATTTACATGTCCTCAGTTGTAGCTATTCTCTTGAAATATTTTGGTATTGAATCTATCATTTTTACTCTACCAAAATCACCAGCTTCTCCTGCTTTGCATAATCTGATTTATATATTTTAAATGTTCTCTTTCCCTTTCAGAAATATTTCTAACATTTGCTTTTTTTTTTTTTTTTTTGTCATGAACAATTAATTATATGAGATGCTGTTGGCTGCCTTCATTATGGTCATTCCACCTGTTTCTGATTTTGAAGGAGTAACATTTTCCAGCCTTCTTTGAAGTTAGAAGTGCCGTGTAAACAGTCCTGAACAATTAGATGTAAATAGAAATTGCTTGTTGTGGCCCTCAAGAAAGCTCTTTACAAGTGGCACAGCCAGTGGTTTATGATGAAACCAGCTACCACAGGCTAGCAAGAACAGACTTTGATCATCTCTTCCCAGCATCATATTCACTAACATCTTGGTGAATATGACTTTAACTTGGCCACTGTGAGTATTTACACCATGGAAATCAGCAAATTCTACAAATCAGAGACTAACTATCCCCCCTCTAACTCCACTTCCCAGAGACAATTTACCAATCCACTATTGGAACAAACTATTACCAATTCTCTTTTGTCCTTCTCGTTCTTATCAGAACACTTTCACAAGTGGTACTGATTATTACCTCTGAAACAGGGAAAATGCTTGCTTTCAGATCATGAGAAAAGTAGAGTACAGTTTAACAGGGGTAGGTGATGGTTGGGCGGTTCTTCCAAAAACTCAGTATAGAAACACCATATAATCCAACAATCCTGCTACTAGGCATATGCCCAGAAGAATTGAAAGAAGGAACTTGAGCATGTATTTGCACAGAGATGTTCATAATGGCCTTGTTCACAATTGCAAAAAAAAATATGGAAGTAACCCATGTGTCCATGAACAGATAAATGGATAAACAAAATGTGACATACACATACAGTGGGTTATTATTCAGCTGTAAAGAAGAATGATGTTCTGATATGGGCAATGTGGCCAAACCTTGAAGAAATCATGTTGAGCGAAATAAATCACAAAAATAAAAATATTGTATGATCTCATTTATGAAATACCTAGAATAAGTAAATTCAGAGAAACACAGTTTAGAATACAGGTTACCAGTGGTCAGGAGTTGAGGACCTGGGAGTTATGGTTTAATGGATACAGAGTTTCTATTTGAAGTGATGAAAAAGTTTGTGTAATGGATGTTGTTGATGGTGGTACAATATTGTAAAATGTAACATTAACACTGAATTGCACATCTGAATGTGGTTAAGATGGGAAATTTTAATTATATGTATCTTACTAAAATAAAAAAGAAAAATAAAAGATCAACTTGGAACGGGAAATGAGGGTGGCAGAATGCCATCTGATCCAAGCTGTAATTTGTTGTATTGTGCCCACCAGCTACCTCCATCCCATTACCAAATAATTGAGGTAAAGAATGATATAAATGTATTAATTTTTCTTTCCATTTACAAGTATTATTTTTTTAAAAGACTAATTGCTAGGATATAGAAAAAGAATGAAAAACAGAATAAAAATCGTAGAGAATTTGACTGAATCAATGATGATGGGCCATCATCTGAGGTGCGTGACTAATTTGATTAATTTAAGTGTATCTGAAAAGCATTATAAAAGAAAACAAATTTTTTAAACAACATAGAACATGACGAAGTAATTTACTCAGCAAACCAATTTGTTTAAAAAAATTGTGAAAATCTCCTTTATTGCTTTAAAAATGAACAATTTTAGTTACTTCTCTATGGAAGTAGAAAATTGAATTAATTGGCAAAGGCATAGCTCAATGGGTAATTACATAAGGAAATGGAGATTTAATTCATTTATAATTGTTTTAATCCTTTTAGAAATGATTATGTCCATATATATCAAATTTTAATAATCTTTAAACTACCAATATTTCTTATTCTGTAGATATGACTAATGAATTATAAATATTTTCACTTCAAAAACTAAACTTTAAAATAAAGGAAAAAATGTCAGGCATACTAAAAGAACACTAAAGATAAAATTAATATCATTGCTTCATGACCTTTTGGTTAAGATCAAATGTAAAATGAATAAGTAACCCATGATACTTCCAAAGATGGAATTTTACTCAGTTATTAAAATAGTGACTTTAAACAATAATTAATGATAAGGAAAAGGATTCACTATAAGTAAGAAAAATGAAATAAAACAAATTTTTAAAATGTAAGATCCTAATTTTATATGAAATATATAAAGCTAAGAGGAAATAATTGAAATGACCAGATGTCATGATAATCCTATTTTCAAAATATTTTATAGTCAGCATTTGTTAAATTTATAATTAGACAAATATATATGTTTAAGATTATGGAATGCACTTCATAATGTTAAAGTAACACTTCTTTGAGTTAGTAAATTGCATTGATATTGAGAAGTAGGAGAATCAAATGAACAGGGTTTAACATTTTTTTGTTGTTATTATTGTTCCTCCAAATTGAGAAGCTTTAACATTATTTTTTTTCCCCTGGATAAAAGCCTGGGGAATGCTGTAGAAGGACCAACCAATTGAAACAAAAGTCCAAAAACAGATACATGGATGGTGAAATAAATTTACTGAGAAAGAATGATAAAGGAAAGAGAACTTGCCAAAGTTTTAGAGAAAAATTTAATCATGGATTACCACAAAAATTAAATCTCTCTATGGAATTTAGGTGGTTTTGTATAGTGAAATAACCTGGAGTTCTGAATGTCATCTAACTATACTTCCATGTGTTTTATAAGGTAACAAGATATGGAAGATGACCTCAAATTACTTGTATGTAAATTTGGGAACTTTCCTGACATAAATTGTGAGATAAAAGGAGATTATATAGGAAAGCAGTTAGAACTGAGTTTTCCATAGTATGGGCTTTCAAAAAATTACATATGCTAGCTGATCCTTCCCTTAATTATATAATAGAGTATCTTATTAGGATTTTTTAATATTGATTTTACAAACTACTTTTGATGTTGAGGAATGAAAGTCACACTTGGATACCTAGTCACCTTTTATTACATTATTTGCTGGGAAATATCATAGGAAAAAGAGTTAAAATCTATTGAATACGATGTGCATGTTCTGTATATATACTATAGAAAAGTCATTTATCTATAAATTATTTATAAATTTGGATGTTTTAATATATATTTTGCAACACTTGGAATGCAACATTAATATTCATTTCACATAAATAAGCTCTATCTTGCTCTTTACAATTCCGTAGAAAAATCAGGTAGCTAAAGCAGTAGTAGAAACAGATTGCCAATACCTGAAAGGTTTATTTTCACTTTAATTGCTGCATGACATTTTAATTTACAGGTAATATATATCTTTAATCTGAATAGAAGAGTCTTTAACTTCCTAGAGTTAAATGCTCAAAAAATCAGCAGCCTTCTATTTACCAAAATCTAAAATGGGAAGAGAAACTCAAAGCTGAAGCATTCATCTTAATAATAGCTAGGAAGCCAATTGAATTTCTTTTCCAAAGAAGAACTGAGTTGCACTAGGCTATTTTCAGTGAATTTTATGTTTGTTCACTCAAGTCAAGGTCTCAAAGATAATTGTTCACATATTGAAAACACCTGGTTAAAATGCTTTTAAATGAGAGAATATAATTATTTCATATTTTTTATATGAACTAGTGAAATCTAAGGAAAGAGATAAGCTGTTTCATCCTGAAAAAAGTTTACTCATGTCTTCTAAAATCTTTATTTTTAAAATGAGTGATTTGATACTTGTGTTTTATTCAAGCAAAAGGTAACTTTGAAATGAGTATCAAATAAGTATCAAATAGAAAGATTCCTAAAAGAGATCATTTTAAAAAATCGTAGTCATGAAACAAATGCACAGACTCAAATAATCAGTAGTGTCTTCTTCCTTTGAATCCATTTATAAATTTTAAATTACAGAATGGCAGCTAATCATTCTATTGAGAAATTCTTTTCAGTAAGTTTACAAGTTTAAAAAATAGTTTAGGCCTTTGATATGAAGGGGAAGTAAGAGAATAGTATCCAATTGTTGGAGACTTGCAAACTGTCTGACACCATAGACAACTATTTGACAGTCATTCTATTTATGACAACCAAGAACTAGACATGCATTTTCATGCTTGAGAAAGCATTTTCAATATAAATAGAATGAAAATTAATATCATGTACAGTGTAAAAATGGATGATAGACTAATTTATTGAATACATACTATGTGATGGTATTATAAACCTCAAATCAAACTTTTACAATTTTATATTATTATCCTTATTTTAGGAAATATGGGTTCAGATAATAAAAATGTCAAAAATCGATTTGTCTCTTGGATTGAGGTTTTAATCTTTGATTTTCTAACTCCACAATAATATACTGTACACAAGTTCAGTCAAACAAGGAAAGTTTTATTTTTCATATAGTACCCCACTATTCCTTGTAATGATGAACTGGACAGGTCATTTTATGAGGAACAACACTTTGATAAGTGTTATTTCTGAGATATGAGCACCTTGGGGATTTGCTCAGAGTTTTCTTTTATATCCATGATCCAGCTAGCAAGCAGAGGGAATATAAAGAGTCAGAGAGTCTCCCCTGTTCACTAAAACGTCCTGCCTTACGGAGATGAACATCATTTCTTCTCATATGCAATTAGGGATGATATGGTTAATGGGTCCCCAAACTACAAGGAGGGTGAGAAAATATCATCCTTAAATAGGATCTCTCAAGTCCCGTTCGAATTCTTGAGTAAGGAAAAAAGGGACTATGGAATTTAGTGGCATTGCCAATCCATGCCCTATTCTATACTACATTCTTCTAACTGGGAAATTATTTTCACTTATTTCTTTAATTTAATATTATTTGTATCATCTAGTTTACTCCCTTTTGATACAGTTTTTCTGTGGACTGATAGAGGAACAGCTAGTATTCCAGCTCTGTGTCCCACCACATGCCTCCAGCTACTTTAAATAACAACACACATTGATCTTAAGTGAATGTAGTATCAAGATTAACCCAAGAACAAATAAAGTAAGAAATATGTCTGTCTCAAAGAACTGCTAAAAGTTCAGAGACAAATTTTAGAGTTTAGATACCCCCAAAAAAGGAAGTTTCATGGCATGGAGAAAAAATAGTTTCATTCAGATTACAGTGGGATTGAATATCAGAGACGACATGATGTGAGAAAAGTGAAAATACTGAGTGTTTGGTTTAAGGAGTTTTGACAGTTTTAAATATTCATCATCTACTGGATACTCACTACCCAAAAACAGATGGGGAACATTTTTATTACCCCTGTAAGATTCCTCATGTCACCTTCTAGTCAAATCCTTTAACCCATAAGCAAATACTGCTTAAAATCAGTAATCCAAAATATTTTGACTACTCTTGATCATGATCATATATATATGAATATATATATAGATATGTATTTATATAATGATTATACATGTGTTATGTTTATATATATATATATATATAATGCAGTGTTCACTCTTTAATGCCCGTCATTCAAAAAGATTTTGATATTCATCCATGTCATTTCACATATCAGTAGTTTGTTCCTTTTCTATTGCTGAGTAGCATTCCATCATGTGACTCCTCTAATTTGTTTATCTATTCCCATGTGGATCAGTATTTGTTTTTTTCTAGACTAATATTAACATAGCTCCTATGAACATTCTTGAATCAGACTTTTATGGACATATATTTTCATTAGGCTTAGATAAATACGCAGAAGTATTATTAATGGGTTATAGGGTAACTAGGTTTAACTTTATAAGAAACTGCCAAAATGACTGTATCATTTTATTACACACTAAAAATGCAGGAGAGATTTAGCTGCTTCAATTCTGAACCAATATTTTATATATTGCATATTTATATATGTGTTTATGTAAATGTATATATTTTGTACTTTTGAAGGGTGTTAAAGAATATTTTATTCTTTAAAATGCATTTCCCTGGGAAGCAGATTTGGCTCAATTGATAGAGCATTCCCACACCATATGGGAGGTCCAGGGTTCAAACCCAGGACATCCTGACCTTTGCGGTGGGCTGGCCCACGCGCAGTGCTGATGCGCACAATGAGAGCCGTGCCACGCAGGGGTGTCCCCACATAGAGGAACCCAACACGCAACGAGTGCACCCAGCAAGGGGAGCTGCCCTACGCGAAAAAAGTGCAATCTTCCCAGGAGTGGCACCGCACACATGGAGAGATGATGCAGCAAGATGACACAACAAGAAGAGACACAGATTCCTGGTGCCACTGACAAGAATGCAAAGTGGACACAGAAGAACATACAGCGAATGGACACAGAGAGCAGACAACAGGCGGGGGGGGGGGAAGGGGAGAAAAAAAATCTTTAAAATAAATAAAAATAAATAAAATGCATTTCCCTGATGGCTAATTATGTTATATATATTTGATGTGCTAATTGGACGTTTTTATAACTTTTCTCTTATTTTGTTAATTTTTAATTAATATATTTGATAATTTTAAATTAATCTTTTGTTCTTTTCATTCTCTGTTAAGGAAGTACTTTATCTGTCCTCGATAGGAATTTCTTTGTCTGTACTATGCATATTTTATAAGTCCATAGTTTTACTCTTCATTTTTCTTAAAGTATCTTAAAAAAATATTAATTAGAAAGAAGAAAACTTTTCCTTTTTTATTTTTTTATGGTGAGTACTTTAAATCTTATTTAAGAAGACTTTGCCCACTTCAAGGTTGTGAAATATTCTACTATATTGTTCCAGAAACTTTATGGTTCTAGCTTTTATCTTAAGGTCTATGAGCCATCTCATAGAAATATTTGCTGCCTAGGCTCATTATTTTCTAAATATATGTTGATAGCCAGGTTTTTTTTACACTATTTAATATTTTAAAAACTTTGCATTTCCATTTAATTGTATTAGCAGCCTGGTTGGAAAATTTAATTGACTAAACATACGTGGGGTTAATTCTTGATTTTTCTGTGTTCCCCTGATGTTTTTGTCCATATTTATAACAAAAACAAAAACAAAAACACCTCCTTGATAATTATAACAAAATAGTAAATCTTAAAGTGAAGTTGTTAAGTCCCTTAAATTTATTTATTCAAAATACTTTATGATTTTTAATACTTTAAATTTGCATATAGACTTTAGAATCAATTTCCATGTCTCTGCTCATATTCCCATCTGTCATATATTTTGTCATCCTTTTCATTGATCCTTTAACACAATCATCATGGTTATTTTTAAGTAGATTTAAATTCTTATATACCTGAAATTAGTATATCTGGCTCATTTTAGGATAAATTCCTATTGACTTCTTAATCTCTTAACTGTGTAGACAGAGTCTTGCTTCTTCATGTAGATGTAAAATATTTCATTGTATGTTGGAAATTTTTGTATACAAGAACATTTTACATTCAAGTAAATATCATTTATCCCCAGAAAGAGTAAGTACCCTTTTTTCTTTGTCACCTTTCTAGTATTGAAAGATTCATCCAACTATTCTTTAGTGGAATTTTTCTAGAGTTTGTTGAGCTTTAGTAAGATTTAGTTCACCGCCTGCTTTACGTAGTTTGAGGATGGCATCAGTTTTCTCGATAAAAAATACTTGGGATCTCACCACTGGAAAAGTTCTAGAGAACATTACATACTTTACAGTTGTGGAATTTATACTTTTGATCAAGATAAGGTAACAAAGACGAGATTTATCTTCCCAGCTGAAACAACCAAAGAAAGCACAGAAAACGTTTGAAACAATGACTTTCCAAAAACTGGGTATCAGGCAACAGAATAGAGTGATCCCCAAGATATGGGGAACAAATAAGGTGAGCCTTTTGATTGACCATGATCCATGACTTTTATAGACTTTTTTATGGCTGTGATCCAGAGAAGAACCTACATTGATCCCGGAAGACGTCCTGAGTTGAGGAGAGCTGGGAATCCAGGTGCTCAAGGTAGTTAGAGTTTATAGCCATAAACTCAATGAGGAGAGAACTGAGAAAAAAGAAAGAACCCCAGTAATTTACAGAGGGTGCTCCTCAAGTATATTGGTGAGAACATATCAGCTAATGATGAAGGGATTACCCAAGACTTGAGAAAGTGTCACCCCAAAGAATTAAAAGTAGCACTACCTGGCACTCACACAAGGCTGCAAATAAGGTTGTTCCCATCACCAAGACTGAAAACCTCAGATTTTGTGAGGTATTCAGAATTGTCTTGCCACAATAGTAGGGACTAATTAATTATGTCTTTGGTCCCATCTAACAAATATTGAAAGGAGGATCCTAAGAAATCAAATGGTTTCCAAGTAACCCAATTTTAATATTTAAGAATACCTGGCATCCAGTCAAAGATACCAGGAATACAAAGAAGCAGTAACATATGACCCATAATGAGGATAAACATTAATCAACTAAGACTGACATTCTGCTTTCTGTATTTGTTAGTAATCACCACATTTTGATGATTCATTCCTGTTGACATCTTACATCTATTCTGTTGCTTCTAAGTGCTGCATAATTGTTCCTAGTACTTATTCACCACATTGCATCTACCAGTTCTCTTGGTGATAGAAAACCAGCTTCCTCCAAATCTCTGCCACCACAAACAGTGCTGCAGTTATATCATTGCCTATATCTCATTGTGCACCTGTTCTATAAATGCTTTGTAGTCCTTAGGAATCTATTTTTAAATAGACATCGTTATTCATGTGGAATTTCTTCAGTGCATTCACCTTAAACCCTTCATTGTAGACCTATGGTTCACCCAATCCTTTTAGTGTCTCAGTTTATAAACACTGGCTAGACTCTCCAAGGGTAATATAAGAATTTGAGAATTTTCTCACTGAAAATAGATTTTGAGCAACTATCGCCCAATTCTTACTTTCTCTAACAGTTTTGTCATATTGAAAAGGAAAACATGAGTCCAAAGTAAAACATAATTAATAACCTTGAAATGAATCATTTAGGAAGAAACTGGCAAATTCAATTGAAATAACACAAGGCCCAATTAATATGTTTGTTAAAGTGCTTGAATAATCAATGGGAAATGAGCAATATGGAAAATTATCTATATTAGTTGTACATTATATTCTTGTGTTCCATGATTAAACTTAGATTTGTGTTGCAGTTTATATTTGTAGGGTATTTCCCCCATGAAATATTAAAAATAATGCCAATCATCAAAAAGACTATCATCTTTTCTTCATTTTGTAAATGTTTCTTACAATTATGGAAATTGCTTTCAAAATTCACTTAATATTCATATTGGAATAAAGCATCTGTTGTGGCAGATGGGGCAAATGACATCAAGTTCAGCTGTTTAAATAACCCTTAAGGATCAATGTGTAGTTTACAAAAATAATTTGTAATTCATTTTGGATTAATTATTTTAAATTTATGGTGTTCCATAAAGGCGTACTGCAGCTGCTTCAAGTATTTGAATTACTGTTAATATATTCAACTGTCTACTTCTCTTAAAATATGCATTTGGACAGAGAGATGATAATGCTCCCCATTATTGATTCTTTATCTTTACCAATAAACACAATCTGCAAAATATATGAAAAGATAGCATAACTGAACTTGACTGCTTATTTACATAATTATCTAGATATTTCAATTTATATTCTGTGAAATTTCACCAATTCCAGAGCAATGTAAGTAGACAAAGATACAAGGGAGAATATTCAAATATCTTTGAATACATGTTTTTTCTTTCCCACTGACCTAATCCCCTCTACGAGATTTGGAGAAAAATAAATTTGTGGTGTGCACTTGCAATAAAAGACCTAAGGCAATTTAAATCTATTTTGGGATGAGGTTTAAGAGAAATGATAGCTATAATTTAGTCCAGGATTGATAAGATACAAATGCAATAACATGTAAAAAGATACTTTCTGTCTCTTGTGAGACTTCATTAACTATTAGAGCCACTTTTCAGTCTTCATTGGAAGAGGTTTAAATCTTCAGAGCTCACTGGAAATATATTTACAAAGTAAGCTATCTAATTGTAAAAAAGAGTTCTGATTCATAAGATAAATAAATTGGCTTTTGATTGAATTTCTGTTAAAACTATTGGCTGTGCTCTGCAATGAACTTTTTCACTTCTTTATTCCACATTCTCAGCAGTTTAGTTTTTTAACTTTTAATTTTTTTAATTTTTAAAGAAGCTTAAGATTACATAAATGTTACATCAAAATTATAGGGGATTCCATATACCCCACCCTCTCCTCCTTCTACTCTTTCCCACATTAACAACATCTTTAATTAATGTGATACATTTTTTTACATTTGATGACCAAATATTGAAGCACTGCTACTAACCAAGGTCTGTAGTTTACATTACAATTTACATTTTGCACTGCACACATTTATAGGTTTTGACAAAATGTATGATGGCCTTATCCATTATTGCAGCATCATGCAGAACAATTCCAGTATCCCAAAAATGCTACATGTTGTGACTATTCTTCCCTTTCCCACCCCTCAGAACATTTGATGGTCACTGCCTTTATATCTGTGATGCAAGTTCTTCCACTGCTAGAATAATAATAAGTCTACTTAAATCCATCATTCATTCCCCAGTCTTGAGAATTTTAGGTTGGTGATGCCCTCTCTGATTGAGAGGGCTTTCAATCCCATGGGGCAGATGGACGGAGCTGTCTTGTTTACAGTTGTAGATACTCTGTTTTTTGGGATGTGTGTTGTCCATCATCATCCTTTTGTTAATGAGGGAGTCCAATGAGCTGGAGAGTAGGTGTTGCAACTCTGCTGAGATTCAGGGCTCAACTGGTAGATGAACAGACCAAAGATTTAAGTCTCTGGGACATATAATTAACAAGTATAGTACTAATTATAGGTTCAAATAAAAGGGGCAGAAAGGCCATGTGTAGGGAAATTATAAATGAGACTAATGCTGATATATTGGGTAGCATGTATTCCAAAGTAAGGCCCACTAACAGGGTGCTGAGTTCCTGATATTGTCTGCCCTGCTTACAGTGTTTGGATGTCTCTGGAGCCCTCAGGAGCCCCCCTGATTGAGGCACGGTTTACTGTGGCAGTCAAGGAGATCCTGCTGAGACATGCAGAAGCATAAGCTTTGGACTGACTTCCCAACTAAATTTGAATCTCTTAGCCATAAAAACTCATTTGTATTTAATATTTCCCTCTTTTGGTCAAGATCTTTTTCCAGATTCATCTCTAATCAGTGTTTGGTATTAATCCCTCGATGCCAGGGAGGCTCATCTCCGGGAGTTATGTCACATGCCAGGGGGAAGGTAGTGCATTTATATGCTAGGTTTTTCTTAGGAAGAGGCCACATTTGAGCAACTGGAGGCTTTCAGGAGGTAACTCTTAGGCAATTTATAATACTAGGATAAGTTTCAATTTCATGAGTAAAGGTTCATTAGTACAATTATCAATATCAAAGCCTGGCCTAATAGTCTGTCTTCCTTTACCCAGCACTGCCCATGTACTCTAAGATGCTTGCCATTCTATTAGAGAATGTAGCAGGACTTCCCAGAACGAGAATCCAATATTCTTTCAGTAATTTTGTGGGTCTCCACCCACTGAGACAATACCCGAAGAACATCTGAACATATTTATCTGCCTTGGAGGCATACCTCAGGTGCACCCCTCTGCACACATGCCCCATCACCGACACCCCACACCAGTGGTCCTCCCCTGCCAAAAGTGTGACCCCTTTGTGATCCAAAACCTCCCCAAAAACAAAGTCCCAAAAATAAACAAGTAAAATAATAAAATAATAATAATAATAAACAAATAGAACACAAAAATAAAAGATAGAAAATTTATTTGTTGTCTTTCTTCACCATAAGAGATGTTGTCTTTCATGTACAGCGAAAATTTCTTCCATAAGTTTCCCCAGTGGCTTCTTCTTATTATTTTTGCTTTACCTTCAAAGAAGCTTAAGGTTACAGAAAACCCATATAGAAAATATAGGGGATTCCCATAGACCCAACCCCCTCCCGCTCTCTCATCTCCCCTATTAATAATATTTTACACATGGATGGTACTATGTTACAACTGATGTAACATTTCTAATATTGTTGAAGCATTGCTACTAACCATGGTCAATGTTTACATTATGGTTTACATTGTGCACTGTACCTCTTTGTAGGTTTTGACAAAATTTAAAATGGCCTGTATCCATTATTGCAAGATCATGCAGAACAATTCCAGATCCCTAAAAATGTTCTATGCTCCATCTATTCTATTCTTCCCTCTCCCTCCCTCAGAACCTACGGTAACCATTAAGTTTCAATTTTTGAAGAATAAGATTCATAGTTACTTGCAATTATATTAAAGTCTTGACATATGATCTGTTTTCTTTTACTAGTCATTGTCTATGTTCTCCAGAGATTCTTGCCCCTCTAATTGCCTATGGAGATAATTAGAGCAAGACTCCCCAGGATGGTAGTTTAATATTTTCTTGTTTATTTTGTGCATCTCCACCCACTAAGTAACACACTACAACAAGGTGAACACTCTCATTTACCATAGAGGCATGTCACATGAACTCTATCCCACAGTGGATAGGTAGTGGATGGGGAGATGGTACAATGATGTGATTGGGTTCTACGTTACTGGAATGTAAGGGAGAATAGGATGGGGGGTTGGGTTGGACTATTCATGGAATTGGGGGGAGGACTGAAGGAAGGAGCAGGTGAACTCTGGCAATTTGCAGATGTGTGGTTAAAATTACAAGGGTGGGAATGTTCTTTTGGCAAACATGGCAGGGGAGGATTCCTAGTGTAGCTCTTCAGCAATTTGAATTTCTGTTTTTTCTTCCTCTGTTATCTTGTATTTCTACCTAAAGTGTAGATATACTTTAATTAATTAACTATAAATTGTAGTAAATACATATATTTCAATTTCCAGCAGAACTGAGTTTCTGAGTCTTATGATTCCCTTAACAGGATAGTCTCTGAAAATTTCAGCAGATCATAGTAAAAAGCTCAAGAAACCATTTTACTTATTGGTTACACATTATCACAAAACATGTTATTGCAGAAAAAGGTTTTAAAAAGTTCACCAAACCAGTGTTATTACCATTATTTAAACAAAGTCACTGTCCTGGTTGCTCACAAATATCCACAAGGGAGTGGAAGCATGGGTGCAATTTTTATTACTTTTGGATTTGTGAAATTCATTTTCTGTCCTGAGAAGGGCCCATTCAGAGGATTCCAGTACCTCTTCCATGAAGATCTATAAGTTTTACAAGAAAATAAATCACAGGTCCTTGTAGCTAAACTTACTTAATTGTATAGTCGACTCTGTTTCCCTCAGAGTTTTAGTCAGCCAGCCACTCTTCTCTGATTTTTATTTTTTTAATTAAGAAAGTATATCCTGTTTTTAATAAAATACATTGGGTTTAAAGACCACTACCTTGAGTACTACAAAGAAAGGCAATATTCTGACAGTCCCGTTTATTTCCATATTGTAGACAGATCTGGGCAATGTGATTGATCAGTTTTTCTGCTGTGTAATTTATCAAAAAAAGTTTTCAACAGGACTCTTTCCCATCAATTCTGAAAATTCTGGTCTGACAACATACATAAATAAAGCTCTTGAAAATCAGCTCAAATCAACTCTTCAGTTAGCAATAAAATACCCCTTCCTTGACCCATTCTAGAAATATGAGGATTCCCTATTTCAGAGGAAGGAGTTTCAGAACTGAGATGATTCTTGCTGTTGATTCAATCATAATTATTAGTTGTAATTTTCCAATGGCTGGCTTCTTGATATTCTACATGTTAATCAGTTCTACTACTGAAAAACTTCCTGTGTCTACCCACACATTCTTTTACACACATTCTTTGATTAGGCTATTGTTAATGATCTCAAACACTACACAATCATAAGGGCATATTCTGACATTGAATCATGCATAAAACCTCACCTAGGTCCTCAAAGTTTCTTCTAACATTCCCCAGAGGAAGCTTTGTAAGTATTCACTACTCTCCTGGAGCTCTAATATTAACATTTCTCTTACAGATTACCTTTGCTCCTATTTTTAAGAAAAATATTTATCTATAATGTGGCTGCAAACCTCATTTAGCAGAACATGTTTAATAGAAACAGAAAATATTCTTTGCATTTAGGATATGAACCACACAAGGAATTTAGTCATATTGCAGCTCATGAAGTAAATCTAGTAAAAGTCCAAAATCTAGTCAGCATACATACATCAGTCATTTAAAATAATGCAGGAAACTGTCCAAATTAATAGCAAAAACATAGGCAAAGATTATGAGAAGACAATTCAAAAAGAAGGAAATAGAAATGCCTAAATAGATTTAAATGTTATTAAATTGTCTATTAATCTAGAATATTAAACCAACAAAGAAATATTTTTCACCCATTAGATTAGTAGAAATTTAAAATAAAAGATATATCAATCACATTCAGGGTTGGTGAAGATGTGAAGAAATGGTTACTCCCATCCACTCCAGTAGAAGCAAAATTCATAGAGCCTCTTTAAAGATCATTTGCTCTATTGTACATATCCTTTACTCTGCAAATCCATTTATAAACCACCTTTCTAGATAAATATGTGCTTTAGTACACAATAACTTCATAAAAATATTTATTATGGCACTGTATGTGCTGATGAGTAACTGGAAACTACATAATGATCACCAGTGTAGTTGTTAAACATGCTACATCCATCTTATGGAATGTTCTGCAATAATTAGAAAGGCCTATATGAACTGACGAGGAGTGAGCTCCAGGGCATATTTTTACATAATTTGAAATAATTCATACTATGTGATCCTATTTTTGAAAAAAAATAATGTAAGTAAATAATTAAAATGACATAAATATATGTAATTATTATAGTATGTACTTGATGTACACAATTATATGTATGTATTTGGATAGAGAGATTAGAGAGAGAAAAAGGAAGGAAGAAAGGGAGGAAGGAAGGAAAGAAGGAAGAGAAAAAACATATCAGAAAAGATAAACACTAATGTGACAATGGTAGGGAAGAAGGATGTAAAATAGATCAAACTTGGGGGGAAGAAAGATATAAAATTTGCCAAAAGGGTAGTGGTAATAATTATTTAAAAATGGAGTTCTTTTACCTGTTATAAAAATATATTTTTTAAATATAATTTTAGATGCCAGTAAAGGGAGATAACGGCATTGATTCAGCAAAATATTTTTAAAAGGGGGAAGTGGGGAGATAAGATTGTTTCCTTGGAGTTCCTTGCTCACTGCATGATTCTTATAGTTACAATACCTAATACCATCCTGATTCTCTCCAGTACAATATATGTCAAAGTTGGATGACAACAATAGTTTCCATGGTGGTGCAAGAACCCAGCAAGCAGAAGTTTCACTGACCTTTCCTCACCTATTAGCAATTAGAGAAGCAATTATTTCACATGAACAGACTAACAGTTAAGTAGCCAAGCACTGTTTTTAACAGCAAATTTCTAATCCCACAGAGACAACTAAACTGGCATATGCAAAACAAAACACACTTTAAAAAAAAATTAGAATAAACTTAACAGCAATTCATATTTTCCATATCTGGACACCAATTGAATATATTACATTTGATTATCATGGATGAACTGAATCAGATCAGCATTCTAATGTCTTGTTTGTATTTATTTATTACTATTTACCTTTGATATATTATTTAGTATTTTATACATATCACTGCTTTTATTAATTTTGGGAGAGGTGTTTAATTTCCTGTCATAATTTTTCTAAACTTACTCTCAATTGCTCCCCAATTTGTGGGAAGTAAATTGGGACAGTTTCCCTTCCTTTCAAATAGTCTCTTAAGCCACTCTTACGGTTTTACCATCAATAATTTAACCTGCTGACATAACAAGTTATCAAGAAACATTTTTATATCTCATTATCTGATTTCAATTATGTGTTGTGAGACAACTGCAGGGAAAATGCCTATGCATCATCTCACACTCAAAACCTGTAAAAATATTTCTATATTCTTTTTTATTGCCAGGCATACATGTGAAATGTAAAAGTTCTACATGATTTAAGGTATTGATGTACCCTATTACATAGATGAAGCAGAATAAAACTCCACCTTAATAATGTCTTCATGTAAGAAATGTTCCTGTTTCATTCAACACATTAAAATTATACCCTATGAACTGGATTTTAATAAATAATTAAGAAGAAATTACAGACTTCTAAAAATAGAGTTTAATGACATTATAATACAAGACTTTATAATTATGAATTGTTGCCGCCTTTCTCCACCCCTCCTCCCCTTCCAGCTCCCGCCGTCCTTCCCGCCAGTCCCGCCCATATTGCCAACCCACAATCTGCCCTCTTCCCCAGTAACTGCTTACCTCAGGTCTATCCATCAGCTTCAGTCTGTCCACAGCCGCCCCTTAGCCAACCCTCCCTTCATCACGCCCCTCCCTCTACCCAACCCTATATAGCTAAGTGTACTTCCGTAATAAAGCAGACCTGTTCTTGCGCTCGAGCGGTCTCCATGGTTTTTCCCCAACCACGCGTCCCCCACGCCTGGAGAACCGGTGCTCCCTCTTGGGGCACCCCCCGCCGATGGTTCAGCAGGAGCAAGCCCCCCCGACTCTTGGGCCTGAGCGAGGACGAAACCCTCTCGCTCAGCTACAACTGGCGCCCAACGTGGGGCTCCTCCCCCGGCCCCTCTCTGCTGCTGCTGCTGCTGTGATCGTCCTCCTCTCCAGGTAGGGACCCCTCGCCCGGACGAGCCCCAAGGGACCCCACGCCATCGTCCCGTCCCTATCCCGTCATGGGCGCCTCTTTGTCATTGCGTCAGGCGCCGCAAGTCAGGGCCCTCGCTGCCCTGCTCGATGCCAATGGAGTCCGCGTCTCCTTGCGGCAGCTCCAAAAGTACTGGGATCTCTTGCTCCCTTTTAATCCGTGGCTCGCCACCTGCCAACTCTGGAGCCCGGACACCTATTCGCGACTCATAGATCGAGTCACCTCCGCCATGGAGCACGAGAAACGCACCTTCCCAACAGGCCTTTTACCCGTTCTCGTTGCCATTCGCGCTTGTCTCTTTGGCGCCCCGACTGAGGCCGTTTATGAAGCTTCTCCCAAACGGCCTCTAGACTGTGATCCCGATGAGTCCGCCGACACTGACTCTCTGTCTAACCAACTTGCTGCTGCTCTCGAGCACGAACCTCCCCGCCCGAGCTCCCCGCAGCAGACAGAAACCACTCCTGCCACTCCCCAAGATGGCGGACTTCTGCCTTCTTCCCCCACTTCTGCCCAAGATGGCGCGCATCCGGCTTCTTCTCCACCAGTATCCTCCTCCTCCCACCTCTACCCGCCTCTTCCTGCCCAGTCAGCATCCGGTTCGGGCCCGGAAACTGCAGGGTCGCCATCTTCCGCTAAACTGGAAGCGCCCCCCGCGCCATTTTGTCCGCCGCCGGATGTAGCTGCTCCGCCATCTTGGCCGGCGCCCGGAAGGGTCCTGCCGCCATTTTGTTGTCGCCCGGAAGCTGCTAAGCCGCCATTTTCTCACCCGTGTTCCGCTTATCCCTTGCCGCCGCCGTACGGCAATAGCCCTTCACCTGCCTTGGCTGCTCCATCGGCCCCCGGTGCCACGCCTCCTCAAACCCCTCAGCTGTATCCGCTAAATCCGCAGCCCACGCCGCAGCGACCCCAAACTTGGCTACCCTTTACAGCAGAAGAGGTCAGAACCGTCCACAAAGCTGTAAAGGAAGACGGGATTGGCAGCCCTTATGCGCAGCAACTACTTGAGGAGTTAGGGACCCAACTCGTTCTCCCATATGACTGGATTGCACTAGCCCGTGCCATCCTGACGCCGGGTCAATTTATTGAATGGCGCGCCCATTACCAAGCGGCTGTTGACCAGCAAATCGTGGAAAATGCCCAGGCCGGCGTCCTCGATCCCTCTGATGCATACACGGGCACCAACAATTATGCAAACCCTCGTTCTTATCTCGAAATTGACCCAGGGTTTGGCACCGGGTAAAAGTACTCGTCCAGCGGTCATTCTCTCTAGTTTCCACCAAGCAGCCCACCAAGCTCGCGCAGCTGCTTCAGGACTCCAATGAGACCTTCCCAGCATTTGTCGCCCGCGTCCTGGAAGCTTGTCAGCGGAAAATTTCCAGCGAGGATGCCCAACTTGCGTTAGCCAAAGAGTTAGTCATTGACGGGTGCCTTGCGCCGTTCCGGGCCGTAGTCCTTCCTATACGCGACAAGGCTCTGCACGAATGGGTCCTTGCTTGTCGTGACGTCGACCCACAAGTCAAAACACTCACTACTGCCCTTGCCTCTGCCATGGCTGTTTCATCCGGCCCCACTTCTGTCTGCTTTCGGTGCGGCCAGCCCCGCCACTTCGTCCGCGAGTGCTCCCAACCAGGCCCAGCGCCTCGTTCAGACCCGCCGTTGCGGCGGCCAAGGGGCCCTTCTACGCCATGTCCGCGTTGTGGGAAAGGATATCACTGGGCCCGTGACTGCCGTTCTGCCCAAAGTCCTCAGCAGCCTTTAAACTCCCAGTGGGGCAGGCCTCAGCCCCTCCCCCAAGAGGCCTCCAGAAGACTTCCCAAGCCATAATGTGGACAATGCCTATCACGCACCACCAGAGACCCTCATTAGAGCTCAAAATTGATGGGCAATGGCTCGATGGGCTCCTGGATTCTGGCGCTGAAGTCTCCTGTGTTCCCTTCGAAGTCACTGCGTTCAATCACTGGCCTCTGGAAACTGGCCCTCAAGTCATTGGTGCCACTGGGGCCGCCACCTCCTGGAAAACATCCCAGCCTCTGCATTGGAGCGACCGAGAAGGCCACGAAGGCCAAATTCGCCCACTCGTCCTTTCATCTGTCCAAACCATCTTATGGGGGAGAGATGTCCTCAGCCAGCTAAAGGCCCGAATCACCACAGAAGCCTTCTCAGCTGTGCTGCCCCTCTCCCCTTCTAGGGGCCACTGCTCCCATCTCAAACCTGACCCTATCCCTCTGGAATGGGACACAGAGGAGCCCATCTGGGTCGAGCAGTGGCCCTTGCCAGCTCACAAGCTGCAAGCTCTCTCTGCCCTCGTCGAAGAGCAGCTACAAGCAGGGCACATAGAGTCATCCACTAGTCCCTACAATTCACCAGTCTTTGTCATCAGCAAAAAGAGCACTGGCAAATACCGCCTTCTCCACGATCTCCGCGAGATCAACAAGCATATCAAACCAATGGGGTCACCTCAGCCAGGATGCCCGCACCCCACTGCAGTCCCCCAACATTTTCATGCAGCAACCATTGACATCAAGGACTGCTTTTTCTCTATTCCTCTTCACCCCCGGGACTGTCCGAGATTCGCGTTCACGGTTCCACTCATCAACAACCAAGGTGCAGCTCAGCGATTTCAATGGCGAGTATTGCCTCAAGGCATGCGCAACAGCCCGACTATGTGCCAACTGTATGTCAACCATGCTGTTGAGCCGCTGCGCTCCAAGTTCAATCCGGAGCACACATACATCCTCCACTACATGGACGACCTCCTTTTAGCAGCGAGCTCCAGTGCGCTCTTCAATGATCTGCTCTCGGCAATAATAACAAACCTCTCCAGCCTCGGGCTTACTGTGCAGTCTGACAAAATAAACCTCCAGCCTCCTTTCCAATTTTTAGGCTTTCATTTTCATTGGTTTATCCAGCCCACAAGCCCAAAAATCCACCTCTCTCCGAAGATGACATTAACTGAGCTCCAACAGCTCTGCGGGCAAATCAATTGGCTTCGCTCGGCGCTTCCCATCACAACAACGCAAATGCAGCCTCTCTTCGAGCTTTTGCAGACAAGGGACAGCCCTCCAACGGCGACCACTCGCAGCATCATCATCACTCCAGAGGCTTGAGAAGCCATCCAAGTCAGCGCCGCCCTGCAACAGTGTCGCCTGGAGCGGTTCTCCCCCACCCTTCCAATCTTGGCTTTAGTTCTGCCAATGCCAATCACTCCCACAGGTCTCTTGTGGCAAGATGGCCCTCTCCTTTTTCTGCATACGTCAAAGAGCAAACTCCCGAAAATCTGCCCTTTTATAAGGGCCTGGATCACGTTGGCCACTGACTTAGCACTTCTCTCCATACAAACGTATGGCATCCCTCCACACACTATTGTTTGGCCTTTAGATGCCAAGGAAGTTACCTCCCTCATCATGAACAATGCCCAAATGCAGAGCCTGGTAGAGCTCTTTCGCGGCTCCTTTGACAACCACTATCCTCATCACCGATTGCTGCAGGGAATGTCTCAATTGGCGTTTTCCAACCCGTTCCGTCCATTGCCCGCACGGAACCCGATCCCTTCTGCTATCACTGCCTTCACAGATGCCTCAAAAATGGCGTTTGCTGCCATCATATACACTCCTGAGAATCCTGAGCCACGGCAACTGCTGTTCGCAAATGACTCTTCTGTTCAAGTGGGCGAGCTTCTAGCTGTCGCTGCAGTCCTCAATCTCCACCCAGACCAGCCTCTCAACATCTTTACTGACAGCTTATACACTCTTCAGGTGTGTCGCAGCCTCCCGCTTGCTACTTTCCTACCAGGTGACTCAAACATCGATCGGGCGCTCGCCTTCGTACAGCGACTGCTTGAGGCGAGGCAGCAGCCCTGGTTCATTGCTCATATCAGAAGCCATTCTGGCCTACCAGGACCGCTGGCTCAAGGGAATGACCTCGCTGATGCTTCTGTGTCAAGCTGCCAGGTAAACCCGGTCCTCCTACATGAAAACCCTGCCGACGGGCCGCGGCTTGGAGACTTTGTTAATCAAGCCAAGCTCCTGCATTCCCAATTCCACTTCTCCGCGCGGTCCATCCGGAAGCTCTTCCCAGACCTTCCCATTGAAACTTGCAAACACCTTGTGCGCGCGTGCCGGACTTGCGCTCCATTGTTTCCACTTGGGCCTTTGCAGCCTCAGGGTGTTAACCCCCTCGGCCTCCGCCCCAACTCAAGGTGGCAATTAGATGTCACTCATGTCAGCGCCTTTGGCCGCCTCAAATATCTTCATGTAGCAATTGACACCTTTTCGCATCTGTGCTATGCAGTCCCTCTTGCGGGAGAAAGTGCTAAACACTGCGTCCAGGTGCTTCGCCAAGCTATTTTGTTCATGGGAATTCCATGGGATCTCAAAACAGACAACGGACCAGCGTATCGCAGTGCCGCCTTCACCAGCTTTGTGCAGATGTATCACATCACGCATCATTTTGGCATTCCATACAATCCACAGGGGCAAGGAATCGTCGAGCGCACTCACCAACAGCTCAAGCTACTTATTCAAAAAGAAAGGGCCTCTTCTCCCCACAAGGCCCCAGCCGACGTCGTGACTGCCTGCCTCATTCATCACAATCTCCTAACCTTCGATGACCATGGACTCTCCCCCACCCATAAGCACTGGGGACCCATGTGGCAGCCCTCGCAAGTTCCCCTTGTCCATTGGAAAGACCCTGCCACAAATAGTTGGCAAGATCCAGCTCCCCTTCTAGCACAGGGGAGGGGCTTTGCTTGTGTCTTTCCAGAGTCTGAGCCGCAGCCGCTCTGGATTCCTGGGCGCTGCATCCGGCCTACCACTGACCCACTAGTTCCACCGAACGATCAGCACCCTATGCCTTTGGTGAGAGATAACATTGACAGTGGATATGGCCCAGAGGTCGCCCCGTTCACCCGGATCCAGCACCAGCCATCATCAAGATGCCGCACCATCAGATGATGCCTCTACACAGCCTCGCAGCCGTTCTCTTCGTCCTGGCTTCCCTCGCTCTCCCAGCCGCTGCCAACCCGAGTCACCAGCCCTTCAATTGGACCCTCTCCCTCTGGCAAGAAAAAAGGCTCCTCTCCTCGAACGTAACCGCCTCCGCCCCCTCTTTCACTACTGATGTCGCCAACCTCACTGGACGCACGAACCTTCCGTCTTATGAGTGGGGGGGACACAACCCCGCTGCCACAGTTTTCTACATGTGCCCATCCTCCGCCAGAGGATGCCATGACCCAACGCACTATTACTGTCCTTCCTGGGGTTGCGAAACCATCGCCCACGGATGGTCCAGTGCCCCTAACAAAGACCCATACCTCACTCTCCAGCGTAATGCTACTCGATGGAACACCATCACACTCACAGTCAAAGACCCCAACTCTGACCTCTGGTTATGAGGCCGCATGTGGGGATCCCGCCTGTACGCAGTAGGCTACGATTACGGTGCCATTATCACTATAAAAAAGGAGCCAATTCCCACACGTTCCACCCCAGTGGGTCCAAATCAGATTTTCAATCCTCCAAAGGCACAGCCCCCTTCCCTGCCCCGCTCCACCTCGCCCACTCCTTCGCCCGGCACCCCCCTCGCCACTGCCTCCCTCAGCTCCCACAACCCCAAGCCTCGCTTACCCCCTACTCTGTACCCCAGCCCCCTCCCATCGCCACCCTTTTAGGTCTCGCTGGAGCAGGCACGGGGATCGCCGCCCTTGCCCTCCGGCAGGCGGTTGATCAAGATATTACCTATCTCTCTCCTCCCGTACCTGCTCCCATTCCTAGGCCCCCTTATCATTATCCTCTTAGCCCTCACTGTGGGCCCCTGGGCCATCAGAAGGATAGTACACCTTGCCAAAGATCAAGCCAATGCAGTGTTCAGCTCCTTTGTACAAGTCCACTACCAATGCCTCGCCACTGCTGAGTCCCCCCCCAGCCGTCCACCTCGCCCCTTCTGCCCGCACCACCTACTCCAGACCGCACGCCTATAGCTTCTTGTCTTCCTCCCCTCACTTCTCCCCAACTGTTCCTCCCCCTCGGGCGGGGGGTCCGGGGACATCACGAGCCCGTTTCGCTGGCAAGGCTCGGCATGCGCCAGGCGCCGGCGTGCGCCGACCCTAATGGCGGGCACATGCATCCTGGCCAGATGCTATGTCGTCCGCTCACGGCCAGCCGGTCCTCGTGGTCTCCCCCTACCCCTCGTCCTATTCCAGTACCCGTCCTTATAACCTCCTTTTCCTCCTCCTCATAATCCTTGTCTTTTGTTGCTGCGCACACCGAGTTATTCACACCCACAGTGCGCACCAAAACTTGTTGCCTCTATTTCCTTTTAAAAACAAAAGGAGCAATTGTTGCCGCCTTTCTCCACCCCTCCTCCCCTTCCAGCCCCCGCCGTCCTTCCCGCCTGTCCCGCCCATATTGCCAACCCACAATCTGCCCTCTTCCCAGTAACTGCTTACCTCAGGTCTATCCATCAGCTTCAGCCTGTCCACAGCCGCCCCTTAGCCAACCCTCCCTTCATCACGCCCCTCCCTCTACCCAACCCTATATAGCTAAGTGTACTTCCGTAATAAAGCAGACCTGTTCTTGCGCTCAAGTGGTCTCCGTGGTTTTTCCCCAACCGTGCGTCCCCCACGCCTGGAGAACCGGTGCTCCCTCTTGGGGCACCCCCCGCCGGCTGATCGGCAGGAGCAAGCCCCCCCGACTCTTGGGCCTGAGCGAGGACGAAACCCTCTCGCTCAGCTACAATGAATATTTATCTTAACAGTACTCATCATAATATTCTTGATAGCAGGCATAAAATACAGTGCCTATAATCATTAGGACAGATATTAAAAGCTGGGAAGTGGATTTCCTACCCCATAGGAGATCACAGGTTCGGTTCCTGGTGCCTCCTGAAGAAGACGAGCAAGACAGCAAACTGGCACGATGGACTGGCACAGCAAGCTGACACAACAAGATGACACAACAAGGAAACACAAAGAGGAAACACAATGTGAGACACAACAAAGCAGGGAACGGAGGTGGCTCAAACTACTGTATGCCTCTCTCCCACAATAGAGGTCCCAGGTTTGGTTCTTGGTGCTTCCAAAAGAAAAGACCAGTAGACACAGAGAGCACACAATGAATGGACACAGAGAGCAGACAGAGAGCATAAACAACAAGGGGGGGGGTAAGTAAATTAAAATAAATCTTTAAAGAAAAGGTATTAAAAGCTGGCATGTACACATGAACTATAAAGTAAAAATGGTTTTTGTTTATAAACTATTATTATTGAGCTGTCATTTATTTGAGAATAGCTTCTGATTATGTAAAATATGTTCTCTTCACTAAATAATATTTCTTCAGTTTGGACTAAGATTCAACAAATCTAGGAAAAGCTGACAGAAGCAAATATATAATGATTCATGGGGCATTGAATGGTTAAGAACTCTCTTAAAATTTTTTTTAAATATATCAAAGTCCTGGAATGAGCATTGTATCATTAAAGATCATGAAAGATTAATATACATTTCTTCTGGCTATCAAGGGACTTACTCTCTATTAGGGAAGGCTTATTTTGCCTGAAGAGCAGTGACTTTACCCCATTTAAACTATGGGGTAGTTTTGCACATTCCAGGCACACTTAAGGAACACAGAATAGATGTTCACTGACATTACATAAATGCAGCACAGACCGAAGAAATACTTGAAGGACTTCAGAGATGAATGCAACACAGTGATTTTGTCTTTGAACTCTCATTTTTCTCTTCAGTTTCAAGTGAGAAACTCATTATAGAGAACAAAGGTATTTTCTACTAAAGAATAGGAACTCTTTCCTCCTTCTCTCCTTCTTTTTCTCATTCCTTTTCAGTCCTTTTGTCTCGTCAGCCCTTCCTTAAAAGAACATAAATAAAGGCTCATGCACTTCTAATGGAAAAAAGGTAAGCAGGCATGATCTGATATAAGCTTACAGAATTCAGGATAAGCACACATACTGTGTGTGTGTGCCATGTAGCTCTAGGTACAAAGAAGAAACTAAGAACTTATTAATTAAAAGCTGGTTTTTTATAGGGAGTGGGTGTCCCTCAGTGGTTGAGTGCCTGCTTCCCATGTATGTATAGGTCCCAGGTTCATTCCCCAGTTCCTCCTAAAAAACACATAAAAAATAAAACACCAGTTTTAAAATACCTGCCATTACTTACCTATCTACATTTACTTATCATCTATTATTCATCTCCCACTAGCTAGCCAGTTATCATCAATTACATATACATATTATTGCCTTTATCCTCCTCCTGACTATCAACCTGTGTACCAATTATTAATATCTCCTCCTCATCACTTCAGTAGTGCTAAAAGTGCTTTAATTAGCAGATGTGTTGTATTGGATACAGTCAATCTCAACATGCTTTCCTGATATTTTAACTACTGTAAGAAGTTGTCCTTCCATTCAAACAATTTTTCTAAACATCTGTATTTTAGTGTCCTTGTTGCTAAAGCAAATACTGTGAAATGGGTTGGATTTAAACAATGGGAATTTTTTGACTCCTGGTATTGAGGCTCAAAGTCCAAAATCAAGGTTTCATCAAGGTGATCATTTCTTCCCAAAGACTGGTATTCTGGGTTTGGCTGCCAGTCCTCGGTCCTTGGCTCTTCTGTCACATGGCAATGCCCTTGGCGGTCACTCCTGACCTCTCCTTTTCCTTCTCTTATCAATTCCATTGACTTTCAGTTTCTGGTTCTCCCTCTGGCTTTTTGTATCTGACTTTCACTCTGCTTATAAAGGACTCCAATAATCCAGATTCATTTGAGCCACAGTTTAACTGAAGAAATCTTATTTAATATGGGTCCACATCCATAGGAATGGATCAAGTTTAAGGACATGGTTTTCTGGGGTTCAGAGCTCCAAACCACCATAGTCTGTTTTCTGGACTCTAAAGAGACATGTTTTTCCTACATGAAAAATACACTCATTTCATCAAAATATCCTAAAAGCTTTAAGTCCTTTCAGTAACAATGCAGGGTACAAAGTCTCATCCAAGTAATTATGAGCACAGTCTGTTCTGGGGCACAATACCCTCATCTGTGGGCCTTTGAAACCTAGAAACAAGTCATTTGTTTCCAATATATACTGGAGGTACACACATAGGATAAAATTCCCATTCCAGAAGGGAAAATTTGGAAGGAAAACCCAGTAAAGCAACTCCATTAGATTCTGTGGTCTGAGAGTCATGTATGGTTTTGTCTTCCACGTCTGAAGGAACAGCATCCTTCCTCCTTCCAAGTGCTTATGCAGCTGCTGTGCTCTCCTTCAACACTGGGGAGAAGTCTCCACCCTTTCTGAGCATCAGATTGGTGACCATGCTTTCCACGAATGCTGGAGTACAGACCTCACCTTCTCAGAGCATCAGCGTGACAGGATGGCTCTCTGCAAACCCCAGGGTCCTGGCCCCACCTTTTCTAGCTTTGGAATGGTAGTCAGGGTCTCTGCGAACTCCAGGACATAGGTCCCACCATTCTTTCTGTCCATTCCAGGACCCAAGTACCACTGCACTCTCTGCAAACTCCAGGGCACAGGTCCCACCCTCCCTGCCAGTGTGGTAGCAGCATTATCCCTGAACAACAGGGCACGAGACCCTCTTCCTCCAACCTGTCCCCTCAGAGCACAGGGGCATACCGCCCTTTCCATACATATTGGTGAGCCTACTCGCTTGACCTGATAAGATATCTTCAGTCCAAAGCCCCACTTTTCTGCCCTTGGAGGCATTCTTCCTTCAGTTCATACCTTCTCTGTCCCTTTTATCCCAGGTTGGCAATGGTTTTGCTCACCCAGATTTCACAAAGACCTTATCAGTTTTGCATGCAGTTCACAAGTTTCCATATAATCAGACAATAGAAGTTTCTATAGACCTTTCCTGCATAACTGCATTTACAGTCCATACTTCCATTGACATGATTGCCTGGAACCATATTCCCTTAAACCCTCACAGGGAGTCTTATTCTCTGGGGACTCCCTTTCCAGAAGGTCATCTCTAATAGAGCCATTTCTGGCCCTAGTCTCATAGCACACTATCCGAATGGGTTCAACATTTTCCAGACCATCAATTTCTGCTTTCTTTGTGCCAAGAGTTTAGTTTGCAACTTGTTACTTTCCTCTCTCATTTCACTGTAATAGTGGCAAGAAGAAACCATACTGTACCTTCCACACTTAGCTTGGAAATCTCCTCAGCTAAATACCTAACTTCATCACTTTCAAATTCTGCCTTCCACCTGACATCAGAAGACACTTTCATCAAGTTCCCTGCCACTTTAAAATAAGGATCCCCTTTCCTCCAGTTTCCAATAACACACTCATCATTTCCTTCTAAGACCTCATTAGAAGTATCATTAGCATCCATTTTTCTACCAAGAGTCTCTTCAAAGTATATGAGGATTTTTCTCTTGAGTGCGATAGAAATACCCATTAACCAATTCCAAAGCCATCACCACATTTTTTTATATTTATAATAGGAGCTCCCAGCTTTCTGGGTACTGAAAACTGTTTTAGTTTCCTGTTGCTAAAGCAAATACCATGAACTGGTTTAGTTTAAACAATGGGAATTTGTTGGCTCACGTGTTTGAGGCTAAAAGAAATTAAAAATCAAGGTGTCACCAAGGTGATGCCCTCTTTCTTGAGACTAGCGTTCTGGGGCTGGCTGCCAGTGGTCCTTGGTCCTTGACTCTTTGTCACATGGCAGGGAACTTGGCAGCCTCTGTTGGCCTCTCCCTTCTCTTCTGGGTTCCGCTGACTTTCAGTTTCTGACTACTCCCTCTGGCTTTTTGTGTCTGACTTAACACTGTTTATAAAGGACCCCAGTCACCCAGATTCATATGGGCCACACCTTAAATGAAGTAATATTTTGAAGAAATCTTATTTACAATGGGCGCACACCCATAGGAATGGATTAAGTTTAAGAACATGTTTTTCTGGAGTATATACCATGCTTTTATATTATAACTTATATTTTAAGACTATGAAATTAATGGATATATTAAAATATCCCATTATAGTGAGAAAGTTAACTGTTTGAAAAAATTAAGTGGAATATATGATTACTTCAGTATAGTAAATGATTTTGTTCCATAGTGATTTAAAGTACTTTAAGTTAGTATTTTAAATATACGGAAAGTAAAAAAAATAAGATACCAGACAATCTTGTGTTTGATATCCATATTTAATAGATGTATAATGGATTTCAAAATGTAAAAATTTGGTAACTGTATTACAATTTTTGAAGCTTTTTTATCATCTTAAACTGGAGAAAAGGAATCCTTTGTCTTTGCATATACCTGAATAAAGGTATTAATCACTGGCACAGTTTCAAGTGATAATGATTTGTACTTAAATTGACATTTGTCAGAGTATAGAAAATATGTTTATGTGTTAAAATAATACAGCACAACTAACAAATTATGACAATTGCTGTTTTTGAAAAATAAGTTGCATATTCTGATTTAAAGAAAACCTTAGAATGATCTAAGTTGGGTCATTTTAGAATTTTTTCATAATCAGTCATACTAATAGGGCTTGCAGTCTGTGTCAGTCATTAAGATGACTAAAATCACCTAATTCATGTTTCCTGCTGCCAAGAACCTTTCTAGACAAAATGAGTATTCAGTATGTATTGTGTTAGAGACACTATGTAAGTATACGGTTTAACAAGGTACTGCCTTGCATTAAGTCACCCAACACTTGCCATTATTAAGGCTTATGGTTTAGTGTTCTGTCCCATGTTTACTAGATAAACTAATCACAAATAAATGATATGAATATATTCTGGTGTGTTTATTTCAACTTCTGTTTATTAAATGGCTCCTCTAATAATGATGCAATTTGATCTTGTTTTAAACATTAACAACATGTATGGGAAAACTGTGGGCACCTAGCCACCAGGCTGCCCAATGTTGCAGGAACATCTCTCACTAAAAGGTTAGTACACCTATTTTGCTGTAACATAAACTATTACTGATTTTTCTCATCTAAGTAAATATCTGACAAAATCTAGTTTATTTATCTCTCCAGGAAAAAAAGAAGAAACAATACGAATTGCATGTATTATATAATTACACAAATTTCCCTTACGTGTATGAATTAAGAACCAGTCCAATTTGTGAGTTAGAACAGGAGGACATTTGCTATGATCTACTGCTGTTGCCCAGGCTACCCTGAACAAAAACTTACTTGTGAAGCCTTCAAAAAATTCATGTTTGAGCCTCTCCCCAAACTCCTGCATTCAAGTTTCAAGAAAAGTGGTTTGGTAGTGTGCATTTTGTACATGCGTCCCGGGCGATAACTATGATTTTCAGTCTGAAACACTACCAGCCACAGGGCCAATACGGGCACATGCCATCTGCCTTCCCCTTGGGTAGAGCTGCTGTTCTCCCAGAGGCACCAATAACCAAGTCTAAAAACAGAAGCAGCAGAGCACACAAGGATATCATCAGGGCCAAGTTTTGACCACACACACCCAGCTCCAGAATCCTGTAACGCTATGCCATACTGAATCTCTGAGTCTCAGATTTTCCATTTGTACCCAGAAATGAAATAATAGCTTTTGCATCCCAGGCTTATAGCGGACATTTAATAACACTTCTTTTCAAAAATTCTGACAGTATCAAACATATTGAAAAAAAAAGAATGCTAATTAACACTAATACTTTGTTGTTGTCAAAATTAACACTTTTATTTGCAAGACACTCTTCATATTCTTAATCCGTTACATGTAGGTTTCTCTTAAGCTGTTTAGTTGCAAGTCTTATTTGCTCTGGTCTCAAAAATATATTTTCTGACATAATATATTACCATTTAGCTTAATATGTTTGTGCAGATTCCTACCTCTAAGTTTATTTAGTTGCTAACTCCCCAGTGTCTTCTCTGACCCCACCACATACACACATAAAAATCCTCACTTCTTCTTTTATACCTTTACTAAATCACCCATCCTGCAAAGCCCAGTAAAATCACCTTCTGTATACTAATTGAATCAGAACACTTGATGTTTATAAAACATCATTTTTCATACAGTCCCTTATATCCCTAATCTAGACTATATTCCCTTTGAAAACAGGACTCATATCATATATTATTTTAGCTCTTATACATAGCACATAGAAGAGTGCTGTGAACATAACAGGTGCCATATGCAAAAATAATTTGCATAAAGAAACGAATGAGTAACTAAGAAGAATTCACGGGACCCATTGATTTTAAATTACATAATATGGCTTTATGTAAGTTAGTTATTAAAGCAAAATATCATTAAAAATCCTCTTTCAAGATAAACAGTTTTACATAGATCACAAAATGAAGAGTCAATTATCTTGTATATATTTAGAACTCAAAGAGCTCATTACATTTGCATCATTTTATGTACTTGAGATTAACATTGTTTAAATTGAGAATATTGTAAACATATGAACATTTTACAATATTATAAAATTATATAGCACATTAAGCCAACTGGTGCACAAATTCATTTGTTCATAAGGCAATTCTGTCAATATTCATGGCCGTCTTACACCAGAAAAATATCTATCTAGCTATCTGGCTATCTATATTTATATATCTATTAATCAATCAATCAATTTACCTATCTATTATCCTCTTCAGGAAAAAAAATGTCCTCAAAGTCTAAAACTTCAAATCAACCTTACTTAAGAGCAAAGATTTTTGTTGTTCAAAATGAAAATTAACTCTAATATACTACTACAAACCTGAGGGCTGGGTGAAAAATCAAAGTAAAACTAAAAATTGTGATAAATAATAACATCCTCTCACCATAGCTGTCATTTGGAAACAACTACTTTGCATATTAATTGATTTAAATATGTAGTTTCCTCCTATAAACTGCAAAACAACATCTCAAAAATCTTTATTTCTCAGAATTTAGACCAGTTTTCTGTGTTTCTATAATTAATGCAGTAATAATTAAATAAATATACTTAAAACATATTTAGTGAGAATTTTTGGCAGTGACCAACATGGAAAAAGCTCAGCACAATCCATCTCTCACAATAAAAATTCTCCAACAGAATAAAAAATCTGACAACTCTGCAAATTAAGCTAAGCAGGTGGATTGGGTGGGGGAGGAGACCTTGAATAATGGACTTGTATTAAGGAGAATTTCCCATACTTTCTTTTCTGGCATTGACCCAAGCCTGAGTCCCCAGCAAAGTAGTGGCCGGCTGTATAGGCAGCAAACCTCTGGTAGTCTTTTTGGCCAAAGAACCAGAAAAAGATTCCCTGGCAGCTGGATATTGAGGGCAGAACCCCAATAATTTTTTTTGACCCCCTTGTCTGTTTGCTCTTTTTTTTTTTTTTTTGCTCATTGTTTGTGCTCGTTGTGTGCTTGTTGTCTTTTTGCTTGTTGTCTGCTCATTGTCTGTTTGGGTTTTTTTTTTTACTTTAGGAGCCCCGGGAACCAAATCTGGGACCTCCCATTTGGGAGGCAGGCATTCAACCCCTTGGGCCACATCTGCTTCCCCCCAGTAATTTTTATGTTTATTCTTATTTCTTTCCTGACCTTGTGTCATGGGCAGGTTCTTGCTATGCATTACAGACACTAAAATCATAAGAGAAACCCCCTATTTTTGGCTAAAGGATTGCAAAAGGAACTCCTAGGAGCAGGATATTATGTGGTAATTCCCAAAGGAAAGAGAACAGAAGAAGCAAAGTAAAGACACTAAGAACTCAAACACAATATAAACCACTAACTTCTTCACAGATTATCTCTGGTACATATCAGGGACAAACTCAAAAAATCAGGCAAGAGTCTGTGAAATGGAAATAGCAATGAAATCACTGTTTTCAGAAGATGTAACTAGAATTGTGTTCTCAACCTAAATGGATTGATTGCTTTCAAAAATAACCAAAATAGGAAAAAAAATCTGCATTCTTCAAAAGATTTTAACAAGATCCAGTATCGCAAAACATTACAATCAAAATGTTTAGGATAAAATCCAAAATTATCAATATTTAAAGAAACAGGATATTTTTACTATTTCTCCTGAGAAAAGGACTCATGGAATAATACTAAGAGTTCTAAGACTTTTATGTCACTAGACTACAAGAAAGAGAAGTGCAAAGAGATAGTTCAGAAAACATTATTGAAATAATTAAGGGACAAGAATCACAAATTTTGTGAAAGATATATGAACTCAGCAAATCCCTAAGCAAGGTCAACTCATAGAAAGTCATGTCCAGATATATTGTAATAAAAGTACTGATAATCAAAGGTAAAAAAATTTTGAAAGCAGCAAGAGCAAATTGGGATTTTACATAAATCTGATCAATGATTTGAATTAATGTAGATTCTGGTACCTGTAGAACAACTTTAAAGTGTTAAAAAAAAATAGAACTGTCAATTTACAATTCATGGCATTGATAATAACCTTTAGAAATTGTTGGAAACTGTGGCATGGTGGTCTCGCAAAGGGAGACGTGCTCTTTCCATGGCTACGCTTTTAACATAGGAATGCAACAATTAAGCCTTTCCAGTCAACAGGATAGAGCTGTCCGGGGCAGGGAGAAATACAAGCAAACACACTTTGTAGTTTGAAAGGAATGCTGAATCTTTGTACTTTGAGATAAGTTCTTTAATTTATGAGTCTTGTTAATGTGTAGTTACACTGCTTGTTATCTCGATAGTTTGAGTATATATAATGCCACATGTAGAAAATAAAGTTGTCTGAGAAGTCATTACTTGCAGATCCCCTGATCCCAGCTCATTAGTTCTTTCTCTTTGTTTCCTCCCCCCTTTTTCTCTTTCTTTCATTCCCGATACCCTTAGGGTCCAAATCTCCAACAAGAAATGAAATGAAATAAACATATATTAAATAAAGGAAAAACCAAGAGAATTCATCCCCAGAACTACTATTGTAAATGCATATATACTTACATGTATAACACATGCACATACATGCATATACATTAGCTCTGTATGCAGAAGGTAAATGAAACCAGAGAAGTTTGTAACTTTAGGCATAAAGGAAGAACATAGTTATCTGGGTCAATAAAGAATGATAGTTTTCTTCTCTTTAGTTTAAAATAGATATAACTGATGAAAGTAAAACCTTGGTAAATTTTCTATTATGTAGATGTAATACATATGGCAGATATAACACAAAGATAGGAGGGTAAAAGGCCTATATGGTTGTTATGCTGTAGTGTTTCACTTACATAGATAAAATATTAACTAAGAAAACTATAAAAGGTTATGTATTTATATTGTAAGACCTACAACAATCACTTGAAATAGTGAAAGATATTTGAAAAAAGGCAATAGAAAAATTAGAATCGTGTAATAGAAATATTCAAATAATCACAAAGAACATTTAGCTTTTCTTTTAGTATTTGTTTATTAGCAAAAGATTTCCTTTTATTTTCAAATTTGTCAATGGAGGGCATTTTGTGACCCATTGTACTTCATATTATTTATGATGGCTTTCGTCCTAAATATATGACTTCATTTGCCAAATCAAATCAATTTTACACTTAGATTCTATTCCTTTGAATTTTTTGATGACCATTTTTCTAATTACCTCTCTTAACTAAGTTTATTTTGACATGAACATAAAAAATGAAAAGTTTTAGTGCAGGTTATTTTCATTTCAGGGCATGGCAGGACAATAACTTGATTTGTCTACCTCATGTGTGTATGATGGAGACAGCAATAAGGTACTAGATAAAGAATATTGTCATGAACTCATTTCAATGAAGTAACCAGGAATTCAATGAAATTATAAATTTCTGATTTTCAGATGCTTTTATTGAATTTGTTCTTTTTTTGTTTCCAAACACAGTGAATTTTTTTAGAAAAGTGATTTTTTTAGAAATGTGACTTTTTAAAAGATTTATTTTATTTACTTTATTTTTCTTTATTTGTCCCCCTCCTTCCCCCAGATGGTTCACTCATCTGTCTGGTCATTGTTTGCTCACCTTCTCCAGGAGACACTGGGAACCTGGCACCTCCCACATGAGAGGCAAGTGCCCAACCGCCTTAGCCACATCTGTTCCCTGTGGGCTGCAGCATATGCTAGCCTGTGGCCTCTGCTTGTTGCAGCAGGGCAGAGTCTACCTCGTTGCAGCAGGGGTGGAGCCTAGCTCTTTTTCTTGGGAGGCAGCATCTGTTCCTCTTCACCAGGACCTGAACCTGGGACTCCTGTGGGCTAGGCAGGCACCCATCAGCTTTTCCAGACACAATGAAATTTTAATGCGTATTTCAGAAGCAAACAAAATGAGATTAGCAGATTGCTAGTCTAATAATGTCTCATGACTAAGCAAGTGACTCAGGTAGAAATTACTTGGTCCAGGAATCAAGCTGTTTTACTAGGTTCAATATGGCTTGCTCCAATTTATCTTGATGTTTATTTCTCATAGGATATCTAGTTTAACATTATAACAGAAGAAAAGGTTTTGTCTTGAATACTAAAGTTTATTGATAATTAGTAATTATGTAGAGTGAGATGCTGAAAAAATTCTGAGTTTATTGGGCCATACATTAATTAATGCTTTGAGAAGAGAAAGGGTAAAAAGTAAATTCATGTGTAACATATTTAGAGAACAGATTCTCAGCTGAATTTTATCACCTAATACAGAAGAAAAATTCCCATCTCAATATGAAAAAAAAATTGAAATATATTTTTTTAGCCCTGGTAGTCTCCTTCCTATTGGTTAAACAGCAATGGAGAGATGCTGTATAGATCACCCCTTTGAGATAACAAGATGCTATGTAGGTACTTTTCTGTGCTTGAAAAGATGTAGGATTTTAAGAATGAAAATAGGTCTGGTAGGTAATATATTCCTTTCTTTCCCTCTATACAGAACTGTGTTTAACCTATAAAAGTCTAATCCATCTCTCTTTTCTGTAATGAGTGGAATACTTGCCTAATACCTAGCATAAAGAAGTAGTGTTCTGTACACAAATGCCCTCAGTGTGATACTTTCAGATTGACTCAGGTAGTGTAGAAAAATGAACCCTTTCCTTTGGAAACCCAAATCTACCATTCTAAAGTAGTATCTACTCTTCTTCAGTTCACTCCAAAGAGTGTCAATTCATGTATAAATGACTCAATCGGTGCCATAGAAGATCTCAAACCTTCTGAAGGTCAGCATCTAGAAACAAGGTCCAGTATTAATGCTACACAGTTTTATTTCCTACACACAAATTCATCATTGAAAAGGATGTAATCTAGAAGAAATTATAAAAACAAATTGTAGGTCTCATTTCCACGGCTCACTTAGAAAAGTCAGCTGATGTAATTTACTCTCACTATTAGCCTTTACTTTTCATATTCTTCTTTGCAAATAAAAAGAACCAAAATTGCAGGATAAAATATTCTCTTTCCCATAAAATCTTAATTGTTACTCTACTACCAAATCCTCTTTCAGATAATGTTCTAAAGCATAAGAAAAGTGAAAGAATATTCTTTAGGAGAAGAGCTATTTTTTGTCAAAATAGTAATATAATGTTTCCTTTGAAAATGTAAGGAACTAAGGTGGGCAAGGAGTTCTATTTTTTATTCATTTAGTCTACCTGCTTTTATTTCATTACTGCACAGGTGTTCTTCTATGCCTACTCTCCATTTATTTTATATTATTTTGCAAGCTCTGGGGAAAACAAATGCCCTACTTTAAGAAGCTGGTGAAAGCTAACATATCAAGGGAATAGAGATAGAAGTTTAGAGGTAAGAATGAAACAGTTTTCATAAAACCAGTGAATTAAGTGAAGTTGGTTATAAATTGTATGACAAAATCCATTTGTGAGTCATTTAAAATAGAATGGAAAATCGAGAAAATGTCTCTAAAAATAAAAAAAATAATTAGAAGTATGCTTAAGAGATTTCTATTTATAAATGCATTTGCTTTACATATGTAATATTCTATATACTTTACCCATTTAGTCAATCTTTTGAGGTACACAGATGGTACTGATTATCCCAAGTGACTCCTCTATGACACTTATCAATGATAGGTACTCAAATGAGCACCCTCATTGTTTTTGGTTTAGTTGACTATTTCATTAAGTATAAAACAATAAGAATATGGAAAACTCTACATAAGTAAGCTTTTGATTATCATAAAATGAATTTTATGCACTATATAACAGAGGTACTATAAAGTTATCCACCATATGATTTTGTGTTAGCACTATTTAATTTGAGCAGTACAAATCAATGTGATCTACTATGATAATTTCTTAACTGCCTTTTCTACTCACACCCTCTGCTTCAATCCATATCTTTCTCTTCTGCTGAAGTTATTGTCTTAATAATAAAGTTGATTATATTTGTTAAATTAATTCTGAAAAATTAATGGCTGTGTCCCTAATTTTTCCTATATTTTATTTTAACATTATGTACTGTTATTGTCTTATAACTTAAGGCATCAGCACATCTCTTTGGATTACTATACAGACACCATTTTCCCCATTCCCATCCACATGCTTTTCCCCTAGGTTAGACAAAGTGGTCCTTCTAAAGCATGAATATAATTAATATTCTGTTGCTTAAAGCATTGCATGCCCTCAGAATAAAGTCCATGATTATAGGAGGGCCTATAAGACTTACATTGTGTCACTCTCTTCCCTTTGCCATTTTAAATCTATTTCCTCTTATATCCCAAGCACTATAAAATAGGGCCTAGTTAACACTAGTCCTCCTTTTCTAGAGTGGCCTCATCTATGGATATATTTTGTTCCTTCTGTTAGAATGTTATTCTTCTATCCTACATTGCCTGTCTGAACAACTGTTGTCCATTAGTCTTATCTGTTCATACAGGAAGTCCCAAGTATCCTTTCTAATATGTTCTGCTCTACTTACCCCTTATTATATCATCGAATTGTGACTGCCTTCTTCCTTTATATTCGTTCCTTACACTGCAACATCTATGAGGTAGTGGTTATGTGGTATGTTAGTGGGAAATTGGGGACTCAGATGGTCTGACCCTAAAATGTACCCCAATTGTGCTGTAAATTAACATGCCATCTACATAAAAAACAGAAGTCAGCAAAAGTAAGCCTCTAAATAAAGCTCCCTTTCTTTCCTACAGAACCAGTTCGTCGTTCTAGTCCGCCCTGAATAGGAATGCTGGATTCACCACCGCCCAGGATACTGGGACTGTAACTTATTAATATTTGTTTTCTAAACAAGGAACGGTAGATGCTGGTTTCATATTTGTTGAATAATTGATAAAGGAATTTATAAAAATAAGTCTGGTTTGGATATTTACAATGAAAATGTAATGCCATTAATAATGAAATTTAACCTTGTCCTCTCCAATAAGGTTAGAGAGTACCTTGCATAATTAAAATAAGCCATATCATAACCTGTAATAATTAACATAAACAATAAATGCTACTGAAATAGTTCATTCTACATTCTGGAATTCAGGTTTTGATATCCACTTACCTGAGCCACAAAACCATAAAATTCTTCTCTATGACCTTTTAATAGCTATTGACTAAACTGTAATCATGTGTTAAATAAAGCTGAAGATAATTTCCCTCCAAACAATATTTTATCTTGACTTTAGTGTGCCTCAGAGTGTATAAGCATGAAGAAGGATGTGGACTTATAAGAGGTAAAGTTGAATATCCTATAAATCCATTTGAGAATAGTTGATGTGTTGAGCTAAAAAAATAGGAGGACTTAGTACTTACGGTAGACCATTTGATAGCATAAGACACTCCTGAGTCTGTTCCCCCACAGAATCATAGAACGACAAGCAAAACCTGGCAAAGCCATTTTCCTCAAAACTCAGGAAAAGAGTTAAAGGGTTCCAGTAACTGGGAGAGTGCCAAATCAAACAAACAAGCAAAAAATAATAATAATAATAATAATAAAGAAAAAAATAAACTGGGAGGCTGTTAAACAATGGCATTGGCAATTTTAGTTTTTGAATTGTATCAGGGAACTTCAAAAATAGTCACATAAAATTATAATAATAAAAGTGATTGAAATGAGTTAATGCACTAATGTTTTGCATATAAAAAGTGAAATCTTGGCAAGATATCACTCATTGTATTGGAAATGCCATCTTTTTCTCAAAAGAATTACCTTAAAAATCTATGCATAAAGTATTGTCTTTATAATAATCACTGCCTAGAAAATATAGAACATATTGGTATTATTTTTAATATAATTGTTCTTCTAGGTCCAAAAGAATTTCTATAGGTAAAGAAAAGAATGATTATAAATGAAGGGTTCACCCAATGACAGTTTCCTAAAGCTAAATCTCTCCACACCTTCTGTAATAAAACTACCCAGATCTTCAAGGAGTGCATATATTATAATATCACTCACACCTTCAGCATAACATAGAGACAGAAAATACTACAAACTTTAAATTATCAGTTTGAAGGAAAATAAAACCAAATCCAGCAGAGTCAGCTCTCAGAACCTGGAAATGGACTGGGACTGCAAACTCTCTTCAGTAAAGAGGAGACTAAAATTCCAGATGGCAGCGCTGAAAGATAACCAGCCTCAAGGAAAGCGGAAAGATGTGGAAGTAGAGATATCTATTGGAGACAGTGTAGCAAATGGGAAGAAGAAAGGAAGAGAAGAAAATGATGAGTCCTATATCATGCACCATAATGACAAGAGTGAGATCGACTACTTTTAACCAACAAAAGAGAGATGCCTTCAATATTTGTCAATTAAAAAACCCCAAACTCTCATACCTGTTTACATATAACTGCCATTGCAGGTACAGGAAAATATGATATTTCAAAATAAGAGAAAATGGTAGCTATTCAAAGATTGCATAGGTGTAAAAAGGAAAGTTGAAATAATCCGGATGGTAAATGTTCTTTCCCCAAACGAAACATGAAACAGAATACAATGGTTACCCAATGCCTTAACATGATTAAATATCCCTAAACCAGCATTTACAGATACTAAAAGAAAATACTCTCAATTCATATATTGAAATTTCAAGGGCAATTGTGGACAAAAATGAAATGACAAACTCTACGCAGGAGAAACTGACATACTACCTTAAATTATCAAAAGTTAAAATCACCAGGAATATGTTCTGTTACTATCACATACCCCTTGTTATGATGTTATGAAAATGGCATTTCAGCTCTCAAGTATTCTTCTCAAAAATCCATTACACTAGTCCAAATTGGGAGAAAACATCAAAATCAAACTGAGGGACATTCCATACCTGCTTCATAAGTAATAGGGATGAGTAACTGTCAGATAGGAGGAATCTAAGGCATCATTCTGGATTGGATATTGGAACAGAAAAAGGCATGAGTGGAAAAACAGGGAAAACATAAATTCTGCCATTTAACTAATAGCATTCTATCAATGCTAATTTCTTAAATTAAAGTAAATGTTCCATGGTTCAGTAAAATGTTAACTTTAAAGGAAACTGAATGAAAAAATTGGAAACTTGCTGAATTTTTTGCAACCCTTCTGTAAGTCTAAAATTATTTCAAAATTAAAAGTTTTTTTAAGTGACAAAACCAAGGAAAAAAATAAAGAATAAAAACAATTCTCTTAGAAATAAACACAAAATGATCACGAGTCCAAACAGAATAGATTCAGCGGAAAATTTAATTAGGGGTTTTGGGGAAAAGCATGAAAACATCCAAGAGAATGAGAATGAAAAAAAGAAACATTAAAAATCAGAGAAACTGTGCATAATGTGGAAGACAGGGAAAATAAATTCAACACAGGTGAAATTGGAGTTCCTGGAGGTGAATAACTGATTTAAAGTATAATTTAAAAGTAACCTTTCTGGAACTAAAAGATCTGAATCTACTTATTAAAAAAACCTGTATCTGAGATATATTAATAAATTATAAGCCTTTACAGTAAAGAGGAAATATCCACAGGACCTCCATTTCAAAAGACCAAGGCACTTGCAATAGAAAGAAAAATTAGGTTAGCAAGAGAATTCTCAGAAGCAATACACAAAGCAAGATAACATGAATACAGCAATTTAAAGGAACTTAGAGAAAGAAAGAAAACTTTAACCGAGAATTTTATAACTAGCCAAGCTTTCCTTCATATTTCAAAGCAATAGCAAAATAATTAATATGATGACAGGTAATTCTGCACTTCCAAGCATTTCTTGAGGAATCCAATAAAGGTTAAGGTTCCTCCCTCCATATTTGGGAAACTTTCAACAAATAGGCTAATGCTGGTCTTTTAATTAAAAATGAGAGACTAAAATAAAAGCTTGGAACAACAAAAAATAAAACTATGTAAATATGTATGCTCTTTCATTCACTGTTGGTAGGAATGTAAAATGGTACATTTATTGATCTTGATATGTCTTTGATTATGCCTTATTTGGCAATAAATCTTTTATGAACATGAATTGGAAAACTTAATATCAGTGTGCTATTTCTATATACAATTGTCAGCAACACTTTGAGTAGAATCTCTAGTTACTCTTTCCCGCCTTTCTAGCTCTCCTAATGGTATAGAATGAAGTTACAAGTCTGAGTTTTATATTTGAAGTATATGCCATATTATTGCTATAACACCCGTGAGAGAGAGAATTTGTAAGTATATATTTAAGACCTGATTTATTTTTCATTATTGGTGTGTGAGGAAACTATTGGCTTTTAGTCAATGTATCAACCAGATTGTTGCTCAAAGCTTTTAAAGGTGTAATTCAGTAATACAAAGTCATTAGCATGAAAATAAATTAATTTCTTCTTGAAAATAGTAACTACAAAATACATTAAAATTGTTGTATCTAAGGAAACAACTAATGACATAAAGTGATTCATTTTCTTTGAAAGAAACAAGTACCTATTTTGTTTGAAAAATTTAATAGGTCAGTTCATGTTTCTTGGAATAAAATAGCAAATCTATTTCCAAAAGTTGGTTTAACTTTTAACTACATTGACAGCTTTTGTCCTACTTTTGACTGCATTGATCCTTGTTTTCACCTTTTCTGGTTGCTGTAGCAACACTTAGCAGCTGTGTAAGAACTAAGAGTCTATCCACATAAAGTTTCATATTTGAGAGATAATGGTGCTATAAATGAATTCCTGACCTTTATTTCAAGTAAAATGGATTCAGTTAAATATTAATGTGTACAGTACTTAATATTCTCTTGATTAATCGAGTTGGAGGTTACTAAACTCTGGATATTCATTTTGAATATCGCAGAATTTAAGTATTTATATGCCTTCTTATTTGAATATTTTAGTTCATCAGATTCCATGAATATGTTGCATGAAGTCTAAATTACTTTTAAAATAACTTGAAAATTGTCTCCAAAAGACTGCCCTGGCCATTGGAATTTTGTGTTTTTTTATTTGTATTATGATTGTATTATTGTATATAATGCATTATTATTTGAACTATTGTGTGTTTGTAGAGGAAGTGAGCAATTCTGAATATGTTTGCTACAACATATAATCAGGAACTGTGAAAAAAAAATCCTACACAATTTCTAGGGATTGACATTGTTAAGATTCCCTCCTTATTATTTTACACATTTTGATTTAACACTTTCTAAATGAAATATATACTTTCATGGTTTCTTCCGTAAAGAGACTAAACATGAAATAGCAGGAATTAGGTTTTGAGTGTTATTTAGACTACATTTTATATTCATTCTACCCCACATTATAAATACACATTGACAATTTATTTGAAGTACACTTAATATGGTTTACTGGTGCATATGGTATTTTTTTTTTTAAAGATTTATTTATTTAATTAATTCCCCCCCTCCCCCGGTTGTCTGTTCTCTGTGTCTATTTGCTGCGTCTTGTTTCTTTGTCCGCTTCTGTTGTCGTCAGCAGCACGGGAAGTGTGGGCGGCGCCATTCCTGGGCAGGCTGCTCTTTCTTTCACGCCCGGCGGCTCTCCTCACGGGCGCACTCCTTGCGCGTGGGGCTCCCCCACGCGGGGGACACCCCTGTGTGGCACGGCACTCCTTGCGCGCATCAGCACTGCGCATGGCCAGCTCCACACGGGTCAAGGAGGCCCGGGGCTTGAACCGTGGACCTCCCATGTGGTAGACGGACGCCCTAACCACTGGGCCAAAGTCCGTTTCCCTGGTATTTTTTAATGTAGCTTTCATTATCCAATAAAATAGAACAAATTTCAAAATCTCAATACTTGTAGTTTATTTCAGGGACTCATTATCTAATTGTCTCCTCACCTCTATTCTTTTCTCTTTTCCTCTCCCTTCTCTTAATCTTTTGAGAATTTTTAAAAATATATCTTATGCTTTAAAGCCACCTGAGCTTAAAATAGCTGAAATACTTGTAAATTCAAATTATATGACTCCTAGCATAATTATTTCCAAAGTGAAGTAGCCTATCTACACATACTGACTTAGCCGGGCATCTTGCTCCCTTAGCCACCAGCACAAAGTTGGTGACTAGTGAGGTACTCACTTTGTAGGACACAAAATTAAGGTTGCCAGACCTCTACTATTTGTCATGCTTATCATTTCCACTGTTCCTGACATTACTGCTCTATTAGGAAAAGATGGGAAATAGAAAATGACAATTTGTGCCAGAGAGAACTGGTATGAAGCATGCACCTGCCAGGAGCTAAAAGCTTTGAATGTGTGGCTAACTTACTCATATAGGAAGTATGGTCCCCATTAATTCAATAATTGCTAATCCATACCCTTTTATCTGCACATAATGTAGGCCCAGAGGGACTTCTTAATGGCTCTGTTTTCTTTACATAACTGTACTTAAATTAGTGCCAGAAAACCAGAGTTTATATTTGTGCTTGTGTGTGTATATGCACTTATTTGTATATATGTATGTATATATAAAATGCTCAGTTAGTGCCAGGAATTCTTTTTGTCCTAACATTACTCAGCTAGCAGTGTGACTTTCAACACTACTATTAATAATAATAATATAGTAATATGAAAATGTAAAAATCATAGACCTTATATTTAGGAAATGATCAAATCCTAGCTCTGACACTTAGTATTAGATGTTGGTTAAGCAATTTAAAATTTTCAGACTTTGATTTCCTCACACTATAAATTGGGTGAATACTGATTTCATGTAATACAGACTGAAATATACTGTGACTGAGGCTCTTAAGAACATGGGACACTTAGTTTGTTGTATTTTGATGATGATAGAGGTTGAAATCATCACTAGTTCCCAGAAATTGGATTGCATGGTAGATGGATGGGGGCAAAAGAGTCAACATAAAACTATCTTTTCCATTCTTATGTGGATATAACTTTTTCAAAATTAATCTCAATGTCAATATTTAATTAAGAAAAGACATTTTGCTCCCCCAATAAATGCAAACACTATCTCAGAATAAAATGTATATTCCTTACTATTTACTAGCATTGACCAATGAATGTCTGGTATACAACAGTTATCACACTTGTAAACTTTATTTGTGGGATTTCTTGACTAGCAGATATCCACAAACACAATAAAGATAAGAATATTTTGTTTTATTCTCTAATTTATTATTGGTCATATTGATTGGCATATATCAGTAAAGCAATAGTTAATTATTAAAAAAATAATAAATCAATAAAAGCAAAAAATAGACATTAAGTTTATTGTTTCAGCACAATTTTTAAAACATGTTTTAAATTATCTTTAAAAAATAATTGTCTTTTATAAGAGTACAATTTTTCTTTATTAGAAAAGGAGAAATAGAAGAGAGAGTTTAAGAACAAAAAATAATTCAAAATAAACTGGAAAGTCTATGAGTTTGGCATTACATAATAATAATTTTACTTTATTAAAATTTATTTATGTTACAGTGTATTAAAAATTTAAACAATTTATTAAAGTAATTTTAGTAATAAAATTAAAGTAACAGTATTAATAGAAATGAATTCAATTTCTAGCAGATTTAAATATTTATAAGTGACATTATTTACTGAAATATTTCACTAACTACAATCAATGCATCATCAGTGCATCAGTTTGAAATGTACTGGATATTTTTAAAGTTATATTTGAGTTCTTAATTGCCACTAAATCATTTTTCCCAGGTGTCACCTCCAAGGCAGTGATTAACGACATACTAATAAAGCTCACTTGGGAAGTCTAAAACTAAAATGTCTTTTCTATGTGTAAGGGTAATTTTCTGCTAAATAGAGCTTTCTGTCAGTAATGAGGTACGCATTGAAGTATTTTAAATGTTTTTAAGGGCAACCAAAAGCAAAAGCAATATATTTTGGAATTCAATAGATAATAGAGTGAGGTTTTTGTTACTTAGGCCTTACTTTACTCTTGGTATAGTAGAGTCAGGGGAAATAACTATTATCAATCAACAGGTATAATCAGATTTATAGATTGCAAAAGAACAGTGAAACATTTTGGTAAAGAAGCTGATCTCTTTAGGGCATATTTCTCTTTTAAAATTTTCCCTTAAGAAACTCGCCTTTGGGAAGCAGACTTGACTCAGTGGTTAGGGAGTCTGTCTACCACATGGAAGGTCCACAGTTCAAACCCTGGGCCTCTTTGACCCGTATGGAGCTGGCCTATGCACAGTGCTGATGCGCGCAAGGAGTGCCTTGCCATGCAGGGGTACCCCTGCATAGGGGAGCCCCATGTGCAAGGAGTGCACCCAGTAAGGAGAGCCGCCCAGCGTGAAAGCAAGTGCAGCCTGCCCAGGAATGGTGCCACACATGCTGAGAGCTGACAAAAGATGACGCAACAAAAAGAAACACAGATTCCGGTGCCGCTGACAATAATAGAAGCTGGCAAAGAAGAATATGCAGCAAATAGACACAGAGAACAGACAACTGGGGTGGAGGGAGGAGGGTTGGAGGGGAGAGAAATAAATAAATAAATCTTTAAAAAAAAAAAAAAGAAACTTGCCTTTATACAAACCTAAATCATTTTTTTTTCCCATTAGATATTTTCATTCCAACAGAGTGAAATTGAATTCTTTCACATTAGTGACACCTATCATTATAGGAAACCCTCTGTATTTTGCCATAGGTATTTTAATTTTTTAAACAAAAAATATATTACAGTATACTCACCTTTGAAATAACAATCACTTCATTGAAAAAGTCAATAGGTACATTATTACTCATCCCATAGAAAGTCTAGTTAGCTTGTAGCCAATGTTAGAAATCTTTGTACACCATAAAAACCAAGACTGAAAACTGCTGATATACTCATTTGATCTTATTTTCAATAATTAAATAATTTTTTAAAGTCTCTACCATTTGTATCATTTTTTCTTTCTCTTGCACATGGTGAAAAGCTTCAATTCAAGCAACTATTCATTGGCCCATACCAGGTTAATGTCAAACTCAGTACATTATTTTGATAATATTAGCTTCAATTTTAATACAATCTATGCAAACATCTGCTCTTGAATGTAGGATTAACCAGCTAATGATAATTAATTTAATTAACCTGACTTATTGACTGTTTTCTCCAAATTCTATCTTTCAGTTTAAAATACAACTGATTTAGTTCCAACATATGGCCAACAATTCCTGGAGGCCCTTTTATCCTTACGAAGATAAAAATAAATACAAAGACAACAGCATAGGAAACTACGATCGTCATTTAACGTTTTTAAAATGTTGTCCATAACCACTGGGACTGATTGCATTAGATGGAATAATTTAATTGTTGCTCTAAACTGTTATAATCTCTGAAATGGTACAACCAAATGCATTTGGAAATAGGTAGGGATTATTTTGATTTCCTTACTATGGATGTTCTCTTCAAAAATATAGGGTCTGATTGAATTTGGGTGGGCTGTGACTGACAAATACCGAATGGTGAAAATTATGTTACATGAACTCCAAGGGTAGGTCATAAAGGAGATACTTTCTCTGGGAGAAGCCACCAGCATTCTGTGAGGAAGCCCAAATTAGCCCATACAGAGAGACAGATGGAGAAGTTCATTTGGAGAGGAACTGGACAAAATCATTCTTCAGACATGTGAGGGAATAAACTTCCAGCTTGGTCCTCTAGGTCCCAGACATTGGGAAGTAGAGAAAGAACTTCCATATTGTGTCCTTTTCAAAGTGCTGAGCCATAGAATTCATGATTATAACAAATGGTTGTTTCATGTCAATATATATATTATACATATTTATAATATATAACATATTATATATGCATATATGTATGGTCTGAATCCAGCAAAATCCAGGATACATTTTTTTCATGACATTTAATAACCTAATAATATAATAAGGAAATGCAAACCACTTCAACTTACCATTTTCAGTATTTGTTTAGAAAAGAAAACTGTATATTTAGTCGCTGGCAGTAGAATATTCATTTGGTAGTTGGGTTAATCTATAAATACAGGGTGGCAGAAAATCAATTTTAAAAATCATAATAACTGAAATTTTGTGAATTTAAAACTAGGGAATTTATACTGGAAAAGTGTACTTCAAGTACTATACATGAGAAATATATATTTAAAATATCAGTGGAATTTTAAAGTATCAAAGCTAAATCATTTTCTAAAACTATCACTGTGAAAGAAATAATTGTAAAGTAGAAACTTAAAGATATATCTCTTCGAAACAAATGGATTGAAGAACATAGTGGAATGATAAATTCAATTTAGTAATAGAAAGAATTAAAAATTAGGATTTTAAACATGGCTAAAATACTGTTTAAAAAGGAGGACATTTTCAAATGCATAAACATTAATATTTTAGCATATCGAATACCTCTAAGAGATTTATCAAAGAGTTCCTTAGAAAGAAGTGAACCAAATGTATGATTTGAGATTCATGAATCAATATCTGACATACACATTGATAAATATGTCAGCTAAGTTAATTGTCAATATATTAAAAATAATGCCTATATGTGTGGAATAACCATCTTCTCATCACTGCTGACTAAAATAGCTATTGTCACTGGGAGGGAAGGATGGTGAGGCAGAAAATCAGTTGGGTTCAAATGTAGAAGCGTGCCAGTTTAATTCTTATATTTGGGAAAAGAATTAAAGTATTGAATAACTTGAATATTTTGTTAGTCAAATTCATAAATACACAAATTATTAATTTTAGCAAAACCAGTGAAAGAGTAGTCATATATTCTATAACTTTAAAATTAGCAATGTTAACCAAAAGGGAGCTAAGATCTCCTTGAGAAAAATTCTTCAGTCTAACACAAGACAGGAAATGGAAAATTATGAAAATAGGAAAAAGGACGATATACAGAAATGCAAAATAAGTTACTAGAAAATAATTTAAGGACTTTAGTCACCAAGATAGGGATTATTAAACTAGATTACTAATTTAAAATCCAGCTATGTACTCTTTACAAGTGACAAATATGAAACAAAAGCCTCAGAAACATTGAAAATAAGGGGATGCAATATGTAAATACTAACCTAAAGAAATCTGAGGAAATTTTATTAATATCAGAAATAATAGATTCTAATGCAAAATGTATTGATTGAAACCTAGGATATTTTAGATAGTAAGAATAATAAAAACAAAAAACACACAAAATTATAGAAAAATATGGTAACTTTGCCCAACAGCACTGTTTTCGATTCCTAAGATGCTTACAGCAGATATCATGAAATGTGCTGGCTTAAATAATAGGATTTTATTAGGTTACAGTTTGAGGTTGAGAAAATGTTCAAATCAAGCCATCATCAAGGTGATGCTTTCTTCCTGAAGACTGGCTGCCATTGATCTTCTGCCACATGGCAAGGAACATGTCAAGGTACTAGACAGTGTCTGCTGGTCTCTCCCTTCTCTCCGTGTTTTGTTGATTTCAGCTTCTTGCTTCCATGGATTTTTCTCTTTCTGTATTCATTCAGTTTATAATGGACTCCAGTAAGAAGTTTAAGACTCAACCTGAATAAGGTGGGTCATACCTAAACTAAAGTAGCCTCATCAAAAGGTCCTACTTACAATGGGTCCACTCCCACAGGAGTGAATTAAATGTCTTTATTGGGTACATACATTTTCAAACCATCACAAGGACTAAAATATGTTTAACAATTATTCAAAAATCCTGTATATTCCACTTAGATAAGGAATATATGTAGGCTCAAAGACTTACCTAAGGAATATATGTAGGCTCAAAGACTTACCATATGATATTTTCAGAGATTTATAAATTTTAGACTTTTATTTAATCATATGTCATGTATAAAGAAAATAAGCAAGTCATGTTTCAAGGATTTATTGTTTTTTTGTTTCTGTGCTATATTTTTCCAAATTTCTCAGTTTATCTTTCAATTTGCTAATTTATTAATAGTGCTTCAGGCACCTTCACAGATTAACTATTCTGAAAAGAAATCATGGTACAATTTACCTAGAATTATAGGATAGAACATGACATTGTAACATAGGTGAGCTCAAGAAAGAAAAGACACATATCTGGGACAAAATAATTAATTAAATAATGTATTAAAACAAAATAGAAGCAATTACTATTTTTAAAAAGCCATGGCTGATGATGCCCTAGCATTTACAAAATAGGAATTTATAACTTCTGACTTTCAAATATTTCCCATAAAATTATATATGAGAGGATAATATCTATAAAGAATATGTATAAGTAATAAGTGTACAGCTGTGCAAGATTTCATAAATTGAACATACAAATGTAAACAAAACCCAAATCAAGAAATAATACCAACACCAAGCAACCCTTCTCTAATGATAACAATTATCCTGATTTTTTTACACCATAAATGAGTTTTGCCAGTTTTTGAAGTATATGTAAACAAAACCACACAAAATGTATACTTTTTTTGTCTTTTTTGTTCAACATTATATTTGTGAGAATAATCCATGTTATGTCACATATCAGTTTGTTCATTCTCATTTCTGTATAATATTCCAGAGTATGAGTATGCCACTATTTACTCATTTAATTTACTATTGAAGGATATTTGGATTGTTACTAGGTTGTGGCTGAGGTTTGTTAGTGTCATTCTTCTTTATTTTTGCCATTCTGATGAGCATGTAGTGATATCTCATTGTGGTACTATTTCGCAATTCCCTGACAGCTAAGATGCTGAACGTATCATATGCTTTTTTGCCATCTGTAGACCCCCTTCAGTTAAATGTCTGTTCATGTCTTTTGCCCATTTTCTAATTTATTTGATTGTTTTTATCCTGTAGAGTTTTGAGAGTTCTGTTTATATTCTAGATCCTTTGATAGATACATGGTTTGCAAATATTTTCTTTTGGTCTAAAATGGTAAACATGACTAGTTGCTGGAGGTGACTGGAAAGTAGTAAGAGAGTGAGAAATTCCTGGGGTGCAGAGTATTAGGGAGGCCATACTTCCAGTCTCAACAAAGGGAAAAAAGCAAAAGCTGGGAAGCACTAGCGAAGGTCACAGCTGAAGGACACAGGCCCACTAAGGGACTGAAACACAACCGTAGGATTATAGAAGGCTTCCTTTCTACGCTAAACCACCACATCAGCAGGGCTCCACTAAAGTAAGAGTGGATTATGCTGAAAGAGCAGCAAGATGCAAACTCTAAGAAGGACTTTTAAGGAACAGCCAAAGACAACAGGGAAACAACAGGAACACTAGAGGGGATAGAAAACCTCAGAAACCGGCAGCAACAGCAAACTTTAAGCACAGCCCAAATCCTAGCCAGGTTAACATATTAAAATCTCATACTACAGGCCTATTTACTTCTGTTCCCATTGCCCAGTAGACCTGGGTAAATCTGCAGAGGAAAAAAAAAGGGATAAAAGAAGTTCTTTAGGGAGATGGAAATTGATGTAGGTCAGAAGCCCAGATCTACATAGAGAAAGGAAGAATATCAGAGAAGGACTAAATAAGGGTAAATAAAATACATTTTATTGTTCTTATTCTTAATTGATCAAATAGAGCCCTGTTTGTCCAAGGAAATAACAGTATACATATATTGGGTGATTATATTATATGCATAAGTGAAACAAATGGCAACAATATTCTAAGGCATTGTGGGCAGAAACCAGCAACACTCGGCTAAAAGATACCCATACTACCCATGAAGTGAGTTATTTGCTGGTAGAATATGATTAGTTATAAAGTATATTGCAAAACACAGAGCAATCACTGAAATCTTTTCTAATATGTGTAATTGTTATGATAGAAGAGAAGTTACAATCATTATAAAATGCACAATTAAAACCAGAGAAAGCAAAGAGAGGAAGAAAACTAAAGAAACAAATAACAAGCACAATGACTAGAAAGAGTTACAAACATTGTAGTTATTAAATTAACTGTATTAATAATCACTTTAAATGTGAATGGAGTATGTGCATCGATAGAAACCAGAGTTCGTCAGAGTGGATAAACAAAGAAAATCCACCAATAAGTTTGTGTTAGTCAGCCAAAGGGGTGCTGATGCAAAGTACCAGAAATCTGCTGGCTTTTATAAAGGGTATTTACTTGGGCTAGAAGCTTACAATGACCAGGCCATAAAGTGTAAGTTACTTCCCTCACCAAGGTCTCTTGCCACATTTTGGAGCAAGATGGCTACAATGTCTGCAAGGGTTGAACTTTCCTCTTCTTCTTAAGGTTTTTTGGTCCCAGCTTCTTCCAATATTAACTCTAGGCTGGGGTAAATCTTGACTCTCTCCTGTGACTTGTTTCTCTCCAGGCTCAGCTGTTCTGCTGGCTCTACAAAGTCAGCTGTAAACTATCGGGCAAACAGCTCGTCTCTTTTCCCAGGGTCTCTGCCATGTCTATGGGAGCCTTGTGTCTTTTCTCAGTATCTGCTTCTCTGTGTACTTACTTCTCAGGGCTCTAGCATTAAAACTTCCACTAACTCCTCTGCCTTGTTGTTTTCTCTGTGAGTTGCTACCCACCAAGGGGGCAGGGACTCAACATCCTACAGACTTACACAGATTGGTGAAATATAAAGGGATAGAAAAATAACCATTTATTATAAACATGCTAACATTCATCAAAAGAAAGCTGGACTGGCTATATTAATTTCTGGCAAAGCAGATTTCAGAACAAGAAAGATTATCAGGTATAGAAAGGGGCAATACATAATGAGAAAGGGGTTATTTCTCTAAGAAGACATAATAATCCTAAATATGTATATGGCCCACAACAGAACATCAAAATACATGAGGAAAAAACAGAACTGCAAGGAGAAATAGACAAACTCACTATTAGAGGAAGAAACTTCAATATCCTTCTATCAGTATGTGACAGAAACAGGAAGCAGAAAATACATCACCAAAGCCATGACTGATTATGATGAGTATTTGTCACAGCTGCCCTGGCAAATTGAGAGACAAATTAAAACATTTTTCCTCTGTCTGTCAAGATCTACAACTCTGAAAATGCAATTATCTTAAGAATTTCAAGAAAATTAAAATGACTGTAATATAAAAATATGAATTGAAAAATATATATTGCATTTCACCATAAATATGTTCACAAAGAATTATATACTTTGAATAATAAGAATTATTCACTACGAAGGACACAAATTAAAATTTCAGTGTGAAAATGTAATTGATTTAATAACACTATTCAGGTTTCAATAATCTATTAAAGTTATAATCTCATAAAAGCTTTGTAATAGTAATACATAATTAGAGATGTCATTTTTAATACAGGATCCTTTTATTTTAATAAAATGCTTGTATAGAGTAAATATAATTAATCACATTATGGCAAAAATAATAAAAATTATATTATCTACTTAAAATGTTCTTGTTATTTTACATTTTTGAAAAAAAAAATCCTGCTACAGTCAAATAGCTAAACAGATGATTTTGCCTACATGCGAAATTGTCATTCCTATATTAAAGATTTTGGTCATGCTGTTTAGCTCTTCTTGCCTTCATTTCCTTCCTTATCCCCCAAATGGATACATTTTATCAACACATACTAGGATAGTCATAAGGATTTTAAAACATTTAAATCTCTAACCAGGGTCCTGTCCTCTTACCCAGAACCTGCAACTTCATATGATTCAGTAACTGGAGGGTTAATACTACCCACTGCTAGAAACTTCAAGCACCTTGTCTCACAGCCAGAAGATATATCTGCTTAAACAGACTGATGGAAATGCCATTCAAGATCCTGATACTGACTTCCCCTCTCAGTTTCACCTTGGAAGTCAGGCTGCATCTCTGTTTTGCTCCAATCCAAGCTAGAGGAGTTTGGGGCAGGTACTGCTGGGGAAATATTTTGGCATCTGCTAGCCATCCCGCTGTGATCTCCACATGACATTAAATATCCCCTAGGCAAGACTGTACCTCGATCAAAGCAGGGAAGTTGGCACAGTTGATGTTGGCACAGATACCCGGTAGGATGGTGCTATTAGCCCTCTAGGTAAATGTCTGTGTACGTGTAGAAAGTATTTAAAAATTTGAAAGTAAGTCCAGTCCCCTCACTGAAACAACAACAAAAACTATTAATGAGTATCTGATACTGCGCCACTGTTGCACAGTTCTCTATGGGTCATTTCTGCATGACTTGCGAGCAAGGCACTATATGTCCCGTGTTTGGATCCTTTTCAAAGATACTTGTGCAGCAAACAGCCTTGGAATATGGAGATACTGTCTCCCCCTGGAGCAAAGAGCAATCATGCTTACTGCTCATTATTAAGGATTTGATTTCTCTAATCTCTGCATTACATTCTGTAACATAACCCACTGCATTCACAGGTGTCATCTGGCCCTCTTCATTTCACCCTTTGGGAACTGGGGCTTGGGAAACTGGTACCAAAACTGCTGATATTCTGACTACTGCTAGTTTTATGAGTAATGAATTCTTCTTGATCTCTGACCTAAGACTCTCACATTCTACAACATCTAGGAAACTGTGACAGGCTAACATCTTAGCTTTCAAGTAGGAAAAATATCTCTCCCAAATATTAGGGACACATCAGGACCCAGATTGAGGTCTATTTTCCCCAGAAGGCCCCACCAATAGACTTCTTGTTGACTTGTATTTTTACTGAGCATGCACATCATTTGTTGTTACATATCCTTAACCACCCAATAATTGGTTTACTTCTCAACTCTTTTAATATGTGTGTACATCTTCTCTCATCACTAAAATAAGAGCAACTGAGTGGCAAGAGGTTAAAACAATACACCCTAACCCAGTATTGAATGAATTCATGAAAAATGTAACAAATACTACCCATATTTCAAAGTGAGTTTCTATCTAAGCAATCTCAATAATACATACAGAGGAGATGCTCTAGAACTACTTTGGGATGTTGCAACTAAACACATACTATCAGCCTATAAATGAAGTTGTAGAAATTAAGGATTTTGTAAGTAAGAAGTGGTGGGCTGTGAGTTCCTGGAGTGTGGGTCCATTAAGGAAAGGGGCCAGCCAGAGAAACTGATATGAGTACATAGAGCTTGGGAGGCATAAAGAGTGATTCCTGACTTAGCGATGCCTTGCACTACAGAATTTGTCAGTGCAAAAGACAGACGTCTCCGTGTGAAGGTGATCAGAGCAAATATCAGTTTGGTTTTGCATCTTGAATCATGTACCGCAAAAAAGACAAGTTCAAATTTTAATTTGCCTTCCTGTCTGAACCCAGTTGTAAATAGGAATTTTGAAGTTGCTATTATATGTTAAAGTATGGCCAAGTGGAATCAGGGAAAGCCTTAATTAATATGACTGGAGGCCTTTATAAAAGCAGTTAGAAGAATCTAGAAGTCAAAGAAAACCACAAGAAGAGACTAAAAAGGCAGATCGCCATGTGGCAGAAAGCTGTCAGCACCACAGTACTGCTGATGCTGGGAGAAGGTAAGACTTGGGCAACATTTTGATTTTGAACTTCTAGCCTTCAAAACTGTGAGGCAAAAAATGCTTGTAGCATAAACAAACTCAATGTGTGATATTTCTTATAGAAGTTCTGTCATACTAAGAGAGGGGTCATATCAAAAACTGGATGTCAAATTAACTCTCCTAAATCTGTTGCATCCAATTTTTTATATACAATGAAAATCTTTCAGATATAATTTGCTTACTGGTTATTAATCTAAAACTGAGAGATTTTGTCCACAGTGGTCCTCCTGTAAGGAACTGTTTAAAATAATTTCTTCAGACTGAAGGGAAATGAAACCAAGTTTAAGCAAGGATCAAGAGGGTGGATTGTAGATCAGCAGAAATAGTAAATATGTAGATGTTTATAAAAGACTGTTTTTCTAATTTTCTTAACAAACACAAAACTATAGCAAATATAGTATTTTTGCATCGTCAGATTTAAAATAAATGTAGAAATAAAATATATGACAACAAGAGCACAAATTGGTGGGGGTGTTTGAGTAGATATGGAATTTTATTCTAATATTTGCAAATTGTAAAGAGTGAACATGAGGGGAATGAAGTGGTACAATATTATTTCAAAGTAGACTGTGACAAATAAGAGCATATATTATAAAGCCAAGAACATCAATTAAAAAACATATAGAGCTATAACTAAAGAGTCAATAGTGGAGGCAACATGAAGTACTTTTTAATGTTTAAAAACCATTTTGCACATATTATATTTGATTTTTAAAATCTTTCATATAAAACCTATTTCAATACTTCTATTTACAATTAGCAAAGTGAGCTTCAGAGAGTTTTAAATGACTTTCTCAAGTTACTACAAAGAGGTCAGAGCCAGGAACTCAGGCATTCTGCCTCCCAGTTCTAGTCTCAGTCCAGTACATCATACTGTTTATGAGGCATTCAAATTTATTAGAGGTACTCTAATTAATAGATAGATAATAGAAGGAGGGAGAAACCAAATATAATTTACTTTTTCAATATTTATTTTTAAATTACTGTGACAAGTACTATGATATGAATTTAATAAAACCCTTTCTGGAATATATATCCAGCCCACACTATGTCTGTCCCTCAGAAGACATTCATCAAAAATGTGTATGTGCATGTATCAGAACTTCAGGAAAGAAACTGACTGGTATCCACAGAATGGATCATCCTACCCACCTGAGTATTAAAATCCTTCTCTGCTTGGGGAGGTTGTATAGCTCAGTGTTTGAGTGTCAGCTTCCCACATAAGAGATCCTGGGTTAAATCCCTGAGCGCCATACCTTAAAAAAAAAAAAAAAAAAATCCTCCTCTGCTGAAGTCACCCTCTGGTAAGAATTCACATGGAACACAGATAGTTTCATGTTTTTCACCCATTCAGGTCTATCCACATACCTATACAGACTTCTTTGTCACAAATTTTCTGATCATATTTCTTCCAATACCTGACCATCTAGCTAAACCATTGGTCACAGACCATGAATCAGTATACAAATGTACTTTCAGTCATTTCTCCTTCCAAGCAAAATGAACAAATAGAGGCACCGCGTAAAATTCTACCTACCGAGGGAGTTTTCTTCCATGGTTCTTCAGAGAAATGCCATAAAGGAGTTGTAATGTTGCAGCTGTGAATTTTTGGGTGGTACCTGTGTATTGTGAAGAACCATCTGTAATCCTGGCCCAAGTTTTTTCTTCCTCAATCAACTGATCATAGGGAATTCCCCAAGAGGTCATAGCTGTAGGTTGGAAGAGAGAAGGTCATGTGTCAGGTATGGGGGCCATGGGTATTTGGGCCACTTCCTGGGTAACTTACTTGTGCCTTCAGGGAATACTTGAGCCAGATCTCATGTATATCACGATGGAGTGCTGCTGTGCATGCGCAATACATGTGATAACATGGATGAACCTTGAAAACCTCATGTTGGTAAAATAAGCCAGACAAAAAGGAGAAATATTGTGTAATGTCACTGATGAAATAATAGTAATAAGCAATTTCTTAGAGTTAGAAACCAGAAAATAGCATACCAGGGGCAGCTGTGGGTGGTAGGTAATAGGAAGTTAATACTTAATTGGTGTAGTGTTTCTCATTGGCATGAAGGAAGAGTTTCTGTAATGAATGATGGTGATGGTAGTACAACATTGTGAATGCGATTAACACCACTGAATTAAATATTTGAATGTGGTTAAAAGGGGAATTTTTAGGTTGTATAGAATAAAATTTTCAAAAAAAGACAGCATAGCACTATACAACAGAAAAAGAGAACTTTAATATAAACCAGGTATAATAGTTAATGGTATAATCATACCATTAACAACATTGTTTCCTCAATGTACCATACTAATGACAAGTGTTAATAAGATAGAAAACTGCATGTGTGTGGGGGGATGGGTGTGTTTATATGGGAAATCTGTATTTTTGCATGGTTTCTCTGAAACCTACAGTTTTCTAATTTAAAAAAATGTGTGTGTGTTTCAGAAAATGAATGTAGTATTCTAAATCTTAAAACTTTGGTTTTCACATCTCTTAGGAAAATGAAGTTCTTGGTGAAGTCCATTGATTTTCATATCCTAGCAAGATCATTTTAATGGGTAATAAGAGAGCATGAAGCAGTAATTTTATAAACTAGTATGTTGTGTGTGTGCACAAAAATTAAACAAATATTTTATTTGTAGATTTTTTAAAAAACTCAAATTATGATCTTTGATTTCAAGATGTATAGGTTGATAACTAGAACTGCACATAATAGACATGTTTTAGAGGAAATGTTATGTGATATTGAATGTCCGTGAGCTATTACCAACCTTCTTTAGTTTAGTAATTTAAAGCATCACAGTATCTGAGGAGTAACATCATCAAAATGACAGATTCAAATCTGTTTTGCTTGTAATTATAAACCCATTTCTGTCTATATCACTGTTTTAGATTCCTTGGCTGCTTGAGAAGATACCAATGCAATAATTCAGATTAAGCAATGAAAATTTATTTGCTCACTGTTTTGAGGTTAGAAAAAAGTTCAAATCAAGGCACCAGCAAGGGGATGCTTTCTTCCCAAACACTGTGACATTCCAGGGCTGACTGTTGGTAATCCTTGGTTCTTAGTTTGTCACAGACAAAGGCATATGGAAGTGCGTCCTGGTCTCTTACTTCTTTTCTGGATTGCATTGATTTTCAGCTTCATGCTTCATGTGACTTTCTCTCCCTATATATGAATTTCATTCCACTTATAAGGACTCCAGTAATAGGATTAAGACCCAGCCTAATTGAGGTGGACCATAGCTTAACTGAAGTAACCTCATCTAAAGGTCCTACTTACTTTTAGGTCACACCCATAGGAATGGATTAGGTTTAAGAACATGTTTTTCTGGGGTATAAACCACAGCAACCACCTAGCACTACTCAAACAATGAATGTTGAAAAAAATGGCTAAACAGTGATAGGATGACTCTAAAGGCTTTTGTACAAATATCTTTTCAAAAATAATTTATAATAGGGAAATATTTATAAAATATAAATGTCAAGTAATACATTAATCATGATGAATGATAACTTTACACTTTCAGATGTAAACATATAAAATAAAACTCTATGCAGTGCATGACTGAAAAAAAGAACAGGAAACCCACCAACATATAAACAGTGATTTTCTTTGGAATGAGTGATCTTGTGTAATTTTTATTTTTCCACCTTTATACCCTACAAATTTTCAAAGTCTTTCCTACCCTCCCTCCATCATTCTTTATTTCTCTTTCCCTTCCTTCCCTTCTTCCTTCCTTTCTCTATCTCTTTCATTCCTGCTTATTAATAAATGCTAAAGTAACACATTATTCATATAGTAAAATGAGATGTTGAAACATGAAATATCTTGAACTGTGGAAGGCATTACTGATGTCAAACAATCTACATAAAACACAAGATTTATTCTATAATTTAGTAAGTACAGTCTTCTCCATAGTACTAACAGGATTACAGGATTACATGTTTACAGGATTATAATATACATTATTAAAAAATATGATAATACAATAAAATAATAAGTTAGCATTTGAAAACTCCTTTTCTAGTTTAAAATTACTCCATTAAATCTAATCAAGTTAATGTCTTAGGTCAAGAGAAAATTTCAATTTTTATTTGATATATTTTTTCAGTTAGTGTGTTTCTAAATTTTGACCAATGATTAAAGGTGAAAAGAAAGACATATGTTTTTTTGTTCCCCCCTCTTGTGGTTTTTTGCATGCTGCCTGATCTGTGTCCATTCACTGTGCATTCTTCTGCATCTGTATTTATTTATTTCCCCTCCCCCCTTGCAGCTTGCTTGCTCTCTGCTCGTGCTGAGCACTCTTCTCTGTTTTTGCTTGTCTCCTTTTTTTGTTGTGTCACCTTGCTGAGTCAGCTCTCTGTGGCACTTGTGGGCCAGGCAGCGCTCTGCAGTGTCCATGGGCTGGGTGGTGCTTGAGGGCCGGGCAGCGCTCCATGATGTCTGCAGGCCGAGCAACACTCCGCAGCGTGAAGATGAGCCTGCCTTCACAAGGAAGCCCCGGGGACTCAAACCCAGGTCTCCCATATGGTAGATGGGACCCCAACTGATTGAGCCACAGCCACTTCCTGACATATGTTATTTTAACACTTTACTAATAAATTTTATTTTAAAAATGTTCTAAGAGAGTTCACACATATTGAACTCTTAAAGAGTTTACACTTCTATAGACTTTATATTCTTCCACAAGGTAGGTATGCAGTATATTTTCCTGTTCTATTCCACAGCTTACAGCAGTATATAGATTTCTCTTGCACTTCTATATATTCCTCCTTTGGTGTTTTCATTTTATTTGTGCTTTTTCTTTGCCTCTTTTTTTTTGTCTTTTTTTGTGAGTGGGGGGAGGAGATGGTTGTGGATATATAACTGTTCCAACTTTGTTACTAAAAGTTATATATGAAAACCCACATGACCAGAGGGTATTTTATTAGAAAGAAACCATTTCCTCTTACTATACTATTCACCCAAAGGCAGCACAAGATTAAAGTTCAGTGCTGTTCTTGAACACTTTGTTTGGGTCAGGCATTGAGATGGTCACTTTCACACACATGCCAATAGGTCCTCATTACACAGAACTAGCTAATTTTATCTCCATTTTACTGAATAAAAAAATAAGACTTCTATTTCTTCTGAATCTATACATATATTTAAATATTTAATTTTTGCCATAATTTATAAAAGCATGAGGCAGTGTTTTCATTTTGTATAGATCTAATTTGATATTTATATTTTGTATTATTATCATTTTTGGGCTTTGATTAATACATTCTTTTACCTCTTTGCTAAAAGCAAAAAAAAAAAAAAGTTTCTTCCACGTAAAATGCCTTGGATGGAAGATTGTGCTATGAAATAAAAGTTAAGCCTTCTTTCCTCTTCAATAAATGCCCTTCATGTCATAATTTTTGGAGTACATGTACTTTATGGCATACACATATCAAATCCAATTCTTTGAAATATTTAGCATTTTTTTGGAACATCTTTAAAAGCCAGTACTATTCCGAGATTGTTTATTTCACATGTACTGAAAAAGTGGAAATATTTGCAAGTTAAATCTTACTAATGGAAGAATTATTTTATACTTATTTATGGAAGAAGTACTTTATCACCATTATACTTCATGTGATGCTGTTAATTTTATTAAACATATTCTTGTATTTTGACCTATATTTTTCAGCAATGGTATTCTGATTAGTTAACTTTTGTGAGCACAAGGTTGGTTTAAAAAAGCATTTGATTAAAAAAAAAAAAGCATTTGATGACTCCCAAACCTCAAGTATTACTATTTCATTGGACTAAAATATTGCTTGGTTAATTATATTCAGATAAAACAAAGGGAGAAATTATTCTCCACAGTGGCTTTGCTAAAAATGTGATTTTGTGAATTCTTCCCATTATTCTTGCACTATCAATAATGATATCCCTTGAATCCTGTCCTAGATCTCAATTATTGGCACCATTTGTTTTAGTATCCATATGTTACACATGACTAATAATATTCAGTATCATGGCTTGAGGCACTATTATTATGGAGTATATGACCAAATTTATTGTTCTATTTTCCTAGTATACTCAATATCAGTACAATCTACTTGACAGAAATTACTTTATTCATGCTTTAAAAATATCTATCTGAACTCATTTCTGATAAGATTGAAAATTTCTTCTTACTTCTGAACATTTGTTTAATATACTTACCATGTCTGTGATTTTTCTTAGAGAGAAATAAAATTGTTCTTTCAACTCTGCTATAAAAGCTTTAAGGTCATGTTTGACTCTATTCATCCTTGGAAGAACTATAAACAGTCCATATAAAATATCTATGAAATTTTATTTAGAGCAGGTTTGTGAGAATGCTTAGTACATTGTAGAAAATATTCCTATGAATTGTTCTCTTCCCTTTCTAAACTTAACACAAAGATTATGAATTGGATATTTGTTAAATTATTGCCCCCGGGCTAAGCTACTAGATGCATGGTTTACTACACCTATTGATAAATTACTACATAAACTTTATCCAGCACACCCAAAATGAAGTGGTTATGATTATACAACATATGTAAAAGGCTTTAGCCTAGAGAATCATGCTCTACAACCAATAGGTACCTTGCAATTTAAAATTTTCTGATGTCCCCTATCTGCAAAGGGATCCTAAAACATCTTGTCTCAACTTTGATGCACTCATGGTTCCATTATTTTCATCTTTCTTGACCCAATGAATAAACTGGACATATTTGACCATTTTCCATTTTGTCAAGGACTTTTTTCTCTTGGTTCACAGGGAACTGTGCTCCTTTTACCCCTCTGTGCTTTCCTTCGCAGTCTCCCTTCTAGATGCTTTCCTTCTTGCTGTTAATCACAAAAATCCCTCAGGGTGTGAGGGATTTGTTATGTACTCTCACTCCCTTGGCAAACTCATCCAGTATCATTAGCCTTAAATATCATCTCAATGCAAACAAACCCTAAATTAATACCTCTAACCCTGATCTTGCCTCTGAACTCCAGTCTGATATATTGGACTGCCTTTTCAACATCTCCATTTGAATATCTTAACGTGTCCAAACAACCAACACCTGAATAATCCCTCACAATAGTCTGTGTTTTCCACTATCTTCCCCATCTCAGAAAAGGAAATCCAGTCCTTCCAGTTACTTGGGCCAAAAATCTTGGATTCATCCTTGTCCATCTCTTTACTTCATATATCATATTTAATCTATGAATAAATTCTATCAGGTCCACCTTCAAAATATATCCAAATTCTTCCAGTTCTCACTATGTTGTCTCTACCACCCTGGTCCAAATCAGTATCATTTCTGGACTGGTTGTTTTGCCATATCCTTCTAAATATTTCCCTTTCTAGTCTTAACACAGCATCTGTAGTGCTCTTGTTTTTACATAAATCATATATGTGGCTTCATTGTTCAAAGCCCTGAAATGACCTTGCAGCTCCTTTAGAGTAAAGTTGAAGTCTTTACAGTAGTTAAAGCTCTGCACCTACGTTTCTGGCTCACTGAATTCTAGCCAAATTACCCTAACGCTTTTCTCTCAAGTATTAAGTCTAGTCATACTTCCAATTCTGTACTTCCAAGAACTACTGTATTTTGTTTCCCCTCCCTGAAATCATCTTTCCCCCAAGCACGCATGAGAAATTCCCTCATCCCGCTCACCTTCTTCAAATCTTTGCCAAAATGTCACCTTTTTTAAAGCTTTTCATGAGCAGTCTATTCAAAATTGCTATCATTGTTGCAGCAACAACACGTGGGGATATAATTACTGTACTTCCCATGTTTCATTTAGCTCTACCTTCACTAATGTAGTTGAAGAAAATGACCAAGGAATAATACAAAAAAAGCACAAATGAAGTTTATGGGTACTTCATATTGCATGCAGTCTTGATAATTTGAAAGATACAAACACAATTTAAAGTGGTCTTATATTAGAGAAGTAGGCTTTCAAAAATGAAAAGATTTATATGTTATTAGTAAAATTAAATAATTTCGGTATCAATTTGCATTCATAAAAATTGGGAAATTGCATAAAGGCAGAGGTTTGTATTAAAAACTCACAGTGGTTTGAGAATGATATATTTGGCTCCAAGATGAACACAGGTGAAATAATGGATTATTGGAATAGGGTACAAATATTCTATACCTTTAATCTGTATAAACCAATCATAGCTGGCACTTTATTATGAGGTTATCTCAGAATTTTAGGACTATATCAAATCCAAGTTCTTTTTGTATGTACTTTGTATATACTTTTTAGTTTATTTTTATTTCATTTATTAATGTTTATTTAATTACAGGTCATTATAAAATATTCAAGCAGTACAAAAGACTGTACAATGAAAGTTGAGTCTCTTCTACCCCATATCCCAGTCTTATTTCTTGGAAAGGACAATTGTCAATAATCTCTTATTTATCATAGTCAGTATTTCAGAAATACTTTATGCAAATGTAAGTGTATCTCTATATGTGTGAGTATAAGTTTATGTGTGTGCATATGTGTATGCCATATCTAATTGTTGTTTTCAGCACAAAAGGATGCACATTGTATAAATTATATAAATTTTTCTGTACTTTGTCTCTCCTCTTCAACATATATTTTAGAGATCTTTTAGCATGAACACATATAGAGTTACATCATATCCTTTAAGAGTAACAAACTATTCCATTTATTTTGTTGCCATAATCCATACACACAATTTCTTATTTATGAACATATTGGTAATTTCCTGTTATTATTTTATAAATCTAGAACTGTAGAACTATACTTTTATGGAATGTAATGAATTGCTTTTTTTATTAACTCTCTTTTATAAAATATGGCCATTTATAGGTTCCAGTTCAATTTCTACCTTCTCAAAATATTATTTTATTCCATTATAAGATAATGGTATTTAAGTGCATCAAAAATATGCTCTTTCATTTTTAATTATTAAAAGTCATTCCAAATTCCATTTTATAGCCCTGAAAATGTTGGTCAAATTAAGTGCACACATAGGAAAATACTAAAATTTATCAACTACTGGATTTGCCACTAAGATCTATTGACAGTTCTGAAAAAAAAGTAGGTATGTTGAATAACTGAGGAAAACTATCTTTTGAGCAATCACTCTCATAAAAGAATTTAAAACTTGGGGTTGCATTTAATAGCACATGTTCTGTGATCTTAGCAGCAAATGTGGTACATGATTTTTCAATGTTAGAAAAATTGCTTTAAAATAAATTGATGTAGGTACATGTGTTTATTCAAATTTTCATTCAAATTTACTTAATGTGGGAAGCAGATGTGGCTCAAGCAATTGGGCACCTCCTTAACATATGGGAGGTCCCAGGTTTGGTTCCCTTTACCTCCTAAAGAAAACGAGCAGGACAGTGAGCTGATGTGCCAGCTGACTCAACAAGATGACACAACGAAGAGAAACAATGAGGAAACACAATGAGAGACACAAAAATCAGGAAGCAGAGGTGGTTCAAACCAATAGGTGCCTTCCTCCCGCATGGGAGGTCTTGGGTTATGTTCCTAAGACCTCCTAAAAAAGAAGACAAGCACAAAAGGAACGGTCGATTTGTTGTCTGCTTGTCTTCTTTTTAGGAAGCACCAGGAACCAAACCTGGGACCTCCCATTTTTTGGAAATTAGGTTAGCATATCCGTGACTCCATTTTTTTATGTTTCCTCTAAGTATGATGGATTTGTGCTGCAATCATATTTACATGTTATTTCAGTGTCCTTCAATGTGATGTTTCTAGGTCTGGCAGGAGAATACTATGGATTTTAAATAGAGATATGTTCTATTATTTGATTTTGATTAGTTTTTGCTTCAATTTTAATTTGATTCTGATTGTGTTTCTAGTAGAGACAGATGCAAACAAATGATCAGTTCTGCTTTCTCTATGTTCTCCATTAATATTACTGTATCTTTCAAGCTGGGGATCTCAGGCTTGCTTATTATTATGTTCTTAAAATAATTTGTTTGTTTTACCTTTCCCCACATATCCTCCCACCACCTCTACTCTGCCCCAGTGACTCTCTGCTGCCATACCTGCCAAAAGAACACTCCAGAAATTCTATTCTGAACCACAGCCCTCAACCTCCCAAGAGCTCACCTGATATTTCCTTCAGCCCTTCCTCCAGCTCCATGGATAGCTCACCCCACCCACAACCCCACTCACTCTCACACTCCAGCACCTTCGACCCCACTCACATCACTGCTCCACCATTACCCCTGTATACTGCCAAACTGCCACCCATACACCTTATCATAGATTCTCCCCAGATTGAGCATTGGTTCACCATTCTTAACTCCCTTTCTACCTCCTGGTAATCTACTTTCCAGATTCTACCTCTGTGAGTCTGCTCAATATCCTCAGTTCATATCAGTATGATCATGCAATATTTATCTTTTAGTGACTGACTTACTTCACTCAACATAAGGTCTTCTAGACTCATTCAATTCGACTTATGTGTTAGCACATCATTCCTTCTTACAGCTGAGCAATATTCCATATCATGCATATATCACATTTTGTTTATCCATTCATCCATGATGGCCATTTGGGTTTTTTTTTCAACTTTTAGCAATTGTGAATAATGCTGTGATAAACATTGCTGTGTATAAATCTGCTTGCATCCCTGTTTTCAATTCTTCTGTGTATATTCCTAGTATTGGGATTGCTGGATAACATGGCAATTCTAAACTTAGCTTTCTGAGGAACTTCCAAACTATCCTGCATAGTGGCTGCACCATTCTAGATTCCCGCCAGCAGTGGATAAGTGTTCCTATTTCATCACATCCTCTCTAACACTTGTGGTTTTCTGGGTTTTTTTTTAATAGTAGCCAGTCTAATAAGTGTAAGATGATATCTCATTGTAGTTTTGATTTGTATTTCCCTAGTACCTAGTGATTCTGAGCATCTTTTCATATGCTTTTTGGTCATTTGTATTTCCTCTTTAGAAAAGTGTCTGTTAACTCTCTTGTTCATTTTTAAAATGAATTGTCTTTTTATTTTCAAGATGTAAGGTTTCTTTACACATGCCTGAAATTAGACCCTTATCCGATAAATGGCTCCCAAATATTTCCCCCCATTGAATAGGCTGCCTTGTCACTTTAACAAACTCTTTTGAGGATGTTCCATTGATCTAATTTTTCCTTTGTTCACGTTTTGGGTATAAACTTTATGAAAGCATTTCCTACAAGAACTTGTAGAGACTTCTCTGTATTATCTTCTAAGAGTTTTATAGTTTTGGCTCTTATATTTAAGTCTTTAATCCATGCCGAGTAAATTTTTTGTAGGGCATGTGATGGTGATCCTCTTTCATTTTTTTGGATATGGATATCCAGTTTCTCCAAGCACCATTTGTTGAAGAGAATTCTGTCCCAGTTGAGTGGGCTTGTTGGTCCTCATTGAATATATTTTCTCCCAATCTATTGGTCGTCTTTTCACTTTATTAATAATTTCCATTGATGCACAAAAGTTTTACCTTTCATGAAGCCAAATACATACATTATTTTCTTAATTATTCATGCTTTTAGTGTCATATCTAAGAATCTATTTTCAAATCCCAAGTCATGAAGATTTTCCTCTATGTTACCTTCTAAAAGTTTTATAATTTTAGTCCTGATATTTAGGTCCTTGACCCATTTGACATTTGTAAATAGTGTGAGGTAGGAGCCTAGTTTCCTTCTGTGGCATGTATATATTCAGTTTTCCCAACACCACTTGTTGAAGAGACAATTCTCCCCCAATGAATGGACCTGGTACCTTTGTCAAAAATCAATTGGTCATATATTTTTGGGTCTATTTCTGGAATTTCAATTCTGCTCCATTGGTCTAGCTGACTATATAAATAAAAAGTGAAAGAAAAAAGAAAAAAAAACAGAAAAATACTAACTGACAAAACACCCTCACATAAACACACACATACACACAAAAGAATTTGCAGTCCTTCCAAATTTCTCATTATATGCTGATAGGAAGCTAGAGTTGCAGCTACCATGGCTAAAACGTAGGCCAGCATCTACTCATTCCTAAGCATCCACCAGATGAAAAAAATATTAAGAAGTATAGAAAAAAACAATGTTTTTAAATTATGAGTATTTTTCTAAAAGTGGTTTTGATAGGTCAATGGATTTATATATTTAAAATATTTAGAAGTATGTGCACATTCTCTTGAAAGAGACTGAAGATATTCACATTTCCTCCAGAAGTGTGTGCAGAGGTGTTTGACTTAACTTTTCAGGAATTGTTGGGGATTGAATCATGTCCCCACAAAAAGACATGTTCAGGTCCCAACCCTGGTCCTGTGGATGTGAAACATTTGCAAATAGAACCTTTGAGGATTATTAGTTGAGTTGGCTGAAACTGAATGAGTGTGGGCCTGAAACCTATATAGCTAAAGTCCATATAAACAGTGGAAATTGGACACAGATTGAGAAGCCAGGAGGAGCAGCTAGAAGCTGGAATTCAACACAATCCTGAAGAGAAATGACAAGATGCCACCATGTGCATTGCTGTGTGATAGAATAGCAGGGAAACCCCAAAGATTTCCTGCCAGCCAGAAGAAAACAACCCCAGGAGTAAACAAGATGTCCTGCCTTTGGAATCATGAGCCAAGAAAATTTTATCACTTTTTCTGTTGGTCTTTTGCAAAATATGAGCTCCTTTTAAAACCCAATGAACAGACCAGGAGATGACTTTTGGCAAGTGATGTTTCATCACGACAACCACCAGGTGTCCTATGGAACTTGTGCTGGAATTTTCCACCCTTTTAAATCAAAACACTAGATATCATCCAGTCTTATTTGAATTGTTTAGAACATTTTCTTGTTAAGAACAGTGGAAAGTGATGCCAAAATTATAACTTCAATTCAAACGTTTAACTTAAACAATTTAGGGCATTATTCTGGCAGTGTGTATTTGTTTTAGTTTAATTTTGTTGCCATTATACACATATAGTATTTTTATACCTTAACATTTTTTACTGACATCATCTGTCAGCTATTAGGATCAGAAATGTGAATTTTTTTGTAAAAGTTCTTTAATTTATCTGATATCATCAGATATTCATAAAATCAGATATTTTATAAGCTCTGAAATAAAGTACAGACATGTCAACACACACAGACCATATAACCACCATATGGTATTTGTCTTAGCAGCTAGGAAACTAAAACAGAGATTCATCATTTGGCTCTATGAAAAAATTAGATGGGGCATTACTATTCTTCTCTGTAAGTTTTGTTTTTATATTTTATTAACTCATATTAATTTTCTTTGTATTTTGCTTTTTTGTAATTTTTTGGTTTCTTTTATAGTCTCTTAAAAGGAATAGTTAGTTCAAAATAATTTTCTTTGTACTAATATCACTATTAAATAATATAAAAATAAATAAGAGCTATCAACCATACCTGATCTTAGTTTTCACTGTTATCTACAAGTTCTTTGGTTAATATTTTCATATGACATATTGATAATAATGTTATTAATTAGTAGATAATTTCTGGCTTTATCTTTGATTTATTTTTAATCTAGTAAATTACTATTAATATATTTCAGAAATATTTCTTTTTAAAAAAATACAATCATAGAAATATGTAATTTATTATACATATACACACATATATACAGGATACTTTAAATAATGTTTCATTAATTTATCTGAAATATATATTATTTTGTTGGAGATCTGGAACAACTAGAATTATGGTACATTGCTGGTGGGAGTACCAACATGCTGCCATCCTTTTGGATATTTTGTTGTTTCTTAAAATTCTAAAAATATACATGCACTAGAAGTTAGCAGTTTTACTCCTAGATATTTATTCGAAGAAAAAATGAATATATTACTTATCTAAGCATTTTTATATCAGCTTCATTAATCATAGCCCCATACCAGAAACAACTTAAACATTCATCAACAGGAAAATAGTATGTTATTTGCACGTTATTATAACAGAAGACTGCTTAGCAGTTAAAGAAAAATAACTATTGATACATACAGAAGGGATGAATCTCCAAAACACTATGTTGGGGGAAGAAAGCCAGACACAAGAATGTACATAATATGTACCTTACGATTTCAAGTATAGGAAGTTCAAAAGTAGGCCCATCTAACCTATGGTGATAAAAACCAGTACCCTTTTTTCCTATGACAGACAGGGACTGACTGAAAGGGACCAAAGTGAAACTTTCTGTGGTTATTGAAGCGGCAATTGAAAACTTGACTGTGGTGATCAATTCATGGGTACATACATTTTTCATACCTTGATATAATATGCTTAAAATACATAATTTCTTGTTAATAACATAAACCAAAAAATAAAGCACAATACAGTAATAATGTCTTTCTTAAAAAGGAATGAATTTTCCTGTATATGTGGACGGTAGTTTGGTTTTTGTAATTACATGTTAACTTTTAAGTGTGCCTGAGGATCAGCTGCAGACTCTGAGGATAATTACATTTTGTTCTAATGAATGGATTCCTTAGTTCTCGAACATTTTAATAGTGTCCATTTTCCAGTATCTGCTTTGACTACTTACATGGAATGAAGAACGTTTTAAGTGAACCAAACCAAAATGCACTCATGTTTGTATGCAATATATATATATATATATTTATAATGTACAAATAGATGCATGAGTATATATATATATATACAGGTAAACTCACCGGAAAACTTAACAATAACAAAAGACATACTATCCTGTGTGCTACTGTAGATGTGAAAGAATTTGAACTCTCATGTTCTCTTGGGAGTATAATTAGGTACAAGCACTTTAAATAACTATTTAGCATTACTTACTGAAGCTGAATATATCAACACATTATAATTCAGGAATTCCACTCTTAGGAACATCTAACTCTCATCTACATACATATTGTAATAAAAAATTATATGCAAAATTTTTCTTAGAATATTTGTAATAGCTGAAATAAAAAGAGAAAATCAAAATGCCATGAACTATAATGTATAGGCTAATTATTATATTCATGCAATGGAATTCTAGACAGCAGTAGAATGAGTGGACTATGAATACAGGCAGAAAGAATCAAGCCACAAAATGAATACATTGTATGAATCCATTTATGTAAAGTTCAAACACTGGCAAAACTAATTCATGCCAGTAAACAGTATATTAGTTACTTTGGAGGGATATTGACTGATGTGGAGCTTATTTTTTTAGCTTATCATCCACATTTATTTGAAAGGAAAGGTCAAAGAGCGTCTATAAGATGGGTGAAGCTTCTGAGTTCAGTTAATATATTTCTTGTCCTGGGGGCAGATTATATAGGTGTGAAAATTCTTGAAGATATTTACACACATTCACATACACCAGGATATATGTATACATACTAAGCTATATGTATGTTTATCTATCAAGCTAGAATATGCATATGACCACATATATGTATATAAATATATACATATATCGAGTCCCAAATCATATAGACATATGATTTGTACACAGCTGTATGTTTTACTTAAAATGTAAATGCATAATTTTATGCATGATTGTTCTATAAACCCATAGCTTTCCTAATTAAAGAAAAAAATATAAATTAAATGTATAAAAACAAAACTATATTTTTTTTGGTGAGCCCAGAGAGCAAATTTCCAGACTATATTAGGATGTTGCATATGGGTTTTTGAAACAGGGAAAAAACAACTCAGTTAAAGAGAAAACACAATTTATGAAACTTGTGAAAGTCCTTAAACAGGACAAAGAACAAAATGAACAAACCACTGAACAATCTGTCATGAATTAAGGGGTGTGATTATCAACTCCCTGTTCCTGAAGTTAAAAATCAACTAAATTACAAAAACAAGAATAACAAAACAAATTAAACAAACAATCATTCAAAGCAGAGAGAGACAGAGAGAGGAATGGAGGGCGAGAAATGACCTTAAGTTCTGAGTTAGTTCTGGCCATGAAAACTAAAAGGAATAAATTCAAGGAAGCAGAGTTCTTTATTTTATTTTTCAAATTTGGTAAGATCAATCATTAAAATTTTGTAATTTAAGACTGCTGCTAAGATATGCCTGGGCTGTTTCATAAATATCAAACGTGGTGCTTTGGTCGCCATCTTACTGTGGCTATGCCACTTACTGGCCTCAACACTGACCTTTGGCCTACTTAATAAGCAGCTTTCTAGACCTGGGGCATAAACTCCTCCAGAGCCCAAACCTTCATCTGCATCACCACCCACCCACCTCACAGCTCCTCCCAAATGATAAGCTAAATGTTCCCATCACCCTGTGACCTCCAGTCCCTTCCCTTATCCTGTGTTTCCTTTAAACAAACCAGTCCTTGACTCCGAAGAGAAATCTTCGAACATCCACTCCTGGACCACAATAAAGGTACCAGCCCACGTGTCTCTCTAGCTCTGCTTGTGTCTCCCTACCTGCTGGTCAAGCCACCCTAGCTGATCCCACTTCCCCAGGACCCCTGCTGGCATCCCTCTCTCTGGGACTTGTGAGTAACAAACTATCTTTTCTCACGAACTACAGCTTCTGTTTTTCATTGTCTCACACCTGACCTCCACCTGGACCCAAATTTAAAATCCATCCTTACTAATTCAAAACAGACAGTCTCCTTATTTAGATAAAAAACATAACCTTGCAGAAAAAAATATCTAACAAGCCACTCCTGTCCCCACTTCTGTAAATCATCCCATAAGAACACGGCCTTGCAGGAATATATCAAAAGAACAACTCCTGCCCCCGCTTCTGTCACCTAACAAATCAGCCCCCCCGCCCCCACCTCTGTAAATCAGCCTGCAACCTTGCACCAGCCTTCTGCTTCTGTAACCCTGCTTGCTAAATTTCACCTAGCTAACCATTAGCCAATAAGCAAAAGTCATGCTGATCCCACATAAAATCCTATATAAACCTATGGAAACTGAAAAACAGGGCTCAGAATTTGGAGATTTACTCTCCTCTGGGCCCCGTGCATAATAAATCTGTTCCTCTGCCTCTCCAAGAGCTGTCTTGGGTTTCTTCTGCAGTTAAGAACTTCTGGCTTTGCTGCAACAATTAGTTGAACAAAATCTTTTCTTATGATCTATAATACTTTGCCCTCAAATTTATTCTTCTCTGACATTTGTGATGTGCTTAGCATCATTTATGAATTAGGTTGCATAGTCTCTAAAAGACAATGGCTAAAATTTCCCAGGAATATTCCCTATAAACCACAAACATGCAATGTAAATTATGGGACTGTTGACCCTGAGAAGGTGAGTTGAAAGAAAACAAACCAGAGAAAACACAAATTTCTCGCTGGTGGCTAGAAAGGGAGAGGGAAGTAAAGGTATCTGAAAAGAGTGTGGGCATTTGACTGAAAGGCTTAAATTCCAAACACAGTTTGCCATTTCATGTCCCCTTGTTGGAAAATTTTAGTTTTTTAAATTCCTGTTTCCTTTTGTTATTGCTCCTCTAGGAATGCTATTTTCATATGTTTTTTAAATAAATATGTATAGAAGCAACTTTATAATGTATGGTAGAAAAAACCCCTAAAACCACATTCATAAATAATGTGTTTAAATGGAGAGTAGAAGTGATTAATGGGAAAACCACTTTATTTTTTTGGAAGTCTTAATGTACATAAGTTTTCCAAACATAAAATGATAATTGAGACTCTCTAACAGCTGTGCAGTCTGATAGTTTCCTTCGGGATGGTATGCTTTTTAGTCCTCATGGTAGAATTCTTTATGAAGTGATTGCTAAACAGACTTGTTAAATACCCAGACACAAATAACTCATAAACTTTGGAGAAAGCAGCCATTCCCACACTGAAAACTTGATTGCTTCCAGGAAAAATTAGTTTAATGGATTGCTCTCTGGAATCACAATCACAGGCTGAGTTTCCTTGATGAAGCGTTGTGTTCCAAGACTACCAGAAAGGATGATATTGGTAGGTAATTGGATAACTCGCATACTCATTTGCAACTGAAAATCCATAGGGTCTGCTCTTCAAAATCATGCTTCACATGTAATACATGCATATTTAGTACAATATTTTGTTTAATATAGCAAAACCAAAAGATAACATAAAGGGCCTATGTTCAGTCATATTGCATTGAGAAAGTTCCGACACTGAGTTTTATTTTCTCTGATTTTCATCTCAATCCTATCTTCTAAAATTTTATGCATTCAATCATTAAAAAATCTATCTAATGGATATCATCACTGAAGACAATGGTGCCAGAGCACATTAATTAGCAAAAAGAAAAATAGCAATAGGTGTAGAAAATTCACTTTCAAATAAATTTTTGTCCATTTATTAAATTAGAAAAATAATCCATTTACCTAGCTACTGTATAGATGGTTTTAAACTGTACTAAAGACTATTAATTGTAAGTCAAATCTTGATTTAGGAATATTTTGTTAAAGAATCTAGAATAAAATGATACAACATCAAACATACATCGTCTTCTGGATAATTGCCTAGTTTAAAGAAATACATTTTCATGTTAAAATGATAAATGTTTAAGGTGGCTCTAGAAAGGTTAAATGTAAAATTGTCACCTGAGAATGACTGAAAATTAGATATCATTTCAGTCTAGTCTCAGAAAATGTGGCAATGTTTCAGAACTCCAAGAATCTTAAGTGTTTTGAATTTTGCATTCCCTGAATATGTTTTGGAAAGAAATTCAAATTTTAAAATGGATGTAACAATTGAATGGAAATCTAAAAGGCCTGCTGTAACTTTCTTTAAACAGGAAAACTAGGCCTCCATGATTTGCAGCAATGACAGGGCCCCTTGTTTCCTACCTTCACCTGAACATTAATAGGCAAAACACAAAGGAAATGCACTGGATTTTCCATGTGTTATATTCAAGCTAAAGATTCCCCCCAAATTCTAGTAATCAGTGTGTTAGCCACAGCCTGGATATATGATATTTTGCCATTTTTCAACCTAGAATTTAGAAGGGGTATCATAGGGGGAAAATGTCCAAATTAAGTAGTTTACAAACCATCATCATCATGCTGTGTGTTATTAGAGTCTCTTTACATTTGTATAAGTAATTGTAAAATGGTTCTTTCCCTTTTCTGGAAATGTACTTTTGGGGAGGAATTGTGATTCAAGAAAAATGCAACCGGAAAAGTAAGCTAAGTTCAGTATTTTTTCCAATGCTATATTGTTCTAATATTGCTTCTAAGAAGAATGTGTATACTATATTATTTTAACGAATTGACTGTATATGTAAATATGCCACGTTTATATATTGCAAACTTTTCACTTTCCAAGTTAAGTAAATAGTTGATATATTCTAATATCCAAATGACATAAACAATTACTTGCAAGTAGATTGTACTGAGTGTTCAGTTCTATTCCAATCAATGACCTTTCATCAAGGATTGCATATAAAAATGTAACAAAGCCTCCAGTGTATTAGGGAGATTTGTTTGAACATCTAAGATTAGTTGTCTCAATTCCTTTCTGTCATCGGCAGGCTTATCTTGTTCCTTTAATTGGGCCATCTCTTACTGTTTCTTGGTATGGATTGCAATTTTTTCTTGGTGTTTCACATCTGGCTTGCTAGACATCTTTATTCTGAGTGCAAATTCTTCCTTTCATTTAGGGATTTCTTATCTTTTCTCCCTTGCTGTTTGTGTAGTAGGTGGTAATAGTCTGATGCTATTGTCTCATAATCTGTAACAAATTTTCCACCAGAGTGTGGAGTTGTATGGGAACCCTACACATCTGTGTGATTGTTTTGCAAGTTCACAATATTTGTAACAAAAATATATTTTTAAAAAATAGTATGGGGTGGGGGAAAAATACACCAAATATAAGATAGATAAGGACTATAGTTGGTAGTAATATTTTGATGATGCTCTTGCGTAGTTTGTAACAAATGTTTCACGACAATGCAAAGACTTGGTGGAGGGGTGATGTATGAGACCCCTGTGTGATGTTATGCATATTTATTTTGTAAGTGCACAATCTTTACTATACACTTATTGTTTATGCGTGTTCATGTATGAATGATATACTTCAATAAAAAATTTTAAAAAATTTTTAAATGGAACAAAGCAAAACTTTAACTTTCAAAGAGCTCATCCTCTAGTGGGGAAGATTAGATAATCAATGACTCTAATAGAATGTAATAAATGCTATAAAATTCTGTATACTAATATGCAGCACTGGTTGTGCTTGTCTCCTACTTTATATCCTCTTCAATATTTTTCTTCTACACTTAAAAATTTTGAAAAGATAAACTACAAGGCAAAAAAGCCACATATCCTTCTGTATTGCTCTAAGAACATTTTATCCAAATCTCTGCCAGTTTTATAACATAGGAAACCAAGATAATGCTCCTTTAATTCTTCACCTGTAACATTTGCAAACCAGTCCTGGTCAACTCACCTGGACACATGTAGTCTTCTGAAATGTATAAAACTTTCAAACAGAACACCTGGCCCACAAAAAACTGATCACTACAGGAAAGATTTTTTTTTAAGCCTCATTTTTTTATTCACATTTTCTAAACCTCAAACTAAGTTTCCCATTTCCAACAGAAATTCCACTGTAGATTTCATAGTCCCAAGAAAACATATTTCTTCCCCTTAAGTTACCCTAAAAGGAAAAGTGAAGGGAAAGCCATGAAGGGGAATGTGGTCCTTTATATTGTTCCCACAGCCTTTCTATACCAAGACTGTAGGCAGAATTTTGTTTTCTATATGTATTATTGAATATTATTGAAAGGAGACCAGTTAGCAACATCTATGGTATTCAATGGTATTCAATGGTATTCAACCTTGAATGACTATTACATAATTGATTGAAATTTTTTTCTTTTGGAACCATGAACAAACGTTTCATGGATATGAGGTATTTGCCAGTTTATTAAAAAGTGAATAAACTGCAACCAATTTTGGACATAAATTCTAATATTAATTAGTACCCCAATGTATTTATATTACATTTATTTTAAAGTTTCTTATAAATTTGACTGGACCATAAAATGTAAAAACAATCATTACAAAAATATTTATTTGGGGGGTCCAGTAGATAGTAATATTATGTATTGCTATAATTAGATTTACTGGAAGTATCCCCCCACACACAAACGTTTGAAGTGTTCAATTCAGAAAACCTAGCAATTGTGAAGAAGGGACTGAAATTGTAGATGTGTAATTGTAGTAAGTAAGCTTCAGATGCCCTTTCTTTTTTTTTTTATTGATTTTGCAAAAATATTACATTAAAAAAATATGAGGTCCCATTCGACCCCACCACCCCCACCGCACCCCTCCCCCCCCCCCCGCCCCCCAGCAACACTCACTCCCATCATCATGACACATCCATTGCATTTGGCAAGTACATCTCTGGGTATCTCTGCACCTCATGGTCATTGGTCCACATCATGGCCCACACTCTCCCCCATTCCATCCAGTGAGCCCTGGGAGGATTTACAATGTCCGGTGATTGCCCCTGAAGCACCATCCAGGGCAACTCCAAGTCCCAAAGGCGCCTCCACATCTCATCTCCTCCTGCCATTCCCCATACCCATCAGCCGCCATGTCCACCTTTCCCACTCCACTGCCACCTTTTCTCTGAGGTCCTTGGATTGGTTGTGTCCGTTGCACCTCTATGTCAAGGGGAGGCTCAGATTCCACATAGTTACTGGATGCAATCCTCCTGCTTTCAGTTGTAGGCACTCTAGGCTTCATGGTGCCCTTTCAATACTAGTATTTTACAATATATGCAGTTGTCATGGATAGTGCTAATAGATTTGCATTACTTGTGCAAAATATTAGATTTTTGTCAGGTTTCTTAATGCAGTGTTCCAGAAAGGACTTTCTTCACTGACCAGAGAAAGGACTAAAAAAATAGTCCAAGAGCTTTCTTCAGATCTTTGAGATGAGTTGATAATATTGAGCAGAGCTTAATTGCAAGAGAGAAAAATGACAAGCACACGTGAACTTGATGAATACAGAAACAAGTAGGCTTTGGTTTAAGATCAGTATTCAGAAGTATATAATATTAATATTTTTAAAAATTATTTGACACAAATATCAATAAAAACTAAGTTTGAAGGGGTAAGGTTTTCACCGGCAAAATTTTAATTATTGCATAATAATAATGGCTTTCATTGTGATTTAACCTATAACTCTATAAATTGTATTTAAAGATGCTAAAAATACCTAAATTATAGGTGAAAAGTTTAGGCAAAACAATTATCTATTTGACCTAACAAAACAAAAAGAAACTTTGTGTTTAAGTGAAATTATATTACTTAAGGAGACTGGATCTGGCTCAAGACATTGAGCGTCTCCTTCCCACATGGGAGCTCCTGGATTCGATTCCCTGGTGCCTCCTAAAAAAAAAACAAACACACACACAAACAAGCAAATTGAACAAAAAAAGAACATCTCAGGGGAGTTGACGTGGCTCAGTGATTGAGTACCAGCTTCCCTCATACAAGGTTCTGGGTTCAATTTCTGTCCCCAGAACTAAAAAAAAAAAAAAATTATGACACTTAACACTACTTTTTTTCAGAGCTATCAATCAAAGTATCAATATAGATATAGATTAGATTGCGACCATTTTGCATAAGTCTGCATAGGACAATGCAGAGAGCGTAAAAGTATATGGCATGCTTCTTGTTCTTGAGAAAACTCACAATTTATTTACATCAGAATTATCAAAAATGTAAAATTCATCAAACAGCTGTCAAATGCTATTTTGTTCATTTTAATTATTAAAAGGAGATGCCAGCAAGTGGTGCAACAAGTATGATGAGAAAGTAGCATGTGTAATATAAAATGAAATATAGAATTGGAAGTCAGAAAGAACAATTTATTCAATTTATAGCTATTCTGCTTATTATGTGTCTGTAAATTAGTAATTAATGCCTCAGCTTAACTTTATTGACTCATAAAATATTGGTACTAACTCCCATCTCAATTATTATGAGGATTTATTGTAATAAAAAATAACAACTGTCCTTCGCACATGTAATATATAAATGTAATTTTTTATGCCAACAAACATGATTTTTATCTTGGTAGGCTGAGAACATCACATTCAAAGGTCAAATACAAATTAAATAAATTCATTTTTTTCAATGAGAACCAAATCTGTCTGTGTGATTAAAAACCTAATTCCAAGTGGTCAGTATACCTTTTTCCTGAGAAAGAATGTGCTAAGAGATAATTTTTAAAAATTATTTATTTATTTTTTTTTAATTACATTATGAAAAATATGAGGTCCCATTCAACCCCACCGCCCCCGCCCCCCACTCCCCCCACAGCAACACTCTCTCCCATCATCATGACACATCCATTGCACCTGGTAAGTTCATCTCTGAGCATCACTGCACCCCATAGTCAATGGTCCACATCATAGCCCAGACTCTCTCACGTTCCATCCAGTGGGCCCTGGGGGGATCTATAATGTCCCGTAATTGTCCGTGAAGCACTATCCAGGACAACTCCACATCCCGAAAACGCCTCCACATCTCATCTCTTCCTCCCGTTCCCCACACCCAGCAGCCACCATGGCTACCGTTCCCACACCCATTCCACATTTTCTCTGTGGACATTGGATTGGTTGTGTCTATTGCACATCTATGTCAAGTGAAGGCTTAGATTCCACATGGGTACTGGATGCACTCCTCCCGCTTCCAGTTGTAGACACTCTAGGTTCCATGTTGTGGTGGATGACCTTCTTCAACTCCATGTTAGCTGAGTGGAGTAAGTCCAATAAATCAAAGTGTAGGAGCTGAAGTCTGTTGAGGCTCTGGGCCTGGGTGTCATATTATCAGTCCAGAGATTCAAATCCCCTACATATATCTTAAGCCCAGCACCAACTACAATTCCAATAAAGTAGCATGCAAGTCTTGTGAAAAGAGATCCCCTCTGAGTCCAATTCCATCACGCAGAAACACCAGCTCCAAAGAAGGGCTATCTGTCATGGCAGTGAACCCCTTCTGCCATGACCATAGAACCCGTGGGTCTCTTTATCCCTCAAAAGAACCAATACCTGGGGTTGTATCTACTTTATCTGTCTCTTAGAATCTGTTCAGTTGTACATAGGGGTATTCCTTCTGACAACCTCCAGACTCTTTTTTTAGAGACTCACAGCCTTATAATCTCATTTCTCCTTTCCATTTCCCCCTTACATTAGGTCAAACAGCTTCCCGAAGTCATGTTATTATATGTAGACAGGTATATTCTGCTGTTCCGCATTGAATCTTTAATTCAAGGTCATTTTCTAGTTGCTTCTTCAGCTGGTATGTGGTAGTGATCCCTCGGTGCCAGGGAGGCTCATCCCCGGGTGTTGTGTCCCACGCTGGGGGGAATGCATCGCATCTACACGCTGAGTTTGGCTATGAGAGTGGCCACATTTGAGTAACATGAAGGCTGTCAGGAGGAAACCCCCAGGCACAATGCTACTCTAGGCCTTGTTCTTATTGCAGGTGTATAGGCTCAAAAGTGTAACCATTAGTATCACGAGCCCACTATTGGGCCCTCCTTCCTTCCTGATTCTTGCCGTTGCACCTGGAGGATTGCCGCTGCTCTCCCAGGGCCCACAACAGTGACCCCCCCGGCCAGGAGCCCAGTACCCCCCCAGCTGTTGTTTTTGTTTCCACTATGAGTATATATAGACATTACCATATACCCTGGGCATATGCCCTGTATAACTCCCTGTCAACCATATATATCCTGTCAATAACATCCCATATCAGTATTCCTCTGCTGCCATTGTTGAACCACTCTGTGATCCAAAACTTCCCGTAAAGTGAATCCCAACATAATGTCAGCTTCAGAAGAGTCTTAGATCACCGAAATTCATATATACAATAAACAGTATTTCCCCAGATCCACCATAAAACCTTTTCCCTTGCACAGCAATAATCTTTTAACTTATTCATATCATATTTCCTGGAACTGATGTACAGATTCCGAAACGATAGTTTTCAAACAAGGTGACATTTGTGCTTACTATGTGGTCCATATTTTAGGCTGTACAGTTTTCTAAATTTTTTAGTTATCCTATGTTTTGTCTTATGGTTTTCATTATTAGTCTGTCGTCCCCTATATGTTTTTGGTGTAATGTTTGCTGTTTTATATTCATCCTCGTGTACTCTCACATAACTCCTCTTTTGCCCCCTTATTTACCTTTGTTCCATCCATTCCACATCCATTTTCCCCTCCCCTTAGGGCCCGCAACGCCTGCCAATCTAATACCCTGGGAGCCGTCCTTTCTCACGAGAGATACAGTTCTTTCTATTCGACGGCATTAGTCTTCCCCAGGATATGGGTCCACCCCACACAATGGTAGAACCCACCTTGGCAAAATGAGCCTTCAGCTATTCCCTCTGGAGTCCGTCACGCATCAGACCATACCCCCTGAGCGTCCTAACCAGGTAACCCTCCTACTTATACTTTGATACGTTTTACTCAACATTTAGTTCTCAATGAACTTCTGACACTCTCCCATATTCGTATGTTGCCCCTCCCTCCCACCTATTTCTTGGACAATATTACCCCTCTTCCCATCCCCAGCCCCCCTCAAACCCAGAAAACCCCACCCGAAGGTAACCCCTTGCCCCCATTTTGTCCCTTCTTTGTGCTCATACTTACCGCCAGCTCATCACAGATTCCACCCCTGCAGACATTAACTCACATCCTTCCTCCACCCCCCGATTTCCTGTAAGCCACTTTTCCAGACTCTAGCTCTCTGAGGCAGTTAACTTATTTCATATCATTGAGGTCATATAGTATTTGTCCTTCAATGCCTGGGTTGCTTCACTCAACATAAGATTCTCAAGGTTCATCCATGTTATCGCGTGCGATTGTAGTGTATTGGTTCTTACAGCTGAGTAGTATTCCACTGTGTGTATATACCACATTTTATTGATCCACTCATCTGTTGATGGACATTTGGATTGATTCCAACTTTTGGCGATAGTGAACAATGCTGCTATGAACATTGGTGTACATATATCGGTTTGTGTCCTTGTTTTCAGATCTGATGGGTATATACCCAGCAGTGGTATTGCTGGGTCATATGGCAAATCTATGGATAATTTTTTGAGAAATCGCCAAACTGTCCTCCAGAATGGTTGGATCCTTCTGCATTCCCACCAGCAATGGATGAGTGTTCCCCTTTCTTCACATCCTCTCCAGCATTTGTATTCTACTGTTTTTTTCATGGCTGCCAATCTTATGGGAGTAAGATGGTATCTCATTGTAGTTTTGATTTGCATTTCCCTGATAGCTAGAGATTTGGAGCATTTTTCCATGTGCTTTTTAGCCATTTGTATTTCTTCTTTGGAGAAGTGTCTGTTTAAGTCTTTTTCCCATTTTTTAAATGGGTTGTTTATCTTTTTGTTTTCAAGATATATGAGTTCTTTATATATGCAAGTTATAAGTCTCTTATCAGATATATGGTTGCCAAATATTTTCTCCCATTGTGTGGGTTCCCTTTTTACTTTCTTGACAAACTCCTTTGAGGTGCAGAAGGCTTTAATTTTGAGGTAGTCCCATTTATCTATTTGTTCTTTTGCTGCTCGTGCTTTTGGTGTGATATTCATGAAGCCATTTCCTATTACAAGGTCCTGTAGATGTTTCCCTACACTGCTTTCTAAGGTCTTTATGGTCTTGGCTCTTATATTTAGGTCTTTGATCCATCTTGAGTTGATCTTTGTATAAGGTGTGAGATGGTAATCCTCTTTCATTCTTCTACATATGGCTATCCAGTTCTCCAGGCACCATTTGTTGAATAGGCCATTCTCTCCCAGTTGAGAGGGTTTGATGGCTTTATCGAATATTATATGGCTATATATATGAAGTTCTATATCAGAACTTTCAATTCGATTCCATTGGTCTGTGTGTCTCTCCTTATGCCAGTACCATGCTGTTTTCACTACTGTAGCTTTGTAGTATGTTTTGAAGTCAGGAAGTGTGATTCCTCCTATTTCGTTTTTCTTTTTCAATATGTCTTTGGCTATTCGGGGCCTCTTTCTATTCCAAATAAATTTCATAGTTAGTTTTTCTAGTTCCTTAAAGAAGGCTGTGTTGATTTTTATTGGGATTGCATTGAATGTGTAGATCAGTTTTGGTAGGATAGACATCTTAATAATATTCAGTCTTCCTATCCATGGACAGGGAATATTCTTCCATTTATTTAGGTCTTCTTTGATTTCCTTGAACAATCTTGTATTGTTCTCGATGTATAAGTTTTTTACCTCTTTAGTTAAATTTATTCCTAAGTATTTGATTTTTTTATTTACTATTGTGAATGGTATTTGTTTCTTGATTTCCTCCTGATCTTGCTCATTATTGGTGTACAGAAATGCTACTGATTTTTGTGCATTGATCTTATAACCTGTGACTTTGCTAAACTCATTTATGAGTTCTAGGAGCGTTGTTGTAGATCTCTCAGGGTTTTCTATATATAGGATCATGTCATCTGCAAATAATGAAATTTTGACTTCTTCCCTTCCAATTTGAATGCCTTTTATATCTGGTTCTTGTCTCAGTGCTCGAGCAAGTACTTCCAAGACAATGTTAAATAGGAGCGGAGACAAAGGACATCCTTGTCTTGTTCCTGAGTTTAAAGGGAAGGATTTCAGGATTTCACCAATGTAAACAATGTTGGCTTTAGGTTTTTCATATATACTCTTTATCATGTTCAAAAAGTTTCCTTGTATTCCGATCTTTTGGAGTGTTTTTATCAGGAAGGGGTGCTGTATTTTGTCAAATGCCTTTTCTGCATCTATAGATATAATCATGTGGTTTTTTTCTCTCAATCTGTTTATATGGTGTATTACATTGATTGATTTTCTTATGTTGAACCATCCTTGCAAACCTGGAATAAATCCCACTTGGTCATGGTGTATAATTCGTTTAATGTGTTGTTGAATACGATTAGCAAGTATTTTGTTAAGTATTTTTGCGTCTAGGTTCATTAGAGAAATTGGTCTGTAATTTTCCTTTCTTGTGGTGTCTTTGTTTGGCTTTGGTACTAGTGTAATGTTTGCATCATAGAAGGAATTAGGCAGTGTTCCTTCTGTTTCGATTTTTTGGAATAGTTTCAACAGGATTGGTTTTAGTTCTTTCCGGAATGTTTTGTAGAATTCACCTGTGAAGCCGTCTGGCCCTGGGCTCTTCTTAGTTGGGAGATTTTTAATGACTGATTCTATCTCTTTGCTTGTGATTGGTTTGTTAAGATCATCAATTTCTTCTTTCGTCAGTATTGGCTGCTTATGAGTTTCTAGGAATTTGTCCATTTCCTCTAAATTGTCATTTTTGTTGGAATATAGTTTTTCAAAGTATCCTCTTATGATAGTCTTTATTTCTGTGGGGTCAGTGGTGATATCACCTTTCTCATTTCTTATTTTGTGTATTTGCATCTTTTCTCTTTTTTTCTTTGTTAGTCTCGCTAAAGGTTTGTCAATTTTGTTGATCTCAAAAAATCAGCTCTTGGTCTTGTTTATTTTTTCAATTGCTTTCTTATTTTCTATTTCATTTATTTCTGCTCTTATCTTTGTTATTTCCTTCCTTCTTCTTCCTGTTGGGTTACTTTGTTGTTGTTTTTCTAATTCCGTCAAAAGTGCAGTTAGTTCTCCAATTTTTGCTCTTTCTTCTTTTTTGATATATGAATTTATGGCTATAAATTTCCCTCTCAGTACCGCTTTTGCTGCATCCCATAAATTTTGGTATGTTGTGTTATCATTATCATTTGTTTCAAGGTAGTCATTGATTTCTTTTGAGATTTCCTCTTTGACCCACTGTTTTTCTAGGAGTGTGCTGTTTAATTTCCAAATTGTCATGTGGAGTCTGGGTCTCTGTCCCTTGCAAATTTCCAGCTTCACTCCACTGTGGTCAGAGATATTGTTTTGTATGATTTCGATCTTTCTGAATTCATTAAGCCTTTCTTTGTGGCCTAGCATATGGTCAATCTTGGAGAATGTTCCATGTGCGCTTGAGAAAAATGTATATCCTGCTGTGTTTGGGTGTAATGATCTATATATGTCTATTAGATCCAGCTCTTCTAATATATTGTTCAAATGTTTTGTTTCTTTAGTGATTCTCTTTTGAGATGTTCTGTCCAGAGTTGATAGTGGTGTATTAAAACCCCCCACTATAATTGTAGATGCATCTATTCTTTCACTTAGTTTTTCCAGCGTTTGCCTCACATATTTAGAGGCGCCGTTGTTAGGAGCATAAATATTTATGATTGTTCGATCTTCTTGACAGATTGTCCCTTTCACTAAAATATAGTATCCTTCTTTGTCTCTCACAATTGTTTCATGTTGCTGAGCGGGGAGGTCTCAGTCTCGCTCAGGCCCAAGAGTCGGGGGGGGTCAGCTCCTACCAAACCGCCGGCGGGGGGTGCTCCAGGGATAGAGCACCGGGGCTCTCCAGGTGTGGGGGACGCACGGTTAGGAAAGAACCACGGAGACCGCCTGAGCGCAGGAACAGGTCTGCTTTATTACGGAAGTACACTTAGCTATATAGGGTTGGGTAGAGGGAGGGGCGTGATGAAGGGAGGGTTGGCTAAGGGGCAGCTGTGCACAGGCTGAAGCTGATGGATAGACCTGAGGTAAGCAGTTACTGGGGAAGAGGGCAGATTGTGGGTTGGCAATATGGGCGGGACTGGCGGGAAGGACGGCGGGAGCTGGAAGGGGAGGAGGGGTGGAGAAAGGCGGCAACAGTTTCGCATTTAAAGTCTATTTTGTCTGATATTAATATAGCTACTCCTGCCTTTTTTTGGTTGTTGTTTGCTTGTAATATTGTTTTCCAGCCATTCACTTTCAACCTCCATGAGTCTCTGGGTCTAAGATGTGTCTCTTGTAGGCAGCATATAGATGGGTCATATTTCCTTATCCAGTGTCCCAGTCTGAATCTTTTGATAGGTGAGTTTAATCCGTTGACATTCAGTGTTATTACGTTTAGAGAGTTATTTATGGTAGCCATATTTTGGTTGGATTTGTGTTTGTTATATTTTGTTTGTATTATTTTATTTTCCCCTTCTATTTTTGTCTTTCTTGTTGCTTTTACACTCTCCTCCATCTCTGACTGTCCTGTTTTTTCCTTTCTTCCTGCAGAACTCCCTTAAGAATTTCTTGAAGGGGAGGTTTCTTGTTGATATACTCTTTCAGTTTCTGTTTATCTGTGAATATTTTGAACTCTCCATCATTTTTGAATGCTAGTTTAGCTGGATAAAGTATTCTTGGTTGGAAATTTTTTTCCTTTAGTACCTTGACTATATCATACCACTGCCTTCTTGCCTCCATCGTTTCAGATGAGAAATCAGCATTTAATCTTATGGAGTTTCCCTTGTATGTGATGGTTTTCTTTTCTCTTGCTGCTTTTAGAATTTTTTCTTTGTCTTGAGCATTGGATAATTTGACAAGTATATGTCTTGGGGTGGGCCTGTTGGGGTTTATGACCAGTGGAGTGCGCTGTGCTTCTTGGATATGTACATCTGTCTCTTTCAGTAGATTTGGGAAGTTTTCATTCATTATTTCCTGCAACACTCCTTCTGACTGCTTTCCCTTCTCTTCTCCTTCTGGAATGCCTATAATACGTATGTTTGAGCATTTTGCGTTATCATTCAGGTCCCTAAGTCCTATCTGGATTTTTTCTACCTTTTTATTGACCACTTCTACTATCTGTTTGATTTCCAATGCACTGTCTTCCACATCACTATTTCTCTGCTCTGCCTCTTCTAGTCTGCTGATATTTGCTCAAGTGTATTTTTGATTTCTTGAATTGTGGTGTTCATTTCCATCATATCTGTTATTTTTTTGCACATGTCAAGACATAATTTAAAACCAGAAAGAAGATTACCACATCAAACTACTACTAAGAAAAGGAATTGGATCATTTCTCTTATTAAGTTACAAGAGGCTGGTATACAATTATCATTTCTGGCCCGGAGCTGGAAGGAACAATTTCTTAAATCCTCCCTTATAGACATCACCCTCTGGTGATGCTGAAGACAGAAAAAGATACTTGATTTTCAACCTTTCCATTACCACCTACATGATTATTATCTCTTTTCCATGGAAGCGTTCCTTATTAAAAATTATTCCTTCTGATTAAGAATTTTTAGTCCACCTAATTCCTTCCTTGTGACTTGTGATTTCAATAGAATGTGAAAAGTCTTCATACTCATTTGTCACCATACTGGTTTGGGAGAGTTGTTTCTATGGTGGGAACCTGAGTATTCTTCATTTATTCTCCAAAATTAAACAATTCCAATATAACTTTCTCTTATGGTATATAAAGTTTCAACAAATACTCCCAAAGCTTGAGATTTTTTTATTTATAGGAAACAAAATAAACAGATGTTTATTTTAGTAAATTTCACAATTTATTTGTGATGTTCTTCTTTAAACTATTTATAAATATAATAACTATCCAAAGCCTAAGAAGTCATTAATAAATTACTCTTCTCTTAGAAATTATATTTTCTGTGTTGCTTAGCAGCAGTTCCAAATGAGAAAAGCTATGTAAAGTATCTCTTTTCCCCCCAAAAATAAAGAGCTAAAATGCCACACAATTATCTTGACTGACAATCCAAATGCTGGTAAATGGCGGTTTTTTCCTTTGATCCTCTTCTTCCTCCTCCACTCCCTCCTTTTTCTTCAATTTGCCTATTTGTTTTGCTTTAATAGTTTGATCTAATAAAAGGAAATGCTGCCAAAGACATTGCAGTCACCCCTAATTCCTTAAAATTAATTCCTTAATTTTATGAAATTCATATTTCTGAGAAACATTATCCTATTTCATTTCCTCAATATAGTTGTTATACTCTTACACAAAGCATAAACCATGAAAATAAAGGTAATTTAATGTGAGATTATATATAAATCATACCTTTTATTATGTGGTTCTTCAGGATTTTACTAGCTAAATTATTGTTTTCATATCCACAAACAAATCCACAGTAAATTTACTTTGTTATCTACTTTGTAGCTCATATAACATAGAAATTTGTTGGCAATTACAATTTATCTGTATTAAATATACCATAAAATGATGTCTAGTTGATAAAACAGCTAAATTTTAATCATGAAAAATAAAGCTTGATTTGATTCCATTTTTAATTTGTAGGAGTAAAAATATCAACATTAAAATAGAACATCCAATGATGTGTACTATTTCAATTTCTATCTGTAAAGATCTCAGAACTGCCTTTGGAACACATTTATTTACAGAAATAGGTATACATTGAAACTTATCTTCTTCAGTGTCTATTTCAACTCACTAGAATGTCTAGGATAATTAGATGTACTCTGTCATTTAAATTTTTCTAGTTAACTAAGATTTAACTAATTAAAAAATAAAACTCTTTACACATTTTGAAAATGGCAATGTTTAATTCATTTCCATAGTTGCAAATGACACCAGATGCCAATTAATTAGCTGTTCTCACTTAGGTCATGTGAGTGCATACCATTTTTAATAAATGTATATATCTGTGTATATACATATACATATAATATATATATGCATATATTAAAATAATATTGTTAGCCTAAAAACATTCTAGAACATGAGACTCTACCAAAATACTAAGAAAAATTATAATGGTTTCTAAAATATGAGAATATGGCTCATTTATGAAGGAAATGTATATTTTTTCTGTCTGTTCTTTTTCCCTAGAGAACCCTGACTAATACCGTATATGAAGATAAAAAAACTTTGCATAATTGTACTATGTAAATTTTTATGTGGATTGAAAGAAAATTCTTCTGCATATGTTGAAGGATATACTATGCACAGACACTAAAATTATGGAAATTTCAATAATTAATTTTTGAAATTTATTAAAATATATTAATTCAGTCTTCAATAAATATGTTAAACATATATGCCAGCCACTCTGTTCTGACATTGAGAATTGATATGTATAAGAGAGACTCACAGTCTTGAATAAAAGGGAAAATAAAGAATGAAGGAAAACAAAGAAAGGAAAGGAGATGAAAGAAAGGGGAATGAAAGGAAGGGGAAGGGAGGGGAGGGGAGGGAAAGGATGGCAGTTTGATATTATTTATGAGTTCCAAAAAAGATATTTGATTACATTTGTAATCTGATCTGTACCTCTGAACATGAAACCCTTTGATTGTATTAGATTCAGCTGAGATGTTTTTATTAAATTATGTTAAGAATAGGACTTTGACTTGACCATGTCAGTAGAGTGTAACAGGCCGGTCCCCTTGGTGGGCTCTATAACAAACATTCATTCAAGGAGAACATGGAAGCAGATCTGCAAGAAAAGAGAGAGCACTCCATAGATATGGAAGAGGATCCTGCGGCCTCAGGAAGAATGATGAGCCATTTGCCTGATAATTTACAGATGACCTTGTGAAGAGAGCAGAGGAAGAGGAACGAGCCCTATGCCAGCCTACAGCTGAGATCAGAAGAAACTGGGACCATGGAGTCTTAAGAGCAAAGTGGAAGGCTGAACCCTCACAGACATTGTCTGCCATCTTGCTTCAATACGTGGCAACGAACTTTGGGTGAGGAAGTACCTCCTATGGTACCTTGAGTTGAACTCTTTAGGGCCTTGTAACTGTCAGCTTTTACCCCAAATAAATACCCTTTATAAAAACCAACAGATTTCTGGTACTTTGCATCAGCACCATTTTCACTAACTAACACAGAAGAGAAAGAATTAAGAAAGGAAGACATTAGAACAAGTTACTCAAAAGCTTCATAGAGTCTGTGATCATGATAAGGGAAGTATATCATAAGAGACCAAGGGAAGACAAACTCATTTTGTGGCAATTAAGTACAACTTCTTTTGGAAAGAGACACCTTTAGATCTTAAAATAATTTTGGGAATTAGTCAAACAAACTTAATGAAATTAATTCTGTATAGGCAAAGAAAGGCTGTGTTGCATATACCATTCTTTGCTTATATAACCAGTCAACATTCCCTTTCTTCCATGTTAAAAGAATTCCATTTTGCTTCATCTACCATTCAAGCAGCAATATGCATGAGAACAGATACAGGAAAAATTATCCCTCCACTGTAATAATCCCCAAAGGAATATTTCAGTTTGGTTCATGCGCACTCATTAAATACAAACATAGTTACACATTGGTAAGTTATTGAAGCAATTTATTTGATTGTGAGCAACATCTAACAACATTAGATAGGATGGAATATATACACTAGAATCTAGAATATATTAGAATTGCCAAAGATGCTTCAATGATATTAAAGCATTTTATGAAGGTTTTGTTCCCAGACAGGTTGATAAGTAGATTTGAATATTGAATAGAGATATATTCAATAACATAAAATAAAATTTCCTTCTGAAGGTTGTGATAAAATTTTTGACAGGCACTTATTTAAGCCAGTTTTAATAATGATGGTCTTCATTGCATAGTAATACTCATCTTCATTGCACATAATTTATGCTACATGTGAAGTAAGTAAGGGAAAAACATCCTTGCATGCCTAGGATGATAAATTACCTTCCTTGATAAAAAGAGAGAAGGCTCATTTTATGTTCATTTCTTTTCTTCCCACATGGAATATTTTCATGGAGCTGTGGTGACTCTCTCCACTCATGAAGATACAAGATAAGAATAAAGAGCCAAAATACTGAGGAAGACAGAGCAGGGCTAGAAAGCACCTGTGTCTCTTCAGGTATTTTTGAGCTGCTGCCCTAAACTTGGAACTGTCCATCTCTAAATTCTTATTATGAGAGTTAATTAAGTGGCTGGCTTTTGGCCCAATGGATAGGGCGTCCACTTACCACATAGGAGGTCCAGGGTTTAAACCCAGGGCCTCCTGACCCATGTGATGAGCTGGCCCACGTGCGATGCTGATGCACGCAAGGAGTGCCCTGCCACGCAGGTGTGTCCCCTGCATAGGGGAGTCCCACACACAAGGAGGGCACCCCGTAAGGAGAGCCGCCCAGAGTGAAAAAAGCACAGCCTGCCCAGGAATTGCCCACACACACGGAGAACTGATGCAACAAGATGATGCAACAAAATGAGACACAGATTCTGGGTGCTGCTGACAAGAATACAAGTGGACACAGGAGATTACACAGCAAATGGACACAGAAAGCAGACAACTGGGTGGGAGGGTGGGGAAGGGAAGAGAAAGAAATAAAAAATAAATCTTTAAAAGAAAAAAAAGCATTTGACTGTCATTCTGTTACTTGTAGCCAAACACATCATAACTGATACACCATGTGAATGCATAATATTTTCTGGGAAAGAGAAATGATTTAGTGAAATAGGAAATTAGGGTCACTGTAGGCTTTAAATAGAATAATATGTGTCAAACTGCATATTGAAAATTTCATTCTATTTTCAGAGGTACAGGTTTGCATCTGTGATCAAAGGGTGCAGTTAAAAGACTACTGTTTAATCCGTGAGAGAAATGGGAACTGATGTTAAAGAAATAAGCAAGGCAAAAGCAAATAAATATTCTTCCATAATAAGTTCCTCTTTACTAGGTAGATTAGTATATAATTAATAGATAAGTAGGGGGATAGGAAAGGCAGTTGATCATGGATGATACATCATTCTCATACTTACCTTTAAATCTAAAAAAAAATATTTATTATAACCTCTTGGAAATCTTCTGCTAAATTCACCATCTGTGCCACTTCAAAGGCAGTTTCTAATACCTGCTTTGTTGTTTTGGTTTTCCTGTGTATGAGACACATTTTCCTGTTCTTTGGCATGCCTCTTGTGTTGCAAATCTAGGACTGATCCTCACTCCCAGAGGATTGTGTGCTATTTGCTTCTCATCCATGTGTTTAACAACTTAGCTGAACTAATCTTATGGAGCCTATTTTCCCTACCTCGTATAGCCTCTAAAGTCCTTGCTCAGATTTTTTTCCTTGCTTTTACCTTTTATTCTGATTACATAGTGGTCACCTCTGCATCAGCATAAACTATTTAATTGGTCAAAAGTTGTGCTTTAATGCCTTCACTAGTGAGAATTTTCCTTGGAAGTGCATGGGACTTGGAAGATCCTATCACAGTTGAGTTAGTTTACCATGTTTGAACTACATTTGGCTAGGGAGTATGTGATGGTTTGAAGCTGTATGAACCCCAGAAAAGTGTGTTCTTAAAGTTAACACATTCCTGTGGGTGTGGACCCATTGTAAGTAGGACTTTTGGTGAGTAGGATCTAAAGTTAAGATGGGACCTATCTCATTTGTAGGGGGGATTGGAGGCTTGTCTTAATCCTTTTACAGAAGTTCTTTATAAGAGAATGATACTCAAACAAAGAGAGAGAAAGCCAAGGAAACAAGAAACTGAAAGCAAGAAAACCTGGAAGAGAAGAGAGACCAGCAGACCCTGCCATGTGCTTTGCCACATGACAGAGGAGTCCAGGATTGCTAGCAGCCTGATTTTGCAAAGAAAGCATCACCTTTATTATGCCTTGATTAAGACATTTTTTCTCAGCCTCAAAATTTTCAACTAATAAATTCCCATTGTTAAAAACCATTTCATATTATGGTGACTGCTTTGAGCAGCTTTAGCAAACTAAAACAAAGTAGCAGCTTAGAATTTCTTTCTCTGATCAGTCCTGAGAAGATGCAGGCTTGGGCACACTCATTGACTTTCAGACTTCCAGGTATGAGTATGATTTCTTTTATAAGACTGGATTTCTAGGAGTTGACTGAGTAATGTATTGTTCATCATTTTTTTGTCAGATTGTTTTTAAGCCATTGTGTAAATGAGGCTTCCTCCCTGTATTGATGAGTCCGTATGCAGCTTGTGGAATGCTTTCAGGTCTGCCTCATGCTCTACTATGATTGCTCCTGAGTGGGTACACAACCTTCATCATATCCAGAGTTGATTATGATCAGGAGGGCTCTTTTTGCCCATCACTTTCCCCCATAATCTCCACTAGGTTTATGCTGTTATGCCATTTTGCCTATATCACGTAGCTACCAGACTCATATTAATTGCTTTCCACCAATATCATCATCATTTTCAACAATACTTGATTTAGGATTGCAGTTCTCCATACTCTGTTCCAAATAACTAAGTTCCCTCATCCACAGCTGCAGAGATCTTCATCCTTATGGCATGCTTTTACCATGAACAGACCCCAGCAGCACTGCACCAGAGCAGGGGGATGAAGACCTGCTTTCCCAGGAATGGTATCCACTGTCTACAATTGGGCAATGTGTGACACACCCTAATCTTGTTGACTTGCCCCTTCCAAAATGAAAACTCCATCTTATACACAAATTTGTGTGGGGGCAATCATACCCCAGTATTCTTTGTCTGCCAGAACTGGAGTACAGCTTCTTCCTAGAAGTGGGGGTTAAGTGGGGTCTATATGTCTAAAATAGAGCTTCTGCAACATGATGTGGGGGGCCAGAATGAGTGAAACTACAGTCTGAGACTGGGAAATGGGAAGAGAGAGAACTCCTATTTTCTTGGGAAATTTCTACCTGTCCACAGTAGAGATCATGGGGTAGAGCATCCATAACATGGAGCTGAGGGGTATGGATGAGGGAGTAGGTTAGGGCTCAAATGCCACAAACTCTAGTTGTTTTTAATGAAATTTAGTAAATTTTCTTGAATGACTATTTTTCCATTTGCTCTGTGCCCTTAGGATAATTTCCAGAGATTTTAAATGATTGTACATATGTGTTTGTCTTTTTTAAACCCGAGTAGTTGTTTTGCTGGAGAGTATCCATTAAAACTTCTTACATTACCGTTCCAACTTCTTTCAGCAATAACATTTTAATTACAATTTATCCTGTACTTAATGATGATAAGTTTTATTACCTACCTCCAAGGCTCTCAGTACTTTAGAATCCCTGGTAGACACTCTAACCTTGTCATGCCTTATGGTAATTGCCTGGCACCTAAGTTGAGTGCTACCATCTGTCCTCTGGATTTGGGGTTAAATAATTTTCATTGCTATCAGCTAGTCCAGTGTTCTAATGCATAACCTACTGCAATTCTGGTTCACAAAGGGACTCTATAGAGCTTCTTAGTTATATTGGTTTCTCCCTTACCAGTATATTTCTTATTGATTTATTAATAGTTTCCTCCAGACCTTGTCAAATGTAATTTTATGATGGGTTTTCCAGCCTTACATAGTATTTCCACTATAGCATGGCTTCTCTGAGTCATTTTTCCCCATTTCCACTGTCTTCTATGGCAGGTCTAGTTTTACTTCCTTATGATTGCAAGCTCCAGACTTTCAGAGCCATTCTGGGATTGAGTTAGCACCATCTTCTTGAGTTCTTGTTGAAGTGTTAAATCCTGTTCCCAGGATACTGTTCCCAAATCAATAAACTCTCACTTATCCAATATGATCTGCCTCCTTTGATCCAGTATGCTCAGAACTGAGGCCCATTTACATTCCATTAGCTTCTACTGGTACTGCAGCTCCTTCTCCTTCCTCAGAAGTCCTATCAGTTATTTACCCTATGATTTCATCAAAAGTATGCATTACCAGCCAGGAGGTCAACTTGGGAAAAATCCTGCTGTAGCATGTACTTTTTTTGCAGGGCAGAGGCCCATGATAATTTTCAAGCAAGGTAGAAATGTTAGGTCTTAACAGAAAGGGGTGGTCCATTTCTGAGACTCAAGTGTATCAACTTAAAAGTGCCTATTCCATAGCCCAAGGTCTAACATTATAGCTGGGGGCTTGTGAATAATATTGCAATAGTTGGGTGAGTAAAGATATCACCAATTTGATGAAGAAAAAATAATTGTGACCAGACTTCTAGATGGGTTGTCCAAACCAAAATCATCCAGTTAGCAAGAATAGAAACTGTCTTTGAGCTACCTTCCAAAAATATGGGGAAACAAACAGAATGTTCATAGAAGAGTTGAGGGAAGGTAAAATAATGATATCAATTCATATATATACCTGAGTCTTAAAGTAGAAGAATTTATAGAAGTGAGGAGCAATCTGAGAGTGGCATCACAGAACTAAAAGAATATGAACTGTTTTCCCCTCCATCTGGGCATGTGGGAGAAGTGTTTCCTCTAGGAAAGTGCCAGAAGTAAATCTATTTTTCTCACACTGAAAATTGGCTTCAGTGAAACAAAGAAAGTAGAAGAACATTTTTTCAAGATTTGGAAAATGTCGATAACCTTATCCAAACTGAAAAAAGGGTGATAGACTAACTGTAAAATTGATCATTCAAACCCAGATGATCTTGCAGGTATAAGGAGTCAGTATTGTTGACCACAGCAACAGGAGAAATATTGTTCAATATCAGGAAAGATGAAAGAGTCCCCTGAGATATAAAAATATGTCAGAGGTATCAGAGACAGAAGATGAGCACAGAAGGAGGAAATAGGGAGTTGCATGGGGACTGGGCAGGGCAAGAGGCTGCCACATGTATTTTCAAAGAGTTAGAAGGAGAATGAGGGCAACAGAGCAGTGTTTTGCATTTCATTTCCAAAAATTAAGAAGCAAACACCGTTAGCAAGAAAGTTTTTTTTTCCGCCCCACAAATATCAAAATTCATGCATTAATTCAGCCATTAATATTAACAGAAAAGTAAAATGTTCTGTTGTTAGCTAAAGGTATGTTAGAGATCATCTTGCCCAATACCCATTTCTGAGACTAGGGGACAAGATTCAGGGAGCAGATGTGGCTCAAGCGGCTAAGTGCCCGCCTCCCATGTGGAAGGTCCCAATTAGGTTCCTGGTGCCTCCTAAAAAAAAAACAAAAAATAAAACAAGCAAATAAAATGGAAAAACCAACTCAGGGAAGATTACGTGGCTCAGCATTGAGTGCCGGCTTCCCACATACAAGGCCCTAGGTTCAATTTCCCGCCCCCATACCTCAAAAAAAAAAAAAGATTCAAAATGATTAATATTCTTGTGGATAGTCTCCCAGCCAGCTGATCAAGGAGAACAAGACCTTCTAAAAGTTTTTATACCAGGTTTCATAAAAATGTAAAACTCATATATCAGCTCATGAAAAAAATAAATTGTAATGTTTATAACGTATTTAGAAATATTTGGTAACATACATTTAACAGGAAATAGATAAGTTTCATAGGAGTTTATCCCACTGTAGGTAAATTTTGAAACTACCTGTTGCTTTGTACATAAGGTGTGTCTTGAAATAAATGATATATCCTGTAAGAATAAAAATTACAAATATTTTTGTCAAATGGGGAGAGTTTGTTAAGATTTTTTATCTGTTCATATGTCCTTCCCTATATGCACATGTACATTTCTGTATCTATAGCTACATCTATATCCACATCTAAACCTCTATTTTTCTATCATCTCTTATCTGTCTAGCATTATCATTTTACCTGATGTTACATAATCTCAGTAGTATAATCTAAGTTTGGTGAAAATTATGTAACTACAATTTGTAATTAATGGTTTTTATGTTTTTTGCAAATTTTTTTACCTAGTAGAACAATCATTGATTATTTTAAGCTTTAACAACATTGATTTTTATTTTTATGCAGTTTCCAAATTTCCCTGTCCCTCACCCTTTATAAATCTTATTCCAGCCCACTTTCCTCCCAAAATCAATTAAAGATAATTATGATGAAAAAAGTAATAAAAGGGTTAAGTTAGGAATTCCTCTTTTGCAGGAAACTAATGGTTTTAATTGCAGTTACTTAAAAAATGTTCACTCTTTAAGCTTAAAATATAAGTAAACAATATAAATTAATAATTGGTTAATAAATTATACTATCATTTTTGTATGGCCTGATTGAATTTATTTTGTCCAGTTGAATTAAGCTAATAAATGTAGTATTTTAGATGCCATAAATGGAAGGAGATTTTTGAATTTGGCTTTAGATCTTGCATACATTTCTTATCAACATGTATTGGAGGGCTATTCTTTGTTCATTAGGTCAGATATTCCTTGTGTGTTTGTGTGTATATATGTGTGAGAGAAATAGAGAGAGACAGAGGGAATTATGAATTATTTTGATCCCTTTATATACCATAGACTATGACACTGAGAGGCAAAGCAGTTAATTGATTCAGCTACTTCATAATTTGTAGAAAGACAATTTAGGATGTTCAACCCATGTGTAAAGCAAAGCCCTTTTATTCACTTTTTAATTTTGCTATTATGACAGAGTTAGAAGATTAAGAACATCTTCATAAACTGAGTTTAGTATATTTAGTTATAACCAGAGGTTATAACTGCTTATGTTGATCCCATCTTTTTTCTATTCTCATTCTCTTCCCCATCTCTCAACCTCTCCCTCTCCCTCTCTCTCTCTTTCTCTAGGAAGGATAGATACAGATTGATGATAAATGAAAGATGGATGATAGATAGATGCAGAGTTTTTTATGTTATATAAACATATTAATAATACTATGAAGCTGTGAATTGATTTTTCTTCACTAATTAATTTCATAAATTAATATTGCTACCTTTCCCTGGATATTCTATGTTATTCTCATTTAATTATTTATTTTCCTTCTAAGGTCTCCGAAACTAATTGCTTTCAAATATTTAAGAAACATTATCTTAAATAAATGTACTCATTCAATTTTCTAACTAAGGATTTTTATATAAGGTTTATATAATGGGCTATGATGTCTTGCTTGGCACTAAATACTTAAGAGATTTACATTGGATTTTTGGCAGTCACTTATAATTGTGCTCCTTCCTCTCCTTTTCTCCATGTGATCCACTTTAGAACTAATACTACCCTGTAAACCATTTAAGTTTATAATGTCTAGGTAAGAATAACTGAGTTAAAGAAAAGAAATGTGTAAGAAGGTTCTATCTTGATTGGTTAGTAAATCAATTTAATCCCATTAAAAACATTTTTACACACCTGCATTATGTCAAACACTGTGCCAGATGCTAGGAATAAAAATAAATATATGCTCTAATCCCTCTCCCAAGGAGCTATTTTAATATGGGAAGCAGACAGAAATAAATAACTATAATATAGTTATGAATATTTAATAGAAGTTTTAAGCTAGACAAAAATATTCATACAAGCAGGTACCATTTCTATATTATTTGCAGTCACACAGACAGGGCCTTGCATGGGCTACATGTATGCGCTGCATTACTGATGTAATATTTGTTGAATAAAAGACTAAATGAATGCATAAATGAAGTAATCTGTGCTCTAAGTTTAATAAAAGAACCAAGCAAGAAGTAATTTACTGCGTTTTAGTGAACCAGGGAAGATTTTAGAGTAGAAGAGATGATTAAGTTCAGTCTTCAAAGACACATAGATGCTGGCTAACCTGATTTATTCAGACATAACAAGCAGAACAAAGAACTTGAACAAAAGCTCAGACGAGATGGAGTAGCACGTTTAGGACCTGCATCCCCATGGCTGCAGGGCAGTGGGAGGAGGAAGAAGACCTAAGACAAGTGTTTGGCAGAGAGATAAGAATCATGAATTTATAGACATTCAAAAGGTACTAGAGTTTCTTGCTCTATTCTCTGTGACAGATACCATTTTAAAAATTGGCACGGTTTCTCTTGATTATGTTGGATGTAGCCTCAGATTCCTTCTCAACACATCCCTCCAGGCAGCCACTAATGATATTTTTGAGTATCCTCTGCCAAGATACCTAAACAGCAGTCATATTATGTTATATATTATGTTATATGTTAAATAATATTAATTAAATGTTTAAAATGATGACATTAGCCTTTTGGAAAGTTTCACATGGGGAGACATAGAGGATGAATTGGAGAGGAGCAGATAATAGATATTTCTCTTTATGTTTACAATTTAAATCTTGTCAGCCCAACATTTATCTGCTAATTCAGAAAATATCTTAAGTACTAAAAAGATTAGATTCTTTTGCAAGAGTAGATTTAAGTAGCAGAAAGAATATAATTAAATGCAGTTGATACTCACAACTGCCAAATTGCCAAAGGGTATATTTTAAATATTTGTAAATTAGATTCCTGAGTATTATCTCTAAAGTAACATTTGCATTTTCAGACTGCAAGACTGAAGAATAAAAACAGCTCAACACCTCCCCAATCTGCCTATATCTGCTTTCTGATCACTATGAGCCAGGTCACTTGTAAATTCACCCATACTAGAGGGAAATAAATTATTTTGTGTGACAGTAATCATGAAAATCATCTTCAAAGAGTCAAAATCTACCTATGGAAATCAAACCTTCGGTATAAAAAACTCTAAGTGAAACTCATATTCCTCCCTATCCTAAGTCATTTTTCTTTCTTAATTGAAATTACATAGGAAGAGAATTTTGAATATGTGGATACCAAATTTTATTTTGTTCACAAGAAGTAGAGTCAATAATTCACATGCAATGGGAGGAGAGGAGTTGCAGTGTGACTTGTGGCTGAGGGTCAGAGAAAGTGTCATGTGCCTTGTAGCATTTGTGTACATATACTCTTTTAAGAACAATTTCATATATTGGTTAAAATAATATCCACAAAACGTGTTCAGAGCACAGATACTCACTAATGTAGTTATACTCTATAGAGAGTATATATCTTAACAATGTGTTTATATATATATGCACACATATACACCGATATAAAACAATAAATTACATATGGAAACTATTCATTGGTTGCTTAATTCAGTTCATGTAGATTTTCCTAACAATGCTAAAGAGTTAATTGGATGACAAACATAAAGTGATATAGTTCAAAGGCAAGAGAATAAGAGTTGGTGTCAATTTCTAAAGCTGATTTGTTGGAGCTATAATATCTCTGGAAAACTTCAATTGCCTCTGCTTTAAAACTGAAAAAATAACTTATATGGTTATTAAAATCAAATAAGATATGCTTATGATAATATATTCTATTATCTATAGATCACTATGAATATTAGCAGTGTTTCTGTTATTGGCTGCATCACAATCCAATTAATACATCAACTGATTGAAAGTTCCATGTTTTCAGTTCTACCACAACTTAAGCTATTTATCCATGTTTGAGTTATTCTGGTAATATAAAAAGAGAGCTTTGGTATTAGTGACATAAATATTTGCTGTTTCAACTTTTCATTGACCACTGCAAAAATCCATGGTATGTCATACTTTGCAATTTTGCTGAAGTTCATATTTGAACTACAGGCTTTTAGGTTGATCCCATCCATGATTATGTGAGTAAAACTAGTCACATCAAAATCGCATCATCAGGTGGCAAATGTGGCTCAGGCACTTGAGTGCCCATCTCTCATATGGTAGGTCTCTGGTTTGGTTTCCTGTGCCTCCTAAAGAAGACAAACAAATGACGAGCAGACAATGAGCAGACAACGAGCAAAAAACAATTTGAAAAAAAAAAAGATCGGGGAGCAGATGTGGCTCAAGCAGTTAAGCACTGGTCTCCCACATGGCTAATGGTGCCTTGTAAAGAAAAAACAAAACAAAGCAAATAAACAAGCAGACAATGAGCAGAAAACAAGCACAAAAAAACAAGCAAAAATAATGAGCAAACAGACAAGGGAGGCATGGCAAGGGGCATCACATCTCCAATCACTTGATTAACTGTTTTTTGGAGTCTACTGAAAGCAGGTAGTTTATTTGCTAAGTGATCCCAGCCATCAGATGTGAGGGACAAGGGAGAGTGAAATGAACAAAAGAAACTTAATCCTGTGAGATCTTCAGAGAAGCCCTTGAAATGGGTCTCCAAACTTTCCACCAAGGGGAAGAAACAGGGGAAGGCATTTATCTGTTGACCCTTGTTATCTCTTGACCCTTGGTCTGCATTTCTCAAAGGTGGTTCGGTGGGCACTAAATCCACCACAATCCAAGTCATGCATGTGTGAGGCCTGAGCCGAGTTCTGCAGGCATCCCATGCTGCAGCATCAGAGAAGCCCAGAACAAGAAGCAGGTAGAGGCAACATGGCTCAGAGGAGAGGCACTGTAGGATAGCAACTACATGAAGCTGATTGATAATTGTCACAACAGTGGTGGAAAGAAGCAGAAGGGCTTATTTTGAGGAAGTACATAAGAACTGTTCAATATATTAAACAATTCTTATCATTCTGTAACAATTATTTATAGAGAATTTGAGTATACACTATATATAGTAGGCTATGCCTTGATTTGAGATGAATATGAAATTTTGTGGAAAAAAGTGGGATTTAGGAAGAAACATGCCTGATAGGAATATTTGTCCTTTTTTTTTTCATTGATGAGACTGAATTTACTGTGTGGCAAGTGGAGTCGATTTGTGGAATTTCATTAGTGTATCGTCATTGCCTACATGGTCATATTGTGATTTAATAATACTGAAACAACAACTTATATGCTAGTAAAATCAAGCTCATGAAGAACAAAATTAGCCTGTTTTCAATACAATCATTTCCTCTATATTTAGTTTTTAGCTTTATAGCTTCTACAAAATAATTTTAAAGTCAATCCTCAGTTTAATTCAATTTGAGTCATCCTAAATATTCACTGATTACATGTTATATTTTTAGCCTCCAGGAAGTATATAAATAAAGTTTTAAGGGCTAAGATTGAGGAAATACAGATTGTTGACTTTATTTTTTTCATGCACCACTTTGTAACCTTGGGAAATTAATTTGACCTTTGGAGGATTTAGTTTTCTCACCTTTCAGTGAAGAATTCAATCAAATGGGTTCTAAGATCCTTTCAAGTTAGATACTTCCATGAATCGTTTTAACATGGAGCCTTCTCCAGTATTTCCTTCTTCACTCAGTCCAATATGGAACAAATGTAATGGTGTAAAATGTTTCTTCCTTCACCACATAGTGCATATTCTTTAGAACCACCTTTCCAAGCATAAGCAACTGAATTTTTATAGGAATATAAGAAAAAGCTCCTGTGTTTCTATAACTATTACTAATACATCCTTTTCTTTTCTAGCTGACATTTTAAACTGTCCAAGCACTTTTGCTTGAATCAGAATTATAAATGTGTTCAAAGACTTGCACATTAGTCCTTAAAAGCATATGTAAATGACACTGACTTTCTTGAGCTTGTCCTTATAGATGTTGACCATATAATAATGTTTTATGGTTTTCATTTTATGTTCAGTCAAATGCAATTAAAACTGCTAGTTTATATCATTTATTTGAGTCAGGGATTTTTTTTTTAGCATTTTAAAATGTCTTCCATTTAAATCATAGAACTAAAATATTATGCAGGTCCTTATTGCTTGCTGTCATTTTGAGAGACACGGTTTTATAAAATATTGAATAAAGTTCAGAAATAGCATTAGCAATGTGGTTTTTCTGTGCCTTCCTGACAGCTAGTAGGGAATTTACTTGTACTTAAAGATTACTCTATGTGCTGCCAGGTTTATTGGTTAATTCTAACGGTTGACACTGCTTGCAACTGAACTATTATAATGTCATTCTATTAGAAATTCAGTCCTAGCAAAATTGCAGGCTTTACTTTTTGTCATTGTTATTATTATTATTTTAACTTAAAGCTTAAATCTTTAAAAGACTAGGCAAGAATGACACTGACGAAGAAGAAACAAGGAAAGAGTGTGCAGAGGGATGTTTAAACACACCATACTTTAACAGTGGCACAACATTGTGATCACACAGCATTTTATGCATAAGTTTCAAGACTCAACAAAACTACTGAGTGCTTCAGCACCCGAATCACCACCGTCGTACTTCCTTTTGGCAGTTGTTTTCATTATTAGCTTTGTTGTGATGATGATTTATCTGCATGGCCATTTTGGCTCAGCCCTTTCTTGGCTTATCCTTCTGCAATACCAGTGACAGTCAAGCCAGAGCAGTATCCTGGGGGCAAGCCAGGACAGAATTTTATCTGGATTTTCCATGGAATGAATGCTTAATTAACCACTACATTTTAAAGATATAGAAAACAGAATAATTTAAAGTTTTGTGAATCTGATATTCACTCTCCTTACTGTTGCTTAATATTTTAAAAGAAAATGCAGTGGTGAGTATCCCATAAAGTACACTAAAGATGCAAATTCAAATCCCAATTCTGCTACTGATGCTTGGTAGTAATATTTAGGTTGGTGCAAAAGAATTTGCGGTTTTGGACCGTGAAATTTAAATCATTATAACTAGGCTCAAATACATCTTCATTAGTCAAAATAGGAATCATTACAATGAACATATTTTTGCCAATGAGAATTAAGTTTGTTTATTACTGTAGCATAAAAATCCATGCTTTGGGATTCGACTAACTCTTGGAAAGCATTTTCTGCATCCTGCTGGTTGTGGAAGCCTTTTCCCTGCAAAAAGCTGTCGAGATGCTTGAAGAAGTGGTAGTCAGCTGGGGAAATGTCAGGTGAAGATGGTGGATGAGGCAAAACTTCATAGCCCAATTTGTTCAACTTTGAAGCATTGGTTGTGCTACGTGTGGTCAGGCGTTGTCATGGAGAAGAATTGGGCCCTTTCTGTTGACCAGTGCTGGCTGCAGTCGTTGCAGTTTTCGTCATCTCATCGATTTGCCAAGCGTACTTCTCAGATGTAATGATTTTGCTGGGATTAAGAAAGCTGTAGTGGATCAGACCGGCAGCAGACCACCAAACAGTGACCAGGACCTTTTCTGGTGCAAGTTTGGCTTTGGGAAGAGCTTTGGAGCTTCTCAGTCCAACCACTGAGCTGATCATTGCCAGTTGTCATGTAAAATCCATTTTTTGTTGCATATCACAATCCAATTGAGAAATGGTTCATTGTTGTTGTTTAGAATAAGAGAAGATGACACTTCAACATGATTTTATAAATTTTCTGTCAGCTCATGAGGCACCCACTTAGTGAGCTTTTTCACCTTTGCAATGCTTCAAATGCCGAACAATCATAGAATGGCCGATGTTGAGTTCTTTGGCAACTTCTCAACGTAAGAGGGTCAGCTTCGAAGATTGCTCTCAATTGGTCATTGTCAACTTCTGATGGGCAGCCCCTATGGTTCTTATCTTCAATGCTCTCTTCTCTGCAAAACTTCTTGAACCACTACTGCACCGTACGTTCATTAGCAGTTCCCGGGCCAAAGGTGTTGTTGATGTTGCAAGTTCTCTCTGCTGCTTTATGACCCATTTTAAACTAGAATAAGAAAATTGTTCAAATTTGCTTTTTGTCTAACATAATTTCTCTAGTCGAATAAATATAAAATTAACAGCACGTAATGTCATGAGCAAAAAAACAAAGTGAGAAATGCACATTAAAATGATGTATAACACAACCACATTTATTTAAGAATGTATACCAATATCGTATGGCAAATTTCAACAGTGTAAAATTGCAATACTTTTGCACCAAGCTAACACTAGATTTTTCAAGGTAATTGATTTGCAAAGGTCAAAATCTGAATGAGATCTTGAAATGTGAACATGTTTATAAACTACACACTTCTATAAATTTTAAAGATTGTTTTATTATTTTTCAATATTGGTGAGGTCTTAGATTTATAATATAAAATAAAAAGTTTTTAAGAAATAAATTCATTTGTCAAGTTATAGAGTGATTGCTTAGTGAGTAAAAAAAAGGTGCAGTGTTTATCAACAATTTGAAACCTCAACATAAAGGCACATAAAGAGTGAATCTATGATAAACCAATGAGGTCTTTAATAACAATTCAGTGTTTGATTTTTTTAAATTTAATTATACTTCACATGCATGAAATTAAGTATTTGCAACTATTCTATATAAATAAAATAACTCTGAAGCCAAATGTTTCAGGCCTGGGATTGTTTGCCTCTCATTCATTGAACAGTGGCCAATATTAACTTTCCTTGAGAAAGCTTATTAATCAAAATTCCAGTGGGGAGTACTCTTATCTTACTGATGTTCTATGCAATATTTTCAAACTGTCTGTCCTCTATAAATTTCATCAGAGTGACTGGTGAACCACTATAAATCTACATAAATGCCATTATGAATCTTCATAGTGTATGTTAGGATACCTATGTTGGAGCAAAGTACCTTTTCAAAGGGAATATATTAAGCATTAACAAAATACGGTATTTAGTTTATTTAGCTGAAAGTTTTGATTCTTTTTTTGTGTTGCTATTTTTAAGGGTAAACTTTTATGCAAATATGTAAAACCTTGGTTCATGTTTCCTATTGATTTTAACAAATTTCTTTTATTAAAATGATTGAAGGTTGGGTTTATGAGTTTAATAAATTTTACCCATAATGTATGAGAGCTTAGTATTATCAGACTAATTATATAATACTATATTCAAAATATAGATATGTATATATACATATATTTATAGTATATATAAAATTCAATTTTCACCTCTAGAATGTGGGATTGAATAATATACATGCACATGTGTATGTGTACAGTCTTTGTCTAATGTGTACATTGGAGAATTGGAGAGTTTCTAGATTAGAAAGCCTTAGAAAATGGGTAGACAGCAATTCCTTTCTCAAAATTTAACCAACAAGGGGAAAATAAACCACAACAGCCTTCGGTGTCAATTTGCCATAAGAAGTAGCAAATAATTTTTTATGTTCAAGTTTTAATTAATGGTCAAAGTATCTAATGTATTGGAAAAAAACTATATATGGGGAGCAGATATGGCTCAAGCAATTGGAAATCCTGGTTTGGTTGCCAGTGCCTCCTGAGGAAGATGTGCAGACAGATAAGGGAGCCATGGGGTGTGGGGGTGGGGAATAAAAATTTTTAAATAAAGAAAAAATTTATGCTGCCCCCACTATAGTATTCTCAAAAAGTATTTATATTTTGAAAGATATATATTTTCACTTATCTATTTGTATCTGTCAGTGTTCTCCAAAAAAACAGACTCAAAAGGATGTGTGTGTGTTTGTGTGTGTGTGTTTATTAAGAGATTTATTGTAAAGAATTGGCTCATAAAACTGTGGAAGTTAGCAAATCCAACTCTGTATGGCAGGTGACAAACTAGAATAGTTGGTAATGGCAATGTTTAAGTCTTGAGTCCAGTTTCCCCAGGGAAAGCTGGCAGGCTAGAATTCCAGCAAGAGTTGTGTTTAAGTCTTGACACAGAAGTTTATCTGACCTCTAGTACCTTCAGTTCTTGCTGTTAAGACTTCCAACTGATTGGGTGAGGTCTACCCACATTACGGAGGGTAAAGGAATTGATTACAGATGCTAACCCCATCTATGAAATACCTCCACATTAACAAGTAGACCAGTATTTGAACAACAAGCTGCTTACCAAAACCTAACCAAGGTGATATATAAAACCTAACCAAGGTGATATATATATATATCACACTATTCACTCTTCCATCATTAAAAAAAAAACCAAAGACTCAATCATAAGCTTTTAGGTTCCTCAAACCCTAGACCCCTGATAGGAATAGGATCCAGAAATAGAAATTATAATCTAGCCAAAGAAATATGCTATGAACACCAAGATTTCTATGATGATAAGATTGAAGTGCACTGTCAAATTACAAAATAAATGGTTACTTTAGGGTAAAATCCAATTCTGTTGAACTTGCCACCTGACAAATCTGGGAGTTCCAAACAAAGTAAGTAGTGTATTGTGGTTTGTAAGTATATCCTTTTTCCCTCTTTTTTTCCCCATCATGCATCCACGTTCTTTGCTGACTTCCCCACATTGAGGAAATTGCATTGCTAGTCAAATAAACTTTTTGAGGCAAGAAAAAGAGTAGATGATTCTGATGTATGGTAATTATAGCTCTTGGCTCATGTTCATATTCTTTTTACATTAGGATTTTATAACAGGAAAAAAAATGTAGAAATTTGCTGCGATGAGTTTGAGAACCTTGCTAAGATAATATTTATCAATTTTCTCTGTTCAATCCAATTCAACTGTGTCAGACTTTTATTCAGCTAATATGAGGAAAGATTATAGAAAGAGAAAAAAATGCACAATCCTGAGTTAAAATATGGACAGATAATTATGCATGCATAAACTAGCCTCATACAAGTGTCAAGGGCTAAAAGAGAACTTCAAAATATATCCTATTGTTAGGAATGTAGCCCTTATAGACCCTTGATATGATCTAAAATACCGTAATAGGTAAGAGTTTTTCAAATTTTACTCTACAGTATTATTGACTTCTTCATAAATTAAAGTCTTAGCTAAGATTGTGGTGGAGGGAGGGACAAGTGAACCAGCTTCCAAGGCCTGTTGTTTTATATATTTGAAATATATACAACAGCTCCATTTTTTGTCTTTTTTAATGACAAGTTTCCACTTCTAAAATGCTTGAACACGCTTGGTTTAGTTTTAAGCCACAATAACACTTAGAGGTAAACCTATGCATCTCTCAAAGATGTAGCTGGATAGTGCTTGGGACACTTTACTTTCTCACTGATTTGCATGCAAGAAGTTTACTTAAAATGAACAGAACTGCCTACTATGTAGTCAGAAATGATGATGATGTGCCAAAATTATACCTTTTTGCATACTTTCTTCAAGAAAAGTGAGCACTAGGGTGCTAGAGTCTAAATGTTTCTCTTTAATGCATGATGACCTTGTCAGGATGTTGACAAAAAAGTGGCAGGTAAGTATATTGTGCATGGGTCACTGAAGTTTGAGCTTGTCAAAAAAGATGAGCCACTGCTGCATCTACCGTCATTTCCCAGCAGGAGCCTATCTGATGTTTAAGTATAAGAAAATGCACAAAAACATGGGAAAACATAAAGATAATAAAGAAAAATCTCTATGAGCTATCTTATTGCTTAGTTACCTCCGACTAGGTGTCATTGTAAATATTTAAATGCAGGTATTAGCTGCAGTCTATTCTGAATCACAGCAGGAGATTTCAACTTCCCCATCAGTCATCTTAAATTTGTTAAAAGTTTATTAAGTTTTGGTTTTCTATGTGCTTTTCTTTGTAGCATCAAATTACTCTAAATCTCTTCCACACACATTACAAGTTAAAGTGTGACTGTGTGGTTGCTTTTTTGGTATCTTTCTTTACTAATGTTTCAGAGGCTAATTCTGTAATTTAATAACAAATAATTTCTTTGTTTAACTGTAAATTCCACTTATGAATTTCCTTCGTGGTTAATAATGATCACCCTGACCATCTTGCAGGGTTATCAAGAACAAGTAAGAACTGGGTATGGGATAACGCTGCAGTAGTTACTGCGATGCCTGCCCAGATGCCCCTTCAGTACTAATGAACTTAATCTCTTTACTGCTGGGAGTGTGGCTGTTGACAGTCCTTGGTTGTTAACTTTGGAATTGATCTGCCTGAAGAGAGTCCTCAGGCCCATGGTTCCCCCCATACACAAGGCAGCATATATCAATTTAGCAATTGTTACAGGTGCATAAAGGCAGGGCCCCTCTCCCTGACCCAGAACAATTTCTGTGGAGGTGACTTAGAGATTAGTTGAGACTACATTATAACCCAACTCTTCCCTCTGCTCAGTGCTGCTTCCTTCCTTTCCATTCATATGTATTGATCCAAAAAACATTCCCTAATAAATTCCTACATCTCTATCTGAGTTTGCATCTATGGATACTCAACTTATGACAAATTCCATGAAATGCTATAGTATCATTATTCTAAGAAATATATTGGTTTATGGGCAATGGCTAGCAAGCCAATTCTAAAAATGCATGTTTATATTGAAACTATTGTTGAAAGAATGACTTGAATTTCCACTTAATTATTGTGTGATTTAGGGAAGGGAATTTCATTGAATTTGAATAGCTTCAAATTCTTAATCTCTCACAGGCCATTATTATATCTCCCTATGTACCTCATAGCTCTGTGTAGAAGATCAAGATCAAAGTGAAACAGAATATGCTTATACACTTCTAAAACTAGAAAGCATTACTATATTTTAAGAGTTGTTTACGATATTATCAATATTATAGTACTAATAGTTGTCAAAATACCTGGAGAAAATTTGTTCTCTGTATTCCTAGACATACATATACTCACAGATATATAGATACAGAAATAAATGTATACATAGATATTTTGAAATAAAATCTTTTCAGCTCATACATATCAAAATGTTTAAGTTACTTTTTGGTTTTGCTTCATATTTTCATTGTTAAACTGTTTCTCAAAATTAAAGTTACTTTATTACTGAATTACTAAGACACCTCACATATGTAACTTCGACTACCAATAAAATCTACCTGTATTTGTATGCATGTATATCAAGGGTGAAGAAAGGATTAGAGATTATTGTCAGCAAGAAGGAAAAATTATGAAAATCCAAATTGGTAGATAATTGCATTTGGGAAAACTTTTATGCTTCAGCTTAAAACATCCAGAGCAACAAAACATGCATTAGATAAGCTGCTTTATTACGTGTTATCAAGTGGATCCTCTGTATCTAACATACATTTGAAATTAAAACATTATTGTCATTCACTGGCCAGTAGTTTTAAAATAAGATTTCTTCAATGATTAAATAGTGAAGTTGGAAACAGAAGACGTATCAGGTACCATTTGCTTACTAGTGGCTAATTATTCTCTGTTCACTATGTTAACAGAGTTTCAGTCTGTTTCATTAGAACCTCTCTACACTGTTGTCTATATGAAGCTTTTATTATTAAATGAATGTGAGATATTTTCATTCAAGGCCAGCAACAATTGCTAACTTCCAAACAGATAAACCTGAGGAAATGTTTGTCTTGCCCCTTGGGTATCTGCTTTTCCATTCACTAGCTGAATAGCCTTGACATTGGTGTAGGCCTTCTGAGAACCAATGTCCATCTTTCAGCAATGGGGCAATGCCTACCTTATAGGATTGCTGTGAAGGTTCAATGCAAAAACTTTTTTTTAAAGATTTATTTTTATTTATTCCCCCTCCCCTCATTGTTTGTGCTCACTGTCTGCTCTCTGTATCTGCTTGTCTTCTCTTTAGGAGGCACTAGTTTCAGAACCTGGGACCCCTGCCCATGTGGGAGAGTGGCGCTCAATTGCTTGAGCTGCCTTTGCTCCCTGCTTTGTTGTCTTTCTCATTGTTTCCTCTTTGTCTCTTTGTTGCATCAGCTCTCTGCATCAGCCCATCACACCAGCTCACTGGCTGGCTCATCCTTTCCAGGAGGCACCAGAAACCGAACCCAGGACCTCCCATGTGGTAAGCAGAAGCTCAATTGCTTAAGCCACATCTACTTCCCAACTGCAATAATATTTTATTTAAAGAAACCCTGGCACCTTATGAAACAAAATAGTACCTAGGGTTATTTAATATCTAAAATACTCTAGTGAGGCATACAATTTTCCCATTTCCCATTTTGAGGTGAGAAAACAGAGACCACAATAGGTATAGAGCATGCTCAAGCTATAAAAACTAATAAATGACAGAACTGCTACTCTTACTCAAATTTGTTTGTTTTCAAAATACCATGTTTTCACCCCTGTGGCAATATATTAAATATAACATTCACCATAGACAAGCCTGGGCACATTTTTCGGAGTGACAGAAGGAGTAGCTACACAACTAAGGAAAAGAACAGCACATCATAGTGTTTGTAAGTAGCAGAGCTATTGTATGGGTATGACTGTGGTTGAAAGGGTGAGTCTAAGATCATGAATATTACTACAAGGAAAGCTTAAAAATGTAACATGGGACTATAAAGCACAGTGAAACCTCACGTAAAATATGAATATGGGGATATTGCATATATAAGACTTTTTACAAAATATAAATACTAATACACTAGAGAGAGAGAAATGTAATAGCAGCTATGTATGGCAGGGGAAGCATAGAGAAATTGAGAGGTGATGAGTTTTGTTTGTTTGTTGTTTTTTATTATTATTTTTGGGTTAATGAAAATGCTTTAAAAATGATTGATGTGAAAAATGCATGTCTCTGTGATTATACCAAATTCCATTGATTGCACACTTTGGATGGATTTGTACTTTGTTAATATGTGTAAATAAAATTGATTTCTTAAAAAAATTAAACTAAAAAAAAAAAAAGAAAAAGAATGGTGGCAAGCAATGGCAAAGAGCCAGAATATTGGGATAACAGGAATCAGGAGATCAGATAGTCTCTTTTCGGTTGTCTTTTGTGTTTACAAAGTCTCCTCCCAGCAAAGCTCCTCAGTTTCAAAGCTTTCTTTCATTCCCCATCTCTCTCTTCCCTCTTTTTTTAATTAAAATGCCAATTTTATCCAAATACTGATTTTAGGCAGTTGATAAAATGATAAAATGCATAGACATACATAAATATGTATTTATGCCTATAGATATATTCAGACCTATGTGTATATATGTAAACATGCTTACATAACACGTTTTATGCATGCATTGTATGCTTAATGTGTATGTATATATACGTATAAATATGTATATATGTATGTGTGTGTGTGTATATATACATATATGTAGTTAACTAGCCCTCATATTTATCCCCCAATTTGGATCTAACAAGTTAAAATGCAGTCATTTTACAAAGGAAGTTAAAGGTTTTAAGCAGTATTGGGTAGATAGTTGGAGGACCCAATGTCTCTGATCCATTTCCAATGATTTTTAAATAACATTCTTTGGCTACTAGAGAGGTAGCCTGGATAGTAGCATTAAACAGTAGGCATGGATTGAAAAATAGAAGTGGAGATCCCTGAATGTTCTGAATGTTGCCATTTAGAAGGGTAACCAAATAATTATAAAATTTCAGAATTGCGAAAAACTTAATAACATCTCATTAAACCCTATCTTATCATCAGGTACATTCAATACTTACTGTTATTCATCCACATTTCCTAACAGTCTTCCAGACTTGGACTAGATATGCTCTCATAAACACCATTGGTACTTAAAACTAATGAACTGTCAATCATTGTTTTCCTATCTTTGAAATAATTTCATGGTTATAAGCCCAAAGGGTGGTTTCAAATGATGGAGGAAATATTTTAAATAACTAATAGTTGTTGGACAATTATAATTTTGTGTTACATTGAGTCTTACACTAGAATTGCAATATAAAATCCTCTCAAAAAATTAATAAGTTAGATCTACCACAACAATGTAACTAATTACTCCAATGTACCTAATTATTAATAGTGTACCTATTAATGTACAGTAAAAAGACAGTAAATTCAATCTTTAGAAATATTAACTCATGTTTGAATTTTCATTAATTTTGTTGAAAATAGTTTAAAACTTTATTCAAGATTGCATTATTAAACAAGTCATAATTCTGGATGAAGTCAAAACCATAGAGTAATAAGCAGAAGTCCTGATTTTTTAATGCAACGTTTCAAGATCCCTCTGTACTTCACCAGTATTTGGGATGGAAATACATCTCTGTCCCGGAAGAAGAGGAGAGAAAGAATTGAAATGGTTTCCTCCCTTAATATTCCTGTCTTTTTCACCAATACTTTTTGAGACAATCTTTTCAAATCAGTGCTAAACATCTGGAATCAGATATGTCATATTTAAGAATGAACAGGATGACTAGCTTGATTTTTCCATTAAGTATATATAACTATGAAGCCATAGTAAGTTCTATCAAACAATGCATAAAAAGAACAAAAATTGTAATCAGAACCCTGAATTCCAGGCATTTAGATAGAGAATGATATTGTAACCCTTCTCCTTCTTCCACCATGATTAAGATACTGAAAAATGTGTGGATGATTGAGATATAGAAATTATTCTGGCCAAGGAAGAAAAGAAGAAGAGAAAAGAGGCAGAGAAGACACATCAAAGGTGGCAACAAGGTGGTAAAAAGGGGAAAGGCAAGAAGGGAGATTAAAGAATGGATAAGAAAGAGCAAAGGAAAAGGGAGAAAGAGGATGAAAGAGATGAGAAAACATGGAAGTAAGAACAAAAGAGTAAGCGAAGAAAATGGAGATGGAAACATTTAAGGACAGCAAGTGATATATGAGGATAAAAAGACAAAACATGAGATAAACATAAAATAAAGATAAGTAAGAAGATACAATCTGAAGAACAAGCTAAAATGGGAGTGTGGTGGAGAAAAGTAAAGAGAACAGAATCCAAATTCAGTAAATGAGGAGACTCTGCTAATATTTTTTGAAGGGTTTAAGAACAAAAACTATGTTTCTTTCAACTTTGTATCTTTCCAGAACACAGGAAATTTGAGTACATAAAGGTATCATTTATAAGGCTATCAGAGCTACACTGAAATATTAATACAAAACATATCAGGCAATTCATCCATCTGAATTGCAGAGCTAAATAAATATGATAGTGCTCCATGGACCACTCACTTCCAGACAAAGCCCTTCTGGAGTCTACAATAACTATGAAGATTCTAGTGGCTACCATACATTGATATCACTAGTTTGATCAAGTTTCATCTAATAAACTACTTCATCTCTGGCATTTTCTGATGTCTCTACCTCTGTAGATAAATCACAAATAGGTTGAAGTAAATATACTGAGGAATGTTACCATGTTTCTCTACAGACTCTTTCACAAACCAAAAATGACTGGGATTTTAACCTCACCACGCTGCTCTTTACACTAAAGAGGAAGCAAATAAGAATATAAAAGAAATAGACTGTTCTGTAAAAGCAGTAGGTTCACCCTTGAGTGAGTGACTATTCTGGACAAGAGAGTATCATTTAGTTTCCTGGAAGCAATCATTTATCAACTGGTGCCCTGAGCATGCTAATTTACATCTAATCGGTAAGCATTTCACCCTCTGAAAAGCTTACTTGGCCTATTCAGTATTTGCCAGTGACATTTCTTCTTGGTGGTGAAATTTTACCCATATAATAAGATGTCCTCTTCAGGGTCGTGCTACACAGATCAGCATGGCATGTCCTTTTCAAGGTTTTTGAATTAATTTGTATTAATTTGGTTTGTGACAGATACCCACTACTTAGTCTTAATTACAGAGAATGGATCATCTAATTCAAATAGACAAGTTTCAATGATAGCTTAAAATTCTTTTTTCTTTCATGCCCAGATGCCCAACTGTCACAGATTTTACCAAATAAATCTAGCAAAAGGTTTAGCTCGTCTGTATTCGTGGTTTGAACACTGCCCATTTCTTTCTGGCTGCTTTTAAATTAGGCTTGGTTCTGATCTGCAAAATCTCAGACAGGCCATCTGCTCCTGTTGGAGAACCCAAGAGCTGGGTTTACTCCATTGTTTCTTGGATGCAAAGACAGTTAAAAATCTCCTTAAACAGTTCACACGTAGGAAGAGACAATTATGATGGCTTAAAAATTGATCATAATTAAAAGACAACTAAAACTCTTTAAAATATTTTAAAAAGAATAATTAGTTTGGAATTGTGGAGTGTATTATTGAAGACTATTTTTTATTTCCCATAAAATTTCCACTGAAGTAAATGTTTTCAGAAAGTGTTTTTGAGACTTGATTAAGATATCTTTGGAAGAAGATAAATTGGTCCTCTATATCATATATCCAATCAAAAAAGCATATCTATGATTCATTAATCAAAGATGTTATCAGAAACATAACAAAAAATAGCTGTTTTAAGGAAAGAAATAGTGTTACAATGTAAATTGCTTGAATGCACTCTGATTGGGCCTAGCAAAGAAATGCTTATTTAAATTTGTTTGCATAAATTAACCTGAATTGGAACTTGACCCTTTGTTACCTATTCTGTTACCATAGGGTCATTAATTTTACTCTTTTAATCTTTACTCCCTGTCTGTTAAGTGTGTGTATGGAGTAGATAACATGAGGCTATATATACAATTCATGTATTTATTTGCCTATAGACATATATATTTATACATATAACATATGCTTAATTACATACACATATATTAATAGATTGGAAAATATCTATTAATCAAGTTGATTAGTAGTACTGTTTGCTAAACATAGATTATTTAAATTATCCAAGAAAATTGAAATTTCGGCTTTAGGAGCAAATTTATAAATTGTCCTATCAAAGTAGTTATACCATTTCAAAATATTTGCTGCCATATTGAGGTGTATTTCTCAACTATAATTTGTTAGAATAAGCACTTGTCACACCAAATTATAAAACTTTCTCTAGCTGTCCTTACAGCGGACTGAGCACTCCAAAAGGACAAGGGCAGTGTTCTCTGCCATCTCTCTATGATAGACACTTAGCACAAAGACTCACATATATGAGGACTTGATACATGCTTATTGCATACTGTAAAACCAACACCAACAGCACTGATCCATGTCATCCTCTTTCTAACTGTGAAAGACATGACTGAATGGAGGGAAGACTTGATGTGCAATAACTAGAATTAAGTTTTAAACTCCAGATGCATCAAGAATTTAACTGAACAGGGCTTCTTACACTTTAACGTGCCTTGAGAGCTCCTGGGGGATATTTTTAAAAAGTCTGTTCTGATTCAGGAGGTTGAGAGAGGATCCTGAGATTCTGCATTTCTACCATTTCCTAAGTGATTCAGCAGCTGGCAGAGAATCACATTTTCTGTAGCAGGTAACTGGATTATGCATGTATCTACATAATATTTATTTAGATAAAACATTCAGTGCATCTAGAGATGATCTGAGCCATTCTACACTTTTTCCAGACTTTCACGTTCCAAATTATTTTATTAACGGAAGAGTCTTATATAACCAACTGCTGTGTAGATCCAGATAAAGGGAGATATGACTGGATTTCAGTCAATAGTCAACTTCAGCTTACATTTTTTAACTGCTTTTATGCCTGCTTATGGATATTGCAAGAATAGCACTGCCCATTTCCAAGAAATAATTATCAGTATTGAGCCAGCTTTTCAACATTCAAAATGATACACCAGGTCATGACCTGGGGTGTGTTTGTGAGTCCCATAAAAATAATTCAGTGCAGGTTAGAAAGACTATGTGTAGTTTATTCCAGGCAAATTATTACAATAAGTGAGAAATTTTAAATGGGCTTTTTTCATTGAGATTATATTCTAGCTTGAGCAATTGCCTCTTTGAAATGTAAACAGTTATTTAGAGCATAATCAATCTGATTCAGAGATATCTATTCATCTTAACTCTTTACTGTAAACCCCAAACATGATTCATACTCCATTTAATAGTGCCATAATATAATTAGATTCTCATCTTGTGACCAGGTACATAAATGCATGGGTAAAAACTTGAAAGCAGTGACATTTATTTTGAAATAATAAAGAGCATAAAGTTTTCAAGAAATCTGAGATGATTCAAAAATACCATTTTCTTAAGAAAAATGGATTTACTTTTCTTTGGTACAGAGAGAGACACACACATAAGGGAAGTCTTCATTTGATACCTAGGCACAAGGCCCCTTATTCGATATACAGGATACCTGGAGGCCAGAGGGCATTCACTACACTGTACTAAGAACTTGATTTCTGTGGTATATTTCTAGAATTTTTTACATGTTCTAGTTTTCCATTCAAAATTGAACACAACTGAACATTTAGGTCTGATAAGAATCTAGTTAAAGTTTAAATGTTGCTATTTTGGACATGCCAATGATTTCCATATTTATTTTAACTGGTTTATCACAAATATAAACACTTCAAGTTTTGTGGGGATTTTTTCACTTTTCCAAGATAAGAGGAGGAAAATATAATTTTCAAGCAATTATATAAAAACCCTTGGTTATACCAATGAAAAGTCAACACTGATAAAACTTAAGTTTGATTTGGCAGGTAGCATTTGAAAGGTCTTTGTACCAAGTGATACATGAAATTCAAATTGAGCACAGGAAGGTGAATTCAGAGGTGTCATAAGATATCTAAAAATGTTTGCATTTTACAAGTGTATGAAATGTGGAGACCATCTCCATATATCTATAAAAACAAAAGCCTAGCTACATTCCCAACAAAATTACCCAGATATTGACATTTGATTATAAAAAGATCAACAAGTGAGATACTTTTTTTTCCCCCTGGACTCTACCCAAGACCAATTACTCCCTGTTTATCCAAAAGAGTACAGTTGTTGTGTATCACACTAATTAAACAGACATAAAAACACTGACATCAAACTAATGACAGTTGCTTCTAAATTTATTTTGAACAAACCATGATTGACTTGTTGAAGTTATCTTACAAATGGCCCCCAAAATTAAATTTTAAAAAGTCCATTGATAAATTTATAGTATTTTATGCCTGTAGTCCAATGAGCTAGAATTACTGTATGATTCTTTTCTAATTAGAAAATCTAAACATAGTGAAATTAAATATAGAATAGATGCATTTTACAAAAAAGAAAAAAGAAAAAAAATGTAACACTCCAATTGTAGTCACTGGCGACTCTGCCTGGGAAACAATAATTTGCCCCAAATGGGATGGAAAAGTTTGAATTAGAGAAGAATATGCATGGTAAATGATTAACATATTTTATTATATATTCTGCTTCTAAATCCATGTAGTTACCATGGCATATTCATTTGCAGAGAAAGTTATTTTCTGTATTTGTGTGTGTGTGTGTTTATCCCCTAATTAGGTCATATAGTCAGTCAAACTTGAAAAAATAACTTCTGAGCAACAAGGAAAAAGCTGAGGAAAATGAATTCTCAGTATTTAGGGCACGAAACCTGAGTCCTAGATTTACCTCCCTCTTATTAGAACTCTTTATTGAGTTCTAGTCACTAGAAAGTACAGGCTAGTCAAGGTTAATCTGAGAATGGATTTAAAAACTTGCTGAGCCATTGGAATGTTTCAGAGGCAGAGCCAAGGGACTGGATTGCAGAGAAACTCCTGCTTACACAGAGACCTGGTAGGAAATGTGTGCATGAAGGTGAGGAAATGTGTGCATTAAGGTGATGAATCCTCCCGATTATTGGAAATGCTTGGTGAGCCAATCACTGCAAAGGAGCTGAGCAGTAAATGCTGAATGACTTAGATAAACTAGGATCATGAGCAGTAAGTAGCTTTTGAAATTCAATGTAGGGAAATGAAAGCTAATGAAGCTGGGGACACAAAAGAACATGGAAAAGGAATCTTCCTTTAATGACAATACTACCAATTTTGCAAAGTGGCAGATTTAGAAACTAGACCAAAATACTTAGTGTAGTCTCACAGAGCACATCTATCATGTTTGTCTTTTAATATTTCTAACTTCCTTCCTTCCATCTCCCTGACACTAAATATTTTATGAATTTGGGCCTTATATTAAAAATCAGAGGTTACCATTTTAGCCTAAATGAAAGAAAATGGAAATAATGAAGCAGACTAAGGGAAACCATAATAAGATGTCAGAAATATACATAAATATGTTGAGAAATATAGTCCATGCATGCAAAAATACTTTAATTGGTGGGGAGAGGGTACGTAAAGAGTTCAGAGCCATAGATACAAAGTCAGTCTGAACAATCATTTAAACTGAACATTTAATTCATTTTAATTACTAATGTGGAAAAAATAACTAATTTAAATTTATTTCACTGAGCTGTTTGAACATTTGACTTTAGAGTATCAAGCAATGTTTTAATCTATTTTAAAAAGCCAGTTCTGACTCACCTCACTCAGCTAAGATGGAGTTGAAGAAGGACAACCACCACACCATGGAGCCTAGAGTGCCTACAACTGAAAGCAGGAGGATTACATTCACTATCCATGTGGAATCTGAGCCTCCTCTTGACATAGAAGTGCAACGGACACAACCAATCCAAGGTCCACAGAGAAAAGGTGGCATTGGAGTGGGAAAAGTGGACACGGTGGCTGATGGGTATGGGGAAAGGCAGGAAGAGATGAGATGTGGAGGCACCTTTGGGACTTGGAGTTGCCCTGGATGGTGCTTCAGGGGCAATCACCGGACATTGTAAATCCTCCCAGGGCCCACTGGATGGAATGGGGGAGAATATGGGCCATGATGTGGACCAGTGACCATGAGGTGCAGAGATGCCCAGAGATGTACTTACCAAATGCAATGGATGTGTCACGATGATGGGAGTGAATGTTGCTGGGTGGGGAGTGGTGGGGTGGGGGTGGTGGGGTTGAATGGGATCTCATATTTTTTTAAATGTAATATTTTTACAAAGTCAATGAAAAATAAAAAATAAAAAATAAAAAAGCCAGTTCTGGACTCAACATCAAATAAAATCAAATATTTTTAAACAATTTTAGGTTGTGTTACCACGGGAATTTAGGCACTGAATTTTATCTCCATAGTTTCCTACCATTGAAAATGTTCACGTTCCTACACAGTTAAATATAAGCATATAAATAATATTCTTATCTCTAAGTATACTGACAATAATAGCTAGCATTCTAAAATGTTAAATATATGTTAGATGCTGATCTTGAATTTACATATATTAACTCAGATAATCCTCACAATAGTTCTATAATTGAGGCATTATTTGTTTTGTTATTTTATAGATGAGCAAACAGGTACAGAAAGTTTAGATACCTTCCCATGGTCTTAACAGCTATTTAATGGTAGAACTGAAATTGAAAATCTGGCAGTCTTATGTTCTTAACTACTTTGCAGCACTCTATAGCTCTAAAATTGGAACATATTTAATAAGAACACTTGGTAATATATTCAATAACCAGCTGAAGCTTTAAAGCAGCCAAAAGACATATAACATGTCTGTGAATTGGCAGTGTTTAAAGAGCCAGTAAAGTCTCTGCCTTTTATAGTTTGAGAGCTGCCCATTACATTACATCCGCCTATGAGTTCCACATGATAAAGATCATTCAAAAAAGACACACTGAACCCATTCTTGATTTCTAATATCATTCTCCAATAAATATAACTAGGGCTCTTTGGACAAATGGCATTTTAAAGGGATACAGGAGCCAACAGAAAGAACTCCCAGTGGCCAGACCTGGAACGATTTAGAAAAGAAAAGAAATAAAGCTGTTTTGTATTTTAACCCAAAGTAAAAAGTAAATATCTATGAGTTTATACTATTATAAATAAATGATTGAATAAATTAATAAGTATGGAAAGGAGACAAATCACTCATAGAAATCGAAATAATTCCCCACCCCTTAAATGCAAGACATATATTGAGACTTCCTTCCAAGAATACAGTATGGAAGGCAAAGAAAAGACTAACTTTACAGTGGAGAAATCTGACAAACACTACCTCACCTGGCTGATTAAAATCAATATCAATAGCAATAATAATAATGCATCCATATCAGTTCATTAATTGTGACAAACATACCATACTAATGTAAGAAGTTAATAATAGGAGGAAATGGGTGCATGTGATTTACAGGAATGTACTATCTTTACAACAATTCTGTAAATCTAAAACTATTACAAAAATAAGTCTATTAAAATTAAAAGAATAGGACCACCTTTGCACAAGAAAAGACATTTTGAATGTTTTAATATGAAACACATCCAACATCAATAGAATATTTTAAAATATTTATTTCTATTTGTAGGTAAGACCCTCAGCCCCTTGCCTTTAATGTGCTTAAATCCTATCCATCCAGTGCATAGGTATGAGAGCTCTCTTTAAATACTATATATTTCTTCATTAATTCAATGTACTGAAATCATATTGAGTTCCAGGCTTTGTGCTAGGCTATTTATTTATTTATTATCATCTCATTTCCCTGCTCAAAACCTATCACCTGTTTATCAGTTACAACTGGCTATTGATCAAATATAAACTTAAAATATATTAGGCCCTCCTTGCCCAACCATCCATATGCTCCTAGTCCCATAACTCTTTAACTGCTTGGGTTGGCCCTCCACATATGGCTCCTGGATCTGGTCTTATGTCCATCCCTTCCAAGGAGATTTTCTGAACTACAAACTCTACTGATGACTCCCTAATGTTCACTCATCCAACACATAATTTTACATTGTCTAGCTTTGAGTAGATTTCTCAAACTTTTGAGGATTATGAGTATTTAATGTCCAATGTTTCTTACTAATAAATTTGATGCTCTCTTTTGTTCCTTGAGACTTTCCACAAGCACCTTCCTTCTTTGTAAAAAGAGGATGGAAAAGCTGAGGTGGTTAAACAAATGGCTTTAAAATATATTGCTCCATAATATATTGATCATCCATGTTGTCCAACCTTGTCACCTGAGTTATAAATAATGCTTGGACCTCTTTGTCTCAAGAATTTCTGGCTTGAAATTTTAGTCTGGTACCTTCAGCTTCTCTTTGTATAGGGCCTAAATTCAGCCCTCGGAGCTGTCCGTGGTTGAGACACAATCATGTTCTCTTCATTGATTCTGTCTTAATTTCCAGATCCCTTTGCACAAACCATCTTGTAGGTCAAGTGCCCTTGGGCTATTGCTTCTCATCTAGGAATGTTTAGAAATTTGGGGTGAAATTTTGTGCTGACATAATGATTTTTGGAGAGAGCTGCTGCCATTTACTTCTGAACACAGAACATGGCAGCTAACTATCCTACAGAGTAGGGGATGGGGAATGTCATGCACAGCAAAGAAGCACTTCTTAAGCAATATGACTTTCATTTGTTTTGTTGGGCATTCTTGTTAATGAAAGTCTGTTTATAATTATCCAAGTTTACACTCTAAGCCTATTTTCCATTTTGCATAAAACACAGTATATCCTTTGCACAGCTTAATATACAATGAGTTTTCAGGAAAATCAAATATAATGAAGTCTAGTATGATATGCTTCATTTGGATCTCTATCTTCAGAAAAGTACCCATGAACAGCAATAACACTTCATGTATGAAAGTTACAAACCCAACAAAACTGCATCTGTCTACATTTGCTGAAATCTTATTTATGTATTTCTGTATATTTGGTGCAAGCCTCTGGTTCTCTTATTATGTCTTTTATGGGATTTTGCCCAAACATTTACATATCTTTCACGTGTAAGTTTTGTTTCGTTTCTTATCTTGTTACTGATATACTATTTTAAGTATATTTTTAAATATATTATGTTTTTTTAAATTTGATTTCAGAATGGTGATGACAGAATTTATAAGATACATCATTAAAAAGGCATGTTAGGGTTATCAGAATTGAAAACTAATGCTTTAATGCTTTTGAACAAATCAATTCATGTAACTAGATTCTGGAGACAGTTTGGGATGGGCAAGTAATTAATGACTAAAGCTCTCTAGGGCCAACATTATATTGCAATAAAACATTGAGTTTTTTCAGTATCTGTTGATCACAATTAAGAAAATCATATTCAAAGATATAATATTCAAGGCAAAATAAAATTCTAACTAGAGGAAGGACTGCTGTGCTAAAAAGATAAACAAATGCAATAATAGGAGATACCCAATAATTCCTAAGAGTTTATCTGAATGAATATCAAAAATAAAAAATCTGTTCAAGGTTTCATCCTTCAGATCCTTCTCCAAGAGAGCTTAAATTTCTCCACCAATGCAATTCCCCTTTCCTACCCTAAATGACATAGTGACTAATCCTACTTAAGGATTAAGTTAGCAGAAATGTTAAAACAGCAGAAAGTAGACATGCTAATAAAATTGAAAGCTAAAAGTATATAGGCCAATAGGCATTAAATCCCTTTCTTTTCCCTCTGTGCTCATATCTGTGCTTCTCAGTCATAATTATGTAAGGTACCCAAGATATAATAAGAAGCATAAATTTCTCAGACTATCCATGCATTTAGAACACATTATGATTCACATCAAATATATTTTAAAGGGTTTGAATGCTTTACTTTTGCTTTGATTGCTTAGTGTAATCTCATTTAACAATTTTCAGTATGTTTTCAGTGTTTTATCGATATAATTTGATTTATATCCCACTGTTATAATTGCTAGTTCCATGCACACCTAATATTTCATTTAGTCCTGTGCAGAGCATATACTTGATACTTGCCCAATTTGAATTTCCAACTCAGTAACACAGTCCTCATCTTTTAAATTATTTAGTCACATTGTTAATAATAAATTATTCTCGGAGCTTGGAAGAGCTTCTGCTATCAAAATAGACATATGTACTATTGATTTTTCTCTGGATATTAAGATCTGTAATAATCTTGGCTTTTGTTGCCATATAATATTGTCTAATTTTATCAAACCCATAGATTTTGACCCTCAACTAAGAGATCTTTGTTTTTCAGACCAAAAGTTTATCACACTACAATACTTTTAAGGCATATATATTTAACAAAATCCCATATTTCTTTGGGAACAATTTTGATATTCAGAATTAAATGTAAAGCACAATGCGATTTTCAATGTCTCATGTCTACTAAATATTAATTTTTGAAACAGAAGAAACATTTAAGAATTATGATTTAACAAAAGAATCTCCTGTTCTTATCATGAGTTATGAAGGAAGAAAAGAATAGTTATGTCTTTAACATCCTGATTTGTAAATGTCTTTGCATTGAACATGAGATGTATTTTCTGAGTACATGTGTGAGGGAGACAGCAATGATCATCTAATGATATTTCTGCACGTGTCTAAACTTAACTTTACAAAAATTAGAGCTTCCTAAAAGTGTTTTCTTACTGTGAAAACTGTCACAAGTCTTTTCTTGAAATATGTTAACTAAGCATAGCAATAAAAATTTTAAAGATGTATAGGGAAAAAATCATCTTTTTTCAAAATCTTAGTTAGGACATTAACAATTCAGGTATACTATATTTGAATTTTATGACTTTGTTAAAAATTAATTCATTCTGATGTAGCCAGAATGAAAATTCACCTCCAGGAATTTACTCATTTATTTTTGTATTCCATTAATTGTTATGTTCTTTAACTTTGTATTCAATATATTTTATCTCTAAGAGGAACAGACAATTGTATATCAGTAGCAACAAACCACAACTTTGTTTTCTATGAAGAGGAATTTTCTATAAAAGGTTATTGTAATAGAAATGACTAATCCAAAATTTTCATTTGACAATGACATTTGCAGATATTATGAAATGAATTTTATGATCAAAAGAGCAACTTTTCAGAAGTTTTACTATTCACCTATTTGGTCTTTTAAAAAATGTGAAATGTAATCATTGACTATTCTTTTACTGTTTGATTCTCTAGTTAGAAAATATTAAGTGTTTTCCAGAAAATAAACAAAACATTCTGAAATGTTAAGATTACTTAATTCCAAAGGAATAAAAAATGACTCTGAAAAAGTAATTGCAAATAGTCTGAATATAAACTATTTTCAATGAGTGCATTAAATATGGAAATAAAAAGTATCTAGTGGGTTAATCAATATTGCCAATATTTGCATTATTGTATGTATCTGTGAGCCATTAGTAAGGTTAAAGAGAAGTCATAGATGTTATTGTTTTATTTTCCAGTTTTTTTCCCTGCTATTCTGTATTTTCTAACTCCTTTTTAACAGACCATTAAATATTAGTTATTCACAGCATTCTGTGTCCAAATGACATAAGGATATCTCAAGATTCATTGCAACTCACTATGTGATAGCTGAAAGGTTTTAAATTGAAAATGGTCAAGATTAACAGCTACCTTCTCAAAAAATAATACCTATGGTTGCTTTAATAAATAAATATTGGCTTTCATGTCTTCATTGATCAAACTAAAAGTATGATTGTAGATATCTCAAAATTAGAATATACAAAGTTGAGCATTCCATCTTCCCCCCAAAATGTGTCCACTGTCTTGCATATTTCGTTTAATGGCAAATCTGTTTTTCCAGCTTTTTAAGCCAAAAACGTTGGACTCATCATTGACTCTCTCTTTGTCTCACAATAAAGTCATAGTGAAAATATGCAAAAATGACATATGAGACCCTACAGGGTCTACCCTAGAATATTTCCTAGGCTTATGTCATCACAAATACATTTTCCTGTCCCATTATTTCATATTCTTTCTTTAGAAATGCTTACCTAGACTCATAACCATAATTTCCTTTAAAATTCTCAAATTTATTTTCATTTTCTTTTCTTGACTTTACTTATTTTTGTCCTCTGTTTCTTACTATTTTGAACAAATATATTTATTTTTATTTATATTGCTAGTATTTTGCACATATTTATTTGATATTTTCTTCTACATCTTTCCTGAGTTTTGTCAGCCCAAATTCCATCTCCTGTTAACTCAGAATCTCTTTTCTTTCCTTCTATATTTCTGTTTTGTGCCACTTTTTTCATAGGAAAAGTCTTAGATGCATACAAACTCATATTTAACTTATGCAGAAAATTTTGTTCATGAGGTTTGTTGTTGTGGTTGTTGTCGTTTTGGGGTTTTGTTTTTTTTTTGAGGTACCAGGGTGGCTAGGATTGAACCCCGGACCTCACATGTGGAAAGCTGGTGCTCAACCACTGAGCCACTTCATCTCCCCTGAGTTGGTTTTTGCATTTGCTTTGCTTGTTGTCTGCGTGTATTTTTTTTAGGAGGCACCAGGAACCAAACCTGGGATCTCCCGTGTTGGAAGCAGGTGCTCACCCACTTGAGCCACATCCCCTTCCTTTTCATGAGTTTTATGTGCTCTGTGGCAGGGCTCTGCAAACTATGGTCTGCAAGTCAAATCGGGCCATTGTCTGTTTGCTTACAGTCTGTGAGCTAGGTAAAATTTTCACATTATAAATGGTTAAACAAAATTTCAAAAGAAGAAGAAGAATTTACACATGAAAATTATATGAAATTCAAACTTCAGGGGCTATACATAAATAAATAAATATAGGAAGACAGCTACCCCAATATATTTACATGTGCTGTTTGCTTTCATGCTTTCTTGGTACAATAGCAGAGCAAGTAGGTGCAGCAGAGACCATATAGCCTGCAAAGCCTAAAATGTTTACAGTCTAGCACATTAGTTTAAAAGTTTGTGGATCTGAGCTCTGTGGCAACAATTTTTTGGATATGTTCTCATTCTCATTTATTTTTTTCTTTTGTTGAACTCCTTTTCCTGATTTCTTCACATTTTCAAATGTGATGAGTTTGCCTAGACAATGGAGGATAGAAATTGTGTGACTCTTCAAATTGTAACTTATTCCTTTTCCCCAGTGCTGCATAGCAATAGACACACTATGTACAAACACAGTTAATCTGTGTAAATTTTTATTTTATCTACCTCCTCTGCATTACTGAACCAAATAGAGTTGAACTAGGGGACTCACATAAACAGTACATGACCCTCTCCCCCATATTTTGTGGTTTTTCCTTCTGCTTCATTCATCTGTGATATTGTTACCATGTGACTCTGGTTCCTGGGCTTCTAGGTTCTTGGCTTATGTCACATAAAAGAATTTAAGGACAACCCATAGGGTAGGCAAGGGAGTAAAGAGTTTATTAAGAAACAAGACAATGAAAAAAGTACACAGTGCATGCCTCGGCATGGACTGCGGGCATAATGCAAGATGAGTTGCAGGTGTGGGACCCTAGTTCAGGACTTTTTAAAGTCTGTTTGCTGTTATGATTGCTTGTTCCACCTGTCATTTCTCACGGGCCCAATGGTGAGGCCTTTTGAGGATATCTGGAACTTTCCCTTGACCCCAAACAGGAATTTCATTCCAAATGAGATTCTTGTTCCAAGTAAGATTCTCAATTACAGTCCCGTGGGATCCCTCTGGAAGTTTCCAGGCTAGGTATCATGGCCATGTGGTCTCCTGGCCATGTTGTCTGTCGGCCATGTTGATTTCCAGGTCTTCAGCTATGAACCAAGTCTTCCCTTTCCCTATACTAAACTGCCTCAACTCCCCCCTCAGAAGGTTTACACCCTTATTCTTAAAGTGGTGCTGAAGGGTAATGGTCATTCTTCTGTGGTTACTTTCTTCTGGATAGTGGAAGTAGGCCCTACCTGACAATGTGTAAAACCCTCAGGCTATTCTATTGCGATTGAAGGAAGATGGGACCAGCACTGTGGTTGGAACTGGACGAAATCCCTGCATGACTAATAAGGTGCTGATTCTGTAAGAAATAAACATAATTAGAATTTTGAAGATACATGGTCCCACTGATAAAGAGGATGATGATAAGCAGGCCCAAAAAGGGCCAGACCATGATAGTGAGAGTAGCTAGATGCCTTCAGAGGTTGCATCCTCCCAAAGTTGATGGGAAACAGCATTCTTCCACAGGTTCTTTTATGCTGTTGTTAGCTCTAGGAAGAGATTGTGATAGACCTGCTGGACTTGGTATAAATTGCCAACCTCAGTTCCCACAGTGGTGGGTATGTTTAGAGCAGCCAGAAGAAATATAAAGACAGGTACTGCCCTAAATATAAACTCACAAAGACAGTATAGGCAACAAGACAGACATACAACAAGCAAAATAAAGACAGCACTTAAGAATGCCATTCTTTTGTCTTATAGGCATATTGATTAATAACTTAGAAAATGAATTAACTTTACCAGGACTTTTACATGTTCAATATTCCTTTGCATATGATCTAGAAAAGATATCATAATCATCAGGCATATAGGTACAGTACTTAATAGTAATGAATGCACAAGTTCCTCTTTGAGCTTCAGTTAATAGATGTAAGCTCTGGGTTTGCTATACCATATATGTTGTCTCTACATGGGAGAAGGCCATAATGCCAACTGTGTTTAAGTTCTACTTACATCACTCTAGTAACCATTGTTCCACTTGGTATTTCCTTCACACCGCCAGCCATGCTGAAGCACTGATGATCCTAGAGAGAGACTAGAAAGGTAAGACTTCAGTGTTTCACCAGCGTGGTGCATAGCAGCTTTTGGCACTATGGAAAAGAACCAGTCTGGAGGCAATGTCCATTGTACATCTGGTCATATCAAGCCTTTGTCAGCTGCTCCAGAAGTCTAAAACTGCAACAATGTCTGCACTATTTTGGAGCTTTCTGAGATCAGTAGCCATTGGCTTTTTTTTCTCCCAACCTCCTGCTTAATCATCTCTAATTTTTGTATGCCTTTTTCTATTTTGTGGTTTGGAATTTCAAGTTTCTCTGGATTTCACTGAAGATAAAGTTTGCATGTTTACTTTTCAGTCTTCTTGTTGCTTTGTGAGTTCTTACAGCCTAAGAGAGAATCACCAACTTTACAGTCTTCTTGTTGCTTTGCGAGTTCTGACAGCCAAAGGGAGAATCACCAACTTTACAGCAGTATCTTCAAATGAGAGGTCTGTTTAAAGGTAAAGTTTGTTACCAATATTTTTTCCTATTCTTCCCTAGTTCCATGATTCTGAAAGAACTAGTTCATCAATAGTACATCAAGTTTAAGAAAAAAGAAAAAAACTTCAAAATTAATTCTACATTTTCCAACAATATCATCCTATGATTGCATGGTAGACACTATGTAGATACATTCAGAAGAAAAAAATTCTAAATAACTGTTCTCTTATTTAGTTGTTTTTAACCCAACCCCAATTTAAAGCATTGATATAATTCACACATTCCTTCAAGTTTCCAATTAGTTGGAATAAACTCTTATGAAGTGTTGGGGGGAGGAGGAAGAGACTCAAAAGGACACTCTAATACATAAATATAGAATGAGCTGATTTTATCCTTAAGCAAAGCAAATACCCTGAATATATGTACTGGCAAGCAAGTAGGCTATGAAACTGTAGTGGATTTTCCACTTGATTTAAATAGTAATAAAACTATAGTTGTTTAGGGGTATAAGAGAGCAGGTGTAGCTGAGTGGTTGAGCATCTACTTCCCATGTGTGAAGTCCTGGGTTCAATGCCTGGTACCTTCTCTAAACAAACAAACGAACAAGCAAGAACTTTAGTTGCTACGTATCATCCTACTTTTAGTAAACAGTTATATTCAGTTCATATCAGTAGTTATATTGAACTTACTCTGACATTCTATTCTTTCATAAGAAGTCATAAGTTTAACTGACCTACTCTAATTCTCTTCTTAATTCTTTGTCTCCATACTTGCTCATGGCAGTGGATCTAGCATATATGACTAATCTCAGCCTTCAACATTCCTTAGGAATATTAGATTAAGTTCAATTTCCCCACAGGAGACATAATGTTTCTTTCAATTCATTAGAATATAATTTTTTTGTTTGGAAAAGTTGAGATTACCAGCAAGCATGTATCTTTAAAACTGCATTTGATAAAGAACAGATTAGTATCTTGAGTCTAACCATTAAAATAACAAGTATATTACTCAAAATATAATAAAACAAGCATGCTAAATATCTCTTAAACATTTATCTTTTTTTCATTAGATCACCTCAACCATGACTCTAGTCACATAAAAAATAAAGGCACACGAGTTATAAAAATTGACATACCTTTTTTGCAATAAAATACAAAATTCTCTCTCCCTTTTCCTCACAATTCTTGAACTTACATCATTTTAAAGAAACAACAGCCTACTCAGATTTCCTACCCTGACTCAAGGATTTAACCATCATCAGCTATTGTTCTTAAATCCTTGGACACAGCAGGGAGACACTAAAGCAGAAGCAATGATTACCTTCAGAAATTACACATATCTACTAAATTCAGCAGCAGTTACAATGCAAGGTCACTTCCCGGTGGAGTCAAGAGAAACTAGAGCTTGATAAACAGGTTGAAGAAATTCATGAACCCCTCATATAAGCCTTTCACAGTAAAATGTAGCTCCAGTTTAGAAATTGAATTTCATCATCTCAGTCAATCTTTTTAAGGTTTTTTCTTTGCAAAACAAAACTAAAGAAAATCATTCTTCTAGTTAGTATATATAAAGTGACTAAAATGATTTCAGAACTTTCTAGGAATTATTATTAGCCAAAGTTTTGTTAAAATTCTATTTTTGCTTTGCTTTGCTTTTCATTTAATGCAATTTGAATGTTTAATAATTTATGAAAAGGAGGGAGGATTTATATTTGCAATGATAACTTTGTGTATTTAGTTTTTGGAAATCATTTCTTGAGACACTGCCTCTTTTGTAACAATCACCTTAAAATATTAAAATCGTAGAAACTATCCTGTAAGGGATCCCATTTGACAAATATGGGGCAATTTGAGCATTAATATATAGTAATGGATTTTGAACCATTGAATGAAAAAAAAAGACAAATAGAGGATAGCCTTAAGTTTTTTATTACAATAGAATAAGTAGTATTAAAAGAATGACTGTGTTAGAAATTCAACATTTAGCAACTTCCAAGTAGTCTAAAGAAAAAAGTCATTAACTGATGACAAGACAAGTATGTGAACACTGGGTTAGAAATAAGATAATTATAAGTCTCAAATCCTGTCCCTACAAGGTATTGTTTTTGTACAAACAGAAAAATAGTAAATTTACAATTGAGAAATGTGAAAGACACCATATAAATCAAAGTTTTAAAGTCAGTATTACCAATAAAGAAACAAATAAATACCAGGTGACTCCAGATATAATGAGTCACTTCTGTCCTACACTATTCTCATTAAAAATGTTTCACCGAAACCTTATCGTGAGGGAAGCAGATATAGCTCAAGTTTTTGAGCACCTGCTTCTCAAGTACAAGGTCCTGGGTTCAATCCCTTGTACTACCTTAAAAAAATATCTTGTCATGAGGAAAGACCAGATTAACCCAAATTGGGACATATTCCACAAAATAAATGTTCATAAACTTAAAAAATTACAAGATATTAAACAAAAAACCTGTGGAACTGCATCTGATTTAAGTTTACCAACAACAAAAAAATTATTCCATTAATGCAATGACTGATCCCAGATTAATCCTGGATAAGGATATTTTATTTTACTGGAAAAATTTGTGAATTTTGAATAAAGTGTATAGATTAAGTATCAGTATTTTTCCATTCAAATCAACCATTCCATTCAAGTTATTTTGAGGAATAATATAAAATGCATTGAAAAATAAATACAGTAGTTTTGAACACAGATTATTAAAGTTCTAAAGAGAAAGAGAGGGGAGAGAGAATGATAAAACAGTCCAAAGTGATAAAATAAAATAGTAATATTTGTGGAATTTCAGTAAAAATTATATGGGCCAAATATAGAACTGGTACGAGAAATATACAAGATAATTCTCAATCAATTTGTAGTGCCAGAAAGTAAGGAAGTGATAGTAAAAAATGTAGTGATTTTGGTATTGGGTAATTTTAATCAGCATGGTTTCCAACCACTTTTTAGAATTTTTAAACCCCAGAATTTATTGAAGAAAATAATCCCTAGTGTTATACAGTCTTCAGTTAACATAGGCTATATGAACATTTAAAACCCTGTAAGTATTTTCTTCAATCAGATTTTGTGCTTAGAGAAAGAAGGATAAAAATATATACCTTAGTGCTTTCAAATATTCTTTTAAGGCTATCATGATGTGATAAAGTTTATTTTCCTAATTTATAAGAAAATTACACAATTACATCTGCAATTTCATAATAATTATTGGATGACTGGTCCATTGGCTTAGTCATTTACATAGGGCAGACAGAAATTCATTACTTATAAAAAATTAGTTGCAATGAATAAGCAAGCAAGATACAAGACCTTTATTGAACAGATTTTAACAAGATCTTTGAGACTGCAAAATGAAGATGTGATAATCTGATATGTTTCAGGAAGTGCTATTAAATACCATTTAGGGTTTCAGATGTCTTGAATTATTGAGCCATTACTTTTCACATTGATTTTTATCTTTTAATATCTTACTCTTCTCTGTGAGATGTTCTTTAATATCTCATGTGTGTTAAAACAAAACAAAACCCTCTCATTCTAGAAATCATTGGGGCCTCTACTGGAATCAAAGAAATGCCAATGCCTGTTCTAAATATAAACAAACATAGTTCTCATAGCTTTGAAAAACAACTGAAAAAAAGGCATACATCTGAAAGAAAAAGTAATAACCCAAAATAAGTGTGATTTTCATTCTGATACAGGTTTTCATCCTGGATAATACTAGTGCAAGAGGAAATTATATTTTAAGGGCAATCTTTGAAAATGCTAACCATAATTATTTCATTTCTGGGCATATTCTCTTTTTTGAAAAGTATATAGCACATTTAATTAAATTTAAGCCAGATTCTTTTTTAACCATTTGTATTTGAATGCAGTAGAAATTACAGCAATTGAGATACCACTTTTAATCTCTTAAAAAGGATTAATGCATTCCTTTTCATTATGTTTAGCCAATATCTTAAGGTAATTTTGCATTTTTCTCTAGGCTTCATTTCTGTTCTTACAAGTTTTCTTTGCCTTCTCACCACATGCTAATAGAATAATATCACAAAGAGCATAAAATGGATGCCACTCTGAGTGGAACATAATGTCTGGTTGAAACCTCTTTGACTGACTCTTTTTGGTAATTTTCATGACCTGAATTACAAGGGTAAATATATTTCTATATATGTCATAGAAGTTGAATGTTTTTTCTCAATAATTCAAATAACCCCATTCTAAATAAACTAATAATCAAACTGGAAAGGATTTTCTATGCTTAATTTTCCAAACTGAAACAGAAAGCTGAATGACAAACAAGAACTCATCAAAGTCAAAACATAGCTTGAAAACACATTTAATATTTCCATAATAGAAGTTAAAACCAGATTTAATACAAAAATCATGATAGGCTGCTTGTAGTCTCAAATGTAAAATTGTTTTCAGGAATTTCTTTAGACTCCATTTGCCACTAAATACTACTAAATCATCTTCCAAATGAGGTATTTGTACTCTGAAATTTAATTGAAGAATTTCCAAGGGATATTTGGATACTGATATTTTTAATGTCATGAGTGCCCTATCATTAATTTCTGAATGGACTTTTCCTAGAATTGACCCACTTGTGATTGTGTCTATGAGGTGGTCTAAGGATTCTTCTTTTCCCTCTCTCATTTTTCTGTTCCCATTATTAAAAGAAAGTCATGGACCCTGCCAAACCTAAATCATGGTGTAACACATTTCCCAAGGTGCAGAAAACCTCTCTGGGTGCCAATGAGATGATTTTAAATATTTGTTCTGGGGCAGCCTTAAGGCTGCAGAGTGCACTATGACTTAACACTGGAAACGCCGGAGCCAAATGGCCTGGCTTGAAATCTCTACCCTGGCACTATGCTCTGTTGAACATGGGCAGATCGTTTAACTTCTCCATGCCTCAGTTTGACCATCTGTCAAAATAGAGATGTTACTCGTACTTACACCATAGGAGTGCTACAGAGATTAAAAAAAGGGAATAATGATAAAAGTGCTTGAAGAATGCTCAGCATACAGTAATTACAGTATACATACATGTTAAAATATTTAAGGCATTACAAAATCTTTAAGACTTTCTGTATTTTATCAACATTTCTGAGCAGAGGGAAGCACCTCCATGAAAGCACTATATTATAGAGCCTATTATTTAACCACTTCACCTTTTCCATCTTCTACTTACAAGGAATGGAGGTGCCTGTAGAAAGTCTCAGAAAACCAAAGAGAGTATCAAATTTATTAGTAAGAAACTTGGATATTAAATATGTCTTTCCCCTTGCACACACATTTAAATTTAAAAATTATTTCATGTATTCTCAGAACTAATCACTAGTAAATGTCATTTTGTGGAAAAATGTGCTCTCTTTAAGAGCAAAAGCTGTTCAGGATAGTGAATTTGATGCTTTAAAATGAAACGGAAATGTTTTCTAGGGCTACTAAATTTTTCAAAATTCACTGAAAATATACAATGGATAAAATTTCCCATAATTTCATTCAGATTCAGTTTGAATATATATAAATATAGATATAGATGATATAGCTATAGATACAGGTATATAGATACAGATCTATGAAGAATTTAGAATCTGAATTTATCAAATCCTTTGAGAAATATTTATTCAAATTTCCATCAATTCCTCTTTTAAATCTTTTGATACTTTACTTCCTGTATTAGTCAGCCAAAGGGGTGCTGATGCAAAATACCTGAAATGGGTTGTTTTTTAAAAAGGTATTTATTTGGGGTAGGAGCTTACAGATACCATGCCATAAAGCATAAGTTACTTCCCTCACCAAAGTCTATTTCCATGTGTTGGAGCAAGATGGCTGCTGACAGCTGCAAGGGTTCAGGCGTCTTGGGTTCTTCCCTTCCAGGGTCTTGCTGCTCTCTGGGTTCAAGGTTCCTTTCTTCCCAGATTTGCTTTTTCCTGGGGCTGGCTTCTCTTTCCTCTGTGAGTATACTTCCTGGGGATCCAGCTTAAGTCTTCAGCATCAAACTCCAACATCAAAACACCCTCAACTCTGTCCTTTGCCATGCCTTTTATGCCACCAAGGGGTAGGGACTCAACACCCTAATGACATGGCCCAATCAAAGTCCTAATCATAACTTAATCATGCCCAGGTATAGATCAGATTACAAATATACTCCAATATCTATTTTTGGAATTCATAACCATATCAAACTCTTATACTTCCTATTGATTAAAAAATACAATGATATTATATACTTGGATGTACTGATTAGTTTTACAGTATATGTTTTATTCCTTCATTAAGGTACATTGGAAATACTCAATCACTATATATTATAATTTTGAAAATTATATCTAATTTTTATCAATATTTTCTTTAAAAATTACCAAAACATTTATAGCATAATTTGACATTTGCACTCACACATGATTAATGAAGGGAAATCCTGCCTTTTCCCATAATTCTCACTTTTTATATAACATAATTTATATATTGGATTGTATTGTTTTAAATAAAGCAATGAGAAGCAGCATACTGACTTGTTTGTTCTTTTTAAACTTGTCTAAAAATGGATAAATCATAAGATGGCTTAGTTTAACAAGAATCATTTTGTTTTACAACAGTATTTTTTGGTGTAATTATTTAAGAATATCCTCTTTCCTTAATATTGTCCTGCTTTGGATGAATGGTTACATGGTCATTCTAATTTTTTTTTTATCATCTTCCTCTTGGTTTGAATGCTTTTAATAATGCCTCAAAAACATTTTCAATTTATTTATTAATGCATTTTAAATATTCTTCAAAATAAATATTAACATGCTTATTTAAGGTAAAAAATGTCAGATTTTTTTCTAACAGGAAATAAGGCTGGTTTGTCAGCAAGAACTGGTTTTGCAAATTCTTACAATGGACATTTTCATATGTTAAATGGGCTGATTGTGGCTTTCTAAGTGCTTGATAAATCGCTTTCATAAAGTGTATTCATATAAAAAACTCATGAGCAGAGACATGTTGAAATTAATATTTCAAAGTTGACAATCATTACTGAATGTAATGGGTTAAATAGGGTGCGTTTTAAGTGAAAGTGTAACAGATATATAATAGTAGCCATTAGGAATGGTGTAGTGGACCCTGGAATATGCTTTCCAGGAACTGAGAAAACAAATTACTCCATTAATAAATTCTTTGGCAGTTCACCAGGGTGAACTTGGAAATATGTCCCAGAAATCTTTTTAACATTTCAATTATCAGATATATAGAAGGATCATGGTCAGTGTCAGAAAAATAAAATTTAAAGTCTTGATAAGTCAGCAGTTCTGCCTAATGGCGAGGTCCAGATGTTGGTTATCCTGAAAAGTGCCTACAGTGAAATGGAGATAATAGCACCTGAATTAAGAGGTTGAGAACTTTAAAGTCATAGACTTAAATTGGTCACTAGTGTGAATACTGAAATCAATAATGATGAAAGAATATGGGGCATGGATAAAAATAGCCATACTGAAAAAAATTAAAAATTAAATTACCCATTGTTGATTTTTGAGGCCTTCTAACAAGATGCCAAATGAATTCAACTGAGAGAGATGGGTGAACATTTCAGGAGAAGTGAACCTCATATGAACTATTTGAGTCCAGGCAATTGTTTCTTGGCTCTCAATGGTAAATCCCAAGTGGAAATTGAATGCTTTTTGTTTCCTAATTTTAATTTTCTTTCTATAATATCTTTTGTATTTTTTTTTTTTGGTTCTTTTATGTTTGATATGTTATTTCCCCTTGATGGCAGCAATGGCTAGAAATCAGATTTTAAACTTGGAATATTTGGTAAACGGATTAATGGTTTATGGAAATCTCTTCTCTGACAGATGAGAGTTAAGGGAGTATCTGCCTGCTAGACTTTTTTGTTTTACATGACTATTTTTCTATTTTGAGCTTAAATTAATTAAGAACCCATGCCACTGGAAGGAAGATCAGATCCTTGATACCTGGACCACTGGCTTTTTTGTTTCTGTGTTTACTCATAACCCATTACAGAATTTATAGAATTGAAGCTATAAATGAAGCTGTAATTTTAGTTTGTCACTATACATAATATAGATGTTTTTAATTTAGAAATTCCTTTATCTCTCAGTGTACAAGTATTTCATGTCTTACCACCCCCATTTGGTTATTAATTAATAAATGGGATTTTTTTGACAGATTTCTTTTTATTTTTTAAATTCAGCATTAATTGTATTTTATACCATATCCGCTTAAAGATAATGTCTAAGATATTTGGGTAACTTAAAATCTTGGACGGATATTGAGTTAAATAGTAGATAATCACAGGATTCTTCCAAGTAGCCTAACCATCACACCTGGTATGTGGCTTTCAGTGTTCCATCCTTTCAGGTGGTGAGGAAGGTTACTTCCTCCAGGCAAGGAAAAATTTGATAATTAAGCATATTCTAAACGTATATGATTTTGCTTCATATTTTTATGTGCTACAAAGAGATATATCTTTGGGTTATTTTAATGAGCATGTTTGTCTTAGTTTGACAGGCAAACACTACACAGTGAGTTGGCTTGGACAATAGAAATTTATTTTCTCATGGTTTCAGAGGTTAAAAGGTTTGCTTCTTTCCGGCATTGGTAGCATCCTGGCTGGCAATAACTGTGGTTCCTCAGCTTTCCTATCACGTGGGAATGCCCTCTCCCTTCTCTTCCAGGGTGGCTGACTTCCTTCTGGCTCCCTCCTGCACTTTCTCTTTATAAATCCTCCATTAATCCAGATTAGGGCTCACCCTCATTCAGCTGAGCCACACCGTAAATAAAATGACATCTTCAAGAGGACCAGTTTCCAATGGATTCACACCCACAGGTGCTAGAAAGTCACAAACACATGCTTAGTGGCCATTTCCCAGCCCTTACCCACCTGCCCCCTTCTTTTCTATACTGTGCAGATACTTCAGTCTATTACAATTCCAAAGCCAGGAGGAGATGTTAGGTCTAATGAAAGGCCAGACCATACCTTTAACCCGGAAACAGGGAACAAGCATCCTGACTTCAGGCAGCACAAATTTGTCCCTCTTCTCTGATGGAAGTGGGGTGTTCCTAGCTGCCATCAGCCGAACCTGATCTAAGCAGTTGGTCTCCCTGGGAAACTGGCCAAGATGGGATCTCTTCCCCTAATCTTTGGGACTGTTTGTGCTAGTTGCTGAAAATTTCTGTTGTGCCTGAACCTGTGTTCCCATGACATGCTACAGAGCAACCTGCTGTAAAACAGAAATGCAGATTAAGATTAAGAACAAATATAAACTGGGTTACATAATTCAGTATTCAGCAGTGTTCATTTTTGGGAAATTGTATAAGAGAAGTATATAGTTATAGAAAAGTGTGTTAAGTGATTTATAAACTCTGCTAATATGCAGGTGAATGATAGACAGTTCTCAACTACAGTCCCTCACTCCTGGAATGCGTAAAACTGACAGTTTTCCTGGGATATGGGACTTTTAGGGCTAAAAATAGGAAAGTTCCTGGCTACCCAGGATGAGGTGGTCACCTTCTAATAGTGAGTTACTTGGTTAAAATTATAATCAATATAAATAAATGGCTGAAGCTATATTTTGGAGCAGTAATGCCAGAGAAATGTTACATATATGTCTTCTGATTTTCAAGGAAAATATTTTGTGTTTGTTTGTAAAATGAATTTTATTTGCCATGGCTTACGGTATGGAAATACATATGAAATACGTTAAAAACATTTAAGTTTGGCCAATTTTGGTAGACTTGTTTCCGTGCTTTATCTGTTCATTGCCTTTGCAACATAAAGGAATATTCTTGTTTCCTGTATAATCTGCCTAGAGTCTGTGTTTTACCAGGAAAATGTTTTACTCTTTTTGTTGACGTTATGTCCTTGATTTTTTTAAGAAATCAAGGAAAGCATTCTCACCTATGAAAGAGCTAATGTTCTTTACAATTCTATTAGTTTGTATGTTTATTAATAAATATTTTATTGTCACTTGGATAAAATGTGTAACCAAATACTGTTTCCCAGGCATCCATGACCCTCTTTTATTCAAGTGTCGAAATTGCTCTGACAGCTTCTTTTTGTTTTGGTCTTCCCCAAATCAGAATGTAAATGTAAAAATCAAAATATCTTTTGTACTAAAAACTAATTCTGAGATATCCCTGAGGGTATCTGAAAAAAATAGAAGGGTGCTAGAAATAACTAGATTTACTTGATATGTTATCTTTGAGTTGGATGGGAAAAGATTTTAATAAGAATATATGATTAATCTTCCCTCAGTTCAAGCTATATAGGTAAAATATTATTAATAGCAATATTTAAAAACTTGTATGATTCAAGTGAAATTCCTGGAAATTTTTCAATGCTCCCACTTTTCATAACATCTTTTAAATTCTAAAAAACATTGATACAGTTAGTATGAAAATTCAGTCCAATATTACTATAATTATCAGATCTTTACCTAATGATTAAAGGTTACAACACTTGTGTTATCAGTCAAAAAATGTTAAACTTATCCACAACCTCCTTTTTAAATTTTAATCTAGTATCTTCTAGGCTAGTGTTTTTTTATTTGGGGATGCACATTAGACTTACCTAATGTAGACTTGTAAAACATCAGACTTATAAAAACACAAATGTCCAGGGTCTACTTTAGGCTAAATTTAAATCTTACTGATATTCTTATATTCTTGGTATGTATTTGGTATATTATAACACATCATATGTTATAATTTTTATATATATCATATTATAATTTTTATATATCCAGTGCCTCAGGATTATTTTATGTTATATATCAACATTTTTCCTCTACTAAAATTATTTTCATCCATTTTTATAAATCCAGTATAACACTCAATATCTTCTTTAATCACTATCCTTAATGACTTTTTTCCTAAAATGTATTTTCAAATCACTATTAACTTGTTTTGCATGCCCGAGAAACTACAAAATTGTCTTTGTAGTTAAACTATTCTTATGAATTCTCATCAGAACTTTTATATATGAAAATTAACAGTGATAAATTAAACACAGCTATTTTTAAGTCCTCAGAATCTACAGATAGGATTTGTTTTGCTCTGATACTTCCCTGAAGGCTCTGCAATCAGCTACCAACAGTTTTTATCTTGAAGAAAGGATTGTCCCTGAGTTCTGTGGAAAATGATTTAACTAGATACATGAAAATATTGATATTTTCAAGAATAGACTTTGAGGTAAGCTAATAGGAAACTTTCAGTCTGTTCCAGGTAAGTCAGGATGTCCTAGAACTATTTTTATTCAAAAAGCAGACAGCTTCATTTGACTACTTATCCCAAACCAGATAAAAAAAAATGCATTATATAGGTCTAAATAAACTCATGCATTTATATACTTGGAATTTTTTATGTTGTTTTATGTTCAATTTTATAGATATTTAAGGAAGGATTTTGGTTCTTAAACTATCTGGAAACATAACAACTTAGTAGACTCAGATTTTGTAAAGTGAACTAAAACAATTCTTAATCCCTTATTCCAACCAGCCTCCCATTTCTCAATTCGGAAGCTTTCCTTGAATATTTTTATTTTTCATAGCAAGTTATTTTGTTACACAGACTCATTAAGAATCTGTCCTCTTTTTGTCAATATTTAATTGGAAAAATTGATTGTGTAACTAAGGCCTTGCTTGGAATCTGATATTTAAGAATGCTGCTCACTTAATCAGGTATGACAAGCTAATTGCAAGGAACTAAATTTGACTTTATTGAGCCAGTGATTATTAAACTCTCTAGAAAAACTGGCCTGGAGTATTAGGGTTCTCTAGGGAAACAGAATCAACTGGAGAGATCTCTAAATAGTATGAGATTTTATAAGAGTCTCTCACTTTACCAAGGGGATGCACAAGTCCAGGTTCGGTAGCAGGCTGCAAACCAGGTGCCCCAATGAAAGTCCAATGAAGGTCCTTGATGAGTTTCAGGAAGACGTTGGCTGTCCAAAGATGAGCTGGGAAATTCTCTCTGAATGCTGAAATCACCTCCCCTTTTAAGGCATTCAACTGATTGGCCGAAACCTCATTCACTGCTTACAGCAATCTCCCTGATTGATCATAGATGCAATCAGCCATCTATACAGTAAACTCACAGATGACCACAGCCCATAAATGTCCTTGTATTACATTTAGCCCAGTGCTTCCTTGGGCACAGTGCTTCCTTGGGCACAATTACCTGGCTGAGTTGACACATTATCCTAACTATGATAGTCCGCCCCTTCTCAACTTGGCAACCCTATGGTGCCATATGGTGTTTAAGACACATTGACATAAACCATACTTAGTCTCCAAGTAAAAACAATAACAGACATTTATATATAGGTTCAACTGCATACAGTTGGAAATGTTCTAATTTCCTGAAGAATAGGGTGCAAGTTCTTGGCTAATATCCACTCTTAAACTTTACATCCTTAAATATTATGACATGAAACTAATACAACTTGTAATCTTAAGGGAAAAAGTTGGGAAAGAAAACAAGGAGTTTGTTTTGTGTGCATATACAATCATACCCATAACAAAACAAGGAAGAAAGAGTCATGACTATTAGAGTCCTCATTTCTGTAACTGGTCATGTGATCAAAGTTCATAGTTATCACTACCTTCTTCCACTACCCATTCCATGTTCCTGTTACCCTCAGCAAGAACGTCAGCTGGTCATGGTTCTTTGCCTGGTCGAGTGACCCAGACTTTCATTTCTGAAGATTCTGGGCCATTGTTAGTTCTGCTTGGATTGGGTTGTTGCAATTTTCAATTGACTTTAATCACAGTGCATGGCAGTACTAGGAGATGCCCTAGATGATCTCTTCTATTCCAGGCAAAATCTTCTTTACTCTCATTATGTGGATGCAGTCCTATTTCCCCTTGATAGTTAGAACCAATTACTCCAGCCAGTACAGTAATTCCCTCCTTTCCTGTTGATTCAGAAATAAGAGGAGCCCAAAGTGGACAGGTGACAGTCTTAACTTCTAGTTTAATGGAATTGTTGTTGTGTTCCCAGGTGGCAGCACTCCTCCTTTTGGAACTAAGACCAGGTGTATTAGTTAGCCAAAGGGGTAATGATGCAAAATACCAGAAAATGGATGGTTTTTATAAAGAGTATTTATTTGAGGTAGAAGCTTATAGTTAACAGGCCATAAAGCATAAATTACTTCCCTCACCAAAATCTATTGCCACAGATTGGAGCAAGATGACTGCTAATCTGTGCAAGGGTTCAGGCTTCCTGGGTTCCTCTCTTCCCCGGGTTTGTTTCTTTTCTGGCTCAGCTGTTCTGCTCTCACAATGTCAGTTGTAGACTATCAAGTAACTGCTGTCTCTCTCCCCAGGGCTTGATTCCCTCCAGGCTTAGCTGCTCTGTTCCTCTGTGGGCTTACTTCCCCGGTTCCAGCTCAAAACAGCAAACTCCCTTTCCTGCAGTGCAGTTTCTCTGAGTCCCAGCTCACCAAAGGGGTTGGGATTCAACATCCTACTGATAATGGGCCAATCAAAGGTCATTACTTAATCAAGTAAAAGTGAAACTTCAGACAGACCAGGTTACAAATATTATCCAATATCTATTTTTGGAATTCATAAATAATATTAAACTGCTACACTAGCAGAGCTTATGGTTGCAGGGACAGAAAGCAAAAATTTTCCTAGTGGGTCTCTAGGGCTAATAGTGAGTGCCACTCCTATTTCCACCCCTTGATTCCTGGACCCATGAATCCTGGTTGTGGGAGAAGCAGAACCATAGGGTAGATGCTGATTAGAGCATGCATGGCCTACTAGAGAACACTGGCCCAGCCCTGCAAGGTATTGCCACCTAGTTGGCACTGTAATTGAGTCATCAAAAGACCATTCCACCATTCTATTTATCCAGCTGCTTCAGGGTGCTGGGGAAATGGTAAGACCAGTGAATTCCATGGGCATGTGCCCATTCCCACACATCATTTTCTGTGAAATATGTTACTTGATCAGAAGTGATGTTGTGTGGAATGCCATGGCAGGAGATAAGACATTCAATAAGTCCATGGATGGTAGATTTGGAGATGTGTGAATTGTCTATTCCAGTTAAAGCAAATCACTGCCCCTTCCATGGTGGAAGTGGTCCAATGTTGTCAACCTGCCGCTAGGAAGCAGGCTGGTCACCTCATGGAATGATACCATATTGGGGGCTGAGTGTGGATCTCTGCTGCAGTAGATTGGGCAGTGGCTGTAGCCAAGTCAACCTTGGTGAGGGGAAGTCCATGTTTCTGAGCCCATGCATAACCTCCATCCCTACTTCCATGGCCACTTTGTTCATGAGCCCATTGGGTAATGACAGGAGTGGCTGGAGAAAGGCTAAGCATTAGCCACAGAGCAAGTCATCTTACCCACTTGATTATTAAAATCTTCCTCTGCTGAAGTTACCCTATGTTCAGCATTCATGTGGGATACAAATGTTTTCCATGTTTTTTCCCACTCAGAAGGTCTATCCACATTCCTTTCCCCAGATCTCTTGTCAACAATTTTCTAGTCATGTTCCTTCCAACTCCCTGACCATCCAGCCAAATCATTGGCAACAGCCCATGAATCAATGTACAAACACACCCCCGGCCATTTCTTTTTCCAAGCAAAATGAATAACCAGGTGCCCTGCTCAAAGTTCTGCCCACTGGGATTTGCCCTCACCACTGTCCTTCAGGGATGTCTCAGAAAAGGGCAGCAGTGCTGCAGTCCACTTTCAGGTGCTACCTACATATCATGCAGAACCATCTGTAAACCAGGCCAGAGTTTTCTCTTCCTCAGCCAACTGATTGTAAGGGACTCCCCAAGAGGCCAAAGCTATAGGCTGGGAAAGAGGAGGTAACATGGCAGGGGTGGTGACCATGGGCATTTGGACTTCTTCATGTAACTTACTTGTGCCTTTGGGATGCTCTCAAGCCCTATCTCATATATATTACTCCCACTTTATTATGGAGTGCTGCTGTGCACATGCAACTTTTTTGGTTTGGTGGGTCAGAAAATACCAAGCTCATGATAAGCAACTCAGGTCATGGTAACTTGATGACCCATGGTTAGGCATTCAGTCTCTACTAAGACCCAGTAGCAGGCCAAAAGCTGTTTCTCAAAAGGAGAGTAGTAATCTGCAGGGGATGGCAGGGCTTTGCTCCAAAATCCTAAGGGTCAGTATTATGATTTTCCTATAGGGGTCTGCCAAAGGCTCCAGACAGCATCTCTATTTGCCACTGAAACTTTTAGCACCATTGGATCTGCTGGATCATATGACCCAAGAGGTGGTACAGCTTGCACAGCAGCTTTGACCTGTCACAGAGCCTCCTCTGTTCTGGTCCCCAATCAAAACTATCAGCTTTACTGATCACTCAGTAAATGGACCAGAGTGGCACACCCAAGTGAGGAATGTGTTGTCTCCAAAATCTGAAGAGACCAACTAAATATTGTGCCTTTTTTTTGGTCATAGGAGAGGCCAAATGCCACAGTTTATCCTTCACTTTAGAAGGGATATCTTGACGTTCCCCACACCACTGGACAATTAGAAATTTCTCTGAGATGTAAGGCCCCTGTATTTTTGTTGGATTTATCTCCTATCCTCTTTCAGGCAAATACCCTTTCAATATATCTATAGTCTTTGCCACTTCTTGCTTACTAGTTCTATCCACATATCATCAATGTAATAGACCAGTGTGTTGTCTTGTGGGAGGGGGAGGTGATCAAGGTCCCTGCAACAATATTATGATATAGGGCTGGAGAGTTGAAATAACCCTGAGGCAGGACAGTGAAGATATACTGTTGACCTTACCAGCTGAAAGCAAACTGTTTCTGGTGGTCCTTACCAATGATAATTGAGAAAAAAGCATTTGCCAGATCAACAGCTTCATACCAGGTACCAGGATATGTGTTGATTTGCTCAAGCAAAGATACCACATCTGGGACAGCAGCTGCAATAAGAGTCACCACCTAGTTAAGTTTATGATAATCTACTTCATCCCCAAAAATCCATCTGTTTCTGCACAGGTCAAATAAGACAGTTGAATGGGGATTCACCACCCCTGCATCCTTCAAATCCTTGATAGTGGCACTAATCTCAGCAATCTCTCCAGGAATCTGGTATTGTTTTTGATTTACTATTTTGCTAGGTAGGAGCAGTTCTAGTGGCTTCCACTTGGCCTTTCCAACCATAATAGCCCTCACTCCACAAGTCAGGGATCCACTACGGGCATTCTGCCAGTTATTGAGTATGTCTATTCCAATTATGCATTCTGCATTCTGGAACTGGGAAATAATCACAAAGTGGGTCCAGGGACCCACTGGACCTACAGTGAGACAGACTGAGCTAAAATCCCTCAATCACCTGACCTCCATAAGCCTCTACTCTGAGTGGTGAGCTACAGTGACATTTTGGGTCTCCTAGAATTAAGGTCACTTCTGAGCCAGTGTTTGATATTCTCCAAAAAGTCTGATCATTTCCTTTTCCCCAATGCACAGTTACTCTGGTAAAAGGCCATAGGTCTCCTTGGCAAAGGTGGGAGGAATATTAACAGTATAAATCTTTGGCAGTTTAACAGGATCCTTCCCCAAGGAGAACAGGCCTTCTCCTCATTCAAGGGGCTCTCAGTATGTAAACTGTCTCAAGTCTGGGAATTGATTAGGGGGTCATGATTCTCTGCATCTGTAATTTGAGTTAGGGTTTTGTTCACTCGATCTAGAACACTTCTGTTTATACAGGTCCAGAAGAAATTTAGTAGACTGCCCATCTATTTCAACTTCTAGGTACCCCATGATCTATTAGCCAACACCATAACTCTATGCAACTCAGACTACTTTGAGTGCTGTTTTGAATCTGCCTTTCATTGTGGTAGCCACATCCACCTTGTCTTTGGCTATTACCTACTGATACTTGATTTTTACTGGATCAATCTGATCATCCCCATAATGTTTAAGGATTCTAATTCCAATACCGCCTTCCCTACAGTAGTAATATCTGTGCTACAGAGAAGAGCAACCACAAAGTTTTTCAGGGAAGATCGAGTTAGTCTTACCAACTTATTCCTCACAGTCCCAGTTAAAGGTGTCTCCTCTGGACATTCCCTGGGTAGGTGAACAGGTCTCAAATTGTAAATCCATTCTAGCATTCCAATCTCTCTAAGCCATTGAATTCCCTCTTCTACTCTATACCAGGGAAAATATGGCATCTCAACCTCAGACATGCTAGGTCATGTTTTGGTCCATGTTTCAGTCAGCCACCCAAACAAACTGTCAGAGCCCTTTCTAACTCCTGGAACTATATATTATTGCATCCAGAATTTCTGCTTAGTGGGCCTATAGCAGTAAACTTAGGATAATCCAACTTTATATTCCTTCCACCATTATTCCATACTCTTAGTATCCATTCCCACACATATTTCCCTGATTTCTGTCTATATAGGTTGAAACACTCATGCAGTCTTTCAGAGTATAGTGTAATATCTAATGGGTCATACTTTGTATTTCACTTTTGGGGGTTTGTTTTGATTTCAGTCTAGTAATAGGTCTCTAAGAGAAGAGGAATAGTTGGGGTGGGTAAGGAGAAGAATTAGAATTGTCTTGCAAACTACCAATTTTAGGGGATTCTTTGCATTTTCTTCTGGTGAGACAGGATTAATCTCTTCAGGCAGGGGTTGGAAGGCAGATTCCTCAGCAGAGTGGAGGTTGGGTAGTGGTTGCTGGAGTTGGACTGATACATTCTTCAGGGCTGGGAGGAGGTCCAGACTCCCTGGGGCAGACCAGAGACTGGTAAGTGCAGGCTTCAGTTTGACTGGTGCTCAGCTCAGGGCTGAGTAATATGAAGTTGACAAAGTGTGGTCTCCAGAGGGCAAGCTATCACAGGTTTATCTGCTAAAATCTCAGCAAAATTTAGCGTTCCAATGCCCCCACAAATATTATTATCATCCCATATGTCTCCATCCCAATCCTCAGGATTCCACTCCTTTTCAATTAATGTCTTCACTGTAACCACAAATACCCTTCAAAGTTGAGATTTATTTTCCTTTGTAACTGTTACTCATGCAATGAGAGTCTGATCTTGGTTCTTAGATATCTCAAGCCTGTGGTTGCAGGAAACAAGATTTTCTTTCAGAGCACACATAGAAACTTTCACATCATTCATGAGGTTTTTAGTTGCAAATTTGAAGACTTAAGATCATCTCTTTCTTTTATAACTGTATCCAGAGTATCTAGGAGGATCCTGCCAAAATCATAACTTTTGACTCCACAAAACTCTATTAAGGTGTTGAAAACACTCTCATCCAGATCCTTGCCTCTTATTAGTGTGGAAGTAAGGGAATCCAGTGATGAGGATTTGTGTGTCTCCATGGCCAGCTCATGCCATGGACTATTAATGGCCTCTTCGTTATTGGAAAGGGAGTCATTAGTACCCTTGAGTCCAATTAGAGTACAGAGCCAATTGCAAAACTCCCAGAACCACCTCAGACATCCCTTATTTAAGATTCTGTTTCTCAAGAACCACTTCTGGTACTAAGCTGTATTAGTCAGGGTTCTCTAGAGAAACAGAACCAATAGGAGATATCTGTAAATAGTATGAGATTTTATAAGAGTCTCTCACATGGCCATGGGGTTGCACAAGTCCAGGTTCTGCAGGCAGGCTGCAAATCAGGGGCTCCAATGGAAGTCCAATGAAGATCCTGATGATTTTCAGGGAGACGTTGGTTGTCTAAAGACAAGCTAGGTAATTCTCTTTGAATGCTGAATCACTTCCTCTTTTAAGGCATTCAACTGATTGGATTAAACCTCACTCACTGCTGATGGCAATCTCCCTGGTTGATTGGTGTTATAAACAGCCTTCTGTGCAGTAAAGTCACTGATGCCCACAGCCCATAAATGCCCTTGTATTATAATTAGTCCAGTGCTTCTTGACCTAACAACTGGGCACAATTACCTGGCTGAGTTGACACATCAGTCTAACCATCACACCTGGTATGTGCTTTCAGTGTTCCATCCTTTCAGGTGGTGAGGAAGGTTACTTCCTCCAGGCAAGGAACCTCAGAGCATTTGAGGTAACTTGAGAAGAAAGGAATTCTACCAAATTCATGGGTACCACAAGTATAATCTGGTAGAAAGATTTTCTTGGTCTTGCCATCCTAGAATCAGAATAATGAGTAATAGAACAAACTTTTAACAGTCCAATCTAAGTTTCCTTATAAAAACTTCTGGCAAGCAAACTAAAGAAGGCCTAAGTGGTAAATAAACTTTCAGGCTCCACCTATGTAAACAATCAGCCCAAATTTGTGATCAAGAATAATCTTTCTTTGGAATTAGTGTCTTTTGTTTGTTTTTTATTAGAAAATTTGTGAGTTTACAAAACAATCATGCATAAAATGCAGGATTCAAGTAACCACCATACCACCAGCACCTTTGCATTGTTGCAGAACATTTATTACTATTGATGTTAGCACTTTTCAAATAATTGTGTGGTATATATTTTAACAGTAGTTACCTTTGTTACAATGGATGAAAGGTTTTACTAAAATAGTCCTATCTATTATCCATTTGTTATATTAGGAGTATTTCCCCCTATAAACCACCCTATTATTACCACCTTGTGTTAGTATCATACATTTGCTATAATTCATGAAAAAACATTCTTATACTTGTACTATTAACTATATAGTAGATCTCTCAGGTCATTCTAGCTTATCTATGCCTTTGGGCTGTCTTATAAATTTTTATGTTGCAGATAACTCCTGGCAATGCAAAGTAATGCACTACTGATGTGAAAATAAATTCCCTGTGGTAGAGGTTCAATTGACTTCCCTTTTCCCCATGGAAAAAGTCAGTTTTATGACAATTCATACACCATTGCAAATTTCTTTTACCACTACATCAGATCTGTGTTTCTCTGACTTCTCCCTTGAACCAGTTAACGTCTTCCAAGTTGCCCCATTAAAATCGAGTTAAATAAAATCTTTAACACATGAAAAGAAATGTGTAATTTTTGTTAAGTTTCCTTGTACAAATGAGAAATTAGAAGTGATAAATCTTCAAATGACTCACACTTCTATATTCTTCAAGTATAGCAGAAATGTCTCCAATTTCAACACACCTAATATTACTGTAAATATAGTAATATTCTTTGTGATAACTTTAGGTTAACTCTAATATCTTCTCAAGTTTAAGTTTCAAAATCTTCATAGTATTCTAGAGCATGTATCATCATATGCCTATTGCAATTTAATTGCTTATCTGGGTCTTTTGACTGCCAAGAGTTCTCCAGTGAGGAAGATTTTACCTCTGTAGGCTGCTTGATGCCCTCAAGACTTTGACAAAAGGATACATCCATTGAGGTTCAGCCCCATACCAGACACTTTGTCAAATCCCAAGGAGGAATAGAACTTCACTTAGGTAAGATGGCATCATTAACAAAAGCATCAAGCCAAACAGGGCATGGCAAATAAAAGGAATTTTTTTACTGAGGACTGGGATATGTAGGAGGAGGTAAGAAATCAACAGAGAAAGGCAGATTATGAAATGTTGACTTCCAGAATCCAACTATATGTCTACTGATTATTTTCAATATCTATTTTTCACAATATTTTAATATGCCAGAAACCTACAGCTAAAGTAATAGAATGTGTTCTGTAATAGAAAACTGATCTTCAAATCATTTCGTGGGTATATGAACACTGTAAGATTTTTCTTTTCTTATTTTATGTATAGAGAGATTTATTTCAAGGAATTGACTGATGCAATTATGGGGGTGGGCAAGTCTGAAGGCTGTAAGGCAGGCCTCTGAAAGCCCTCAGGCAGGAGCTGATACTGCAGTATTAAGACAAACTTTCTTTATCCCCAGGGAAACTTCAATTTTGCTCTAAAGGCCTTCTAATAGATTTTATGAGGCCTACCCACTATTGAGTATATTCTCCTGAGCTTAAAGACAATGGATTGCAGATATTAACCTATCTACAAATTACCTCCACAGCAACACCTAAATTAATTAGATTTGGTTGAATAACTGGGTACCTTAGCCTAGTCAAGTTGATAAATAAAGCTATCACACTTCTCCTATACATAAATGTTAAATAAGCTTCTTTTCTTTCCAGATATTGTATTACTCTATCTTTAAATACAGTTTGTTCTCAGAGTGTTTTTCAATCTAAATTTAATCTAAAAAATGATGAGTAAGACTTCACAGGATGTTCTGAATATCTGTGCACCTCAGCTGGACCTAATGCCATTTTACTGTTTTGCCTTGACTCATTGAACTTTGGCTCCTTAATTTCCCAAAGAGTCCAATAAAATTACCCTTCTTTTAAGTCCTCAGTGTTCCAATGACTTTATCCTCAGCAGTTTCTAAATTTCATAGTACTTATAGGAATAAACTTAGATTGAGTTGATCTGCATTATTATATACATAAAAGTTGAATTTTATGTCTTTATGTTTCCCATGCAGTTTGTTTAATTCTTTTTTTTTTTTTTTTCAGTTAGGGAAGTGCTTTTGTTACATCAGAAAATAACTACTGTCCAAGGAAGCATATATCAATTTGCAAATTGTGAAGGCATTTTAGTCACTGGAGTGTGAAGGTGGATGGAAGGAGGAAGCAATGATTGCTGGTTACAGTTGTGTTCAAACACAATTTTAATATTGAGAGTCACAGATGAAATACTTCAGTTAACTTACTGAACTTAACTCTACTGCTTAGGTTCAATACTAAAGATAGAGATGCCAAATGCTTGAATAGATTCTGTAGCTTTCATTATACCTGGAGCTATTCTCTAGATTCCCTGTTTAAAAAGTAGTGGTTTGACAAGAAAAAGAAATAAAAGGCATCCAAATTGGAAAGAAAGAATTAAAACTTTCACTATTCGCAGATGATATGACTGTATATCTAGAAAATCCAAAAAAATCTACAACAAAGCTGCTAGAGCTAATAAATTATTTCAGTAGAGTATCAGGATACAAGATCAATATGCAAAAATCAGTGATGTTTCTATAATGCACAATCTGAGGAGGAAGTCAGGAAAAAAATTCTATTTATAATAGCAACTAAAAGAATCAATTATTTAGGAATAAACTTAACCAAGGATGCAAAGCACTTATATTCATAAAACTATAATGCATTGCTAAAAGAAATCAAAAAAGACCTAAATAATTGGAAAAACATTCCATGCTCATGGATTGGAAGACTAAATATCATTAAGATGTCAGTTCTACCCAAATTGATATACAGATTCAGTGGAATCCCAATAAAATTCCACCAGCATTTTTTAAGCAAATGGAAAACGTAATTATCAGATATATCTGGAAGGATAAGAGACCCCAAATAGGAGGACTCACACTTTCAGACTTTAAATCATATTACCTAGTTACAGTGGTGAAAACATCATGATATTGGCATACAGATAGACAAATAGACCAATGGAACTGAATCAATGATTCAGAAACAGACCCTCACATCTATGGTCAAGTGATTTTTCACAAGCCTGTCAAGCCCTCCCAGTTGGGGCAGAACAGTTTACTCAACAAATGGTTTTGGGAGAACAGGATATCCATAGCCAAAAGAAAGAAAGAAGACCCCTACCTCACACCTTATACAAAAATTAACTCAAAATGGATCAAAGACCTAAATATAAAAGGAAGTACTGTAAAGCTCCTAGAAGAAAATGTAGGAAAACATCTTCAAGACCTGGTGGTAGGTGGTGGATTGTTAAACCTTACACCAAAAGCACAAGCAACAAAAGAAAACATGCATGAACGGGACCTCCTCAAACTTAAACATTTCTGTGATTCAAAGGACTTCATTAAGAAGGTGAAAAGGCAGCCCAGTTGATGGGAGAAAATATTTGGAAACCACTTACTGATAAGGGTTTGATTTCCATTCTATATAAAGAGATCACACAACAATAAAGGAGCAAGCAATCCAATTAAAAAACGGGCAAAAGATTTAAATAGACATTTCTCCAAAGAGGAAATACAAATGGCCAAAAAGCACATGAAAAAATGTTCTATATCACTAGCTATTAAGGAAATGCAAATTAAAACAATGAGATATCATCTAACACCACATAGAATGGCCATTATTAAAAAAAAACAGAGAACAATAAATGCTGGAGAGGGTGTGGAGAAGCAGGAACACTCCTTCACTGTTTGTGGTAGTGTAAAATGGTTCAGCCTCTGTGGAATACAGTTTGGCAGTTCTTCAGGAAGCTAAATATAGAACTGTCATATGATCTAGCAATTCCTCTACTAGGAATATATCCAGAAGAACTAAAAACTATGACACAGATATTTGCACACCAATGTTCATAGCGGTGTTGTTCACAATTGCCAAAAGATGGAAACAACCCAAGTGTCCATTCCACCAATGAATGGACAAACAAAATGTGGTATATACGTATGATGCAATACTATGCTGCAATAAGAAGAAATGAAATTGGGACATATGTGATAACATGGATGAGTCTTGAAGACATTATACTAAGTGAAGTAAGCCAGACAAAAAGGACAAATATTGCATGTCTCATTAATATAAACTAAATACAAATAATAAACACATGGAATTAGAACCTAGACTATAGGTTGTAAGGAGATAAGAGGACGATTGAGAAGAACTATGGATGCTTATTGTACATAGAAGTTTTAATTAACTTGACTGTAAAGTGTGGAGATGGATAGAGTTGATAGTAACACATTATAGTGAGTAGCAACTGGTTTATAAATGGGATTGTGACTGAAAAAGATAGTCTGGGGAAGTAAATGTCAATAGAAAGAAAGCTGAAGAATAATCTAGGCACTGAATAACACAGTGAACCCAGAAGCAGTTGAGAACTGTGGTATACAGAATAGTAACTCTCTTGGATGCAATGGTTGTCCTCCTTTGCAATGGTTGTCCTCCTTTTTATGTAGAGAAGCTTTTTTATCCCTATTTTTCTCAAATCTGAAATGTTCCCCATGCTCTTTTCCATCTGTTCAGGGCCTTTCTCCTTATCTCCAGACTATTATATTCCTCAGCCAGCTACACAAAAATTATAGAAATAACTACATACATATGTATTTGCATCTCCAAGTTATTACTGTTTAGTGTGTTTATTTCTCACGGGTACATATTTTCATATGAGCCTTATTGTATTATAGGATACATTTAAAGAAAATGTCTTGTGGCCATTAAGATTCATATTTATATATTTTTTTTGTTTATTTGTTTGTTTTTGTGGACATCATTTACTAGAAAATTCCTCTTGGGGTTTTAAAAGAAAGTTATCACCTGATTCTCTCCAGAACTGAATTAACTAGGGGTACAGAAAGAAAGGTCCATAGACACATTCTGTGTAGTTGCATAGTTTAGGAAAGCCTAGAAAAGAGACTGAACTGGAAAGAGTAATGGCCTTCTACTGGGCTTTACTGCATATTGTTTCTTACCAATCTATTCTGCAATTTTTCTGATGTATCATCCAAGAATAAGTCACTTCACAACTCAAAACCCTTTCTGATTTCCTGTCTACCACATAAAGTACAATATGAACATTAAAGTTCTCTATAAATTGGCCAAAAGCCAACTTTGAGTTTTAAACCATAAACTACTTTTTATGTAGTTAAGAGTTTGACTACATTACCCACCAGAGCTGACATTTAATTGCTCATTTAATTCTCTATGCCCAGAATGTCCATTCTGCCACATCTTACCTCCATCTATTAAAATAACAGCTTACCTTCAATATTCGTATCACATCTTAGCCTTCTATGATCTCTCTTGTCTTCCTCATTCAAGGAATTAAGAGGGGCACCTGGATACCTGGGATGATCTGTTTGTGATCTGGATATCAGATGTATGTGCATGTGCTCACTTTGTGAAAACTCCAACACCCACATTTAAGATGCCTGCACTTTTCTGTATGTATGCTACATTTAAATAAATAAATAAATTGACCCAGATTCAGACATTCAAATGTTCATATCACTGAGTGTTAAAGAATTTCTGGGGGGGTAGGAGGTATGTGGGAACCTCTTATAATTTTTTATATAACATTTTAAAAAAACAAAGAGGAAAAAAAAGAATTTCTGATGTGATGAAGCATTGTACCTCATACTCTCATGGATATACTTCAGTATATTACTTAAAAGGCTAACGATGACATTTGAGAGAAAATAAATGCATCATTAATTTATGTAGTAAAACTTCTAAATACTACAAAGTCTTCTTTCATCATCAAATGAACATAATTTCACTCTTTTGTGAAGTGGCATATAATTATATCCTTTATGACACTTTTTTATGCCTTTTAAAATAATATGTATGTACATTTTTTAATCTATGAAAGCCACCAGGTTGGAACTCATAGACAATTATCCTAGTGTGCTTTGACCATGGTGGAATATCTATCGACCTGTTCTGGAGAAATGTATGATGAATTAATAAATAGTCATTGGAGCCAAGGCATTGAAAAACAATTTTATATTATGGATAGCTTTTTAGTAATACACTTATTTTAGGATACATTAAAAAAAATTCAGCAGATAGTACAGAGTGTTCCATTATATAACATGTTCCTACTATTTTTAACATCACAGTAGTAAGGTATATTTGGCACAATTAGTGGACCAATAATTATACATTACTATTAACTTAAACCCACACTTGTAGCAGTTTGGCATTGTTTATGAATTCCAAAAATAGATATTGGATTATGTTTATAAACTAGTCTGTTCCTCTGGACATGTTAGATTGTACTAACTTCAGAGTTTTCACTTTTACTTGATTAAATTATGATGAGGGTTTTGATTGGGCCATGTCAGTAGGATGTTGACACCAAAGGCACAGGGACTCATAGAGAAGACTACATGGCAGAGGCCCTGGAAAGAGAAAGAGTCTGATAAGTCTACAACTGACCTGGTAGAGAACAGAGCAGCTGAGCCCAGAGAGAAATAAGCCTGGGGAGAGAGATAAGACTTATCCCAGCCTTCAGCTGATATTGGTAGAAGCTGGGACCACTGAACCTTAAGAGGAAGAGGAAGGCTGAACCCTTGCAGGCGTTGGCAGCCATCTTGCTCCAACATGTGGCAACACACTTCGGTGAGGGAAGTAACTTATGCTTTATGGCCTCATAACTGTAAGCTTCTACATCAAATAAATACCCTTTATAAAAGCCAACAGATTTCTGGTATTTTGCATCAGCACCCCTTTGGCTGACTAATACAATACTTTACTCATATTTCTTTAAATTTTCCCTAATGTCCTTCTCATGGTCCTGAATCCTATCCAGGATACCACATTACATTTAGTCATCATGTCTAGTTGGGCTCCCCTTGGTTGTGACAGTTTCTCAAACTTTTCTTACTTCCAATGACCTTGACAGTTTTGAGGAGTTGTAGTCAGATATTTTGTAAAATGTCTCTTATTTGGAATTTGCCTAATGTTTTCTTATTATTATGCCGGGGTTATGGGTTTTCAAAGGGAAGACCACATAGGAAAAGTGCCATTCTAATCATATTATACCAAGAGTACATCTGTTAATGGGCTTATAGTCATCTGTATATCTTTTTTGCAAGGTGTCTGTTAGATCTTTTGCCTTTTTCTAAATGGGGTTGTTTCTTTTCTTATTTTTGTTGAGTTCTTTGTATATTAGCCTATGATCCATGTTGAATTAATATTTGTGTAAGTCATAAGGTCTATAACTAAGTTTTTGCATATGAATGTCCAATTGCTCCAGCACCAATTTTTCAAAAGACTACCCTTTCTCTTTTGAATTTATTTGCTCGTTTGTCAAGATCAGTTGACTATTTATATGAGTCATTTATCTTTGGTGTTGCTCTTCTTCAGTATTGTTGGCTATTTTTTTGCAGTTCCATATAAATTTTAGAATCAGTTTGTCAAAATCTACAAAGAAGATTGCTGGCATTTTGATTAGGATTGGCTTGACTCTATGGATTAAGTTGGAGATTATTAGCATCTTAAAAATACTGAGTTCATACAAATTCTATACATATTTTATTAGATTTCCTTTTATTGGTGAAATATTTATGCCTAAATTATGCACTCTTATATGAGTGGAGAAAGAGGACTTCTCTGCCTAGTTCCCTATCTTAATGGGAAAGTGTCTAGTCCCTCAACATTAATTATAATTTCAAGAATAGATTTTTTTAGTAGGTTTTCCTTATCAACTTGAAGAAGTTACAGCTATTCGTAGTTTGCTGAAAGTTTTTACTATGAATGGGTGTTAGATTTTGCCAAGTGCTTTTATTGTCAATTGACATAATTATATTATTTTATTCTTTAACCTGTTGATATGGTGGATTTCTTGGATTGACTTCCTAATGCTCAGGCTGTGATCAGTTCACAATAGGTCTGCACAAAGGGAAGGTGGCGTATAACTTAAAAAAATAAATGACAGAGAGAGAGTCATGAGAGGAGCTAGAGATGGGACCAGGGGACTCACAGCTTCTGGAACTGAACCCTACTTTCCACATTGTCTTTATTTGGAAGCTAATGAACAGCTGTTTGCTATCAGAACTGCAACATCATCTACAATAACAGGAAGAACTACAACATCTACAATAACAGGAAGTAACTGCAACATTTTCAATAACAGGAAGCAAATGCAACATCTACAATAACAGGAAGAAACTGCAACATCTACAATAAGGTAACATTTACAATAACAGGAAGCAACAAATAGGTAAGCCAGTTTCCTACAACAGCTAAGCAAGTTTTGCATAGAGGAATAAATTACATTTAGTCATGGTATGTAATGTACTTAAGTTGTTCATCTTAATCTGATTTTGGTATTACACTAATCTTGGCCTGATAGAATGAGGTAGAGGTTACTCTTTTTTCTTGAAAATATTATGGGAAAAAAGGTATTAAATATTCAAAAAATGTTAGAATTAATGAGTGAAAACATTGGGCATAGTGATTTCTGTTTTGGAAGGTTATTGGTTTTTTATTTAATTTCAAACAATAAATCCAGTTATATATATTTTCTTTGTGTGAGTTTTGATCATTTGTTGCTTTTAACAACTTGGTCCTTTTTTTTTTAATTATCAAATTTTTAGGCATACAGTTGTCCACAGTATTCCTTAATTAACCTTTAAATGTTTATGGGATTGGTAATTATGACCCACCTTTCATATCTAATATTAGTAATTTGTGTCATCCCCCTTTGTTATTATTTAGCCTGGCTAAAAGTTTATCAATTTAGTTGATCTCTTCAAAGAGCCAATTTTTGGTTTTCTTCTTTTTATATTATTTCCTTGTTTTAGTTTCGTTGATTTCTGCTCTGATTTTTATTATGTTATTTCTTCTGCTTTTTGATGCTTGTTTTGCTCTTCTTTCTCTAGTTTTCTATGGTGAAAATATAGGTTATTTAAGATCTTCCATTTTTTTCTAAGTTGTGCCTTTAATGCTATACATTTCCCTGTAAACAGTGCTTTTGCTGCAACCTCCAAATATTGGTGTTTTGTTTTCATTTTTATTTAAAAATATTTTTAACTTTCACTTGACTCATGCTAGTCCACACTCAGCCTCCAGCAATTCATCTAAATTATCATTCAAATACTCCTTGTCTCCAGTGGCTTTAGCTCCAAGTAAGCAGATCTCTATTCTGTCTCTTTAGACATAGTTTAATCCAGAATTTTGGATAATGTTTTTCCCTGTGACCTCAGCTCAGTTCTCTGATTGGTCCAAAAATAATAATTGATTTTCATTTTGTCTGGCTGTTTGCCTTTGCTGAGGTGTTTTTTGTCTGTTTGTTTTTGATGTGAAGTTGATGAAGTTGGCAAAAGTGAACATATATACACACACATATATTGAACCTGACTGATACAGAATCTGATACTTGGAAATAGGGTGGTGCCATAATGAGTACCTAAGTAGATGAATTATATTATGATCAGGGCATTGAATGGAGGCTGGAAAAATATTGAGGAAATGGTAGAGAAAGGCTAAATAGCTCTGAATAGACCATTATTAGAAATCTGAATTTGGAGCATGCTTCTGGTGATGGCTTAGATGGAAATGAGGACTATGTTATTGGAAACTGGAGAAAGGGATTCTTGTTATGTGGTGGCAGAAAGCTTAGAAAAAAAAGTCCGCAGTTTTGTGCAAAGCAAAACTGGTAAGTAATGAGCCTGCATATATAGATAAGGGGATACCCAAGGAAAGATTTGAAAGCTATCTGGGTCCTTCTTGCTTCTTATAGTAAAATGAAAGAGGCAAATTGAAAGTAAAACTGTTAAAGTAACCAAGACTGGATGATTTTTAAAATGCTCACTCTATCCAACTGCAAAGGATACTATAAATCAGAAATAACTTTTGAAAGTGTGGTATAGAGAAAAGTGGAGTGTGTGAATGTATATATATATATTTTTGCTAAACTATCAGTAGGATCAAAGGGTCTCAGTATTCACTCACACAAAATGTCTTTTCAAGAGATTAAGGATATGCTTGTTAGATCTCCTCAAAAATGAAAGGCTTCTAGGAAGTCAAAGCATGTTGTTCCTTAGCCACCTGAGCAGGGGACAAAATAGAGAAGTGATAATCTTGAAAGATTTGTGCGTGTGTTTTTTGTCTAAGAGAGTTAATTTGAGTGAAATGCAGCCAATGCCTACAATACTCTCAAGAAATTATTATCCACAGGAAGACTGTTAGTTTGGACTGAAAAGGACAGAGAGTATAAAAAAACTTCTCCTGTCAGGAAGGAGAATGGTAAAACTACCAGCCACAAATATGTGCTACCTTTCATGAAAAAGTATGATAATTCAAGGTAGAACCCCAGAACCCAGAGGGCATAGCCTGGAGCAGTAGAGACTCCCAACATTTGTTCTGCTGGATTTCAGAATTGCAACAGCACAGCAACCTCTCTTGAAGTTCCATTTCACCCCCTTTGGAGCCAGAATGCTTGCGGCTGTTCCCTAGGTCTGTTCCCACATATACATATTTAGTATGTTAAGGGCAAATAAGTTGCCCCTTTAGTTTCTTAGGTCAGCAAATGGTGCTCACTTGTACCCCAGAAGGTGTGCTTAATGGATTACACTCAGGGGACTCAAGCTCGCATGAGCTTGGTTTAGATAATGACATTTTGGACTTTGAGCTGATGCTGGAACTGTATTAGCTTTTTGAGGATCTTTGGGCTATGTGAATATATTTTGCATGGGGGAGGTACATAAATCATTGGGGGTCGGATGGTAAAGTATGGTAGGCAGAATTCTAAGATGACATCCCCCCCGCCCATCATGCCACTGTATGTTCCCTTTCCCTTTCAACACAAGTGGAGCCTGTGGCTTGCCTCTAATGGATTAATAGAGCAAAGCTAATGGGATGTCATTTCCTTGACTAGCTCATGTTGCATACATCTCTGTCTTAGCTGACTGGAGAGAGATTCTCCTGCTGGCCTTGAAGCAATGAGCTACAATGTTGTGAAAGTCCATGTGGAAGGGCCACATGTTACCGCACTGGACCAGCCTCTAGGCATTTAGAGCAGCCCTAGGCTGACAGCCAGCAGGAAAACGGTAGCCTCAGTCCTACAGCTGAATCCTTCCAACAACCACGTGAGCTAGAGAAAACCCTGTGCTCCAGAAAGGGATGCAGCTCAGGCAACACCTTGAGTTCAGCCTGTGAATGCTAAACTTTTTAAAGTCACAATTACATCTCATATCACCTGATAGATTTCGATGTATATTACAATTAATTTTAGCTTCAATTTTCTCATCTGTGAAATTGAGGCAATATCACTCAATTTTTAGATATCTTTTAGAATAAGATACATGCTTATAAGTCATCTAGTATTGTATTTGGTCCACAGTGGATTTAATTAACATTAGTTTCTTTCCCTCCTTTAGAAGCAACTTTCCTGCCTCAAAATGGTGTGAGAACACTAGAGTTAAATAGAAAATAAGACACCATCACATATGGAGTCTGAAATGTCTACTGACTTCAAGGATACAAACAGAAAGCAAAAGCCCTAAAGTGGAGACATGGGCTAAGAATGTTATTTAAAAACATTTTTTTTTCCCCATTACAACTTGCAATCCCACCAGTCACTCACAGCATGCACCATTTCATGGGTAAAAACGTCTGCTTTTTATTCTGTTGTGGTATGACAGGAAAATAGAGGTAGGAGACTAACTTTGTTACAGCTTGATTGCAAGAGTCATAATTGCTAACCAAGTGGCTCCACGTTAATAACTAGAAACACCAAAGGGAAATATGACTGAAAACAAAATTTAACCATAAACCTTATCCCTAGTTTAGGAGAGAGGTTGTGTTCTTATAAAAAGAAGGCATTATTTTAAATATTGTTAAGTTAGTTACTTTAGGTCCTTGCTTAACATGTGGTTATTTGAAAAGTAGAACATAAGTTAAATATTTTTTAATAGAAATTGTCAAATAACTGTTATTTCATTTCATGTCATTTAGTCAATCTTAAGCAGTAGTTTATAGATTTGTACTACATATACTCTCTGGTTTGTCATTCAGTTTTACTGAATTTCTAAATTAAGGAAGGCTATGGTTTTAAAAATACCAGAATGAAAAAAAAGGTTGACTTATTCTGGTGATTTATTTACTAGGTAACTAGTAAATATGATCACTTCAGTAATTTCTATGCTAGTATTCCAAAGAATGTAACAATATTTTATCTTGGAACTTGTTTGAAAACATTGGAAGAACCAGAAAATTGCAAAATTAAGGTAGAATATGCAGTAGCACAGTGAAACATTGAACATATCAAAGCAATCTCATTTGTCAATTAGGAGAAGAGATTCTTTCTCTTCATAAGATAAATGTATTTACTCATCATAAATATTTCCCTATAATTGTAAGTTATCCTCTTTTAAACGGTGTTCCAGTAAATATTTGATTAAAAATAGTGTCAAAAGAGATATATATTAATTATGCACACAAGTAGAATCAGAGACAGCAGCTACTCGGTGGTGAAAAGGACCCTATAAGAATATTGCTGGATACAATTTCTGAATCTCCTTTCCTTTCCTATATCCTTGAAGGTTTGCCTGGGATTCACATGAGTCCAGAGCAAACTTGGAATCTGTGTCTCTCTAAGTTAGGGTGACCGAGCACAGCCTCGCTTCTTTAACAAGTTCTCAGGCTTAGGTTCTACCCTGCCAGGTACTGCTGGCCCTGGAGACCCTTTACTCTTATTCTGTTATCTATTAGCTTCAATTTTTCTTTACAATTCTCTAACTCTTTTCCCTTGAGAGGAACTTACACTTTCACCTAAGAGGCAGAAATCAACTTGAGAAAATATTCTGCCCAGCTGCAGGAATAACTCTGGACAGCAATGTAGCCATGAAATTGAAAATGAAGTTGTAACTGATTGTACCTGAGAGAGACGGCCAATGACTTTTTTCTCTTAAGGGGAGAATCTGAGTTTAACAAATTCATTTGTTATAAACGTGCCCTAGAAGGCTCAGGAGACTGACTAATTTATGTTGTATTGACTGGCTTTGTGAAATATAAAAATAAGTTCAAAATTATACTAATTGCAAATTAGAACTAGAAACCCTCATTCTAACTAATTCTAACAGAGACTTTCATGGACATTTTATTCATTCCCCATTTACATATCTAAATAAAATGTAAAAGACAAATCACAAATTTTGAAGAAATGAAGAAATTCAGAACAAAACATAATAATTTAGGGAAGCATTGATGATAAATTTTGGAATAGAAATAGCTTATTTTGTTTATAAGGAACAGACAATTTTATGAGACTGAGGTTGTTTAGAAAATCCCTGCTTTTATTTAGTAATTAAAGACAAATGTAATCATACAGAATCATTTAATCTTATATTTGACAATAATGCTTTCTAATTTTTATTAATTTAATATAAATGATTCAATATAGCCTCTATATCTTAGAAGCTCTCTAAAATAATGACTGCTGCATTTGGCTTATTTAACAAGTATAAGGGAGTTGCCAATTGCTATGCCAAGTGAATCTGTAATATTGCAAATTACTGAGTTGTTTCTAAAACTGAAGTATAGGCCTGTAGAAGTCAAGCACAGGAATTTAACAACATGAATTGAAATCAACTGGAAAATCCTGCCAAATAAACAGTTCAATAAGAGAGATACATATCTTGACTACTTCCATACAAAAGATATTTGTAAAAATCTTTCTTCCTGTTCATGAGGAATGAAAGTTTTTAAATTCTGATTTAATTTCCAGCTTCAATTATATTCAAAACAAAATTTGAAATTCAACTGACAACCTCTTACTGCAGACACTCTCTTAAAATTAATATTATTCTATTATTTGGAACAAAAAAACACTGCAACCCATATTCCAGCCACTATCACATCTGTAATGTGCAGGTGCTGATTAGATTTCTGATGGTTCTATTTTTGAAGAAGCCATCTTAAGAATTTTTAATATTGTAATATCCCTGAGTTCTATCTTGCCACTTAATGGCTTAAAGTAATATCTAATAGGCTTTTTCAACATTTTTCTAAAACACAGTAAGCATTCCGTCAAAATGCACTGAAAGAATGAGTGAATATCTGCTTAGATATCAGTAGAGGTGATTCATACTCATGCCAACTGTATACAAATATGCTATCAGAAAGATTTGATTCTAAAATAAAACTTATTTAAAGATGCAGAGCAGATCCTAGAATTGCCATTCAGGTAAAATCTTGTGTTTCTATGTGCTTCACATAGAAAAGATAAAGGGATAAAGAACACCTGGAATCCGTGAATCTCTAAGGAGGGTATTAAATGGTTTAAAGATGGTCTGGAAGCCACAGAATTGAAATAATATCCAAAATATTAGGAGCATATTCATACACTAAAATATAGTTTTATCTATGGAACAGATGCAAGAACCATTGGAAAAATCATTAGGAACCACTGTTCCATGAAAAATGCCTCACTTCTTCACTCTGTAATAGTTCTTTTATAAATATCAGAGATTGTTTTTCGTTGAAGGGGAACATGTGCAATAGTGTATAGAAAATGAAACAGAAGAGGTTGAAAATGAGATGTGTATTTTACCAAATGTTAATTCTTTCCTTTGAAAACCAATCTTAAAAAAAAAGACTGTTTATAAAATATGGATTTAATTGTTTTCTCAAAACATTTACTTTGATATCCCAGAATCATGACATTGGAAAATTTTTAACAGACTGAAAATGACATGATAGAACCAGTAAGCAAACATTCCAAGAGCTGTTTTTAGCATTTTCACATGACATTTGCCACTGGTCTGAAATCCAAAGTAACTATGGTTTTGGGCTTCTTTTTATTTCTGGAAATATCCAGTATATTTGCTCCCAAAAATGTTCTTGACACATGATCAAAAGAAAGCCCACACTAATAATCTAGACAAATTATTTTACTGCTATGCACTGATGTCTGATAAAAGAAAAATGCTATAATTAACAGTGGTGTTTGAAAAATAATTTTACTTCAGAAATGACTTAAATAAGAAAAATTATCTTACAATATGCCAAAATGTTCATTGAGATGATTACTTGCCTGCATAATGTAAACAAGTTAAATAATCCACACTATTTTCAAACCATACTTTGAATCCTCAGAATCATGCCACATGTTCAATATATCATCATTTCCCAGAATTTCAATGCTCTATTTCCTTTTTGTAGTTCTTTATAATTTATAGTCTTAAAAATTTATTTGATTCTTATAATAAAACACACCCCTTTCCCATTTTATTGGTCAGTAAAACAAGACTCAGAATATTTGTTTCTATTGTCAAGAAGTGGTGAAAATAATAATAAAAATTAGACTTTCCCAGCGTTTTAAAGTTAAACAACATAGGATATTAGTTTGGGTTTTTGACTGTTTATAAAATATGATTATCAATGACTCTCATATCAATGAAAGCATTCTCAATACTAGGGATACCAAATTCATACATATTTAATCTTATTTTCTTTGATTAGTGATTGGGCCAGAAGGCTTTTATAACTCTTAAAGCTACAGAGGCATAAAGAGTAGTCTGACTTGTGTCATTTCTTGAAAATATTTTGTTTACATGATTTAAAGGGAAAGACTTGTGGCATATTCCTTTATCCTCTCCTATCCTTCGTTTTTCCCACTTGTCTTGCTTGAGAGGCAAAAGTAATGTCCCAGACAAAGCAATCTTTTTATGATCATAAGAAAACAGGTGTGGGTATGAAAGCCAATACATAAACGTTATTGAAGGAAAAATATGAAAATTGTTTGTACAAATGCAGTATTGCTTAGCACAACCCCTACCTTTTAAGCTGCCAGTAGGTATTTTGAGTGTTTAGTTTTTTTCAGGTGAAATCTATCATAACTGATATACAAGTATATACAGGTGTTTTTGTTTTTTTAAGTTGGGAAGTTTTCTAAAATCCTGGGTTCAGGAATATTTACCAAAGGATTACCTTTAAGTATTACCTATACTAGGAAAAAAATGTCCTCTATCTCTATTCTCCTAATATTTTCCAGTTATTTGGGTGCATACGAGTCTGAAAATTCTCAAGAAGCTGTGGATTCCACAGTGATAAATCATAGACCTTACATTGAAAACCCTAAAATCTAGTGATGGAAATTTATAAACTATTATTTTGTGCAAGGACAAATGCTATGTTTTGGTAATTTTTATTTCACCAAAAGACATGCCTCTGTCTTTCTGTTAAGGGAATTTAAGGAGCAGAACTCAGAAATAACACACATAAATTTAAATCCAGAATTATATCTTCAGTAAAGAACCCTAAATTACCAGGTATTGGAAGTAGAAGTTAGATGCTGCTATGAAATCACAATTCCATAGTATATTAATGTACTGAGAGTTACCCATATGCGTTTCTATCGATCAGGTCCTATCCATGCTATTCTAATAATAATAGTAATTAAAAGGATATTATAATATTTTTATCTATATAAATTTATGTAAACACAATGTTCTTCTTATTTTTCAGCAAAAACATTTAATAGGCTCAAGTTAGCAACCATGACAACATTCAAGGTTCAGAGTAGATAGGAACAGCCTGTCATATGCTTTCCAGCGGATTTCTTGATAGTTTCTAAACAAGACAAAAAAAGGAAACGTCTGATTTGCTATAACATATTTTCATATTAGATAGACTAAGGGTTGTGAACAGAATGAAAAAACTCAAGTTCCTCGCTCACAGATTTAATATATATTTAATGTAAGCTTAGGCTTCCTATTTGTTTGCATACTGTTATAGCTTAAACCTTATGAAATTGTTGTATTTATAGGTCAAAGCAAGCAAGTATAGGTCATCTGATACAGTTCTACTTAATATCTGACTAATTCTACAGTATTTGGCTATTTATATTATTCATAAACTCTTTTCTTTCTTTTTTTCCTTTTAACAAATATTCATTGAGTGTCCACTTAATGCTAGGTGCTCTTTGGAACTGGAAATTGAGCTGTGATTACAATAAATCCCTGCCTTGATTTTCAATATACTCTTCTCTTTTGTCAGAGTAATATGTTTCTGAGTCTTTTTTGATCTTTCATCTGCTGAGTCATTAGCAACTATTCTATAGTTATTCATGTGTTTGTACAAGTATTTCAATACTGTGTACAAACTTTATATTAGGTAAATATACATCCCATTCTCCAATCATACACACTTAGTTATGCAGAGGAACCCACAGAATCCATTCAATTGCCATAAAGATTTAAAGATCTGAATTAAGTTTAAAATAGTTAACATGTTTAATGTTTCTAATTATTATAAAACTCTAAGCTCAAAATAAATCTTAGTAGCAAAAGTACTCAGAAACCCTCAGATTTTTCCATAAAGCATTATCTTTATTCTGTTAAGATCATAATCTGCCCATTAATAGTTTGGTTTCAGCATAAACACTTGAAGTTTACTCTTTCCTTGGTCAAAGCAATCACATTAAAATCTAGATTATATATGTGTGTGTATACCTATTTATGTATTTATGTTTTGTAAGGGATATCATCAAGATCACTATTTTCAAATTAATTTTCCTACAACTCTACTTTGATTAGATTGTGGAAGGAAGTGAAAATAAAGGAATGGCTGCTGATTTTTCCTCTTTTCACAAGGCTGCATTTGCAGGAAGCATTTAAGCATACTAAATTTGTCTTATTATGTTAAATATGCTTTTGCTCATCTTTCATCATTTATTTTTCATGCATTTCTCAGTAAGGATAAATTGTGTTTGTAGAAATAACCCAAAGTCTCAATTACTAATTCAAGCATCCAAAATAATACTTTTTCAGTTATCCAATCTAAATAAATATTTTTAGAATTCCTTCATTTCCATAGCCCATACCTGATCCTGGCATCTCTCACATAGGAACATCTCATGTATTTCTATTTTCCATTGCAAGAATCTTATTTTAAAAAGTAAATTTTTCAATCACATATTACCAAACTTGCTATAATATATTTCCCTTCGAATTGTGGTTTATATTTTGTTTCTTCTGTCCTTCCTTCTTTATGTAGTTAAGTCCAAACTTCAATGGTATTCACACTCTGTATATCCTTTTGAGCCTTATGCTAAAATAATTTTTTATATACATATATATATAAAATAGTCTTTCATCTGAGCTCATATATTTCTTGATGCAAAAATCCATGCTGTATTTTTATTACTATCCTTTGTATTTATCAGTTAACCCTTGAAAACTCTAAGGACCATTGCAGTGGTGGAATACCTCCTTTTATTTTTTCCTACTCAAGCTAGTTTTGAGTATTGACGGATCAGATTAAAAGATCTCTACTGGAGCAGTTTGATATTATTTATGAATTCCAAAAAAGAGATAGTGATTATGTTTGTAAACTGGGTGTGATATCCCTATAATTGTATTAAGTTAAAAGGTTTTACATTTACCTGATTATGTTAAGATTAGGATTTTGATTCAACCGTGTCATTAGGGCACGCAGGGTTGAGTCCCTGCCCCCTTGGCGGGCTATATAAAAGGACAGAAGTAGATTCACAGAAAAAGACATGGCAGAGGAAAGAGCTTGGTTTTAATGCTGGAGCCCTGGGAAGAGAAGAACCATTTGCCTTACAGTTTACAGTTGACCCAGTGAAGAGAACATTGCAGCTGAGACCGCCCAGAAAGAAACAAGCCCTCCAGCCTACAACTGAGATCTGAAGAAGCTGGGCCCATGAAGCCTTAAATGAGAGAAGAAGGCTAAACACTCGCAGAGATCACCCACCATCTTACTTCACTATGTGGCAACAGACTTTGGGTGAGGAAGTAACCTTGAGTTCGACTCTTTAGGGCCTTGTAACTGTAGGCTTCTACTCCAAATAAATACCTTTTATAAAAGCCAACAGAGTTCTGGTACTTTGTATTAGCATCCCTTTGGCTAACTAACACATCTACTACCCCAAAATCCTTACCTTTTTATTTAATAATTATGTGCTTAGCACAATGGGAGAAATAACATCTAGAAGTTTAGGCTACCTTAAAGGAACAGGGACTGTCAGACTCATTCTACAACTGTCATTACCAAAAGAGAACTGATTAAGAAAATGAGTTATTAAAAATAATAATAAAGGAGATAGTAGACAAAGACAAGACATAGAAATGGCAGAGGAGAGAGGAAAGCAGTAATAACAATAAACAGAGGGAGGGATTATATATGTAATTTGAGATTACAGCCCAAAAAATGAAAAATGAAAGATAATCTGTATGTTAATAAAAAATTAAATTAAGATGTAAAGCCTCTTAGTATAGCACCTACCCAATAAAAAGTCTGAGAAATAAATGCTCACATAATTTTAATACTTATTTTAATAACTTAAATAATTTACTATTTTTAGTTAATATAAATCTTCAATAAAGGAATAAAAGGACATGAAGATTAGGTTAGTAAAAGAAGGTAATGATAATTAGATAAAGGGCCATTGAAATTTACATATTTCTCTCAAATATATTATTTCATTTTACTTGTATGAGATAGTCAAAAAGGAATGCTTTATGCATGTGAACTGTTTTAAATTAACATTTAATTTTTATCTATATAGAAATTACCCAAATATAGCTACATTTCATCAGTCAAGCATTTAATCTGATGAACCTTCCTTTCCAAAATAGTTTCAGTGAGAAAATAGCCTAAAACATTTCTAGAATACTTCTCAATGGGAGATTGTAAAAGGTCGTGGTTTAAGAGTAATGCCTTTGGAAATATAATGCCTTGATTCAAATCCCGGCTCCATATTCACTATCAGGGAACCTTGGGAAGTGTATCCTTTCAGTACCTAAATCTATTGAATTATACAATGTGAATAATAATATTATCTAAGATTAAATGAGATCCTGAAGTATTTCCTGACATATTGTAAGGGTTCAGTGAATGTTAAAATATTGTTTTTATTGGTGATATTATTTCCTCAGAAATAAAGTTAGGTTTGAACCCAGGAAATGGTACGGTCTGAAATTATTTCAGTCAATTGAATATTACTAACATGTGTTAAGCACTTGTTCTGTGGCAGGCATTGTTGTATTCTTTTTGAAGCAAATAGCACCTGTAATCTCTATGCATGGATATGAGCAGTGGATTTATGACCAGCTAGTTATCACATCCTTCAGACAGAGTAACAAATAAAAAAGTAAAAAGGCACCATTTTGAAGGCAGCACACATGGTAAAGGATGGAGTTCTTGGAGAGAAAAACAGGGGATTTGGAATGTTTATCAGAAAGGTGGCATGATTAGAAATTATAAAATTCATTTGATGGTCTTCATTAATTTTATTTCACAACACAGCACATTACACAATGATTTAGTGATAAAAAAATAAGAGACAAAGGGGAAAAAAAGACAAGTCAAGTTATTAGCCTTGAGGTCTGACTTACATCTATAGTTGGGCCTCTGCTTTTTCTTCTTTTAAGCTGATTCCATGTAGGAGTCAGTCATTCCCTCAGTAAAAATGGTCTAACTTAGTTTACTTAGGGTATGTTTCTACATTCCTTATAACCTAACTATTAATAATAAAATATAAACTTCAAGCAACTTATGTTAGATGTCAGGTTGTATTATATGTCTACTCGTCAGGTAGAAAATGATATTATGAAATATTTGAATATGAAGATGCAATCAGATAATGTGCAGCCAAAAGTGTAGAAAATATTTATGTAAATATTATGACTGTTAGAGTTTAAATAGATGTCAAATCAAACTGCATGACAAGAATAACAAAATGTGGGAAGGAGGTAATTGGAATTAAAGATTTACACAGTTCCAACATTGTCTAGGAAGGAATAAAAGTAGTAATTTAGATTAGATTCTAATAAGTTAAGAATGTGTCTTATAAACTCTAAGATAATTAATAAAAATAATAAAATAATTGTATAAGATAAATATTAAAAAATAAAATCATTTGATTAATCTAGAAGAAACTAAGAAAGGTGAGTGACAGACATGAAACACAGGAAGAATTGAAAGCAAATACTAGGATGGTAGATATTAATATGCTACAAATTACATTAAAAATAAATGGACTTAATACTCCAATTAAAAATAAAGGTTATCAAAATGAAAAAAAAACACTGGACCACACTAAAGCTAGGCACAAAGGAAAAAATCATACTCAAATTTAGATTAGGAAACAATATAAATTAGAAAATCAATCATATAAGTATCTGCCAGAAGAAAAGAAAATAATAGGATAATAATACAAAATTAAGGTGATAGAAGGCATTACAAAGTTATGATAAAATGAGAAAATAATAGAAGAGAAATAAAACATACAATTTGGAAAATCAACAAAGCTGAAAAACTGCTTCTTTGAATACAATAAACTGATAAGCTTCTGGCAAGCCTGAAAGAGAAAAAGAGATAAGGCATCATAAATACCAGGTATAAGAATGAGATAATTATGCCATTTTGTACAGCTATTAAAAAGTTAATAAGGGGATATTTTGAAGAACGTTATGCCAATACACTTGATGTTTTAGATGAAATTAAAAATTTTCTGTGAAATATAAAAAGCTAACCAAAATATTCACAGAAAGAAACAGAAAATCTGCAAAGAAATGGAATCAGTTTTGAACATTTAAAAGCGTTAATTTAAAATTTTCCTACAAAGAAATCTTCAAAATCAGATGGCTTTTTTGGTGAAATTTTCCCATCATTAAGGAAGAAATAACAGCAAATTACATAAACATTTCCAGGGAACAGAAAAAGAAGAAATGAGCTCCCATTCATTCACCCCATAATCATGACTCAAAACTTGAAAAGAACAACGTAAGAAAAGCCTCTTATAGGCCACTCTCTCATAGATGTAATCTTAGATTCAAGTGCTCTAAACAAGTATTAGCCAAATAGCAGAAACATATTTGAAGAAATAAGGGCGAGAAACATTTCATATTTAATAAAATACATCTAATGACAGATTCTAGAAGCTCAGAGTAGCCCAAGGAGGGTAAATAGGAAGGAAGCTATACCTAGGTTCGTCAGAGTCAAACTGCTAAAAATCAAAGTTTAGCAGAAAACCTTGAAAGCAGCCAGAAAAAAGAAAAGGACACATTGCCATGGGGAGCAATATCTGCTTCCACCTGAAAGAAAACAACCGTCAACCCAGGAGTCTGTACCCAGTGAAAACAGCCTCCAAACATGAATGTAAAATAAAAACTTTTTCTGATAAAAGCAAACTAAGATTCATTGTGAATGTAATGAATAGCATTGAAATACATACTTGGACATGATTAAAAGTGGAAATTTTAGGTTTTATATATGTTGCTGGTAAAGAAATTTTGAAAATAGAGGACTGTACAACACAATGAATGCTAACATAAACAATGGACTAATGTTCTTTCTTGAACCTTAACAAATATATCACCCTAATGCAAGGTGTTAATAATAGGATGATATATAGGAACTCTGTATCATATGCACTTTATGATGACTTTTCTGTAAACATATAACTACTTTAAATAAAAAGTCATTTAAGACAATTTGTCCCTAATAGATGTGTACTACATGAAAAGTAACAGAAATTTTTCATACTGATGAGAAATAAATTTCAGATGAAAATTTAGTCCTTCAAGAAAGAATGAAGAACATTGAATATGGTGACTATCTAAGTATATTAAAGACTATTTTCCACTTAATTTCTTTTTAAATCTAAATAACAGTTTAAGGAATATATATATTTTCTTGTGAGGTTTATAGGTGATATTGATATAATACCTATAATAATTCAAGCATAAAGTACGATTGGGTAAGTTGATAAATTGTCCTATAATGTATCAAGGTGTTCACATTCTACATGGAATGACTCAATACTAATTTTGAGTAGATTGTGAAAAATTAGGAAATTATATTGTAATTTCTTTAGTAATCACTTTAAATTTACTGCAAAGAAACAAAAAGAAAAAAAAAAACCCAGCCAGGAAATTCTTTTAATGATTCTTAATTTCTAATCCTTTTATCAATCAACTTAATTTCCTTAAGAGAGGACATTTTTTCCCGTGATTTTCTGTCTATTCAGAGAACTCTACCATGTGCTCCTCCTCTACCTTAGCTGTTGAATTTGTTTTCAGGTACATTGAGAAATTCAGAGGTAAATAGAAAATGAATTTCCACATCTTTGAAATTTGTCCATTCCCCTACACTTCCTCCTGCTAGAATAAGCTAGTACTGAAGGCTCGCTGGAGGTTTTGGGGCATGAATGTAAAATAAGAGCAGTTAACATGTTTCTGCTTTTCTCCAGCCACACTATGGTACTTGAACACAGGCTAACTAAACCAAACAAACAAAATACAAACAAAATACATGAGCCTGTGGTATTGCTTAGTGTGTAGTCTGCTTCCAAAACACAGACTAATAAATTACCCCTTCCTTAAGGTGTTAGATCCATTTCTGCCTCAGATGTGAGCTTTTCCCCAAACTCTCTATTTTCCAGACATTTTCGAGACAGTTTCCAACTCCGAATACTGTCTTGTCCTCAATTGGCTTCCTATGGCATTGTCAGTGTCCTTTAAGACCTAAGGCTTCTAATTCTAAAATTACTACCAAAGTCTCATCTAGTCCTTAGGATAAAATAACCTTTTTACCCCACGCATGGTTTTAGTTTTGATCTTTCAGATAAGAACATATTAAACACTACAAGTAATCTAAGTTCTGTATATGAAATTTGGTCTTCTTATTGAACCGATATTCTATATTGGTTTGTGCACATTATTTTCATATTAAAATATATTAACATAATTGATATATATTTTTAAGTGTTAGCTCATAAACTTGACTATAGGTATCCCATTTTAGAAAGATGGTTTGGATATAAAGTATTATTTTTATGCCTCCTTTTTAGGCTATATGGAAAATATTGGTCCTTGAAATAACACCTTCAGTATCTCAGAGAGGTAATATATTTCATATAGTGATTTTTATTAATTAAACCTTCCTATTTTTAAGATTCTATTTTATAATGTGAGTAACCATATCTCCATAATTCAAATGAGTAAGGAGACATTATCTAGATTTTAAAAAAATATTACAAATTATCATCTGAAATATATGTGTTTGAATGTCTTGTCAAGTTTGATTAAATTACCCATTCAGGAAATTAACTATTAGCACCATAAGGAAATAAAATAAAAAGTTCATTTTCCTCGATAAGATGGATATCAATTAAATATGAAATTAATGTTATTATTTCTGCTAATAGAATCTTGGGAGTTGGTGATTTTTAACAATAACATACCTGTTACAGCAGCCTCTATAGTTATGGGTATGTTTAATGCAATGCTAGGAATAAAACCAGATCACAACTTATTTTAGAATTTGCACACAATTTCTGATGCAGCTTGAAGAAAAATAATATAGAATTATTTTTCTGTTTCATTTGTTTTAATTTTAGTCTTGTAATATTCATCAGAATAATTTCATTTTGAGCCTTTCCAAACTGACAGCATCCAACTCTTTGGAAGATATCCAATTCCGAATATTTATAATTGCAGAACATACACATTTAAAAATGTAGAAAACAAGTAGTAAAGGAGGAAGGCAAAGTTAATTTCTCTTAAGATCTGTGTTTATGTGACAACCAAAGCTGAAACCAAATTTTAATATTTTTGAGATATATGTGCAAATTAGAATGGTGACACTGTAACAGTTAACCCACTCAATGCAAAGTTCTTTAATTGCTATATGTGTGTGTGTATATATATATATACATAAATATATATATGACTTTCTTTAGAATTTATTGTGTATACCATCTTAAGAAACAGGAGAATGTATAAAAATGAGCTTTAAGATCTTAAAAAAATCATCTTTACAACATACTTTACAGTTTAGGTATTGTAAAAATCCTGCTTTCCATTAAAATAATCTATCACAATCATACTCTATGTAGTAAGAATTTCTTTAAAAAATGATTGCATTGTGAATGAAACTTCACCTACATCTTTTCATTTTATTGTTTCATTTACAAAAATAAGTGTTTGAATATTTTCTTTTAAATAATTCAATATATAAGGACTTAAAAAGGAAGGTAATTTTGATATTCTGGTTTTATTCTATTGTGATATTTTCAATTATATAGATGCAGTCCCAGGGCAAAATGTTTTTCAATTGTGGGAGGAAATAAAAGGTGCTTTTTAGTGTCTATATATGAGAAGTTATTTAAAGTTAAATATCTGTGGTTGAGATATACATATGTATTGCAAAATCTGTGTCTTCTATGCCTCATTTCATAATACCATATTTCATTTTTGCATATTAATAATGTGAATACATTGCATTGTCTTGTTCTTCTAAAATATTAACATGTATTTTAATTTAAGCAATTTTATTTGTTCTATGTTATTTCCGTCCTAAGTGGCTTTAATATTCTGTCATAAGATGTCCATTCTGTAATTTATTTTACATTTTTTGTAGTATTCTCTGAAGCACTTAATGAAATACTTATTTGAATTAAAAAGTTGATATCATGTTTCTCTGAAATAAAGCAGCAAGAGTTGATGATTGAATGGATACTGAATTGAACCATATTCCTAAATGTAGTTGTGACTGAATCTACAGATTGAAGATTTTGTAAATTGAAAGTATGAAATAAAGCTAAAATCACTAAAATAATATTGTATTGTGAAATGTATATTGAAATTTAAAGTAATTTTATTTTCCCAGCATTTTCTCATTATATCAGGTTAAATGGGCATGTTACATGATCATTTAAAAATTGGGGGTAAGTGGATGTAACTCAGCAGTTGAACACCTTCTTCCCAAGTACAAAGTCCCATGTTCAATCCCTATACTTAAAAATTACGGATAAACTATTTTTGAAATATTTCTTAGCTATTCAAAAATCAATGTGTAAAATTGTGGGAAGATAACATTGGACAAGTATGGCGGGTCTTTAACTCTATCACAAAAAGAATGGAGAAAAACCAAAGCTGTCTGAAGGACCTGCTTCAAGGGTCAGCAGACTAGGACAGTGCTACACAACTCCCAGGAGGGTGAGGGACAGAGACAAAGAACTCAAAACAAGAAATATGACTTACCAAACCCCCATGTTAGCTGAGAAGAGCTGCCCTCCTCCATCCCAAAATATTAAACTGGAATAAAATCCCTGGCTCACTGCAGCTGACTGAGAGGGGAACCAACATATTCCTCCCTGTCAGCTGTTACAAGGGAAAAATGAAGGGGAGTCAAGGATTTTTCTTCAGTGAATTTGGCCAGCAGAGCCCACTTTGAATCTCACCAGACTGAAACACAGGAAAGCCAAGACTGAAACACCTCCATGGAAAGGTGTGTCAATAAGGGCTATTTGTATGCCAGTCTGTAACTTGCATGAACAAAAATTGCTCTTAGTTCTCACTGTTCCCTAACTCCTGGGAGAAAATCTGTGCCCTGTTAGTGAGTCCCTGGCCTGATTTTGATAATGTATGCTGGGCAATTTTAAAAGACTTATAAAAAGTTAAACCAATTATCAAAGAAGAGCTGTGGGAGGTGGGGGGTGGGGGAAAACAATACTCAAGAGAAATTGGTCATCAGAGTAAATTTACCAACATACTCAGATGCCTAGACATCAGCAAAATTATAAACCATACTAGGAAACAGGAAGAGATTGCCCAGCCATTTCTTCAAATCCTGAAGGGACAGAAATTTAAGACAATTACTCAATGATAATCTCTCAACTCTCCTAAATCAATTCAAAGACTTGAAAGAAATTATGACTAAAAAGATGAAGAATATAAAGAAGACACTGGGTGAGCATAAAGAATAATTTGAAAGTCTGAAAAGAAAAGCAAAAGACTATTGGAATGAAAGGCATAATGTATGAGATTAAAAACACATTAGAGGCACATAAGAGTAGATTCTAATTGTTCAAGGACAGAATTAGTGCTTTCAAAGACAGAGCATCTGAACTGGAAAAAACAGGAGAACAGAAGAAGAGAATGGAAAAAAAATGGAACACAGTCAGAGGGAATTGAATGACAATGTGAAAGGCACTAATATATGCATTAACAGTGTCCCAGAAGTGAATGGAAAAGGGGCTGAGAGAAATAATGATGGAAAACATTCCAACTATATGAAAGACATAAATATCAATATCCAAGAAGGACAATGAAGCCCAAACAGAATAAATCTGAATGGATATACACTGAGACACTTACGGTATGACAAATATCAGAGATAAAGAGAGGATTCTGAAAGCAGCAAGAGAAAAGCAAGTAACACATACAAGGAAACTTTGATAAAATTAAGTGGCGACCTCTCATCAGAAACCATAGAGGTAGAAGTAAGTGGTATAATGTACTTAAGATACTGAAAGAGAAAAACTACCAGCCAAGAATTCTGTATCTGGCAAAACTGTCCTTAAAAATGAGGATGAAGTCAAAGTACTCATGGGCAAAAAAAATCCTCATAGAACATATTATCAAATGACCAGAATTATTAGTACATGATATACTAAAGGGAGTGCTCCAACTTGAAAGGAAAAAAACAATGGCAAGAAACTTGGAGAAGAGTGTAGAAAGGAAGACTGTTAGGAAGGGCAACTTAAAGGGTAAAAAGTCAGACAATAGTACAATATGTCAACAGAAAGCCAAAGTACAAAAAGGATATAGGAAGCAATGTCTTTATAGTAATAACATGAATGTTAAAGGCTTGACTTCTCCAATCAAAAGACATAGACTGATGAATGGATAAAAATATATGAACCATCTATATGTTGTCTACAAGTGATTCATCCCAGATATAAGGACATAACCAGGTTAAGACTGAAAGTTTTGAAAAGTTATTCTATGTAAATAGTAACCAAAAAGGAGCTTGGAGTAGTAATGCTAATATCAAACAAAATAGATTTTCAATGCAAAACTGTTATAATGGATGAAGATGGTCATTATATATTAATAAAAGGTACAATTTACAAAGAAGTAATAACTATATTAATATTTATGCATCTAACCTGAGTACCCCAAGAGAATGAGGTACAAACTGGCAAAGGTGAAGGGAGAAATAGATGTCTCTATAATAATATTTGGAGACCTCCATACACCACACTAAGTATCGGATAGAAAATCTGGACAAAGGATAAATAAAGAAACAGAGAGCTTGAATAGTATGATACATGAACTAAACCTAAGAGATTTATGGAGCATTGCACCTCAAAACAGCAGGATACACATTCTCTTCAAGTGCTCATGGATCCTTCTCCAAGATATACCATATGTTGGATCACAAGAAAAGTCTTAATAAATTTTAAAAGATTGAAATTATACAAAACATTTTCTCTCATCATAACAGAATGATGCTGGAAATCAATAATGAACAAAAAAAGGAAAAATTTATAAGTATATGAATATTACACAACACACTCTTAAATAAGCAGTGGGTCCAAGAAGAAATTGCAAGAGAATTCAGCAAATATCATAAGATGAATAAATATGAGACCACAATATATCAGAACCTATGGGACATCACAATAGCAGTGCTGAAAGGGAAATTTATATCCCTCAATGTTACATTAAAAAGAAGAAAGAGCTAAAATTGAAGATCTAACTGCACACCTGGATTAACTAGAAAAAGAATAGTAAACTAATCTCATACCAAACCAAAGAAATAAACAATAAAGAACAAGGCAGAAATAAATGAAACCAAGACAACAACAACAAAATAGAGAGTCAACAAAAACCAAAGTAGGTTTTCGAAAAGATCAACAAAATTAACAAACCCTTAGCTAGACTGATGAAGAAAAAAAGAGAGATCATGCAAATAAATAAAACCAGAAATGAGAGGGGAGACATTACAACTGACACTGGGGAAATAAGAGAGATCATAAGAGGATACTATGAACAATGGTATGCCAAAAAACTAGAAAATGTAGACTAGATGTACAAATTCCTAGAAACTCAAGAACCACCTACATAGACCCTAGAAGAAATAGCAGACATCAACAAACTAATGACAAGTGAAGAGATTGAAACAGTCATCAAAAACCTCCAAGACAAAAGATCTGGAGAACAATGTAGATTTTAAGTGGGTTTATCCCAGGTATGCAAGGGTAGTTCAACCAAAGAAAATCATTTAGTGTAATAAGTCACATTGATAAATTGAAGAAGAAAAATCAGTGACACTCAATTGATGCAGAAGAGGCATTTGACAAAATACAGCACTGTTTCTTGATAAAAACACTCAAAAAGATAGGAATAGAAGGAAGCTATCTCAATATGGTAAAGTGCTTATATGAAAAACCTGTAAATAGGATTGCACTTAACTGTGAAAGACTGAAAGCTTTCCTACTGAGATCAGGAACAAGACAATAATGCCCACTGTCACAACTGTTATTCAATATTGTGCTAGAAGTTCTAGCTAGAACAATTAGGCTATATAAAGAAATAAAACACACCCAAATAGGAAAGAAAGATGATGCTGATGCTATGATCCTAGACCTAGAAAATCCTGAAAAATCCATTTGCATAAAAAAGCTAGTAGAATTAATAGATGAGTTCAGTGATGTAGTAGGATACAAGATTGATACACAAAAAGTAATAGTATTTCTATATGCTATTGATGCACAATCTGAGGATGAAATCAGAAAAAATTCCATTTATAATAGTGACTTAAAAAATCAAATATTTAGGAATAAATTTAACCAAGGACATAAAGGACCTATATTCAGAAAACTACAAAACATTGACAAAGAAACCAAGGAAGACTTAAATAATGGTAGGGCATTCCATGTTCATGGAATGGAAGACTGAATATCATTAAGATGCCAATTCTACCCAAACTAATTACAGATTTAACGCAATCCCAGTAAAAATCCCAACAATCTTTTTTGCAGAAATAGATAAGCCAGTAATCAAATTTATTTGGAAGGGACCCCAAATAATCAAAACTATCTTTAAAAAAGAAGAACAAAGTTAAAGTACTCTCATTTCTTAACTTTAAACCAAATTGCTCAGCTTCAGTGGCAAAAACAGCTGGTATGGCTTAAAGACAGACTTTGACCAATGGAACCAAATTGAGAACTCATAAATAGACCCTCACATCTATAATCAAGTGATTTTTTTACAAAGTTTTTAAGCCCACCCAGCTGGGCCAGAACAATCTATTCAACAAATGATACTCAGAACTGGATGGCCATATCCAAAGAAAGAGGATGATTATCTCACATCTCATATAAAAATTAACTCAAAATGGATCAAGGACTTAAAATAAAAGGAACAACCATGAAACTCATTGAAGAAAATGTAGGAAAATATCTTCAAGATCATGTGGTAGGTGGTAGTTTCTTAAATCTTGCACCCAAAGTACAAGCAACAAAAGGGGAAATAGATAAATGGGACCTCCTCAAACTTAAACACTTTTCACCACAAAGGACTTTGTAAAATGAGTGGAAAAGCAGCCACTCAATGGAAGAAAATATTTTGCAATTACATATCTTACAGGTGTTTAATATCCATGCTATATAAAGAGACTGTACCTCTCAACAATAAAAAGACCAACTTCCTAATTAGAAAATGAGCAAAAGATTTGAAAAGACAAATTGTCCAAAGAAGAAATATAAATGGCAAAAAAATGAAAAAAATGTTCAACAACACTAGCAATTAGAAAATATAAATCAAAACTACAATGAGAAATGAACAGATATCTTCCAAACAATCACACTGATGTTCATAGAGTAGAGGTGTTATTCACAATTGTCAAATGTGGGAAACAACTAAGGTGTCAATCAACTGATGAATACATAAACAAATTGTGTGTATACATACAATGGAGTATTATGCAGAAATAAGTAGAAATGAAGTCATGAAGCATATGACAACATGGATGAACCTGGAGTACATTAGGGTTGAAAGGATGGGTCAGATGGCCCGAGGAATTGGGGGGAGAGTTGAGGGAGAAAGATGAACATGGGAGATTGTTAGGTATGTGGTTGAAACTATAATGTTGAGAAAACTCTTGAGAAAATATAATAAGGAAGATTTACTTGTTTAAGGTGCTTAATGGAGGGCCTCTGGCACAGGGGCAGGCTTCTAGGGAGTGTGTGAGTGCTCATCTTATATAGTGAGTTATATCATTGGGTGGAGAACCATACAATGAGTGGGAAGGTGTGCCTGCATCCTGGGGAGACCTGATGTTCTCAAACAGAGGGAAGGATGTCTCTCAAGAGCATTGGTGGCTCCCACTGGGGGAGGATGGTGTAGTGTGTTAAGCCCTCAGCATTGTTGCAAGTATCTATGGATCTGATCCTTCAAGTAGTGAAGTTTGGTTGTCACTGTGGGCCCTGAGGGGAGGGGGAGAGAGGAGTAGAATAGATGGAGGCAAGGTTAACTGGGGGGCAATGAAAGTGTTCCTCAAGATCATGCAATGATGGGTATAGGACATGTTAAATTTCACCAAAAACTTATAAAAATGTACAGTCTAAAATATGAACCATAATGTAAACCAAAATGGAACCATGGATGGTAGCTATGTTTCAGTATGTATACATCAGCTGTAGCAAATATAACATGAACATGTAAAAAGATCATTGTTGGAGAAGGGGGAAAAGGTTTTGATGTTGGATATATGGGAGTATCCTATATTGTATACATGACTTTACTATGATCTAAAACTTTTTTGAAGACAAAATTAAAAATTAAAAAAAAAGTTTGTAGACATTGAGGAATGAATGAAAGAGATTGTCTTCCCACTGTACATACAGGGAAACACCTATTACAGTGATGAAAGGCAAAACGTCAAAAACAAAATTTTATGATATTTTTCAATTTTTAATACCGCAATTTATTTTTTACTCTATTTTAGTTTTTCTAAATTAGTAAGTATTCTATTTCTAATCTTTAAACCTATTCTTGCTACTTCACTCTCCTACTAATTGAATTTGGCAATATATGAGGCTTCATTTTTTAAGTTTTGGATCACAGAAGGTTTCAACTATGGTAGGGGAAGAACACTGGTGTGCGGTATTATTGATAGAGAGAAGGAAGCAATAGCAGCCATGTACAGCAGGAGAAGCATAGAGAAATTGAGAGGTGATAAGTTTTGTTTGGTTGGTTGTTAGGTTTTTGTTTTTTAGTATTATTATTATTACTGGAATAATGAAATGCTCTAAAATGACTGAAGTGATGAATGCATAACTATGTGATTATACCCAATACCATTGATTGTACTCTTTGGATGGATTTATACTTTATTAATATGTCTCAACATATTCATAAATTAATTATTGAATTAAGTCAAGAAAGAATTTCAATTCATCCTAGACTACACATATTTTCATAAATGTGTTTTTGACAGATAGAGAAGTTCAATTGTTTTTGTCAATAATTGGTGTTGTACTTTATGGTTTAACTATATACTTTTCATTCCAGTTTATCTTAGTATTAGATTATTGCACGATTGATTATATTATAAATAAAAGTACTGTGGTATCGTATGTGTGAATAAGCTTGACACCATTATATGTCAGTCTTGAATGCAGAATGAAAAGTTTATGGCAATGCCATATTTTGAAACTTCTTAAATTTTGAATAGTATGATGCCATACAATAAGTAGAGAAAATTGCACAAAATTCAAGGATGCAATTTCCACTGAAATGTACATTTCTATTCTTTCACATTACCTTAGTTTCATATTAAACTAAATGCAAAAAGAAAACATAAATCAATGTATTACATTTGCATTCCAGAGTATTCTTATTAAACATTGAGAACTCTTTTTGCAAAAAACAGTGTCCAATAAGACATAAAGATTAATATTTTAAATGTACATTTTGGACTATTTTAAAAAGTGGAAACTTTGTCTGCCAAGGTACTATGTTTCATACTAAATGCTTTGTGTTTTCCATTTGCCCTTTTGGATCCATTTGATCCATTTTCTATCCTTTGATTTGTTTTGTAGAGAGTCTACTTTTTATGGACTGTCATCACTTAGGTTGGGAGAAGAGAGATGTAGCATAAGAGAAAAAAGGACATTTCAAATACTAAAATACTAATTATTGCTCCCTGCTCCCCTTCTATAATTTGTGAAAGCCTGCCTTCCTATTGCATGGCCATGATTCTTTAAGTCAGTCTCTCAGACACAGTTAAAACTCATGGTACCAGTTACACTGTTCCTTCTCTGTGTGTATAGATGGTAATAAATTTCCATTGTCACTAGTCATTGAGTGCTTCACTGAGTCTTGTTGCATCCCTTAATCCTGCCATCACCTTGTAAACAGTCTTTTTTATTAAACAGCTCTCTAAGGAAACATTTTTGATTTGGCAACTCTTTTCTGTCTGGTCATTGACAGTTTCATACCTGTTATGGATCAAATTGTGTGCCTAAAAGACATGTTCACCTTCTAACCCCTTATTCCAAGAATGTGACCCTATTTGGAAATAGTCTTTGTGGATGTGATTAGTTAAAATGAAGCCATAGTTGATTAGGGCAGAGCTGAACCCAGCATGACTGGTGTCTCTCCAAGCAGGGAAGAAGAAACAGAGGCAGACACAGGGAAGAGGATCCGAAGGTAGAGGCAGGTGAAATCTACAAGCCAAGGAAAACCAAGAATTACTGGAAAATACCTGAAGCTAGAAAAGGCAAGGAAGGACTGTTTCCTTCAAGTTTAGATGGTGCTTGACACTGCTGACACCTTGATTTAGGACTCTGGGTCCTCAGAGCTGTGGAAAAATAAATTTCTGTAGTTTTAAGTCATCCAGTTTATGGTACTTTCTTATAGCAGTCCCAGGAAATTAATACCTTATCTTTTAATTTTAAAGAATGTTCAAATCTATTATATTCTTATTCTCTTCTCCTTCTTAGACTACTCAATAGCATGATATATTAATGAACTGTTAATAAAACATTGTTTGATAATGTTGTTTTGTATATATGTATTGATGCCTCTGAGATCCCAATAGTCATTAGCTTGTATTACAATAAATCCCACCACTACAACAATCCAATAGTACCTTGAACATGTAAATGAGCGACCTTGAATCAAATGAATTTTTCCCCCACTTAGATCTATATTTTAGAACCAACTTGAATATTTTCTTTGAGAAATATAAGACTGTAAAACAATATAGTAAAGTAAAAATTCACAATAAATTAATTCATTCCGTAATTGTGGTCATTTTTATTATTTGATCACAGATTACTCATATTGTTCTCTTTCCTACTTAAAAAAGGAGTTGAAATTACAAATATTTGATGTTTATCTACACAGCATCAATAGTAATGGAGCACAGAATAAAAATAATGTGATAGAATTCTATAGTCTTCACTCAGGTTGGAAGTGAAAACAGTGCTAAAAACTGGGATTCTATTCATATAATCTTCAACTGCAAGTCAGAATTCCCCCTGGAAATTAAGTTTATATGTTTGATTTGCTTAGGAAAATCTGATTAGCTATACTGAATAATTAATAATTTTAAATAATGTTGAAAATGCCACTTTTGAGTCATTTCCAGGGAAATATTTAACTAGATACTGTCTTTCATAAATCTCTTAAAACTGGATGGGCCCTAATGTCTGTCCATTGTTCTGGTGTCTAGATAGGCTATCACATTGATTGTGCAATACATAATGTATATGAATTATATCAATTAGTGAAAACAGAATTGGAAAGGGAATGGCCATGTAACATAGTCAAATGTAAGGTTATCATAAAAAATTAGATAAATTTGAAAACATAGAGGAGAGGTAGACATTATCCTCTACATCTTAAAAAGAACGAGAATACAAAACTGTCCATACTTTCAAAAAAAGAACATGTTAAAATGTCAATAAAATATATTTGGCAGAACATGGACCAAAGGAATAAATATAACAGAACTTCAGGGCTGTTCAAAATAAAAACATCTAAAAACTAAAAACAAAAATCAAAGTAGTACAAGTAAAAGGTCATGTTTATAGAGCTCATGCAAGCATTTTCTATGGATCTGGGTCTATTTGGCAAGGATTTCTGAGAGGGGAGCATTTCCAGCTGTCACAGGGAATACTGGCCATACGACCATTATAGAGTGATCCTATAATCACTCTAATTTGTGTTCTCATTTATTACATATGGACCTCAAGGGAACTCAACCATTACAATATGAATGAAAGTCATACTTCTCCACTGAAAATTAATAAATTCTACTTTGTGTTTTATATATTATCTTTGGGATCCTGGTTAACGTAAGACTACCCCTAAGATTTGGCTTCACTCTTAGGTTTTGATAAGGAAGTTTTATGTTCCTTGAAGACTGAGAGCTTCAGTCTTGAAGATCCTGTACATTCGTTAATTCAACAAATTCAAAGTGGTCAAAAATTTATAAACAGAAGTCATGAATAAATATGGATGAAATTTTTTATAGTACTGTTTGCCTATTCAGACTACTCCTTTATTTTTTATTTTCTTATCCTTCTAACACTCTTTCTATAAACCCATTTCATGTAAAGGAAAAGCAATCACTTTGAATAGATACATGCAGTGATTTGAATTGGGTCAGATTTGCATCTTACATAAAACTGTGGAGAAATTTTCACAATGCAACGTAGGATGAAATCTGGTTCATTTCCTTTAAGGGATTTAAATTTGCTAACATTGCTATTTTTTCCTTGATAGCTACTGCAGAAATCTCATATATGCAGAGCTAGCAAAGAGACCTGGAAATACCAAATATATGACAGGAAATTTTGGAAATACAGTTTTCTTTCATAGAGAGAAATTCTTTTGCTCCATTAAATTATTCCTCAATAAAAAGTAATATTTTGCTTTTATGCAAAAGCAAAGTGAGTCTATTTAACTCTGCCATGTATATGCAGCAACAAAATGCAATAAAAAATGGTAAGGAACTTATTTAGCTGAAATATGTAAAACAAATTCAACTGTAATTTTTCAGTTTCCCCTAATGCTCATCAAAGAATCTTAAGGCATTTATAAGGTAACGCATTATATGCCAATCGATCTCATGTGATGGTAACACAGATTCATATGCAGAGAAATAAAAAGTTGCACGGATTTATTTTCTTTCACCCACATTGTGAATCCCTGAGAAGTTCTCAATTCAATAGGAATCTCAGAATTTCAAACTTTCATATCTGAAAGGAGATATGTATGTGTGTGAATGCATGTATAGTAAAATTATTCCCCAATCCTAGCCTAGGAAACCAACCATCACTTAAATAAACAAGGGACAATATTAATTTAATGAATGAATGAAAGTTTAATAGAGGATCAATTGTGGGATCTGAGAAAACATTTTCTCAAAGAAAGGCTCTATATGGTAAACTTAGAGCCAACTAACATTTGTATCTCTCACCTTATATTCAGTCTGACCATCTTCTGCAAAGTACCTAAGATTCTATGTGGGAATTTTGTCAGTTCTAACAACAATACATAAGAAATTACGTGTGTATTAAGAGGAGGGAAGAGGGAGCAAAGGAATCCTGTTAACTTTGCCTTTTCATAGTATGCGTAAAGAAGGGGCTCATGGAAATCTGTCTAGGTCATATGAGTAGATAGAAGAGAAAAGCCCTTATTTGATTCTTTCCAGAATCTTCTGTATGGCTCTATTTATAACCCTTACATATTTGCATTACTATTTCTCCAAAGAACAAGAAATGTGTATGTGTGGTGTCAATGAAATGGAGATGCAGTTCATATGGTAAGCAAGTTGAAAACTTCATTATTAATGTCATCTATATTATCTGCCTACGAGTAGGAAGATATTTGTTCTCCAAACGCTAATTTTGTGTGAATGCACGTATAGTATAATGCAAAAGCTGATAATTTCTTAATTCTGATTGTACTACTTGTTTAGTGCTCAGAGAATGCTTTCTGTTTCCCCTGTGCCTTCACCTACCTAAAAGTTAGTTAAGATGAAACATTTTTAAACCCATAAACAGTGAATTTCTTTGAAATTATCAATTTAGCTTAGTATGGTCTAGTCTGTGTTTACTGTAAGACAAGTAAGAAAGAATTCATAAGAGAAAATAGAAAAAGGGATGCAGAAAGCAATATACTAAATTTAAACCTTGCCTTTTTAAGATCTAAGTACATAAATTTAAATATATATTCTTTTGTATGTTGCCTTATGAAATGCAGCATATGGGAAAGAATTTTGGACTTGGAATTGGAGTAACAAACTCTGTCTACATCCTTGCAGTAGCATGTCTTCTTTTAAATCTTTAATCTTTCTGGTCTTAATGTATTGAAAGATTAAACAATCTCTACTTTTTTTCACATAGATATGCAGAGCAAAAGATATAGCATTTGTCAAAGTCTTATAAACTGGAAAACCATTGGATTTCATATTAGCTTTTAATGCTTTACTAGTTTAATCACTAAGAATTTTTGAGTGGCTTTTATTCAGTATGCAGATTGAATATAGAGTTTAGCCAAGATTATAAAACAGTAGTGACTTATGTAAAACTGCAGGTTCTTAAGTGTTAAAATGTAGTGGTATTTAAGGAAAGGAAGAATAATTTTAGAATATTTGAGTTAATAAGAAAGAGACACTCATTCTACTCATTCAATTGGCAGGGTTTTGTTTGCAATAAGGAATTTCAAGAGACTTGTGAAAACAAGAAAGTGGCTTTGCAGGTGGAAGGCTGAATAATTTTAAAAGGCTTCCAGGTCTAGATTATAGTCTCAATGCTTCGTCATCCTATATTTGCTCTGCGAATGCTATATTTCACCTATATTTTCCATATCAAATTCTCTGTGTCTACCCAATGCCATCCCCACTATTAATTGCATAACTGTCCCTTCATATATTTCCAGTTCAAATTTTGGATAAAGTCTGACTGACCCAGGTAAAATACCCACTCTGCTTGACAAAGATTTCTTGCCAAACAACACTTGTAGGTTTCTGCTCAAACCATAGATTTTCTTTCTTGGGTTAATTGATCCTTTCAGATTCAGTAAGCTCATTACCAAGGTGACTGTTTCATCTGATCAAAAACATGGCCATCCTTCCCCAGGGAGCCCTCTGAGCCATTCTCTCTGCTGGAGCTGTGTTTGGAAATTTCCTCACAGTAAGGCTATGGTCATGGCAGTCTTCAGAAATGGCCTATGTCCAACTGGTGTAATTAAGTGAGCTTTCAAGAAAGAGGAAAAAGTGGACCTTGAATTTACTTGATAGCGAAAATTAGAAACTTATAATCTACACCACCATTCATCTTGAGTGGGAAACCTGGCCTTCAAGATATGGTTGACTATAGTTGAAATGTAATATTACATAAAAGATAAGCTTATCTTAAAAGATAAGCTTGAGAACTGTCAACAATTACGCCGTGTTACACTTTTCCTAGTCTAAGATTTGTTTGATAATGAAGTTTAATTATTTCATATAAGCACATTTGTTTTGTTTTTCATTTATAATATAAGATTATTTCAAAGTTTGCCTATGTTGAAAAAGCTGTGACCACAGATTATTTCATTCTGAAGACACTTTAAAGTTTGACTTCAATTAATATTTTGTTTGATCTGGAATTTGCCCAAAGCCTTTAGTCCACAAGTCTTGCCTCTTTCTGATTGCTGGCTCCCCCTGCTGGACAGTCTTTCTCCCTACCATTTCCAGTCGTCTGTAGTTCTGTCTCAGTACAAGGCTGACATTGTGTTGGCTGCATTCCTAAAGTTCAACTCTTTGACTGTCCCATCCTTAATCACACCTTTTTACTGAACTGAATAGTTACTGTTGATATTGAACATACATAATCTCTACCCATGATTGTTACTGAAATAAAACACACCCAGCCAACATTTGCTATATGTTAAATACAATTTTAAAGTTTTTATTGAAATTTCAAAGATTTCTTTTCAAAGACATGACAAGTTCAGTATTGAAGGTCAAATAGTTTTTATTCTGAGCATCAATCTTCTAAAACCCTGTTATCAGCAAGGTCTTTTCTAAAGAATGTATTATATATAAATGTTTCAATCATATTTTAAAATAAGGATGGAAGGTCACAAATGTTTTATCTGATTGCCCTTGGAAATACAGAACTGCTTTTGAGATTAGAAATTGTTTCCCTCTCCATTGCAGTTTGATACTCCTGTAGTCTCTAAGGCCTGTTCCCACAAGATACAAATGACTATTGCTTCAAGGCCATTCAAACAATATTTAGTCTTTGGTAATGAAAACAAAAGAAATATACAGAAAGACGGAAACATATTTCAAAATAATGATACAATCATATTCAACTACTGTATTGAATAGCACTTTGTATTGTTGTTGACAAAGCTTATATTTCCTACTATCGGAAGGGAAAGCTTGTTCATTATTTCATAGATTCTTTTACACAGAACTCTCATTTACAATATAATAACAAAATCTTTTTTATTTTTTCCTCTATAAGTTTATAGTCAATTTTAATGGCTGGAAATGTTAGTAAGATTCCTTACTATCATATTTTGCTTCTACAATTAAATTTCTGACTAACAAAATTAGCAATGAAACAAAAGGGTAAAGGACTATCTAAAACCAGTTTTCAAGAGATATAAATCAATAAAAACAGTACACTATGATAAGTATTTGTACACTAGTAAAGGAACCAAGAAAGGTGAAAACAATCTGGTTGTCAAAGAAGTCTTCAAAAATGGGAAAACATTTGAGATGGATCATGAAACATTAGCAGCTTTTTTATAGACTGAGATGCGGTTATTCTGAATTTTTAGAGCCCACTCTCATATTTCAAATGAATTTTAACAGGTAACACCCACTTAAAAAGGGGCAACTATGTTTCAAAGAGGAAAAGAGAAATGACATAATTGCAAATCCCCTTAAACTCCCATCTTGAATCCAAAACGTAAATTGCTATTGCAACAGAATCCTCAGCAACAGAATCCTCAGCAGGAGAGATGCAGTTAGAAAGAAACGTTACATTGGTAATTCTTTCTTGACTATGGCTTGATTGTTCCCGAGTCTATTCTTCGAGTATTGCTTTTCAACAAATAGAAAATTTAAGTTTTATCTTAAAGTATCATCGATGTAAGCAAGAGATGACTGTCTTGCACCTCTTATGTTGCATCAACTTTGACATTCGTCAATCAGAAACTAACATATTTGATATAGTCCAATATGCACAAAATTTTACCTAAGGATTGGAGCCTGTTTTCTCCTTATTCCAGTGATAGGAGTGAGGTTCATATTTTTATTATTCTATCTATACAAAGATAGATTTTGATTACACTTGAAATAAAAACACTCTTCTCGGAAGCCTCCTATCAAGTTATCACATTCAAAAAAGAGTCAATAAATTGTAACTCTTATTATAACAAGGATAATCAAAACAATATTCAGTGGGGATATTCATATACTCTATCTTGCTTTTCCTTTCCCTTATTCCATCCTCTCCCCGCAACCATTTCTGAAAGAAAAATTAACACACACACACACACACACACAATAAGAGATATTAAAATATCTTTTACAATCCTGTTAAGAATATGTAATTTGTCCTATAATAAAATGAATGAGACTTAGTAGAGGCTTTTAATCAGTTTCAACACACCAAACTGTTCATGGATGCTATCACAACAATAAGCTTTGGCTCATACAAAATGAGAAATTTTAATTTTTGATTTACATACCCTATAATATGGGAATTTATGTATAATGCACATGAAATACAAATAAATAAATACATAGACAAAAAAGCTTCATGAATAAATAAATTTACTTCCTGTGTCTTTTACTTCAAATTCTAAAGGGAAATAATCAAAAGGATGAGACTTCTGGATTGTAAGGGACAAGTAACCACTCTTTCATTAAACTCTGTAAGACTATGGGAGCACCACTTTGGGAGCCTCAAATAAAGAGTGACCAAAGTGATTTTAGTGTATGAAGGTCTCAGAAAAGTCAAATGGCAGAAGCAACTAGCAGTTGTGGACGACCAATTATGTTTCAGAAAAAATAAATCAGAAAATGACATTGCCATTATGAGTAAACTGATTTTAAAAATGTTAACATACTTAATATGGACTCCTAGAATTGCATCAGGGGCACATTGCAGAAGATATGAGTCCTATACTAGTAGGTAGGAGCAAGAGACAGAAAAAAAATTAAAATTTCTATAAATTACTATAATTTTCACTTACAGTCTGGTCAGGTCTAGGGAAAGTGACTTAGATATATTTTTATCTAATCTTACAATAGGATTCAAAAAAGATATAAGGCATAGGAAAAGCAATTAAACATCAGTCTAATCAGTCTCTGTTCTAGCTGTAACAATATGGGCATTTAATATCCCTTTGGAAGTGAACAGGAAAAACTCATATCATGTATTAAAACATGAGAAGCTAATACAGAAAACATCTCCCATTATGCTGATCTCTTTTGTGTCAAAAGAAGATACTGAGCTTCCCAAAACCTCTTTCTCTGCCTCTGCTTGCCTCCAATAATTAGAGATGATGTTATTCAATTTTTACTTAGCTCAGAGACTGATCTATCACGCTCTAATCAGGAGGAATTTAGGAACACTTGATGAATGTCTCAAATAAACTAAGATAGGTCACCATTTCTAGGAAATCCTCTCAAAAATGAAGCCCATAATGTTCTAATGCCTATAACCAAAATAATAATTCATACCCTTAGTCGTGTTCTAATATTGGAGAGTTGGGTCTAGGGGAACAGAAAGCCCAGGATGTAGGAAATGTACCGATGATTGCTGATGACTGATAGACTGAAGTAAAAATGAGTCATTCTTTGATTATCTCCTCCAAATATCTCATGATCTCATGGACGTAATAATCTTAACAACCAAAATGCCATCATATTAATGTGAAGATTATGGCGCCAATTTTATGTAAGTGAAAGACTACTTTTCCATATCCTAGCTTTTAATCAGCTTGGATCTGATCAATGACTGGATCACTGCTTTGCACTATGGTACAGTACAAAAAACATGATTTTTGGATCACATGAGCTTAATTTCAAAAATGGCATGATGCCTTACTAAATCAGTGAATCTGTAAAATTTACACATTGGTAACAAGGTAATAATACATAATTTATAAAGTTGTTATGAAAGAATAATGTCTATATATATATATATATATAAAGCAATTAGCACTGTACAGACACACATAAACATGCAATACTTACTAAGATGATTGGTAACATTTCAAAATCATTAACCTCAAATGAGTTCCTAATGCTGTCCACCAATCATGAAATATTTTCTACACTCCTTTCTCTTGAATCCATAGCACCTTTTCCCCACCCTAATAATCAGTTGATGACTGTGCTGCTTCTGTCACTGGGGAAATATAAGCAACAAACAGTTTTCACATCTTAATACCTTCCTTCATCTGTCTACAAATATGCTATGAACTTCCTTGTAACTATGGATGAAACAATTATAGTCTTCAAAAAAAAACAAGCTTTTTATTATTTTATAATACCAGTAATATAATCTCACTCATATTACAATGCCTTATTTCCTCCTCACTTTGTACTTGCTGTTCCTTTTGCCTGAACTTTCCATTTTCTGGTGATCCACAAAACTCATTCCCTGACTTCTTTATGGACTTTTCTTAAATGTCTACCTCCCAGTGAGGACTTCCCTGACAACTTCATTTAAAATTACAACCCATCTTACCAAAGACATTCATTACCTCTTACCCATTTGTGTTTTTATGTAGCAATTCTCATTAACATCCTTTACATTTTTTACTCTTTTGATTATCTGTCACCCCTAGAATTCAAGCTGCAAGAGGGTAATGATTTGTACTTGTCAAGTTCACTGATGTCCTCCAGGACCTTATAATGAACATGCATTAATAATTTACTGAACTGGTTAAATACAGATTTTCATTACTCTTATCATAAATTTTCATTTTATTAAGCATATCATTAATGCCAGCATACTTACAGGACACATTCTGTTAAAAGGTTGTATAAACTTTCTAGTTCAGAAAAGATTAGTTAATCTGACCCAGACCATAGCACAAGTTAGTGGCTGAAGCAAGATTAGAACTTGTATTTAAATATTTAGGGTTCCCTTCAATAGCAGAATGTTTCCCCTTGAGATAGATCTCTGGGCATCTTTCACAAGTCTAAAAATCAGAGATAGAAATAGAAATTATAAAATAGAAATTTGGAGATATCTGCATCTCTTTCAATTTGGGAATGACAAGTTTGAAATGTTTTCATTGCATTAAAGTGGAGATTATAATTAGTAAATATGGCACTGGAGCCAAGGATGGTGATAAAGGGGAGTGTCAAGGAAGGTGCCTTAAATTTAAAAACCTTCCTTGAGCAGAACTAATTGAAATAATAGGAGCAAAGTAGGTCATGGGGGACAGCATCAAAGGGAGAATAGAGGCAAGTCCTGGAAAAATTCTCAACTATCTCATAATTTTAGAGATGCTCAGAATGAATATTGGAAAGGAAAGTGAGTAAAAAGTAGTTGCAGGGTATCCAAATGTTCAGAGTTTTAGAAAGAAGATGGCAGTGAGAAATGCCAAATGCTGTGAGCAGGAGTGGGTCAGCAGAACTCTCACAGAGGAAAAGAAAGGTGAGGGAATGGATTATGCAAATATTCTCGAGATTGTCAAGTCATGTGGTTTGCATAATTTTGTTTAAAAATGTTCTTTAGAGATTCTTATTATTACTATTTCTTAATGCTCAAGTCAAAATTTTTATTTGCAAGCTTCTTAACTGACAGAAAATTAGAAAGTAAAATTATGTTATAAAATAAGCTTTGGAAGATATATAGAGGAACAATCATTCTAAAGGAATAGGTGCAAATACAAATAGAATCAAATTCTAATTGATTTAATATAGTTTCAAAAACACTGTAAAAGTGTCAGATAAAGGTTTGTGCTATTAATTATTGACATATCTATTACCTAGTGATTGACACATTGTTTTAAGGACTTGACTATTCTTGATAGTGGATCCATTTAGGACAAGAGTTTAGAGAACTGGATCTAGTTCCCAAGTGTTAAAATAAATAATTTTACTTTGCATTTTAATTTTAGGTAAGTTTTAATTAAATTATTTATTTCAATAATCGAAAATGCTTAATATTCTTCCCTCATAGGATAAGCACGCTCACACAAGAAGGTTGTTAGGATTGAGAAATGTAATGTTAAATTTGGGAACAAGCTAAAAATGATTTTTGGTATTGATTCACATTCTACCTATTTTGGGGATAATAATACAGCACTGCAATTGATTTAAAACTTTTATTGCCACAGATATACTCTCTCTCTGCTGCTCTCCCTCATGCATCATTAAAATGATATAACTCTCCATGCAAAAATAGAATTCCTATAAAATTACATAATATCATAATTTCAGGGCCAAGGTTTAATATGGTTCATTTTTATTACAATTCCAATAGAATAAGGTTGGGATAAGTGTCAAAGAGCTAAAATCCAGTATTTTATTCCTTAGTGTTAAACAGCAACTGGTTTTCAGTGATTAAAAAAGTAGATATTATTAATATAAATAAAAGCCATTCAAATATAATATTTCTTTCATTTGTTAGAATTTTAAGATAATAAGAGATGTGGTAAAATATTTTATTAAGAGAATCTGACCATTGTATAGTTGATTAAAACCTCAAACTTTGATTAACAATTATCTGCTTCTGGACCTGAAAAAAAATTATAACATTTGCATGTTTTGGTTATTTGAACGATTTGGTTATTTAAATGGGCATACATGGGCCATTAAAATGTTATTTAAACTTTTAAAATTTGTTTAATTTTAAAAGCACTTCCTTTTAAGCAGTTTTCATAAACCTCAAATTAATATATATATTTTTATAGTAACAAATAGATTGCATATATCTGCAATGTATTTGGTCTGGAAATCATATATTTAAACTTAAAGAGTTTAGTAATGTATTTTGCACATGAAAATCACATTTATAACATGTAGTGGTGTACAGATTTGCACATGTAACGTATTGGCTTACAACATACACATGTGTGTGTATGTGCACTTCGGTGTTTAATAAAGCAGACATAAAATTGTACAGATGTGGTAAAGAATGAGTTAATCACATTCTGCTATCTCCTGGAACAAAAAGAAATGAAGTAACTGTAACAGCTGCCAGTTTGTTTGAAGATATACTTTATAGAGTGGAATGGTCACACTTTAATTAATGGCTATGCCCCACATTTACTAGAAGGACTGGAATTTATATATAATGCATTCATCATGCTTTCACAGTAAATGAAAATAACAAGATAGAATGGAGAACACAATATATTGTGAGGAGCCTGGTAATTTTCCTACAAAAGGTGAAGAGTAGGTTATACACCCAGAGCTTGAACTTCTACAACAGTCTATACATGATGCAAATGACACCATGTTTCAATTACCATGAATGTCTATTTGGCACCATCCATCTTTATGTCATTTAATTGTCCAAGTATAAATTGTGGAGTTTTTAGCAAAAACAATTAAATAAATATACTTGTGAAAGAATAAGGTGATTGCATTATTTGGGGAAAGGAAGCAAGCATTAAAAAATTGTTCACTGACATTTTTAAATTAATGATAGGCACTATCAGAGCAGTTTGTTTTAATACTTTTGTGAATATGATTTTGAAGAACTAAGCGGTCATCAATTTAAACCTTTTTAATGGGACTAAATTCTATAGCACTTTTTTTCTTAGTTTCTCTTATGAATCCAATTTATATCATATATATAGAAAAACCCAACTTTAAATCAAGTGTGTCATTGTTCATTTTTTATCCCTATCGCCAGTCTTATAATGGAATAAAAGGCATGCCTGGTCCCTTTGTTAATCAATTAGTATACAAATATTTATTGAATACCTATAATATGATGGATTTTATCAAGTTACTGGGGATAAAAGCAGTTATAAATTGGCAAAGATCTCAGCCTATAAATAGCTTGCATTCTAGTGAAGATATATAGCCAGAATATACAAACAAGTGATAAGTTAAACATTGTACATTTGATGGTATTAATCCTATGAAGGGAAAATAAGAGCCGAGAACCCAGATGGGCAGTGTCTCAGAAGGTTAAGGGTGGTCACAGAAGATATTTGAAACTGAGCTAAAGGTGGCACAAACCAGCTTGTTCTCTGGGCGAAGAGCATTCCAGGTCCAGGTTGCATAAAATCAAAGGTCATGAGAGGAAACATGTATGGTGTGTCAAAGGAAGCGAAGAGAGACCTCTGTGTCTGGAGAAGAGTGAGGGAGGACCAAGGAGTAAAAGATGAGTTCAAAGAGGTACTTGGTGCATGAACAGTAAGGATTAACTTGTCCACAACTGCTCCCTTTCGGATTGGCCTCCCTGAATTGGTGTTGGCCTCTTGCAAAGTCAAATTCTTGATGTAGTAGAAACAACAGGATTTTTTGATATGTGATGCCAAGGAATGAAAGGAATCAAGAATGCATCACCAGAGTTTTTGGCATGGTAAACAGGAGAAATGGGATTGCCATCTAATTTAGTAGGGAATATCAGGCCTGTTTCCACATGTGGTATTAGGAGGTGAATTTGGAGCAAGTTAAGGATATCAAGTTTGAGATGTCACTTAAATTGTCAAGTGGATATATCCAGTAGGTAACTGGATATTTCAACACATAGTAAAAGGGAGAGTACCAAAGTATCGACGAATAGAGATTTAAGTTTACATCTGGAGATGGTAGAGCCATGGAATTGCACAAAGTCACCAAGAACTAGTATAGACAAAATGGAACACAAAAATGATCTTTTTGTTCTAAGAGTTCCTAGAGATGAAAATACTAGCAAAGAGAATAAGGAGAAATGATCAGTGAGTTTCAAGGGGAAAAAAAATCACACACATAGAGTATGGTATCTTAGAAGCTAAGTAAACAAAACAAAACAAAACAAAACCAATAAACATTTCATTAAAAAGGAAGGGCTCTCAACTAGGAAGGGCTCTCATAGGTTGAATAGGAGGTGGCCTGAGAAGTGACCATTTGATTTTGAAACATGCAAATCATTCACGACCTTAGCAAAAGTGGGGGCAAAAGTATTGCTTGAGGGGGTTCAGGAAACTGTATAAGAAGATAAATTGAAATTGTGTATATAAATACCTTTTTTTGAGGAGCTTTGCTATCAAATTAAAGAGAGAAATGAGACAATAGTGGTAGAAGAAAGTGAGGTCAAGTATGTGTTTGTATGTGTTTGTGTGTGTTTTTAACTAATCCGGACAGTTGGAAAAATTGATCAAAATGTCTCCCGCTGTATGGCAGGGAGTTTATTTTAAACAAGTACTCCTAATGAATTTTTCTAACCATAAAGATGAAAATCAGCAACTTTATAAAGTGAATTAGATTGATGTTTCCCTTATGTCATAGTTTATACAGGCTATTGTAGTTGTCTTCCACAGATCCATACATATTACACAATTTTCTATCATCTCTTCATTTGGAAGTTCAGGGGTTTGTGTGATTAACCAGCGAGTCAAATCCCACCATTCCCCTTGTGTTTGCCGTAGTGACTGTATGAGGTAAACCAAGCCTAAGATAATAAGTACATGGTATCCTCTTAGCCAAAAAGATGAAGCAGATCATGGTTAATTCATTGCAAGCTTGATCTATACAAAGATAGTCTGTTAACTTGAGCACTTTAATTGCTGAAGCCATTTGCAAAAGTGAGAGAAGCCAATCTGAAGAGGGATTTGTTACAGTAGGATCACAAACTTAGAGAATTTTAAACAAATTGTGCCAGAACCTTGAGCAAACTGTATCTAGAAATTTTAATTGTATGAGTCAATACTTTCTCCTCATTGTTTAAATAATTTTGAATGGGGTTTTCTATTTCTTAGAACTAAAATCTTTTAAACTTTGCAATGGACAGAAAAGGAAATCCCAATTTACATAGTGAACACATTAGTTATGTGATCATCTTGATTCCATATAAACTGTTTCCTGAAAACAAGACATCCTTATGAACTGCTAATTATGCCCTCTATAACCAAAATTATGAACATTTCAGAAAGGATCTTTTTCAACAGTGGACAAAGTGGCTGAGCAAAAGGAAGCTGTTCTTTGTCTGAAGATTGAAATACGTGAACTATGTTCTCTATGAAGAAAGCATTGATTGCTCTGGAAGGCAGACGATATAGATCATAAACTTCACTTTCCCATTCTATTTTACAAGTTTTCTTTTAGTGTATCTTTAAAATAAAAAGTTCAACTGCATGGCTTTTTGCTCCTTTCAAATTTAACTAGCTTTTACACAGACAAGTTTGTAGTTATTTATGGGCATATATTTTCATTAAAAAGATACTGTTGCATTTTTTTAAAAAAATATGCTGCCTATTAGCAAAGTCCAACAACTTTAACATGATCTAAGAAATAAAGAAAATACGTTGCAAATGTACAAACATACGAAGTATTAGCCTTCAAACACTTTTTAATTCAATAAATATTATTGAGCCTGTATTATGTGCACAAACACACATTAGATAGAGTTGAAATTCAACAACAACAACAAAATTCCTGATTAGAAGAAAGTCTCCGTCTAATGGGTTGACATATAGATGTTTAAAATGTGATATTCCAAATGCTATTTATACTGAATGAATTAAAAGATATTGTGATCGTAAGTAAAGAATAGTTACTTCTGCCTGAACAGTCTGGATTTACCTCCTAATATTTGTACACACTGGAGATAAGACAAAAAATATAGGGAAAAATTCACCAGAGATAAAACCATGAAGGCAGTAATCTTTGTCATTAAATTGTGCACTCCTCCAAAGCAAGATGGTAGCTTAGTCAAAGTTTTTGTCTCCAAGGTCTAGCTTCCCAAGGGGCACATAGTTGATACTTCCTAATTCTTGCTGGAAGAGTACATGGAACATAGTTGAAACTGCCAGAAAGAGCAGGAGAAAAGAGTACAAATGCATAGGAAACTGAGAAACCATGATGGAACTATGTGTTATTTTGTATTTTGATGCAGGGTAAATAAAGAATTGCGTGTACTAGATAAAAGCATTGTTTTTGTTTTGTTTTGTTTTGTTTTGTTTTTAGCATTGCTTTATTAACGAAAATTTATGGCAATTCATATGCGTAATCATAATTTTGTCAGAATATGAAAGCCATACCATGGAGAGTTTTACACATTAGGCTAATTAATGTTGGTTTTATCCTAGGACTGATAGGTAGCCACTAAAGAATTTTGAGAAAGATCACAAGATTGAATGTGACTGTTACAGAAGCCACATGAGCAGCATGTTAGAGTAGATTGAAACTATGGCAAGATTAAAGGAAGAAAGAACATTAGGAAAGTGTTGCAAGTGACCAAACAGAAGAGTATGACTGCCTAAACTAGAGAAATGGTACTGGGTCTATATAGGATGGAAGTGTCTATCAAATAGGGAAAGCATGATGATTTATTAGCTAAAGTGGACAAAGGAGTTGGAGGTATTATTACTCCCAGATTTCTGGCTTGTGCAATTGAGTGGATAACATCACTATTCTTTGAGATTTTAAATACACAAGTGAAAACTGAAATTCTTTTTGGGGTGTAGGATATAAATCAACAATTTAAATTTTAAAAAGTCAGGAAATAATACAGATGCCTTTCTAGGTCCTGAAACTTTCTTCTGTGAAATGTGGTTTGCATGGTAAGAAGGAAAAGAACTAATGAAGCCCTATGATCTTGTGCAGCTGTCTTCAGGAAACATGCACGGGTGTATTGAGTTTTCATTTCACCAATCTTCAAATTCTGATTTTCAATAGGTACTCATTCATAAAATAATCAGTCTGAGAAAATGGCTGTTGTTGGACAACATACAGGAACCTCTATTTCACACTCTTATTTCTCCTATTTTTATTTTAAAAATGACTTACTCTCACCCATCCTTAATCTTTTTATGGTGCTTTTAGTATAGGAATGCATAATCAAACAGAGAACATTCCCTTGCCTCTTGGAGAGAATATTTTAATGTCTAAAACATAATTTAAACTATCAGTATTGGTGCTATGAAATAATGCCTTTAATTACTAGGTAATTAACTGTTGTGAAATTCACATGGTTTTCAACCCAAAGAATTCAAGTAAGATATATGAACTTCTTTGGCAAGAGATAAAATTATTAAATGACACTATCATAATGCAACTTGCAAATTCTCTGTACTTATTATTTTGAACTAGATTTCAAAGAAGCTGATGCTGAATCTTTTTTCCTTGTAATAATATCCATTGGATATGTAAAATAAATTGGGAAATAGGCCTGTTAACCTCATTAATGTGCAATTCCATAATTTCATTTTATAGGTAATAATATCCATTGGATATGTAAAATAAATTGGGAAATAGGCCTGTTAACCTCATTAATGTGCAATTCCATAATTTCATTTTATATTTGACAATTATTTATCAAAAATTTAAGTCCTTGGTATAATCATTTTTATTTTTATGACATTTAATTCAAGAAGACTTTAAAATTCTTAGACATTCATGGTCAAAATTTAAAAATTTAGAAATAAAAATAGTTTCATTTCAAATTCATAGAGATATAGGTGTAGATATAGATGTAAGAATAGGAATGGGTATGGCATGAAAACGAGTATATGTATTATATTAAGATAAATTTATTTGTAGAAATTATAATGGGATTACAAGTTTAAGATAAAAACAAAATTATGTAATATATTCAATTATAAATGAATAACTTAAGTAACAATAATTTCACCAAGTTGGTATTTATAATTGAGATTGTTCTTTTTACAACCACAAATAATTATATTGTGGATTATCTTCTCCAATAGTCTTTGAGTATCTCGAGGACAAGTTTTGCCTTAGTTATTATCATTCTCTAACACAATACTTACTAAGGAGATTGATTATCTATTGCTGTATAACCAATTATCCCAAAATTGAGTGGCTTAAATTAACAACAATTATTATCTCAAAGGCTCTGTGGGTCAGGGTATGTCTAGTTGAGTCCTTTGACTCTATGTCTCTCACAGACTGCAGTTAACTCAAGGCTTGCCTAGGAAAAATCCGCTTCCTAGTTGACTCTTGTGTGTTTTGGATAGATTCAGTTCTTTATGGGTTGTTGAACAGAATCTTCATTTCTTCATAAACTATTGTCTGGAAGTTATGTGGGTTTCTCCATAGAGTATCTCACAAGATGGCAATTTGCTTCGTCAGATCAAACAATAGAGAAGGCATGAAACAGTGCCTGTAAGAGAACTGACAGCAATCACAGACTTTTGTGAATGTAATCATAAACATGATATCTCATCATTCATACTAACTTCTCTTGTTTAGAAGCAAGTTACTGGTTATGTGGAATGGACAAGGGCATGAAGATTGGCAGGTGGCGGTCATTAGGAGCCATTTCAGAAACTGCCGAATACACTAAGAAGTCCTTAATTATAAGTGTTTAGGAGAAGTAATTCAAAAAACATTAATTGGGTATCCACCTTGTACCAGGAAAGAGAAATTATACATATCTTTATTGATAAACCACATGGAAACTCTATATTAATTTACTGTGGAAAATGGCTACAATGTAATATTTATACCCTAGACATACAATCATTAATATTAAGTTAATAGGCAATATGATTGGCTTAGAGACATCATATTATAGGGGTCAAGTTACATTTGAAAGAAGATGGGAGAATGTTCATGATCTCAGTCTTTTGAGGGAATAATTTAAAACCCTAAGAACAATCATAGAGTCATCAAGAGGTTAGAAGCATTTAATGGAAGGAATGGATTATCCACAAATTACTGATACTTAAGCAACTATATTTGTATCTTACTCTGTAAACTTTAGATCCATGGACCTAAATGTATGGTTCAACCCACTTGGAGATCCCAAATAAACCTTCAAGGTAATATACCTGGTCAAAATTATTTTCAAAATAATAATAAGACATCATTTGTCTTTTCACTCTCATTCTCTCCAGAGTATACAGTAGCCTGAAGCTGCATTATATGTGTTATTACAAAAGACTGAAAAGGTGGATATGAAAATTCAGTTAGGTTGTATTTAGCCAAACATTAAAGAGAAATTTCAATATTTCTCTTTACCACTTACATTTACATATAATATATTCATATTGTTATTTTAAATGAAAAATTAATACATATAAAAATTTTAAGCATTATATTCTAATATAGTAACCTTTTGATATATATATAACACATAAAGAAAATTTGGTATCTTCAATTTTTAAGAACATAAGTAATTCTTATACCAAAAGCTTGAGGACCACAGAATTATTCAATTCCTAGAGCACTAGCAGGTGTCTGAAAAATGGAAAATACTATTTTGAAAAAAAGTGGATTTATATCATTAGACCTATTTTCTCATAATACAGTTTGCTTTAGTCAGAAGTTATTTCAATAGGCAATGTAAAGTGGCAATCATCTTTTAAATAAGAAAATAATTTTAAGTGTGAATGTAAAATCAATGACCCCTTTCATCACAGCACGAATATGTATTATATTAATTTAACTGGAGAAATCTAAAATAAAATAATTTCCCCCTCTAATACAGTAAGCTCATAAAGGCAAGATCATTATTATCTCAGTAAAACCCAGTGTGAGGGCAAAGTATAATGACTTTTAATGGATTTGGGGTATATATTTTTATTAAGACTTGCACTTTATATTGTTTAAAAAAAAACCAGACTGTTCTGATCTGGTAATATACTTCTTCAACATAAAAATACCCTCTGGTACTTCTAGATATATATATTTTGGTGGATTTTTTTTTCTTTAATAATGAGCTTTCATGATATGCTATGATAAAACATTATCATCAATTGGTGCTTTAAAAGCACAGGTAGGAAAAGTCATTTCACCTAGGTAGAACTGTATTGCTTCATTGATGAACTATAAAAGAAAAACCCCAATGACAGATAAAAAGTTCAAGTTTTATTTCGTTTTATTACGTTAAAAGGCAATGAATTTAAAAATGGGAAAAGGACCAGTAGCATATTACTAATTACAGTTCAAATAAATTAAATTGTTAATTTATGTATTTATCTAATCACAGATTCATTCAAGATTGTTCTCATTTGCTGATTCCAGGACCAGAATATGATTTCATTATGCATCATAAATGTGGAAAATTTTTCTGAAAAACCAAGTTTATATTTGATGAACCTATAAAATAATAATATCCACCTCCCTTAAGTACTTACTCTTGAAGCAAAATTTCAGAAGGTAAAATTCATACCATATGGCTTTCCATTCTGATTAGAATATAAAATTTGCAAGAGATCATCCCCATACTAAAAATGAAGACTAACCATTTCATTTTTAATATAACTATTAGTGAGTTAAGGACACAAAGAAATCTAAATGAACTAAATTCCAGAAAATAATAAAACCTTTTTGAGAGAAGAAGTCCATGGTTGCTAACAACCTTGGCCAGCACACAAGGAGAATCCTACCCTCTATAGGCTGGGGTAAGGAATAATTAGTCATATTTTTCACAAACATCTAATGGCCATGTCAGCCCTGGCTTGACACATTAGAATTTTAAGGAACCTCAACTTAATTGGTACTCTTGCCAATTCTCTCCTGAGGAGCCTTCCCTGAGTGCATAGCAAGAGTACAACAAAGCCCAGACAAAGAAGGATGGCAGAGAAAGAGCCTCCAAGGAGTGTGCATCCTTACTCACTGAGCATCACCAGCTGGTAATGAATGTGGGCAGGGCAGGAATGCTGTGAAAAATAACTGGAGGTATGCCTGGCCTTCTACAAGAAGAAGGTAGCAGACTTTTGAGACTGGAGGGAGATAAGACTTGCTTAAGGAAATACCTTAAGGTGTGTGGGTCCTTTCTGAATGCACAAAAATAACTCATGCAAGACTAGGGATAGTACAGGAAAATGGAAAGAAATTACCCAAGGGCAAGTGAGTTTGTGGCTGCAGTTTGCTGAACAACTGATTGTAGAAACAATGAACTTAGAGAGATCCCCAGAGCAAGGGTTCTTAACAAAGGGTCCATGAGCTTGAATGTAAATTTAAAAAAAACATTATTCTTGTGGAAATCTGCTGGTGCAGGTGTGGTATATTTATTAAATAATACATAGTGTAGTGTGGATTTAGTAAGGGGTCCGTGGTTTTCACCTTACTGGCAAAGGGGTCCATGTAACAAAAAAGGTTATAAACCTCTGCCCCAGGGAACAATGGAACTTTGGTAAGTGCACTGCAGGAGCCAAAAGAAGGAAATCTAAAGACTAAAATAGCCCAGAGAAATCTCCCAAAGCACAGAAAATCTTCATTATGTAGAGCAGCAGTCCAACAAAGTCTAGGGAAAGGCAATATGGTTAAAGAGACTTCTGGAGTAAAATAAAGCCAGCAGCAAATCTGGAAGTCCAGGAGAAAACCTGAGCACTCAGAAGGTGGTGGCTAGTCCTGTTACATTCTCTGATAGAGCAGCAAGAATTCCCCCAGTACAAGGGCAGTTCCTAGCAAAGGAGAACACACCATTGAGCCAGGCCCTTGATATTGATGGCTGTACTTATGAACCTTGTTCTTGTTAAATTGGAACTTAGCCTAGAATTATATATGGTCTAAAGGGAAACGGACTTTGGCCCAGTGGTTAGGGCATCCATCTACCATATGGGAGGTCCGCGGTTCAAACCCCGGGCCTCCTTGACCCGTGTGGAGCTGGCCATGTGCAGCGCTGATGCGCGCAAGGAGTGCCGTGCCACACAAGGGTGTCCCCCGCGTAGGGGAGCCCCACGCGCAAGGAGTGTGCCCGTGAGGAGAGCCGCCCAGCGTGAAAAGAAAGAGCAGCCTGCCCAGGAATGGCACCGCCCACACTTCCCGTGCAGCTGACGACAACAGAAGCGGACAAAGAAACAAGACACAGCAAACAGACACCAAGAACAGACAACCAGGGGAGGGGGGGGAGTTAAATAAATAAATAAATCTTTAAAAAAAAAAAAAAAGATTACCTCCTGAGAGCCTTCTTGTTGCTCAAATGTGGCCTCTCTAAGCCAAACTCAGCATATAAATGCATTACCTTCCATTCAGCGTGGGCATGACTCACAGGGATAAACATTCCTGGCACTGATGGATTATTACCAAGTGCCAAATGGTGATGCATTTGGAAAAATATCTTGACCAAAAAGGGAAAATATTAAAGACAAATAAGTTTTTATGGCTAAGAGATTTCAAAGTGAGTTGGGAGATCATTCCAGAGAATACACTTATCCCAGAAGGATCTCACTGACTGCCACAATAAACAGTGTCTCATGCAGCAGGGCTCCTGAGGGATCTAGAGACATCTAGACACTTTAGGCAGGGCAATCTCAGAAATTCAGTGCCCTGTCACAGGGGCTTACTTTGGAATATATGCTCCTCAACATAGAGTTAGACTCATTTATAATTTTCCTACACATCGCTCTTCTGTCCCTTTTTATTTTAACCTATAATAAGCACTATATTTGTTAGAAATATGTTCCAGAAACTTAAATCTTCAGTCTGTTCATGTGCCAGTTGAGCCCTGAAAATCAGCAGAATTGCAACAACCACTCTCCATTCATTTGAAGTTAGCTAAATGTTGAAGTTAACATTTTTAGATCAAATCAAAATAAATGCAAAAAGCAAACAAACAAACATAGAACTAGCTTAACTGTACTTAATTGACTTATTCTTTAACCTAGCAGTCTGACAGAGAAGGAGCCTAAAGTAGAATATTACCCACTTCAGTCTCTATAATTCTTTTGAGAGAATATCTGGCATATAATCCAAAACAACAAAACATTTGCAAAAGCAGAAAAATGAGACCTATGACCAAGAGATTAAATACACAATAGAAGCAAGTCGATTGACAAATTATACAGATGTTAGAGTCAGCAGAAATGGACTTTTAAACATGATTCAAATATGTTAAATAGCAGGGTAATATTTGTGCAACATATGTGAACTGATGGGAAACTTCCACAAAGAAATCAAAACCTTAAAAAAGAATTAAATGGAATAATTCTTTTGGTAGGTTTAGAGAAGAGTGGACAAAGCAGAATATGCAGTGAACTTGAATACAAGACAATAGAAATCATTTAAATTTAAGCACACAATTTTTTTTTTAATGAAGAGAGTTTCTAAGATTTTTGGGACACATATTAAATGGTTTAACATATATGTAGTTAGCATCACAGAGGTAAAGAAAAGAGAAAATATTTAATGGGGACAAGGAAATATTTGAAGAAAGAATGGCCAAAATTTTCCACTAAATGGAACCCTCAAATATTTATATTTAAAAATATATATTGAGGAATTTTGCTAAGAATATAAATAGATGTCTAAATATGCATACATATTATTTTCTTACTAAATTTCCTATATTGGAATATATATACAGATATACAAGAATATATAGACGAGGAAGATTGCTAAGAATATGTATATGTGTGTGCATAAAAATACCCACTTACATAGAAATGTATACATGAATGTAAATATGTAAATACACATACATATGTATATATGCTTAGCAAAGTACTACACTTTGAAAACTACTCTATAAGAATATTCACATATATTCATGTATACATAAACAATACTTACATATTTTCGAAAACTTCCTGAAGGTGATACAAAACATCTATAAAAACTTACAATAATGTTACCTTTTTAATTTTTTAATTTTTAAAATTAGAGTAGTTGTAGGTATATAGAAAAATCATGCAGAAAGAACAGAGTTTCCATATACCCCACTCCACACTAATAATTTTCCCTATTCATATGTTGCAATAGCGAAACCTTTGTTACAATTTACAAAACGATATTATATTTATGTTCTTAACATTAGCCCCTCTTTAAACTTGGGGTTCACTCTTTGCATTGTTTCATCCTTTTTTGTGGTAAATTATATACCAACCAAAAGTTTCTCGTTTTATCCCTTTTTAAATATACAATTGAATGGTGTCAATTACATTTCCAGAGTTGTGCCTCCATCTTCATCATCCTTTGCCAAAACTTTTCCATCACCCCAAACAGAAACTCAGTATCAATTAAATATTAACTTCCTAGTCCTACCTACCTCTTGACCCTGGTAACTTGTATAGTAGTTTCTAACTTTATGAATTTTAATATTCTGCTTATTTCTTACAAGTGAGTTCATACAATTTTTGTCCTTTCATGCCTGGCTTATTTTACTCAACATGATGTCTTCAAGTTTCATCCATGATGAAGCATGTATCAGAACTTCATTCCTTTGTACTGTCAAATAATATTCCAGTGTATGTATATTCCACATTTTGTTTATCCATTCTGTTGATTGGTTCTTGGGTTGCTTCCAACTTTTTGGCAATTCTGAAAAATGCTGCTAAGAAAATTGGTGTGCAAAAATCTGTTCAAGTCCCTGTTTTCATTTCTTTGGGGTATATACCAAGAAGCAGGGTTGCTAGATCATATGGCAGTTCTATACTTAACTTTCTGAGGAATAGCCAAACTGTTTTTCACATTGGTTGTATCATTTAACTTTCCATCCAACTACGTATAATAGTTCCTAGTTGTTCAAATCCTTGTCAACACTTGTTATTTTCCATTTTCTTTAATAAGCTCTTCCAGTGGGTATGAAATGGTATCTCATTGGGGTTTTGATTTGCGTTTCTCTAACTACCAATGACATTTTACATGTTTTTATGTATTTATTTGGCCATCTTCATATCCTCTCTGGAAAAACATCTATTCAAGTTTTCCCACTTTTTTTTTAGGTGGGTATTTTGTCTTGTTGTTTCATAACAGGAGTTCTTTCTGTATTCTGGATATGAAGTGCTTATCAAATATATGCTTTCCAAATACTTTTTCCTGTTCTGTAGGTTGTATTTTTACTTTCTTAATAAAGCCCTTTGATGCACAAATATTTCAACATTGATTAAGTCACATTTATTTATTTATTTTTCTTTTCTTGCATGCTTTTGCTGTGGAGGCTAAGAAGCCACTGCTTAATACAAGATACTGAAGAAGGTGACCACCTTCATTATTTTGTATATGGCTATCCAATTCTCCAAGCAGCATTTGTTGAAGAGACTATTCTTTCCTCAATGAGTGGACTTGGTATTCTTGTCCAAATCAGTTGGCCAAAGGGTGGGGATTTATTTCTAAACTCTATATTCTATTCCATTGGCCCATATGCCTTTCTTTGTGACAGCACTATGTATTTTTATTAATGTAGTTTGTCAAATTTTTAAGTCAGAAAAGAACTATGTTCTTTTTTCAAGATAATTTTTGCTATTTGGGGCCACTTTTGCTTCCATATGAATTTGATGATTAACTTCTCCAATTCTGTGAAGAATTCTGTTGCAATTTTGATTGGAATTGTGTTGGATCTGTTTAGCACTTTGGGTAGAATTGACAGCTTAATAATATTTAGTCTTCTAATCCATGCACACAGAATGTCCTTCCACTTATGTAAGTCTTCTATTTATTTCAGCAATGTTTTGCAGTTTTCAGAGTAAAAGTCTTTTTTAACTGGTTAATATATCCCTTGATATTTTATTCTTTTCTATCATAAATGGAATTTCTTTATTGTTTTCCTCTTTGGATTGTTCATTGTTAGTGTATAAAAGCACCACTCATTTCTGCATTTTGATCTTGTACCCGACCACTTTGTTGAATTCATTTATTAGTGCTAGTTAGCTTTGTTGAGAATTTTTCAGGATTCTATCTATATAGGATCATGTCATCTGCAAATATGAAGAGTTTCACTTCTTCTACCATCATATATAATTGGAATATACTGAATGCTTAAATTCAAGAACAAAGCATATACTTCTGCTTTCGCCATATCCACTCAATATTTCACTGGAATTCTTACCAATGCAAAACAGACAAATAAATGAAAGGATAAAGATGAAAAAGGAGAAAACTCTCAACTGAAGAAATTTAATTGATATATTGAATTATGTGTTTGTATATGTGTCTAAAATCAGAAGTTTCAGGATTTTTTAAAAAAGATCAATTGTATTCTTATAGATTAAAGAGAAACAAACCTTTGAACATAAGTTTTTAAAATATAATTTCCCAATAGTATAAAAAATGCATTAGATAAATAAGTTTTAAATATATTAATTAATGGATAATTATACTGTGTTCCTTGATTGCATTTTTCTCAAAATGATCTGTAAACACAATCTTACACAAAATTCTAGCAGTTTTGGTAGAACAACATTGTGAACATAACTACCAGTACTGAATTATATATTTACATGTGATTAAAAGGGGAAATTTTAGGTTATATATGTTACTAGAATAGAATTTAATAAAAACACATAGGACTATATAACACAGTGACCTTATTATAAATGATGGATTATGGATAATAGCACAATTATAAAAATGTTCTTTCATGAATTGTAACAAATGTCCCACACTAATGCAAGAGGTTAATAAAAGGTTGTCATAATGGAATTCTGTATTTTATGTATGACTGTTCTGTAAACCTACAACTTCTCTAATTAAAAAGTATATAAACTGCTTCCAAACTATATATGAAATGTGGAGAATCTGTAACAGCCAAAACAAGTTGAAGAAGCAAGAACAAGTATGGTATATTTATATTACTTGAGGATATAGCAACTGAGACAGTGTTTTACTAGAATAAGACAAATCAGTCAATGGAATAGAATTTAAAAATTCTGTAATAGACCCGTTTTGTCAATTGATTTTTGACATAAATACTAAGTTAATTTAATGAGGAAGAATCTATTCATTAAATGGTGCTGGAACAATTAGATATCCACATGGGATAAAAGTCCTTGAAAAGTCTATCTCCAATGATAAAAATTAAAAATTAATTCAAGATGAATCACGGAACTGGTTCAAACTATAGCCATAAATCTTCTAAAGACAATATGAATATATCTGCATGAGCTGGGGGTAACATATTTTATACAATAATAAAAACCACTAGTCGTAAAAGAAAAAAAATAAGATTTATTTAATGAAGATTAATAATTTCTGCATATCAGAAGAGATTAAGAACAAATAAAATCAAGATTAAGAGAAAATATCACTAGGACATATATTTCACAAAGAATTCATCTCCATATTATGTAAAAATTCCTATAAGCCAATGTTGGCTCAATTATAAATTGGCAAGAGATACAAAAATGTACTTCATAGAAAAGAATATACTGATGAACAATATGCACACGAAAATGTGCTTAATACAATTTAATGATAAAAATTCAAATTACAATATATTATGATACCAATTCACACATACTAGAATAGGAGAAAGAAAGTATTGTCAATTTAAACATTGGCAACAATATGGAGTAACAGAAATGCTCATATATTTCTATTGATATTATAAAATGGTATAAACACTTTTGAAAGTTGAAGTTTCACATGCAGTTAAAAAGATATGCGATCTATTACTCAGCAACCCCATTCCTTTATATTTACATAAGATAAATGAAAACATATGTTTAACAAAAATCTTGAACAATATTGTTAACCGCTTTATTTATTATAGCCCAAAACTGGACAATATCTAATGTCAGTTAACATGAGAATGGGCAAACATATACAATATAATAATACACAGAAATACAAGGTACAGAATGTGGATACTTGGAATAACATGGAAGAATCATAAAAACATTATGCCAAACAAAAGAGGTCAGACAGAAAATAGAATATACTGCATGAATACTATTTTATATTAAGTTCAAGAATAGAAATAAAAGGAACGTGGTTGAACATTCCAACATGAAAGCAATGTTCTGTCTTGATTTCAGTGGTGGTCATAAGAGCATATACAATTACCAAAATCCATCGATCTATTCTTTTAATACCTGTGCATTTTATTTTTATATTATTTTTAGTTGTACATCAGTGAAAATTTATTTCATTTCTGTGACACTTTTTCTCTAATCTCTCTGTTTAAATTGTTTAAGAATTTATATGAAAATGACTAACTACTTAAGAGTAACTCAAGACAGTAACTTCAGACTACAGCAATTCTATTTGTGCAGGATTTAAAATTACCCTTCTAATCACTTATGTGATGGCTTGAAAAAATTTCAGTAGTCACATCATAACAATTACATTTCATTGAATTATTTATTCCTGAGCACCATCTATGACAGAAATTGTGCTGTTGTCAGGGATATAGTATGATTTTGAAATGATTTCAATCCTTTTGAGATTATAAGAAAAGGCAACACAGACTAGTAATACTGAAGTGCAATAAAATATGCAATCTAAAAAAAGCAATTACTGGCAAAATTTAGTCAATTAATAGCCATCTTTTACTAGGATATTTAGGTATTTACAATTATGATCAGTTAAAATGGTCTCTTTCAGTGATTTAATATTTTTCAACTTTAATTCTGCTTTCCACATCATTTACAATATACATGCAGTTTTATGAATCTCTCTTCATAATTCACTTACTTGACCTTCTCATGACATTTAAAAAATCAATTCACTAAAGAAAATCTTAACATATAGTGAGAAATTCAAGAAGAGCATCATAGCAGATAGATAAAAGACTAAAATATTGATAACACCCTAGACCAATTAAGATAATAGGATAACACTAGTAAAATATAAAGCTTTACAAAATTCTTAATGATTATATTTTGAAGAAAATATATCATGGTATGAAAATGGACTGGTTTCTTCCATAATCAATAACTCATATTCTCTGGCTTCTCATTATATTAAGAGTTCAGATAGGATTCTAGTCTCATTACTGAAACATTTAACTTATGCCTAAGTGTCACTCCTAAAAGGTTTTTATTTTATTGCTTTAAAATTAACCTCACATACAATGTATTTAATTATAAAACCACAACACCAAACAAGCCAAAATGATACATCTCTGAACTATGTATAGAACTGACCAAAGTAATTCAAATTCTGTCTGGTTTTTGTTACAAGATTTTTCGTTCTGATTCTTGAAAAGTGCAATGTACAAATACTGAATGTGAAAATAATTTTAGTTCTTTGTACCAATACCCAGATTCCATACCATTCCCATCAGATGGTAGGGTTGTTAAAAGCTAAGGCAAATTGTTGAAATAATGACTAGTGCTCTGCTTTCTATACAAATTAATCATTTAAATATTTTATAGTCCTATATTATAGATTCCTATGGCTGTTGTAACAAACTGACACAAATTTAGTGGATTGAAACAACAGGTATATATTATCACACATATCTGGAGAGCAGAAATCCAAAATTTGTACCATTGGGCCAAAATTAAGATGTGCATAGGGCCACACTCCCTTGGGAGGTTCTAGGAGAAAATCTGTTTCTTGCCTCTTCCAGTTTCTGGTTGATGCCAAGATTCCCTGACTTGTGGCCTCATCATCCCAAGCTCAGCCTCTGTGGTCACATTGCCCCCTCTTCAGTATGTGTAATTTCCCTCTCTTTTTCTCTTATCAGGGCAGTTCTGACTGTATTTGAGACCCACCTGAATAATCCACGATAATCTCCTCATCTCAAACTCCTAAATTTAATCACATCAGCAAAGTCTTTATTTCTAAATTAGGGAACATTTACAAATTCCAGGAATTAGGAAATGGATATCCTTGGGAAGGGAGGGGGTGCTTTTTAAACTTCCCATAAGGCCTAACCTTTCATGAGTTTCAATTTATTTTCTATTTCCAGATGATTTTTTTCCTTATACTGCCTCAAAATCTTTGGATTATTCAATATCAAATTCCAAAACAGCAAGATTCTGTCTCTCAATTTGGAGTCCACAATTTGTTCACAGTATAAAACTGGTATCTTAAATGTAATATACTCAATTGAAATAGCAAGTTCCATAGGAGCATAAGAAGAAAACATATTGGTATCCAATCATTCACTACTCCATTATTACCACTTATCATGTGCTAAATATGGTGATAAAGGTAAAGATAAGTAAGACAAGGTTTATTTCAGGTGATGCCTTAATATTAAGAAAAAGCAGACAATAGAGGATCTGGAATGTATCTTTCATTATGAATTTGTAAAGACATATATTATTAAGACTTCATTTTTAGTTGAGGATTTTCCAGAATTGAACACATTCTTTGCCAGTCATTCTCTAAGGCAAAAACCCTAAGCACATTTTGTTTGTCATCGATTGTCTTATAGGTGATAAAAAGACGTGGAAACAGACATTATGTCTCATAAAATGCTCAGTGTATGATCTGGGTTTATGTGTTTCCCTAAGTTCAACAAATGAAAGACTTACATGTTTGGGGATGTACCTTAGATGGAAGATTGGTTCTCACAAAGTTTCTCTTGGTCTAAAAATTTCCCAAGCAACGTCTTTGATTAAAATGATGAAATGAAATATACTTGTGCCATGACACTATAGGACCTTTGAATGACTTCTTCTATTTATAGATTTTTTTAATGTTGTATTAATAGCCCTTATTTATTTCTTGCCTACAAAAGTATGATCCCAGTGATATTGCATTACTCAAATAATTATCCCTCTGTACAGGAATTGGCTCTAGAAAGAAATTCTACAACACTGAAATTATGCCTCTAACAATGATATAAAAATACAATAAATTTTAGGAATATATCATCTGCTGTCAATAACATAAAATGTTTGGTGTAGGTAAATAAGCTATTTTTGAAATTTATATTTGAAAAATCTGATTTTCCCTTAGGTTTTAAAATAGATAGCTTATATTTTACTATTTTCTTCATGGCCTTAGTGTATGAAGCCAAGAACTCCATTCCATGATTCTCATAGGAATTATTTATTCAGAAATACTATAGTTTGGATTTTATATTGTTCTTCATAACAAAAGTCCATTGTTATTATACTTTTAAAAAATCAACTGAATTTAAATAAGCACTTTTAAGGTTCCAGTCGATGCAAATTCTGAGACCAGAATTATTCCAGAACATAAATTATACACATAGATAGATGAGAACAAAAATAGTTTTATTAATTTGAGAAGGGCTAATTGTTCCCATTATTATTTCATACTCGAATCATGCTTGGTAGAGGTCACTCTTAGGACTTAGCATACTAAGAATATTCCAGAGTTCAAATGATAACTAATTCCCTTGTGTTTTTTGAATTGTCCTTTCACATTTTGTGAATATTTAAAACTGCAAGGGTATAGCAATTTACTATTATCTAATCTTTTTCAGAGAAGCCCTCTAAACATTAATAATGCTAAATAGCCATTGTACAGTAATTTTATAATTATATAGTTATAAATTATCTTGTATGGTATTAAGGCTCAGTTTTAAAACTTAGCACCACAATTTATTGTTCATGGTTCATTGCCCCACAAAATAATTTCAGTCATATAAAGGAAACTATACATTTAGATAACTGTGCAAATGGATTTCATTTAATTATTTCTAAAACAGTTCAAATTCACAGCTCAATTAAAAGGTGATGGATTGCACATAATTTGTTCCCTTTTTATGGATTATAGATTAGAGATAAAATTACCTCAGTAGACTTTTTTTTCCCACCCATATTTTCACAATCTGTTATTCTAAATGAAAGCTTATTGAATCCACAATTCTCTTTTGTCATAGCAGTCATTTCTGGCTTTCATGTTTTTCTGATCACATAATTACGTATTTTGAAAATATATATTAATCTGCAACCATATTCTGGAATTTTAGGGGAAGTAGCAGAAATCTGTTGCAGATGTATTTTAACCATTTTAAACTTAGTACTTCTATTTATACCTACGATTAGTTATTTGGTACAAAAGCCAGTATATAATATTTTGTTCATTAATTTAAGTTATTTAGGCCTATCACACATAGAATCATGAAATTTTTAGTTGGAATGGACTTCAGAAATCATATAATATGATCAACTCATCTTAAGTATAAAGAAATTGAGACTGGTGGTTGGGGAGAAAAGGGCATTGTTTTGACAAAAGATTTTATTTCAAATCCCAAATTGATCACTTACTGGAAGGGTTACTGTACTAGTTTCCAGTTGCTACTATACAGTAACAAAATATCACGAATGAACTGAATAGAACAACACAATTTTATTTTCTTACAATTCTGGAAGTTAAAAGTCTAAAACCAAGGTGTTGCCCAAACTGTAATCTTTCTGGAGACCCCAGGGATGAATGTGTTTCCTTGCCTTTTCCAGCTTCCAGAAGCCTGCTGCATTACTTAGCTTGCAAGTCATTATACCAACCTCTGGTTACTTTGGTATATCTTGCACTGTGGACTTTGATAACCTTGACTTCTTTTTATAAGGATCAGACCTTGTGATTACATTGGGCCCACACAGATATTGCAGGATAATCTCCCCATATGATCCTTAATGCTTTTACCATGTAAAGTAGAATATTCACAGTGCTCAGGGATTAAAAGTTGGACACCTTTGGAGAACCATCATTCAGATTTCCATAGTTACTTTTCCCCATATAATAAACTTTATTTATAGAGAGGATTTAGATTACATAAAAGTTACATAGAAAGTATGGGAGATTTCCAAATATACATCCTTTCCCCCTCCCACATTTTCCCCTATTAATAACATCTTACATCATTGTGGTGTAATTTTTACACTAAATGAACAAATATTGAAGCATTGCTAGTAACCAAGGTCTACAGTTTACATTATGGTTTACACTTTTAACTTTGTACAATTTTATAGAATTTCACAAAATATATAATGGCCTGCACCCATCATTGCAATATCACACAGAATTATTCCAATGCCCTAAAAAATGTCCCACATTCCACATATTCTTTCCTCCCCCTCCCCACAGAACCTCTGATAATCAATAACTTTATATCAATTATCTTACAAATTTTACAAGTTCTTCCATTACAACAATATTAATAAGCTTACTTTGGTCCATGGTTATATTCACCCCTATGTTTGTTCATTCCTCATTCTTGAAGCTTTGGGGATGGTATGCCTGCTCTGCTTCAGAATTAGAGGCGGGGTTTAGATCATATGGGGCAGATGGAAGGAACATTTTGCTTGCAGTTGTAGACACTCTGTTTTTTGGAATGTGGGTTTTCCGTTGTCATCATTTTGTTAGTTGTCCTGGGCAAGTCCTATGACCTAGAGGGTAGGTGGTGGCCGCAATACTGCTGAGATTTAGGGATCAACCATCATGTGAACAGACCAAAGATTTAGGTCTTTGGGACATACTTAACAGATATAGTGCTAATTGTAGGTTCAAATAAAAGGGGTAGAAGAATCATGTATAAGGAAATTATAAATAGTCTAACTCTGTTACATTGGAGAAATAGATTATCATATATTGCAAGGTAAGGCCCACTGATGAGGTGCTGAATTTTTGGGATTGTGTGCCTTGCTTCTAGTGTCCAGATGTCTCTAGAGTCCTTGGGAACACTCCTGTTTGAGACTTTATTTACTGTGGCAGTTAGTGAGATCCACCTAAGACATGCATAAGTGTAACCTCTGGAATGATCTCCTGACTCACTTTTAAATCTCTTAGTCATAGAAATTCTTTTGTATTTAATGTTTCTGCCTTTTGGTCAAAGTCTTTTTTCAAATGAATCTTTGGTTGGTGTTTGGTATTAATCCCTTTGCGCCAGGGAGGCTCACCCCATGAGTCATTTCCCATGCTGGGGGGAAGGTAGTGAGTTTACTTGCTGAGTTTGGCTTAGAGAGAGACCACATTTGAGTAACAAGCTTTTCAAGAGGTAACTCTTATGCAATAGCAATTATTAAGCTAAGTTTCAATTTTACAAGAATAAGTTTCGTAAGTACAAGCAATGATGTCATAGACCTGGTATATTTGTCTGTTTTCCTTTTATTAGGAATTGCCTATATATTCTAGAGATTCTTCGCACTCTATTGAAAATGTAGCAGAACACTCCAGGATGGGAGTTCAACATTCTGTTGGTTATTTTGTGGGTCTCTACCCATTGAAATAACACCCTATGACAACCTGAACACATTCATACTCCATTGGAATATGTCCCAGGTCTACCCTTCCCCATACATTCCCTCATCACCAACACTTTGCATCAGTGACCCTCCCCTGCCATAGCTTCCAAAAGAACACTCCCACAATTGTATTCTCTACCATAGTCTGCATCCTTCCCAGAGTTTACCTGTTCTTTCCTCCAGCCCTCCCCTCAGTTGACTGATGGTCCAACCCATCTCTCCAAACTCAATCGCACTCAAACTCCAACACCATCAACTCCACTCACATCACTGCACCCCCTATCTCTCCCAATCACTTGCAAACCACCACCTTTTACCTTATGATAGATTCTGCCAAGATTGAGCATTCGCTCACCACTCTCTTCTCCCTTTCTATCTCCTGGTAATCTATCTTCTAGACTTTACCTCTGTGAGTCTGCTCAATATCCTGAGCTCATATCAGTGAGATCATGCAGAATTTGTCCTTTAATGACTGGCTTACTTCACACAGCATAAGGTTTTCAGGGGTCATCCATGTCATCAACTATATCAATATGCTTTTCATTCTTACTGCTGAGTAATACACTATTGTATGTATATACCGTTTTCTTTTCATCCATTCATTTGTTGATGGACACATGGGTTGCTTCCAACTTTTGGCAATTGTGAATAATGCTGTGATGAACATTGGTGTGAATATATCTGTTCATGTCACTGCTTTCAGTTTTTCTGGGTATATTCCTAATAGTGAGATTGCCAGGTCATAAGGCAATTTATACTTAGCTTTCTGAGGAACCACCAAACTATCTCCCTCAATGCTGCACTGTTCTACATTCCCACCAACAGAGGATGAGTATTCCTAGCTCTCCACATCCTCTTCAACCCTTGTAGTTTTCTGTTTTTTAACAAATCAATTTAACTGATACATATTAATAAAGCACAAATCCATCCAAAGTGTATAATCAATGGCATTTGGTATAATCACATATTTGTGCATTCCTCACTTCTGTCATCTTTACAGCACTTTCATTATTCTAATAATAAAATAATAAAACCCACAAAATTCATCATCTCTCAATCTCTCTATACTTCCCCATGCTGTACATAGATGCAATTCTTTTTCCTTTCTCTATTATATTTGTATTTATATTTTGTAAAAACAGTCTTATATATGCAATACCACCTATATTCATGTTTTACATGAGGTTTTACTATCACACACAGTACAATGTTCCAGTTTTTAGCTTTCCTTTTAGTAATATACATGACCTTAGACTTTCCCTTTCAACCACTATCATACCCATACAATAGTACTTTTTTTTAAATAGCAGAAAGTCTAGTAGGTGTACGATGGTATCTCATGGTAGTTTTGATTTGCATATCCCTAATAGCTACTAATATTGAGCATCTTTCCATATGTTTTTTAGCCATTTGTATTTATATTTTGGAAAAGTGTCTATTTTTAAAATGGGTAGTATAGAATGGATGGAATCAGGGCAACTGGGGGCAATGGAAGTGCTCCACAAGATCATGCAATGATGAATATAGGATATGTTAACTTACATCAAAATTGTATAAAAGTCTATAAGCTAAAATGTAAACCATAATGTAAAAATAAGGAAACTAAAAATTTAAAAATGTGTACAGTCTAAAATAGAAACCATAGTGTAAATCAAAATGAACCATATTTGGTAGCTATGTTTCAAAACTGTACATCAGCTGTAGCAAATATAACATGAACATGTAAAAAGATCATTGCTGGGGAAAGGGGAAAAGGGTTTGATGTGGGATATATGGGAGTCCCCTATATTGTATATGTGAATTACTGTGATCTAAAACTTTTTAAAGACAAAACTAAAAATTAGAAGGAAAAAAAAGAAGGAAGCATGTAGACACTGTGGAAGAAATGAAAGAAAGTGCCTTGCCACTGTACATACAGGGCAACACCTATTACAGTGATGAAAGGCAAATGTTAAAAACAAATCTTTATAATATTTTTCATTTTTTTAATACACCAATTTATTTTTACTTTATTTTAATATTTCTAAATTAGTAAGTATTCTATTTCTTAGTTTTAAACCCATCACTATATTTAAATTTCCTATTAACTGAATTTGGCAATATATTAGGCTTCATTGTTGAAGAAGTTTTGGACCACAGAGAGGTTCAACTATGGCAGGGGAGAAACACTGGTGTGGTATGTTATTGATGGGTGGCAGAGAGCTCTCCAGGGCATGTATACAGGGGACATAAAAATGTTCTGATATATGTTGGATATTTTCAACAGTTACAGTTACTAAGTAGTAACAGTAACAAGTAGTTACAGTTACTAATGTCAACTGAGAGAGTGCTGAGTTTCTACCCAGGGGAGCTCTGTCACATTCCCCAATGGAACAGCAATAATCCTCCAAGTGCAATGGCAAAGATCAACAAGGAAGGATGGTCCAATAATGAGCCTTTGATACTGATGACTATGCTTATGAGCCTATGTGCCTGAAATATGCACTAGATCTAGAGCTGCAGGGTACCTAAGAGTTACCTCCTAAGAGCCTCCATGTTGCTCAAATGTGGCCATTCTCTAAGCCAAACTCAGCATGTAAATGCATTACCTTCCCCCCAGCATGGGACATGACTCTCAGGGATGAGCCTCCCTGGTGCTGAGGGATTACTACCAATCACTAGCTGGAGATGCAACTAGAAAGAGACCCTGAATAAAAGAGTCAACTCAGACCAGCAGAATATCTCAGTCTACATGTAGGGCCATGTGTTAAAAACTGCTTTTTGACCTTGAATAAAAGGGGGAAATGGCAAAAACAAATGAGTTTATATGGCTAAGAGTCCTCAAAAAAGAATTGGGAGGTCACCAGAAGGGTCATGCTTGTGCATCCTCAGCAGAACCCCAGAAAAAGCCAAAGTAGATACAAACCTAGGTTCTGGTTCTCCTGAAGGGTATGGAGACCCACAGAGTATATGGTCATGGCAAATGGATTTGGAGTTTTGTGCTATGTCAGAGGGCCCTACTTTGGAATTTGTGTTCTTGAGTGTGATGGAGCTGGACTCAGATGGGAGTTTTCTACACATGCCTCTTCTGTCACTTTTACTGAACATATGGTTGGTGCTAGGGATGGTGTATACTCAGGGACTTGAATCTCTGGACAGCTCATATGCCAGCTGGGCCCTGAGCCTCAGCAGAGTTGCAACTCCTACTCTCTGGTTCATTGGACTAACCCAGGTCAGGTAACAGGGAGGTGAAGATGGTCAACAAATACAACAGGGAATTGAGTGCCTACAACTGCAAGCAGAAGAATTGCATCCATCATCTATGTAGAATCTAAGCCTCTTCTTAATCTAGAGGTAGAGTGGACATCGCCATCACAGGGTCCACAGAATGGAGGAATAAAATATGAATTAAGGTGAACTTACTGATATTCTACTATAACACTATTGTGACTAGTAATAAAAGAAATTGTAGCATTGAGATGGAGAAATTGGCCACACTATTTGCTGAAGGCAGGGAAAGGGAAGAAGAGATGTGATGTAGAGGCATTTTTGGGACTTTGAGTTGTCCTAAATGATTTTGCAGGGTCAGATGCTGGACTTTATATATCCTGCCATAACACACTGAATGTAATGGGGGAGAGTGAGAACTACAGGGTAAACTTTTATCCATGTGGTGCAGCAGTGCTCCAAAATGTATTCAGTGAGTGAGATGAGAGTGCCACAATGTTGAAGGAGGTTGTTGGTGTGGGAGGAGAGGAGTGGGAAGGTGGGGGGTATACGGGGACCTGTTATGTTTTTTAATGTAACATTTTTTGAGGTGTATGTATCTTCAAAAAATACAATTTACAAAAATGATGGGGGTGGGAGTGTGGGGAGCAGGTTATATGGGAACCTCTTTTGTTTTTAATGTAACATTTTTGTGATTTTTAACTTTAATAAAATTTATTTTTTTAATTATTTGCAATGGAAGATATTTTTATATATGCTGGATATTTACTCTTAATGGATAAATGGTTCCCAGATATTTTCTCCCATTGAGTGGGCTGCCTTTTCACTTTCATGACAAACTCCTTTGAAGCAGAAAAACTTTTAATTTTTAGGACATTCTGTTTATCTGTTTTATCTTTCATTGCTTGTGCTTTGAGTGTAAAGTTTACAAAACCATTTCCTGCTATCAGATCTCATAGATGCTTCCCTGCATTTCCTTCTAGGAGCTTTATGGTCTTGGCTCTTATATGTAGGTCTTTGATTCATCTTGAGTTCATTTTTGTATTAGTTGTGAGATGGAAATCCTCTTTTTCATTGCTTTGGATATGAATATCTGGTTCTCCCAGCACCATTTGCTGAAGAGACTGTTCTTTCCCAGTTGAGTGGGTTTGGTGGCCTTGTTGAATATCAGTTGGCTGTATGTGCACAGGTCTATATCTGAACTCTAAATTCAGTTCCATTGGTCAATGTGTACATCCTTATGCCAATACCATGCTGTTTTGACCACTGTTGCTTTGTAGCTTTAAAGTCAGGCACGTTAATTCCTCCAATTTTGGTTTTCTTTTTCAAGAAGTTTTTTTTACTATTTGGGGCTCCTTACTCTTCCTAATATATTTGATAAGTGGCTCTTCCAGGTCAGTAAAAATGCTATTGGAACTTGTTTTGGAATTGCGTTGAATCTGTTACTCAATTTGGGTAGGATAGACATCTTAATGCTATATAGTCTTCTAATACATAAACTTTGAATATTCTTCCATTTACTTAAGTCTTCTTTGATTGCCATGTAGTTTTCTGTGTACTAGTCCTTTACATCCCTAGTTAAGTTTATTCCTAGATATCTGATTTTTTTAGTTGGTATTATAAACAGAATCTCTAATCTAGACTTTAACCTATAGCTATCAAAATTCAGATTTGTTCATATTATTCCATTGCTTAATACATTCAATCATTCCCCTTTGCTTAAGTCCAAACTGCAAAGTCCAAACTCCTCGGAAGAGCTTGGGATTCCTTTGACTACTAGGTTTCAGTCCAGCTATCTAGGTTTAATTTCATCCTGTATGCTATAATCCAGATGCTAGATAGCTTTCTTTGAATGTGAAATGGTGTTTTGAACATATAGGCCTTTATATAAGCTTTATATATGCTGTGCCCTCTGCTGGAAATTCACTTAGCCAAATCTCTCTAAGTTTAGGGGAAAAAATTTATTCAGCCTCCAAGACCTAATACAACGTTTCCTATGAAAATCTACTAGAGTAAGCTTTTTACCACACTTTGTTTTAATCTCTAACATTGCATTTATCAGATGATAATGAAAATATGAGCATGTTTTCTTTATTATGTACTCTATGATGATTTCTTCAAGGCTGATCTCTGTGTTCTATTCACCTCTGAATTTATTCCCCAGTTCTTTACCTCTTAATTTTTACTTACATTATAAATATATGTGTTTGCTAAAATATAATTTCAAGATTTTGTTACCATTAGTTTCTTGTGTTAAAGAATATTCACAATAAAATTTTTATTGCCTATAGTACTGAAAAATACTGAGGACAAGATAGAAATTTTTCTCAAATTCTTTGAGATGGTTACTCTGAAATGGTGTAATAGTTTTGCAAATTGACACACTAGGATTTCTTAGGAATTAGTGATGAAATGAATGTTACTTTGTATTTTATTTAATAATTGGAAGGATAATTTCTTAAGTATGTCCAAGATTTTGCCTATAACACTGAACTGTTCAGAGAAATGGGGGATTTTCCATTTGTAACCAAAATCTTCAGACAGATTTAGTGAAGAGAAATTGGGAATTATAACTCATTCAGGAAGCTCAGTGAAAATAGGAGTGTTTTTTTACTGGATATTTTCCCCAGGTACAATGATATGAAATAAATATTTTATGATAATTCTGAAATGCAGAACTTATCATTAACATCTAGGGAGGAATGAAGTTTCATTAAAAGTATGTTAATAACACTGATTAGAGAAAAAGAGTCCTAGGGGGAACAATCAACATTCTCTAAATCAAAACCAAATAATTGGCCCCAATTAAGGTAGCAAAAGGCTGTAACCAAATCCATCATTTGTATTTAAATCTGGAACAATTGTTGAAAGCAATAACAACAATAATTCCCCTCCTTTCCCAAATACACAGGAAATACTTTCTGATCCAGTTAGAAGCTGTTCTCAACCCTTGCCTCTGCACTTTCAACACTTTGTGCTCCTTCAACACCTCCACAGACCTTACTATTAGCACCCTTAAGTTCTTTCTTTCTACCATCATTTGATGACAATACACCTAAAACAATACAACTGACATTAGGTGTATTGGAGAGGACTGTCAGTGACACAGATCATTCTTTGCAGAAGGTGTAATAGAGGGGAAAAGCAACAAAAAGAAGTCCTAGAAGCAAGGGATGATGGATAATACAGTCTTTCATACACATTTACCTAAGGAAGATCTGCAAACTTCATATATTTCCAATACAAAGAATCAAACTGACAAAGCAGAGAAAAACTAATTCACTCAATATACCTTCATGTTTCAGAAAGCAAGGGAATATATATCGTAGCAAGCAAACTAGATTGTCTAAATGCCTGGGAACAAATATCTGTGGGAGAAACCTCCACCCTTCTTTGAGGAAGTTAAGTCATCAATTCGCTGTCCAGACACAGAAGAAAGGCTTTGCAGCCTAAGGATTGATGGGGAAGTTGCCCTGTGTCTCGAAAATGTACTCTTTTGTGTGCGTGTTATCAATAGAGTTTCACTAGTTCAAGTTGATATTTTCCTAGTAATACTTTTCCATCCTACTTCACTTTTGAATTTTGCTATGAAAAATTCTCATTAGGAGACAAATTAATTGTATAATTAAACATATCTTTCTGAACATATCTTTCCATTTGCATTTGCAAACATACTTTAAAACAATTGTGTGTGTTCTATAGTTAAATTACTGCTATATTCCCTTTTATAAATCACATAAATAATTATAGATAATCTTTATATTTTGAATAAGAAAATCTATCCCTGACAGTGGTGTGTTTTCAGAACCACATTAGTCAATTAACTAGCCAATCTCGCTGACTTCATCTTGGACAACAACTAGAGCAAAGGGGTGATGACCCATGGCCTCACGTTGATCTCAAATTCTTCTCTAGTACTTTAAAATAGATCTACGTCCTGGAATGTAGAGTTTACTGCCCAGAGACAATAACTTGGATATTTGATATGTCCTTTTCCATGTAAAAATGTGAATAGGTAATTATATTAAATGAACTTGCTTTGCCAAAGACATAAATATCCCATAACATTTCTTAAGCTATTTCCAGCTTTTGAATTATTGGAAAATTCTGTAGTAGTGCAGATTGCAACTTGAACTGCTTGTCACAAATCTTTAAAAAGAAAATGTTTTTCTTTGCTCAGCTGACAGTTGGATGAACATGAAAGATAAAATGCAATTATAGCTTACAAATTCAAGGGAGGGCTTGTTCAGCATAACTTTTCATGCTAGATTAAATTACATAGAAATACTTGGCTGCTGTATCAAATCCTACTAACAAATAACTTAGATAAAGTTAGATAACGTAATACTTGTATATTAAAATGGATGCCATGGAGGCAGGCCATAGTGCTTAGGTCTTTTTGAATTATGGGTTAAAATAACTGATTTGCATTTTGGCAGTAATTTTTTAAAACGTTTTTATACACACTGAAAAATCTGTACTACTTTAACATTAATAAATGACTCCAAACGTTGTAGAATTTGAGAGAGTTTCAATTATTTGCATATAGAAAGGCCAGGATTCAGGAATGATTTTGAGAAGGAAAAATGGTTTATTGAGGCCGGCCAGACTCGGGAGCTTTCTGTTTTGAACCCGAGCCCCGAACAAGATTTTTGAGTCCCGTTTATACAGAGAGGAAAGGCCAAATGGGTTCTTTTGTTTCAGTTCTCAATAGGCTTGAATTAGCATATATCTTCCACATCCTAGGTAAGCTTTTAGCATGGACTTCATACATTCTAGATAAGCTTTGAGCACATTTGGTTTGCATTTTCCCTGAATATCTAAAGTTTATAGACTATGCATTGTTAAACTGTTTCCTGGGACTGGAGTCGTTGCCAGGGTCACCAAGGGCAGGACTGCAGCCTCTTACCGTTTCACACCCACAAGTCAGGACAGACAGTTTAGGATAAGGTTATCTCTGAAGATTCAAAGAGCCTCCCGCCCATAACCCACATCAATAGCAGGAAGACTGATTATGCTAACTTGGATGATCTCTTACACTATTCATTCTTCCTCCTCATACATAGTGATATGTTATATCTAATAACGTATTAGTTTACTAAAATTGATTTTCAATTTTATGTCTATATACAATGAAGTCAAAATTTTAGTTGAGATATGTTGAATATAAATGAAAAAACACTGTTCCAGAGAAATCAACATGCCTATCCTCTGGATGCAGAGAATAACCTGAGGGAAACATCCTATGTTAGCTCATGTTTAAGGATTTCAAAGCTAACACTTCACACAGCGTATTGCTGTAGCAGTGTACTGTCAAATGTCATACCCACGGCTCAGACTCAGTGCCAGTCCTGAGAGCAAACAAGTTCTCTGATTTGAACTTTTACCTTCTTGCAGAAAGTGCTAATGAACAATAAAAGATCAAAATGCAATCATTGAGATTAGAGAGTGAAAGACATGGAAAAGTCATTTTCAAATAATCAAACGTCACAACATTTAAAGAGATGGAAAGGACATTTTTATTGAAAAAGTTAAAATAAATTTGAATTGCATATAAATTCATTATCTTACTTTTCTTCTTTCTTTCACAAATCTGTACCCTTTTGTTAAACAAAAGTATATCCTTTAATGAACACTTTAAAAGTTAAAATAGATTAAACCATGTTAGTGAAGGAAAGAGAAAGTCTTGGAGCTAAGACGTCTTGAATAAAAATATCAAATTTAATCGATATTAATAGCCTAGCTTACTGTGAACCCTCAAAAATTAGATAATAGTATTGTTATTCCCATTATTATTATTAATTATAGCATTGTCTTATCAAAAATGAAACCTGAATTTGGATTTTTGCTGTGATAATTACTCACTTAAGCAAATTGCATATACTCTCTTAGCATTAATTTTCTCTTCTATAAATACTGGTTCTCATTTCCTATCTTAACCAATATAGGAAGAGCAATGCACTTTTAGTTGTGAAGGGAGGGAGAAGAAAAACCTATTACATCCCTTTAATACATGTCATTGTCTTCTTCATCCCATTCCCTTTGTATTCATATCTTGGTAGGCTGAAGGTGTGTGTGCGTGAATTATCATTCTTTTTCTCACCTCTTAACCGTAATTAGTGGTCAAACTATCTACATTACAGCTCAGATAGAGTCAGAAGGGAGATAGAGAATGAAATATAGATAATTAAATATTAAAATTTTTTCTAATTAAAAAATTTACCTGAATTTTAATATATCCTTGAGTTTTCATGTAGTAGAAGTAAAGAATTGTCTTGATTTACACACACACAGTCACACATACAAATTTGCACACACACACACTGTCTTAGTAAATAAAGTAGAAAAGGAGTAGTTTTAGTATAAGACATGTCAGTATAAGATTTTGGACAGGAATTCTTTGATAAGAAAGCAGGACTGTTTGGGAGAGCTGAGAGAAGCAGGCTAACAATGTGTTCCACACATTGAGCACGTTTTAAAGATGTGAGGCTGAACTCTTCATGTTGAATACTATCATGATTTATGTCCTAGTGTTGGAAAGTTATTGCTTAAATGTGGCAGGAAGTTTGAAAAGTGGGAGAAATGCTAGCAAATGCAAATTTACATGTATTGACTACCTCTAGCCTTAAGCAGAAAGGGAAAAAAAACTCCAGAAAAATAATGCTCTATACTTTGTATCTTTGCCATGCAAATATGGATGCCAAATTAATTTTTTATAATAACTGGTGATTTTTAGGGTTCATATGAGATGCAGTACTTTCAATGGAAGTCAAATAAGTATTATTTTAATGTATGTGCAAATATATTAAATAAATCATGCTATTCCACTTTATCATTTGGGAATGCAAGTTAGACTATAAAGAAATTTCACACTTCTTGGAGCAGTGCCTAACATAATTATGATGCTTAATTTCATGTGTCTACTTGGCTAGGTTATGGTCTTTAGTCGTTTGGTCAAGAGCACCAGCCTGATTGTTACCGCCAGAATCTTTCCTAGATAGATCTAAATCATTATTCAGTTGATTTCATCGATGGCTGATTGCATCCACAAGCAATAAGGAAACTGCTTTTAGCAATGAGAGAAGTCTTGTCCAATCAGTTGGAGGCCTTTTAAGGAGAAATGACGATTTTAGTAGTCAGAAATAAGAATTTCTATCTCACTTCAGAAAGCTTCTCCTGAAGATTTCAGCGTCAACCAATCAAGTTTCCACGTTATGGTCTGCCCTATAGAATTCAGACCTGCCAATCTCTACGATCTTGTGAGCCAATTCCTATAATAAATCTGTGTGTGTGTGTGTGTGTGTATCAGTTCTGTTTCTCTGGAAAACCCTAATTTATTTAGTCAACATTTCTGTGCTGGAAGTGGGTCTGGAGGCACTGGAACACATACCCAGGACACAGCAGTTCACCAAGAGGCAAGTCTGTTTGGTTAGGAATAAATAGCTGGAGTCCTATATTTAAGGCCTTGCAATCACTTTCCTGCACAGCCTTTTAATAACAGGTAATACTGGTGCTGGAGCCACTTACATGGGAGGAAGATTCCAATGAATCTTGAAAAATATGTAAGTTAAATAGTGGGACAAATGGGTTAGAAATAGATGAATGTTTAAATAATTCAAGTGAAAGTCAGAGCCCAGCTCTAACCATTCTCTTTTGGTAATAAATATTTTTAGGACCATTCAAAAAGTCCATAGGAAAGTCTCATATGTAAGATCTTACTGCAAAGTTATAATAAAAGTAGTTCACCACACATATTAAGAGTATGTTAACCTTAGCATGTTGGTGCTACCTAAGTTAAGTAGCTTTGTTTATGATTCTACAATATCAAAAACCTTCCAACCAAAGATTATTAGACGTAATAAGGACCCCCCCTCCCCCCGCTCCTCCCCAAAGATCTAATAGTTAGGGCAGTGATGTAGAGATTTATTTATTTTTAAAAGCAAATGCGTTTTTTTTTTTTTAAGATTTATTTATTTATTTCTCTCCCCTTCTCCCCCCACCCCAGTTGTCTGTTCTCTGTGTCTGTTTGCTGCGTGTTCTTTGCCTGCTTCTGTTGTTGTCAGCAGCACCGGAATCTGTGTCTCTTTTTATTGCATCATCTTGCTGTGTCAGCTCTCCCTGTGTGCGGCGCCATTCCTGGACAGGCTGCACTTTTCCTTCACTCTGGGCGGCTCTTCTTGGCGGGGGGGGGGCCACTACTTGCGCGTGGGGCTCCCCTACGCGGGGACACCCCTGCGTGGCACGACACTCCTTGCGTGCATCAGCACTGTGCATGGGCCAGCTCCACACGGGTCAAGGAGGCCCAGGGTTTGAACCGCGGACCTCCCATGTGGTAGACAGATGCCCTAACCCCTGGGCCAAGTCTGCTTCCCTGTACAGAAATTTAGACCCAGAATATTATAAATAGTTTGGGGACAGTCTAGAAAAACCAATGAGGTATCTGGACTTCTATTCCTGTGATATTTTCAGCACTAAACTATCTTATTAACTCTGTGTTTTTGAGTATTTCTCCTTGGAGGCTTTCGTATTGCTGCAGGAGAAAAGCTGATGGAAAAAAAAGTTGTCAAAAGCAGCCAAACAGTTTCATCACTCCCAGGAAAGGTGGATCAAAAGCAGATGGGACTACATCAAACATTAAAGCTAAGTGAGAACTGGGCAGGAGGATATTAATAGGATGTCTAAGTCAATTTACAGAGCTTGACAACAAAGAAAACAAAACAAATACAAAATGAAACAAAATGCAGACATGAAGATGAAAAAGAAACAAGTCACATGGAAAATATCATTCCTGAATAACATAATTTGAAGACATTTAAAGAGAAGGAAAATTAAAAATATATATAAATTTAAATTGCATAAAAATTATATTTGTTTATGTTTAAATAAGTAAGAAGAATAAACATTCTAAAAGGACTACTTCACTAAGTAATCCTTCCTTAACTCTAAGGCAAACAGTTTTAAAGAAATGATTCTTGCTATTATAGAAGGGGTTAAATGAGGTAAGATAAGTTCAAAGCATAAAAGCTATAACTTGAAAAACTTCAACAATATTTATCAATGGATTACTGAAAATGTGTCAGCAAGCAGAATGTGTCCCTTGCAAAATAAATAAATTGATCACATAAATAATGGATGAAATTCCATGCATGTACCATCACTATATGAATTTGTTGCTTTAAAATATCAAGTCCACAGCTTAAATTGAATGAAAATATAAATACTTAAAATATACAGCACTCTATATTTAATCACAAATTGATTTTTAAGAACCATAAATGAAGACTAGTCACAATGATTATATTTATTAATAGAAATTGTATTGGCCTGGATATTAAGAGCGTTATTTTTCCAACATACCTGATAATTTCTGTGACCTTGATAAATCACTTAATTTCTATTAAGCCCGCTTATTTTATTCATCTATTATAGTACCTGACATATATTTGGTGCTCAATCTATTAAAAAAAAAAAAAAAAAGCTGGGGAGGCTAGAGCTGTGGTTCATAAACTCTGCACTGAGGGACCCTAGGGTCTAAGGAAACTCATAGGGACAATATGGTATATTTACATTTTTGATAGAAACAGCCATATCTTTGTATACCACAGGAACTAATATCATCTAGTCTATGGACACAACTTAGATAGTTCCTTTGGCCCTGGTTGACTGAAAAATCTATTGAGATATTAAGAACACTCATAAACTGAAAAGGTTTACAAATTTCTGAAAAAATTATGACCTTGTAGTCCAAGCCTGGATGCCTAAATAAAAACAGATTTAATTGTTTAAATGCAATATGTCTCTTTTATGTGGGATATTTATATTTCTTCCTTTAGTTGGGAAATTTAAGCTTTGACTTCACTATTTCTCAAGGAAATAAGGCTCGGGTAGTTTTACGGTTTTTTTTTTTTCAATAACTAACGTAGAATTAAGAAAATGTATTGCAGATAATTAAGTGTTAAGGCAAATATAAGTAGACAGAGAATCATGACAAATTATTATTACACAGTGCACCAAAAGTCTTTGGCCATAAATTTCCTGGGCAAGTTAAATGAAAGTATCTTTATTTTGAGAAAAATAAAACTACAAAGAAAGGATGAACGTCAAAAATATAGAGCAGTTTATAATTAAACTAATTTTTTTTTTTTGAAGATTTATTTATTTATTTAATTTCCCCCCTCCCCCGGTTGTCTGTTCTCGGTGTCTATTTGCTGCGTCTTGTTTCTTGGTCGGCTTCTGTTGTGTCAGCGGCACAGGAAGTGTGGGAGGCGCCATTCCTGGGCAGGCTGCACTTTCTTTCGCGCTGGGCGGCTCTCCTCACAGGCGCACTCCTTGCGCGTGGGGCTCCCCTTCGCAGGGGACACCCCTGCGTGGCACGGCACTCCTTGCGCGCATCAGCACTGTGCATGGGCCAGCTCCACACAGGTCAAGGAGGCCCGGGGTTTGAACCGCGGACCTCCCATGTGGTAGGCGGACACCCTAACCACTGGGCCAAGTCTGCTTCCCTAAACTAATTTTTTAAAACTACAGATACTTATACTCAAATAAATAAGGAAACAGGAACTGAAATAGAGGTAGATCCATGAATCTTAATATTTTCAGGGAAATATGAATCACAGTGCAAAACAAAAAAACCCACAATATTGGAAAATTTTTTTATTATGGCTGCTAATTTTGAAATAAATCATTCTCAACACCATCCATGGAAGTATCTCCTAGAGCAGTTATACTGTCTTTGAGGAGTTTTAGAAGCACAAACCTGATAAATTTATTTACTATATCTCAATTAAGGGCAAATTAAAGACAAACTATTGTGCCATATTTATAAAATAATGTCTTAATTAACATATTGCTTTTTAATTTAAAATTATCTCAATGATTATACTCTAAATCCTGCAAAGTTTAAAATTCAGATAAACATTGCTCAAAACATCGAGGTACTTTATATATTTTCAATAATATCAAGGCACAACCCCAAATCCACATAAACATTAAAATCTCATGCCATGCTGGGAAAATATCTTAAGCCTGCTATAAAGGCTCTTAGTTAAAATAATGCTTTAAGAATGAAAAGTCTATTTCACTGATGGAGTTTCAAAAATGACAGAAAAATTTAACATGTTTATATCCTAATATAATAATAATTACGTAGTTAAGAGCACATGTAGAGAAGCGGACTTGGCCCAATGGATAGGGCATCCGCTTACCACGTGGGAGGTCCATGGTTCAAACCCCGGGCCTCCTTGACCCATGTGGAGCTGGCCCATGCGCGGTGCTGATACAGGCAAGGAGTGCCCTGCCATGCAGGGGTGTCCCCCGCGTAGGGGAGCCCCACGCACAAGGAGTGCGCCCAGTAAGGAGAGCCGCCCAGCGCGAAAGAAAGTGCAGCCTGCCCAAGAGTGGAGCCGCACACACGGAGAGCTGACACAAGATGACGCAGCAAAAGAAACACAGATTCCCATGCCACTGATAAGGATAGAAGTGGTCACAGAAGAACACAGTGAATGTACACAAGAGAGCAGACAACTGCGGGGAGGGGGAGAAGGGGAGAGAAATAAATTTTTAAAAAAATCTTTAAAAAAAAAGAGCACATGTAGGCTCTGATGCTCACATTTTCTCTTTAGTTGTAGGAGTTAGAAAATTTTAGAAGATATTTTGTATTAAATCCATATTTATGCCATATTTTTTACATAGAGCTATATCAAAGTAAAAAAAATGAGTATGAAAAATGAGTATCTTGTGTCTAGTGTTTTATTTTAATTTCCCCTTCCCTCCCCCCCAGTTGTCTGCTCTCTGTGTTCATTCGTTGAGTGTTCATTCGTTGCGTGACCGCTTCTATCCCTTATCCAGGAATCTGTGTTTCTTTTTGTTGTGTCATCTTGTTGTGTCAGCTCTCCGTGTGAGCGGCACCATTCCTGGGCAGGCTGCACTTTCTTTCGCACTGGGCGGTTCTCCTTATGGGGCGCACTCCTTGTGCGTGGGGCTCCCCTACGCGGGGGACACCCCTTTGTTGCACAGTACTTCTTGTGCGCATCAGCACTGCGTGTGGGCCAGCTCCACACGGGCCAAGGAGGCCCACGGACCTCCCATGTGGTAGGCGGACACCCTATCCATTGGGCCAAGTCCACTTCCCTCTGTGTCTATATCACAGCCTTTCCTTGAGAAAGAATATATTTGAATTCAGAGCTGAAAAAGTTCGTTGGTTCTGAGGTGGAAAAGGGGTTGGGTTTTCTGAGTTTAGACATGCAAAACTCTTTGTAAATATCTCATAATATTTATGAATTGGCAAGCTAAGAGTAACACAAGAATACTGATTTGTAACTCCTTTATAACATACAAATTTTAAATGATAAAGTATCACTCTTGATATTGTCATGAAAATATATTAATTGATAATGTATTTCCTACAAATTTTTATTCTAAGTTATATGACTCCATGAGGTATTTGTACTTGACACCATGATAGTGGGGACTCTTTTAATTTGTTTTTAAATATCTTAGTCTAATATTTACTTTTGATAACAGGAAAAATTGCATGAATATTTCGATTAAGGTTTTGTTAAATACTTGATTTATAGTATTTTAATCAAAAATAATGATGTAAGAAAGCAGACTTGGCCCAGTGGTTAGGGCATCCATCTACCACATGGGAGGTCCTCAGTTCAAACCCCGGGCCTCCTTGACCCGTGTGCAGCTGGCCCACACGCAGTGCTGATGCGCGCAAGGAGTGCTGTGCCATGCAGCGGTGTCCCCAGCGTAGGGGAGCTCCACGCACAAGGAGTGCACCCCGTATGGAGAGCCGCCCAGCGCGAAAGAAAGTGCAGCCTGCCCAGGAATGGCTCCGCACACACAGAGAGCTGACACGACAAGATGACCAACAAAAAGAAACACAGATTCCCATGCCGCTGACAACAGAAGCGGACAACGAAGAACACGCAGCAAAATAGACATAGAGAACAGACAACTGGGGTGTAGGGGGGAGGAGAAGGGAGAGAAATAAAATAAATAAATAAATCTTTTTAAAAAAGATGTATATAAAATTATTGTTAAATAACTATGAAAAATAAAGGAGCACATTCTTGATTGATACTACAATTAAATGTTTTTTAAAATATTTTAATATATATTATTGTTCAAAGACCATAAAGATTAGTCTATCATTGCATCAACTTTAAAAACAGCTTTAACTCTAATGGAGGAAAGCATGGAAAGTCATGATATTCTTAAATTACTTAATTTTGAAGTAATTTTATAGGGTAAGAATATAGTTTTTAAATGAATTAATCCTATCTTCTGCTTCTCATTCGTTAGCTAATGTCATTGCCACTATTTCCTCTGACTCAACCCATAATATGAAAATAGTATCTGACACCTCCTTCTCCCTTACTAATCCTGTCAGGTGTTATTTTATAAAGACTCTACATGTAAATGTCAATTAAGATTTATATTAGCTTCCTGAACTACAATAATTCCATTGGACAGATACAATACTCCTATATCTACCATGTCTTAGTCATTTCCCTGTTTTATTTTTCATTTCCTTCCAATCCAACCCAGACTCTTCTTTCTCTTCAGAACTGTTAGATTATCTGTGCCTAGACTTTATGATACCTGCCTATCTTTAAATCAATCAGTCCTGCACATTACGACCAATACAATCTTTCTTTAATGTAATCTAATCATGTTGTCATTCTGAGGAAAATTTCTCAATATGTTTATTTTATTTTTATAGAAACTTTAGATTACACAAATGATGCATCAAAAATATAGGAGAATTCCCATATACCCCAACTCCTACCCTTTCCAAACTTTTCCACATTAACATCTTTTATTAGTGTAGGATATTTGTTATAAATGATGAACACATTTGCAAGCACTGCTACTAACCATGGTCAATAGTCTACAATGTACTTTTCACTTTGCACCACACATTTTTATAGGTTTTGACAAAATGTATAATGGCCTGTATACATCATTGCAATGCAATTCAGAACAATTCTCCAAAATGCCCCATGCTACACCTATTATTCTCTCTCCCACCCCTCAGAACCTCTGGTGACCACCGTTTTTATATTAATGTTACAAGTTCTTCAATTGCTAGAATAGTAGTTGCATTCCCCCCTTATAGCTGTGCATTCCTCAATCTTGAGGATTTTGGGATGGTGCTACACACTCTGTTTCTGATTGAGAGGAGTTTCAGATCCTTTGGTGCAAATGATTGGAACTGTGTTGCTTACAGTTGTTTATACTCTGTTTGGGGGGATGGGTATTGTCCATCATTATCATTTTGTTAGTTGTCCAGTCAACTGGGGAGTAGGTGTTGCAACTCTGCTGAGATTCAGGGCTCAGCTAGCATATGAACAGATTGAAGAGTTTTGTCTCTGAGATATTATTTAATGATTGCTGTGCTAATTATAGGTTCAAATAAGGGGCAAAAGAGCCATGTATAAGGAAATTATAAATGAGTCCCACTCTGTTACCTTAGGGGACATATATTCTAAGGTACTTTGACAGGGTGCCAAATTCCTGAGATTGTCTGCCATGCCAATAGTGTCTAGATTGCTCTAAAGCCCTCAGAAGCAACCTGTTTGAATAACTGTTAACTGTGGCATTCATTTAATGAGATCCGCCTAAGATGTGCACAAGCTAACCTCTGGAATAACCTCCTGACTCACTTTGAAATCACTTAGACATAAAAACTCATTGTATTTAGTATTTCCCCCTTTTTGCCTAGATCCTTTTCCAAATGCATTGCTAGGTGGCACTTGGTAATAATCCCTCAGTGCCAGGGAAGATCATCCCCAGGAGTCATTCTCACTCCAGGGGGAAGGTAGTGTATTTATATGCTGAGTTTGGCTTAGAGAGAGGCCACATTTTGGCAACAAGGAGGCTTAGACAATATATAATATTAAGCTAACTTTCCATTTCACAAGAAAAACGTTCATAAGTGCACCCATTTATGTCAAGGGCCTAGTATAATGGTCTGCTCTTCTTACACTAGGCACTGCCCAGGTACTCTAGGGTTTCTTAGAAGATAAAGCTGAACTTCCCAGTATGGGAACTCAATATTCTTTCAGTTGTTGTGTGGGTCTCCACCCACTAAGACAATACTTCATGACCACTTGAACATATTCATTTTCCATAAAGGCATGCTCCAAGTACACCCCTGCTTACACATTCCCCATCATTGACACCCCACATAGGTGATTCTCTCTTACCACAGTTGCAACTCTCCTGCGATCTAAAACCTACCCCAAAACAAAGCCAAAAATTGAATAAAAATAATAAAAATATGAATAATAACAAAATAAAAAATAAAAAAATATAAACTATAAAAAATAAAATAATTATTTTCATTGTCTTTCATAAAAGATAACCTACCTTATGGTGATGAAAAACACAATCAATACAGTTTTCAATACATTTTAAATTAAATCTTAAAACCCCATGCCTTTGTTTTACTAGTTTTTTTGTTTGTTTGTTTGTTTGCCTAATACAGAACCCACCACAGAGCCATAACATTGCATCAATATTCAGTATATCAGGGTATTGTGCTGCTTATTTGGAGGAGTAGGCTTCTAACAAACAATCATATTCATAAATAACAACTATAAACTCTGAATAAATTGAAAAAAATCAACAGATTACTGAATAGTTCTGAAGAGTAAATGAAAACAGACAGATTTTGGAGAGGACTCAAAACTTGGCACACACTATCATCATGGAATGATTTTCCCATTACTGTGGCTTTACCCTGGAGGAAGTCAGAGTCACGCTAACTATAGCAAAGAGCAGATAAAACTACAATAGAAACTCTGCTATATTTCTGTCCAGAGGAACTGGGAAAGGAGACTGTAGCAACCAGGGCCACCTGAGAGTGAGGGAGGTAGCCTGAAAAGGAGAGTAGCAGAGAAGGGGAATGTTGAATTCTGCGCATAAACTTTTTCCAAATTTCTGGCAAACCCTGGCTGCTGTTCAACTATGTTCTAGTACCAATTACTCCTAAAAATTCTGTGAAAAATCAAATGTTTGCTTCACTTTTAACAAGTGATTGATAATAAATATATTTAATCATGTATTTTGAAAGATTGTATGTACACATACAATGACTTATCTACAATAAATAAAATGATCTATTAATACATGTAACCACATGCATGAATCTCAAAATGATTATTCTGATTATAAGAAGCCAGAAAGAAAATAATACATAATGTATAATCCCACTTACATAAAATGTTTGAAAAGAAAAATGCAAATAGACATTTGTCTAGAAATGTCTAGAAACTAGAAAGTAGATCGATGGTTGTATTACACTGGAGCAGAGGGAAGAAAGGACTGTAAAGGGGCACAAAGAATCTTTTGAGCATAATGGAAGTGTTCAGTGTCTTGGTTGAGGAAATATTTTCATAGGTACATAAAATTGTCTAAATTCATTAAAAAATGTACAATTTATGGATTCAGATTTTTGCATGTAAACTATACCTCAATAAAAATGACAATGTTAAACTCAAATTGCTCAATAAGTAGTAAACACACACAAATACACACGATATACATAACGTAATGGAAAATCCCAACTTTTCTTGAGAAGCCTAATCTCATAGGCCAGATACCTGAAATAACTCCTTCCATTCAAACCCCTTTAACAGTTATTATTTTATACTTATTGTATTATATCTTGTGACATCATTCTTGAATCTTATCAGCTCTTCAACCCATCCCATGAACACAAATACTGCCTATTAGAAAGCAGAAAATATTTTAACCAACTTTAGGTTCCCTTCAATAGTTACCCCTTTAAGTATGCTGCCAATTGGTAAATAAGGAGTTTGTTAGAGCAAGAGTAACATGAATGTGAATGTATTTGTGTGTTTGTGTGCATGTATGTATATCCTTGTCAGTTTTGTACCAAATGCATAGCTATTGGTGAGAATTAATAAAGTATAAAGTGAACACGCAGAGCAGCCATTTTGAAGACTCCGTTTTAGTAGATTGACTGTGTCGGCTTGCTTTCACTTTGTCATTGAACACTCTTAACGACAAAGAATGACTGTGATATTAATTAATGAATTGTTAGAATGTGGGGAATACACAGCAAAGATGAAGATAACCTTCCCCACTACACACACTAAAGGAGGGAAAACACCACACCCCCGGATATATAAAAACAGCTTTCTTAAAGATGCAGCATTATTTCCCTGGTGTTCCTAAATCAATACTTCAGCTTTTATGTTATTTCGAGGAATTAATAATTATGCTGCTCAGTCAGAGAAGGAAAAAACAGAGAGGCAATATGTATTGCATACTACAGAGAAAACTGGCATTAAATGTTTTAAATTGTCTAAGACCTGAGTCTCTGAGTTACAGTGAGAGAGAGATGGTGAGAGAGAGTGAGAGAACTTCACCAGAAGGCACTAAACTAGATAAAGTTTAATTAAGCAATTAAATTCTGCCCTATAGTTGGGAATTGTGAAAGGAATTTTATCAGTACTTACACAGTTTTTTTCCAAAAAGACAAATAGAATCCAAGCTCTTTTCATATAACAAATATTAGATAAGAAGTGTTCTATCATCCTTTAAAAATAACTGAATAGGAAATAAAATGACACCCTATTAAAAGATTATATAATAGAAAATAAAATGGCCAATACCTTAAAGATAGAAAGAGAAAGCATAAATTTTTAAAAAGCACAGATTTACTACTACTAAATTTTAAATAAAGAAAAATATATAATTAACTGTTTTCTAAAACTGAAAAGAAATGAGTCAATAGTTATTATTTCATTCTTGAAATTGTTGACACATTCAATTTGTTATAACCAGTTACAAATAGTGGAATGAAAAAGATTAGATAACTCCAAAATCCCTGCATATTAGTAAATACACAATATAATATTGTAAGAAATAAGAAAAACTATCCATTAAAAAGAAGTTAATGAATAAATACATTAATTTCAGAAAAACCTGTAAGTAGTTTGAAGTCCCTAAATGAAAGGCAAAACTCTGATTAACTGAGGAAAAGAAAAAGTCGTATTAAAAGAAAAAGAACTAAGCATGTTGGCTATTATATCTAGAGAAATGCCTAAAACAAAAGAAGAGAAAAATTCTAATTAGTACACAATATTTTAAAAATTGACAAAAGTAAAAGTTAGGGAAAAGAAGAAGAAAGATACTACTTTTTGTCCAATAGTATATCCTAAAAATAGAAATTAAAATCATTTAGAAATGCAAAGAGTAATTGATTAAAACAAATAGTTTGATTATATTGACTATGTATAGCTGTTGATCTATCAAGAATTAAATAGAAAAGTTAAAAGGGGCACAAAGAATTTAAAACTGATATTCAATTTAACCAAAATGCAAAATTATAGATAAATATTAAACTTTGTACTTAGACAAATTAATAATGATTCCAAATATTCAGAGAGCACTACAAAATACTGCCCTAAGATTAAAAAGAAAGGCATATATTTCATGAAATTAAATACATTGAAAAGAGAAATCTCAATCAAGAAAATCTAATAAAAAAAAATATAACTAACAAACTCAAAAACATCTTCAACTTATTAGTATTAAAAATAAAATGCCTTTATTATGAAAGGAAAAAAGAGAAACTCTATCAAGAAGTACAAACATTTTATAAGGAAAAATTGAGCAATTCAAAACATGGTTAATGATGATTTTATAAAACTATATAATGGTAGAATGGATAATTGAGACAAAATATTTTTATAATTATAATTATCTAAGAAGTAAAACAAATTAAATACCATGTGTATTCTAGTAGATTTAAAATTCTGAATTAAAGATGAAAATTGTAATAATTGAAACAAGAAGAGACTGTGAATCTGAAATATCCAGAATTTTTGAAGAATCCATTCAAACAGATTAGAGGTCATCAGGGGAAGAGGGGTAGAAGAATGTGGAATGATCACTTAATTGACATGGAACCTAGAGGGAGGTGATGGTTGCACATTATGATTACCCTAAATGCCAATGAATTATATACTTTACGGTGATTAATTATACATTATGTGACTTTTCTCTCAATTACAAAAACAAAGAAGAGATAATGAAATAAATTATTTAGATCAGTAGAAATGGAAAGAGAAGAAAAGGAATCCTGAAAAAATACCAGATCCAGAAGTTTTATTGAAAAATTCTACCAAACTCTTTCAGCGAACGATTCCTGTGCTCATAAATTATTTCAGAGCACAGAGAAAGATGACAAACTATTTGGGGAGACTTAGCTGGGGCTCATACAGAGAACATGCTTGGACTATGAGTCCCACCTGCACACTCATCCTCAGTACAGATGAGTCACATGTGTTCAGATGAGCAATGATAAAACTAAATTAGCACCTTGTCAAGGTAAAGGTGTTCTAGGTATTGTATAGAAGTGCAGGCCCCAGAAAATATCCTATCATGTGCTGCCTTCCGATACTCTGGAAATAAATGACTGGTAAGTAAACAATTTCAGTGAAACTATTGTTTTTAAGTGAAAAAGTTCTTGAAATGCACCTCCACTTTTCCAAGTGATAAAGTAGGTCTGAAATGTATACTGAAATGAGAAAATAATCCATAATTCTCCATCAAGACCTACAATAATTGGCAAAGGTGATCTATAAATTAAGTAACATAGCCCATGATCAGGGAGTTCATATGGAGGTCATGCCCAGACTCTGAACCACTTAATGTACATGTCCACAGGTATGAACAAAATTGAATATATGCAGTAACATGAATGAGTTCAGTGGTGAATTATTACACTGATAAGTATCCCACTACGTCAAGCCTTAAAACATATAGTTGTTGCTAGCCACAGAGGCTAGTACTTGAAATGAGGCTGTCCCAAATTGAAATTTGCTATAAATTCAAAATACACACAAGATTTGAAGGCTTACTACAAGGGAGGGAGGGAGGAAGGAGGGAAGGAAGGAAGGAAGGAAGGAAGGAGGAAAGGAGGGAGGGAAGAAGGAAAGAAGGAAAGAAGGAAAGAAGAAGGAAGGAAGGAAGGAAGGAAGGAAGGAAGGAAGGAAAGAAAGAAAGAAAGAAAGAAAGAAAGAAAGAAAGAAAGAAAGAAAGAAAGAAAGAAAGAAAGAAAGAAAGAAAAGAAAGAAAGAAAGAAAAAGAAAGGGAGCAAAGAAAAAATAAAAGGAAAGGAGGAGGAAAGGAAAAAAGAGAAAAGTAAAATATTGTCACTAAATTTTATGTCGATTAAATATCAAAATGATATTTTGACTTAGAAAGTAAAGCATATTACTAAAATTAATTTCACCTGCTTATTTTCCTTTTTTAATGTTACCACTAGACAAATTTAAATAACATAAGGAACCCTCATCATATTTCTATATTCAGGGACTTAGAGGCATTTGTGGGTAAAATCAGAGTCTTACTCAGGGTTTCTCAAGTTTCTCTAGCTATATCTGATTTGCATGTAGTACCTAGACTATCCATTAAACACCTACCTCTACACTTACTATTTTCCACTTTCAAATTTCAGTCTGTAGGTTGTTAGTGAAGCCAATTAAGTGTCAGATTTGCATGAAATCCAAATAACTCTCTCCATATATATCCATTATGTTCTGTGATGAAAGCACAAAGTAAATAATTAAAACCACCATATAAAACTAAAGGCCAGATTCAGCCAATATTATTGTTTGACAAATCTTCAATAAAATAGTAACATATACATTTTGGTCATATGACCAAGGACCTGACCCCTCTAGATATAGAGGGGAAGTGGACATAGCAATTCCAGGTTCCACAGGCTAGAGGAGTGGAGTGTGGATTCGAGTGAATTACTGATGTTCTGCTATGGAACTATTGTGATTAGTAATGGAAGAAATTGTGGCGTTGATGGGGGGGGGGGGGTGGCCATGGTAGCTGCTGAGGGTAGAGAGAGAGAAGAAGAGATATGAAGTGGGGGCATTTTCAGGACTTGGAGTTGTCCTGGGTGGTACTGCAGGGACAGATGCTGGACACTGCATGTCCTGCCATGGCCCACTGGGTGGACTGGTGGAGAGTGTAAACTACAGTGTAAACCCCTATCCATGTGGTGCAGCAGTGCTCCAAAATGTATTCACCAAATGGAATGAATCTGCCACAATGATGAAAGAGGTGGTTGATGTGGGAGGAGTGGAGTGAGGAGGGTGGGGGTTTATGGGGACCTCATATTCTTTTAATTAAAAAGAAGAAGAAGAAAATAATAATAAATTAAAGTAACACCACTGCTGTATGCAGCAAAAATAAATAAATATATGTGTATATAAATGAAAACGTTATCAGTAAGATTTCTTCCATATTAGCATGTTGGTTACCTATCAGGAAATCTATTACAATGATAATACCACTAGGAAAAGTGATTTAAAGTTTGATCATGTCATTATACAATATGCAATATGTATTTCCTGATAAATCTATTAAGCTAGAAATAGTATATTACTTCCCTAGATAATATAGACAACATTTATTTCAAACAAAAGGCTACTAACAGAGTGAAGACTGGATAAAAGACGCATTTCCATAATATAAAAAATGAGACAAAAACACTTCCTTCCTCTTCTAATAATTAACATAATTTTAGTCTTGATAACCAGTTAAATAAGAGAGAAAAAAGAAACCACAGTAGGCAAAAATCATTACTACTTGTATATAACATAATGAAGACACATCATTGAAATCGTCCAGGACAAGTGAATTCTCTATAAATATCAATAGTTGTCCTAATTTTTGACAATAACTAATTTCAATCCACATAGTAAAAAAAAAATAAATGTGTAGGAGTGACCTGTAGAAGAAAGGTAAGATACTTCAATGAAGAGACTAAAATTAAAAAGAAAAGAAAAAAAAAAGAAATTCTGCCAAAAGCTACATATAAGTTTTCAATAAAATGAGAGTCATAACTTCTTTATGAGTGGGAATACTTCATCTTGTAAAGATATAAATTCCTTCCAAATAATTTTTATAGTGATGAAAATCTAATAAAAAATCCAAGTTTTAATTTAAGTTGGTTTTAAATTTCCTCTGGTAGAATAAATGGGGCAATACTTGGAATAAATACGATATTGAAAAGAATTAAGCAGAGTTTTTACATGCTGGATGTCAAAACACAAACCACATGTATAAAACACGAAACTGGAGTTGGTCTCGCAGAGATTGATATTTTCCCTTCAGAGTTTATTCTTTGAGATTTCTTTAGTACCAGGAGTTTTACTTGGGTATAGGCATTTTCCATTTTCTCTCACGGCTAGATGGTTCTCTGTGGATAGATTCTGGCCAGTTAGTTCCAAGCAGAAGTGATACATGTAGCTTCTGGACTGTGAGCTTACATAGCAGGAAGCCTGGCAGCTCTTCTTTGGAATAGATGTCTAAGGTCATTAATATGAAATTATTTATTGATGCTAAAAGAGTAAAAAATAAGCCAGGTTTCAAATAACCTAGAGATATCATATCATCTCTGACCTGCTTATGCTAGTCTCTACTACATGAGAGATAAAAAATTTGTCTATTTTTAGACAAATTCACATCTGTGTGCCATTAGATTTTTATTTTATTGAATGGTGTTTTTAAAATAAGCTATTTTACAAAACAAAAAATTGAATCCTTATGTTATATAAAATACCAAATATATTCAGGTAATCCAAAAAGTTAAATATAAAATATAAAACTATATAAAAACCAGTAGAAAAATTGCAAAAATTCTTCTTCTATCAAGTGGGGAAGGATTATTTATTATTGTAAAGACAGGAGAAGAATTTTAAAAATGAATTTTGAGATACAGGACTTCATAAATATTAAAAACATATCATGTCAAAACATCCCATGCAAAATTGAGGATCAAAGAGAATACAAATGTTCAAGCAATTGCTAATAACTCTACATTAAAAAATAACCTTTTCTTACATTGAAACAAATTGAAAAGGAGTCAGAATCCTTCTATGTATATATAGAAGTTACCAGGTATAGTATTTTCAAGGATATATTTTGACCATTATAAACTAATACTCGTTTTGGAATAAAAAAATTCCTCATATAAAAGACCAAATGAAAATATTATTTCAACAGAGAGGCAAAGATAAGTTTATGGGTTTTATGATTATCTGCACAAAATAAAATGACCTATCCTTATTTTTAATTTTTTAAAGATCATACAATGATAGAGATGAAACTAAGATTGTTTCATTGCTTTCAAAAAAAAAAAGGAAAATACACATTTAGGCTATGCTTTCTGCATAAATTGCATACCGTACTTTATTTACATAAATAAAAATTGACATTTCATATATTGCATTTTAGCATTTAGCCTTCCCTGGGTTGCTTTCAAATCACCTGGTATATTTTTAAAAACTTATTTATATAAAGCCTCATTTCTCATTAGTATGTTGAATCTTCTAATTTAAGCTAGGTCAATAAAGGTTGTAAAATAACTTTTTACCAAACATATGTAGAAATAGGGACATTTTCTCAACTGTAACACTTTTTTCTATTAATATTTTCTATTTGTTTAAAACTAAAATACAGTGAAATTAATGAATTCTTTAGGTTGATCTACAAATTTCAATGTCTGGAGTATCAGTAACAAAATGTTCTTTAAATGAAATAGTTAATATTTTTCTAATAAAGGGAAAAAAGTTTAAAAATCTCACATATGTAATGTGCTTTCTAGACCATTGTTTCTACAATGAAAGCTAAGTGGGAATTATAGATCTTCCTGTCTGTGGATTCCTGATCCCAGTTCCAGAGGACTCAGATTAAATTTGTGCACATCGTAGGAGCTTGTACATCTGGCCCGTTCTGCATGGAGGTGACCCAAGGGCTCCACACTCCCAGAACTTGCCCTCTGTGTAGAAGATAGCAAGAGGAGCTCTCCTACAGAAAATAGCTATTAGCTAGTTATTTCTGTTAATTATAGTCTCCCAAAAATCTGATACAATTTGAGTTCGCTTACAGATTTTCATAATGAATATTCAACAAGGCCATCTTATTATATTATGAAAGCAAATTACTAAGGTCAGATAAAATAATACAACTAAAAAAAGAAACCATAAGAAACACACTTTTTTCTTTTAGATAGAATTTGTAACATTTGAGTCTTTTTTTTCTCATAATGCAAATCAATAAGGACAAAAAATATTTGTATTTTATTTTATTTTTTTTAATCTTTTATTTATTTATTTATTTTTTAATTACATTATGAAAAATATGAGGTCCCATTCAACCCCACCGCCCCCGCCCCCCACTCCCCCCACAGCAACACTCTCTCCCATCATCATGACACATCCATTGCACCTGGTAAGTTCATCTCTGAGCATCACTGCACCCCATAGTCAATGGTCCACATCATAGCCCAGACTCTCTCACGTTCCATCCAGTGGGCCCTGGGGGGATCTATAATGTCCCGTAATTGTCCGTGAAGCACTATCCAGGACAACTCCACGTCCCGAAAACGCCTCCACATCTCATCTCTTCCTCCCGTTCCCCACACCCAGCAGCCCCCATGGCTACCGTTCCCACACCCATTCCACATTTTCTCTGTGGACATTGGATTGGTTGTGTCCATTGCACATCTATGTCAAGTGAGGGCTTAGATTCCATATGGGTACTGGATGCACTCCTCCCGCTTCCAGTTGTAGACACTCTAGGCTCCATGTTGTGGTGGTTGACCTTCTTCAACTCCATGTTAGCTGAGTGGAGTAAATCCAATAAATCAAAGTGTAGGAGCTGAAGTCTGTTGAGGCTCTGGGCCTGGGTGTCATATTATCAGTCCAGAGATTCAAATCCCCTACATATATCTTAAACCCAGCACCGACTACAATTCCAATAAAGTAGCATGCAAGTCTTGTGAATGTATTTTAAATAATGCTGAGTATATGAATAACAATCCATGCTTTCCAAATGTCAAATTCTCTGGTACGAATAATTACTTTATTTAAGCCTTTTACATGCATTGAAAAATAGTTGAATTTAAAAGATGTCATATTGTATCTTACCAGTGTTTCATCCAGAAGAGCGTATGGATTTTAAACAGTTATTCCAAAGCATCTCTATAAAGAACTGGGTTGCACTTATGATAGTAAAATCAAGACAGAAAAGATGTTAATGGAAAGAAGAGAATTATTTACTGCATGTCTAGGAAAGGCCAGGACTTAACGCTACTGATATTCAAGGCTATCGCTAAATCTTTATAACCACCCAAACATTCGCTTAGATTACTCCACTATAGGTTGATAAATATCTTGTCCATGATCACACAAAGATTATAAGTTAGAGGTAAGATTCAAACTTATACTTATCAGATTTCATAGTCACTCTCTATGATAAATAACTACAGTTTATCTAAATAATCAATATATAACTAATAGGTAGTTATCTTTTAAAATTCACGGTATTAGCAAAATTCATTTTACAGGAAATTATTTGAGTCTCATTTATTTTCATTAATACAAATTTTATACACTTACCCTATACTATATATCCTCAGTTTCTTATTTGCTATGTAAAGATACTGTAAAATTCAGTCTTCTTGGATTGGTAAATAAATTTATATTCACCCTAATTCACTGCTTGGATTGCTAACATTTAATCATGTTTCCTTCACAATTCTAAATGGAAATATCCTAATCATGTTTTGTGTCAGGCTCTTAGAAAGAATTATAACAGCAGACAGAAAAAATATTTTCTGTACATCTGCAAGTGACGTTGAGGGTACAGTGTCCTTATTAGGAGACTTGGCCTTAGGCTCTGCTGCACAATGGGATCTGGTAAATGGGAATCCATGAATGTCATGAGAGGCTAAGATGCAGACCATTTATCAAAGGAAAAGTTCTCAGAGAAGTCTCAAAAGCCAGAGGCCAACACCCAACTTAGCGTGATGTCTACAAATGGGGATCCTGATTACACTTGTTTTATAGGCAATTGACCATTTTTCTGTGAGATTATGTATGCAAAATATAAATTTCAATGTTAAGTATATGGAAGAATAAACTAAAACCAAAAAGATGTTTTTTTCACAGAGAGAACTTTTATTTTTCCATATAATTGCCTTCAAATGCAAACATGTTTTCTAAATTTTACACTTGAGAACACATTTCTTTCTCACCAGAAAATTTTATTTAACCTGCTATGGGCAGACTTTCAACTTCCAGGAACACATATTTTTATAGAAAGAAACTTTCCTTCATTTAAAGATATTTCATGCATATGTAATATAAACATATAAAATATTTAATCACTTTTTAAATTCCTTCAATATGACTGAATGAGACAAATAAAATAATCTATAAAATGAATCATATACTTTGTTTCATTTCAAAATATCAAGTAAATTAAATGATATCATATTTAGCTTATGATCATTAATTAGACTAAGCACCAATCCATAACCAGCTAGCAGACAATACATGGTCATTACATTCAATCAATAGAGAGGACCATATTCATGACTGAGACCTTGAAATTGAACATTGGTCAAACTAAATGAAAATAATGTGTACTAATAAAGATCGGGTGTGAGTAGAAACAATAAAGGCAATCATAATTGAGTGAGTTTATCACATAATTTTCCAATAGAAAATTTTGTTACATTATATCATAGCCCTAATGTCAGCCCTCAGAAGCTACAATCTCATTAGGGAGAATTAGTCTTTATCTTGTTTTTTACAAACGTATTTTTCACATTTGTTCTGTTTCACATTATGTCCTGTTCACATAACAGATCCCACTATTACGGTGTGCATTTGGCCACTGGTGAATTAGACAGCTGGTAAATTAAGAGTGGGAGAGAACAGGGTGCCAAAGGGCTTAAAGAGGATGTTAAACTTCCCTAAATACTGAGATACTCAAAGTCTCTTAAGCTGTTGATCAAGAATGTTTTCATTTTTCTTGACCAAGCTGCCAGCCTTGCTCCTTGCATTTCCCTAACATCTCCCTCCCCAATTCTGCCTTGAAAATAATCTTGCAGTTGTGGAACTGCAGAGAAAAACTCAGACTGAAGTGGAAAAAAAGGAAAAAAGACAACTTCAGATCTCAATATTCTAAATAACAATCTTGCTCCCCACTTTCCTCTTCTTACTTGGTTCCTCAGGCACCTGAAAGGCTCCTCAATGGGAGTTCTTTATCTATTGCTCCTCCCACCCAGTCTTTTCAGACTCCAGGTGTCCTAATTAATGCAAAGGGAAACTTTCCAAACCAAGTGGTTGGTGGAATTCACAACCTCAGTAAATCCCTTACCCAGCTCAGTGAAAGCAACTTCAGTACAACACTCATTCACCCTAGGGATTAATCTCCCTTACTACCTTCTCGTGCATTTCCTCCTACCCAAAAAAGCTGGCTGTTCTTTGTTGTGGAGTTGAGTTCTACTTTCTGTCCCTTGTTATAGCAGTCCTTGAATAAAATCTTCTTACCTGTTTAACATTGTCTGGTGCAGTTTTTCCCTTTGACACTGTTGTCATAAACTTTTGTTGAACATCACACCAAAATTAAAAATTCTACTTTTACATCCTTTTAATTATATCTATTTATAAAATAGATACATTGACTTTATCAATAACATATTCAGTACACAAATTCTAATATATGGTCAGATTTCTCCTGAATAAGTTGTTAATCCTTATTTCTATTAATTCTCTTAATCATTGAACATTCTTGAGGTATTTCGACAAAAACAAACACACACACACACAAAACACAAAATGGATCAGCTTAAACAATGGGAATTAATTTTGACAGGAGGATAAATCCAAAAGGGAGGAATCAGCAAGGCAATGCTTTCTCCCCAGTCTGTAATATTTCTCTGTGCTCTCCTTTCTCTTCCGGGTTACTTGTACTTCTGACTTCCGACTCCTCCCTTGGCTTTCTCTCACATGTGTCTGAGCTTCTTCTGCTTGTAAAGGACTCCAGTAATTCCAGTTAGGCTCACCTGCATTCAATTAGACCCCACCTTAACTAAAATAGCATCTTCAAGAGATCCTATTTACAACAGGTCCACACCTAGAGGAATGTGGAATAAGATTAAGAACATGTCCAAACGGGGTATATAATTCACTCTATCTCATTCATTTTTATTTTTCTTGACCGATATCAGTTAGAATTTGATACAAAGCTCAGGAGAAGTATTAGTTCTGGCTTTTTGTTTGTTGATACTCATATTTGTATTATTAGTGTTATATCCTGTTATTATATCCAACTAAAGGTTTTATTACAGAATGTTTTAACCTCCAGCCAATTTTATGAGAAATATTTTCATTTCACCTATATTTCTTCACACTTACTTACATGATCATTAAATCAATTTACCTTCCAATATGCCACATATTTTTTTAAATGACCCAGCTGCCACCAATTAAGTATGACACCCACATTTCCTTTAGGGCACTCTATATATGGTTTATATTCTTTGTATTACTCTGAAATTCAGACCCAAGTAATGCAGCAGCATGAATCCTGTCTTACAAATATTGATAAATGCTTATTTTTCTTAAGTGTCAGAAAAATTTATAATTAGATGTCTGAGACCCACCAGATTGTTCAAAAAATCCTGGGATCCTTGCACATCATTTAGAAACCATTACTCTAGAGCCAGATGTTATTGGTTATTCATCTCTTCATTCAATTCAACAAATATTTATTGAGAATATTTTATGTTCTAGACATTGGGTATATAGTATTGAAAAAAATTAAAACTGTTCTCTCATGGATCATTCTTTCTAATAGGGGCAGATTCATATTACAGAAGAATAGGTGTATATAGGTAAGTACACAAATAATTACCTGATATATCAAAAATCCATGGAGAAAAATAAGACATGGAAAAGACATTTGAGTGCATGGGAATTTTCTAATAGAATTAGGAGACCCTGATAACTTTATGAAGTGGGCAAAAGTAAGCAGGCTCAGGAAGCATTGAAAGAGAAAATCATATGGCTTCTTGGAGAAAAAGCATTTTACGCAGAAGGAACAAAACGCATTCTTGATTGCATTTTGCATATTTAGGAAAAACAAGAACAGTAGTGGGTGGAGCAGAAGAAGAAAGTGGGAAAATTACAAGATTTAAGGTCCGAGAATTTTGGAAGGGAGGTTCAGATCAAATTCGAACATGCAGAATTCTACAGGGAAACTTGGATTTTACTCTGAGTGAGATGGAAGTAATAGGAGGCATTTCAAAAAAGAAGTGCAAATATTTGGTGTTAGATTTGGAAAGGATCACTTTGGCTTCTGTATTTAGGCTTTAATCAAATGCCTATACTCCTACATGCTTATTTTCCTAAATGTTTATATGTCTACATATCTATATCATATATAAATGTTTATAAATTATATGCTGTCCAATAAGTCTGATGTGTAAATATGCTACAACAGGGAATCATTCCAATTTCCTACAATGGAAGCATCCTGTTGTTTATTATTGGCTATATGAGTAAGGAGAGAATCATAAATAATTCATTAAAATTCATTAAAATTGTGTGACAACTTCATTTTCACAATCTTGAACAAAGCATATGGCACTTCATCTAAATAAAGAGAGGTAATTGAATAGTAGAATTCTGAAGTTCCAAGAGGACAGTTTTTCTATTTGCCCTGTCTTGATTTTGCTGAAGATTATATTGTACTCTAATTATTTTAAATAATAAAAATGACATTGCATTTTAAAAAATAAAAACTACATTTCAAATACTGATGGCTATTATGAGTTCCGGTTTCGTCCATTTTCCCATATGTTGTTTAGTCCCATACAATTAAAATATGTATTCAGTAAGACATTAAAAAAGATATAAATATGAAAAATATTACATATTACCATATTTCAATAATTCATAAATGTTTATACATATTTGAATATGATTTCTCATGTCTAGTATATATGTTAATGTTTTATGGCATGTAAATTATTGTATATACAACTAGCTAAGAACTTTATAAGGGAAATACTAATAAAGTTTATTCAGGTGTTTCTCCTTATAAATTATCACTGTCTATAATTTTTCAGCACAAGTTCAAAAGCAATATGTAAAAAGAAAACCATGGTTTATGATCTAGAGCATAATTTTAAAAATTAAGGAAAATATTTCTTGTATTTCCCCTTCCTCTAACGGTAAGATTTTAATCAGCTTTATAAAACGAGTTATGTTCAATTTGACAGTATGATTTTAACCACTACTTTAAACATATTGTTCAGTGTTTAAGATAACTAATTATGAGCTCTTGAGATTCATGAACTTCACCTTTTGCAGGGGTCATGTACATGCTATGGTGGATGAGAGAATCCCTAAGGGATAGCTGGAGTAGTCCTAGACACCTTGTTTTAAGTTTTAGATGGCTAATAATTGTGATACTTTCCACAAGTTACATTATTTGTTATCTCTCTTTTTCACAATCTCTTCCCTGAGAGGGATTAAATGAATTATTTTTGAAGTTCTTTACTCTTCTACTTTTTCTAAAATTATTTTATGTTGAATGAGTACTTCTCAGTTTTCTACTGAAGCATGCATGTGATTCTAGAAATTGAGGAGAATAAATATATACATGTGGTCTTGTCCAAAGATCAAAATTTCTTTGGAAATTAAATCTTAAAAGTCAATGTGAATTTTTCACATTCTCCCATTATATAAAAGTTAAACTAGTTAATTCTTTGCTTTTAAATATAGCCATATAAAGTCTCCTCAGAAAGCATCACCTGTTTAACCAATGGCTTTGAATAGCTCCTAGGAACATTACGCAACACTGCCAGAGGTATATAATCACTAATTTGGAAAGCAAGGTACTTTGAGGATCCTCTTGCAGAGACTAGCTTTTCCTCTAAAATATCTTGTTTACTATTATCTTTAGCACCAAGTCACCTAAGTCATAGACTGTATATAAGCTGTTATTTAAATGTTAAAGTAGTAAGTATGCCGGGCATGCCTTCATATACAAAACTTGCCCTGTATCAATATTTCAAATAACCGCAAAAGGAGCAACCCTTCATTGCAAAGTGAATTGCGCAGAAGGCAGCATATGTGTATCAAAAACCTTGAATTACTCATAGTGTCAGTCATTTCAGAGCAACATTTTATTAATGTTGTTATGTATTGGTTTAGATTTGGCCTCTGTATATTCTTTATATCCTACATTTGAATGGGAATCTAATTTCAAAGCCTGGAACAAGTTTTAAATTTAATAACTTTGCATTTAAATATACTGTTTAATATCAGTGCCCTTCAATTTCCAAGAACTAATTACCTAAATTATTGATAGACAATGGGATCCAGGATAAAACAAGGGCATAGCTAAAAGAATATTCTAACCCTTAAACTGCCTTATACAAAGAAAATATTGGCCAAGGACTAGCCAGATTTCTAAGTTATATAAATGTTATATAATATTATACTTGAGAGAATATCCAGTTATCACTTATGTACATACTGCAGAGAAATAATAGAAAACACATCTGCTTGTACGTGTCTCCTTCAGATTGCTTCCTCCTTGTTTATCAATGCCTAGCACACTATGGCAGGTACTCTTAATGGACTGGGATTGGATTGTCACAGCTTTGCTTTATGACAGTGGCATCTTGTTTACTCAGAACTTTGGGATCCCTCATATTACAGAGGAAACATAAGATGCTAAAGTACCAAATTAGATAGTCTTTAAATTCCTATCCTGTTCTAAAAATCTGTGAACTTATGCTACTGGAACTTGATTTCTTGTTAGGAAAATTGATATGAAGATAAAAAAATAAGCTTGTTAATTAGCAAAGAGTTCGAATGATCTCTATTCTTCCTTTCTACTCTAAACTTTCAAAAATGATAGTAAAATGGACTAGTAGATATCATTACCTTACAGCCAAATGTCTATGAAAATAATCAATAAACTATCTGTTGTTGACTTACATTGAATTTTTCAGCAAGTCTTTGGCAAAATGCATTAACCTGAAGTGTTGAGCATCACTATATCATTGCTAACCAAATTTGTCCTATTGAAATTCTGGATTTTCCAAATATAAAATTTTAGCAATATGTTCTTTATCTTATCTATATGTATTCCTTATCTAAACACCAGTATCAAACTATTTGAGAATCCAAGACCAAACATGGGAAGTGGTGTGTATGTTGATGAATATGATAAAATGTGACTTCCTGATACCAAAGGGTACTTCTTTAATGAGAAGAGTGTTTATATATTTCATGTTCATGTATTTTTCACTTGGAAAATGCAGGCCCCATCCTCTCTAATTTTGAAGTTGTAAACCCAGATTCCTTAGAATGATCATTCTTTCTGGTGGCCTTTTTTTTTCCCTTTAAAATATGTAAACCTGTTTAAGAATAGAAGTCATAAAGCCTTATGCTTTACAGAAGCTCCATCCTTTAATTATGATATAGTCACTTTTCTCTTACCAAGGTTTCAGTGAATTTACTGTATTTCACCTATTGATTCCTATTCATAACCTCAAGTATCAAATCTTTGATTCTCTACATGCTTATAAATATATGAAGGAAGAAGAGCCTCTAATTGCCTCTTTTAAACAGCTGTTGGCCCATCTCCCCTGTTGAGTGAAATAAATTAAAAGGGTGTTATTAGTTCTAAAGTTAATTCCTTAATTATTTGAAAAACTTAATTGAGGTTGTTTGTATTCCTTAAATTGACTTGCAAGATCAGCTCAACTAGATCAGCACCTTCATTAATTACTAGCTAATTGATTATTTAATATGTTTATTAATGCTGAACAATAAGTTTTTCTCATGTGTCTATATTTTTCACCTTTTATTTCTTTAAGATTTCTTTTCTGCTTATTCAGTAAACACTTATTTTAAATCTCTGTGTGGTATATTTAAAGCTACTTAAATTGTTCATGTTAATCAGTAAATTATCTTTCATTCATAAAACAGTGTAAATCATATTTCTGCCCCATGGAAACTACTCAACATTTTTTATATTCCTTACTTTCCAATTATGTTTCACCTTTCAAGATACAGTTTTACAGAGTATAGCAAGCAATTAGATTGTTTATTAATAGAACACACGGTAATAAGGAGGTCACTGTTGATAATGTTTTAAAATAATTGCCTAAAATGCTAGTGAATCAACTTTAGATTAATGGGGAAAAGCAAAGCTTGTAACTATCTGTCTTTTCAACACTACTAGTTTTCTGTGATTTTCTGCTTACAGATAAGAATAAAACAATTTTTGTTTAAAAAAAATATTTGAAAGGTAAGCGGCTGTGGCTCAATTGATTGGGCTCCCGTCTACCATATGGGAGGCCCTGGGTTCATGTCCCGGGGCCTCCTTGTGAAGGCAGGCGGGCCCACGTACCATGGAGAGCTGACAGCCCACACGCCACGGAGAGCTGGAGCAGCAGGGTGATGCAACAAAGGGAGACAAGCAAATACAGAAGAATGTGCAGTGACTGGACAGAGAACAAACAGCAAGCAAGCTGCAAGGGGGGGGAATAAATAAAAAAACAAACAAATAAATAAAAATACGTACATGCACAAGTATATTTAACAAAAAAGAAGTGTAGTGTCTTTCTTAAAAAAATGTTTGAAAACCTATTAGATGTTTGTTTAACTTTATTACCATGATGAAGAATCATAAGTGGCATGTACTTTTGTGTTGATTTAATAAGCCATCAATGAAGGTGGTGAAGAACAACCATCCCCTGTTTTGTAAAAGGGAATATGGCACTTAAAAATTATCTTCTTCTCTGAGCAATATTATTTCATAATATTAGAGTGTTATATTTTTCAAATATCTGCTAGAACCTGGGAAAATGCCCCTTAAAGTCTCCGTCCAATCTAAACTGAAAAGAAAAACTCAACAATTGAGAGTAAGCATGGTATCATAATGTTTTTATGGAAGACTGCACATAATTATCTAGTCCACCCATCTACTTTCAGTGAATGAGAAAGTGAGATCCAAAAGTTTAACTGACATGCTCATAGCATGAGATGTGATACTCCCAGACAGTAGTCATGCTTTAGACTGGCATTGTTACATAAGATGTGCTTATTTGTTCTTGAAGATCTGTAGGGTGAATATAAATAGTGGCTGACTTCCCTGAGTTCAAGTTCCTTCCTTTCTTTCTTTATGAACATCTCTAGTTATGCCTTTAGCAAATAAACCCACCCACAAATGTTGAAAAGTAAACCTGGCCCTTGGCATTAACAATATGCAGTTTTCAGAACATTCAACAAATGTTTATTAGTCATGCACACTGAATTTGGCAATATGCTGTGTACTGAGATACAAAAGCAAAAGAAAAACAAGTTTTATTGCTAGTAGAACATTTCAGATAGCGTAGAGTCCAAAGCAGAAATCTTATTGCAGGAACTGAGCACACATCATTTGTTTTTGGATTTTTCATTTCAGTTTTTCTTTTTTTTGTTGTTGTTAAGAGAACTATTTTGTTTATTTTTGTTTTTTATTTTTTTATTTTTAAAAGATACATAGATTACATAAATGTTACATAAAAAATAAAGGGAATTCCTAAATGCCCCACTCCCTACATCGCCCACATTTTCCCAATTAACAACATCCTTCATTAGTGTTGTCCATTCCTTAAAATTGTTGAACACATTTTGGAACATTGCCACTAAGCACAGATTATAGTTTACATTGTAGTTTACACTCTCTCCTGCACAATTTTGTGGTTATAGCAAGATAAATAATGACCTATATTTGTCATTGCAGTATCATTCAGGACAATTCCCAAGTCCCAAAATTGCCCCCGTATTACAACTGTTTTTCCTTCTCCCTGCCTTCAGAACCTCCAGTGGCCACTGCCTCACCATCAATAATGTAAGTTCTTCCATTGCTAGAATCACAATAAGCCTACAGTAGAATACCAATTAATCTACTTTGGTACATAGTGTATTACCCAATCCTGAGGATTCTGGGATGGTGATGTCCACTTACACCTCTAATTGAGAGGGATTTTCAATCCCATAGGGCAAATGGATAGTGCACACTTGCTTGCAGTTGTAGACATTCTCGGTTCCTTGGGATGATCATTGTCCGTCATCATCTCCTTTTCTGTTGTCCTGGGTGAGCCCAATGAACTGGAGAGTAGGTGTTGCAATTCCATTGAGATTCAGGGCACAGCTGGTACATGGACAGCCCAAAGATTTAAGTCTGTTGGAAGTACACCTGTCAACTCTAGTACTAATTATTGGTTCAGATAGGAGGGTCAAAAGAGCCATGTATAGGGAAACTACAACTGAGTCCAACTCTGTCACACTGGGAAGCATAAATTCCAAAGTAGGGCTCACTGGAAAGTCACCAAACTCCTGAGTTACCTGCCCTGACTATAGTGTCTGGATGTCTCCAGAGTCCTCAAGAGCCCTACTATGTGAGGTAGTATATCTAATTTTCAGTTTTTATGACAATTGAGTAAGGAAGTTCTATTCATAGACCTACTTCACAGATGGAAAATTTAGGCTTAAATTAGGGTGAATTATCCTAATAAAGGATAGAACAGATTCAAGCACTTTTATTTAATATCAAAAATGATGATGTACCCACTGCCTATGATGTAACACTTGCCCAAAAAAGTATTGGAAATGGAGGACTGAGAAAAGGAATCCATATTTTGTTTCTCCTAAAACACATAAAACAAAAACAAAAATCACTATCACACATGTACATAAACCAAAGACATATGAGAGAGGGATTATATGCTTACATTAACATTTTAAAATAATAAAATCACTTTGCAATTTTAAAAATGTGTTTAGTAACAAAATACTTTTAAAAGATCACAAAAAAATTGGGTCAAATAAAGGCTCTGGATCTTTTGGTGCTAACTTTGAGATAATGATTTCTTTGTCTAGGAAAAATATTAATTGTAAGAGCAATAACCTGGAATCAGACTGACTGGTTTTAAGACTATGCTTTATCATTCAACTCAAGAATTGAAGCAAATCACTGACTTGTATTAACCTCTGTTTCCTCATATCCTAAATGGAGATAATAGTAGTGCCTATATTCTAGGGATGTCTTAAGAATTGTATCAGATGATTTATATAGAAATCATAGTACTTTGTATACCAAATATTGTTCCTCAATAAATATTTCATGATTATATTTATTATCATTAATAGAAAATTTTTAACACATTTCAAAATGTTTTAAATTTAAGTATAATTATACCAATCCAAAGACTGTTAAAAGCAGTAATTTGTCTCAAAATATAAGTGTAAAACTGATTTAGAACAAAAATACCTATGTATGGGTGGGAGAAAATATATATGTTCGATGTTAAAAAATAAGATACTAATATTATGAAAAAAATGCTTTGAAAGAAAATCTATTCACTTACTATAAGGAAAGCAGAAATATGGCTCCAAGGTTAAGAACTAATAAAGTGTGCCAGCTGAGCCCTGAGCCTCTGCAGAGTTGCAACACCTACTCTCCAGTTCTTTGGATTTATCCAGGTTACCCAATAAGAAGGTGAAGATGGTCGCCCACCACACCAAGGAACCAAGAGAATCTACAACTGCAAGCAGGAGAATCCCATCCTCAGTCATGTGGGATCTAAGTCCCCTCTCAATTTACAAGTAGAATGGGCATCACCATCCCAAGGTCCTCATGATGGAGGAATAAAATATGGATTAGAGTGGTCTTACTGGTACTCTACTATAGAATTATTGTGACTCTAGCAATGGAAGAAATTATACCATTGATGTGGAGACAATGGCCACAGGAGTTGCTGAAGGCAGGGAGAGGGAAAAAAAGGTGCGATATTGGGGCATTTTCGGGACTTGGAGTTGTCCTCAATGATATTGCAGGGACAGATACAGGACATTATATATCCTGCCATAACCCACTGAATAGCCTGGGAGAGAGTATAAACTACAATGTAAACTATAATCCATGCTGTGTAGCAGTGCTCCAAAAGATACTCATCAAATGCAATGAATGTACCACATTATTGAAAGAAGTTGTAGATGTGGGAGGAGTTGGGGGGTGTGGGAAATGGGGAATATGGGAACCTCTTATATTTTTTAATGTAACATTTTTTGTGATCTATATATCTTTAAGAAAAAATCATCTAAAAATTAAAAAATTAAAATTAAAAAAGTAAAAAACCAAAACAACAACAACAAAGAACTAATAAAGAAATATATCATCAGAGAAAAACAGGAAAGATTCAATTTCTCATCTTTCTATTAAATAATGAATGCATTTAAGATTGCATATACTTTTCTCCTAGTACATTTTCAGCCTCATTCCATAGGTTTTTCTACGTACTGCTTTCAATTCTAAATATAGCATAGTTTCCATTGTGACTTCCTTTTTAACATGATTTATATTTTACTACATTTCATTACCAAGGCATATGTTGCTGTTTTTATTGATCGTTGAATCAATCAAAACTAAATTTTGCTGCTGTTGTAACAGAGCCCCACAATCACAGGGGTTTATAGCAAGGGCTATTTCATATTCAGGTTACTTTTCCATTGAGGACTGTTTTCAGCTATGCTGTGTGCCTTACTCCAGGACATAGGCAGAAGAATGAGATTCCAGGTCTGGGCCAAGTTGCTCTGTTAGCCGAATTGCAAAATAGCTCTTAAAACTCCCACTTGAAATTGCCACACATCAGTTCTGTCAACATTTAATTCACCAAAGTAAATAAAATGGCCAAGCCTGGCATTAAGGAGGTCATGAAGTATATTTCTCTCATGTGGAAGCATGCAGGATATTTGAGAACCATTATAAAATATAGAACAATGCTTCTAATTTGTCTCTATAAAGGGACATTGTATTACAATAGATTCATCCCTTTAAAAGAGCTGAAACTTACTTTGTGACCAAATAAATTACTTTCAAGTGCATATGTTTTCTACCTGATATATAATAGATGCAGAATTCTGCATATGTTTTAGATTAACTAGATCAAATCTCATATAACATAGGTAAATTTTTTTTCCAATTTACAGTAAAATTTCAATATTTTTGCCTTGTGTATATTGAAGCTTTACTTGTAGAAAACTAATATATTTTCACTTATTTCTATCCTCAAATTCTGTTTTCAATTTGCCACTCTTTCAATTCTTGTTTTTCATTTTCATCCTTCTATGAACTTAAGTTTTTTATTGTCTCCTCACCTTTGCTTTCCTTTTGCTCAGCTGGAATCTGAGGGTTATCATTACATTAGCATACTTTCTTCTTTTAAATTTTGAGGGGGATGTTTATTTTTAAGAAAGGGATACATGTTTACATACACAAGACTGTCTCTCTGTCTCTCTCTTCTTCTCCTGTCCTAAATAAGGAATTAGTAAATGGTTAGTAAATGGGACTGAGAAGAGACACTCAGAGGGGCAGTGAGAAAAGCATGAGTGAACAGTTTCCAGGTGAAAAGTGGAAAAAAAAAACGTTCCAGATAAGACTAATCAACAAGCTATGTGAAGTGGTCAATAAAATGAGGACTGACCATTGACTATTGAATTTATTAACACGGAGGACTTTGGTAACATTTTTAAGTTAAGTTTTTGTGGAGTGTTTGGTAAAATCTTATCTGTGGTGGGTTCAAAAAGAGTCAAGTCACTTTATTTCCAGTAACTGTATATTACATAATTGGGACCAATTTTCCCAATAGAAAAGTTCTACAAAATATAATATAAGCATGTGCCTGGAGATACCAGAAATTGAATGAAAGGGTAAAGAATTACCAAACTAGGATATAGGAGAGCTGGGATTTAAAATTGTTTTTTTTAACCTGAGCATTTTGCCATAATTGGATAGTAAAGCTGAGGTAATGAGAATTACCAGTATGTTGGGCAGTTTTATTAACCTAAAAGAGTAGGGGTTAAAACTCAGAACCAACCTTTGAGGGACGCAGATGAAGCCATCACCTCCCTTTGGTTAAGGATATAAAGGGATACAGAGTGAGTGAATAGGAAGTATAAAGATGCCAAAAGAACTGTGGCTGAGGTTTGAATAATCTCTATCTCTCAAATTGCGTTAAAGAAACATGGCAGAAGTAATGTATATTCTTCCTGAAAGGAAAAATAATATTATTCTAAGCTTCAGTTATGCCTAAAATTTTGAAATTTAATATCCATACAGAATAATGTAACCAGGCAAACAATGAAACTAAACACCAAAAAGGAAACAGCAGTAAAAAAATAATTATGTGAAGTTACTGAGAAACAAAATTTTTGGATTATCAAACAGATATTTTAAAAGTTCTGATTATGTCAAGTATATAAAAGTTACCATTGTGAAATCAATATGAGAACTATGAACAAAAAAAAATTAATTGTAGAACTACAATTAAATAACTGAAGCTAGAAACTCAAAGAATATTAGTGAACAATAATAGAACAAAACCAACAATCTAGAATGAAGCATGGAGTGAGAAAAGGGTATAAAATACAGATTACATGGTAACAGAGAAAGAATGCAAAGAGAAGATTTTAAATATACCCTATGGTGTGCAAGAAGAGAAAATGCTGCAGAAATAAAGTTTAAAGAGAATATCTGAGAGAGTTCACAACAAAAATTGTGCCACAGTTTCAAAAATCACTGTGAATCCCAGAAAAGAATTTAAAGTAAAACCCTACCTAGGTACATCAAGACAAATTACTGGCAATAAGAGACCTAAAATCCTGAAAGCAATCAAACTAAAAGGCAGACTACCTTCAGTGAAGAAAGAATAATACCAAAAGCTGCTGTCTCAACACAAACAATAGAAACTGGAATATGATATCATATCTTTAAAATGCTGGAAAAGACTGCCAACTTAGAATGCTATGCTCAGCCAAACATATTTTTCAAGAATTAAGGTGAAAGGAATGCAGTTGCGAACATATAAAAAGTGAGAGAATTTGTCAGCATCAGAGTCACAATAAAGAAAATACCAGAAGACATTCTTCAGATAGAAAAAGCTTTATAGGTGATAAAAGATGAGGAAAAGAACTAAGTACAATAAAATCATAAGTATATGGGCACCCTAATTTTGACTGAATAAAACAAGAATTCACTATACTGTCTGTAGACCCATGTGAGGTACAGTGATTGATCTGTGGAGATTCAGAATAATGGGTAAAGAAGAGGTCCTTATGCACTGCTTTTGTCCAATCAGTGCACATGAAGAGGTTTTATAGTAGCATGACCTCTTGCTTTTGAGGTCCAGGAAACCTCTCTTTGTTTTATTGTCAAATGTTCCACTCTCCTAATTTCAAATTTGTCACTCCTGGTTAATTTCATTTATTGCAAGAGATTGGTGCAACCCTGTTATTACTTGCAGTGCTATAGCTCTCTGGAAGCAGTACTGAAACAATATATGTCTTTTTGCCTCTGTGTTTCCCTTATTTAGTGCTGGCTGCATTATTACTCAAGACGTTGCATCATTCATGGTGCTGCCTGTGAACCCTGGCTTACAATGACTGTCAGAAGTTGTTGCCCTGCCTCCATAATGATGACTATATATGCAAGTCTCATCCAAGAGGATAATTTAAATGATAATTTATTCTCCAATCCTATTAAATTTACTGTTTGGAATTTTAGAGCACGACCATGGAACATATCATTCAACCACCTTGGAAATAATATTCTTTCTCTTCAGAGAAAAGGACATGCATGCTTACTGCCCATTATAAAAGATACACAGGTCCTGTGTGTGCTGGTGTCAGTTGACCATTTTTGTGTCAGACTGTTGGTACTGGGGATCAGGAAATCACACAAATATGTTCTTACTCAAGCTGTGCTGTGCTGTGAGTAATGAAGTCTTCTCTCTCTGACCAAGGAATCTCGTATTTTATGCCACTATCCATGAAATAGTGATGGACAATCTTATTAGTTTGCAAGTATTGTAAAATCTCAGATTGGACCTTCTTCTCAGTTCTTGGCAGTTTCTTTTATTGAACTGTTTAGGCCATCTCCACTACCTTCCTAGAATGTGTTCTCTTTCAATGTTGTTGCCACCATCACCTTCCACACCACCCTCAATGGGAAGGATAGGCAAAGGTCCATGGGCTATGAGAGGAGTGGCCCCACTGATGCAAGAGTCAGCCTTTATTCTTTCAGCAAGGCTTAAGACCAATATGGGACAGCACAACTCCTCCACATATTTCACAGGCAAGAGAGGAAGCTGATCAGAAGGGACAGCTGACCTTGCAAAGTAGTATTTTTGAGAACACTCAGAAGATATAAGTGTGACAACACCCAAAGGACTGTCTGACATACGGTGCAGAACATACATGGGTGTGGTGGTGACCTCCATGAATGCCAATGACAGTACTGCAAGGGTCAAGGATGTCTGCAGCCATGCCCACCCTCCCAGGAGCTATAAAAAAAAGGTGGCATGGGGGCCAGAACATGGACAGGCAAGAGTTGATAAATGAATGGACCTATATAGTTCAAGACGAAGCATTGCCATCCATACCCTTGGATCCAGGGGTCTGGACCATCAGTTGGGAGGTTATCCAACATCAGTCAGTCTAGTAGCCCAATCTCACCATGATCCCAGAAAGAAATACCCATTGGCTGGTGGAGGTGATCCAAGCCACATTTGAATCTAGCCCAGGGGCTATATCAATAACATAGGCATGAGTCCTGAAACTCTAGGAAATATGGTTGACCTTATACATGGAAAAAGAAGATGAGCAAACACTCTGAAGGGAAGAAACTGGGATGTAAGTCCACTCGTGTCCTTGTCCTACCACAAGGAATCCCACCTAGAAGGCATGCTGGCCTACCTGAGTCTTAGGTAGAGGAGGGGCTCTTAGAAAACTCTGAGGAAGACTCCAAAATATGAAGACCTTAAGGTACAGGGCCAAGGCAGGAGCCTTATTTGCCTGGCTTTAAGAGTGATGCTGACTGTTAGAAAGCAACATTCTCATATTCTGTAGCATGAATTATGATAATAATTAAACTAAAAAATCAATCGTGACATATCATTTTATTTAGAAATATGAGGTAAATAGCATAACAGATCATTAAAAAGAGTTAAAAGTGGCTACCTCTTGGGAGTGAGAATTAGAAGAAGAAAAAATATGGGTTACAGAATGCTCCTTTTCATATTTTTTGTTCTATTTAACTTTATATGCAGTTGAAAAATGTTAAATACCGGTTTAAAAGTATCAACTTTCATATGAATATACATGTAATTAGTAATGGGTGATTCTTAACTGATTTTAAGAGGTGAAATATTTTGTGTTTGTTTATTTTTGGGGTGAGTAAGGAAAAATGAAAATGAATTTAAGGCGATATGTGAAGCTGTGTTATGAAAGGAAGGACAGATTTTAAAAGTTGCTTACAAAGGTCATACCAATGAAGAAAGAACACTAATTCCAGAAAGATCAATATGATATGTGCAAATTCTGTGAAATCAGGACTGCAATTTGTCCTAGAGAAGAATGACTCCACCAATTATAAAGATATAATTAATAGGCCAATAGTAAATAGATGTATAAATGGTGAAAGAAAGCAAAGGAAAAATTCAAGAAAAGTCTAAGATTAAAACAGCCTGAAAAGAAATTTATGTTTTATTATATTATAGGAGTACAGACTCTATTGGGACTTCTTGGTGTGATCTGGAGCAGTTAGGGAAAAGTCCTAGAGAAGGCAGAAGTTTTGAGAATGGATAGGATTTATCATTTTTTAAAATTATTTTTCTTGTTATTTACAAAGATCATTTTTTTGTGCAAGTTTCATATAACTGGCCTTGTGGATATTTTTATCACTTCTTATGGTCCATAAATTCTCTGCAATGTTTGATAATGTTGCTTAGCACCATCTCCTGAAATTCATATCCGGGCTTTGGGAGGAGTATATTATTTCGTACTTCTACTTCTTTGGCACCTTTCATCCTTGATTCATTACAGGACTTTAAATGCCCTGTTTTTAATTTGTTTTTCTTTGCTATACATTTCTTGCTTCAGTGATCTCATCCTTTCTCTTTTTTAATGGTCATCACTTCTAGGCAGATGACTCCCAAATGCATAAGTAGAGTCTGACTATAATCCCGAGTACCCATTGAAGTACTCAATAACATTGTAGAACAAATGAATAATTTAATGAATTCAAGTTAGTGAAGACTATGGGTCTCAGAGCTAATTCACAATGTAGAATATGATGTCACAGGTAGCATCAATTCTATGTGAATCATTTTCTTCTTATCCCAGAAGCACATTTTTAGTCACACCTATTGTCGTCCATAACTGCACATTTATCAGCATTGCCTCATCTGATTTTTCTGTGATGTTTTGCATAAAAATTAATTGGGTTCATAATGGGTAACTGTATGAGTTAATGGGGGCAATGAAAAGGATATAGGTACATTTGATTGAATATCTATTGGGCTAGCTTTTCATGGATTAAACTATCTAAACCTTATAAAAATTCTGAAATTTAGCTATTACCAACTTGATTTTTTTCTGTGGGAAAGCCAGATGCTGAGAGAGTAATTACTGTCCAAAGTTGTAAATTTGCAAGTAAGAAAAACAAGGATGAAGGCCACTCTTAATTTTTCATTTTTAACTATACCATCCTGCATCCTCTGATTAAAAAGAACAAGTTTTTGAAATATTACATGAATAATGTGTTAATTATCATTTTAAACTGTGAAATTTAATTACTTAAAGTAATTAAAGGCATATATTAATTTGGCCTATCTTATTCTTGAAATTAATGGCAAATTAGATATTTAATATATAATCATGTGAAAATTATTAACCTCATTTTTCAATGTCTTTCCCTTTAGGAAAATTTCTGAATATTGATTAACTAAACATAGCAGTGCAATACATAATGGAAAACAAAAATACAGTAACTGATATTCGTATAGAAATATGTAGTTAATCCCCAAATCTTTTTCATTCTAATTGCTGACTTTTGGAAGCTGTTGAAAGGACATGACACTAGTCATGGTAGGTTAGTATCTAAAACATACAATTCCACCATGACAGTAGTTAAACTCCTGTCACAAGATAAAATACAGAGATTCTCAGCTCCCTGCACTTAGGAACAAGAACTTTTCCATCTGTGATGCCACCAGCTTTAAGATAGCCTTTAAGATGAACCATAGAATGGAAGAGAGGGGGGAAATGTAACTTTATCTCTGTCCATGAATAAAAGGAGCAACAGGTTTGATTGAGCATCAGTAGTCTCTGCCTCAGTCTGCTCTGTTTTTACCAGATATCTGCTTTGCTCTCTCTGCATTGCCATATATAGAGCACACTCATTGCTCCACAATGGAGAAAGCCTAAAACTCCCTCATTTAGTGGCTGCATTCATCCCGTGGTCCAGAATCTGAAGAAAAAATGTGTAGTACTTTCTACTACAATAAGTTAGAATGTGCTTCCTCTTGGTCTAAGAATCCTGTGATCTAAAAAGGCCCCGATCTAGATTTCAGCAATATATTTTGGTATATCAGGAATAGATTAACCATCATTTTTTAAATCTCCAGTTAGAAAGAAGGAGATGGATGGGTATTAGGCAGTTCCAAAGAAATGCTGGAATTCTGCGGGTCAGTCCTTATGTGGGATTGGTGGATATTCTCTTACTAGGTCTGTTTCTGTTCTTTAGAGGCACTCCTTCCATTTTTCTTCATAAGCCTTAAAATGCTGTTTGTTGAGGTGAGTCTTCTCAAACCCCATATGAGGTGAATCTTGGGGGTATGTTCTCCTCGAATGCTGTAGATATTTTAAAAACTGGACTCAGAGTTCCTTTGAAAGTTTATGCCCCATCCACTTCTGAACTTAATGGGATTCTTAACTGTTTTTTTCTAGTCAGTTCTTTGTGCCAGTAACCATATGTAAATTACTTTCATAGCCATATTTCTTTAAACTGCATCATATTTGCACATTTGTCCACTATTTTTTTTTCTTTTAACTTCATGGCTGCTCCTTTGTTGAGTGAAAAGTTCAAAGTCTCAGTCTTAATAAGCCTTTGCTGATTTCTCCAACTTATTTCTGTCTCCTTTTATTTAGAAGTTGTGCCCCTATGTAAGATGAATCACCATCTTGATACTTCTTAAGCTTAGTTTCTTCACTGTCTATTTCCTGATCACAAGGCCAATGCTATTTAGTCAAGATATTTTTAAAGCAGTGCACCATTCTGGGTATTGAAACTATATCAGGTACAGTATGTTAACTACTCAAGCAACTGCCTCATCTCTGTAAGTAACTTGCACATGTATCAAACATTGATGTTGACAGGGGTTCTCTGCTCCCATGTCATTTAGATACCCTAGCTCCTTCCATCCTGAAGAATATATGGTCTTCAAGATCATTATGGAGTGAAAAGGAAGAAATAGAAATTTTGCACAGCTGACTTTCATGGGGCAGACCTGGAATCCAAGTACATCACTTTGCCAGCTTTCCATTGGCCAGTCCTGAGTCGTAATTCTGATCTTATATGAGGAACATGGGCAATGCAATTATCTCTGTGCCCCGGAAGAAAAAGAGGAAATGGACATTGGTGAATTTAATCTATTCCTGATATACCAAAATATATTGCTCAGATTTTAGGTTGGGGCCTTTTTAGATCACAGGATTCTTAGACCAAGAGGAAGCACATTCTAACTTAGTAGTAGAAAGTACTACATATTTTTCTTCAGATTTTGGACCATGGATGAATTCTTGGAATCTGTTTCGTATTAGTTATTTGGAAAGTTATTTGGTGACTTCTATGGATAATAAAAATTTTAAGACAATTATTTTATTTGATTATTTGTTTCTGGTCACTGTTACATAAACTTTTAACTTAGTGTCTTTATTAAATAAATGCTCTTCCCAGTTTTGTCTTTTTTATTGGGCATTTTGGTGGACATGGCCCTCATTACACAGGGACACCTTTCTATCAGACTGCTCATCTTCCAGTGTGACCTGTGTTACTTGACTTCCAGGAATACCTGTATGAGTGAAAGGGCACAATCATCCACTTGAATGCCCAAGAGGAAATCAGGGATTCTTTTCTTAATTCTTTCTTCTCATATGAACCAAGCTTCTTAATTACTAAGTACTTTCTATCATTCCTCGTTAATTGAAAACACTAAATTCTCTAATCATCACTACAACACCCTCTTAATCTAATCAGTCTCCCTAACTTCAGCCCTTGCCCTTAGCAAGTATGCAAATAGGATATCATTTCTCAAATCATTCTTTTTGACTGCAAGATAAAGTACAAACTCCTTAGGATAGTAATCAAGGTTTGTTTGTTTTTCTTTTTTAATGTTTCAAGGCTCAAATACTCCATCCTTATTAATTTTCATTCCCCAAATTACATCCCAACCCCTGACCATTGCTCCCTGAGGTTGGGTTTCTGTTGCTATTTCCCATAACACCCTCTGTTCATCATATTTTTGAAGGTATTGTACTTGTCTGTTTCTCTTCTCAATAAAATTTGCCAGATCCGAAGACAAAGGCATTTGTCCTTTCATTATCAGCCCTTAATATATTCCTGAGCACAATATGGAAATTCAGTAATCATTGACTCAGTGATTGAGGGGAAAAGGATTTTAGGTTCTAACCACTCTCCATCCCACTCCTATCCGTGAAAAAAGTAGTGCAGAGGCAGTGGACAATTCTCTAAAGTAGAGCTCTTAATAAACATCTTCAAAATTCACCAGATATACTGTTGCCATTTGCACATAGACCAGAATCAAGATTTAGAAATAACAGAACCTCTGAGATATTTTAGAATATATATGGGATGAAGTACTAAAAAATTATCTGCCACAAGTTTTGTGACAAAGAGCTACTAAAACAGAAGCAAGGTGACAAAACCTGGTAGTAGCAGCCCAGCTGGGTGAGACATTTTTTGATTTTCTTTTTTTCCTTGTTTCTATTGAAGAGAGGAGTAAGATAAGAGGCTCTAAGACTTGAAAAGAACGGTGGTTTCTCTACCTTCCTTTTCTCTCTTTTCCCTAAAAATATTAGTTTCTCCTCCTTTCTTTCCTCTCTTTTCCATAAAAATGCTAGTGAGCACGTAGAACATGTAGCTGTGGCCAACAGAAACAGTAGTTCTGAGCATGCAAACTGTGTTTATAGAAGAGATGTACATTGTTAAAGAATCATCATAGGGCAAAATAAACACCAGTGGTCTTGATGTTGGTATGCAGCTGGACTTGTTTCACCTAATTTCCTGAAGCAACAAACATAATCAAAACACATTATCAAAGCAAATGAACACAAAGCAAAAGCACAAAATTTAAGTTCATTAAATCAAAAGTTGACCAAGGAATCAGTATTTTCAAATAAGTACCCCAGGTGATTTTAGTGTATGTGACTGCAAATTCCGCTTTAAAATATGCTAGTATAATGTCTACGGTATATATTTGGAGTTAGACTGCTGAGATTAAAATATACTCTTTCCTAATTTTTTTTTTTTTTTTTTTTTTTTTTGCTTTGGGTATACTTCCATCTCTAAACCTTAAGGTGCTTTTAGGCTCGTCTTTATTTGTGGCTCAACCATATTCTAAATAACTGGTTATAACACAATACTTTATAAGCCACTATACTTCAAGATTCTCTCTTAAAAGTCCAACCTGCCTAGTTCTTACCCAAACAGTGATTTTTTCTGAGCAAGACGGCAATTCCTTATTTTAGTTGACTAAATGATTCAGATTTTGTTTCTTAATGAAGATTAAGAAAGGGCCAGAATTATACCAAATGAAGTGTTTTCTGGCTGTGAAAAGCCAACTGCAGTACATCAGAGCTAAGTGGGGGCTAATTGACACTATCAGCACATTACACTTCTTATCAGTCAGTAATTCTAAGATACCTGTTAGCAAGTATCCTCTCTTTTATTTTCGTCTTTATCTGGAACAATTCAATCACTTTTAATTATAAGGAGAGTGAAAAAAGGAGTACATTATTCCCCTCCCTACCTTGTTCCTGTTATACTGATAGAATTCTGTATATTTATTTCATTCTTTTTCAGAGTCACAAATTAATGTGTAAATCACCTAGAGAAGGCTCCATTAGATTACAATCACCAATTTTTAATGTTTTCAATTCCTTTCTCTTTTGTGAGGAAAAAGTGGTATAGATATTAACAAGTGTCTGAATAAAGAAATGATTAATTATTGGTATTGGGTTTGCACATTTTCACAGTAAATATTTACTGATGGAATAAATACTTGACAAATATTAGTGTAGATTTGGATTTACTTCCTTTATTGACAATTTCATATTTTCTAGGCTTAAAAATATGCTTGTAAGGTTTACTTACTTGCACATGGGTTTCAGAAAATTTGCTAGATGTCAACAGTTTTCTGTCTTGATCCCCAGAAAAGCACTGAATTAGTCCTTGACTAAAATCAGTGTAAAGTGTTTGAATATTCTGATATTAATTCTTAACTGTTATTTCATTCATTTTATTCAATGTTTCTTGAGCAGTTACTATGTGCCAAACTTAATACCACATTCTAATAATACAGAGGTAAGCAAGCTATCAAATTGCCCCCACAACATTTAAATTTATTGAATAATTTAATGGAGTTTATAGTTTTATGTTTACATGTAAGCCTATGATCCATTTTAAGATCATTTATTTTCCAAGTTGTGAGATTTAGGTCAAGGTTCAATTGTTTATTCATGTATGTCCAATTACTCCAATACCATTTGCTGAAAAGAATACCCTTTTTCCACTGAATTGATTTTTAAACTTTGCAAAAATTCATTTGAGGATATTTGGGTCTATTTCTTGCTTCTCTGTTCTGTTTTATTGATCTGTGTTCCTTCTTCCACCAATCCCACACATTCTTTATTACTTTAGTTACAAAGTAAGTTCTAAGGTTTTTCTTAGAGATTTGTGGAGATTTTGTACATAGAAATTCATATCCTCTACAAAATGGAGACAGTTTTAATTTCTTCCTTTCCAATCTTCATGATTGCTTTTATTCTTTCTTGTCTTATTACTGTGGCTAGTACTATGCAAAATAAAAGTGATGAGAATGTGCATCCTTCCCTTGTTCCCAATCTTAGGGGAAATCTTTAAATCTTTTATCATTAAGTATGATGTTAGTTATAGCTGTTTCTTTTTTTAATTTACTTTAAATTTGAGATAATTTTTTAAAAATTTTAATTTGCTGAGTTATTATGAATAGGTATGGATTCAGTCAAATGTTTTTCTTTGTCATTTGATGATGATAGGATTGTACTTTTTTAGCTTGTTAATATGATGGATTTATTGATTGTTTTTTGAATATTAAACAAGTCTTGCATATCTTGGTCATGTTTCATAATTATTTTTATACATTACAGTATTCAGTTTGCCAATATTTTATTGTGGATATTTGCATCTGTGCTCATGAAAGATATTAGTCTGTATTTTTTTTGCACTATCTTCATCTTTTAATCATTTTTTATTAGAGAATTTGTAGGTTTATAGAAAAATAATGCAGAAAATACAGAATTCCCTTTAAGATGGGCCATAATTTCCTATTTCTTTATTTATGTTTAATGTTGTGTTGCACACTGTATATTTGAAAATTTTAAAGTGTTAGTTCTGGAACTTAGTCCCTTTACTCTTTCTCAAATTAGTATACAGTTAGTGATATGACAGAGATTTCTTTCAGTGCTGGGAGCTGACAAAAACATACCAACAAATCAAAAGCCCTCTCACAGTCATTGCAAATTGACTTTGTGTTGGTCTGTGCTCTCTTTCAAAGTTTGTCCCTGCTATTAAGAAAATCAGCCTAAGGTAAAAATCAGGGACCTCTCAGGCTTTTCTGAGCCTGTGTTTTGTCCTAGACTTGTGCTTGCCCATGCCCTTAAGAATTCCACCATTTAGAGAAATTCCAATGGCTCTTCTACTTTCCCTTCTCCTGTTGCTATATTGTATTTCTTAAAGCGGGTAATTTTTTTTCCCTTGGGCCATATTGACTTAGTTGTTTCTTACACTGCTTTACACTGTCAACAAACTGCTTCTCTCTATAGAACAAGTTCTGGGACTGCAAGCGAGGGTTGAGTTTCTTGGTTTAGTCTTTCAGGCTGCCACCTTACAGACTGGCACGGACATACAATCACCCCAATGTGTGCATCAGGGTTACTCTGCTCCCTCCAGAACAGGATCAGGGACTCATAAGCACAGGCTGGCTTCACACTGCTAAGGGAAGGATTTTGAAGGGGGATAGCAAGCACCTCACTAGCTTTTCCTACCGTATTTAAAGCTGTGTTTTCTTGATTCAGCACTTGCACAGTTACTGCAACCCTTTAACTCATTTAACTGTTTTTCAGAATTTTGAGGAAGATGGCTCTACCAGTTTTTGCTAGTTTTACAAAGATTCTGTCGGGGAACAGTACTATATCACATTTTACACAGCCACTTTGGTCAACCGAATGCTGTCTTTTGTTTGTTTGCTTGTTTCTTATCAGAGTAATATTGACCACATAAAATGAGTTGGTAACTTTCCCCTTCTCTTCTACTACTTGTGGGAGGAATTGTATAAAATTGCTATTAATTCTACAATAAATTTTTGGTAGAATTCATCAGCGAAGCTAACTGAGCCTGGAAATTTCTTTTGCAGGAGCTTTTTAATTATGAATTCAATTTCTTTAATGGGTCAATCCTATTCAGATTTTATATTTCATCTTTATTGAATTTGGGGAATCTATGATTTTTGAGAAATGGTCCATTTGTTCTAGGTTGTTGAATTTATGTGTGTAATGTTGTTATAATTCCCTTATTTTCTTTTAATAGCTGCAGGATTCATAGTGATATAGGATTTATGTCTCTCTTTCTGGTTTTGTCAAATTTGATGGGTTTTGTCAATTTTTATTGATTTTTTTTCAAAGAACAAACATTTTGTTTCATTGTTTTTCTTTGACTGTTTACTTATTTTCAGTATCCTTAAAGTTTTTTTTTTATTCTTTATTCTTTCCTTTTTTAAATTTGCTTTGGGTTTATATTGGTCTTCTTTAATCTAATCTCTTGAGGTAGGAACTTAGGCTATTGATTTGAGACCCTTCCTTGTTTCTAATATAAGCATTAATACTACACAGATTTCCCTCTTGGAACCACTTTAGCTTCATCCCACATTGTATTTTCATTTTCATTGAGTTCCAACATACATATTTTTATTTCCATTGGAATTCCTCTTTTATACATAGATTATTTAGAAGTATATTGTTTAATTGCCACATATATAGAGATTCTCCTTTCTTTTATAGATGTCTAGTTTGATTTCATTTTGTCCAAGAAAACACTCAGTATGATTTCAAACCTTTTAAATTTGTGGTGAAATTACTTTATTATCTAAGATATTACATATCTTGGTAAATGTTCCATGGTCACTTTAAATAAACATGTACTTTGTTGTTGTTGGATGGAATGTTCTCTACATGTCAATTAGATCTTGTTGGTTGATTGTGTTGTTCATATCTTCTGTATCTTTGGTGATTATGAGTTTAGGAGTTCTATCATTTTTTGAGATGGGTTATCAAAGTCCCCAACTATAATATAATTTCTGCTTTCAGTTCTAATAGTTTGTGTTTAATTTACTTTGAAGCTCCTCTGTTTTGTGTCGACATATATAGGATCATATGACTTACTGGGAAATCAATGCATTTATTATTATGTAATAAAGTACTTCTTTGTATCTAGTAATTTTCTTTACCCTACATCTTCTTTATTTGATATTAATATAACCGCTATTCTTTTATTATTCTTTTATAATATAACTGAATTATTTTAATTAATGTTTGCATAATATATCATTTTTCAACCTTATACTTTTGCCCTCTCAATGTTATCAAATCTGAGATGAGTATCTTATAAGCAGCATATAGCTGGGTCATATTTTTTATCCATTTTCCCAATCTGTGTTTTGACTGATACATTGAGACCATTCATATGTAAGGTAATTATTGATATATTCACTTAAGTTTGCCATTTTATTATTTATGTTATATTTGTTTTTCTGTGGTTTCATTGTTCTGTTCCTATTTTCCTGCCTTGCTGAAAGTTATGTGAACAGTTTCTAGAATACCATCTTGATTTACAATATTTTTGAGTGGATCTCTCAATAGTTTCCATAGTGATTTCTATGTATTACAGCATACATATACTTGTAAACAGCAATTGGTGTCAACATTTTATGACTTCAAGTGAAGCGTGTAATTCTCACTTCCATCTAGGTCATTTAGGTCCTTTTAATTTCTCCACTTTTAAATATTACTGTTTTGAGTGTCAGATGGTGCTATTTTTTTGATCATTTGTTTTAATAAGCAAATATGACTTGTAAAACTGAAGAAAGGGATTGTCTGCTGTACCCATATTTCTGTTTTGTTCTGTTCTTTTAGCTTTTTTTTTTTTTTTTCTGTTTGAAGAACTTCCTTTAGCCAATCTTAAAGAATGGGTCTCATAGTGACAAATTCTTTTAGTTTTTCTTCAGCTAATAATGTTTTTCTCTCCCCATCATTTTGTTTCATGTTGTCTTATGAGGTACCAGGGCTTGAACCTGGGCCCTCATACATGCGAAGGAGGCACTCAACCACTGAGCTACACCCAGTCCACCCCATCATTTTTGAAGCGTAGTTTTACTGAATGTAGAATTCACAAAAGGCAGTTATTTTCCTTTAGCATATGAAAAATGGTGTACCATTTGTCTCTGGCCTCCATGATTTCTAATTAGAAATCCATTGTCTTTTAAATCAGCGTACCCTAGAGGTAGTGTGTCATTTCTCACCCTGCTTTCAAGTGCTTTTTTTTTCTTTAGCATTCAAAAGTTTAATTATGGTGTAACTGGAATGGGTTTCTTTAGGACTATTTTATTTAGGATACACTTAGTTTCTTAGAACTGTATTTTATGTCTTTGGCCAAACTCAGGTAGTTTTCAGCTATTATTTCTTCAAATAATCTTTTTCAACCTTTCTTCCCAATAATATTCCCAATATGTTTTATTATCTCACAAGTCCCTGAGGCTTTGTTCAAAAAAACTTTTTTCAGTCTATTTTCTTTCTGCCTTCAGATTGGATGAGTTGCATTGTTCTCAAGTTTACAGATTCTATCCTATGTCATGTTCATTCAACTACTGAACTACATAATGAGGCTTTTTAAATTTAAGTTTTCTTTTCTGTAATTTCTACTTGGTTCATTTCTATAACTTCTATTTCTTTGCTGAAATTTTCTCTTTTTTCCATTTTTTTCCAAGAGAGTTTGTAATTGATGGTTGAAATATGTTTATAATGGCTGCTTTAAAATCCTTGTCAAATAATTCCAATATCTTATCCATCTCAGCATTGGCACCAGTTATCTTCTCTCACTTAAATTATGATTTTCTTGGTTTTTGGTGAAAGGTGATTTTTACTATATAATTAACATTTTGTGTATTATGTATTGCATCCTATTTAAATATTTTATTTCATAAGGCCCTCACCCTTTTATGTTTAGCTCAAAATTACATGGCAGTTGGGGAGCAGATGTAGATCAGTAGTCTAGCACCTGCTTTCCATGTACAAAGTCTTGGGATCAATCCCCGGTACCTCCTAAAAGAAAAACATTACATGGCAGTAATTTTGAAGATAATTTATATTGTTATTTTGGCCAGATTTGTTTACCCAGCACAGCCCAGGGCTGCATTGTTGTTGCTACTTAAGATGATTGGAGGGGTTTTACTAGGCCAGATTGCCAGGGGTCTCAGTGAGGAATGGATATGATAGGATACACCTAAAAGTCACACCTATCATCTAACTGTCCCAGTATCTCCTGTGCCTATGGGACAGAGATGCCCCATTCCAGGTTGTCAGGTGTAGCTGGTTCTTTCTTGCTGATTCTGGGAACTCACCTCTGAATCTCTTGGTGGAAAATGGGAATGCCAGGCCTGATGAGAACGGAGAGTGCAGTCCTCTAGTTGTTTATTTTTCACAGGGTCGTAATCTATCCCTTGCCTATGGTTTCAAGCTTCCCTGCTGTAGCCAGAGGGAATCCTGTTCAATCCAGTTTACCTGGCCATCTTTTATTGCTAGATCTGGGGTCAGGAAATGGCTGGATCTAGAATGAGTTGACTTTAAATTAAAGAGATTACCCTCCCGACTATGGGCAGGCCTCCTCCAATGAATTGAAGTCCTTAAGGGCAAAAAATGAGGTTCTCAGAGAAGATGCAATTCTGCCACAAGACTGTAGCAGTAGCTCCTACCTGAGAGTTTCTAGTCTTCTGGCCTGCCATACGAATTTAAGACTTGCCAGCCTCTACAATCACATAAGCCAATACCTTAAAATAAATCTCTTTGTATAGCATATGTATGAATTTATCTGTGCGTATGACTAATATATATATCCCATTGGTTCTATTTCTCTGGAGAATTCTGATTGATATACCACATTGTTGTATATCTATTAAGTGAGCCTTAGCAGTGGTCAATTTGCTTATAACTTCAAGAAAATGAGTGGCAGCATCTAGTAGATTAGCATGGGAATCTTCAAGACTGCTGTGTTTTACCATATAAAGCTTGGAAAGAGTTGGATGATAAACAATGAAAATTAAATTTTTTTGGAAAAAGAATGCATTTTTTTTCCTAATATTAATTCTAAATACCAAAGATTTGTTTGTTAATTATTCTGAGAGAAATAGAATCATTGAAACACAACATAACTAAACCTCAGCTCACAAAAAAACAAACTGCTTCTGCCCCAAAATAGTAACAAATGCTATAGAACAATCCTTATAATCCTTAAATTTGTTTAAGCTTCAAACCTGGTGAAAGTAGAGCATTAGTCTTTAACTGAGAGTCTATTAGTTAAACAGTTAAATTTGTAGCTGGATATTTTTAGTAGTGTCTCCTGATTGTTCTTTATTACAGCTGTAAAATCTGTCAAAGGCTTTTAAGGCATGAAATATGATATAAGTCTGACAATGTGTAATTTGTATAGAAAATACTTCTGGAGAAAACAAGGAGAAGGATGTTTATGGAGGTGAACTTGTATGACAGCAATATATCTTAAAATATTTGAGGCTCATAGCAATTTTCCTCCCTGTTCAACTGCTCCATTTTTACTTCAGTGCATGTTTTTTAAAAAATCATCAAACTTTTCTATGCTTGAAAAAATCAAGAGGAACTAATATGTAACTATAATACTTCAGAAAATGTGACTTGTTATACAAGCAAATTTGTTATCAGCAAAATATCCTGCAAAGGAAAATTAATAATGTTTAAAAGAAATTTTGCTTTTCTCTTCTGAGATGAAAGCTGCAAGTAAATTCTGGAGAAATATGACTTATTCACAATAGGAATGGATAAATTAATCAAGGCGGAATTAACTGAAATTTGCATTAATTAAGTTACTTGGAAGGTATTTTGTAGGAACAAAATGTTATATAACATGTGGATTTAATGTGGTTTCCCTTCCATATGGGGAGAAGGTTTTAGCCTTAAGAAAGAGATTGTTTTAAAAAAAGGCTTGCATTTTTAAAAAATTAAATAGCTCAGATCTGTTAGGGTCATTTATTCTTTTGGTAATTTCACTCTAATATCTTTCCACAAATCATCTAGGTCCCCAGAGAAACACAGACCTGGATGGCATCATAGAGATCTCTTGTAGAGCTGTTATTTTTTTTTTTTTTTTTTGGATTGTGGTCTAATGTGATAGCAGTGAGTATTATTGGAGGATGTTATAAGAAAAGCTCTATGAGAATCTTTGCTACATTTAATATTCTGATTGCTGAAGGTTTTATCATTAAACTTCATCGCATCCATGTCATTAGAATCCACAAGAATGGGTGTTATATATAGGTATGATAATTGTTTGTTTGCTGTTGCTGTTTTTGGAGAAATGAAATGCTCTAAATAACAACAGAAGTGATAAATGTGCAACTCAGTGATTATACCAAATACCATTCATTGTACACTTTAGATAAATTATATGGTTTTAGAACAAAAAAAGTAATAGACTAGGTGGAGGGAAAATACACCAAATGTAAGATACGAACTGTAGTGAGTAGTAATAGTTTGACAATGCTCTTTCATAATTTTGTTACAAATGTCTCAAATTGCAAGGTATTAGTGGTGGGGTGATGTATGGGAGAAACTTGTATGGTGTTATGCATGTTGTTTTTTAAGTTCACAACGTTTACTATATATTTATTGTTTATGCATATTTATTTATGAATGATATACTTCAATAAAATGTTTTTAAAATTACAAAAAAAAAAAGCCCACAACCAAACAAAAAATGAACAAACAAACAAAAGATAATCCTGAGACTAGAAAGCTAGGTCTGACCAGAAACAGGGATAGTGGGTGATGAACGCCTTCTCTTTGTAAGCAAGTCACCCGTATCTTTCTTCTTGCCGGGCCCAGCTTCCCCTATTATTAGCATCTTACATTACTATGGTATATTTATTGCAAATAATGAACCAATATGGATGCATTATTATCAAATAAAGTCCATACATTATTTAAAAAAAGACTGGGTGGTAAGCAGGGGAATTAATTTTACTTTTACATTTTGGATTCTATGAATGTCGCAAGATGGCTTTGTAACTTCTAAACAAATAACATGGATAGATACACTGTAAAAAGAAAATGAATAAAAAATTTAAGTTCAGTTAAAATATGAGAGCAAGTTCTGCAAATTATAAACAAAGGGAAATACAAAGCAGTGAGGGTGCTAAGACCACTAGCTCATTAGGCCCAAGATTACACAATTTGGTCTCTGTATAATGATGCTGGACACTGGAACAAGTTCAGGCTCACAATCTGAAGAAAAGTCAGGGTGGAAAGCCCTACTTTATGAAAAGAGGCCACAGAAACCCTCTGGAAAACGACTGCCTTGGATATATAGCTGCCAAATCACAAATAAAAAGACACAGCATTGCAACGCAGAACTGAGCCAGACCACCTTCTAAACCAGTGGATATATTGCAATATCACAAATATCACTGTGGCCTGAGTCCCAAACTGCCATTATAAGGTTCAACTCTGCTTCTAGACTAGAAGTCCTCTAGGAACTGGGCAGAAGTTACTATAAAACCACAATAAAGTAAAATACTGGCAAGTCAGTAAAGACTCTTTCATAGAATAGTACAGCACTCTAGGTGTATAACAATGAAAACAACAATACATGATAGTAACAGTGAAAATGATAATTGAGTTATTAAAAATGCAGCATTCATGATTTTTGACAAGCCTGTCAAGCCCTCCCAGTTGGGGCAGAACAGTGTATTCAACAAATGGTTTTGGGAGAACTGGATATCTATAACCAAAAGAAAGAAAGAAGACCCCTATCTCACACCTTATACAAAAATTAACTCAAAAATGGATCAAAGACTTAAACATAAAAGGAAGTATAAGAAAACTCTTAGAAGAAAATGTAGGGAAACATCTTCAAGACCTGGTGGTAGGTGGTGGATTCTTAAACCTTACACCAAAGACACGAGCAATGAAAGAAAATATGGTTAAATGGGACCTCCTCAAACTTAAACATTTCTGTGATTCAAAGGACTTCATCAAGACAGTGAAAAGGCAGCCCAGTCAATGGGAGAAAATATTTGGAAACCACTTATCCAATGAGGGTTTGATTTCCATTGTATATGAAGGGATCATAGAACTCAACAATAAAAGAGCAAGCAATCCAATTTAAAAATGGGCAAAAGACTTAAATAGACATTTCTCCAAAGTGGAAATACAAATGGACAAAAAGCACATGAAAAAATGCTCCATATCACTAGCTATTAGGGAAATGCAAATTAAAACAACAATGAGATAATATCTAACACACACAGAATGACCATTAGTAAAAAAACAGACAACAATAAGTGCTGGAGAGGTTGTGGAGAAATAGGAACACTCCTTCACTATTGGTGGGAGTGTAAAATGGTGCAGCCTCTGTGGAAGGCAGTTCCTCAGGAAGCTAAATATAGAACTGCTATATGATCCAGCAATTCCTCTACTAGGAATATATCCAGAAGAACTAAAAACTATGACACAAACAGACATCTGCACACCAATGTTCATAGTGGTGTTGTTCACAATTGCCAAAAGATGGAAACAACCCAAGTATCCATCCACCAATGAATGGATAAACAAAATGTGATATATATATATGATGCAATACTATGTTGCAATAAGAAGAAATGAAATTGGGACATATATGATAATATGGATGAGTCTTGAAGACATTATACTAAGTGAAGTAAGCCAGACACAAAAGGACAAATACTGCATGTCTCATTAATATGAACTAAATTCAAATAATAAACACATGGAATTAAAACCTAGAGTATAGGTTATTAGGAGATAAGAGGAGGGTTGAAGCAGAATATCCCTGTCTACATAAAATAACATGACTTTAAAATGCTGTTTGACCTAATGTAAGGGGGAAATGGAAAGGAGAAATGAGTTTATATGGCTACGAGTCTCTAAAAAAGAGTCTGGAGGCTGTCAGAAGGATTGCCCTTGTGCACAACTGAGCAGGGTATGAGAGACAGATAGAGCAGATACAACCCCCAGGTATTGGTTCCTTTGAGGGCTAAAGAGACCCGTAGGAGTTATGGTCATGGCCGATGGGGTTAACTACCAGGTCAGATGGCCCCTCTTTGGAAATGGTGTTTATGTGTGATGAATCTGGACTCAGATGGGATCTCTCTTCATGGGACTTTCATGCTAATGTGCTGGAGGTGCAGTTGGTGTTGGGGTTTGGGATATATTTGGGGGATTTGAATCTCTGGACTGACAGTGTGATGGCCAGGTCCTGAGCCTCAGCAGACTCCAGCAACTACAGTCTGATTCATTGGACTCACCACACTCAGCTAAGATGGAGTTGAAGAGGGACAACCACCACACCATGGAGCCTAGAGTGATTACAACTGAAAGTGGGAGGATTGCATCCAGCATCCATGTGGAATCTGAGCCTCCTCTTGACATAGAGGTGCAATGGACACAACCAATCCAGTGTCCACATAGAAAAGGTGGCATTGGATTGGGAAAAGTGGACATGGTGGCTGATGGGTATGGGGAAAGATGGGAGGAGATGAGAAGTGGAGGCGTCTTTGGGACATGGAGCTGCCCTGGATGGTGCTTCAAGGGCAGTCACCAGACATTGTAAATCCTCACAGGGCCCACTGGATGGAATGGGGGAGAGTATGGGCCATGATGTGGACCATTGACCATGAGGTGCAGAGGTGCCCAAAGATGTACTTACCAAATGCAATGGATGTGTCATGATGATGGGAATGAGTGTTGCTGGGGGGGGAGAGGTGAGGTGGGGGTGGTGGGGTTGAATGGGACCTCATATATATATTTTTTTTTTAATGTAATATTATTACAAAGTCAATAAAAAAAAGAGGAGGGTTGAGAAGAACTATGGTTGCTTAATATATGTGGAGGTTTTAATTAACTTGATGGTAAAGTGTGGAGATGGATAAAATTATAGTGAGTAGCAACTGGTTTATAAATGAGATTGTGGCTGGAAAAGGTAGTCTGGGATAGTAAATGTCAATAGAAAGAAAGCTAAAGAATAATCTAGGGACTGAATAACACAGTGAACCCAGAGGCTGTTGAGAATTGTGGTTAACGGTACAAATGCAAGAAAGTCCTTCTGTGCACTAGAGCAGATATACATCACTATTGCAGGGTGATGGGAATATGGAGAAGCATGGGAAAACTACAACTGGTGTGACCTATAGACTGTGGTTAACAGCAATACTATAATATTCTTGCATCAATGTCAAAGCTGTACTGTGTTGATAATGGTGTGTATGGAAAAAATGTGCCAAATGTATGCTATGGACCGTGATTGGTGGTAATAGTCTGATGATATTGTCTCATAATCTGTTACAAATGCTCCATCAGGGTGTGGAGTTGTATGGGAAATCTACATTTCTGTATGGTTGTTTTGCAAGTTCCCAATATCTGTAACAAAAATATATTTCAAAAAAATGTATGGGTTGGGGGAAAAATATACCAAATGTAAGATAAGGACTATAGTTGTTAGTAATATTTTGACAATGCTCTTGCATAGTTTGTAACAAGTGTTTCACAACAATGCAAAGAGTTGGTGAAGGGGTGATGTATAAGACCTCTGTGTGATGTTATGTATGTTTATTTTGTAAGTTCACAATCTTTACTATACACTTATTATTTATGCATGTTCATGTATGAATGATATATTTAGTAAAAAATTAAAAATTAAAAAAAATTAAAAATAAAAATGCAGCACTATAGTATTTCTTAATCTGGAAACAATATCCGTAGTACAATCCAAGTTTGCTTTAGTTAGTCTTACTTTTCCAGAAACATTTTTAGTTCACTTTCGTTTTTATTACATGAACTGTTGTCTCAGAATGAAATCTTGGTGCTATGGATTTATGAAATGGAGAAGCTCCTTGTGATGACAATATCCAAGATGTAACTTCCACAAAGTTGGATATAGAGAAATGAAGGCAAGAGCTGCTATCATTAAGGAGGTTAAAGAGTAAAGAGATTGGGTTGCTGGATAAATGATCTGTGATGACGATGGACTAGTGTCTGATCATGGCAGAAATGTGAACGGAAAGAAATACTATAAATGAGGTATAGATTTCTCAATGACTAAATGTGAGGTACCTGGAGATCTGAACATTATAATGATAATAAGAGGAGAAATCACATATTCCTTGACTTTTAAATCAAATACACTTTTATTACTAGTCCAAAAGTTTCTTTAATTCATTTATTTATTTACTCAAAGTGTTTATTGGGGACCTTCTAAGAGTAGTTTACTTTTCTATCTTATCCTTCGCTATAGAATGTTTCTTTTGTTGTCTTCTACACTCAACAGAGTGCCCCAGAGTTTATTCATTTCACCTGTTATTTGTTATTTACACTCACCTCCTTTGTAATCCCTTCCATTGTCACATCTATAAATACCATCTCTATGCTGTTGTCCCATTTAGACCTACATAACCACCCAATATTTGACATTAATACTTATTAATATTGAGATGATTGATAAATAAGATTAATCTTAATATTAATGTTTGCAAAATTATACTTCTGACTCTACTCTAAAAATTGTCTTCTCCATATTCATAGATGGTGATTCCATTCCTGGAGTTAACACGAGACACTTGAACACTTTTATTAATCCTATTTCTCTACTTCTTTTATAGCCACATCTTATCTAGGTCTACCATAAAAATAAGTGTGTAATCTTAACTGGTTTTCTCCATCTCTTTCATCCAAGCCAATGTTATTTCTTGTCTGGATCATTGCAATATCCTCCTAATTATCTCCCTGCTTCTGTCCTTGCCTGACATCCCTCTATTCCTAACAAGTAAGCTAGAGCACTTGGGAATGGGCCAAACCATTTCACTTATCTTCTCAAAAGCATCCAATGGCTTTCCTTCTCATCATTGTGAACCCTAAATCCTGTAAAATTATGCCTAGGCCTTCAACTTCTGCTTTTTGTATCTCTTATTTTAGGATTCTTCTAGTTTGTTATTCTTTCCAGCCATGGGATTTCTTGCTAATTCTCAAATGGCCAGACACACTTCCATCTCAGGCATTTATACTTGTTCTTTTCTCTGCCTGGAACACTTTTCTCCCAGATAACTGCCTAACTAGCTTCCTTTCTACCATCAGGGACTGGTCAAATGCCAGCTTTTGAGTAAATTCTACCCTGGCATAACATCTAAAATGGAAATCCTATCCCCACCCTGGATTATATGGTTTATCTCTCTTCCTAACTTTATTTTTCCTCTTAGAACTTATTGTCATTTATTTATATTAAAACTTTTATTCATCTTTCCAAAATTTATGTTATACTTATTCAATTTGTTTGTTGTCCACCAAAACGTAGCCTCAATAAAGGCAGGTATTTTTGCCTGATTTTTTTTCTTCTTCCTGTGTAACCCTAATATGTAAAACTGGGCTGAAGGTCAATAAATATTTGTACAATGAATGAATAAATGAAGGTCAACTTCAAAACATAAGTATTTACACCTCTTTTATTAAAACAATTTCCTCACTTAAATTTTTATAATTATGTAAATGCTGCAGCTACAAAATATTGCAGCTAGGGCTACATTTCCCTCTTTATTTTTCCTTTAAATTATAACTTATTCATTACAAAACTTCACTTGTTTATTTCTCATTTAATCTCCTATTTTTTTTGCTTAATATTCTATATTCCTATCACTATTTCAAATCTAAATGCCGTTCTATCAAAGTGTCTGAAGAACTATGTACTGAATTATTATATCAGTAGATATAGAGTCATAGTTGGTCCAAGGACACAGAGACTTTGAAAAACAGATGTATGCTTCAAATTGATCTCATGACTTATCTAATCATATGTACTAATTTTCTGTGCCTAATACCAAATACTTATATTGAGCACCTTTAATGATAGTTGCTCTGTATCATTTGTAGGTAAGGAAACGTTATGTGGTAACCATGAAATCTGTGAGGAAATATGCCCACAGACTTAATTAGGCAGCTCTCTTTCTACTCCATTGTTCAAATCTTTAAATAATACAATTAAACTTTCAAGGAAAATTCCAAACTCATTAGCATGATTTTCATTGTTCTGTGTGAGATGAGTCAAACCTACCTTTCTAACCTGATTTTTGTAACCAGATTATCCTCTACTAATTGACTTTTCAAGTCTGGTGATTTTGCTCAGTTTTTGCTGGGATGCAATGTTGTAAGGATGTGGGATGTCCTACAGTAGCATTCCTTTATCCAGTCTCATCCTTTATAGCTTTCAAGAAGTCATTGAGGGAAGTGCCTGCCTGATGTCTAGATCACAAGAGATTTATTTCTTTATTTTTAAATATTTTTCAATATCTAATACAATGTTTTGCATATAAAGTAGAAGCTATTTAATAAATTGAATTTGAGACATTTTTAAAATTTTCTTTTGTTCTAAAATTAACATTTCTCCCCACTATTTGTAGACTTAAAAGCAAACAGATGGAAAGATTAAAGTCTCGATGTCAGGCATATAACTCTCTAATTTTTTGAAAATACTATCTGTGTTATTAACAGTTGTGTAGATTTATGTTCTTTTTGTAACTGAGAGAAATAAAAATGACAATTACAATCAGTGCTCAAAAGGGTTTTAGAAAAATAGCTATTGTAACCACTGCAGTTTGATAATATGGGAAGGAGACAGAGATACAGCATGACGGATGATTGGCAAGGATAACAGGCAGCTTCGAGACAGACATTCCATCATGTCAGAGCAGTGGCAGGCAGTAGGCAACAAAACCAACATTCATTTTTACATGTACAGTGCTTTATCATTCAAAGACATCTTTCCAAGTACTTTACAAAACTGTGCAATGACTGAACAAAACTGCTAGCAATACCAGGCAAGCAACTGAAAGCTAAATGGGGAAAAGTGATCCTTACGGATTTGAAAAGAACACAGCATCTCTGGGCATGCTGATTTGAAGGAAAAGATATTAAATAGTCAAGACATGAAGCCCCACTGTGGGATGTTTATTCGATGATCATTTCTGTATGTCAATAACACCAAGAAATACTTAGGTTTAGAAGAAATAGCCAAATCAGAGATACAAGTAGAACTGTTTGCAACACTTTTTTTTTTGAGAAGGTATAAAGTAAATGCATCACTTATGAATGATCATCAACAAACACTCTACATTTGTTCTTCTGGAACAATAAGTTGGAATTGTGTAAGGATAAGAGAAGAAAAGAAAACTGCCTATGCCTTCAGAGAGAAAAACAAGATGGTAGAAACAGTGCCTATTAAAATAAGTTCTCTCTGTGAATGGTATTTAGGAATTGTATAATGTAAAGGTGAAAAAGTATATACTTCTGCCTTCACAGTCCTTAACTGAACACCTTAAATTCAAAAATATCTATATCAAAAAACAAAAAACCAATGGCACTTAGAGTTTTGTATATTTGATTTAATGCAAGGTTTCTCAATTTTGCCACTATTGACATTTTGAACAAATATCTGTTGGGGGGAAAGGGGGTTGTCCTGTTCATTGTATGATGTTTAGCAACATCTCTGGTCTCTAGCCACCAGATGCCAGTGGTATCCTCTGACTTGTGACATCAAAAATGTCTACCTTATTGCCTAATGTTCTCTGCGAGACAAAATTGCCTTCTGCTGAGAACCACTGCTTTAATATCACAGAAGATCAATTCTGTTGAGGTGCTGCTTCTGATACTCCAGCTGCTCAATTCTATTATTAGTGCATTTAACTTATCATACTATATTGTGAGGGCCAACTTCCTGATATACTGCCTCACCTGGACATAATGACAGTGAAGGCAGAATCCACATCACCATTGTTCATCATCACTTCTCCAAGGTCAGCCCAAGGCCAGTACATAACACTTACACAATAAGCAATGCTTATTTACTGAATAAATTACTTTCATTGCTATATATCGTGAGTTCAAGTACAAAAATTAATAAAATAGTATGGACAAAATAATTTGTAAAAGCAGGACATGTTTGTTTTACAGAAAAATAGCTTAAGGCTCCAGTAAGCAACGCAGAGACTAAAGGTAATGTACAGTTATGGGAAGGTCGAGTATAAAGGCTGAATTTATCATCTCTGCTTCCTAAGCATAAACATCATATTATCCTCCTGAGGCAAGGAGGTATTAACTCAGACCTCCAAAATTAAATAATTTCAATAAAAATAGATTGGTCATACTCATGCTATTAAAGAATGTAGGAGTGTGCTGTTACAGTGTATTAGCCTGTTTTATAGTAAAACTCACATCGTAACTGTGGGACCATTCAAATCATTTTATCAAGAGTATAAAACATAGTCCAGAGGGAAGTGTTATCAGTTTAATGTAAGCTTGCAAGTAAAAAATTATAGAACTATATGTCTACAGTGAGTTCTTATTTTATTTGGTTCACTCAAGGAATAAAATTTAAAAAAAGAATAAATGAACACACATTTTCTGTTATAAAAATGCAAAATACAGCTACACAATATAATACCTTATTTTGAAATCATATTTCCAGTGCAAATGTTATCTTCTATATACTCCTTATTTTTCAATAGTCCTATTTTCCTTTTCTTGGATTGAATGAAATATTCAAGAAAAAGAAAATATTTTTTTTCCTTTCATTTGGTGATAACTGAAAAAGGTTTCTCTGCACAATGTTTACTCTTGTGGATTAAGCGTTTCATTGTAGTATAATTTAGGCAGTTAAATTTATCTGCATTCTTTTCTTCTTCTTAATTCTTCTTCTAATGATGTATGGCTAACCATATCATTAAAACAATATATTTTGCCTTGTAGTATTTATGGGTGTTTTCTTAATATTTTCACTTTCCTTACCTTTAGAGTTTTCAGAAACAATAGGAAAACTATCTTAGGATGGCAAAAATAAAAACATTTCTTAAAAATAATTTTCACTTAATATTAATGATTCACTAATTTTTTTCTTAATTTTTATTATTCTAGAATAGTTTTTTCCAATATTCTACCATTTTTAGTCAAGAAAAACTTGGATGGCTGTTTTCCCCTTTATTAGTCAAAAAATAATGTTGATTTCACATGTGCATTTTTCTTAAGAGATAGTTTTTGAACATCTATCATGGTATTATGTTGTTTTGTGCAAAGATATATTAAATAGTTGCCTTTGTCCTTTAGGTATTCATACAACTAGTTAGATGCAACAATTAAAAAATAAATGTAATAACTTTCTTTTTATTAAATAGTCAAATATGCTAAAAAGGGCATTTGATATAGGTTAACAAACCTGGCAAATGTTGTAATCATTACAGCATTATCTTTATGTTGCATTAATAGACTAAACTTCTTAATATTAATTATGCATCATTTCACTTGGACCAACCTGAAAGTCTTAGCCATTTTGGTCCATAATGGATCTTTGTAACCTCAAAAGATCTGCAAATAAATGCCAGGAGCTGGCATTTATCCATAGTTTAATAAACTGTCTAACATGATTTACTACCTCTTCCATCTATAGAGAATAAAGTAAGGTTAGGAATTCATAGTTATCTAGAAAATTTAACATCTATTTGTTTATTCACATATATTTTATAAGTTTATTTATATGTCAAAAAGAAATATTAATGTTATGGTTAAAGGGACTAAAATGCACGAATAAAAGTTATGTAGAAGTGAACCAAAATTTTAAAACAGTGTGGTTTCCCCATGAGAACATTATGAAAAAAAAAAAAAAGAAAGAAAAAGCTATAGAAGCACAAGGGAGGAAGTAATCAACTGCATGGAAATTTCAGGAAAGACTTTACTGGAGTGGTGATACTAGAGCTAGAAATCAAAAATACAGGTGGAAATTTATTATGTGGGAAAAGAAAAGAAACATTAAAAAAAAGTGTGAATAAAAAAACAGTAGGCATGTGAGAATTCTTGACCCAGTTGGATGGAGAAAAGTAAAAGTTGTGTAGGAACAATTAATGGATATAAAGCCCTAAAATATCTTGGACCTTCTCTGTAAAAGATCTTTTGATACTTACTCTGTCAACAATGGGAAATTATGCAAAACTTCAAACAAGGGAAGTGATGCGATACAGACGGTGTTTTTAAAAAAATAAAGATAACTATCAGTTAAGTGGAAAACAAGTGGATGGGGGAAAAATGAAGAAATAAAGACAATTAGTAGGTGAAATTAACATTTATTGCTTGGCCACACAGCATTCCTTATTCTTCCTAACAGTACCCTGTCTTTCCACTAGGGAACCATCTGTTCACTGTGGAACACATTGAAAATTTGATGCTGATTTCACCAGTGGGCTTGGAGTAGTTTAAGCCTCAAATTCCTTTGTCAGTAATTATTTCAGAAAAGGCAGCATCCCAAACCAAAAGCAGTAGGTGCATGGTATTTTCCCACCCTCAGTGATTGGTTCTCACCGTCCAGTCTAATGAAGCTCAGGACTTGCTCAATTGTTCTGTGAAGCAGTTCTCACTCTCTCGCTCTCTCCCTCCTCCCTCTCTCTCTATCTCATGACGTGAAAGAGGAATCGTGTTGCCCTGGCTGAGTATGGATCCTTCACCTGGGTGAGCTCAGGACCTTGAAGATGGCAGAGAAGCCCAGTCAAAGGCCACATCAACCTGAGCCTGAAGCTCACCCTTCCATTATCTTTTCATCCAATAAATCAAAAAATCCCCTTTATTATTAAGTTAGAGATTGGTTATTTTAAAAAGCAGCCCAATAAGTGATAAAAACAAAACAAAACAAAACATTATTTCATTAACTTTGAGATAGGTAATGATTTCATGGATAAGATTATAGCAATAAGGTGATAATTCAAAATTCCATTTGGGTATTTAAAAGAGTCTGGCAGGTTGTCATATGGAAAAGACACGAATCTTGAGTTTCTGATGAATAGAAATTCAAATATCATCTTATTGGCCCACATATTTTCACAGAACAAAGACATTTAATGATGTTACTGCATAAAGAAAGTACACTCCACAGAACCTTCTTAAAATGATGGCAACCACTGGAAGATCTATAAATATTCATGTAATATACATGATGCATGCACACACATACACACACATACAGACATACCCATGGATTGAAAGCCCTGGGAAGCCTTACTCCTATCTGCATATTGTCTCTATGATCCTTGGTTCTAACATGCTAACTTGGTGACCTTGGATGTAAATGAAAATTATTTTTCTCATTCAAATATGACTGCCCAATAGGGTTTCCACTCTGAGTCCTTTAATACCACAAACATTTACTGATTTTAATTCAAAATATTTATAAATAGCCATAGCCTGGGTTCTAGTTATCGAGAGTGATTTTAAGGGGAGACAGACATGTCCACTAATGAATAACCATAAACAAAAATTAATGACTATTCTGTAACAGGAGTAAAATGTGCCAAACAGATGTCTAATGCAAACTGTTAATTCCTTCCCTTGGATTCAAATTTAGAGATGCCAGGGACGGAAGAGGTGACTTGATCCAGATTCTAATCCAGAAATACAGACTAAACCTTGGAAGGTAATAAGGCAACTGAATCCTGATGTGGGATGAATGTGGAATCTAAAGGCTACATGGGTCATGCATCCAGGGCTGAGTCCTCCCCAACTCTTTCCTGGATGCATGTTGGACTGTTCAGTTATTTCTTCTGCAAAGGAGAGCAACAGGATCAGCATGATGTGATAATTAATCATTAGGACAGTCCTGGGACTGAAGGCAAAACGTAAATTCAGATAGCCCTGTTTTTCTTTAAGCATTTCCTCTTCTAGTTCTTTTTGGGCCTAGATTAGGCAATTCCAATCAGGAAGGTGTTTGGTGGGAATATGAAAGTAGGAATAGACTAGAGGAGTGATAACATAACATCAAATAGTAAAATATTGTGATAATTAAGGTGAGAGAATAAGGCAAAATCAAGGGGCATAAGAAGTAGAGACTAAATACGAGGGTCATTTAAGAAACAGGGTCAGTGTCAACACACTAGCTTAAGGATGCACCGAGATTTGTAGCTTGGGAACAGTTCAAACTTTACATCATCGTGTGGCTTTGTTCTAAAAAGAGATTGATGAAAAAAGTGAGAGAGATTCATGCATAGGTCAGAGGAAAACATTGTTTCAAAGGCATTTGGACGACTTTAGCCACCTTGTACTTCTGATTTTAAAAATAGAATGAGGTAAGGTTAGACATTGACGTCCCCCAAAGAGTTATATGCTTGCCTTAGGGGGACCCACACACATTATAGAACACATTTGTGAGTTTCTTTTCCTATCCATGTGATCAGGACACTGATGAGGGGCCTCCCTGTGGCATCTACATTGTGTTCTGACAGCTTTAATTTCTGCTGAGGGAAAGGTTTCCTCAATAAAAGGATATCAGAAATCATATACCAAAAAAATATGTCACCAATGGAAGCATAATAAAATTGTTTTTGAGCAGACCACATTTTCTCTTCAGCTGTTTCTATACATGAAAGTGTTCTGCAGGAAAAGTAATGGTGTTGCCCTTTCTTAGTATTCTCTTTAGCAGTAGTACCAATACAGCATTGCAAAAGATGGAAGGGAGGAAATTCTTTTGATAGAAAGGAAAATCTAGGATTGGAATTATTTTTGAGAGAACAATTGGAGCCCTGAAAGGAAAGTTTTCCTTTTCAAAATTGTTAAGAACATAAATAACACCCTTAGCATATAACAGCTGCATACTTTCTTGCTGAGAATGAATGCATTATGCAGTTTTGGAGTTCAAATACATGTTTATCAGAGATCAGTGCACAAACTGAGAATGTTCCAAGAGCCAGACAGCTGGCAAGAGCCCTGGAAGAAAGGGTAAGATTTCCTTTGGGAGTAAACTGATAACAAATTGGTGGTGGTAGTGGTGGGGATAGTTGTCATTAAAGTGCTTAACAATTTGTTGTTATGCTTGCACATATACCAGCTAATGGCACAAATGTAAATGCAAATCAAATCAATGCTACACATTTTAAATATCTAGAGTTTATGTAAGTGAAAACATGTATAAAATGATAGCATTTTAATGCAAAAATCAGTTTATATATATAAGTATATATGTATGCATATGAATATAAAGAGAGAGAAAGACAGAGAGACAGAGACACACAGAGAGTCTTTTATAAAAGGTAACATGTTTCTTTTTCAAGAGGTCTTTTGTTCTGAGATTTAAAGTACATTAAAGAAACAAAATTTCTCACTCAGAGTCTTCAATCCAAGTTTCCCCTCTGGATAGGCTTCCACTACATAGGTAACAAGAAAAAGCCCAAACATTTCCTTCCTTGTAACTCTTCATCCTGAGCCTTAATAACACAGAGCCACAGTATTGATTACCCATTCTCTTTAACCATTCTTTGCTAGGATTTTTAAACACAAACTGTAGCATTGTAAAGAGAAAATAGGCTTTTCGATACCAGTTTAATGTGGGGTATGACAATACTAAAGCAACTAAGAATCATTTTTCATGATTTATATTACATTTTGAGAGTACTTCCTGTTGCTACAACCTAAGCATATTTTTATATTACCTTAAATGAACACACATAAAGGAAAATGAAGCATTTTCCATGATCTGGCCTAATTCTATGGATAAGATCATGGAAGTCTATTTACTTATATGGTTATTTATTTATTTATTTATTTATTTTTTAGGAGGTACAGGGGATTGAACCCAGGACCATGTACATAGGAAGCAGATGCTCAACCACTTGAGCTACACCTGCTCCCCTGATTATTAATTTTAAACAGAGTTCATGCAAATACATAATTTTAGACATAACATCGGTAAATGTTGCGAATGTGTTTGTAAACTTGTAATTTTATATATGATCATTCATCATCAGTTAATGGCATTTAATATTAAGAAGAACTTTATGGTTCTTGTAGGATGGCAGGCTTCCTACAAAGATACTAAAACTGAGCAAATTCAGGTCTATTATCTTTGGAGTTTAGCTTTCAACTTTAATGTTTATTCTTCTTTAGCATTTTATAACTCGTTATGAGTTATTCCATGTTCCCCAACCTTTGATACACATTGGCATATTTGTAGCTTTGCTTATGCATTGTATCATCTTACCGAAAAAACTTTCTTTCCATCTGGAAAAATTCTTTGATGATCTTGATCAGATATCAACTACAGTTTTTGGGTTTCCCTCACCTTAGACCTATCTGTACTTCTAATTTCTAACTATTATGAAAAAGAAAAGAAACTAAAATACTATTACTTACTCAATGCCTGGCTGTTTGGTGCTTATTATTAATTTATTATATACCTGAGGGTACCAAAGTTTACGGGGTTAGGTAACTTGCCAATAATGACACAGATAGGACATGGCAGGGCTAAAATATGAATCCATAAGCCTAATGAACAAGATCAAATGGGAAGGTAGAGCAAACTTTTGCTTCTCATCTTTGGCAAAGGAGGTATTTTTAATCTAATTTGCCAAGTTGCTGGTTGCTAATTGAGCCTGCTTTGGTCTTATTCTGTCTGCTTGTTAAAGGGTTCTCCAATAAGTCTAGCTCCTTGTCTTTTCTCTCCAACTCTTATGATTGGAAGGGTTGGTTGATTCACTATTTTCTTAGAGAATGACAGGAGAGCTTTCCAACACTGTCCCAGTTAGACTGGCTAGACAAAGCAAGTAGGAGGGTGATAAAAATTTATGCAGTTAGGAATGTGACAAAACTTACAGTAAGTTTTGAAATACTGTTGGTTGATGGGACTCATTAGCGTAGGACCCAACAGTTAAATGTAGGAATGAATTCACTCTGAATTGAAGTGGAATTAATTATTATGTCAATAATGAATTACAAATGTTGAATCTACAATGATTCAATAAAATAAAGTCCAACGAATATAATGTAGACTCTTTATGTGTAAAGATGACCTAATTTCCTCTAGGGAGACGAGGTTGGATATCCTTTTAGCAAGTAGTCAGGATGATCTGAACTATATATTTTCATATTTCATTGTAGCCAGTGCAATAATTTATGAAGCATATGGGTAGAATAAAGGGTACAGTATAAAGTCATGAAACAGAATGGCTGTCTTTCTATGAAGCTTTCTTTCTCATATGGGGATTGAACACCTGACCTTAGCCTCATTAACACTTGAGCTAATGAGCTGAGATAATGGACCCAGATTGTTACAACAGCAGGCATCAGATCTAATTTAATACAACCATTTCTTGTTTCCACAGGACTTTTTTTTTAAAGGCATGATATTTAGGCACATTTATTTTCCAAGATTTCTGATACAGTGCATACTCATGTTGTGGTTGGTTGGGTCTGTAAAATGAACATTGGCTTTTTAATTACTTCATACTGATTCCTATCAGGTAGGTGACTGAGTTACTGCCATAAATGATATCTTCAGGTAACTATCATCCCATAGCAGATTTTGTGATCAACTGGTCAGGTGCCAATAGATCAAGGAAAAATACAGGTTTTAACAATATTGATTTTGGAAATACAATTAATTTAAGAAGTCAAAATATAATATTCAATGACTTCAGCTATTCTCAATAACTCTCAAGCAACATACAAATTCAAAGAACATTTGGTCCAAATCATGAATCCACTCAATTTGCTTTACATATCCATGTATCTATTTATATATATAGATACAGATGTAGATATATTTTAATAATAATTCTCATCCAGGAAGTAGCAAATCTGGCTCACTATATTTGTAAATAAAGTTTTACCACAGCATAGCTCTGCTCATTCTTGCACATATTGCCTATAGTAGCTTGCAGCTCAACAGTAAAATTGACTAATTATTAATTATAAGAGAGAATATAGGGAAGTGTACTTAGACCAATGGACAGGGCATCTGCCTACCACATAGGAGGTCCAAGGTTCAAACCCAGGGCCTCCTGACCCATGTGATGAGCTGGCCTACGCATAGTGCTAATGCGCACAAGAAGTGCCATGCCACGCAGGTGTGTCCCCCACGTCGGGGAGCCCCATGCACAAGAAGAGCACCCCGTAAGTGCAAAAAAAGTGCATCCTGCCCAGGAGTGGTGCCACACGCACAGAGAGTTGACACAGCAAGAGGATGCAACTAAAAAAAGACACACAGATTCCCAGTACCACTGACAAGAAAAAAGCAGACACAAAAGAACACACAGCAAATGGACAAAGACAGCAGACAACTGGGGGATATAGGGTGAGGAAAGGGAGAGAAATAAATAAAACTTTAAAAAAGGGAATATATACCTACAAATTTTTTAATATTTCCTTTTTGGCCCTTTACAGAAAAAAAAATTGCCTATTGCTAAACTGGACAATTAATATATTTTCATTTCTTGGGAAAAAAAATAGTATTTAACTTTCACCAGGCTGACTTATTTTGTGTCTATAACAGGAAGTGGATGGAGATGTATCCATTCTGGATAATCCCCAGGCTGGTGTAACATGGCAAAGTCATTTAACTCTTTTTGGCCTTAATTCTTATTAATATATTAAGTTAGATATTCTCTAAAATATTTTCTGCACTCCAATTTGAAAATATAATTTCAAGAATTCAATAGAAAATTTAAAAATTGCCCTAAGATTCGTTGTGCCTTTCCTCCCCTGCTCCAAGCTGTCACTGCTTTTCTGACAAATCAACCTTTGCAATCTGGACTTTGCAATTCATCCTTTGCATCACCACTAATGCCCTATAGACAGACTATATCTGGGAAATCCAGTGCAGTGCTTCTGAAGTGTGTTGTGAGAACCAGAAGATCAACTTGGCTATACTCTACCTGACTCAGGCAGTATAATGGGAGGGTTTGGTCTGGGACCCAGCTCTTCAAAACTTAAGTCTCTTCCATTAATATTGGCATTATACATAATCTATTCACATATCTTAGTGATGTCCATGATGGCCCATCAATATTTTCATCTTCCTTAGACTACTTAAAACTGTCCCTTTCTCCCCAGTTAGAGAACCAGTTCTATTTTTGTTAACGATGGTTATATTCCTCATAATGTGTAACAGCTTCAATGAACAGGGGCATGTGGAAGTAGCAGTTGCCTCCATCTCACCTACATAGAAGTTAGTAGAGGCATGGGGTTAGTATGGGTTCACTAATTGCTTCACTAAGGCTTTAAAATGGCATTTGCATAGTTTCCTTCTTTTTTCTTTTATGTCACCTTTTACCAGTGGAAGAATTGAACTAAAGCTGAGGATGTAGTAATGCAAGAATGCATAAAGAAGGACATTTAGAAATACCATCTCATTGTAATTATTTTTAATGGGTAAGATTCTTTGAGAATCTACTCTTTGATTTTTAGTAAAACATCCCCATGTTGACCTGAATCCCCTATTAGCCTACATGTAAATAATTTTACTTCTTACAGGACCCAAGAATCCCAATAATTTTTTCAACTATTATTTGCTGATTTGATCACTGCAATTTATCATGCAACATTTTCACCTTATTATGTATTTTTGCATTTTGGGAAAATTAAAAACCAATGCAGAGAGCTCATCTTTGCTTAAGAATCCTCTTCCTAGTTTTTCTTTGCTTAAGATCATTAAAATTTGCCTTTGACTGAGCAAGGCCTAATGGGATTAAGTTCTGAAAGGACCACAGCAGATCAATCAAAAGCATTAAATATTCAGGCACTTTTTCTCACCTCATTGGAGGTTTAACTGTAGGCTACCTACAGCCCACAGTGTAGACAGCTACTAGCCCACAGCTGTCTGCACTCAACATACATGAACATTATTAGCTTAGTAGCCAGGACAATTTAAACATGTAAATTTTTATCTTCAAACAGAGGAACTAAAACACTATTGATAATAGTTTTGTATGGTTTGTGAAATGCATTTAATACAAAATCAGTTTCTATCTTTTGGCATCTTAAAATGTCTGGCTCATGGAAATTAGAAGATTTGAAGCACAGTCTGGGTAAGAGTGTGTGCCATAACAATGAATATATCTCAGATCACATATTCATGAAAGCTTGTTAATCTCTGCAGCTATAATTTTTTTATGCCGTATTGATAGTCTGAGAAATTATAACTATTTCAATAATATACTTTATAAAATTAGTAAATTAATTTACTTGCATTAAAATTTCATTAATAATATTGGTTGATTTCTTTTCTTCCCTCGTTAGCCCAGACCTGAGAAAGTTTAGAAAGAACAAGAAATCTGGAGTTCAATTATTCTAGATTTTTCATAGTTGTAACAAATGTATGAGATGGGCACACTAACTGATATGCCACTGATAGCATAGAGAAGGCTACCGACAGCAGCAATAAAATATGGATACTAATAAGGAGCACCAGCACAGAGTCGATGCAAACATCTAGTCACAGAGAAACGGCAGGGAGAAAAAACAGGGAATAACAAGGCAGAGACAATAGGATACAGACCAAATGATATAAAACAGAAATGAGAAAAGGTCAAAACTAGTAAGGGGCCTGAAAGATTAAAGTAAAATTCAAAGGTGTCAAAGTAAAGCCAAGGATCAGGAGGAGAAATAGGAATAAAATCGCAAGCAAAAATTCAGATGAAGCAGGTTTAAACAAAGAATAAGCAGTCTCTAAATTGTAGAGTTCCTGTTTGGGTTGATCCTAAAATTTTGGTAATGGATGGCGTTGATGGTAGCACAACACTGTGAATGTAATTAACAGCACTGAATTATGTCTTTGAATGTGTTTAAAAGGGGGAAATTTTATGTGGTACATATGTTACTAGAATAAAAATTTTAAAAAATACAAAGGACTGTACAATACAAATAGTTAGTGTTAATGGTACAATTATTAAAATGTTCTTTCATGAACTATAACAAATGTACTATGCTAATGCAAGGTGTTCATAGGGTGGTATATGGGAGCTCTGTATTTTATGTATAATTTTTCTGTAAATCTACAACTTCTCATACAAATCATTAAGAAGAGTAAGCAGTTTGAACAACTATTTAAAATCAATTTCCTATTTACATTATTTGTGCTTGCAAAAATAGTTAAGACTGTTGATTCAGAGAGTATGCCTGATATCAGCCCACAAAATCATGGGAATCTTGGGTATGAGGAATTGTTTTTTCAACTGCAAACACAGAAAAGTTATTGAAAATCTCTTAAAAGTACAAAATAATCCAACGAATGTAGGGGAAAGTTGGACCATCAGTGTGTAAGATATACAATAATAATGGGGTTCCTTGATCTAATCTAGGTAGCAGAAACCCATTAACAATATCTTCAGTAGGTTACTATTAAAATTATTCAGTTTCACACATTTTCAATTTTATATATTATGAGATTCAACTTATGTGAATAAAAATTAATATTGACCTATACTAAGTTTTTTCCTATCCCATTACTGATATTTATTATGTAAAAAAGGAAAGGACTATGGGTATTAAAACAAGAAATACAAAAGATACCCAGTAACCCTTGATATTGAGAAAACCTTCTATCATAATTAGAATTTTCTCCAGTCCCTTAACTGTTTGCAATGCAGCCTCATACCACACCTGGAAGATTTCTGCTTAAGACAAAAAAAAAAGTCTATTTTCTGAATAACCAAATTATTAAGAATACATCCAGTTTTCTTTCCCTTTCTTCTACTATATTCTGTCTTCTACAGAAATCCTCCCAATTTTGAATGTGAAATGTTTAATAAGGTAAAATTTCAGATGTACAGAAACATTGAGAAGTACAAAAAGTTCCCATATAACCCACACTTAGTTTCCCTTACTATTAGCATCTTACATAGTATAGTAGTACATTAAATATAATTAATAAATCAGTAGTGATACATTATTAAGTAAATTGCATAGTCTATTCAGATTTCTTTAGTTTTACCAGTAGTTCCTTTTGTCTTCCATGATCCCATCCAGGATACACCATTACATTTAATTGACATGATTCTTAAAACTCCTCTTGACTGTGGCAGTTTCTCAGACTTTCTTTAGATTTAATGGCCTTAACTGTTCTGAGGAGTACTGGGAGGTATTTTGTAGGATGTCCCTCTATTGGAATTTGTCTGATGTTTTTCTCATAAGACTGGGATTATGGATTATTAGGAAAACATGATATATAACTTGATATTGGCCTTGATTACCTGGCAGAAGTAGTGTTTGTCAGATGTTTCCACTGGAAAGTTATTCTTTTGTTATCCTCTGTCCATACTATACTCTTTGGAAGACAGTTATTCTTTGCAGATCACATATAAGTAGTGCAGATCTATGCTTCCCTTCCTTGGTGCAGAGTATCCACAAAAATTATTTTGAATTCTTTTACATGGCAAATTTGTCCTATTTCCTGCATTGTTTCATTTATTCAATCAATTGTGGATGTCATGATATTTATTTTACACTTTTGGTTATAACCCAATTCTACTTTATTTCTTTTCTTTCTCAAACCTTTCCAACTTTGGCCACTGGGAGCTCTTTCAGATGGTTCTTGTGCTCTTTTAATATAATACCATCATGCATTTGTGTATTTTGAGTACTCCTTACTCCCTGACACTAAAAGATGCTCCAGGCTCATTTTGTGTATTTCCTGCCCCACTCCTAGTATCATCTGTTTCTCCAAGAAGCCCTGGCTCCTTTTATTGGACAATGGTGTCAAAAACCAAGGAATTGGTGCTATGTGTGCTCAGTTCTCTTGGAGTGTTTGTTCTTTTAGGCATTCACAACTGACAGAACAAAAAATATTTGTGTTTATACTAACCTGTGTATATCCACACACTGAAATCCCAGAAGTTCGATCAGGAAGTAGGAGAGGAAGGCTGTAAATTCCTTTTATGTATTTTTTATTTTATTTTATTAAATCTTTTCCTTTTCTTTTCCTACTGATTTTGATGGACAAGCTCTCAAGCCACTGACCTGTGCCTCCGGTCAGGGTAGGCACCTAGCAGGTGTCCTGTACCAGAGGGGTTCCTCCTACGTTCACCTCGGAGACTTCAGGATTCAGTTTGGATCTGATTTAGAAAGCTTTTCTCTACAACTGGGGAGTGCTGTCATGGTTTGTTTCCCTTTTTTTTTTTTTTTTTTTAACACCTTCTATTTTATTTTTTTTCACCCTCTTGGGAATCTCCAGAAATTTTTTTTTTTAAAGGATCAGTCAGCTGTAGTTTTGTTTTTAATGTATTTTTTAAATTAAAAAAAAAATTTTTAAGGTAGATTATACAAATGTCACATAAAAAATATGTGACATATGACCGGCTCACCACACCTCCTACATTTTCCCACATTAACAACATCCTTCATTAGTGAAGTACATTCATTGGATTGATGGACACATTTTGGAGCATTACCACTAATGCATTAAAGTTTACATTGTAGTTTACACTCTTTGCCACACAGTTCTGTAGTTTATGACAAGATTTATAATCGCCTGCCAAGAGTCTAAACTGCAAGCAAGAGTCCCATCCATAGACCCTATGGAAACACAGGCCCCTCTCAATTAGAGGTGGAGTGGACATCACTACCCCAGAATCCTCAGGATTGGGGAGTAAACTATGGGCTGAACTAGACTTAACTGGTATTCCACTGTAGACGTATCCTAATTCTACCCTCCCTCTTTAAAAACGTACTCCTTGAGGAAGGGTAGAACCACGCTGTTGACTCTCCCTGCGGTGCCGCCCCCTTGCGGAGTTGGCGCTGCCAGGTGAGTGTCCGCACACGCCCCAGGCCCCATCCCACACAGAGAGGGGGCACCGCACTGCCAGGCAAGCCCCGCCCCGGCTGCCTACTGACTGCGGTTAGATTCTTAAAGTTCTCATTTTGTAGGGCCCCCTTCAGCTCAATTATCACAACGTTCTAATAGAAACTTATTTAACACCGTTCTCAAAAAAAAAAAAAAAAAAAAAAATTTATTAAGTTTAACATGAATTTATACTTTCTAAAACGTTACTCTAGTGACATATGGATCATTTGAGCCTACTTGCTTAAGTGTTTTGCTTTTTAGTTCAGATTCAAAACTAGATCTGATACTTCAATACAAGGTTTAAGTTACTTTCTATAATACAAGAGACCATTTGTCAGAAATGACAGAGAAGCCGGTTAAAGAGACAGAGAACCTCAGCATCATAAATGCTAGTTTGCTTTATCAAATGCCTCAAAAGAGGCTAAGAAATACTCCACAATCTAGAGTAAAAACTTAAGATGCTAATAACCTCAGAGAACAAAGGTTAGGTCAGACAGGCAATAAAACACACAGACCTAACAGACAGGTTAGGTCAGATCGCAATAAAACACACAGATTACAATTACCAGAGTCTTGAACTAAAGAGAATCTAGTCTTGAACAACCAAAAACAACAACAAAAATACACTATTCTTTGGAATGCATCAGTTGGGAAATTGATATCAGACCATACTGTAAATCTGTAAACAATAGATACTAATACATAAATTAATATGTATAGTATAAATGTGAGTGTGTGTATGTCTTATTACAGAGAATAAATTCAATTATTCTTAAAAATGACAGTAATTCTTAATATTGATATCTGATATAAAGGTATTAATTATTAATCCAACACAAATACTCTAATATAAGAGTGCCAGTTCTTATGATGATTACCATATTTTGATTATCAGAGTTAAAATGCTCAAGCAAACATCTCAGACAAACAAAGATTAGAGGTGTTTATTTTTGCCCATACTTAAAACCAGGATTTACCACAGGGAAGTAAAATATTTGAACTTGAATTTAAGAACTTAATAACATAAACATTTTAGTTTCTCTTGGCTTTGAAGATTATCCTAATATGCAAAATACCAAAAATATCAGTAAAACAAGCTTTTCTCACATATACTCAGAGTATCAGGGTGTCATGGAGTTGGCTTACCTAAACAGAGCAAACAAGGAAAAATTAAGCAACTTTGTTAATTTGTATCTGAGCATTCATTGAAATAAGAAAAGGTGTATATTAAAAGGCATTGAGTAGTAAAATGCAAGTGATACTAAAGCAACTTATATTTGAAAAACCACAGAAGAACTTGAATAATTTTCATTAAATAACACACATAATTAAATATAAAAGTAGTTGCTCTGACAAGGAAATAAATGATATATATAATGAAGTCTGTTTACTAAAATTTGTGAAAATATTTGGATTTATGAAAATCAATCAAACTAAAATGGAAAACAGTTAAGAAGCACTCTCATAAGATCTGATCTTCCATATTAGAATATAAAAATAGTGTATAGATGATAGATTATTTTACTAGAGGAGTGAATCTTTAACTCTCCTGATTTTCCCAACCCCCTATGGTCTAAAGGGCCAAAATTGGCAATTTAAAAAGTTTTGCCACGTCTTCCACCCTTCTCAAAATGGATAGGAGGTGATATAATGGGTCTCTACCTTTTAATTTCTATAAGCTTTCCATGCAAAAATAGAATCCAACTTTGTAAAAAAGTGTACTCTTTATCTTAATAGTAGGCAACAGTGTAAAGAATATGTTGTATTTAGAAATATGCTTTTTTCCCCTCAATATGAAATTAGATTTTTCTCTCACTGTAAATTAATATTTATTTTAGTCAGGTGTACATGTGTGTCTATTCCAGGAATACACAGTAGATAATCAGAAAGAAATTTCATTCTGTGGTACAGATAGCAAAAGACTACTCAGATTGTGAAATCACCTGCCTTGCACAATAATGTTATTTCAAACCAAATACGTTAGGGTTAAAATGAATCTATGGGAAGCAATTCTAGCACAGTCTAATACCCATGGGTCTATACCCTGAATCGCATTCACCCTGTGGTAGGAAGAAATTTTTAAAAAAGATTTATTTACTTACTTATTTATTTACTTACTTACTTACTTCTCGCCCCTTCTTCCCTTCCCCCCAGTTGTCTGCTCTCTGAGTCCATTTGCTGTGTGTTTCTTCTGTTTCCACTTGTATTCTTCTCAGCTGCACTGGGAATCTGTGGCTCTTGACAAAGCCTCTAAGATGCCCATCTCCTGGTATATGCACTGCATAAAATCCTGTCTCCTTGAGTAAATATGGATCCTCTACATATGATGGGATAGGAATCCCTTGATTAAGCTATATCATATAAGACAGTATGGTAGCAGATCAAAGATTATTCTGCTGTCTCTGAAGAGCAAGCTACCATGTTGGCTAGGACCTAAGGGTGGCCTCTAGGAGCCTTTAGGAATTGAAAGCAGCTTTCCAAATTTGGGTCACAAGAAAATGTGGACCATAGTCCTTCAGCCCTAAGGAACTAAATTCTGCCAACAACCTGAAGGAGATTGGAAGAGGGTCTCAAGCCTCAGGTGAATTGCAACTCCTATAGCTACCTTGATTTCAGTCTGGTGAGAGCCTGAGCAGAGGACCCAGACAACCCATGCCAGGAGCCCTGACCCACAGAAGTGGTGTAATAAAATTGTGGTAATGTTATGCAGCAATGGAAAACTGATACAGCCACCTAATAAACTGAGGAACAGAGCTGTGAGCATAGGCACAAAGAGGACTTTGCTGCCTTTTAGAAAGTTCCATGAGTAGTCTTGAGAAAATTGTTATTATGCAGACATACAGAATTGATTAAAAATCAATTGTTCCTTGAAATTCACAGTCTAGAATGTGATCACTTGGTGGAAAAATAGGTACACGCAGATTAAAACACTTCTACTTAGTAAAGATTAATTCATACATATATTTTACGGATTCCATTACAATTTTTCTGTGCCACATTTTAAATGTTACGTTTCTTCTCTTTTCTTTCCAACTGTTGCCTTAATTATTTTGGCAGTGACCCCCAGTGCCTACATGTCAATTATGCTCGTATGGATGGTGCCTAAAATTCTTTTCCATTCTGTATGTAATTCTCAAAAAGTGTTTTCTTAGTAACAGTAAAATATGAAGCTCTGAAAAGTACCCATATACTTACTATAGCCATGTTTGTTCAACCCTCTGAGCACCTGAACTGGTTCAGAAATAAAGATGAGGATGGCAGGCCTGCTGTACAAAGGTTAGAGCTGAAAGATTCAGCTTCTTAAATCTAGTAGAAAATCCTTGATAAATCAAATGGAGCATTGTTAACAATAAGACAACTCTAAACATGTACATTTTATTAATAAATATTCTTTTCCCTCATATAAACTACTATTAGGAGAACTATAGCTATTTATATAATAACTCATTCATTTCCTAACATGTAAAATTGAATCTTCACATTCCTAATCATATTATTTCATTTGTTGAATTCTAATTTATGATATATTTCCATATCTGGAAATATTTCTAATGGCTAAGCTATTCTATCACAAACAACTTTGTAAGCTTACCACCTTATGCCTTCTTTTTTTCCAGATATATACAATGTTAAAATTAATAAAATAACAGTGATATTAAGAAATTTCCATATGCCAGGAAAGACTGTGAGTACTTTATTTATTTATTTTGTTGTATGAAACTTTGTTTTTAATAGGTATTTACACAACAGTAAGCATGGCGGCACTGAGGCCCGCAGGGGCAGGGCCCTGACAGGTGCTCTCCGTGCTCACGCCCGTCACTTCCCCGAGCGCTTGTACTCCAGGAGCAGCGCGATTAGCCTGTTGCGCAGGGACCTGACCTTATTCACATAGTGCTGCTGAAATGTCTTAAGATTGCCTTAAAAAATCCAAAGATGGAAGATGATGACAGTCTGGCATGTTCAACATGATGTGAAAAAATTCACTCCACATCTCCAGATGAGGAAGCCGTCTGAAGCGGCCTTCCGGCTTGCAGAGCCCGCCTCCGTTCCTCACTTTCAGGTACGTGCCGAGGAGCGCGCAGTGGACGGTCGCAGCCACGCCAACATAATCAACCTGGTAGCTCCACGGCCTCTTACTGAGCCTCTCCACGCACTGGAAGCCGGACGTTTCGCACTTAGCCGTCAATGTGGTTCCCTGTGGGAAAAGCTTCATGTCTATGCCCTGACCCAGGTCGATCAGAGCCAGGCCGGCAGCTAAATCGTCTTTTCCATCGTCCTGTTCCAAAAACCTGATGCCAAGGATGAAATTGTCTGGCTTGATGTCCCTATGGACGATCTCACAGCTGTGGAGCTGTTCCCCCATGTTCTGCATCTGATAGCAAAGTCCATGACCAGCGCTTGGGGCATCACTTTCTCAGGGGTATTTTTATAGAGGTTGATGGCATTCAACAATGTGCCGTAGTTGTAGAGTTCTCCTACTAACATGCTGCAATTCTGGAACAAGTGGGCAGAATAGAATGTGATGAACATGTGCCGCATGCATGGCTCGAGCCTCTCCATCAGCTGGGTTCCAATGTAGAATTCCCATGGGTTGGCAGGTTCCACTTGGAGTCACTCGCCTGTTCATGGGTAGTGGCTTCATAGACTTGGGCAAAGGCCTCTTCTTCAAGAAGGTGATCAACGCAATCCAACAATGAGCCCAATTGAAATTCAGTCTTGGGCTTGATGGCTGGAAGTTTACATTGCCATTCAAAAGTATTTTGATAGCTCACTGGTTTAGAAAGCCGAGGTAGAAGTCTATAAGTACTTCATGTCTATAAAATCGTTTGCTTACCACTACAAAACTTTGAATCAAGAAATATCATTACTTTTACTTTTCACATGTGAAAATGGAGATAAAAAGTTTTGGTAATTGGGCAAAGGTCACCTACCGAGTCAGTGACAGATCTTGGATTTGAACTGAGAACCTTGGGCATTAGAGCCTAACCTCTTAGCTATTATTCTCTACTAATTTCCAGAAGATATTCAGAAGTTTCATGTGTACATGTATATGCATATATTTGTATATTTATATGCATTCATGAAGATGTTAAAATCCAAAATTTATTTTATGAATTGGACATTTTTATATACTATATATAAATAATGCAAATTTAACTTTGTGGGATGATTTATCCAGAGACGTCATGGATAGGGTGCTTCTTTAATCCAACTTGGGAACAGTGATGTGATGGTAAATGTTTAATGAAATGCTTCTCTGGGTTAAAAAAGGCCTAGTGTGTTGGATTTGCTCTTTTCCCTGGTGTAAGTACTCCCACCTGGACAATTTCAAGCTTCCAATGTGGCATGATTGAATTTAGAGTTGGAAAGAGAGCGGTCATAGCATACCATGATGTAGTATTTCTATAATACACGTGCAGGAGAGGCAAAAGTCTCAAAAGCTTGGATGGCATACTGGCGTCCAACGTGGGGGCAACAACTTCCCGGCTGGACCCCCACCCGCCTCGCCAGCAAGGTAAGGACCCCCGTCTTCGCTAGGCCCCGCCGTCGGCGCCATGGGCGGCCGTCTTTCCTCCCACCAGGCGCCTCAGGTTAGGGCCCTTGCCGGCCTTTTAGACACCAATCATATGAATGTCTCAGTAAAGCAGCTCCAAACGTACTGGGACCTTTTGCTGCCTTTCAACCCCTGGCTCTCCACTTGCCAGCTGTGGGACCCGGACACGTACACTAACCTCATTGACCGTGTCACGGCAGCTATGGAGTATGAGAACAAGCGTTTTCCCCCCAGCCTTCTCCCCACGCTCATTGCCATTCACTCGTGCCTCCAGGGCACCCCCGTCAATCGGGACGCTTTCCACTGCACCTGCGGTAAGAGCAAGGGAGAGGGGTCTCAGTCAGACAGTGATTCCGACACCGAGTCCTTGTCCAGCTGCCTCAACAATGCCCTGGACTCTTGCCCGCCCAAACTGGACGCGCCTACCTCGCCCCAAGATGGCGAACTTCCACCTTCTTCTTGGGAGGATAAAGGGAAGTCCCTCCCCCTATACCTGCCCCCTCCGGCCACGGCACCATCTTGGCCCCCACCGGAAGAGGAGCGGCCGCCATCTTACAAGCCGCCTACCCCCTGGGGCAGTCCGCCATCTTGTGAGGCGCCACCATCTTGGGACGAGCCACTTTCTCGCCCCACCCCCTGGGCACCCCCCGCCGCGGATCCCTCATCCACCAGAGGGCCCATGGGTACTTGGCCCCCGCGGGCAGAGGCCCCCGTGCATCAGACGCCGCTCTTATACCCGCTGAATGCCGCCCCCTCGTGGCACCGTCCGCAGGATGGGTACCCCTTTACAGCCGACGAAATAAAAAACCTCCGCAAGGCTGTTAAAGAGGACGGCCTCGGTAGCCCGTACACCCAACATTTGCTTGAGGAGCTTAGCACTCAGCTCGCAGTTCCGTATGACTGGGTTTCCCTCGCTCGGGCCATTCTAACCCCCGGCCAATTCATCGACTGGCGTGCTCACTTTACATCAGAGGCAGAAAAGCAAGTGGCACACAATGCCCGTGTCAGGGCTCGCCATCCCCCGGGCGCTTACACAGGCACGGGCCAATTCGCCAATCCGGCCCAATATCACAACACCCCCCCCTGAGTTCTGGCTCCAACTTCGCGAGCTGGCTTTACGTGCTTTCCGCAGCCACTCCGCCACCAGACCTGAGCCACTTGCCAAGCTAGTCCAATGAAAAGACGAAGACTTCGCCGACTTCGTATCCCGGGTTCAGGAGGCCTGCAAACGCAAGGTCCCTGGCGAGCGTGCGCAACAAGCCCTCGCCCGGGAACTCATTCTGGAAGGGGCCACCAATGCCTGCCGACAAGCCATCCTACCAATGAAGGAAAGGGGAGTACACGACTGGATCCTGGCCTGCTCCCACATAGACCCGCAGGCCACCGCGCTGGCTCAGGCCATAGCCACGGCCATGTCCCTCTCCTCCGACTGCTTCAAATGCGGAGAAACCAGACATTTTGCCCGCAAATGCCCTCATGCCGCCCGACCACGACCATCCACGAACACGCCTTGAGACACCGGAGGAGCCAGACCATGCGCGCCTCCCACCCCATGTCCCCGCTGCGGCAATGGATACCATTGGGCCCGTGACTGCCGCACCACCAACAGCCAACGGCAGCCTTTAAACGCGAGAGGGGGCAGGCCTCAGCCCCGCCAGCAAGAGGCCGCTCACCCACGCCACCACCCCCTGCCGTAATGTGGACCGTTCCACTGGGACCCAAGAAACCAATAATGGAGTTAGAGGTTGAAGGCCAATGGTTCGAGGGAATCCTTGACACCGGGGCAGAAATATCCTGCTTCCCAGAAACAGCCGCACACAACTGGGGTGTGCTCCCCGGCCCCCGCGTCATTGGAGCCACCAGAACAGCTCCCTCATTCCAAACCAGCCGAGATCTTATTTGGAAGGACAAGGAAGGCCGCCAAGGCACCTTCCGCCCCCTTGTCCTGCCCGGCATCGACAATATCCTCTGGGGCCGGGATGTCCTCTTGAACTGCGGAGCCATTCTATCCACGGCTCCCCCCCAATGATATATGCCACTGCTCGCATTACACCTCCAGCACCCACTCCTCTTGAATGGGATACCGAGGAGCCCATTTGGGTGGAGCAGTGGCCCATCTCATCCCATAAACTGTTAGTTCTCCGAGCTCTTGTCTATGACCAGCTCAATGCAGGACACATCATTGAGCCATCCACCAGTCCGTACAACTCACCCGTCTTCGTCATTCAGAAGAAGTCAGGCAAGTACCGGCTCCTCCACGACCTGCGTGAGATCAACAAGCACATCCACCCAATGGGCTCCCCCCAAACGGGGTGCCCCCACCCCATGGCTATACCTAGACACTGGTGCGCCACCACCAGCGACATCAAGGACTGTTTTTTCTCCATTCCACTGCACCCAAAAGACTGTCCAAAATTCACCTTCACGCTCCCGTACACCAATCACCAAGAAGTAGCTGAGCGTTACCAGTGGCAAGTCCTCCCGCAAGGGATGCGAAACAGCCCAGCCATCTGCCAGCTTTATGTCAATAAGGCAATTCAGCCATTAAAGAACTTTGCATACATTGTTCATTACATGGACGACCTTCTCGTGGCGCATGAAACCCCCGGAGGCCTCCAAGCCATCGTCACGGCATTACTGCGCCATCTCAACGACCTTGGCCTACAAGTCCAACAAGATAAGGTACGCATGGAGCTCCCCTTCACCTTTCTAGGCTTCAACATCCACAACACCATCACGCCTGCGGCCCCCCAACTGGCCATTCCGCAGAAGCTATCTCTGACAGAGCTACAGCAAATCTGTGGGCACATCAATTGGCTCCGTTCAGCTCTCCCGATCACCACCGCTCAACTACAACCCCTCTTCGCCCTCCTGCAAACCGACCAAGACCCTCCGCAGGCCGTAACAAAGAAAATCGCTATTACCTCGGCTGCGCAGGAGGCCATCCGTGCTGTCAATGATGCCCTGCGAGAATGCCAACTGCAGCGTCACGACCCCAACCGAGCCATCTTGGCGCTGATCCTGCCTACCACAGGTACGCCCACCGGGCTCCTCTGGCAGAAGGGGCCCCTTCTCTGGCTCCATACCGCCAAAAGCAAGCTCAGAAAAATCGGCCCGCAAGTCACCCTCTGGATCTCCTTGGCCATTGACCTCGTCCAGCAATGCACCCACACATATGGTACTCCCCCTGACACCATTGTGTGGCCGCTTGATGCCAAGAAAACCACCGCGCTGCTTCTGTCCAGTCCAGACATGCAAGTCCTTGCGGAACTATTCCATGGCGAATTTGACAACCACTACCCCAGCCATCGGCTGCTTCAGGGCATCTCCCAGTTATCCTTCATCCCTCCACCGCACCACCCCTTCCCGTCTCGCCGCCTCTACCCACATGCCACCACCGCCTTCACTGACGCCTCCAAGCACAAGTTCACAGCTGTCATCTACTCGCCTGGTACGTCAGAGCCTCAAATACTCATTCACATCAATGTGAACTCTGAGGTAGGAGAGCTCCAAGCCGTCGTCCTAGCTCTCCGCGCCTATCCCGACAGACCCCTCAACATCTTCACCGACAGCCTGTACACCTTGCAAGTCTGCCAAGTCTTGGCTTTCGCCACGTTTTTTCCTGCCAAAAGGCCTATCGACCAAGCACTCCTAACTCTCCAGAGTCTCTTGGAAAACCGCACGGTGCCCTGGTACATCGCCCATGTGAGGAGCCATTCTGGCCTTCCTGGACCTATCGCCGCCGGCAATAACCTCGCTGATCAAGCCGTCCAAGCCCTCCCAGCCTCAGTAGAGTGCTCAGGAGGCCAACCGCCCGCCCCTCCACCTGGCGACCTCCTCAACCAAGCCAAGCTACTCCACTCTCGATTTCACTTCTCTGCCAGGAGCCTTCACAAGTTGTTCCCGGAACTTTCCATCCAGGCCTGCAAGCACATGGTCAGATGCTGCCGAACTTGTGCACCCCTTCTGCCCCTTGGGCCGCTACAGCCGCAAGGAGTTAATCCGCGCAGGCTATGCCCCAATGCCCGATGGCAAATGGACGTCACCCACGTGCCCCAGTTCGGCAGGCTCAAGTATCTCCATGTGGCCATCGACACCTTCTCCCACCTGTGCTATGCCGTTCCCCTCCCAGGATAAACAGCCAAGCACTGCATTCAGGCCCTCAGACAAGCCATCCTCTTCATGGGAGTCCCATGGGACCTGAAAACCGACAATGGACCAGCATATCGCAGCGCTTCCTTTGCCGCGTTCCTGAGACTATACAACATCACTCATCACTTTGGAATTCCGTTCAACCCCCAAGGTCAAGGCATGGTTGAACGCACTCATCTCTTCCCCAAGCATCTTATTCAAAAGGAAAGGAGCAACCATCCCCGCCACACACCTGGAGAAATTGTCACCTCTGCCTTAATCCACCACAACCTCCTCTGCTTTGATGAGGATGGCCTTTCCCCAGTACATGCTCATTGGGGCCCGTCCTACCGGCCCACACAGGCCCCCCTTGTTCAGTGGAAAGACCCCAAGACTAACATCTGGTCAGGGCCTGCCCCCCTCCTTGCCCAGGGAAGGGGTTTTGCTTGTGTCTTTCCAGATGACGCCGCCCAGCCCATCTGGATCCCAGGACGCCTCATCCGGCCTGCCACCGCCGAACCGCCTGACCTGGAGAGAGAAATGTCACCAGCGACACCTCGCCCCTTGGATGGCCATGATGACCCTGAATGCCGAACCCGACCCTCTCCGCCAACAAGTTCTGCAGCTACTCCACCTAGCCCAAGCTGAAAGGGCCCGGCGGCCGCCGCCACCCACCTTCACCCCCCCAAGACAGGCTTCTCGAACGTTCTGCCTGGCTAGGCCCCCCCCAATAAAATGAGCGCTGGCCCTTCCTCTTTCACCTTCTTCGGCGCTTAATAAAAGAAAAGGGGGAAATGTAGGGTGGCACCGTGTGGGAGTGCGGCGACAGCAAGCGTCGGCTCGTCTCCAGGCGCCGGTGCGAGTCAGACCCGGGTGGCAGGAACGGGCGTTAAGGACCTCCGCTTGGGGTTCGGGCGTACTGCCCGCCCCTCTGCCCAGCTGCACCCGCTTCCCCCTCGGTGGCCTAACCCCACCTCTCCCCCGAGGGCCACTGCCACGCCATGACAGCCCTGCCTCGCTGCCGCTGAGAACCCTGGATACCCCGTCTTCTGCCCGCAACCAGTGATGCACCCCTGCACGAACCTATCAGCTGTCTGCCGTCCCCCGGCCATGCCCCCTGCCCCTCCCCCATCTTCACCCTATATTAACCGCTGTACTTCCTGAATAAATCAGACTTGTGCACAGATCCTGGTCTCCTCGGTAGTCTTCTTCCTACCGCGCATCCTCCGCACCTTGCCGGCCCTGGAGCACCTTCTCGGAAGGTCCCTCCATGTGTTGCAGCCCTCCGCCCGAGCCCACACCGCCCCTGCAGCGGCCCTCCTGGCGAGCCCACACTGCGACAGCATACACTCACAAAATGTTGAAAATAATTAGAAAATAATATTTGAGAACTTATTGCCATTGTTTTCAATATAATTTGTTTTATTTAAATTTTAACAATGACTGTGTTTAGCAACTAACTCACAAAATTTCTGGAAACTTGAAAAAATGGACTCACTTCCAGTACGTCTGAACAATTTGGCTGTAGCACTCCACTTGTTAGAAGGTAGTTTGTGTGTGTTTGTGCATTTGGACTTACACAAAGTCATTAGTAAGTGATTTTTAAACACCTGAAAACTCTGATATAGAAGCTTAAGAAATTTCAGAGATTTAAATTCCACAATGATTAATCAATTCAATTCCAAAGGCAATCACCAAACACAATTTATAAGGTACTGCCCAGTTGTCATGGGGTAATAAAAACAACAACAAAAGAATAAAAACAGTCTTCTTACCCTCGAGTCATTTGTATTTGCAAAAGGAGAGACAAATGTGAAATTTGAAAAAGTAAAAACTTTCCATAGAAGGACATAAATAGTTACTATCATTCATGAATCATTCAAAACAAAATTGGCAAGCATTACCTGGTACCATGAGATACATGTAACACTGTCCTGAGCAGATACCTGTGGTCAAAAGAGCCCTAAACTATAGTGAAATCAATGAGGCTTGATTGAATCATTCCAAACCACAAATATTTTTCCCTTTCTCTTTAATTCTATCTTTCATTTCATTCTTCTGTCCCCAAACCTACCGCAGCAATCCAAGCCATTAAATGCTACCCTCAATCCCCTAACTGCTGGCATATACACATGAAAATATACACCAAGGTCAACTACAAATCCTTCGCAGTTCTAGAACCAGTCTATATGGAAAAATGCCATTCAAAAATATTCATATAACCTTGTTTTACAAGGTTGTCTTTCAGAAGCAATTGAGGCCTAATTTCAGAATTTAGTGCTAATTATTTTGCCATAATTAAAGATAATTTAAAAAGTATGCTCTTGAAGCTAAAATACAGGCACACGTCAATAACAGTGTTGGAAAAGGAGAGTACAGAAAATCTCCTAATGCAGAGGCATGGTGTGGCTGCCACAAAAGAATTAGGACAACAGTATACTCTCAATCTGCCTTAAAGTGAAGGGTGTGTGAGCAGGTATATTTCTCTATAACTGCAGAGAGACTGTTCCTGGATCTAGCACTACTTGAAGTAATTATACTGTTTGGATCTCAGGCCCAAAATGCATACACATAGTACATAAATACACGCATATCCACACATTTATTAGAAAGTTAATATTAAAAAAATAAATAAATAAAAAATTTTTGAAAAGTTAATATGATTTTGTTTTGCCTTTTGTGGTTTGTAAATGAAGGATTCATGTGCAAAAGCACATCTGATAAATCTTTCCCCAAATCCCAACTATTTCTATAATTAAGAATAAACTATTATAAAAATAAAATTTTCTTTTACAGTCATATAGATACATAGTAATTGTAAACCAGGAGGCTATATATATATTAAATTAATTAAATAAATATATATTTAATTAATTTATTAGACAGTTGCTTATTAATACTATGCCTAAAATATGCCAACTACTAGGTAAGTGCCATGGATACACCAGTAAGAGAGGTTGTCAGATGAGAAAGGAGAGGAAGGCAATGATGGGATGACCATCCTTTCAGATTTGCCTGGGACAGCCAATAATGATGTTATTCCCTGCCAATGGCTTTCCTATTCACTCTCAAAAAGTTCCTTGGTCTGAATTATAAACTATATGGTTGTGATACATATAGGTTATAATTGGAAGTGTGTGTAATTCTGTGTGAATTCCAAAGCCACTGAGGAGACCTCTTGAAGATGTTATATTTAGCTATTCTCATCCTATGTAAGAGAGGGGAATGATTCAATTCGTGTTTTAAAACAATTACTTTAGATGGAGAATGATACAATTCATGTTTTAAAAGAATTACATGTTAGATGGAGAATAGGTTAGAGGAGGAAAGGGTGGAAACACAGAGGAAAGTCAGAAGGCTGAATAATAAATTTAAAATGCTATGATTCTAAAAGAAAGTAGAAAACTCTATCCCTGCCTTGTGAGACTTAGTCTTTTAAATGATTTATGACAAATTTTAATAAAAAGTTAAATTAAATGACATATAATAGAAGTATTATATGTATATATATATATGTATATGTGTGTATGTATATATATATATATATATATATATATATATATATATATATATATATATATATATGGATAAAAGATGGAGCAATATCTATTGGACCAGAAAAGTCTTTGCAGAAGAGAAATGCTGACAGTGAACTCTATATCAATAGGCATTCTGTTTGGTGATAAGTTCCTTATTTATTTTTCTAAATAGACTATATTCCTCCTTAGGACAGAACTCTGGATATTTAGAGTTTGGCATATAGTAGGGCCTTGATAAACTCATGTTAATAAAGGTAAAGAAAGAAGAAAAAGAGAACAGAGGATCACTCTTCACCATATATTTCCCTCTGCTTGATAATATCCATCCTGGAAAGTTCCACACCAGTATGACTAAACTGGAGAGTTACCACCAGGATATAAGGAAAGGAGGGACCATGTCTGTGTTCAGTTGAATTTTCTCCTCCTAACACAGGATATGTACCAAATAAATATTTAGTGAGAATCAGTCTAATATAGATTGGCACAAAGGCAATAGACAAAACCACAAATGAAGTCAAAGAAAGTTTTCAAATTATATCCAGTTTCTTTCCACTGAATGGGTTCTCATGGTGTAACTCAATTTATCAAGGATACTTTTAAGTATGTACACCAGGCTCATAGTGTTTTATTCACTTAATGAAATATTTTATTAGTAATTTTTCCAGAAGTCTTGAGTTTCATTAAAGAATTGCATTCGATAATTGAAAAAACCTGACAAAGTATAACTTCACATAGTAATAATAGTGATGGGCACAGTTTATATTGTTAGAACATTAATATGGCTTAAAAGTCAAAGATATTTATATACTATCAATGTCTACAAAATACACCACTCTTTAAATATAATTTTGGAAACAAATTAGTCTTCATTATTTTCCAAAAGGAAAATTAATTTTACAATTATAAATCATAACTGATGAACTAGCTAAATAAAGAAATCATATTGTAAGCCCTTTAAAAGAAGAGTTGGTTCCTCATACATAGAAATGTGTTTCCTCACAATTTTCAGCAAATACTTTAATAGGTACTAAATACATTTTTGATGATGGTCAATTGATGTCAATGACACAAGCAAGAGCAGCCAAGTAACTATGTGTCAGATCCAGTAATTGGAAGCAGATCTTGAATGTTTTGCACTATTATATTGGACAACATCCCCTGTTCTGGAAGGGACCCTACCAAAGTGAAAATTTGATTGTAAAGAAAAATTTGATTGTAACTTAAATTATAAAATTTGATTGTAAGGAAAAACTGTTTTACTTTAGAAGGGTACAGGCCAATTATTTCGTAGAATGTTCTTCAATTTGGATTTATCTGATGTCTCAGTTTGCCAAAGCTGCTATCACAAATACCACAAGATGTGTTGGGTTAAACAATGGGAATTTATTGGCCCATGGTTTTGAGGCTAGATGAAATCTGATGTAGATCTCAGCAAGGCTGATGTAGCTTTCCAGTACTGGTTCAGGCAGTCTTCAGGGTTCCTTGGCTTTTCCATCATATGACCATGTTCTCTCCTTTCTCTTCCTGTCTTCTGATGAATTCCTGTTACTTGCTCCTACCTGTGACTTTCCCTTTATACACCCACCCGCAATCTGGATTAAGAACCACTCTACTTCAGTTCACCACACCTTAACTAAAATAATATCTTCAAGAGGTCCTATTTACAATGGTGTCTTACCCACAGAGACATAGATTAAGATTTTTTTAAATGCCCAAATTGGTATATATAACTCAATGTACCAGAGTCGGCCCTTTGAACTCCCCAAAGACATGTTCTTCCTACATGCAAAATGCATTCACCCATCACAGCATCCCAAAAGTCTTAAGTAATTTCAATGACATCTCGAAGTACAATCTCATAAAAATCAGTTATGGGTGTGAGCCAACCTAGGGTAAAATTCCTCTCAGTCTGAGGAGTTGTGATACTTAGAAAACAAGTTGGCTTCCAAACTACAGTGGTGGAATACTCATGGAATAGGTGTTCCCATTGCAGAAAGGAGAAATTGGAAGGTAAATAGTAGATATGGGTCCCAAGCAAGTCCAAAACTCAGAAGTGAAAACTCACCATTAGATCTCAAGTTCTGAGAGTCATCTTTGGATCAATGTTTTGTCTTCAGGGCCTATTGGAGTATCAGTACTATCCTTTCTAAGCTCTGGGACAGTGACCATCCTTTCCATGAATGTTGGGGCCTAGGACACAGCTTCTCTAAACACTGAGGTGGTGGCCTAGTTCTGCACAAAATCTGGAGTGTAGGCCTCATTTTCTCCAAGCATTGGATTGGTAGCTAAACTCTCCCTAGACAACTGGGCATAGACTCAACTCTTTCTGAACATTGGGGTAGTGGCCAAACTGTCCCCAAATGAGACTGAATCCCCATCCCCTTCAACCACCAGGAAAGAAGGCCTGTCCCCTCCTTTCACATTTGTGGGTAACCCTATCTCTTGGCCCAAGGAGTTCTCTTTGGTCCAGACCTTTTCCTCCATGTTTCTGCCCTTGAAATCATTTTTCCTTTAATTCTTCCCATCTTTGTCCTTTCAGTCCAGTCTGGCAGTACTTCTGTTTATTGGTTTTCTGTAAAGTTCAAGGGACCCCAAGCCATCAGACTAAAGGACTAGTGATGTTACATCTGATCTATTGGTTAAGGCGATATCTGTCAGTTTTCTTCTTTGTGATGTTACTATTTTCCTATTGAAACCAATAATTTTAGAGATATATGTTGAGTCTACATATTTTTTCTGTCTGTCATCAAACTTTCACCAAGTTTTAGTACTCACTAATGACTACTGATATAGTTATTAATATGCTGATTACAAAAAGATGAGTTGCTAACTCAATCCTACTTTCTCCAATTATTAGTTAACATTCTACACTAAGGATGAACGTTACCCTCTATTTCTTTATTTATATCTGTATGGACTTGAATGTATTTTCTGTTCAATGGGTTCTTGTCAATTAATAACATTTTAAATTTTGATGGTCAATCTCTCACATTTGGCCAGTAGATTGCCACTGCTTTTGCTATCTACCGGTCATTCTTTGGGTACTCCCTTATGTTCTGAAACAAAAATATATTTAGACTCCATTGTAATTTCTCCAACTCAACTCTAAAATCCACTCTTTCTTCAAAGTCTCTGAATCTGTCTATTGAAGAATGAACATCTGAGTGTTGGTGTGCTCATTGCTCCTGGAAGTAGGTCTTGATACTTGACCTTCTCAGTGAAAAGAGCTCATAAATATATTGTAAGGGAAGCAGATATGGCTCAAGTGATAGGGCTTCTGCCTACCATATGGGAGGACCTGGATTCAATCCCTGGTGCTTCCTGGTCAAAAAGGAAAAAAAAAAAGCATGCCCTTGCAGCAAGTTGAGTGCCCGTGTGGTGAGCCAGTGCCCATGCAAGTGAGTCATGCAGCAAGGTGATGATGCAACAAAAAGAGAGATGAAGAGGAGAGTCAAGGCAAGGGACAACAGAAACCAGGAACTGAGGTGGCACAAGTGACAGGGAACTTCTCTCTACATCAGAGGTTCCCAGGATTGAAACCCAGTGAATCCTAGAGGAGAAAAATTAGAAGAGAAGATAACAGAGAAACAGATACAGGAGATCACAGCAAATGGACACAGGCAGCAAAAAACAATGGGGGGGGAGAGAGGAAGAAAAATTTTTTTAAATAAATTAATAAAAAAATTTTTAAATAAATAAATAAATAAAAATAAAGTTAGTTGTTTAAAAAAATACTGACAGGGAAGTGGGCTTGGCCCAGTGGTTAGGGTGTCTGTCTACCACATGGGAGGTCCACGGTTCAAACCCCACGCCTCCTTGACCCGTGTGGAGCTGGCCCACGCACAGTGCTGATGTATGCAAGGAGTGCCATGACATGCAGGGGTGTCCCCTGAGTAGGGGAGCCCCACACACAAGGAGTGCACCCAGTAAGGAGAGCTACCAGCATGAAAGGAAGTTCAGCCTGCCCAGGAATGGTGCCCCACACACGGAGAGCTGACACAACAAGATGATGCAACAAAAAGAAACACAGATTCCCGTGCCGCTGACAACAGAAGCAGACAAAAAAAGAACATGCAGCAAATGGACACAGAGAATAGACAACTGGGGGGGGGGTGAAGGGGAGAGAAATAAATAAAAATAAATCTTTAAAAAAATACTGACAGATAGAAAGGCATAGATATAAATATGGATAAAAATAGGAATAAAGATTTATAGAAATATTTGTATATATAAAAATTAAATGAAATATGGAAAACAATGTGTTCCTACTGACATTTCAATTACAACCTCATACCACAGGTTCATTCTGGTGTTCCTCATTTCCAGATATGTAATTGTCTTTTATGATGTTGAAAACCTGGTTCCCATTTCTCCAATTTATTTACTCAGTCTTGTAATAACCAAAAAGCAATCTCAAGAGCTGCTAACCTATACTAGTGCAAGAAAACAAATCTATTACCCCAAATTCAGAATGGGAGTAAAGTTCTATCTGTCTTTAAATAAAGGATACATACTCAAAATACTGTGCTCCAAAGGTACTTGGATAAGTTCTTTTGTTTGTTTAGAGTTTGTTTTTCAGTGAAGTTGACTTCTTTCTGTTTGTATCCCATTTAGTTTCATTTTATTTTTATCATCCCTTTTTAATTTCATTTTCAGGATGTAAGGCATTAATATGGGTCTAAAAGGCTAAACTGTGTGAAAAATACACTCAAAGAAGTACCACTCCTGGTCAACAATTGCACCCTGATCCACCCACCCATTCTAGGTATCTAAACTTACTAGTTTCTGGATTATCGTTTCTATATAAGCAGAAATATACATATATCTTCATTCCCCCTTCTTCCACAAAATGTTGCATAATACTTGTATTAGTCAGCCAAAGGGGTGCTGATGCAAGGTACCAGAACATTTTGGCTTTCATTAAGGGTTTTTATTTGTGGTAGAAGCTTACAATCATAGGGCCTTAAAGAGTCCATCCAACTCAAGGTACCATAAGAGGTACTTTCTTATCCAAAGTCATTTACTACATGTTGAAGCAAGATGGTAGATGTTATGTGTGTGGGTTCAGCCTTCCTTCTTCCTCTTAAGGCTCTGTGGTCCCAGCTTCTTTTGATTTTAGCTGTAGGCTGGCATTAAGCTCATTTCTCTTCCTGGGGCTGCAGGATCCTTTCTAATGAGCTATCTCTCTTCTTCTGTTTTCTTCTTCTCTATGTGTCTACTTCCAAGTGAGAGTCTGTTTTGTCAGCCTAAGGAGCTGGTACTCAATGAGGAATCACACTCTAATGACATGACTGAATCAAAGCCCGAATCTTAACATAATTTAATCAGACATCTCAGCTGACTCTAATACAATCAAAGGGTATCACAGCCAGAGAAACAGACCAGTTTACAAATATAATCAATATCTCTACCTAATTGTGTTAATTTTGTCTTCTATAGTTTTGCTTACATATTGTTTCCTTGATCAGTCTTATATTGAGAGTAGTGTACTAAAATTCCTTACCATTAGTGTATTTCATTTTATATTTCTTTACATCTGCTTTACTTTTCACTTTATAAAATTGGTTGCTATAATACCTAATATATATTTGTAGAATTATAGGTTTTGTCTGAACTCTCTTATACAATTTTTCATTATTATTATTATTTTGTGCACTATGTTATGGTTTCTGCATTTTCCCCTCTGTGTAATATGTTCTTTGTTCTTTTATTCTCTTTTACTTTTAGGTTTATAAACTCTATAGTTTTTGTTCTAGTAGTTATGCTTGCACTCTTTAATATTCATAGGGCATTGGTTTTCTACTTAATATTTTAATACATGGTTTGTAAATTTTCAGTGGTATCCTTTGACTCATTGATAGCCTATCAATAAGCTTACTCTACTAACCTCTTACCTTCTTCCTTCCACCATTTTAGTTTCATTGTTTCTACTTATTTCAGAATATATAATATAACATGTGTATATATGTATGTATATGTATATATGTATATGTATGTATATGTATAATGTGCACAACATGTGCATATATATATATATGAAAGCATAAGGAAATAAAAAAGTGAACCAAGAATTTTATATCCAATTATGCTGTCCTCAAAATATCATAATTATAGAAAAAGTCTTTTGTGGTTGGTACGTCCTGTCTGGTGGATGACGGGGCAGGAGAGGCCTAGGCTCCTGCGGGGGCTCGCAGGCGTGGAGGGCGCGCGGCAGAGAAACCACCACGGAGACAAGGTGAGCACGCAGGTCTAATTTATTAAGGGAAGTACATGTGTTTATATAGGGTTATGGGGGAGTGAGCAGGGGACTGATAGCCTGGGGCAAGAGGGAGATGCCTTTCCCTCCTTATCGTGCAACTGAGAGGACAGAACCTGCGACGTGGTGGGCGAGAGCCCTGGAGGCAGGAGCAGATGGTAATCAGCGTAGGCACAAGGCCGGGGGGGAAATGCTTCCCTTCATGCTCCATGGCATTGGTGACCCGGTCGATAAGGCGTTCATAAGTACCGGGGTCCCAAAGGTGGCAAGTCGTGAGCCAAGGGTTAAAAGGAAGGAGAAGGTCCCAATAAACTTGCAGTCGGCGAACTGAAACTTTGCACTTGTGGGTGTCTAAGAGTCCGGCAAGGGCACGGACTTGGGGCGCTTGGTGAGATGACAGCCTACCGCCCATTTTAGGCCTAGGGAGCTGGAAGGGTTGGGGCCCTACCTAGCGAGTGCGGCGATCGGGTAGCGGCGGCTACCGGGGGTCTCGGACAGGGCGGCGAGCACGAGGCACCCTACTCAGCGGTAAAGGAAAATGGCGACGACAAAGGCAATGAGAAGGGAGGTAAGGAGACAGAGAAAGACGGCGGTCGGAGCGGTCGAGCGCAAAAGTGAGGGGCAGTAGTGGTGTAATATGGCGAGGACGGCAAGGAGGATGATCAGGAGAAGGAGAAAGACAGGGAAAAGGGAAAGAAAAGCAGGGTTCATGGGCAGGGAGGGGCCGGCAAGTTATGGAGCGAGGCGGAGTAGGGCCTTACCCGTTCACGGCAGGCAATGCCCCACATTGGGCGCCAGTTGCGGTCGGTACATCCTGTCTGGTGGACGATGGGGCAGGAGAGGCCTAGGCTCCTACGGGGGCTCGCAGGTGTGGAGGGCGCACAGCGGAGAAACCACCATGGAGATGAGGTGAGCACGCAGGTCTAATTTATTAAGGGAAGTACATGTGTTTATATAGGGTTATGGGGGAGTGAGCAGGGGACTGATTGTCTGTGGCCAAAGGGGGATTGGATTGGCGGTGGTGAGCAGTTGGTGGGGGGAAGAGGCAGATTCTAGGTTGGTGAAGGGGCAGCACCGGCGGGAAAGGGGAACGGGGCTGGGGGTGATTGGTAGGGACTAGTTCCTTGCCTTTTATGGTGCGGCTTGTGCTGCGCCTTGACAGTGCGGGAGGGGGGATGTGAGCATAGGCAGCTCCTGCTGGCTATCAGCAAGTCAGTGTCGGTTGCCTGGGCAGGGCTGAGGGCAGTGCGCCTGTTCCCTGGCTGAGGGCAGTTCACCCGTTCCAGCCACCCTACACCCGAGTGGTGGGCTGCGCATATCCCCCACTGGGCGTGGCTTTGCTTGCCAGCCAGACTTCAGCCTGCCTCACCTCATCTCCCCCTCTCTTTTTGTTTATGGCCAATGTGGCTGCAGCTATTAGTTTCTGCTGATTTTGGGTATCTCGGAGAGACAGCAGAATGCGGCGCACACCATAGAAGACGAGGAAAAGAAGAATACAAAGGAGTCCAATAGACCCATATGCGATGAGGGAAGACGGGGAGAATAAACTAGCCAATTTAAGCAGAAAGGTGCCTGAGGTGTTGTCGGCGCCAGTTGCGGTCGGGAAAAGGTCTCCCCTGGTGGAGGGGGTGAATATAAGGGCATTTTGATAGAGGTCGGGGACCGGATCTCCGGTGCTACTGGTAGTTGTATTAGACCCTGTGGTGTTGATGTGGGCTATGGGTGGAGGGCTCTGTGTCTCTTCAGAGATAACTAAGTTGTTTAACTTGTGGGTGTGGAGCGGTGGGAGGCTGCAGTCCTGCCCTTAGGGACAGTGGCGGTGACTCCAGTCCCAGGAAATGTTTAACAGTGCAAGGGCTATAAACTTTGGGTATTTAGGGGAAATGCAAAAACCAAATATGCTAAAGGCTTATCTAGAATGTCTGGAGTCCATGCTATAAGCTTACCTAAGATGTGGAAGATATATGCTAATTGAAGCCTATTGAGAACTGAAACAAAGGGACCATTTGGCTTTTCCTCTCTGTATAAAAGACATTTGAAAATCTTGTTCAGGGCTCGGGATTCAAACTGAAAGCTCCCGAGTCTGGCCGGCCGTCAATAAACGATTTTTCCTTCTCAAAATCATTCCTGAGTCCTGGCCTCTCTATACTCAAATAATTGAACTTCTCTTAAATTCCACAACAGTGTTAGGGAAAAAGGTGAATAGGAGAGCATCTGGAGGGGGGGTAAGTGAAACGTTGAATGTAACAGATCGGAGCGCTTCCTTTGGGTTGCACGGTAGCTTCAGAGAACAGTTAGTATGATAAATCTTGGGGTAGGTAGGGCTTTCGGGGGTGAGGAAAAGAAAGCCAGGAGGGTGACGGACTGCAGCCCACACGGGTCATGAAGTGGGCAGGGCGGTGGCTGCGGAGAGAAGGAGGATTAGTAGGGCTACAAGGTTGATGGGCTGGTTAGGCGGGAGGGGAGTTTGTGCTCGGACTCGGCGATAGAGATTGAGGAGCAGTTGTTCTTCTGTTGGAGGAATTGGGTCATCCAGAACGAAGCCCGTCATCTGGTGGGTCAGGTGCCTCAGTCGTCGGCGTTCCCTCCTTGTCAGGCGCTGGGTCTGCGGGTGCAGGGCGGATGTTGCGTCCCGGGATCCAGATGGGTTGGGGGGCATCATCTGGGAAAACACAAGCAAACCCTCTACCTTGGGTGAGGAGGGGGCAGGGCCCCCTCCAAGTATTACTTTCTGGGTCTTTCCAATAAACAAAGGGGGCTTGTGTGGGCCGGTAGGAGGGCCCCCAGGGCCTATGGAGGGCGGATAGTCCCTCTTTGTCAAAGGCGAGTATATTGAGGAATATTAAGGATGCAGTGACTAGGTCACTTGGTTGCGCTTGGGGAAGCATTTCTTTCTCTTTTTGAATTTGTATTTTGAGCCGGCGGTGAACTCTCTCAACTATAGCCTGTCCTTGCGGGTTATAGGGGATCCCAAAGTGATGAGTAATATTGTAAAGTCGTAGGAAGGCGGTAAAGGAGGTACTGCGATAGGCTGGCCCGTTGTCAGTTTTTAGGTCCCATGGAACTCCCATGAAGAGAATAGCCTGGCGTAATGCCTTGATACAATGCTTGGCAGTCTCTCCGGCAAGGGGTACCGCGTAACACATGCCAGAGAAGGTGTCAATGGCTACATGCATATATTTGAGGCGCCCGAAGGATGGGACATGTGTGACATCCAATTGCTATCTCGAGTTGGGCTTGAGCCCGCGGGGATTAACCCCCTGTGGCTGTAGCGGCCCAAGGGGCAGAAAGGGGGCGCAGTTTTTACAGCTGTGCACCAAGTGTTTGCAGGTTTCAATGGGCAGGCCCAATAGGTGACGAAGTGAGGTTGCCGAGAAGTGAAACCTGGCGTGCAGCGTTTTGGCCTGGTTGACTGTATCTCCAGTGGGCTGGGCAGTAGATATGGAAACTGCCCGATCGGCTGTCTCATTCCCCAAAGTGAGGGGGCCAGGCAGGCCGGAGTGACTCCTGATATGTGCAATGTACCAGGGAGCCTGGCGGTGTTCAAGGAGACGTTGCAGGCTGGCAAGGGCTTCGTCGATGGGCGTAGAGCCCGGGAAGAAGGTGGAGAGTGCTAGGACCTGACAGACTTGGAGGGTATATAGACTGTCAGTGAAGATGTTGACTGGCTGAGCCTGGAAGGTATGCAGGGCAAGGCATACAGCCAGTAATTCTCCCACCTGCACAGAATGCGGGTTGATGTGGGTGAAAACCTTGGGCTCTATCACGGCAGGTTGGTAAACAACCATGGCGAATTTGGTGGTGGAAGCGTCTGTGAACACAGTGGTGACAAACGGGATAGGATTGGAAGTAGGGAAGGGGTGGAAGGGGCTCTGAAAGGGGAGCTTGGTGATTCCTTGAAGTAACTTATGGCTGGGGTAGTGATTGTCAAAGTTACCCGAGAACCCTTCTAGTAGGACCTGCATGTCTTCATTGTCTCGTATGAGGAGGTCAGTTTGCTTGGCATCTAGCGGCCAGATGATGGTGGCAGGTTTGACCTCAAAGGTATGGATAGCTAGGGTGATTAAGTCTGAGGCTAAGCTGATCCATAACCTGACAGCAGGGCAGATCTTACGCAGCCTTCTCTTGGCTGGATGGAGCCAGAGCAGTGGGCCAGTCTGCCAGAGGACTCCAGTGGGTGTACCTCGAGTGGGCAGGATCAAAGCCAGCAAAGGCAGGCTGGGGTCGAACCTGTGCAGGCAGCACTTGTCTAATGCCTTGTTAACGGCCTGAATTGCGGCCCTGGCCTCTGGGGTGAGCCTGATACGCCGTGTTAGGGCGGAGGCTGGGCCCGAGTCTGATTGCAAAAGGGCAAAGAGTGGCTGGAGCTGGGCTGTGGTGATAGGCAGAGTGGAGCGAACCCAATTAATATTACCACAGAGTTGTTGCAGTTCAGTGAGGGAGAGGCGCTCTGGGACAGCGAGCTGCGGAACTGCTGGTGTGACGTACCTGTCAATTTGGAAGCCCAGAAATGTGAATGGCGGTTCAACCCGGACCTTTTCGGGCTGGATGGTAAGACCTATGTCAGCAAGGTTAGTTCGCCGCATGCTGAGAACTATTTGGAGCTTCTCTGGCTCCTCGCATGCTACGAGGATATCATCCATATAGTGAATAATGCGCGCCCAAGGCCGTAGTGGCATGACAGCGCAATCAACGTAGCGCTGACAAATGGTAGGGCTGTTGCGCATGCCTTGAGGGAGTACCCTCCACTGGTATCTATCAGAGGCACCTGAGTGGTTAGGGAGGGGTACCGTGAAGGCGAAGCGCTGGCAGTCCTGCGGATGGAGTGGGATAGAGAAAAAGCAGTCCTTAATGTCAATGGTGGCCACGTGGAAATGGCACGGAACGGCTACGGGGTGTGGGAGGCCAGGTTGGGGCGACCCCATAGGCAAGATATGCTTGTTAATTTCGCGGAGGTCGTGGAGGAGCTGGTACTTGCCAGTGGATTTTTTCTGAATAACAAAAACTGGCGAGTTGTACGGACTTGTGGAAGGTTCAATGTGACCAGCCTTGAGTTGCTCACTTACGAGCGCTCTGAGGGCGGCAAGTTTATGGGAAGGTAAAGGCCACTGCTCCACCCAGATAGGCTCCTCAGTATCCCATTGCAGAGGAGTGAGTGCAGGAGGTGTTAAAACGAGCAGTGGTGCAAGTTATTGGGGGGGCTGCATGGTGATGACAGCTCCGCAGGCCTCTAGGACATCTCGGCCCCATAGTATTTGGTCAATGGTGGTCAGGAATAGCGGTTTAAAGGTACCGCGGCGTCCCTCAGAATCTTCCCATTCTATAGGGAGAGAGGCTTGGAGAGAGGGGGACGTGCCAGTGGCCCCGACCACCGAAGGCCCGTCTTGGACTGCCCATTGGGTGGCATAGTGGGCAGGGAAACAGGATACATCAGCCCCGGAATCGAGCGTGCCTTGGTACCAACGGTTGTTAATTTTAAAGCTTCGGAGGGGCTTCTCGAGGGAGACGGTCCACATTATGGTTTGGGGCCGGGCATCAGCTGGGGGCGTGCCTCTTGGGCGCGGGGCTGAGGCCTGCCCCTGGTGGAGTTTAAAGGCTGCGGCGCGGTGCGCTGTTAGAGCGGCAGTCTTGGGCCCAATGATAACCCTTGCCACAACGGGGGGCAGGGTGTGGGAGGCCCCCGGCGGGGTGGCCGCTGAGGTGGAAAAGGCCTGTGTGAGTGCGGCAGTATGCATATCTAGGCCACTGCAGGCTAGAACCCAGTCATGAATTGCCTTCTCTCTGACGGGAACAATGGCCTGCTTACAGATGGGGTTGGTGCCTTGCAAGATGAGCTCTCGGGCAAGGGCTGTCTGGGCTTGAGGGTCTGCGACTTTGCGCTCACAGGTTTGGAGGATGCGGGAGACAAAGGCGGAGAAGTCCTCGTCCTTGCCTTGTGTGAGCTTGGTGAAACTGTCAGCTTTAATAGCGGAACATGAGCGAAATGCTCGGAGGGCAATATCGTGCAGCTGAAGCCAGAAGCCGGCCGGGGCGCGCTGGTAGACTACATGGTTGCCGAATTGGCCAGAGCCGGTGAAGGCGTCTGCCGGGATCTGTACGCCGGTTGCGGCATTGGTTGCAATTTGTTTTTCTGCCTCAGCATGAAAGTGGTCTCTCCAATCTATAAACTGGCCGGGGGTGAGGATACCCCGAGCCAAGGAGGTCCAGTCATAAGGGATGCAGAGGTTTGTGGAAATCTCTTCCAACATCTGCATGGCATATGGGCTCCCCAACCCATCTTCCTTGACTGCCTTTCTAAGGTGTCTAATGTCCTCCGGGTCGTGGGGATACCAGGGGAGTGGGCGCTGCAGGGAGGAAGTGACATTCATGGGGAAGCAGGAGATGGGAGGGGGTAGGGTGCTCGGGGGAGCGCCACCGGCCGGCGGGGGCGCCTGTGCTGGGGCGGGATTGAAAGGGCTGGTGCTCATGTTAGCGGGGCGCTGAGGGAGGGCCATCATTGGCGCCCAGGGATTGGGCGGAGAACCAGCCCAGGGGTCTGCGGCGGGGGGGCGCCCAAACGGATGTGGGTGCAGGGCCAGCCGGGGCACAAAATGGCCGCTCAGACTCACAAGATGGCTGACCAGGCGTGCGCACACCAAAGGCGTCACAAAATGGCTGCTTGGGCTCATAAAATGGCCGACCTGATGCATGCACGTTGGTAGCGTCAGAGGGCCAGCCTGCTCTTCCGCCCTCGACAGGGAGGGGTGGGTAGAGGGAGGTCACCGCCCTATGGGGCGGGTCTGATTCCTCCTCAAACAACTTCCTCCTTTCTGGCGGGGAAGAAGGAGGAAGTTAGCCATCTTGGCGGGACTTAAGTTTGGTTTGCTTGGGCGGGTCTAGGTCGAGCTCGTTGTTAAGCTGCTCAACAAGAGACTCCATGTCGGAGTCTGCTGTGAGCTGCTATTCCAAGTTAGCAACCCCTGCTGTGGGCTGCTATTCTAAGTTAGCAACCCACGAGGACCGGGCGGGCTTCCACGGCTCGGCGGTGAGCCCCTAGGCCAGCGCGTAGGCCTAGGTTCTCCAGGCGTGGGGGACGCGCGGTAAAAACCACGGAGACAGCCTGTGAGAATGAGCTAGTCCAATTTATTGCGGAAATACACTTGATTATATAAGGTCGGGTCAAGGGAGGGGTAGGAATTGGGGCGGGTAACTACGGGGCGGTAGTGGATAGGCGGAACTGTGCAGGCAGCTATGAAGTAGGCGGTGATTAAGAAAGGGGGCAGATTATGAGTTGGCTAAGTGAACGGGACTGGCGGGAAGGATAGCAACGGCTGGAAAAGGGAGATAACAAAGGCTAGGAGGAGGGGTGAAGGGAGGCAGCAACAATTGCTCCTTTTGTTTTATAAAAAAAAAGGTGTGAGAGAGTAGAGGGATGGGCTGTGGAGGGTGAGAGAAAAAGAGGGCAGGATTGACTGGCGATGGGCAAATGACATATCATTTGGCCAGAATGTATGCATAGCCCTTAGGGTTGGTGCGTGCCGGTGCTAGACGAAATATCTAACATGATGTTGCGCACGCTTTTTTTGGGGTGGATAGCGCTGTGGCTAGCTTAACTGCGAAGAATTCTCAGACGTATAGCAATAAAGGGGGGCGGAGGGTGCACCCAAGCCCTTTACGCCGAGGGAAACAAACCCGTGCCGGCGGCTAAAGTCAGGGAGTTTCACAGCAAGCAGCTTCACAGGCGGGAAGTACGGTGGGAAGGGGGGTGAGGACGTGGTCGAGATTGAGGAATGGAATCAGAGGTAGCAAGACGTTGGTAATGGATTTGAACAAATGAGGAAAATACACTGTCAGCATGATCTTTGGCAAGGCGGATGATTCGTCGAATGGCCCAAGGACCAACGGTGAGACCTAGGATGATGAGCAGAACTGGGGTTAGTAACGGGAGGAGATAGGGGAGGAGGGGCTGCAGAAAGCCCCAGGAACCAGCAGTTTGGGCTCGTTCAAGTCGGCGTTGGTTGAGACCTTTTTCAAGTTCTTTTAAGCTGGAGTCTACTAAACCGGTATAGTTGGCATAGACGCAGCATTCTTCTCCCAGAGCTGCACATAGGCCACCTTCTTTGAGGAGGAGGAGGTCAAGGCCTCGGCGGTTTTGCAGGACAACTTCTGAAAGGGATTTGAGGGAGTCTCTAAGATATTTGACTGCATCTCGGAGGTAGATGATATCAGAGTCTACTGCTTGTCTGAGGTTTTGGAGGGCGGAGGCTTGTGTGGCTAGGGCTGCAACACCAGTGGCAGCTCCAGCTGTAGCTAGGAGGGAAGTGACAGTGAGTACAGCAGTAATAGGTTCGCGTTTGTGGAGGTAAATAGCTTCTTGAGTGTGGTCAAAGGCTTCAAAGAAATGTAGAGGAGTGTGATAGATGACTCGAGGCGTGAGGAGGATGAGAGCACACGTTTCTTTGGTCTTGTTAAGTGTGGCAACAGATAAGCATGGGGTAAGTCCGGTGGAAGAGCAGAGCCATTGGGTGGTGTTTAGGGGAACTAAGTATTTGGCAGAGATGTTTGGGGAGGTATAGTTGGTACAGGCAGTAAGGCTAGGAGTGTGGGAAGAACGGGGGTGAATGCATAAACCTTTGGAAGAGATGTGCGTAAAAGTGAGTGGGACATGAGTAGATTGATTCCAATTGCAGGAAGAGGGGGAATCGTCGGTGGAGGAAGTAAAGAGTGGTGAAGGGATAGCAAGTGGATCATAGAGGGGGAGGCTGGGGGAAAGACACAACCAGCAAGAGCGAGTGAGGTTGGGGTGGGAGGCATTGAGAGAGGAATAGGAGGCGTTTAGGAGTTTGAAGTAGGGACTAGAGGGGATGAGAGGATGTGGTTGTATACCTGAAGCGGGGGGGGGGGGGGAGTGGGGCTTGTAGAAGGGACGACGGCGGCCGAGGTGGAAGAGATTTTGAGGGGAGTAGATGAGGACGGAAGAAGGTGAACAGTGGGTGAGGGAGGAGGGTTAAGGATGTGGTTGGGACCAATAGCAGAGGGTGGGGCGGAGACAACACGCTTTTGGATTTCAAACAAAGCGCCACGATCATAGTTGCTCATATACAACCGGAGTCCATAGGGGCGAGCGGCCAGCCATGTATCGTCGTTTGGGTTTTTTACTGTCAGCCAAATGAAGTCCCAACGGGAATTGTTGGCTACTTGGAGAGAGAGATACGGGTCTCTGTTGGGGGCGCCGGACCATCCATGGGCCATGGTCACACATCCCCAAGAGGGACAGTAGAAGTGTGATGGGTCATGACAACCTCGAGCACTAGCAGGACAGATGTAAAAACCAGACACAGGGTTAAATTGAGGGCCAAGGAGACGATTGTTTCGAGAAAGCAGGCATGCTGTATTCCCGCCTCGACAGGAAGAGGAATGGTGGAAGCCTACTTTTGCTTTTTTGATGTTACTCACTTGGCATTCGGGACGGAAGGAAATTCCAGCAAGAGGGCAGATGTGCGTGAAAAAGGAGGGAGCGACACTAGTAACATTATAAGCGAGAACACGTTTTTCTGGAAATGTCTGCAGGGTCCAGTTGAATGGCTGATGGGAGGAGGAGCTTTGGGCAGAGGAGGCTAGAGACAACATGAGAATGAGGAGATGGATGAGGTGGGGGAGGGTAGGGGAACAGGAGGCGGGGGTATGAACAGAGCGGGCTCGTCGGAGGAGTTGGAGAACTTGGCGTTCGATGGGGTCATCATCTTCAAGGGAAAGACGGCTAATCGGCGGGCAAAGAAACGTTGTCGACGTCGTTCGTGGCGAGAAAGAGCTGGTGTGGTTCCCATGGACGACGGTGTCGGAGAGGTAGACTCGGGTGAATTTACCTGGGGGTGTATAGTGGTCATGGGAGAAGGACGACGAGAGAGGTGAAAATGCCAATTAAAAGTAGAAAGGCGACAGCGAGGAGGAGGCGTTGACGGAGGTTCCAATCTGTTGGGGCTGTAGCTGCGAGGCAAACAGCTGAGAAGATTGTTAAGAAAATGAAAATTACAAGAAAGAAGCAGAGTAAGAGTGGGTGCGAGGGGAGCTTGAGGAGCATCTGCACTGAGAGTTCTTTTCTGATAAACTATAAAGCACGTTTTGGTGAAGGTCAGGCACTTGTCAACGGCGGGTTGCAGAGGTAGCAAAGGCTTTTCTTGTGGAGTATGCAGAGTTGGGTCCTTTGAGAAATCTGTAATGACAAAAGAAGGAGAAGAGAGCCCTCATAGAGGAGGGGCAATCAGAAGAAAGAAACTCGGAGAGAGCACTTATTTAAATATAAGCATTTCAGGGAGGGGCTGGTTGGTGCTGAATTTGAGCGAATGGGGCGACATCTGGGCCTCCGCTGTCAATGTTGTCTCTCACGGAGGGCATAGGGTACTTATCATTAAGGGGAACCTTGGGGTCGGTGGCAGGCCTGATATAGCGCCCAGGAACCCAGAGTGGTTGTGGCTCAGAGTCTGGGAAGATACAAGCAAAACCTCTCCCCTGTGCTAGCAAGGGAGCCGGGTCCTGCCAAAGATTTGTGGCAGGGTCTTTCCAGTGAACAAGAGGGACTTGCGAGGGTTGCCACATGGGTCCCCAATGTTTGTGGGTTGGGGAAAGTCCCTTGTCATCAAAGGTCAGGAGATTATGATGAATAAGGCAGGCAGTGATGACGTCAGCAGGGGCTTTATGGGGGGAGGAAGCTTTTTCTTTTTGAATGAGTAGCTTGAGCTGTTGGTGAGTGCGCTCAACAATTCCTTGCCCTTGTGGATTGTAGGGGATGCCAAAATGGTGTGTGATGTGGTACATTTGTACGAAGCTGGCGAAGGTGGCACTGCGATAGGCTGGTCCATTGTCGGTTTTGAGATCCCAGGGAATTCCCATGAATAGAATGGCTTGTCGGAGTGCTTTGATGCAATGTTTAGCGCTCTCTCCTGTGAGGGGCACGGCGTAGCACAGGTGCGAGAAAGTATCAACTGCAACATGAAGATACTTAAGGCGTCCAAAGGCGCTAACGTGTGTGACGTCAAGTTGCCAGCGGGAGTTAGGCCGTAGGCCGCGGGGATTAGCTCTGCGAGGCTGCAAGGGTCCAAGAGGCAGCAAAGGTGCACATGTTTGGCAGGAGCGCACAAGATGTTTACATGTTTCAATGGGGAGGTCTGGGAAGAGCTTTTGAATGGATCGCGCTGAGAAGTGGAATTGAGAGTGTAGGAGCTTAGCTTGGTTGACAAAGTCTCCCAGTCTTGTTTTGTCAGTGAGGTTTTCTTGAATGGCAACTGGGCATACATGGCGGCCAGATGCTAAAGCGTCGGCGAGGGCATTTCCTTGAGCTAGCGGTCCTGGCAGGCCAGAGTGACTTCTGATATGAGCAATGAACCAGGGTTGTTGCCTTTCTTCAAGCAGTCGCTGTACAAAAGCGAGTGCTTGGTCAATAGTTAAGTCACTGGGTAGGAAAGTAGCAAGCGGGAGGCTGCGACACACTTGTAAAGTGTATAAGCTGTCTGTGAAGATGTTAAGAGGCTGGTCCGGGTAGAGATTGAGGACTGCGGCGACAGCTAAAAGTTCACCTGTTTGGACAGAAAAGTCATTAGCAAACACCAATTGTCGTGGCTTAGGTTCTCTTGGCGTATATATGACAGCAGCGAATGCCTTTTTTGAAGCATCGGTGAAAGCAGTGATGGCAAAAGGAATTGGCTTTCTTGCGGGCAGCGGATGGAACGGGTTGGAAAATGCTAATTGAGATACCCCTTGTAGTAGTGGATGATGCGGATAGTGATTGTCAAAAGAGCCACGAAAGAATTCTATTAGGCTTTGCATTTGGGCATTATTCATGATGAGAGAGGTAACTTCTTTTGCATCAAAGGGCCAAACGATGGTGTGTGGCGGGACGCCGTACGTTTGTATGGAGAGAAGTACTAAGTCAGTGGCTAATGTGATCCAAGCCCTTGTAAATGGGCAGATTTTTGGGAGTTTACTTTTTGACGTGTGTAGAAAAAGAAGAGGACCATCTTGCCATAGGAGACCCGTTGGGGTGACTGGTGTTGGCAAAACTAAGGCAAGGATTGGGAGATCGGGAGAGAATCGCTCTAGGCGGCATTGCTGGAGTGCAGCATTTACTTGTTGGATGGCTTCTTTGGCAGCTGGGGTGATGGTGATGGGGCGAACGACTGCAGCGGATGGACTGCACTTAGTCTGCAGGAGCTCGAAAAGGGGTTGCATTTGCGCTGTTGTGATGGGGAGTGCTGATTGAAGCCAATTGATTTGTCCGCAAAGCCGTTGGAGCTCAGTCAGCGTCATGTGATCAGAAACATGGATTTGCGGGCTGGTGGGCCGAATATATTGATGAAAATGAAAGCCTAAGAACCGGAAAGGTGGCTGGGGGTTGACTTTGTCAGGTTGCACTATTAATCCAAGACTTGAAAGGTTTGTCGTAACTGCAGAGAGTAAATCATTGAGAAGTGTGTTAGAACTTGCTGCTAAAAGGAGGTCATCCATATAGTGGATGATGTATGTGTGCTCTGGATGGAACTTAGAGCGTAGCGGCTCAATGGCATGATTGACATAGAGCTGACATATAGTTGGACTGTTCCGCATGCCTTGTGGTAGTACTCGCCATTGGAATCGGAGTGCTGCTCTTTGATTGTTGGTACGCGGGACTGTAAACGCAAATCGTGGACAGTCTCGCGGGTGAAGAGGAATGGAGAAAAAGCAATCTTTGATGTCAATGGTGGCTGCATAAAAATGCTGAGGGACTGCAGTGGGATGCGGGCAACCAGGCTGAGGTGATCCCATTGGCTTAATATGTTTGTTAATTTCTCGAAGGTCATGAAGGAGGCGGAACTTGCTCGTGTTCTTTTTATTGATGATGAAGACTGGCGAATTGTAGGGACTGGTAGACGGCTCAATATGCCCTGCTTGTAGCTGTTCTTCGACGAGGGCAGAGAGAGCTTGCAGTTTATGAGTTGGCAAGGGCCACTGCTCGACCCAGATGGGCTCCTCTGTGTCCCATTCCAGAGGGATAGGGTCAGGTCTTGAGATGGGAGCAGTGGCCCCTATAAGGGGGGGGGCGGTGCAGCTATGAAGGCTTCTGTGGTGATTCGAGCTTTTAGCTGGCTGAGTACATCTCTTCCCCACAGGATGGTTTGGACTGAAGAAAGGACGAGTGGACGAATCTGGCCTTCGTGACCTTCTCGGTCGCTCCAATGCAGAGGCTGGGAGGTTTTCCAGGAGGTAGCAGCTCCCGTGGCGCCGATGACTTGAGGGCTGGTTTCGAGGGGCCAATGATTGAAGGCGGCGATTTCAAAGGGAATACAAGAGATTTCAGCACCAGAGTCTAAGAGCCCTTCAAGCCATTGTCCGTTTATTTTAAGCTCTAAGGAAGGTTTTTGGTGACGTTTGATAGGCATTGTCCACATTAAGGTTTTGGAGCTCTCTGGAGGGCCTCTTGGGGGAGGGGCTGAGGCCTGCCCCGCTGGAAGTTTAAAGGCTGGGAGATACGTTGCGATGAGCGGCAATCGTGGGCCCAGTGATACCCCTTGCCACAGCGCGGGCATGGTGTGGGGGGGCCTCTTGGTCTGTGCAGTGCTACAGCAGGGCGGGGAGCTGCCTGTTGAGGGCACTCGCGGACAAAATGACCGGGCTGACCGCATCGAAAGCAGGCAGAAGTGGAGGCAGATGACACAGCCATGGCGGAAGCGAAGGCAGCAGTAAGTGCTTTAGTCTGTGGGTCAATATCTCGACAAGCCAATACCCATTCATGTATTGGCTTATCACGGATAGGAAGAATAACGGCCCGGAAGGGTGCAAGGCACCCATCAAGAATGAGTTCTTTTGCTAACACAAACTGAACATCTTCATTAGTAATTTTCCGCTGGCATGCTTCTAAAACGCGTGCGACAAATGCTGGAAAGGTTTCTTGCGAGTCTTGAAGCATTTGCGCAAATTTGGTGGACTGCTTGGTAGAAACTAAAGAGAACGATCGCTGGACAAGAGCTTTTACTCGGTGCCAAAACCCTGGATCTATGTTTATATAAGAACGAGGGTCAGCATAGTTGTTAATTCCTGTGTAGGCGTCAGCTGGATCTTGGATACCCGCCTGGACATTTTCTACCATTTGCTTATCAACAGCTACTTGATAGTAGGCACGCCATTCAAGGAACTGGCCTGGCGGAAGGATGGAACAGGCTAGAGAAATCCAGTCATAAGGAAGAGCAAGTTGAACCCCTAACTCTTCTATTAATTGTTGGACATATGGGCTACCTATGCCGTCTTCTTTAACAGCTTTGCGAAGAGTTTTAACTTCTTCGGCTGTGAAGGGAAGCCAAGTCTGAGGGCGTTGCTGCGTGGGCAGCGGGTTGAGTGGGTATAGCTGGGGGGCGGGAGAATGTGCTTCGCTAGAAGCAGGTGGGGAGCTGCTGCCATACGGTGGTGGCGAGGGATGAACGGTAGCGGGAAACAGATGAGAGAATGATGGCTTAGCAGCGTCAAGGCGGCAACAAACTGGCGGCAGGATATTTTTGGGCGCTAGACAAGATGGCGGAGCGGCGACGTCACTTTTAGGCGCCTGCCAAGATGGCGATGTAGTTACGTCATTTTTGGGTGCCGGCCAAGATGGCGGCGAAGCCACGTCATTTCCGGGGGCCGGCCAAGATGGCGGCGAAGTCACGTCATTTCCGGGGGCCGGCCAAGATGGCGGCGAAGTCACGTCATTTCCGGGGGCCGGCCAAGATGGCGGCGACATTATGTCCGGGGCAGGGCCAGAAGATGATGAGACAGGGAGGGGTGGGTAAAGGTGAGAGGAGGCTCCTTTGTTCCCGCCGGCGGGCTCGGACATAGGTGAAGAAGAAGCCGGAAGTGCGCCATTTTGGGCAGAGGTGGAAGAAAAAGGAGAAAGTCCGCTATTTTGAGGAGCTACTGAAGCGGCTTCTGCGGGCCGTGGGGAGCGCGGGCGGGGAGGTTCACGCTCGAGAGCGGCGGCGAGCTGGTCAGACAGAGAATTTGGGTCGCCAGGATCATCGGGCTCATAGTCATTGGGTTGCTTAACTGATTTGTCTCGGATGGCTTCTGACGGTGCACCAAGGAGGCAGGCGCGTATGGCTACTAGAGCAGGCAGCAGGCCGTGCAGAAAAGACCGCTTTTCATGCTCTATGGCGGAGGTGACTCGATCTATGAGTCGAGAGTATGTGTCTGGGCTCCAGAGCTGGCAGGTGGCGAGCCACGGATTAAGAGGGAGTAGCAGGTCCCAATATTTTTGGAGCTGTTTTAGGGAAACGCGGACTCCATTGGTATCAAGCAGGGCGGCTAAAAGCCGAACCTGAGGGGTATGGTGTGAGGAGAGAGAGGTGCCCATAGTGGGAGAAGAAAAGACGGCGATGGGGTCCCTACCTGGAGAGCTGAAATGGTCGCCAGTAGACAGCAGCAGCAGCAGCAGAGAGGGGCCAGAGGGCGGTGGAAGGAAAGGATCCCGGGCGAGCCCCCTGCTGTGAGCTGCTATTCCAAGTTAGCAACCCCTGCTGTGGGCTGCTATTCTAAGTTAGCAACCCACGAGGACCGGGCGGGCTTCCACGGCTCGGCGGTGAGCCCCTAGGCCAGCGCGTAGGCCTAGGTTCTCCAGGCGTGGGGGACGCGTGGTAAAAACCACGGAGACAGCCTGTGAGAATGAGCTAGTCCAATTTATTGCGGAAATACACTTGATTATATAAGGTCGGGTCAAGGGAGGGGTAGGAATTGGGGCGGGTAACTACGGGGCGGTAGTGGATAGGCGGAACTGTGCAGGCAGCTATGAAGTAGGCGGTGATTAAGAAAGGGGGCAGATTATGAGTTGGCTAAGTGGACGGGACTGGCGGGAAGGATAGCAACGGCTGGAAAAGGGAGATAACAAAGGCTAGGAGGAGGGGTGAAGGGAGGCAGCAACAGGAGTCCTGGTCCGAGTTGGAGCCAGACCCGGGGCAAGAGGGAGATGCCTTTCCCTCCTTATCGTGCAACTGAGAGGACAGAACCTGTGACGTGGTGGGCGAGAACCCTGGAGGCAGGAGCAGATGGTAATCAGCGTAGGCACAAGGCTGGGGGGGAAATGCTTCCCTTCATGCTCCATGGCATTGGTGACCTGGTCGATAAGGCGTTCATAAGTACCGGGGTCCCAAAGGTGGCAAGTCGTGAGCCAAGGGTTAAAAGGAAGGAGAAGGTCCCAATAAACTTGCAGTCGGCGAACTGAAACTTTGCACTTGTGGGTGTCTAAGAGTCCGGCAAGGGCACGGACTTGGGGCGCTTGGCGAGATGACAGCCTACCGCCCATTTTAGGCCTAGGGAGCTGGAAGGGTTGGGGCCCTACCTAGCGAGTGCGGCGATCGGGTAGCGGTGGCTACCGGGGGTCTCGGACAGGGCGGCGAGCACGAGGCACCCTACTCAGCGGTAAAGGAAAATGGCGACGACAAAGGCAATGAGAAGGGAGGTAAGGAGGCAGAGAAAGACGGCAGTCGGAGCGGTCGAGTGCAAAAGTGAGGGGCAGTAGTGGTGTAATATGGCGAGGACGGCAAGGAGGATGATCAGGAGAAGGAGAAAGACAGGGAAAAGGGAAAGAAGAGCAGGGTTCATGGGCAGGGAGGGGCCGGCAAGTTATGGAGCGAGGCGGAGTAGGGCCTTACCCGTTCACGGCGGGCAATGCCCCACATTGGGCGCCAGTTGCGGTCGGTACATCCTGTCTGGTGGATGATGGGGCAGGAGAGGCCTAGGCTCCTGCGGGGGCTCGCAGGTGTGGAGGGCGCACGGCGGAGAAACCACCATGGAGATGAGGTGAGCACGCAGGTCTAATTTATTAAGGGAAGTACATGTGTTTATATAGGGTTATGGGGGAGTGAGCAGGGGACTGATTGTCTGTGGCCAAAGGGGGATTGGATTGGCAGTGGTGAGCAGTTGGTGGGGGGAAGAGGCAGATTCTAGGTTGGTGAAGGGGCAGCACCGGCGGGATAGGGGAACGGGGCTGGGAGTGATTAGTAGGGACTAGTTCCTTGCCTTTTATGATGCAGCTTGTGCTGCGGCTTGACAGTGCGGGAGGGGGTTGTGAGCGTAGGCAGCTCCTGCTGGCTATCAGCAAGCCGGTGTCGGTTGCCTGGGAGGGGCCGAGGGCAGTGCGCCCGTTCCATGGCTGAGGGCAGTTCACCCGTTCCAGCCACCCTACACCCGAGTGGTGGGCTGCGCATATCCCCCACTGGGCGTGGCTATGCTTGCCAGCCAGACTTCAGCCTGCCTCACCTCAGTCTTTCAAATATTACAAGAACTCATGAAATATTATACTCTTGAGCCCTTTTAGAGGAATCTGCTAGAGGATGAATTTAATCTGACTAAGAGATGACTGAGCACATTTCAGTTAATGGACCAATGTAAGTATTTGATATATTTGTTTCTCTAGGATGAAAACAAAAGTCATGATTTGAGGTAGTTATAAACACTATAAATAGTATACAATGATGATTCAAGTAAATATTTTTTCATGTGATGATGGAAAGCAAACTAGGGTTGGGCTTGTCTAACCAGGTGATATATGAGCTAAGAATTGAATAACAAGAATAAAGCAATCATACAAAATCTGGGAATGGAAATTTTCAAGCAGTGAAAACAGCAAAACAAAGACTCTATGGAAGGAAAGATCTTAGCATGCTCAGCAAATAGAAAGAAGGGCAATTGCTGGCTCATAGTAAATAAGGAGAAGAGTAGAAGTAGATACGATTGGTGATGTAGACTGAGGCTAAATCATGTAAAGCATTATAGGTCTTGGTATTAATTACGAAATTTATGCTAAATGCTGCAATATGATATGAAAGCATTTTAACAGAGAAATGATACAGACAGTATAAACTGCTATTCCTTAAAATTTGATGTATATTTAAGACACAAATAGAAAGATATATCTATCTATTTATAAATTGTTATTATTCCAATTTAGTATTAACATATTTGTTTTGGGAATGTTTTCTTAAACTGCTTTCAGAACTATCTTGCTATTGGATTTCACTTAACTACAGGAAAACATTTCTTTAAATATAGATATATTTGCATCCTAAGGGACAGCAATCATGAATAAGTAAATTTATGTGCTAAGTTTTAAGATATAATAATATCAAAGAAAATTTGGAGAATCAGTGTGTGAATAAATAAGCAGTGACATATGTAAATATTAACAAATACATGTAAAGAAATATAGATAAACAAGAGATAGAAAAGACAAAATATTAAAGACAATAAAGTGTTAAAAACCTTTTCTATTACAGATTTGACAGAGCCTGCTAATTTCACTGTTTTTTTTTTTCCTTTTAGGTTTATCTGGAGACACATATATTACATATTAGCTAATATAAAATGAAGAATGACAGGTTCCTATATATCCCAATAGCTATCTCACTTTCCAGGGTTAGCCAAGGTGAGGCTTTCTCATCCATCATGTACTTCACAAATCCATGACATAGTTGCTTTACTACACTTTCAGTGTTCTTCCTTGTCTGGTGATGACATATTTCACAATTAATAGAACAGGTATTATCAGCATAACTGAAGTTTTAGAATTTCTGGTCTGGTGCACCAGCCCAAAAGAATAGAAAGCATATCATATTTTACAGATATCTTTGTACTTATTTCGATTTACCATAGCACAATCTTAACAGTATGTAGCAATTACCAAGCATGACCACAAAACAATGTCCTTTTTTCCAATAGTTCCTCTAGCATAAGTCAGGGTAGAAAGCCTAGAGTTATCAGACATATCTTATTTTATAAATTAAATAAAGTCTGGTACCAAATTGCCATAAAATTTTATGGTACAGCACAATATTTGTATCCAAAAACTTTTCAAACCAAGGGCAATACTCAGGGATTTTTGTTCTTTTCTTTTTTGCACATTACCTGTTTATTATAAAATAGTAAAAATCAGACAACTCAGAGGGATAACTTACATTTTACATCTCAAGAGAAAATATCCCAAAGATTGTTCACATCTACGAAAGCTGCTGGTTTTTCTAATTAGATATTTTTAATGTTTTATGGAAATTTGCTGAGCAAAAAGAACAAAAAGACTCCTAAGCATGAGCGCAATAATTGTGGAAATCTTTTTGGAAAAATACAACCAAAATCTCTTGTCATCTGCTGCATTTTTACTGAACTGGGAAAAGAAGTCATTGTAGGTGATTCTGTGAAGGGTTATCACGCCTTATTAGCAAAGCAAACCTGAAGGAGGCAGACAGAGTCAATTCTAAAAGACAAGTCTAATATTCTGACCTTCAGGTTGAAGAGCTGACTAGGCTATATCTGCAAATGTAAGTAAGGGCAATATCCTTTGTAGGGCAGAAGATCACTCTGTGCAGATCAAGGACACCGCCTTCCCACATGTCTTCTAAATATCAGTTACTTTTAAAAATATAATAGGTTATGGAGGATATGGAGCTTCCAATGGCTACTGAATAAACAAAAAAACCCTGCTGACAAGGCAAAGAAATACCTCTTCAACTCTTCTACAAATTTATGTGGAGTAATATTTAAACAAGCCTGTGTCCAAATCTTGATTGTCACATAAACAACTTTGCTAGCTTGAGGTTACAACTCAACATTTAAAATGAGGTACGAAATAAACACCGCATTGTTTGTGCAGTAGACTAAATGCAATGATGTAAAACATGTACCTCCACAGAAGTAGACATTCAATTTTATGTTGTCTTCCTAAGTATTTCTTTCATAGTAGAAATTAGAGAAATCAACAGTTCAGGCTGTGATTTTTTTTTTTTTTTGACATTTATTGAGTATTCACCATGACAACGAACATGACAAAGAGAGGAAGAATAAAACTGAAACGAAATATTTTTTAAATCTACTGAAATATCATACTCAAGGAGGCTTTGATCTAATATATTTGATTCTTGGTCATTCTCAATTTCATAGGTAATATGTTAGTGCTTTTCTAGTTAGATCTATGTATTTTCAAACTTTATCCAATCATATTTCAATTCCTAGAGAGATACATAGTTCTTTCATGTGCCAATCTGTAAGCATAAGCAGGAGGGTTCTGGAGTCAAAATTTATTATAAAATTATGATTTTATATATATAAAATTTTAGCTTTTAAGTGCTGAGTGACTTTGGGGGAATTTAAACTTCGAGACCTCAGTTTCTCCTTGTATAAAATTGGAGACTATTTATGTCATGTGATGTTTCTGATGATTAATTGAGATATTATGTCATAAAATGTTTATAAAGTCTTTGGAAAAGTGTCAACACATAGTATGTGCTCAATACATATTGCCTATATTTATTATCATGTTTACTGCTATTGCCTATAGGAATCCAAAAAAAAAAAAAACTATGAAAACATTATTAAGGTAATATGCAGAGAAGATATTCAGTATGACCTTTATTTACTTTTCATAGGAAATAAAATAAAAAATCTTAGAATTTGCCCAATACCCTATTATATTATTGGGGAATGGGCATTGAAGAAGAATGACACAGAAATAACTCTTTACAAGTATTTTTCTCCTAGAAATTATGTCAGCAGTATTAATAGAATTTCATAAAAGCGTACCTAGGCAACTAATGAAATGTTTATATCATAGAAAGAGAGGAATAAAAAGTAAATAAAAACATTCTAAATGTAATAGTAGTAACAAATTTCCTCCCTAGCTTTTTTGAAATTAAGCAGAATTGTTTTACATTTTGTTTTTATAACCAGTAAAATCATTATTAGATTTTTCTATAGAAGAATGGCACAAGGATTATATTATAAAGTATTGAATAATGGAAATTTAAGGTTCTTTTACCACTTGGAAAAATTATTTCTAATAAAACAATTTCTATATTTTTTTGTTATTGAAAATCACGTTCACAATCTATGTTGGCTTTCACAACAAACCTACGGGAAAAAAATCAAGCTTTGTGAAATTGTCTTGCTCAACACAATCAGCTAGTAAACGGTGGAATTCGTATTTAAACCTAAGCCTCCAGCAAATAATTCCCTTTTTTCCTGGTAATACTTCCTGCTTGCTATATGTTTTTTATACTAGACAAATAAAACACAAAGTAAAAAAGTTTTTGTGTCCTGTTCTAATGTTTTATCCTGTTTATACCTTGATATTTCAAATATTGCATAAATTTTTCTTGAATTAATAAACAGGTAATTTTCTGCAAATTTTAAGATTATTTTCAAAGGGATAGAGAAGCTTAGGATAAGTATCTTAAATGTATTCACTATGCATAAAAATAATCCTATATATTAGAATGAAAAAAAGTATTCCTTCATTGGCAGGCTAATTCAGGGACAAGGGAAAGTAAGAAAAACGTTTGGCTCTGAAAATATATAGGAATATTGGTTGTCTAGTTTTATTAGTCTGGTTATGTAGCATTTACCCTTAAAACACAGTGCAAAATATGGTATTTCTTCCAGATATTAGTCTAAGTTTCAAAACATTTTGTATGATTGAGGAGCTTGAACATTTACCTAAAAAGAATTCTTATCTAACCTTTATCCTGGTGAATTTAAGCTCAATTAGCATTGCATATTCCTCTATTGCTAAATTTTGGATGAGATTCTCAGGTTTGCAGATATCCCTGAGGCCTAGATGATGATACAGCTAAACTATTATTGGCCCTCCTGATTCTCCAACTATATCATCTGTGCTGCCTACTCAAGAGAGAGTTTCTGACACCACTAATTGTATCTTATCTCAAAAAATATTCTTTTGGAATATTCAACACAGCTGGAAGCAAGATGCAATGCTACAATGTCAGAAAAGTCATAATAGGTCCTATTCTAAAGTGCATGCAATGTCAGGACTAAAGTTAAAGAGCGGACGTTTGAAAAAGTTCTTATTAGAACACTTTGCCATCAGCTTTTCCCATCAAGATAAACATGAGCTGTGGGCAGTTCCCTCACCTCTCAATATCACTCCTCACATTTGGAACCATATTTATGAGTGTTTGTAATAGTCACCATTGTTTGCACAGCACTCCAATTTTTCAGACTCTAATTACGTACCACATATGATTATCTAGTTTATTTGTCCTCCTTTTTTTTGATTGACTTTTTGGTGCATTTTACATTTCAAAAAGCAGAACCATAGAGTACAAAATTCATAATATTTTTCTCCTACTGAGGGTTACATTGAAAGTACAGATAGGTGAGAAGATTGGCACTCTTGTTTGGTGACCTGTGTCACAGTTTTTTAGGAGAACAGGACCCATTTGTACTCAAAGGAATAGGACTGTTCTTAATGCCATTAAGAGTTATTTTCCTTTCTAGATACCAAAAAGAAGTGAAATGTTTCTGCTGTAATACTTCCTATGGAAGATAACTGAATTTGAATTGGTTGAAGCTTGAGAATGCATAAATCTAGCTAGAATGGCACCAATACATCTCGGATAACATGCAGTGTTGCTTTATTATAGATAGAAGTACTTGTTGCTTGTCTTTAGTACAGAATCTATCAGTTAATCTGTTTTTATCCATTCTCAACATTTAAAAATTGGGCATTGGATTTAAAAGAGTAAGATTAAATAACAAATAACTGGTGAAATAGTAAGATCATCAGCATACAGCCTCTTGGGTCATAGGAGAACTAAAAACATATCTGAATTTCCAACCATAACCACCCCCTTCCCATAATCCCCAGATTTCTCCATCTATATTTCTCATAGTTGTTTAAACTCACAAGCCACAACATTCTTTACTGATGAATCTCATCTTCCTGTGTTCTCCATTTCAAATGATAGCCTTATTTACCCCAATATCAAAACTAGCAACATAAAAGTCAGTCTTTATTCTTACCTCTTCTTCACATTTGTTAATTAAATAATCCTGGAGAATTTACCACAAATTCTTCAGAAATTAAACCTATTTTCTCATTCCTCATTCCTATAAACCCAGTCTCACCTTTTATCAACTGTTGTAAGTTTTAAAATGATCTCTTTAATTTTAATTCTGCTTGTTTCAAATTATTCTCCATGCAGTCCAGAGACATTTACCTACACTACAAATATAATCAGGTGAACGTTCTCAAACAAAGCTTACAAGACTATTCATTGCCTAAAGGCAATTTATTTTCTTAACATCCACATGTTAATGCATCTATAGTGTGTCTCCTATCTAATTGCATATCTCACTATGTATTTTCTGCTTAAGTCATGCTCTATATAAAAGGCATTTTTATTAAAAGGCTCACAACAACTTCTTTTGCTGAAAATTATCTGTAAAAATACAAGCAAAATACAGTAGAATATTTAGAGAACCACCTGGGCAATAGGCATAATTGAAATAGGATGCTAAGGGGTAAGAAAAGATATAAAAATTTTGAAAAGAAATCACATTAATTTCCTGCCAAGATGGTATATTAAGAAAGGCTGCCATATCCCCCCCTCCACAAAAAATTCAGTCCCGGAGGAACTACCAAAACAAAAATGGATATAGATATGAAGGAGGCAATAAAGCATTAATAGCTAAATAAAACACCTAGAAAATGTAAGAGGTGATTTATTTGAAATGGCATTGGATGAATGACTACAACCTGACAGGGAGGGTGGATGGATGTCAGAAGAAAAAAAAATTGGAAATGGTGGCTCCATTTTGTTGTATAATTGTCCTTGCATTGTTTTGAGATATATTTTATTTTCCTCTTACACAAGAAAGTTGTCTTCACTGAAATATTGCCTTTGTTTTGCATGACTTGAGATATCCCTTGCCTATTTTTCACCAATAAATTATCCATGCATAATATCATATATTTAAAGTGTTTGTGAGGGGGAGGGAAATATCAGATTAGCACCAAAATGTATTGTGTTGATACATTGATCAATTGACCACCAGAATTGATTCTTTATCATTTCTCCCAAAATCTTCAGTGTTAGACTTCCATAAATGATTCACTGCTAGATTAATTATCCTTTTTTTGTAAACAATGAGAAAAAAAACATTTTTACACATTGAGTAAGAAATGATGGAGAACTGTTATCTATGAGAGAAGGGATCCCTGAGAGAAGAGGCAGACAATTGTCCCAGCACAATGCCTAAAGGCAGGTTCCAGGTCTCTGCACAGGGCGATAGAACCAAACAGAGACTGATAGTGTCATTGAGTTAAAAAGCCAGATACATGATTTCAGAGAAGATGAGGCCATTAGAATTTGTGGAATAGCATAATAGTAAGGAGGGGCCTGCACAGAGAAAGATTCAAATATCTGGAAAGGAATGTCTTTAAATTTTTAGCTGAGTAGTGATTTCTACACATTTGAGAAGAAACTACCTGACACCTGGGAAATATGACTAGAAAGTATTAGGTGAAGTAATTGCTAGAAGTCACACAGGGCTTGAAATAGTCAGTTTTCTCCTCACTCAGAGTAGAGAAATTTCAGAAGAATATCACCTTAGTAGTGGAGTTAAACTAGTCTCAGAACAAAGAACCTATCTTATTCACCATATTGAAACCTAAAACAGGGTTCAAAATGTTCTATCTAAACCAATTTACTTAACTGCATGCTAGATCACAACCCAATGTTCTTTAAAGGAATACCTGCAAATGCAGTATCTAAAAACATGAATTGTATAATTTCTGGCACCCAATCACAGAATTCTCAGGTATGCATAGAAGCAGATAATTATTCCCTCTAACAAGGGAAAAACTATCAATGTAAACAGATGAAGAAATGAGATAATTAATGGAAGTTGTAGATAAGGATCTTAAAACAAGTTGTGTAAACATTATAACTTCTTCAAGGGTGTAAAATACTACCCTTGACCAAATAAATTGGCCATATATGATATCCTAGATCTAAAGTGCTAGTGGGGAGTAGACAGGACAATATCTGAGTATTATTAAGATTTACTGGGGGAAGAAATGTGAGGAAATTGGTGGAAGAAGGGAAAAGGTGCAAATGGAACTTGTAGAGATTAAAATACATAAATTAAAAATACATATAGGATGAGATTAACTTAAGATTAGACATTGCAGAAGAAAATACCATGGAACTTGAAGACATAGCCATATAACCTATTCAAAAAGAAGTGCAGAGATAAAAAGACTGAAGGAAATTGAACAAAACCTTAATGAGATACAGGAGAATATCAAGTGGTCTAACATATGTGTAATTGGAGTCCCAGAAGAGGATTGTAGTTAAAATATTTCAGTTATTACTGACTAAAATTTCCTCAATTTGATGAAAAGTATAACTGGCGCCAGAAGTCCTACAAACACAACCAGAAGAGATAAATAATATACCAAGGCACATAGATATAGAATTTTAAAATAAGTGCAATTATAATGTATAATATAAGGAAATAGAGAAAATGCTAGTGATATCAAACAAAAATAACAAAAAAAAAAAGGATTAAAAGAAACAATACGGGAAATTATTTAAAATGAAGAACCACATAGTAGGATAAAAAAATAGTATGTAGAGCCAAGGAATAAATAAGTGATGTAGATGATCAGATTGAGTAATGTCAAGAAAAAGACAGAACAGAACAAAATGATAGAATACATAGAAGAAATATAAAGGATATAAAAAGGAAATAAAGACTTCCCAAAAGAAGAAAAGAGAGAATGGTGGTATAGGGGTTTTCTCTGGGAAAAGAATAGCTATAAAATAACCAAAATTGAAAAATAAGTTTAAAAAAAAGGTAACAAAGTTAAAGTAAGAGTCATCTAAGATGAAGAATAGGAATTGTTTTATCTAAAAACTTAAGAATTGTAGCAATATTCCTGACAAATGAGATTATGAATTATCAATAGCTATATTTTTAAAGAATTATCTGCAATTCATATATTTCAAAAGTTATTTATATGTATATGTGGGTATATATAGCTGTTTATTTTCTGCCTTGATGGGAAAACTTTCTTACTCAAATATTCTGAATGAACAGATGTTAAATTGTAAATCCTAAGAAAGCTAGAATTCTGTATGTGATTTCTAGGACCTTATGCAATGCCTGGCACATAGGAGAAAGTGAAATATGTTTGTTTTTACAATTCTATATTTCCTATACCAGGATACTTAAATATTTACAAAGCAAATAAATGATATAAATAATTATAGTTCCAAATCATTGCTTATTGTGTGTTTCCAGAATAGTTACCAAAATTTTGACCACTTTTATTAGCAGGTTTGGGATTATAGTCTCATCTATACTAAAACTGATAGCAGACTATATTAGTAATTTAGGTTCACTTATAAGTATTCAACAAATGCATGATACTGATTCAGGATTTTATAGTTAAAAGCTCATCTACCAGCCTGGCATTTTCAAACCAGTGTTATTTTTCCATATTATGTAATAAATTAGTTTAATTCTCAATGAATATTATAACCTTTTCTAGAATATCGAAAAGTTGATTTGGTATTTACCTAAAATATAATCAGTGCATGTGAATCTAGAATCTCATCACAAAATTCTGTAGGATAAATCCCTTCACTTCTTTCTCTCTCTCTCTCTCTCTCTCTCTCTCTCTCTCTCTCTCTCTCTCTCTCTCTCTCTCTCCCTCTCTCTCTCGTGTGTGTGTGTTAGTGCTGGGGAAGTCACAGTAATGCTCAGCAGCCATCCCAACCATCACCTATCCCCTGCTTTTCTTTGTGTGCAGATGTTTCAATACATTTCCATTGCGCAGCCCAGGAACGACATAAGGTCTGATGGAACCGCCTGACTATCCCTTGAACTCAAAACCAGAAACAGGCAGCCCAGCTGCTTATCAGGGTGGGATCTTTGCACAAAAGTTGCTTGCCACATGCTTCTTCAGCAGCAGGACCCCTCCCCCTGGGGTGTATAAATACCTAACTCCTGGGCAGCACAGACAGCACTTCTCTCCAAAGCTAAGTGGGCCTTGCAGAGCAGCCATTCACCAAAACTGTCCTGAGTAGCTTGCCTCCCCAAAGAACCAGATAGGATCTCTTTCCCTGCCCTTTTGGACCCTTTGTACTGTATTAGTAATAAAGTAGTCATCTCCTGAAAGCTTCTGTTGTGCCTGAACCTGTGTTCCTACAACACAACGTGCAGCAACTTGCTCCACAGTTAGACTCACCTTTCCATATCCCTTTTAATTTTATTTAAAAATTATCCTATCCCAGTTCATTGGAGATATATATTTGGTACATGGTGGTGGGTAGGAAATATATACCTGATAATACTGTAATCAAGAAAGAGATGAAAGGCTTTGCTGATAGAAGTAGTGGAAGTAGAAACTGTACAGGTGAAAGAAAACTTGAGAAAAGAGAGAATGAGAACTTGAGGGAAGGCAAAAAGCATGGAGAGCAAGTCTTCACACTTGGGATATGGATACATTTTTTTCCCAGGATGCTAAAGGGATTCAAGAGTATAGTGGTACTCTGAGCAAATAAAGTTACAGATCTTGATCCAACATGCACAGGGCATGCACCACTTCTAATTGTCCTTGTAATAAAACAGTCTTATAGCAATCTCTGTATAATGAGCTTACCACATGTAAGTCAAATAAACAGTAATTAGTAAATGCCACCTTGGGAAAATATGAGAAGGAATTTAAGAGTAGTATGCAGTGAAGGCAGAGAATGAAACCATGAAGGGAAAACAATGTTTTCAGAATAATTTTTTTTTTAAAAAACCAAATTTGTACCAGTATCCTGCTGACCTGTTTCTCCTAGGACTGACTCTAATTAGAATCAGTGAGAATATATCCTAAATAAAACAAGTTATTACCTAGTCTACTCCCTAACATGGCTGCTTGAAGTGGAATTCAGGAAATGAAGAATCAGAAATAGAAAAAGAGGAAGCTCTCTTTCCTGGGCTTTTGATAGAAGAGTAAGAACAATGAGACTGTTGCTTGGTTTGCTTTCTTTGCAAGTATTACTTTCGTAGTTTTGGGCCCACATAGGAGTGGAAAAAGGAAAGAATTCAACACATAGCCTACTGGTCTCTATTGTGTATTCAGAATTCTTTTGTAAAACTGTTTCTAAAACAATAAAAGAAACTAAACAAAATAGATGTGTAAAGGGAATATGTTATATTTGTTTGCTTTCCCCCAAACTCACCCAACAAATTAATTTCTTTTTACTGATGAAAATAATTTTACTTCCAAAAAAGTAAATCTTCTAAACCTCAAGGAATAAAAAGAAAGTACAAATTTTTAAATTATGGAATTTGAATCATGATAGGAAATACAGAGAAATGCTAATAATGCAGCTTAACTAAATTACTTTCTTTCAATGAGGGTAAGATTTCATTAAGCTGAATCAAAAACCCCATCTATCAAAAGTGAAAATTCAGTTACAAATGAAGAGTTTATTTTCATTTTAAACTCATATATTAAATTGGGGAGCAATGTAAATAATGAATATTGAAGCAATTTAACAGATTTTACTTTGTGAAAGAACATAAGCATTGTTTGTATTTTCAGTGTGCACAGCAAATGTTATAAAAATATTTTTGACATAAATAGGTGATATGAGGAGACAAGGCGCATTCAGTCCTTTTTTAAAATAGCTTTCAGCCAGCTTGAGTCAGGAAATACCAATTTAAGCTGTTCTTACCATTTATTGTAAGTCAATCAGAAACCAGTGTGATGAAAAATATTCTCCCATAAAAGGAAACTTCAACATTTCAACATGACTTCCATTGCTATTTTGGAGAGATGAAGCCATTTTTAAAACATATATACATTTCATTTGAAAATCCTTTACTGTCAGGTGAAACCAACGTTTGTATTTAAATATGAGAAATTAGTGGAAAACCTTTAACAGTTTCAATACTATGGTGTACATCTGTTCTACAAAAAAAAAAAAACTTTCCTTAAATAAAAGAAGGGACTTATATGTCTAAAACATGACAATGTTGTAATATTTCACTTTGCCATATCCAATATTCTTGTGAAGCTGCTCCAAAGTATAAAAAAAAAATCTGAGAGAAAACATACATACAAACACACACACACACACACACACTTTTTAAAGAACAAATTCTTCTCAGTGCATGTTTCCCTCAACAATAAGCATAAACACATTTTATTACCCTCATCTATTGTACATGGGGGAGTGAGTGTTGAGGTTTAAGAAATTTTGAATTTAAAATTTTGAGATTTAACTTTGTAAATCCAAGACATTAAAAAAAATATTTTCAATATGTCACTATCTTCTTTCTTTCTCCTCTTAACTTAAACATATTCTGATCTTAGTAAAATACCAAATAATTCTATTTAATGGACTCTTTAAGATGAACTTAACCACTTTCACTTTATTTACAAATTTTTAAAAATAATCTACACTCACTATTTATCTTTCTTCATCTTTTACCTCCTTCAATATTAATATATCCCTGTCTTCTCCATTGAAACTTCCTTGCCTACGGTCTGGCATAACGTCATATTTGCTGAATGCTGAATCGGGTGGTCATTTCTTATCACTATCCTTCTTGATCTTTCAGTAGCAAGTGACATGTCCTTGATAAATTCTTCATTTACCAAAAGCATTTCCTTTCTGAGTTTTTCTCTTCCTTTCCAGAATATTCCTTCCAAATATCCTTTACGGCTTTCTTTATTAAGTTGTTGTTGTTTTTCCTCTCAAATGATCAGATTCTTTGTCTAGTGTACATTGCTGGAAATGAAATCATAGCATAAACATAGCATAACACAGCATAACATTTTTATTGATAGCTTCTGAGTGCTACTTTCTAGCATGGGGAGGTAGGTTTTTCTCCACATTTTCACTACAGTGTTGAAAGTCCCATACACCTCTCTCTCTGTTAGATCCCAAAAAGAATCCAAGACTTCTTGGCTCAGAGAGGTTAGAGAGAATTGAGAGAGGAGGGAAAGGGCCTGTATTCCAGTTACCTTACTCTCAAATTCCCTTTGCTTTAGTCCTTGCCAGAATGTTCCAGTTCACTGTCTCTTTGACAACTATCTCCTCAATTCATCTATGTACTCCATATCACACTAGAGATCTACTACTTTAAAAAAAAAAGATAATGGATCATTTAAAACGACCACCCCTATTTGCCTACTCAAAGTCCTGAATTGGCTGCTATCAATTTAAAAAAATAAGAAAATAAGTAGAGAAGGAATAAAAATGGCTCACGGCTTTTAACTTATTCTTATTACATATATCTTGTACCATCCTCTCTCCTATGTCTCCTCATTCCTTATTCTTTTCAAGTTGTTTCATTATTGTTTTGCCTTTTAATAAGTTATTCTCTTTTCTTCTCAACCTGGAAAGTTTCTCATCAGAACCAAGCTCAACTAGACTTTACTCACTTTTATACACTCTCCTGATTAAAATAAAGCAATTATCTTTATTTTCTTCTTCTTAAGGATGTTTTGGGAAGCACTACAAGGAAAAAGCAAGGAGAACATTTTGCGTTTTGCATTTGATTTATTAATATTATTACTCTCATTATTATTGGTTTCTCATCATGGGTATCTGTCTTTTCCAAGCCTGCTCCCTGCAGGAAGGTCTGCCATGGATCTTGGTACAAACCATATGGCTGCTGAGGCTCTCTTGGCTCTGAGCTAACCCCTCCCATGCCAGTTTCCATGGCCCAGGGTTGTTGTCAGCATCCCCACGATTCCTGCACAATCCTGAACTGCTTCCATATCCACAGCTTCTTCTCTGTCTGGCCATGGCCTGTGCACTTGATGTCTCCGTTTTGTTCCACATCAACACAGTCAACAGTCATTCTCTTGAGCAGTTGTCCCACAGGAGGCATTTACAAGGTCAGTCACATTAGAAGTGTGGTCGTAGAAAAGTAATTGTTTTTTACTCACTGTCCTTACAAAAGCACTAGCCAAACTCTCCTATGTGCTCTCATAGTATTTTTTAAAATTAATTATTGTCTTAGTTTCCTACCTGCGAAAACAAATAGCATACAGCAGGTTGGTGTCACAGGAAGAATGTATTGGCTCATGGCTTCAGAGACTAGAAGTCTTGCTTCCTCCAGGATTGGTATGTTTTCACCAGTGGGCAATCTTTGAGGTTCCTTAGGTTTTCAGTCACATGGCAATGTACATGGCAGTGTCTTTTACATTCTTTTCTGGGTTCCACTGACTCCTGGTTTCTGTCTACTCTCCATAGGTTCTCTAACCTGAATTTCATTCTGTGTATAAAGGACTCCAGCATTCTGGATTGAAGCCCAATGTGATTCACTTGGCCACAATTTAACTAAAAATAATATATTCCAAAAGAATGGATTAAAATTAAGACCATGTTTTTTTCTGGAATTTATAATTTAATCTAATACAAGTATTCAATGCATACATAGTGAGTGAATGAATAAAGGAAAGCAAGCTTAAAACGAATGGAGATGGTACTTGGAGTAGGAGAATACTTTAATATGGATGTGATTATCTTTACATTGTATAAATGGAGATATAAACAAAGTTTTCATAATTCCCTTTATAAGCTCTCATCAAGCATGAGTCACATATAATTCAAATAAAAGTGCCAAATTAAAGCACTATGGCAGTTTTATTCTTTGGCATGTCAAGTTTCATGAGGTGATAAGACCTTGACTAAATATTTAAGCATATATACTAAACCTTCAAACAATTTTCATGTGCTACTAATCAAATTCCTAAGTAAACATTTATCCTTATAATAATATAATATAAATCAAAATTTTTAATGATTTGCCAACTTTAGAAATAGAATAAGAATTATTTATAGGTTTATAATATGGTGGAGGAAATGTTTCATCAATATTCAGTACTTAAAGGTAGATTATAAAATCTTTGAAAATACAGTGTAGAGCTTTTATCACAAAAATAAAAAGAAATATAAGAGCTAAAATTACAGTAAAGAAAGTTGCATAGTTCACTTTCACATGTTGTTAATTTAGGAGAACTTTCAGCTATTCTTTCATGTCCCTAGAGATTAGGAAGTATCATCAATTTAGCGATATTTTTCTGAGTCATCAAAATTCACAGAACTAAAAGCATTAATTTCTCCCTAAAAGTATTCTTGAAAGCTGCACTGTTTCAGAAACAGAAGTAAAAAGCAGTCAAATCCACCTTTAAGAGAACATTTTTTAAAAGTTCAATTTTGAGTTAAGAGTTGGATTAAATTCTGTCCCTTTATAAATATCAACTAGGTTGTGTTGAGGGAGTTTAATATACAGTATTATTTGATTCTATATACCTTTCATATTGAAATGAAAGCTCTATTTCTATTGTTTCAATTTTGGGACCTAATCCTTTGTCTCACAGGGCTTAACTAATCTATTGCGAAGGTCTGACTTGCAATATGTTAGAAGAAATAACTTAGAAACGTGTAGGAAGATAGACCCGGCAAACGAAGTTGCTCCTTACAGCAAATTTAAAATTATTTTTGCCTGATGTTCAAGATAATGAAAACCTGGTTTTACTAAGAGGAATGTGTCCCTTCTGAGTGACAAATTGTAACATAACCCTTCTCATTTTCTGCAAATTCAAATAAATTAAGAAAGGTAATTTCTATGTCATTCTTGATTATTATTTTTTTAAATTTTGTTGTACTTTACAATCCAAACCTAATTAATTTTCATGGTATTCCTCAAAGACAACAAGTTAAACTGTATCATCCAGAGGAACGATCAAATCATTTACATAGAACTGCAACCATAAACAAAGTAATCAGGATCGTTCCCACAGGCCTTGATGCTAAATGTCTCATTAATAATAAATAATAAGATGGTGATTTCTGATAATTCAGAACAGATAATACTCTTGAAAATTACAAGTATAGTATTCTAGACAAATCTTTGCTCCAAAGGAGTCACATCAAGTCTCAGAAATCTACATACTAGGGCAGCCTATAGAGAAAATATTTAAGTAAGTCTTTGTCATTTTTCTGTGTTCACTATAATTGCAGAGGTGTTTTTGGAGTTTTAATGCAGAGATGTAATACTTAATACCCGATGTAATGGTTTGACTGATACGAGTGTAAGGATATATATACTTAATCAGGGAAAACATGCATATTTTAGAATTTATTTCTGCATGAGATTAAACTGTTATTTTTCTTTCTTTAACAAAGATATTTTTCTTTTTGTTTAATTAAGGAAAATCGAGGTTGCTGCTTAAAATATAAGGATGTTTTAGAGAAAGTTTAAATAATAAAAAGGAGAGCAGTATAGACACTTTAGGTAAGGAATCTACTTGCTTTTACTGTTTTTTCTTTTTTGTTTCTTTTCTTGAGTCATTTACTATTTTGCAAAATTCTGTATTGTTGATATTTGTTTGAAAATATGTAACTTTCTCCATCAAAATGGATTCTATAACTGAGAAACAAGATTTTAAAAATATATCTCACTTCATGATTTAGAAATACATCAGAGAGTATATACTTTTTTCATTTCCAAAAATATAAAACATTTTTACTCTTGGGGAGTCTCAAAATTATCTTTTACTTCATAATTCTCTATTTAATTATAGTTATTTAATATGGTCCATTATAGCCTTTTTATCTCTTGTTCTTGATTGTATCTCATACAATCATTGTGATTCAAGATTCTAAAAACAAAATAGTTTAAATTATATTTAATTTATTCTATTTCCTTACACTGGGCAGTGCATTTAGTTTGATAAAATGTGAATTTATTATCACTTTACTTAGCCTTTGAAATATTCTCAAAGTGGGAAAGAGTATCAGATGACTCTGTTAATATTGGCTGTTTTATACATATCCACTTTGATTTTGTAGACATGGTTTCCACCATGCTATTATGCAATTACAAAATTCATTATGAAAATTATATATATTATATAAATATATAACATACATACATTTAACAATTATTTATATAAACAAAGGTATAATTATAATATTGCATTTCAGTATGAATATATTGACACCTACAATAAACAGATCATCTATCCAACAAGTATTTGTAAAACATATTCAAATACCTATGCAGGGTATGGCAGATTTTCATGGGATCAGAATGTGGCTTTGGATGGTAAAATTACTAATGCTCTACATCCATGCTCCTGCTTCTGGTCTCACCCTCTGTTCCATTTCCTCTTGAATCTATGAAGCTCTATCTATACTGTCTCTCAGAAAACACCATACCTATATCCTTTATTTTAATATTTTATTGCTTGCTTGGAACTATATACTTTCCAAGTTCCACTGGCTGTGCATAAGAATTGGGCATATTGAAATAGGCCACATTTTTTCCTAATACCCTTTAACTTTTTATGTGACTATAAACTAAATTAGACCTTACCCAACTCCCTTTGTCTTCATTAAACCTTTCCAGACCTTGCGTTGTTTGATAATATTTTAAATTTTAAAATACGTGAAACTTGTAAATTGAGAATTATGACCTCTTAGTATGCTATATTTTAGTAAAACTAATAATCACTATACAACCAAACAAGTCATCCTCAAAAAGAGGGAAGAATTTTCTCTGCAGAATATACAATATATGGTTGCATTTCAAGTTCTTACCTGCTCCTCACTTAATATCTCATAATGCTTCCTCTTATTATCTTAATATGTCCTATTGGAGGCTTTTCTTTTACCTTATTTTCTGCATTTACTTCTTTTGATATGGCCCGTGTTTAGGGATATCTGGCCAATGAAGAAAAAAATATGTACTAAAAGCTTACTGGCTTTTTAACTGCTACGATATGCATTTCAAAAGAGAAAGAAAGAAAGATTGAACTAAATAATGCCCATGGGCAGAAACTGCAAACAACTTGATCTATTTATTTTCCATGTCATTGTGCTCAAATTATAGTTCCCTGCTTTGAGAATAACCCTCCTTTGTCCTTCTAAAGTCCAGGGTGCTCCTTCCAACATGTGAGAGACCCAATTATACAACAAAGTTTCATTATCTAAAAAATAAAAAAATAAAATTTAACAAATATTAGCTAGCTGTAGTTCTGATATTAAGATGTTTAACAATCAGTTCAGCATTGACTCCGGAATCAGAACAGAGGCTGGTTGTAGAGGCTGATCCAAACCTACTGACCCAGTTATACCTAGACCTACAAGCATGGTCATCCAGATAAGTAATATTTACTGCACCTGCAGATACTAGTGTAAAAATTCTAATGATGCTATGTGACTATTTGTAAGCATTTTATTTATCCTCACGTAAAAAAAAAAAAAAAAGAATCCTATTTTTCTATGATATTTTTCTGAAATCAATATGTATCCTTTACTTGTGGTACAGGTATGCAGCCATCACTTTGCATGTGCAAGGTAAACAGGGTAATGCTGGGAGGAGTGTAAAAAAATGACAGAAGCATCTCGTGTGTATTCATTGTTTAGTGATAGTATACAGGTAATTCTATGTTACTATATGTGGCAAATCAAATTGTGTACCCAACAGAAGATATGTTCTTAATCTTAATCCATATTACTGTGGGTGTGAACCCATTTGTAAATTGGATTTTTAAATGTTTACGGTAAGTCAGGGTGTGGATGCTTTCGTGAATAAGATTCTATTTAGGTGTGGCCAACCTGAATCAGAGCAGGACTTAAACCTTATTACTGGAGGCCACATAAATAGAGGTAATTCTCAGACACAGAGAGAGAAGCCAGAAGACATAGAAACTAGAAGTCAGAGGAAACTAGAAAAGACAGCCAGCCACAGGAGGAGACCACAGACATTGTCATGTGATGGGGACTTACATCACCAGAATGCTACCAACTCCAGGAGAAAGCATAGTTTTACCCATACCTTGATTTTGGACTTCTAGCATTTAACACCATGAAACAATAAATGCTTGTTGTTTAAGTCAACCCATTACGTGGCATTTGTCATGGCAGTTATGGCAAACCAAAACACTATTCCTTTCAATTCCTGAGTTAGAGGGAGACATTGGAGTTAGCGAGACATATATGGTTCATTCACAGGATTGTAAACACTCTACCTCCTTTATAACATGACATTTTCTAAAGATAGAAGTACCTAAATGGTTACTACGTTAATATGGTCAAAGCCTGAAGTGTCTTAGAAGTAACTTCTTTGATTTATTTTATTATTTAAAAAGAAATATTTCATAAAGAAATTAAATAGTGAATATTAAACTTATATTATCATTTATGTATATTAATAATACTATTAGTAATATAGTATAATTATGTATATACAGAAATATACAGATATTTATTAAATAGAATTTGTCTTTATAGTTATATATCAAACAAAATATACATATAATATTTCTATGTAACAGTAAAAATCAATTTTGAGGGGAAGTAATTCTACAATGTTTCATTTTATGCATAAATATTGCACATGAAAAGCATGTTTTTAATTTCGGGAATAACTGTTACTTTTCACTTATATTTCTATTAATATAATGATGTTCTGTTAATGACAATTATGTGGATATATGAATAAGGATAGTTAATTGTGACAACAGTTACTTTATTGGATGGTTTCCCTTGATATACTACATGAAATCTTTCCCATTCATTCTATGACTGAGCAAACATTTGTTGAAAGTCTACTATGTATGAAATGCTGTTTATGTGCTTGGGACACATAAGTGAACAAGAAACCAGGTATTATGGAGCTCACTAGTAGAATCAAACAGAGAATAACGAATGATAACCCCTATACCCTTAGACCTTGTGTGGTCAGAGCCTATGGTTGATATCAAGGCTGTTCATGCATAAGTTACAGGTTAGGTTTCCCCCATTTTTTCCCTTTTCCTTTGCTTTTTAAAAATTTTATTGGTAGCTTTATGAGAAAGGGAGTTTCTTTTCCTCTGTCTGTTACAGAAAGCTTTTGTGTGTGTTTTTTTTAAAATTACTATGTAGCTATTAACCAATAACAATTCCTATATTTCTAAAAAACTGACATTCACAAATGAAAATATTCCTAAAAACCAAACACATATTCTGGTTCCTGTTGTTTTTTTTTTTTTTTTTTTTTTTAGAAATACATCTTTGATGATAAACCAGATGGACATTTATGAGATTTAAATAATTTTGCTCAATTTTCTGATTTTAAAAGAAAATGTCTTAAAAGCAGAATTTGCAAAGACCATCTTTTGTATTCATACATTTATCAGATTTCCAGCCAGAAGTGGAATGCATTATCATGTGGTATTTAGGTCATCATTTGCTTCCCAAGCAAGCTTCTTTTACTCCTGTAGATACTTTATCCTTTATGGGCAAGTTTATCTTGTACCTTACTGGGAGGTCATGACAATCTTTATTTTTCTACACATAGGATGAGGGGCAATCTGAAATAAAATTGTCACTTCCTACTTTGAATCACTTACAGAACAAGTATAATAAACACAGAAAACTCTACCTAGTGTAGCTGATGATGGAAAGCTGACCGGGATCTCACATTTTTCTCTAAGCTGGCTATCGCTGTTCAGAAAACTTGAAATGAAATAGAAAGAGAAGATGAAAGAAGCATAAAATGAGGTAGTATGAATTTTACAAGAGTGATTTAGTTCAACCACTATGTGTGTACATTGAATATAAAATGGCAGTGCCCTGTCATAGTCTTGTATTTAAATATATAAAATAATAATATATAAAAATATAATATATATGTAATATATATAAAAAATAATATATGTATATCTAAAATACTTGAAGACATGGAAAATAAAATGAGAAACTTCACTACACATCCATCAGAAGTAATTAAGGAAAGATTAGAGAGAATAAATGAAAGGCAATAATTAAAATGATAACAGGAAGTTTCTGGAATGGAAGAAATATAGGAGCTCTCCAAATAAAGAACATGCTGATTTCTGTCCTGCATAAATAAGCAAAGTAAGCAAAAATCCATACCAAGACATATTTTAAAGAAATTGCAGGAAACAAAAATAAAAAGAGATCTTGAGGAAAACATAGATGATGAATAAAGAAATAATACCAAGATTATCTCAAGCTAAACTCTCAATCAAGGTAGTTTAAGAGTGAAATAGAGACATTTAAAAACTATGTCTAAATTATATCACTTCTAAAATAATTTTTAAAGGCTATATTTCAAAACTCATGACAGAGTAATTGGTACTGGAACCAATATCCACTGGAAAAAATCTCTATCTATGTATCTACATAGTACATATTTGTATATTTGTAACTAAATATATTAATTATGAGTTTTCAGATGCTGGACTATCAGTGGCATAGAAACAATGAAGAGAACCCAACAATAGTCCCTGCTTTCTGAAGACTGAAACCTGAGGTTAAGAGAGAAGTCCCAACAGAGTATAGACTGTCTTGTTAAGATAAGATAGAAAAATATCAGAGTTCTGATCTAAGGAATGAGTTGGAATTTTTGAGAAAATGTACTGGAAATAAGGGATCTGGGCATAAAAAGAGCTCCAGAAGTCTACATGAATGTCATTTTGCATTTTTGACCAATTATTAAGTTTTTCACATGTAAGGTGAAACCACAAAAGACCAGGAATAAAACAAACACTAGGGTGAAAAAAAGGGCCATGCTTGAGCTGTGAGCTGAATATATAAAGGGTTGAAAAACACGAGTTCCGACAAGCCAGAGTGAAAAAAATCTCATCAAACAACTGGTCATTTGGTGAATATCGCAAAAAGCCACAATTAAGGGGTTGCTCTACTGCAGGCACTATGTAAAGACTAATATAGATCCCTGATAGAACAAGTGTTAAAAATAAGCATTAAAAATAATAAAGCTCTTAAACTGGTCCATAATTAAACTTGCTTTCTGATTGAGGTGGTGGTTATACAAATCTATATATGTGTTAAAATTCATAGAACTATATACCAATTTTAAAAACTCAATACATTTTGGAAATAGCCAATCAAAAAATCCTCAAAATGTAGTCAACAAAATAAAATGAAATTTGACATAAAAATTAACTGCATAGGGAAGTGGCTGTGATTAAACCAGTTGCGCTCCCATCTACCATATGGGAGACCCTAGGTTCGCCCGTCCCGGGGCCTCCTTGTGAAGGCAGGCTCACCTGCAAGCACCACAGAGTGCCACCAGGCCCACAAGATGAAGCAATAAAAAGCGGAGAAAAAACATAAACACAGAAGAGCACACAGTGAATGAATACAGAAAGCAGACAACAAGCAAGCTACAATGGGGGAAGGGGATAAATAAAAATAGACACAGAAGAATGCACAGTGAATGGAGACAGAGAGCAGACAGCAAGCAAAAAAAATGCATGAGTGGGGGCAGAATTGAAAAAAAAATTGCCAAAAAAAAATTTAACTGAATACAAAAACAAACTTAACACTTCTTAATTAAAGCAACAAAATGCAGACACTCAACCACATGGGACCTATAATGTCCAGGACAAATAAAATATTACCATAAAAGAGAAGTAGGAAAACATGAATGGGGAAAAATCTATCAATAGAGCCAGATCCAGAAATGTCAGTGATATTGAAATAAACTAATATGCACTTCATAATAGTAAATAAAAACATCTTAAAGTACCCAAAAAAAGGGCATAATAAGGGGAAAATAAGGAATGTTAACACAGAAAAACAATAAGTAAAAGTGAATGGAAATTATAGAAGAACACATTATCAAAAATGAGAAATATTATTTAACAGATGTTACAGCACATTAAGCACTGTAGAGAAAAGCAGCAAAGAATTTGAAGACAGGACAACAGAAACTATTCATATTGAAGCATAGAAAGGGGAAAAGAGGCTGAGAAAAAATGAAAAGAGCATCAGGAATATGTCGGCCAATATTAGCGATCGGTATGTAATTAGAGCATATCAGGTGAGATGAAGGTGTAGGATGGAAAAAGATTTGATCATTTAATACTATTTTTTTCTAAATTTTAAGAAAACTAAAAATCCAAAATTTCAAGAAACTAAAAAAAATCTACAAACAAATAAACAAAACTATACAAAGCCCATTATTATCAAATTCTTGAAAACAAAATTTTTTATAAATCTTAAAATAATCCAGAAGACAAAGACAAATGTAGACATGGAAACAGTAACATAATGATTGTTGACTTACTATCAGAAACAAAGAAAAACATAATGGATCAATATCTTCAGATCTTTTGGGAAATTTATTGGTCACTTTAGACTTCCAGATCCAGCAAAAACATACCTTTCAAAATAAAGGCAAATAAACCTATAGTTTAGGTAAAGAAAAGCTTAAAAATTCACCACAAATAGAACTGTATTAAATGAAATGTTAAAGGAAATACTTGAGGGAGGTGGAAAATAATACCAAACTGATCTTCATATCCATTCAAAGAAATAAAGAGCAGTGAAATATTAAATACATGGATAAACAATATATTTCTGTCATTCCTTAATTGAGTTAATGTGTGTGTTTTTTTGTTTCTGGAGAAATTATAAAAATGTGCTTTGAGATTTGTAATATTATTTTTATAGCACTATTTGAAGTTAGGCAGTGATAAGTAACAGATGCAAATTTTAAACCTTGGCAAACTACTAAACAAAACAAAGAAATACAATTAAACCTAACCATATCAATAAATACATTAAATGAACATTAACTCAACATTCAATTTAAAGTCAGACTATGCCAGAATGAATTTTTTAAAAATAGACTAAACCATATGTTATCTAAAAGAAGCATAATTAAAATATAGTCAGTGAGAGTTTAAAAACAAAAACAACATAAAAGAATAAACCATGGGAACTAAACATAAGGAAGAGAGACATTTCAGAATGTAAAATCAAATCAAATCATCATGAAAATGCAACAATCTTAAATATGTATGTACCTAATAGCAAAGCTTCAAAACTGCTGAAGAGAAATTGTATAATGTAGGAAAAAATAAGCAAATCCATTGTTGAAGGATAGGTGTAGGTATAGAGATATAGAGATAAAGATATAGCTATAGATATCCTATATGTTAGGTCAACAGGTCATGCACAAAAATTAATTCCATTTCTATATATGAGCAGAAAACATTCAGAAATGAAAAATACCACTTAAAATAGATTTGAAAACATAATAAACCATAAGAATTTAAAGATAAGTTTAGCAAAGTAAGTGTAAGACTTCTACATTAAAATTTTATTTTTTGCTTAGATAAATTAAGGAAGTATATTCTGTTTACTGATTGGAAGATTTGTACAACTTAAGATTCCATTCTCCACAAATTGGTCTACATATTCAACATAATTACAGGGAAATTTCCAACAAGTTGTTTTTTAAAACTTGACAAGCTATTTCTAAAACTTTATGGAAATACAAAGGACATGACAGAATAGACAAAAAATCTTGAGTGAAAAGAATGAAAATGGAGATTTACTCTACTTGATTTCAAAAATCTCTATTAAGTCTATTATTAAGAAAATGTGGAATTAGCACAAATAGAGGCTAATAGATTAATTAAATAGATTTGGGAGTTCAGAAAAAGACACAGATTTCTATTGCCATTTGATTTTTCAGCAAGGATTTTCCTTTGAAAATAAAGGCTTCAACAAATTGTGTCAGAGCACTGTTGATGACAAGGGTTACCATTTGTTCTCTCGGTCTGAAAGAAATTTGTCATGAGTGCAAATGAGAGTGAAAGTGAATGTTCCAGTAATATAGAACTTTAGACACCATAACACTAATTCCATTAAACTATCCTTTGGTTAATAATACAAATTCAAGAATGTTTCTCTATTACAAGGTGTTAATAATACGTTGATAACATGGGAAAAATACAACTAGTGTTACTGATAGACTACAATTAACAGTAATGTTGCAATATTTTTGCAACAAAGGCAAAGAAGGCACTATATCAATGCTAAGGGTCAAAAAATGAACATGGGATTTGATTTTATGAGATGTTAATGGAATCAAGGTTTTTTTTTTCATTTTCTTCATTAACAAGGAGACTTTGGTCATGTCATTAAACCAATCTGCGCTCAATTTTTCATCTTGTGGAACACTGGAGAAACAATTAGATTGTGATTAAATAAGTTAAATGTGCCCAGACAAGATTTTTTAAAGTAATAGTTCCATCATTTGTTAAACTGCTTTTAGTCTATTTCATATTTTGAAATTTAAATAAATTTTAAATTAAAAAAAACCACTATCCTTGTCAGTAGCAGATAAGGGTTTTCTTATTTATTTATTTAAAAGCCCACTATTCTATTTCATATTGTGGTAATATTTGCAAAATGTTTAGTGAAGTACACTTATAAAGTTATTAGTTGTGATCATGCTGACAATGATGATGATGGATGAAATGATAATATTAGTTTTATAGAAGAGAGAAACCCTGAATAAATTTTTCTTTAAAAAAAATGTCATTTCTTTTTTTTCATTAATGAACTCTGTGGTTAGGAGGTTAGGTCAGTTCTCTGGTATCATTTGAGCCTAGTTTCTGTCTGTAATATGCTCCTTCTTCTTTGTGTGAGATCTTCAAGTTTATATTATAACCTAAGCTACTTGCAGAAGCACTAGCAATCACATCCAAGTTCCTGGCCAGCAGGAGGGAAGCAGGGTAGTCAACATGGCCGCCATTCCCAGTGGTGTTAGCTCACTAAGCAAGTCTTCCAGAGGGCTATTAAAATACTTACCTGTTGAGCCAGTGATTGATAATCTTGCTAAACCTAACAGAGTATAGGAAATGTGGTCTTTATTCTGGCCATTATTGCTTCAAACTAAATAATGGAGTTATATCACTAAAAAAAGACAAGAAGACAGGTATTGGGAGACAGCCTACCCTGCAGCACTCTGACTAGAGATGAGTATGATGATGTTTTAGGCCAATGCCTCCTAACTTTTGATGACCAGAAACACATTTAATATCAAAAATTTAATAATCATCAATATAATATTTAGAGCTACTGATAATGAGGGCATATTCATTTGTCAATACTTTTTAGTAAAAGTCTTATAAGAAAGAAATCTTCTGGAAGAAAATAAGGCTCACCCAATTGTGGAGAAGAAAAGAATTTATTGTCAATCTTGCAAGAAGGGGCGCACAACCAGAAAACGTGGCTGGCACCCTGAACAAAGAAAAATGACTCAATTTATACCCCTAAGCCTAGAACGTGAGCCCTTCCTGTGTTTCTCCATAGATTGGATACTTCAGAGGTAACACCCTATCCGAAAAGATCTAACTTTCCCATGGAAAAGTTTTTGATTAACCGCTTCCCCCATCACCTTCTAACCATTTTAGTTTTTACCTGCTCCCTTTTGCCAAATAAGGAATGGAATTTCGTGCTGAATTGGTATTGACTTAGCTTTTTCTTGTGCATCTTTTTACTGCCTATAGGACTGGCTTAAGTTGGTTTCCTTTGTTTCTGCTTAACCCGGGAGTGGGAGACTGAGGCAGTAGGCTGCTAGGTTACATTAAGTAATATTTTCTTCCTTTATGTGAAAGCTAAACTAATCTCTGTTTCTTACAGTCTAACTGCTCAGGAATCTGATGTTTACAGTGTATCCATCCTATAGGCTAAAAATCCTATACCAATATTTCACTGTATTGGTGATGTTAAAAAGAAGTAATATTTAAAAAAGTTTTATTAAACTAAAGAATAGTGATATCAACAATGTAACAAAAAATTGAACACTTTTTTAGACAATAGAAAACCCTTTTAAATAAGATTATTTTATGGCATGAATTTGGAAAAAGGCAACCATGGGTCTAGATAACATAGTCTCAATTCTTCAAGTATCTTTATTGTAAAGAGACTAAATAATTCAGAAGCAAGTTGGTATCATGACATTTTTTTTCAAATCCCTGATTATAATCTTCCTAACACAAGCTCTAGACTTTATCAACATTTTCATGAGGTTTTAGGTCTGCTAATATGATTTTAGTAATAGCTGGCCCCAGCTCTGGTGTTGAAAATAAATCCTGATTATGTTACAACTATAATATTTCCTCATACTGCATTGAGTTACATATTCCAAGTCATAAAAGTGCTGTCTTTCAATGTATTTTTACTGACACTGGATTTTCTAAAGAAACGTTTCACACCAGACAAAAATTCAGGCTATTATTTCACTAGCCAGATTTAAATGTTATTAAATAAACTGAAAACTCAATAAGCCAGTAAAATGAAGTGTTTCTTTAAGGAAAGGAAAAATTAATGGTGACCAGCCACTACAATTGGTATCATTTATAGGAAAACAAGTATTTGTTTTGCCAGCATTTCTCAACCAATATCTTGTTAATCCTGACCACATGGTAAAGATACTGAAAATGAACATTTTCTTCTACATTTCACAGATGAAGGTGGTAAAATCTGAAAGTTGCCATTAATTGATTCAGTTCATTATTTTCTGTATTTTCAGTTCCCACATGCACCTGGAGTATAATAATTTAGATGCCAGGCACAATACATTCCTCTTATAACAGTTACAATAATATAGCATTTGCAGTGTTCATTCAGAATGGATGCAGTAATATATTTAGAGAAATTAAGATTTTTCCTAGATAAAGTTTTTTTGAAATTTATTTTTCTGGATGGAGAAAGACCAATAAAAACTGAATTGCATCCTCCAGGATTCATAAATTGGCCTGATAACTATGTAAACAGCTTTAGAATTTAAAAAGAGAATTTATGTTCTAAGGAGAACCACTTAGCAATTTAGGAGTTGTCTATTCATAAAAAAAAAAAAAAAATTAATTGGTCCTGGTTAAGATCTCTCAAAACCACTACTTTCTTTCTACCTACCTGTAAAAATACATTAGTGCTGCTGTCAACTTTTGCTGGATTTCTGGTTAACCCCTGAATTTGTGGTACATGCAGTTTTCCCTCCTACCTAAAACCCATTTCACCTCTGCAACCAGAATGAGCATTATCAAGCATGAATCTAAGCAGGTTTTTCTCTGGCATAAAACTTCTCTGTTTTATTATTGTTCAGAAGGAAGTCTAAACTCTCTAACATGCCACACCTGATTGACCTGACTACCTCTGCGGTCTCATCCCTGACTCTTTCCTCCAAAATATTTTTAATATCTGTCATGCCCTGCTCCCTCTCCCAATACTTGGGTGTTGCATTTGGTAATCACAGTGATCACTATACTAACTCACAAGGAGGGGGCATTATAAAACTTTCAGTTAAATAATGAAAAATGACTTTCTTCAGTTTTAATCTTGATTTAAAATGTGTAAGCATCTCATCCATTGTATATTTACAAAGCTAGGCCTTTTTTTCACATTTTTTCATATTATGATTCAAAATTAAATCCAAACCTGGAAACCTCAAAACAAAAGTAAAGGATTACAATGGTTAAGTTTTTAACTTTAAATTAATGTTTAATTTAAGGCCTTCTCTTAAATTTAGCCCAGGCCTTAAGTATTCTCTGCTAAAAGGAAAACTCTACTTATCCTTTTGGTGAGTTATGGATATCTAAGTGGTTTAAACTGCTGCCAATTGTATCCCAGTATTATTGTGCAACCAGGAGATTCTGGTTGCCAGGTAAGAAGGATTCAGCAGGTAAGAAACCAGGAGATACATGACATAGTGATTCTATTCCTAGCTTTAAAGAAGTATCATTCTCTCAGAAGCCATATTTAAGCATGCAAGCCATCTTGGAATTGATCTTTATTACAGCATGAATTTGATAATTGCATATGCAGTATGGTCCTGGAGACAGGTGCCTTAACTCTGGGTGGTATATGTGATTCCCCAAGGAAGAGAATTGAATTCTGTAATAAATGACTGCCCTTGTCACCATTACCAATAATGCAAATCTTTGTATCTCTTCTATCCTCTGTTCAATGATAACTTGAAGTCAAGGGAATACATGGTAGTAGTCCATCTTTCCACAGATTCTTAGTCTCAGATATTCACACACTTACCTGCGCGCACACACACACACACACATTTTATTTTATTTCTTAGAATATATGAAAACCTTAATTTTCCCCATCATTGTACTGTAGACTGACAATGACTTCTGTAAATATTAGATTTAGGAAATCACTATCTGGATCAGGGGTTCTTAACCTTTTCTATTCCATGGACCCCTTTGCCAGTCAGTGAAAAACATGGACCTCTTCCCTTACTAAGTCCACATTATGCTGTGTATTATTTAATAAACATATCACACCTGCACCAACCTGTCCCACAATAATGTTTTTTTAAAATTTCAACTCGAGGTCACAGATCCTTTCCTAAGAATCCCTGATATAGACTAAGCTGATAAATTAAAACAAATCAAAACACAAAAACAAAAAGCTAAACATACAAGTAACTTTCCTTTGCACATTTTTCTTAAGTAATGTTAAGTATAAGCTGTACATTACTCAGTTAACTCACATTCATTAGGCAGCTAAATTCTAGTTGTATATAACACATAATACAAGTAGGTATGCACAAAGACACAATCCAGGCTTTATTTAGATGACTTAAAAAATTTAAACAACCTACTTGTGTATTAGTAGTGGTACCATTCCACGTATGAAAATACAAATAATATAAAGATAAAGATAAATGTGTATATAAACATAAATATACAAAGAAACATGTATACACTGGCAAAGAATAGAATGAAGAAAAGCTTTGAAAGATGCTGCAGATATATCTTTAGAAAACAATCACTGAACAACATGTAGAAGTGATATATTTTCTGCAATAAAGGGAATAAATATTATGCATATGAATATACATGTGTATTTAAAAGTGAACAGAAAAATAACTAGAGAGAGATGCACCAGAATGCTGACAGTGATATTAGAAGGGAGAGAAAAAGATAATGTTTATATTTTATTCTTTATAATTCTTTATTATTTTAATTTTAACAATGGCAATATATTTATGATTTACTTGTGCAATTAGAAAAATGAAACATGCAAATTATACCATCACGGGTTATATTTCCAAAGTTAAAGTTACAAATAAATGCAGCTTTCCAATTATGCTTAATCACGAACTTTCGTTCCACAGCTCTACTTCAATTTTTCATTTTTTCTTTTTTTTAAATGTATTTTTGATTTTTAAAAGATACATTCATTACATAAAATCTTTCATAAAATATATAGGGGACTCCCATATGCCCCTCTCCAGACACCTACCACTTTTCCCACATTAACAACTTCTTTCATTAGTGTAGTACATTCATTGCAATTGATGAACAATTTTGGAACATTACCACACAGCATGGATTATAGTTTACATTTTAGTTCACACTCTCCCCCACTCCATTCTGTAGGTTATGGCAGGATATAATGTCCTGTATCTGTCTTCACAATGTCATTCAGGACAATTCCAAGTCCCCAAAAAGTCCCCATGTCATATCTCTTTTTCCCTCTCCCTGCCTTCAGCAACACTAGTGGCCACTGTCTCCACATCAATGATATAATTTCTTCCATTGTTAGAATCACCATAAGTCCATAGTAGAATACCAGTAAATCCACTCTAGTCCATATTTTATTCCCCAATCCTGAGATTCTGGAAATGTGATGCCCACTCCACCTCTAATTGAGAAGGGGCTTCGATCTCACATGGCTGATGGATGGAGCTCTCTTGCTTGCCGTTGTAGATACTCTCAGTTCCTTGGTGTGGTGGTTGTCCATCCTCATCTCCTTGTTAGTTGTCCTGGGTGAGTCCAATGAATTGGGGAGTAGATATTGCAACTCTGCTAAGGCTCAGGTTGCAGCTGGCACATGGACAGCACAGAGATTCAAGTCTCTTGGACATATATCTATCAACTCCAGCACCAAACATAGGTTCAAATAAAAGGGAATGAAGAGGCATGTGTAGAGAAGTCACCTCAGAGCCCAACTCTATCACACTCGAAAGCACAAACACCAAAGTAGGACTCATTGGCAAGGCATCAAACTCCAGAGCTATCTGCCATGACCATAGGACCTGGTGTCTCCAGAGCCCTCAGGAGCACCACTATGTAGGGTAGTATCTACTTTGGCTGTCTATGAGATCCTGCTGAGACATGCATAAGTGTTACCTCTCTGATAACCTCCCAACTCATTTTTAAGTCTCTTAGCTATAAAAACTCATTTGTCTTTACCATTTCCCCCTTTTATTCAAGGTCTTTTTCTAGTTGCATCACCAGTCAGTGTTTGGTAGTAATCCCTGGGTGCCAGTGAGTCTCATTCCCATGAGTCATGTCCTACAATGCGGGGAATGCAATACATTTATATGCTAAGTTTGGCTTAGAGAGTGGCCACATTTGAGCAATACGGAGGCTCTCAGGAGGTAATTCTTCAGCACCCTATAACATTAGGCTAAGTTGCAATTTCAAGAGCAACTGGCTTAAAAGCATAATAATCAATATCAAGGGCCTATCAATGGGCCATCCTTCTCTACTATTTATTGCCCCTGTACTTGGGGATTGTTGCTGTGAAGGGATATGACATGAATGTAGGGATAATATTGGGTTAGGCAGTGCAAGCTTCACAGGGGACTAGGGTTGGGAGGATGGGTCGGATGGTCCCTGTGGAATACTGTGGATTGGCGGGTATATGGTTGAAACTACAATGTCAAGAAAACTCTTTTGGTAACATGTCAAGGAAGGGTACTGTTTTAGGGTGTTGGATGGGGGCATTTGGCACAGCGTGCACCTGGGACAGGCTTCTAGGAAGTGTGTGAGTGTTCATTTTGTTAGAGTATGTTATATCAGTGGGTGGAGACCCATATAATGAGCAGGAAGGTATTACACTCCCATCCTGGGGAGGTCTGATATGTTCTCAAACAGAGGGGAGGGTGTCTCTTGAGAGCATAGGTGGCTCTTAATAGGGGAGGACAGACTAGTGTGTCAAGCCCTCAGCATTTTGCAAGTATCTATGAATCTTGTCCTTCAAGCAGTGAAGTCTGGTGGTTGCTGTGTGCCCCAAGGGGAGGGCAAGGGAAGAATAGAGTAGATGGAAGAGGGGTAGTGGGGGGGCAATGGAAATGTTCTGCATGATCTTGCAATGATGGATACAAGCCATGTTAAATTTTCCAAAAATTTACTAAAGTGTATGTTCTAAAATGTAAACCATAATGTAAACTACTGACCATAGTTAGTAGCTATATTTTAACATTTGTACATCAGCTGTAACAATTGTACCACCCACATGTAAAAAGATCATTAACAGGGAAGGGGGAAAGGGAGAGGATATTGAGTATATGGGAGTCCCCTATACTCTGTATGTGACTTTACTGTGACCTAAAACTTCTTTGAAGACATAATGAAAAAAAAGGAAGACACTGAGGAAGAAATAGAAAAAACTGCCACTGTACATACAGGACAACAGTTATTACAGCAATGAAAGGCAAAACTTCAAAATAATTTTAAAAATATTTTTCTTTGTTTAATATCCCAATTCTTAAACTTTATTTTGGTTTTAGTTTTTCTAAATTATTACGTATTTTATTTCTTATGTTTAAACCTATGATTTCTACCTCATTTTCCTATTAATTGAATTTGGCAATATATTGGCTTCAATTTTGAAGTTTTGGATCACAGAAAGGTTCAGTTATGGCAAGGGAGGAAGATTGTATGGGATATCAGTGATGGGAAGAGGAGGTTCACCTGGGCATACATATGATGTATATAAATATGTTCAAATGTTCATGGGGCAATACCACAGTGGGTAGAGAGTCACATAGCAACTGAAAGAATACTGAATTCCCATCCTGGGGAGCTCTTACACATTCTGTAATGGAATTGTATTTTTCTCTTTAATGTTAAGAAATACTAAGGATTAGCTTGAGAAGAGTACTGAAGAGGAAATCAGCATTGCCCATCTGTAAATAATAGTATCAGAATCAATGACTATGCACTGGTCTGAGTTCTTTCCTAATACACTCATTTTATATATTTCAGCTTTTGGTAAATGAATACTTTATTATTTGTAGTAATTTAATCATTCCAGATACTGCCTTCCTATTATAAATTTGATAAAATATCACTGTAGCTTATATCACTGTAGCTTATGTGAGATGCAATGCACATGAAAGGACACTTTTCTCTTTCATATATAAGGCAAATGGATAAAAAATGCATCAAAAAGAATACTCACCATATTATTATTTTTGTAAGGTAACTAAAAATATCAAATTTAGAGTAACACTTCATTTATTTCATCTATTTAAGGTATTCCATCAATATTAAAGCTCATGTTTGTTTGCCAAAGAAGTTAAATCCCCCCAAAATTTTAAGGAATAAATTCATCTAATAGAGGAAATGGAGATAGCAGCAAAGGATGAATTTGAAAATTCAGTACCTGAGATAAAAATCAAATTGCAGTAAAATGAATAAAATCCATAATGAGACACATACCTGTCAAAATGTGTTTGAAAATGCTAAATTTGAGAGACAGTATCGTAATATATGTGCCACTTTCTAATATTCTTTTCTCTTATCCAATGGCAAATGAATACAAGAAAGGGATTCCCAGATCTCTCTTCCTCACCATCATGTTTTCCTGCTGAAGGTTGTTCAAATGATTTACTAAATTCATCTTCAGGCAGTCAGCATGAAAATGACTGAGTACTGCACATAGCTGGAAGCAAATGTGATTCATCACACACATTTAAACCTGCCAACTAATGATGGGTTTAAATGCATTTCTGAATTGCTCAGCCATTTCTTGCCTAAAAGAAAGGGAAGTTCTTGGAAAGAGTCAGAGAGAATGAGAACATTCTGAGGGCAGGCAAACTATCTTGTTCACCTTTATATCACTAGTAAGTAAGGTGCAAAAAACAGATGAGTATTCAACAAACACATATTGTTGAATAACAGGTGAGGATTACGGATCCAATTTACCTGCCTTCATAAAAATAAGTTGGAAGAGAAATTCATTTGTTTTAGTGGATTGTGGTAGTGATGAGAATACTGAGGGCAGATATTGAGAGTTTATTCAGAGGTTATATCAAGGGAAGTTAGTTACACAAATGCTACAACTGATGAAAGCATTAAAAAATATAGCCTTAGAAATGGCTCACAATGACATAACAAAGGAAAAGAGACACAATATAATCTGAATTAACTTTAGTGATCCGCCTGTGATGTATTAGTGATACCATCTTTCTATTCATTGAAATTAAAATCAGAAGTCCTAGGTCCTCAGTAATTAAGGCAAGGCAGGTCACATGTTTGTAAAATGGGATTGATAATGCCTAACAGAACTTTGAACCAGTGAATGCCTTATAAACTGGAAGTTTACATTATTTTAAACATGAGACAAGCATTCATATCAATCAATGTAAACATTTTAAGGAAAGACATGGCTCATGTACACATTGACAAAATTTCCCATCTTATTCACAATAAAAGTAAAAAAAAAATATCCTTACGTGAGTGATACTTGTATTTTCAGAGCATTATTCTTCAACTGAAGACTCAGTCTGTTGAACATGTGAGTATTCCAGAATGGATCTGATTGTAAGTTGTTTTATTTTTTCTTTCCCCTTTTTTCCCCCCACCCCCTGCATAGTCTGCTCTCTGTGTCCATTCTCTGTGTGTTCTTCGGTGTCCACCTGCATTCTTGTCAGCGGCACCGGGAATCTGTGTCTCTTTTTTGTTGCATCATCTTGCTGCATCAGCTCTCCGTGTGTGCAGCATCCCTCCTAGGCAGGCTGCGCTTTTTTCACGCAGTGTGACTCTCCTTGCAGGGTGCACTCCTTGCGTGTAGGGCACCCCCACGTGGGGGACACCCCTGTGTGGCAGGGCACTCCTTGTGCACATCAGCACTGCGTGTGGGCCAGCTCACCACATGGATCAGGAGGACCTGGGTTTGAGCCCTGGACCTCCAATATAGTAGGCAGATGCTCTAGCAGTTGAGCCACATCCCCTTCCCTGACTGTAGGTTTTTGATTAATCAGGACTTAGGACAGAGCATCAGCCATAGTAAGTGATAGATAAGTAAAACAAATTCTTGAATTTTTTAAAAAAGGAGAGCACTTACTAAGAAATTGTTTACTTTAATCCTGGGCCTACAAGTTTTCTCTACAATAAGAGAAATCCTTGGGAAGCAGTATCAGGATATACAGAAATATAAAGTCAAATAATTAATAACACCAACCTGTATGATAACTTTGTGTGTATGTATATATGTATTATAGCATATTTATACACAAATATATAAAACACAAGTATATAAATTACACATTTGAAAATGATAATAGATGTAGCAAAAAGATTTAAACATTTTAAATTATATTATATGCTAAGTTGCATGATAAATGTGAGGAATTTCATGACTAAATGATTTTCTGTAAAATCTAACAAAAGAATTGATTTCAGGAGAAAAAGGTAGAAAACCCGAGTAGTCCAATAATGACAGAAGGATCTTGAGTTATAATTACTTCTGGAAAAGATATGAGATAACTTCTTTTATTACACTATTATAGGGTATGTTCTGAAAATTTATTTGGCTTTTTTAAATACATAAATTAATAAGGAACAAATGACACGTTAATGATGCTTTTGATTTCTTTTGTTGTTTCTCCATGTAGATACAGTTTTTATTCCTCCAGTTATTGGAGATTTCTTAACACTTCTTAAAATTTAATAGCTTTATTCAAATAATTATACTCAGTATTGTTAGCATTATTCTTTCCTGTGCCAAGAACCATGCTAGGTACTGGAAATAATAAAAGGAGTAGAAATTTGTCCCTGATTACATTCTACCTGTTTAATAAATATTTATTGAATGACTGCTGTATGCCAGGTATTGTGATAACTGCTTTCACTAATATCATTTTTGTATTCATATTCTTAAGTATAATACATTCAGGAACATAGCACTAAGCATAAATGTACAGTTCAATCAATAATCACAAAGTGAATGAAATTTTGTTAATACTCACAAAGCGAATGTACCTCAGAAGCTCCTCTCATGTTCATTTATAGTCAGTACATTCTGTCCTCTTCTCTCCCTACTGGCTTTACACTCTATAGTAGTTTTGCTTGATTTGAATTTATATAATGGAAATCATATGTCTTCTTTTTCAGTGTAGTGTTTTCCATTTAATATTATATTGGGAAAATTCAACCAATTTGTTATATGTCACTATATTTAATTCATTCTCATTGTATAGTATTCCCATGTACAAATACACCATATATGATTTACTTAGTCATGTACAAATATACCATATATGATTTACTTAGTCAACTTTTGATAGACATTGGGTAATATTTTATTTGGTACAATTATGAACAGTATTTTTTGCTAGAAACAGTCTTAAACATGCCTTTTGGTGATCAGTGCTCAATTTTTTTTGATTATATAAAAAAGATTATAACTGCTATGTAATAGGGTGTATGTATGTCAGTTGATACTGTCAAATCAAACTCCCAACAGCAGTTCATATCGCCCCATAACCTTGCAAATTTCTTCTCTTTTTAATTTTAGCCATTTTTATGGATTTATGGTCATGCTTCACTGTAGATGAAGCACACATTTCTCTGATGACTAATGATGATGAAAGCATTCCATGGTTGATTGGACATCTAAACATCCTATTTTTGTTAAGTTCAAGTATTTTCTCCATTTTTTTCCCCATATTGGTTGGTCTTTCATAAAAGCTGATTTAACATGTCCAAATATTCAGATTATGACTCTTTTCCCAGATACAAGCATTACATTTTCCATTTTATGAGTTGACTTTTTAGCTCTTAATGGTATCCATGATGTATCCATGATGTACTGAAGTTCCTAAATCTAATGTTCAAACTATAATTTTTTCCCATGAAACTTAGTTCTTTTTGCATTCTTACTAAGATATCTTTGGTACTTCAGGGTCTATAATCTACTGTTATTTAGATGCTTTATTGTTTCAAATCTTACATTTAAAGCTAAATCTGGAATTGACTTATTTTTTAATGTGAAACAATTTTTTAATTAAGAATAAAATTACATACAGTAAAATTCACATAAGTGCACAATTAGATGAATTTTGGAAATATTATATAACAAATACCTTAATGAACTTTGGAATGTTTCTGTTATTACAGAAATTTCACTGATTCCCCTTCCAATCTCTGCTCTTCAGAAACAAGCACTTTCTGGTTTGTAGCATCATAAATTTATTTTGTTTGTTCTTGAACTTCATATAAATGGAATTATACAGTATGCACTCTTTGATACCTGGCATTTTTCACTCAACAGAAGGTTTTAGAAATCCACACATATTATTTTAATTGTTAAGAGTTCAATTATTTTATTGCTAATGAATATACTAGCAAATGGATGTACCAAAATAGTTTTCCCATTCCCCTATTGATGTACTTGTTTCTAGTTTTGTTTCTAGTTTTCCACTATTATAGAAAAACGATTATAAGCATTCATATACAAGTCTTTTTATGAAAATATATTTTCATTTCTCCTGGATTAATACCTCCACATGGAATTGGTATCTGTAGTGTAAATGTGCCATTAACTTGATCCACAACTTCCCAAGTAGTTTTCACATTGGTTGCAATTTTACTTCCCCACCAACAATGTATGAAAGCTCCAGTTACCAATATTTGGCATGGTGATTTTTTAAGCCATTCTAGTTGATGTGAAGTCTATTTCATTGTCATGACACTTAACATTTCCCTGATAATTAAGCATTTTGAGTATCAGTCCAAGTGCTTGTTCATAATTTGAATATCTTATTTTGGGAAATGTCTGTTCAAATCTTCTGTGCATTTTAATTGCTTCATTTTTAAATTCCAATATAAATTGTACTAAAAAGCTTGTCAATTTCTACCAAAAAAATTGTTGCACTATTGACCAGGACTGCACTGAACCCATGGAACAATTTGGAAAGAACTAATGTCCTAATAACACTGATTACTCCAATCTGTATTATTCAGCCAAAAGGGTGCTGATGCAAAATACCAGAAATTGGTTGGTTTTTATAAAGGGTGTTTATTTGGGGTAGAAGCTTATGGATACCAGCCCATAAAGCACAAGTTACTTCCCTCACCAAAGTCTATTTTCATGTGTTGGAGCAAGATGGCTGCAGACATCTGTGAGGGTTCAGGCTTCCTAGGTTCCTCTGGACTCTCCACTAGGTCAGCTGTAGACTACCAGGCGAACGGCTCTGTCTCTCTCCCTGGGGCTCCAGCTTCAGCATCAAACTCCAACATCAAAACTCCAACATTAAAAGCCCTCAACTCTGTCCTTTGACATACCTTTTATCTGTGAAGCCCCACTCTACTGGCACAAGAGGTTTACATGATTACTTAATCAAGGAAACTTATGAATCCAATATATCTAATATGCCCAGAGGAAAAGATCAGTTCACAAACATAATCCAATATTTCTTTTTGGAATTCATAAATAATATAAAAATGCTACAAGGGGTGATGTATGGGAATTCTGCACATTGTGCATGATTGTTTTTGTAAGCTCACAACCTTGCTACTTAAAACAAAAAGTCCTTAAAAAAGGAAGCTGGATTTTGTCAAATTCCTTTTCTGGATCAATGGAGATGGTCATGTGTGTTTTCCCTTTGTTTTGTTAATGTGATGTATTACATTAATTGATTTTCGTATGCTAAACCAGCCTTGCATACCTGTGATAAACCCACTTGGATCATGTTGTATAATTCTTTTAATGTTCTGTTGGGTTTGATTTGAAAGTATTTTATTGAGGATTTTTGTCAGTAGTCATAAGAAAAATTAGTATGTAGTTTTCTATTCTTGTGGTATCTTTATCTGGTTTCAGTATGTGGTTGATGTTGGCCTCATAGAAAGAGTTAGGGAATGTTCCCCCCTCTTCAAATTTTTGGATAAGTTTGAGCAGAATTGGAGCTAAGTCTTCTTGGAATGTTTCAGAGAAATTTCCTGTGAAACCATCTGTTCCTGAGCTTGCTGTAGAATTTAATCTGTTCCTCAGATTGAAAAGATTCTCATGTATTTCTCTTTGCTAAGCATTTCTATTATAAATGGGTGCTACTTTCAACAATTTTTTCCATTTATGAATATGATCATATCATTTTTCTCATTTTTATTTATTGATCAGATAGTACATAGAGTTAATGAAAAATTCTGGAAATAGTGGTGATGAATACCATGTTGGTTTTGAGATACATGGCCCAGAAAAACACATTCTTAAATGTAATACATGTTCTATGGGTGTTAACCCATTGAAAATAGAAGTATTCAATGAGGTTATAACAATTAAGGTGTGTCCAGTTGAATTAAGATGGGTCCTAATCCAATTCCTGAAACCCAGAGTGAGGGCTGCCAGAACCTGAAAGTCAATGGAATTTGGAAGAAAAAGGAAAAACCAGGAGAGACCTTCATATGCATTGTTCTGTTACAGAAAGCCAACAACCACAGATTGCCAGCATCCAGCCCCAAGCACTAGTCTTCTAGGAGAAAGTGTTGCCTTGATGACACCTTGATTTTGGACTCCTTCTAGTTTCAGAATCATGAACCAAGAACTCCCTGTTGTTTAAGCCAACTCACTGCATAGTATTTGTTTGGGCAGCTAGGAAACTAAAACAATAACCCATCATTGTGAATGAATTTAATGCCATTATATTGTACACTTAAAATGTTAAATGGAATTTACCATATCTAATTAGTGTATCCCATTCTGTGTGAAAGGTCTGCTTATGCTATAACAGAACCAAGAGAGTAGTAGAATAGGAAAGCAGAGAATGTGGGGGTAGACTGGTTCAAAAGGTTACATGAAGGAAGTAATTTATTAAATATAGGAAAGTATAGGGTATTAAAGGCATATATAAGGGCAATATAATTTACATAAAATTATATTCACCAATTGAAATTGTGCAAGTTTATGGTTTTTGATAAATGTACACAATCATGTAAGTGCAACCAAAATCATGATGTAGGATATTTACAGCACCCTAAAAAGCTTCCTTGTGTCACTTTGCAACCAAATCCAACCTAAACCTGGACTCTGCAAACACTAGTCTACATTTTTTCAATGTAGTTTTTCCTCTTCTAGAAATTCATATAAATGAAATCACACGATAGATTATCTTTTGTGAGTGGTTACTTTTACTTATCATAATGCTTTTGAGAGTCATACCTGTTATTGTGTGTATAAATATTTTATTTCTTTTTATTTCTGATAGTATTTGAACCCATGGATATATCATAGTGAGTTTATATATTTGAAACCTAATAGACATTCAGGCTATTTCCAGTTAGAAGCTGTGGCGAATGAAGCTTTTAGTCAATCATATTAGCTTGACTAATACTGATAGTATAATCATTGCATTCTTTATACCCCATTTATCCAATGAAATTTACTTTTATTTTAATATTTATCATTTCACTGTCTTTAAGTTATACAATAAATACTTTCCTGAGAAGATAATACCTGGAGAAATTGTATAACTAATTTAAAAAATGTATCAAATAGAAAAATCACATTACAAAATTAGTAATATTTATATATGCTTAGATACATATTTACAGTTATGAGTATTTTAGTATTTAAGTGTGTTTTGTGAGTTTGGCTGTGTATATTGGCAAAGACAAAAATGAAAGTTAACTGGCTTTTAGTGAGTGCTATAGTTTGGAAATACTTTTCCAACTAATTATTTTCTCCATTTTCTACAAAAATATAGGGACTATACACATTAAAATGTAAATAAAATTAGAGAATATATGAAATTGGAAATAGAAATTCATACTTATTACATTTCATTGAAAATTCTAGCAATACCCAAAATGCATTCACACAAAGTACTCATGAAATATTGTTTTTTGCCAAATAAATTCTGCGTTACGTTGCATGCCTTTTTCACTTTTTTGGGGATTCACAATGTAACAGCATATTCAAAACTATGAACACTTCTGCAGTACTGAAAATCAGCATTCTCAAAATCTACTTTACCACTGAGTGCTGTAAGAGCTACATATAGCGTACATGATTGGAAAATGATGCTTTGCACTGTAGGATACATGTATCAGTCACGTGATGTACATGAAGTAAAGGAAATGGTTCTTTTGCCTCTGGAAGGAGGGATTGAAAATTAGATGCAGAGTGAGCATGAAAAATGAATATATTAATACCATTTACTATGTATGAAAAATTTCTATTGAGAACTTTAGCATTTGGATTATCAAAATTATTTCTCAATATTTATCTAATAGGAAAGTATATCTCCAGAATATTTTTCCTGTCAGCTTCCTTGGTAGCATAACATTAAACTTCCTTGGGTTTGAAATATATTCAAAATGTAATGTGATATGTTTTCCTAGGCTTCAGGATAAAAGGGAAATATAAATAGATTAATATATTGAATGCTAAGTTTCAACTTTGTGGAGTAGCACTAATTGTATAGAAATTAAGTTCTAATGAATAACAAAGAAAATTTAAGTCTGAGATGAAACAAAAAGACACATTTTGTCAATAACCTGCTGTTTATCTTCTAATCAATTCTAGTCTTCCACAAAATTTATCAGATGAAATTAAACACTTCCCATACTTAAATTTTGATGCAAAGTCCACCAATCTATTATATGATTCCATCAGAGAGAGGAGGATTGACTTTGGGTTTTCAAAATTCTCAAAATATTTCCCATTGATCTATTCAGGTATTTATACCTCAATTATTAAGACAGATTAAGCAATATTTAGAAATGTTGTGTTTGCTGAATAAAATTCAAAATGACCTTTAATGAGCTCTGTGGTCTCAACCAAAATTATCTTTTAAATTTTAAGTGCCATTTCAATGAGCTTCTGAATACTCTGGTGCTTTTAGAAAGTGAATGAAAAATTCCCAAATTGCCCTTAGCAGGATCCATCACTTTATCAACCATATATCACTGACAAACAAAACATATCTATTGATTTAAAATCTGAGTAGGGACATGAGGAAACCACTGTCCCTTGTAGCAAATGAATGTCACTTGGCTCAACGATTAAGGAAGTAGAGTTATTCACATAGATATAACAGATACATATAATTCAATTTGTAACCATTTTGTTCTTTACTGATCATTACTACAGATCATTAATCAAAATGTGGGTAATTTAAATATATTCAAACATGTATATGAGGCATAAAAATGTGTGGGTTTTTTTGAGTATTTGAACTATACAAGAGCTTGCCACGGTGTGTATATGTGTATATACTTAGTTTTGGTTCTTTTTTAATGAGTGAGAAAATGTGTAGAGAAATATATAAATATATATATGCAATTCCAAAAATAAATAACAGTATCAACAGCTTGATAATGATAGTGATGAAAAATAATCTACTTGTGTAATACTTTTTAAATTTCACTATATAAAAAATAGTCTCTTTTTTTCCCCAAGATCTTGAGTTCCATATCACACATCAGCTATTATTGAACTTCTTCTAATACCTGATGGGAAGTGTGAGAGAGGGTGAGACTGGGGACTGATTTATAGTCACACAAAGCAGGCATGAAAGTGATGAGACCCATGACTCCACTGTTATCTGTTAATAAAAACCTTCAAATGTGGGTGATAGGAAAATATCAGCACTTGTCTCTTGTGAAATTATACAGATTTTCTATTCTGTGCCTTAAAAATAAACTTACTAAAGGACATTACTGCAAGTCTTAGTGAATTATATGAATAGATTACTGATACGAATGAAAATGATTTTAATCATAAAAATCTCCAATGATAATTATGCTAATGTTATGGTTCATTAATTTATTCTGCTTTTAGTTGGCTCTGAAGTCTTATCTTATCAAATCTATTTCTCAGAACCATCTTGTATACCCTAAGGCTTAAATCATGTTGCTTTTATAAAAATCCCTTAACGTTATATCGGGGAAGAGGATTATTTTCATTTTGAGGGAATCTGTATCTCTCTGAATACCAGCATTTTTCTCTATCTATAACCATTTTTCTCAGAATCAGCTATATATAGTAAACTGCCTGGCTCACTCCTTGCCAACTGCTTATAGCTTAGTTTACGTCTCTTTTTGTTGCTGAATTAGCCTATCTGAAGTTTCTGAAATCAATGTGATCTTTTTTGTAAAAAGGTCATAATGAGCCTTAGTTTTTTATTCACATGGCTTAACAGGTAGTCAAACTTGCCTCTCAGACATAGGATTTCTGCATTATTACTGTACAAAAACCTCTAATTGTATTTCGTGACTTATATTTGCAACATTTCTCATTACCCTTTCTCTATGGTGCCCTATCTTCTCTTTGTTACTCCCTGGAAAACCTGGAGTTGTGTTCTTGAGCTGTAATTCCATGGACGCCTCTCTATAGCTGGCTGCCATACTTCCTTGATGGCATCTTCTATTAAATTAAAGGAACATGTGATAAGTATGTGCCAGATGCTATGCTAGGTGATGAGACTAACATAGCCCTAACATCATCTACTTAAAAATTAGAGTGAAAGCAAAAGTCAAGACATTGTTAAATAAATTTGCAAGGGAAAGGAAAATATCATATTGAACAGTCCTTACCCTTCTTTCTGAAATTCTTCCTTTATTTGATTTAAGTTTGTGTCAAATCATATCTGTGTTTAATTTTTGTGCTTTGAGAAATGAGTTCCATTTGATGTCCCAAGTCTTTAAAACCAGGCACTGACAGAAGTAGAAGTATAATGTCTATCTATTCTGTTATCTATCTTTATTCTTTTACAAAAGGAAGCAAAATATCCTTTCTTCTATGAAAACTGTCAGAAAACGGGGTTTAGTTTTGAGTGGAATGCATACAAAAAACACATTAAGACTCCTGTTTCCAGTGATTGTGTGCAGGGTATTGGTACAAATGATAATGAAAATATTTTATAAAATTGAATAAAATATTTTTTAAATCATCAAGCTAAATAATTGATGATCTGACACGTTATTAAACAGCTGACCCAAATCTAAAGTTCAAGAAGATAGTTACCAATTGTTTCTGAGGCTTCACTATCATCAGCATACTAGTTGTCAAAAATGATAATTTGTTTTGTAATTATGGCCTTGTAGTCTCTTTAGCAATCTCTGGAGGCAGATAACTGGGTTTGTTTTTTAAAGATTTATTTATTTATTTGTTTGTTTATTTATTTATTTCCCTTCCTCCCCTCCTCCCCCCCCCCCCCCCGGTTGTCTGTTCTCTATGTCTATTTGCTGCATCTTCTTTATCTGCTTCTGTTGTTGTCAGCGGCAGGGGAATCTGTTTCTTTTTGTTGCGTCATCTTGTTGTGTCAGCTCTCCATGTGTGCAGTGCCATTCCTGGGCAGGCTGCACTTTCTTTGGTGCTGCGTGGCTCTCCTTATGGGGTGCACTCCTTGCGCATGGGGCTCCCCTATGCGGGGGACACCCCTGCTTGGCACAGCACTCCTTGCGCGCATCAGCACTATGCATGGGCCAGCTCCACACGGGTCAAGGGTTTTTATCCCATCTGACAACATGCTAGCCAGGTGACACTGGGGAAGCTGTATATGTCCTGTGGAGCTCAGTTACTAGTTCTATGAAATGTCCATAATAAAATCAGTTGCCTTATAGAGTTTTGAGATAATTAAGTGAGTTAATCCTTGCTGAGAATAAGAATGGTGTGAGACATATGATAAGTGCTCAATAAATAATTTTTAGCTATTAATTATTTTGTGAGGGCTCCATATAATATACATTTTTAAATGCTACCTCAAATCACATATAAAATGAGCAGGGTATAAATATATATTAATATCCATGCACAAATGCATTCCAATGTAGATGAAATATTTTTTTCTAAAAAATGACATCATGTCCTCAACAAAATATTAGCAAATTGAATCCAACAATGTATAAAAAGAATTATACATTTTGACCAAGCTGGATTTATTCCAGGTATGCAAGGCTGGTTCAATATTGAAAATCAATTCCTATGTTTCATCACATCAACGGGCTATAAAGGAAAAATTATTGAACATACTAATAGATACAGTTCAATAATTTGACCAAATCCAACACCCATCCAACTAATCACAAAAAGAATTCTCCTCAACTTAACAAAAAACATATACAAAACCCTTCAATTAACACCAGACTTAATCTTACATAATAATTTTTAAGATCGGGAAAAGGCAAGGATGTCCTGTCTCAACACTACTATTTGTCATATACTAGAAGTCCTGTTACTAATAAGCAATTATTGCAAGGTTGCAGGATAAAAGGTCAATGTACAAAAGCCATTGCAGAAAGCTGCTGTGGCTCAATCAGCTGGGGGGTCCCCGACCCGGGGCCTCCTTCTGAAGGCAGGCTTGCCCGCAAGCTGCCAGTGCAGCCGGGCCCGCAAAGCACCATGGAGGGCTGACTCAGCAAAGAGTCGCAACAGCAACAACAAAAGAGGGAGGCAAGGAAAAATACAGAAGAGCATGCAGCAAATGGACACAGAGAACAAACAACAAGCAAGCTGCGGGAGGGGGGCAGGAATACATAAAAAATAAATACAGACACACAGAAGACCGCACAGCGAATGGACACACAGAGCAGACAGCAAGCAAGCTGCAAGAAGGGGGGTGGGGGGGAGGACAATTGCTTTCCTATATATCAGCAATGAATACTTGGAATGCAAAATTTTAAATGCAATACCTTTTTTTTTTGAGGTGCCAGGACCAGGATTGAACCCAGGACCTCATATGCGGGAGGCCATCGCTCAACCACAGAGGCACATCTGCTCCCCTAAATACAATACCATTTACATTAGCACTCAAAAGCACAACATGCATAAATCTAAAAAGAATATGTACAGCTTCTGTATGAAGAAAATAACAAAACTCTGACAAAGAAATCAAAAGATATAAACAATTGGAGAGATATTCCAAGTTTATGGATAAAAAGATTCAATATTGTTAAGATTCAATTCTCCCAAATTTGATCTCTAGACTCAATGCAGTCCCCATCAAAGATCCCAGAAGTTTATCTTATGGATATCAACAAATGGATTTTAAAAGTTTATATAAAAAGACAAATTTTTTAAAAAAAGAATAACCAACATAATACTGAAAAAGGAAAACAAAGTTGGAGAACTGACATTAACTAACTTTCAAGATTATTATTAAGCTACAGTGATTAAGACAGCTTGGTATTTGGTGAGAGAACAGACAAATTGGGCAGTGGGACAGGAAAGAAAGCCCAGAAACAGACCCATGAAAATACTGTCAACTAATTTTTGACAAAGGAGCAAAGGCAATTTAATGAAGAAAGGGCAATTTTTTCAACAAATACAGCTGGAACAACTCGAAATCCATATGCCAAAAAAATAAATGAATACACAGTCCTTCCACCTTTCAGGAAAATTAACTCCAACTGGATCCTAAAACAAAATGTAAAAGGCAAAATTATAAAAACTTCAAGAAGATACCATAAGAGAAAAATCTAAGTTTCAAAAAGCTAGATACATCAAAGGCATGATCCATGAAAGAAAACTTGAAAAGTTGGACTTCGTTAAAATTAAAAACCTCTGCTCTGCATAGACTCTACATAGAGAATCAAAAGACAAGCCAAAGACTGGGAGAAAATATTTGCAAAATACACATTTGATAAAGGACTTGCACCCAAAATATACAAAGCACTCTTAAAATTCAACCAAAAGAAAACAACTAAAAAGTGGACAAAAGATGTGAGCAGACAAGGAGATATACATTTCTTATGTTTGTAGGAAGCTGCAAATTAAAACAGCACTGAGATACCACTATATACCCATTGAATGACTACAATCCAAAAAACTGACAATACCAAATACTGCTGGGGATGTGGAGCAATTGGAACATTCTTTCACTGCTAATGGGAATGCAAAATAGCATAGCCACTTTGCAAGACAGTTTGGCACTTTCTTACAGAGTAAACATAGCAATATCACTCCTAAGTATTTGCCAAAATGAACTAAAAACTTACGTATACACAAAAGCCTGCACAGGATTGCTCATATCTGTGTTATTCATAACTGCCAAAACATGGAAGTTACCAAGCTGTCCCATGTTAGGTGAATTTATAAACAAACTGTCATATATCTATAAAATAGAATATTCTACAGTGATAAAAATGATCAAGCCACAGAAAGACATCAAGGATACATTTTACCGAGTGAATGAAGTCATTCTGAAAATACTTCCCTGTATCTGATTCCAACTTTATGACACTGTGGAACTGACAAAAGTATAGATAAAAAGATTGGTGTCTGCTAGGGGTTCAGGGAGAGGGAAGGGGATGTATAGGTGTAGTGCAGAGGAGTTTAAGGGTGGTCAAAATAGCCTATATGAAACTGTAGTGGGGGATACCTGTCATAATGTTTGCCAAAATCCAAAGAACTCTGCTATACCAACTGAACCTTGATTCAAACTATGGACTACACTTAAAAATGTCTTGATATTAGTTCATTAATTATAACAAATGTGCCACACTAAAGCAAGATGTGATAAGATGATAAACTGTGGAAGTGTACGGGTTGGTGGTGGGTTTATGGAACTCTATGTACTACCTGATCAATAAAAATAATCAGTAAAAAATGATTCCATGTCTAAAATGCCCCAAGGCCTGGCATCTTTGGAATCCAGAATATCAGAGACCTAGTCTATGTGTACCTAGTCTATGTGTACCTCGTTCCCAGGTTTAATCTTTGCCAGTTAAACCCCAAACTAGCATTAAACTTAGAAGAAACACTTGTTTCTATGCTACTGGGACAAATGTTTTCATAATTAATTAAAATCCATGATTATCGTATACATAAAATAACAAATAAATAAGCAAGTTATATACCATTATGACTTTTATAAGCAAAAAAGAACAAGAAATTAAGCTAATCATAAAAATGGATTAAATTATTTTAAAAACCCTTCTAGCTTAGAGAACAATCTTTTTGCATCTAATAGGCTATGTGTTCAGTGGATTTTGAAGTATAACATTTGCAGTATATGATAAATTTGAGCAACAATAATAGTACACTAAATTACTATCTGCTTTTGATTTGATACAAATGTTGAAATACCATTTGACTTCACCTCTAGAATAAGAAACACATGAAAGCAAAATAGGTCTGCTTTTTAGACTAGCTGCCTTTGATTTACTTGTTTTATGGGTCCTGTAATATCAGCCCATTTGATTCAAAATGAATAAATGATGAATAATTCATAACATGTAAAAATTAATCAGGGAAGTCTTATTTTAGAGAACTTACTCTGAGAAAAAGACAAAGCCTCCATATAGATCACGGAGCACATTTTAAAAATAACATTGAATTTTCTGTTAAAATTAAGTCTAAAATAAAATATGTTTTGTAAGATCAAACACATCTTTAAAGAAAAGCATTTATCTGAATGAGAACATTATAACGTGTAGATTTATGCACAAGAATTCAATATAATCATAGACAGGCAAACAATCTATCTCTGCTTCTTTTTCCATCTAATTTTAAATCACATTGAATAATACATAAATTGAACTGATGGCTTGTATAAGGTATTGAGATCTTTGGAGAAATAACACTATCTCTTGTAAAGTCTATAACCTTGGAAGTATGCAATTGTGATTTTTAATGTGGTTAAGTATTTATGATTTCAATGCGTTGGAACTCAAATTCCTCTGATCTGAAAAATAGATGGAAATACCTACTTCTGTGACTTATCTAAATATCATAACCTTACTAAGGTTTCATCCACACATGGAGCTTAACTAGACATGTGAAAATGCAGCATTTTTTTCTCATTCTTTTATTTCTCATATACTATCTTAAAAGGACAGGTCATTCTATTTGATGTAAATGAGTTTGAATTTTTGTACTGACTTACACAAAGAGATGTATCCCCTTCCCATGGTGCATGTAAATCTCTCATATTGATAGGGATAATCTGAAGAGTTTTTCATTTATAAATGAAAATATCCCATTACTACTGAATACCAACAGAATTCACTCAATGTGTTATTAGTCTATCTAGGCTAGGTGAGGTAAAAAGGAAAAGGGAATGGCAAAAAGAGAGAAACACCTAATGAGAATGAACCCATAAGGAGGCATGACAGGTGGTAGACCTGGAGAGAGAGAAGAATACCCAGAAAACACCCCACAAATGACTTACGCCCTTGGCTCTGGTGATGCAAATTGTGTGGAATATCCATTGTGCCTTCCTTATCACCTACCAGTGATTTTTCCCATTTTTTTCTCCTGAATCTTTGAATCAGAAGTTCTCCTGTTGTTTTCTAAATAGTATTTAAAAGGACTAGCATTCAGTACAGTCCAAAAACATGTAAAGGATTTGACAACCCACAGATTCAAATGGGCAATAAATATTGCATTTCTTAATTATATGTACGCCATTTATATCTAGCTCAGAGACCGCATTATGCTGGGCTGCCAGGAAAGCCAGCTCTGGCTATATTAGACCCTCCTTGAGCTCTCTAGGTACCTGCAAAGATCTAAGAAGCTCACTTACAGCTATGCTTGGAAAAATGGAGGTTCTACTAGCAGATTCAACCTAGTCATTGACAACATTCTTGTGTAAGGTCCCCTGGTCTTTATCCTGGGGCTACTGTCCGCTTCTGAATTTCTAGTAGGGAAAAGAAATTCTTGCCGAGGATGGAACTCTGGCGCCTGAAATCTAGCCTCCCTGGTATTACAACACATACACACATTTTGAGGTCTAGTCAATATACGTACCCAGGGTACTTAGTAGGAGCAATCAGAGATCCAAGAGACTGCAATTATGTGCCCAATTTGCATTTTGGAAGATAACTCTTCACTCTCTTCTTTCTACCCTTAAATAACAAGTGCTGATATTATCATTATTTTAACAGCCCAAATATCAGTTGTCAAGCAACAGATGGTTAGAGCCACTAGTGATTGCAACAAGATTTAGTTTATTTGTCATCCCTCTAATAGCCATTAGTCAAGCAGTAAACATCATATCTATTCATACCAATTGACATAGTCTCAAACTCAGCAAAAAATTTAAGGCTAATCAATGACATATTATATGACATATTAATAACTGTGGTCGTAGTAATAATCTCTCTTCCAACTATGCATTCCAGTGTTTAAACCACATATCTTAGGAAAACTGCACAGAAGTATACTAAAGGTTTTATTTTTCTATCATTCATTCAGTGAATAAATATTCCCAGACTGTGATCCATTGACTTAAGGACACACAGAGGGAAGAATGAAAGATAAAGCCCAGGTTACCCAACCTAAAGTCTCATGAGTTATTTCATAGAACACCATTTTATTATTCTGTTCCTGAACTTCTTTGATCTTTTTAATGAGATATCAATTCCTTTATATTATTAAAAAATAATTTTTCAAAATATGCTCTCTGTTAAGGCACATATCTAGTACCATTGCTCTGGAACAATTGTGTAAGCTGTTTTTTCCCCCATGTCGTCATATGAATTCTATTCCCTAATACAAGTATCCCCTAAGGTGAATGTCCTTTATTTTTAAAAAAATTGAAACCTGCTTTAGCTATTTTAAGATACATGGGTAACATTTAGAGGAATTAAATGGTTTCTTTCCATTCAATAAATATTCTCTGTACATATTAACAATGGTAATAAGTTCATGGATCTACTTGGTCAGGTGATGGTGCCTGGTTAAACAAGCTTTCGCCTGACTTTACTGTGAGGACATTTCTTAGACTCAAATCATCAGTAAGTTAATTGCATATATGATTGATTAAATCTATAGTGAATGTAGGAGATTACATTCAACAATGAAAAATATTTAATCCAATCAGCTGAAAGCTTTAAAAGGAGAAGTAATGATATCAGCATTCAGAAAAGAGAATTTTAATCTCTACTTTAGCTGACCAGTTTCTCCTAGAGAATTCATTGAAAACCTTCATCAGAATTCCCAGCTTTCAGCCTGCCTTATAGAATTTGGACTTGCCCATCCCCACAGTCACATGAGACAAATTTTATAAAATCTCATAATATTTATTGATATTTCCTGTTGGTTGTTTCCTAGAAAACCCGAATACACCACTCATTCTTTACTTATGAGAGCAAAATCTAGATTCTGAAAACTTTCAAGTGGTCAGAGATGGTGATTTGACTTTGAGTGAGACATATGCCACCAACTTAATATTGATTTTTTCACTTGTTTGTGTGTTTCATGTTTTTACTTTTTTTGGGTGCACCATTCCTAGAAGCACAATACCAGGTCGATGCATAGAGTAGATGGAGCAAGCTCCTATGCCATCTCTGTGTTCCAAAAATCTGTTTTATACGTTTTCTTCAGATAGAACATGTATCAGATATTAAACTGATAAGAACATGTACTATACTTGATCTCAGCCAAAAGGCCAAGAAGTGATATGTTTTAATTGCCCATACTTAGTTGTGAGACAGCCTGACTTTAAATACCAAACGCTCTTGTTACAACTGACAAAAGAGGGTATCCCACTAAGAAAAAGCACTGAGGTCAAATTGTCTTTTATTAATTTCTGAGTTTATTAAATACCATCTTGAAAATGGGGAAAGTTGAATTAAGGATTTCAACTTTACTATTTATTTGTGTGAAATAACTATAATACCATAAATTAAGAACAGGATATTGCAATTACAGAAAATTTTACAGGCTTCTAATGGAATAAACAAAACAGATGAAATTATAGGGCCTATATAGCTAATTCCAGAGCTTAATCCATTAAGACCATTTATACTCAATGCAGAAGACTAGCTAGAATCATTCTGTAGAAGGAGTCTGTTAACAAATATATCTTTTTGATGGAAAATCAACATGATTTCTCTGAAACAAAATAGACCTCTTAAACTATTCTACATCAAAGACTAAGGAAAAAAAAAACCAATATAACTGTGGAGTACTGGACATGTGGGTAGGGACAAATTTTAAACAGTGACCAAAATAAGAATAAATAAAGAAGTGAGTTATTTACCCAAGAAACATAAACAGTAAGTTAATGAGGGTATATGTGGCAAGTAAAAGTCATTCTGGCTACAACTTAAAAGCTATAACTTATCAGAATATTTTATATATGTATATGAACTTTTGTAAAGATATTAAGGGAAGTTTTCAGAGATATTAAAGCTTAAAAATAAAATGGTATCTGTGCACCACATTCCATCATCTATCAACATTCTACTCAATTCTATGTAAAAATACAGACCATGACAAAAAAATATAGACTGCAAACAATAGGTAAGACTGCTAGACAACCCAAAGTAAGTATTGGGAGACAATTCTTCAAATAACTCTATAATATATGGAGCGATACTAATAAAAACTCACACTGGCTTCTCCTGAAGGAAATATGCAATGAAGATAAAATTATTTTGGGCATTTATACTTAATAAAAACATGCTTCTAAATATATAAAGAAAAAACAAAGTTCTTAAGAAAATATGACAAAATAGCAGAAAGAGATCTTACAGTTCTCAGAACTTGATAGAAGAAAGTGTTGAAATTATCAATAATCTGAACAATATAATTAATAAATATAATAAGGTCTAAATTATTAAAAGCATACGGTAATTACAAACTAAATTACAAAAATCCAATGCAATATTTAATTACTCATATATCATTGTCATAATAGGACCATTCATTTGCCCATAAATTCTTTAGAGTAAAGAGTGTATATGTTAATCATTTGAGTATATTGCACCCAGTCAATTCAGAAACACGATCACACACACCCACATTTCAATGACTGGTCATAATGTATGCCAGTACAAATTTGAAGTAAGATCATGGAAATGAGATGAGAAAATCACGAACTGAGAAATATTTGCTGGAATTGATTTCATTACATTTTGGACATAAAGAGTGACAAAAGGGGACTTCAAATGTAAATCAAATATAGTTATATCTTAAAACAAGCATTAAATCTTGCCTGAAGGAAGAAATCCATACCCAAATTATAAAGCAGTGGAAAATGACCCAACAGAAATTGCTATACTTATGGGACACAATTTTTAAAAGCCATAATGAAGGGAAAATAGAAAACTTTCAATGTTTTTAAATAATAAATGAGGAAGAGTGAAAAAGGATCCTTAAGTATGAAATTAAATACTTTAAAAAACATTTAAATGCTAATTCTCATAGATACAGGAAGTAATCAATCAAATTGAATTCAGAAGTTAATCTAAAAATGAGGAAAATAGTATAATGATGAATTACACATAATGTTATAAATTAGCAAATGCTATCTAATAATTTAACATTTATTAGTACTCTGAATCTTTCAAAGTGATGTTATTTCTATTATTTCATTTTATTCTGATGTACAAAAAGAAAACAAGTGGAGAATTAATAAATAAGATATTAAGGGTCAAAGATTCAAGATCATTTATCCAAAATAACTTCTAGTCATTTCTTCTGAGCTCATTGTTACTTCGACAGCTTCAAATTTCTGTCTTTAAAAATATTTTCTATTCTCCCTGTTTCCCATAAGTTATACTTTTTTCGTCTAAAAACGATTTATGACACTTATCAACTCTCTTTCCTGCTACCACCAAAAGGTCTTTACCCTCAATTTGATTAGTATAACTTGTCGGTGATTGCATTTTCTTTTTTTCATATTAACTACAAGAAACGAATTTGTTTTCCTGATATAATTCAGTGTCTTTACAAATTAAAACCACTTAATACAGAACATGACCCCAGGTAGCCTCTTATTGAGATAATGTACAAGACAGGAAAGTCAAGCTTGATAGAATTTACTCAGGAGGACCTCATTCAGGCACAGCTTAGAGGCACAATTCAGATTTCACAGCATGTTAGAAATGTCTTGCATCTCCACAGTGAGAGGGGGAGGATAAAAAACATTAAGAATTATTTTGGTTTTTTTTTTGCTGGAGTTGCATGAAAATGCAGTCAACAGTAAAATGTAAGATACTAGAAGATACAAAAGATTATATTACAGTATATATTAGTTTAACTCCGCCATAATTTAATTTGGAAAATGTCATATGCAAACACAGCTCTAGAGTTTTCACTTAGATTAAACTAGGAAAAAGAATCTGTAAAAAGAAATGGGGTTCAAATAAAATAAAGCCGAAACTGCATAGAATATATTTGTGTTCAATCTTTTATTAACAGCAAAAGAATCAGCACATAATTAAATTAAATATTTTAGTGCACTGACAAAAATTTCCAAGGGTATTCTGCTTTCAGTGAGTGGATTTTATTTCAAGGTTTTAAAATATTTTAGAAACACCATAAACCTTTTAAATATTTAGGCCACATTTTATGTGAAATTGTAATTGTTTCATAAAAGTTCTCTGATAATCTTAAAGCAGTGTACTAAATTTCTTCGGTGTGCTTTAAATGTTTACAAGTTCTTTCCTTACTAGAGACCACTACAGAAACACATTAGTAATAATTAGTCTTTATAAAATAATTTTTAAAACCACCCAGTCCAGTCAGAAATCAGTATACTTTACATAGAAGTTTTCTCCTTTGCCTACATACTTTTTATGAAAAGAGTGCAAGACAAAGAAAGTATTAAAAAAAATTCAAAGGAAACCTTTCTCCTTAGTACTAGTTAACAAAGAGCAAACTAGCTGATCATTTGGATAATGAAATATTCTATTTCTGGTCTAGTATCAAAGGCCCTCTTAGCAGCAATTTCACAACCGTTTACCTCAGGTATAAAGTCAAGTAACTACTCTCGATTCTAGAGGTAGCTGCATCAAATGTAATCTAGCTAGTAAGAAGATATAAAATATTTGGGAACAGCTAGTTGACATATAATGGATGCCAACTACTGAGTAAACAAACATTGGCCTTGGTTTCAGAAAGCTTACCTTCTGGTTGGGATGACAGTATATTACGTAAACAACTGTGATTAAAATTTGTCAGAAATACTAGAGGGTAAATCCATGGTACGCTTCCTTGTGAATAGCACGTAATCTGGGTGACTGGGTAGGGGTGGGATGTGCTGAATATCAGACAATGCTCAGGGAGAATGGATGTTTGAATGTATCTTATATAGAAGTCGGACTTGGCATAGCCAAGGTGTTGGGGGGAAGGCTACAGGAATAGCAGAGAGAACACGACTAGAGTCAAGAGAGAAAGATTGTCAATTAAATGTCTTGTCAGCAGGACTCAAGTTTATGGCCCTCCACTTAAAAGTAAAGAATTGGGACTGGCGTTGTAAGAAGTGGCTACGTCATGAAAGTTATTGTAAATCCTTTCAAGAAGTTTTGCTTTCAGCTGTAGGCTAATGGAAAGCCACAGCGAGATCAGAGGGATTTCTTAATATCACAAAAAATTTAATGCAGTGTCGATTTTCAGACTACTCAGGTTCAGGAAATTTGAATACTTAATGTCAGATCAAAAGATATGAGGTAATTTACAAAATGTGAACTCCATAATGTGTCATTTAGGTTACATTATTGGGACTCAAGTATGTGCCTTGCACAAGACTATATTTTAGGAATAGTAGTGACATAAGTTTTTCTGAGGATCTTACTAGGACTAACCTAGATTAAACGGGAGCAAAAATGGCGGTCGTTTTACGAAACTACCATAGTAATGTTAAGTACAAATTGACACAAAAAAGGAAAAATGCAGCATTCCAGAATTATCTTCAGCAGGATGGCAGAGATAATATAGATGAGTAAATTAAGAGATAATTGAAGTTAAGAAACTAGTCAGACTGATCAAAGAGACAAAAGCATTACATTACTATAAAAATATTTTAAGAATGATTATAACCACAGACATTAACCGGATAATATGAGAACACTGTGAACAACTTTATGCAAAATATGACAATTTAAATGATCAATTGACATGAGTCTCAAAAAAATTTTTTAGTTGACTGAAAAATTAAGAAACAGAAAATCTGAATAGCATTAATCTATATGAAAGAACATTGATTTGTTGTCAAAATCCTTGCCAAAAATAAATTCCATAGTCAGGTTGTTTCTTTGGTGAATTCAGTTTAACTTTCAAGGAAGAAATAGTATCAATCTTTCACAAATTTTTAAGAAAAAAATATGAGGAGGGAATACTACTATAAGGCCAATATAACATTAATATAACACCTAAAAAATACAGTACAAAGATAGAAAATTATAGACATATGACCTTCATGACTATAGACACAAAATTTCCTAAATTAGTATTAGCAAATTAAATGGAATAATATATAAAAATGATAATACATCATTATGAAGTGTGATTTATCTCAGAAAAGCAAAACTGTTACATTTGTGAATTAACCAATGTAAGTCACCCTATGAACAGAATTTTAAAAATATATCATTATTTTAATAGGTTAAAACAATCAAAAGTCTTTCATAAAATTCAAAACCCATTTATGAGAGAAACTCTCAGAGCACCAGGAATAATATGGAATTAATATGAATTAATATGGAATTCATCTAATAAATCCATCTAATAGGAATTCAGCTAATAAAAATTTTCAGTTAGCATGTCACTTTGAATGAAAGAACCCCACTCCACTCCCAAAAGTTCTCTGCTTTCACCGTAATTCAAACCATACCAGGGCCCTGAAATTGTAATTAACAAAGATATAGAAGTAAAAGCGATGAAGTTCAGAAAAAAAAGGGAGACTGCCTCTATTGGCAAATGATATGACTGATTACAAAAAAATTATGCATCTGCAAAAACTAGAATGAATACATGAATACTTCACAGTAGCACAATATAAAATTAAGAAACAAAAGTGTATTCTTAAATACTAGTAGTCAACAACTGGAAATTTATTAATATATATATTTCATTATTAGTAATGAGAAACATATAAAATAGGGAGAAATTTAACAAAAGATGTGGGAGACCTAAAGAAAACCTCAATGAATATCCAAATAGCTATGCTGAGTATTAAAGCCAACTCCAAAAATTTACATACTCTCTGATCTATTTAAATAACATTCTTGAAATGAAAACATTAGAGAGATGGAGAACAGATGAATATATGTCAGGCAGTGTTTAAGGAAGGGATGGGGGCTGGCAGGAAGCAGTAAAGTCACAAAGGAACAATCTTTGTGATGATGAAATACTCTATGCTTTGACTGTATTAATGTAAATACTTTGGTTGTGATACTGTGCCTTAGTTTTCCAAGATTTTACCATTGAGGTAACTGAGATGAGGACTGTGCAGGATCTCTTGATACTGTTTCTTGCAACTGCGTGTGAATCTACAGTTATTGCAGAATAGGAAGTTCAATTTTAAAAAATGAGAATATCATCTGAACTGACACTTCACCAACAAGAAAAATGTTAACCTCATCCCTGAAATCTGTGAATATATTATTTTACATGGCAAAAAGGACTTTGTAGCTGTGATTAAGTTAAGGGTCTTGACAAGAAATTCCCATCCATATGTCCCATGGGACCTAAGCCCCCTCTCAATTACAGGTAGAGTAGGCATCACCATCACAGAATCCTCAGGATTGGGGAATGGACGATGGACTACAGTAGAATTACAATTGTTCTATTGTAAAGTTATGATCCTAGCAATGGAAGAACTTTTATCAGGATGTGGAGGCAGTGGCCACTGGAGGCTCTGATGGGAGGGAAAGGGAAAAATAGGTGTAATTTGGGGGATTTTTGTGACTTGATTGAAGGCGAGTGCTGGAGGGCCTCGCTGCCGGCAGGGCCTCGCAGCAGGTAGGACCGAGGCGAGGAATACTCACGGAGACTGGCTGATGGCGCAGGTCTGCTTTATTGTGGAAGCGCACGCACTTTTATAGGGTACCAGGTGACGTGTAAGCCGCTCATTGGCCCAGCCACCGGAGGCCTCTGATTGTCCACCCTGGGCGGTTGCTAGGGAAAGGTGAAATTTAAGGGGACGGTTTTTCTCAATGGGCGGCTAGCAGGGTTAATGAGAGACTGAAGCGAAGGGCCTGGCACCGGCAACATGGCTGGCACTTTGCAGTGGGCTTTCAAGGAGGCGGATTATCTGCCTCATAATTGATGCCTGCAGGGGAGGCGCGTAACAACCTCAGACCCTGGTTTCAGCTACTTGCGCCAGCCATATTTCCGCCTGCCTGCGGACCCTTCCCTCACTTGATAATTACTGCGAATGACATTTCAGTGACAGAGACAGACCATTGTATATCATGTAATAACTTGCAAAAATGTGTGGAAGGGAGTGTAAACTACGATGTAAACTATGATCATCGCTTAGTGGCAATGCTCCAAGATGTGGTCATCAATTGTGACAAATATACCACACTAATTAAGGATGTTGCTGATGTGGGAAAGAGTGGGAAGGCTACAGAGTGGGGCATGTGGGAATTCCCTATATTTTTTGTGTAACATTTATGTAATCTAAATTTCTTTTAAAAAATAAAAAAAGCATATTAAAAAAATAAAGTTAAGGACCTTGAGATGGGAAGACGATTCTGGATTATCCAGATGATTCCAATGTAATCACAAGGGTCCTTGTGAGAAAGATCAATCACATTAAGAGTCAGAGGTCATAAAGATGTGGTCATGAGCCAAGTAATGTGGGCTCCAGTAGCTGGAAAAGGTAAGGAAGATCTTTCCCTACAGCCTCCAGAAGGAACATGACTCTGAAGATTCATTTTAGGCCCTGACCTCAAGAATTGTAAGAAAATAAGTTTGTGCTGTTTTAAGCTACTAAGTATGTTGTAGTTTATTATAGCAGCAATAGGAAACTAACACACAGAAATTCTGTCATAATCAGAAGTCCTTATTTCCTCATAATTCTCATAGTGCCTAGGACATAGAGTTTATGTGTTATGGATTCTCCAATGGAAAAAGAAAATGTTCAATTTAACTTTTAAATTTAAACTTTTGATGACCAATTGAAATTTCTAATATAGATGCAGATCAGAATGTAATATACTGCTAAGATTTTTTGCTAAAACCTGCTAAAGTCAAACAATTTCATTATTTTAATAAAAAGTCATTGTGAGAGAAAGCTCTAATAAGGATAATTTACTGATATACTTTAGAAAGCAGAACTCATATCTATTTCCATTATAAAATTTCACTGACAGTTATATTTAAGTCTCTCAAACTGTCTTCTGAATTGCTTCACTCTAAGAAACATGTTTAACCAATTTAAACATAATACAGAATAATGATTTTGTGTAGAATTTTGGATGGAAAATAACGACCTTAGCCATAACTTTAGTAATCTGAATGATGTGCCTCACAGACTTCAAGAGAAGGCATATACATAATGGTGCTTCACTCATCTTACCAAGTAAAGACTTTAGATTCTGTATTAAATTTTACTAGAGCTTAGAGTTTTTATAGATTAATTTCTTCAGTAAAATAGGTTCAAAGCTTGTTCTAGGTCATGTTATTAATAATGTTAAAGGTTTTATCTTACTCAAAACTGTTTACCTTAAAATAAACTACCTAAATATACACTTATTTAACATGAAACCATAGTATGAGAGAATTTATCTATTTTTGATTGGGAATTCGTCGCAAAATATTTTTTCTTAGACCTATAATTCAAAGCTTCAGAGGATTCTTTAAATTGATATGGAAAGTGAAAGTCAAAATGTACTTGTACATAAACAAAAATTCACCAAATGGAACTCTGATAAAAAGTGTCACAGTCCTCGGTAGCAATAGATGACTTTTTTGAAGTGTCTGTCCTGGATAAAATCATCAAATTCAGTTGCAACACAGAATCAATAGTCCCAAAGTAAAACACTGTATGTTAAATAAAAATAAACATGTGTGTGCCTGTGGCACTGTTGAATTCCAATATATACACAGTTAGCCCTAACTTAAGAAATTTTGTCACATTGTCAAACTGTGGTTACACTAGAAATCTTCCCCTTCCTCTTGCTCAAATATTTTATATTGTCCAACTTACCTCTTGCTAAAAGTTCTGAACACTTTGCCTCCTATTGGTGAAATTTAAAGTAATCATCTATACCCACTACATAAAATTTAAATATATTTCTCTTGACTTCTTTAACTAACATCAATTCCTTTTCTTTGTCAATCATCTGATTTCTCCATTTCCAGATTCCCATTGTACCCATCATGAATCAAGACAGAAAGATGGCTAATCCTCCATTGTTTAGTGTGGAGCATATGTAAATGGGTATAAGCTAAACAACAGCAATTACACAGCCAGGAAAATAGTACACAATTTCAACTGCTGCTTTTCTCAGTAAAGGATCCTGCAGAGAAAATAATATGACCCAGGTACTGAATTTACAATAAAAATAAGACAGTTTTTCAAGAAGATAACAAGAAGATATATGTATTCAGAAGAGCAGAAAAGGGAGTCTTCTAAAAATTGATATTGTTCTCCCACCTTATACTCTTGCAGTTAAGAACCTTGAAAATTTAGAGATTTTTTAGAAATTGTCTAGAAATTAATGTTGAACTCACCAGCTAATAGCAGATAGTGGCTTATCAGAAACGTGGGCAGGAATCAACATATAGAAATGTTGATCTTATCTGTATCAAAAGATAAGAGTAGATCTTATCAGTATCAAAACAGTGAGTCCAAAATCATGGACAAACCATCATAAGAAGAGTGATTATATGAGACCTTCACACTTGTTGTAAGGCAGAGTCTGCCTCACCAAGCTATAGCATGTTCTGTTGTACTTGTAAGGAATATGACCCGGTTTTCTCCATGGAGCAGTAATTGGCATCAGGTTTATACAAAGAGTGCCTCTGCTTTCGAGAATGGCAGAGATGCACGGTGAGATTTTCCCTCTTGTTAGCCTGGAATTGTAGACCAAAGTCACAGCTGAGAACAAACGACATGTAATATCTCGCATTCTAGGTTCAGAGAGTCTTCCTCATTGTACCCTTTCTTCATTTCTGCATTTCTGCCCATTCCAAAATCCTGTAAATATATAAATAGAACTAAGATACAAGAGAGGTCACCATGTGGTTTGTTATTAGGGAAGATGAACAGCAGGAAACAGTGTACCAAGCAAATCTTTATTACATTTACATGTGTTTAAAAGAAGGAAAGGCTGGCATTCTAGTTTCATTATCCATACACAGGATCAACCAGTGTGATCAAATATGGAAAGAGGAAGGCAAATCAATGCAGGCTATCAGGTAGAAAGATATGTCTCTTTTACTCTCATCCTTCACCCGTGGAACAAGACAGTTAAGCCAGGGAGGTGGAAGGTGAAGTCCCCAGTGCCCACCAAGCTAGTCTGCTTGGATGTAAGGAGTAAAACATGGAATTAAGATTGCAACTGGAGTTTTAAATAAAATAATACTCAGTCACAAAATGATCAAAATGAGATTCTTAATCATCAAAAGTGATAGAAACTTTATACATTCAGAATGAGTTATCATTCAGGGAGCCAGCTATCTAGCAAGAAGATAATGGGGTTAAACTGAATCAAGTTGGTAACAATTATTCAAAAATAAAACCATTTCATGTGAATACACTGACAAAGCTCAAAGTTTCACCAATTATAAAAAAAGATAGTGGATCTTGAAAGAACTGAAAGTATTAATAATATTTTCTTAAATGTCTAAGGGCTCCTTGAAATCTTGACTCTTCTGCAGCCTCATCTAATTTGATTTTTTTTTCTGTATAAAAGTAACTTCCTAAAACTCTGTTAATAGGACCAGTGACCTCTGATAGTTCATAATCCCTTTATGAATATATAAGATAGTGTAGTAAAGCAAAATCAAACAGTAGTTTGCTTCTTCCTTTGTCACCTGAGAATACACACTTTGATGTTAAAAACTGTTTAATCAAAAGAGGCTTAACAAAAAACAAATTAAATATGAGATGCTGTTAAAGGCACATAATATTAGAAATGAATGAAAAAAAATGCAAAGGAAGTATTTGATTTTTTTTTTTTTTACAATAACAATAATCTACCAGGAGAGTCCAGGTTTCTTGGATAAAGCACTTAATATTTAAAATGAAAAGGTCCAGAAATAGAAGTTTTGCCACAAGAATATTTAAAAATATTAAAAACACTTTTATAAACCAATATGGCACTTACAGGGAACACGCCTTTAATACTTTGAGCATTTTGACCTTTACATGACCTGTGGTGCTTTTGTCACAGACTTTGCCCAGATCTTTTTCATGTCCTGATGACAGGGTGAATGAGGTCACAACCAAATATCTAGACCCAATCCCATTCACAGATAGGTGTAATGCCATCTAGAGCAATCATTTCATGGAAACCTCTTTACTTACAGCTTTCTTCTAGAGTTATGGAATACAAAGATGCTTACACTAAGTAAACTTACCTTTTAAAGGTAATAAATTACATGGGAACACTGCATTTTACATACAATTTATAATGTAAGAGGAGCATTTGTTAAGAGTGCAGTAAACACATAGATAAAACTATAGGCTTGTGGGGCATTTGATGTCTGAAAATGTTTTTTGGCTGGAAGAGTTACTAAAATTGTAAGAAAAAGCAGTTAAAATAAAGTTTAAAAAAAAGGTTATTTCTGTTTAGATCAAAAAAGCTAATTGTTTTCTGGAAAATTTCCAGACTTCATCATTGTATCACTGTATAACAAATTCCACTTCTCAGTCAATGTTATTGACTAGTCAAAAAATTCTTATACATAACAAGACCATCAATACTCTGAATTGATCATGGATATAAGACTTGCTGGCAAGAACCTAATATCAGAAGGATCCCTGCATATTTATGTGGAAAACCATAAATTTTATAAACAAATATGCACAAAATTAAAAATGCTTAGGACATCTTAAAAGATTTTATTATAAGATAGTTTGAAGGTAAATATCTGAAAAAAAAATGTTGAGTTCCAGTGACATTAATTCTGTGGTGAGAATTATGGAGGACTGATTGTTTGTCTTCTTAAATTGTTCACTGATTTAATGTAATCACATGAGAAAAGTCAAGAAACTGCTTTTAGCATGAGGGGACTGGTTGATACAATGGAAATAATGAAATTTGCATATTATCAAATATTATCTATACATTTTTGGTATTAACTCTTAACGTCTAAAGGTGTTCTAATGTAATATTTCACAAATACTGGTGGGCCATTCATTGCATTTGGAAACTATCATTCTAATGGATATTATTGAATGAGAAAAGGAATTAAAGATTATGTTAGAGATCAAAGAGAGGGAGAAATATAAAAAGAAGTTGGAGGAAGTGATAAAATTGAAAACAAGAAAGAGTAATCAAGGAAAGAAAAAGAGCTAAGAAACAGCTTTGGTGTGTATGATTTTAAAGTTAAGTTTGATAATAATGGAAAGATGTTTTCATCTTTGAGGAATAAATGATAAGGTTTAGATAAATTTTATGGAAGGATAAAATAAATTTTTTCTTGGTTAATTTCAATTCAGAATAATGGAGGATTAAATGAGAGGACTAACAAATATACTTAGTAAATATGTTCTTATCATAAAAATGATATTATTCTAACACCATGAAATTAATTTTTTGTCAGAAGAAATAAGAACAATAATAATAATAACCAGAAATTACAGAACACTTATCTCAAAGGGCTTAAAATTCTTTCAAAAATCTAATTAGTTACTTACCAAGACTTCTGAAAGTATCATAGGGTTAGCAATGAAAATGATCACTGTGAAATTGAAGGTCTATTTTTCTTTATACTTTCATTGTGTGTTTACTGATAACTTTCACATGCATGTATAACATGAATTCTGCGTTCAGGGTATACTCAGGATTTGAGAACAAAAATAAAAATAAAAATAAAAATAAAAATACTGAAACTGAATGTAAAATACAGCACAACCAGAAAGATGGCCAAGGATAGGTTTGGTAGCCTTGGGACTGAAACTCAATGTAGTTAAAGAGGTTTATAACTGATCATATTAACGATTTAATCAACTATTAACTAGGCATGCTCAATTTCTCAGAGTAGATGTTTGACTTAGGGAGGTTACTATTACGTTTCTGAACCTTAATTTCTCCAAGATAAAACAGAAATCCTAATGTCTATCTAATATTATTTTCTAGAAGATTAAACGATATGATCTATTTTAATCAATTAGCGCAGTGTCTCACAAATTTAGAAAGTTCCATAATATATTGTGCTTCCTTCACTTTTCTCATAGCAGCTGAAGAAGCTTATACTTTTCCTTTTAATCTCAAATCCAATCCCACTTCAGAAATAAACCATGGCATTTTCCCTGTTCTCACACCCACCCAACAATTCTGCCTCTCTTTTCATCACTACCATTAACAATGACAACAGAATTTTATAACGTCCTACTGGGAAAAAAGTGATTGTGATTGTTGATTAAACGTAAGTTCAAGGTATGTGGAGTCAGACAACTTGTGTTCAGACCCCACTTATAATATATATAACTATGTGGTCTCATGAAGTTTTGTTTAACCTATATACAATATAACAGTTATACTAAGCTCTAGTTACTCATCTATAAAATGATCATGGAAGTACGTTTCATGATTGCTTTTTCTACTAAGGTAAAATCAATTGATGAAAGAGAAGAATTTAGCAGAGTTCCTGACATCATTTAAATTTTAAATCTGCAATAACTAGTCTCTGATTTTTTTACAAATTAATCAAGAGGATATGGAGCCATAAAGACACAGTTAACATTTAACAGAGACACATGCCCACTCATAGACTAGGGCTTTCTGGATTTAGATTAATAGCCAAAAAATACTTCATGTAATAAATTTACATGCCTAGCCATGGATTTCTATAACCTCTGGAAAGAAATTTTTATCACTGTTTTAACTTCTATGAATTTTTCATTTCATCATATTTTGTACATATATTTTTACACCAGGAAAATACTGTGTGCAAATCACTTACTAAAATGAACCTTAAACTCATGATATCAGAGGTTTGCAAACACTTCTCCCTCTTGTTATGGGACAATGATGTTAACAAATCTATAGTTATAGTGGCAGGTTCTGGAAAAAGTTGGATACAAGAAACCTTCAGTCAAGTATGTTTTATATTATTTGTTCCAGTTTGCTGTTGTTTTTTATTCTATTTGATTATGTTTCTCTACATAAAGGTGGTGGAGTCAGATTTTTATAAAATTCACTAAAAGATGAAATGATTTTTATGAATCATAGAAGTAAATATATGTTTGATTTCTTGAAAACCATAGCCACCTTCCCTCAATTAGGATAACCAGAGCTCGAGAGCACTCAGATATGAATAATATTTGAAATGTTAACTAATGCTTGCAAACTTGAAAGAGTATACATTAAAAAAACTAGTGTTTTGGGGGAGGAGATGTGACTCAAGCTGTTGAGTGCCTGCTCCCACATGGGAGGTACCAGGTTCTTTCCCCAGTGCCTCCTGAAACACAAAAACAAACATCAAGCAAGCAAACAAACAAACAAACAACTCAGGGGAGCTGATGTGTCTCAGTGGTTGAATAGAAGTTTCAGGAAAAACAAATATGAATTTTGATAGAGAAAAAATTAAAGAATCTTATTTTTCTAAAATTATAGGAAAGAAGTCGCCAAGATATAAGGTGGATAATGGAGATAAAATTACATTTCCAAACTTTCCAGAGAGAAATAAATGTATTGGAATTCAAAATCGAAAGGACATCTAGGGCTGCCAGTTTCTGGTCCAACATATAAAGTACTTGGAAGTTGTCCCTTCCATTCTCACAACAAGAAATAAAAGATGAACATACTGAAAATCAACGCTCTTACTAGATCTATCACAGAATTGTAATCACAGAAAAAACCACTGCTCCAAACCCTGGAGAGCATGGAGCTTACAGAGAATCTTAGCTTACCAGGTGCAGCAGTCCACAGAACTAGTTACTACAGGGAAAGGACTGAAAGGTTAATGCTCTAAGAATATATCCTTAGAAAAACACAAAGACAACAAGAACACAAAAACAAGGACACTAGAGGAAATTTTCAACTTTGATCCCTATAGACACTGCAATCAGTAAACACAGCCTAGAATCTAGCCAGGTAAAAATAAATCCTAAAAATGAAGTACTCTTTATCTCAGTTCCTTTGACCCAATGTATCATGTCCAGCTTCCAACAAAAAATTTTAAGACATGCTAAAAGGCACAAAAAAGCAAACAAAACGCAATTCAATGAGACAAAGCAAGCATCATAACCATTTTCAATTATGGGAGAGATTTTGGACTTATCAGATGAAAAATTTAAGGGGGCAAGATGGCGGCTGAGTGAACATCCCTGTTAGAGTCTTCTGCAGGGAATCGGCTGGGCGGTGTTGGAGACTCTTTGGGACCGGATTGTTTCGGGATTTTTGCTGGTCCGGAGGTGTCTGGACATCGATTTGGAGGGAAGGTAACAGAGAGGATTCGTCTGTGAAATATACACGGAGATCCCAGCTACCTGCAGAGGATTCCCTTCTTGGGTAGGCGGAGACGAGGCATCTAGCCCCGCTCGGTGGGGCTGAGCCAGGCCGGGCCGGGCCGCGGTAGCGTTTGGAGCCGGGCGGGGCCGGTGCAGGCCCCGGCTGCGGGCCGCGGTAGCGCTTGGAGCCGGGCGGGGCCGGTGCAGGCCCCGGCTGCGGGCCGCGGTAGCGCTTGGAGCCGGGCGGGGCCGGTGCAGGCCCCGGCTGCGGGCCGGCGGTAGCGCTTGGAGCCGGGCGGGGCCGGTGCAGGCCCCGGCTGCGGGCCGCGGTAGCGCTTGGAGCCGGGCGGGGCCGGTGCAGGCCCCGGCTGCGGGCCGCGGTAGCGATTGGAGCCGGGCGGGGCCGGTGCAGGCCCCGGCTGCGGGCCGCGGTAGCGCTTGGAGCCGGGCGGGGCCGGTGCAGGCCCCGGCTGCGGGCCGCGGTAGCGCTTGGAGCCGGGCGGGGCCGGTGCAGGCCCCGGCTGCGGGCCGCGGTAGCGCTTGGAGCCGGGCGGGGCCGGTGCAGGCCCCGCCTGCGGGCCGCGGTAGCGCTTGGAGCCGGGCGGGGCCGGTGCAGGCCCCGCCTGCGGGCCGCGGTAGCGCTTGGAGCCGGGCGGGGCCGGTTCAGGCCCCGGCTGCGGGCCGCGGTAGAGTTTGGAGCCGGGCGGGCCCGGGTCAGGCCGCGGCGGGTACGGAGCCGGGCAGGGCCGGTCCAGGCCGCGGTGGCGGGAGGTGGATGCCGGAGCCGGCTGGGCCGCTGTAGCGAGCGGAGCTGGGCGGAGCCAGGCCAGGCCAAGGCGGCGTGAGGAGCCGGGCAGAGCCGGTCCAAGCCTCCGCGGCGGGCGGAGCCGGGCCTGAGGAGGGGTTTCTGTTTTTTTTTTGTTTTTTTTTTGTTTGTTTGTTTGTTTGTTTGTTTTTTTTAATTTTACTTAAATTTTTTTTTTTTTTTTTTTTTTTTTTTTGAGCATCTGCAGTACTGGGGAGTTCGTGGGCCCTGGGCGGCCTATTGGGGGTTTGTGGGAAGGGAGGTGCTTGCAGACCCATTTGGGCAGACAGACGGGGGGGGTTTTAGGGCAAAGCGGGGGGAAGTTGTTGTTTTAGATAGTGTTGCAATTGTGACACGTGTGTACCTGTATCTCTCTTCTCCCTATTCGTTCCCCACCGTTTGCCCATCCTCTTTTTCTTTCTTCCTTTCTTCTTGCCTTTCTTTTTTCTCTATTATAATTAGTTAGTTTTTTTTTTTGTTTTTTGTTTTTTTTTCGGTTTTCTCTTTCCCTCTTGTCCCTCATCTTCCACTTATTTTTACTTTAATTCAAGTATACAATAGGTGCTACAGGGAACACCTCACATTTGCTGGGTTTTCCCATCCTCCACTGCCTCATTTCTGTGTGAACTGATTTAGGCTACCTACACTATCCCCCTTCCCCTGCATCTTGATATCCACTATCATCTACTGTCTCTCCTATATTCCACCCCCCACCTCCCGTTCTTTGATCCACAAAGTGTCTAACTCTTAATTTCTAATACCTTTGTTCTGTTTTCTGTCTATTATCCACTCTTGAAACTATTACCTTTCTTTTCTTTTTCCCTCTCTCATGAAAACAATAGCTGTGTAGTTCATACCATATTCCTCCCAAATTCAGTCATCAACTTCATAAAAGGTACTCTACCTACAGCTATAACTCTATACAATCTACATGAATCTAACCTCCATCCTTCCAGATCTCATATTCCTGCTTTATTAACATACATCACCAATACAACTTTACACTTTTCCCTTGCTTACACAATTGCCTTTCCCCAACACTAATACTTTCCTCTAAAGTGAACTTAACCAACAACAAGTAACTAGAATAAGAAGAAAAAAGTGACAAAGAGAAGATATAACACCTGTGCAAAAATAACAACTAATTAACCTCCAAGAGCAGACAAAGAAGCTAAGGAACTGATTAAATTCGTCAAAATAAAGAGATGACCAGAAAGCAACAAAAATCTACGAACCAAACCAATAATCAGGAAAACATGGCTGAATCCAATCAACAAACCAATAATCACGAAGGGGAGCAAAACTTGGCACAAGCAATGAAAGATCTCAGAACATTTATCACCGACAAATTTGATGCAGTAATGAAAGAGGTTAACAACATGAAGACATCACTTGGAGGGGAAATTGCAGACATACGCAAAAACATAACAGATATGATGGGAATGAACACCACAGTTCAAGAAATCAAAAATACACTTGCAGCAAATATCAGCAGACTAGAAGAGACAGAGCAGAGAATTAGTGATGTGGAAGACAGTACATCAGAAATCAAACAGATAGTAGAAGGGGTCAATAAGAAGATAGAAAAAATCCAATTAGGATTTAGGGACCTGAATGACAATGCAAAACGCTCAAACATACGTATTATAGGCATTCCAGAAGGTGAAGAGAAGGGAAAGGGGTCAGAAAGAGTGTTGCAGGAAATAATGACTGAAAACTTCCCAAATCTACTGAAAGAGACAGATGTACATATCCAAGAAGCACAGCGCACTCCACAAGTCATAAACCCCAACAGGCCCACCCCAAGACATATACTTGTCAAATTATCCAATGCTCAAGACAAAGAGAAGATCCTAAAAGCAGCAAGAGAAAAGAAAACCATCACATACAAGGGAAGCTCAATTAGATTAAGTGCTGATTTCTCTTCTGAAACCATGGAGGCAAGAAGACAGTGGTATGATATAGTCAAGGTACTAAAGGAAAAAAATTTCCAACCAAGAATACTCTATCCAGCTAAACTAGCATTCAAACATGATGGAGAGTTCAAAATATTCGCAGACAAACAGAAACTGAAAGAGTATACCAACAAGAAACCTCCCCTTCAAGAAATTCTAAAGGGAGTTCTGCAGGAAGAAAGGAAAAAACAGGAAAGGCAAAGTTGGAGGAGAGTATAAGACCAACAACAACAACAAAAAAGACAAAAAAAAATACAAACAAAATATGACAAACACAAATCCAATCAAAATATGGCTAACACAAATAATTCCTTGATAGTAATAACACTGAATGTCAATGGATTAAACTCACCTATCAAAAGATTGAGACTGGGACACTGGATAAGGAAATATGAACCATCCATATGCTGTCTACAAGAGACACATCTTAGACCCAGAGACGCATGGAGATTGAAAGTGAAAGGCTGGAAAACAATCATACAAGCTAACAATAACCAAAAAAAGGCAGGAGTAGCTATATTAATATCAGACAAAATAGACTTTAAATGTGAAACAATTGTGAGAGACAAAGAAGGATACTACATTTTAGTCAAAGGGAAAATCTGTCAAGAAGATCGAACAATCATAAATATCTATGCCCCTAACAAGGGTGCCTCTAAATACGTCAGGCAAACGCTGGAAAAACTAAGTGAAAGAATAGATACATCTACAATTATAGTGGGGGATTTTAATACACCACTATCAATTCTGGACAGAACATCTCAAAAGAGAATCACCAAAGACACAAAACATCTGAATAGTATATTAGAGGAGCTCGATCTAATAGACATATATAGATCGCTACACCCAAACACAGCAGGATATACATTTTTCTCAAGCGCACATGGATCATTCTCCAAGATAGATCATATGCTAGGCCACAAAGAAAGGCTGAACGAATTCAGAAAGATTGAAATCATACAAAACATTATCTCTGACCACAGTGGAGTCAAGCTGGAGATTTGCAAGGGAAAGAAGCCCAGATTTCACACCACGATTTGGAAATTAAACAACACACTCTTAGAAAAACAGTGGGTCAAAGAGGAAATCTCAAAAGAAATCAATGACTACCTTGAAACAAATGATAATGATAACACAACATACCAAAATTTATGGGATGCAGCAAAAGCAGTACTGAGAGGGAAGTTTATAGCCATAAATTCATATATCAAAAAAGAAGAAAGAGCAAAAATTGAAGAACTAACTGCACATTTGAAGGAATTAGAAAAACAACAACAAAGTAACCCAACAGGAAGAAGAAGGAAGGAAATAACAAAGATAAGAGCAGAACTAAATGAAATAGAAAATAAGAAAGCACTTGAACAGATAAACAAGACCAAGAGCTGGTTTTTTGAGAAGATTAACAAAATTGACAAACCTTTAGCAACACTAACAAAGAAAAAAAGAGAGAAGATGCAAATACACAAAATAAGAAATGAGAAAGGCGATATCACCACTGACCCCACAGAAATAAAGACTATCATAAGAGGATATTTTGAAAAACTATATTCCAACAAAAATGACAATCTAGAGGAAATGGACAAATTCCTAGAAACACATAAACAGCCCATATTGACAAAAGAAGAAATTGATGATCTTAACAAACCAATCACAAGCAGAGAGATAGAATCAGTTATTAAAAATCTCCCAACTAAGAAGAGCCCAGGGCCAGATGGCTTCACAGGTGAATTCTATAAAACATTCCGGAAAGAACTGACACCAATCCTGCTGAAACTATTCCAAACCATCGAAACAGAAAGAACATTACCCAACTCCTTCTATGATGCCAACATTACCCTAGTACCAAAGCCAAACAAAGACATCACAAGAAAGGAAAATTACAGACCAATTTCTCTAATGAACCTAGACGCAAAAATACTTAACAAAATACTTGCTAATCGTATTCAACAACACATTAAACGAATTATACACCACGACCAAGTGGGATTCATCCCAGGTATGCAAGGATGGTTCAACATAAGAAAATCAATCAACGTAATACACCATATAAACAGATTGAAGGAAAAAAATCACATGATTATATCTATTGATGCAGAAAAAGCATTTGACAAAATACAGCACCCTTTCTTGATAAAAACACTCCAAATGATTGGAATACAAGGAAAAATTTTTTGAACATGATAAAGAGTATATATGAAAAACCTAAAGCCAATATTGTTTACAATGGAGAAATCCTAGACTCCTTCCCTCTAAACTCAGGAACAAGACAAGGATGCCCACTGTCGCCGCTCCTATTTAACATTGTCTTAGAAGTACTTGCTCGAGCACTGAGGCAAGAACCAGAAATAAAAGGCATTCAAATTGGAAAGGAAGAAGTCAAAATTTCATTATTTGCAGATGACATGATCCTATACATAGAAAACCCTGAGAGATCTACAACGAAGATTCTAGAACTCATAAATGAGTTTAGTAAAGTCGCAGGTTATAAGATCAATGCGCAAAAATCAGTAGCATTTCTGTACACCAATAATGAGCAAGATCAGGAGGAAATCAAGAAACAAATACCATTCACAATAGTAAATAAAAAAATCAAATACTTAGGAATAAATTTAACTAAAGAGGTAAAGAACTTATACACTGAGAACTATACAAGATTGTTCAAGGAAATCAAAGAAGACCTAAATAAATGGAAGACTATTCCTTGTTCATGGATAGGAAGACTGAACATTATTAAGATGTCTATCCTACCAAAATTGATCTACACATTCAATGCAATCCCAATAAAAATCAATGCAGCCTTCTTTAAGGAACTAGAAAAACTAACTATGAAATTTATTTGGAAAGGAAAGAGACCCCGAATAGCCAAAGACATACTGAAAAAGAAAAACGAAATTGGAGGAATCACACTACCTGACTTCAAAACATACTATAAAGCTACGGTGGTGAAAACAGCATGGTATTGGCATAAGGAGAGACATATAGACCAATGGAATCGAATTGAAAGCTCTGATATAGAACCTCACATATACAACCACATAATATTCGATAAAGCCACCAAACCCTCTCAACTGGGAGAGAGTGGCCTATTCAACAAATGGTGTCTGGAGAACTGGATAGCCATATGTAGAAGAATGAAAGAGGATTACCATCTCACACCTTATACAAAGATCAACTCAAGATGGATCAAAGACCTAAATATAAAAGCCAAGACCATAAAAACCTTAGAAAGCAGTGTAGGGAAACATCTACAGGACCTTGTAATAGGTAATGGATTTATGAATATCTCACCAAAAGCACGAGCAGCAAAAGAACTAATAGATAAATGGGACTTCCTCAAAATTAAAGCCTTCTGCACCTCAAAGGAGTTTGTCAAGAAAGTAAAAAGGGAGCCCACACAGTGGGAGAAAATATTTGGCAATCAGATATCTGATAAGAAACTTATAACTTGCATATATAAAGAACTCCTACATCTTGAAAATAAAAAGATAAACAATCCATTTAAAAAATGGGAAAAAGACTTAAACAGACACTTCTCTGAAGAAGAAATACAAATGGCAAGAAAGCACATGAAAAAATGTTCCAAATCTCTAGCTATCAGGGAAATGCAAATCAAAACCACAATGAGATACCATCTTACACCCATAAGATTGGCAGCTATGAAAAAAACAGAAGAATACAAGTGCTGGAGAGGATGTGAAGGAAGGGGAACACTCATCCACTGCTGGTGGGAATGCAGAAGGATCCAACCATTCTGGAGAACAGTATGGCGGTTTCTCAAAAAACTAGCCATAGATTTGCCATATGACCCAGCAATACCACTGCTGGGAATATACCCAGCAGAACTGAAAACAAGAACACAAACCAATATATGTACACCAATGTTCATAGCAGCATTGTTCACTATTGCCAAAAGTTGGAATCAACCCAAATGCCCATCAACAGACGAGTGGATCAATAAAATGTGGTATATACACACAATGGAATACTACTCGGCTGTAAGAACAAACACACTACAAACACATGTGATAACATGGATGAATCTTGAGAACCTTATGTTGAGTGAAGCAACCCAGACATTGAAGGACAAATACTACATGACCTCAATGATATGAAATAAACAAGCTGCCCTAGACAGCAAGAGACTGAACGATAGGCTTGCAGGAAATCGGAGGGTGGAGGAAGGATATGAGCCGATGTCTGCAGGGGTGGAATTTAAGACGAGATGGTGGTAAGTATGAACACAAAGAAGAGATAAAAGGGGGGCAAGGGGTTGCCTTTGCTTGGGGCTTTGCGGGTTTGAGGGTGGCTGGGGAGGGACGGGTGGGTAACGTTGCCCAAAAGTGGGGGGAGGGAGGGGTAGCATACGAACCAGGAGAGGGTCAGGTGTTGGTGGAGAGTAAAATGCCGAGAAAATCATATCAAAATATAATAAAGAGGGTTACCTGTTTAGAATGCTCGGAGGGGAGGGTCTGATGCAGGACGGGCTCCTGGGGAATGTCTAAATGCTCATTCTGCCAGAGTGGGTGACACCATGGGGTAGAAACCCAAGTAGTGAGAGTGGGGGTGGACCCACATCCTGGGGAGGACTAATGCCATCCAATAGAGGGAACTGTATCCCTCGAGAGAAAGGGTGGCTCCCAGGGCATTGGGGCAGTTGAGCAAGTTAGGCCCTGAACAATATTCCATCTATCTCTGGAAGTGGCTCCTCAGGAAACGGAGGTTGGCTATCACTGAGGGCACCAAGGTGGAAGGGAAAATGGACGTTAAATGTGTGGAACCAAAGTAAATGGGGGGTAAGAGAGGAGTTTCTTGAGAGTACACAAGGATGGATATAAAACATGTAATATTACACCATAACATATAGGAGATGACAGACTGATAATGTAAACCATAATGTAAAACATAGGACAACTAAAAATGTAAAGAACTGTGTATCCTAAAGTATGCACCATAATGTAAACACAGATGTCACCTTGTTAGAAAGCTAATGTCTCAGACTCTGTACATCACTTTAAGTAAATATGATATGAATAGGGCGTAAGAGTATCACTGTGGAAGGGAAAAGGTTTTCTGGTGGATGTGTGGGAGAGGGAGCTGTACAGAACATATGTCCAGGGTGCATGGTAATGTTTGGATATACTCATAGTGGCAACAATTAAAAACCACAGTAGGGGGGGTACTTGGTTCCCGGCCATTGGTGCTCTGTCGTGGTCCCTAGGGGAGCAGCGACAGTCTCCCAGGTACAGTGGTGGGGACCGGGAGGGAGTGAGGGTTCAACAGTGAGCCCCTGATACTAATGACTATGCTTGTGAGCTGATAAACCCAAAATAATAACAAGGCCTAGAGCAACTTTGTGCCTGGGAATTTCCTTCTGTCAGCCTTCATGTTACTCAAATGTGGCCAGTCTCGAAGCCAAACTCAGCATGTAAATGCAATGCCTTCCCCCCAGCGTGGGACATGACACCCGGGGATGAGCCTCCCTGGCAACGAGGGACCACTATCAACTACCAACTGATGATGCAACTGGAAAATGACCTTATACGGAAGGTTCAATGCGGATCAGCAGAATATCCATGTCTACATAAAATACCATGACTTTAAAATGCTGTTTGACCTAAAGTAAGGGGGAAATGGAAAGGAGAAATGAGTTTATATGGCTACGAGTTTCTAAAAAAGAGTCTGGAGGCTGGCAGAAGGTTTGCCCTCATGCACAACTGAGCAGAGTCAGAGAGACAGATAAAGCAGATACAACCCCCAGATATTGGTTCCTTTGAGGGCTAAAGAGACCCATGGGAGTTATGGTCACGGCCGATGGGGTTAACTACCAGGGCAGATGGCCCCTCTTTGGAAATGGTGTTTATGTGTGATGAATCTGGACTCAGATGGGATCTCCCTTCATAAGACTTTCATGCTAATGTGCTGGAGGTGCAGTTAATGTTGGGGTTTAAGATATATTTAGGGGATTTGAATCTCTGGACTGACAATGTGATAGCCAGATCCTGAGCCTCAACAGACTCCAGCACCTACAATCTGATTTATTGGACTTACCACACTCAGCTAAGATGGAGGTGAAGAAGGACAACCACCACACCATGGAGCCTAGAGTGATTACAACTGAAAATGGGAGGATTGCATCCAGCATCCAGGTGGAATCTGAGCCTCCTCTTGACATAAAGGTGCAATGGACACAACCAATCCAGTGTCCACATAGAAGAGGTGGCATTGGATTGGGAAAAGTGGACATAATGGACAAAGGGTATGGGGAAAGGCAGGAAGAGATGAGAGGTGGAGGCATCTTCGGGACATGGAGCTGCCCTGGATGGTGCTTCAGAGGTAATCACCGGACATTGTAAATCCTCACAGGGCCTACATGATGGAATAGAGGAGAGTATGGGCCATGATGTGAACCAATGTATATGAGGTGCAGAGGTGCCCAAAGATGTACTTACCAAATCCAATGGATGTGTCATGATGATGGGAACGAGTGTTGTTGGGGGGGGGGGAGAGGGGGGGTGGGGGGGTGGGGTTGAATGGGACCTCACATATATATTTTTAATGTAATATTATTACAAAGTCAATAAAAAATAAAAAAATTAAAAAAAAAAAAAAAAAAAAGAAAAATTTAAAAGATACTACGGTTAAAAGAATAGCTTGATGGGTCCATCCCTAGTCTGGACATGGCTGAGGAAAGAATCAGTAAGCTTGAAATTGTGTCCATAAAAACTTCCCAAACTGAAAAGAAAAAAAAAAAGAATTTTCATTACATTGATTACATTGTTTTTTATTTCTAGTGTTTTCTTTTTAGATTTATATTTTTATCTGATAGGTTGTTGGGTTACAGAAATATTATGTGGAAATACAAAGTTCCCATACATGCCCCCCCAATCTTACTAACACTTTTCCCTACTTTGCTTTAGTGTGAAACCTTTGTCAGAATAGAAGAAAAAATATTATTATAATTATACTATTAATTATACTCTATAGTATATAGTAATGTTCACTATTTGCTTTATTCAGAACTATGTTTTTTCTTTTTAATTATCATTCTGGTAACACATATATGACCTAAAATTTCCCCTTTTAGCCATATTCAAAAATATAATTCAGGGGTGTTAATTGCATTCACAATGTTTTGCTACCACCAAGATCATCCATTACCTAAATTTTTCCATCACCCCAAACAGAAAACGTATACTAATAAGGCATTAACTCCCATTCTTTACAACCACCTCAGCCCCTGATAACCAGAATTCCAGTTTCTAACTCTAAGAATTTGATCATTCTAATTATTTCTTATCAGTGAGATCATGCAATATTTATCCTTTTGCATCTGACTTATTTCACTCCACATGATGTCTTTATGGTTCACCTATGTTGTTGCATGTATCAGAACTTCATACCCTTTTAAGGATGAATAAAATTTCATTGTGTATATGCACCATAGTTTCCTTATCTATTAATTTGTTGTCAGACACTTGGATTTCTTCCAACCTTTGGCAAATGTGAATAATGCCACTATGAACATTAGCATGCCAATATCTGAGTCTCTGTGTTTTAGTTTCTGTGAATGCTCAAGTATATGAAATGGATCACTTTAAACAATGGAATTCATTTGCTCATGGTTTGAGGCTGGGAAAAAGTCCAAATCAAGGTTTCATTAAGGTGATGCTTTCCTCCTGAAAACTGTGTCATTCTGGGGCTGGCTGCTGACCATCTTTTGTCCTTAGTTTGTCACATGTCAAGGCACGTGGCAGCCTCTTCTGACCTCTCCCTTCTCCTGCAGCTTCTGGTTTCAACTTCTGGCTGCTCCCTCTTTGACTTTCTTTCTCTGTGTCTGAATTTCATTCTTCTTATAAAGGATTCCAGTGATAGGATTAAGACCCACAACTTAACTGATGTAACCTCATGGAAACATCCTATTCATCCATTGAGTTCACACCCACATGAATGGATTAATTTAAGAACATGTTGTGGTTTTTGTTTGTTTTTGTTTTATTGGGGTACATATAGCTTCAAACCCCCATACCCTGCTTTTAATTTTTTAAGGTATATCCTAGAAGTGGAATTGCTGGATCATATGGTAATTATATACTTAACTTTCTGAGGAACCACTAAATAATTTTCTTCAGTGGCTGCACCATTTCACATACCCCTTAACAATGAATGAGTATTCTTATTTCTCCCCATCCTCTCCAACACATGATGTTTTCTGTTTGCTTTTTTCATAGTAGCCGTTCAGGTGGGTGTGAAATGATATCTCATTGTGGATTTGATTTTTATTTCCTTATTGGCAAAAGATATTAAGTATTTTTTCATGTCCTTTTGGGACATTTTTATAACTTCTTTGAAGAAATGTCTGCTCAGACTTTTTCCCATTTGTAAATTGGATTGTTTGTCTTATTCATGTTAAGTTGTAGTATTTCTTTACATATCCTGGATAATAAAAACCCTCTTCAAATATTTCTAAGAATTTTCCTATTATTTAGGTTTTCTTTTTACTTTGATGATGAACTCCTTTCATAAACAAAACTTTTAAATTTTGATGAAATCCTATTTATCTATTTTTTTTCTTTTTTTGTAAATTTTAAGAAAACATTGCCTAATTCAGTCCTGAAAATGCTTCTCCATATTTTCATCCAGGAGTTTTATAGTTTTGGTTATTAAATTTAGATCTTTGATCCCCTTTGAGTTAATTTTCTCTTCCCATTAGTGGACTTGGCACACATGTCAAAAATCAATCGGCCATATATGCGATGGTATATTTCTGAACTTTCAATTTCATTCACTTGGTCTGAATGTCAGTCCTTGCATGAGTACAATGATGTTTTGATTACTATAGCTTTGTAATAAGATTTAAAATAAGAAACTGTGAGTTCTCCCACTTTGTTATTCGTTTTCAAAATATTTTTGGACATTCAAGGTCCCTTAGCTTACTGTATAAATTTCCATTTTTGCAAAGAAGGCAGATGGGATTTTGATTGAGTTGTGTTGAATAAGTAATTTTGGGGGGCAGAATTAATACCTTAACAAGAATTTGGATTTTATTCTATAAACATGGAATGGTTTTCCATATATTCATGTCCTCTTTGATTGTTTTCAACAATGTTTTCTACTTTTCTCTCTACATGTCTTTTATATCCTTAGTTAATTTTATTCCTAGATACTGATTCTTTTAATTACTATTATAAATTGACTTTTTTCTTAATTTCATCTTCAGACTATTCATTACTAGTATATAGAAGTACTACTGAATTTTTGGACCAATCTTGTACCTTGCTGCTTTGAAGAAATCATTTATTAGCTCTGGTTACCTTTCTTGTGGATTTTTCACATTTTCTATATATAGTAACATGTCATCTGCAAATAGGAAAAAATTTACTTCTGAATTTACAATTAGGTGCTTTTTATTTCTTTTCCTTGCTTTTTGCTCTGGTTAGAGGCTTCAGTACAATGTTGAATAACTGGTAACAGTGGGCATATTTGTCTTCTTCCTGATTTTAAAAGGAAATCTTCCTTTCACCTTTGAGTATGATGTTAGCTATCCTTTATCATGTTGTGTCAATTTTCCTTTTATTCTTAGTTTCTGAGTGTTTTTATCAAGTGGGTTGCTGGATCATGTCAAATGCCTTTTCTATACCAACTGAGCTGATCGTGTGATTTTGTTCCTTTGTTCTATTAAAGTATTATATTATATTAATTGATTTCTTATGTTGTTCCACCCTTGCATATGATGGATAAATCCCATTTGATCATGGTCTATCATTTTTATAATGGGCTGTTGGATTCAGTTGCAAATATGGGGGACTTGGTTTCTTTCTTTGTGGTACATTTATCTACTTTTGGAGTTAGGGTGATGTTGGCCTCATAGAATGAATTAGGACATGCTCCCTCCTCTTCAATTTTAGAAGAGTTTTAAAAGGATGGGTGTTAATTATTCTTGGAGTATTTTGTAAAATTCACCAGTAACCCATCTGTTTCCAGGCTATTTTTTATTGAGTGGCAATTGATTGATGATTCATTCTCTTTATTTGTAATTGGCCTGTTGAGAACTTTTATTCATATTTCCCCTTTTATCAGTCTAAGTAGATTGAGTGTTGCTAAGAATTTGTCTATTTCATCTACGTTATTTAATCTGTTGGCATAGAGTTCTTATTATTATCCTTATATAATCCTTTTATTTCTGTGGGGGAGATCCCTCCTTTCATTTCTAATTTTATTTATTTTATCCCCTCTCTTTTAATATTTGTCAGTCTTACTAAAGGTTTGTTGATTTTATTGATCTTTTCAAAGAACTAACTTTTGGTTTCATAGCATCTCTTATTGTTGTTTTATTCTCTATTATATTTATCTCTGCTCAAATCTTTATTATTCCTTCCCCTCTGCTCCCTTTGGGTCTAGCTATGCTTTTTCTAGGTCCTCCAATTGTGAGGATAGATATCTAATTTGATTTATTTCTTGTCTTCAAATTCACTGATTCTTTCTTCTACCAGTTTTAACCTAATGTTGAAACCCTCTAGGAAATTTTTCATACTGGTCTAAACTCTACTATAACTGTTTGGTCCTTTTTTTAAAAAATTTTTATTGAAGTATATCATTCATACATGAACACATAAACAAGAAGTGTATAGTAAAGATTGCAAACCTACGTAACATCACACAGGGGTCTCATACATCACCCCTCCACCAACTTTTTGCATTGGTGTAAAACATTTGTTACAAACTATGCTAGAGCATCGTCAAAATATTACTACCAACTATATTCCTTATTTTACATCTGGTGTATTTTTCCCCCAACCCATACTATTTATTTTTTATATATTTTTTGTTATAGATTGAGGCAGGGCACGTGGCCATTTGGTTAACACAATTGGCAAACTCTGTGCCTTTAGATGTCTTGTCTCACACTGAGTGAGTACATGGAGCGGGTAGTCTTTCGCCCCCCTGTCGCTCCCGCCTCCCACGGCTACCTCCCTTCTCACTTCCCCTGTTCTGCAAGGCCGCAGAGGTTTCGGTTCCCCTCCTCCCACGGCTCGCTCGCACGCGCAACCCCCGACCTCCCCCTGGTCCCCCATAACCAATCAGCAACCTTCCTCCCGTTCACTGCCTTATATGGTAAAACCCTGTACCAGCTATCACCTTAGCCTATATAAGCTCTTGTAACCCTGAATAAATTGGACTTGCGCCATCCGCCGTGCGTCCTCAGCTCCTGCTCCGCCACTCCGCGGACCCTCCGCACCGGGAGATTTCCACCCGCAATAGATATTGTGAACTTGTAAAACAATCACACAGATGTGTAGATTTCCCATACAACTCCACATCCTGGTGGAACGTTTGTTACAGATTATGAGATAATATCATCAGACTATTACCATGTTTGGTCCATTGTTAAAATTTCTATCTCTTTATTGATAGTCTCCTATTGCTCATTCACTGTTTTCCTGGTATCCTTTTGATATTTGTCCAAGTTTTCCTTTTTCTTCTTGAACATATAGAAAGACGACTTTTCCCCCCATGTCCAAAGTCTGATTTTCTTCATAAATGGTCTGTGCACTGTAATCTTGTTTCTTTGAATGAGCCATCATTTCCTGTTTCTTTGTTTGTCATGTAATCTCTTTTTTTTTTTTTACACTATGTATTCTAATGTGTTACTTCTGATATTTAGTCCCTGATCTGCTGGTTCCTTAAGTTTGTACAGATGTACAGTCACCAGATAGGGGTTACTCAACCTTCTTCTGGAAAAGAGCCAGGAACCCACAATGGGAAGACAGGCAGGGTCCTTACTGTGCTGGTGAGAGTGATGAGGAAGGGCCAGCTAAAACACCACAAGTTTCTCCTACCATTTTTAAAGCTGTTTTTTTTTTTTTTTAAGTGGCACTTGCCCAGATACCACAATCCTTTTATGGTTTTCAGGAGTTTTGAGGAAGATGGCTCTGCCAGTTTTTGATTGTTGTTCAAAGATTCTGACAGGAATAGTACTCTGCACTGTCTTATGCCACACTCTTGGCATACTGGAAGTCCTCCAACATTGCCTTTTGTTTCATTTTTAAAGGTCCATCTCTGTTTGCATTAACAACCTATTATCCATTTTATCCATTAGTACCATAACCATATTAATCATAGGGATGCATTGTAGATAACTTATAATTGAGTCCTGTTTTTTGTTTGTTTTTTAATCCGTACTCTCTGTCAATGCTATAAGAGAAAGCAAGTAGGAAATGATTCTGTTTTAAGATATTTGCAAGACTTGTGAAATTGTAGAGTCATTTGAAATTTGACTCAGGTTAGTTGTAAATATATTTTGAGAATTCTAGGGCAAGCAATAAAAATTCTTTTTTATAATATAAGCTAAGATATGAGAGAAAATTAAGTCATAGAAGAGAATACAGAGATGGAAGGCAAAAAAGAAACAAAGAAAATGGCAAAGAATAAACATGGTAGCTATCAATCCAAATATACTGATAATCAATTTAAATGTGAATTGTCTAAGGACACCAATTAAAAGAGGGAGACTATAACAGTGGATAAAAAAGGACACAATGTATGTTTTATGCAAGAAACATACCTTGGAAATCAATAGAAAAATTCAACAAATCACAAAGTTGATTTCTTTAAAAGGTCAATAAAATAAAATAGATAAACCTCTACCCCATGTTAACCAAGAAAAAGAGAAAAAATTAAAACCATACTAATATAAGAACTAAATGTGAGTTATTACTCCTGATCTCATGGGCATTAAAAGAATAACAAAGGAATATTGTGAGCTACTCTATGCCCATAAATTTGATAACTTATATTAAATGGACCAATACCTTCAAAGACATGATCTAACAAAACTACACAAGAAGAAATAGATTTTCTACCTAGCTTGACTTATATTTATTAAAGAAATACAATCAATAATTAATAGCCCTCCAAAAGAGAAAGCACCAGCCCTAGATAATTCACTGGTGAATTCTACCTAAACATTTGAGAAAGACATGAAAATAATTCTCTACAATCTCTTCCAGAAAATAGATGCAAATGCAACACTCTTAACCCACTCTAAGAAGCCAGCACTACCCTTACTAAAACAAAAGATATTGTAAGAAAGCAAAGTTATCATCCAATTTCTCTCCTGGGCACAGATACAGGTATCATGAACAAAATGTCACCAAGTAAAACACAGAAATGTATAAAAAGAATAATATACTATGATACCATGACAAAGTGAACTTTGTCCCAGGTATGTAAGGCTGGTTCAGCATTCAAATTTCAACTGAAAAAAAGTCAAATTATCATATCAAGAGGTGCAGATAAAGCATTTTACAAACTGAACACTCATTAAAGATAAAGACTCTCAGCAAACTAGGAAAAGAGGGTAACTTCCTGACCTTGATATATATATTATCTTAAAAAATAGCTAATATCATACTTAATAGTGAAAAATTAGATGTTTATAAGATCAGGAACAAGACAGGATGTTCCCTCTTACCACTCCTATTTGACATTGTACTGGAAGTCCTAATAATGCAATAAGAAAAGAAAAGGGAATGGAAGGTATACAAATAGGAAATGAAGGAACAAAACTGTCTTCATTCACATATGATATGATTATTTATGTAGAACAACCCAAAGAATAAGCAAAAAAAAAAAAACAAAAAAAACAAGCATACAAAAAACTTCTGGGAAAATATTTGGCAATCACATATCCAATAAGGGATTAAAATCCATGATATATAAAGAGATCATACAACTCAACAATAAAAAGACAAACTACCTGTTTAAAAATATTGACAAAAGACTTAAAAAGACAATTGTCTAAAGAAGAAATATAAATGGTGAAGAAACACATGAAAAAATGTTCAATGTCACTAGCAATTCAGGAAATGCATATCAAAACTACAATGAGATATCATTTCACACCTATAAGACTCACTACTATTAAAAAGTAAGAAGACTGTAAATGTCAGAGAGCTTGTGGAGAGATAAGAATGTTTATTCACCGTTCACGGGAATTTAGAATGGTACAGCCACTGTGGAGGACTGTTTGGCAGTTCTGAAGGAAAGTGAATATAGACTTGGCATGTGACCTGGTAATAACATTACTTGGTATATACCCAGAACTGAGAGAGATGACACCAACAGACTTCTGTACACCAATGTTCATAGCATTATTATTTACAATTTCCAAAAGTGGGAAACAACCCAGTTGTCCATCAACTAATGAATGGATAAACATAAAAGGACATATGCTGTATGTTTGTGTTATTAAGAACTAAGTATATTATGTAAACTCATGGAATTCATAATTAGAATGTAGGTCACCAGAAATAAGAAAAAGGGTAGATAAAGGAAGCTAATGGTTAATCTATGCAGAAACGGTTAAAATTCTTTGTTAAAATTGGTTAAAAGTTTGAGGTGATGAGCGTACATCTCTGTGATTATACCAAGTACTATTAATTGTACACTTTAGATTAACTGAATGCTTTATTAATATATATCAATATAATTGACTGTTTAAAAAAACAAAAAAAGGTTGTAAATCTTTGGAGATGAATGGAAATGGAGAGAGCACATCATGGTGTTTGTGACTAGAGCTATTATATGGATATAACAATGGTTGAAAGGGAAAGTCTCAGGTCATGTATATTGCTGGAAGGAAAGCTAAAACATGTAACATGTGACTGAATAAGATAGTGAAACCTCATGTAAAATATGAATATGGGTGATATAGTATATAAAGACTGCTCTTACCAAATGTAAATACAAATAAACTAGAGAGAAGAAAACAACAGCAGCTATGAGAGGTAGGGGAAGCATAGAGAGATTGAAAGGTGATGGGTTTTGTTTGTTTAGTTTTTTTTAGTGTTATTATTATTACATGAATAATGAAAATGCTCTAAAAATGAATGAAGTGATGAATGCACAACTACATGATTATAGCTATACCATTGGTTGTACACTTTGGATGGAGTTATGTTTTATTAATATGCATCAATAAATTGATTAGTTAAAAAAATTAAAAAAACTCCGAAACTAGTAAGCAGCTATAGCAAGGTAATAGAATTCAAGGTTAATATACAAATGTCAAATTGCTTTCTTATATAATTTTAATAATCACTTGGAATTTGAGATTTAAAAAAACAAACCATTTACATTAGAACAAAAAACAAAACACTTGAGGTATAAAACCAACAAACTATGCACAAGATCTCTTTGAGGAAGTGAGGAAAACTACAAAACTCTGATGAAAGAAATCAGAGAAGATATAAATGAATAGTAAGCTATTCCATATTGATGGATAGAAACTCAATCCTATTGAGATGTCAGTTCCTCCCAAATTGATCTACAGATTCAACACCATCCCAATCAAAATCCCAGCAAGTGATTTTGTGACTTTCAATAAATTATTTTAAAATTTAAATGCAAAGGCAAAAGTTCATGAATAACCAACCCAATATTATAGAAGAACTAAGTTGGAGTACTCACATTACCAAATTTTATGACTTACTATAAAGCTACAATAATAAAAACAGTGTGATATTGGTAAAAGAATAGATCAATGGAACATAATAGAAAGAACAGAAATAAACCCATAGAATATAGTCAATTAAACTTGGACAATGTAGCAGAGGCAATACAATAGAAGAAGGATAGTCTTTTCAACAAATGGTACTGGAACAACTGGGGAGCCACATGTCAAAAAAAAAAATTCTAAAGACAGATCTTACTGGAACTTAAATATAAAAGATTAGACTATACAACTTCTAGAAGATAACATAGAATACCTAGGTGGACTTGATTTTGGTGATAAGTTTTAGATATAACAGAAAAAGCACAATTCATGAAAGAAAAAAATTGATAAGGTAGGCTTCATTAAAATTAAAAATGTTCCATTAAAGAAACAGTTAAGAGAAGAAAAGATAAGGAACAGATGAGAGAAAATATCTGCACATCAAATATAGCAATTGTATCTAAAATATATGAAGAACTCATAAAATTCAACAAGAAAACAAACAACCAAATTAAAATATGAGGAAAAGACGAGAATTGATACCTCATAAAAGAGATACATAGATGACAAATACACATTTGAAAATATGCTCAATATCACATGCCATTAGAGAATTGTTACTTAAAACAATGAGATACCACTGTACACCTATCAGAACAATTAAATCCAAAACACTAACACCACCAAGTGCTGACAAGAATGTGGAGCAACAGGAACTCTCATGCATTGCTGGTGGTAAATGCAAAATGGTTCAGCCACTTTGGAAGACGTTTGACAATTTCTTACACACCTAAACATAATTTTACCAAAAAATCTAGTAATCACACTTCCTGGTCTTTACCCCAATGTGTTGAAAACATATGTCCACACAAAAACCTGCACACAAAGTTTTACTGCAACTTTATTAATAACTGCCAAAATTGGAAGCAACGAAGACACCCCTTAATAGGCATTATGGTTTCCCACCTGCTAAAACAAATGCCATATAACGTGTTTGTTTAAACAATGACAATTTATTGGCTCACAGTTTTGAGCCTAGAAGAAGTCCAAACCTAAGGTATTAACAAGGCAATGTTTTCTTCCTGAAGAACACGGCATCCTGGGACTGCCTGCTGACAAACCTTGGTCCATGGCTTGTCACATGGCAATGCACTTGACACCCTCATCTGGCTTCTGTCTCCATATGACTTTCATTTAGTTTGTAAAGAACTACGGTAATTTGGATTAAAACCCCATCTGATTCAATAGGGCCACCCCTTACCTCAAGTAACATCTTGAAGAACTCTTATTTTTGATGGGTCTCCACTTACCAGAATGTGGAAAAGGCCAAGAGCATGTCCAAATTAGGGTAGAGAATTTAATATCCCACAGTATATAAATGAATAAACAAATTCATACATCCATACAATTGAATATTAGTCAGTGATAAAAAGAAACATATTATCAAGCATAAAAAGACATAGAGGAATCTTAAGTGCATATTGTGAAGGCAGTCTGAAAAGGCTACATACTGTGTGATTTCCATTTATACGACATTTACAAAAGGTAAAACTACAGAGACATTAAAAGATTAGTGGTTGACAGGGTATTTTTTAACTTTATTTAGACTTCAAAAAATATGAAAACAGACAAAAGGCAGCTTAACAAATAATGAAAGCATTACTTTAAAAGTTCTGCCCAGGCACATTTATTTTATTTAATCCTAAAAACAAACTCAAATGTTTCTCCAGGAGGATGAACAAATAAGCACAGATTGGTTAAATGACAGGGTTTTTAGGGGAAGAAGGGAGGAACAAATAAATGGAACACAGGGGATTTTTAGGGCAGTGAAACTATTTTGTACGATGCTGTAATAGTGGATGCATGGCACAATGCATTTGTCAGAGCCCATTGACCTATACAATGCAAAGAGTGAACCCTAAGGTAAACTATGGACTTTAATAATAATAATATATCAATATTGATTCACTAATTTTAATAAATGTACCACACTAATGTAAAATGGTAATGATAGAAGAAACTCTGTGTATGTTGGGGGGAGGGCAATGGGTACAAGGAAACTCTATATTTTCTGCTCAGTTTTATGTAAACCTAAAACTTCTCTAAAAAATAATGGCTATTAATTTTTTAATAAAAGGACATCTGATTTCTCAATAGAAACTATAGAAGGCAGAGGAAAGGGGGGAGAGGGGAATACCTTCAAATGAATGAGTTAAAATATTTTCTAAACCAGAAGCATAATCCGGTAAATTCTTACTCAAGTATGATGAGAGAATTGATTCATTTTTAGACATGTAAATTCTGAAAAATATATGTACATTCCTTTACTCCTTTTTCAGGAAAATCAAAATGCATTTCAACAAAACAGGTAAATAAAGAAAAATAAATCAAATATCTAGGAAAGAGGATATGAATTATCAACATCTGAGAGAGGCAAAGGGAATGAGATGAGAACTGGAAAAAAGAAACGGGACTAACAGGTTTTTTACCAATTTAATCTTGTGGAAAATTGTATTAACCAAACACTTAAAGGGCTTATATACTTAGAGGTATCTAAACCAGGAGGGATTCTAAGCAAAGCAAAGCAAATATATTAGTCAGTCAAAGGAGTGCTGATGCAAAGTACCAGAAATCTGTTGGCTTTTATAAAGGGCATTTATTTGGGATAAAAGCTTACAGTTACAGGCCCTAAAGAGTCCACCTCTGGGCTGCCTTCCACCAAAGTCTGTTGTCATGTGTTGAAGGAAGATGGCAGGCAATCTCTGCCTGGTCTCTCCTTCCTTCTTCCTCTTAAGGCTTCAAGGGTCCAGCTTCTTCTGATCTTAGCTGTAGGCTGGCATAGAGCTAATCTCTTAGGGCTTCCTATATATCAGTCTGACATAGAGCTCATTTCTTTCCAGGCCTTATCAAACTAGGCACATGGTTCATCTCTCCCCGGGCCTTTAGCTGTTTGAGCTTTCTCCTTTCTGTCTCATGGCAGGACCAAAATGACCAAGTTCTCTCTCCTTCCATGTGTCTTCTTGAGTGACTGTCCATTTATATCAGCCCACCAATGGGGAAGGGACTCAACCCTGAGCCACACCCTACTGATGTGGTCAAATCAAAGCCCTAATCTTTCATCAAGTACACTTAAAACCTTTGAATTTAATACAATCAAAGGGTATCACACCTAGAGGAACAGAACAGTTTACAAACAATTTTTCTCTTTTGGGGGTTCATAAATAATATCAAACTGCCATAGCAAGTAAAAAAAAATCATTCATTCAGAAAAGTACAACATAAATGCAGGAAAGGAACAGTACCCATGGTATGCCACTTAGTACGACAGTTGAGTGAGATTTTAAAAGTTAGAAATATATCAAAACCCTGAAGACTGTATTTTTAAAAATTCGTGATATAGCTACTTTGGGAGTATGAGCAAAGTTTGGTGGTAGTCTAATAACACTGAGATAATATTTGAAATTCTGAAACAAAAGATAAAATACTAATATTATTTATAAATATTGAGTCAACTACACTGAATACAGTTAAAAGACTTTAAAGTGTTTTCTTCTGGAGGGAGAGACAGGTAAAATGAGTGGCAGAGTGTAGATTAATATTGTCATTATTTTTATGAACTTTTAGTACCATTTGTATATTTTATACTCTGTGCAGACTATAATTAGGCTAAAATATTTTCACGTTAATACCAGCAGCTTCTGCATTATAATAGCAAATAACGCAGAAAAAGATCAGGTTTCCTCTTCCCTCCCTTCCTATTAAAATGTAAATAAAACTGAATAAAAGAAGGGATTCAGTCATAACAGACCTGAAAGTTAGGAGTCCATAATTCATGAATCTTTGAAATTAGTTCCCACTGACATAAATATGGGAGGAATCATATTTACGAATCACTAATGGCCCACTCATAAACCATAGAGGCACAGAGAGAAAGGAAATAAGTGAACAAGTAGAGCCAAGTACACCAAATGCTCATTGTTCAAGTCAGTGTTTATAAAGTTGAGCCAAGCTTTTCTTTACGCACAGCAGTATTTCTCTACCAGATAATTATCCTGCATTATATACCAGGATATAATGTTAAGGGCAGGTAAACATAGGAAAATCAATGGGAAGAACACATACTCTGGTTTTAATATATACCTCAGGGCAAAAGAGCAGCTGTGAATATCCCATAAGTACTTAGAAATAGATTCACCTCCTCATAGTAAAAAAAAAAAAAAAAAAAAAAAATTCAGCAGTGGATTTTCCACCTCAGTCCATCAGAACAACAGAAGACTACCACATGGAAATTTGCCTAGCGTGAGTACATTTTCCTGTACTCCAGCTCAGTATCTGAAAGAAGAATGCTGCAAGTACTTGGAGGTAGAACATGAATTGAATTGGAGTAGTGGGGATGAGAAGGAGATAAATATCAAAGAATAAAGGCACAAATGCAAACTATATTTATTTTAGAAAAGAACACTGACAGAAATCAGCAACACACAATGACAAACACAGAGGCACCTGAAAACATCAAAAGATATTGAAATGTAAAAAGGAAGATTACTCTCAAGATGCACAAAAAATAAATTCCTGTGAAAAAGATTCAATATACAACTCTACAATGGATCTATTTATATTTTCATTTATTTATACAACAAACCTTTACTGACTACCTGTTAAAAGTTAGGCATGGTCATTGGAGATGGGGATACGGTAATGAACAAAACAGGCACACATCCCTATCTTTATGGAAATTGCACTTAACTGCTGAAGATAGAAAATAATCATGATATATAAGAAAAGTTTTCAATGTACAATGGTAGAAGCTAAGATTATGCAAAGTGAAGTATATAAAATATCAGAAGCGGCTAATTGAGGGTTCAAGTTATGGCACTGGAAAGTCTCACTGAGCAGGTGACTTTTAAGGAGATACAAGCCTTGTAGATGTCTGGGAGTCAAGTTTTCTAGAAAGAAAACACTAAGTGCAAAACTCTTGAGAGAGGACAACTGCCTGTCCTGCTGGAGGAAGAGAAAGGAGTGCAGAGTAGATGGGCAAGGTAAAGAGGAGGAGAACTAGTGGAAAGGAATCAGGATATTGTCTGGGAGACAGATCTCACAGGGCCTTGTGAAGTGTGGTAAGGACTTGGACATGACTGTCAGTGGGATGGGATCTTGGGGAAAGGGAGGACCTTGCGCCTCATTTTATATTTTAGCATGATTATACTAGCACTGCTATTGAGATTAGACTTCACTGAGTCAAGGGGAGACAGAAGGAAACCAGTTGTGAAACTATTGCACTATACCAGATGATAGTACTTGGGTCCAAAGTCCTGGCTGTGGAGTAGTGGAATAAGGTTGACTTCTGGATATATTATGAAGGTTGAGTTTAGAAATTGCTGATAGATTAAATGTGAGGTACTAGAGAAAATGGAGAATCAAAAATATGTAGCCTGAGCAATTGGAAAAATGGAATTAACATTAACTGAGATGTAGAAGATTTGAACATGTTTGGTTTCATTGAGGGACCTACTAGATAGAGACCCAAAGAAAGATAAATAGCAGGCAGTTAAGTATATGGATCTGAAGTTCTGAGAGGGGCATCTTTGGTACAGAGTAAATGGAAACCTTAGAATTTATGGTCTCTTTAAAGCAAGATAAAAATGAATTGAACATTTTCAGATTAAGATGCACACTAAAACAACAGAGAGTTACAAGAAATTGATAAAGGATGACTTACAGTAAAATAAAAATATTGGCCAAGATTTTTGAACAGGCACTCCACAAACAAAAAAGGGTATTCAGAAAACAAACATGATAATGTACATATCTTTGTTATCAAGAAAATTAACATTAAAACCATAACAACATATCAAATATCACCCCAAAATAGCTAAATTAAAAAGCAACAATTCCAAATATAGTAAGAATGTGGAGTGACTCAAACTATCATATACTGATGATAGGTGTGGAAAAATGATACAGCCACTCTAGAAAACTGCCTGGCATCATGCAATAGATTGAATATTAATGAACAAATAATTTTACTCTTGAGTATATAGCTAACTGAATTTGGTACAAATTTGGACAAAAGACATATGTAAGAGTGATTACAGCTGTCATTGGTTGTAATAGACTCAAACCAGAAATAACCCAAATGTCCATTTACAGTAGAATGGATAAATAATTTGGGTATTTTCATACAATGGACTATCATATAGCAATGAAAATACTCAAACTACTGTTACAAATAATAAATAACTTGGATAAATCTCACAAAAATAATTTTGAGTGAAAGAAAGCAGAAACAAGAGAATTGATAAATGTTATTAGGCAACAGAACAGTGTTTACCTTCAGAGTAAAGGAAGAAGTAGGAGCGGCATCTAGGGCTCCATGGGGGTACGACCAGGACCAGTGTCACATAAGGGTTTTCACGTGATAATTCATCCAGCTTTGTACCCTCATATACGTGCTCTTTCTCTATGTATAATATCGTTCTACAGACATGTTTCTTTTTTAAAATGTCAGGTAAAGTTAAAAAAGAACCTAACAGTGCTTCTAGATGTTAAACAAAACAAAACAAAATGGTTTCTGAAATTAGAAACTCAGAATACTGGTGCAACAACTGATTAATCACACCTGAAGTGAGAATCCAAGAACTAGTAGACACATGAGAAGACATGCAGCATAAACAAGAAAATTAAGAGGTTGGTAAAAAACAAAGTCTATAAAGAGAGAAGAGCTGTCTTATCTCCACAGAATGGCAGAGATAGAAAAATAGAGAACAAAGTGAAACATACTCAGAAAACAGCTGAGTATTTTCTAGAACGGATGAAAATGCAATCCCCAAAGTCAGATAGCATAAGAAGTCTCAAGCACGACATATAAAGAGAAAACCTTATCCCTAGATAGGATATGTAAAGTGCAGAACACCAGAAAGAGAAAATCTTTAAAACACCCAAGGAGGAGAAATTAATTATCCATTATGTAGGGACATCAGATTGACTGCAACAATAAAAGCCAGAAAGGAGTTGAACGATCTCTTCAAAAGGAGAGAGAAAATAGCAGAATTATAGGTCAAATGAGAAGTATCTTTCAGGAATGAGTTTAAGGGAAAGGTAATTGCACAATGGAGGGGAAAGACACCCCAATCCATGATCGATCTTAGCACTGGTAGGGCTATTAGACATTATGTATCACCTGAAATGAAGAATGATAAAGTACAGAATATCGACTACGATGCATTCTGACTTGAATTTATCAAGCCTTTACTAGGAATCAATGTATAGGAAATACAGGGGAGTAAGGAATGAAGTAAATATAGCAAACAGAGCTAGCCCTCATGTGGGAAAAAGGAGAATGATCAGTTTAGTCAGAATAATCCAGAAAATGGAATATTCCTCAGGTGAAATAGCAAAGTCTCTTCAACCAATCAGTATTATTGAAAACATAACTATTTAAAATGAAAAAAACACTTAAAGTACATGACGACTAGATGCATTATATGATCCTGGATTTGCTTTTATTTTGACAAATGAGCTACAAAGGGCATATGTAGAATAATTTAGGATATGTGAATATGCAATGATCATTAGGAAATGCCAAAGTATGATTGTTATTTTGCTAATTGTAAAAATACATGGCTATGTAGAACAAATATGTTCATTTTAGATGATATATATATATATATATGGAAATTTAAAATAATAGATTCATAAAGATTGAAATAAATACATTTATTTTCAGAAATATGATAGGAGAATTTCATGGACTAATTAAATAAAATACTTTAGTATGAGAAAAAAATTCCATTTCTCTTATCTTGATGTGAGTGAGAAATGATTTTCTCTAAGCATACCTGCTACTGTCCCATTCCTTTTCTCCTCTTCATGGAGGTGAAAAGATTTATCTGGGGATCAGGTGGCAGCCAATGATTTGCATTTCTTGATTGGGCAAAGATAATATATGGTGAGCAGGGGGAGAAAACATTTGGGAATTTGATTTATTTATTTATTCTACCTAAACCAATGGGAGTCAAAAGTCCAGCAAGTGTCTATTCTGCTTATCTAAATACTAGGTGGGCTGTTCAGGGATCCACACTAAGAGGGGGGTATTGCAAGCCCAAGCTGGCTTTCACGCTAAGCTATGTTACACAACTAAATTGATAATGTGCTTCTCCATATATGGATACTTCTATTTTATTTTTATATTATTTTATTTCTGAACCTGAGTGCTACATCTCCACCACCACCACCACCACCACACCTCTATCCATTTCTCAAAATCATAAGCATGAAATTCACTTGAGAAATAAGGAGTAAAATTTGGGGGAACCAAATAATTTGCAGTGACACACACTTTGGTGCACAGCTGAACTGAGTCACCAGTTTTACACAAGCAGGTGCCCATTTCTAAAGAGCAATCGTGTCAAGCTAGTTCCTTAAACAAACTGATGGCCCGTGACAAAAGCTCATGTGTAGGAAAGATGCATAATATCTCAGTTGGAAACACAGGGATTTCTTATGTTCTGCGAGAAGAATCCTGACAAATATAAGGAATTAGCAGACTCAGAAAAGATATACCAAGATAAACTGTATTAAAAGGAAATGAAGTAAGATAAGGATTGAATCCAGGTTAGCTATAAAACAGACTGCTGAATGATATCTCCTTAGTAAGATCATCCAATTAAGCAAGTGAGGGTGGGTGCATTTTGATTGAATTACAGGTGTCTTGTGTATACCCACAACTTTCTGATGTTATATCTCACCCTGTGGAAGACTTTTCCAGACAAAATGTAGAGAATTATGTTAGAAAAACAAATTCTGGTTAGGAGGGCAAGAAAAAGTTAAAGAAGGCATTTAAATACAGCAAATAGAACTAGCTCTCATGTGGGGAAAAGGAGAAGGATCAATTTAGAAAATGGGTTAATTTGTTAGAAATGCAACTGCACTCTCATGAAATGAGTATCAGACAAGCAGGGGTAAAGGACACACCAGAGGCAAAACTCACTTCAGCAGAAATTGATGCACACAGAGCCCTGCTGCCCTGGGCATAGCAGGGCACAGTGGCAAAGGGCTCAATGCTCACCAGGAACTTAGGGGTCGAGGCTTCAGAAACAGCACTGCAGCATTACATAAGGGCATCTGCTTGGCTGAAACAAAAAGGGGGTGAGGGATAAAACTTCTTTAGGAGGAAAATTTCACAGATACAGGTAATTTTGTAGCAGTGGGCGTGGAAACAGCTTAGGAATGAAAATGCCTGCTCATGAAAGATAGTGAAAGCCGTGCCACTAGGAAGGCACCCACCCTAATGCAACGGAGGGTACTAGAACTATGGTGCACAAGACAGACGTGGAAAAGGAGAGGCGTTGACTATAGCAGAACGGAAAGAAAGGAATGTTATTAGACGAGTGCTGAGACCCCTACCTACCCTTTCCTAAAAGAGAAACAAGCAACCAAAACTCAAACGACAGAGATCATATGCATGTCTTTGCTCCCTACATTTGGTAAGTTTATATTGCCCAAAATAACCTTTTGCTAAGAGATTTCTGTAACTCCATAACAATGTTATACATTGCAATGCTGAACAACCAAAATTGACTGATAGGCATAGCAATTATCAAAAACTTTAGTAGGCACTGCAGATCTTTCCAAAATGTTGCAAATCTCAATTGCTTAAACTCCTCTCCTCCAATATCGAACTTCATTCTACCTCAGCCTGTCACTATCAGGGTGATTCCTTACACCATGAAATCACTAATAACTGCAACTCTTCCATGTTCCCAATTTCTTGAATCCCTCATTTGACCACAATATATTAATAATGTTAATATATTGTAATAACACTATTGTAACATTGTATTACAATGTTATTGTAATAACATTCTCTTACCCTAGTTACCAAGCTCAATTTCAATGTTACATCTTCATAATCACATCTTCACATATGTCCTCACCTCCCTTGCCCTTTCTATGCTTAATTGTACTCCCCTGGTTAAATCTAGGAACCTGGTTAAATCTAAATATCTTCCTAATTTGCTACTGAACCATGCAGCTCAACATAGCTAGAGAGAAAAGCAGTCATCCTGACTGACCTTCATTTAAATTCCTTTGAAATGTAAAGTGAATATATTTATAATTATGCTGGGACCAAAAGTACAAATCAGGTCAGAAAACCAAGCCATATGTCCACTTTAACTATAAACAAACAAACCAACAAAAAATAATAATATACTCAAGTACTGGGCCTTGGAGGTCTCTTAAAGGTAGTTGAGATGCATTTTTGAAGAGTCATACCAGGGTATGAAAAGCACAAACATATAGATAGATAGATAGATAGATAGATAGATAGATAGATAGATAGATAGATAGATAGATAGATGATACATTTAAGGTAGTTTCCATCAAAAGACACCATTAAGATAGTTACAATGCAAATTATAGAGTAGAAGTATGTGCCTGCAACAGTTTGAACTAATCAATTTCTACTTTCTAGAAAATATTAAGAAGTCCTACAGATTAATAAGAAAAAAAGTCATTACAGTATAAAAATAGGGAAAAAACTTGAACAGGTCATTTAAAAAATAACATACCAGGGGAAAGTAAATATATGAAATACTATGTAACTTCATAAGTTAAAAAGAAAACAGGGAATTTCTAATAAAGGCTACAATGGGATACCTCTCATATCCAATAGAAAAGCTTTTTTTAAAAAACAACAACAGAAGATACCATGTATTGGTGAAGATATGGAGTGTGAGAACTCTCATACATTTATGGGAGTATAAATTGGCACAAACACTTGAATAGTTTGCCATTACCTACTAAATTAAGATCTCTTCAATTTAGTGAATATCACATATCCTATAATCCAACAATTTTGCTCTGAATATATATCCAACAGAAATGGACATGTGCAGGAGAGATGGACAGAAAATTTTATAGTGCATTAATTGCAATATCTCCCAACCAGACCAAATGACAGTCAACAGCAGAATAGATAAGTAAATCATGCTACATTTTAGCATGTATGAAATACAACTACATGTAAGAACATGGATTGAACTCATAATCATAATAATGAGTACAGAAAGAGAGGAAGATATAGTCTATGACACCATTTGGCTAATAGCATAAATAAACCATAGTGTTAGGCAATAAAAAATGATGAAGAAAAGCGAAAACACAATTGGCAAAAATTCTGGATTGTGGAAAGGGAGGAAGAAATTTGAGGTGGCAAGAGGGTTTTTCTGGCAGGTTTGGGATTCTACTAATAGCAATAGTTTATGTCAAAGTAGGAAGTGATTACACTAAGATTATCTTTATAATTTTTAGTAATCCACTAATTTATACATTTACAATTCATGCACCATTATGGGGCTATATGTCAAAAAAAAATTAAACCTTTTTAATAGTATATATTATTTTCTAGTGGTACATACTTTGTACTATTCAATTTCCCTTATAATATCTAAATTAAATTCTTAAGGAAAGTAAAAGCCATAATGAGTTAATGTATCTCTAATGTAGAAAAAGAAGATCAAATTGTTATAATGTGGAACATAATACCTTTTAAGATTTATTGGTGGTGATGTGATTTTCTCTCACATCAAAGAAGCAGGTGTATTGGCTCCCACCATTGGTGGGGTAACCAATGACAGCTGCCTCCCCCTCTTAGCAATAGCAAGGGGAGGAGGGATTAGTAGCTTAAAAAGTGATCACACAAGCCAAAGCCCGCTCTCTCTGCCTAGAAGAGCCTTCATCAATCTTGGTGTATATTTCTGTCCTCTACATTTCTCAGCAAGCTCTGTTCTTTTCCCCCATTTCCAAGTAAATTGTTTTTACTAGCTTAAAAAAAAAAGTGTATATTTTTAGATTTTTATAATTAAAAATAAATATGTGATGAAGATCTTAGAATGAATTTAACTTCTCTCCCTCTCACCCCCCAGACACACATATACATGCTAGTGACTAGACAATGAGATAGAGCTTCAAATTATGGAGCAGCAATTACTGGGCAGAGCAGAAAAGAGAAGCCATTATAATTCACACAAGTCTGACGTTAAGATATCACTAGGAGTATTGAAAGTTGGTTATTTGTGTGGAACAAGGGTAAAACTGATTTTAAAAACACAAGCAAGCACAAACAAACAACAACAACAAACAACAACAGGAGTCTGTTTTTTTTTGTTTTTTGGTTTTTTTTGTAGTTTGTTTTTAGAGGAGGAAGGAAGTCAGAAGGCATGGCCAACATGGACATGTGCATATGGTAGCCTCTCCATAGGTCTGTGGGACAGGCTATCATACCCTTGAGGGTAGAGGAAAGGAATGTATCTGCAGGATGCTCTATTCTTTTCCACTCTTGCTTTCCCTTTTCTGTAAAAGGTGGGGATGGGGCTAAGTTTTTTTTCTAAAAATCTTTTGAAAATTCCATCACGATCAACCATTTATAAAGCAGTCCTCCCCATCTCACCCCAAGTTGTGGTATTTTGACAAATATTGGCAACATCTAACTGGAGATATTGGTTGATGCAAAGAATCAACTTGCAAATGACTAGGGAAAAATAGATCAACTGTCCATCCCAAACTCTCCTTACAGGGCTATTAGGGACTAAAAGAAATCAAATAGGAAGACAGCTACAGTTTCTCAAGAATTTTGTCTACAAAGTTATAATAATCCATACAAAGTTGTATTATGGTTTAACTTGCACTGTAATGAATTTTTGCTCTTATATTGCACACGAATCATGATATTAAAGCTCTGGCAGATTCTCTGGTGTGGATTTTGGGTTGGAATACCTTTCGGAAGCAGTAGTAATATAACTTTAAATAAATATATTTTCAAGTTTAAAAGAAAATGAAAAAATGGACCTGTCACTTCACCTTTATTGAAAAGTAATTGGCAAAATACATTAAATGTCAATGTATTGGTAATCAGGTGAAAATAGTACAGGTGATAAATACTTCTGGAAAGTTATCTGCTATACCTTTTTAAATTGGAGAACTTTGTTTTTCACAATGCTGAATTACATTCAAAGCTCCATATTATACATTGTTTTTCTCACTCTTTGCTGAGCAAAAATGCAAATGCGAAGGGATAGCAACCTTAGGTAACAAAGAAATTCAGGAATTGAAGCAGGGTATGTATTATTAGCACAAATATTATTAACACCTCTTGAGTATGGTGGTATCAACTGAACATGGTGAACGTGAGTGTCCTTTTGAAACTAGAATTTCATAGGGAGAGAGTTTGTATATTTGTTACTATGAATTCCTTTGTTTTTCTAGTTAAGTCAGAATATGATACCAGTGGTAAGGAGTATGAAGTTCCCTCCATACAGAAGAGTTATTGAACATTTTTCTACTCTGTAACTCCTAAGCATTTGCTACAACCCCTTCTTTCTGGAAAGGCTCTCTAATTGGGAAGGAGCGTTCCAGATGTCATGTCCACTGAATTTAACTGGACAGTCCCCATGGTCTGCCAATGTCAATGCCGATTAGTGCCAGTCTTCACACTAGTGAGAAGCTAGTAGGAATCAAGCAACAGTTTTGCTATTTGAAATGCCAGACTCTAGTAAGCCATCTTGCCTAATGATTTTCATAAAGTTCTATTTGTTCTACAACCTGATGATGTATACAGGAAGTTTTCATATCAAAGCCTTATGTCAAATTAGCATTACAAAAATAAAAACAGTGTATTTCAAAATAGCTGAAATATCACTAATAGTAAAATATAAACAAAGTGACAATTCTGTATAGCTCCATCACCAAAATATCTCAACTACTGATTGACCTAGGCCATACACACACATGCACATGCACACATACACCAACAGAGTTTGGGAAAATTCACATTTGTACACATACAGTGAAAATTTTACCTTACTGAGTTTCTCCCTTTTCCTACCTTGACTTTATAATAACTATTTTTTAGACTGGAGAGTGTAGGATTCTGATAGTCATTATGGAAAAACATGATGATCTGAATCCTTAGGACTAAATCGGGTTGATCAAATAAAACAACACAAGATTTTTTTTTTCATAGTGAAAAAATAAATGATTCCAATGTGGTTGGTTAAAATGGTTCCATCTCTGAAAGGAATCCCAAGGTAAAAATTTGAAATTGAAAAAAGGCTACCTTAAATTTACCAAAAAGTGCTTTTTTAAATCTCTGGTTCCTTCAAACTCCTATTAGAACATAAAAATTCTAACCAATGATATTAAACAATGATTAAGAAAAAAGTGATTTTTGTTAAAAGAGAATTACCAGTGTACTTATCATCTTAGCAAGTTAAAGCTGTGAAGTCCTGGAAAGAGTAATTATTTTGTTTAATTTATAGAAAAAATATAATGTGAATATATTATAATAACATTGTGGAGGGCATTAAGATAGTGAAAGTAAAGCAGCATCAGATGTTTTAGCCAATAAAGCTAGCTTTAACCAATATAATCATAATAATTATTTTCCTCATCATTTTTACTATCAACTTTTTTTTTCTTCTTTACAGGATTCTCCTTATTATCATACTCTCAAATAAAGGTCTACATACCTCTTGATCAGTATGTAAAATGGTCAGTTAGGGTTTAGAATGCTTTATTTTCTTTGGTTTGTGAAAATCTTACCTGGTCAGAATTGAAATTATTTCTTTTTTAAATGAATCTCCATTTAGATACGACATTATTTTAATGTCATAGTACATCAATTCATGAATACTTTCACCATATATTTATTGAGAGTCAACCAGATTCCAATCTTTGAACAATATTTTGGGAATGTTAAAATGATCATGAAATGATTCCTGACTTTCTGGAACATGTTGGTGAAGATGATTTCAGTAACAAAATACCAAAACACCAAAATACCAAAATACCACAATCCAAATATACCTCCTGTACTTGAGATTCAGATAAATAGCCTCCTAATTGAAATCTCTACTAGGGTGACCTGGAACAGCTTCAAACTTAAAATGCCTAAATTGCCAAAAGCTACTCTTCCCCTAGTTTTCTTCACCTCAGTAAATTGCACTTTCAACCCAGGTGTTGAAACAAAATTCTCCTTTCACTAAAATCTCCATCCAGTTGATCAGAAAATCATATCTACCTTTCATAGAAATATATTCAGAAATTGCATTCTTTCTTAGAATGTTGACTAAGCCTATTATCTGCTTCTCATTATTACAAGGAGCAGTTAATAGGTTGTCACAGCTCCAGGCATCCAATATATAAACCACAATATACACATAAGGCAGCATTGTTTTTCCCTTCCCTCACATTCCTCAACAGACTTCCCTAATGACCATTTCCCCAATACTGAGTGACTACTTATGCCAACCTGCAAGGACTTGCTCTTATGGTCTCTGTTGTGAATATTGGACTCTAACAGTCAGGACGAAGAGTAGGAGAATGGCTGTTAGGCAAACTATGTTGCCACAAATAACTCATTATCTAGCAAATGGATGGACTAACCCTTTAGTGTAGACTTCTTTAGCAAATTATTATGTCTTTTGCAAAATAGAATATTTTTATATAGCCATTGAGACAGAACAATTTTAACACCAATTTTATGTACACATGTTAAAATAGCCGTACCACCGAATATAGAAAACATTTTAATTTGTTGAGAAATATGGTCAGTTCATATCAATGACCTTATTTCATCCCAAACTTGCTCTGATTTAAGTGAGCAATTTAAGGGAACTTCCACTTTCTCTTTTATTCATTGATATATTGCTTGATTTTTTTCTATAAGTACGTTTGACTTGTACAATAGGTTGAATGAGGTGTCTCAGCTCCTGATATATAAACTCAACATGGATTTAATTTTCTCAAGAGTTTCTACATGTTTCTATGTCTACTTCATCTTTCTCAATGGATAGCAGGTTCTTCTGATATATATCAACTCTACTCCATAATATTTCATCATTCTCTCACTTTCTTACTTCAGTTCTATTCATACCCTTAAGACTCAATACCACTCATTTAAAAACTTTTGTTTCATATTTAATTTTCTTCTTTGTTTCCAGTAGAGAATACATTTGAAGTTACAATGGGCTCTTGTACAGACCATTCATGAATTTAGAACAATGGTGTAGAGTGGAAATTTAGGGAGGAAAAATAAATTTTCTCGTGAGATACTCCATTATTTGTTCCTTCATTATTTGAACAATACTTTCTCAGCCCTGGGAAGACAGTGCTATGCTTTTTGGGTGATTACTATTAATCTGTCAAAACTGACTCTTTCTTATTCTCTCTGTGGTCAGTGATGCAAATGTTGGCTATTCCTCAAGGGAGACAATTAGTGATTCTTCATAGGACCCCAAGGAAACCTTTCCCTACACAGTCCCCAGGTCTTTTCCCATTAGTACTCACCATGGATGAAGCAACCAAAAACATTCTACTTATGGGATTTCCTCATCCAAGAAAAAGTACTCTTTGAGATATCCAAATAATATTTTAAGTCTCTAAAACCTTTCTTTGTCATTTCAGTCCATGGAAAACTCATATAACTGTTTTATACCAAATGTTAGAAATACAAGCTACACATGCACCACAACAAAACCTGGTATTACTTCTCTCCCTTTACCTTTTCTTCACATCTCAACAGCATGAATCACTCTACTAATTCACTGGCTCAATAAATTTCAAACAGCAGATGAGCATCCAATCTGACTTTGTACTGGTGAAAAGGTAAGATTCAATTTTACTCAGTGATATAGCAATGGAGAAGGTGGGGTTGAGAAGTTGAATAACCTTCTTTCCTCACAGATAGGATAGAAATACCATAATATGACAATTTTCTCCTAGTTTTCAGTCCCCTTCCATATTATATTCCCCCTTCTTTTATGTGTTATGATGGAAAAGATAACAATACTATTCAGTTGTTGTTTTTCTTTCTTTTTTACTTCTAGAGACCCAGGAATCTCAGGCCAACAAATGGGCAGTCTTTGAATTTGCTTTGAAGAATTTGGTCATTTTGTTTTCAAAAGTTTTACCTTTAAACTAACATGTCCACTATTTGACAGTCTTCCTATCCAGAAAGACATCTTTAAAACCTCATATGATCCATTTACACTTGAAAAACAGAAAAGAAAAAAATATATATAGGAAAGAGGACTTGGCCCAGTGGTTAGGGTGTCCACCTACCACATGGGAAGTCCGCGGTTCAAACCCCGGGCCTCCTCCACCCGTGTGGAGCTGGCCCATGTGCAGTGCTGATGCGTGCAAGGAGTGCTGTGCCACGCAAGGGTGTCCCTGTGTAGGGAAGCCCCATGTGCAAGGAGTGCACCCCACAAGGAGAGCTGCCCAGCACAAAAGAAAATGCAGCCTGCCCAGGAATGGCACCACACACACAGACAGCTGACACAGCAAGATGATGCAACAAAAAGAAACACAGATTCCCATGCCGCTGACAACAACAGAAGCAGACAAAGAAGAACACGTAGCAAATAGACACAGAAAACAGACAACTGGGGGAAGAGGGAGAGAAATTTTTTTTAAAAAAGTAAATCTTTAAAAAAAAAGAATATATATATGTATGTCTGTGTGCATGTATGTATGTTCATAACACTGATTTTCTATGAAACTATAAAAATATATTTTAGAATTTACTCTAGCATATGGAGAAAATGTCTTCTCCATCATCTCATCATCTCTTGTATCTTTATTTCACTGAACTAATCAATAAGATTAACATAATCAGGCCATTTACCACATAAGGACCCATCCAGCTTCTATATTTGCCAAAGGAAAGAGAATGTGCAATATTATTTAGCAGAGAATCTCATTATCAATTCAAAATGTGACTTTAAGGAAGAAATGTGAGAGCTCAAGAAATATATGTGGAAGATTCAAGTAACTCAGAAAAGTGAGTGAGTTTTCATAGAATAATTGATGTCCTTTTCTGAAAGATCTAAGTGCCATAAACATATAACTCCTGAATAGTTGTCTTTCAGATATGTTGATTTTCCATACCATTCTTTGCCAAAAAATTATTCTGAGAATCATTTTGTCACCATCTCTGTACCAATGTATATACTCAGTTTAGGGTTTACATATTGGATGGAAATGAAAAGAGGTAAGACATTTAACATTTTCATTTTCAGCTGTGACAAAAAACTTTCTTTTCAAAATGGTTACACAAAAATGTTCTCATTAAATAGTTGCAGCAAATATTAGAGATGGTCCTCAATTATCTTGAAGGCAAAGTGCCTTCCATTTTCATTAGTTGCATGCTAGTCCTTCAGTTAGTTCCTTTTTTTTTTTTTGAATACCAGTCATTTTCTAGCTAAAGAAGTAACCTATAATACATTAAAATGTAACATATGACTGCCCAAACAAGTGGCTTTAAAGTCAGACATTGTTGGACAGGAACACTTAGTTCTGTTTTAAATCCCCTTTCTTTTTCACATCCTATTTCTTATTTATACAACTAAAAAACAAACAAGGACAAACAACCTGAACCAAAAATCTATATTGAATGATGTTTCTCTTTAGAGCTTACAACACTAGAACAAAGCATCATTAACAACAAAAACTCTTAGTGGTGACTTTTAGCTAGCGACTTGTATAGAACCTATTTAAATAGCCTGTCTTGGAGCCAGTAGTTCTGTAGTTACAAGAGGATGCCTTAGGTATCTTTGAAAAACCTATATTTTACAACAAATTATTAATAATGCGTGGGAGTCAAAACACCATAATTTAAAAGAACAATGGAGAGAATACTGTTGCAAAGTCATTTTCTGATAAAATAAATTTTTACCAAGCAAGGTCAATTTTTATTGTCATTGAAAATATAGATATTATATTTGGATATATACTTTTATTTGTTTGTGTCTAGTGGAGTGAACTCCTCGGGAGATCCTATTTTTAATATAAATTTAAATATTTCTAAAGGAGCAAAAATGTATCCATATGTTGTACAATAAAGTCAAGGGGGAAATGCACTTTGTATATATTTACTGTTCATACTTTTATATACAGAACCCACACTTCCAAGTTTAAGCAAAAATTATTAAAATTTATAATGTAACTTAAAAGTTATCCAAGCAGGCCATGACTGGGTTTAAATATTGCACAACCAGTCCAGAAGCATACCCAGCAGGAGCGGGTCAGTTACTCAGGAAGCAGACCCTAACATGGAGATTAGCATGCAGTAAGTTAATTGGAGAACAGGGTAATCTTGGTATTTATAAACAGGAAGCTAAAGAAGCCTAGCTGAACAAAGGAAAAAGTGGGGCTCGAATGCTTTGCAAAAATGACCTCAGCCAATTCCATAAGAAGCTCTGAAACTGGGATTGACTTATAGAATGTCCCAAGTTGGAGCAAGGAGGATGATCCTTTACAACCCTGCAATCAGGGGCTATTGTACGTGGGTTGCTCCTGGAAAACACCATGAATGACCTGGGGAGGTAACTTTCTTCAGAAGATGGGTGGAAATTTCTGGAGAGAGTAGTCTGAAAAGCTGAGGGCTGACAGCATTTTCAACAGCCAGAAGCCCTAAATGGTTCTTTTTGTAGAACTGCAAAGTTTATACAACACTGTTCATTATAAAGGAATGTTCTAGTGAAATGTCTTTGCCAGGGCTGTCCAACATCTGGTTCTCTGATATTAAGGGTCACATGCTATAAACTCCCTTAGAGTTGCTTCAGAAGTTCACATCTGTCACAATGCTTGAAAAAGGTGCTGATGTCTCCATGTACTGATGCTCCCTCACACTTCTCCCTTCCTCTACTAAGTGTTTTACAAGGAAATCTATGACTCTGTGGTAGAAGAAATCAATCTAGAATGGAATTCAAATAAGTACTAAATTTGAACAAGTACATATATGGCTGTTTGACTTTTCAAAATCCATTTATATTCTCATCTAAAAGTCCACACAACAATAGCTGATCCTGTCTAATGTAACTATTCCTCATACAAATAAAAATTCACTCACAACCTTCATAAAATGTTTGTAGCAACCTTCAGACATTTGTATGAGATATGGTAGGCATTCCAAAAAATAACAATTATATTTAACTTTAATAATACTTACTACTTGCCATAAACCTTCTTAAGCACCTTCTATATGTTAATGCCCTTAATTCTCACAAAACAATGTCAACAAGTGATTGCCTGTAAAGGATTTTTCATTCACTTTGGTTGCACTGCATTTAAGTTGCTGTTCTAGTCTGGGACATTTACCAGCTTTTGAGGTTTAGAGGGTAATATATCCTACATCCTAAAAGCAAATGAAAACCCCAGACACCAGTTTTCCCAGTTTCCCTTGACACTAGTGTAAACAGGTATTCTAAGCAAATACATGTATGGCAGACATTGAATAGGGAGCTATTGATAAAAAATAATTAGTGCCAAAAAGAATCATTGGAGTGACAACTGAAATCAGCTTAATATTCCAAGAGCATCACTGCATGCCATGTTGGCAGCAATAAAAAGGGTCCAAAGCCTGCTGTCTTTAGGAACAAACTGCAAGACCTGGTCCTGTCCTAAACAGGAATTATAAACAAATTGTTATTTTGTTTCCCTTTGTCCCACCCCAAATATATAAACTTGGTTGTCTAGGGTCTCTATGATTTCTTAGCTACATTAATCCTTGATAGTTATCAGCTGCTCTGTTGCTTGTAACTAATGTATTTAATTGAGACACTCTCACATTACCTTAGATCAACAGATTTAAAATTATCAAATAATTTGAAAATGTATTATATATCAATATATTATATAATATATTGATTGCATGTTGTAGTAGACTTTGCAGGAGTACAATAATAACAAGTTCCTTGTGATGTTATTGTGTAGTAGATAAGTTGTGATATGTTAGTAATTAACTGTCTACAATTGATATCTGCTATTAGAGAAAAAAAGTACTCCAAGAATCCAATAGAGAGAGATGATATTTCACCAAGATTTTTTTTTTTTAAGGATGACTTCAAGCAGGAAACTGATCTATGTCTTAAAGTTTGGGATACAGAATGAGGGAGGGAGTGGCACAACCAAAGTCCTAGTTTTGAGATGATGCAGGGTTCATCTTTCAGTTTAACAGGAGCAAACTTAGGAAGGCCTAAAGAAGGCCATAAACCTAATTGATTATCAAGGTCAAGTTTACTTTAGAAGGATGCAAATGAACTAGGGTATGGTAACAGTCATGGTTCACATTGTATGACAGGCCTTACCCCCTTAAGAGAGTCAGGTGTGTATTTTAGACAAAGGGCTGATGAAATAAAATAAAGCTGCTCACTCCAGGTTTGTGATCCCTAGCCTGAGATATCTTGTTTTTTTTATACAGTCCAGAGGGTACTTTAAAAATTCCTAAGCAGAATGACAGAATCAGAGAAATGATTGAGGAAGTTCAATCTGATGGTGATCTTTAAATAAATTGGGAAATAAAATTAGTCAGTTTCCTCCTTTTCAGCTACTTTAAGATTTATCTGGGGAGAAGTAGGTGACATTAGGGTTGAATTTGGATGTGAACCTGACCCTTTGACCTCTTGATGCCTGCTCCTATGGATTAATCACATTGTGGTGTTTGTTTCCTGTTTCAATCATGTTTCCTTATTACTCTATGGTTAATCCTGAGCCACATAAGAAAAATATCCAAAAATACCATGACTCAAAGAGGCTAGATGTTTATTCTCACTCATGCTGACAGTCCCTAGTACATAGGTAGAATTTGATCCAGGAGGTTATTTCTGGAGTCTACACAAGTTGGACAGCTCCCCCACCCACAATATATGGCTCCCAAGTTCACTCCAGTCATCATTGGAAAATGAAAGAGTATATTTAGAGCAAGTTTCTATTAAAGCAATTAAGATAAAAGTTATACATTTTCATGTTTTCATTTCATGTGTAAGAATTTATTCATATGAACACACAGCCCCAAGGAAAGCTGGGCAATATCGTTTTTGCAGGTAATGGGAAGAAGGAGAAAACAGAAGCAAGAAGTAGTCAAGCAAGGACTACCTTTGTATCCAAGTCTGTTCTCAACACAAACTACTGTAAAACCTCTTGGAATCCATTTTGGTTCCATGTTCCTCATGAAAAGATATGATAAATATTTCAAAATAACTGAAGAAAGAAAGGAAGGAGGGAGGAAAGGAGGAAGAAAAGAGAAAGAAAGAAAGAAAGAAAGAAAGAAAGAAAGAAAGAAAGAAAGAAAGAAAGAAAGAAAGAAAGAAAGAAAGAAAGAAAGAAAGAAAGAAAGAAAGACAAAGAAAGACAAAGAAAGACAAAGAAAAAGAAAGAAACCAATTATAATTGAGATATATAACTGTGAGGATTGGCATAGGGCAGGCTGCAACTTGATAATTCGAGGAAGGTAATGTTGGATTCCCCAGCAGAAGTTAGCCAGCTGAAGTAGAATTAGAAATTATTCTTTATGACTGCAGAAATCCTCAGGTCTCCCTTTATGGCTTCCAGTTAAATGGATGAAAAGGATCATTACTGGAGGAAATCTCCTTTGTTGATTGTAGATACAGATGCCATCAACTGAGGAATGATTTAGAACCATCTACAAAATACACTCACAGTAACAAGCCAGTGCTTGCTTGACCAAACAATTGGAAAGTATAACCTAGCTAAATTGAAACATGAAGTCAGTCTTCACATACACCAAACAGAAATGCAGAAAGAAAAATGGCCTTATGTGCTCATTGGAAATTTTCAGTGGTAAAACGTAAGTCACAGTTCATCCTTTTCTTCAGCTGCGATAGGAAGTTTTCAACTACCTTTCTGTGGTGGTCAGCCTCCAAGAGGTTCCTCCCTCCTGGTATTCATGCCTACAGACAGTCCCTCTCAGGTAGAATAGGACTAGCTTATTAACAAATAGGGCATTGTGGAAATGGTGAAGTGTGACTTTAGAAGGCAGGTCATAAAAGAGATTGTGGGTTCTGCCTTGCTTTCTTGGGTCACTTGCTCTGAACCGAAGTGAGCCATCTGGGAAGCAAATCCTCCAAAACCCATTATATGTGCTGATAATTGCAGTTCCCATTGCATCTTAACTGCAGTTTCATGTGAAACCCCAAATCAGAACAATCCAGTTAATCTGCTCCTGGATTCCTGAGCCACAGAAACTGTACGGTAACAAATGTTTATTATTTTAAACCACTCAGTTTTGAGAAAATTAGTTATACAGAAATAAATAATTCAATTTCTAATATTGGTAACAGTGTTTCCCTATACATACACCTAATTCTTACTCTTTATTCCAAGAACTTTAAATTTGTCATAGTTTTGTTACTGAATGTTACCATTTTTTATACATTCTCCTAGGTAGGAATGAGTCTGTGAGCTTTTTCTATGGATCAAAGTTGAGCCACATGTGACAGAAAATTGCCTGGAATTCATTTCATTTCTCTCCAAGGCTACCTAGAAGAACAAAGAGAATCACTAGACTTACGGAGTCTAAGAAAAAAAGTTGTAACCAGTGAGCTGAAAGAAAAATCATCATGTGCAGCAAGAGCTCTTCCAATGAGAGATCGCTCAAAATAAATTTATGTAAAGCAAGGACCCTATAAAATCATCTATGAGAGAATCAACTTTAACAAACCACGGAGTTTAAAGAATGTGATGCCAACTTATAACATTATTCATTAAAATTTCCTCCTTATCTTTTCTCCCATTCATTCTTCCATCTCCAAACTTGGTTGTTGGTGTAAGTCAGAGTAAGCTGTTAGCAAGATGATGAAGTAGGAAGAGAATCCTACTTTTCTTCTCAGTTACAGCCTTCCTCACTGCAATGAATTCATACTGAGGGTGGAAGACTGCTTTGACTTAGAATCAAGTTTCAAGTTTGATTATGGCATGGCATAAGGGCTTCTAATGACTAAGACAGTTTGTAGTACAAGTTTGTGGTAAGAGATATCATAAGAATATGGCTTTTTTTGTTTTATCCAGTGGCAGTGGAAAAATTAGCTCCACTGTATCTTAGGTAAAAGAAGAGTGGGGAACCAAAATAAAATTGCTTTTTGATTTTATCCCAGAACTCATATATTTCAGTATAACAGTTTGATGGGGATTATGCAGAATTATGTAAGTCAAAAATAGGCAACAATTTGATAGATACAACCCTTTCCCTAAAACATGCAAGACAAAAACCATTTTCTTTTTAAATTTAACTAAATTGAAGTAACATATTTTATAAAACTAAATAGCTGCTTCTGTTCTGTATTGTATTTTCTGAAACAATGTACAATGTAAAGAAGGGGGTTTTTTCCTTCTCTTCTGAATGTAATTGGTTAGTGGGATTTAATAACAACATAAAAAGCCCCGTAAAATTTTCCAGGCAAATTCCACTTTCTGTATTTCTCTACAATTTTCAGTCACATTCGGAAGAATATAAATAGAGGAATTGCCTCATTTACATAATGGAATTGTGAAGGCAGCAGAGCTAGTTGCAGAAGCTATCATATCAGTGGGAACTTTATAGTCTCAACCCAGCTTTAAATATACATTCAAGTCAGTCCACTATATATATATGTACATGTATATATATATATATATATATATATATATACACGCATGCGTATATTTAATTTCAAACAAAATACCAGAAATTGGTGAAATAAATTGATTTCTAGCTCAAGCACACTTGTTTAATTTTATTAGATAGGAAGAAACACATAGCATACAATATTTTTATTTTACTTTTACTTTGATTTGACAGTACTATAAAGATTGTTATCTTAATCTGCTATGATACAAAATCCCTCAGGAAAGTAAAATGTCTCATATTCAATATCCTTATTTATTCTTACTAGACAATCTTACAATCACATGACTAATTAAAAAGGCATGTATTAGGGGAGAAAAAGACAATCCATAAGTGACTTATTTTAGATATATGCATTTTAACAACTTTTCCATATATTGCCATATTGGAAAAAAGTTATTTTTTTATAGCACAAGACAGTTTAGTGTTCCAGAATTATATTTTACTAATTGTTATAGATTGAAGTGGGTCTCCCCCCCCAAAGATATGTTCAAGTCCAAACTTCTAGGTCCCATGAATGTGATGCTATTTGGAAATAAGATCTTTGAAAATGTTATTAATTAAGATGAGGTCAAACTGGATTAGGGTGGGCCCTTATCCAATATGCCTTGTGTCCTTATGAGAAAAAAAATTTTGGACAGAGAGACAAAGAGAGAAGATAGCAAGTGACAGAGATAATGACTAAGTTATGCCACAAGCCAAAGAACACTACGGATTTCCAGCAAACCACTGTCAGAACTCACAGACTTCAGAGGAAGCATGGTCCTGGTGGCATCTTGATTTTAGACTTCTAGCCTCCAGAATTTTCAAGCAATACATTTCTATTGTTTTAAGCCACTCAGTTTGTTGGTCTTTGCAATGGTAGTCCTATGAAATTAAGAAAGTAATGAAATAGTTCATCTCTTTGCATGATTAGGAGGATTTTGTTGTAGTAGTGTGACAGTTTGAGATTATTTTATGAATCCAAAAAGGTAAAGATTATGCTTGTAAACTAATCTATTCCCCTGGGTGTGATACTCTTTTGATTATATTAAATTCGGTTGAGGGGCCCTTGATTGAATTATCTGTTAAAATTGCTTTCAGGGCTTTCTTTAATTCTACCACTTATTAAGCCTTGACTTGAGTTGAGTCCCCATCTCCTGGGTGGGCTGATGTAAAGGAACACTCACTCAAAAAGACACACTGGAAGAGAAAACTCTGTTATTTTTAATCCTGGGACCCCAGGGAGAGATGAGGCACTCACCCTATAGCTTGCAGCTGAACTTGTGAAGATACCAGAACAGTGGAGATTGATATAGAAAGTCCAGAAAGAAACAAGCCCTATTCCAAAAGAGAGGATGCCCTGAAAGACAAGCCCTAGGCCAGCCTGTGGCTGAAAGAGAGGCAGCCCAGAGGGGAAGGTTGAGCCCTTGCAGGGATCAGCCACCATCTTGCTTCAACACATGACAACTGACTTTTGTGAGAAAGCAACCTTGAGTTGGACTCTTTAGGGTGTTGTAACTGCAAGTTTTACCCCAAATAAATATGTTTTATAAAAGCCAACAGATTTCTGGTACTTTGTAATGGCATCCCTTTGGCAGGTTAATATAAGTAGTTAGCCTAATAACTGGAAACATACATTAAAAATAAGGATACATAAAATTAGTATATATAATGGCTGTATTCTCATGTTCTATTATATTTAGTTCAATAAACACTGAATTTTAATACAACTGCACCATGGTTGTCTGCCATTTGTTACAGAAACGTTCTATAAAAATTGAGAACATAGAATCTTAGAATAAGATAAGTGGAAGATATGTTAAACATTATTAATCTCAATCCTTCACCATAGAAGAAGGGAAGTGAGACACAGGGAACAGACAGGACTTTAATGGTAGAAGATGACTGATTTGACTGGCAGCAGTTATTAAGCAAAGATATAATTGTCACAATCACAAGCAAGTCAAAATATCTTTCTGCTCACTATTGTGAAGCCAGTATCTAGGATAATTTATATTATCTCCACTTAATACCTACAGGTTTTGAAGGCTCTATTTCATGATCTAGTGAAAGTGAGGCATCCTTTTGCATTTTTCTCCTTCCTATTCCTTTTTAAAAGTAGACTTAGAGGAAATAACATGTTGAATGCCCAGGATCCTTGTATAAGAATGTGTTTTGTTTTGTTTTTTTAATTGTTGTTTTCCTATTCATCCAAATGGGAACAGAGTTCATCACTATCATTATAGTAGCTAGCTATAAGCTGCTTTCAGCAAGTTCACTTTATCCTTCCGCAGTGTATAATATAACTTATTATACTATACATACCTAGATATTATTTTAACATAATCCCTTTTGACATATGATAATCTTTATCCTTCCTTAATGTATAGTATACCTTATTATAATATACATACATAGATTTTTTAACATGATCTCTTTTTGACATAAGCTGATTCTTTAATTTTAAAGTCAAATTTATTTTAAACATTAAAAACTTTGACCTATAACGTAAGATGCAAACTAACAAACACAATAATACTTGTCTTCATTGTAGTAGAGTTTAAATATATAAAAGCTGCTTCACTACATATAGTTAGAAAAGCATTGGAAAGTCATTATATTCTGTGCCTGTAGGATGAAGGAATGTGGAATTATTCCAGATTCTAATTTGTGGTGCTGAAGAATAACTGCAATTCAAGATATGGAGGTTAGACTGGACTAGAAAGGAAAGCCCACTATGTCATTTTAAACTCTCTGGCTCTCAGTTAAAATATGTTAACATGGTTAACATGAAGAAAATTTATAACAATGTTAATACTGATAATATCACTGGGAAATACAGTGAATAATCTCAAACATATGATTTAGAAATGCCTTACTTTGCTCAAATTCCTGTATGTGCCCTTGTCTCATTTATTTTTAAAATATTGCATGTTTATAAAAATGTGCCTATTGCATAACAATGGAGTAGAACGTATATTCTTGCAGACTTTACAATTCACACAAATAAAAATTTGTGGGTTTTAGAGATTCCTGGCTCTTGTTGCTAGAATAGAGAGTAACTCCAAACACAGAGTAACTTCACTTGATAGCCTAAAAGGTTTGGATGAAATTTATCTTTCTGAACTCAGCATGCTTAAGAGAGAAAATCAGTGCACCCTGGGGCAATTCCATCTTCTTAATATATAAGGCCACTAGTTTGAGTTTATCCCATGATTATTTTACTGCCTCATTCCAAAGCATGACAGAACCTAGCAAGACATTGACAGGTTCTTTTATCCAGCTGAGGTACTTGCCATTCTTTTTGCACAAACCTCAATTTCTTCTTACTTTTAAAATGTAGGAATCCAATTCCTAACCCATCTATCCAGCTGGTCTCATATTGTTAATCTCTTTTTCAGATCTTCATTACAAAACACATATCCCTACCCTCCCAACTTGTCCTATTCAAGTATTATTCTATCAAAAATTCTTTCCTTTTTCTATTTTTATAAAATACAAGCCTTATTAAAAAAATAGATTGCATTAATGAAGGATTTGTTTTAATTCAAGAGGGTGTATATAAACATGATATAGAGACTGGTGGACCAAAATCTAACAGGAAGAGTTTAGAAATGTTGGGGGAGTAGGTTGCAAAATGATTGTGAGATACTTCTGTCATTACTGACTTGGGAGCCACGTGTGCCAAATATTGTGTGAGAGACCAATCTTAAAGAATAAAGACTCTTCCTCCCCTCAAAAAACCATCAAATTCTTCTTCATTAAGAAACACTGGGGAGTGGATATAGCTACGGTGGTTGAGTGCCTGTTTCCTATGTACGAGATCCTAAGTTAGATCCCCAGTACCTCCTAAAAACAAACAAACACATCTTTCATTGGGGAGCAGATGTAGCTCAGTGATTGAGTACCTGCTCTCCATACATGAGGTCCTGGGTTCAATCCCCAGTACCTCCTAAAAATATATATATGTGTGTATGTGTATACTGTATATTAGATATGGTATAAACAGACTCATAATTGATAATTGATTTTTTGACTTATTAATCAGATAAATATTTTCCAAAATGTCATATGTGATTACCTGATGACATTGGTTATAATTTGTGGTGGAATTCATTTTCCATTTTAATAATAACATTTCAAATTAACGAAAACAAAGAAAAATTACCTATCCAGACATACTAAAATATAAATGCTTTGAATTATACTAATTGGGAATATAAGATTTTAAGATTAAACATATTTAAACAAAATAATTAATACATAAAATTAGTGTGGTATGTGTTTATGATAAAAATACGAGAGTTATAAGCAAATAATTGCTGCTCATGAAACAATGAATTTGGAGTGTGTGTTTGTGTGTGTGTGTGTAAACAGGATTAGTAAATAATGATATGAGTGATGTACCCTCAAAAATCCTCTTTTCTTCATTTAAGACATACTCTAACACACATGTTACGGAGAAATCACAGAATATTAAGGTGGTTCATATACCAAACATATTTCACATTTATGACATTTTCTAAAACTCATGTTTGTAAAAATTAGCTTTTCTCTCTGTTCCAAATAAAATCTAGCTTTATATCTATCTTTTTATTTAGGGTTGAAATGCTAACCTGGTCCATTCTACCTCTTTGGATAAAACTTTATCAAAATGTCAGACTCTCTCCATTCCTGCTCTCCATTTCTTCTGCTCAGTGGTTACTTAAACTGCAAAAGGATTTATGCATGACGTTACAATTGAAGGAACATCATTAGCTCTACAATTATCTGCTAGTCTCTGTTGGCATCTGGTGAGAAATAATCCCTTTCTCTGATGATCCTTGTAGTGCATTTGCATCCTCTGCTGATATACATAGTAGATGCATGCCCTTTGGTCACTGGTCACTATCTCCAGGCATTCTGCTTACCCTTATACTGACCACAAGCCTTTCAGATGTTTAGCCTAATATTTTCCTTCTGATTCCATGTTGGGGATTAATAACATTCAGTGCCTTTTCCTGCATCTCATTGTAGTACATGATGTTCTTTGAGGCTGCTCTAAGTCTTTTCTCCCTGAACGTTTCAATTAGCCTTCACTCTTCTCCAGCTACAGTGTCAACAGACATGCTTAAAAGTTCTGGTTCAAGGTGAAGTCATCAACATGGCCATATAAGAAATCCCCTGAAAAAACCTCCCCTGAAAAAACCTCCCCAGAGACTCAACCAATAAAAGGACAAATTCCACTTGCTTAGAATTCTGAAGGAAAGTAGAGACTGGAGATGGATTCCACAAATGCTGATTCAAAGAAAGAGAAAAATATCAAGGAGGAGACTTATGCCAGGGCCATCAGTCTGCTCTCTCTCCCTCACTTGGTCTGGCACAACTTAAGGAGTTGCTCAGAGCCAGCATCCCAGATTCCTAGGGACAGCAGTGAAGGAACGCCACACATAGCCCGGCATAGGGACTCAAGTCCACTGAGGCCCAGGAGTATCACAAGCTACTGAGACACATTGCATAGGAAAGGACCCTGAAGGGGAAGAGAGAAAAAGAGTGGTAAAACTGCAGCTGGAAAGGGTTGTACTCTGTAAATTCAGTTTCTGTTGACTGGACCACCTAAATGCAAATAGGTTGCTTCCAGAGTGAATCAACTTTCTGGATTAACCCTATTTGGCTCCCTGTGGTGGGATACCCTATTGGGGAAGAAACTTTGAGACAGAAAAGCCTCACAGAGGAAGAAAAGGGAGTGGGGTTAAACTAAACTTCTGTAAGAGAGAATAAACCCAAATGTGAAAAGAGTAAGGAAAGCAGGGCACTAAGTGAGAGAGAGAATTTAAGCAAATCATAGGAGCTGGGGAGGAAATTTTGCACAAAAACAAATGGACAGACTGAGATTCCCAGAGAAGGAAAATAGGAAAGGAAGCTTTCTTCTGGAAGTGAAACAATTACACAAAAAAGTATAATCTTAAAAATTATACCATATATCCAGGGTAAGAATCAGATGAAGAAAAACTGAGAAAATATGACCTATTAAACCTGGGCTATTCTAAAGGTCTAGAATAACTATAATCAAGTATCAAAGAAAAGTTTTAATATAAAACCAATCAATAATAAAACCCTAGACAAGAGGGAGAAACTGACCTTCAGAGTCAGCTCATCAAGATAATCGAATGCATAGTTATCAGCAAAACATTATGAGCCATACTAAGAAAAACAGGAAGATATGGATCTGTCAAGGGAATAAATTAAAACTTCCAAGGAGACAGAGAATTTAGAAAAAATAATCAAAGAGTTTCAAATAAATCTCCTAAATCAACTGAAGGGAATGAAGGAAAATATGCATAATGAGATAAAGGATATTAAGAAGACAAGGTGAACATAAAGAAGAACTTAAAAGAATAAAAAAAAAAGACCAAAATTATGGAATGAAAGGCACAATAATAGAGATGAAAATACACTAGAGGCATACAATAGCAGATATGAACAGACAGAAGAAAGAATCAGCAAACCAGAAGACAGGGCAAACAAAATCATACAATCAGACAGGGCAAACAAAATCATACATTCAAAAGGACAGAGAAGAGAATTTTTTTATAAAATTAGCAGTGTCACAGGGATTTGAGTGACAGTACAGAGCACACACACATACACATCATGGGTGTCCCAGAAGGAGAAGAGAATTCAAAGATCCAGAAGAATATTTGAGGATATAATGGCTGAAAAATTTCTAACTCTTATGAAAGACATAAATATTCAAGTCCAAGAAGCACAATGTACTCTAAGCAAAGTAAATCCTAATAGACTCACATGCAGACACATATAAATCAAAATGTCAAATGTCAAAGATAAAGAGAATTCTGAAGACAGCAAGGAAAAAACTATTCATAACATACAAGGTATCCTCAATAAGACTGAATGTCAATTTCTCATCAGAAACCATGGAAGTGAGAAGGCAATTCTATGATATATTTAAAGTATTGAAAAGAAAGCTTCCAACTAAAAATTCTTTAACTGGAAAATCTCTCCTTCAAAAATGAGTGAGAGTTTAAAATAATCACAGATTAACAGAAACTGAGAGAGCTCCTCAACAGGTGACCTGCCCTGCAAGAATGGATAAAAGGAGTTATTTAGGTTGAAAGGAAAAGAAAGGAGAGGGTGGCTTGGAATAGTGTGAAGAAATGAAGATCATAAAATAAGGGTAACTAAAGGGATAAATGTAAAAAGCTTTTATAAGAGACAAGGATGGACACTATGTATTAATAAATAGGACAATCCACCTAGAATAAATAACAGTCATAGATAATTATGTACCTAGCCACAATGCCCCAAAATACATGAGGAAACCATTGGCAAACCTGAAGGGAGAAATAGATACCTCCCTTGGACACTTCAATACACCACTCTTATCAACAGATAGAACATCTAGGCAGAAGATCAATAAGGAAACAGAGAATGTGAATAACATGATTAATGAACTAGACCTAAGAGACATATACAGAACATTGTACCCAAAAGAGCTGGATAAAATGTTGTAGAAGTCAAGAGAGGTTCAATTATTTGCATTTAGAAAGGCCAGGACTCAGGAATAATTTGGAGAAGGAAAAAGATTTATTTACGGCCGTCCAGACTTGGGAGTTTTCTGTTCCAAATCCTGAGCCTCGAACAAGATTTTCAAGTTCCTTTTATACAGAATGGGGAGTCAAATGGTGCTTTTATGAAAGAAAATGACTTTCTTTGTTAGTTAAGTGTTTGTCTGAGTACCAGATAGGTTTTGAATTAACCTATCACCCACATTCCATTTGGATGCAACCTTGACTACAAATTCTTTCTGAACATTCAAAGTCTAAAGGGCCTATATTACTTAATTGGATTTCTAGGCATACTTGGACACAGAATTAGGTAGTTTTGAATTCATGCACAGGCTATATTATATTTCCCCATTTGAGGCCAAGTCCAAGTCCACTTAAGCTTCAGCATCACCACTATCAGAGTCTCCCTGGACTGACTGGTATGTATATGGAGTTTGCATTGCTAAATTGCCTCCCAGGACTGGAATCGTTGCCATGGTTACCAAGGGCAGGGCTGCAGCCTCTAACTGTCCCACACCCACAGCTCAGGACACATACAGCTCAGGTTATCTACGAAGAGACGAACAGCCTCCCACCCATAGCCCACATCAATACATTCTTCTCAAGTGTTCCTGGATCATTCTCCAAGATAGACCAAATTTTGGGTCATGAAACAAGTCTCAATAAATTTAAAATATTGAAATTATACAAAGCATCTTCTCTGACTATAATGGAATGAAGCTGGAGATGATTAACAGGCAGAAATCCAGAAAACCTACATACATATGGGAATTAAGCAATACACTCTTAAACAATCAGTAGGCCAAAGAAGAAATTTGCAAGGGATATCAGTAAATATCTTGAAACGAATAAAAATGAGAACACAACATATAAAAACTTACGGGATATAGTGAAGGCAGTGCTCAGAGGGAAATATCTAGACATAAAAGCTTACCTTAGAAAAGAAGAAAAAGCCAAAATCAAAGACATAATTAAACACCTGAAGAAATAAGAAAAGAATAACAAACTGATCCCAAAGAGGCATAAGGAAAGAAATAACAAAGACTAGAGCAGAAATAAATGAAACTGAAAATTTTAAAAAAGATAGAATTAACAAAACAAAAAGGTGGCTCTTTGAAAAGATCAATAAAATTGACTAACAATTAGCTAGACAAAGAAAGAAAGAGAGTAGACACAAGTAAATAAAAACAGAAATGGGGGGGAGCATTATTACTGATACCATCGAAATGAAAAGGATTATAAGAGGATACTGTGAAAAACTGTATGACAACCAATTAGATGACCTAGATGAAATGGACAAATTCCTAGAAACACAGAAACATCCTACACTGACTCTAGAAGAAATGAAAGACCTCAACAGACAAATTACAAAGAGTAATTTAAAATACTTTTTAAAAATTTAAAATATTTTTAATGACTTAGTCATTTAAAGAAAAAAAAACCTTACCAAACAAAAGTTTAGGACTAAATGGCTTCAAAGATAATTTCTACCAATCATTTCAAGAAGAATTGGTACCAACCCTGCTCAAATTTTTCCAAAGTATTGTAGAAGAAGGAACACTATTTAACTCATTCTATGAGGCCAACATCACTCTAATGGCCAAATCTGATAAAGATAATACAGGAAAAGAAAATTACAGACCAATTTTTCTTAGGAATATAGATGCAAAAGTCCTCAAAAAAGACTTTCAAATTAAATCCAACAGCACATTAAAAGAATTATACATCATGATCAAGTTGGTTTTATCCTGGTATGCAAGTGTGGTTCAACGTAAGAGAATCAATCAAGTTAACAACCACATTAACAAAATGAAGCGCAAAACTGCACAATCATCCCCATTGACACAAAAAGGTCATTTTACAAAGTCAAGGATCCTTTCTTGATAAAAAACGCTTAGAAAAATAGGAATAAAAGGGAACATCCTTAACATGATAAAGGGCATATATGAAACATCAATAGCTAACATTATACTCAATGGTGAAAAACTGAAAGCTTTCCGGTTAAAATCTGGAACAAACTTAGTATGCTCACTGTCACCAATGTTATTCAACATTGTATTGGAAGTTCTAGCCAGAGAAGTTAGGAAAAATAAAAATAAAATCATATAAATTGGAAAGGAAGAAGTCAAACCTTCACTGTTGCAGATGGCATGATCTTATATATAGAAGGTCTCCTAAAAAATTAACAACAAAGCTATTAGAGCTAATGAACTAAGTCAGCATTGTGGCAGAGTACGATCAACATGCAGAAATCAGTAATGTTTCTGCACGATTAATGAGCAATCTGAAAAAGAAATCAAGAAAAAATTCTTGGATTCTGTGTTCATGAATTAGAAGGCTAAATATCATTAAGATATCAGTTCTACCCAAAATGATTTACACATTCAACACAATCTCAATCAAAATATCAACAGCTTTATTTGCATAAATGGAAAAGCCAATGATGAAATTTATTTGAAAGGACAAGGACAAGGATGTTTTGGATAGCCAAAAACATCTTGAAGAAGAAGAACAAAGTTGGCAGACTCACACTTCCTGGCTTTAAAGTATATTGCAAAGCTACAGTGATCAAACAGCATAATATTAACACAAGAATAGAAGTATTAACAAATGGAATGATATTGAGAGCTCAGACCCTCACATCTGTAGTCAATTTTTGAAAAAGGCTGTCAAGTCCACTCAATTGGGAAAGAATAACCTTTTCAACAAGTGGTGCTGGGATAATTTGATATACATAGGCTAAAGAATGAAAGAGGACCCCTATCTCACACCATATACAAAAATTAACTCAAAATGGATAAAGACCTAAATACAAGAATGAGGATTAGAAAAACTCCTAGAAGAAAATATAGGGAAGCATCTTTAGGATCTTCTGTTGGGCAATGGTTTCTAAGACTTTATACCCAGAGCACAAGCAATGAAAGAAAAAATAGATAAATCAAAATTAAAAACGTTTATGCATCAAAAGACCTTTTCATGAAAGTAAAAAGATAACCTACTCAATGGGAGGAAATATTTGGAAACCACATATCTGATGATGGCTTAATATACAGAATATATAAAGAAATCTTTCTGAAAACACAAACAACTCAACAATAAAAAGACACACAACCCAATTTTTTAAATGTATAAAAGACTTGAACAGATATTTCTCTTAAATGGATATAAAAATGGTTAAAAAGCACATGAAAAGATGTCTAAAATCACTAGGTATTAGGTAAATGCAAATCAAAACCACAAGATACCATTTCACACCCACTGGAATGCCTACTATTTTAAAAAGAAGAAAATTACTAGTGTTGGAGAGAATGTGGAGAAATAGGAACACTCATTCATTGCTGGTGTGAATGTAAAATGATGCAGCTGCTGAGGAAGACAGTTTGGCAGTGTCTCAGGAAGATAAATATAGAATTATCATACGACCCAGCAATACTGCTACTAGGTATGTACCCGGAAGAATTGAAAGCAGAGACTCAAACAGATATTTGCACATTGATGTTCATAACAGCATTATTCAAAATTGCCAAAAGATGAAGAACAACCCAAGTGTCTATCAACCAATTACTGGATAAATAAAATGTATATATGTATACTGTGGAATATTATTCAGCTATAAAAAGCAGCATAACAAAAAAATTGTAAAATTATATCTCTTATTCAGTATCACTTGGTTTTTGCATGGTAAAATTAGGCTTCAAATACAGACCTGACTCCAAAGCCAACACTCCCCACAAAGCCATGTAATCGTTATACAGCCAATTCTCATTATTGTGCATTCTCCTTCTCATTAAAATTTAGTAACTCCAACATCAATATTTTCATGATCATTCATGGACATGTGCAGAGCAGCAAAAATTTGAGTTACTGTAAGCACTGTTTCTCAGCTGAGGTCCAAAAAGATGATGCCCTGGTTTCTTGTTTCAGTTCTCATACGGTAAAAACGTAATCTTTTTGCAGTATATATGCTGCCACATATTTTACATGTTTCAGCTTTATTGGTGATTTCACTGTTTAAAATGACCCCCAAGCAAAAAGCTGAAGCACTGTCTAGTATTTCTAAGCACAAAAAGGCTGTTATGTGCTTTATGGAGAAAATACTTGGATTGGAAAATTTTCATTTAGTCATGAGTTATAGTGCTATTGGCCATGAGATCAGTGTTAATGAATCAACATTATATATTAAATGAAGCCTCTTGAAATGGAAACACACCTAAAATAAGGTTATGTTTTCGTCAGTTAATAAAAATGTTGTGACCAGAAGCTAGCAGGATCCAAACCCGGTATTTCCCCAAGGAGCAACTGTTCACTATTTGCTATTCCAATGTTCATATTAACCTTAGAGAACATAACTACTGCAAACAAACAAGAACATTCTGTACTCTGAAAACTACAATATGTTGTTTAAATAAATTAAAGGAGTCCTAAATAAGTGACAAGGTATCCTATGTTCATAGATGAGAAGACAAAATATTATTAGGATGACAATATTCCCTAAATTGATCATTGATCTACAGATTCAACACAATTGCTATCAAAATCCCAAATGACTCTTTATTTTGCAAAAATTGATAAGTTAATGCTAAGTCATTTAGAAGTGCAAAAGACCCAGGATAGCCAAACTAATGGGCAAAAGATCTTAATAGACATTTCTCCAAAGAAGATATTCAAATGGCTAATATAGTGGTTTGGAATTATGTACACAGAAAAACATGTTCTTAAATTCATTCCATTTCTTTAGGTATGAACCCATTGGAAGAAGGACCTGCTGATAAGATTACTTCAGTTACAGTGCTATGTGTTATACGACAGAAGAGCCGAGGACCAAGAATTATTGGCAGCAAGCCTCAAAATTCTTTGAGGTGATGAAAACATCACCTCAAAGATGCATTAACTTGGATTTTTCCTACTCTCAAAACTGTGAGCTAATAAATTCCCATTGTTTAAGCCAATCCAGTGCATAGTATTTGGTCCAACCCAATTAGGATGGATCTTAATCCCATAACTGGATCTGGGGATTAGCAGAATGAAATTCAGACACAGAGATAGAAAGTCATGAGAAATGAGATGCTGAACATCAATGGAATTCAGAAGAGAAGGGAAAGGTCAGGTGAGGTGATCGTGTTCACTGCTATGTGACAGAGAAGCCAGGGACAAAGGATCACCATTTGCTTGTTTGTTTTTGTTTTTAATTCTTTGTAGTCCAATACACTTTATTCAGCACAGGAATTCTGAACAGCAGAAAGTCCCAAAATGCTAGTCTTTGGGAAAAAAACATTACCTTGAAGATGCCTTAATTTGAACTTTTCCTCTCAAAACTGTGAACTAATAAATCCCCATTGTTTAAGCTAGCCCATTGCATGGTATTTGCTTGAGCAGTCAAGGAAACTAAAATAGCAATAAGCATATGAAAAGATGCTCAATATCATCATCCACTAGGGAAATACAAATCAAAACCCTCATGTGATATCACATTATACCCATTAGGATGACTATAATCAAAAGGACAGATAAAAAGTCTTGGTAAGAATGTAGAAAAATTGGAACAACTGTATATCCTGATGTAAAGGTAAAATCATATAGCCATTTGGAAAATAGCCTGACAGTCCCTCAAAAGCTTAAACATAGAGCTACCATATAGAATTCTGTACAAATTAAGTAGTAGAGCAATACCACTCTGATGTTTATACCTAAGAAAATGGAAATATTTGTCTACACAAAATTGTAAGCAAATGTTTATAGCAGCATTATTCATGGCAGCCATAAAGGGACGACAACTGCAATGGACAACAACTGATAAATGGATAAATAACAGTGATATAACCTTCCAATGAAATGTATTATGTAAATGCTATAAAAAGGAATGCAGTACTGGTACATGTTACAACATGAAAAACCTTTCAGATAGGTTTGAATTTGAATTAAGTCCCTCAAAAAAAGACTATATATTGCATGACTCCATTTATATGAAATATCCATAATAGGTAAATGTACAGAGGCAGAAAGATTAGTGGTTGTCGAGGGTTGCAGGTTTGGAGAGAAATGGGGAATTATTGTTAATGTCTATGGGGTTTCTTTTTGGAGTTACAAAAATGTTCTAAAATTGATTGTTATAATGGTTGTACAGTCCTGTAAATACATTAAAAGCCATTGAATAGTACAATTTAAATTGGTGAATTGGGTGGTATGTGAGTTATATTTCAATAAAGCTGTTAAAAAATAAATGTTCTAGTTCACAACTGGAACATGAGGAATGAGTCAATTATTTTCTTGTCTTCCCCTCAACCATTGTGGAATTTCTGCTGGTAAAAGCCACCCCCATCCTCCCTCAGAATTCTACAATAGAGGAAAAGACAGGAACAGTGCCCTCTCCCTAACATCTAAACACTCATGATATTCTCTTTCAATTGTCTTCTAGTTTGGAAAGTTTACATACTTTTTGTTTTAATGGAAGGAAACCTCTCTTATACCACCTTGCATTTTTCTACACTTTGTGGATTAGACTATAAGGATTGTTAAACATTAATGTGATAGTCAAAATCAAACTTTTTGGGGTTAATTTAAAACAAAAAAACAAAAATCCTTGCCAGTGTATGGCTCTTGCAATTGAAATCTAAATTGCATTTTAAGACCATTTTGGAGCTCAAAGCCAATAATCTGAGGTCTTTTTCTCATTGGGAGAACAGCATTCTCCATTCCCTAGGGCAATCAGGCATCATACTATTGTCTGTGATTAAAGGCCAAAAGACTGCATGAAGCAACACCTTTACCAAGAAGGAAAAGTGCATTGTGTACTCTTTCAGAATATTATATTGCTGTAATCAAAATCGAGTATATTTTAGTAAACAAACAAAAATAGTGTCCAATATGCCTGCTCTTTCTCTAACACAATGAAAAAAATGTTTCCAATTGGAGAATTTTGCTTCTTCTACTGCTCTAAAAGGACTGCTTCTATAATCAATGGATTACGAGGGCTGGGCTAAAACCCTTAAAAGTCTTGTTAAAGACCAGCATAGGAGTGGGCCTGTAGGTCTAATTATACCTGGCAGCATCATTTTAGTATTTCTCAAAGTCTTACAAGGACTCATGTGTGGGAATCTCAAAGTCTTTCTATATTTTTAAGATCTAAACCCACTCTGTATTTAGAGTGGGTGATAAGGATGTCAAGAATGTTGCAATCCCTAGTTGACACAATAAATATATTTAAATACATACATATATTCAGACATACATGATAACACTCTTAAAGGAAGATTCCTTTTTTCATTTTGCCTTATCTATGATAACACAATGCAAAAAAAATATTTTTGCTCATGGTCCAATTGTCTAATGTTTGTTGTTTTCTGTAGAATCCTATGATTGCTTCTATTATAAAGCAATTGCTGTTCATAGGAATATGGTTCCAGTAAACAGAATATCAGTAATGCTTCACTAATAACTACTGAAATCTAGGCCAATAAATTGACCTCTTGACCTTGCTTTTCTGCATTGAAAACCTTTTTACAAATACAATTAGTAAAGTTAATTTCATAATTTCACAGTAGTTTCAATCCAATGTAGTCAGTATGGAGGAACAACACCAATTTCAAAACAAGTGTTTATAAACACAGCACATTTTGCTCTAATATGTTATTAAGAAGAAGAGTTATTCGTGTATTTTGAAGCCATCCAAACTGCTGGATCCATTTTACTGCTTGTGGGGCATCTAATATAGAAGCCTCTGTTGACATATATAAAAGTTTTCTGCAGTGACTCTTAAATTAATGTTTCAATCAAGAGGAGCTGTAGCTTTCAGCTATCTAAAAGTAAATATGGCTTGACCTTTTGAAGATTTTGAAAGAATAAGTAAAAAATAAGATATTTCTATACTGTGATCTCACAGTTACCTTAAAAATATTGATTTGTGTCATGTGAACTATATGACCTTAGAAAACTGATAACCTCCTGACAATAAAAAGGCAAAAACATCTTTCATCTATCTGACGTTCAGAATGCTATGTGGATAAAATAAGATTATACTTATTAAAGCATTTTAGGAATAATACCCTATGTATCTCTCAGGTATTTTTAGACAAAGGAATCTTAATGTAATATTCTTATAAATTAGCATAGACCATGCTATTCTTTGGTGAATAAAACTTCAGAGGCTCCTCATAGCCTTCCAAATTGAGTTCAGATTCCTGAACCTAGCATTTAATGCCATTCACGAAATGCTCAAAACCTACTTTTTCAAACATACATGTACTGTTTCCTATGCAGATGCTGAATTGCATCTATCATCATTATCGCTACTACAAGTCTAATGGTTTGGCACCTCAAAATCATTTTACATTATCAACCATTTATCCTAGAATGGATCTTCCCTCCCAACCACACAAGAACCACCTTATTCTCAGTTTTATCCCCAAAGTCTAGTACAAAGGTAGACAAGTAATAGAATTTCAGGAAATAGTTGTTCAATCAACCTATGCTACCAAGAGTTGTCAGATAGATCTACTTTGAATTCTTATGCTTTATCCCTGCCTTCCTCCCTTTAAATCTCCAGATCTTTAATTAAACTCAGAGTCCAACATGCACAAAACAAAAAAATTAAAGCTGAACCAAGGAGGAGAGGTTTACACACCAAAAATATTGCAAGGATGTGTGTGGGAATGAGAATTGATGGTTCTAAACAAAGAAGGAAGGAATCTGAATTTAAAAATCTTTTCAAATACCTGGAAATGTCTGTTTGGGTGTTTGATGAAACCTAGAGTCACTGGGGTCAGTTTTAAATGAAAGTGATTCCAAAAAGTTTCGATTACAGGAATGTTGGAATGAATTTCTCATGTGTAACCTGCCCCATTCAACCTTTCAACCTTTAACTATGTTCTCCAGTGGAAACTAAGCAAATCACTTTACCATTGTACCAAGAAATAATTGGAAATGGGTACTTCACAATGGAGTGACACATCCCTTTAACCAGATCTCAATAATGGGTTGATCTTAATTGCAGATCCCCTCAACAGAAGGGGAGTCAGGAGGTACTCTTGCTTAAAGGCCATGCCATCTAATCAGTTTGTAATTTTTGGCATATGTTTGTACATTTTATTATGAGATGAACTTCAAAATTTTCTGAAATAGCTATAATTATGTCCACTTTTTCTTTCCTAACCTAGATCTGTCTATTTTAATGTTTCTTTTTTTAATTTTCACAAAGAAAAATCTTTTAATATTTTTCATTCTCATCATTCTGCTTTTGTGTCATTATTTTATGCTATTGGTTTATTGTTACTACTGTAACTAACTCTTTCACTGGAAGATTTATCTTAGCCTTCCTTCTTTATTCATATAAGCATTTACATTTACAATATTCTAATTATATTTTTCTAGCATCTTATGTTCCAATATATAGAATTTATTACCATCCAGTTTCAAAGTTTCTTCTTAATATCATTGTGAATTCTTCCTAGACCCATGAGCTATTTAAAAGTTTAGAAGTATACTCTGTTTAAAATGTTTCCAAACATAGGAAATATATTTATTTTCATTTTTATTATGGACTCTAATTAATTGCAATTTAGTAACAGAAAGTAAGTTTGCATGATGACAATCATTTGAATGTTTTTAGACATAATTTAATTGAAAAAACAAAAATATCCATTTATGTACTGTTTTCACAAGATAGCCTATTTAGCATCAGAGATTAGAAATAAAATGATAGAAGGTATTGAACCTATTGTATATACTCATTATTTTTAATCTTTTTTTATTAAAGAAGTAGATTTATGGAAAAATCTTGCATAAATTAGTGTTTCCACATACCACCCTAATAACACGTTGTGTTACTTAGTATGATACATTCGTTACAATTGATGAAATCAGTTTTATAATTGTAGAATTAACTATAGTCCATAACTTAACTTAAGGTTCACTGGTTGTGTTATGCAGTGGATTTTTAAAAAATTTTATTTTAGGAAAATATAAACTTTTGAACAATGTTGTGCTACCATCACCAACATCCTTTACCAAAACTTTTTCATTACCCCAAACAGAAATTCTGTTTATTTTAAGCCTTATTTCCCTATTCCCTACCCTTACCCCATCCCCTAGTAACCTATATTCTAGAGATTTGTTTTGTGGCCTAAGATATGGTATATCCTGTAGAAAAATCCATGTGTATTAAATCAGAATGTGTATTTTATTGTTGCTGGGTGAAGTGTTCTATATAGGTCTCCTAGGTCTAGTTGGTTGAGAGTATCTTTCAAGTCTTCTATTTCCTTATTGATCTTCTCTCTGGATTTTCTATCCATTATTGAAATCCTATATTAAAGTATCCTACTATAATGTACAACTGTCTAGTTCTCCCTTCAAATCTTCTAGTACTTGCTTCATATATTTGGGGCTCTGCTGTTAGCTGCATTTATATTTATCATTGTTATATCTTCTTGTTGAATTGAACCCTTTATCAGTATAGGATGACCATATTTGTCCCTTGTAACAGTTTCTGACTTAAAGTCTTCTTTATCTGGTGTTAGTATAGCTACCCAAGCTCTCTTTTGGATCCTGCTTGCATGGTGTATAAATTTTTTTCCATCTTTTCACTTTGATCTTATTTTTTTTTTAATTTAAGGTGAGTCACTTGTAAATAGCTTATAGTTGAGTCATGCATTTTATCCTTCTGCTAATCTCTGCCTTTTGACTGCAAAATTTAATCATTTACATTTAAAGTCACTATTGATTATGTAGGACATTGTTCTGCCATTTTACTATTTAGTCTTTCTAATTCTTATACCCTTTTGTCTCTCAAGTTTTTCCATTAATGCCTACTTCCATATTTATTTGATTTTTTTCTAGTGTACTGTATTCAAGCCTCTTCTCATTTCTATATGGATATACTTTTTCACATATTTCCATTGTGGTTCCTATGGGGCTATATATATTACTATATATAAATATAAAACAATTGTATTTGATTTGATACCAACTTGACTTCAGTAACATACATATACACTGTTCTTATATACTTTTGAACCCCACCTTTTTTGTACTTGTTAAAAATTATACCTTTGTCATTGTATATCCAAAACCATAGATTCATCATTACTTTTTAAGCATTTTCTTTTCAACACCTGAATGAAGTAAGAAGTGGAGTTACATACTCAAATTTACAATAAAATAGTAATGACATGTTTATTTACGTAAATGGCTACCTTTATTGGAGATCTTTATTTCTTATGTCACTTTGAACCACTGTCCAGTACCCTTTCCTTTCAGTCTGAAGAACTCATTTTAGCATTGTTTGTGGGCAGGTCTAGTGATCATGAACTCCCTCAGCTTTTGATTATCTGGGAATGAATTAATCTCTCCCTCATTTTTGGAAAGGAAGTGTTACTGGGTATTAAATTCTTGATCAGCAGTGGTTTTCTTTCATCCACTTTAAGTATTTCAACCCACGACCTTCTTGCCTCAATGGTTTTTGATGAGAAATCCTCACTTAAACTAATTGCAACTTCTTTTTACAAATATTGTGCTTTTTCTTACAGCTTTCAGAATTCTTTTCTTGTCCTTTGCATTAGACAATTTGATCAGTATGTGACAGGGCACATTTTTCTTCAAGTTATCTGTTTGGTATTCTCTGTGCTTCTTGGATGAACATATTTACATCTTTTGCTAAATTTGGGAAGTTTCTGTCATTTTTATAAAAAATATTTTTCTGTCATTTTTTTCTTTCTTTTCCTCTGTGACTCCCATAATGTATATATTACTATGCATGGTCGTTTCCAGAGATCTCTTAGGCTATTTTCATTTTTTATAATTCTTGCTTCTTTCTGCTCCTCAAACTCATTTCAGTCTTGTCTTCGAGTTCATTGATTTTTTTTCTTTCTCCAGCTCCAATCTGATTTTGAAACTCTCCAAGGAATTTTTCATTTCAGTTATTATGGTTTTCAACTCCAGTAGTTCTGTTTGGTTCCTTTTTAAAATTTCCATCACTTTATTGATATTCTCATACTGTTTCTTCATTGTTTCCTGATAACCTTCAGTTCCTTTATGTATTTTCCTTAATCTGCTTGAGTATACTGAAAATCATTTTTTAGAGTCTTTGTCCCATATCATCACAGTCTGGTCTTCTTCAATGATGTTTCCTGGAATTTTATCCTCTTCCTTTGAATGGATCATCATTTTCTATTTATTTGTCTTGTAATCTTGGTGCACACTGTGCATTTTAATATTTTAAAATGTTACCTCTGGAATTTATTCCCTGATATGTCTGTTTCTTAAGTATGTTACCAACTGGTGATATGAAAGAGATTTTCCTGAGTATTACGAGCTAAAATGAAGCAAGTCTAAACAGAAAACACCCTTCATCATTTTGTAAGTTGGTCTTGCTTTGACTGGTGCTCTTTGCCAGAGTACAGCCCTTCTATCAGGAAAGTAGCCCAAGACAAATGCTATCTAAGTGCAATGTTTTCCCTCTCTTTTCTGGGCCTGTGTCTTGTCCTGGGCTGTGCTTGTTTGTGGCCTTAGGAAGGAAATAGACCTTCTCCCTCTCCAGCGTCTTTTGCTGTAGGACCTCAAGCAGGTAAAGGCTTTGCCCAAGCCCGTCCACGTCAGTTGTTTCTTTTTTAAAATCTTCTTTTATTACTTCTTTTTAAAAAAATACATAAATCACATGAAATGTTACATTAAAAAATATGAGAGGTTCCCATATACTCCACTCTCCACACTCCCCACTCCTCCCACATGGACAACTTCTTTCATTAGTGACGTCCATTCATTGCATTTGATGAGTACATTTTGGAGCATGGCTACACAACATGGATTATAGTTTATGTTATAGTTTACACCCTCTCCCAGTCCATGCAATGGGTTATGGCAGGATATATAATGTCCTGCAGCTGTCCCTGCAATATCATTGAGGGCAACTCCAAGTCCCCAAAATGCCCCCATATCCCACCTCTTATGCTGCTTTCCTTATCTTAAACTGCTTTTGCCCAGAGGGCAAATTCTCTGAGAGGGTACTCCAAAGGAGAGTTTCCCAATCAGGTTTTTCCAGAGAGTAAAAGGCCAGGGCCCCACTAAAGGAGCAAGTCATCCTAATTGGTTTGGGATGATATTTTTGTTTCTGCCTCTTTGGTTATCACTACTTGCCACTGGCCAAAGGACCACTTTGGTACCTCCATGAATGTCTGAGCTCCACAGGGATTCCATGCTCCCAATCACTCCTTTGATCTATTTCCCTACAGCAGTTATCACTGTTTGACCTCAGGCAACCTCTCCTTTCTTGATAAACATTCCTTCTCCTGTGATCAGGCCCAAATTCTCTTGTGTTTTGTTTCATTTGACATTTTTGGCTTGTTTAACAAGGACAACTGTCACAAAAGGATAAGCCCTCACCCATCTTAAATGAGATGAGTAGCTCTTCAAATAATCTTTCCTTTTAAAGGTCCAATTTTCTGCAGTAGGAGTGTTCCTTGGAATACCAAATTGGGCAGAAGTCTGGAAACAGAATGTGCTGCTCTGCTTTTGTTTAATATTCTTGTTTCCATGGTAATCTCATCACATTTTTGGATATGAGTACTTTGCTGATGATTTCCTATTTCAAATCTGTAGTCCTAAACACTCCCCTTAACTCTAGGGTCATATAATCAACAGTCTACTAACTAACATCTCTCTATGAATAAATATGAATATTTAAATTTGTATATATTTATATATAGATACATATAAACACTAAAGGTGAGTTCTTGATCTCATGCCCCTCCAAAAACAAAACATTAGGCCAAAAATCTTCTCCAGTAGTAGCGGTAAACTTTTTTCCCTCTTTGTTCAGGCCTAAGTCTCATTGACTAGTTCCTATTTGTAAAAACTTCATATTCAACCCATCAACAAGTCCTATTAATTCTATATAGCTCAAAACATTTCTAATTACTTACCTAAACACCACCACCTCTGGTGACTCATTAATAGCTTGCCATTCTGTGTCTATGTTTCCTCTCTTCCCTTTTTTCTGTCTACCCTCAGTTTGGCAGTCAGAATGGCCCTATTCAAATATTTGCTGAATTACACCATTGATCTGCTCAAAATGCACAATAGCTTCCCTTTTATTCAAAGAAAAACCAGAGTTATTAAAATGATGTACAAGATCTCAACGCTATTGCCTTTCTGATCTCATCTAAAACCATTCAGTTTATTCACATCACTGTACCTATTCTGGTCTCTTGGTAAATTCCCAAATATGCCATCACTATCTAGCTGTAGGTTCTCTTCTTTATTTGCACCTGAACAATCTTTCCCTAGTATCTGCATAGCTGGTTCTTTAAATTTCTTCATGTTCCTGCTTATATTCCATCATCTCAGTGAAACCTTCGCTGATTATCAATTTTAATTAATACTCCAAAAGTAGTTTCCACCATCCTTTTCTGTTTTATATATTTCCTCAGAACTGAACATTCATTTTCAATGCTTACAATGTTTATGTGCACTATGCATTTCTCTTCATAAGTCTTTTTTCTTAAAGTAGATAAAGTTAGACTATTTTACTTACCATTACAACAACTGTACAATATATAGGGTCATCTTATGTGGCCAGCCAAATCAGAGAAATAGATGAGTACAATAAAAAATTTGAGAGATGTAATTTCAATTAGCACATAATAGATTTTCCCATGGATGACTTCTGTCACACTTAAAATTCCATTAAGCTTCATAACAAAAAGTGGTGAAAAGAAGCTCTCAAGACAATTCCAAAATAAATCTTCTTAGCATCTTTAAAGACGGCAACATTATTGTTATCAATAATGGGTCAATCACTCTTAAAAGAAAACACTTCCTTGGATTACAACATTCTGATATACTTGTTTACAATCACTTACATTGACTATTTTTCATTACATATCACAATTACCTCAAAGAGAAAGCAAAAATATTTCGCATCAGTAATAACTTAAAGCTTTGCACTTAACAATTATAGAGGGGGCAGAGGTGGTTGAAGCAATTGAGTGCCTGCTTTCCACAAGGAAGGGCCTGGATTCAGTTCCTGTGCCTCTTAAGGAAAATACAGAAACAAGCACCAAGCAAAAACAAATGTAAAAACCAACTCAAGGGAGCCAATGTGGTTTGGTGGTTGAGTGCCAGCTTCCCACATATGAGGCTCCAGGTTCAATCCCTGGCCCTGAGTACATTAAAAAAAAAAAAAAAAAAGAATTACAGAAGAAATGGATATATTACTGCATTACACTAGTGAAAAAAATGTCATGTCTACAAAATATTTTATTCAAAGATAAATACAAAGATAAATCCACACTATTTGATCAGAAAGTTACAGACATTTGTCTGTTAGCAGATGTAAATTTCCATTTAATCTTAAAAAAGCCCATCATATTTACAAGTTTTATACCCAAAAGGAGTATGATTATTGTTCACCATGCATTGCCAATGTGCTAGTGCTTGAAATCACAAATAGTGGTTGTGTTTATCCCTTACATTTTTCTTTGTACGCCAAGATTGGTTCCAACCGTAGGGATAGAAAAATGATCATAATAATTAAAAAATGAGCTTTTTACAGTGACCAATGGTGGTGGCTGATAATGCTGAGTGGTAGTACTGGGATTTCATTGTACTTTTCATCTTTGAAATGTATGTTTGCAAATTTTCATAATGTACAGTTAAATATTTTTAAAATTCCATACAACACTGGCAAAAGAAAGATGGTAGAAGGCTGAGCATTAGCATCTTCATGCTTTTAGAAGTCGCTGTTTTGACCACTCAGCATACTGCTGAAATATTAATTGAAAGCACCTTATTAGTCAGAAAATGAAATTTCATATTAAGATTAAGGGTCTTGTTGAATCTACAAAAACACACTTGCACAAACACACACACCTATGCACAAGTGATATCCATATATTTCTTTTTTCACAAATTCAAAATTGGCTAAAATGATATAGTTTAGTTGTACAACCCATCAATGGCCCTCAAAAAGAAAGAAAATGTATGTGAAATCCACATTGACTGTTATATATGAGCCAGATTTCTGCATTCTTATGTCACAAACTTTATGCAAAGTTTGTTGTTTGAAGGGAAGACAATGGGCATTCTGATGACTAGATACCATTTATTGAGCTGCTGGAAACCTAAGGACATCAGTGAGAAAGAATGTCTCATTGAGAAATAATTGAATACAAATTATAATGAATTATTACGCATGGAAAACAGAAGCATGCTACTTCTGTTCTCTACACAGAAATAGTATTTTTTGTTGTTTCTATAAAAACATATTGTATAATTGTTCATATAAGATATAAAGAATAATAAGTTTATTATTCAAACTTTGATATATTTTTGTCTATAAATAAAATACTTATTTAATAGAAATTACCTGCAAAGATAGATAGTTGGTAGGGTAAAGACATATGGGTCAGATCTGACAGTCTACTGTCACTGAAGACCAATCAAGGTGGGGCAAGATGGTTGAAGGGTTTTAAGTCACAATTTTTCCTAGTAGAGGTTATTCTTGTTGTTTTAGGTTTCAACCAATTCTAATTTTTTGTCCAGACAAATGAATTGGATATCAATAGATGCCTGGGTAAATTAACTAGTCCTGTCTTGAAAGTCTAGGTACATTACATTCTGGGAAATTTGTCTACCAAGTATACCTGTGGAAAATGTAGGAGAGTTATAATTGACTTTAGATAGTATTTCTGATATCTATTAAGGATGGTAGATAATACAATTCATATGTAGTATGAGACTGAATGTCACATGTTTCAATTCCTTCACATGTAGAAATCACAGAAAACATTCCAATGCAATATTTATTTTCTAATGCATTTATTTAAAGAAGATAAAACTACATCTGAAAATTTGTTAATTTTTATTAGGCCTTAATAATGCCACTTTATCAATTCAAAGAATGTATGGAATAATTTAGAGAATTTGTGGGAAAAAAACAGATGAATTTATGCAGCTTTAGTGGATTAAAATTTACTAAAGTTTATTTTTCCATATGGTAACATTTTCAGATAATGTAGTTCTAAGCTTTCATTTTTCATGCACAATTATTCACTATACTTGCTATGGAAGCATTTCTCAATAAGATATTCTTATTTGCTCATGCCTATAGTCACCAAAATGTTCATGGTCTTTCATTTAAACAACAAACTTTGTATATGTTTATGACATAAAAAATACGGAGATCTGGCTCAGATTGGAGAACTGAGACTCTTGTCAAATACTTTTTCAAATGTATTTGAACACTTAAATTTTCTACAACATTACACTGCTTCTTAATAAATATAAATTTTTGAAATTGGTGGATTTTAACTTAAGAAGGCATAAGATTTAGTTCAGTTATCAGCTTAATATGGATCCATTTTAACGTCGAAAGAAAATGGGGGATTACCATGACTTAATTAGGAATAAACAGTAGACTCTTGCCCTTCATCTGCAAAAAGAGCAAAGGACTTACCATTCTACAGGCTAAATAATCATTAGTAATTTTTCATTCTACCTTGCAGATGTTTGTACAGTTGGGTTTGTGTGTGTGTGTGTGTGTGTGTGTGTGTGGGGTTTAAGATAGAAAATTTCCACTGTAGCATCATACCATAGACTTTGGAATATATTTCTCTGATCTAATTTCTTCTCATTATGTTTGACTGTTACTATGAACATAAATCTCACTTTGCATTGAGTCAATGAAATAAGGAGAAAATGGTGAAAAATGTCTTCTGAATACTAAATCCTTTAATGTTTCATTACAGTTTAGAAAATCCTATTGTTTATTCAGTGGTATTTTGCTTTAAAGCTTATGAAACATTGTACTACACTAAATCCCTTTGGGTTGTTTGTTTTCCCTTAATTAAACATTAGTGGTTCAGCTTTGCCACAACAATATATTATCCATTCCCCTTAAAAAAGGAAGTACTTCTATATATAACTTTTCAAAGAAAATAAACTACATTTATAAAGATTATAATAAACAGCATTAACATCGAATTCCACTTTCTTTCAGGACTGTCCACTCCACAGATTTGCTCCCAAAATTCAATAAGCAGGCTTAAAAAACCTGACATCATTCGATTAAAGTCATCTATTTACTTCGATTTATCTGTCTCTCATTCTAGAATGAAAACTTTCTTACATATCATTGTGTCACTTGCATTTAGACAAACACTTTCCAGTTACATTTTGGGCACTTGAAAAATACCTATACTATGAATGAATGAATGAATGAATGAATGAATGAATGAATGAATGAATGCATTGTTTAAATAAAGTGAATTATCATACTATATAAATTATGGCTTAGAAAAATAAAGTCATTAAAACTATATATAAAGGCACAAGGAACCAAAACATTAGATCAGTGAAATAGAGGAACTTTGACTTTGGTTTTACTACTGCTTTTCCTTTGCAACCCCATCTTATTGTGCCCCAATCTGCCTTCCTTCTACCTGAAAGTAACACACCTGCTAAGACAATATTAGGGATTTTTTCTCCTTTATCAATTACTTCTTGTTAAAACTATGTGCTGAAAACCATTCGCTGGGTGTTCACTGTGAAGGAGCGTTCATTCATTTGTTGTTTTACCTTAAGGTATAATAGTTTGTCCCCTAAAAATTCCAAGTTTGCAGGTATTATGGAAAATTCTTCTCACTCCACTCCTAAATTATCTACTGGGTTTCTAAGTATTTAACTATATCCCAAAGCAGTGTGAGGAAGCTTCTTAAGAGAATTGCATTATGATTCAAAATCCAAGCAAGACCAGATGTTGATCATGCAATTTGATAATTTGCCCATGGAAAGGTAGATAAAGTAATATATTATGTAAATTATATATTAAAATCATAATGTTTAATCCTTGTTTGTATTAGGTTTTACTCAACTATAGCATACATACATTTCATTTACATAATATTCCTACTACATCTGTGGAAATTAAATTGATATCTATTATCTTCTAATATCTTCTTGAGAGGTAACAATTTCACTGTAATTTGAGTAATATTATAGAATAAACTTTAGAAAACTAAGTTTTGTCATGCTTTCTATTTCTTCCATATACAAAGAAAACACGGAAGAAAAATTTTTAAGTAAGTGGCATCCCAGGGTAAAGCTGCTGCTCAAATCACCAAATTCAGCAATACTTTTTTTATCTTTTATTATCTTTTTTTAAAAGATACATAGAATCCACAAAATATTACATTAAAAAATATAAGAGGTTCCCATCTACCCCACTTGCCCCCACACTCCTCCCACATCAACAACCACTTTCATCAGTGTGGCACATTCATTGCATTTAAAGAATACATTTTGGAGCACTGCTATACAGCATGAACTAGAGATTACATTGTAGTTTACATTCTCTCCCAGTACATTCAGTGGGTTACAGCAGGATATATAAGTCCTCTTCTCTCTCCCTGCTCTCAGCAACTCCCTTGGCCACTGCCATCACATTCAATGATACAGTTTCTTCCTTTGCTAAAGCCAGAATAATTCCATAGTAGAATACCAGTAAATCCATTCTAACCCATATTTTATTCCTCCATCCTGTGGACCTTGGGATGGTGATGTCCACTCCACCTCTAACTCAAGAGGCGGCTTAGATCCCACATGGCTGATGGATGGAATTCTCCTGCTTGCAGTTGTAGACTCAGTTCCCTGGTGTGGTGGTTGACCATCATCACTTCCCTGTCAGCTGACCTGGGTAAGTTCAATGAAGTGGAGAGTAGGTGTTGCAACTCTGCTGAGGTTCAGGGCCCAGTTGTCATATAGACAGTCCAGAGATTCAATACTCCTGAGCATACACCAACCCCAGCACCAACCACAGGTTCAGTAAAAGTGACAGAAGAGGCATGTGTAGAGATGGCACATCTGAGTCCAACTCCATCACACTCAGGAGCACAAATTCCAAAGTAGGGCCCACTGGCAAGGCACTGAACTCCAGAGCCTCTGCCATGACTGTAGGACCTGGGTGTCTCCATAGCCCTAAGGAGCACCACTGCCTGGGGTTGTATGTACTTTGGCTGTCTTTGAGATCTTGCTGAGATGTGTATAAGTGCGACCACTCTGATGACCTCCTGACTCATTTTGAAGTCTCTTAGCCATGTAAACTCATTTGTCTTTACCATTTCCCTTTTCATTCAAGATCTTTTTCTAGTTGCATCACCAGCTGGTGCTCAGCAGTAATCCCTCCGCACCAGGGAGGCTCATCCCTGGGAGTCATGTCTCACGCTGTGGGAAGGTAATGCATTTACATGCTGAGTTTGGCTTAGAGAGTGGCCACATTTGAGCAACATGGAGGCTCTCAGGAGGTAACTCTTAGCACCCTGCAGTTCTAGTCCTAGTTGAAATTTCAAGCACACAGTCTCATAAGCATAGTCTTCAGTATCAAGGACCCATCATTGGACCATCCTTCACTGGTTAAATCTTTAAATTGAGTTTCCTGTAGAGTAGTCACCCATAAGTTTTATGCATTAAAATCAAGTTCCTTGAAAATTTCTGACATTTTTCAATCTTTGGTAAGAGAAGATTTTTCTTTTTCAATTTGGAAGTTGAGTCATTATTGATCATATTTGGAGAGTCAAACTAAAAACTGAAGTTCAAGCAATCATCAATTGTGGAAATTTACTGAAGGTTGAGAAAGTAATTAAATTATTTTCTAAAACAATTTATTAGCAGTTTTTAAAGGCTATATACTTCAGCTATTTCTTTAATGTGCATTTAATATCCATTGCCTAACTCTAATTTTATAAAAAGCTGAAACTTTGAGATTATATTACGTCCAGTTACTGTATTAACTGCTTTACATATTTGTCAGGATGAACATTTTGACTGTGTGTGTGTGTTTACCATCAACAGCCCAATCCAACTTTCTGGAGGAGTACACAGAAGAAAATGAATGAGCAATTCATGTCTGAGTGACACACAGAGATTCTTTCAGCATTTAAATTACAAGGGGTGTGATAAAAAGTGATAAAGTCACTAAAATTTACCCCTCCATAATCAACAGATCCAGGAGACATGTGGACAAAAGGACAAGTGCCTGGGATAAAAGACAAAGAGAACAAGAAACAAAGAATCAGGGGGAGTATTAGAGAAGAAAGAGAGAATACAAAGAACCTATCATAAAGGATCTATACCCTCTGAGGACCCAGAGATAGGGATGAGAAATCAAAAAAGAACACAGAATATTTTAACATTGATTAATAACCCCCACATTGACCTTCTTGTAGACTCATTACAATTTGGAAGAAACAATTTAAATCTAGTATAAAGTAAAATTGTGTACATTCCTTTGTATCCCACATACATTCTTGATTAGTAAAGCTGTTAAATAAGACATCCTTTCTGAGATCATGACCATAAGAGCAGTATAAAAAATCATCTCCTTCACTGCACAGACCATCCCTGAGAACTATGTTGATTTTTCATTATGCAATTGAGGTAACTGAAGCACAGGTAGACTTTAAAGAAGCAGATTATTAGAATAGGAATTTGAATTCAAGTCTCTCTGTTTCAAAGACAATGGTTTTAAAAACTACTTTTCAGTAGTAATTTCCATTTAATTATTTGTGTGTGTACATATATATATATATCCTTCACTAGACTGAGCATTATAAAAACAAGAAATACGCCTGTTTTAGATTCCTAGGGCTCCTGTAACAAATTACCACAAACCTGGGTGATTAAAATATCATATTATATTTATTCTTTCACAGTTCTGAAGGCCAGGAGTCTGAAATCAAGATGTCAGAAAGGCTACACTCCTCTGAAGGCTTGAGTGGAGAATTCTTCCTTGCCTCTTCCAGTTTCTGATGGCTCCAGGCATTCACTGACTTGTGAATAACTACAATCTCTGCGTCCTTCTTCAAATTATTTCCTCTTCTGGATGCCTGTGTCTTGTCCTCTTCTGTGCTCTTAAATCTCCCTCTGTCTTTCTTTTATAAGGACACTTGTCATTAGATTTCAGACCCACCTAAATAATTTAGGATGATTTCATCTTCAGATTCTTAATTTAAATTCATCTGCAAAGAGCTTTTTTCCAAATAAGGTTATGCCATAGGTTCTGGAAGTTAAGACTGACATGTTTTTTGTTTTTGTTTTTCTTTGTGTTTTTTTTTGGGGGGGGCAACATTTGACCCACTAAACATGGATAGATCAGAATTTGTGTCTTATTTACTTTCATAATATGATCACAAGGAGTAGGGACTAGCATATAATAAAAACCTAAAACATTTTCACTAAAATTATGATCGGATAAATTGGTACTTTGTTAAATTGGCATTGAATTAATGGCTTAGTATAACTGTAATTTTCAATGCTGCAGGATGTTTTTGCACCAATATGAAGCAACCATGTTGACCTGACATATATTTCAACGTAGTGGTTATTCCAAAGTGCATAAAAATGGCCATCCCAAGATCTCAAGATCTAGGCTAACTGTGACTTGATATGATTGTTTTTCACTTAATTCAATAAACATTCTAAATTTTTTTCAGTTTGTAGAAATAATAAGAAAGTCTTAAAATAATATAAACTAATATTATTACTGTTACTATTTTTATTAATTCTTTCATCTTCAGAAAGGGGAGAGATTTATAAGTGTAGCACCAAAAATGCCACCTCTGTTGTGGAGATATTATTGTTATCTTCACCAAAACATATTTCTTAGTCTCCCATGAAATTAAGTTGGACATCATGTGAGTTAGTTTTGACCAGTGGAACACAGATAGAAATAATGTAAGCCACTTCCAAACATGGCCCTGAAAAACAGCCTTTCATAACTCTAGCACTTTTTACCCACTCCTCTGCGATCTCGGAATTATGAATTTCTATCTTAGTTTGACAGGCTTTCATGACAAACACCACACAATGGGTTGGCTTAAATAATGGGAACTTGTTGGCTCATGGTTTTAAAATCAAAGTGTCAGCAAGACAATGCTTTCTCCCCAAGGTCTGTAATATTCTTGGGCTGGCTGCTGGTGATCCATGAGGTTCCTTGGCTCATATCCCAGCCTTACTTCACATGGTGATGTCCTTTTTTTCTCCTCTAGGTTCTGGTAGGCTTCCAGCTTAAGGCTCCTGTCTGTGGCTTTCTCTTCACAAGGCCTCTGGTAATATGTATTAAAAGCCACTTCATTCAGCTGAGCCACACTTTAACTAAAAATGACATCTTCAAAAGAACCTATTTACACTGGCTTCTAACCCTCAAGATGTGGCCTAAGATTAAATCATGTTTAAATTGGAACACACATTTCAATTTACATCAACCTGCAGTACTACTTTGTTGAGTGAGCATGGGTTTAGAGATGCAGATTTAAAAGAAGGACCAAGGAGTTTTGCCCTATATTCATTGAATTGTGACATGAATGAGAGGTGTTTTTTTCCCTACCTTTTCTTCTGCCTGCTTTAAATTACTGAGATATTATGGTTTATTTATTACCACACTATAGTCTCACCTATCCTGATTAAAAGAAATTATTCAAAATATTAATGCTTTAAAATATACATGGGTAATTCAAAATAGAATAAGCAGGTAAAGAATTAAAGTCAACAATATATAGTGATTTTCAATTTCACTAGTAACAAAATGTAACGTTCAAAAATAAATGGTTTACCTGTAATATTGGCAAATAATATAAAAAATAGTAATATCCTCTTCTGGATGAGAGTAAAATTGGCAAAAAAAAATTCTAATGGCAATTTCATAACATAAAAATCATTTAAATATTCAATCATTTTTTCTAGAAATTTTACATCCAGAAATGTATCAGAGGAAATGATTAGTTACTTATGAAAATTAAATATATGCATGTATGTACATACATATATTACAAGAATATTGAGTGTCACCTTGTTTATAATCCCCCCAAAAATAAAAAGCTAAAAGCCAATTCACAGGGAAATAAATAAGCTATAATGCATAGATACTATGAAATGTTACATAGTTTACCTTAAAAAGTGGGTTATATTCTATATATTTGAAGTTATTTTTTTACTATTATTAGGGAAGTTGTGAGTTTGCAAAACAATCATGCATAACATTCAGGATTCCTATATATCACCGCACCACCAACACCTTGCATTGCTGTGACACATTTGTTACAAATTATCAATGAACATTATTAAAATATTATTGCTCACTTTAGTCCATAGCTTACATTTTGTGTATTTTTAACACTATGTTATTAGTACTGTATATTTGTTATAGTTCATGAAAAAACATTCTCAGATTTGCACTGTTAACCAGTCCATCGTCTGCCACAGGGTTCACTGTTAGGCAGGCCCATGCCTTATGCAATCCTTTCCAAGTATACACTCAGTCACTCTCAGTTTCGTCAGAGTTGTGCAGTCATCACCTAGGTCAATTTTAGAAAGTTTTCAATACGCAAAAAGGAAAAATCCCATACCCCCTCATACCCTTCAATTGTTGACCCTTAGCATTGATACTATAGTTTCTTTGCCATTCATTCAAAAATATTACTGTTTAACTAGAGTCTATAAGTTACATTCGCTGTATTTTCCCCATGTATCACCATATTCTTTAAAAAACTTTACTGAACTTTATCCTTCATACATAACAATCCACAAACAAAAAGTGTATAGTGTAAGTGGTAAACTTACAAAACAAACATGCACATCATCTTACAGGGCTCCCATACAATACCGCGCCCCCACCACCTTGCATTGTTATGAACCAATTGTTACAAACTATTAAAGAGCATCACACAAACATTACTACTAGCTATAGTCAATCTTTAACATTTGGTCTATTTTTCTACCAACCCATTCAGTTAATGACACTCTGTATTAGTACTATATACTTATTATAGTTCATGAGAGAATGTTCTCATATTTGTTCTGTTAACCACAGTCCATCTTCCACCATAGGATTCATTGTGTTATACAGTCCTTTGCTTTGTACAGTCCATTCAAAGTGTATATTCAGTGGTTCTCATATTCATCACAGAGTCGTGCTGTCATCACTTCAGTCATTTTTAGAACTTTTTCATTAGTCCAAAAGAAAAAAATCCCATATTCCCCTTATAATGCATATTCTAGCCTCTTAGAATTGATATATCTTCTTTGCCATTGCTGCAAAAAGTACAATATTAGTATTAAATGTTCATAAGTTACAATAGTTGTATTTTCCCCATGTATCACCATATTTACTTTGTAAAGGAAGAACATTCTTATAGTATTAACCACCAAAATCATTATATTCTACAGTCCCTACATTTTTCTCTAGCTTCCTTTCCTTTGAAATATTACATCCACAGATGACTCCTTCAGTCACAATCATACTTTACAATCCATCCAAAGTGTACATTATACTCACTATAATGTATTACCATCAGCTCTATTCATTTCCACACATTTCCACCAAACCTTATTAAAAATTCTATATACATTAAATATCAGCTTCCATTTTCAACCCATATTCAATTTCCTAGTAACCTATATTCTAGAAAGGGTATATTATAGTTTTGATAGAACAGCAGGAGTTTACAAAATAAATCATTCATATAAGTCTTTAAAAATATGCACTAAAATATTAAGAAAAAAATTCTGGATTATATGTTTCCAAAAGATATTTTTCCTTCTTTAGCCTCCTTTTTATTGCTTGAAAATCTTGTTTTCTTTCTTTCTTTCTTTCTTTCTTTTTTTTTTGAGGTACCGGGACCAGGGATTGAACCCATGACCTTGCATATGGGGGGTCCTGTGCTCAATCACTGAGCACAGCCACATCAGCTCCCTTGAGTTGGTTTTCTGTTTGTTTTCTTGTTTTTGTTTTTGTTTTAAGGAGGCACAAGGAACAAAACCCAGGACCTCCCATGTGGAGGTGGGTGCTCAACTGCTTGAGCCACATCCATTCCTCTATGTTCTTTTATAACCAGAAATAATAAGGAAAATATTTTAAGTTTGTGAAAAGTAGAAGGTTAATGGTTTAGGGAGTTTGTAAAAATAATACAAAATGTCACTTTATCAAAATGAATGCAAAATGGTGACATGGAGATTGCTGTGTCACCTAGACATGTTTAACTTATGGAGCAAAGTCATTATGGAAAAAGTAGAGGTTTATTTGACTCTCTTAGCCAAGTATAATGACTGAAAGCAGTAAACATACCTTTATCTTTAGATTAATAGATCAAATATATTACACATTTTTCCTAATAACTAGAAATTATTTGATAAATTCAAATAAATTATAACTTCTAAATTGGTCATTTCACTTATGTCCCACAGCAATTATGACTAATGTAACTTATTTATGTTTTTTTAAACAAAATTGCCAAAGTATTTAAAATTCCTGGAAAAGGATTCGTCTGAATTGATTTCATCCTGTGCTCAGCTTAAAAATTATTTCCTTAGATCAAATTTCCCTGACCACTTATCCAAAATAGTTATAGTCAATATTTTTCTCTATCGTTCCTTTTTAGATATCTTTATAATTTGTATTTTCATTTTTACATGTCTCCCCTACCTGTTCACTGCAATATAAAATCTATGAGGGCAAGAAACATTCCCATCTAATTCATCTCTGTGTTCCTAACACCACAGTATTCGGCACACAGTATTTATATAATACATGTTTGAGAGAAAGTTGGTATTCAAACCCACATGTAATTAAAATATCTCTCGATGAGGAGATACCACCATTTTATTGCATTCCAACATATTAGTTCACAACAAAACTTAGATGTTATTTCATTTACTGTTTGTTAAAAAGCTTCCATCAGAAATTCCCTACAGTAATAACTTGAATAAAAACATGTCCACATGTTCAACAGCTTTTGTAAAGGTGCTTAGCATTTTTCTAACTTAAGGCTAACTGTTATACCCATCCATTGACTAATCTTTATTATTAGGCATAAATCTCATTGCATTTATAAGAAAATGTGCTTACAATCTTGCTTTACATAGATTGGCTTGGCTATATTTTCCATTTCCCTGATTTGACCTATTGTATTTGATTCTATTGTAAATACAGGACATAAAAATATGAGAAACATATATCTGGCTTCAACTGAATCTTTAGTTAAAAAAAGAAAGATCTACAAATAGTATTGTGTTCCTAAAACAAAGGCAAGTGAGTTTTACACTAGAGATTTTGAGGTTTCACTTCATGATCTTTCTCCCATACAATTGAACGCGGTGTACTTCCAGTACAATTGATGTTACTTCAACATGGAGATATCAGTACTTCCATAAAATAATTATATATCAGTCTAGAATTATATATACCCTTTTTTCTAATTCTTATTATTGGGATGAAATAATACCCAAAATAATGAAATAATTATTAGAAAAAGTGTTTCCTTGTAAATTATAAAGACTGACACACTTTTAAAAACTAACTTATTAAAGCCTCAAATATGTCTTCATAGTTTAAGAAAAAGCTATTTGAATTATCAGTTTGTAGTGGTAATAAAAAATACCTCATGGGAGCATTGCAGATTAACTACATTGAATTTTAAAATGAAGATGGGCTGCTAAGTGCTGAATCATTGATCAAAATATGCTTCTTGCAAAGGTTTGTTCTTATTAACAAGAACAAATAAATACCAATGGGGAAATAAAATATTATCTCAAGCTGGAAAAATGAATTATCATGATCACAGCTCAACAAAAATTAAATCAGGCAATACCAATTTAACAAAAAAAAAGTACCCAGGTAAATTCTCAGAATACCTGGGAATATATAGGCATTTGGATGTCTAAAAGAAATCTGCAATGCAAACATTAAATGTTAAGTAAGCCAGACCATTATGGACTAATATTTTCATCCATGAAATAGTCCTGTTACATATGTTCTGTACATATTACTATGTAGCATAAAGTCCTCTTTGCTTCTCTCCTTTTCTCTTCTCTGAAAAATTAATTTCTTTAAAAATTCTTATTATTCAATTATTGTATACAATCTTTCAATGAAAACTAATCATTGATTTTTTTTCATGCCCAGTATGTTAGATTTTTTTCACCATAAAATATAACATTGATTATAAAATTACAAAAATGTTCTCACTTATTTAGGTTGATAATTCTCTAATATTTTGCATTCATCACTAATTCTCAATATTAGAAATCTGGCATACTTTTTCTAAACAGCTTTATTGAGATATGATTCACATACCATATAATTCTTACATTATATAATTGATTGGTTTTAATATATGCTTTGGTATAGTCACAAATATGTGCAGTCCTCACCATTTCGATTTTAGAAGATTTTCATCATTTCAAAAAGTAACCCCTTGTCCTTTAGTTATTAACTTCTATCCTTTCTCCCTCACCCCTGCCTTAAGCAACCATTAATCTCCCTTCTGTTCCTATAGATATTCCTACTATGGACTGTAATATGTTCTCAAATTCCCTTCAAAAATAAACATCCAGTGTTTAATAGTATCTGCACCTAGCACCCAAAATAAAAATTTCAATTTTTTTCAAAAGGTAAATATTTGCAGGAAATGTATTATACCCACAATAAGTTACACATTAACTTTAATTTTGTTGCGTTTAACCTATGTAATACAAATCTATATCAGTCTTCTCATTCTATAATGGTTCCACCATTCACCCAGTTGCTGGGAATAAACATATAGGTATTGTTCTTGATTACTATTTTTCTTCAACCCTTTATGTCATCTACTCATTATTCCAGCTGGCTTTACTGACAAAATGTATCCCAAATCTGACCACTAACGCTGTCTAAACTTCTTCCACACCATTCCTGGCCAACACCATTTTTCACTTGCTCAACAGAAACACCCTCTTAACTGGTGTCTCTACTTTCAGACTTATCACAATATAATCTGTCCTTCAGATAGTAGGTAGTATGTTCTTAAAAAAAAATCATTTCACTCCTATGATTAAAACATTTCAATAATTTGATTTCTCAACTATAATAAAATTCGGATTCCATATAATGCCCTTACAGAATGCAACATAGCCTGGGGTTTCCTTGTCTCTCCACTCCTCTCTTACTATTCTCCCCTTTCAGGCAATAAACAATGTCCTTGATAGTCTTCTTTCTATTCTGGAAACACTGCTGCCTTCGTATGTTTTATGCCTTTGCCATGAATGTCATCATCTGGTGTTTTGCATAGTTGGCTTATTATTTATATTCATCTTAGGGGTCACCTCTTCACAAAGGCTACTCCTGACAATTCTAACAAAAGCAAATCACACAACCCCCATCAAATATGCAATTTTGTAAAGCCTTTATTGAAGTTTGATATGGCATTTTTGTTTTCATGTTTACTACATCTTTTCCCTCACTAAAACATAAGCTCCATGAGGGCAGGGGTCTAGTATTATTTATCACTGTATTTCTAGCACTTACAACATAGTCTAGTACATTGCAAGCATTCAGCAGCTGTCTGTTGATTGAATAAATTTGTTATTGAAAGTATTGTATATATTAATGAGAATTTCTCTATTACTAATAAGCATATAGCTCAAATTTTTAATTTTAAGGAACATATGAAGAGGTAGTTTTTCTCAATGCTGGCATTCAACCCACCTCATCATTCAGAAGGCAGACTAAATAAAGAATTGCTATGTATAGAATTGCCTTTAACTTAACTTTCATCTTAGCATACACATGGCCTTTGTTTTATAAATTACTGTGTTTCATTAAGCTACTTCAGGTCCTCTCCACCAGTTAAAACACTGTCAAATTCAATGATGTCATGTTACAAACAGCAGAGCTCCTGCTTGTATGTGACCTTTTGTTTTAATAAATAGATTCCTTTGCATTTAAAAGCCATCAGGAGGAAACAATTAATAAAAAATAAGTCATGTCTTACATGTTAAAAGAAAAGGGTACTAATATTTCATTGAGGAACACTTATTTCCTAAGTGGAAAATGAAAGGAAGTAGTAGTAAAGCTTTTGTGCTAATGCACATTTCTTAACAACAGTAAGTAAACTTATTAAAGTGAAAGTAAAGTGTAGGTTGCTTCCTGATGATGATTTATTGTCATAATAACAAAACAAGAAAAGCTCAACACTGATACACTCAGAAAAGCTCAGTAACATTATTTGCATCTTTGTTGCCTACTCAAATGGATGAGTGTTAATACCTGACCTTGAGCTACTGAGTTTGCATTTTAATTTCCTCCTCCGCAAAGTCTGCTGACTGTTAGGCATTAAAAATGACTGGACTTAATCAGCTAGCTTCAGAAATACCACTATCCATGTAGAAATGGAAGAAAGGGAAGACTAAGATATGGTTAAAGAGAGAAAAGAAATAGAGCACAAAAAAGAGGAATAAATAGAAGTACAAAAGAAAAAAGAAGGCAATAATGAGCCATATATTTAGATCTGCCTTGTGATAATTAAAATCAGATCATTAAACATATAAACACATTCTCCTCTTCAAATTTCAAAGTACTTGAAGAAAAATGGATTCCTAAAAGCCTTATAAATGGAATTCAATATTACTCATTCAACAAAAATTTCCCAAACAGCTAGTATGTTAATTGCTCTAGATTCTAAGGACTCCTCCGTGAAACCCTGACAAAGTGCATGATCAAGACATGAAAAACAAAACAAAACAAAATTTCTGATTGTGATAAGAGTTAAGAAAAGTGGAAAATATATTAAATAGTTTGATGTGATAGATGAACGAACAATTATTAATGTTAGGTTGAGCAGTCAGGAAAATTATCTGAAGAAGTGGTATTTGAACAAATACCTGAATTTTAAGAAATTGTCAGCTAAGGAAAGATTAATGAAGATTTAAGTAAGTAGTGAGAAGCCTTTTCTCTTCAAGGAGTACTCTGTTGGTCACTTTTAGAACTAATTATACAATTGCATTTCCTGTGTCATGGGGGCTCATAGTGAAATATAAATGAGGTCAATGTGGTTACACGTAAAAATGGAGCAAAACATCCACCACAAGGTGGAAAATTAAGTTTAGTTTTTGTCAGTCATTTTAACGGATTCTTAATAAGTATCTTGGAAATGCCAGTGAAACTTTCATATTCCAGCTATGCAAGTTTTTCAGATGGATATCACCTTGGATAAATGACACCACCTCTCAATCTCAGTTTCCTATGGTTGGTAAATGCAGATAGTCATACATATTTCACAAGATAATTATTGAGCTTAAAGGGGACAATACAAGACAAAGTACGGGACAGAGCATTTAGTAGGCTCTTTTTTTTTTAATTTTTTTATTTTTTATTGACTTTGTAATAATATTACATTAAAAATATATATGTGAGGTCCCATTCAACCCCATCCCCCCACCCCCCCTCTCCCCCCCCCAACAACACTCGTTCCCATCATCATGACACATCCATTGGATTTTGTAAGTACATCTTTGGGCACCTCTGCACCTCATACACATTGGTTCACATCATAGCCCATACTCTCCTCCATTCCATCCAGTGGGCCCTGTGAGGATTTACAATGTCCGGTGATTGCCTCTGAAGTACCATCCAGGGCAGCTCCATGTCCCAAAGACGCCTCCACCTCTCATCTCTTCCTGCCTTTCCCCATACCCATCGTCCACTATGTCCACTTTTCCCATTCCAATGCCACCTCTTCTATGTGGACATTGGATTGGTTGTGTCCATTGTAATCTGATTTATTGGACTTAGTAGGCTCTTAAACATGAGTGTTCATACCTGTCCCCTTATGCACTACTCACACTAATTACATACATGAGAATTTTATGTGATCCTATAATATGTAGAAAGGAAATTAACGTGTGAATTAGAAATCATTAGGCTTGAATCTGAGGTCTGCCTTTATTTGCTTGGGTGAACTTAGATAACTAAATTTCATTTTGGATAATTCATTTCAATAGATGAAGAAACCACTTGAAAGAATTCAGTAATCATTAATGATTTTTATTAAGAAAATATGCTTAGCAAACTTGGAACAGAGGGAATTTTTCTAGTTCCAATACAGGGCATAAAAACCTACAGCAAAAATAGTAATTATTAGTGATTATTAGTGAAAACTCAGATATATCAATTAGCCAAAATGTTACACAATGCCACTCTTCTCATTAAGGCTTTTTCCTGGAAAATACCTCATTTTGATAAAATATTATACCCACATAAACATATAATGGATTTATTATTATTATTTTAAATACATGTTCTCAGTTTTAATTTCTAATACAGTAAATGTCAGTAGATAGATTAAAAGTAAAGAAAAAAGACTTTTAAATCTCACTTTTTGAAGAGTGCAAAGAAGTTCTGTGATAAAAAAATTTGAGTACCATTACTATAAATTAATGATTATGAATGAATTGCAGCTACACTCAACCTAAATAACTCATGGAAATAATGAGCAAAGAAAGTCAATTGCAGAAGAATTTGCAAAGATTATTCCAATTTTATACATATATTTTTTTATGATAGGGTAAATATATTATTTAAGGAAAAAAAATTGACACCACTAAACTGTGTGTCTGAAAGTAGTTTAAACTGGGAAATTTTAGTTTGTATGTTTGTTACCAGAATAAAAATAAAAACCATAAAACTATACAACACAGAGTGAACCCAAGTAAACGATGGACTATAGTTAATAATATAATTATAATAGCATTTTTTCATCAACAGTAACTAAGATACCCCTCTAATGCAAAATGTTAACGATAGGGAAACTGTGTGGGGGGGGGGAAGGGGGAGCATGATACATAGGAACTCTGTACTTTCTGCGTGAGTTTTCTGTAAACCTACAATTGCTCCATGTGCTAGTTGGGCCCTGAATCTCAACAGCATCACACTACTCTCCAGTTCATTGGGCTCACCCAGGACAAGTAACAAGGAGATGATGATGGACAATAACCATCCCAATGAACAGAGAGAGTCTGTAACTGCAAGCAAATAGTGCCAGCCATCTGCTCTATAGGATTAAAGCCCCCCTCTCAATTAGAGGCAGAGTGGACATCACCATCCTCAAGATTGGGGAATGAACAATGGATTAGAGCAGACTTACTGGTATTCTACATTAGACATTGCTTCTATTCTGGCAATAGAAGAACTGTTATCATTGATGTGGAGATAGTGGCCAGTGGATGTTCAGAAGGGAGGGAGAAGGAAAAATAGGTATAATATAGGGGCATTTTGGGGACTTGGGAATGATATTGCAATGACAGATACAGGTCATTATATATCTTGCCATAGCTTACAAATTGTGCTAGAGTGAGTGTAAACTACAATGTAAACTATAATCCTCACTTAGTGGAAATGCTCCAAAATGTGTTCATTAACTGTAACAAATGTACCTCACTAATGAAGGATGTTATTAATGTGGGAAAATGTGTGAGGGGTAGGGACTGTTACATATTTTTTTATGTAATCTGAGTTTTTTTAAAATAAAAAGTATAATAAAAATAAAACCAGTTGATAACATGAAAAAATGTAAATTTTAAAAAATAGTTAAAATTTAAGAAAAACAAAGGAATGATAAAAATTTGAATTTATAATTGTTAACTTTTGATGAAGGAAAGAAGGTGGCAGAATCTGAAGGCCATACAGAGAAATTCAAATTCAAATGTAATACCTAAGTTTTCTGTCTCCAATTGGGTTGTGATTCAAATGTGTCCATTGTAAAATTTTTAGTACTTTACATGCCATGTTGGTTTATATTGATTCAATATTTAATAAAATATAAAAACCTAATCAATGAATCATTTAATAATTATATAGATTCTTTTTTAATAATCTGATTTTTCCATAAATATGAATTTTACTTTAAATTCATACCATGGATTTCTTTGACTTATTAGAAAACTATATTGCAGTGGGGGATTCTCCTGCATTGTAACTTCAATTTCCCTAATACAAAAGGTTTTTCACTTCCATGGATGTTAAAATTCACATTTACTTGTAAGATGTCAGTCAATATTAATAGGATAAGAATATTTTTTCCTTGGTATAAATAACTTTCAATTCCTAGCTGTTATATTTTTAGCTACCTGATAATGAAAAATTAATTTAGAACCATAATGAGTACTGTATTAAAACTGTATTCATGTTTATGAGATCTTTCATAAATATGTCTCTCTGAACCAACCATAAAATCATTGCTGATTCAGCTATATTATATCTATCATTTCCATTACTACCATGCTGCATATTAAAATCATGCTCTATATTAATATGTATATTATGATATCTACATTACTGACATATTTAATTATGTCTAGGACTTCATGTCCTATTTATTAATATAAATTTATATTAACAATTTTCTACTCCTTAACAGCATTATTGGATTTTTTATCATTTTTAAATTTGTTGCAATATAGAGACCCAAAAGACCTCAGATTATCTGCCCTAATGTAGAAAAAAAAAATATGAAATTGGAATTTTTCTGTTTTAAGTCAAGTAGAGACCCAAATTCTACACACAGCCTCATTACCCAATTGCTCACAAGATAAAGTCCCAGAGTTATATCTCACAACCCAAAAGTTCCAGCAGTACTGTTGGAACGATATTGGATAATCTTGATCTTTAGATCACCATAGATGAAAAAGTTTAAATGTGTTGCACACATAGCTTAGAAGAAGAATTAAAAACATTCAATAGGTTTATTTATCTCCATGTTTGTGCCCTTCCCATCACACTACCATATCTCTCCAAGTGTGCCATCAAAAGGATCAACATGCACCTTTCCAACTTAATTTGCCATTATTTTTAAACCCTTGTCTCTTTCTATTGTTTTAATGTCATTATCATTAATCCTTAGAATACACTGATTCTTTAAATCTTCAAAAGCTTGTTTGGGGGAAGAGATTCTAGATAGAGAGCTCTAACCTTTCATTCTCAACTCTGTAGAGTACTGGCCTGCTGCTCTAGTCTCCCATACTCAACTCTGTAGAGTACTGGAATGCAAGCTGGAAGAGCCTGTCTTGAATTCAACAACTGCTTTCTTTTCTGGAAATTCTGGTAGACTTTTAGAATGAGATTCCTTTAATTCTGAAAAGGAGAACCAGAGCAAGAAAAAAAGTTCCAATTACATTTTCTTCTTCAGAGTTCCAAACTTTTCAACTTCCCCCTCTTGCTTCCGAAGTCCTCACAGTAGCAATGTGCACACTGATAATCACTCCTGGAGATGAGTACATATTCATACTTTTCATTCAGCAATAAAATTATATGCACTGTGTGCTAAATCCAAGGAGTTGTACTTTCTAATAACACACTTCACTTCAAGGTGTTTTTTAGAAAACATCCAAGGAATTTCTTGACTGCCTTTGATTACAGTATTTTCTATTTAAGAATACAATCAAATTTCCCAGAGCATTATTTAGGGGATATATATATTCATTTAGGTAAGTCTTGAGTAATGAAAATCTCATAGATGTCTCCCAAGAGCTAAGGCAGTTTCCCTTGTCTGTTGTAAAGAGATATTATACTCTGGCAGTGAGACTAGCAAGTCATTAAGGCTAACGACATTAGGTGAGGTTTGATTAAAATCCTCACACGAAAATGCTTTCAAATTAAAAAAAAAGACCCATCTACTGTAAACACATTGATAATATACAGTGAAGACTGAGAGAAAGTCTCTAAAGTATTTAGTGGCTAAACATTTAGCTAATTTTGAAACTATTTTATTTTAAATACCAAATTTAACCCAGTCTCAGATGGCATTTAATCTAACCAAGTCTGTTATGAGCTATTAACAAAGATCACTTAATACTGTAAAAGGTGGAATATTAAATAAAGGAAATACTGGATATACAAAAGAAAAAATGAAAGGTATAAAGTCTTTTAAATTAAATATTTCACCACATCTTAGATATTTTCAATGAATCATGCATCAAATAGGTCAAACTTTATTCCAATATCTAAAGTGATTCCATTGAATAAATATATATTGGGGTTCATGGCAAAGTTAAAGGAAACTAAAAATGTCAGTTCTATTTCTGAATCACTTATACATGTCTTTCATGGGTTATCAAACACAATAAATCTTGAAGCAAGAGAAGAATTAAGTACTCACACAAAACTAAACTGACATTTTATATAAAATATGTTATAAATTAAGAATGTATCTAGGATATACAGCATAATCACCAAATGTGTAAAATTCTATAAGTAACTGCTAATATTTATTTAGTTCTTATTTGTATCGCATCTCATTTAATTCTTAAGAATATGAGGTAGGTACTATGAGCACCCTCATGGGTGTACCTCATGGTAGATAAGAGAAAAATTAATGGTTAAATCATATAGAGGATTTAGTTCATAACAGGAATGCATTAAATGTTTTTCAAATGCTAATTAATTTAAAATTTCAAAACAGCCCAATGAAATAGATATAATTAGTTTCTCCATTTTGTGTATGAGAAAATCAAGATTCAGAAATTTTAAATAGCTTGTCCAACTTCACACAGTGTCAGGGCTGAAAATCTATGTTTTTAATAATTATAATATAATGTTCTGTGTTACAACTAAGTTTTAGAATAGTAAGTAACTTGTACAACATCATCCAGTGGTAAGAAATGAGCCCAGATTCAAAAGCAAACTTCTGATACAAGGACAATATTGCTTCTGAGTTTAATCTCTTCTTCATTTTCTATCTGTATTAATTCTTGGGTGATCTCATCCCTTCCCATGATTGGATACTAAGTTTATGTTCTTATCCCAAAACTTTACCTTAAAATATACATATATTCAACTACCTTCTGGACATCAGTATTTGGACAAATACGGTCTCAATAACCTATTTAATTTATCAGTATTAAAGGGTACATTAAAAAAATAGACTGTGGGGAAACTAGTTCAAGCTTCACCTCTTCAAAGCAGAATAATAAACTTGTTAAACATCCATTTAGATTAATATGTGAAAAGATAGGATAAAATTAGGTATTTTAAGCCTTGAAGAAAGAGCAAATGAAGGAAAAGAGACAGGAAGCCAAAACAGAGAGAAAGTGAAGCAGCACAAAAGGAGGAGGGAAAAGAGTCAAGGAAATAAGGAAGGATGTGCTCATAGGGATTACAAGTGGACCTTGGTTATTAAACTAAAGAGTTTAGATGGTTTGTTAGTGAATATAAAATTTTTGAAAAGCTTTATGTCATAGAGTGAGTGCCAGACCAGAAATGAAGTGATATGCTTTAAGAAATTTAATGTGGGTGTCATGCATATATGACACAAAACAGACATAAAACCTGTATAACATACTACGTATATAACATTTAACATATGTATAACTAACACAGAGGGGATTAAACTGAGGGTATGGTCATGGTAATAAAGAAAGGAAAATAATGGATATGTGTAATTATGTGGTGTGTGTGTGTGTGTGTGTATGTGTACAGCAGAATCAAAGTTATGACCCAGTATTTAGTATTTAGGGTACTATACTTGCTGGTTGTTATCTTGACACGATCTCTCTTCAATGCTTTCTTTATCTACTCCTATGAAAGTTTACCTACTGCTTCTTACTCCCCATTCTCTTTTCCTCTCTTAGTAACAGATTTAACCAAACATTTCCTCTCCTACTACCAGAAATACAACTGGGAGAGTGAAGGAGTTTTACCTTTTACTTTAAACTTTTCCTTTACATTTTCTCTTTTTAAAGACTAACCTTGGATCTGATCTGAGTAAACAGAATTCTTTTAGAGTGAAAGGAAATTGCACAACAGGAGGCTGTCAACAAATATATTATAGAAAACCCATGAAGAAAAAACACTATCTCTAGGATCAGAAATCTCATCTGGCTTTTCCTTCTCTTTATGATAGATGTAAAGGGAGACTTCCCAAATACAATAAATTTAGAAAGACTGCAGTTTCTAAATATGCTGCTGAGGTGAGGTAACCACAGTCAGTATTTCACTGAAGCTCTCCTGTGTGCTCTTAATGCCCAGGTCAGTTTCCCTCTGAGCAGCCGTAATACTGCATCTTTTTAAGAGCTGCCTCATCCTAGCATATATAATCAGTAGAGCAGCAGGTGAAAGTCCATCTTCCCAGTAGGTGGTCCCAGTTCTCTCTCCTATCCCTATGAATACACACCTCACTCACAACACTACCTAACTGTGGATGGGGCACTGGAATGCTTTAAAAAATTATAAAAGGGAGGAGATGCTTTAAAAATTTTAAAAGGAATAAATCCAAAGGCAGTATGAATCCCTGTTAGAGGGAAAATGTGTTTAAGTGTTATTTTTTAAATGACTTGAAATGATAGGGTAAGGATAAAGGAAGGATTAAGGGCAAAAAATCGTAATGCCTGGTTTCCTAAAAAAGTAACCCCAAGCAATATGTGCAGTGAGAATTATTGGCTAAATCTTTCAGACTGCTTCTGTGGAAACTAAATGGCAAATTGATCATGAATGCTCTAACAATCTGGATGCAGGGGCTTAAGGAATCTGGAACACTGCTCACCCTGGGAAGTTGTGGGCCACAAGAAAAGAAAATAACAAAATGATTTCACCAGAATTTATTAAATAAGTCAAAAAATTAATATATAGGTCCTTTATGACATTTTTATTTCATATCACAGTTTTTTAAACTATATTAATACACTAATTGGAGATTCACAGAAAATGGTTTGTCCTGGTTTTCACATCTGCCCTGAACCTGGATAATTTGAAGCAGCATAGAGTATCAGGAATTCACAAACTATGGTAGGCGACGTGTAGATAAGATGAAAAGATGGAGATATAATATGGGTAGGTAGGTCCCAGGCCAGGCAAGGTGAGTGGAGTTTTAGAAAAGGAGTTGCCCATATTCATTCCATCCAATTTATTTTCTATCCTACAAATTCCTTTCTCATCTTTTCTTTTGCTCTTGCCCACATCTCTTCTTGTTCTAACCATTATTTATTATGCTTTTCCCCTCTCATATTTTTCTACTGCCATACCACCTACCATTGTGGCTATAGCAGGCAGTTTCTAAGATCTCCATCTCCTGGAATTCAGGCCAAAATTCAATATCCTATTGTTTCTAACCAACAAAGACACGAGATGTCACTTATATAATCAGGTTATGTAAGGTAATTGTTATCTTGCTTTCAAACTCTCTTGCTGTCAGTGATGAAGCAAATAATCATGACAAGGAACTGAAGTCAACCTCCAATAGTGCACTAGATCTTAGGTCCTTACTCCAATAGCTCTTGTAGAACTGCAATTCTGTCAACAAACATGTGAGCTTGACAGCACATCCTACCCTAGTCCAACATCCAGATGAGACACAAACCTTGACTGACCCTTGAATTTATCCCTATGAGAAGCCTTAAAGCAACAGACTCAGCTAAGCCATGCCCAGATTCGTAACTACTGAAACTATGAGAAAATAAATGTGTTATTTGTGTTATGTGTGTTATTTTAAATTACTGTTTGTAGTAATTTTTTTTTCAGTAAGAGATAACTAATACAGGGTCTAACATGGGAAGGTCCATCCTAATATCTGCTACTTTATTATGCCATGGTATCAGTGTTACGCAATGTGTTTCATACACCTGAAAGTTGTTATAATGAAGTGACAAACCAATAGTCAATATAATTTATGCCATAACTGTAAGAGATCAAGTTGTGTATGGAAAAAAAAAAGGAAATAAAAACAGAAAAGAAATGGATGAATAGAGCTAGAATGAAATTGGAATGAAATTGGAGGGGTAAAACACATTATTGAAATAATACTGGAAAACAGTAGACATTGTGATCATCAAAATCATTCTTTTTTTTTTTTTTTTTGTCAAGATATGCCATTTATTTTGTTACTGCAACTACTTCTGGAGCAGCACTTTTGACCCATGCTGATTAGATCGTTGGGCACTCTGGAGGATCCATCCCCACACCCGGCAGGAGAGGAGGGGGGCCAGTATTATGTCAGTGTCCCTGGGCAAATGCAATCAGTTTTGACCTGCATGGCTTTGTTTGCTGATCAAACCTGCAAGTCCATCCCTGTCTGAGGCAGGGGAGAAAGGGCATGAAGCTTCATCAGTATTTCTGGGAAACAGACAGCCTTGGCCTACACAGTTAGGATTACTACACACAGCTGCAGCTTCATCACTACCCCTGGCAGAGGAAAAAGATGGGAGAATGTTCATTAGTTCTTGGGGCAATGAGGGCAGCTCTAGCCTCCAGAACTTACACTACCAACCACATCCTACTACACAACCAGCAAGAGAGAAAGGGTAAGAATGGCCCAAAACTAAAGAGAGAAACTGTGCCCAGAATAAATACCTCTAGATGCAAAGACACCAACAAAATATTACAATCCATATCAATAAACAGGGAGATATAGCCCAGTCAAAGGAAAAAGATAAGCCTCCAGATTACAAAAAAAAGGAGTTGGAACAACTAATCATAGACGTTCAAACAAATCTCCTTTATAAATTCATTGGGATGGCTAAAGAGATTAAGAAGACACTGGATAAGCACAAAGAAGAACTTGAAAGCATACACAGAAAAACAGCAGATCTTATGGGAGTGAAAAGCACGATCAAAGAACTTAATATAGTGGAGGTATAAAAAAGCAGATTTGAGGAGGCAGAAAAACAGATCCGTGAGCTTAAAGACCTGGCCTCAGAAAGGTCAAACAAAGAACAAACAAAAAAAACAGGTAAAGAAAAAAAATGGAAAAAATTTAACAGGGTCTCAGGGAACTAAGTAACAGCAAAAGATGTGCAAACATATGTTCCATGGATGTCCCAGAAAGAGAAGAGAAGGGTAAGGGGGCAGAAGGAATATTTGAAGAAATAATAGTTGAAAATTTCCCAACTCTACTGAAGAACATAGACATGGTTATGTCCAAAAAGCACAACATACTCCATCTGAAAATCTGAAGAGACCTATTTCAAGACACTTACTATTCAGAATTTCAAAAGCTAAGGACAAAGAGAAAATTCGGAAAGCAGCAAGAGAAAAGTGGTGCATCACATACAAGGGATACCCAAAAAGATTAAGTGCTGGTTTCTCATCAGACACCATGGAGGCAAGAAGGCAGTGTATGATATGTTTAAGATACTGCAAAAGACATACTGCCAGCCAAGAATCTTGAATCCAGCAAAATTACTTTCAAAAATGAGAGTGATTTTAGAATATTAACAGATAAACAGAAACTGAAAGAATATGTGCCCAAGAGACCAACTCAGCAGGAAATATTAAAGGGAGTGCTACAGCCTGGAAAGAAAAGACAGGATAGAAAGACTTGGAAGGGAGTCAAAGAATGAAGACAATACCAGTAAAAGTAACTAAAAGTGTAAAAAGAGGGGTAAAAATAAAATACGACAGATAAAACACAAAGGTCAAAATGGGTGAAGTAAGAACTGCACTTACGATAATCATATTGAATGTTAATGGATTAAACTCCCCAGTCAAAAGTCACAGACTGGAAGAATGGATAAGAAAATATGAGGCATCTATTTTGCCTATAAGATACCTTAGATATCTATTGGTATCGAGGATACCAATAGAATGAAAGTGAAAGCCTAGAAATGGATATTCCATACATGCAGTAACCAAATAATAATAATAATAATAGTAATAAGCTTGAATAACTATACTTATATCAGATGAACTAGACTTCAAAAGCAAAAATCTTACTAGAGACAAGGAAGCACATTATATGTTGTAACAGTTGGATATGGTTATGAATTCCAAAAATAGATACTGGATTATGTTTGTAATCTGATCTATACCTGGGCCTGATTGAGTTATGATTAGGGTTATAATTGGGCCATGTCATTAGGGCATTGAATCCCTACCCCTTGGTGGATGGGGATTCAGAGATAAAAAGCATAGCAAAGGACTATTGTGGGTTTTCTAATGTTGATGATTTGATATTGGAGTTTGATGCTGAAGGCTTAAGCTGGAACCGCATGGAAAGAGACAGAGCTGTTCACCTGATATTCTACAGCTGACCTTGCGGAGATAGACAAAGCCTAGAGACCCTCATAGTCTACAGCTGACCTTGTGGAGGAAACAGAGGAGCTGAGCCCAGAGAAACCCAGAAAGCCTGAACCCTCACAGACATAAGTAGCCATCTTGCTCCAACATGTGGAAATAGACTTTGGTGAGGGAAGTAACTTATGCTTTATGACCTGGTAACTGTAAGCTCCTATCCCAAATAAACACCCTTTATAATGCCAAGATTTCTGGTGTTTTGCAACAGCATCCCTTTGGTTGACTAATACATGTATTATTCAAAGAGGCAATTCACTAGGAATAAATAACAATCATAAATGTATGTGCACCTAACCAGGATTCCCAAATTACATGAGACAAACATGGGCAAAACTGAAGGGAGAAGTAGATATTTCTACAATAATAGATGCAGATTTCACTACACCACTCTCAGCATTGAATAGAGCATCTAGTCAGAGGATCAATAAAGAAACAGAGAGGGGAAACGGACTTGGCCCAGTGCTTAGGGCATCCGTCTACCATATGGGAGGTCCGCGGTTCAAACCCCAGGCCTCCTTAACCAGTGTGGAGCTGGCCCATATGCAGGACTGATGAGCGCAAGGAGTGCCGCACCACACAGGGGTGTCCCCCGCGTAGGGGAGCCCCACGCACAAGGAGTGCACCCGTAAGGAGAACCGCCCAGCGCAAAAGAAAGTACAGCCTGCTCAGAAATGGCGCCGGCCACACTTCTCGTGCCGCTGTCGACAACAGAAACGGACAAAGAAACAAGATGCAGCAAATAGACACAGAGAACAGACAACGGGGGGGGTGGGGGGGGGATTAAATAAATAAATAAATCTTTAAAAAAAAAAAAAAAGAAACAGAGAGCTTGAATACTATGATAAATGGACTAAACATAATAGGCATACACAAAACATTACATGCCAAAACAGCAGGATATACATTCTTCTCGGTATTCAAAGATCTTTTTCCAGGATGACCATATGTTGGGTCAAAAACATCTCATCTCTTCCTGCCATTCCCCATAGCCATCAGTATGGGGAATGGCAGGAAGAGATGAGATGTAGAGGCATTTTTGGGACTTGGAGTTGCCCTGGATGGTGCTTCAGGGGCAATCACCGGACATTGTAAATCCTCCCAGGGCCTACTGGATGGAACGTGGGAGAGTATGGGCTATGATGTGGACCATTGACCATGAGGTGCAGAGATGCCCAGAGATGTACTTACCAAATGCAATGGATGTGTCATGATGATGGGAGTGAGTGTTGCTGGGGGGGGGAGTGGTGGAGTGGGGGTGGTGGGGTTGAATGGGACCTCATAATTTTTGAATGTAATATTTTTACAAAATGAATAAAATTTTAAAAATAAATAAATAAATAAAATAAAATGTATAGACAAATAATAAAAAAACAGGTCTCAATAAATTCAACAAGATCAAAATCATACAAAGCTCTTGTTTATAATGGAATAAAGTTGGAAATTAACAAGAGACAGACAAAGGGAAATTCACAAATATATGGATATTAAATAACACAATCAGTGGGTCAAGGAAGAAATTATAAGAGAAATCAATAAACATCTTGAGACAAATGAAAATGAGAACACAATATATCAAAATCTAGGGGATGGAGCAGAGGCAGTGCTGAGAGGGAAATTTATAGCCCTCAATGCTTACATTAAAAAAGAAGAAAGAGCTAAAATCAGTGACTTAACTACAAAATGAAGGAACTATAAAAAGAGCAGCAATTTATCCCAGTGCAAGCAGGACAGAAACAACATAGACAGAGCAAAAATAAATGAAATTGAGGGAAAAAATAGAGAGTATTAACAAAACCAAAAGTTGGTTCTTTGAGATTAACAAAGTCAACAAAGCATTAGCTAGACTGAAAAAAAAAGAGAGAGAAGATGCAAATAAATAAAATAAAAAATGACTACTGACCCCACGGAAATAAGAGAGATCATCAGAGGATACTATAAACAACTGTATGTCAACAAACTAGACAACATAGATGAGATGGAAAAATTCCTAGGAATGTACACACAACTTACACTGACCCTAGAAGAAATAGAAGACCTCAACAAAACAATCACAATTAAAGAGATTGAAACAGTCAACAAACAACTCCCAAAAATGAAAAGTCCAGGACCAGATGATTTCACAGGTGAGTTCTGCCAAGAATTCAAAGAAGATTTAATACCAGTCTAACACAAAGTCTTCCAGAAATTTGAACAAGAAGGAATGCTCCCAAACTCATTCTATGAAGTCAATAAACCACATTAATAAATTAAAGAAGAAAAATCACATCATGCTAGCCATTAATGCAGAAAAGGCATTTTACGAAATACCACAGCCTTTCTTGATAAAAATGGTTCAAAAAATAGAAATTGAGGGAAACTTTCTCAACTTGATAAACTCCATATATGAAAAACCCACAGTTAACATTGTTCTTATTGGTGAAGGACTGATCACTTTCCCATTGAGATTGAGAGCAAGACAAAGATGTCCACTGTCGCCACTGTTGTTCAATATAGTGCTAGATGTTGTAGGTAGAATAATAAGGCAGAAAAAAAAAAAGGTGTAAAATGCATCCAAATCAAAAAGGAAGAAGTAAAACTTGTGTTATTCACAGATGATATGATACTATACCTAGAAAGTCCCAGAAAATCTAAAATAAAGCTGCTAGGGCTAATAAATAATTTGAGCAAATAGGCAGGATACAAAATTAATATAAACAAAAATCAGTAGTGTTTCTATACACTAGTAATGCATAATCTGAGGTGAAAGTCAGGAACAAAATACCATTTACAATAGTGACTAAAATAATCAAATATTTAGGAATAAACTTAACCAAGAATGTAAAGCACTTGTATTCAGAAAACTACAATGCATTGCTAAAATAAATGTTTAAAAGACCGAAATAAATGAAAAAACATTCCATACTAATGGATTTGATGACAGCAATAGCATCAAGAGGTCAATTCTACCCAAACTGATACAAAGATTCAATGCAATCCCAATAAAAATTACACAAGAATTTTTATAGAAATGGAAAACACATTTAGCAAACATATTTGGAAAGATAAGGAGCCCCAAATAGCCAGAAACATCTTTAAAACAGAAGTGCTGGAGAGGATGTGGAAAAACAGGAACACTTCTTCACTGTGGGTTGGAATGTAAAATGGTGCAGCCTCTGTGGTAGATAGTTTGGCGGTTCCTCAGGAAGCTAAATACAGAACGCTCATATAATTCAACAATTCTTCTCCTAGGAATATAATCAGAAGAACTGAAAACTGTGACATAAACAGTCATTTTCACACCAAAGTTCATTGTCACATTTTTCACAGTTGCCAAAAGATGGAAACAACCCAAGTGTCCAAATAGATAAACAAAATGTGATAAATGCATATGATGGAATACTATGCTGCTGTAAGAAGAAATGAAATTGGGACACATGATAACATAGATGGATCTTGGAGACATTATGCTAACTGAACTAAGCCAGACAAAAAAGAATATTGCATGGTCTCACTAATATGCACTAAATACAAAGAATAAACAAATGGAGTTAAAAGCTAGAGTATAGGTAATCAGGTGATAAGAGGAGGGCTGTGAAGGAGTACTGATGCTTAATGTTTGTAGAAGTTTTAATTAACATGACTAAATGTGTGGAAATGAACAGAGTTGATGGTAACACATAGAGAGTAGCAGCTGGTTTATAAATGGGATTGAGGTTGAAAAGGGTAGTCTAGGGATATAAATGTCAATTGAAAGAAAGCTAGAGAATAATGTAAGGACTGAATATCACAGTGAAACCAGAGATGCATGAGATTTGTAGTTAGTACAAATATAAGAATGTCCTTCTACAAACTAGAACTAATGTACATCACTATTGCAAGGTGGTAAGAATCTGGAGAAGCATGGGAAAAATACAGTTAATGTAACCTATGAACTATAATTAGCAGCAATACTGTAATATTCTTGTATGACAAAGATGTGCTGTGTTAATAATGGGGGATATGGAAAAATTTACCAAATGTATGTTTTAGAGCATAGTTAGGAGTAACAGTCTGATGATATTATCTCATAATCTGTAACAAATATTCCACAAAATGTTGGTTGTTGGTGGAGGAGTGTTATATGAGAATTCCACACATGTACATGATTGTTTTGTAAGTTCACAATCCCTCTAATAAAAATATGTTTAAAAAATTATAAATGACTGCTCTTAGCACTAGGCAATTGAAAACATAAAAGACTTACTTCTTGGGCACAGTGAATTACGAATTTAGGAGTTATAACACTTTCTTACTTCCTTTATAATTTTCAAACTTTGATCCTAGGCAAAATACATGTGAATAATTTTAAAATTCTGTTCCAGGAAGGATATGACAGTAATGTATGCAAAATGTCTATTTTTGGAATATAACTTGACTTCATTGAGTTTCAGATACAAAGCTGGTGCTTTATTGTGTAAATTCAAAGGAATCAGAGCTTTAGTTTGATATCTAAACAAAGAGACCATGTATTGAAAGTATACCCTGGGACATGGAGTCAACTTTCTTTGAGAGCCTTCCTGTCCCTTCTCATGTCATATGAAGCAGACTTCCTCTTCCATGGTTTATATACACCAAAGCTGACAATTGAGGGAGACTTAGTATCATCCTACTGCTCACTTCGAACACCCATTCAATTGAAGAGGAAATAGGACTAACATTGGATGAACTATTTCACCCTGCTTAGAGAAAAAAAAATTAGTGATTTGGAAACAAAGTACCCCCATGCTAATGTCTTGTTGGGTATTAGAGCAGTTACCTTTTCTATCATTTACTGAATTTTTAGTTCCTGAAAATGCTTTTCCCCCCATGTTTCTCAAAATGTAAGAATAATGAAGAGATTACTGTAAAGTATCATCTGAAGCTATTTCTCATCTCTCTAAGAAATTGGTCTGATGTCGTTCAAGTTCAATATACTCTGATGTGGAAGTGCCATTCCAATTTATTTCAATTCATCTCTACAAAGCAAGACACAGACCCTTTTAGTTATATGATGTCTTGCTTAATTGAATATATTGTTTATTACCTAAGAGTTATGAAAATGAAATATCTGCTTTACAAATAGGTATGCAATGAAAAAATATAAATTGCTTTAAATGAAATCTAATAGTCTTTTATGGAATGACTACCTTATAGTGAAGCAAGCAGATGGTTTTGTAGAAATTTGGAAGCTATGCATGAGATTAATTGACTAAAAAAGTAGGCATGTAAAATTAATATGATAGAGTATAGCCATGAGTTATAGACAATTATTCTCAATAGCAGCTGAAGCTGAAGACAGGCTTTCACCAAATTTGGACAAGGGATTTGGAGTACATTGACTGGAAATATAAAAGACAATGTACGTATAATGTTTACTTAGGAGGGCTTTAAGGACTTGTATGGGAGGGGAAGGTATTATCCTAGAGATGGACATACATGTGTTTCCTTATATTGCCACATTTTAAAAACATGTTTATAAAATAAATACTTAATCTTCTGGGTTTTTTTTCTTTTAAAGGTAAAGAAAATCTGCCTTACAAAAATCTGACTTTATTCATATTCCAGATCAAAAGCCCTGCCTAACTTCCAGGAAAGATAGCCTAGATGTTTGCCTAAGAAGAAGAAACAGATGTGATGAACAATTAGCTAGTTTCTGCCACAATCAAAGGATCCTGTTCCAGGAGCTCCCTGGTGCTGACTCCCATCTAGCATCTATTAATCAATGCTTTTCCACTGTTGTGAGAAATAAACAAGTTTAACAAATTGCTGCTCTGGCCTACTGTCTAAAGTTCCAGTCAGATATACCTGCACTTTGTAAGAGAAATAATCTGTACAAATTTCAACAAGTTATCAAATAATGTTCCCAGAATTTCTGTAAGAAATCTTGATCCACAAGAACATGCCAGGGCCAATGAATCCCTTTTCAAAAGGAATAATGGAATTATAATTGGACCTCGTTAAATGAAAATATTCCTGTTCATGAGGCTTTATAAGAGATTCACTTTTTTATCTTTCTATGAAATAGTCACCAAGTTGGGGGCAAATCTAACATACGAGTTGTAGGTTTAAAGATTCACTTGAGGTTTTTCAAATAGAAGAATCTCATCAGTAAAGGGCTAAATACATGGCAGTACCTGCATGTTGTGTAATATTGTATTGTATACACAAGATGAAATCAGGCTTTTGTCAATCTCTAGGTCTCCTTTTATTCTGAAACTTCTGTCCCATTTATATTAAAAGAATTAAATTAGTCCTGCTTCAGAAAAGGGAGAGTATGGATTTTGTGGCACAAAACTCGCTATCCATCTCAGCTAGCTTTGATATTCTACTTTTTGCTGCTGCTTTTATGGAAGCCACATGATTAATGTTTCCATTGATTATGTACAAGAGGAGTGCACAGATCTGGACTTCTTTTCTCAGTTGTTCTGCCTATATCTGTGTATTCCTTTTGTTCATGCTCATTGCTGTCTGTAGCAGTTTGATATGGTTCATGAATTCCAAAAGTAGATATTGGATTATGTTTGTAAACTGATCTGTACCTGGGCATGATTAAATTATAATTAGGGCCTTGATTAGGCCATATCAGTAGGACATTGAGTTCCCATGGGGCGCACAGATAAAAGTACAGGGCAGAGCAGAGCAGAGCATTTAGAGTTTTGCTGCTGGAGTTTTGATTCCAGAGCATGGAAAGTAAGCACACAGAGAAACAGAGCAGCTGAGCCTGGACAGAAAAGGAACCCCAGGAAGAGATGAACCCAAGAAGCCTAAAATCTTGGCAGATGCCGGCAGCCATCTTGCCCTAAGATGTGGCAATAGACTTTGGTGAGGGAAGAAACTTATGCTTTATGGTCTGTAACTGTAAGCTTCTGCTCCAAATAAATACCCTTTATTAAAACCAACAGATTTCAGGTGTTTTGCATCAGTACTCCTTTGGCTCACTAATACACTGTCCTTGCAAATCCTTTTAAATTTAACGGGGCAGGAGTGGGCCGCCACTGGAGATGCAAGAGAGAAGGTAACTTTCCATGATGTTACATTTAATTAAGGACATTACACACCAATACTGGCTGGAGCACCAAAGGTTACATTTTTCAGAAACTGTTAATTCTCTAGATTAATCTGCAGTCATTATATCTGAGCCAGGATTGAATTTATTATTCAATTTGAGCATCTGCCCTTACACTCCCCTCTGATCTTGGCCCTTGGGACAAAACCAGCTGATTGATGCTGTTTGCTCCCATCCTTGTAAAAAAAATTTCTCTTATCTTCTCATCTGATTTCAGGAAAGGGTGCTGATTAAATTTCTACTCTCTCTGATATATTTTAATACTTTTAAACTATGAAAGGAAAGAGTATGGATCCTCTGTCCATTTCTTTACAGGAACTACCTCTTTATGTAAATACGTGATTGGAAAATGTCCATAGTACTTCATTTCCACACAGTAATGCCTGTATTGTTAGGGGGTGACAGGACTCTAGATGCTTACAAAGTCTAAGTTTAGGCCAAGCTTAATATTAATAAAATGATACATAATCATATAGTACTTGACATATACCAAGCAGTATCTAAGCACTGTGAAAACATTAACAAATTAATTTTTAAGTATAAATATCTTTCCAAATTTTCAATTCATTTCATAAGAAAACAAGGTAGTAAAACCAGATTTTTTAATATTCTTGTCTTTTTGTATTAACTATTTTCACACACATTGAAACTATTGGTTTATTCCTTATTTTTGTCATTTAAATATTCACTTGAGATAAGAAGCTAAAATGAACAGGATAAATGCCAAGTCTCTAAAATTATAAAAAAGAACAAAAGTAGCATGGGTCATGTCAAAATAAAAGCTATCCTCTACTTACTTTAATTTCCTCTTTCATGAAGCCTACAGTTATTTACAACTTTGACCTAAAACATTTTCACTTGGACCATGACATGAAAGCAAGCAAAACAAAACCCTGAATTTATTAACATTGGCAGAATAAACAATTTCCTTTGCTAAATATTATACATAAATATTCATATTAAGCATACAAAGAATATGTAAAGTATTTGTATATAGTAATTTGTGTTATGGAAGGTACAAAGATTATTGTTAAATTTTTAATATAGAAAAGTAATTAAAAATAGCAATATCTAAATATTTTGTGATTAGTTCTGGCTCATGGCAACTTTCCATAGCAGAAGACTTGACATGGAACTAAACACTGGGATGCGGTCTTACTTTTGCAGTTTCTAAGGATTTGTATATCTTCACTGCCATTTCAGATGATTTGAAGGAGAGCATACCAGAAAATTCTTGTCATATAATGACATTATCAAGAAACCAGATTATGTGACATTTTAAAATCAAATATCTTACTAGACCATGCTTTACTATAATTTCAATCGTCTCGTTTCCTTATTCTACTGGACCAGATTTTAATCTGACTTTAGGCCATTCAGGCCTATATTTGAATTCCTACTTTTCTACTTTCTAGAAGTATGAATGGAACCAATTTATTTCTTTCTGCTTAATTTTCCTGATATATATTTTTTAGGATATAGATATTATTAGAACTTAAAAAATAATTGTAGTATTGTAATTTAAAGGAAATAATAACTTAATCTCTGTAAGCTGGAAGCTAATATATTTTGTTTATTAGGAAATCTTTAACACCTACTTCCTACCTCAGAGACTTATAAAAGTTTATCCGTTTTATTTAAAAAAAAAATCACACGAATATTTGTTACTTGCAAAATAACTCCTCAATTTTAGTAACAATTTTATAAAGAATGTAATGACAATCATAAGGGTTTTTAAAAATTCTTTGTACAAGGAAAAGCAGAGAAGCATAATGTTTATAATAGAAGTAAAACTTAAAACAATCATTACAAATCTGACATCTAATTGTTTAAAACATTTGCCAATTCCTCTATTTGTAAAATATTTTACAAAACAGGTAATGCTATCATTATTATAATTTTATATTCACTGATCATGAAGATTTAAGACATAACACAATTATCCAACTTGGTTAAATATACTAATCTACTGTATGTCAGTATATGGAAGTACTCTTTTATATGTATACCAGGAAAACTGATTTTTTCCCACAGCAGAAATGTATGATTTTCTCTACTCTATAAAGCTTAAATATACATACCCTACTCCTTTTCACGTGAGGATGGACAATTCAGATTCAGTGGATCATTTCATCATCCCAAGTAGATCACTGTACAATAACATTATAGGTTCGGCCATTCTTTTCCTTAAGTTGAAAGGATATTTGTAGGGAGAAATGTCACCATTATGTAAGTGTTCAACTTTTGAGTCCTAAGTTATCCTCACACTCAGTGTTTAAAGAATTGAAATGACACCTTACTTTTCCCCCGGGGTCATGAATGATAATGTAGTACAACCCTTATCCATTATATTGTCATTGTAATTAATAAAGTTAGCCCATTATCAATACGTGGAGTTGAATAGCACATGAAGAAGAATTATAGTATTATAATGAATACTTGCAAAATCGTAATTTAAAAGTGTAATTGTTTTAGTTGTATTTCAGAGTGACATTGATCTTTATCTAAATGATTGAAAAGAAGATCTCTGCTTGCACTTAAATGCATTACAAGTTCAGAATTGAATAGTTTCTACAAGCTATTACTCAAGAGTTGGATCATAAAATCTTGAGCTCTTGTACACTTATATAGAGGATTACAAGAGGTATTAATTAGATTGTCTGATTATGGCATCAGCAGTGAAAGTGTGCACTTCTGGAGTAATGATAATCATCAACTTTAATGAAATAACATGTGTTTTACTAAAGTTTGAAAGTCTTTTAAGAGTAAATGTGAAATCTTCTGGTCTTGTTGTTTCAAGGAGAAAAATATCATTTAATATAAAAATATTAATGTAAGCCAATCTGAACCCTAAATAATAAAATTCTTCCACGTTATTTATTGTTTAATAATCTTAAAATAATCTTATAATAAGGAATATAGTGTGTCTCCACATTTCTGGATTTCCCTTACACCCCTCATCAAAAGTCAAAATTCTTTCCACAATGGATGGCTTCATAATTCTTGGTAAAAGAAATAATGACATACTTCTTGACAGAAATGAAGTTTGAAAGAGCTTCTAAATGAATTGAAACCTATTCAAAACTCTTTCATAAAAAATTTCTGTAAAGAATTCAAACTTTCAAGTCATATATTGAAATTCCTGATTCCCTGTTCAATCTCAGTCAAAATGTTATAACAGGCATTAATGTAAGAGTCTTGTACCTCAACTTTTGATTTAGTGCAAACCAAGACAGTAGAAGAAAAAATATTCAAATAAATTTGGGGAACATAAATGTGAGCTAAATCTGGAAGGCCAAACTTGAGTTAAATATTAGAGGCAGTTTGAATTTTTCTTTAAATTGCTTTCAATGTCACCATGGGTATTCATATTATGCTGTCCTGCTTTTAAAGAAGAATAAATTACTCTATGTTGAGCTCCAACCTAGCATTAAAAATAGCAAACATGGTTCTTTTCATTTTTCCACCATCAACAAACCTATATTAAGCAACTATTATAAACATTATATGAAAAATTTTAAATATGGTGGTTCTGTGTTGAAAATAATTATTCTATATTAGTTTTTCTGTATACGATGGAATAAAGTGTGTTGAAATACCATTTAAGCTAACAAGCAGTGATTGAACATAATTTTGTTTTGCAAAATAATAAAGTAAAATATAACTGAATATTTTTAAGCATGGAAGAAAATGGAATCAAAAGAATTCCATTTTAAAGACTTGAAAACATGGGAATTTCTTGTTATTTAAAAAAAATAACCAAGTAAAATAAATGCACATCTTTTATAATTAATTTACCTGAAATTTCTTCCATAAGAATTGTGCATGTGGTATTTAAAAGAAAAAAAAAAATGTATCCTATCAATGATGTTCATTAAGTAACACTGCAATGTCCATTTGCTTTTAACTAAATTAACTTTATTTCTTCTCCATACTTCATCACTCTACATCCTTACTTGCTGGGTAAATTTGGACAATCCTACTATCCTGATCTCAGTATAGACTCATTTTTCTTCACCTGTATTAGATCACTGATAACTCAAAAAATGAAATGATAGCTTCTTACCAGAAAAATGCATATATACAAAACTGTGTGTATTATACACAGAGGTTTGCTTACAAAAGTTAATAACCCTTGTCCTAGAAATCTGATATGAACTGTTTTTGCTTGTGATCTGAACTTGTAACAACTAAAATGACTCAAAATCCAAGGAGGTAGGACCTCTGCAATCAATGTGTAAAAGGGGTCAGCCACAAAATTTTTATTTCGCCTTGAAAATATGTTCTAAATTTTCCTGCTGCCTTTTAGATAGAAATCAATAGTCTTTGGCCAAAAAATCAATCCTTGGCTCCTAGCCCAGCAGTTTTTCAGCACCTTCAGTCAATCAGACATCAAACACACTTTTCATTGGCAAGGTAAAAAAAAAGTATCAAAAAAGAAAATGTTCTGTATGACTCTCAAGTATCATTTTAAACACCAACTAAATAGTCTTTCAGTTAAAATAATTAATAAGCACATGCATATAATAGCTAACAAAATTGCTGATTTGGTGATTGTTTATAACTACTTTATTTTATTCAAATATCTTTATTCACCAAAAAATTTTGTTTTGTGCTTTACCTGAAGTTCTACAAGTACTTGTGAAGACCACTTTATTTTTTTGTTTATTCATTTTTACATTTTGGATGTATAGTTAAAATGGATTTCTGCAATTTTGGGAGTCAGAATTTTAGACAGGAAAAACTTTCAAAAAGCTCATCGTGATAGATCTCAAAAATATATACAATCTCCCAACTCTTCATCAGTGTCTTGATAACCACAGGATGAAATGGGCAAAATAATTTGCACTGGATTGTTGGTGGGATTATTTTTTACTGCACAAATTTTTTTTTCTATTTTAAGATATTTATAGTTATGTGCATGTAGTAAAAATTATCAACTATTATGACATGTAAATCTCTTCTTTACCCAGAAAAGGCATCTCTTTTGATGGATTCTCTTGTTCATGTTTCCAACAAATTCTTCACAATAAATACTTTTGTTATTAAATTTATTTTAGATTTAGAGCTTTGCATCATCTCTCAATGATTATGCTTTAGCAATTCTTTCAATAATAAAGATATACTTTTTCCCAATAACCAGATCCCCACTCTTAAGGTTATGTAAATATGTGAAGGAATTCAAGCCAATAGAAGACAAATTGGGAGGCTGTGGTTATTGTCTTAAATGATGAAATATTATGTAATTTAGTTTTTTAAAATTACTTTATCCATAAACTGTACCCAGTAACAGTTTTTGCTTAATAATTACTAAAAAAAGAGAGATTCTTTGCAATTTGTATTTTCATGTAAGTTTATCAATATACCAATGACACAACAATTACATTTATTTATTTGAGATAAAATGCCAGGGAAAGAATCCCTGCTTTCAAAGAACTTGAGTTGCACCCATATAACTAAATGTCTGTTGGCAGTAGCTTAAATTTACTTTTCCATATTATTATAAACAAGGTTTGTTCAGTCTTTAGATTTTTTCAAGTTATTTTTAGATTGATCCAAGATCTTGAAACTTGCCCATTCTTTGTATTTATCTTTGGTTTTTCTTAGCCATGAGGAAGATCTGGAAAAAAATAGATTTATGTATCTGGGTCATTATTCCATTTTCTGGTTAAAATCAAATTCTCATATTTTCCCAGCTCATGACTTATCATATGATAGTTTGAAGGGCCAGTGTCTTATAAGCCAATATTAAGGAAAGCACTTTTTCTTCCTAATGATATAACACTGTGTCATTGATGCATTTTAGTACAGCTGCAGATACACACCAACACCTGTTTCTTCAGCATTTCATAATTTTAAGAGTAAATTAGGCAATATGCATCATCAAGTATAAACTGCCTGCAAATGCCACTGATGTTATTGAAGCTCAAATATCATTTTATTCTAAATCATCAAGTGGCATTTCCGTATGTAGCATAAATAAATTGCAAATCTTTACTGATGTTAAAATCCAAAAAGTAAATTTATTTTGATTAAAAGAAATATTGTAGGACTTCTGGGAGATGGTGTCGAAGTACATAGGCAGGGCTCAACATTCTCATAAAAACAATGAAGGAAAGGCAAAAGGTATCTAAGAGAGCTGCTTTGAGTATCTGCAGTCCAGGAGGGTGCTGCACATCACCCAGGAGGGAGAGGCACAGAGGGACCGAGAGACAAAATGAAAACCATGAGTTCCTCCCCTCTGTGGCAGAAAACGAACATACACCCCCACCCTCAAGGTGAAGAGCCTCTGAAAAATCCCGGGCTCAGTGGAGCCGACTGAGTGGGAAAGGAACAAGACTGCTTTCCCTGGGTTGTGCTTTTGTTTTGTTTTGTTTTGCTTTGTGTTTGTTGTCTTTTCTATATTTGTTTCCTCTTTTTTTTCTTACTTTTCTCTTAGTTTCTTAGTTTCCTTTCTTTCATTTTTCCCTCTTCCACTGCTTTTCCTTTTTCGACGTTTTCTTGTTTGGAATTCATTTTCTTCTCTTCTCATCTTTCTTGTCTTTTATTTTATTCTACTTTTTTCTTGTTTCATTTTTATTCTCCTTTTTAATTCTTATTCTTTTATATCTTTTTTATGATTTTTGACTCATGACTTAGTTATTTCCCTGTCTCTTTTATGGTTCCATTTCTATCTTTATTATTATTAATATTATTATTATAACTGTTATTCTTTTTCTCTTCTCTTTTTCCTTTTCTGTGGTCTTAACTTTTTCCCTAAGGGAATACAGATAAGACAACTGCAAGGTATAGAATAAGAGGAACCAAGGGTCAAAAAGAAAACTTACCACAAAATAAAATAAAAGAATAAAATATAAAATAAAATAAAGTTCTGGAATAGAAAGAGAAGCTAGCTACCTGAATAAGCCCATTCAAGAAAAAAAGATGCCAAGATATCAAGGAAAAATTACAAGCCGTACTGAGAAACAGGAAGACATGGCCCAGTCTAATGAACAAACTATACAACAGGAGGAGACGCAGAACATGGGAAAACTAATCAGAGATATCCAAACAAATGCAATGATTCAACTTAATGATGAAAGAGATAAAGGATATTAAGAAGGCAAGAAGACACTTGGGAACATACTGAAGAAATCATAAGCATACATAAAAAGGTAATGGAGCTGATGATGATAAATGGCACGATGCAAGAAATTAAAAATACACTGGAAGCACATAACAACAGATTTGAATAGCAAAGGAAAGAATTAGTGACATTAAAAAACAATACAGGGAAACGGACTTGGCCCAGTGGTTAGGGCGTCCGTCTACCACATGGGAGGTCCGTGGTTCAAACCCCGGGCCTCCTTGACCCATGTGGAGCTGGCCCATGCACAGTGCTGATGCGCGCAAGGAGCGCCCTGCCATGCAGGGGTGTCCCCCGCGTAGGGGAGCCCCACGCGCAAGGAGTGCGCCCATAAGGAGAGCAGCCCAGCGCCAAAGAAAGTGCAGCCTGCCCAGGAATGGCGCCGCCCACACTTCCCGTGCGGCTGAGGACAACAGAAGCGGACAAAGAAACAAGACGCAGCAAATAGACACAGAGAACAGACAACCGGTGGGGAGGGGGAGAATTAAATAAATAAATAAATCTTTAAAAAAAAAAAAAGAACAGTTCTTTAAAAAAAATAATACAACTGAAATCAAAATAGACAGTAGAATAGGTTAAAAGATAGAAAAAAATTCAGCAGGGACTCAGGGAATTGACTGACAACACAAAATGCACAAATATACACAGTAGAGGCATCCCAGTGAGAGAAGAGAAGGAAAAGGGGCAGAAGGAGTGTTAGAGGAAATAATGGCAGAAAATGTCCTAACTCTTTTGAGGGGCACGGGCACAGATGTCCAGGAAGCACAGGGCACATTATAAATCAGGGGTTCTTAACCAGGGGTGAATGGACTCCCAAGCAATCCGTGGAGAGATTTCAAGGAGTCCGTGAGCTTGAATTCAAAATTTTAAAAAAACATTATTCTTGTGGGGTCATGTTGGTGTGGGTGTGATGTATTTATTAAATGATATACAGTATAGCCTGGACTTAGTATGATTTTTATCTTCATGTGCATTGGGTAACTGAATGCAAAAAGGTTTGTAAAGAAGTGGAGATGGTTTTATGTCACAGTGGGAAAACTCAAATTCCTAAATGTTTGCCAAAAATGACCATTTGAACAGATGTTGAACTGTGTCAGGCTATCAGATATTGAAATTATGGGAATGTTGTTAATTGTAATTTAGAATATTCCTAAAATTTAACTTAAAGACATGCTGATGTTGAGTGTCATAAAACTATATGCTGCTACACTTTGAGAAGGGGTCCATGGTTTTCACCTGGCTGGCAAAGAGGTCCACAGAAAAAAAATGGTTAAGAACTCCTGGTATAAATCCTAACAGGCCTACCTCAAGGCATGTACTTATCAAATTGTCAAATGCTCAAGACAAAGGGAGCAGACTTAAAGCAGCAAGAGAAAGGAGCTCCATGACATACAAGGAAAGCGCAATAAAATTAAGCACTGATTTCTCACTTGAAACTATGGAGGCAAGAAGGTCTCCATGGAGGACATAGTTAAGGTGCTAAAAGAAAAAAACTGCCAACCAAGAATTCTGTGTCCAACAAAAACGGCAATCTAAAATGAGGGAGAACTCAAAGTATTCACAGATAAACAGAAATAAAGAAATTTCAACAAGAAACTTACCCTTCAAGAAAAACTAAAAGGAGTTCTACAGGTTAAAAGTTAAAAATAGGAGAGAGGGTTGGAGGAGAGTAGGGAAAACAAGATTATTAATAAGAATAACTAAAAAGGTAAAAAGGGAAATAAAATAAAATATGGCATTTATAAACCTAAAGAAAATATGGCTAATATAATTATTGCTTTGATAGTACTAACATTGAATATTAATGGATTAAACTCTCCAACAGATACAGATTGGCAGAATTGATTAGGAAACATGGTCTATATATATGTTGTCTGCAAGAAACTCATCTTAGACCCATGGATGCCAGGAGGTTGCAAGTGAATGACTAGAAAACGATTTTACATGTGAGCAATAAACAAAAAAAGGGTAGGAGTAGTCTATTTTATAAAGACAAAATAGACTTTAAATGCAAAATTATTGTAAGAGACAAGAAGGACACTATGTATATTAATAAAAGGGGTAATCTATCAAGAAGAAGAACAATCATAAACATTTATGAATCTAACCAGGGAGACCCAAAGTACACGAGGTAAACATTGGAAAAACTAAGTGGAGATATAGATGCCTCTACAATGTAGTGGTGAAGTTTAATACACCATTATCACCATTAAAGAGAACATTTCAACAGAGGGTCAATAAAGAAGCAAGAGTCCCTGAATAACGTTAGGGAATCTAGACCTAATAGATATATACAGAAACTTACACCTAAATACAGTGGGATATGCATTCTTCTCAAGCACACATGGATCATTCTTCAGGATAGACCACATGCTAGGTCAGAGAATCACTCTCAATGAATTCAGAAAGATTGAATTATACAAAGTGATTTCCCTGACCACAATGGAATGAATCTGGAAATCAGTAAGGGACAGATTACCAGAATAGGCAAAAATATTTGGAAGTTAACCAACACACTATTAGACAATCATTAGGTCAAGGAGGAAATTGCAACAGATATCACTAACTACCTTGAAATAAATGAAAATGAGAATACAATGTAACCGTATCTATGGGATGAAGGAAAAGCATTGCTGAGAGGGAAATTTACAGCCAAAAATGGGTATATTAAAAAAGAAGAAAGATCTAAAACCAAAGACTTAACTGCACACCTGGAGCTGTTAGAAAAAGAACAGCAAACTAATCCCAAAGCAAGCAGAAAGAAGGAAATAACAAAGATTAGAACAGAGTTAAATGAAACTGAGAATTAAAAAATACTAGAAAAAATTAACAAAACCAAAAGCTAATTCTTTGAGAAAATTAATAAAATAGATAAACCATTAGCTATACTAACAAAGAAAAAAAGAGAGATGATGCGAACATATAAAAAACAAGGGGGGCGGGATAGAACCACTGATCCCACAGAAGTAAAGATTAGCATAAAAGATTCTTTGAAAATTTATATGCCAACAAAATGGATAACTTTGATGAAATGGAAAAATATCCAGAAACACACAAGCAACCTACACCTAGTAAACAAGAAACTGATAAACTCAACAGACAAATCACAAGTAATGAGATTGAAATTCTTCATCAAAAACCTCAAAACTAAGAAGAACCCAGGACCAGATGACTTCATAGGTGAATTCTACCAATCATTCTGGAAAGAACGAACACCAATCCTGCTTAAACACTTCCAAAAAACAGAAGTGGAGTGGACATTGCCTAACTCATTCTATGATGTCAACATCACCATAATACCAAAGCCACATAGAGATGTCACAAGAAAGTAAACTACAGACCAATCTCTCTAATGAAACTGGATGCTAAAATCCTCAACAAAATACTTGCCAATCATATTCAACAACTCATCAAATTAGTTACACACCATGACCAAGTGGGTTCCATCCTGGTATACAAGGAAGATTCAACATAAGAAATCAATATAGTATACCACATTAACAGATCAAAAGAATAAAGTCACATGATGATCTCTTTTGATGCAGAAAAAGCATTTGACAAAATACAGCATTCTTTCTTGATAAAAACATTTCAAAAGACAGGAATAGAAGGAAACTTCCTCAACATGATAAAGGGTATATATGAAAAAGCCACAGCTAACATCATATTCAATGGTGTAATGCTAAAGGCTTTCCCTCTAAAATCTGGAACAAGTCAAGGGTGCCCACTGTCTTCTCTCTTATTTAACATTGTGTTAGAAGTACTTGCTTGAGCACTTAGGCAAGAAAAGATAAAAAAAGGCATCCAAATTGGAAAGGAAGAAGTAAAGATTTCACTATTTTCATATGACATGGTCCTATACATAGGAAGCCTACAACAAAGCTTCTAGAGCTGATAAACTAGTTGAGTAAAATGGCAGGATATAAGATGAGCATGTGAAAATCAGTAGCATTTCTGTACACTAATAATGAGCAATCTGAAATGGAAATCAAGAAAAAAATTCCATTTACACTAGCAACTAAATGAATAAAATAACCAGGAATACACTTAACTAAAGATGTAAAGTACTTGTATACCAAAAACAACACAACATTCTTAAGTGACATAAAAGAAGATCTAAATAAATGGATGAATATTCCATGTACATGGATTGGAAGACTAAGTATCTTTAAGATTCATTTACATATTTAATGTGATCCCAATAGAAATTGTCACAGCATTTTTTACTGAATTGGAAAAGCTAATTATGAAATTTATTTGGAAGGGCAAGGGGCCTTAACAGAAAACATATTGAGAAAGAAAAACGGAATTTGAGGAATCATGCTACCTGACTTTAAATCATACTACAAAACTACAGTGGTCAAACTGCATGGTATGGCACAAGGATTGGCATACTGACCAAAGGAACACATTGAAGAATTTGACATAGACCTTCATATATACAGTCAATTGATATTTGAAAAGGCAACCAAGCCCACTCAACAGGGACAGAATGTCCTCATCAACAAATGGTGCTTGGAAAACTGGATACCCATATCAAAAAGAATGAGAATCACCATCTCATACTCTATACAAAAATTAACTCAAGAGGTATCAAAGACCTAAATATAAAGCCAAGACCATAAATCTCCTAGAAGATAATGTAGAAAAACATCTATGAAATCTTATAGTAAGAAATGGCTTCATAAACTTTACATCTGAAGCATGAGCAATAAAGATGAAGTAGATAAATGGGACCTCCTCAAAGTTAAGAACATTGGGGTTCAAAGGAGTTTGTCAAGAAAGTGAAAAGGCAGCATACTCAATAGGAGAAAATATTTCGTAAACATTTATCTGATAATGGCTTAATATCCAGCATATATAAAGAAATCCTATATCCCAAAAATGAAAAGACAAACAACCAATTTGAAAAATGGGAAAGTGATTTGATAGACACTTCTTCAAAGAAGAAATATGAGTGGCTGAAAAGCACAAGACAAGATGTTCAACATCACTAGCTAATAGGGAAATGTAAATCAAAATTACAATGAGATATCATCTTCTACCTATTAGATTGGTGACTATTAAAAAAAACAGAGAACTACAAGTGTTGGAGAAGATGTGGAGGAAAAGGAACCCTCATCCACTGCTGGTGAGAGTGTAGAATGATGCAGCCATTGTGGAGGACAGTTTGGTGGTTCCTCATACCATATGATCCAGCAATCCCAGTGCTGGGTATATAATCAAAAGAATTGAAAGGAGGGACATGAACAGTTCTTGGCACACCAATGTTCATAACAGTATTATTCACTATTACCAAAAGGTCAAAGCAACCCAAGTGTCCATCAACATATGATTGGATAAGCAAATTGTGCTATTTACATACAACGGAATATTATTCAGCTGTAAGAAGAAATGCAGTATTAACATATGGGACAAAATGTATGAATCTCAAAGACCTTATATTAAGTGAAGTAAACTAGTCACTGGAATATCATTCAACTGTAAGAAGGAGTGCAGTATTAACACATGGGACAATATATATGACTCTTGAAGACCTTATGTTGAGTGAAATGAGCCAATCACTGAAGGACAAATATTACATGACCTCACTGATATGACTTATGCAAATTGAGCAGGCTCACAGAGCTAAAGTCAGGAATATAGGTCATCAGGAGACAAAAAAGGAGTAGAAGGTGGTGAGCCAATGTTCAATATGGTAAATATCTCTGATAAGACGGAAGTGTGTGGTTGGGTAGTGGATGGGGTGTAATAGTGGTGTAGTTATGTAATTGGGTTCAATGGTGCAGGAATGTAAGGGGGAGTATAGAGGGGGGTGGTTGGGTTGAACTATCCATGGAACTGGGGGCAGCATTGGAAGAAGAAGCAGGTGAACTGTAGGGATTTGTAGGTTTGTGGTTAACAGCATAAAGGTGGGAATGTTCTTTCTGACAGATATGGTGGGGGTGGGTTACTGGGGCAGGGTGGCAGGAGTGGGGGGATATGCAGGATAGGGTTTACTTGGGGCATGCCTCTATGGATATGCAAGTGTTCATCTTGTCATAGTGTGTTATCTCAGTGGGTGGAGACCTACACAAGAAACAAGAAAATATTAAACTCCAATCCAGGGGAGTCTTGCTATGTTCTCAGTTAGATGGGCAAGAATCTCTTGAGAACATAGGCAATTCCTAATAAAAGAAAACAGATAAATATGTCAAGCCCTTGATATTATTGCATGTAACTTTAAACCTTATTCTTCAATAATTTAAACTTGGTGGTTACCATAGGCTCTGAGCAGAGGGAGAAGGAAGAATAGAACAGATGGAACATAGGGCATTTTTTAGGGTATTGCAACTGTTCTGCATGATCTTTCAATGACAGATACAGGTCATTTTAAATTTTGTCAAAACATATAAAAGAGTATGATGTAAAATGTAAACCATAATGTAAACTATTGACAATGGTTAGTAACAATGCTTTAATATTTGTACGTCAATTGTAAAAAAAGAACAATAAATGCAAAATGTTATTAATAGGGGAGATGGAGGAGGGGGAGAAGATTGGGTATATGGGAATCCCCTACATTTTCTGTGACTTTTCTGTAACCTAAAGTGAAAAAATAAGACACTGGGGGAACATATGGAAGAAACTGTCAATGTACAAAAAAGATAACAGCACTTATGGTGGTGAAAGACACAATAGAAATTTATTTTATTTTGTATTTTTATATTTTATTTGTATTTATTAGTATTATTTTATTTTCTCATTAGTTTTGTTTATTTTTTGGCTTTGTTTTTTGGCAAGTTTTGGATGGCAGAAAGGTCACCTCTGTGACAGGAGCAGATCACTGGGGTGGGGTTATGGTGATGGGGAGATTTGTGGAGGGGGGGGCACCTGGGGCATGCCTTCATATGAATATGTTCAAGTGGTCATGGGGCATTGTCTCAGTGGGTGAAGACCCACACAATAACTGAAAGAATATTGAATTCTTATCCTGGGAAATTCTGTATATGCTCTAACAGAGCACCAAAATTCCCACTAGCACATTGGCAGTACCTAGTGAAGAAGTACAGACCATTACACCAGGCCCTTGATATTGATGATTGTACTTATGAGCATTTTCTTGTGAAATAGAAACATAGCCTAGTATTATATATTGCCCAAGAGTTACCTCTTGAAAGCCTTCTTGTTGTTCAAATGTGGCCTCTCCCTAAGCCAAACGCAACATATAAACAACTCAACTACCTCCCCTCTCCCTTCCCCCACCTCCTCCTCCCAGCTGGCTTGTGGGATGTTTCTCCAGGGGATGATCTTCCTTGGCACTGAGGGATTATGACCAAATACCAACTATGCATTTAGAAAAAGACCTTGACCAAAAGGGGGAATATTAAATACAAATGAGTTATTATGGCTCAGAGATTTCAAAGTGAGTTGGGAGGTCATTCCAGAGTTTATGCTTCTGCATGCCTCAGCAGGATCTCATTGACTGCCACAGTAAACCTTGTCTCAAATAGCAGGGCTTCTGAGGGCTCTAGAGACATCTAGACACCCATAGGCAGGGCACACAATCTCAGGAATTTGGCACCCTTTCATTGGGCCTTACTTTGGAATATATGCTCCCCAATGTAGCAGAGTTAGAGTCACTTATAATTTCCCTACACATGGCTTTTCTACCCCTTTTATTTGAACCTATAATTAGCACTATACTTGTAAAGTTATATGTCCCAGAGACTTAACTCTTCGGTCTGTTCATATGCTGGTTAAGTCCTGAATCTCAACAGAGTTGCAACACCTAGACTCTCAAGTTCATTGAACTCACCAGGACAACTAACGAAAGGATGATGATGGACAACACACATTCCCCCAAAAAACAGAATATCTACAACTGCAAGCAAGACAGTTCTTTCCATCTGCCCCAAGAGATCTAAACAATCAGAAACAGAGTGATGGGCATCACCATCCCCAAATCCTCAAGACTGAGGAATGACCAAAACATAAGGGGGGAATGACACTATGGACTAAAGTAGACTTATTATTATCTAGCAATGGAAGAACTTGTATCACTGATATAAAGGCAGTGGCCCCAGAGGTTCTGAGAGGAGGGAGAGCAAATAATGGGTATAACATGGGGTCATTTTTGGAACACTGGAATTGTCCTGCATGACATTGCAATGACTGATACAGGCTGTTATACATTTTGTCAAAATCTATAAAATTGTGTGGGGCAAAGTTTAAACCATAATGTAAACTATAGACCATGGTTAGTGGCAGTGCTTCAATATGTACTCATCAATTGTACCAAATGTACCATACCAATTAAAAATGTTAATGTGGGAAAGTATGGGAGGGGAGGGTGTGGGATAAATGGGAATACCCTATAATTTTTATCTAACATTTATGTATTCTAAAGCTTCTTCAAAAATTAAATTAAATTAAAATTTAAAAAATAAAAAAGAAATATTGCATATGTCCTCTGAGCAGAGACATATATAGGCAATATTAAGTCTGGTTCCACTACCATTCTGAATTATTTAAAAAGTGAAAGTACAATGTAGCTGTGTATATCAACACTGTATTCACCAAAATTCGGGGAATACTCATATAATTTAAATATATGAATCACTTGCACTCACCTCTGGCTACAACAGTATTTTAAACAATCTAGAGATTAGATATTTTGAATGTCTGTAATGCTTTAAAAGGTGAACAGAATGGGGAAAATGTTCTTAACGTACATCATTACTTCCCTTATTCTGTCATATTTTCCCTTGTTTCCCTAAACATTCAAGCTCTCTGAATGTATTACCTTTTTTACATATATATATTTACACACACACACAAACACAGAGGACAAGGTGCGAAAAAAGAGAATCATACTTTTGATTGAAATCTTTTCATTATCGCTGTCTTGCCTTACTTTTTATGAGCTGTCACTTCTTACCCTCATTTTCACGACAGGTTCACTGGATTCAGCAAATAAAGGCAGATTTTATTAGTGTGAAACTTTGTACAGGCACTGAAAGGTGCTGAGTGGATAAAAAATAAATCAAAAGGAAATGAAGTGACTTTAACGAAGTCGAGAACGTAAGTCAACAAATAGTGAAAACAATTCAAGTAGGTAAAGGCAAACCCTTAAAAAAAAGCCTCTTGGCTGCTCTGGTCATTCTCTTTTTTATTCCACAGTGACATGCACAGCAAAGTGTCTTCAGATCCTTAAACAGGCATCTTCTCATTTTACACTGATGAATTAAACATATGCTTCAGTCAAGAAAATTTTTTCTCTGCACCATTAGAATGGAGTGGAAGGAATCCGCAAATTACTATTTTTTGTTGGAATTTAATAAGCAGCAACACATATCTAAATAATATTTGTGTCAATTACCATTAAAAGAGACTACTAGATACCTTCATAGGGCAAAACAGTAAAAATTTAGTCTCATTATTGATAAAACTAGTATTCATTTTCATTTTGTGTGCTAATATCTCAACTTGTTCATAAAATCCAAACAGAGAAAATACACAGCTATGTGAATATATAAAACAATACATAAGACAAGACATATAAAATGTCAAAAATTTGAGAAGAAATAGAAAGGTCATGGAAAAGAGAAAATAACAGTGGAACAATAAAAGAAAATGTTAAAGTGAGAAACAGATGTGTACATCATAAGGTGATATATAGTTGCTTGAAATGAGTTGCTGAAACAAAGGTGAAAATATGAACATTTCAAGAATTATTATTTAAAAATTAAAAACACTGCCTTGGTTCATGAAAGGCATGGCATTTCCTGGCAAAGAAACCTGAGAATAATCTCCTCACCACTTTTCTTACAGCATTTTTTTTTTAAGATCCTTTGTGATGTAGAAGATAGCATTCTTTAAAATGCTATTATTGTAAATAAAATCATTATTTTTAAATCTTAAGAATTTAGATGGATATGTGCCTCAAAGCAATCTCAGAGTCAAATGGCAAAAAAAAAAAAAATTAATTCAGTAAAAGCAAATCCATGAAGGTGAAATCAGTATAATCTAAAATTGAAGTTCTCTGATTATCTGGCTTGATCCATGTACTATGCATATAATGATGAGGGTGTATGTATATATATATACCCAAACACAGGATTATATGTGTCCTTAAAAAAACACCTTAGCTGCATTATAACTATTAATATATATATAGTTATAAATACAGGAAATAGATTATTTCCAATCAAAGCATAAATTATTGCACTGACCAAAGTATAAGTTTAGAGATCATTTACTATAGAAAAAGTTGAAATGGTGATTACAAATCCTCTCCCTTGCCTGAGGTGGGTGGCAGCTCATATGTCCACTCAGACTGTCTTCAGTCACTTGATGTACCTAAGGTTACAGAGTTATCACAGGTGTGAGGAAGTTATTTGTCAAATTTGAGGTTCCCATTTTTTGGCTTTTTTCCCTTCTGGATTTCCTTTTCATTAACCTGCAGGCCTGACTGCCTGGCTCCTTCCTTTAGTTCCTCCATTTCAGAATGATAGTAGGCTTTCAAATGAAGTTTTATCTCCGGTATTTTCAGTGTGGTTGCCCTCAGGGCAAAAGCCTCAAAGCATAGGAATCTCATCCCAGGATAAGCTTCTTCTAAAATCTGTAAATTTTTGTCCATTTTCTAGAGCCATACCAATAAACAGTTCTTTCAGCAGCTTGCTTTTTTTGTGTGTGAAGGTGGTGGTTTTTTAGTTGTTTTGTGTTTTTCTGTTTATTTGGTCTTTTTGCTTTTATATGGGAATTTTATTTAAGGTAAAAGCTTACAGTTCTGAGGCCATGAAATGTCCAAATCAAGTCACCTGCAGAGATTCTTTGTCCAGGTCCTGCCTGCCACGTGGCAAAGCAATATGGCCGCCAATCTCTGCCAAGGTCTCTGCTTCCTGTCTGGGCTCACTGTGTCCCGGAACTCAGCTGTGAACAACCAGGCATAGGGCTTGTCTCTTTCTGGACCTCCTCTCTCACTCTCGGCAGCTCTATTTTCTTTCCAGGTTTAGCTGTGAGTCAAAAGTCAAATTTCTCATCTCTCCCTGGGCCTCAGTTCTTTGAGCCTCCCAGTGCTTCTCTCCTCGAAGTCAGCTGTGGGCAAACCTGAAGTCTTTAATCCAGAACAATTTTTTGAAAAGGCTTTCCTTCCCCAGTTGAATTTCATTGGTGTCTTTGTCATAAATATATATTGTATTGGTCTATTTCTACATTCTTTATTGTCTTCTATTGATTCTATTTTCTATTTTTAAGGGAATTCATTATTATTTACTGTTTTTTAGTAAATTTTATAATCTAGAAATCAAACTCCTACATTTCTCTTCCTTTTCTAGATTATCTTATTTATCCTAGATACATTGGATTTCCATATAAATCTTATAATCAGCTAATGGCTTTGAATGCAATTATATTGAAACCTTAGACTATTTGGAGGAGGATTTGATATTTTGATATATTGAGTCTTCCAATATGTGTACATGGTATATATTTTTTAGATTTTCTTTAATATATGTTTCTTTAATAAACAAAGGCTTATTTGTTTCAGTTAATAGAATTACAACTTTTCTGAAATTTATTCCAAAATGTTAATGCTATTCTAAATGGACTGTTCCAGCTATCATCCTCTAACTGCTTATGAAAGTATAGAGAATTTCAATCACTTTTTTAAATTTTAATCTCTTGTCCCAAGAACTTGAGACATTCACTTATTTTTTCTCATAATTTCTTTATAGAGTACTTTGAAAAATATATATATATATGCAATTTTACCACATGTGAATATATACAGCTTTTTGTTTTCCAAAATTTGTCTTTAATTCCTTTTTCTTGTCTTCTTACACTAGCTAGTCCTAGAATAAAATACTAAATAGAAGTAGTGAGTATAGAATTTTGTATCACATTCCTGATCTTAGGGAGAAAACATTTGACAATTCACCATTGAATTATCTTGCAGATATTCTTAATCATATTAAAGAATGTTTCTTCCATTGTTATTTTGATAGCATTTATATCACATACCATATTGTATGCATTATAAACTGTATTTTATATAATATTAGAATTTGATACTAAATATATATCATAATCACACATCAAATATCATATATTCCACCCTTTATATAAATATAAAAATGTTAAGACATTTCACAATATAAAATTTTTAAAGGCTTAAAACAATGTACAAATAAACAAAGCATATTTATAAAATGAGCATCTAAAAATACCAAACACAAAAAAAATGGAAAAATATATTAACAAATGTTTCACAGAACAATGACTCCAATATTAATAATTGATAAACGAAAAACATTCAAACTCACAAGCTATCAGTACCCTTTAGAACGATGATTCAGACAAAAGGAATTTGAGTAAAATACCTGCTACTGTCAGAAATAGAGATGCACATGGAAAAGATGTGGTGGAAATCTGCATTGTTACTGCTTTTTTTCTTTTCTGAAAAAGTGTAGCAAAACTCTATTAAAATTTAAATTATACTTAACCCATAACTCAATACCCTAGGTGTTATAGAAGTCAGTATAATAGAAATGAAAATACTCATTTTAGAATATATGCACATGTATATTTACTGAAGCATTGTTTTCAAAAAAAGGGTTAAAAACAGAAAAATAAAAAAATGGAGTGCCCAACAGTTAATTGATTGAAAGTAAGGCATAATTGTTCTATGGGCTATCTTACAATTATTAAAAAGAATTATTTAGTTCTATGTTAATTATCTTAGAGATATTAACTTGTTAAAAAACAAACAGAAAAAGGAAGACTCCAAAATCATATGTCATGGGCCTTTAAAAATTTTTTTAATAACAAACCCCACACTTACATCATCCATTACTCCAATTTTAGACCACCAGTTCATCTCATATGAATTACAATCTTCTAACTCAATTCTCCCTCCAACGTTCTGTACCTGGATTTCCAGTCTTTCCCTGGTTGATTAGCTTTTCACCTTGTGCCCCTTGGCATTCTGCATGCTCTCTTGTCTGGGTGTTTGCAGACATTCTTTCCTGCACATGTAACCCATTTCCACTTCCTCTTCCTTGATCTAAGTAAGACCTACTTCTTATTTTCAGCATGGATAACATATGCGCTAGAGTTTTCCGTGATATTGCAAAGTCACGGTTGACTACTTTTCCTACCAGCTTCCACTATTTTCTTGATTTTCTTTATCATATTGTGTTGATATTATCTATTTTTTCATCCCTCACCTAGTCAAATCAGAACCTTGTTGATCTTTGATTTCAATCTCCAGAAATCAGAACATTTGCTAACTTGTAAATCCAGATAAAATTAGTTAGAAAATGAAAAATCGTGGACCAAAATGATTTTAAAATGAAATAAACAAAAGAAAACCCTTTTCCTTCTCATTCTCAAGTTATCATATGATGGATTTCCCAAAATAATTTAAAGTACTTAAAAAGTATTAGAGAATGGCATGTATAAATTTTAGAAATTAGGGGGGGAAGTGGTTTGTATTTATGAGATGTTTAAAAACAATTTGAAAGAAGAGTTGCTAGGAATTGAAGGAAACTTGGCCACATTCAAAAACTATGGTAAAAGGTGAGTTTGGTAACTATCAGCATAAAATTAGGTCAATACCGGGTCTTTGTATAGCGTCCTAGAAGGAAATTGAAAAATGAACTTCCACAACTTCTTCACTTGGGACTTGTTTTATAATATATCTTCAGATTATTATAAGACTGTTTTGCATTAATGGCTTAATTGTGAAAACTATCATTCATCATTTATAGTTTCTTGAGTTGTGGCATGAAAGAAATCAATGTGCATGAAAGAAGAGGATTATAAAAATGATCACAGGCAATAAAAAATAAGGTGATAGAATATCTTGCGCCCACCTAGTTTCTCCTAGAACTATAAATAAGCATGCTAGTGAACAGTGTTTCCTATGCATTTTTATACAAAATGGAGTGCAATGTTGATGCAATATTTTAGATAGATTTAGGTTTATCTTTTGAGATTTGAATTAACTGGGTTAATTATCTATCACATCGTTGCTCATTTTGTCTCTTTATATTTGCCCCTTGAAACATGTTAGTTCATTTGCAATACCCTTAAATATGATTGTGGATATAGAGTTTTAGAACCTGAAAAAAATTAATAGGTTGGTTGAGAAATTAGATTAGGCAGGAAGTATATAAGAATTTAATGTGAATATAAAAATTTGTTTGTCTAATGATTTTCTCTGACAAGGAGACTCCATGAGAACAGAAATGGTTATCAGTCTTATTCACCACACATTCCCAGTGCCAACCACTGAACATGGCGCTTAGAAGAACTCAGTAAATATGTGTCGAATTATTTAAGTTTGAGAGTTCTCACTGTTGGATGAATCAGTCACAGACTAGGGAAACTATCAGTTGGCTATCTTCTGCTACATATCAAAAAGAATGCATTAAATTCTTTCCAATGTATCAACTCTATGAAAATTTTTAGTAGATAGAGAGGAAATGTTTTTCTTGTGTTATGGGGAAAAGGCACCTCATTTTTAAGTCAAAAGAAAATCAAAAGGATATTTTGATACATTTCCTCTTTGAAAACAGTTGGCAAATATCTTCAGTGTTGCAGGAAACCAAATTACTATACCAGTTTGATGTGGAACAGCGTACTGATCTGCTCTGTCTAGCCATGTTTGTAGCATTTCCTCACAGCATGCTTAATGAGCGGATCAAGATAATGTGGAATAATAAGGCACTTTGTTGCCATCAACTGGTCCTTACATTTAGAGGTGATTTTTCTTCAGAATGCCTTGCAGCATATATCCTGGCTGCAGTTTAAAATGTTAACAGATTTTCTAACTTTGCTTAGATTATATAAGATATAAATAATGATCACAGTGGAGACAACACACTAGGCATTTTGTATTTCATAATACAATGAAAACATAGTTTGTTATTTTTCAGATATGAAATTATATTGAGAATGATATATTAGAATAAAAATCTTATTATAAATATACCAAATTTTAAAATATCTTTAATACAGAAAACAGAAGCACAATTTGAACTTTCTGTTTATTTTCTCTCACCTCTCCTATATTTTTGATGTAACATTTATATAATCTAAAGCTTCTTTTAAAATGAAAAAAAAAATTTTTTAAAGAAAAAAATATCAAAGTACATCGCTTTAAGATCTATCCATTTGTTATTGCATACCACTGCAGAGTCAGAATAGGCCCAACACACAGACCAAGCTCAGTTTGCTGGACATACATAAGCATGATCTGATCACAAAATAATCAAAAATCTCATGCCACAACTTTAGCAAAATGACATTGAAAAGCACAAAGGCATTTTACTCAGTCTATGCGATGAAATCAGCATTAATTTTAGAAAATTATCTATGTTTTGCTATTTCCTTTCTCATTGATAGATTGAAACATTCAAGAAGTACTGTTGAATTATTATCGAAGTCCTCCTTTGCTCAGGGCGCCAGTCCTGGGGCCTGTCCTGGGTGAACATCCTAGCTTCTAGGGCCCTGGGAGATAAGAATCTGGACTTTTCCATCTCCTCCCAACAAGATTCACACAATGACAATGGCTCCAAATTTAGGGAGAGAAAAAAAAAGATTAATTGCAAATGAGCATCAGTGGGAAATGTCCAAACTCTTATAGACAGACATTCAAATACTCTCTTACACAGCTGTAGTATGACCTTGGAAATTTTATTTTTTTGTCTGAGCCTCAGATTCAAAATCCTTAAAATAAGAATAATATTGACCTTGTGAATATCATTAAAATATTATAGAAATAATATGGTATTATGTGTGGCAAACATTAACTACTACTCATTTTTTTCAACAAATATTTGAGTGCCTAAAATATGCTGACCAGTGTTGTGGTCACTGGCAATGTAACAGGGGAAAAGGCAGGCAAAGTATCTTCCCTAATGGAACAAACCCTAGTTCTACCACTAATTAATTGGATGACTTTGAGCAAGGTATTTCTCTGGTCATTAATCTAGAACATTCTCTATTATACCATCCTTTTCTTTTCTTTATATCACATGTTATTACTGATATTTACTTATAATCTTGGAAAGAATAGGGTCACTAACAGTCTGTTTTATTACTGCACACTCAGCACCTATGAAAGGGAGCAGGACATGGTACTCACTCAATAAATAGTTTTTAAATAATCAAGCTTGCTTCAGTGTCTGGTTAAATCAAGACTAGCTCAAATGTGAGCTTTTTCATGAAGTTGATCTGACCATTCAGACACAGTAAGTTACTCTCTCTGAATGTTTAAAACATTTATAATGTGCTCCACATATTATTATTAATGTGTAGAGCACATTAGTTAATAAATTTTGTTGTGTTTTGTTAACTTCAATTTGCTGTCAATGTTGTTACTGTACCTTGTTTAGTGCCTTCTAAAAACCAGAAACACTGTTTGTTAGGTGTTTTATAGGGCCCAGTATACTTATTATAGCACTTATCATAGAATTGCTATAAAATAGCTATTTTGCCAAAGAAATAAATTTACTGAGTTGTCTTAATTTATTTGTTTATATGAGTCAAAGATAAAAGTATATGGAAATTGCTTGAGATAGTCTATATTTAAATTTATTTATCAGAGAGAAGAAGAGAAACACATTTCTCTGGGCAATAGCAATGTAAGTGAAATATTTATATCTATACTTAAAAATTTAGTTCAAAATCATCTGTTTGACTCTAGTCTTCACAGCACAATTCTTGGAATGTACCTGTTTTGTCCTTAAATCCTTAAATTGTTCAATTCACACTCATTATTAATCATAACAAATATGGTTAGTCATGAACTTTTTTCCTCCTTCTGACTGTCCATCTAGTTCTCTTGATTGCTCGTGATGACCACCATATCTGTTCCATGTCCTGCAATTGGATCCCTTGTCTTAAACATGGCTGCTCCTATGACTAATATTGTGAACACTCCTCTGGCTGATTGCTGTTGCCCCATTTGCCTCTTCTTTTGCATTTCCAAGTGATGCTGAACTTCTTGTCTCAGACTGGAATGACAGTAGAGGAAGTTACACCTTTTTACCTGATCTCTTCACCTCTTTTTAGATGCCCTCCATTTTAAAACCTACACGCAGTCATATATTTCTTCTACTCTATATACACCACAAAATCCCCAAGATGGTTTTTCTGGATACTTAATGAATCACTAGAGAAGTTGCCAAAAATGCAAACTCTACCAGGATGTTTCTTGTATAGATACTCCAGTCTATGCAAACAAATCAAAAGAAAAGCACCAACAACTTAACATTACTGCACTGGTTAACTGAACTTTATGACACCAATCATATCATAATATATCTTTACCTAACCCAATATATCCAAAATCACGTCAAATCATGTTGTAGTCTTCACTTCACATTCTATTAATGAAAGTGCATAAGTTCATTTAGATTTTATGAAAGCCCAGTGTTTAAAGTAAATAAATTTTAAAGATTAGTGATCCTGAGATTAAAATGTTTAAAACAAATTGTATACATATGACCTTAAATAGCTTTAGCATCAGCTAAAATATAAACTTTCTTTGTTTTTGCATTGATCATGTTTTTAATGCATGCTGAGGAATTTCTATGACACATTGAGAGGTATGAAAATTCTTTCTCCAAACACCATATTATAGAATTATCCATTATCTTTAACAAGCCAAGGAGGTAGAGCATATGGCATCTTATTTAATATTGACACAATTATTAACTAAAAATCAAGTTTTAAAAAAAAATAAACCATGCATTGGTTAATTTACCAAGATCAAAGAACATGCAGCTACAAGAAATACAATAAAAATTTGATAGAGTAATTAATAGCAGCTGAAATTTTGTTGTTTTCACTATAAATGAGTAGACATTTATGCCTTACATTCTTCATATCACAATCCAAGTATTATAATTTTTAGAAATGTCAACATTTTAATTTTATTGCTTAGGAAAAAGCAGTTTGTGTTCATTACCAACAGTTATTATTCCAGGCAATACTGTCCAAATACCTAAGTACCCTTATTTTCAAATACATTAAAAAAATACGAAATGAGCATTCTATGCATAGCAAAAGACCAATATTCTCACTCCCCACCCCCAATTAATACGCATTTTAAGATGACAAGATTTTTCTAAATTCAGCTTGCTTCAGAGAACTAATCGACATATGGTATGTAAACTGAAGCCACAAATTTATATAGGACAGAATTTTAACTAGAATTTCCAAATCAAAATTAGGTGATGCCTAACAAGCTTTCATATTACTTCTATAATCTCAGGTCTATGTCTACTCAGGTCTCTATGTGTAATTCACTCATTCATTCATTTATTCAATCATGCCTATATATATCAGCACTATTTTTAGTTTTATAGAGTATAGTGATGAATAAGGTATTCAAAACACCTGAACTCATGTTGCTTGCATTCTAGTGAGGGAAGTTAAAGGAAAACGAGAAAACAAATAGGCAATACAATAGCAGGCCCTAAGCGAAAAACACTGTGAATAAAAGTAAAGAAAAGCTGAATCACAATCAGGTTAGGTGCTGAATTTGAACAAATAATCTCTATTATATATAAAAATATACAAGATACAATTTACTTGTTTAAATGTCCATTTGAAATAGTTGTGATCAAAGTATATCAATTTATTTAGTAATGAAAATAATTCAACCTGATGAAAATGATCAGAAGGGAAATATAAAAGCAACTTAATGTAATATATATACAATTTTAAATTTCAATATGACATATATGTTCATTATCAGATTAATGGGTATGTTTCAAAAATCATACCATTCTTTTATTATTTTTTCCTTGAAAAATTAGAAAATAGTTCTGATGGATATGAAATTTCATTTGATAAATCCCTGATTGTTAGTACCCTAAATTATGTCTATTTTAAGGGAGGAAAAAAAAACTATAACTAAATGAGCACAGCCAATTCTAAGAAAACTGAACTAATTTAAGATTGTAAAGTCCAACAGAAATTATTTTTAAAGGGCCATTTCTTTTATTTATTATTAGTAGGCAAGTTAATGATAAAGAACAATGCAATGAAAGAAAAAAGTTAATGCACCAAACTTTTGGTTAATGAAATAGAACACTTTGCTTTCAACAGTTTCACAATAAGCATGCTCTAAGCTCATACATTTTTTAAGCTTCACAGAATTTATGACCAAGGAATAGTATTTTACCATCCCATACTTTATCTGATAAAATTTTGCAGAAACTCAGGGTTATTGTGACTGTCATGAAGTTGCACTCTAACTTTTCTGATTGACAGACATTTCACAATACCCACTGTACATAATCTAAGATGTTTCTAGACAATCAAAATGAGGTAGCAAAATCAAATGAGTGTCAAATATTTATTCCACTCAATTTTGAAGAAAATTACATGAGATTATTGCAAGAAAACCCATGCAAAAATAATTTTTATGCTAGGTCATTATATGGATTATAAACATTTCAAAATATATGATAGATTATTAAATGATAAAGGTTTTTGTCAAAATAATGAGAACTGTATACTCATGATGTGTGAGGTTATACACACAAACATGTACATAGGTATAAATCTATTAATATGGAAACAGAAGAAAAAATTTTAATTGTTAACAATGATCCCTTCTGTTTAAGGAATTATGAATAATTTCTGGATTAATCAAATGGTTCCATTTTTTTCCCTTGAATACTTGAGGAAGACAGGTGTATTGTTTAATAAAATAGAGAATAATATTTTTTAAGTGATTTCAAAAGACTAGTACTCATGTATTACTTGGGTCATTTTAGAAAATAATTTTCCAAAAAGTTAAGTTGGTCAAGCAGCTGCCAAATTTATAAAAGCCCTCAATTCAAGTTATTGCTTTATATCATTCTAATAATCTGAGGATGAACCTAAACAATGCCACACATGTAAATTTTGAGCAATTTTTAAGCATAGATTTAGTTCTATTATACTCACCTTCTAGGGAAACATACACAAATCAAATAAAATGTTTATTAAAATTTTCTTTTAAAACAAACACTCTTCTATTGGTTAAAAAAAATGCACATAGTCACCAAATGAGAACACCTAATTATATTTACTTCTCTCTCACTTCTACTTATACATTTTTCTTCAGGTATATTCTTTATTTCCTTTGATTAAAAATTATATATGAAATATATACACATACTAGAATATAATTATGTATATATATATACACATATATAAAGAATATACTACATACTAGAATATAATACAAATCTAAATAAATACCTTACGTATTTATTATTGTAGATTTTTACAACTACAATGAATTTAAACTGGAAATAAAAAATAGAATGGAATCTGGTAAATTTTCAAGGATGTAGAAATTAAGCAAAACAGTGAAAAAACAATGGATCAATAAAGAAATCCAAGTGAAATTTTATCATATTTTGACATGAGTAAAAATGAAAATAAAATAAATTTATGAGATGCAGTTAAGGCAACAGTTAGAGAAATTTATGGCTGTAAATACGTATATTAAAAAAGAAGAAAAATTTCACCTCAAAGTCCTAAACTTCCGTCTCAAGAAATCAAACAGGAGCACATTAAAACCAAGAAAAGGAAGAAGGAAATAATAAAGTTAGAGTAGAAATAAATGTAATCAATAACAAGAGAAAAGAAGAAAATCATTGAAACTGAAATTTGACTTTTTGAGAAGAGCAACAAAATTGACAAACCTTTGGTTAGACCTACCAAGAAAGAAATCAAAATGAGGTTTCAAATTACTAAACTCATAAATGAAAGAGAAGACATACATATCAAATATACAGAAATAAAAATGATTATAAGAGAATATTATGTGCGAATAACTATATACCTGCAAAAAAGATAACCTAGATGGAATGGACAAATTACTAAAAAGATGTCAAATATCCAGACTGATTCAAGAAAAAAAAATCCAAATAGATCTATAACAAGTAAATGTGTGTGTGTGTATATATATACATACTAGTTTAAAACTTTTCACAAAGAAAATCCTATGCCCATGTGGCTTCAGTGGAGAATTTTACCAAAGTTTAAAAAAATAATTAATCTTGGGAGACGGTAAATGCCACCTCCCTCCCTCCACTGGACACTTGGATGACGCTGAGCTCTCCAATTGGAAAAGGTCAACATGAACTCCCATGACCAATGCAGACAGGGTTCTTGCAGAGGCCAAGAACAGACTACAACTGTTTATGTAGATGGTAGCTATAAAAAATAATAAGGGAGATCATGCACAAGCAGGATTTGGCAATTCTTTAAATGTAAGTGAGAGGGTGTCTGGACAGCACATAAACCAAAGAGCAGAATTTTAGACAATCCCTACAGCAACTGAAAAGGCAAAAACCCAAAACTTAGATAAACTCATAACCAAAATGATAGCAAGTTTTGTCATCAAAGACATGACGGAATGGATTGGTAACTAGACAGAAAATGGATCGAAAACAATCTCTGGAAGAGATGTAGTCAACAGAAAAGATTTTGAGAAAATTGAGGTAGCTTCCCAAGGCATAGATATTCAGTGAACTATGGTCTGGTCATCAGGCATCAAAGGCAATGAAGAAGTTGATAAATTGACCACAGAAAGACAAGTTAAGAAAATTTTCATCAAAGGTGTTATGTGCCCTCTTGTAAGTATATCCATTAGTGCCAATTTCCAAAGATTTCTTCCCATTCTCCCTTGAGCCTCCAAATAGAAATTACCTTCTCACTCTTATTTGCGTCTACCTTTTTCTATCATTGATATTACTGACCTCTTTGTCAATTAAAAAAAACCACTTCCTACTTTAAAAACAAAGAATTAATACCAATCCTTCAGAAGCACTTTCAAAAATTTGAAGAGGGAATATATCCAAACTCATTCTATAAGCCCAGTATTAGCCTGACACCAAACCAGACTGAGATAAAAGAATAAAAAGTGACAGACCAATATCCCTTATGAATATGTATGCCAAAATTCTCACCAAAATATTAATTAACTGAATTCAGCAACATATAAAAAGATTATGCACCATTATTTATCACAGGAAGATTAGATTGTCTTATCATCTGAAGAGCAGTCCACGTAATGTAACTTATTTTAAAATAAAGGACTAAACACCATTCATCTCAACGGACTCTGTAAAAGCATTTCACAAAGTGTAACTTTTTAATGTTAAAAATGTTCAGCACACTAGGAATAAAGAAGAACCTCCTCAGTCTGATAAATGACATCTACAAAAAGCTCACAATTTACGTTACATTTCAAGGAGAAAGATTATATGCTTCCCCACTAAGATTGAGAACAAAAAAATTATGCCCACTCTTACCACTTCTAATCAACATTGTAATGGAGTTCTAGTCAAGGAAATCAGGCAAGAAAAATGAATAAAAGCATCCAGATTGAAAAAGTAAACTGTAAAGCCATCTCTATTCACAGATAAAATTACTTAATAAGTGAAATACTAAGGAATACACACACAGCCCTGTTAGAACTAATACATGAATCTAGCAAGCTTGCAGGATACAAGAATGATATACAAAAATTAATTGCATTACAATACCTTAGCAAAGAACAATTTGAAAACAAAATTAAGAAAATTCCATTTAAAATAGTATGACAAAGAACAAAATACTTAAGAATTAAATTAACAAAAGAAATGCAAACTTGCACAATGAAAACTATAAAACATTGTTAAAAATTTAATATAGATCTACATAAATGGATAAATATCCCATGTTCATGAATTGGAAGATTTAATGTTACAATGTCAATATTAATATTGTTATTTTAAACCTTTAGTATTTTCACATAAATTTTAGAATCAGAATGTAAATTTTTAAGTAAAAGCAGTTTTGGGATTATGATCTCCTTGAATTGGATTTAGAAATAATTTTAGGAAAAGTGACATAAATCTGAATATTTCAATCCATGAACATAATATATCTATTTATTTAGGTGTTTAATTTCTCTTAGCCATGCTTTATAATTTTGCTGAAGAGTTTTTGTACATAAATTCTCAGGTATTTTAGATTTAGTGGCCTAAATTCCTTCAGCATTTTAGGATTTTTTATGCCATTTTAAAATTGTTACTTTTTAACTCCAGTTGTTGAATAAAAAATAATGTCTCATCTCTTAATCAGATAGACTTCATTTCAAATCTTAGTTCTTCCACTTATTAGATTTATGACTTTGGTTAAGCCACTTTAGTCTGCTTCCTCACCCACAAATTTATGAAGAAATATGTATCATCTGTAATGGTCATTTTTATATCTGTATTACTTAATATCAAAATACGTCCTTCTTTTGATTTTGATTTTCAACTTTATGAGTAATGGTGAGAGTCAGGATCCAAAAGACTACATATTCACTTTCTCTTCTTTCTTTATGTGTAGGGAATGGGCATGATTTTGCTAGGTCAGTTACTTCCACGTACCCAGGATTTTAACTGGAGCTATTTTCCAAGTAGTGCAATAGGATGTGGGAAAAGGAAATTTCATTCTGGCCACAGGGACACTGGCAGGCAAATTAAGTTTGCAGAGGCAAAATGGCAGCAATGCCAACACTGAGCCCAGTGTCTCCTGCTGGCAACGCAGTGCCTGGAGCTAAGGGTCCCAGTTTTAAGTGACAGCATTTAGGGATTTAGAGCATTCCCCCACTCCACTCCCTCCCCATCCTCACCAGATGTATCTTGTTTTGGGAAAGAGAACAAGGTTTGCCTGCCCAGCCTCTTTTTGTGTATGCTCTTTTCTGAGCCTGATTATCCACGGACTTTGTGAGCTACTCTGCATCTGCAGTTAAGTTCTCTTTCTTTTAAATTATCCATAGTCTGTTTCTGTTGCTTTGTAATAAGAATCTCAACAGTATACTACTTCACAGCATTGGGGTGAGAATTAAATGGGACAGAGTGAACACCCAAAAAAGTTCTAGATCTTTATTTACCTCTTTTTAAAAATTGCATTCTATTCTGAATTTTCCTTTAAATATTTTCAATGGGAGGATTGCATCCAGCATCCAGGTGGAATCTGAGCCTCCTCTTGACATAAAGGTGCAATGGACACAACCAATCCAGTGTCCACATAGAAGAGGTGGCATTGGATTGGGAAAAGTGGACATAATGGACAAAGGGTATGGGGAAAGGCAGGAAGAGATGAGAGGTGGAGGCGTCTTCGGGACATGGAGCTGCCCTGGATGGTGCTTCAGAGGTAATCACCGGACATTGTAAATCCTCACAGGGCCTACTTGATGGAATAGAGGAGAGTATGGGCCATGATGTGAACCAATGTATATGAGGTGCAGAGGTGCCCAAAGATGTACTTACCAAATCCAATGGATGTGTCATGATGATGGGAACGAGTGTTGTTGGGGGGGGGGGGGAGAGGGGGGGTGGGGGGGTGGGGTTGAATGGGACCTCACATATATATTTTTAATGTAATATTATTACAAAGTCAATAAAAAATAAAAAAATTAAAAAAAAAAATAAATAAATAAATAAATATTTTCAATCAGAATATCTAATTTAGTTCCTGAATAGCATGCAGCTTCAAGGTAATTAATACCTGTATTTTATAATCAAATCACTCCAAATCAAGCTAATATTCTGCTTAAGCACCCAGATTCCTGAGCATGCAGCAGAGAATTTCAAACTTATTAAATTAGTGGTAATTTCAGTAAATCAAAACTTCTTAAACTCCAAAAATCAGTAGGCACACATTCAGATTTAGAAAAGATGGGAGATTCAATCCCTAAATTTCAGTCCCCTATCCAAAGGCATTTTATTTTGAAAATTACCAGGGAGTGAAATAAGAGTTATTTAAAAATATAATCTTGAGATACCTTCTGCAGAGTATTTATAAGAACTCTGATCATTGAATTAACATTTCCTCTCTAAATTTGACTTCTATTTTCTACTAATTACATGTAACATCTCTTTTGTTTTTACTTCAGCTGGGTATTTGTTTGAAAGCATTATGGGTTTTTCTATAAGACCCCTGATTCTTATTTGTAGCATTGTAAAATATATTCCTTCAAATACTTTATTCAATTAGTTTTGACTCCAAGACTTACTTTTGTATTCTTGTTTCAAATAAACTAAACCTGTCATTTTTCTCCATTCTATTTTCTATACGCTTTATAAGCCTTCATCAGCAGATGACTCTATCTAACATACTTTATTTTATAACTGTGTTGAGCCAAGATCTTTCTATTATTAACTAGACCTCAAGAGAATGTTCTTTACCCATTCTTATCTATCCACTGTACCATGACTGGTTTTATTACACCGTCTTTCTTTTTTTTTTTTAACTGGATTTTCTATCTAGAATACTATTCTTCCCATCACAATATAGAGTACACACGCAGATTTCTGAGTCACCGGGATAGATTTATGAAGGCCTAGATTACTAAGAAGTAGTAACCTATACAGCTATACCTACTGTGTTGACCACAGGATTAGCTGTCAGAAGGCTTGGTTTAAATACCAATTGCAATAATTTATTATGTAGTTTCAGGAACACTAATTTAAACTCACTGCATCAATTTCTTTCAACTGCAAAATGGGAATACCATGAATAGAAGGATGAAGTAGGATACCCTTCCTACTTCAGAGTGTTACCTAGAGCATCAGATGAAATGATATATGTGAGAGTAATCTGCTAAACTAAATAGCACTTCAGTTTGCTTCTCTCTATGAAAGCACTTATCACAATGTCTGGTAATTATCTGTTAACTTGTCTGTAACGTCTTCTAAATCGCTTCCTCCTTGAAGGAAAGATGAATGAATGAAAATGTAAATTACACATTACAGAGTCAATAAGAATGTTACCACTAGAAATTTAAAAGATTGTTGCTCCTTGTACTTTCACAATCTTGTTGATTCTTGCCAAAATTTAGAAACAATTTGTATAAGCTCTGCTCCCACTTTCTTTGGCTTTAAATCTTGTTGTTTTCTTAAATATAAAATGGAAAAGAGAGGAAGGAGAGAGTTGTTGTAGACGATGACACATATATAATAGAACATATAGTTATAAGTAATTAATAATGGAAAGGAAGGTTTTAAACTCAGCTTATTACTTAAGCAAATAAGTGGTATTTATATTTAACATATTTTATAACTATTAGCTAATTTGTCCCTGTTTTAGATTTAAAGGGACATACGTATCATTACAATAATTTATATTATTACAATTAAAGACATTGGGGCAAAATAAAAGAGAATTATGTGATTTGTAACGACAGAGGATGAATTATTTCTATATTCTTGTTTATACTTCTTATTTCTGTTTCTTTACGTTAAAAATGTGCCGACATTAATAATCACTTAGTATATATAGAAATCACGGTGTTTTGAATAGCGGATGTAAATAAATAAGGCATTTTTAAATATATTTTTAGGTTAAGTGGTGTTTTATTCCACACGTTGTGGAAGAACTCCTCTTTGTAATGAATGAGGTTGATAAAAATATATTCTCACTAATTCTTCCCTTTTGCTTCGGGCCAGGATTTGAAGAAAGAATGCTGGGGAGAGTTTCTGTCATAGAAAATGTCTCTGTTTTTGAGTGGCATACGTATTATGCTTCATTGAAAATTACAGCTTCAACAAAAGTAAACGACTAGTACCTATCCACAGAGACCTTAGATGGGAAGGAATAGGTGTAAAAGGAAATAGAACTATTATATGGATATACAGTAAGTTAATCAACTTTCTGGCATTTATTTATCAAACACTAGTAAATTAATTTTGTTCCAAACATTGTGCTCTGTGACAGGGATTCAAAGAATATTCTGAGAGCTATTCAGAGGTATACACAATCAAGTTGGGAGTTGGGGTGATACAAACATAAACAGACATTGTATAGAAAGAGCCTTCATTTTGAACACCAGAATAAGAAGCCTCAATTCTTGCACTGGCTAGCCTTGTGATGTCGATCCAGTAATTTCACCTCTCCTGAATTTTCTTTATCAGCAAATTGTAGACCAAAGTAAGTCTTCCTCACAAGGATATTGATCATATCATTTGGAAAAGAGTGGGTGAAATATTCATACCCAAATGCACAATTATTGCTATAGAACAGAGTGTGATTTAGGTTATAGATCACAGAATTAAAGTCAGTAATGGATTTGAAATCAAGTTTCAACATAATAAATGCTTTTATTTATACAAAACACATTTAAAGTAGAGTTCAACACATTTCATATATATTGAGTACATTTCATATATATTGAATTTTGTTTCTATTTTTTGAAGAACAAATAGGTATTTTAACATTTCAACTAATACCAAATTCCACTCAATTTTATATACAAAGTAGTCAGAAGTACAGTTGTTAAGGAGTATAATATACTACATTTTTCAAATCCAGGTAATGGAATCCAATAGGATTCTAGTTCTGCCACTTTTTAAGTAAGTGTCCTTAAAATAATTAAATGATGTCACTTTTCACTTTTCTTCTCTACAATTCAAGTTAAATAATGCTACTTACCTCATAGGGGTCTGTGTTGTTGTTTTACTTATTTGTTTGTTGGTTTTAGGGTTCAATATGTTTTAAATCTCTGAGGAGAGTACCTGACTCGTAGAGGACACTCAAAGACTACCAACTACACTCTTTTTTAAAAATTATTTATTATTTTAGGAGAGGACAAACCAGTATGTCAAGACCTCAATGTTGTTGCAAGTAACTATAAATCTTGTCCTTCAATGAGTTGATCTTGGTGGTTACTGTGGGCCCCAAGGGGTGGGAGAGGGAAAAATAGAATAGATGGAACATGGCGCATTTTGGGGGCACTGACATTGTTCTAAATGATCTTGCAATGATGGATAGAGACCATGCTAAATTTAACCAAAATCTATAAAAAAGTGTATGGTCCAAAATGTAAACCATAATGTAAATCATTGACGATGGTTAGTAGTAATGTTTTAATATTTGTACATCATTTGTAACAAATGTACCATCCACATGTAAAATATTATTATTAGAAGATAAGGAAAAAGGGAGAGGATGTTGGAATCCCTCCCTATATCCTGTACATGACTTTTCTGTAACCTAAAGCTTCTTTGAAGCCAAAATGAAAAAAATAAGACATTGGGGGAATAAATGGAAGAAAATGTCACTGTATGGAAAAGACAACAGATCTTACAGTGACGAAAGACATAATGTCAAAAAATTTTTATTCTACTTTTTTATTACTTCAAAAATTTATGAATAGTTTATATTTCTTTCATTATTTAAAAAACTATCATTATTATATCATTTTCCTATTAATTATATTCAGTTATTTTGTTGGCTTCAATTTTGAACAAGCTTTGGATCACAGAAAGGCTACAACTGTGGCAGGGGAGGATCGTTGGTGCAGGATGTCAGAGATGGGGGATGCATGGGAGGAGGTTCACCTGGGACATACTTATAAGGCATATGAATGTGTTCAAGTGTTCTTGGGGCATTGTCACAGTGGGTGGAGATTCACACAATAACCAAAAGAATATCAAATTCCCATCCTGGGGAGCTCTGCCACATTCTCTAATGGGACAGCAAAAATCTTCTGGATCCATGGAAAGTGGATCCATGGAAATGAAGGAGGATGGATCATTGACAAGTCCTTAATAGTGATGACTATATTTATGAACTTTTGCTTTTGAGATTAAAATTTAGCCTGGTATTATAGGGTGCCTAACAGTTACCTCCTGAGAGCATCCTTGTTGCTCAAATGTGGCCTCTCTCTGAGCCAAACTCAGCAAATAAATGCATTCCTTACCCCCAGCATGGGATATGACTCTCAGAGATGAGCCTCCCTGACACCAAGGGATTACTACCAAGCACCAACTGGCAATGTAACTGGAAAAAGACCTTGACCAAAAGGGGGAAAGGGTAAAGACAAATGAGGTTATATGGCTAAGAGACCTCAAAATGAGTTAGGAGGTCATCCCAGAAGTTACTCTTATGAACATCTCAGCAGGATCTCATTGACTGCCAAAGTAAATAGTGCCTCATATAGCAGGGCTCCTAGGGGCCCTGGAGACACCCAGACACTACAGGCAGGGCAGACAGCTCAGGAGTTTGGTGACCTGCCAGTGAGCCCTACTTCGGAATTTATGTTGCCCAGGGTGACAGAGTTGGATTCAGTTGTGTTTTCCCTACACATAGCTCTTCTGCCCCTTCTATTTGAACCTATAGTTAGTACTACAGGTGATAGGTGTATATCAAGAGATTTAAATCTTTGGGCTTTACATATGCCAGTTGGGCCTTGAATCTCAACAGTAACTACTACTTTCCAGTTCACTGGACTCATCCAGGACAACTAACAAGGAGATGATGATGGACAACAATCCATCCAAAGAAACAGAGAGAGTCTACAGTTGCAAGCAAGATAGTCCCAGCCATCTGCCCCATGGGATCAAAGCCCCTTCTCAATTAGAGGTGGGGTGGCCATCACCATTGCAGAATTCTCAGGGTTGGGGAATAAATGATGTATTAGAGTAGATTTGCTGTTATTCTTCTATAGATTTATTGTGATTTTGGCAATGGAAGAACTGTTATCATTGATGTGAAGACAGTGGCCTCTGGAGGTTCTGAGGGGAGAGAGAGGGGGAAAATAGGTGTAATATGGGGGCATTTTCAGGATTTAGGAATTGTCTTGAATGACATTACTATGACAGATGCAGGCCATTATATATCTTGTTATAACTTACAAACTTGTGCAGGAGAAAGTGTAAACTACAATGTAAACTATAATCCATGCTTAGTGGCAATGCTTCAAAATGTGTTCACCAATTGTAACAAATGCACCACATTAACGAAGGATGTTAATGTGGGAAAATGTGCAAGGGGTAGGGAGCAGGGCATATGGGAATCCCTCATATTTTTTATGTAACATTTACATAATCTAAGTATCTTTTTAAAAAACTAAAAAAGTATATTATAAAAAGAAACTAAAAAATATTTCATTAGAGAATCTGTGGGTTTACAGAACAATCATGCATAAAATAGAGGATTCCCAAGTACCACCCCACTACAACCCCTTCTACTGGTGTGGAATATTTGTTCCAAATGATAATAGCACATTTTTATAATTGTAAAATTAATTAAAATCCATGGATTTTAGGATCTGGGTTCACTGTTTGTGTAGTGTGGGTCCATGGATTTTTAAATTTTCTTATTCTGTTACCATATATAAAATCTAATATTTCCCCTTTTAATCATATTCTGATATATATTTCATTGTTGTTAATTATGTCCACAATGTTCTGCTACCTTCACCATCATCCATTACCAAAACATTTCCATTATTTCAAACAGAAGGCTTGTATATTTTAAGCCTTAAAATCTTATTCCCATTCCTACCCTGTCACCTGATAACCTATATTCTAGAATCTGACGTTATGAGTTTGTTTCTTCTAATTGTTTCAAAACAAAGGGATCATAAAATATTTGTACTATTGTGTCTGACTTACTTCACGAATATGATGTCTTCAAGTTTCATCAATATTGTCACATACATCAGTACTTCATTCCTCTTTATGACTGAATAATATTCCAATGTATGTATACACCACATTTTATTTATCCATTCATCAGTTGATGGGCACAAAGATGGTTTGCTTCCACCTTTGGCAATTGCTAATAATGTCACTATAAACATTAGTGTGGAAATATCTGTCTGACTCATTGCTTTCAGTTATTTGGGGTATATATACCTAGTAGTAGGATTGCTGGGTCATATGGTAGTTCTATACATACCTTTCTGAGAAAACATCAAACTATCTTCCATAGGGTCTGCCCCATTTTACATTGCCACCAGCAGTGAATGAGTGTTCTGGTTTCTCCAGATTCTTTCCAACACTTATTACGTTCCTTTTTTAATTTTTTACTAGCAGCCATTCTAATGGGTATATAATGGCATCTCCTGGTTTTGATTTGCATTTCCCTGGTAGCTAAAGATTTTGAGCATCTTTTCTTATGCTTTCTGGCCTTTTGTGTATTTTCTTTGGAGAAATGCCTGTTGAAGTCTTTTGCTCATTTTTTAATTAGGTTGTTTGTCTTTATTGTTATGCTAAAAGATTTCTTTATATATTCTGGATATTACTCCTTTATCAGAAATGTAGTTTCCAAATATTTTCTTCTATTGTGTAGCTTGTAGTCTTGCTTTCATGATAAAGTCCTTTGAGGAACAAAAGTTGTTTTTTTTCAATTTTCATGAAATTCCATTTATCTATTTTTCCTATTGTTATTCGTGCTTTAGGTATAAAGTCAAACAAACCATTGCCTAACACAAGGTCCCAAAGATGCTTCCTTATGTTTTCTTCTAGGAATTTAATAGTTTTAGCATTTATATTAAGGAATTTGATTTATTTTGATTTGATATTTGTATATGGTATGAGGTAGGGATATTCCTTCTTTTTTGCAAACAGGGATACAGTTTTCCCAGTACCGTTTGCTAAAGAGATGATTCTTTTTCAATGGATGGTCTTTGCCACCTTGTCAAAAATGATTTGGCCATAAATGAGGGGGTTAATTTCTGAGCTCTCAGTTCTATTTATTTTGTCTGTATGCACAATATAGACCCTGTGCCAATACCATGCTGTTTTGATTACTGTGGATTTACAATAAGTTTTAAAATCAGGAAGCGTGAGTCCTCCAACTTCATTCTTCATTTTAATATGAATTTAGTCCCTTACCCATCTATATAAATTTGAAGACTGGCATTTTCATTTCTGCAAAGAAGTTTGTTGGAATTTTGATTGGGATTGCACTGAATCTATAAATTGCTTCAGGTAATACTGGTATTTTAATGATATCTAGTCTTCCAATCCATGAACACAGAATATCCTTACATTTATTTTGGTCTTCTTTAATTTCTTTTAGCAATGTTTTATAGTTTTCTATGTACAAGTCCTTTATATCCTTGTTTAGATTTATTCCTAGAAATTTCATTCTTTTAGTTGTTATTGTGAATGCATTTTATTTTCTTTGATTTCTTCTGATTGTTCATTGCTTGTACGTAGAAACACTACTGATTTTTGGGGTATTGCTCTTGTATCCCATCACTTTGCTGAATTCCTTTTTTTAGCTCTAGGAAATTTGTGAAATCCCTGAAACTCTTGGATTTTTCAGGATTTTCTACATATAAGATCATATCTTCTGTAAATAGGGAATGTTTTACTTCTTACTTTCCAATTTAGATGCCTTTTATTTCTTTGTCATGCCTAATTGCTCTAGCAAGAACGTCCTGTGCAATGATGAATAAACCTGGTGACTGAGTAAGCTTGGTTTATTCTTGATCTTAGAGGGAAAGCTTTCAGTCTTTCAGTGCTTTATGACTGAAGAGTTTAATCCTTGTACATTTAAAGTCACTACTAAAATTACAGGACTTCCTTCTGCCCTTTTGCCATTTAGCCTTTTTAAGTCTTAAACCCTTTTTGTCCTTCACTTCCATTAATGCCTACTTTTGTATTTATTTGTTTTCTTGTGTTATACCATATTGAGTACTTTCTCATTTCTATTTGAATATATTCTTCATCTGTTTTCCTTGTAGTTACCATAGGATTACTGCTAGCTATTCTGACTTTAGTTTTTCCTGGGATCATAATGTTTTATTTACAGCTATGAAGATGCAAAAAGCCCCCCTTTGCTCTTTCTTAGAGAGGGCAGGGGTTATCTTATTCTCCTAACCTGACCAAATCAAAGTTAATTACTCTTATACCAGGAATATGAACTCTAAAGTCCAATTAGGCAAGATGGCATTCCCCAAAAGAATTACGTTGTTCTTGTAATTAGACCTGTATTACCAAAAAAAAAAAAAAAAAAAGTATAGTCCATTATTATAGTTTTAATTTCATCAAAAATTGTGAAAATGTTTTTTCCTTGTTTTACAAGTACCAACATAATAACCTTATTTTATCCTCTTGGCCCATAAAGCTAAAAATATTTCCTATCTGATTCTCTACAGAAAACGTTTGCAAACCCCTACTTTGAAAAGTCTGTATTTGTCTTAAGAGGGAAAACCAGTAATCAAAAAAAAAAAGGAATCACAAAATACAATCAGAAAACAACTTTATTTTTTCTCTCAGTTGTTCCTTGAAATCCTACTGTTAGTTCTTTTTTCCTGTTCACAATCTCAGGCATGTCTCCTAGTGTTTCCTGTCACTCTCAGATAATAAATCTAATTTCATAGTCACAATAACTCTCTCATTCCTTAATTAAAATCTATAGTATCCTAAAATAGTCAAAACTACAAACTTCACTTACATTTAGGTCTTGTTAACCCTAAACCGAGATGGTGCCTGCTTCGAGGGGGTGGTAAGCTGCTTTGCTGTTTGCCTATATCAAGCTCTGTTTTCCGCCTTACCCTCAACCCCACCCCCATTTGCTAGCTGGTTTGTGACCAAGATAGAAGTGGGATTGGAAGGGAATAAGCGAAGGAGAGGAAAATGTTTATTTAACTGGTAGCAGTATAATCAAACATAGTTTCCACTGACTCAGGCAGATGAAAAACACCTCTATATCTTAAGGATGCTTTTGAGGAGTCCACCAGAGGTGACCCTCCGCATTTCTGGAAATCTCATCCCATTAGGATGTATCACCCATCACTGACATCCCACACCAATGATCCTCCCCTGCCATAGTTGTAATATTTGTCCTTCAATGCCTGGTTTGCTTCACTCAACATAAGGTCCTCAAGATTCATCCATATTATCCTGTGTGTTAGTACTGTATTCCTTCTTACAGCTGAGTAATATTCCTTTGTATGTATATCCCACATTTTGCTATGCATTCATCTGTTGATGGGCATTTGGGTTGATTCCAATTTTTGGCAATAGTGAATAATGCTGCTATTAACATTGGTGTGCATATATCTGTTCATATCCTTGCTTTCAATTCTTCTACATACATAGCCAGCAGTGGAATTGCTGGGTCATATGGAGGATCTATAGTTAGTTTTCTGAGGAACTGAAAAACTGTCCTCCACAATGTCTGGACCATTCTACATTCCCACCAGCACTGGATGAGGGTTGCCATTCTCCACATCCTTTCCAACACTTGTAGTCTTCTGTTTTTTTAATGGCTGCCAATCTAATGGGTGTAAGATGGTATCTTATTGTAGTTTTGATTTGCATTTCCCTAATAGCTGGTGATGCTGAGCATCTTTTCATATGCTTGTTAGCCATTTGTATTTCTTCTTTGGAGAAGTGTCTGTTCATGTTTTAAATGGGTTGTTTGTCTTCTTATTTTTGAGATAAAGGATTTCTTTATATATGCTATATATTATGCTCCTATCACATATATGGTTACCAAATATTTTCTCCCATTGGGTAGGCTGTCTTTTCACTTTCTTGGCAAACTCCTTTGAGGTGCAAAAGGTTTTAATTTTGAAGGTCCCATTTATTTATTTTTTCTTTCACTATTCATGCTTTGGGTGTGAAGTTCATTAAGTCATTTCCTATTACAAAGTCCTGTAGATGCTTCCCTACATTATCTTTATGGTCTTGGCTCTTATATTTAGATTTTTGATCCATCTTAACTGATTTTTGTATAAGGTTTTACACTTCTTTTGTTGTTTCATTCTGCTTTTGTCTTTAGGGAGAATTCTGAGAGAAGGATCACCCTGAGGAGGACTTTTCCATGGTAGTCTTTCCCAGCCAAAATAGGCCCAGGGTCCCACAAAGAGGCACAGACTGGCTCCAAAGTGCCCTGAAGATGGTGTCAGGAAGGGTGCCAAAAACTTCTGACAGATTCCCAAAGGTGATATTTCCTGGCCTGCCCAGAAAATGCAGCCATCCTGCTATCTGTCCCCTGCAGTCCTCAGGAAGCACTGTGATTTTAAATTTCCATTGCCTCTGCCCCTGTCCAGGAAGGATTGAAACAATGGCTACCTCTATCTTTGTCCATGGTGGGGTTAAAGCAATGACTACCACTGTCTTTGTTCCATGGGGGGTAGGGGTTTGAAACAAGAGCAACCCTCAGAGCCTGAACCCAGCAATCTGATTCACTAATCAAAAACTGTGATCAGTGTTTGGCTGTGCTCACCCTTGTTCTTAGGGAAAGGGATTTTTATGTCCCTTTCTGTCACCAGCAGCTAGGCAGCAATTAGACCCCTTAGTGACCTGCCATGACAATGGAGGATAGTTGTCATTAGCCACCACACTGAAAGAGCAATTTACATTTCTTTACTGTAATTTATCAGCTTCTTACTCCCATTCTTCCCTAGATGCTATACATCTGAGGCTTTTCAGAATAGTTGTTTCATACAGTTTCTGCCTGTTTAATACTTGTTTTGGTAGAAAAAATGGGTCTTGGAGTTCCCTACTCCACTATCTTCCCTGGAAACTTTCCAAACTACACTCTTTATTACATCTACTACTGTTATTACTATTACTATTACAACTACAACTATTATTACTATTATTCTAAACACACAAGTAGAATCACAGTTTCATAATCCAGTCTTGATCCTATTTTTCTGCTGTTGGACTACAAGCAGGTAAGTAAGTAGAGGAGTCACAAGTAACAGAATACAGAATCCATGCACAGGTAATTGGGATTGTTACAGTAAAAAGCGTTACCCTTGTGAGTGTCACTTATTAAGATATCAACAGGTATTCGACTCAAAAGCCAGAATCATGCCTTAGTGCTAAGTGTACTTTATATACTCCTAAGCACAGGGTGCTTTTATAATTTGGCAATAATAATTAACATTTAAACCCTGATATTGAACCCATGCTGGAGGCCATTAGAGAGTTAAAACCTGCCATTGTTTCAATTAGGCAAGTAATTTCATAGGATGACTAAGAAAGTAACTTAATTCAATGCATACAGGAGGAAAATTTCCAGCAAGAATTCAACCTATAAGTTTTTCTCTACCATTGGACAGCCAATATGATTTATATAAAACAGCTGTTAATGTCACAGTTCAAAGTAGAAATAATTTGCAAACCAAAAGTAGTCAAAAATAGGTCCAATAGTCCATTTCTAGTTTGTTTGTGGAGAATGACCTCTTCAAAGTAGCACTAAGGCATATTTATGATTGCTTATTGGCAAAGAGGAAATAGTAGTACTTGAAACAGAAACAACTTGATAAAGTCTCTGTATGCAAAACCTGAACAGTGACAGAGGTCAGCATTTTTTTTCCCCAAACATTCAGCTCTACACAAGATAGTGACCATATGAAGGCAGACTGCAATGGGAAGTGGACAAAGATCTCTTAAGAGATAAAAATGTTTTGCCAAGAAGTAGGTGATAAAAGGATAGAACCAGGACAAAAGTGTTCCTGAGACATAATCTACATGCAGTGAAATTCACCTATCTTAAAGTTACTTCTCAATGAGTTTTTACATATATATGTACTGCCATTCAGTTAAAGATATATATTTCCTTCACCGCATTGAACTTTTTTGTGTTCTTTTCCAGTCAATATCTTCCAGAGGTAGCCATTATTCTGATCTTTATCATCATAGCTTTATTTTCTCTGCCGCTGAACTTCTTGATATGGTACCAATATTTTAACTAGAAATTTTTATTAATGACATATTTTCACATTAGATTTATTGTTTGCTTTTATTATTTGCTTAATAATGATATGGACTCAGTTATTTTCAACCAACCAACCTACCCTTTCTGCTGGAACTTTAATAATTTTTGCAAATATTGATTTGTGCACCAACCAATACTTTATGAATCCAGGTGACAACTTCAGGAAAGATTCCTGTGGGTAAATAAGTTCAGAAGATGTCATTACATAATGAAAACAATGAGCTGCTCTTTGAGCAAAATATCTGGGTGTGCCAAGTTACTTTCCAGTTCCCAGAATTCTTTTATATGATTTTCTTGTTTGGCACTTACTATATTTCTATCTCATGAATAGGGTCTGAATAATTTTTTTCATTTCATTGAGGATATTAAAAGGAACTTTTAAGAGAAGTGAAGTGATAGATCTGGTACTTAAACACATCCTCTTATATACTACCCTGCTGCCTTCTCACTTGTAATGATTATGATCATGCTATTACAGGATGGTGTGTTATAAGCATTACACACAAAAGCCCTGTGGCTTACCTCCTGTTTGCACCATTGGGCATTTTTTAGTTTTTCTTTCTCTTTTGTCCTTCCTTAAAGGAATTTTTGTGATTGAGTACAGCAAAGGAATATCTTGCTATTCCTAGAAGAAAATGAATTAATCATATAACTAGAAGGGAAAAAAAGTCGATAAAGATAAAAGGTGAGTTGGGGAATTTGAATGTCTGATCTTATTCAACAACTGCGGGTTATTTTAAGTACATTATCATAGAATCATCGGGTTGTTGTTGCTATTTGCAGTGTGTGGATTCAGGACACCAGGTTACTGGCCATTTTCCAGAATACAGAATTTGTTCAGAGTCCAGAGCATGGGTTTAGAATACTTGTGGATTATACCCATTTGTTAGAGATTATATATGTTCAGTCAATCTTAGTAGTATAAAGAATAGACTATATTACATTTTAACATTTCTTCTAGCTCAGACTTTACAATCCTTTAGAGAGCCATAATTTCCAGTATCTATGCCATTCCTTGCTATTAAACTGGCTTTTTCTAATTTACTGCTCCTCACTAAATGGTACCCTAGTGGTCTGAAAAACGACTGTTCATCCAACCTGAAATACTGTATTTAGTGCACTGGCCACTATTCCTCTCTTTCATGCATATTTTCATCCAGGATTATTTCTTGTGATCAGGAAAACAAGAACAACAACTTTGTCAGGAAATGGTATCAACTGAATCTTATGTTTACCATAGTACTAGCCACAGAGACTTAAGCCTCAGTTCCCTCACATAAAAAAAAAAAAAGAAGGGTAGGAATAATTATATATATACCTCCCAAGATGTTAAATGAATAATGGAAATAAAACATTAAAATTTCTTGGAATGTAGAATACAAATTAATACATAGCAATTATATACTTATGCATAATTCCTAGGTAATATTTATATATCATTTCTCTATCTGCAGAAATAAATAGCCTCCTAATTGGTTTTCCATTCATCTAGGATTTTTCCCTTTAATTTATGATCCACACTGCCATTGGAGAGTAGAATTTTAATTGCCCAATGTCAGTATCTTTCATCTCCACCCAAATAACCTGCAATATAAACTCCAACTTGCTTAGCATGACCAACGAAGTCATCACAATCTTGCCAAACTTACTTTCCAAACTCATGTCCTGCAGCATCCATAGCACCGCTCGTACCTTCCCTCTGCAAATATCTCTGACTATATTAGACTGCTGGATGTTTCTTTAATAAACTTTTTACATGTGCCTCTGGCACTATTGCTTCCTGTCTATGAAAATTTCATTCACTTTTCCTTGCCATAAACTGAGTCATGCTTCAAGTTTAGATAAAATATTACCTTCCTGAAACTCCCAGGCAGGCATTCTCTTCTGGGCTTTCATGAAATGCTATCAACTCTGTTAGTATAATTTTTATCTAATTATATAACACTTAGTTGTTCATTGGTGCACAGCTCTTGATTGTTGTGAGAATAAATGTCATCATCTCCCTCAGAAACCAGAACCAGATTTTCCCACATCAAAGATATCAGGACTCTCCTCTGTGCACACTTAACAAAATTCACTCTTGTTTTATTTTTCTCTACTAGCTCCAGGTCTCTAAACTGAAAGACAGTGCATCTATCTATCTATCTATCTATCTATCTATCTATCTATCTATCTATCTATCTATCTATCTATTTATCTATCTATCTATCTAGTCAATATCTGCCTGCCTGTTTCATCACCATCAATAAACCTGGGACTTGACACAGAGGAAACACTGAATTTATGTTTGATATTTTTCACATATATCTTCTGAAAAATAAAGTTTAGCAAATCCCTCTTCTGAGATTGTGTAGTAGGAAATGAACTGATTAAAACAGTCACTTCAGTCAGCTTGCCCCGCAGGAATCCAAAACTAGCTACCTACACATCTGTATTTCAGTTGTTTACCCACCCACTCCTTTAAGTTTTAACATGTACCTGTCAACCATACACATACATTGTGGAAATACTTACAAAAAATTGTCCTTCCCTATTGGAAATTTAGTATGGTCTATCAACTTGATTGACATGGTCACCTTCTTGTGTCTTTATCAGTCTTAGCTTTTTGGCCTCTTTGTCAGGATTTTGAAATGGTAAATGAGATGGAGTCACTAAATTTATGCCTCTGCATTTATTTTCACATTTAGGCCTTTCTAACACTTGAATGGTACCTGACTTATTATCCTCGTTATTCCATATATTACCCATGTTTCAAGCATTTACTTCATTTTTTGTTGCTACCCAAGATACCTATTAATATTGTCACTCAGAGACAGTGAATTACTATACTAAAGTGCACTTTGGATTATTTCAATTTGCACATAGATAGAACTAAAAGTACAATAGATTATCTACATTAGTCACTCTCACCTAACTAATGGAGATCCAGAAAAAGAGTGGCATGCATGTTCACAAATACTAACACTGGAACAGTAGCAGGTGCCTGGAATTAGTATATCTTTCTCACTCCTAACAACATCAAAAGGGCAGCTCCAAATATTTATCATCTGCTTTCTTAGGTGGTTAGAATTAATGGTGAATACTTTTCTGAATTTATAAAAAAATAATGTATATTCCATATACAGCATAGAAAGAAAGCAGTCTTTGAGTCACTGTTACTCAAAAATATTATGTGCCTTTTTTTTCTTTTTTCCTTCCTTCTGTCTTTAATTCATCCTTCTTTCCATTCAGATGTTATCTTTTTTCATCCTTCCTCTATCCTTCTTTCCTTTTTGTTTAAAAGATTTTTTTATTAAAATATTATTTTAATAATATTAATAGCAATATTTTAATAATATTTAATAATTTTTTTGTTAAAAATACCATACTATGCCCTATAGGAAATATTGATTTAAACAAAATCAATTAACAACAAGAAAAAAACTTTGTAAATCAACAATAGCTATTTCGTACACATGCATATGTGTGTTTGTAAATGACAGGTGGTAGTCTTGGGAGGAGATTGGGGCAGAATAAAAATATATAGCTATGATAGTCACAATAGGTAATGGTTATTAAAGGCCCGCTATTCATCAAGAACTATTCTAAGGATTGTACTTGTATTATTTATTTAATCCTCATAGTGGAAGGATTTTTTAGAAGCATAAAAAAGAGACAATCTAAAGGTTTCAAGAGAGTAGAAAAGAGAACATTTCCATTTAATTGGAGGGATAATATTACAAAAGATTTAAATAAAGATGTAACAATTTAATCACAGATTAAAGGATAGGTAAATTTTTGCTGGTAGAAAAGGGCTAAGTAAGGAAATGGTTTCTTTTCTTTTTTAAAGATTTATTTTTTAAATTTATTTCTCTCCCTTTCCCACCCCCTCCCAGTTGTCTGCTCTCTGTGTCTATTCACTGTGTGTTCTTCTGTGACTGCTTCTATCCTTATCAGTGGCACCAGGAATGTGTGTTTCTTTTTGTTGCGTCATCTTGCTGTGTCAGCTCTCCATGTGTGCGGTGCCACCCTGGGCAGTCTGTGCTTTTGTGCCGCTGGGTGGCTCTCCTTATGGGGTGCACTCCTTGCACATGGGGCTCCCCTACGTGGGGGACACCCCTGCTTGGCCCGGCACTCCTTGTGCGCATCAGCACTGCATGTGGGCCAGCCTTATTGGATTAAGGGCCCACCTTACCTAAACCAGGATGACCTCACTTTAACTTGCCTATTCCCTATCTATCAACTCTATTTCCAAATAATGTCATATCCAGAGGTACTGATGATTAGGACTACAACATATCTTTTAAGAAGACACAATTCAATCCTTACCAGTTTCCAAACCATTTAGAGGGGCCCTGTTTGTCACCTGAAAACTTTTTTTCACAAAGATTCATAGACATATATGTAAGAATATTGGGGTGATTCATTAGGAGGGAGCAAGGAGAGAGGTTAAACAATTTTCTTTTGAAAATGAATTTAATGAAGCAGATAATTTATAAGATGCTGTTAACTACAAATCCCAGGGTTATCAAATAGCTTGAGATAAGGCTTGACATGAGCTAGAGTCTTAAATAGTTGGAGATCCAAGTACATGGGTCCATAGGAAGGAGAAATGGTTGATAAATCTGGAAAGGTAAATAGTTGCCAAAGAAATGAGGATCATGAATATAAGGCTAATAGTCCTGGTATTTATTTAACACATATCTATAAGAACCAAGTGTTCTTCTAGGCTTTGTGGTTGAGGTAATGATCAGGATAGATATCTGCTCTTACACGGAGCTTCTATGCTAGTTAGCACAGACAGACAACTAACTAACAAAATTAAACAAGCAAAATCAACTCAGATACGAAGTGCCATGAAGAAAAATTGACTCAGAAAAGGGGAATAGGGTCATCAGAGAGGGAATGTGAAGTTATTATTATTGTATCTAGGAAAATTACTTTTGTAGCAGTATAAAATTTGCAGTGTGAAGGGAAAATACTAAAGAAGTTTATCTCTATTTGTAGTCACCTAGGTAAGAGGTAATAAAGGCCTATCCCAAAGAACTGATTCCAGGAGTGGTCAAGAGATGTGCATACATTTTGAGAGATATTTTGGAGATTGAATTAATAGGATTTGACAACTGATTAGATATCATGTACCAATTAAAGAGAAATGTCAAAAAATGGATTCAAATTGTAAGCATGCTTGATGTTGCATAATGGTGCTACCATGTGTGAAAATAAGGAAGTTTGAAAAACAAGGCAAATTAGATAGTTCTTTGTTATGTTCTTTTATGTCAGTCTTCTGAGAGGGAATTATTCCTTCTTTTCTTATACAGGGTATTTAAAACATGCTTCATTTCAAAGAAAGTATTTGATATATATGTATTTGCCGACAAAGCATCATTCAATTTGCATCTGGATCACAGTATTCATTTGGTCTCGCTTTTTTATTTGCACTGAAAAGAACACTGAATTGGGAAGTCCAAAGCCCAACTATTCTTAAGATGGCTATTACTATAACTGTGCAACATTGAGCAAGTTCTTCTCAGTATTCAGTTTTCTCATTAAAAAGGGAAAAATGAATAGGAAGACTTGGTTTATTCCAGCTCTAGTAGTTTATGATTTTATTATTGCCTTCCTGTGTTAGTTAACTTATGAAAAGGATTAGGAAAAAAACTGCTTTTCATTTATGTACAAATGAATTGCATTTTCTAAAACATATATTTATTTTCTATCCTTAGTGATTAAGTACTCTCAACAAAGGCCAAAGACACAGCACTAAAAATTAGAATTAATAACCGAGGAAGAGATATTCATAAAACTATTCACAGACATTTTGTATATTTTTAAATATTTTGATTAAAATATAATAAACTTTCATCATAGGCAATCAGTAGGAGAGTAAAGATGTATAATCAGGATCAGTGTTATACTTATATGCTTCTTACAGGCTGTTCACAGCATTCTTCATATATTTAACCCATACTAATTTCCTCTGGTTATGCTTTCCTTGCAGGTATCATTAGTTTGGGTGACATTATTTTAAAAATTGATTCATCCTCATGAAAGTATTGGTAGAAGTTGCTATTTAATGGTCTAAGATCAAGAAAGCATATCAAAAAACACTTCTACTTACTTCTAAATTCTAAGACTTCAGTTGGTATATGTGGATTATGCTGATGCAAGACAAAGAGCAGCTATTATAAAAGAAAAAGTTGAGGCTAATTCTAAATTCCACTAAATACCTTGGGAGTATTTATGTAAGAATAGTTAATTTACGTGAAGTAGTTAATTCTCCTTAAAGGTAAAATAAGGATAATTGTACCTCTCCCTTACCAAATGTACAATAAAATTAAGATGAGTAACAATAGAAGCTAGTGCTTTGAGGTCCTAAGAGAAAGGCATTATTAGTAAATAAGAAGTGCTCTAGACATATCTCTTCATTTCTTTCATCTCTGCTTCCTGTAAAATGGGGAGACTAAAAAAATCCCCTGCCTTACCTAATTAATCTCTATGTAGATTAATAAGTAAATGATGGCTTCATACATATTGATGGGAAAAAAACTTTATTGACTGAGGAATAAACAATAAATTACACTTTTGCGGGTAAGTGCTCAGACCCTTCTAGTAAAGTAGGTGTGGCATGCTCCATACTTTGATGGTTTATATTGCTTAGCATTTCTACAATTGGATCTATTATATACTTAAAATATCAAAGTCTTAGTAACAAAATTCCTGAAAATGTGTCTTACTCTTTATTCTATAGGAATAAACATTCTTTCATTATATTTTATGTTATTATAATTATTAATACTATTACAATTATTATAGTATTGATAATATTAATATTATCATAATTAGTATCATTTTAATACTATTTTTGCTTGATACCCAAATTCAAAATTGCCTAACTTTCTGGAAACCTAAGATAAACCAAATAGCAGTAACAACAAAATAATTAAAACTGCAATAATAATAATAATAATAATGTGAACATTATAAATAATATACATTAACGTATTTTTACTTTTTAATTATGAAACTCATAAAGTAAACAAGAGTACAGAATTAATAGTCATTCATGTACCAGCTACCCTGATATAGCTAATTTTTACAGTGTATTATGATAATGGGATTTGTTTTTCTATTTCCCCTCTCTACATATAATGAAAATTTCTTACATGCACTAAAATGACAAAAAAATCCAGCTTCCAAATTTTATAGATACCTAGACTTTTTGAAAACATCATTTCTGTTAAATAATGTTATTATTTGGTATTTAGGATATCTGTTTCTCTGTTTACCTGAAACCATAATCTTCTTGAAACCCAGATCTGTGAACTTACATTAAAAGTGCTACTATAATTTCCAGGGAAGACTTTACAATTTTTATTAACTTTTAAAATTTTTATTGTGGTAACATAGATATAACTCAAAAATTCCCATTTTTAACCACTTTCAAGTATACAATTCAGTGATATTAATTACTTTTACAATATCATATTGCCATCACAACCATTCATTACCCTAAAAGAAACTCTTTACCCACTAAGTAATAATTCCCTATCTTTCCCCACTCAGTCTCTTGATAACCTACCTTCTGTCTCTATGGATTTGCTAATTCTAGGTAGCTCATACAAATGAAATCATCATACAATATTTGTCCTTTTGCCTCTGGCTTATTTCACTCAACATGTTGTCTACAAGGTTCATCTATGTTGCAGTATGTATTAGAACTCCATTCCTTTTTATGACTAAATAAATATTTAAGATATGTTTGTTTTTCTATTCATCTGTTGATGGACACTTGCGTTTCTTCTATTATTTTAGTTTCCAAGGCTGTTCAAGCAAATACCATGAAATGGGACAAGTTAAACAATGGGAATTTATTCACTCATGGTTTGAGACTGGGAAAAAGTTCAAAGCAAGGTGTCATCAAGGCAATACTTTCTTCCCAAAGATGAATTCTAGAGCTGGCTACTAGCAATCTTTGGTCCTGACTTGTCACATGTCAAGACACAAGGCGGTTTCTCCTGGACTTTCCCTTAATTCCAGGTTCCTCTGATATTCAAGCCCCTGGCTCCTCCCTCTGAGGCTTTCTTCCTGTCTGGACTTCAGTAATAGGATTAAGACCCCTCCTGCCTGAGAGGGCCACACCTAAGCTGAAGTAACCTGAAGAAAAGGTCCTACTTACAATGAACTCATACCCACAGGAATGGTTTCAATTTTTAAACATTTAAATTTAAATTTAAATATTTTTCTGGGGCACATACACCTTCAAACTACCACACCACCTTTTGTCTACTGTGAGAAAATGCTACGAGGAATATTGATGTACAAATACCTGTTTGATCCATTTTCAGTTGTCTTGAGTATAGAGGTGGGGATTGTTGGATCTTATGGTAATTCAATGTTCAACTTTTTGAGAAACTGAAAAAATTTTTCTACAGTGGTGGCACCATTTTACAATCCTACCACCAATGTACAAGTGTTCCAGGTTTTCTGCATCCTCACCAACACTTGTTGCTCTCTGTTTTTAAAATAATAGCCATCCCAGTGGATGTGAAGTGGTGTTTGATTATGGCTTTTATTTGCATTTCCCTTATGATCAATGCTGTTGAGCACCTTTTGCTTATTGGCAGTTTGTATATCCTCTCTGAAGAAATGTCTCTTCAAGTATTGGATCAATCTGGAATAGCACTTAAAATTGGGTTTGTTGGTTTGTCTACAAGACAGTACACATTTAATTTTTTTTCACTTCTAAACTAAATGTTATTTATTTTTATAAAAATCAGGACAGTTACAAGAGTAGATTTGATGTCGGAAATTCTTGTTTTGCCCCAAGCATGAAGTTTCTCTTCTTTTTAACCTTACTTGAATAGATTTACCTAAGATAAAATTTGCTTCTGCAGGTGTCCTGTTGTGTTTCTATAGTCACAATTAAACAAATCTGCATCAACCTAATTACATTACATTGGCTATACAGACAAAGTAAAATAGGTGTTCGTTGTGTTTTTTTTTTTTTTCTATTTTCTCAGAGCCAAACTGGCACAGTAATGAGAAAAACTCTCTAGGCAGGGAGGCCTTAATGTTGAATATGTTCTTCAACTCTTCGTAAGGTAGTTTTTAGCTGACTCTGAAAGAATGTTTACCTGGGGTAAAGAACAATAGCTCCAGTTTTCTATTTGCTCTGTATCCCACAGAGCTCATCAAAGAGAACTTTCCCTGAATTCAGTTCAACAGATGACACACCTCTAACCAGATAGAAAATAGTCCCTAACGTACCAAAAAGTACATATATTTTCAATTTTATTTTATTTTTTGTCAAGTGAGTTCAATGAGTCTATGGCAAAAAGGAAGAAAAATCTAGTTTGGTGCCTTATCAGAAATATACTCCTAGTTTAATATTCAATGAATAATTGATAAATGAAATACTTTTTTCATTTTAAGATTACTCTTTGGTGCAAGGAAAGAGGCAATGTTTAACATATTGGTACTTTCATGTAGGTGAAGAGTATCTTCTAAGGTCAGGATACTGATAAACTTGGTAAAAAAATAGAAATCAGTTCTGGGTAGCTTAGTCAAAGTGTATGTGTGCTGAGGAATGATGGTGTGTATAGACTCAAAGGAATTTTTCATCAATAAAGATTCAACAAGTGAAGAAATGAGGGTTTTCCCAAGAACTTCCTCTTCTCTCCAAAGTATTTTTTTTTTTTTTAATTTTTTTATTTTTTATTGAATTTGTAATAATATTACATTAAAAATATATATGTGAGGTCCCATTCAACCCCACCCCCCCACCCCCCCTCTCCCCCCCCCCCAACAACACTCGTTCCCATCATCATGACACATCCATTGGATTTGGTAAGTACATCTTTGGGCACCTCTGCACCTCATATACATTGGTTCACATCATGGCCCATACTCTCCTCTATTCCATCATGTAGGCCCTGTGAGGATTTACAATGTCCGGTGATTACCTCTGAAGCACCATCCAGGGCAGCTCCATGTCCCTAAGACGCCTCCACCTCTCATCTCTTCCTGCCTTTCCCCATACCCTTTGTCCATTATGTCCACTTTTCCCAATCCAATGCCACCTCTTCTATGTGGACACTGGATTGGTTGTGTCCATTGCGCCTTTATGTCAAGAGGAGGCTCAGATTCCACCTGGATGCTGGATGCAATCCTCCCATTTTCAGTTGTAATCACTCTAGGCTCCATGGTGTGGTGGTTGTCCTTCTTCACCTCCATCTTAGCTGAGTGTGGTAAGTCCAATAAATCAGATTGTAGGTGCTGGAGTCTGTTGAGGCTCAGGATCTGGCTATCACATTGTCAGTCCAGAGATTCAAATCCCCTAAATATATCTTAAACCCCAACATTAACTGCACCTCCAGCACATTAGCATGAAAGTCTTATGAAGGGAGATCCCATCTGAGTCCAGATTCATCACACATAAACACCATTTCCAAAGAGGGGCCATCTGCCCTGGTAGTTAACCCCATCGGCCATGACCATAACTCCCATGGGTCTCTTTAGCCCTCAAAGGAACCAATATCTGGGGGTTGTATCTGCTTTATCTGTCTCTCTGACTCTGCTCAGTTGTGCATGAGGGCAAACCTTCTGCCAGCCTCCAGACTCTTTTTTAGAAACTCGTAGCCATATAAACTCATTTCTCCTTTCCATTTCCCCCTTACTTTAGGTCAAACAGCATTTTAAAGTCATGGTATTTTATGTAGACATGGATATTCTGCTGATCCGCATTGAACCTTCCATATAAGGTCATTTTCCAGTTGCATCATCAGTTGGTAGTTGATAGTGGTCCCTCGTTGCCAGGGAGGCTCATCCCCGGGTGTCATGTCCCACGCTGGGGGGAAGGCATTGCATTTACATGCTGAGTTTGGCTTCGAGACTGGCCACATTTGAGTAACATGAAGGCTGACAGAAGGGAATTCCCAGGCACAAAGTTGCTCTAGGCCTTGTTATTATTTTGGGTTTATCAGCTCACAAGCATAGTCATTAGTATCAGGGGCTCACTGTTGAACCCTCACTCCCTCCCGGTCCCCACCACTGTACCTGGGAGACTGTCGCTGCTCCCCTAGGGACCACGACAGAGCACCACTGGCCGGGAACCCAGTACCCCCCCTACTGTGGTTTTTAATTGTTGCCACTATGAGTATATCCAAACATTACCATGCACCCTGGACATATGTTCTGTACAGCTCCCTGTCAGTCATATATCATCTGTCATTGGTATCCCATACCAGTATCCCTCCATTGCCATTGTTGAAACACTCTGTGATCCAGAACTCCCCGAAATTTGAAGCCCAATATAATGTCATGGTCCCTTACTAGGGAATGGCATATAGCGATGAGTTTAAAGGATAGATAAAGAACTTGGATAAAGTTAGATAAAGAACTTAGATAAAGAATGTTGACTTGAAAAAATTCCACATCCTATTTCCCCCCCCCCCCCCTAATTATTCAGCTTTTCTTCACAGGAGTCCTAGACCACAGCAATGTATATATATAATATACAGCACTCCCACACATCCACCAGAAAACCTTTTCCCTTCCACAGTGATACTCTTACGCCCTATTCATATCATATTTACTTAAAGTGATGTACAGAGTCTGAGACATTAGCTTTCTAACAAGGTGACATCTGTATTTACATTATGGTGCATACTTTAGGATACACAGTTCTTTACATTTTTAGTTATCCTATGTTTTACATTATGGTTTACATTATCAGTCTGTCATCTCCTATATGTTATGGTGTAATATTACATGTTTTATATCCATCCTTGTGTACTCTCAAGAAACTCCTCTCTTACCCCCCATTTACTTTGGTTCCACACATTTAACGTCCATTTTCCCTTCCACCTTAGTGCCCTCAGTGATAGCCAACCTCCGTTTCCTGAGGAGCCACTTCCAGAGATAGATGGAATAGTGTTCAGGGCCTAACTTGCTCAACTGCCCCAATGCCCTGGGAGCCACCCTTTCTCTCGAGGGATACAGTTCCCTCTATTGGATGGCATTAGTCCTCCCCAGGATGTGGGTCCACCCCCACTCTCACTACTTGGGTTTCTACCCCATGGTGTCACCCACTCTGGCAGAATGAGCATTTAGACATTCCCCAGGAGCCCGTCCTGCATCAGACCCTCCCCTCCGAGCATTCTAAACAGGTAACCCTCTTTATTATATTTTGATATGATTTTCTCGGCATTTTACTCTCCACCAACACCTGACCCTCTCCTGGTTCGTATGCTACCCCTCCCTCCCCCCACTTTTGGGCAACGTTACCCACCCGTCCCTCCCCAGCCACCCTCAAACCCGCAAAGCCCCAAGCAAAGGCAACCCCTTGCCCCCCTTTTATCTCTTCTTTGTGTTCATACTTACCACCATCTCGTCTTAAATTCCACCCCTGCAGACATCGGCTCATATCCTTCCTCCACCCTCCGATTTCCTGCAAGCCTATCGTTCAGTCTCTTGCTATCTAGGGCAGCTTGTTTATTTCATATCATTGAGGTCATGTAGTATTTGTCCTTCAATGTCTGGGTTGCTTCACTCAACATAAGGTTCTCAAGATTCATCCATGTTATCACATGTGTTTGTAGTGTGTTTGTTCTTACAGCCGAGTAGTATTCCATTGTGTGTATATACCACATTTTATTGATCCACTCGTCTGTTGATGGGCATTTGGGTTGATTCCAACTTTTGGCAATAGTGAACAATGCTGCTATGAACATTGGTGTACATATATTGGTTTGTGTTCTTGTTTTCAGTTCTGCTGGGTATATTCCCAGCAGTGGTATTGCTGGGTCATATGGCAAATCTATGGCTAGTTGTTTGAGAAACCGCCATACTGTTCTCCAGAATGGTTGGATCCTTCTGCATTCCCACCAGCAGTGGATGAGTGTTCCCCTTCCTTCACATCCTCTCCAGCACTTGTATTCTTCTGTTTTTTTCATAGCTGCCAATCTTATGGGTGTAAGATGGTATCTCATTGTGGTTTTGATTTGCATTTCCCTGATAGCTAGAGATTTGGAGCATTTTTTCATGTGCTTTCTTGCCATTTGTATTTCTTCTTCGGAGAAGTGTCTGTTTAAGTCTTTTTCCCATTTTTTAAATGGATTGTTTATCTTTTTATTTTCAAGATGTAGGAGTTCTTTATATATGCAAGTTATAAGTTTCTTATCAGATATATGATTGCCAAATATTTTCTCCCACTGTGTGGGCTCCCTTTTTACTTTCTTGACAAACTCCTTTGAGGTGCAGAAGGCTTTAATTTTGAGGAAGTCCCATTTATCTATTAGTTCTTTTGCTGCTCGTGCTTTTGGTGAGATATTCATAAATCCATTACCTATTACAAGGTCCTGTAGATGTTTCCCTACACTGCTTTCTAAGGTTTTTATGGTCTTGGCTCTTATATTTAGGTCTTTGATCCATCTTGAGTTGATCTTTGTATAAGGTGTGAGATGGTAATCCTCTTTCATTCTTCTACATATGGCTATCCAGTTCTCCAGACACCATTTGTTGAATAGGCCACTCTCTCCCAGTTGAGAGGGTTTGGTGGCTTTATCGAATATTATGTGGTTGTATATGTGAGGTTCTATATCAGAGCTTTCAATTCGATTCCATTGGTCTATATGTCTCTCCTTATGCCAATACCATGCTGTTTTCACCACCGTAGCTTTATAGTATGTTTTGAAGTCAGGTAGTGTGATTCCTCCAATTTCGTTTTTCTTTTTCAGTATGTCTTTGGCTATTCGGGGTCTCTTTCCTTTCCAAATAAATTTCATAGTTAGTTTTTCTAGTTCCTTAAAGAAGGCTGCATTGATTTTTATTGGGATTGCATTGAATGTGTAGATCAATTTTGGTAGGATAGACATCTTAATAATGTTCAGTCTTCCTATCCATGAACAAGGAATAGTCTTCCATTTATTTAGGTCTTCTTTGATTTCCTTGAACAATCTTGTATAGTTCTCAGTGTATAAGTTCTTTACCTCTTTAGTTAAATTTATTCCTAAGTATTTGATTTTTTTATTTACTATTGTGAATGGTATTTGTTTCTTGATTTCCTCCTGATCTTGCTCATTATTGGTGTACAGAAATGCTACTGATTTTTGCGCATTGATCTTATAACCTGCGACTTTACTAAACTCATTTATGAGTTCTAGAATCTTCGTTGTAGATCTCTCAGGGTTTTCTATGTATAGGATCATGTCATCTGCAAATAATGAAATTTTGACTTCTTCCTTTCCAATTTGAATGCCTTTTATTTCTGGTTCTTGCCTCAGTGCTCGAGCAAGTACTTCTAAGACAATGTTAAATAGGAGCGGCGACAGTGGGCATCCTTGTCTTGTTCCTGAGTTTAGAGGGAAGGAGTCTAGGATTTCTCCATTGTAAACAATATTGGCTTTAGGTTTTTCATATATACTCTTTATCATGTTCAAAAAATTTCCTTGTATTCCAATCATTTGGAGTGTTTTTATCAAGAAAGGGTGCTGTATTTTGTCAAATGCTTTTTCTGCATCAATAGATATAATCATGTGATTTTTTTCCTTCAATCTGTTTATATGGTGTATTACGTTGATTGATTTTCTTATGTTGAACCATCCTTGCATACCTGGGATGAATCCCACTTGGTCGTGGTGTATAATTCGTTTAATGTGTTGTTGAATACGATTAGCAAGTATTTTGTTAAGTATTTTTGCGTCTAGGTTCATTAGAGAAATTGGTCTGTAATTTTCCTTTCTTGTGATGTCTTTGTTTGGCTTTGGTACTAGGGTAATGTTGGCATCATAGAAGGAGTTGGGTAATGTTCTTTCTGTTTCGATGGTTTGGAATAGTTTCAGCAGGATTGGTGTCAGTTCTTTCCGGAATGTTTTATAGAATTCACCTGTGAAGCCATCTGGCCCTGGGCTCTTCTTAGTTGGGAGATTTTTAATAACTGATTCTATCTCTCTGCTTGTGATTGGTTTGTTAAGATCATCAATTTCTTCTTTTGTCAATATGGGCTGTTTATGTGTTTCTAGGAATTTGTCCATTTCCTCTAGATTGTCATTTTTGTTGGAATATAGTTTTTCAAAATATCCTCTTATGATAGTCTTTATTTCTGTGGGGTCAGTGGTGATATCGCCTTTCTCATTTCTTATTTTGTGAATTTGCATCTTCTCTCTTTTTTTCTTTGTTAGTGTTGCTAAAGGTTTGTCAATTTTGTTAATCTTCTCAAAAAACCAGCTCTTGGTCTTGTTTATCTGTTCAAGTGCTTTCTTATTTTCTATTTCATTTAGTTCTGCTCTTATCTTTGTTATTTCCTTCCTTCTTCTTCCTGTTGGGTTACTTTGTTGTTGTTTTTCTAATTCCTTCAAATGTGCAGTTAGTTCTTCAATTTTTGCTCTTTCTTCTTTTTTGATATATGAATTTATGGCTATAAACTTCCCTCTCAGTACTGCTTTTGCTGCATCCCATAAATTTTGGTATGTTGTGTTATCATTATCATTTGTTTCAAGGTAGTCATTGATTTCTTTTGAGATTTCCTCTTTGACCCACTGTTTTTCTAAGAGTGTGTTGTTTAATTTCCAAATCGTGGTGTGAAATCTGGGCTTCTTTCCCTTGCAAATCTCCAGCTTGACTCCACTGTGGTCAGAGATAATGTTTTGTATGATTTCAATCTTTCTGAATTCGTTCAGCCTTTCTTTGTGGCCTAGCATATGATCTATCTTGGAGAATGATCCATGTGCGCTTGAGAAAAATGTATATCCTGCTGTGTTTGGGTGTAGCGATCTATATATGTCTATTAGATCGAGCTCCTCTAATATACTATTCAGATGTTTTGTGTCTTTGGTGATTCTCTTTTGAGATGTTCTGTCCAGAATTGATAGTGGTGTATTAAAATCCCCCACTATAATTGTAGATGTATCTATTCTTTCACTTAGTTTTTCCAGCGTTTGCCTGACGTATTTAGAGGCACCCTTGTTAGGGGCATAGATATTTATGATTGTTCGATCTTCTTGACAGATTTTCCCTTTGACTAAAATGTAGTATCCTTCTTTGTCTCTCACAATTGTTTCACATTTAAAGTCTATTTTGTCTGATATTAATATAGCTACTCCTGCCTTTTTTTGGTTATTGTTAGCTTGTATGATTGTTTTCCAGCCTTTCACTTTCAATCTCCATGCGTCTCTGGGTCTAAGATGTGTCTCTTGTAGACAGCATATGGATGGGTCATATTTCCTTATCCAGTGTCCCAGTCTGAATCTTTTGATAGGTGAGTTTAATCCATTGACATTCAGTGTTATTACTATCAAGGAATTATTTGTGTTAGCCATATTTTGATTGGATTTGTGTTTGTCATATTTTGTTTGTATATTTTTTTTGTCTTTTTTGTTGTTGTTGTTGGTCTTATACTCTCCTCCAACTTTGCCTTTCCTGTTTTTTCCTTTCTTCCTGCAGAACTCCCTTTAGAATTTCTTGAAGGGGAGGTTTCTTGTTGGTATACTCTTTCAGTTTCTGTTTGTCTGCGAATATTTTGAACTCTCCATCATGTTTGAATGCTAGTTTAGCTGGATAGAGTATTCTTGGTTGGAAATTTTTTTCCTTTAGTACCTTGACTATATCATACCACTGTCTTCTTGCCTCCATGGTTTCAGAAGAGAAATCAGCACTTAATCTAATTGAGCTTCCCTTGTATGTGATGGTTTTCTTTTCTCTTGCTGCTTTTAGGATCTTCTCTTTGTCTTGAGCATTGGATAATTTGACAAGTATATGTCTTGGGGTGGGCCTGTTGGGGTTTATGACTTGTGGAGTGCGCTGTGCTTCTTGGATATGTACATCTGTCTCTTTCAGTAGATTTGGGAAGTTTTCAGTCATTATTTCCTGCAACACTCTTTCTGACCCCTTTCCCTTCTCTTCACCTTCTGGAATGCCTATAATACGTATGTTTGAGCGTTTTGCATTGTCATTCAGGTCCCTAAATCCTAATTGGATTTTTTCTATCTTCTTATTGACCCCTTCTACTATCTGTTTGATTTCTGATGTACTGTCTTCCACATCACTAATTCTCTGCTCTGTCTCTTCTAGTCTGCTGATATTTGCTGCAAGTGTATTTTTGATTTCTTGAACTGTGGTGTTCATTCCCATCATATCTGTTATGTTTTTGCGTATGTCTGCAATTTCCCCTCCAAGTGATGTCTTCATGTTGTTAACCTCTTTCATTACTGCATCAATTTTGTCGGTGATAAATGTTCTGAGATCTTTCATTGCTTGTGCCAAGTTTTGCTCCCCTTCGTGATTATTGGTTTGTTGATTGGATTCAGCCATGTTTTCCTGATTATTGGTTTGGTTCGTAGATTTTTGTTGCTTTCTGGTCATCTCTTTATTTTGACGAATTTAATCAGTTCCTTAGCTTCTTTGTCTGCTCTTGGAGGTTAATTAGTTGTTATTTTTGCACAGGTGTTATATCTTCTCTTTGTCACTTTTTTCTTCTTATTCTAGTTACTTGTTGTTGGTTAAGTTCACTTTAGAGGAAAGTATTAGTGTTGGGGAAAGGCAATTGTGTAAGCAAGGGAAAAGTGTAAAGTTGTATTGGTGATGTATGTTAATAAAGCAGGAATATGAGATCTGGAAGGATGGAGGTTAGATTCATGTAGATTGTATAGAGTTATAGCTGTAGGTAGAGTACCTTTTATGAAGTTGATGACTGAATTTGGGAGGAATATGGTATGAACTACACAGCTATTGTTTTCATGAGAGAGGGAAAAAGAAAAGAAAGGTAATAGTTTCAAGAGTGGATAATAGACAGAAAACAGAACAAAGGTATTAGAAATTAAGAGTTAGACACTTTGTGGATCAAAGAACGGGAGGTGGGGGGTGGAATATAGGAGAGACAGTAGATGATAGTGGATATCAAGATGCAGGGGAAGGGGGATAGTGTAGGTAGCCTAAATCAGTTCACACAGAAATGAGGCAGTGGAGGATGGGAAAACCCAGCAAATGTGAGGTGTTCCCTGTAGCACCTATTGTATACTTGAATTAAAGTAAAAATAAGTGGAAGATGAGGGACAAGAGGGAAAGAGAAAACCGAAAAAAAACAAACAAAAAAAAAACAAACTAATTATAATAGAGAAAAAAGAAAGGCAAGAAGAAATGAAGAAAGAAAAAGAGGATGGGCAAACGGTGGGGAACGGATAGGGAGAAGAGAGATACAGGTACACACGTGTCACAATTGCAACACTATCTAAAACAACAACTTCCCCCCGCTTTGCCCTAAAACCCCCCCGTCTGTCTGCCCAAATGGGTCTGCAAGCACCTCCCTTCCCACAAACCCCCAATAGGCCGCCCAGGGCCCACGAACTCCCCAGTACTGCTGATGCTCAAAAAAAAAAAAAAAAAAAAAAAAAAAAATTTAAGTAAAATTAAAAAAACAAACAAACAAAAAAAAAAAAACAAAAAAAAACAGAAACCCCTCCGCAGGCCCGGCTCCGCCCGCCGCGGAGGCTTGGACCGGCTCTGCCCGGCTCCTCACGCCGCCTTGGCCTGGCCTGGCTCCGCCCAGCTCCGCTCGCTACAGCGGCCCAGCCGGCTCCGGCATCCACCTCCCGCCACTGCGGCCTGGACCGGCCCTGCCCGGCTCCGTACCCGCCGCGGCCTGACCCAGGCCCTCCCGGCTCCAAACGCTACCGCGGCCCGCAGCCGGGGCCTGAACCGGCCCCGCCCGGCTCCAAGCGCTACCGCGGCCCGCAGCCGGGGTCTGAACCGGCCCCGCCCGGCTCCAAGCGCTACCGCGGCCCGCAGCCGGGGCCTGCACCGGCCCCGCCCGGCTCCAAGCGCTACCGCTGCCCGCAGCCCGGGCCTGCACCGGCCCCGCCCGGCTCCAAGCGCTACCGCGGCCCGCAGCCGGGGCCTGCACCGGCCCCGCCCGGCTCCAAGCGCTACCGCGGCCCGCCGCCGGGGCCTGCACCGGCCCCGCCCGGCTCCAAGCGCTACCGCGGGCCGCCGCCGGGGCCTGCACCGGCCCCGCCCGGCTCCAAGCGCTACCGCCGCCCGCCGCCGGGGCCTGCACCGGCCCCGCCCGGCTCCAAGCGCTACCGCGGCCCGCCGCCGGGGCCTGCACCGGCCCCGCCCGGCTCCAAGCGCTACCGCGGCCCGCCGCCGGGGCCTGCACCGGCCCCGCCCGGCTCCAAGCGCTACCGCGGCCCGGCCCGGCCTGGCTCAGCCCCACCGAGCGGGGCTAGATGCCTCGTCTCCGCCTACCCAAGAAGGGAATCCTCTGCAGGTAGCTGGGATCTCCGTGTATATTTCACAGACGAATCCTCTCTGTTACCTTCCCTCCAAATCGATGTCCAGACACCTCCGGACCAGCAAAAATCCCGAAACAATCCGGTCCCAAAGAGTCTCCAACGCCACCCAGCCGATTCCCTGCAGAAGACTCTAACAGGGATGTTCACTCAGCCGCCATCTTCTCTCCAAAGTATTTTAAAAACATGTCTTATCTCCCAGATCACCCATTCTCTGTGATTCTCAATTCAAAATATCAAATTCCCTTGGAACAATCTGATGAGACTAATTTAAAATGGTTAGCCAACGCTAATTTAATCAGCTGTGAACTGAGTACTGGTAAAAGCTTAGCAGCCAAGGTTATCATAAAAGTTCAGTTAAGATCTACAGTTCTACACACGATAGAATATTTGAAAATATAAATTGATAAATTTTTAGAAACAGAGCTCAGTGCTAAATAGCCAACATGGATTAACAGACTAAAAGTTATTTTTACTTTGCCAATCCACTGCAAAATTAGATCAACTGTACATAACTGAATCAATAGCTCAGGAACTGAAAATAAACTACATTCGGTTTATATAAAATAAAGGTAAATTTAGACATAGTTGCGGTGTTCTGTTTTCTTTCTAACGTGAGCTTCAACTGAATCAATGCTATATTTTTAATGGCAAGTGCAGATTCTATTTTGAAAATAGTACTGCTCTTAGTTATTTCCAGAAGCATATTTTCATTAAAAGCATAAACATCAGAATAAGACTGACCCAGTTTCTCTTAGAGCAATGCTCCTATTAATTTCTTTTGTGTTTGCCCCTGGATCCCTATTGCACCTAATGTTGATTCCATCTGAAATAGGAGTCATGCTGTAGTCATCTTTTATGATTTGCAGCTTTTCTCCCATAGGTTTGAAACTGCGATTTCCTCTGGAATTTTAATTCTGTGTATTTAATGCCACCCTTCTTCCAACTTCCAAAAAGTCCTCATAATTTCTTACGCAGTCTTCCTGGTCTTCTACCATTAAGACTTCTCTTTCTCCCTCTCTCCTTCTACATTCCTACCACCTCATCTCTCTCCTACCATCCCCCCATACACACACACACATTTGCACACACATATGCATTTCCTCCCTTGGACAGAAGAAGAGTAAGAAAGCAGTGATGCATATTTAGTCTATGTCATCCAGTTTTCAGTTGACTTTCCTTTTACGTCAATATAAAAGTTCAGACATTATACTTGAGGCATTGGAATTCACTAAGAAAATTTCGGTGGTATAGCATGCTCAGATTTATATATTGAAAAAAGAATTGTATCATATTTTGAAGTTTAGTTTGAAAAGCTTCAAGGCTGGAAGCTGAAAATAAATGGAAGCTTTTTAAATAAGCCAAATGAGAAGCATTAGGGCAAAATCAAGGTACAGTCACATGTAGGGGAGGAAACATACAGAAGATCTATTCAGTGATTTAAATTCACAAGACTCATTGAGTGACTGGCTATGAAGATCGAAGAGAGGTGGGAGTGTGGGCTAATTTCTGTCTTAAGTGAGTAAGCATTTGAAGGTGCCATTCACTGAGGTAGGAAATATAAAGCAGAGAATCAGGTCAGAAAGAAATATACATCTATTGTGGCACTTTAGTATGAAGTTCAGAACCAATCATTGGGATGGAAATTTAGATTTACGTATTAACAGGATATGGGGGAATAGATGAAGTCAGAGGATGTTGTGAGGTTGCACAGTGCTTCGGAGGACTGAGATGAGAATCAAGGACAACATTCTGAAGACAAAGGAATAATGTTTAAAGAGGAAGAGCAAGCAAATGGCCTAGGGCAAAAATAATCATAAAAGTGAAAGGAGACTAAGAGAACATGAAATAATGATCTCATGGGCGGAAATAAAGGCAAGCATAATCCACCCAAGTTGTGGACCAAACTGAATCCTGAAATGAATCATCTAGATTTGGAAATAGGGAGAGTGACTTTTTTGTTAAAACAATTTCAACTACATGGAAGTCAGGTAAAAGAATGAGGAGGAAGTGAACGTGTAGAAACAGACCTCAAATAATTATTTTGAGGATTTTAAGAAATGAAGGAAACAAACATAGGGTAATATTGAAGCTACTAAATTAGCATATGAGTAAATATTTATGATTATATAGAAATATCACAGTTATGCCAAATAAAAGAACAAGAGAAGTAGCAGAAGAGTTAATAATGGTATTTTTTAAAAAAAGAAAACAACTAAATCCAGATTTAAACACCAAATGTTAAAAATGGTTCTCCTGAAATTTGAATTGTTTTTTTTGGGGAGAATAGGAAAATCACCAGAGAAACGCTGTATTCATCACTGCCAATCGTACAGAAAGAATATAGTACCATCTGAGGTGAGGGACTTTGGGGAAAATTATAAAATTTCTATCAAAATGAAACAACAGGGTACATTTATTGGTTGTCTCTATTCTTAAGTTGGGCCAATACATCACTTATCTATTACCATAATAATGCTGCTTAACAGGCAACCACATAACGTCAGTGGCATGAGACAATAAACGTTCTGCCTATTGGTCTATGTATCAGCTGTATGATTCAGCTGATATGGGCCTGACTTAATTGATCCCAGCAGGGCTTTCTCATGGGTCTTTGGGAAACTGGTGGATCAGCTGGGTGTAGGCTGGTCCAGACTAGCCTCAACTGGACTACTCAACTGTCCTCCATGTGTTGCTAGCATCATTTCTAACAGACTAGTAGCCTGGGCGTGATCTCAGGGAAGCACGGGGAACGAGAAAACCTATATCCACAAGTATGGTCTGAGCCACCAATGAACAAAGCTTCCTGCCAAATCAGTGGATTTCTTATACACTATTACAGTTTGATGCATAGTCAGTTAGATGAAGAATGAGATGTTAATGAAATTTCTACAACCTAAAATCAATAATTTGCAATATCATGCAAGGCCACACTTCTGCTAAGTTTCTAGAGCCAAAACGAATATGTGTATATAAAAGCCAAATCTTTAACTTCAGGTTTATTATAAACATAAAACTGCACATAATTAAATTAATATGATAAAATACTTAACTCCCTGTATGTACAATAAATTTACCACTTACCATATGGTCTGAGAGTAGTAATTTGGAGTAGATGAGAGAAGCTCAGAAATTTAATTTCTGGCACTAGAGAATGGCTCTGAAATGCTCAGTAGGGCATAAAAAACATGAAGTCCAGTAACACCTAATCAGTAGCATCTTTGGCAAAGTGTGGCATCACAAAGCAGAGGTGCAGGAACAAAGAACTCACCATTGGACAATCTTTTCATGATTTTGTGTAGCAGCAGTACTAATAGAATTCTCTTCATTGATGGATGTGTTCTATGTCTCTGCTGTCCTATATGGTAGTCAATAGTCCCTTATGGCTACTGAGAAAATGAAAAGTCATGGCTGAAGAACCAAATTTTATTTTTTTAAATTGATTTAAATCTCCTCATATGGCTAAGAACTTCCAGATAGAGCAGCTCTATAGCTCCTTTCGACATTACCAGTCAGCCTGTATCTTTCACTTGGTGGATGAACTTGATCAAAATGTTTTAAAAAAGAAATTGTTGTAATGATTTGTTTTTGTTGTTCTATTTTAGTCACACTAGTCAGATAAGAAAATATCAGCTACCATTTAAAAATGCATCAGGAGTCAAAGTATCCCTGATCAAGGCAAAACTGGAAAATGCAATCATCTTGACAAATACTGAAGCCAGCTTGGCTAGATTAAAAAATACAATATTAGCTGAATGAAGCTTTACTGACTTTCACTCCTTGTCAAGATGCATTATTGACGGTTTTAGAATCTTTAAATGTGCTTATGAAAATTTCAATATTTGAATATTATATTTTAAATTTTTAGGTTAAAGAAAAAAATTATGCTATTCTTGTACATTCTTAAATTATCATTCAAAAGCACTTGGCTTTGGTCTTTTCTGGATTCATAGCTTTATCCCAAATGAGAAGTATTCATTTATTTGATCACACACAGAATGGTTTTGGGCAGAAATAATATGGAGCCAGAAACAACGTGGGCTGACTTTATTGATTGTTTGGATTTACAAACTAAAACCTATTTTAAGTGTTTTTCAAACAAGCAGTCATCATATGCTCAGTGCTTTACTGCATCTCACAGTAAGAAAGTAAAGAGTAGCAAAGTTCAGACAGGCTTTCTCAATCATGTAAGCCCTGAACTCCTTGATCTTTAATGGTTGCTCTAAAGAGAGAAAAAGAGAATTAAGATGATGACTTTTTATTTCCTTTAATATTTTATTTTCTTCAATATGTTGTTTACATTCACTAATATCTCAAGACAATACCAAATGGCATGAAAGTCAAAACCTGTGATCAAGTTTGCTTAAAAATGTATCTTTACATCTCTTCTATATAATAAGTTATATGGACAGTGTTTATAATTTTCCATTAAGCTGTAAATTGGTTTTTTTTTTTTTTTTTGGTAAATGGACTTATATAACTTATATATCCTTTGAGCCTTCAAAATGCCTTCTTTAATTGTGATGTGATAAGATTTATCTCCAGAGAATCATGGCTTACGGACTGAACAGTTGTCACATGATTAATACTTTCTTTTTATTCCAAATCATCTGAAAAACCTCAAAAATACATTTGCCTTTCTGTATAACTTCTTTCGCTTTCTGCTCTTTCTTGTATACTCCTTGCTCTATTTTCAGGTTTCATCCACTATTATCATCAAATGTTTTTATGTTACTTTTCAAAAGCCAGCTCTTGGCCAAATCTTATTAGCTCCCACTTGATTTAAGAAAATATTGAAATATGGAAAATCAAGACAAATATTCCAATTTAATAAGAAATGAGAGTGTAATAAAATTTACACACATACATACAAACACATATTTCTATGTCAAATATAGAAATTAAAGAGCCCAAGAAACAGTTATGGATGCCTAATCACACTGAATGTTTACTATTTTCATCTAAATGAATACTATGACCCATTGCTATAAATCATTCTGGTATTATATCTTCTACAGATATTAAGGAGCTTTTAAAGGTCTAATAAAGGTAGTTGAATTATGTTAGTGGCTTTTAGATGAACCCAATTGTTTGTTAAAAAAATTATATCACAGGCTATGTGCATTAGTCAGCCAAAGGGGTGCTGATGCAAAATACCAGAAATCAATTGGTTTTTATAAAAGGTATTTATTTGGAGTAGGAACTTACAGATACCAGGTCATAAAGCATAAATTACTTCTCTTACCAAAGTCTATTTCCACATGTTGGAGCAAGATGGCTGCCAACATCTGCAAGGGTTCAGGTTTCCTGGGTTCTTCTCTTCCTAGGTCTTGCTTTTTTCCAGGCTCAGGGTTCCTCTCTTCCTGGGGCTTGCTTCTCTTTCTTTTGTGTGCTTACTTCCTGAGGATCCAGTTTAAGACTTCAGCATCAGACTCCAACATCAAAACTCCAATATTAGAAACCTTCAACTCTGTCCTTTGCCATGTCTTTTATCTGTAAGTCCTCACCCACCAAGGGTAGGGACTCAGCACCTTACTGGCACAAGCAGTTTACCTAATCAAGTAAACCTCTGAATGCAATATAATCTAATATGCCCAGAGGAAAAGACTAGTTTACAAACATAATCCAATATTTCTTTTTGGAATTCTTCAATAATATCAAACTACTATACTATGCATCAATGAAATAATTCTTACATGCTAATATAATGTATATAAAAAATCAGACAAAAACATAAAAATATCCATAAGGAAAAATAACAGTTTTGTTATAATTGGTAATGTCTTTCCAAAACATAGGCCTTTCTAAAGGTGATCCATATTCAGATATGTAAAAATATGTGAGTGTATGTGTATGTTTGGGGGGTCATTAGGTATTTTTATTATTGAAAATAATAGGCTCATAACTTACTTTTAATGGGAAAAATACATTTGAAAATAATAAATATAAAAAACTTTCCACATCTCTGTACATATTGAAATATTGATATTTTCCTAATTGGAGTCCTTTTTACAGCATATGTAAATAAGTTCGTGCCTTAAGATGTTATTCCTTGATTTTATTTCCCTTTTTAATATTCCTCTACATTTTGTAACTTAAATACTGGGGAATACTTATTTTATTTTGCCATTTTAGAAAATACAGGTAAACTATTTTTATTTTATTATTGACTTCCTCTGGTAACAAGCTAGAACATTATTATATACTACCTTTGAAAAAGTGCTACACATGGATTAAAAATTAAACAAATGCGTAAAGTTAATACTCGTGCTATGCATGATTTTGTGAAGCAAATAGGAAACCCAGATCACATGAAAGGAGACAAAAAATTTAAGTAACTTTCAAATGAATGGCAGAAAAAGTAAAAAACAAATGAAACATTGTGAAAAGAAAGAATTGCAACACATGTCATATACAAAGGGTAAATATCTGCAGTCAGTATCTCACCAACTCTTGGTCAATGTACTTCAGACTCTTTCATGCAACTATGTTACCAAATTGGGATAGGTAATGGGCACTTTAAATTTCACCTGCCTTTAACAGGACGTCTGGTAAACAAACAAACCAAAAAATAAAAACAAACATAAAAAAGTGAAATGAAAAGAAAACACACAAGAATGATAAAAGACTTTCATTCCAGAATTTAACCATTTTGTTATTCTCCATTGCTATTTCCTGGGATCACGCTACATAGTCTCTTTTATAAATTATGAAAATGATCTTTAAATTGATATTCCTGGTTCTGCCTCTGCCATCAAACCTCTCTGCCTATCAGCCAAGGTAATTTATTAAAAATAGTTATATCCCACCACTTCTCTGTTCAGACTCTTCCAATGATTTCCCATATCACTTGGAGCAGAAAGAAAAACCTTTATAATGGCCTCATGGATGCTACATGATTGACACTCCTCCACCACCATTGACTCCCTGACCTCATTTCTACTCTTCTTCCCCTCTTTCACTGTGCTCCCACTCTATACACTTCCCTACAGTTCCATTGAGAGCAGACATACTCTTACCAAAGTGAATTTGTACTTGCTGTTCTTTCTCTTTGGAATGTTCTTTTCCAGAAAGACAGATCATTCTCTTTCTCAGAGCCTTTTGTCTTTGCTTAACTATATGACCACTCCATTTAACAGAGTACTTCTCCAAAACATGCTGCAATTTGTAACGTTCCTTATGCTTTACATTTCTCCATAAGCAAGTTACCCTATCTAACATACATGCATTTCATTATAATTTATTTACTATCTCTAATTTCTAGAACATAATATCCATGAAAGCAGGTATGTTTGCCTGTCTTGTTCACTGGATGCAATTGCCTTGAACAAAACCTGTTTTATGGTTTACACTCAATACATATTCATTTTTTTGAATGAATGCTTAGTATTTAAAGACTTCTTAAAATTATATAGTAGAAAAAGTTGGAAAATGATATTAATAGGCATTTCTTAAATAAGGGTACCTAAATAGGCAATAAGTATTGAAAACATAATCAGCTCAAGAGTAAGCAGGCAACTGCAACATAAAACAAAATGAGATTTCAATATTTCCCATTAGATTGTCATGAATTTTTTTTAAAGTTCCAGAGATTGGTGGGAGTACGAATTTATCTAACATATTTGAAAGGAATGTTGAGTATCTTCCGTTTCCTAATTGATTTTATCTCACTGTATTATGGTGGTTAATGGGATTTTTGTTTTTTCTGTTGCTGAGACTCAAAATTTTACTTCGTACAAAGGATAATATTGATGTTTTGGGAGATGAGATGAGTGCTGTGAAAGTATGTTCCATTCCCCTCTCCTGGTCCCTCTCCACCTTTCCCGGGTTCTTTGAGCTCCCAGGAGGCTGCCCTATAGGAGTTACATTAACTAGATCCCTGACCCTTGGAATTCTGTTGGATTCAGCCATTGAGGAGCATGAGTTGATCAGAAAGAAGAAGAGGGCGGCCAGCGTATTTCACCAACTCCCTGCTCACAGGATCCCCAGTGACTGGTTGCCTCCCCCAAGGAAAGTCGTAGCTTTTGTAGGGCAGTCTTCTCTGCATCGTCCATCGGCCTCCGGAGTCTTCAGTCCTAGAGGCAGGTGGTGATTAATCAGGGTTGTTGGCACTGTAGTCTCCCTAAGTCTTGCCCACACCATTAGAAATAGTTCCTTTGTATACTCTCCTCAAATTGTGTCAATGTTTCTTGCTGAGAGCCTAAATTAATACAAAATTTAATCTGACTATACCTTAAAATTAAACATATATAATCTTCTACCCCCAACTCTACTCTTGCAAATGCAGCTTAAAACAAAAGCATCAGTCCTCACAGAATATTATAGCGTTGTTTGTAATAGCAAAATAATTGGAAATGATTGGAATGCCTTTCAATGGGGAACAGTTAAATACATTAAGCTATGATCATATTGAGAGTGTTAATGCAAGCTATTAAAAAAGAATTAGTTAGATGTATATTCTACTTTGGAAGGACTACCATGATGCATTTTTAACAAATTGAGTCAATGTAATTATCACATTTTTAAAAAGCAATAAACTTCCATATATGTATTATTGAAAAGGGTCTGGAGAGATACAATGAAGCAATTCATATCATTTACCTCAAAGAAATAAAATTAGAAACAACTGGGTGAGGAGAGATATTTTATATTTTTCTTTGAAAATATCTGTGTTGTTTCATGATATAAAATAAACATGTCATACTTTTTGTAGAATTAAAAACCACACAAATGAAAAGAACAATGAACATAAAGTGTGTGTTTATAAACTCTTTCCCCAAATCCCAACTCAGACTTTATTTTCCAGTTCTTTTTCTCCTCCAATCTTTTTCTCCTGTTATTGCTGACACCTCCATCCCTGGGAATAACAAGCTTGACGAAGGAGGGAGGCAGCCAGAGACTGCTATACTTCTCTGTTGTTTTCTCTTCTGCCCTTTCCTGTATGGTCAGTCTCGACCTGTTCAAGCTGCTTACTTTCCTCTGTTTAATCTAGCACCTCTACAGGAATTTCAAACATTATTTTCCTACTGCTTTAGCAAACCTTACACCTATCTTGTATGATACAAAAGCAATTGAGAAATATTTATTTCATGTTCAATTTATTATGGAAATATTAATGGATTCAGTGGGACAATAGAGACAGTCTTTTATAGGTTTACATCTCACCTCTGCCATTTAGGAACTCTAAAATGGGGAGGTTTCCTCATCTAAGAGTGAGGATGATAATAAGTACTTCCACCAGATGTGATAAGATGATATGTAAAATGCTTGACACATTATATATGCTCAAACGAATATTAGCTCCACTTCCTTAGCAACCTTTTCAGAATCTACTTAATATCCAATATTTTATTGTTAGTCCAAGTTCAGCCTGTCATCATTGGAGTCACCCACTCAAAGGGAAAGTTAGTACTAAAGTTTAGAAGCAGACTGTATAAGCAAATTCTGTCCTTCTTTTGTACTAGAACCTTTGTCAAAGCTATCTTATTTTATTTTTAATATGCTATTTTATTTTTTTTAAAGAAACTTAGATTGCATAAATGTCACACAAAATATATAGGGGATTCCCATATGCCCTGGTCCCTAGTCCTCCCACATTTTCCCATATCAGCAACATCCTTCCTTAGTGTGATACGTTTGTCACAATTGATGAACACACCTTGGAACATTGCCACTTATCAATTATTATAGTTTACATTGTAGTTTACACTCTCTCCCACACGTTTTTACAAGTTATTACATGATATACAGTGGTCTGTATCTGTCATTGAAATGTCATTCAGGATAATTCTCAAGTCCCCAAAATGCCCCCCAATTATACCTATTTTGCCCTCTCCCTCCCCTCAGAACCTCCAGCACTACTGCCTCCACATCCATGATAAAAGTTCTTCCATTGCTAGGATCACAACTCTACAATAGAACAACTGTAAGTCTGCTCTAGTCCATTGTCCATTCCCCGATCCTGAAGATTTTGTGATGGTGATGCCATCTCTCCCTCTAATTGAGAGGGGCTTAGATCCCATGGGGAAGATGGATGAGACTTTCTTGCTTGCAGTTGCAGACTCTCTCTGTTCCTGTCAAAACTATTTTAAAATAGCTTTTTTCTATCTCTGCCACTTCAGTTCTTTGCTTTAATAGTTCATTCTCTTTTCCAGACACAAAGTCCAGAAATTCAATTACTCAACATACAAATTTAATTTTCCTTTCCTACAGTTCAAGATAACACAATTGTATATTGTTGTCTGTCCAAACAAGGAATAAGAAGCCTCAAAAGTTCACACACACACAGAGTACAAAATATTAGTACGTTCTCCAATTCATACTTCTGAGGGGGAAAAAAAGGACTGCTAACAACAGGCTGTAACATACTGACTTAGAGTTAAATCATTAACTCAACAGGTCTGGCACCTTAGAAGTGAACTTCTCCAAGGAACATCCGAACTGGGGAAATGGGATCATGCTGTCTGTACTTAAAATAGATGACTTTGTATAAGAAATCAAATTTGATAATATACAATGAGAAATATAACTATAAAGGAGTCTGGATATTTTCATTGACTGATTAGTCACTTGAAAAAAAATTGAAATAAAACATTTGTTTGAGAAATAGAAAATCGTAACAGAGTTTTTTGGTTTTATGGACTATTTTTAACAATCAAAAGCAATCTAGTAAGGCATCTTCTAAAGGGACAGTAACTCCATTATGTTTAAAAAGGCAGTGAGGTGATATCTTTGCCAAAACCTTCTGTCCCTTCTTTTCTAGGCTCTACATGATCACTAAAGGTTCATGTATATTTACTTTACCCCTCAGTTTTTTTCAAATTTATGGCAGCCCACCCATTAGCTGCCACTCCTAATGATAACACTTACCCTCTGTATCATTCTCTTCCAGACCCTTTACCTAATCTGGGAGTTTATTTCACTTGGTGACCATTTACCTTCTAGGCACTGATTTCAAAGTAGCATATGGGTAAACAACTTTATTTGTTTGTTTAAATTTTTCTTTCTTTAACACAGAAGATATGCCATGCCAAGAAAAATAATTTTAATATTATAGCTGGCAAGATTCAAAATGTTGGAGTAGAAATCCATTATAGTTTAGATGCTCTAGAGGGGGAAAAAGTCCATAACTCAATGAATTTTGCCCTGTGTATAGTTTTTATTTCAGGAAAATATGGCTCATTGTATATCCAGATCTACTGAAAATATAAGTTTTCAAAGAGGTTTCTATGTGCAAGAAATCTCTATTAGAATTGTAAAATTACCCCCAGAAATAAGTATGCCACCTAAGCTGCCTCAGGCTCATTTCAAACCCTTCATTCCACATTCCAGAAGCATCTAAATAAAACATTAAAAATTGTTATAAATTGTTCAGGGTATGACCCAGATAGAAGATACAGTCTCTACTCAGTTACTTATGAAATTTACACATTAATAATAAAGTTTATAGAGCATCTTATTAAATATATTAAAACTTGTATCAGCAAAATGTATTAAAAGAGTTTATAACTCAGATAAAACACTATCTTGAAAATAGTTATAGTATAAACACATTATTAATAGGAAATCAAACTGAGTAACTGTGTAAATTAATCTCCAGTAGCTTACTGCAGGGGCTGAGGTTCACATCTGTACTAATAAGATTTGTCGCTGGATTACTTCAATCAGATTGCTAGAGTAAACAATGGTGAAACAGATTTTAAGATCTCAGCCCTGATCTCTGTGCTCCTCTTTTTCTCACCCCATGCAATAAATACTCCCTGTTCGGATGACAAGTTTAAGTGAATGTGAGGACCAAAATAATGTATGTGTCCAGAATTCCATTTTAGTACTGTCAAACAGTTTGGAGAGGTTTGCTCTAAGAATATTAAACAACAAACAAAAGTTCTTAAGTCTCTATGTCAAGTTGTCTCAAATAAATAATTTTTTGGAATTTTTGAATATAATGTAGAAGACATGACATTTATCATTTTCATCTTGCATAGTAGTTCAGACAGGGAACTCCCTGCCGCAAACACATACACTCATAATTCAGTAGCCTACAAGCAGTTGAAATTGGGATGTTTCTATTGTAGAGATGCCTACATATGCCAAGAGAAGCTAATAATTTGAGTAAATGTTTTCTGCTAAGATAATAAAAATATAATAACAAATATATGAAGTATTTCTGAATCGATATCACCTATCTAAATATATTTTAAAAGTAGTTTAAACTGCAAAAAAGGACCCTAAAAAATAGTGCATACATAACTTGTTTGCTTAGCTTTGAAACCAAAAACCAGAGATGGGTTCCTTTCTATTTGGAATAACATCTGTATTCCCATTGTCACACAGAGAGTTATCTCTAGCAATTAGCCAGTCATTAAGGCACTCAGAGCATTAATCTAATAATCAGCAATCTTGAAACTTTCTAGTCTCACAGCCTCCTCCTGATAGTCTGGGTAATTGCTAACTCTGCCATAACCATCTTTTTCCATTAATAAATTGGAAATAGCCCAACTAGCTCCCTATCTCTTTATCAAAAGCACATTTCTGTGATAAGGTTATACAGTAGCCTGCATTTGTACAACTACTGCATCTTTCAACACTCTCACATATTCTTTTGTCTGATCTTGCCTGTTAGCAAAGAGTGACCTGACCACAGGCTAGTTTGCCCAGGACAGACTTGATTACACCTGATACTGTGGCAAAATTCTAAAGAGTGCTTGTATTAGTCAGCCAAAGGGGTGCTGATGCAAAATACCAGAAATTAGTTGTTTTTTCTAAAGGGTATTTAGTTGGGATAGGAGCTTACAGATACCAGGCCATAAAGCATAAGTTACTTCCCTCACCAAAGTCTATTTGGAACAAGATGGCTGCCGACATCTGAAAGGGTTCAGGCTTCCTGGGGTTCTATGTTCCTGAGGCTTGTTTTTCTCTGGGCTCAAGGTTCCTTTCTTCCTGGGGCTGACTTCTCTTTCCTTTGGGAGGTTACTTCCCGGGGCTCCAGCTTCAGCATCAAACTCCAACCTCAAAACTCCAACATCAGAATCCCTCAACTCTGTTCCTGGCCATGCCTTTTATCTGTGAGTCCCCCCTAATCATAACTCAATCATGCCCAGGTACAGATCAAATTACCAGCATAACCCAATATCTATTTTTGGAATTCAAAACCTTATCAAACTGCTACAGTGCCCTATTTCAACTTTAACATATGTCCTGATTTGGATGATAAACAATATAGTCATCCTACTGTTAGTTGGAAAAGATAAAGATCATTCTTCCAATTACAGGATTGAAATGTAAGGCTCATAATGATTGTATTAATTATCTACAGTAAAAATTTTCCATAGTCAATGAACATTTTTCTCTATAACATTTTGCTCATGGTCACATAAATCTTTTACTTTGGGGATTTAGGTTACAATAATGTATACACTATATAGTGTAAACAAATAAAAGGATCTTTAGCACCATGCCAAATTTGATAATATTGTTACAAACTATAAAGACTAGCATTTCTAACAATAGTATAGATCTGATTAGTATCCCATATTGTTGAACAAAATCTTAGTGAAAGGTATACCTTTGTACAAAGGAAGGATGCTCTTGTCTTTCATGTATTCTTTCATTAGTTTTACTTAACTTAAAGTTTGTAACATACATAATTTATTTTGTAAAATGGAATTTACCAGAGAAAAATGGAGTATTGCAGCATGAACTTGTTTATTACACTGATTTGTAACATAAAATTATGCAATCATGGAATGTCAGAATGTCAGTTAACTCTAGGGCCATAGAAATCCCAGAAATTATCTCATCAGGCCCCTAATTTTACAAATGAGGAAGCTATGTCACAGAAGTCACATACTAATATTTGAGAACAGAGCAATATAATACACAACACAGGCAAGCTTTAAAATATGAGATGGTGAAGAAATAGGTATCAGCAATATTTGACTCATATTTTCTTCCAAAACCACATAAAAGGCTCTATGTGGAAAGATCCATTGTTCAAGTAGGATTTTAGAAAAAAATTCATACACAAACCATGTAATTAGATCAAAAGCTTAGTAAAGTTCTGCAGTTAGAATTCAATTACTCTTTGTTTTACCCAGAACTTGAAAAGTTGTCTACATATCTTTTTTTGTTTCTGTAAACTTGTTAGAAAGATAAATTAAGAACTGCTGATCTGTGTAAATACTTAACAGTTTTTCAGATATGAAGACATTCCCTTCATCCAATAATGTGCACAACTTTGATCAAGAAAATAAATGACCAAAAAGTTATTTTCAATTTGGTAACAGCAATATTCTTATGTATAAAAATGATTCATATTTACAAAAGAATTTTATTTAATTTACAAACATTTCATGAGATAGATGAATTGATGGATAGATATTATCATTCCTTTAGCTGAAATGTTGTACAAGAAAATAAGGTAGAACACTCTCAAAACTAAACAGACAGATAAAGGACACTAGATGGAATAAAATAAAATATTGGGAATGAAAAACATAATCTTAAAAAGAGAAGTGAAGGGGAGCAAAATATGAACTATGCTTCTTGCTTAATTTGGCAAAGCTCAAAGGGGAGTAAAGGGAAAAATCAAGATTAATTATTCTTTACAATCTTTCCTGAATATTTTTCTAGGAATTTCCAAGACTCAACATAATCCATTCATGCAATTTTATAATGTCTATGTGTTGATTTATTTCTAGGACCTAGGAAGATCCAGTATTGCTTTAGTGCTTATTACCAGATAGGTGTTTTCCAAACACTTCTGTATTTTGAAGTCATGTGTTCTATTGCTTTCGCATGGAGAGAAGTCTGTGGTTAATTTTGAGATACATATTTAGTGGACAATTCAAGAAACGCCTTCCTTGAATTTCTGGAAAAATTAAAACACCTTTCAAAAATGTAATAGAGCAGAGGGTTAAATATCTGCCTCCCCAAAGATCAAACATTTATTCCTATCAAATTTCAAATCTTTTTTCAAAATATATTTCCATCTTTTCAAATTGATTTTTTTTCACAATTCCTGCCAACAACTATGTTTAAGAAGTAAGTGCCTTTGATTTCCAAAAAAATGCACATTGTTAAAAGTCAGTATTTCTGAGCCTTCTTAAAACTAATTCAACAACCAAGGAAGACCCTTATCTCTAATAGATGTTTTCCCAAAATATGCTCAATTAATTTTTATCTTTATCACAAAGTAATATGTGTACTCAAGTTCTCCTCAAAAAAAAGGAAGTGGCACTAAATTGTTAAATTCTTATTATAGGAAATAAATAATGAGAAGTGTATGAAACTTAAAAATAAGTCCCTGTTTTTCTTTTTTAATTTCCTTTTCTTTATCCCTCTTTTCATTTGTTAGCAATAGAATATGAGGTATGTACTCCACTTTCACTTTATCTTAAGGTTCTCCAGGCTTGTCTTTAGATTTCTTTATCTGAAGGAGGAGTTTTAGAGTGGAGATACTAACAAAATGTTGTGTTTCTAAGCCAAAACCTTTGTTTTGAAAAGTTTGGGCTCAACAAAAATTAAACTGAATTTCTTTAAAAGGAAAAAAGATTAAAGCTAATGCTGTTAGGAAACAGTAGAGACTCCAAAATACCAAGAAAAATGGCTAGCATATACATGTTTATCATGTGCCAGAAACTTCTTTAAGAACTTTACAGATATCATCTAATTTAATCATCAGAATTACCCTGTGCCCTATCTCCCTTCTGTTGATAAGGAAACTGAGACATAAAGAGTTTAAGGCACTTGTGCAAAGTCACATACCTAGTATTTGGTAAAGCTATGATCTGATACAAGCATTTGATTTCAAAATTAAATCTTAGCTATAAACAAAACAATGATGTTCAAAGTGTAGAAGGTGGCTTTATGAGTGTCATAGAACATACTGTGTATGGCTACTGGCATCCTAAGAATAAACATTATTTTGCTGGAACCCAGAGGAAAGACCTTGCTGTCCAAATTTTCCAATGAGAGAACACAAACATAGAGAAATAGAACCAAACCCATCAGTTTCCAATGGATCACCATTGCTTGCCTGACCACTCATTATCAGAGAGAGGGATTCATAGTGTTGGCCAAATAAGAAGACCCCTAGATAGTGGAACAAGCAACCAGGATGTTGTGCCCAATATGTACCTCCACCTTTGGCAAAATGCGAATGACCTGAAGTACTAGATATAATGACTGTCAAGATGGACATAAACCAAGCTTTAAATCTATGTTTAGGAGGAAAGATCTTTTTCCAACTTCTACCCTGAAACTAAAAATTTTAATCTTTCATCAAACTATATCCAGAAAGGAGTTGGTCAAGTGACTACAATGTAAGAAACAAACCATTAGGAGTTTCTCATCCCATTATTTCATTTAGTCTTCAGAAAATACTTTTGAAGTGATGTTATTGTCATAAATTTTAAGATGAGAAAACTATGACCCAGAGAGATTGGATAATTTCCCAGAGATCATGGGAAAATGGCAGTGTTGGCATTTGAAAACAGATCTATATAGATTTTAATACCATGGTCTTTCCATTTTACCAATTATCTTCTACAAATCCAAATATAGAAGAGGGAAAATGAGCAAAAGAAAATAAAAACAAAATTACCACTAAAAATAGTGTTCCCTATTCTTCCCCAAGTTCCCTCAAGGTAGAGATTTTAAAAACAATGTCATAATATTTGGAATAAGTGCTATTCTCTTATCCTTCCAGTAACTTATGTTTAGAATTGTTACCATAAGCATGGTTACTGCAACAACAGGGCCCACCTGATCCAGGGCCACAAAGGAAAAGCATGACTCTCAGTGCAAAGGTGATTTATTGCAAGTACAGAAGCAAAGAACTCAGGGAGTCCCAAAATGAGTTCAAAGAAAGAATGGGAATCAGGGTTTTTAAAGACAAAGGAAAAGGGTAGGGGTAAAGGATCAAAAGACCACAGGATTCGTTCCTGACAGGTCAGCAATGACCTTGGATCTTTCCAGTCTTGTGAGGAAGGCACATGCAATTTCTCAGTCCTGTGCTGTCTCAGGCACATCAAACTTATTCCTGTCATCCCAGTTTCAGTGATTCATCAGTCACAGTTTAGATTTAGATATTGGTTCTACTGGTGCTATTTTGTGGTTTTGCTTTGAGATGTTATTTTATTCCTGTTATTCCTGTAAGCAGAACCAGAAGTTCTAGTTAATTTTTCCTTCTGGGAACTAAGAACAAAAAGTAAACTACTAAGATTAGATTAATATAAAAGTATCTCAGTTATGTCTGGGAAGATCCAGAGATACTTAAGTAAAGAAATTTTTAATAAGCACATTTTCCAGCTATCAGGATCCTACCCTTCAATCTTTTCAAGGAACTTTATATTCTTCATGATCTCCTCCCTTCCTTGCATGCTTTATATACCTTAACTGATTTTTTTGTTTTTTAGGTGGTCTGGGGATTGAACCCAGGACCTTGTACATGGGAGCAGGTACTCAACCACTGAGCTACATCTGAATCTTTTTAAATAAACTTTGAACACATCCATGTCTCTTACATTAAAACAAAACAAAATAAATGGAAAATATCATTTCCTTCAAAATCATTCATTTCTTCTCCAGCTATTACTTTACTTTTTTGCATCACAGCTCAAACTCTTGAAAATATTTTCTTCACTATATTTGATTCTTCATATTTCATTCAGCCCTACCATAGCATAGCAATAGATTGTCCCCATCACTCCCCAAAAGCATATCTTAGCATATCACCAATATCTTCCAAATTGCTAAATACAAAGAAATTGTTTTCAGTCTTGCTCATAATCTATCAGTAGCTTATAACACTGTTTATGACACATGTAGCAGTTTGATATTATTGATGTCAAACTGGATTATGTTTGTAATCCAAAAAGAAATACTGGATTATGTTTGTAAAATGATCTTTTCCTCTGGGTATATTAGATTATGTTGGATTCAGAGGTTTACTTGATTACTTAATTAAGTAAACCTCTTGTGCCAGTAGAGTGCTGGGATAAAAGACATAGCAAAGGATAGAATTGAGGGTTCTTAATGTTGGAGTTTTGATGTTGGAGTTTGATGCTAAAGTCTTAAACCGGAGCCGCAGGAATTAAGCACACAGAGGAAAGAGAGGCAAGTGCCAGGAATTAAGGAAACTTGAACCTAGAGAGAAGCAAGACCCTTTATAAAAAAACAACTAACTTCTGGTATTTTGCATCAGCACCCCTTTGACTGACTAATACAGAATTTGGTACCAAGGAGTGGGGAAGTGCTTTTGCAATTACCAAAATGCTGGAACAATTTTATAAATGAGAAGGGGTATTTTTTGGATGAATTGTGAGATGCTTGAAAGAAAAGACCTACAGTGCTTTGGAGAGACTATTGATAGCAATATGGATGCTAAAGAGACTTTTTAGGATGCCTTAGAAGTAAATGATAAGAAACTATTATTGGAAACTGGAGGAAAGGAGATCTGTGTTTTAAAGTTGCAGAGAACTTAGCAAGCAAGATTAACTACTGGTGTTTTATGGAAGGCAGAATTTGAAAATGTTGAGCATGGGCATTTGGCTGAAAAATTTCCAAAGTAAACCAGGAGAATGCAGCTTGGCTTCTGCTTGCAGTTTATAGCAAAATGCTAGATGGGAGAGATATACTGAGGACTGAACTGTCAGGCACAAAGAAAACAGAAACTAATTCTGGAAATTCCAAGCCTTGGAAGTCAAGCTCCCAGATGAAAGTGCCCCATTGGAGGACTTAACTAAACTCAGAACTTGTAAATCAAGATGGAAGATGCAGTTATCTCAGAAAGGCTTGTAGAAAGTCTTACTGTCTGAAGACTTAGACCCCTGCTTCTTGCATGCTAAACCAACAAGAATTTTGAGAGAGCTGTATGAACAAAACCACCATTAGCTTGGACTAAAAGGACATGGAAAGTAGAGAATGAAGGAGAAACAGCTTAAGAGGAAAACCATAAAGCTGAGATCTGGAATTAAGAAATAATCTTGGGCCAAGAGAGGAATCCCACCCGTGTACAGAGAGGATTAGTTTGTCCCAGCAGTTGAAGAGGGTGGATGTTCTCAGCCAATGTTGTGGGAGAGTTTTGCCACCCCAGGGTACAGAGAGGGTGGAGCACATTCCACAAGGATTATGGCAGTTAAGGTCAGCACCCCACAGGTCTGAGATGGGTGGACCTGTTCCCCATGGATTAGGGAAGGCCAGGAGGTCAACTGGTTGCTCTGAGAGGGTTGAACCTGCATGCCAAAGGTTAGGGAAGGCCAGATTCATTGCTTTGAATAGGTTGAGCCTGTATGCCAAAGGTTAGGGGGAGTGTTGTCTTCACATCACTGTACTAGGGGGGTTAAGACTATAACCCATAGTTGGATAAGGTGTGGCAATCACCCAAACACTTTTGGAGGGTGAGGTCTGGAGCTTGGTCAATACCCAGATGCTTGATGAGAGTGGAACCAAGAAAATGGCCATTGGGCAAGCACGTAGAAAGGGTGGGTTCCCATATGGCCCTGAGGAGAAGAAACCATGATCTTAAGAATGACTCAGACTGAAATTGAATGGAGGATGCTCTGCATGTTTACTGAGCTGTAGAAGACCTGTGACTCATGCTTCCCGACCAATTTCTCCTTATTGTAATGAAAATGTTTATCCTTTGTCCATTTGTGTATTGGAAACATTGGAAACAGATTAATTGTTTCAGAGGTCTATAGAGGTCTGTATTTTGCCCCAAGGCAAACTATATTTCTTTAAATTAATTGTGATATGATTTAGTACTTGCATTGTTACTGGTTTAAGGAGTTGTTGGTTTTTTAATATTGTAATGTCTTTTTGGAATTCTGAGTGTATAGCAGTTTGATATTATTGATGAATTACAAAAAGAAATATTGGATTATGTTTGTAAATGGATCTTTTCCTCTGGGCATATTAGATTATATTGGATTCAGAGATTTATTTGATTACTTAATCAAGTAAACCCTTGTGCCAGTAGGGCATTGAGTCTCCACCCCTTGGTGGGTGGGGACTCACAGATAAAAGACATGACAAAGGACAGAGTTGAGGTTTCTTAACGTTGGATTTTGATGTTGGAGTTTGATACTGAAGCCTTAAGCTGGAACCTTGGGAAATAAGCACACAGAGGAAAGAGAAGAAAGCCCCAGGAAGAAAGGAAACTTGAACCCAGAGAGAAGCAAGACCCTTTATAAAAACCAACCAATTTCTGGTATTTTGCATCAGCATCCCTTTGGCTGACTAATGCAATACACGTCTTTAAAAACCTTCTCTGTAATTGGTTTCTATGAAATCTTACTTCTTTGGCTATTTTTTTTCTCTCTCCAAATGAATCACTGTTCTTCAACCCAGACTTTAGCTGTGGATGTTCTTCAGGTCTTAGTACAAAGCCCCTTTTTTTTCAATTAGCTATCCCTAGAGGATCCTGAATTTATATCTCAACCAAGTGCCTCAGACTCATGTATCAAAATGTGTTTTTGATCATTTTCTTGGATAATACTGAAGGCAACTCAAATTCATCATGTTCAAATCTGAATTCATGATGTCTTTCTCCCTATCCCCAAATGGGCCTTCCTTTTGTGTCCATTACCTACTATTTCTCTTCATCCAGTGGTCAGTCTTGCCAATTTCTCCTTTACTGCCAAGGTAGCACCACATCTAAATATTTTAACAAAAAAATCACTGAACTCTTTGTTAAACTGCCCAATGTGATGCCTTAGTCCTCAGTATCTCTCAGAATTCTTCATGCAAAAGTAGTTTTTAATTTTCCCTGCAGCACATAATTCAGTGGGTAGAAAGAAGGAAGTTTGCTTTCAATTTCTCTTGTTCTTCCTCCCAAACTCCTTTTTATTATTTCTGGAGGAAAGAAAGAAAGAAAAAGAAAGGAAGGAAGGAAGGAAGGGAGGGAGGGAGGAAGGAAGGGACAGAGGGAAGGAGGGAGAAAGGAAGGGAGGAAAAGAGGAAGGGAGGAAGGGAGAAAGCTCTCATGCAAACTAAACTTATACAAAGTCATTTTTTAGATCCAGGTACCATTTAACTGGCTCTGAACTTTTTAAATCTGGGCTGGAGATCAAATTACAGGACCTCCAACATAGGCATAACAGATACTTCCCCAATTTAACAATTTAGAGTAGCATGTTTACTATATTAATTATTAGAAAAAGACAGCCTGTACCTGCTTTCCCATAGGCTTCCTATCTGGTTAAAAATGTGGAGAGAATTCCTGTGACAAACAAAAATGCTGTGACTGACTTACTTTTTGCATGACTTCCTTGACATTGTCTAGAAAACTACCCAAGTCCATCCCAGATCATTCATGCACTCAGGCACTCTGAGTTGTCACACAAGTTTGTTACTACCCAGCTACCCCCATCCATCTCCTGAATGCGTTTTAATCTTGGTCTGGCCACAGGCAAGAACTGTAAGAATTGGCTGGATCGATGTGCCTTAAAATATCAGTGCAGCACTCTAACTTCTATTTCTGCACAAGTCAAGCCTAATTGTCTGAGGTGCATGGAGAAATCAACATCTCTTCTTGGCAGTGGCCAGTAGATTGGAAGAGCTCACAGATGCTCTTCAAACCTCCTTCCATTTCCTGTGTTTTTTTCATTTCACCAGGACCGGGAACTTTCTTGATGAAGTTTCTCTCTCTCTTCCCCTTCCCCACCATTCTCCACATATGACTGGTTCATATTGGGAAGTCTCCCTGCCCTCAGCCCAGGATTTAGAAGTTAATTTGATATGTGCTGAATTTTCCATGGAAAATTTTGCTATATAGAGACTAGGGATATATACATCTGAGCTTGTCATTACCTTTCTTAACCCTTGGTCAAATAACTTACATTGTCCTCCTTCAGAAAGAAGTAAATTCCAAATTCCTGTGTGTAACATTATTTTAAAACTTTCTTGATCTGATCACAACCAAGTTGAAGATATGAGTGGTGAAGTGCAGTGAAGGTTATCTGATGATTTAAAGGTGTAGATGAAAGGAACCGGAAGGAGATATTTGTTATAGAAAGGGTGGACTGACAGAAGCAGTGCCTAGGAAGAGCAAATCATAGAAACTGAGTTCTTGTAAGGGGAGAGGAGTAAAGACCAACTCCCAATGTTACCAAGGAATTGAGTACTGCCTCCTTGCTGTTTTCTTTGAGAGAAGAAAAAAAAGTAATGCATCAGCTCTTTCATCAAGATTTTTTAATCAATCCTTTTAATCTTTGAAAAGTTCAATACTAAACATAAGCAAAGTTACTCTATGCCACAATTGCAAACCAGCCCAAGTGAACTTGGGTTTCCTTCTATAATGTCTGAGCAACATTATTCCACAGCACTGTAGATTTTCCAACTCTTCCACAGAAGATGACCAAATGGCAGAGAGCAAACTAGTGCCCTTGGGTGTCTTAGAGATGGAGCCTCAAGATTGTAAAAGTATTTGCTTTATCTGCTTTGTCTTAAAAAGACATTTAACTCCATAATGCATCCATGTAAACATTTTTAAATGGGTATTTCTGCAAAATCATTGACACATATCATTTTATCCTGTGGCTTATTTCCTCCCTATGTGAGGTAAAAGCATTTGTAAAAAGCATTTTTTGCTATTCTTCACCTTGGTGGAATCTTTCCTGTATCACAGTTTTAAAAGTTGTGCATATTGCATTTAACATCTACTCTCAGCTCTGTTTTCTTTTGATGGACAGGTCAATTCAGAGGTTTGTGATTGCCTGGGGCAAATGCACAACAAATACATACAAATCAGTGCTTTCTTCTAATTAGAGTTATATGAGAGAGACAAAGTACAAGAGAAATAATTCTATGTTTCTGACCTTGTTCTCTTTCTGAATAATTGAAGGTAATTTACATTGATATTTGAAAATCTATTTAATCTTTACAACCAAATCTATTGTCTTAAGCCAAATCTTTTCTTCTGTTTACAGAAAGAGTTTAGCAATCAACCAGTGAAAAGAAAATGTAGACAGCTGACCTAGATAATGTGGGTGTTTTTTTACACTGCCAAAATTAACTGAGTTTCATGCTCAACCTGCAATTCATTTTGACTGCATAGGTCAGACTTTTGGCTCTATTACCTGAGTCCACTGCATAACAGGTACTTTGTTCTGGTTAAATGACTGCACTTATAGCAAGTTCCTGTGCAGAGTTCACATTTACCTTCATTGAAGCAAAATATTTCACCATCACTCTTAACAGTGCCATTCAGTCTATCTATCAACTGCACTCCAATATGTCCTGGCAGCATTTAGACCATTCGATTTGCAAAGACATGACGGCCCACTTGAGGCCCACCAAATCACTCTTTGCTGTAATAATCACATGTAGCCTTGGCACTCAGACCCAGATCATTCTCCCCAAATAAACGAAAAAAAAAAAAAAAAACGATTGGGGGAAAATGCTTCTTGGTAACAGCTTGAACTTAAATGGCGACAACAGCTGGTTCAGCAGATGTTCTTCATATGATATAACACCTGTGTTCTTGAAGACAGACTCTTGACTAAATTTATACCTCCAGATTTCCTAAAAACTATTTTAATAGAATTTTGCAAGCCAAAATAGGAAACACTGGGTTAAACCAAGAGTTTGGATGACATTTAAAATTAATAATGTTCATTTCTACACTTTTAGTAGACAGATCTTTTGAAATATCAACACCTTTCTGTATATTATCCTAGCAATCACATCTAGAAAAACAATTGGTTCTATTCTATCCTCTTGCTAATATAGAAATAGTTTAAATAAAATGGGTGATATATAAAAAACAGAAACATTATTTTAAACTATGTCAAATTTAAGGTTTGCATTTGCTTCAAGTAATTTTTTAAATTACAAAGTCTTCTTATTCTAGAAGTAGGGTTCACCCTAGGAAATCACATTACTCAGCAAGTACCAGTAAGTTGCTTATATCAAAGTGTAAATGTAATGTAGCATGCACAATATTAATATAAACATTTTTAAATTGCATTCAGAGAAGTAAATTTAAATTCTGGGCTCAGATATTTCAAAAATTCAAGGACCAAGTATTGTAGTAACTTTGACAATCTTGGCTGACAGCAAAATAAGCTATATCTCTGGAACCAATCATTGTTTTTATGTCCCATTGTAATAGAGGGCCACTTGAGCAACAAACACGGATGTGTAATGAGGGCAGGGATGACTTACATGAGCTTTCCAAGATCCTGGTAGTCTCTACGTTGTTTTAAATCAGGTGAAATGTGGCAGTCTGTGTTTAAAACACATAATGTTAGTGAGAATCCAATTACTTCCAATTTTAAAAAACCTATGTATACATTCTATTAATATTTTCCATTTTGATCATAAAATAAGAAATGACATTATATATGCATATGTGTGTACATATACATTTACGATGGCAAATTGTTTCTTAATTGCATAAGATGTGAAAGTAACAATTACAGTATTACTAAATTACCACTGTTTAAAAAAATTATGGATAAATAAGAATCCTCAAGTAAGAGATTCTTAATTAAGAGGCTTTCAGCAAAGCTCAGCAAAAAAAAATTCTTTTTAAATGGAATCATAGGAACTGGGAGGCCTTGTCAATGTAATTTAAAGCTATATACATCAGGCTCAATGTTCCAACAAGCATATTAATGTACTTCATGTAGTTATGGTACAAAAAGGAAAAATATCTATTATTAGCAATATTTTTTTCTTTCCAAAACCTCAAATTATTATGTCCCATTTCCCTCCCTCACTCCAAACCTAAACACCCCCAAATCTAAAAGAATTAACAATAGTAACTGAACTCTTGCTAGGTGTGTAGAATTGTGTCCTACACTCAGCATTCATTATTTCATTTAATATTCACCACCCTGTAAGGCAGGGTGTATTATTATTCTCCTTGGTAGGACACTGTATACAAATCAACTTCAACCTGATTAACTAATTTTAAAAACTTGTATATCGTATTTAAGAATGTCCAGTAAAAGGACAGAGTTCAGGACTGATTGATTCAACACTTTATCAATGTCTTCAATGATCTGTGCTCTTTCTATTTTTATTCACTTCTACATAGCAAAAATTTCACCATAAGTATGGCTCACCTAAGAGTTGCAAAATGGTTGTAAAATGCAGGTGGCAGCATGATCCTTGATTACATCCATCCAGAAAAACACTGGCCTATCTTTCACAGAAGTTTTGAGCAAGCCTCACACCCTTTTCGCCTAAATTGGATTAGATTGGACCATCTCTAAAGCAAGTGGAGGGAGGGCAGTGGTAGTATAACAACTCTTATTGACTAAGGGTATACATAAGAGATGAAAATATGTTGAAGAATACAAAATAATATCACTTTCATTTTCCTTTTGGAAAAAAGATTAAGAATGAAAGTGAAATATTTTGTCTGAGGTTCTGCAGTAGCTGAATGATAGCATCTAAATTGAAACCTTATATATGCCATGGTGTGTATTCTACTTCATTTTGTATTTTACTTGTATGGCTGGTTCAGGTGTACTGAAGTAGGGAGGAATGGGCATAAGAAAACTAACTCCTTCCATTCCTGAATACATAATTCAGTAGTATTGCTCAACTTCCACAGATATTCAATTCCATAGGATGTAAGTAGTAATCCTTGATTTCTAAAAACATCTATTTCAGTGACAAAATGGAATAAACTTATTTCTCCCTAGTCTCTCTCACTAAGTGCCCTGGAATCCTGGACATAAATAGGCAATAGTGTGGGATTATGAAAGATGTCCAGGGATTTCTGGAGTTGAGGGACAATATGGTGGTTAGTTCCCAGGGTTTTCTTTTACTCTTCCATATATCATAGGCTGGCCAATAGAGAAGCCTGCAGCCCTGAACTATGAAAAGGCATAGATAAAGAAATAAAAGCATGAAGGAAAAAAACCTGCTCTCTCTAGACAATGGACTGGGAAAGGGGCAGCCCAGCAGGACAGAAACTTCCCTACCACACATGGTCACCACCACTCCCTACGCTGTCAGTGGTATAAACAATAACATTTACAATGACATAAAAAATGAGAAATACTTAGTGATAAATCTGACAAAAGCTGTTCAAGACCTGCACTCTGAAAATTATAACCTATTGCTGAAACAAACTACAAGTCCTAAATAGATGGACAAATATACTGTATGTATGGATTCATACATTATAAGATGTTAATTCTCTCTCAAATTCGTCTATATATCTACAGATTCAATGCAATCCCAATAAAACCTCCAAGCAGATGTTTTGGTAGTACTTTATAGGCTAATTCAACAATTGGCTCAGAAATAAAAACCAAAGAAACAAAAACAAACCTGATGAAACAGCAAATGCATGATCCATAAGAAAGTCAATTGAAAAATTGAACTTAATCAAAATTAAGAATATCCAGTTTTTAAAAAATACTTTTAAGAGGAAAAAAAAAACAAGCCATAGATTTCAAGAAAATACTTGCAAATCTCAAATCTGATAGAGAATTTTTATACTGAATATTTAAAGAACTCTCAGAACTCAGTAAGAAAGTAAACAACTAAATAAAACTCAGCGAAAGACTTGAATAGAATAGGCAAATCATCGATGTTCAATGAAAAGATGTTCGATATCATTAGTCATTAGGGAAATGAAAATTAAAAACATAATGAGATAGCACTACACCTCTATTAAAATGACATTAAAATAATTGACCACAACAACCCTTGGCAAAGATGTAGAGCAACTGAAACTCTCGTATTCCACTGGTGGGGATGTAAATGGTATAACCAGATGCTTAAAATGTTAAATATATAGGTACCATGTAATTTAGACATTCTTCACCTGGATATTTATAAGAAATAAAAATGAATGCATATGTCCATACAACAAAAACTGGAAGCAATCCAAATATCCACCAGCGAGTGATGATAAATAAGATATGGTAAATCCATATAATGTTATACTCCCCAGCAATATAAAGGCATGAAATGTTAATATACTCATCAAAATGAATAAATCTCAAAATTATTTTCTGAGTGAAATATTCTAGACAAAAAAGTATATATTTTTATTCCATTTATGTAAAATTTTATAAAATGCATATGAAGGTATGGTGACAGCAGATGAGTGTTTGCTAAGGCAAAGGGAGTGATATGTGCAGAGGGGCAGAAGGAATGGATTACAAAAGGACACAGGAATCTTTTCAAGGTGATAGATTTGTCCATCATATTGAATGTGGTCATGATTTTATAGGTGTACCTATGTCAAAACTTATCAAAGTTTACACTTTAAATATGTGTAGTTTACTATGTCTCATGCACCAGTAAAATGCTAAGGAAAAACATGTTGTAAGGTAAAATTTGAAGTATGCATAGATCAAATTAAGACAGGTCAATTTGATACTTAATAAATGGTATGAGACTTCCAACATTGAGCTAAAAGTTTCTATCATTAGAACAACATTACTATATTAAAATAGAAGTGTCATGGTATGCCAGTGAGATTTAGGAATGGCAGATAACTACAGTAAGGCTCAGCAAGAACAGCTGAGGCCCTTAGGCTGTTAATGCCACCATGTCAAGGTCTGGAGAAAAGCTTGAGTTAGATTCATATCAGTGTTGTCATTATCCAGCTTGAAAGAACCCATACTCAATTCCCATCCAAACCATTTTTCACTCCTATCCAATTATTAAGCCTCTCATAGGAGAGATTTATTTTTTTCTCATTCCTGAGTTTAAAAGTGTTTTTAAAACATATGCTCTTTAATTACTATGCTTATTATTTTTGAAAACGGACATCTCATTTATAGATATATAAATTATATACATACATATAATTAGGAGTTCCAGATTCAGCACAATTTGAACTTTTATGTAACACTTTTTTTCTCTAAGAAAAATTAGGTGTCATTTTTTGCAGCTCTTACTCTAGGTATGCCTTCTGCTGAGAAAGACGTTCACAAATGAGAAATGACATTAAGGTGTTTGTAAAAGTTATAGACTGGCCAAACACTTTTAAAGTGATACAGCCTTAACCACATTAAAATTTGATTCTTTAAAAGACAGCTGCTTTGAGAATATATAAGCACCTTTGAATGATAGAACTGCTGTCTTAAACACTTCCCCTCCATCTGTGTATAATAGAGATATATTGATTGTTCCTTGCCATCTATATTTTTGATGACCTTTCTGTAACTGACACAATGGCACAGTGTCACTTTCAACACTATTCATACCAACATCATTAAATCAGCAGGCACAAGGAGAGCACAGCCCTGGAGGGTGGGGGTAACTCCTTTGGAAAAGACAAGGGCAAGTCAGAGACATAACTTCAAACATGTTGAAATGTCTGTTACAAAGATGAATAACAAATATCCTAGAGACACATGTTCTTTATAAGCATATATAATATCATCAACATATTTGGAAATTTTAATTATTCTATTTTCTTTTTCCTTTCTGTATTCTGGGAAGTTTTTAAAAAAATTAGCATGCAAACTAGGTCATGGGCATGGCAGGGGAGGGAAACGTAAGGAAAAGCAAAATAAGAAATGAAGAATGATAAAGGCAAACATAATTTCAGGAGAAGGGTACAGTCAATTTAGAGAACAGTACTGACTCCCATGTGCTCGGTGTGGAGAGATGAAAAGCACCCTGCAGTTGGAGTTTTATGACTCCAAAATTGACAACCTATCTCAAGTTTCTCATCTACAAAATGAGAAATGTGTACATATAAAGCATTGTGCTTTTCTGCAGATCAAAATAAGATTAATGTGAAACATTTAAGTATCATTGAGCTTTATAGATATAAGATATAATTGTACTAAAATTCTGAGAATTTAAAATCTTATCTATTGACAATTTCGACATACTATAATGCAACTGTCTCTATAAACTCCTGGTTAGTTGTAATGAAAAGTTCAATTATTATCTTTCTACTCCAGTAAATTTGATGATTTCTCTTTTTCTACCATACTAGAGAGAAATATTGAAGTTTACAAAGTCACCTATAATAAAAACCATTTCTCTCCAAAACTATTACAATTAGTGCACACCAGAAGTTGTTCATGTTTTATAAGTGAACATTAGGCTGGGAATTAGCAAGACATCATATAAGTATTTCATAAACTTAATTGATTCATTGTTTACATTAAAAACAGAGTTTGGAGTGACAGTGGAAATATCATTACAAAACTGTTAATCTTGCTCCTTTCTCTTCTTTACACATGGCTTTTCCTGGAAATAAAAGAAAAATGGTGGCAGCTCCAGAATTTCTGTATAGGAGAAGTTTAGTGGAGAGAACCTGGTGGGAAACTGGTGGGAAGTCAGAGAGAGGCTGGATAACTTGAGATGTTCCTGAATCAGCACGGAAAGGACATGAATCTTCACAAGGCTGCAGGTTTCTTTTGATTAGACATGGATGTCCTCTGGTGGTTTTTAGGTAGTTGAGGAAGGAGACACTGATATAGATTGTGACCCTGTTTCAGCTTCACACTTCCAATTTCCCTACTTCCACCACACACATCCCTAATAGTCTGATGAGACCACTGATCAAGGAGGCCAGTCACCATACTGAGCATACCAACTCAGATCACAAAGTTCAGAAGTTCATAATAGTATTCTTTTTCCTTAGCAGCAGAATACCTTTCAAAAATGCAAACTTTGAATTTCTCTAGTCTTCAATCTTCCAACTACATAATTTTATGTTGACTTTGGTGAGGATGCAAAGATCATAGTAATGATAATGGTAAGCACTGCTTTAGATCCTGCAGCAAATAATCCTAAGACATTCCTTTTGTCAGTCAAATACAATTAGAATATTATTCTTAATTTTCCTAAAGACTTCAATTATTTCATAGATTATCCCCTAAAAAATGCTCATCATTTTATTGGCAGAGTCCCTTCAGTGGTTCAATCAATGGAACAAATCATTAGTGGTAATTATAATAACTCACAATTTAGAACACAAAGTTGAGGAACAATTTTCTAAAAGTTCTCAACAAATAGAATGTGATACACCACAATGGCAAGAAACTTGTATATGCCATTTTATTTGTCAGCTAACTATAAGATTTGTGGAGAAAAATACATGGTGCACACCACTCACGAAAACAGATTAGGTATGTCTATCTTTAATTTGAAGTAAATTATATCATCTTTTGATGGAAGAACATATATATTTAGATTTAGATTCTGGTATGGTAATAATAAATAGGTTTTTTTCTTTCATGTTCCTGTGCTAATCAATACTTGGAAACAAATATGTAAATTATCTATCTATTGAGACCTAAACGATCACTTTGAGCCTTGCTGCCCAAGAGGGGGAATTGAACAGTTTTCTACAAGGCACACAATGGTGCAGAATAAGCTCATTACTAGTAGGGGATTGAGACTGATGAATGTGTGATATACTAATTACCCTCAGGGATTCAAACTAGTGTTTTAAAACACTATATATACAGTACTCTGCAGCCAAAAGGATCATTATATTTTCAGAAAATTAGAATCTTACTTAACAAAATGGCTGAGCAGATACAACTAGGAGCAATAATTGCTCGACTTAGACTTCCTTCCTTCTTTATCTGGGATTTTACTCAGAGGAAGATATCCTGTGTGGTCAACCAAGTTTAACTTTAGGAATGTTCACCTGTGTGGGTCTCTTCCCAGGATGAAGAATTGTCCTCCAAGAATAGGGGGAGGACAGAGATGCTGCCCTAGCCTGGGTCTACCTGCCTTGGTAGTGGTCTTCAGGTGGATGTCCACCTGCCCCCAGCAGCAACCTGCCCTTGTGGATCTCATCAACCAGAAAGAAGCTATCCTTGAACTCCAGGAGTAGGGAACTGAAGACCTTACTCTACTTCTTGTTTTTTATAGGGAGGGGGCTATAATTCTTTTAGGAAGAGAGGAGTTTTAGGTGTGAGGAGAACTGAACAGCACTGAGAATCTGGTAGAGATGGACTTTCTGCTGAGGATTTCCTCCAGGCAAAATACTCACTTGAGCAAAAATTGGGGGAGGAAGTGAGATAATAACTATGACAATAATAATACCAAAACGTGGAGCAGGAAAGAACTACTTATCTTTCTATTCTTTCAATAAAAAATATAGGGTATTATTATAAAACAAGGTTACCAAAAAATATTAGGCCAAAAACATGTAGGAAAAGCATATTACAGACATGTGATAGACAGATACTATAGTCACTATTAAATGTTAGTATTTTGAATGTTGGGATGTCAGCCTTTCAAAAATACAGAACTTTTGTGATTTGATTTCTCTTCTACTCACTACCTTACATGCTTTCTCTTTCTTAAAGTTGTGTGATTGCCACATGGCCTTTCACTGCTCCTCTGGGGTTCTGTACCTCTTGCATGATGTTCTTCCCTGATTCTCTTGAACACCCATTCTCCCATTCTGTCCCTTCCCAAGCCTGACCATGCTTTCCCACTTATTCCTCCCACTTGTAGCCTAAGTTGCATACTTTTTAGGTTCACTGTCCTCTAAAATGAGTATCTGGGCATCCAGTTCTCTCAGACAGTGATGGTCACTGTCTGAGAAGTGAAGGTATGGCTTCTAGAACATCTCTACTGGATCACCCAGGCCTCTTCACAGACAAAATGGATTAGAATCAGGGAGGGTGCAGAGGTGGACTTTAACAAGCATCCCCAGTGATTCTTATGCACACTTAAGCTTGATAGCCATGGTCTTAGAGAACCAACCCTGATTTCCTGATCACCAAGACACTCCTTTCAGTGGTCATGAGACACCCGGTCAAGGAGAACTCTTCTATCTCACACCAGGTTCTCCAAGGAGTGGACTGAAGTCCCAAGGTCTCTCTTCTGACTGATATGAATTATGCTACCCTTAGCTGAAGAAAGTAAGATTAGTTTTTAAGTTATAAAGCATGTTCTTCTTACTTAAGTTTCCCAAAAGTGGTATCTGTTACTGCCAAATAAGCAAATACAAGGAATTTTTAAAATGTATTTTTGCTGTTGTTGCTGTTTATTTGGTTATTTGTTGAGGCCATACTGCATATTGAAAAGAGGACTGACTCAATATGTTCCCAAACTAACTTTTTAATCTAATCTCCCATAATTTATCTTTCTACCCTGTAGCTGATACAGTAACTTTAACCTCATCTCTATGCAGTGCTTGCTATTCCTTGAACACACCATGTACTTGTCAACATTGCCCAAAGTAGTTTCTCTTTTTCCTTTTTGTCTTTTTTGTAAAAATTTTTATTGCTAATGCTGCTGCTTCTTTCTTATATAGCACTTTACAGTTCACTAAGTATTTCCCCAAACACCATCCTACCGAATTCTTACAACAATCTCAAAAGGTAGGAATAAATTAGGGATTAGAGACCTTAATTAATTCCCCAGGATTCCACATCTGGCAAGGAATACAGTAAGGATTCAAACACAAGTTTTAAAAATTTTGATCTAGTATTCTTGTCAGTGAATGAATCAGTTTTCCAAGTAATAATCCACATAGCTTTCCAATGGGAATTAATATCCTTTATCAATGTAGAAGAATATAGCAAGGAAATTGATTTTTTTTTAATGTTTAAGGACTGTTAAGAGGATTAAAATACACAAACACAAGAATAGACAAACTACTCTGTGGTATTGTAAATCGAGGTGATTTTTACCTTGGCAAAGTAGAAGTCAGTGTTTTAATGTGTAGCAGAAGAGCTTCTGGAGATTCTAGGTTTCAGGTAATACTCAGTTGTTTGTTTATTTGTTTAAATCTGGGTGCTAATTACACTGATGTGTTCAGTTTGAAAAAGTCATACAGTGGCATAACTAGAAATTGTTCACTTTTTTATATGAATGCCTTACTTCACTTAAAATAAGTGTGTACAAGAAGCTCTAAGCAAAGAATTTACTCATGTTAGTCTGTTTCAGTTTCCTGGTTGCTAAAAAAAATACCATTTAATGGCTTAAACAATGGAATTTCTGGGCTCACAGATTTGAGGATAGAAGTCCAAAATTATTGTGTCATCGAGGTGATGCTTTCTCCCGGAAGACTGTCATTCTGAGACTGGCTGCTGGCAATCCTTCGTCCTTGACTTTTCTGTCACATGACAATGCATATAGCAGCCTCTCCTGGCTTCAGTCTTCTCTTCCATGTTCCACTGACTTCCACCTTCTGGCTGCTGCCTCTGGCTTTTTGTCTCTGTGGCCTTCTATATAAGGTATTTAGTAACAGGATTAAAACCATCCTGAGTCAGTTGGGCCATACTCTAACTGAAGTAACCTCATCTAAAGGTCCTCTTTACAAGAATTCACACCCACAGAATTGGATTAAGTTTAAGAATATGTTTTTCTAGGACACATAGCTCTAAACCAGCACAGACGATAATAGAATTACTAGTCTAATTATTAAAATCTTTATTATATAGGAATAATCAACTAATCTTACAGATAAGGAGACTAATGTTTCCAGAGTTTCAGCAAACCTCCACTCACTAGTGAATCACAAAGCTGCAATTCAATTCAGGTAGAATCCTTTGCCTTAATCCTCTTCTGTAAGAAAACTTGCAGTGTAAGTGAGCATTACCCATGGCCTGCCTTAGATAATTGTTCTCTGAATACATATTTATATATATCCTTCTCTCCTTTTTTGCTTTTTGGGTTTTTTTGTCTTTATTTTTTTTTAATGTTACATTCAAAAAAATATGAGGTCCCCATATACCCCCCACCCCCTCATGCTACTCCTTCCCCCATAACAACAACCTCCTCCATCATCATGAGACATTCATTGCACTTGGTGAATACATCTCTGAGCACCGCTGCACCTCATGGTCAATGGTCCACATCATAGCCCACACTCTCCCACAGTCCACCAAGTGGGCCATGGGAGGACATACAATGTCCAGTAACTGTGCCTGCAGCACCACCCAGACAACTCCAAACCCCCAAAAATGCCCCCACATCACTTCTCTTCCTCCCACTCCCTACTGCCAGCAGCCACCATGACCACTTTCTCCACACCAATGCCACATTTTCTTCAATTACTAATCACAATAGTTCAAGAATAGAATATAAGTAAGTCCACTCTAATCCATACTCTATTCCTCCATCTGGTGGACCTTAGAATGGTTTTGTCCACTCCACATCTATATCAAGAGGGGGCCTAGATTCCACATGGATGCTGGATGCAATTCTCCTGCTTTCAGTTGTAGGCACTCCTAGCTTCCTGGTGTGGTGGTTGACCTTCTTCACCTCCATGTTAGCTGGGTGGGGTAAGTCCAATAAACAAGAGTGTAGGAGTTGCAAGTCTGCTGAGGCTCAGGGCCTGGCTATCACATGGTCAGTCCAGAGATTCAGGTCCCCTGGGTATACACTAAAACCCAGCACCAACTACAGATCCGGAAAAAGTAACAGGAGAGGCTTGTGGACAAAGATCACATCTGAGTCCAGCTCTATCACACAGAAACACAAACTCCAAAGTAGGGCCAACTGACATGGCACTGAACTCCATCTGCCATGACCATAGCACCTATGGATCTCTGTAGCCCTCAGAAGAACTAATACCTGGTTGTAGCTACTTTATCTGTCTCTGGGACTCTGCTCATGTGTGCTTAAGGGCAATACCACTGATAACCTCCTGGCTCTTTTTAGAGACTCATAGCCATATAAACTCATTTGTCCTTTCCATTTCCCCCTTTTATTCAGGTCAAAAAGCATTTAACTCCTGGTATTATATGTAGACTGAGATATTCTGCTGGTCTGAGTAGACCCTTTTATTCAAGGTCTTTTTCTAGTTACATCATCAGCTGGTGCTTGGTAGTAATCCCTCGGCACCAGGGAGGCTCATCCCCAGGAGTCATGTCCCACACTGTGGGGAAGGCAACACATTTACCTGTTGAGTTTGGCTTCGAGACTGGCCACATTTGAGCAACACGGAGGCTCTCAGGAGGTAACTCTTAGGCACCCTGCAGCTCTAGGCCTTGTTCTTATTTCAGGTGCACAGGTTTACAAGCATAGTCATTAGTACCAAGGGCTCATTGTTGGACCTTCCTTCTTTTTTGGTCTTTGCCATTGCACTTGGGGGATTGTTACTGTTCCTTTAGGGACTGTGATAGAGCTCCCCTGTCTAGGAACTCAGCATTTCCTCAGTTGTTGTTTTTAATTGTAACCACTATGAAAATATCCAAACTTTTATGTACCCTGGATATATGCCCTGGAGAACTCCCTGCCAACCATGTGTCCCCTGTCAATAACATCCCACACCAGTATATATATCCTTCTTGAACCCAGAAGGAGAATATCTTCCTCTTTTTTCTATTCTCCACTGAGGCTTATGAATTTTGTACATTGTACCACCCTTAAAAAAATGCATACCCCTCACACAAACACTTTTAAGATTGTGATAAAGTGTAACAATATGGATATATTAAAGTAGAGACCATATCATCAATGCATTTTTGTATTATCAAGCAAATTGTTACCTTTTTAAAATAAAATAAAATTTTGAAAATGAACTCATTAGCTGACTAAAGATCTCTGCAAATTATGTAACTCAATCATCTATTATCCTGCATTTACAAATGTCTGCTTATGTGGCATTTCATAAAATGCCCTTTTCAACATGGAATTGGAATAAAATACAGCTCTATTACCAGAATTTCCAGCTCTTGAAAAAAGGTAAACAGAAAAAAGGTAAAACAGAAAACACGAATAAACAAGTCTCCTATGCATTAGTTTCCTTCCAGAAGCAAGGAAAATTCTAAGTTTAGAAAACTTTGCAAAAAGCTGTGCTTTTGTTTTTAGCTTATAAAGATAAATAGGTTGACAAAATAATTCATTATTCTTCCTTAGATTCACATGTGTTCCTTACTGGTAGTAATTTAATTGAGCTCCATGGTTGAGAAATTTTCTGCTTTTAAAATTTTAAATATCTTATTCTAGATGTATGAGAGAATAGGGAACTGTGGTTTCCACTTCTCACATATTACTGGAGTATAGTGATATCATAATCATTCAGTCTAACTAGTGTCACTAAACTAACTTAAAAAGAATTTATTATTGAGTGTTGTGAAGTCCAAATATTATCATCATTATATCCAAAATGGCTAATATATTTAGGGAAGACTAGAAAATTTTGTTTCAAAAAGAAAAAAAAAAGTGAATAAAAGATGGTGAATGAGTAGCCAATAGAATAAGAGATGAGAGAAGGAATTTAAATAAATAAATAAATAAATATTTATAAGAATTTAGAGAAGCCAAAAGAACATAAGACACCCCCGCTCCTCTCTTGTTATACTGACATATATTAGGAATAGTTCCAGGTTTTCCAAAGACCTATTGAAGTTCAAATATATCTATTTATATAAAAAGAAATGGTCCCCATAGGTGGAGAACTTGAAGACATTCATTGTTATGGGAATGGAGATGGGATTTTGGAAGCCCACAATCTGACTTTGATTCCCAGCTCTGAGAGTTGCTCTCTATGTGATTTAGGCAAGTCATTTGAACTCTGTGACTTAAAGGGATACCATAGCAGTTCTCAATTTTCAAGTTTAATGTATAGATAAGAGAGAATTGAGTAGCAATAATAATATCTAGAATATATTAAGAATATATTAAAATGACCCAGAGAACATTTTAAGTATTTTACATGCATTACCTATTTTAAATTCACAATAACCTGAGAACGGAGGTGTCATTTTTTCTCCATTGTGTAGAGAAGAAAAGTAAAGCACAGGGAGGAAAGAAACAAGGTTATATGGCTAGTAAGGGAAAAGACTGTATTAAAACTAGCTAGTTAGTCTAGCTTAAGAACCTATGTGCTTAATTATTTTCTCTACTGACACTGATCTTAATTTTAACCACTTAGAAACATACTTGGCACATAAGCTCCCTGTAAATATTTGCTGTGCAGATAAGTGAATTAGTTATTGTACTAAGGCATTTCAAGGGAACCTTGAAAGTAAAAATTGTTCATTTTAGCAAAATGCCTTAGAAGAATTTTTAAATGCTTTTAAAATTTTTAGGAGTCCTTACCAGTGGTTTATAATTAAAATATGAATTCATTTAAATAAAACAGGCAAGGAATATTTTATACTTTGTAAAAAATGATAAATTTTGGTGTAATATTATTATAAATGTTAATGTTCTTAAGTAATACTTATCTTTTCATGCATTATAAGAAAATATAATACCTTAATGTATGGCATTAAATGCAAATGATAAAAGTTAGACCTAACTGGATCAAATAAAAGAGTTCCACTTATGGGTATAAGCTGTTCTTTTATGCAACATATGCAAAAAAATATATATCCTACACACACATACATATTAGCTTTCATGCAAATTCTTCTTCTTTCTCTAGTACCCTGAGGGATTGCTTGGTTTAAAGTGCAATTAGTTGGGGGAAAATATTTTGCTTTTTTAATTTTCTTTTGCTACTGACACTAGCAATGCTACCTTGGAATTAGAGATAAACATTAGTTTTATCATACAAAGGCAATAACAAGAAAAGGAGAGCTGTTTCTTGTGTCTTCCATCATCTGAGCTATTACTTACTTCTGTGTTAGGCTATTCTGATTAACTAAAACTTAATGATCTTTAATTAAATAAAATGGAAATCTTTCTGATTTCTTTTTAAAAGAAATGGTTTTTAATATATTTATATATTTCAAAGCATAGTGGATTGGAACAAAAATGTAAATACTTATATGTATTTTAAATTATCTCATTTTTATCTTAATTGCATGTGTTTGAATAAAAGGGCTATAACAGTAAAAGCTAAATGCACAGATCAATTATCAACTTAGTAAAAATAGAGAAAATACTTGTTTGATCTCTCTTCCCCCTAATTGAGAAAAAGTCTTAATTAATAAAATAAATTCCATAATAAAGGAAATTATAGATCCCATTTATGTTAGTAATAGTAGCTAGATATGGTATATTATAAGTAAGGTTGATAACTATTTCTGAAACATGCTGCTCTGAACTTCTCCAGTGGATTTCATTATCCTGTGAAGGAGACCCCCACATCCTCTCTTGCACATCAGCCTTTGCATTGTAATCAACTGCCCATATGTATGTAAGCGCCATGCAACAAACAAACAAAAAAAAGAAAAGAATAAAACAGAAGTCCATTTCCATAGATTTATCTTCAGCTCATGAAAATCACTGAGGGTGTTTATGAACAATCATTTATTACCTTCCATGGGGCCCATATAATTAAAATTGTCTGTATCACTGATTTGCTGTTGAGTGAGATTTAGAAGAAGAGTGATATTGCTATAAAATTACACAGACACAGATTTCATTAAACTGTCCTCACTGGGAACTATTTGTCTTTCTATACTATGCTCTTGTGGTCTCTCATCTGTAACTGAGCTGATGTTGAGTTCCAGAAAATAGGTCCAATCCCTGGAGGCCCTAATCACACTAATCATAATTATCACCAATTGTTGCATGCTTTTTATATGTCAACCAGGGTTATAAAGGAATTACAATAATTAACTTGTAGTATTTTATACAAAGCTACCTGTAGGCATGTGGATTTACTGTAGAGAAAACTGGGTCTAAAGACATTAAATAAGTTGCTAAGGGACTAGAAAAGGCAGAAAGTGCCTCACTGAGATTTAAACTCAGGACTACCACAGGCCCTGACTTTTTATTCTCTTCATTGTGCCAGACATGAATGTCTGAGCACTTTCTAGATAAAATTAAATAACTCGCTACCTTTTCTTTCTTTTTTAAAAGATTTATTTATTTATCCCGCCCCGCCCTAGTTGTCTGTTCTCTGTGTCTATTTGTTGCATCTTCTTCTTTGTCTGCTTCTGTTGTTGTCAGTGGCACAGGAATCTGTGTTTCTTTTTGTTGTGTCATCTTGTTGTCAGCTCTCTGTGTGTGCGGCACCATTCCTGAGCAGGCTGAACTTTCTTTTGCACTGGATGGCTCTCCTTATGGGGTGCACTCCTTGCGCGTGGGGCTTCCCTACACGGAGGACACCCTTGCGTGGCAGGGCACTCCTTGCGCGCATCAGCACTGTGCATGGGCCAGCTCCACATGGGTCAAGGAGTCCCAGGGTTTGAACCATGGGCCTCCTATGTGGTAGACAGATGCCCTAACCACTGGACCAAGTCCGCTTCCCACCTGCTACCTTTTCAATTTCCAAAGCTAACCTTTTGTTCTAACTAGATAAGATAGTTACTTAACAAATCAGTTCAAAAACAGTACTGGCTGAAACCACAATACACGCTAAGCATGTGGTCAAGCTGATAATAAGAACAGGCTCCAAGTAGATCAGAGATGTCTTTACTCTCTATGTGACTAACAGAAAAGCCTCGATGCTCAGATTCTTAAACGATGTTAGATTATGTAACTTATAACTGCACAGATAAGACCAAGTGCACAGGTATAACCACCCTCTGGCCATCTGCTCCATACAGACCCAAAATATATACAGCATATGATGATGTCTTTGAATCTAAAGGCTAAGGACAAATATTCCATTATCAGATTAGATATATCCCCTAGATTGGGAGAATCTTAATTGTTACAAAATGGAATATTATGCAGCCATTTAAAATATATTTTAGAAGGATTTTTATAGTTTGAGAAGATACTTTTGATATATAATCATAAATTGAAAACTTCAGGGCATAGATTTAATATTAAATAGATTTCTTATTAGTATATAAAACATGCAAAAATATATTCATGTATATATTTGCAAAACATACTTGAGATCAGGAAAATGCACTCAATTACTCTTCTTTGGTTGAAGATTTACTGGTAAATTCTATTTCCTTTTAGTGCTGTATATCTTTGTTTTTTAAAGTTCTATATATTGCATATATAAAAATTACTATAAAAAAAGTTACATACACATTTTTGATAGGATAAAATTCACATGGCATATATATTTTAGCCACAACTGAAACTGTTTGTTCTTTATATCTGTAATGCTTTTCCTCAAATAGAGTCCAGTAAGTTTATACTTCATATTTTCTTGTCATAAGATTATAAACCCAAATATAATTTGCCTTTTCCTTCTATTTTATGAATATGGCAATTGCTTGCCTAAGTACTATTGTGATTTAATTTTTGCTGTCTTTGCTTACAATGGTCAAAATAATGAGGAATTCAATTTCACAGTTTGTACCAAGACAATAGTGTTGTTTAAATGAAAAGTGATCAGATGATAATCTTTAGCAGACAATGAAATTTGAATCAAATTTTACTTTAGTTAAAAATCAAGCTGAATAAGACAAAACCAAAAATAAATTATAAAAATTGTGTCTCCAAGGAAGCGGATATGGCTCAAGTGATAAGGCCTCTACTTACCATATGGGAGGACCTGAATTCAATTCATGGGGTCTCCTGGTGAAAAAGAAGAAAAAGCATGCCTGCATGGTGAGCTAGTGCCCATGTGGAGAGCTGAGTGCCTATGTGGTGAGCCAAGTGCCCACACAGTGAGTGGAGTGCCTGCATGGTGAGCCGAGTGCATGCATGGTGAGCCAAGTACCCACACGGTGAGCCAAGTACCTGCACCAGTGCCTTGATGGCAAGCTGAGTGCCCAGGTGGTGAGCCAGTGCCCATGCATTGAGTCACACAGCAAGATGATGATGCAATGAAAGAGAGACAAAGGGGAGAGTCAAGGTGACATGCAGCAGAGACAGGAACTGAGGTGGTGCAATTGACAGGGAACCTCTCTCCACATCAGAGATCCCCAGGATTGAATCCTGATGAATCTTAGAGGAAAAAGACAAGAAGAGAAGACAAAAAGAGAATACCACATAGCAAATGGACACTGACAGCAAAAACAGAAGGGCATGTATCCAAAGAGAGCATGATTCTCCCTCATTTTTTAAAACCTCCTTCACTATATATATATACATACATACATACATACATACATATACATATTTAAAATATCAATTGAGAAAACCAGCAAGATGGCGGTGGAGTAAGGAGCTCCTAGAGTCAGCTCCTGCTACAGGGCAGTTGGCAAACACTCAGAGCTCTCTGGAGCTAGCTGAAGCACCTGTTTGGGGACTTCAGGAGGCCAGAAGAGCATCCTGCAATATCCTTGGGGGAATGGAAGGAGGAGACTGCCTGTCTGCAGAGAAGACTCGTAATTAGAGAGCTTCATGCCCTAGAGGCCAGTGCCCATCCTCCACTGGAGGCACAAGCCACCTCAGGAGCTGTTCCGCAGCTGGAATTGAAAGCTCCACTTCCCAAAAACGGGGGACGAAGAGACGGTTGAGCACCAATTTCAGTTATGATGAGGAAATTCAGTGGGTTACAGTATGATCCTGAGAACAGCTAAGGTTTGAGCCTGTCCAGTCAGAAAGAGGCTGGGAATTGTCATCTTAACTCCGCACCTGGCATGAGGGGTCTAAGATATTTAAAGTACTACAGGAGAAAAACTTCCAGCCAAGAATCTTATATACAGCAAGACTGTCTTTCAAAACTGAGGGCGAAATTAGAATATTCACAGATAAACAGAAACTGAGAGAATTTCTAAGCAAGAGACCACATTTTCAGGAAATTCTTAAGGTTGTGCCAGAGCCAGAAAAGAAAAGACAGGAGAGAAGGGCCTGGAAGAGAGTCTAGAAATGAAGATTACATCAATAAAAGTAACTAAAAATGTCAAAAGAGTGGTGAAAATAAAATATGACAGATAAAACTCAAATAGTCAGGAATAAACTTAACCAATGATGTAAAGCTCTTGTATTCAGAAAACTGCAACTCAATGTTAAACAAATCAAAAAAGCCCTAAATAACTAGAAAAACACCCCATGCTCATGGATTGGAAGACTAAATATCATTAAGATGTCAATTCTACTCAAATTGATATACAGATTTAATGCAATACTGATAAAAATTCCACCAGCATTAAAGAAAAAATTGAAAACATGATCATTAAATTTATTTGGAAGGGTAAGGCATCCTGAATAGCCAGAAACATCATAAAAAGGAAAAGTGAACCCTCATCTCCAGACTTTAATCATAATACCTACCTATAGTGGTAAAAACAACATGGTACTGGCCTAAAGACAGACACAATAGACCAATAGAACCAAATTTATGGTTCAGAAACAGACCCTCACAGGTATGGTGAAATGATTTTTGACCAGCCTGTCCAACTTACACAGCTCAGGCAGAACAATCCATTCAACAAATGGTGCTGAAAGAATTGGACATCCATAGCTGAAAGAAGAGAAGAGGACCCCTATCTATCTCACACCTTATCCAAAAACTAACTCAAAGTGGATAAAAAAAACTGAAAATAAAAGCAAGAACCATAAAACTTCTAGAAGAAATTATTGGAAAATATCTTCAAGACCTGGTGGTAGGTGATTGATTCTTAAAGGAGATAAGAAAAGGACTGAGTGGACTACTGATGTTTAATGTATGTAGAAGTTTTCATTAGCTTTACTCTAAAATTGTGGAAATGTATAGAGTGGGTGGTAACACACAATGAGTAACAGCTAGTTTATAAATGGGGATGTGACTGAAAATGGTAGCCTAGTTATATAAATGCCAATTGGCAGAATGTTTGAGAATAATTTATGAACTAGATAGCACAGTAAACCAAGAGGTGGGTGAGAATTGTGTTTAATGGTACAGATGCAAGAGTGTCTTTTGTGAGCTAGAACAAAAGTATATCACTACTGGAGGGTGTTGGGAATATGGAGAAGCATGGGAAAAATACAGCTGGAGTGACCTATGGACTGTGGTTAGTAGTAATAATATAATATTCTTTCATCTATGCAAAAGATGTACTGTGTTGATACTGAGGCAGTATGGAAAATGAGAGCCAAATGTACACTATGGACATGGCAATAATCAGATATTTTATTTGTAGCAAATGAAACACCACATTGTGGTATGTTGATGGAGGGGTGTTGTTTGGGAATTCTGCACATGTGCATGATTGTTTTATAATATTATAACTTCTGTCATAAAAAACTATATTTAAAAAATAATAATAGGGTGGGTTGGGGGGAAAACACACCAAATGTTAGAAAATAACTATGATTAATAGTAAGGTTTCGATAATGTTCTTTCATAGTTTGTAACAAACGTCTCATGACAATGCAAGGTGTTGGTGGAGGGCTGATGTATGGGACCCCTGTAGGATGTTATGCATGTTTGCTTTGTAAGTTCACAGCTTTTACTATACACTTAATTGTTTATATATGTTCATATGTAAATAATATAAAGATAATAATCGGATTGGTTAGGGGAAAAATATCAGTTGATGATGAAGAAAGTCTCTATCTTTCCATCTAGTCCCATGCTAATATAATAGATGCTAAATATACATAGCTTTAATGAATGAACAATTGAATAAATTTGCACCAAAATGACTGGCAAATATATTCATATATCTTGGGTTTAAGAAGCTTTACAATAACTAGAACACATACTCCTAATTTCTAAAAATATTTTGCTTGGAAAATAATGTATTCATATTGAAAAATTTAAGAATAGAATAATATTCAATAAGTTCAAAATAATTATAAAGAAAACACACTTTTAAACCAATTTTTAAAGGTCTGTATCTCAAAATAAAAATTTTATCCTTCCTTGGATAGAAGACTAATACTCTAGAATATTTCAATTAGCACCTTATAGGAATCAAAATATAAATTCTGACTCAAAAAAGTTATCCTCTTCTTTGATCTCATCCTCATTATTGGCTCCATCTTCATAGAAAATAAAATATGAACATTGCCCCATGTAGTCATCTTAAATTACTGAGGATATTATGTCTCCTCTTTTTCCTTCTTCCTGCATCTCCTTCTTCCAACCAAATATTTAGGTGTTGTTAAGGGTTACGGAAGTTCTTCTTGAGAATTCATAACAGAAGACACCACAAAGTCCCACTTAATTCTGATTCTACTTAAAATTACAGAATCTATATATGAGTAATCTTTCTGTAGTAATTTTCTAAATTCTTGTCACTGACATTGAGATCTTTGAAGTACAGTAGAAGATATACAGCTGGAAGCAAATATTCCAAACACAATGTTCATAACAGAGGGCAAGTAGATTATAGAGGAAAGTGATAAAAGTCATACTTATTAGACTTATACTTCCAAATGCATGATCATAATTACACATAGAAACTTAAACACAGCTACTGCAGGAGGTCCATAGAATCATTTCCGTGGTTAGATGCCTGGTGAATCACTGAAGGAAACATTCAATATCACAGCAATAACTGGCTCCTCAACCTCCTCTAAGAGATAATCAAAATCATAACTTCCAGTTTAGTTTACTTCAGTCACAGCCAGAATTTCCAACCTCACCAAATAATCCATAACCACTTCAAAACATATCTCAATGATGTTTGGTAAATCCCCTAATCTCACCTAATTGCCTACTCCTTGTCTTCCATTCAAGTCTTTCCACTCTGCTTGAGAGTTCCCTTTACCTCCTTGCCATCAATAAAATGGTGGCAATTCCTTAATAGCTTTGCTTCCCTGAAATACTGCAAATGGAAACTCTTTCATTTTTTGGTTTATGCTATTTTTTTCATATTTAACCTTTTCACAGGGCCATAAGTCAGTTCCACCAACAAAGGCTGACCTTATTTCCAGTGCTTCTTCCAGAAGACCATCCCCACCCCAACCCTTTACTGTCATTCACTGAACTCTTGGAATATCTTGAACATCACATTTTCTACCTCTAACTCTTGTTTTTCTCATTTCATGTAATTAAGTAATCCATATCTACTAGTATTTATCCTTACTATCTTTGAGTACTGACATTTTCTCAAATTATTTCATTGATGGATTTCCATATTTCTTTTATTCAGATACTGAAGCTTGTGATGGACTCTATATAGAGAGAAAACAATATATAATTTACTGCATTTTTCTATTACTTCCTGGAAGATTTATGGAAGATTTCTTCTACTTATTTTTTAATACTTTTAATTTTTGTTTTCATTTCTGCTATCAAGTTTTAATCCACAAAACCTATTTTGTTTCTCTGCATCCCTTAATTTTTTTTATAGATACAAATGATCATTTTTTGTTTGTTTGTTTTCTATGCTTTTCTCCCCACATAAGTCTTTGTTTCCTTTATATTGTTTTGTGTTGTTTTCCCTGTGTGTTTGTTAGGGGCTTTTCTTGGCTCTTTCGGGAACTTTGGTTTTCTATTCATATATTTAAGAGTGTGGTAATACAAAACTGGTGGGAAGTTCTTAATGTGTGAGGTGAAACTAGTCCACTTAAGCCTTCACTGGTTAATCAGGGTTTGGAGAAGCCTGATGTTTCTACATGTAGGTATTTCCTTTATATCTGATAAGATTTCCCAAAGAAAACTTTGGAGGCCACTCACCTGGCTGCCAACCTTCTTGCAAGTGATGGAAAAAGACTGAAGGGTCTTGGCATTTAGTATACAAATTTCACTTAATTCCCCTTTTTCATCAAGGTTTCCCCATTTCAACTGTCCCTGATTTTTCCTAGTTCAGAGAACATTTGTTTTACTTTATGCACAGAATAAATGCTCTGTCTTAAAAAAAAATGCTTTGTTGAGATATAAGTCACATACCAAAAACTATACCCTTTTAAATTATATATTTTGGGGGCTTTTTATCTACAGAGAGCTGTGCAAGCATCGCCACTTTTAAATTTTAGAACATTTCATCACCTCAGAACCTCAAAAAGAAAAGCCCATTACCAATCACTTTCCATTCCATTCACACCCAGTCCCTAGAAAACACTGATTTACTATGGGTCTCTATGGATTTGCCTATTCTGTGCATTTCATATAAATGAAATCACATAATATGAGGTCTTTTGTGACTGGCTTCTTTCTCTTAGCCTAATGTTTTCAAAGTTCATCCATATTGTAGCTTATATCAATATTTGATTCCTTTTATTACCAAATAATATTCCATTGTAGGGATATACCACATTTTGTTATTCATTCACAAAGGGTGCATAAAAGACAGTTACTTGGCACTGAGAAGTGAAGCAGGCTATTTTAGTGTCTAGCTGTTTCTTTTTCTTTTTCTTTTTTTATTTATTTATTTTTATTGACTTTGTAATAATATTACATTAAAAAAAATATATATATATATGAGTCTAGATGTTTCTTAATAAAACTTCCAACCAATACTACTCTGCTTAGCCCCATATCCACTTCCAATTCTAAAGATACATACTGCTGCCAATTCCCAAACCTTCTAGAAATTCTATGGAGTGAAATGGGTCACTCCTCAACTTTCACCTTGTCAACTGTAAGATACAGCATTCTTGCTTCATTCATATAAGTCAGGAAACACTTTTTTAGCTGGAGTCAGCTCCAAAATTCCATACTTTAATTGCTGTTTTCTCCTCTCTCCCTTATTTTGTCTTTATGTGTTTTAAAATTCTTACACAATCCTTTGTGTGGGTTTCAAAGCAAGCAAACAGAAATGCCTTAGTTCTAATGTGCCATCTTTACTCAGAAATCTAGTCCAGGTTCATTTTACTATCCAATGCTTGCAGGTAACAGTGTTCTAAACTACATATGCAGTCATCATGTAAAATAGATATACACAGGCACTCACCAACAGTATAAAATTTCTTTGAATCTCTGTGATTTACTCCTTGTGTCTTTCTGATATCCCTAAATCACTTCTTCAATGCTAAAATAAAGGTATTCTGTGCTAAATAACTGTTTTTATAATTCATATAAAAGTCAAAATATCTCTAAGTAGTCTATCAATAACTATATATAAAAACTGTCACCAATTTAAAACTGAGCAATATTCAAGATATTGCATATTTTCTAAATTATCAAATGGCTACTTCGTCACCAAGTTAAAAACAAACATAAAAGAATCACAATTCCCGAGGCCTCTAATTTGGTACCTAACTACCTGAGTTAGCATAAGAAAAGATATAAAATATTTCTTTAAGAAGATGCTTAGAGACCAGGATTCCATGATCCACTATACTCATACTAATATCCTTTTGTAAATACATGACTTAACCTCTAAGTTTCAATTTCATCCTCCATAGAATTTGTATTGATTTACAAATAAACTCACTGCACAGCTTCCAAAAGAGGAAAATTATGCTGACCTGCACTATGGTTATGAAGTCAAGCTAATCATTAGGCAAATATTACCTAGCGCAGTACTAGATCTATAGCACTAAGTGCACAGACTACAAGATGTTTTCAGTAGTATACAGCTGTAGAGAAGAGCTCTGGCTCTGAAGTTCTTCATGTAGGGATTTTACCACTTCCTTGCACTTGATTTTTGGCATTTTCTTATCCCTTACTTCTATTTCCTGTTTGTATAATTGGTATAGTAGTTTCATTTACTCCATAGAGCTTTGAGAAGCTTTAAATAAATATTTTCATGTAAAGCACTTAAAGTAATGCTGAGCTCAATAAATATTAAATATTAATACTACAAAAGTTTTAACATATCATAATTGTCATATTCATTAAGAAAGTGTTAAGATAAAGGCATATTGAAACTGGAATATTTAACCATCATGAAAGAGCTAAGGCTTAAGAAGAAGCCTGGGGTTAAAGCATTAAATGATATCATTTACTAGTTATATGACTAGGAACAATTTACTTAACCTCTATGAACCAAAACTCTCATTCATTTATCTATCAACCATTCATGTGATAAAAACAGTATGTTAGGAACTATACTGGATATACTAGAAAACTAATGGCAAACAAATATAATAATACTCAATTTTTGCACTTTGAGAACTAAGTGGATTAATTTATGAAAAATACAAATCCAGTAAATGTTTCTTCCCATTCCTCCTTCTCTCTCATTTTTTTTTACTGTAGGGCCATAAAGTTTAAACATGGCTATATTATTATAAAAGCATATCAACACTAAGGATGCTAAAGACATAATCCAGCCCATGTCTCTGCTTTTGAAAAACTAATATAAATAAATGAGAAGCAATTTAGACAACAGGATGCTTTTAAAGTAGCTTTATCATAGTACTGACAGTAAGAGCAATAAAGATACTAAAATAAGTACCTAAACATTTTTAAATCACATCAATATCATTATCCCAGAGAAACTCTTACAAAGATGACAAATCACCTATCCCTACAGAATAGGAGTTGATAAACTATTTCTGTAAAAGGCCAGATAATAAATATTTTAGGCTTTTTCAGACCACATAATATGTGAATCATATATTCCTCCTTTTACTTTCTCTTCAGTTCTTAAAAAAAATGTAAAAACTGTTCTCAGCTCACAGGATGTATAAAAATCAGAATTGCTATCCCTACAGGTACAACCATTCAACCACTACTATAATAAAGACGAAATCTGTCTAATTTTCAGTTAAAGGCTCTGATAAGGAGAGTTTCCATTATGTACATATGCGAACATACTCATAGCAAAACAAGGAAGAAATATTCATGACCATTATATTCTCATTTTTATAACTGATCATGGTGGTCAAAGTTCACATTTATCACTACCTTCTTCCACTACCATTCCATGTTCCTTTACTCTCAATAAGCACCTCAGTTGGCCATGGTTCTTACTTGGCGGGGCTACACAAAGTTTCATTCATTGAAGATTCTGGACCATGTCCTGCCTGGATTAGGTTGTTGCATGTGAGCAAATACCTCACTTCTCAACAAGGATAATCATTCATCCAATCATTCATTCAAAACATGCCAGGTATTATTATAGAGACTGGAAATATAAGGCAGTATGTATACTCAGGAAGTTTGTATCCCATCCATCTGCTCCTTGGGATCTAAGCCCCCTCTCAATCAGAAACAGAAAGGGCGTCACTATCCCCAAATCCTCAAGATTGAGGAATGAACAAGCATAAGGGGGGAATGTAACTATGGACTAAAGTGAACATTGTTATTCTAGCAATGGAAGAACTTGTACCATTGATATTAAGGCAGTTACCACCAGAGGTTCTGAAGGGAGGAAGAGGGAAGAAGAGGTACAACATGGGGGCATTTATTGGCCATTGGAATTGTCCTGCCTGACATTGCAATGATGGATACAGGCCATTATACATTTTGCCAAAACCTATAAAATTGTGTGGGGCAAAGAGTAAACTATATTGTAAACTATAGTCCATGGTTAGTAGCAATGCTTCAATATGTGTTTATCAATTGTAACAAATGTACCACTCTAATGAAAGATGTTGTTAATGTGGGAAAGTGGGAGGGGGATGGAGTGGGGTATATGGGAATCCCCTATATTTTTGTAATCCAAAGGTTCTTTAAAAACAAAAAATAAAAAATAAATAAAAAAGAAGTTTTATGGTTATTTTTGTTGCCATTGTTCTGTTTTAGTGGAGTAAACAAATGTGATTATGAACAGGTATAATTCAGGGCGAAAAGTGCTGAGATATGGATGAAAACAAGATGGTATAACAAGGTCCAAGGGGAGGAAGTGTAACTCAGTCTCAAGGTTGAAGGGAAAAAGGGAAGATTCTGGAGTAAGTGATTCAATCAAGAATGAAGGAATAGTAAAAGAATGGGGAATTTGGAGAGAAGGGACAAAAATTAAACACAACATCTCATTGCATGTCTGTGAAAAGGAAAGAAATCCCACATGACTAGATGATTCAGAGTAAAAGAGGTGGGGATGGCAGGGTAATAGATGAGGCCAGGTAGCTAATCATAAGTCATAAGTCATGGTAAGGAGCAAAGACTCTGCCTGGCAGTCACTGGGGGAATCTTTGAAGGATGTTAAGTACATGAAAGCCATGATAAAACTTGTACTTTAGAAACCACCTTGAAGAGATTGTTGAGAGCTATTTGGGAATCAAATTTGATAGGCCTTTGTGATAATGCAAAGGATTCTTTGTGATTATGCAAAAAGGTTCTTAACCAGGGGTCAATGAACTTAAATTTTAAATTCAGAAAAAAGATTATTCTCATGGAGATGTGTTGGTGAAGTATAATATATTTATTAAATAATACACATATAGTGTGGACTTAGTAAGTGGGTCATGGTTTTCACCTGGCTGACAAAGTGGTCTGTGATGGTTAGGCTATTGTGTCAACTCAGCCCAGTTAATTGTGCCCAGTTGTTGCTCAAGCAAGCTCTGGATTAACTGTAATACAAGCGCATTTATGGACTTTACTCACCATTGACTTTACTGCAGTGGCAAATCATAGAAAGCTGGTTATAATTACATCAGTCAGGGAAATTGCCATCAGCAATGAGTGATACTTAACCCAATCAGTTGAATCTCTTAAAAGGAGAAGTGATTCTAGTATTGAGAGAGAATTTCTCAGCTTGTCTTTGGACAGCCAACATCTCCCAGAACTTGTCAAGAATCGTAATTGGACTTTCATTGGAGCTCCTGGTTGCAGCCTGCCTGTGGAATCTAGACTTGTGCTTCCCCATGGCTGATGAGAGACTGATAAATCTCTTATCATCAACAGATATCCCTTGTTGGTTCAGTTTCCCTAGAGAATCTTGACTAATACAGCTTGGTTCCAGGAGTGATTCTTGAGGAACAGCGTCTTAAACATGGGGTGTCTGAGGTGGTTCTGGGAGTTCTGCAATTGTCTCTCTACCCTAATTGGACTCAAGTGCTGATGACTCCCTTTCCAATAATGAAGAGGCTGCTAACAGTCCATGGTGTGAATTGGCAATCAAGATACGCAAAATAGCATCACAGGATACTCCTACTTCCACACTTACAAGAAGGAAGAATCTGGATGAGAGTGTTTTCAACACCTTAGCAGAGTTTTGTGGAGTCAAATGGTATAATGATGTTGGCTGGCTCTTCCTAGATACTCTGGATACAGTTATAAAAGAAAGAGATGAGTTAAAGGCTTCAAATTTGAAACTTAAACACTGAATGGATGATGCAAAAGTTTCTATGTGTGCTCTGAAAGAAAATCTTGCCTCCTGTAGCCACAGGCTCAAAATGTTGAGAACCAAATTCAGACTCTCATTGTACCAGTAGCAGAGTTACAAAGGAAACTAAAACCCTTGCACGGTTTCTTCAGTTAAAGTGAAGGCATTGATTGGAAAAGAGTGGAATCCAGAGAACTGGGACGGAGACATATGGGATGATGACGATATTGACACACTAGCCTAACCATCACAGGGTCCGTGGAACAAAAAGGTTAAGAACCCCTGGCCTAGTGCCTTCTTTGATCTTATGACTGCCCCAAACCATGCCCTTCAAAATTGGGTTGAAAAAATCCCTCACTCCTTAAACTTGCAATCATTCGTGTCGAACATTAATTTTGTTTTGTTTTGTGTTTTTTCTCAACTTCTATATAATAGGAATCAACAAAATGTAGTAACTGGTTTTGTTTATGCATTTATTCTCCCATCAACCAAAACAGTGCTGGTTGCACAAGAAGTGTTGGGGTATGTTCACTGACTGATATACAATTCTGCCTCAAGCTTCCAAAGAGGCCAATGAAGTTCTGGGGAGTTCTTAGTGAAATCTGCCAGGGTGAAAGGATGTGGGCAATTAGCCACTGTAGTGAGGAAGTATATAAGAAGAGTCTTCAGAGAAGAAGAATCCAAAGACTGAGAATTTCCCAATGTGATGGGAAAGGCCAAAACAAAGACAAAAATTTAAATGAAATCCCAAGAAAAGAGGGAAATCATTCCACCACCACCCCAACACACACACCATGTTTCCTTCCTTCCTCCAACCTTCCTATTATCTTTTTAAAATCTTTTCCCTTCCCACCTAACCTATTAACTTTTTAAAATCTTTTCCCATCCCACTTCAGCCCCTCAACCCCCTTTAGTCACCAGAACTTCAGCCTCTTTCTCCCCTTTGGGGGGGTCTCTAGGACTCAGGAACCCCAAAAGCTACCACATGAGGCCAAAAATCATTAACTGGAAAGACTGGATATTTATCCACGCAGATGGGCTTTGGAGACCCAGATAGCCACTTGGTCTCTTTTCAATCCCTTGCCCAAAATTTAATTCACAAGCTCCATGATATTATACATCAGGGGGAAAATGTTAAAAATCCCCTCCACAAATATTGTTGGCAAAGCTTTAGTCCTCATATTCAGCAAGTAACCTGAACTTGTCCCTCTGCCAGGAACATAACCCAGATTGAAAAAAAAAAGTATAAAATACACCAAAGATGAAAGTCAGTTCTTTTATATAAACTAGTGTTTTGTATTTCTGTGTTTATTTCTAATTCATGGTTGAAACTTTAAAACTGAAACTATATGTTCTCTATTCAAGCCTGACTATATGTTTATGTATCTGTGTTATATGTATATTTTCCTACCTCTGTATGCTATTACTAAGTTAACTTATAAAATCCCTTCAAAGAGGTCTATTTTAATTAGTGCTTATGTAACTTGAATACTCCTAAAATCCCAACCCCAGGAATTAAAGAAACTGAACTTCTAATACTTCCAATATTAGACGTATTCTCATAAAAACTAATGGGATGGGGTGCGGGGGTGCCCAGAGATGTACTTGCCAAATGCAATGGATGTGTCATGATGATGGGAGGGAGTGTTGCTGGGGGGGGAGAGGTGGGGTGGGGGTGGTAGGGTTCAATGGGACCTCATATATATATATTTTTAATGTAATATTATTACAAAGTCAATAAAAAAATTTAAAAAAAAGAAAAAAAAAACTAATGGGAATGTCTAAAGAAGTCAAGTTCACATAATTAAGGTAAATATTTCACAAATGGGTCTAATTTAATATTGTTGAGTTAATAAAAATAGCTATATCTTCTGTGTTATCAGTGTTAGGTTCAATATAAGCATATATTTTAATTCTACTTGGATATGTTTTCATATTTATACAGGTTTATTGATCAAATAAACTAGCATTACAACTCCTAGATGTTTATGGTGATAAAAATATAAATTTGTGTTTAAACCAAGAGAGTCGTTATTCTGGCAAACTATTTCATCAGTAATTGTGTTTTGAAGGATGTCAGCTTGAAGACAGATTCCAAGATTTTTAAATAACTTAAAAACTTAGATTTATGCTAAAATAACTATTCAATATATGCAGGAAGTATTTTTGTTATGAAAAAAGTAGTTCTGTCCTAAAGTAAAATGACAGGTTATTACAAAAAGAGAGAAAAATGTGGGATAAAACCTTAATAGATATGAAAAGTTATAAAAGATTTATACAGGATGAATTAATTGTATTTCTCATGGTCAAAGCTAGGTAAGCTTTGATGGATTTATTTCTATGGTTTTTAAAAGAGCCTTAGTATCAAATAGTATACTGATATAAAACTAGAATTTGTTTTTTTCTCTGTTAAAATCTTGGATTATTGATCTGCTGTTAAGAATTTGTAAAAAGTTTTTCTTTACCTTCTGAATAATGATTCTACAAGGCAAAGGTTCTAAATCATATAAAAATAATTTATTTTGCTTAATGTTGACACTATTGCTTTTATGCCCTTGATTTTTAAGAGAATGAAGTCTTCTCACTTTAAATTAAAAAAAAAAAACTGAGGTTGTTTTCAAACATGTTACATCATATATTTATCTTCTTTAATGTTCATTCTGAAATAATTGCAAACTTACAGGGCATTTACAAAAATAACACATCCCATACAGAGAACTTCAACACAGCCTCACATCGTCTAATACCCATACCACAGATTTTAACCTTTTACCACCATTGCCCTTTCATTCTATCTCTCTCCATCTAGTCACCTATTTTCTAAACACTTGAGAATAGGTTGCACACATCATACTTCTTGAATACTTAATACTTCCTTGTATTTCTATGAACAAGGATAATCCATTATGTAATCATCTTAAGTGCTGTTATCAAGTTCAAGAAATTTGACATTGATGTAAAGCTTACATTCTATATCCCATTTTTTCTGATATCCCAGTAATGTCCTTTTGATACTTTTCTCCTCCATTCTTATGTACTATCCAGTATCATGTATAGCATTTAATTGCTATATCTCCTTCCTTCCTTCCTTCTTTCCTTCCTTCCTTCCTTCCTTCCTTCCTTCCTTCCTTCCTTCCTCCCTCCCTCCCTCCCTTCCTCCCTCCTTCTTTCTGTTCTTCTTTCTTTCCTTCTTTCTTTCTTTCCTTGTAGAAATACAAATACAGCATAAATTTTCCCATACCAACCCCTCCTAAGCATACTAGGAGGAGGAAGAGGAGGTGGAAGAGAAATGGAAGGAATAAAAGAAAGCACCTTTCCCAGTTTTGCAGATTGACCTGTGGGAGTGCTCTACTTCACAGTTGAGGTGAGGCAGGCTGAAGTCTGGCTGGCAAGCATAGCCGCGCCCAGTGCGGGATATGCGCAGCCCACCACTCGGGTGTAGGGCGGCTGGAACGGGTGAACTGCCCTCAGCCATGGAACGGGCGCACTGCCCTCGGCCCCGCCCAGGTAACCGACACCGGCTTGCTGATAGCCAGCAGGAGCTGCCTACGCTCACATCCCCCCTCCCGCACTGTCAAGCCGCAGCACAAGCCGCACCATAAAAGGCAAGGAACTAGTCCTTACCAATCACTCCCAGCCCTGTTCTCCTTTCCCGCCCCTTCACCAACCTAGAATCTGCCTCTTCCCCCCACCAACTGCTCGCCACCGCCAATCCAATCCCCCTTTGGCCACAGCCAATCAGTCCCCTGCTCACTCCCCCATAACCCTATATAAACACATGTACTTCCCTTAATAAATTAGACCTGCGTGCTCACCTCGTCTCCGTGGTGTTTTCTCTGCTGTGCGTCCTCCACGCCTGTGAGCCCCCGCAGGAGCCTAGGCCTCTCCTGCCCTGTTGTCCACCGGACAGGATGTACCAACCGCACACAGTTTATTCATACAGTGAGTTTGGAGAATAGCTCCAGACCAAAGCCTAGGGGCTCCCTAGATCCTTTCTGTACTGTGTCTGGTTTTGGGCTTGGGTCTGTGCATGTGGCCCTAGGAATTTCCTTGTCTATGTGGATACCAAAGTCCCCTATTCCCTAGGAAACAGTTTCTTCACCTGCCAAGGCACTGTATCGTGTGTCTTCAGCCAGTAACACTTTGCCCCAGGCAGCTCCACCACAGAATTCTGTCGGAGAGCTCAATGAGTTGCAGTTCTACAGAGGGCAAGTTCTGGTGTGTTGCAAGTTGCTCAGGCCACTCCCAGAGAGACTGGAACAGGCATTTATGCTGCCAGTATGTACACAAAGGTCATACTGATGTGGGCTATGGGTGGCAGGCTCTTTGTCTCTCAGAGATAACCTAAACTATCTGTGACTTGTGGGTGTGGGGTGATGAAAGGTTGCAGTCCTGCCCTTGGTGAGCAGGAGACAGTTTAACAATGCAAGGTCTATACACTTTAAGTATTCAGGGGAAATGCAAAGCAAATATGCTAAAAGCTTATCAAATGCCTGAGGTCCATGCTAAAAGCTTACTAAGATGTGGAAATATATGCTAATTCAAGCCTATTGAGAACTGAAACAAAAGGACCATTTGGCCTTTCCTCTTTGTATAAAAGGGACTAAAAAATCTTGTTCGGGGCTCGGGATTCAAACAGAAAGTTCCCGAGTCTGGCCGGCCGTCAATAAACCATTTTTCCTTCTCAAAATCATTCCTGAGTCCTGGCCTCTCTATACTCAAGTAATTGAACTACAACAATACTGCTCCCTCCAGAACTGGTCCAGAGATCCACACTGGAAGCATAGCCACCTCCATGCCAAGCTGGTGAGGGAATGCGTGAGGGGCTAGCCAGGATTCCATAAGGTTCTACCATTTTTAAGTGGCCTTTTTCTTGATTCTGCACTCACTCTGTTACTCTTTGTTATTGCAGTCCTTCAACTATTTTCTGGAGCTTTTAGAAAGATGTTTCTTGCTGTTTGTTCTATATTTCTGTAGGGACATAGAACCTGGAAGCATATCACTCTGCCATCTTGATCAGTGCTGAGATCTATTTACTTTTTAATTCCTTTATTGTCACTTTGATTAGAGAGCCAGAATTTGTCCTGCAGTGACTCATGATCCTTTTAAACAAGTGTTCAAACTGCCTGACAACTTTTGGCTTCTCAAAATCAAATCTTAAATGATGTCTTCTTGATCTCAAACTGTCTTCAGGCTTTGCAGAGGGCCCCTGGAAAATCACAAAGGATTTGTTCTTTCATCTTTTAAAAAGAGAATTGCTATAAATAATTAAGTTTAGTTAATATGTTATGAGTTTCATGGGAATGTTGTCAGAGTAAAAGAGATGGTTACCTTCCACTGGTTATATTTGTATGGATAAAATGATATTAATATAAATATTTCAGAAATTTCCTCTTTCTTCTAGAGATGTATCAATGTTCTCACTATCCATGATATGCCTTGTGCTGTTTCCCTGATATTAGACAATGTCAGTTGATTTTCATAAATAATTGAAGGGGAAAAGGGGAGCTTTTTTTGGAAAAAAATAGAAAAAAAGTTACATGCCACAAAACAACCACATTTCCTTCTCAGTTATTCTGTAATAGGCTCTCATCAGATCTTTCACTTTTGTAAAACATTAGCAAGGTAGCCGTGGCCAATTTAATTCTTTTGAAACTTACAGATAGTTCTTTATGTTACTCTGATGCTTCCTGAAAGTGCTTGCAAACAGCTATAAGCATGAGTGCTTTATCTTCAACTAAAAGGACTGTCTTAAAGACACATTGAAAGGATTATACCAGGTTCTCTAGGACATAGGTTTGTAATACCATTGCTTAAATAACACTGAGACCATACTGCTGAACTGAGTTAGAATTTCCGTAATTCTACCCTACATTTGCCCTCCTGCTACAGTCATTGCCCTTGTCTTCCATCCTTACTCAAAGAGGTCACCAGAAGTGCCAAGTCTGTGCCCATTTCTGTCTGCTCTATCTCTACAATGTTGGGACTTAATAGGGAATTAGTCAATACTCATTGCTAGATGAGTGATCCCACTGATTTTCAATATCTCCAGAGGCAAATATATGTTTTGAAAGTAATATAAATAAATAATTGGAGCTTCCTCAGATCTTGAGAATTCAGGGGGTATATCACCATTCTCCAGAGAAAAGAACCAAAAGGATTTTGGTAGCCCTGCAGTCTGGAAACCTAGGCAGGATTTATGCTGCAGTCTTGTAGCATAACTTCAACTTCTCTTAGAAACCTCAGTTTTCTGTTCCTAAGGCCTTCAAATGATTGGATGAGGCCCAGCCCAACACATTATTGAAGTTAATCTCCTTTATTTAAATTCAACCAATTGTAAATGTTAATAACATCTACAAAATACCTTCATAGCAACAGATAGACTAGTGTTTGGCCAAACTATTTGTCACCTTAGCCTAGCCAAGTTGACGCATAAAATCAACCATTACTGGGAGTCTTGAATCCACAATTTCAAACCCTGAGGAAGAAGCTAGCACTTTTCAGTGCCTTTGTCCACAGTCTCTGCTTCTCCATTGGGTCAGGTTATTTAAGTTGTTTAAGTCTTGTCAAGGTCCGTCCCCAACACTTGTTGCAAAACTCAATTTATCAATCATATCCATGAGAAATTAATTCCTATAAAATATACCATGATTTTTCTCTTCGTTTGATTACAAGTTTATGAAGTCCTGGTGGAGAGAGATCATACTTTTGTTCACCATGCCAGACTCTGTCAAACATCACGGGGTCTCCTGCTGGGCTATGAGCCCTTCTCCCATTGCAAAAGCTGTGATACCAACAGACAACCTCAGAAGTCCAGGACTCATCTTGCCTCTCAGCCTTAGGTAAATAAAATGCTCATACCCTCTTTACCTGATGAATCCTCTTGTAATATTAATGGTGAAAATAAGTATTTTTGAAATGGTTGGGCTCTTATGAGGGACATTTTAAGCATTGGGAAAAAATCAGCCTCTTCCAGGAAAACTGAAACTCTCGGGCATTTAGAACAAAGACCATGGGCTTTGCAGTGAAACAGCTGAATCCCACTTCTATATCTGGCATTTACTCACTGTGCAGCCCTGGGCAAATTGCCTGCTATCTTCAAACATCAGTTTCTTCAAATGTCAAGTGGTATAGAAACACTTAACACTTAAGTTTGTTGTAAAGATTAATGAGCTGGCATATGGAGCCTCCAAGTGTAGTTTCAGCCCTGTGGTAGCCACTTAATAATGTTATTGCTATGAATATACAAAATGGGAAAGTGGTATATTGAACCAACTAAAAATGAAAAAAAAATTAATTTCAGAATAATTATGGGTAGAAAATATTTCTAGTCAGAAAAGAGAAGTCTTACCTATACCACATATCTACCCTCCAACCCCTCTTCCCATATGTTAACTTCAACTGCTGTGGATAATTATAGCAATGTATCATTCTATGCAGCTATGTTGCAAATATAAAAGTTTAGAATTAATACTATAAGTCATTAGCTAGTATGTTAAATAATAACTATCAGTTTTCCTATTATGTTTCAATAATATAATTAGCTATTAATCCTCTTACATTAAAAAACCTGAGTGTCTTTAAGAAATTAAATAATGCTAGAAAATGAAATGTCTCACATTATAATTTTATTTCACAGCATGACAGTTGTGCAGCAAATAGTCTCATATAGGCACCTAGCCTCTAGTTTAAGAACTCTGCTAATAAGTTCACTCTGAACAGAATCAAGGTTTCAAAGCCTGAAAACACATTTATTCTGATATGGATTAAGATATAGTTTTCAAAATGATAGATAATAAACCTTAACTTAATTGTAAAAGTTCTGCTTAATCATCCCAAGTGTTCTTAATATTTTAAGTCTCCATAGAATTTTAAGAACTGAGATTTGGTATAGAATTTTAAATGAATGAAATGGGTAAAACTCATTTTGGTACTAAGAAATGTACAGTCAGCCATTCTAGGAATGTCTGTTGCATCCTTCATATTGGCAAGGATGTGTGCTAGGTGCTTACAAAAATGATTAAACAAAATAGACACCAACCCAGTTATTAAAATCCACATGGCTTAGATGGTGGCAGAGTAAAGAGCTCTAAGAGTCAGCTTGTCCTACAGGGCAGTTAGTAATCACCCAACACTATCTAAAGCACCCGTTTGTGAGGGCACAGGAGACCAGAAGAGCATCCTGCAACATCCATGAAAGAATGGAAGGAGGGACTGCCTATCTGCAGTGAAGATTTGTGAGTAGAGCACTCCATGCCACAGAGGCCAGTGTCCATCCTCCTCTACTGGTGGCTCAATCTGCCTTAGGAGCTATTCTGTGGCTGGATTTGGAAGCTCCATTTCCCAAAAACAGGGGAGAAAGAGACAGTCGGGCACAGACTCCAGCTACTGACTACTAAAATCATCTGGCTAAAGTATAATCCTAAGAAAAGCTAAAGTTTGAACTGTCCAAGATGGAAAGAAGCCAGTAGCTGCCATTATAACTTGGCTCCCAGCATGAGGGGAAGTGGGGCTCATTGAAAATCACAGTGCTGGTAGGGACTAGCTTCTTTCCACCCAGACTGGATTGTAGCCCTAGCCTAGAATCCAGCCAAACCTCCAGAGGGAAGAGGCTGAGGGGACCTGCCTCTCTGGGTAACTTCAGGTGGGTTCAGCCAGCACAGACTGGACAGTTGGACACCTGTGGCTCCATCCCTGCCCCCAGCCCAACAGGATAGAAGGGGAGCTCTGTTTCTTTGGCCTCTCTGGGCAACTAATGATGCTTTCAGCTTGCATGGACTGGTTGGTTGAGAGACTTCGATTTCATCCCTGCTCCCGCCCTCCCCCGCCTCATAGGATAGAAAGGGGCTGGTGCTTCTTCACCCTCACTGGGCAAATGCAGGTGCTTTTATTACACAGACTGGATACTCAGACACCTGTAGCTCCAAACCTACCTTCCAATAAGTCAGAGGGGAGCTGTGTTCCCTTAGCCTCTCTAGGCAACTGCAGGTACTTTTGGCCCATATGGACAGGTTTTTTGAGTACCTAGACTCTCTGAAAAAACTGCAGGGACTTTTAGCATACATGAACTCAACAAATGGGTGCTTGTGGCTCCACCCAAACTACTGATAGTATAGGATGGGGGCGATGTCTCCCCAGCCTCTCTGGGCAACTACAAGTGCTTTTAGCCAACATAGACTGGATACTCAAATACCTGTGACTCCATCCCCACCTCACTCCCACCCCTCAGCTTCTCCAGGCAACCAAAGATGCTTTCAGACTCAGCAAGGTGATGCAACAAAATAGGGAGACAAGCAAAAGCACAGAAGAGCGTGCAGCAAATGGACACAGAGAGCAGGCAGCAAGGAAGCCACAAGGGGGGAGGAGAAATAAAATAAATAAATACAGACAGAAGAATACACAGTGAATGGACACAGAGAGCAGACAGCATGCAAAAAGCCACAAAGGGGGGTGGGAAATAAAAGTATATATATATAAATACACTGGAAGCATATAACAGCAGATTTAATGAGGAAAAAAGAATCAGTGAGCTAGCTTGAAAACATGGCCTCCAAAAGCAAACATACAGAAGAACAGATGAAGAAAATAGTGGAAGAAATTGAACAGGGTCTCAAGGAACTAAATGACAGCAAAAGACATGCAAACATACATGTCAGAGTGTCCCAGAAGGAGAAGAGAAAGGAAAAATGGCAGAAAGATATTTGAAGAAATAATGGTTGAAAATTTCCCAACTCTATTGAAGGACATAGATAATCATGTCCAAAAGGGACAACATACTCCCCTCTGAAAATCCAAATAGAACTATTCCAAGACACTTACTAGTCAGAATATCAAATGTCAAAGACAAAGAGAATTCTGAGTGCAGCAAGAGAAAAGAGAAACATCACATACAAGGGATACCCAATAAGATTAAGTGATGATTTCTCATCAGAAACCAGGAGGCAAGAAGGAAGTGGTATGATATATTTGCGGTATTGCAGGAGAAAAATGCAAGCCAAGAATCATATATCCAGCAAGATTGTCATTGAAAAATGAGGACAAATTTATAATTTTCACAGATAAATAGAAACTTAGAGGGTTTGTAACTGAGGGACCAGTTCTTCAGGAAATACTAAATGGACTGTTACAGCCTGAAAAGAAAAGACAGGATAGAGAGGCTTGGGAGAGAGTCTAGAAAATGAAGATAATATCAGTAAAAAAAACTAAAAGTGTAAAAAGATAGGTGAAAATAAAATATGACAGCTAAACCCAAAGGTCAAAATGGATGAAGAACTGCCTTTACAGTAATAAACTTGAATTCTAATGGGTTAAACTTCCCAATTAAAAGACACAAAGTGTTGGAATGGATCAGAAAATATGAGCCATCTACAGTCTGTGTACAAGATATTTAACTTAACCCCAAGGATACCAATAGATTGAAAGTGAAAGGCTGGAAAAAGATATTCCATGCATTCAGCAACTGCAAAAAAAAAAAAAAGCTGGCACAGCTATATACTCATCTCAGATGAAACAGAGTTTAAAAACAAAACTGTTATTAGAGACAAGGAAAAGGAAGGGCATTGTCTAGTAATCAAAGGAGCAATTCACCAGGAAGAAATAACAATCATAAATGTACATATGCACCTAATCAGAATGCTCCTAATTAAATGAGGCAAACACTAACAAAACTGAAAGAAGAAATAGATCTCTTAGCAATGATAGTTAGAGGCTTCAATACATCAATCTCAGCATTGGACAGACTATCAGGGCAGAGGATCAATAAAGAAACAGAGAACTTGAATAATGTAATTAATGGACTAAACCTTATACACATGTACAGACCATCATATGTCAAAACAGCAGGATATACATTCTTCTGAAGTATTCAAAGATCTTTCTCCAAGATATACTATATGTTGGGTCATAAAGCAGATCTCAATAAATAAAAGAAGATCAAAAGTATACAAAGCTAGGGAATCATCCTAAATGACATTACAATGACAGATACAGGCCATTATATATCTTGCCATAACTTAAAGAATTGAATGAGGGAGAGTATGAACTACAATGTAAACTATAATCCATGCTTAGTGACAATGCTCCAAAATGTGTACATCAAGTGCAATGAATGTACACACTAAGGAAAGATATTGCTAATTATGTGGGAAAATGTGGGAACGGGGCATATGGGAATCCCCTATATATTCTCTGTAACATTTATGCAATCTAAGTATCTTTTAAAAAATAAAAAAAATGAAAAGACAAAAAAATAAAAATAAATAAAATAAAAAATGTAAAAAAAAAAACAAAACTATGTACATATAATGACACTTAGTTTTAAAATGCCCAGTGTTCTATTTTGAAAGAAGGGGGGAAATTATGTATATCTATATGAGAAAGTTGAAGAATGCCTATTTTTAAAGGTAATCTATTTTGCTATACATCAAAAAATTGGATGAACACTTGTTTGTTTATCAAACTGAGCATTTAAATCTTTTGAGAGATGACAATCAATTTATAATGGAAAAGTGTGAAGAAAAAAAAAGTATACAAAGCACTTTCCCTGATCATAAAAGAATAAAGGTCAACAACAGGTGGAAAATGGGAAAATTTAAATATGTGGTGATTAAACAACACACTCTTCAATAATCAGTGAGTAAAAGAAGAAATTGCAAGGGAAATCAATAATTATCTTGAATGAATGAAAATGAGAACACAACGTATCAAAACCTATGGGATGCAGGGAAGGCAATACTGAAAGGAAAATTTATAGCCAACAATGCTTACATTAAAAAGAAGAAAGAGCTAAAATTAATGACCTAACTACACAGCTGGAGGAACTAGAAAAAAGAACAGGAAACTGCCCAAAGCAAGCCGAAAAAAATGAAATACAAAAATCAGAACAAATGGAAATTGAGAACAAAAAACAATAGAATTAAAAAGCAGAAAAGTTGATTCTTTGAAAGATTAACAAAATTGACAAACTCTTAGCTAGACCAACAAAGTAAAAAGGAGAGAAGGTGAAAATAAACAAAATAAAAAATGAAAAAGAGAGCATTAATGGACTCCCCAGAAATAAAAGCGATCATAAGAGGATACTATGAACAATGGTATGCCAACACCTAGACAATGTAGATTGTTGCCGCCTTTCTCCACCCCTCCTCCCCTTCCAGCCCCCGCCGTCCTTCCCACCAGTCCCGCCCATATTGCCAACCCACAATCTGCCCTCTTCCCCAGTAACTGCTTACCTCAGGTCTATCCATCAGCTTCAGCCTGTCCACAGCCGCCCCTTAGCCAGCCCTCCCTTCATCACGCCCCTCCCTCTACCCAACCCTATATAGCTAAGTGTACTTCCGTAATAAAGCAGACCTGTTCTTGCGCTCAAGCGGTCTCCGTGGTTTTTCCCCAACCGCGCGTCCCCCACGCCTGGAGAACCGGTGCTCCCTCTTGGGGCACCCCCTGCCGGTGGTTCGGCAGGAGCAAGCCCCCCCAACTCTTGGGCCTGAGCGAGGACGAAAACCTCTCGCTCAGCAACAACTGGCGCCCAACGTGGCAGCTCCTCCCCCGGCCCCTCTCTGCTGCTGCTGCTGCTGTGATCGTCCTCCTCTCCAGGTAGGGACCCCTTGCCCGGACGAGCCCCAAGGGACCCCTCGCTGTCGTCCCGTCCCTATCCCGTCATGGGCGCCTCTTTGTCATTGCATCAGGCGCCGCAAGTCAGGGCCCTCGCTGCCCTGCTCGATGCCAATGGAGTCCGCGTCTCCTTGCGGCAGCTCCAAAAGTACTGGGATCTCTTGCTCCCTTTTAATCCGTGGCTCGCCACCTGCCAACTCTGGAGCCCGGACACCTATTCGCGACTCATAGATCGAGTCACCTCCGCCATGGAGCACGAGAAACGCACCTTCCCAACAGGCCTCTTACCCGTTCTCATTGCCATTCGCGCTTGTCTCCTTGGTGCCCCGACCGAGGCCATTTATGAAGCTTCTCCCAAACGGCCTCTAGACTGTGATCCCGATGAGTCCGCCGACACTGACTCTCTGTCTAACCAACTTGCTGCTGCTCTCGAGCACGAACCTCCCCGCCCGAGCTCCCCACAGCAGACAGAAACCACTCCTGCCACTCCCCAAGATGGCGGACTTCCGCCTTCTTCGCCCACTTCTGCCCAAAATGGCGCGCATCCGGCTTCTTCTCCACCAGTATCCTCCTCCTCCCGCCTCTACCCGCCTCTTCCTGCCCAGTCAGCCGGTTCGGGCCCGGAAACTGCAGGGTCGCCATCTTCCGCTAAACCGGAAGCGCCCCCCGCGCCATTTTGTCCGCCGCCGGATGTAGCTGCTCCGCCATCTTGGCCGGCGCCCGAAAGGGTCCTGCCGCCATTTTGTTGTCGCCCGGAAGCCGCTAAGCCGCCATTTTCTCACCCGTGTTCCGCTTATCCCTTGCCGCCGCCTTACGGCAATAGCCCTTCACCTGCCTTGGCTGCTCCATCGGCCCCCGGTGCCACGCCTCCTCAAACCCCTCAGCTGTATCCACTAAATCCGCAGCCCACGCCGCAGCGACCCCAAACTTGGCTACCCTTTACAGCGGAAGAGGTCAGAACCCTCCGCAAAGCTGTGAAGGAAGACGGAATTGGCAGCCCTTATGCGCAGCAACTACTTGAGGAGTTGGGGACCCAACTCTTTCTCCCATATGACTGGATTGCGCTAGCCTGTGCCATCCTGACGCCGGGTCAATTTATTGAATGGCGCGCCCATTACCAAGCGGCTGTTGACTGGCAAATCGTGGAAAATGCCCAGGCCGGCGTCCTTGATCCCTCCGATGCATACACGGGCACCAACAATTATGCAAACCCTCGTTCTTATCTCGAAATTGACCCAGGGTTTTGGCACCGGGTAAAGGTCCTCGTCCAGCGGTCATTCTCTCTAGTTTCCACCAAGCAGCCCACCAAGCTCGCGCAGCTGCTTCAGGACTCCAATGAGACCTTCCCAGCATTTGTCGCCTGCGTCCTGGAAGCTTGTCAGCGGAAAATTTCCAGCGAGGATGCCCAATTTGCGTTAGCCAAAGAGTTAGTCATTGACGGGTGCCTTGCGCCGTTCCGGGCTGTAATCCTTCCCATACGCGACAAAGCTCTGCACAAATGGGTCCTTGCTTGCCGTGACGTCGACCCACAAGTCAAAACACTCACCGCTGCCTTTGCCTCTGCCATGGCTGTTTCATCCAGCCCCACTTCCATCTGCTTTCGGTGCGGCCAGCCCGGCCACTTCGTCCGCGAGTGCTCCCAGCCAGGCCCAGCGCCTCGCTCAGACCCGCCGATGCGACGGCCAAGGGGCCCTTCTACGCCGTGTCCGCGTTGTGGGAAAGGTTATCACTGGGCCCGCGACTGCCGTTCCGCCCAAGGTTCCCAGCAGCCTTTAAACTTCCAGCGGGGCAGGCCTCAGCCCCACCCCCAAGAGGCCCCCAGAAAAATTCCCAAGCCATAATGTGGACAATGCCCATCACACGCTGCCAGAAACCCTCATTAGAGCTTAAGATTAATGGGCAATGGCTTGATGGGCTTCTGGATTCTGGCGCTGAAGTCTCTTGTGTTCCCTTCGAAATCACCACATTCAATCACTGGCCCCTTGAAACCGGCCCTCAAGTCATCGGCGCCACAGGAGCCGCTGCCTCCTGGAAAACATCCCAGCCTCTGCATTGGAGCGACCGAGAAGGCCATGAAGGCCAAATTCGTCCACTCATCCTCTCGTCAGTCCAGACCATCTTACGGGGGAGAGATGTCCTCAGCCAGCTAAAGGCCCGAATCACCACAGAAGCCTTCTCAGCTGCGCTGCCCCCCCCCCCCTTCTAGGGGCCACTGCTCCCATCTCAAAACCTGACCCTATCCCTCTGGAATGGGACACAGAGGAGCCCATCTGGGTCGAGCAGTGGCCCTTGCCAGCTCACAAATTGCAGGCTCTCTCTGCCCTCGTCAAAGAGCAGCTACAAGCAGGGCATATAGAGCCGTCCACTAGTCCCTACAATTCACCAGTCTTTGTCATTAGCAAAAAGAACACCAGCAAATACCGCCTTCTCCATGACCTCCGTGAGATCAACAAACATATTAAGCCAATGGGATCACCTCAACCAGGATGCCCGCATCCCACCGCAGTCCCCCAGCATTTTCATGCGGCAACCATCGACATCAAGGACTGCTTTTTCTCTATTCCTCTTCACCCCCGGGACTGTCCGAGATTCGCGTTCACGGTTCCACGCATCAACAACCACGGCGCAGCTCAGCGATTTCAATGGCGAGTATTGCCTCAAGGCATGCGCAACAGCCCGACTATGTGCCAACTGTATGTCAACCATGCTGTTGAGCCGCTGCGCTCCAAGTTCAATCCAGAGCACACATACATTCTCCACTACATGGACGACCTCCTTTTAGCAGCGAGCTCCAGTGCGCTCCTCAATGATCTGCTCTCGGCAATAATAACGAACCTCTCCAGCCTCGGGCTTACTGTGCAGTCTGACAAAATAAACCTCCAGCCTCCTTTTCAATTCCTAGGCTTTCATTTTCATCGGTTTATCCAGCCCACAAGCCCAAAAATCCACCTCTCTCCGAGGATGACATTAACTGAGCTCCAACAGCTCTGCGGGCAAATCAATTGGCTTCGCTCAGCGCTTCCCATCACAACAGCGCAAATGCAGCCTCTCTTTGAGCTTTTGCAGACAAGGGACAGCCCTCCAACAGCGACCACTCGCAGCATCATCATCACTCCAGAGGCTCGAGAAGCCGTCCAACAAGTCAGCGCCGCCCTGCAACAGTGTCGCCTGGAGCGGTTCTCCCCCACCCTTCCAATCTTGGCTTTAGTTCTGCCAACGCCAATCACTCCCACAGGTCTCTTGTGGCAAGATGGCCCTCTCCTTTTTCTGCATACGTCAAAGAGCAAACTCCCGAAAATCTGCCCTTTCATAAGAGCCTGGATCACGTTGGCCACTGACTTAGTACTTCTCTCCATACAAACGTATGGCATCCCGCCACACACTATTGTTTGGCCTTTAGATGCCAAGGAAGTTACCTCCCTCATCATGAACAATGCCCAAATGCAGAGCCTGGTAGAGCTCTTTCGCGGCTCCTTTGACAACCACTATCCTCATCACCGATTGCTGCAGGGAATGTCTCAATTGGCGTTTTCCAACCCGTTCCGTCCATTGCCCGCACGGAACCCGATCCCTTCTGCTATCACTGCTTTCACAGATGCCTCAAAAACGGCGTTTGCTGCCATCATATACACTCCTGAGAATCCTGAGCCACGGCAACTGCTGTTCGCAAATGACTCTTCTGTTCAAGTGGGCGAGCTTCTAGCTGTCGCTGCAGTCCTCAATCTCCACCCAGACCAGCCTCTCAACATCTTTACTGACAGCCTATACATTCTTCAGCTGTGTCGCAGCCTCCCGCTTGCTACTTTCCTACCAGGTGACTCAAACATCGATCGGGCGCTCGCCTTTGTACAGCGACTGCTTGAGGCGAGGCAGCAGCCCTGGTTCATTGCTCATATCAGAAGCCATTCTGGCCTACCAGGACCGCTGGCTCAAGGGAATGACCTCGCTGATGCTTCTGTGTCCAGCCGCCAGGTAAACCCGGTCCTCCTACATGAAAACCCTGCCGACGGGCCGCGGCTTGGAGACTTTGTTAATCAAGTCAAGCTCCTGCATCCCCAATTCCACTTCTCCGCGCGGTCCATCCGGAAGCTCTTCCCAGACCTTCCCATTGAAACTTGCAAACACCTTGTGCGCGCGTGCCGGACTTGCGCGTCATTGTTGCCACTTGGGCCTTTGCAGCCTCAGGGTGTTAACCCCCGCGGCCTCCGCCCCAACTCAAGGTGGCAATTAGATGTCACTCATGTCAGCGCCTTTGGCCGCCTCAAATATCTTCACGTAGCAATTGACACCTTTTCACATCTGTGCTATGCAGTCCCTCTTGCGGGAGAAAGTGCTAAACACTGCGTCCAGGCACTTCGCCAAGCTATTTTGTTCATGGGAATTCCATGGGATCTCAAAACAGACAACGGACCAGCGTATCGCAGTGCCGCCTTCGCCAGCTTTGTGCAGATGTATCACATCACGCATCATTTTGGCATTCCATACAATCCACAGGGGCAAGGAATCGTCGAGCGCACTCACCAACAGCTCAAGCTACTTATTCAAAAAGAAAGGGCCTCTTCTCCCCACAAGGCCCCAGCTGACGTCGTGACTGCCTGCCTCATTCATCACAATCTCCTAACCTTCGATGACCATGGACTCTCCCCCACCCATAAGCACTGGGGACCCATGTGGCAGCCCTCGCAAGTTCCCCTTGTCCATTGGAAAGACCCTGCCACAAATCTTTGGCAAGATCCAGCTCCCCTCCTAGCACAGGGGAGGGGCTTTGCTTGTGTCTTTCCAGAGTCTGAGCCGCAGCCGCTCTGGGTTCCTGGGCGCTGCATCCGGCCTGCCACTGACCCACTAGTTCCACCGAACGATCAGCACCCTATGCCTTCGGTGAGAGATAACATTGACAGTGGATACGGCCCAGAGGTCGCCCCATTCACCCGGATCCAGCACCAGCCATCATCAAGATGCCGCACCGTCAGATGATGCCTCTACACAGCCTCGCAGCCGTTCTCTTCGTCCTGGCTTCCCTCGCTCTCCCAGCCGCTGCCAACCCGAGTCACCAGCCCTTCAATTGGACCCTCTCCCTCTGGCAACAAAAAAGGCTCCTCGCCTCGAACGTAACCACCTCCGCCCCCTCTTTCACTACTGATGTCGCCAAGCTCACTGGACGCACGAACCTTCCGTCTTATGAGTGGGGGGGACACAACCCCGCTGCCACAGGTTTCTACATGTGCCCATCCTCCGCCAGAGGATGCCATGACGAGGCCGCATGTGGGGAGCCCGCCTGTATGCAGTAGGCCACTACCAACGCCTCGCCACCGCTGAGTCCCCCCCCAGCCGTCCACCTCGCCCTTTCCGCCCGCACCACCTACTCCAGACCGCACGCCTATAGCTTCTTGTCTTCCTCCCCTCACTTCTCCCCAACTGTTCCTCCCCCTCGGGCGGGGGGTCCGGGGACATCACGAGCCCGTTTCGCTGGCAAGGCTCGGCGTGCGCCAGGCGCCGGCGTGCGCCGACCCTAATGGCGGGCACATGCGTCCTGGCCAGATGCTATGTCGTCCGCTCACAGCCAGCCGGTTTCGTGGTCTCCCCCTACCCCTCGTCCTATTCCAGTACCCGTCCTTATAACCTCCTTTTCCTCCTCCTCATAATCCTTGTCTTTTGTTGCTGCGCACACCGAGTTATTCACACCCACAGTGCGCACCAAAACTTGTTGCCTCTATTTCCTTTTAAAAACAAAAGGAGCAATTGTTGCCGCCTTTCTCCACCCCTCCTCCCCTTCCAGCCCCCGCCGTCCTTCCCACCAGTCCCGCCCATATTGCCAACCCACAATCTGCCCTCTTCCCCAGTAACTGCTTACCTCAGGTCTATCCATCAGCTTCAGCCTGTCCACAGCCGCCCCTTAGCCAGCCCTCCCTTCATCACGCCCCTCCCTCTACCCAACCCTATATAGCTAAGTGTACTTCCGTAATAAAGCAGACCTGTTCTTGCGCTCAAGCGGTCTCCGTGGTTTTTCCCCAACCGCGCGTCCCCCACGCCTGGAGAACCGGTGCTCCCTCTTGGGGCACCCCCTGCTGGTGGTTCGGCAGGAGCAAGCCCCCCCGACTCTTGGGCCTGAGCGAGGACGAAACCCTCTCGCTCAGCTACAGTAGATGAAACAGAAAAATTCTTAGGAATGTACAAACAACTTACATTGACCCTAGAAGAAATAGGAGATCTCAACAAACCAATCACAAGTAAAGAGATTGAAACAGTCATCAAACAACTCCCCAAAATGGAAAGCCCAGGACCAAATGGTTTCACAGGTGAGTTCTACCAAGCATTCAAAGATTTAATACCAATCTTACTCAAACTCTTCCAAAAAATTGGACAAGAGGGAATGCTACCACACTCGTTCTATGCAGCCAATATCATCCTATTACCAAAGCCAGATAAAGATATTATGAAAAAAGGAAATCACAGACCCATTTCCTTAATGAATATGGATGCAAAATTTCTCAAAAACAAACAAACAAACAAAAAACAACTTGCTAATCAAATCCAACAACACATTAAAAGAACTATTCATTATGATCAAGTGGGTTTTATACCAAGCATGCAAGGGTGGTACAACACAAGAAAATCAATCGGGGTAATACACTGCATTAATAAATGAAAGAAGAAATATCACATTATCCTATCGAATGACACAGAAAAAGAATTTGCCAAAGTACATCATCCTGTCTTCATAAAATTAGTACAAAAGATAGGAATTGAAGGAAACTTTCTCTACATGATAAAGGGCATATATGAAAAATCCACAGCTAATATTATACTCAATGGTGACAGACTAAAAGCTTTCATGTTGAGATAGGGAATAAGACAAGGATGCCAGCTGTCACCACTTTTGTTCACTATGGGCTAGAGGTTCTAGACAGGGCATTCCAGCAAGAAAAAAATAAAAAGCATCCAAAATTGAAAGGAAGAAGTAAAACTTTGACTATTGACAGATGATATGATCCTATACCTAAAAAGTCACAAAAAATCTACAACAAAACTGCTAGAGCTAATAAATGGTTTCAGCAGAGTGGCAGGATACAAGATTAATATGCAAAAGCTCAGTAGGGTTTCTATATACTATTAATGCTCAATCAGAGGAGGAATTCAGGGAAAAAATTCCATTTGCAATAGCGACTAAAAGAATCAAATATTTAGAACTAAACTTAACCAAGGACCTAAAGCACTTGTATTCAGAAAACTACAATGCATTGCTAAAACAACTTTAAAGGAGCTAAATAAATGGAAGAACATTCTATGCTCATGGATTAAAAGACTAATATCATTAAGATGTCAATTGTACCCAAGTTGATATACAGATTCAATGCAACCCAATAAAAATTCCACAAGCAATTTTGAAAGAAAATGGAAAGCAATTTTGAAATTTATTTGGAAGGGTAAAAGGCCTTGAAATGCCAGAAACATCTTAAAAAGGAAGAAAATTGGAGTACTCTCACTTCCAGACTTTAAGTCATATTACCTAATGACAGTGATAAAACTAGCATGATACTGGAATAAAGATAGACACACAGAACAATGGAACTAAATTGATGGTTCAGAAATAGATCCTTTATGGTCAAATGATTTTTGACAAGGTTGTCAAAACTACCCAGGTGGGGCAAAACAGTCTATTCAACAAATGGTACTGGGAGAACTGGGTATACATATCAAAAAAAAAAAAAAAAAGAGGAAGCCTATCTCACACCTTATACAAAAATTAATTCAAAATGGATCAAAGACCTAAATATAAAATCTACAACCATAAAGCTCCTAGAAGAAAATATAAGGAAACATCTTCAAGACCTGGTGGTAGGAGGTGCATTCTTAAACTTTAAAAGCAGAAGCAATGAAAGAAAATATGGATAAAAGGGACCTCCTCAAACTTAAACACTTCTGTGATTCAAAGGACCTCATCAAGAATGTGAAAAGGCATCCTGCTCACTGGGAGAAAATATTTGGAAACCACATATCCAATAAGGTTTGATTTCCATTCTATATAAAGAGATCATACAACTCAAAAACAACAGAACAAGCAATTCAATTTAAAAATGGACAAAAGAATTAAATAGACATTTTTCCAAAGAGAAAATCAAAATGACCAAAAGCACATGAAAAAATGTTCAATATCACTATCTACTAGGGAACTGCAAATCAAAACGACAATGAGCTATCATCTCACACTGCATAGAATGCGCATTATTTTTTTAAAAAAATAAACAGTAAGTGCTGGAGAGGATGTGGAGAAATAAGAACACTCCTGAACTGTTGATGGGAATGTAAAATGGTGCAGCCTCTATGGAAGACAGTTTGGTGGTTCCTCAGGAAGCTAATTATAGGAAAGTATATGATCCAGCAATTCCTCTACTAGTAATATAGCAAAAGAACTTAAAATTGTGACCAAACACGCATTTGTACACTGATGTTCATAGCGGCATTATTCAAAATTGCCAAAAGATGGAAACAGCACAAGAGTCCATCAACTGATGAATGGATGAAAAAATGTGATATATACAAATGCTGCTGTAAGAAGTAATGAAATTGGTACACATTGGATATCATAGATGAACCTGGCAGACATTATGTTAAGTGCAATAAGCCAGACACAAGAAGACAAATATTGCATGGTCTCACTAATATGAACTAAATATGAAGAATAAATGCATGGAGTTAAAACCTAGAGTATAAGTTATTAGGAGATAAGAAGAGGGCTGAGAAGGGGTACTGATGCTTAATCATTGTAGAAGTTTTAGTTAACTTGACTATAAAAGTGTGGAAATGGATAGAGTAAATGGTAGCATATTATAATGTGTAGAGCTAAAGCAGCTCGTTTATAAATGGGATTGTGGCTGAACAGGGTAATCTAGGGATGTAAATGTCAATTGAAAGAAAGCTTGGGAATAATCTAGGTACTGAATAATATAGTGAATCCAGAGGTGGATGGGAATTTTGGTTAATAGTACAAATACAAGAATGTCCTTCCATGGACTAGAACAAATTAATGTCACTAGTGCAAGATGATAGGAACATAGAGGAGCACAGGAAAATACAATTAATGTAATCTATGACTATAGTTAACACCAATACTGTAATATTCTTGCATTAATGCCAAAGATGTACTGTGCTAATAATAGGGGGTTATGGAATAATATACCAAATGCGTGCGATAGACCATAGTTAGTGATAATAGCCTGATGATATCATCTCATAATCTGTAACAAATATCCACAACAATATAATGTGTTGGTAGAAGGGTGATGTATGGGAATTCTACACATGTGTATGATAGTTTTGTATGTTCAGCATCTCTCTAATAAAAAATAATTAAAACAATCCGCTGTGGTGAACCTTTGACAGAATCAAAGGCACGAAAGAGATGAAACTGGATGTCATACAGGTAAAAATTAATACAATTTACTACATAAAAATTTAAAATTCCTTATTACATAGATTCCATAAAAATTTACAAGTCCAACAAGACTTCAAGAAATATGTTCATCAAAAAGAGATGTAAAAATTAAGCATTTATAATGTTAGTTAATAAGAAATTTTGTATGTATCTTTATATATTGATTTACCAGGGTTTATGAAAATAGTGTGGAAATGTACACACCAAACTGTTAGCATGATTACCCATTGGGGCTGGAACTAGTTTAAGGGGGAAACGAGGAAGTAACTTTTTCTTTTCCGTTTTAGTACTAATCGGTTATATACGAATTGTTTACCCTATCTTATACATATTTTAATTTAAAAGAGTGTTATGCATATATGCAGCAATACAAAATAAAGGACTCCAAAGTACATGTAAAGTCTTCTAATTTATGCCATATTCCTTTATCTAAAGTATAGCTTGAATTATTGTGGATTCCTTAATTAATAGAACAGAACTTAATCATTTACCAGATTTCCTTATTAAAAAAGAATATGTAGGATAGATAAATAATTGGACTAGTAAATTAAATCATACCTCAATTACAAATAATGTGAACAATTAAATAATGTGAAGAAATGAATGTGTTTTTTTAATAAAATGCATCTGTTAATTTAATTTATTTCACCAAGCAACTATTGATGAACTATAATGCATCAGACATTATATTTTGTCTCAGGAATTCTATGACAATATCAAGACCACCAAGGAAGGCATATTTCTTGGGTGGAAGATGACTATCCAAAAAAATTACAATCAAGCTTTATTATACTGCCAGTGTTACCTACACATAATTTTAAAGGAATATGAATAAGAGAACAACAAACAATGACCATAGTTCATGATGGTTTAACAGAGGAGGGGACTTTAAACTCAGGCCTTACTAAAACAGTGAAATCCATCAGTGGAAAAAGTGAAAAACTGGCTTTCAGGCAGAAAGAAAAATGTGAACAAAGTGCCCAGGAGTGATATATGACAGTTGAGAGCTTGGTTTGGTTAGTATAGGGTCTGATAAAAATTAATTTATGCCTTACTTTTAAAGCAAACTATATTGTGCACACAACATTAATGTATGCTCAAATCACCTAGGAATCCAGTTGAAATACAAATTCTGATTCAGTAGGACTGGGCTGTGGCATGAAAGTCTGCATTTTTTATAAGTTCCTACATGAGGCTTACTCTACTGCTCCATCCACAGACAACCTTGAGTAACAAGAACATGGTGATTTGACAAACTGTATCATGAAATACATCTGATTTGCCACAGTTCTGTATTCCATTAAATTGATCTCAAAGATCAAATTAAGGTTGTCACTTCTTAGTGACAAATTGCTTGGCATTACTAACATCACAGAGAAAGTAAACATTTTTCCCACTTTCCATTTGCCAGATTTTTAAATTTTGGGTTGTTTCTTGTTGTTCTTGTTGTTGTTGTTGTTGCTGTTGGGGCAGTTGTTAGCCTATTTTCCATTTTTTTCTTTTATTGTTCACTTCACTATCATGTCCTGGTCCTCATTTCACAAGACCTAGTTTGCTAAGATCACTACAATTTATGGCAATCATCTTCATAGCAGCCTGCATTGGTACAAAAGAAAAAAAAGAGTTACTCACTCCTTGCCTGGCAGTGAGTATTGGTATTAGGCATGGATTTACAAAACATATACTCTGAATTAGAAGCATGGTTGATTACGATATCCTTTCTTCCACTGGTGCTCAAGGGTAACATCATTAATACGGTACCTATGAGGATGGTTCCTCTCTCACTCTTCTAAGGTTATTTCATAGTATATGAAAGATTTATTTCATAGTAATGAAGAATTTGGAACCAAATTACTCAGGATCAAATCTACACATGTCATTCACAGGCTAGGTGCTTTGAGTGAGAGACCTCAGTTTCCACCTCTGTAAATAGATGACTAATTTAACTATCTCATAAGGATAAAATAAATGGTGCATGTAAACATTCAATACAGTGTATGGCATATCATAAACACTCAATCAATTTTTGCTTTTGTTAACATTTTATTGAGTATAAACATCACAATCACAATAGTCACTAAATTCAGGTGTGCAAATATGCACCTCTATTTCTCTATATATACATTTATCCTGTGAATTCCAATTCTCACTCATGGTATCAAAATTATTCCTATTTAAATGCAATTACTTCTGGATAATTTGTCCAATCAGGATTTGCACCCTACCTGAAACCTCTCCCCTATCTCTACCTCAGTACTTTCGCTTAGCTAATTTCCTGGGTTAAGGTAGAATGAGAGGTTTGTAATCTACCCTGGAATTGGTGAGAGGTTTCTTCTGCTGGCTGCCATTGAGCTATGTACCACCCACATGAACATTGGAGAGTAGTCTCTCTGCCTGCACCTGCTTATGACCTGCCTCAAGCTCTAGTCATTAGGTCCACATAGGCTATTCAATGTATGTTCTTATGGTCTCAGCCCCAGACTCCTGAGGGCCTTCTGGTCTACTCCCAGTCACTTTATTTGCTCTCTCAGAAGCCATGAGGATTCTGGGAATCTTTCCACATATTTGGCTAAATCCATCCCTCTTTCTCAACTCTTTGGCTACTCTTCAGTTCTGGCCCCAAGCTAGAATCAGGGCTTGTCTGAGGAAAATGACATCTTCCTGAGCCTGAATGCAAAAACTTATCAAAGGTTTTTATTTTTCTCACTCACTAAGATGTGATCCAAAAGGCAGAGAGCAGAAAGCTCACTTGAGCATCTATGCTCTCTTTATTCACATGATTCTCCAAGCTCCTCCCTGGGGACCAAAAGAGCCTTAAATTCCCCTTTGTGTAGCATAAAATTTGGCTTTAATAATTTCCTTTATTTTTTTTTCAACTTTATTCTTTATGGATCAAGTTTATGCTGAGATTTTAGGCTCTGTGTCCTCTTCTCATGCAAAAATTCCAGCTCTTACGAAACAAAATGCTTTGTATTTCAGATCATTGTCTCAGCTCTGAATTTTACAAATCCAATCAGAAATTCCTATGGCTTGTTTGTTCTGAGCTATATTCATACTGTATGTGAAGGATGTGTGGAAGGAAAACAATTGCAGCTGTCAAAATCATGAAGGAAGAGTAGAGCATTCAAAGATACTCAGGAGGAAAGAAATTTCTATTAGAGCTGAAGATAGTATTTCTACATTATTAATCACTTACAAGGAAATTCTGACCAGATATAGCAATAATAGTCATTGGCAAGATAATAGATAGATAGATAGATAGATAGATAGATAGATAGATAGATAGATAGATAGATCGGATATATTAGATAGATAGATATAGATAGGCAAGCAGACAAGAAAAAAGATATTTTTCTTCCATTTAAAGTAAAGGTGTTTCACTGTATTAAGGATTAAGGATGCTGACACTGTTTTCCTGTCTTTCAGAAGTTTACACAGTCTTTATCTCTTTATTCACTTGTCCAAAATATTTGGAGTGTTAACCTCTTCCCACTGTCCCCATTCAACAATTGGTAAACTCTTATTTATTCTAGAAGATCCAGCTCAAGATAATCATCTCCTTCTGATGATCCTATTCTGATGGGATCCTTCTGATGAACCCATTCAAAATTATTCAAAATGATAAACTTCTTAGCTACACGAAAATGCTTTTCTTCAGCATTTTCTTTATTCTTTCGTCACCTAGCTCCACACATTGAATTTTTATTATGCCCACTCTACAAGGGCAAGCGCTTTGACTTTTTCACTTCTGCCTTCCATATGTCTTGCACACTGATTGGAAGGAAAGAAGGAAGGAAGGGAGGGAGGGAAGAAGGGAGGGTGCCAAAGAAAAATAAGGAAATCAGAGATCAAAGATGAATAGAAGCATCTCTTTAAATATGAATTAATTTGAGGATAATTGAAGATATTTATTTTACTTAATCAAAGTTGAATAATTTGGCCAAAGCCTCTACCACAGCTGATGTAAGACAATTGAATCAGCCCTGGTTTCTACGAGGAAACTGGAGTGACAGTGGGGAGTGTATTTTTCAGATTTGCCTAAATGATTTGGACAAAGAAATGGGTTCACAGAAGAAATATGAAAAGAGAATATACAAGAACCCTTCTCTTACATCAAACTTGTGGAAAAAACAGGAGATTTGTCATCTTGTCACACAATGTGCGATTCAGAAATGGTGGCAAATACGGAGGAGAGGCTGAAAACCAAAAATGATCAGATACGTTTTACTTCCTACTTTGGAAGAGAAGTGGATTCCAAGTGGCAGGCATTTGGGGAGGGGAGGGTGGAATTAAGAAGCTGTAGAAACTGAAAATGGGAGGATTGCATCCAGCATCCAGGTGGAATCTGAGCCTCCTCTTGACATAGAGGTGCAATGGACACAACCAATCCAATGTCCACATAGAAGAGGTGGCATTGGATTGGGAAAAGTGGACATGGTGGCTGATGGGTATGGGGAAAGGCAGGAAGAGATGAGAGGTGGAGGCGTCTTCGGGACATGGAGCTGCCCTGGATGGTGCTTCAGAGGTAATCACCGGACATTGTAAATCCTCACAGGGCCTACATGATGGAATAGAGGAGAGTATGGGCTATGATGTGAACCAATGTATATGAGGTGCAGAGGTGCCCAAAGATGTACTTACCAAATCCAATGGATGTGTCATGATGATGGGAACGAGTGTTGTTGGGGGGGGGGAGAGGGGGGGTGGGGGGATGGGGTTGAATGGGACCTCACATATATATTTTTAATGTAATATTATTACAAAGTCAATAAAAAATAAAAAAATTAAAAAAAAAAAAAAGAAGCTGTAGAAAGGATTTCACCATGGAGATTCAAGGAGTGATCTGCAAGGGTCACTAAGACATCAAGAGGTGCCTTGGGAGTGATTTGGGTACAAATAATATACAATATAGCAACAGATCAACTCCATCATATCAGACCCTAAAACTTTCTCCTGAACACCTTCCTAACTACTCCAAATTATGCCACCACTATATTTCCTAGTTTATACTAGGATAGACTATAGAGTCTTTCTGTATCTGCCACCTCCTCTGGACTGAAGAAAGAACTTTCACTCCATGTTCCTTGACCTGGCACAGGGGTACATAGCAATTTCTCAACAAGTGCTGGTTGAAATGAGCAAGTCAGCACATCATTTGGTGAGGTGTGAAACATTGCTGCAGGGAGAGTAGGGGATACAGAGGCACAAGATAGAGTTCAAAACTGTAGTGGCACACAGAAAAAGGATCTGAACATTTATAGCTTCTACAATAAGCTAATTTTTCTTTCCAGGATATGAGAGTGACTTTCCATAATTCTTATTTTTTCCAGTACACAGATAGCCTGGGAGATATTGCAGATAAAATAATATGTACTTTTAAAATACCATTTCTTTTCTAAATTTTCTTGGTGTTTCTAAGTGAAAACAATGGACCTTTGAGTATGATATATTTACCTTGATTATATGCAAAGAAAAACAAGAAGGGAATCCATTCCAAAGTATCAGTGGCCCCTGGTTAAGTGGGAATCACAATTGCATTACAGAGATTGCTGCTGCTTTGGTTAGTCATCCTCAATTGCTTTGTTATGGACTACACAAAAACAACCAATTTATACTCCATCTGTATTTCAGTTACAGTCTTGTGCTGATTCTTTTTTTTCCTTGTGTACCAAAACAGAGAGGAATCATGTAATAAAGAAAGAAATGGAAGTGATTGGAACATGGAAAGGGATGAAAAGAAAGCAGAAGTAAGGGAAAGAATGATAGAAAAAAAAAAGGATAAAAGAGAGGAGATGGTACACGACACCAGCAAAGGAAACAAAGTCAAATAAAAAATTAAGAGGAGAAAGGGTACAGAAAAGTAGACATGGTAAGCAAAATATTGGGGAAAGTAAAGTAATACCCCACAGAGACAAGGGCATATATGATCTAATCCACTTACATCCTAGGTTTAGTGCCTTTTTAAACATTAAACACTGTACTATAATGAATAGGATTTGGCATTCCTTATAAGGAATATATTGTTCTCAGAATAGCCATTGATTTGATCTAAATATACCTATGCAGTTGTTGATTTACTTATTTGAAAAATGTAAAACTTCGAAAACACATCACTTGATCTTATTACAGAGTAGTTAGGATTGTAGCATTCTTTATGGGTGAAGAAATTGAGGCAGAGCTGTGTTATTTTACTGCATTCATTATGACAGGCTAAACAACTATTTTTTAAAAAGTCGACTGCTAAAGAATAATAATTAAAAACAATAGAATTTTATTTCTTGCTCACATAACACTTCAGAGCAAGTATTCTACGTTTGTATGTGCCTCTCTTCTACATGGCGATTCAGTTACCAGACTTCTTTTTTGGAAAATTAGAATCCCTAGAACTTTCTCATTGTTTGTACCCATCTTACAGGAAATAAAAAGAATTTTGGAGGAAACATAGGTGCTCTCTGAAAAGTCCTGAACTGGAAATAACTTGCTTTTCTATTCACATTTCATTGGTGAAAATGCAACCACATAGCTAAAACTAATGGACAAATACTTTCTTAATCTTCTTTATCATTTTCTCTTTGACGTCCTAATGTTGGAATTGTCTAGGGTTCAACTCTTGTTTCTATGCTCCAGAGTCCATTGTTGATCTCATCCAGTATTGTGGCTTTAAATACAATTTATTTGATGGCAACTGACAAAAGTGTATCCCTACCTCAAACATCTCTAAAGAACTGCATTCACTTTTTATCCAACTGCACACAATCTCTTCACTTGGATATCCAATGGATTTCCCAAACTAAACATGCCAAAAACTTAATTCCCCATAATTTCCCTTCTTAATCCTTCTCCTAATGCTTTCCCAACTCAGTTGATGACAATCCCATCTTTCCAGTTGCTCAGGCCAAAAAATAGAGCCCCTGACTCTTTTCATTTTTACACACCCATCTAATCCTAAAGTCTTTTTTCATTTTACCTCTAAAATATCAGAGGTAAAATTCTGCCTCTACCACCCTGAGCAAATCCACCACTCTCTCTCTTCTAGTTTATTTCAGTAACTTCTTAAACAATCCACCACTTCTAAAGTTGTTACTTATAGTCTATTCGTAATGCACAAGCAATGTAATCACTTGAAAAGGGTTAAGAATTTAATTGAGATTGCATTACTACTCAGCTCAAAGCCCTATAACTTGCCCCACTTCACTCAAAGTCAAAGCCACACCATTTATAATGCCATATACAGCCCTATGTGACCTGACCTTCTTATCTCTCTGAGCTCATTTCTTGATGCTCTGCTCACCCTCTTGTTCATTCTGCTCCAGTCACCTTATCCCCCTGCTTTGCTGTCCTTAAGCAAACAAGGTGCTGTTCTGCACTAGGACATTTGTTCCAGCTTGTCTTTCAACCTGGCCTGCTTTTCCCCACCTGGAATGATAATTCCCATACCCCTTTTAGACTTTGTGAAAATCTCATTTCCTTCAGTGCTACTTTATTAAGTGGCCTTTCTGAGCACTGCCGACAACTTCATCATTCTAGTTGCTGAAGCCAAAAAGCAGAGTCCCTGACTACTCTCATTTTCACACCCATAGCCAATCATAGTGGCTTCCCCACTAATTCCCTTAGTGTACCTTTTAACCAGTGCTTCTTTTGCGTTTTTCTGTTAGCATTTTTCAACTTTTAACATGCTATATATATCTTCTTTTTGACCATATTTTTAATTTTTTATTTGTCAGTTAATTTTATGTGCTGTTGCATCTCAAGTATCAAAGCAGAAAATACTGCAAAACAATAGCAGTGATGAGTCTGTAACAATGAAGAAATCATGCGGGATGGACCTGTGCCCTCTTGCTGTATTGATAGTAGGGATAGTTTATGATTAAACCTAGATTCTACTCTCTCTGTCCACTGACCTCTTTGGGTCCCAACTTGGTCCTCTCTGAGGTTCTCCTTGACTCTTATACCCTCTGGCCATACCTGAAATGAGCATTTGGATATTTGTCCTTCTCTGAGAACATACTGCTTTCACAGTTCTCTCCTGCTGGTGGTAGATTGGTGGCAGGTACATGGACTTAAAGCTTTAAGTCACAGGCTTTTAGGAAAAGCTCATGGATTCTTTGACAATAAAATTACCTCCAAAACTTGCCAGTTCTCCAATGTCTTTTGTTTCCAGCATGTCCTGTGTGCTAATGCCCTAACCAAATTTCTATTATGGACATAGTTATTTAGCCCACTGTGTCTAATTGACCCTTGCTTGGCTGTTGGTTCTTGTAATGTTGGTTAACTTAATGGTGGCTGGGCACTGAAGCCACCTGAGATAAATCAGTTTAGGCTTTTCCACTCTGGAGTTCCTCATTTCTTGACTCTTTTCTTTCCTCTCTTTGCAACCTATCAATTCCCAACAGATCACATTTTCTGGAACATCTTGGCAAAATCTGCAAGTAGCAGTCAACACACAGTAACCTTCTGTTTTTTTTCAACTATATCCCATAGATCTAAAAGCTCAAAAGGTACTTGTTCTGCCTTCTAAGTTATCTCTTATCACTGTTTTATCAAATGTTTATCACAGCTTTATAGAAGTCTCCTGATTTCTAATTTTCAATATATTTTTTCACATTGCCTATGAACTAAATCAATGTCACATCTTTTATTTCTTTGTTTTTATTTATTTTATTTTTAAAGAAGCTTTAGATTACATAAATGTTCCATCAAAAATATAGGGGATGGGGAGTCAATGTGGCTTAATGGTTGAGTGCTGGCTCCCACATACAAGGTCTGAGGTTCAATCCCCAGCCCCAGTTCCTCAAAAAAAATGTATATTAAAAACATATATATATATATATATATATATATATATATGGAATTACCCTTTACTCCACCCCTCCCCCTCCCACAATCCTCCCTATCAGCAACATCTTTTATTAGTGTGGTACGTTTCTTATAATTGATGAACACATATTGAAGCATTGCCACTAATCATGGTCTATACTTTATACTATGGTTTATACTTTGTACCGCATAATTTTATAGGTTTTGGCAAAATGTATAATGGCTTGTATCTGTCATTGCAAGGTCATGCAGAACAACCCCAACTCCCCAAAATGTCCCCTGTTACACCTATTCTTCCCTCTCTCATCCCTCAGAACCTCTGATAACCACTGCCTTTTTATCAATATTATTAGTACTTCCTTTACTAGAATAATAGTAAATCTACTTTAGTCCATAGTCACAATCCTCCCTTATGTTTATTCATTCCTCAATCTTGAGGAATTTGGAAGGGTGCTACCCATTTTGCTTCCAACTGAGAAGGGGCTTAGATCCCATGGGGCAGATGGATGGAACTGTTTTGCTTGCAAGTGTAGATACTGTGTTTTTTAGGATGGTGTTGTCCACCATCATCATTTTGTTAGCTGTCCTGGGTGAGTCCAATGAATTGGAGGGTAGGCATTGGCAGCAACTCTTCTGAGAGTCATGGCTTACCTGGCATATAAGCAGCCAGAAGAGTTACATCACTGGGACAAATATTTAATAGGTATATTGCTAATTATAGATTCAAATAAAAGAGGCATAAGGACTATGTGTAGGAAAATTATAAATGTATCCAACTCTGACATAATGGGGGGATTGTCACATTTTTTAAATTTTTGTGTGCAGCAATTGTATCCTAGAGAAAATTTCTGTATTTTTGTGGACTACTTAAAGCAACAGATACTTCCTTTTCATTCATCAAAAAGGCAGAGCAGGTATTTTAGGCAGCTCTCTTCCATGCATTGATTCAAGAACCTACACTACTTCTATATTTCCTTTCTACTATCCATTAAGGGTTCATTGTTATTGTATCCAGAACATAGAAGAGAAAGAAAATACAGAGAAGCATCCTCTATTAAAAGCTAAGGCTAGCTCACACCACTTTTGCTCATAACACACTAGAAAGAACTTGTTTGCCTACTGTAAGGGGGCTGGAAAATATAATCTACTCATGTTCTCAGTTACAATTTTACTACAGTGAAAGAGTAAAAAGGCAGATTTGGGTAGAAAGGTGGCCATAGCTTTACCATTAATCATTAGAGCCTTGCTTCATGGAGATTAAGCAGAAATAAAAGTTCTATTTCTCGCTTTGGATGTGGTAATATTTGTGCTTAAATAAAATTCTCAATTTATAAGATAAATGTGAAAATAGCTAAAATGTTAATCAGTGAGGGATGAAAAGATCAATATAGTGCATGTTCAGTTATTTCCATTGCTTAAACTAAAGTTTCTAGGAATAAAATAAGCTAATAAAAATATTATTATATTACCTTTTAAACTTTCACCTTAAGAATTATGGTAGTACAGGGATTGGGTTGGGGTAGGGAATGGGAAGTAAAGGTTTAAAATGTACAGGGTTCCTATTTGGAAGGATGGAAATGTTTTAGTAAGGGATAGTGGAAATGGTAGCACAGCATTGAGAATGTAATTAACAGCACTGATTTAAATATGTGAATGTAGTTACAAGGAGAATTTTTTGTCACATATGTATTACTAGAATAAAAATTAGAAAAAAAAAACAGGACTGCACAACACAAAGAAACCTATTGTAAATGATGGACTATAGTTAACAGCACAATTATTAAAATTCTATCATGAACTATAACAAATGTACCACACTAATGCAAAGTGTTAATAATAGGGTCATATATGGGAATTCTGTATTTTAAATATTTTATGCATGATATTTCTGTAAACCTACAAGTTCTCTGACAAAAATATTAATAAAATAAAAATAGAATTATGGTAGTGATTTGAAAACTAGGTAGAAAGAATGGGCAGTAAGTCCCAATATTAAATAATAGAATAAATCTAAAAATAAACGTATTTTAAATATTTCAATATATTTATTTTCTTTTTTTAATAGTAGGGTATTTCTAAAAATAAATAATGTTCACAGAAAATTGAATGTTTCATAAAACTCCCATCAATTTTTGGTATATGTCATCTATTTTCTAATGTGAAAATTTAAGGTAGAGTAAAATAATCTCTCCTGTTTCAGTTAGAGTGTTTTCTTATACAGAAAGTAGGTCAATTTGAGACATAAATAGAAATCAAGAAATTTAGATTATTTTAGCCAAGTGCACAGAAGAAACATTCCTCTAATTGAAAGCAAAGAATAGCTCAATGTAATGCATTTAGGTCATTGCTAAACTGAGTCTCTAGGTGAATTCTCATTTATAAAGAATTCTCAGCGAGCAGGTGTAACTCAGTGGTTGTGCGCCTCCTTCCCATGTACAAGGTCCCGGGTTCAATTCCCAGTACCTCCTGAAAAAGAAAAATCCTCAGTGAAAAACTTGCACATCTTTGAAAATTGGGCCTTCTAATGGAGGAAATGATAAAGCCATAATCACATCAGTGAACTCACTTTGTATTGAAGTTTACGGGTTCGTCTAACTTCATTAAGTTTTTCCCCCTTATTATTGCTGGAACAGAAAGATGGCAGGTGAATATAGAAATTAATCCATTAGAGTGAACATGCTTCCATTTCAAAGTATGTTAATTTCGTTTCTACTTTGTCAGCTTTAATTTGTCACTAAACCTCAAATGGGATAATTGTGCCAGTATTTAAGTTCTCATACATAGTCAGGGTTTTTCCCAGTTTTATAAAATTACATTTAGATTCTGTTGACACTACTTAATGTATTACAAGGTAACATATGTTCAGACTTGGCTCCCAACATGACAAATCAAAATATAAGTTAATTCAATGACAAGTCCATGTTGATATTTGTTCATTATGTTGTAAATAGATTATGTGTGGGGTCCCTACAATGTAACAAAAATAATACAAAATGCCCTTTACCACAAAATCATTATTATTTTTTAGTGCGTTGGTTGTTCTCTGTGCCAAACCATGGGACGAATGATGTTTTATTATTCTTGAGCCCTGTACAAAGTTAGAGAAGGAAAAATAACTGTTAATAATCAGAGCTAACTCCAAGGATACTATATTCTGAACACTTTGAACAGCCAGGGTGGAGCTACCATATTGAAAATTAAAAGCATAGAAATTTCAATATTCGATATATTTATTTTACCAACTATAAATCACTTTGATTAAAAGATACATTCAAAATATAATTTTTTTAATCAGACACATCTTAGTGTTAACCAAAACAATATTTTGCAGATTAAGGGATTTTGTTATGGTAAGCAAGAATATCAAGGAAGGGAAACAAAATAAATACAACAAATAAGTTATATTTGTTATATTTAAACAGAACAAATAAGTGTCTCTTTAGAGAATAAATGGATAAGCAATGAGTGAGAATAAAGGCAATTTTTTTTAAAGTTCTTAATCCTAAACTCACGCCGTTCTTTTCCTATTTTGTTATCCCTAATAGAAACCCTTTATTAAGGATAACTTAATAACTACTTCCTTATAAAAGCATATCTTTGAAAATGCCAAGATACTCCACAAAATTTAGGAAAACTAAAGCATCTACTTCATTTAGAACAAATAAAAGTATCCTGGGAAAGATTTTCAAAAGATTGCATAACATATAAGTGTTTTAGGGCATTTTATTAAAATTAAATTATAATGTATCTATTACATTAATATTATTGGCCATAATGAAATTTTAAATGTAACATTTTATAGTAGATGTTTCTTCCTAAATAACTCATCGAAATAGTACAAGTTAATTAGATTATTCACTTTTACAGCTGTGAAAATAAATTAGTACATTTGATTCACACTAAGATCTCTGTCAAAGAGAAATCAAGAACTGAATAGAATCTGTGCCCAAAGTCAGGTCAAACTGAAAGACTTAAATGTTAATATGAACGTTACCTTATGAAAATTATTGGTCCCTAGGATAAATTCCCTTAAGCTCATATATTTGGTGAAATACAACTGAAAACTTCTACTTTTATTGGGAGATATATTTCTGTTGATGCCTAAAGAACTTAAAGTTTATTCTTTACTCTGATTACATTGAATTATGTGATTTCAGAAAAAGCATATGGAAATTACCATTATCTCCTTTCAATTCTATTCACTTTAAGAATCTTCCTATTTTTTAAATCATAGCAGTTGTCTTTTTCCAAGGAATCCTTCATTAATAAAGAGGAAATTAAAATTCAAGTATAAGGTTATTAGTAAAAGGAGAGGAGGGGAACCCATATTTACAACACAGAGAAAGTTTTTCTAAAAAGTTGACTATTTCAGTCATTATGACATGTATACAATTATTTTGGTTACAACCATGTTAAATTCCAAAACTTTTACTCGGCCATTTAGAATTTGCATTTTAATTATAAAACATCATAAATTCTTCTGGTAGAAAATTTGAAAACCAAATATCAAAAGAAAAATTGAAAGCACCTAAAGATAACTTCTGTTAATATTATGGTATCTTTCTTTGCAGTCATAATATAGTTTCATATGACAATTTTAAACATAATTATTGTGGAGTTATTTACTGTCCCTAAATGTAAGATAAGAGCAAATATATGAAGGGCAAGCGATATAACTTACAGATGCAGAAGGTTTGTGGTGATTTTGTAGGATCAAATCTAAATCTTTCTGAATGCTAAACAATACATATATTCATGAATAGATAAACAATCATGGTAAAGTATATTAATTGAATGAATGCATTTTAAATGTGAATTTTAATAGTTGAATTTTTAGTTAATTATTATGAATGATTACTGGTTTACAGATATATTTTTTTCATCTTTACTGATCCCTTATCAATTCTTATGGTTTTTCAACCGATTTTCTTGGGCTATCTAATATAGTTACATAATTTGCAATAATAATTATGTATTATTCTTTTCTTTTAATGTAGTTTCATGTACAACTTACTATACTCTCAGGACAATACATATTACCATATTGTTTACCTTCCAAGATGCAATTTTTCAAGTTTTCGCATTTCTGTAATGTTGATGAGCCTTATTTTATTACATACATTAAGGTGATACTGCTTTATTTTTGTAAACACCTGTTATTAAATTGAAGGCATTAATTAAAATTGATAGTATATTAGAATGTAAGGAATATGATAATAGCTATAATAACTATAATAGCTTTTTTCTTGTTTTTAACTGCAATACCTCTAGTAGTTCAACTTTATGTAGAGTAATTCTAAAAGCTAGCATTTATTGAAAATACACTGTGTCCCAGAGATTGTTCTAAGAATATTAGATAATTAACATATTTAATACTCAAGAAAAATCTGAGAGGCGTACCATACTTTTGCACATATTTCTGAGAGAAAGTACAATATATCTTACTAGAGTCTACCAAGCTATCATATGGTAGAATTTGGGAATTGAAGGATTTCAGTGGTCTGTGTTCAGAGATCAAGCTTAATCTCCTTGCAGTCCAACCTTTGTATAGCTGCTAGCTGATGGTTCCATAATTCTGTTAAGATCATAATGCTTAATGATTAATTTTCAAGTGCCTTTTTTTAAAGCAGCAAATGGATTTTATTGAATCCATTTCAAACCTTTTATTGAACTCATTTCAACAAATATTGGAATAATCATATAAATGTCCTCATTTTTCATAGAAATACATTTAATTAGTTTATCGATCTTTTATAAAATAGGTGAAATATCCATTATGACAAAAATACTTGCTTTAAGACAAAAATGTACAAATATGCTTAATATCCAGCTTATGTTTTAACAGTATTTAATCAATAATATGTTCATTTTATCAGCATTTATTAAAAATGATTTGTTTTATTATTTTTTTCTAAATTTCCTCTATTAATATTTACTACTTTTCTTTCATTCTTTGAAGAATTTATTTGTTTTTCCCATGCTACTTTGTTAGTATATTATTTTCTTTGATATCCCTAGAAAGTAAAATTTCTTTAAAATTATTTACCTTGGCATCAACAGCACTTACCCCTGGAACAATCATTTTCAGCTAGGGAGGGCATGAGTTGGCATATAAATCCATTTTCCCCCTTTACTCTGACATATTTACAGCAGGTTTGTGAAATATAAAAATCAACTGAGAAAAAAATTACATTTTAAGAGACTATGTATTCATTTCTACCCTTAATATAAAAGATTTACAATGCCTTTTGATAAAGTTTTATTGCTTTATTTTCATAAAATGTTGTACAGTTTCATTTGTGTTATTCTCATATATATTTACATTATATTTTCTAGGTTTCTTTAGCTGGTGTTTGTGTAAAATCTATTGACAAGGAATTAAAGAATAAATGACAATTAAATGTAATACATGATCCTGAACTGGATCTAATAATGGGGAAAGGCTCAAAATGACATTACTGAGACACATGAAAAAAACTTGGAATGTAGATGGTAAAATTTATATCAACATTAAAGTTCTTAAACTTGATAACTATACTGAAGGGGCTTACAAAGTAAAAATCTTTAGTCTTAAGAAATGTACCTGGAAGTATTAAGTGTTCAAGGAGCATGATATATACAACCTACTCTCAAATGTTTAGGAGAGAGAGAGAGAGAGATGGATAAGATGATACAGCAAATGTGGCAAAATATTAAATGGTGTGGATCTGAGTATCAGAGGGGTAGGTATGTGGGAATTCTCTTTATGGATTTGTATTATTAGAGCAACTGTCCTGTAAGTTTGAAATCAAAGGAAAATGTTAAAGATATATTTTTAAAAATCTATTGACTTTTGTTTTTGTTTTTTTTCCTTTCTATTCATCAATCTTAGTAAATTCTATTCCTAATTATTATTGTTATAACTTGTCTTTAGATTTGGGAGAGGAGGCTTTAAATGTAGGCAATATTATTGCCTATAAATAATGACAGTTTTGTTTCCGCTGTTACATTTCTTATAATTATTCTTTTTTCTTCTCTAACTGCAATGGCTAGAAACTCTAGTACAGTTGAGTAATGTGGTATAAGGTTAGTAGATATCTTCTTCATGATTTACAGGATGTTTATTCACATGGCACTATGAAGTATGTTTATTTAAATGTATTCTTTCTTATTGTTTAAAGAATGACCTTCACATAAGTGTCTTTATTATGAATGGATACTCTTTATTTTTACATTTTTGTGTATCTGTTAATATATTCATGTAGGTTTTATGCTTTACTCTTTTATGTGCTAATTACATTAAAATATTGTCTAATGTTAAACAAGCCATGCATGACTGGGATAAATAAATTTTGGTAATGATGTATTAAGGTTTAGTTTAGTTTGGTTCTTAATAAAATGCTGGGGAGTAGGTTCCTGATACATTGTTCAGGAATTTTAAATCTAAATTTATCATTTAAATTGGATTGCAAATTTTATTTTTTTCCTATAATTTCCTCATTTTAGTATCTACTTAAATCCAGTCCCATAAAAAGAAATGAATATTCCCTCATTTCTGTCACCTGAAGGAGTTTATAAAATTTGTGTGGTAAAATCTTAGAATAATTCACCTACAAATGATCTGAACTTTGCTATACTTTAGCTTTTATTAGAGTTATTTTTAAAGATCATCATAGTATTCTCTTTAAAAGATAGCACCCCTTCCTAAACCAAGACTTTCAATTTTCAGAATTATATCAAATATCTTTTAGAAATTAATTTACTCTGTAATGCTATTTTATCACCCAATCTGGTGTACATATTTAAAATACATTGCATACTAGATAAATTATGCTAATTTAACTTTAAACAGATTAGACTGAAGATGAAATTACAATAAGGTATTTGAAACATTATAAGAATGTTTCTTCCTGTTTTTATTAATGGTGAGAATAATAGTTGGTTATGATGTCTCAACTTGGTACTCAATAAATATCAGTGATACTGACCAACTGATTTCAGAGGAGGTATTATCAGTGTTATAAAAACCCTGTCAGTAGAGATCTGACCAATCCTCTCACTGCATATGCATTTATCAAATTTCAAGAAAATCCACTTATCTTAAAGTTCCAATTTCAACATGGTCTATGCTGACATTTTCACAACTTTAGAAATAGTATCAGCATAAAAAATAACTGGGGCTTATCTGAATAGTAGAATAACTTATTTTGCCAAGAAGTGTTTTATTCTTTAACATTTTATTATGTATTATAAATGCAGGTCTCTTGGTGAAGAAATGGAAAATGAAGAGTGACTTCAATAAGCTCATTCTGAATTAGATAAGAGTGGGCAATTTTAAATAATGCAGGTATAGCTATCAGGCAAAGATAATATGCTTATAATCATAGAATGTATAAAAGCCAATAAATTCACAAAAAGACAGACAAGAAATAATTTTATATATTTTTTAAAAAATTTCCCTGCTTAAAAAGTGTCACATAAATTGAGAAAATGTAAATCTTCTGGTACTTTCTGCTATCTGTGTCTTTAGCAAAGATGTATGTACACTATGCTAATGCTTATGCATTAGCCTCATACTAATTTAATGAGGTAGGTTTTAATATTCTTCAAAATATGTGCTTCCTTTCCTGGGCTATTATGTGACTTGCCATGTGCCTTCCCAAGAAAGAAGTTTTCAGGGTCATGTGTACTTCCATGTTCCCACCATGCTTTTTACTCTCTCTTAATTGCTCAGTAATGTTCCCTGTAGGAACTAATCTATCTGCCTGGGTCCCAGAGTGAAGACACATGGAGCTCTGCCATAGCTAGGCTTCAATGGATATGTAATCAACTAGTGACTGGATAATCTCAATCATTTTTTCCTTGTTGAATAGAACTCTTAACTGCAATTATCTTTTCCCCTTCCAAAATTAAGTGTGTAGGGGATATAACTTGCCTTTTTAGTTCAGAAATCTGTAGATCAGGAGAATCTGACCATCATCAGACCCTGGAATTTGAGCCCATTGCTGTGATAGATTACCTTTCTTGGAAACGAAGGGAAGGCACTTTTATGAAGTATTAACAGAAATTAATATTTATGATGAGAAGAAGAAATTGTGTAAGAATTGATGTTGTACAAATTATTTATTGCTCTTCCCTGGAGAAGGCCGGATAATAAAACTTGCTTTAGTCAATGAAATGTAAGAAGATGTGACACGTTACCTCTGAACAGATGCTTTAAGGTCCATAATGTTGTAATATTATGCTATCTTTTCCTTCTGCCACACTAAAAGCAACACTCTAGTTGGGAACTACTTCATTAGTCATGGACCTAGAATGAATACATGTGCAGAAGTAGCACAGATAACATGTGCTCACTATGTAGCATGAATGAAAGATAAACACTGTTGTTGTGAGACATTAATATTCTGGAGTCATTTATTAATTGTAGCATACATTAAGATATGCTGAATGATAAATGCAAGCAGTAACCAAAAAGTAGTGTTCCAGGAGGGAATGAGCCTGTATCAGAAAATGGAGAATTGAACCTGTAAGCCACCCACCCTTAATATAATATTGAGATGCAAAAAACACTTGTCTTTATAGTTCACTCTCATCTTCGATGATCAACTGATCATGTTTATATGGACAATTTGATGCAAGAAAGATTCAGATTCCTCCATCCATCTTCCCAATTTTTAAAATTGTTTCTATTTCAACTTTTTGAAACTCATTTGAACTTTACCCCCACATTCACACACTAAAATCATTTCTACTGAGCACAGATTGGCTAAATACCTGATTCATGCATCTCATAAAACAGATATTTGGCATAAATCTACAGAAAACTAAAAACGAATTTCTACATAATCACCAGCCATATTTTTAGTGGAAGTCTAAATAAGATATGTATTTGCACAGTACATGTTTTACAATTCTAAAAATATTATCTACTAATATGTGATATGAGTTATGCTTTTAGGTAGGAAATGTTGAGGGCATCTTAATCAACTGCACTTACTAAGTTTTTAATTATCATTAATGTCGCCAGGCTAGTATTATTTATTCTAGTAAATAATGACAAAGTATGTGATAAAATATTTTTTCCATTAAGGGTGAGTGCTTTACTATAGCTCCTAAATTATAAATTATGTGAAATAATTCGAATAATGCATTTTCTAAAGATTTTTTATAATCTCAACAAACATAAATATTTTGAGAACCTAATATGTGTAGAACATTCTATTAGATGTTAGGGATTTGAAGAGTACAGGAAACAGTTTTGTTCTTAAGGTATCCTTAATAATCCATTGAATAAAGCAGATTAATAAAAAAAGAAAAATGAAAGAATTACAGCCTAGCCTTGGTTTAGTACCAAGTAATAGGTATGGATAGTAAGTTCCACAGGTTTTGAAGATCAAGCTATACTTTAAGAAGTGTAGGATATCAGCAAATGGAGAAATGAGACAATTTTTTGAAAAAGAAAATTTGAGAATAAAATGACTGGTTATTTTTAGGGAAAATCAAAACCCAGTTTAGCTAGGGCAGACCATTTTTTTGAAGGGGAAGAATGAGAAAAACAAACACCATTAAAGGCTTTTATAAAGGGACTAATATCTAAAATATGCAGATTATAGCTTTCAAACAAGTTGACATCTGTGCTTACATTGTGGTCCATACTTTAGGATATACAGTTTTCTAAATTTTTAGTTATCCTATGTTTTACATTATGGTTTACATTATTAGTCTGTTGTCCCCTATATGTTTTTGGTGTAATATTACATGTTTTATATCCATCCTTGTGTACTCTCGCGAAACTCCTCTCTTGCCACCACATTTACCTTGGTTCCATCCATTCAACATCCATTTTCCCCTCCCCTTGGGGCCCACAGCGACAGCCAATCTCCATTTCCCGAGGAGCCACTTCCAGAGATACTTGCAACAGTGTTCAGGGCCTGACTTGCTCAACTGCCCTAATGCCCTGGGTGGAGCCTTCATTTGATGTTGACACAAAGGAAGTATCAACTTGGTTTGGTAACTGAAAGAAGGTACAGTCAATGATTATTTCAAATGTGATATTTTCCCTAATAGTGGCAGAACTAGTTAACAGAACTCTTACAGGAAGAACAACAGACTGATGGAGTAGACCATTGGAGGAAGGAAAGTTATGAGTTCAGGACCTGTTGAGTTTGAGGTGTCTGTGTATCATTCAAATAGAGGTGCTCAGAAAGTTTTAAAATAGAGGATAACTTGAATATGAGGGCATATAGATTTGGAGATCATAATGCAAAGTCATGTTTATAGAATTCAACATCCAAGAAAATAATGAAGAGAGTGCTGGATATTAAAGACCATAGAACCGTGTAAAAGACCCTAAAAGTAACCTACAAAATAGGTTTAAGAGGACTGAGGAGAAATTAAATTTGGGGATATAAGGAACCACACAAGGCGGCGGACTTGGCCCAGTGGTTAGGGCATCTGTCTACAACATGGGAGGTCCGCGGTTCAAACCCAGGGGCCTCCTTGACCCATGTGGAGCTGGCCCATATGCAGTGCTGATGCGCGCTGATGCACGTAAGGAGTGCCCTGCCACGCAGGGGGGTCCCCCGTCTAGGGAAGCCCACATGCAAGAAGGAGAGCTGCCCAGCGCGAAAGAAAGTGTAGCCTGCCCAGGAATGGTGCCGCACACATGGAGAGCTGACACAAGATGACACAACAAAAAACATAGATTCCTGTGCCACTGACAACAACAGAAGTGGAAAAAGAAGATGCACAGAACAGACAACCGTGGGTGGGGGTGGGGGGAAGGGGAGAGAAATAGATAAATAAATCTTAAAAAAAAACTAATAAAAAAGGAAAAGGAACCACACAATTCCAAGATTCAGTCTTCAACAATGTCAACACATTCTAACATTTCATAGATGGTAGTAGTACAGTAGTTGACTGGGGGTAAAGACAAAAAGTAGACAGATGAGACAGCTGTGGTACAATGCATTTGAAAATCAGTACCAGCTATAAATATTTGAGGAGGGTGTAGTCAGGATTATGAATGGATCAATAAAGTCAGTATGAAACTTACTTGATTTCAAGGGATGCAAAATGAATAATGGAATTATTCCCGATGGAGGTTGGGATCTGGTTAGCATCTGAAAATAATTGCTGGAGAGTGGAGTATAACTACTTTAGTAAATTTCAGAACTGCAGAGTGTAAAGTCACATTTATATCTTTTAATTTCTTATTCTGATTATTAAAGTAATATATGAATATTTTATTTTACAATCAAGATTGTTAAAAATCAAACATAACAATTACATCTTGCTCCATCCCTCCCTACTTTTACCTCTTTTAATTGTCTGTCCTGGTGATCATTCCCACATTTTTAAGTAAAATGTTTTAGTGCTCGTTTTCATTTATCAACTTCATAAATTAATTTGGGTACATTTGGTTTTAATGTATTCAACCAAATCCATTTGATCTTTTACCACCAGCAAATTACATGACCAATTTTAGATTCTCTTAGTTTTGATCAATTTAAATAATAGCACTTTCATCTTTCTTAATCCACAATGTATATAAAGTACTCTTGACTCTAAACATGAAGATTTGAGTATTATTTTGTTCCCAATTTTTTTCTTCTTTCTCCCTCTTTTCTATTTGGTTTCTGACAAGTCTACATTGTCATATTGTCAAGGTTGATTCCATTCAATTAGTAAAATTAAGGCCTTTTTTTTTTACTTTAGGTTGATTTTAAATTTTGAAATGAATGCATTGTTAATGCTACTATAAATATAAAAACATTGATTATTCAAGGGTAAATATTATACTATTACAATCTTCCTGACATTCTTTAAGGCTACATATTTAAATTTTTTATTTTGAAGATTTAAATTTAAATTTTATATTTTAAGAGATTTTAGTTCTCTTTTGATTTCCAAATATCACTGCCACCTCAAGGTCATCTGGTATATTTTAATAGATGGGCCTTTTTTCATGTGGCAGACTTTTTTTAAAAAACCTGGTGATCTTCAGTTCTAAGGAGAGGACAAAAAGAAGCAGAGTGTAACTTCTAAGTAGTATGTATGATTTATCAGTTTTCAGAAGATGGGGACCTCAAGCTTTGGGACCCTAAAATAGAATGCTTCGTGGCTCCCATGTCCAGATGAATTACTTTAGCTCTCCATGCAGAATTCAGTCAATTTTTTTGCTGATGTATTGAGTAGTGTTGAATGCTAAAAGAGAGAGAAGTATCTATCTAATCATTTTACCTATCAATTTGCAACTCATCTCTCTTATCCATTTTTTTAAATTGTCACTGTAAGCTACTCCCCCTTACTACCACCAAGATGTGCAAAACACATCTGCTTTCTCCTTGGCTTTGGGTCTCTACTTACTTATCCTACTCTGCAGCTTTAACTTCACAGTAATCACTCCTCAATTTGCTTCAGTATTGCTAAAGAATGTTGATATTTTATTTTGTTTTATTTTTATGGTTGCCAACCTCCCATTTTCTCCAGCATTGTGAATTTAGACCCTTTTTATTCTACCACTGTCACTCAGCGATATCTCTGTTGGAAAGTTAAAAATATGCACTCATTATCTCACCTCTGATCCAGAACAAGAGCAAATAAAAATGACTAAAACGTGTCTTAGTTTTCCAGAGCTGCTATCACAAATACCTCACAATGAGTTCACTGAAACAACAAGAATTTATTCACTCACAGTTTCTGAGGCTAGAAGGCTTGCTTCCTGCCCAAAGTCCTCTTCATCTCTCACCTTCAGCTTCCTACCCCTGTGCCTCCTAGTGATCTTGCCTTAATTATCCCCAACAGAGACTGTGTGGTAATCTATTTAATTTAAAAATCTGACTACACCATTCCCCTGCTTCAACTCTTCAGGGGGCTGTATTAGTCAGCCAAAGGGGTGCTGATACAAAATACCAGAAACCTGTTGGCTTTTATAAAGGGTATTTATTAGGGTAGAAGCTTATAGTTACCAGACCTTAAAGCATAAGTTACTTCCCTCACCAAACTCTATTGCCACATGTTGGGGCAAGATGGCTGCCAACATCTGCCAAGAGTTCAGGCTCCTCTCTCCCTGGGGCTCAAATCTCTCTGGGTTCAGATGCTCTGCTCTTCTGTGCTAATAACCCAGGCTCCAGCTCAAAACTCCAACTTTCCTTCTCTGCAGTGCCATTTCTCTGTGAGTCCCTGTTCACCAAGGGTTGAGGGACAAAACATCCCTACTGATGTGGCCCAATCAAAGCCTTAATCATTATTTAATCAAGTAAAAGTAAAATCTCTGAATCCAAAGCACTCTAATATGCCCACAGGAAAAGACCAGTTTACAAATATAATCCAATATTTCTCTTTGGAATTCATTAATACTATAAAACTGCTACAGGTTAAATTTAATGGTAAGGCAAGTGCAAGTTTCTTTGTAGAGAACAGAAGACTCTCTGCTCTCTACCCTTCCAGTCCCACTTCTTCCATTCCTATATGTACACCTGAAAGTTCTCAGGTGCCACTAGCTGAGCAATTCCTTACATACCAGGTTGTTTTATAATTATTTTTGTTTATATTTTTCTGTCCCTAGATTTCCTTCCCTCACTGTTTCTCACTCCCATTCACCTTTTCCCTCCACTGCTTGAAAGTGTCTCCTTCAATACTAAGCTCAGGAACCATGCTAATACTTATCCCCAGCCCACCCAATATACAAACCCTGTGGTGTTCCCTGCCTCTCCTTCCTCCCCAAACCCCTGTGTACATCTGTATTGGTTAGGTTAATGTGTCAACTCAGCCAGGTAATGGTGCCCAGTTGTTTGGTCAAGCAAGCACTGGGCTAACTGTAATGCAAGGGCATTTCATGGACTTTAATCATCAGTGAGTTGATTGCATAGCTGACCAAGTACATCTACAATCAACCAAGGAGATTGCCATCAGCAATGAGTGATGTCTCATCCAATCAGTTGGAGACCTTAAAAGGGGAAGTGATTTCACCATTTAGAGAGAGAATTCTCAGCTCTACAGTGGACAGCCAATATCTCCTGCGGACTCATCAAGGACCTTCATTGGAGCCTCTGGTTTGCAGGCTGCCCTGTGGAATTTGGATTTTTGCATCCCCACAGTTGCATAAGACACTTTTATAAAATCTCATAATATATACAAATATTTACTATTGGTTCTACTTTCCTAGAAAACTCTAATACAACATCTATTCAAGCACCTACCACATTATAGCGACTATCTGTCCCTCTGTATTCCAGCCTCCTTTCTATGTCTATAAGACAGTGAGTTCTGAGAGTGGATGGACATTAAAAGCACCTGAAAAAGCTTTTAAAACTTAAGTCTGTCACCATCTCCTGGCATGGGGCTTGAGCAGCAAAACTCCCCAGGTGATTCTAATATATGGGCACAGTCATTAACCACTGCTTTTTGACCTGGAGAAGAGAACAAGTTTTGTCTTTGAAACTTTAGTACCCATTACTTTACTTTAGTTGTCGGTCACAGAGCAATTAAGATATTAAAAGAAACAAAATAATTACATCTCATTTCATTAATCAAAATTAAATGACTTAAAAAACTTTACTTGTATTATTTCAAAACACTGAAAGTTTACCAATGATACTTAAGCAATTCAGGTGCATATTTGATAAATTCTTCTAATGATAATTAAGTTATGACCCACACTAGTTAAACTACAGGGACAACATTATAGAAAATAATATATATATATACCTTTGTGTACGTATATTGCTGTATTGATAGCTAGTCACATACACAACTAGAAACACAAACACTAATAAAGCTAGATTGTGCATTACATTACCATATTTTGGAGTCTCACTAATCAGAGAGCTGAAATAGTTTTCGGAAATTAAATGAGACTGCTGTGAAACATGATTTAAAGTAGGCTGGTAAATCCAAGTAGACATTAAAGCATGCTTTCTTAACAGGATTAGTTATTTCTTCAATCATATTGCTAAAAGAAAATAAGGGAGATTGAGAGATGGGAAACCAAAGGGAACAAATACCAAATAAAGTAGATCTCATCCTGAATTTAAAGCTAGAGATTAGCACTGCAGGTAGACAAAGGTTTTGCTAAAGAAGCCATTAGCAGAAAGATTTGGATTTCTATTGCCTGACACTGGTGCTGAAAGGAAAAATACATGTGGATAAACTGATGGTTTGATAGCTTTATTTCATACAGAAAACAGGTCTCCAGAAGTAGATTCTAATTCAAAAGAATAGGGAAGCATTTTGTTTTGTTTTTGTTGTTGCTGTCAGCAGCCATCTCAAAACTGTCTGGAAAATAAGAGATTGTTCTAAAACATTTTAGGTTATAAAGAAAGCATTCAGCACACTTATCTGAGATAATCTAGCATATGGAATAACTTGCAAAAGTTAATTTATAACATATTAAGTCACACGTTCTATTTTAGTAAGGAAAATAAAAATGGAATACTTGGTAAGTGTAGAATTATTTAAGAACCCAACAAAAATAATGTGATCACCATGTCAGCAGGTTATGAAATGATCTAAGTATCATACATGTGAATCTTCCTTTTCAAAAGGCAGCCATGCTTATCCTCACCCAGAGTCCTAACTACATCTTATTACATGGCAGTTTAGACAAAGAAGAAAGACACATTCTGCTATAAAATATTATATATATATATATACATTTTTCATGTTCAAAGGCTATCATTTCCACATCAAGAATAAAAGAATGAAGTGTAGCTTAGAGAGGTGAATGAGAAGATATTTACAATGGCACAACACTTTTTAACGAACACTAAAGTTTTTAAAATTGTTTGTATAGTGCCTCAAATAGCAGAACTCCTGAGGGCTCTAGAGACATCTAGACACTACAAGCAGAGCAGAGAAGTTCAGGAATTTGGCACTCTGTCAGTGGGCCTTATTTTGGGGTTTATGCTCCCCAGAGTAATAGAGTTAACTCATGTATAGTTTTCCTAAACATGGCCCTTCTGTCCCTTTTATTTGAACCTGTAACTGTCACTATACTTTTAAAATACATGTCTCAGAGACTTAAATCTTTGGTCCTTTCATGTGACTCTTAAACCCTGGATCTCAGCAGAATTGCAGCACCCACTCTCCAGGTCATTGGACTCACCCAGGACAACTAACAAGGAGATGATGATGGGCAATACCCATTCCAAGGAACAGAGAGTGCCTACAACATTGTGATGGTTAGGCTATTGTGCCAACTCAGCCAGGTAATTGTGCCCAGTTGTTTGGTCAAGCAAGCACTGGGCTAACTGTAATACAAGGGCATTTATGGACTTTGGTCACCATTGATTTAATGCAGTGGTAAATCATAGCTGGTTATAATTATATCAATCAGGGAGATTGTCATCAGCAAGAGTGATGCCTAACCCAATCAGTTGAATTCCTTAAAAGGACTGATTCCAGCATTGAGAGAGGATTTCCCAGTTTGTCTTTGGACAGCCAACTTCTCCCAGAACTCTTCAAGAACCTTCATTGGACTTTCATTGACTGCCTGCGGAACCTGGATTTGTGCATCCCCGTGGCTGGGTTAGAGACTCTTATATAATTGCATACTATTAACAGATATCTCTTGTTGAGTCTGTTTCCCTAGAGAACCCTGACTAATACAAACATCAAACAAGATGGTTTGCCCCATGGGATCTAAGCCTCCTCTCAATTAGCAACACTGGGCATCACCATCCCCAATCTTCAAGATTGAGGAATGAACAATGGACTAAAGTAGACTTATTATTATTCTAGCAATGGAAGAGCATTTATCATGGATATAAAGGCAGTGGCCACCAGAGAGTCTGAGGGAGAGAGGAAATAATAGGTATAATATGGGGGTATTTTGGGGACACTGGAATTGCCCTGCATGACATTGCAATGATAGATGCAGGCCAGTATACATTTTGTCATAATCTATAAAATTGTGCAGGACATAGTGTAAACTATAATGTAAACTATTCCATGGTTAGTAGCAATGCTTCAATATGTGTTCATCACTTGTAACAAATGTACCACACTAATGAATGATGTTGATGGGGGAGAGTTTGGGAGGGGAAGGGAATGGGGGATATGGGAATCCCCTATATTTTTAGTGTAAGATTTATGTAATCTAAAGCTTCTTCTAAAAAAGGAATTAAAGAATTTAAAAAATTAAAAAATAAAACTGTTTATAATATCAGGAATGCACCTTCTTTTTTCTGCAGTGTGTGAGGGGATATTTGGGCAAGAGACACAAAGTAAAAGATTACCTTTCAGGATGCCAAGTACTCTGTCCTATTCCTCAGGATCAGCATTAGTCACTATAGTGACTGAGTATGGAGATTTCCTGGATTCAGATCCCAGTTCTGCCACTTACTGGCTAATTGGTCTCAGGCATTCGTTTGTATTTGCAAATTGAAAGAAAAGAATTAAGTTGAATGGCAGTTTCTTTCTAAGTAAGGAACTTGTTCTGGTGAACTGAGCATTTTGATAGGTCATAAACTGTAGGTTCTGGTGTGGGTAGATCTTAAAGAGTCAAGCAAATGGAAAAATCTTTTGCAAACTACATTAAAAGGTATTTGAAGTTTTCACAAGATAAAGGAAGGGAGTCTTTCACAGGATAGATGATGAAAGGATGAAAAGTCAAAATCAGAGGAAGATGGAGAGGAGGTCCAGAACCCTGCCAGGAGCAAGCAAAAAGAGAACAATTGTCAGTGAGAAGTTCCTGAAAGGTAAGGGGGAAGAAGACTTCGAGGAAGAGGTGTATCTATAAATCAATTTTAAATTGTTTGCATTTCAGGGAAGAAGTCCCTCCCTAGCCTCTCTCTGTGCCTTCAGTAAAAACCTGTTGCACACATTGCCCTGTGCAGGAGTGCTTTAGGGAAATCAGTGAGTTAGAAGTGAAAGAACAGTCACATTATGTGGAAGAAAGGGGAGACACAAAAGTCAGCAGAAACAGGAATTTGAAAGCACAGGTGCCTCCCACCACCAGCACCCCACTCCTAACTTCTTCGGAAATACTGGAAGATGAGAATTATGAAACTGGAAGTCAAGGCAGTAAAAGCACTACCTGAAAAGCAACACTAAATAGCCCTTCATAGAGTTGACCCTTGGGTTTCACAGAGACAATGATAGTACCTACCTGTCAGGATTGATGTACAGATCTTAAAAGATAATGTGGATGCTGGTGCCCAAAAATATGCAGTATCAGTGACCTATTATTATTATTAAATAACATGATCTATTAATGAGCTAGTTAGTAAAGATAGAATGGAATTTCTTCAAGTAAAACCATAAAAAGGGTCCTTTCATACATTTCTGCAAATAACTTGCTAACAAGATTTGAATCCCAGGGTTTTTGATGTTGGAGCTTTAATGTTGGAGTTTGTTGCTGAAGCCTTAAGCTGGAGCCCCAGGAAGTAAGCACAGAGAGGAAAGAGAAGCAAGCTCCAAGAAGGGAGGAACCCAGGAAGCCTGAAACCTCATAGACATCGGCAGCCATCTTGCTCCAACACATGAAAATAGACTTTGGTGAGGGAAGTAACTTACGCTTTATGGTCTGGTATCTGTAAGCTCCTACCTCAAATAAATACCTTTTATAAAAAAAAAAAAAGATTTGAATCCCAATGGTACATGATAATATGCTGAGTGTTTTGTACATAGAAATGCAGATAGCAAAATCTACCATGGCAAGTATGTGTCAAAAGTAGATTCTGCACTCTCAATTTTTGAGCAGTTAAACACATAAACATATGATTCAATTAATTTAAAAAAATAAGGTTTTATATATTTGTAACTTTATTTCCTATGGAAGTAAATAGAGCTCAAATCCAAGCCTAGACCTTGCATTTAAACATTTTTGACTTGTGATATTGAAGACTTTTTTATTTTACTAAAATAAGTAAGGGACAAAATTTATTTACTCCTTCATAACCAGCATTATCACTACATATATAGGTAATTCTACATTCATTTATTCATGCATTCAACAATTACTGAGAATTAAGTATATTTACCGGACAGAGATGATACCTACCCATAAGCAATGTGTAATCTAGTAGGGAAGACTGTCAAGTAAATGACCAAGAATAACACATGCTGTCTTTTGAGAAATATGTATTGTTTGACTCTTCTTTTTAGAGTAAAATATTAACTATCTCTAGATTTTCCTCCAAGAAGTCAGGTTCATATATTATTGCTACCGAAATGTATTCATGAGAAATCGTTTGCAACTCTTCATCTACCTTAAGAAACACCTTTCATTTAGAGAGAGAATTCTTGTGAACAATTTGGGCACTTTGTTGATCATACAAATAAGTGCAAAATCCATCATTCCATCACACAAAATTTACTGGTCAGATATATTAGAAGGCAACCATTTCAAAAAAGATGACATGCCAATTGCATAAACACTATTATTTGAGAACATATATGCATTTAGTGATTTCTTCTGATTGTTTTGGCAATCTAGAATATTCTGTATTGCTGAAATATAATAATTTTAACTTAATAATATTCACCTAACAAAATGAACATAAGGAGGACCATATTTTCATAAAATGTTCACTGAAGACAAGGCTTATACTTAATAAAGTTTGTGCTTTATATTTGCACTTATCTTAAGATTCTGTGTGTAGGAGGTCCTAAATACCAATTTTGATTATTGGAAAAATGTGTAATTGACAAGTTAAAAAGGGACTATATTGCATATAACAAAATGGAGTTATTTTCTTCACAAGGAAATAAAATGGGATTTTATTTTACCTTAAAGTGAATGCCTACATTTGTTAAAGATATTGTTAAATAATTTTCCTGTTCTTTAGGGCTTCCCAGCTATTCATCAGCCTCTGAGGAGAGTGTGTTTTAGGTTTAACAGCAATAGATTTAAAAACAGAATATGCCAAGGAAATGGAATATAGGAACGCATGAAAGCCAGAAGGTGGAGAAGCAGAGATAAAATAGCTATCTCTTTCTGCAAAGAAAGAGGGAAATAATTCAAGGGAAGACAAGACGGAAGGAGAAATAGCAAGTTTAAGATTCAAAATGGAATGCATCATGCATATAAATGTGTGGATGAGAAAATGGGATGGCAGGGCTCCTGAATGCTTGATCTTTAGAAAAAGAAAAAAAAAATAAAGTTAAAAGTAAAGAATTTTCTTTAGAGCATATGCTCATCTAAATCATAGGCTGGCTAGAATTTCCAGGTTTAGGTTTTTGAGGGGCACAATGTGTTAAAAGAGTTTTGTAAGGTCTCACTCTGACTCTGACCTGATCTAACCTGGATCATAAACCGTGAGCTAGTGTCATTTCAGGGCCAGATATTAGTGAGGTTTGAATTCTTGCATGGCAGATTCTAAATTGCACTACTCTTTTTGCTTAGCCTCTCAGACAACTGATCAGATACCAGTCAAAGCTTCTAGGGAAATGGCAGCTAAAATGGTTGTTTTCAAGGTTTCCTTGAATTTTCTCTCTTGTTGAAAAAATCATTCTGATTCAATTCTAAGAGCAATTATTAAGCATCTCCTGTGTACTAGTTTCTCTGAAGAGAATAATACAAGGATGAGAAAGACATGCAATCTGAGTGGATGCTATACTCAGAGAATTTCCAAAGCTTTCTTAAGCTTTCTGTCTTTGAATTTTGCTTTTTTTTTTTAACAAAACAATAAAATCATTGGGTTGCATCCATTCATTCAACAAATAATTCATCACTATTTTCCATTTGTTAGTTACTGTACTAGAATATGGAGATATAATATAAGGTTGATCCATATGAAACTGTTGGTAACAAACATAACCTAACCAAGGCCTCAGCTCTCAAGGAGCTAATAGTCTAAAGTTGATGCAAAAAAAGTCAATTAACATATAAAAGATTATGATAAATGCTACATTAGAGTAAGTACAGTATGCCTTAGGATCCTATAGAAGAGAATACCAAACTCAGAATAATAGGAATGGGTGGGGGTATCAGGAAAGACTTCCAGATTAAGTCGAGAAATATCAGTGGGAACAGTATCCTTAGCAGAAGGAATAGTAGCTGCAATTATATGGAGGCATGTAAGGACGTGAACAGAGTGGCTCAATAGGAGAAGTTGGAGGTGGTGGGAATTTGCCTTGGAAGATAAGCAGGGACTAACTAGATCAAGCAGGACATTGCTTTATAGTTCATATTAAGGTTTTTGGACTTCCTCCAAAGAACAACAGGGAAATACTCAGGAGCTTTAAGCAAAGGAGCAATAAAATCAAAACTGTAATTTAGAAGTTATTAAATTAAAAAGAAGCACATGTGCATAGCTAAATTAACTCATTCAACAAAGATTTACTGAGCTCTTGCTGAGTGCCAGACACTGTGATACAGGCACCGAGATAATGAGATAAATAATAGCACCCGTTCTCAGAGAGTTCTCTGTCTACTAACAGACATTGAGAGAAAAAACAAACAAAACCCAAACGAACAATTGATTACAAGACAATCTGATACTCAGCCTGCTCTAGGAGGTCCCTAACCCACTCTTGGATTAAGAAAAGACTTCTTGAGGAATATAGCACCTGAACAATGAACAATGTTAGCCTCATAAAACAGGACACAGTGTAGGGAAAGAAACTGCCAGCAGCAGAACCAGACTTAACTAAGCTAAGGGGAAAATGTCTTTGAAATTAGTTATTACTGGAAGAATTTCAAGGTTTGTAGGAATGGTTGGACTTTGATAGACTGAGTGTTGAGGAAAGTCACTCCAAATGAAAGTAAATTCATCATTGTGAAATAGACATAAGAATTTTAGGACATTTTAAGAGAAGTGTTGATGTGCTTTGGCTTTGAGTAGAGTGTGGGATGTATATGAAAGACAAGAAATGTAGTTGGACATCTAGGCTGGACCCAGATCATTTAAGAACAATTACATGCATAATAATAGTAGACATTGTGCTCAAGATTGATGGTATATAATTAGAGGCTGTTCTGTAAAGGATAAGTAATCATATTTTCACCTATAATATATGTAGGAGAAGACCTTTTAGCAGCTTTTTAAAAGGATACCCTAATAGTCCAGGAAAATCTCGTCAGACAGTCACAATTAGGATGAAATGAATAATTCTTTGAAGAGTTCTCCAGTGAAGTTGCTTGAATACTTTGAGAATTATCCTTTACGCATACTCACAGTTTCCAGTGTATGTCTTATATTTTAAATTTCCCTAAAGATACTCATTTTAAAGTACTTATACTACTTAATACTTACAGTTCTTTAAGATAGATGTTATTCTTCCTATTTTAAAAATTCAGTGTTAGAAAGAGAGTTATCAAATAAAAGTTTAGCAGCCACTAATTGAGGAGGCCTTTATTTGAACCCAGATGATCTTATTTCAGAACTTAATTGTCAACTAGTCAAAACAGAATAAAAAAATATATTTAGAAAAGACAATTACCTCTGCAATTCATTTTCTACTCATATATAGCTTTAAAATTTTAATGAATAGTGAGAAAAGTTTTAAGTAAAATCATTCTCTCATGCAAGATTCCTAATAATTTTTGCATTTACTGGACTGTTTGGTTTTTTTTTTCAAATTAAGAAGGGGAAACATCACTCAATAGTATTTTAGTATATGTCAAAATAAAATTAATATTGCAAATATTAATAAATCAATACTCTATGCAGCCTATAAAATAATTGAAAGGAAATACAAGAGTTTAAAATATCTTAGAGACCACATCATGGGGAAGTCGATTTTAATACCTGTTTGGAATTATGGTTTCTTGAGAAATGAAATAAAATTCCTTATTCTATAGACCATGAAATTGCACAATTTTCTGTGATAATTAAACAGGCACATCTCTTCAATTCAACCACACATAAAGCAAAGCTTGGCATTGATCCCTGTTTTCGTTTGTTAGAGCTGCCAGGAGCAAACTACCAGAAATGGATTTTATAAAGGAACTTTTTTAGGGTAAAAGCTTACAGTTCTGAGGCTGTGAAAATGTCCAAATCAAGACACCATCAGAGATGCTTTCTCATCAAAAGTTGGCTTCTGGTGATCCTGGACTCCTGACACACAGCAAAGCAAAATGGTGGCTGATCTCAGCTTTCTCCTCCAGGTTTATGTCTCTTGGACTGTTCCACTGATTCCAGCCTCCACCCCCTCTCTCAGCTGCTCATGGTTTCTATCTTTCTGCAGCTGTATGCAATCCTGGATTCCTTTCTCAAATGTCGGGGTAAAATGACAATCTTTTTTCTCTGTGTTCAATTTATATAAGACTCCAGTAACAGGACTAGGGCTCACCTCAGCTCCCACACTCTAATCAAGGCTCTTAACAGAAGTGATCTAATCAAAAGGTCCCCTGACTGAATCGAACCAAAAGGTCTTACATTCAATAGGGTTCACATGCATAGGAATGAGTTAGCTTAAGAACATAATTTTCTGACATCACAAAAAATTCAAACAAGGACAGCCCTAATGAGATTAAAGTGATAAGTGTAGAAAAGCAAATTAGATGTAACAAAATATTTGTATATACACATGTGATTTGATAGCAGTGCTTGTGTCCTGTTTAAAGCAAGTATTCTTACTCTGAACATCAATTTCTATGGTGCTCATCATTTTCCCAATAAAGCACATTCATTCATTCATAATAGGTAATTTGCAGCTGAAATGGCTTTATTTAGGAAGTGGTTTTCTGTAGAAAAAAGCACCCACATTTTGAAGACCCTTTAAAATTGCTTACTCATGACTGAAAGCTGAAAATATAAGCTTAGAGTTTATTGAGGGAAATAGAGAAGATTCAGGAAAATATAACACAAACATTCAATTAGTCAAATGTGGTCAATTAAATCTGACATCAAATACATTAAATATTCTTAGCAGAAATTCTTAATTAACTGACCAAGTATCATAAACAAGTTGCTATAAAATATTAAGTTAAAATATAAAATTTCCCAAAGATGTACTTACCAAATCCAATGGATGTGTCATGATGATGGGAACGAGTGTTGTTGGGGGGGGGAGAGGGGGGGTGGGGGGGGAGAGGGGGGGTGGGGGGGTGGGGTTGAATGGGACCTCACATATATATTTTTAATGTAATATTATTACAAAGTCAATAAAAATAAAATAAAATAAAATATAAAATTTATGTTTTAAATGTATGACTTTGGGGGGCAGTTTTCAGAGATAAAGCTAAATGAGACTGGATTGTTGAAATATATTTTGAAATTTATTTTTTACTAAAATGCACTTAAACTATTTCATAATGTTTATTCAAGTAATCAATTTTCAGTACAATAACTTTTTAAATAATATATTTATTTAATAATTTATTTATATTTATAAAATATAATTAAATTTATATTTAATAAATAATTTATTATTATTAAATAATGTATAATAAAGCATTTACTTTATGTTAGGTACCAATATCAAGTTGAGGATTTAGAAATGAATTAAACAAAATCCTTCTGAATACTTATAATCTAGGTGGAAATCAGGATTAAATATAACTGCAAAATAAGCTGGCAAGATTCATAAGAGAAAAATGTCCAAGCAACTATTGGGACACAAAGATGGAAGAATTCAGACTATGCAAAAAAAAAGAGAAAATATGACATTATTTTAAGGAATATGTAGTCATATCTTAAATGGACGAAGTGAGGAAAGAGAACAGCAGTAGAAGGATATCCTAAGCTCAAAGTATAGAGGGGAGTCAAAAAGAGCACATATAAAGACAGACTTTTGAATGAGCATGATGTGATTTTAGAATTCTATAACAGACCGATATGGCAACAATATGGAGGGTAATGGGAGAAAAGCTGGGAGAAATTTTGGAAAAGAATGATGGCTAAGACACTGAAAGTGAATGAAAATAACAATGAAAGTAGAGATAGAGACTAGGGATCACATCATAAAAAATTTTAAGAAGGTAGTAGGTTCATTTAGTGACTTACTGGAAGTTGTATGATAGATTTGAGTCTTGAGATGATTGTCATTTTTTATTTTGGGGAAATGGGTATTTCTGTGTCCTTAACCAGGATGGAATTTGAGAGGAAGAACAAGTACTGGCTTTGTGATATTATCTACAAAAAAGCTAGCATCTGAAAATATTTCCCATATTGAGCCCAATACACAATGCAAGTCTTTACTACAAGCAAGCTGAAACATGTTCCAAAAGAGTAAACAAGAAATTATCTGGGGAAATGCATTTAGAGTATTGCCAAAGCACTTTAAGAAAAGCAGACATTGCCCCAGTCTCCCATGATTCTTCAACAATCACATAGACAGGAAAGAATATTAAGAGAAAATAAAAATAAGTTTTATATACAAATACAACAAAAAAAGAGTCACAAAATGTTCCATTTGGAAGGGCCATCTCAGTGAAATATTGGGAGAGAAGAATACATTGCAGTTGATTGAAAAATAAATGAAAGTTGAGAATGTGGAAATCAAGAATATAAGCTTTTTCATCTAAAAGTTTGTTGTAATGGTAAAGAGTGGAATAGGGCAAAACTTAGAGGAAGTTTCTTTGATTTCTGAATTTATTTCTTTGTTTTTTAGGGTATGAGGCTTAAATAAATTTATAAATTTGATTATCTGTTATTGGTGAGGGTGAAGAGAGAAATTGATTAGATATTACTGGTGAAGATTAAGAAGGATGAAGATAGAAGAGTTATATCTGGAAAATAATATGATCACACAAGAGGAGAATGGCAGTATGAGGAGCTCACTTGCAATGGGATATTATTCTGATAAAAAAAATAGAATGAAGTAGCAATACTACAAAACAGATGAAACCTGGATACATTAAATGAATAGGAAAATTCATTCTCCCTTAATACATGGCAATGATGATATCTAGAAAAACTCCAAATATTTTTATCAAAATATTTGTATATGTAAGACAATATAAATTGAGCTTATTCTCAGTACCAGACTATAACAAATTTTGTAAGGATATACAATGATTAGGGCTTGCCTCCACAATATATAAAGAACTCCTACAATTTAATAATCTGAATCCAAATAACCCAGTAAAAATGGAAAAATATTTAAGTTATATTCACCAAAGAAGAAATAAAAATGGCCAACAAGCAAATGAAAAGATGTTCAAAATCATTTGTCATTAGATGAATACAACTCAAAATTACAATGAGATGCCACTTCACAATCAATAAGATAGTTATAAGAAAAAGAATACCAAATGTTAGCAAGGACATGAGGAAATGGAACTCCTCATAGACTGCTGATGTAAATGATACAGCTGCTTGGGAAATTAGTTTGGCAGTTCCTCAAAAAGTTAAACACAGAATTACCATTTGACCTGCAATTTAACTCCTATATATATATTGAAGTATGTGTGTGTGCATATATATGTGTGTGTGTGTATGTGTGTGTGTGTGTGTATATATATATATAGTAGTGAACATAGGTCTACACAAAATCTCGAAAACAGTTCTATCCATAAAAGCATTATTCATTATAGCACCAAAGTAGAAGCAACCCAATTGTCCATGTATTTAAGAATGAATAGATAAAACATGGTATGTTATACAGTGGGATATTTGCCAATAAAAAGGAATGGGGTGGAGCCAAGATGGCATCAGAGTAAGGCGCTCCTGGAGTCAGCTTGTGAAACAGGGCAGTTGGTGGTCACCCAGAGCTACCTAAAGCACATTTTGGAGGACCCAGGAAACCAGAGGAGTATCCTGCAACATCCTTGACAGTACGGAAGGAGGAGACTACCCTTCTGCACAGAGGAATCGTGAGTGGAGCACTCCACGCTGCAGAGGTCGGTGCCCATGCTGTGCAAGCTGCCTCAAGAGCTGTTCCGTGGTTGGGGTTGGAAGTTCCATTTCCCCCAATGAAAACAGGAGGAAAACACAGAGTGGCACCGACTTCAGCGACTGATGAGTGGCTTCTGCGGGCTGAAGTAGAATCCAAGGAACAACTGAACTTTGAGCCTGTCCAGGTCAGAGGGAAGCTGGTGGCCTCCATTCTGACTCCACCCTGGGGAACGAGGGGAAGCGGCCTGACTGAAAATCATAGTGCTTGTAAGGACCGGCTTCTTTCCGACCAGGTTGGATTGCAGGTCTAGCCTAAACCCCAGTCCCACCTCTGGCAGGGAGGAAGCTGGGAGCACCTGCACCACCTCTCTGGGAAGCTGCAAGTTACACTGCAGAGGCTGGATCTCAGCCTACACTAGGGGCACAGCCACCTCAGGAGCTATTATGTGGCTGGAGTTGGAAGCTCCATTTCCCATAAATGATGGAGGAAGAGACAGATGTCCACTGACCTCAGCTACTGATTAGTGGACTCAGAGGGCTACCATATAATCTCAGAGCCAGCTAGAGTCTGAGCATGTCCAAGTGGGAAAGTCCAGTAGCCGCCATTTTGACTCTGACCCCCAGACATGAGAGGAAGCTGGGCTGACTGAATCCAGTGAAGTTAGGGACAGGCTTCTTTCCACCAAAATCAGACTGCAGCCCTAGCCTAGGCTCCAGCCCCACCTCCAGCAAGAAGGAAGCTGACAGGACCTGCACCAGCCTCTCCAGGCAACGGCAAGTGCTCTCCACTGGTAGAAGCTGAATAGTCAGACACCTGGGGCTGCATCCCTACACCCCAAGATAATAGGAGAGGAGCTGGGTATCCTCGGCCTCTCCAGGCAATGGCAGGAATTTTCAGCCCACACAGATTTGTTGAGTACCATTCAGCCCATCTCCACCTCTGATCCCCCACAGGATAGGAGGGGGCTGGTGTTGCCTCAAACTCCCAAGGCAATAGTTTTGGGCTGCACAAGTCTGACTGTTGGGCACCTGTGGCTCCACCTCCGTCCCCAATAGGGCAAGAGACAGACTGCATTTGCCCAGCCTCTTTGGGTAACTGCAGGTGCTTTTGGCTCACAGCCTGGTCTGGTGAATACTTGTGGATGCACACTCACCACCCAATCAGAAAGAAGGGGGCTGGTCTTTCCACAGCCTTTTTGGGCAACAGCAGACTTTTAACTTGCATAGACTGAACTATTGGATATCTATGAATCTACTCCCACCCCCAATAGGATAGGAGGGGTTTGGTGTCTCCACAGCCTCTCTGGACAACGGTGGGTACTTTCAGCCCACAAGGACTGAACTGTCAAGTGCCTATAGATCCATCACCATGCCTTAAGGGGATAGAAGGAGGCTAGTGTTTCCTCATCCTCTCTAGGCAATAGCAGGTATTCTCAGCCTAAAGGGACTGAACTGTTGAGCACCCTACCCTACCACCCAATAGGTTATGATGGAACAGGTGTTCCTCAGCCTCTCCAGGCAACAGTGGGTACTTTCAGCCTACAGGACTGAACTGTTGAGCATTTGTGGTTCTGTTCCCACCCCCAAAAGGAAAGAAGGGACAGTACTCCCTAAGCCTCTCAGGGAAACTGCAGGCATATTTCGCCCACAGAGATTAAATTGTTGTGCACTCCAGAGGGTTCATTCCCACTCCCAACAGGGAGAGGGTCTAGTGATACATCAGTTTACCTGAGCAACTATGGTCATTTTGGACCCACACAGCATAGATTGCTGACCAAAACTAAAGCTCCATCCCTGCCGAAGGTAGGGGAGGAAGGGGTGTGAAGTTTCATCAATGTCTATGGATGACAACAGACAGTCTTATGCCCAACTGGGATTATTATACATGGCTACAGCTCTGTCCCTACCCCTGACAGAGAAGAAAGGTGGAAGAAGCTTCATCACTTACTGGAGCAACATGGGCAACTTCAGGCTCCATAGCTCACAGCATGAACTACATTCTTGGCTCCTACTACACAACCAGCAAGGAAGAAAAGATAATAAATCCCTAAATTAAAGGGAGAAACTGCACCCAGAATAAATACATCTAGTAAGCCAGATGCAGAAATGCCAACAAAAAATTACAATCCATACCGAGAAACAGGAAGAGAAGACCCAATTAAAGGAACAGGATAAGCCTGCAGATGACACAAAGGAGTTGGGGCAACTAATCTTAGATGTTCAAACAAATCTCCTTAATAAATTCAATGAGATGGCTAAAGAGATTAAGGATATTAAGAAGACATTGGATGAGCACAAAGAAGAATTTGAAAGCATACATAGAAAAATAGCAGACCTTATGGGAATGAAAGGTACGACAAATGAAATTAAAAATACACTGGAGGCATATAACAGCAGATTTGAGGAAGCAGGAGAAAGGATCAGCAAACTCGAAGACATGGCCTCCAAAGTGAACAAACAAAAGAACAGATGAAGAAATGAATGGAAAAAATTGAACAGGACCACAGGGAACTAAATGACAGCAAGAGACATGCAAACATATGTGTCATGGTTGTCCCAGAAGGAGAAGAGAAGGGAAAAGGGGCAGAAAGAATATTTGAAGAAATAATGGTGGAAATTTTTCCAACCCTATTGAAGGTCATAGATACCCATGTCCAAGAAGTACAACATACTCCCATCTGAATAAATCCAAATAGACCAACTCTGAGACACATACTAATCAGAATGTCAAATGTCAGAGACAAAGAGAGAATTCTGAGAGCAGCAAGAGAAAAGCAAGGCATAACATATAAGGGATACCCAATAAGATTAAGGGCCAATTTCTCATCAGAAACCATGGAGACAAGAAAGCAGTGCTATGATATATTTAAGATACTGAAGGAGAAAAACTGCCTGCCAAGGATTTTATACCCAGCAAGATTATCTTTTACAAATGAGTGTGAGATTAGAATATTTACAGATTAACAGAAACTGAGAGAGTTTATAACAAAAAGACTAGTTTTATAAGAAATACTAAAGGGAGTATAACAGCCTGAAAAGAAAAGACAGGAGAGAGAGGTCTAGAAGAGAGTCTAGAAAAGACAGCTTTATCAGCAACAGTAACTAAAAGTGTCAAATATAAAATGGCAGACAAAATGCAAAGATCAAAATGGATGAAATAAGAACTGACTTTACAGTAATAGCATTGAATGTTAGTGGATAAACTCCCCAATCAAAAGACACAAACTGGCAGAATGGATAAGAAAATATAAGCCATCAATATGTTGTCTGCAAGAGGCTCACCTTAGACCCAAGGATACCAGTAAATTGAAAGTGAAAGGTTGGAAAAAGATATTCCACACATGCAGTAACCAAAAAAAAAGCTGGGGTAGCTATACTTATATCCGAAAAAAATCAAGACTGTTATTAGAGATTAGGAAGGACATTACATATTAATAAAAAGGATGATTCACCAGGAAGAAATAACAATCATAAATATGTATGCACCTGACCAGGATGCCCCAAGATACAGGAGGCAAACACTGGCAAAACTGAAGGAAGAAATAGATATCTCTACAATAATAGTTGGAGACTTCAATACACCACTCTCAGAATTGAATAGAACATCTGGGCAGAAGACCAATAAAGAAACAGAGAGCTTGAATAATATGATAAATGGTCTAAACCTAATAGACATATACAGAACACTGCACCCTAAAACAGCAGGGTATACATTCTTTTCAAGTGCTCAAGGGTCTTTCTCCAGGATAGACCATATGTTGGGACACAAAGCATATCTCAATAAATTCAACAAAATTGAAATTATACAAAACACTTTCTCTGATCATAATGGAGTAACGCTGGAAATCAAGAAGAGCAAATAAAGGGAAAATTCACATATGTGTGGAGATTAAACAACACACTCTTAAATAATCAGTCAGTCAAAGAAGAAATTTCAAGAGAAATCAATACATGTCTCAAGATGAATGACAATGAGGATACAACATATTAGAACCTATGGGATGCTGCAAAGGCATGTTGAAAGGAAAATGTATAGCCCTCAATTCTTACATTAAAAAAGAAGAAAGAACTAAAATCAATGACCTAACTACACAGCTGGAGGAACTAGAAAAAGAACAGCAAGCTAATCCTAAAGCAAGTAGAAGGAATGAAATAACAAAGATCAGAGCATAAATAAATAGAACAGAGAACAAAAAACAATAGAGAAAATTAACAAAACCAAAAGTTGTTTCTTCGAGATTAATAAAATCAACAAACCTTTAGCTAGACTGACTAAGAAAAAAAGAGAGAAGATGCAAATAAATGAAATAATAATGAAAAGGGGAACCTTACTACTGACCCCGCAGAAATAAGGGAGATCATAAGAGGATACTATGAACAACTTTATGTTAAAAAACTAGACAATGTAGATTGAATGGAAAAAATTCTTAGGAATGTGCAAACAACCTACACTGACACTAGAAGAAATAGAAGACCTCTACAAACCAATCACAAGTAAAGAGATTGAAACAGTCATCAAACAGCTCCCAAAAATGAAAAGCCTGGGACCAGATGGTTTCACAGGTGAGATTCAAAGAAGATTTAATACAAATCTTACTCAAGCTCTTCCAAAAAATTCAACAAGAAGGATGCTACCAAACATATTCTATGAAGCCAATACCACCCTAATACCAAAGCCAGATAAAGATATTACAAAAAAAGAAAATTACAGACCCATTTCTCTAATGAATACAATGCAAAAAATCTTCAATAAAATTGAATCAATTCCAACAACACATTAAAAGAATTATCCATCATGATCAAGTGGGTTTTATACCAGGCATGCAAGGCTGTTCAACACAAAAAAATCAATCAGTATAATGCACCACATCAGTAAATCAAAGAAGAAAAATCACATGATATTATCAATTCATGAAGAAAAGGCATTTGACAAAATACAGCATCCTTTCTTGATAAAGTACTACAAAAAATAGGAATTGAAAGACATTTTCTCAACATGATAAAGGCCATATATGAAAAACCCACAGCTAACATTATACTCATTGGTGAAAGACTAAAGGCTTTCCCACTGAGATCAGGGACAAGACAAGGATGCCCACTGTCACCACTGTTGTTCAATATAGTGCTAGAGGTTCTAGCTAGAGCAATCAGGCAAGAAAAAGAAATAAATGGCATCCAGATTGGAAAGGAAAAATTAAAATTTTCACTATTCGCAGATGATATGATTGTATATCTAGAAAATCCCCAAAAATCTACAACAAAGCTGATAGAGCTAATAAATGATTTCAGTAGAGTGTCAGGATAAAAGATCAATAAGGAGAAATCAGTGATGTTTCTATATATTAATAATGCACAATCTGAGGAGAAAGTCAGGAAAAAATTCCATTTACAATAGCAACTAAAAGAATCAAATATTTAGGAATAAACTTAACCAAGGATGCAAAGTACTTGTATTTAGAAAACTATAATGCATTGCTAAAAGAAATTTAAAAAAAGACCTAAATAATTGGAAGAACATTCCATGCTCATGGATTGGAAGACTAAATATCATTAAGATGTCAATTCTACCCAAATTGATAGACAGACTCAATGGAATCCCAATAAAATTTCCACCAGCATTTTTTAAGCAAATGGAAGACACAATTATCAAATTTATCTGGAAGGGTAAGAGGTCCCAAATAGCCAGAAACATCTTAAAAAGGAAAAGTGAAGTTAGAGGACTCTCACTTCCAGACTTTAAATCGTATTACCTAGCTACAGTGGTAAAAACAGCATGGTATTGGCATAAAGATAGATACATAGATCAATGGAACTGAATCGATGGTTCAGAAACAGACCCTCACATCTGTGGCCAAATGATTTTTGACAAGCCTGTCAAGCCCTCCCAGTTGGGGCAGAACAGTTTATTCAACAAATGGTGTTGGGAGAACTGGTTATCCATAGACAAATTAAAGAAATAAGACCCCTACCTCACACTTTATACAAAAATTAACTCAAAATGGATCAAAAACCTAAATATAAAAGGAAGTACAATAAAGATCCTAGAAGAAAACATAGGGAAACATCTTCAAGACCTGGTTTAGGTGATGGATTCTTAAACCTTACACCAAAAGCACAAGCAACAAAAGAAAACATGGATAAATGGGACCTCCTCAAACTTAAACATTTCTGTGATTCAAAGGACTTCAGCAAGAAGGTGAAAAGGCAGCCCAATTGATGTGAGAAAATATTGGGAAACCACTTAGCCAATAAGGGTTTGATTTCCATTCTATATAAAGAGATCATACAGCTCAACAATAAAAGAGCAAGCAATCCAATTAAAGATTGGGGAAAGAGGAAATATAAGTGGCCAAAAGCACGTGAAAAAATGTTCCATATCACTAGCTATCAGGGAAATGCTAATTAAAACAACAATGAGATATTATCTAACACTACATAGAAAGGCCATTATTTAAAAAAACAGACAACAATAAGTGTTGAGGAGGATGTGGAGAAATAGGAACACTCCTTCACTGTTAGTGGGAGTGTAAATGGTGCAGCCTCTGTGGAAGACAGTTTGGTAGTTACTCAGGAAGCTAAATATAGAACTTCCATATGATCCCGCAATTCCTCTACTAGGAATATATCCAGAAGAACTAAAAACTATGACATGAACAGACATCTGCACACCAATGTTCATAGCGGCATTGTTCACAATTGCCAAAAAATGGAAACAACCCAAGTGTCCACCCACCAATGAATGGATAAACAAAACGTGGTATATATATATATGATGGAATACTATACTGCAATAAAAAGAAATGAAATTGGGACATATGTGATAACACAGATGAGTTCTGAAGACATTATACTAAGTGAAGTAAGCCAGACACAAAAAGACGGTCTTGTTATTATGAACTAAATACAAATAATAAACACATGGAATTAAAACCTAGAGTATAGGCTATAAGGATATAAGAGGAGGGTTAAGAAGAACTATGGATGCTTAATGTACATAGACATGTGGAGAGGGATAGAGTTGATAGTAACACATTATAGTGAGTAGCAACTGGTTTATAAATGGGATTGTGACTGAAAAAGTTAGTCTGGAGAGATAAATGGCAATAGAAAGAAAGCGAAAGAATAATCTAAGAAGTGAATAACACAGTGAACACAGAGGCAGTTGAGAATATTGGTTAAGAGTACAAATGTAAGAGAGTCCTTCTGTGAGCTAGAGCTGATGTACATCACTATTGCAGGGTGATGGGAATATGGAGAAACACGGGAAAACTACAATTGGTGTGACCTATAGACTGTGGTTAACAGCAATATTATAATATTCTTTCATCAATGCCAAGTTGTACTGTGTTGATAGTGGAGATGTGTGGAAAAAGTGTGCCAAATGTATGCTATGGACCATGACTGGTGGTAATAGTCTGATGATATTATCTCATAATCTGTAACAAATGTTCCACCAGGGTGTGCAGTTGTATGGGAAATCTACACATCTGTATGATTGTTTTGCAAGTTCACAATATATGTAACAAAAATATATTTTAAAAAATAGTATGGGTTGGGGGAAAAATACACCAAATGTAAGATAAGGAATATAGTTGGTGGTAATATTTTGATGATGCTCGTGCATAGTTTGTAACAAATGTTTCACAACAATGCAAAGAGTTGGTGGAGGGGTGATGTATGGGACCCCTATGTGATGTTATGCATGTTTATTTTGTAAGTTCACAATCTTTACTATACACTTATTGTTTATGTGCATTCATGTATGAATGATATACTTCAATAAAAATTTTTAAAAAAGGAATGAAATACTGTACATGCTTCAACGTGAATGAACAGTGAAAACATTGTGCTAAGTGAAAGAAACTAGAAACAAAAGATAACATTTTATATGATGCCATTAATAGGAAATGTCCAGAATAGGCAAACCAAGAGAGACAGAAAGTAGGTTAGTGTACTGTTGAGGCTTAGTGGTTAGAGGGAATAGGGAGTGATTGCTAATAAGTACGTGATTTCTTATGGGTGAGATGAAAATGTCCTAAAATCAGATTGTGATGATGGTTGCACAACTCTGTGAATGCACAAAACATTGAATTGTATGCTTAGATCAGTGAATTATATGTTATGTGAATAATATTTCAATAAATCTGTGAAAATATTTAAAAATTAAGTTTTAGAAAAATGTTATTTTTTTTTTTGCTGGGTAAAAGCATTGAAAACAACAGGAAAAAAACTCATTCTAATTTGCCTGCTAAGTTTACCCTCAAACAAAACACAAGAACCACAGGCTGTTATACAGAAGAAATATAAATATAAATTAATGCCCCATATAGAGAAGCTTCATGCTTTCTTTTTCTAATTTCTAATAATAAAAATAGTTTTGGGTCTTCTGAAAGAAACCGTTTCCCACATAGAAGAATAGAAGGATTAAATTCACTTAAGATGATAAGAAAACCAAGGAAAGTGATGAAGATATTTTCACTTAGAGGTTTGTTATGAGGGCATTTGACCAATTATTGAAGTCAAGGATTTATAGCTGGTTCCTCTGTCATCCAGGTCTCTACTTGCTGGATTCATGACAAGGAAACAGGGAAAATGGTGCTGCATCCCTGGGCTGTAGTTATCCCAACCAGGTCAGACAGCATTCCTGTGGTGGATATTACCTTGGGAGATGGCATTACAGGACAGAAAAAAACTCTGCTTCACACACACAAAAAAGGTGCTACATTGAGTGTTCAACCTGGGATCCTAGAATAAGTTTACTCTGAAAGAAGCGAACGCTTTATGTCCCCTTCCCCAAAACATGGAGGCCTGTGCATGGATCTGAACAGGTAGACTTCATAACATGAAGAGCTACACCTCATTGAACAGGAGTAAGGTTCAACAGGGACACCATGCTGCAGGGGGAAGTGGGAGCAGCAGTAGACTAAACTCGAGGGTTCATCCTGCAACTTAGGTGTGGTAGCTCTACTGCCATTTACCCTTCCTCTGGATGTTTCAGGCTTTGTCTCAAGAGAGAAATACTGGATATTCTTGCATCAATGCCAAAGATGTACTGTATTAATAATAAGGGGATATGGAAAAAATATACCAAATGTACACTACGGGCCATAGTTTGTGGTAATAGTCTGATGATATTATCTCATAATCTGTAACAAATGTTCTGCAACAATGTGTGTTGGTGGAAGGGTGCTTTATGGGAATTCTACACATGTGCATGACTGTTTTGTAAGTTCACAACCTCTCTAATAAAAATATACTAAAAATGAAAGAGAGAGAGAAATACTGGGTTAACTGGAGGAATGAATGTGTGCTGACTGTATTTACTCCATGAGTTTATGAAGATATCCACACCAGTTATTTGAACAAAACATGCATTTTTAAAATTCTAAATCAAATAAAATAATGGATGTAAACTATTTTCAAATGTGTGGATAACTATTCTAGCAATGGGGAGTTTATTCTTTATTTGATGCAAAACCTATTTGAAATTGCACTCCTACATATAGTCATGTTCTTTCTCATCTTCTTTACCTAATATAAAGATTCGACAATGACTTTCACCTTGAACAGCAGTAGAACAAAACTGGCTTTAGCTTTCAGTGATTATAGCCTATATTTAGAGGGGCTAAGCAAGTCATTGTCTTTTGTTCTCAGGAGACATTTTGAACAAGAATGAAGAGCAATATATTTTACTTTTTTAAAAAAAGTTTCTTTTTAGTAACATTGAAGTCTTCTTTCATTCTTTTACAAGTGATTCCTTATCCAATGAAGTCTAATAAATAATAGAGTATTTTGACAGTACCAAATGGATTTTATAGTCATAACCTTGAAAATATTTCCACAAAAAGCAATATAATAAAATTGCTGGAAAACTGAGGTGAACAAGTTCTTGAAATTATGCAGCTCTATGGAAGCAAAATAAGGATTTATAAAAGTTATTGACAGCTACAAACAAGTGTCTATGACTTGGGAACTAAGAATCTTGTCTAGATTTTTTCCTCGCAGATTAAATTTTTCTACTCCTATAATGTTTGGGTTCTTTATTTTTTTATTTAAAAATTTTTTTAAGATTTATTTTTTATTCCTTCCCCTCCCCCCAGTTGTTTACTGTCTGTGTTCATTCACTGTGCATTCTTCTGTGACTGAGTCTATCCTTATCAGTGGCACCGGGAATTTGTGTTTCTTTTTGTTGTGTCATCTTGCTGTGTCAGTTCTCCGTGTGTGCAGTGCCATTCTTGGGCAGGCTGTACTTTCTTTTGCACTGGGCGGCTCTCCTTACAGGGTGCACTCTTTGTGCGTGGGGCTCCCCTACGCGGGGGGTATACCTGCGTGGCAGGGCGCTCTTTGCGCGCACCAGCACTGCACATGGGCCAGCTCCACACAGGTCAAGGAGGCCCCAGGGTTTGAGCCACGAACCTCCCATATGGTAGGCAGACGCCCTAACCGCTGGGCCAAGTCTGCTTCCCTGGGTTCTTTAAATGTAGTATTTTCATCTCAGGGAGAGTAAAATAGAAGGGAAGATCCTTAAATCAATAATGTTTCCCAGTAAGAATCTTTATTGAAGAAATTGGTGAGGGAACTGTTTGACCCTATAGATAATAGGTTATATTTTTCATATTATCACCACTCTATACTAATTAAGAAATTGATTACTGACAGGCCTTATTATTAATTTACATATCACATTATGTGATAAATACATGACAACTTAAAATGTCTGGGATGATAGCAAACAAAAATGTCTGGAATATTATAGCAAATGTGTGGTTGAAAATTGCACTACTATCAAATGAAGTAAACATGCATGAAACACTGTCATGAATGCACACGGATTTTTTACAGAATACCCTCAAATTTAAAGAGAAACAAAACACTGCAAATATTCACAATTGTTTATTGATGGCTAATGTGGGGTTTTAACTTGGATTAAGTAGGCTTTCAATATTAAGCAGGTACTCTAGCATAACATTGCTATAACTCTGTTGTGTTTTTCATACTCAGACAGATATGAAGGAATTCAGGTACATCAGAATGACAGTATGGAAAAAAAAGCCTGAGTTTGGTCTAGTTAAAATGAACAAAATTGTAGAACATTACTTTTGCAGCATTCCTTACAAATAATGCTATTTTTTTGAAAACAGCTTTATTGAGATATGAGCACTTACCATATAACTCACACATAAAATGTGTATATTTCAGGGATTTTAATTCTCTTTACTGAGTTGTACAGCTGTATTCACAATCAATTTTGGAATAGTGTCATCACCTCATCCATACCCATTAGCAGTCACTCCCCATTTCTCCCCAACACTCACAATACTAGGCAAACTATAATCTATTCTCTATCTTTATAGATTTTCTATTCTGGTCATTTCACATTAAGGGAATCATACAATATGTGCTCTTTTTGTGACAGGCTAATTTCGCTTAGCATAATGTTTTCAAGGTTCATCCATATTGTAGCATATGTCAGTTCTCGATTTCTTTTTATAGTGGAAGACCATCCTATTGCACACCACCCTTATTAATCCATTCATCCATGGGTGGCTATTTAAGTTGTTTCCATTTGGGGACTATTGCGAATAGTGCTGCCATGGACATTCAAGAAAAAGTTTTACTGTGGCCATATTTTCCTTTCATTGTGTGTATAGCTAGGAGTGGCATTGCTGTATCAAATGATAACACTATGTTTAACTTTTTGAGGAACTGCTAGACTTTTATTTTCAAAGTGGCTGCATCATTTTACATTCTGACCAGATATATTATTTGCAAATATTTTCTCCCATTAATTAGGTTGTTTTTATTTCTTGATGGTGTCCTTTGAATCAAAAAACTTTTAAATATTGATGAAAACCAATTCGTCTAGTTTTGCTTTAGTTGCTTGTCTTTTTGGTACAGTATCTAAGAAGGCTTTGACTAATCCAGGATCACAAAAATTTACTTGTATTTTCTTCTAAGACTTTTGCATTTTTAGCTCTTACATTTATGTGTCTGAATTATTTTGAGACAATTTTTGTACAGAAATGTGAGGATGTAGTCCAACTTGATTGTTTTTTCTTTTCAAGCTCTAGTTGTTCCAGCAGCATTTGTTGAATTATTTCCACAGTGAATGATCAAGCATCTTGTCAAAAATCAGTTGAGTATAAATATAAGGGTTTATTTTTAGATTCCCAATTTCATATCATTGATCTATTCTTACTCCACTATTGTATTGCCTTAAGTATTAGAGCTTCGTAGTAAGCTTTGAAACAATTTGATAGAAAGAAATATTGACCTCATAAAATAAGTCAGAAAGTATTCCCTCCGCTTCTGTTTTAGTGGTTGAATATGTGAAAAATTGGTATTAGTTATTCATTAAATAAATGTTTGGTAAAACTCACTAGTTAAGCCATTTGGACATGGGTTTTCATAGTGGGAAATTTTCTAATTATACTCCTTTATTATTATAATCTATTCAGGTATTCTATTTCATCTTGAGTAAGTTTCAGTAGTTTTTGTCTTTCTAGGAATTGGTCAACTTCATCTAAGTTATCTAATTTGTTGGCAGAAAGTTGTTAAAAATATTACATTATAATTGTCTTCATTTCTATAAGGTTGGTAATGATGCCCCTTCTTTCTGCCTTGACATTCATAATTTGAATTTTCTCTTTTATTTTATTGGATAGCCTAGATAAAATCTTGTCAATTTTGTTGACTTTTTCAAAGAATTAATTTTTGTTTCTTTAATTTCTATGAAATTTTATTTAATTGATTTGTTCATTTATTAGATTTGTTTTTCTATTCTTTATTTTGTTCATTTCTGCCATGATTTTATTATTTCCTTCCTTCTGCTTAATTTGGATTTAGCTGGCTCTCTTTTCTACTGCCTTAATTTGGAAGATAAGGTTATTGATTAGAGATATCTCTTCTTTTAAATATATGTGTTAGCAGCTATGAATTTCCCTTTAAGCATTGTTTTAACTGCATTCTATATGTTTTCATTTATATTTCACTTATATTTCATTTCAAAGACTTTCTAATTTCCTTTGTGATTACTTCTTTGAGCAACATCCTTCCAAATATATTTTCTTCTTTATTTTTAAAGAAGTTTTAGATTACATAAATGTTACATTAAAAATATAGGGGATTCCCATATTCCCCACTCCCCACACACACTTTCTCACATTAACAACAACTCTCATTAGCGTGGTACATTTGTTACAATTGCTGAACACATATGGAAGCATTGCTACTAACCATGGCCTACAATTTACATTATGGCTTACACTTCGCACTGGATGATTTTATAGGTTTTGACAAAATGTATAATGGCCTGTGTATTAGTCAGTCAAAGGGGTGCTAATGCAAGGTACCAGAAATCTGTTAGTTTTTATAAAGGGTATTTATTTGAAGTAAGAGTTTACAGTTACAAGGCCCTAAAGAGTCAGGCTCAAAGTACTATAAAAGGTACTTTCTCACCAAAGTCTGTTTTGCCATGCATTGAAGCAAGATGGTGGCCAATCTCTACCTAGTCTCTCAGGCCTTCTTCCCCTTAAGGCTCCGTGGGACCAGACTCAGCTTCTGCTCTCAGCTGTAGGCTGGCATAGGGCTCATCTCTCTTCCCAGGATTTTAGTTGTTTGAGCCTTCTCCTGTCTGTCACATGGCAGGACCAAAATGACCAAGTTCTCTTCCATGTCTATGGAGCTCTCTCTTTTCCTGTGTATCTTCCTCTGTGTGTTTTCTTGAGTGAGTGTCCATTTATATCAGCCCACCATGGAAGCAGGGCCTCAATATTGAATCAGGTCCTGCTACATGGTCAAATCTAAGCCCTGATCTTAACACAATTTAATCAGCTCAGCTCATCTGTATCTAATACAACCAAGGAATATCACACCCAGAGGAACAAACCAGTTTATAAACATAATCTTTCTTTTTTGCAATTCATAAATAATATCAAACTGCTACACCTGTATCTCTCATTGTAACGTCAGGCAGAACAATTCCAGTGTTCCAAAAATTGCCCCATGTTACACCTATTCTTCCCACTCCCTCCTCCTCTCAGAACCTCTGGTGACCACTGTCTTTATATCAATGTTACAAGCTCTTTCATTAGTAGAATATTAATAATAATAAGTCTATTTTGGTCCATAGTTGCAGTCCCCCCTTAAGTTTTTTCATTCCTTGATCTTGATGATTTGGGATGGTGGTGGCTCAGGAGTTATGTCCCATAACTGAAGGAAGGCAGTGAATTTATGTGCTGAGTTTGGCTCAGAGAGAGGCTACATGAGAGCAACTCTTAGGCAATATATATTACTAGACTAAGTTTCAGTTTCACAAGAACAAGGTTCATAAGTACAAGCATCACTCAAGGGTCTGGCTAATTGGTCCATCCTCCTTTGCTAGGCACTGCCCCTATACTCTAGAGATTCTTGCCACTCTATGAGAGTATGTAGCAGACTCCCTAGGATGGGAATTCAATATTCATTTGGTTATTGTGTGAATCTCCACCCATCAAGACAACACCCCATGACCACATGAGCACAATCATATTCCATACAGGCATCCCCCAGGTACATCCCTCCCCATACATTCCCTCATCACTGACACCCCACACCAGTGATCCTCCTCTGCCCTAGTTGCAACCCTTCTGCAATCCAAAATATCCACAAAAACAAACTCAAAGCATTGTGCCTTTCATTGCCGTAAGATCGGTTATCCTTTATGTATATTGACAAATTCTTCTGTATATTGCCTCAGTGTCTTACTTTTTTTCATTTTATTTTCAAAGAATCTGTAGGTTACAGTAAAGTCTCATAGAAAATATAGGGGATTCCTATATACCCCACCCCCGCCCCCTCACATAACATCCTTCATTCTGAGGAGAGCAGTTTATTGCCCTTAACTACTGAATCATTTTTGGAGAAAAGGAAATGGGGCTTGGTAGAAAGGCAGGAAGAAAGTACTCTTAGAATCCCCTAGACAGGAAGCCCTTAGAAGAGTTTTGAAACCAACTGCTCATTGAGTTTAATGGGTGCAGGCAGAAGTGCAGTTTTAAATTCTAGGTGCACTCTGCTTTACTCTTTTATCCTGCCTAAGTCTTCATTGAAATACATATACTCTTATTCTGTTAGCCACAATGTCTTTATTTATTCCCTTTTGATCTCTGATTCCCTTTTATACCATACTTAAGAATATCTTCATTTATGCGGTATATAATAGAAAAAAAATAAGAAAGTGTATATATAATCAGTAGATAGGTAGTTTAAATGAGTAAGAGCAGGTTTATAAAAGTTTCTATAATGCACACATATATGACTATATAATTGTGAATATACACACACATACATATATATATATTTTGGTGAAATATATTTAGCTTACTCAGGCCAAAATAGAATGAAATATTAGGAAATATTTATTCCTGGTTCTAGCATTTTTCTTAAAATTTAATATTTTATTTGTTATAAAATATCAATAAAACATTTAATCATTAAGAATGTAGTGGGAGTGGATGTGTCTCAATCTGTTGAGTACCTACCTCCCACAAGGTAGCTCCAGGTTCAGTTTCTGACACCTCCAAAAAAGAAAAAAACAGACAACAAGCAAAAAATGAGTAGATAATAAGCAAAAATAATGAGCATACAACAAGCACAAACAACGAGCAAAAAACAACTAGTAACAGACAAGTGAGGCATCTCGGGAAAACACAAAACAAGAATGTAGCATATTAAAGAACACAGGCATATTTAAAAAGCAGGAAACTGGTATAAATTTTTGGTAATAGCAATATCATATTTCTTAGTGAAAATTTGCTGTTTTCTCTTAATGTGAAATATCACAAAAGACTAATTTTTAATCTGAATTCACGTTTTAAATAATAATAGAATTAATATCAATCTCTTTTACAATCTAGGAAGTATTATCTTATTTTACCCTCTCAGGAATTCCATGAGATATGTGCTCTCAATAACACCATTTAATAGAGGTGTTGATCTTATAGAGATATTAAACTATGTAAAACAAAGGTATCCAGCTGGTAAGCTGCTATATTGTCAGTACCTGCCTTTCCAAGGAGTTTTGTAGATAAGTTCTGTGGCTCAGCAAGAATCCATTAACTTTATTGGGGGCTCACATGATATATATATTAATATCATAACTAATGGAATATTTTTTCAGAATTAAGTGTTCATAAATCAAATGTCTTCTTAGCTGACCACTAAGTCTTACCAATTCCCCCACACTTTCTTACCCTAGCCTCTCAGACAGCACTGTCATCAACCTATATTAGTGGACATTTCAGGTACAATGATTATTTACTCTGAGATTCTATCAAACAAAGCCAGGCTCTTGGATTTTCTGAAATAACAGCATGAGGCAGAAAGCTTACTTAACTAAAACACAAGTTCCATCCTCAGGTAGAAAATGAACATGACTTTCCTGATTCTATCTCACAGGGGGCACAGCTAAGACTTTGCAGAAGTTGCAACTACTAGGTTCTTGCCCTGATATATCTGTGGCATATTACTGCCTCTCATCCCATGATGGATAACAAAGCAATGACCACAGGGGAAAAAAAAAAGACAAAAGTGTATTTCTCCCTTTTATTTGTACTTCTCTCTTATTTTCAAATAAGAAAATCATGTAAAGAACATGGCAATAAGGTATCTCCTCCTTAAATCAAGAATCATATATTTCATTAAACAAAGGACAGGAACATATAAACTCCATATTTTTATACTGAAAATTATTATTTTTGGCACCTAAATATCAAGGTTTTTATAAGGTTAAACATATTCTAGCATAATTCACAGAGAAAATTTATTATAGCTTTACCACTGTGTGATCTATTTACTAATTTTAAAAGATTGACATTTCCAAATTTTACTGATTCATTTTAATTCTTTTTGCATCTCAAATGAGAAGTTTCTTCAATAAATCATAAATGACAGAAATGTTGTGTGTTTTTTAAAAAAAGAGCACCAAAAATGAGATTATTATGTATAAATTAGAGAGTATATTGAGAATTTTGTCTGAATAAGAAGAATATAAATCCCATTACTTATTGCATTTAAGAATATGCAAACATGCATTATTATGAAAAATATAATTTAATTGTGTAGCTGAGTAGCCGTGTTTTATCATATATAGTCAAGTAGACAAATTAAGACAGGGATTATTAGGTCCTAAAAGATTTAATCAGTAATTTATGAGAGTCAGGAAAATCAGTTTACAGTAACACTACTGAATCATTATGCCCCATGCTTCTTTATAATCAAAAGAGTAGCTATTTACTTAAATAAGATTAAGAAAGTGGGAAACCAGAATAAAGAAGTCTATGAGAACAGAGGAAATACTCAGATACTGTCCAGAGGATTATTAAAAAGGAATAAAGCACTAAACACCTATCCATCTTAAGAAGTTGCCTTCATTTAATTAGAATACAGTTTTGTCAGAGGTCATTCCTGCAAAGCCAGAAAAAAAAATCAGTAATAAATGGAGAGAATAATTCTCCAAGTCAGCAATGTCAGCCATAAATGGAGACAGAGCATCTATTTTCTAGTGATGGCAAATACCATATAAGTTTAAGGTATTTCATGTTAAAAACGAATTTGCTTCTGAAAATCAATTTGACAACTCAAATTGTCAAATTGCAAGTTGCAAACCTACAACATTTTGAGGAATCTATAGCACACACTCTCTTTACCTCTCTCTCACTGAAGTTAATTTATGTTTTGCATTGACAAGACCTGAAAGATTGAAGAGTTTGTTAATATTGATCTCAATAGAAAATGGACAGCATGTCATTATATTATAGATACCTGGAACTTCGTAAGAATTCTTGGCATGAAAATGACTTACTAATTACGTTATATTTTCTCAATTCTACTTTGAAGTGGAGTTATTCCTAACACTTTTTTCTCAGCTGAAGAAATATAAAGACATTACATTTTAATTGGAAAATAAATTTAACTCTTAGAGAGTTTGGCAGATGTACAGCTTTACTGATTACTTTTTTTCTGCTAAGCAAAATGGTTGCATAGTTAGGCTTAAAGGTCAAAAAAGAACAATCATTATGAGACTGATATATAAAGTTATAACCAGGGAAGGCAATACAATAGAAAAGTGAGATCACTTCACTCAATAGAGTCTGTTTCCACCTTGAAAAAAAAGTCACCTTACTCTGTTAATGATTGTACATATTGTTATAAATGAATTTGCAAGAACTGAAATAATCAACCAAACCAAAAAGACAGCCTGACAAATCTAAACACCTGCATTGAGGAAAAAAAAAAATCATTTAGGCACATATTTTTCACAAGGTGGTTCAGTTTTAATGACAGCATGTGAGCTTTGGTTGAATGCCCAGATGCTGTAATTTTTGCCTTACTAATGTAGTAAGTGCTGAATCCTAAAGTAGTAATGGAAGTAAGTGACACCACACAAATTAGTAAGGAGTAGGGAATAGCTGATTCTTTGTACCTTTTGCAACACTTGATTTCATATGTTTTGGATTCCAAATAATATATTTTTATTAAATATTCTCCTTCTGGAAATGGCTGTCATACTAAGTTATAAGAAATTAATAAAAGGAAAATAAGATTTTGTCTTCCAAAGACTGTCAAAAGATTGGAATCATAGCTATATTAAGTAGGCAAAGTGAAATTGAAAGTTAAGAAAACTTATCTAGCTAACATAGAGAAAAAATTTCCTCTTCTATTAAAAAAATGAAGAAAATGTTTCAACATGAATGATTCAGGCTGAATGTCTGTATTGTCAGGATACCTGCTCTACCTCCACCATGCCTGGTCAATACAGTCTCTCAAATAATGCATTTTACCCTTATTACATCTAACTACATCTCATTAAAATTAACATGTAAATAAGATTAGAGGGTTTTTTTCCTTTTAGTTACTACTCCCAATAGACTTATCCATTTTTTTTCAGTAACAGGAAAGTTTTTGGAGGTGATTTTGAAGACTATTTTGGTACTAACTGACTATCAAGCTGGGCAACAGTCAGAATAATAGGCTTTCGAAAGTGAAGCTCCTGGGCTCCCTTAAATAGGATGGGAAAAATATATGAAGTTTTTGTAGGAAATCATGCTGTGGAATGGAGCTCAGCTCTGGTGAAAACAAAATATTTGACATTTACTGAAGACCTGCCATTGTACAGAAACTGCACTCTTTAATTATGACAAACCTTAACAAAGCAATGGGTTTCTTTTTTATATCCAACTGTTGCATTAACAGTTACAAAGAGTCTGGTTTATTATCTAATAAAGAATAATCATTTGGTGAATGGTAGATATCAATATATTATAATTATTAAACTCATTTGTCTTCCCTACCACACTATGCATAGGCAGTGCTATTTTGTATTCATTTGTGTATTGCTAGTGCCTACCATAGAACATGGTAAATACTCAACGAACATTTTAAATAAATTGATTATTATTATTTGTTTATTGTTTATACAACAGAGAAAAAGGGAGAGCAAAGAACAAGAGGAGTAGGAGAAGGAGAGGGAGGAAGAAGAAGAAAGTGGAAGAAAAAGGAAAAGGAGGAATGGGGGAGAAAGAGAAAAGAGGAAGAGAAGGAAAGAAAGGGAGGAAGGGAAGGAGATTTACTCCCCAAAGTACCACTACAGTGGTTGTACCTATAAACTTTGAATGAACAATTGTAACAACACAATGCTTATGGCTATACAGATACTTCTCTTGGGGGGAAAAGTGAACTTATCTTTCATGGAGAGCCTCAGAGGAATAATAGTTTGATTAATAAGTAGTAAATAGAAATATGTACAACAATTGCTTTAGGAGAGTTAGGGAGGCCATCAGTGGGTTTAAACCTTTCAACCAAGAATCTGGCAAAGATAGATGTAGCTGAAGATGCTTTTGGTTAATCATGGATGTCCATAACTTTGTCATTCAAGGGTTACCCAGTAGTAGATTAGAGGGGATTACAGGTGCAGCCTAAAGGAAGATTTTGGGATCTTTCATGGATATAGTTAAAAGCATTAACAACACCAAAGAAGTAAATAACACTTTATCCATACTTTGGAAATATCTCTCCATATCCTGAAAAAATAAGATCTCTAAACCCTGGCAATATTTTCCACTTCCCCATGTATACTAGTCCACATGACTGAGTCACTCCTGGTTTTGCATTTTACTTCAGTTCCCACAGGGACACACAATCTGGAGCTTTGTTCCTCTTGGGTGTTCCTCTGATGATTTGCTTGGCTTCAGCCATCCCCTCTTTCACAGTGCGTTTCATTTCTGATAACCGAACCACGGGCTGGGAACCTGCTAACAGTGGAGTTATTCCCGACCTCTGCTCTTCATCATAAGTCTCTCCACTACTTCAAAACCTCCAAAGACAGGGCACCATCTACAAGAACAAACTCTTGTAAGTCAATGGGAAGGGATAATTTTTGCTTTTTGTCTCTGCCTCAATCTCTCAATTAGAAGTGAAGAATGTAAAATCAATTTCATAGATTAATTGGCATTTAGAATGGATTTGTGAGCACCTCAAAAGATTTCAAAGGAGAGTCTTGTTTAATAAGTGGAAATTATAAGTAAATAAAATGAACAATCTAATTTTCACCCTCTAGCTAAGAATTTAATATCTCCTCCTGACTAGCCACTGCAAATGAAATAACTAGCTTCTTAATTAAGTACTATGCTACAATGGATAAAATACAGACTAAGATTAGGCTCAATTTTAGTCAGTTGAAACTCAGTATTTAATAATTAAATTTATATAAGTTCCTGCACTCTTGGGCATCCAAAGTAGAGTATTTTCAGGTCTTAAATTCATAGACATTATAGCAACATATACTAAAGTTTTGGTTAAAATAATATCTTAGGAATTGTCATTAACATGGATAATGCCTTGAATGTTCAGTATCTAAAACTATCATAATTGTCCTATCACCATTAGGTAAAACTACATCAAAGGTACACTTCTTTTTAGCATCATTAAATTAACATGTGTGTTTCAACAAAGCTCTTATTTTTGTTTTGAAACAAAGTTCAAAAATTTTGAGAAAATATTTGAGTTGATATGATTTTATAAGGCATATTAATATGTTTCCTTTCTAAATATAATAATAAATTTGAAGATACAAAATAAAAACAACCAGGCAAAAGCATATATAGGCAAGTTTTTACTTAAACCCAAAGGAATATCAACCAGAGCGTGTTCTGAGTCAAATTAAATTAAAACAAAGATCAGTGTGATCACAAGTAGTTCAAATATTCACAAGTATAAGACAGAGTCTACTGCCCAGACATTGCCCTATCTTAACAAAGGGATCATGTGTATGCCTGTGCAAGACAGTGCAGAAAGCTTATTGAAGTTACAAAGACTGATGAGCAGATAGAGAAGATAATTTCAAAAAGTGAGGAGAACCTAAGAGACCTGTTAGACAACATGAAAAGTATTCATCATGGGAGTCCTAGAAGAAGAGAAGAGAAAAATGGCGAAAGGATATCACAGGAAACAGTAGTTGAAAATTTCCCAAAATCTGATGAAAGTCATAAATACACATGTCCAAGTAGCACAAGAATCTCCAAACAGGATAAACCCTAATTGACTTACTTGAAAACATATACTAATCAAAATGTTGAGTGGCAAATACAAAGAGTTAATTCTGAAAGCAGGAAGAGAAAAGTGATGCATCACATACAAGGGATCCTCAATAATAAGATAAAGCCAATTTCTCATCAAAAAACCATGGAGGGAAGAAGGTGATAATACAACATATTTAAGGTATAGAAAGAGAAAAGCTGATAGCCAAGAATTTTATATCTGGCAAAACTTTCCTTTAAAAATGAGAGAGAGTTTGACACTTACAGCTAAACAAAAACTGAGAGAGTTTGTCAACAAGAGATCTGTCCTATAAGAGATGCTAAAGGGATTTATTTATTCAGGCGGAAAGGAAAGGGCAGGAGATAGTAGTTTGGAACAATGTGAAGAAATGAAGATCTGCAGTAAAGGTAACTATGTGGGTAAATGAAAAACCTAGTAGTATGGTATCCTCAATATGTAACTCTATTCTTTCTCTCTTTTAAGATTTAGAATACAATTGAATAAGAAATAATCATAAGAAAAATAATCATATTTCTATGTTACAGACATGTAAAATATAAAGAGATAATGCGTGACAAAAATCATAAGGAGGGGAAATAGAAGGGTATAGGAGCAGACACTGTGTGCTATTGAAGTTAAGTTGGCATGATTTCAAACTAGTAAGTTAAAGACTTAGGTTGTTTAAGACAAATCCCAGGATAACCAAAAAGGAAGTATTTAAAATATAGTCAGAAATGGAGATGATAAAAGGATGAATATGTTACATCACAAAAGATCAACTATATATAGAAGGTTATAATAGAGGATGAGAGGGACAAAAAAAGACATGATGTATAAGAAACAAATTACAAAATAGTGAAGTGTGTCATACCTTATTAGTAATAATAAATATGACTTGATTAACTCCCCAGTAAAAAGATACAGCTTGACAGAATGGATTAAAAAGAAAAGAACAGCACTATAAAACACAAGCAACCCAATTTTTAAAATGGACAAAAACTGAACAGGCATTTTTCCAAAAAGGAAATACAAATGACCTAAAAGCACATGAAAAGATGCTCAATATCACTAGTTATGAGGGAAAAGCAAATCAAAACTATAATGAGATATCATTTCATACCTTACAGAATGGCCATTATTAAAAAACAAAACAAAACAGAAAACTACAAGTGCTGGAGTACTTCATTATTAGTGGGAGTGTAAAATGATGCAGCTTCTGTAGAAGACAGTTTGGCAATTCCACAGGAAGCTAAATATAGAACTGTAGCATGATCTGGCAATCCCATTACTAGGAATATATTCAAAAGAACTGAAAGCAAGGACATGAAAAGATATGTACACTGCAATGTCCATAGCAGCATTATTCACAATTACTAAAAGATGGAAAAACCTAAGTGCCCAGTAACCAATGACTGGATAAACAAAATGTCGTATATATATCCATTCCTCAGTTGATGTGGTATATATATATAGAACACAATTTAGCTGTAAGAAGAAATGAATGTGGGATGCATATAATAACATGAATGAACCTTGAAGATATTGTGTTGAGTGAAATAAGCCAGACACAAAACAATGAATATTGTATGGTCTCACTGATATGAACTAAATATGATAAATAAATTTAAGGAGCTAAACTATAGAGTATATGTCAGTAGGAGAGAAAATGGAGGTTCAGAAGGGGGAGTTGATGTTGAATGTATGTAGAATGTTTTAAAAAGTTGATCGTAAATGTGTAGAAATGGACAGAGTTGATAATAACACATTATAATGAGTATAAGTAACATTGCTCCCTTATAAATATGATTGCGGTTGAAAGGGGGTAGGTTAGGGAGGTTAATGTTAATTGAGAGACAGCTAGAGATCATCTAGGAGATCTTGGCCATGCCATTTAACCAATCTGTGCTCATTTATTCATCTTTCAGAACACTAGAGAAACAGTTGAATTTGTTTTTAGAATTAAATGAGAGAGGATTTTTTTCAAATAATGCTTCCATAATTTGTTAAGTGTCCTTTTGTATGTTATTTTATTTTTTAAAGTTAAAATAAAGTTTAAAAAAAGAAAAAAATGCAATATATGTTGCCCAATTATATGTTGTTTACAAGAGGCTCACCTTAGAATTAAAAACACAAATAGCTTGAAAGTGAAAAAAGAGAATAAATATTTCACATGAATAGTAACACAAATAGAATTGGGTTACCTATACTTATATTAGATAAAATAGACTTTAAGTCAAAAACTGTTACAAAAGACAAAGAAGAATACTACGTATTAATAAACAGATCAAACGCCAAGAAGATTTAACAATCACAGTGCCCTGGAATACATGAGGCAAGCATTAACAAAACTGAAGGGAGAAATAAACACCTTTATAATATTTATTGGAGACTTCCATATACAATGCTCATCAATGAATACAACATCTAGCTAGATAGAGGATCAATAAGAATATAGAGAACTTGACCAATGCTATAAATTAGGTCTAATAGAAATAAAGAGAATACTGCACCCTAAAAGAGTACAATACACATTCTTCTCAAGTGCACCTACATCATTCTCCAGGATAAACCATGTTATGTCACAAAACAAGTCAAAATAAATTTTAAGAGATAGAAATGATACCAAGCATATCTTCCAACCACAATGGAATGGAGCTCTAGCTCCATTCATAACAAAGAGAAAACTGGAAATTCCACAAATATATGGAATTAAAACAATACACACTTAAAAAATCAAGGAGTCAAAGTATAAATCAAAGGGAAATATCTTGAGATGAATTAAAATTAAAACACTATATACAAAGACTTATGGGAAACAGCAAAGGCAGTGCTCAAAGGGAAATTTATAGCTCTAAATATTTATACAAAAAAGAAGAAACAACTCAAGGTAGAGTTCTCATCATATACCTGGAGGAACTAGAAAAAGAGCAAACTAAACCCAAAGTGAACAAAAGGAATGAAATAACAAAGATTAGAATGGACATAAATTAAATAAAGAATAAAACAACAGCAGAGAGAATCAAATAAACGAAACATTTGTTCTTTAAAGTGTTCAATAAAATTGACAATGAAGGTGATGGTAGTATGTTATTATGAGTATAATTAACAGCACTGAATTGTGCCTGTGATTGTGGTTGAAAAGGGAAGTTTAGGGTCAAGTATGTCCTTAGAAAGAAAGCTAGAGGATGAAAAATGGGAACTGTAGAAAATAGTGAGCCCTGTTGTAGAAAATGAATGTGGTTCATAGTACAAAATAAGAAAGTTCTTCCATGAACTAGAACAAAGGTATGTCACTATTACAAGGTGATTATAATGGGATAGCATATAGGAAAAAAATACAACTAATGTGAACTATGGACAATAATTAGCAGTAATATTTTAAGATTATTTCATCAATTGTAACAAAGGTACCACACCAATGAGAAGTATCATTAATAGGGGGTATAAGGGGTATAGGGTTTCTAAAGTTGACTGTGGTAATGAATACATAACTCTGTGATTATACTGAGAGGCATTCATTGTACACATTGGATGGATTGTATGATGTGTGAATAAAACTGCTTTAAAATAAAAAGATGGAGATACATAGAAATTTGATGGAAGGTAAGCATTTTTAAGGACAGGTACGTACATGTTTGTGTTGGAAAGAGTTGTTCTAGCTTTTCAGCCTCCTTTATTATTCTGAGTCATTCAGGGCCATTTAAAACTGGCCATTAAATGGAATTCACCTTGCTTTTTTTAAAAAATTGCCTAAAGTGAAGTAACCTCATAAAAATCTACTTATAATAGGTTTATACCCATAGGAATGGATTAGTGTTAAGAACATGATTTTCTGGAGTACACACAGTTTCAAACAACTATACTCCACCCCCTGGACCCCAAAAAGACGTGTTCTTTCCATGCATAATTAAATTAATTTCATCACAATATCCCAAAAGCCTTAAATCATTTCAGTAAGAATACTAAGTACAAAGTCACATCAAAATTGGTTACAAGAATGATCTGTCCTGGGGTATAATTCCCTTCTGGCTGAGGTCCTGTTGTTGTAGAAGTCGAGAGGAGGTTCAATTATTTGTGTATAGAAAGGCCAGGACTCAAAAATGATTTTGAGAAGGAAAAAATGATTTATTGAAAGCCAGCCAGAATCGGGAGATTTCTGTTTCAAACCCGAGCCCCAAACAAGATTTTCAAGTTCCTTTTATACAGAGAGGGAGGGTCAAATGGTTCTTTTGTTTCAGTGCTCAATAGGCTTGAATATCTTCCACATTCTAGGTAAGCTTTTAGCATCGACTTCCTGTATTCTAGATAAGCTTTTAGCACATTTGTTCTGCATTTTTATAGAGTTTGCATTGCTAAATTGTTTCTCTGGGACTGGAGTTGTTGTCATAGTTACCAAGGGCAGGACTGCAGTTCTCACTGTCCCAAAATGCACCACAAGAAAACATACCGCTCAGGTTATCTATGAATATATGAACAGCGCCCCCACTCATAGCCTACATCATTGTGAAACTTAGAAAACAAATAATCTGCTTCCTATATACAATGCAGGGACAGTCACAAGATAAACATTCCCATTCCCAGAGGGAGAGATTGGAAAGAAAACAGGAGTCGCGGGTCCCAGACAATTCTGAATCCCTGCAGGGCATACTCCACTGGACTTCAAGGTCTGAGAGCCATCACTGCAAGGATGGTTGTCCTTCAGGTCTGACGACATGGCAGCTTCATCCATTGCAAGGGCTTGTGTAGCAGCCATGCTCTCCTCAAATGCTGGGGTGAATGTTCCAACATCTTCAATCATCTTGACAGCTGGACTTTTAACTCAACCCACATCAAACATCGGAGTAGTGGCCAGAATTTCTGCAATGCCCCAAGCCTCTGAAAAACTGGGATGGTAACAATCTTGCTGAGCAATGGGACAGAAAGCCTGCCCTCTCCCAAGTACCAGACACACTCACCTTTTCCACACAAATGAGGGGGCTTGTTTGCTTAGCCCAAGAAGATGTCTTTGGTCCAGACTTCAGCTTCCATAGATCTTCCCTCATTCATTTTTCCTTCAATCTGTCCCTTTTCTGTCCTTTCTTTGTTCTAGGCTTGAAGTGGCTCTGCTCATACAGATCATGCAAAAAACTTGTTGGTTTTACATACAGAACACTGGGGTCCAAACCATCAGAAAACAGGATTATCTGGAGATCCTTCCTAGATAATTGTATCTTCAGTCCTGACTTGCACTGAAATAGCTGACTTGTTCCATTTTCAGTTAAACTCTCACATAGGGCACTTATTCTATGGGGACTTGCTTTCTAGAAGCTCAGAATTTTCCAAACCATCAATTTCTGGAAACTAGTGTCTCAGTTCTACTCTATGCTTCCTGAGCTGCAGAAATGTGGGGCTCAATCTCAGGATGGCCACTGTGATGAGAAGATTCTGGAACAATTTGGTGTCTGGAGGAGCAGAGTGAACACAAAAATGACTGACCAAGTTTTAGTTACCTAGGGTGCTTCAGTAAATATGATGAAATGGTTTGTCTTAAACATTGGGAATTTATTATCTTACAATTTTGAAGCCAAGAAAATGTCCAAATCAAGGCATCATAAATACAAAGCCTTATTCCTGAAGAAAGGCTGCCAGCAATCCAGAGATCTCAGACATGGCTACACATAGTGGTGCCTGCTGGTCTCTTCCTTCTCTTCCGGGTTTCATTGCCTTCAGCTTCTTATTTCTGTGGCTTTTTCTCTCTCACTTTCACTCTCACTCACTCTCTGTTTTCATTATGTTTATAAAAGACTCCACTAATATAATAGGATTAAGACCCATCTTGAATGAGATGGATCACACCTTTAATGAATTAGTCTTATCAAAGGTCCTATTAAAATGGAATTCAGCCACAGACATGGATTAGATTTAAGAACATGGTTTGTTTGTTTTTTTCTTCTGGGTTACCTACAGCTTCAAACCATCACAAGTGCCTTGTCAATATATTTTTAAATGGTGTTCTAAGTGTCCTTACATTTATAGAAGACAATAGAAAATTTGATTTACTTCTACCATATTAGTCAACATGGAAAAAAAAGCTAAATAAAAAGATCGAAATACATAGAAAAATATTTATTTACATAGGGGACTTGGTATTAAAAATAACAAAAAACACCTAACTTTAGATAGAGAAGAGCAGTAATGTGTCATCCTAAGAAGAAAGTACTTATGTCTCTTAACCAAATCTAAAACCTGATGTCAGCATTTTAGGTTGATTTTCTGAATCATGGACTTTTCAAAATTATCTACTTTCTATGAAAATTTTCCTCTGAACATTTAGTACTACTGAAAAGCTCAGTTCATGGTAGTTTTAATACTTCAAGCCATTTTAAAAGCATGCCAGATAAAATTACTTAATGAAATCTGATGTAAAAATTTATGAGTGGTTTCCTTATGTTAACAACATAAAATTGCCAAATACCTTTTTGGTATTCAACTGTTGGGCACTTATCATCTTTAGTCAACATCACTTAAAATTTTAGATTATTTTTATAATTTATACAATACTCAGAGTAACAAATTATCTCTTCCACCAGCTTCTGTCCTCTAAAGCTGCTTCTCCTGTAGTGTTTCTATACAGATTGCTACAATCTTATAACTTTTAAAAGTGACTTTTAAAATTTTGATGTATAAATTCTCTCCCCAAATTTTTCAGGAACAAATTAATGGTTATTCTCTGCAAACAGAGTTGCTCTCAGAGAATATTTACTGTAAATTACATTATATCCCACCTTGTTAAAAAATACTAGCAAAGGAGATTGAGGTGTATGTTGCATAAAAGTAAGAGTTCTGCTGTGAATAAAATGATCTATATTTCTTTGGCTGTGTGTTGACATCATCATAAAAAGCTCTACAGAGATATATATATTTAAAGTCTATACTTCTGACACTACTGAAGGGATTTAACCATCACGTGAGAAAAATGCAAGAAAATAGCCTTAACTGAAACAAGGTCAGAATTTTCCTTTCTTAAATGGCAGTGTGTTTGGTGAGGATTATGAGATGATGGTAGAGTACAAACCTCCTGGTATCAGTATCTTCACCAAAACAACTACTGAACTGGCAGGAAATGTCTGAATCAGCTATTTTGAAACTCTGGGGTTCAGTAGAACACTATTCAGCAACCGGAAGAGCAAGAGGAAAAAGTTGGGAAACTGTGGTAAATAATGGTGAATTTCAGCCCACAAGCAGCAGTTACGATCGCCCATCAACCAAAGTCAAGGAAGCAACACTAAGGAACTCAATCCCAGATCCTTCTGCCACTTGCTGGTGCCAGGGTGAGATATCTGGGGGGTATACAGTCAGATAGCTGATCACTGCTTTTGTTCAGCAACTTCAGATTGCTGGGGCCCCAGCCATTTTTCCAACCCACCCCAGGAAAAAACAGCAGAGAGTCTTAAAAACTGTACTGGTCTTTAAAAATATGGAAAATAGTTAAATGGCAGCATTAACTGAGACAGTGCCAAATCAAGAAAACACAGCTTCAAATGCTAAAGGAGAATCTCCTAGAGACCTAGCTGGCCCATCTCACCCCTCCTCAATTCAGTATGGAGCTGCCCTACAATCCCATTGTAGGTCCTAGCCCTGTTCTGTCTAGGAAAAACTTACCTAGGAAACTTTTCTAGGAATTGTTCCCCCACTTTGCCAGAGTTTGACCTCCAAGCAAAAGCCACTTGGGACAACTAAAGCAGTATAAGAAACAATAAGTCAAACAACCTGGACTAAAGGCTTATCTACTTTAATTCATACAACAGACCACCAAGCAGATGGAAATCCCCATATCAAGGGAGTAAAGGGAGCATTCAAATTCCTATAAAGAGGGGAACTCCTAAGGCCCCTAGCATGCAGAACCCCAGGACAAAACACAGACACAGAAAAGACAGGGAGGACCATGCACTTTGCATTTGCTTCTAGCTGACCTTCTTGATAGGAGGGATTAATGATGCACTACAGCACCTGCCAATGCAAAGCCAATTTGCAAAGCCAGTGAAAGATCCTTTTTGCATTGATTTGTTGGATTTTGTTACCTCCTGCACTCAAAGAAATTCCTGTTATAATACCACCTGGTTACAAACTCAAGAAATAGCTTAAGGATGGAATCCCAGAGTTAACACTTCAAAATATTAAAATATACAGTGGGCAACTAAAGATTACAAGGCAAACAAAGAAATAGAAATTGATGGTGCATCCAACAGAATAGGATAAATATCCAGAAAACATCAATTAGGAAGACCAAACTAAGGATATACTGTACAAGGACTTAAAAACAATTATCTTCAGTAATTGAAGTAGAAGAAGGAAAATACAGACAAAGAATTAAATGATATCAGTAAAACAATGAATAGTATGAACATCTAAATAAAATGAAATTTTAAAAAGGATCAAACAGAACTACTGGAGTTGAAGAACAAAATAACTGAAATGAAAAATTCCCCATGATTCCAACAGCAGATTGGAGTAGGCAGAAGAAAGAATCTCTGAACTCAAAGACAAGACAATTGAAATGAGTCAGGCTGAATACCAGAAATTAAGAAGAATTTGAAAAAGTGAAAATATCTTAACATACCTTTGGACACGATCAAGCATACCAATATACACATTATGGGAGTCCCTGAAGGAGAAGCAAAAGAGAAATGGGCAAAATGAATATTCAAAGAAATAATGACAGAGAAATTCCCAAAAAACAGGAATATGCACATACAAGAAGCTCAAAGAACACCAAACAGGATAAACCTGAAGAAAATTACGCAGTGTTATATATTGGTCATAGTGCCAAATTCACATCACAAGGAGAGTGTTCTAAAAGCTTCAAGAGAAAACAACATGTTATATACAAGGTTGCCCTAATTAGATTGAATGATGATTTTGCATCAGAAATGATGGAGGCAAAATGTAATGGGTTGAAATACTTACAGTGCTGAAAGAAAACAACTATCAACCAAGAATTTTATGTCAGGTGAAACTTCCATTTAAAAATGGGGAAGAGATTAAAACATGTCCAGATAAACAAAAGCTGAGGGAGTTCATCACCACAAGACCTGCCATACAAGCATGGCTAAAGGAAGTTCTTCATCCTGCAAGGAAAGGACACTAAGCATAAAGAAATAAAGACCTCCAATAGGGGTAACCTTCTGGGAAGTTACAAATGGCAGTAATATTGCATTATAATTTTTGAACATGTAATGTAACTCTACTCCCTACTCCCTACAGGTCCTAAAATGCAAATGCATAAAAAGCAATGATAAATCTAGCTTTTTGAACATACAGTGAACAAATACAAAATTGATAAAAACAATTTCAAAAGGTGGGCAGATGGAGGAATACAGGGAAAAAAGTATGTATGTGCTACTGAAGTCAAGTTAGTATAAAACTAACTATGATATTTAATTAGGATGTTAAATTTTAACCACATGGTAACCACAAGGAAAATATATAAGATTATATCAAGGTAGAAAAGAGAAGGCACTCAATATGGAATGGTACAACACAGAAATATTCAAATAAATATAAAAGTAGGCATTAATGGAAGAATTGAGTGACAAAAAAGTGTAAGACTAACAAAAACTAAATAGCAATATGGTGGAAGAAAGCCCTGAATTATGGATTAAGCTCTAGAGTCAAAATGCAGAGATTGGCAAAATGCATAAAGAGAATGGCCCAACTATATGCTGTCTGCAAGAGATTCAACTTAAATTCAGAGACACAAATAGATTAAAAGTGAAAGGATGAAATATGTATATATATACCATGTAAGAAGTAACCAAATGAGAGCTGGGGAAGCTATACAAATATCAGATAAAATGAACTATAAATCAAAAACAATCATAAGGAAAAAAGCTGGTCATTATATGATGATAAAGTAGTCAATTTAACAAGAAAATGTAATAATTATAAATATATATGCACCTAACACCAGACACCAAAATATATGAAGCAAAAATTGACAGATTTGAAGGGAGAAATTGATGGTTCTACATTAATAGTAGGAGGTTATAAGAGACCACTTTAAGTAATGGATAGAACATCTAGACAGTGATCAATAAGGAAATGTAAGACGTGAGTAATACTCTAAACCAAGCTAGAACTAAAAGACAGATATAGAATATTTCACCCAAAAACAACAGAATAAACACTCTCTTGAAGTGCACTTGGATCATTCTCCAGGATAGACTATATCTTAAGTCACAAAATAAGTCTCAATAACTTTAAAAAATATTGAAATCATGCAGTTTATCATTTCTGACCAAAATAGAATGAAGCCAGAAATCAATAACAGAGGGAGAAGTGGAAACTTCAAAATTTGTGGAACTTAAGCAACGTACTCTTAAATATCGAATGGGTTAAAGAGGAAATCACAAAGGAAATTAGGAAATATATTGAGGAAAAGGAAAAGGAAAATACACAAATATGTGGAAATTAAACAACATACATTTAAAACAACCAATTATTTAAGGAGGAAATCACAAGGGGAATCAAGAAAAATCTTGAGTGAATGAAAATTAAAATACAACATAGCAAAATTTGTGAGATACAGCAAAGGCAGTGCTGAGGGTGGGAATTTATAGCCCTAAATGCTTATATTAAAAGAGAAGAAAATTTTCAAATCAGAGACCTAATCACAAAACTAGAAAAATACAAAAAGAGCAAACTAAACCAAAAGCAAGCAGAAGAAAAGAAATGACAGATTAGAGCAGAAATAAATGAAATCATAAACAGAAATACAATAGAGATCTTTTCCTGGAAAATTCAACAAGATTGACAAATCTTTAGCTATACTGTTGAAGGAAAAGAAGAGAGATGATGCAAATTAAAATCAGAAATGATATGGGAAAATTACTATAGAACCCACTGAAATAAAAAGGACTAAAGGGGATACTATGAACAACTGATAAACTAGGTAAAATGGACAGAATCTTAAAACACACGAACAACCTGTGGATCAAAGACCAATATATAAGAGCTAGAACTATCAAACTCCTAGAAGAAAACCTTGGAAAACATCTTCGGGACCTTGGATTTGGCAATCGTTTCTTAGACTTTACACCCAAATACAAGCAACCAAAGAAAAAATAGATAAATGGTACCTTCCTGATGATGTCAAGAATTGTGTTACTCTTTAAGCTCCATAAAAGTAAGGGTCATGCCTATTTATTCCACTACTATATATCCAGCACCTAGAAATATGCCTGATACAACTTAGATAATCACTAGTAGGCAATCACCAAATATTTATTGAGTTAATCAGGAATTAAAGTCACTTAGTCACTCCGTCCCTCAGTTTTCTCCAACATAAAACAAAAGTAATAGAAATCTTTCAAAAATGTTATTTATACTAGACATAATAATTAATAAGTTCTGTTATATATTAGTACTCAATTAACGGTGCTTGTAACTACTGAGTATATATTAAGGAAAATGGCAGTTTCTACTCTCTGTTTTCAGATCTTTACTTATCAGTTTTGTTTCCAGGGCTAATTATGATAAAAGTATTAAACATTGAGGGACCCTACTTTATGTAAGTAGAGGTGACGTTCAAACTTGAATGAATTTGTTAATGGCACATGTTGCTATATTAAAGAGAAGTTTATAATTTGTCACAGGAAGTAACCATAGACAGGATTGGATTTTACTGTTACTGTTTGTTTTATTTTATATCACAAATGAAGACCCTTTAAGTACCGCTCAGGTCTGAAATTGCTTTCACTATATTTGGCAAACTCCAAATTATTTAGCCCGTACACAATGGTGAAGCCTAGAGATGAATACTTTCCCAAGTAGCTGTACACATAATTAAAATGCACATGTGTAGTAAGATTTTGACAGTGTTCCTTCATAGTTTATAACAAATGTCTCATGACAATGCAAGGTATTGGTGGAGGGTTGATATATGGGACCCCTGTATGATGTTATGCATGTTTGCTTTGTAAATTCACAACTTTTACTATACATTTAATTGTTTATCATGTTCATGTATAAATGATATAAAGAAAATAATAATTGGCTTGGTTAGGGGAAAAATACTTTGTTTAGTAGTAATATTTTGACAACGCTCTTTAATCATTAGTTAAAAAGGTTTAAAAACAATGCAAGTTATTGGTGGTAGGGTGAGATGTTATGTATGTTTGTTTGATGTTATATATGTTTGTTTTGTAAATTCACAACTATTATACATTTATTGTTTACGTATGTTTATGTATGTGATATAGTTCAATAATTTTTTTTAAATGCTTATGTGGGTTGACAGCCTACATCTTCCTAATCTCCAGTATTTTTCATGGATCTATTTTTTAAAAGCAAATAGAAACAATGAGCTATTGTTAAATAAATGCAACTAGTGAATACTCTATATAACATTTTCTAAATATTGACCAGTTACAAGTACAGACACTGGGAACTCCATACTAACCTAATAAACCTAATATCAGGAGAGGTTCATTCCAAAATGAATGGGCACAGATCAACACGGGATGATGTACAAGAGAACAAGAACGAGACAAAAGCAGCGCAATTCAGGAAGAACAGCATTCAAACAGAAGCAGGACAGAGCCATTATCTTTGTCCCACCTGTTTATGGGTTCAACTAGGTAACTAGAGGAAAAGAGTTAATACCAAACAAAAATCCTCCAAATGGATAGTTAGAATTTATTTCTATGTATTGAATCGCTTGAACACATGAACTCATTACTTATCTAGAAAGAAAAATAATAATAATCTTGTTTTATTTTTTAAAAAGTGCTATATAAATGGTCCTTTCAAGAGACTTCCTATGTTGTCTCTTGATTGTTGAGAGACATGTTGATTGACTCAAATGGTAATTGTCATTAAGATTATACTAAATGAGTAGGAATCCTAGATACAAAAAACACATCCATTATATTTGTTTCCTTAAAAAGATCCTTCTAAATTGAGGATAGGCATGAGAATTCAGTAGTTTCAAATAGGAAGGAAAAAATATATCTAACACAAAAATGCAAATAAATATTTCAGGTTGTTTTTTTGTGTGTTTCTTTTTAGAATTATTCCCTTCTGGCTAAGCCAACCAAAAGCTTACAGGATCTATTCCATAGAAATTAATGTTTAAGAAATCAGGAAGAAATTTAGTAGTTCATTAGTCTAACACTGTAGATCCAATTCTCCCCTACATGGTAAGAAACATATATTATGCTGCCCCCATTTCTTGCTACTTATTTTATAACTACTATGGGATATAATCCTATTTCAGGCAGATTTAAACTCATTACTACATTCACTTGGTAGAAAAAAAAATTATCTGTCATCTTATATTTGACAGGATGTTCTCCTGGGCTGTATATTTTAGGTTCAAATATAGACTCTAACTCCTTCTGTCTTTTTGAGTCTTGTCTACTTGGAATGAATAACTAGGTAGAGAATATTGCATTTGTTGAATGCTATACCTATAACTATTGCTCACCTAAAATAGTTATTAATACATTTTCTTTAAGTGTTCAATTTCCTCTTTGCTCCCTATAAATTATATTATCTTCAATTGGTTCCTAAATCTTATATGTATACAAATCATTATTTAGAAAGTAAAATTAACATATTCCTTGTCACTATGAAAGATGAGAGTAAGAACTCAAACGTTCATGTTTGAATCTACACACTCCTTGACTGGTTCTGATATTTTTGTAAGAACTGGTGTTTTTTAATGCATCTTATGAAAAATAATCATCATATAGCTAAATGATGAAATCATGTTCAAGCTACAAAGTAGGAAGAAAAAGTAAGCTTTCCCATGAATCAATTCTATAAGTGCTCAACAGAATCACTGCTTATAGAATCAAATATATTACCCATTCTTAGTTCTAATACTAGCATTATTTTTTCATTTTGCAGTACTGTGAAGGTATTATATCCATTCCAGTGGCATTATTTCAATCTTCTTTTTAAAACATGATTCACCAGTTTTTTGAAAATATTAAAATTTGCCACCTTTATTAATAAACTGCTAACCTATTTGATTCTAACAACAGGATGTCTTCTGCTTTAGTGGTTATTGAGTTCTGCTTCTGTCTCACATAAAAAAGGCCTATTTCTATATTTTCTATTATAATTCATGAAAAAATGAAAATGACCCTAGTATGAGAAAACTAATTAATTTTAAAATTTTATTTAGACCACACACAATTGAACATAATTATAAATTAACATTTCAAATATATTGTGCAGCTGGTAAATAAATATCAAATGGGAAAACATTCTAATCCTTAGATGTCTTAGACATACATCTATGGTGAAAATATAAAAGTTAAAAAGTGACAGCATCAAATCTAGGTGATTAGTTTCAACACAAAAATATTTGCAAGACTATTTTTTACATATTTCAAGAATTGAGCAGTATTCTAATGAGGACCAAATATTGCCAACAGTTGTGAAAGTATTTCAAAATATGTGTATACCTGTAAAACTAGATTTGCCATACCTATGTTGTCTCCTTGTTGATGAAAAGGAAGAAATCTCTGCAAAGCAGGCAGGAAGCACTGTGGTACAATAAAATATATTGAATCAAAAGGTCAGAAGTCCTGGTGGGGGATAAAACTGCAGAATATATATATATATATACATATATATATTTAATCAAGTGGTAAGGAGATATGTAATAACATGTTGTGAGGCCTTTCTAAAAGGTTTTGACTGAGTTGGAAATTAATGATCTGGAGATTGCCTTTGGCTAGTGACCAAATCAATATCGTCCAACTTGGACGCAATTGATAGGGAAAGGGACGCTGCTAATAATCACACTAGGACAATAGGTGCCAACACAGACTGTCACAATCAAACTGAAGTTTTTGGTCTGCAGATTAGCAAAGATGGATGGATTATTATGAAAGGTACCATTTGGTGGAAGAACTGGCACTGTGTTAGGCCAATTTTAGTGCATTCTGAGATTTATGTACCTCCGCCTTATATTTCTAAGGAAGATTTTATCCCATTCCATAGGTTAGTTAAAGATTTCATTCCATTATGTTTCATAATACATCTACTAATTGCAGTTAACTGAAAATCTATTTCTGAATATTTCCCTTCCATTTCCATTGATACCTTTCCTTCTTTTTACATTAAGTGCCTAATGCAAAGCTAAGGAAGAAAATAATATAATTAGCTCACCTTTCCATATTGTTGAACTACAGATATTGTAATCTCCCTTGCTATATTCTGCAAATTCTTTGAGGCTTTCTTGTAATCAAGAGAATCAGTAGAAGTGTGATAATTATAGATGGGGCTAAAAAGAAGACTGTGGGTCATAGGAAATCCTAAGTGTGCTACAAAGTGGTGGGGAATTTCTGTATAACTGAAGAGTATAGTACAAAAATATCAATAGATTTATATATGTAAAATAATGAACATAGTACGTATCTGATACTCTTCTAAGCACATTACATATATAACTATTTTAAATATTATAACCTAATGTGATAGTTAGGAATATTACTCCCATTTTGTAGATAAACTGAGGCAAAGAAAAGTTATCTAATTTGTCCAAGGTCACACATCTAGTGAGTATTTGAGCCTGGATTTGAACCCAAGTAATTTGGTTCTAGAGGACTTGCAATTAAATGCAACATGAAATAATTATTGTTTAAAGACAGAGTTGTTTAAAAAGAAGAAGAAAACTACTCCAGATAAAAAGCAATGCCAGTCAATAAAGAACTCTTTGAAACGGTCTTTTAATGGATGGATAGATGAGACCAGACAGTTCCTGCTGTTCTAGCATTTTAGAATTACAAGACATTAAATAGCATCTAATATACATTTTCACTTTTTAAAAAAAGAGGAAATGAGGTCCAGAAAATACAGAATATTCCTAAACTCACAGTACAAGAAGGGGACTAAATGTTAGTTTTCTGAGTAATTAGTTTAATTTGGAGGGGCCAATAAAGAAAACTACACTGCAACCTCCATTTTTAGGTGATATTGGCTTATAACTATTTTATATTGACCACTAAAAAATAATTTAATATTTCTAGACTTCAATTTCCAATTTGTAAAATGAACAAATCATCTTTTCTCAATCTATTTCAAAGCAAGAATGTCATACACCAAAAGTGCTACATTATTGTCTTTTTAGTGTACACTTACATTAAGGAGAACAAGACATAAATGCACAACTCAATAAATTATCACAAAGCAAACATCCATGTTAGCACCACCCAGATCAAGACACAGAATATTTCCAGCAAATCAAAAAAGCTTCCCTTGGATATTTCTTAATCATTATCCTCTTACTTCCAAAATAAAATTGCCATCAGGACTTGTAACATTAGAGTTTAGTTGCCTGCGCTTGAACTTAATAGGAATGTAATTGTACAGCAAGGATTCCTGGATTGGCTTTCTTTGATCAACTTCATCTTTTATTTTCCTTATTGTAAAATATTCCTCTAAAAGACAATATCACAATGTATTTTCCATATACTCTTTGGAGGCATATGAATTGTCTCTAAGACTATAAGAAATTAATGCAGCTATGCATTCTTCATGTCTCTTTCTCCATGTTGTCGCTTACTTAATATGGATTTGTTGAGTCTAGTGTAACAGTTGTTCAAATAAACAGTCAAAAAAAGCAAACTGTTTACCAAAATGTTTATTGAAAATTTCACTTTCACCAGCAGTATATGAAAATTCCTGTTTTCCCCATAATTGATAACATTTAACATTGTCCATCTTTTTAATTTTAACCATTCTGCTGAATGTACAATTTGAATTTGTATGTATTACATGTATTGTAATTTGATTTTCTTGAAATTACTGATGAGATTAAACTGTTTTCATATATTGATCATTTAGATATGCTCTTTTGTGAAGTCTGTTCAAATTCTATGTCCATTTTTCTTTTGTTTTATATCATTTACTTATTCATTGGGAAAATTTCTTTGCATATTATAAAAACTAGGCTTTTGTTATATATATGCTTGCAAATATCTTTCCCAACCCTACAGCTTGCCAGTTCACTCTCTTAATGGTGTGCTTTCATGAATAAAAATTCTTAATTTCAGTATAGGGATATTGGCTCAATGGATAGAGCATCCACCTACCACATGGGAGGTCCATGGTTCATACCGAGGGCCTCCTTGACCTGTGTGGAGCTGGCCCACGCGCAGTGCTGATGTGCGCAAGGAGTGCTAAGCCACCCAGGGTTGTCCCCTGCGTAGGGGAACCCCACACACAAGGACTGCACCCCATAAGGAGAACTGCCCAGCACGAAAACAAGTTCAAACTGCCCAGGAGTGGTGCCACACACACAGAGAGCTGATGCAGCAAGATGACGCAACAAAAAGAGACACAGATTCCCAGTGCCACTGACAAGAATAGAAACGGACATTGAAGAACACACAGCAAATGGACATGGAAAGCAGACAACCGGGGCAGGGGGAACGGGAGAGAAATAAAAATAAATCTTTAAAAAATATATTATATTACTTTATATTCATGAAGATATTCTCTTATATTATCTACAAAAGCATTGTTTTTTGCCTTTCTCATTTTGGTTTGATTTTTCTGCATATTGTGAGGTAGGGAATCAAACATCTTCTTTTTCTCCCAGATGGGAAAGCAATTGGCACAGCACCATTTCTTATGTGAATCCATCCTTTCCCCACTGATCTATACCATTCTTTTTGGGATGAATCTAGTGTTCATGAATGAATGGGTCTATTTTCAGAATCAGTTTTATATAAATCTTGATATCTAAAACAATTCTTCTAAACATGTTCTTTTTTTCCCCAAGAGTATCTCAGCTATATTTTGCCCTTTACATTTCCATATAAATTTTTAAATCAATTTAAAAATTGATTTAAATTGATTTTATTGTCAATTTTCACACACACATATAAACAATGACCATTGTGATATTGATGGCATTTATTTTAATCTACATATTGGGTTAGTAAGAATTTAACTCTTTATGCTATTTAGTATTCCATTTGTTTAGATATCCTAGGATTTCTCACAATAACATTACATAGTTTCTATGTAGAGGTTTTACATGCCTTTTATTCAATTTATTCCTGAATACTTGATTTTTATGCTATTATAAATATAGTTTCTTATGTTTTTATTTTTTGTATATAAAGTGAAATTTGTTTTTGCATTTGAATTTATTTTCAACAACTTTGTTATAAATTCTAGAACTTTGCTAAATTTACCTGCAGATTTTAATGATTTTTCTAGCTTTTTTTTTTACGTGTACAGTACTGTTGCTTGAGGGTAATTTTAACAGTTTTATTTCCATATTTCTTAACACTATATATTTTATTTATTTTCTTAAGTATTGCCCCAAAAGAAAGGACTTTTAATGAAATGTTGAACAGGAGCAGTGATAGCTAAAAACTGTATGTCATTTCTGATCTCAGAATAACAGTTTCCAATTTTTTGCTATTAAGCATAATATTTACAGTAGGATGATTTTTTGTTAGATAACCTTGATCAGATAAAAAGTTTCAATCTACTCTTATTTTGCCAAGAATGTTTTAATTATCAAATACTTTTACTACACCTATAGTAATAACTAAATGATTTTTCTCCTCTCTAATTTTAATATGGTATATTATTCAGGTGAATTTTCACATATTAAAAGCAACTTGTATTCCAGAAACAAATCCAACTTAGTCATGATGCACTGTATGCTTTTAGTGTTAGATTCAGTTTACATATATGTTGTTTAGATTTTTGTACATATATTCTTGAAAAAATTGGCTTATAATTACCCTTTCTTCCATATCCCAGTTAGATTTTGGTATTAGAGTTAAGTTGGCTGTATAACAACATTTGGAAAATCTTCCCAAGAATGACATTATTTTTTAATGTTTGGCAAATTTATCCGTGAAGCATCTGACCTGGGTTCTTTGTGAGAAGGGATATAATTACAGATATAAATTATTTAATGGGCATATGACTTTGCACATTTTCTATTTTTTCTTGTTTCAGTTTTGACAAATTGCATTTTTCTAGAAACTGTCTAATATACTTAAACATTCAAATTTATTGAAATTAATTTGTTGGTTATAATATCCTCTTATCTATTTAATATTTATAGAATTTTCAGGGATATCTTTTTCATTCCCATTATTGGTTATTTGTTCCATTTCTTTTCTGATTAGTCTTGAGAGGGTTTACATCTATCTCTCTGTTAGCCTTTTCAAAGAACTAGCTTTTGGTTAGCTTGGTTCTCTGTAATGTATTTTGCTTCCTATTTTATTAATACTTGAATTCAACTTTATTATTATTATTCTTCTGCATTTTTTGAGTTTAATTTGTTGTGCTATTTTGAACTGCTATTTTCAAATTGTGATGCCTACTGTGGGCATATAAACTTCCCTGGATTTCTCATTGTCCCTGTAAAAAGTTCCCTCCTCACAAAAATGCATACAACATAAAGATAGCAACTATTTTCTTCCACTTTCCTTAAAGAATTTTACTGTTCACATATAAGAGAATTAGAAATTGCAACTATTTTTTAAAATTAATTATTTTGATCTATGAGGACCAACTGTTCACATCCCAGAGAAGGCTCTAATTGAAGCCCCAAGGTGGCAGCGAGAATAGCGTCCTAGTTATTTCCATTAAAGATATGAAACCCAGACCTTAAAGTCACTTCTAAAAGTCAGAGAAATGTGGGATTAATTTTTCTCATAGAAAGATATATTTATATTGCAAAAGGTAGGGTGAAAACCTTCAAAAGATACCAAAATCGACCAAGTAAAAAAATATATAGTGTTTATCACTATATTTGCATTTATTTTAAAATAAATGCAAAAAATATGAAATAAGAATATATTGATTGATTTTGATGTTATAAGTGTGATACAATATGACTCTTTGGACTCATTGCATAGAAATGTAATGATGGTTTATATTGGTTAATCTAATTAATTATGTTAATATATTGAGAAATGAAATCATCCACAACAATGACAAAATAAAATTGTTAAAATTTAGCATGCATTCTCATTTTCAAAAAAACTCTTATTAAATTAACAATAGAGGGAGCCAATGTGGCTCATACGAGGTCCCAGATTCAATCCCCAGTGCTTACCTCAAAAAAAAAAGCAATAAATTAACAATAGATTTTAATTTCTTTAATATGGCTGATAGTAAGTAATTATCCTTATCTCTTAAGTTAATAATATGCTTTATAAGTGGAAAACTGGGGCATCTTCATTAAGGTAGAGAATATGATAAGGAGTAGAACTATCTATTACTATTTTTCAGCAAGTTCTAACATATGAAATATATTTTAAAAATAAAATAAGAAGCAGGAAATCATGAGGTTAAAATAAAAAACAATACCTACCTAATTGGAATGCAGAGGGTGACTAAATTCCTAATCAGCTAAAGTTTTAAGAAGACTTAAAGTCCAAGTGACAGAAATAGGTTATCAGTTAAAAAACAAAACATAATAATTACCTTAAGTACTAGCAATAATCAATCCAAAAGTGCAATCTTCAAAAGCCACAATTACATGAGTGGGAAATAAATAAAGTGTATGACACTAACTTAGCAGGATATGTGTTTGATTCCAAAAAAAGATACTAGAATCATGAGTACTTATTTTGGGATGATAAATTAAATTTTCATGCAGAAACACATATACACTCAAAAAATAATTTACAGTTTTATTATGATCCCAGTAAAAAATGTCAGATTTGTGGGAACCTAGCAAAATGATTCTTAAAGTCATCCAAACAAAATTCACCCCCAGAGAGGTGGAAGGTGTAGATATATTTGTTAGTTTGTTATTGTTATATAAAAGTCCAGAAACTTCACAGTTTAAAAAAATGCACATTTAATATATCACAGTTTCTTGGGTCAAGAGTCTGGGTATATCTTAGGTTCATCCTCTACTAAGTCTCACAAAACTGCAATCAAGTTGTCAGCCAGGTAGCATTTTCATCTTGAGGGTTGACTGTGGTAGAATCTGCTTCCAAGCTTATTCAGATTGGTTTGTGTGGCTGAGGTAGCCAGTTTCTTACTTACTGCCAGCTGGAAGCCGCTATCAGGGATTTTTTGTTTGTTTATTTGCTTATTTGCTTGTTTTATATTATATATATATTTTTTTAAGATATTTAGATTACATAAGTTTACATAAAAAATCATGGGGAATTCCCAATGCCCTGCTCCCAACATCCTTCATTAGTGTGGTATATTCATTGCAATTGATGAGCACTTTTTGAAGCATTGCCACTAAGCATGGATTATAGTTTGTGTTGTAGTTTACACTCTTTCCCACACAATTCTGTAGGTTATGGCAAGATATATGATGGCCTGTTTCTGTCATTGCAGTGTCATTCAGATCGATTCCCAAGTCCCGAAAATGTCCCCATATTACACTTATTTTTCCCTCTCCCTGCCCTCAGAATGTCCAGTGGCTACAGTCTCCACATCAATGATATAGTTCTTCCATTGCTAGATTCACAATGTCTACAGTAGAATACCAGTAAGTCTACCTTAGTCCATTGTTCATTCCCCAATCCTGAGGATTCTGGGATGGTAATGCCCACTCCATTATCAGGTTTTGAAAGACTGCCTATAGTTGGCTCACAATATGGCAACTTCACTTCTTAAAGGTTAGCAGAAAAATCTTTCTCTCCAATCTGATAAAATGTAGTCATATATGATATGCATATATAATCAACTTTTCCATATAACATATTAACTTTTCCATATAACATAAATTAATCAAGTGCATGGCACCCTATTATCTCTGCCATATTCCTTTGGTTAGAAAGAAGTCACAGGTTCCACAAGAATTCAAGGATAATTACTCAAGGACTTACTAAGGTGTGGGGGGAGCTACCTTAGGGTGGGTCTGCCACAGTATCTACAGTAATATTTATACTAATACATAGTACTAGGTCACAATACTGAAAATAGTGAAGGCAACAGTGTAACCATGGTGGAACAAAATATCAAGTTTAGCAATGAACTAATTGCATGTTTGTATGTGAGTGTATGTCTGTAAAACAATTCATAATTGCTAAAGGTAGCCTATATCCTACACAGTGCAGCTGAAAACATTCATGGTTTTTTTTATCATGGATCACTGAATAACAGAACACATTGTAGGGGAGATATGAAATGACTTTTCAGTTGTTACTGTTTGAATATGCAGCTAAAAGTATGTGGCAAGCATTTCTCACCCTAACTCCATATGCCTTACAAGTAGAGAACTTTCTCAGGATCTGGCAGTAGATTATCTTCCCATTTCAGTTTTCAGTATTGGACTGGTGAGTGAACGTATGTGTATGTGTGTGAGTATGTCTATATGGGTGTTTCACTGGAAATTGCTAATGCTTGCATTGGTGTGCCAAGCCAACACAGATTTTTCACTTACAGAATTTTCTATGGCTTTATCCCATTACAATGGCAGCATATATAGCAGCCAAAAGGATTTACGAGCCAAAATTACTGTGGAAATTGAAATGATAGTGAATTCAATACAGATTACAGCCCAAAACATATTTCCCTCTGTTCTTTAAAAAAAAAAAAAAAAAAAATTCTTCTTGTAAACAAATTGCTGGCTAGAAAAAGTTTAGAAATTGCAAAATGAAGAGGTAAATAAAGATAGCATTAATTAAAAACATGGAAAGAATAATTTACTCAGCAAACCAAAAATCTATTTCAGTAATCTTGTTAAAATGATTTTTAAAAATTTATCCTTAGATTATGTGCATATCTAACAAATGGCAATTTGCTTCTGTCAAGAAAGAATATATGATAAATCTCAGTCAACAAAACATAAAAAACAACAAACACTTCCAAAAGACTACTCTATTTACTTGAAAGAGAGTTAACCTTAAAACACATCTTGTTTTTTGAAATCTCAAATTGTTACTGAATTTTTGACCATGAAAAATGTACATTTGCAAAGAAAAACCACTAGATACTGTCGCAGAAGGCTAATTTATGGGAAGAGCTGATACTGTTTTTGAAAGTTAATACTTTAATTTCGAGGGGAAAAAAAGGCCTCCAAAGCTATACTTTCTGGTAACTCAAAAGTCTTCAAACAGTGAGTTTAAGAGCAATGCTGAAATTCAAGAGATGATTTTTTTTTCCCCTTTCATAACTTCAGATTCCAATTATAGGCAAGAACATGACCACTTTAAAGCCAATTTTAAAAGTCACTTTATTTTTTTTTCCATTCATATTTTTTTTATTGACTTTGTAATAATATTACATTAAAAATATATATGTGAGGTCCCATTCAACCCCCCCCCCACCCCACCTCTCCCCCCCCCCAACAACACTCATTCCCATCATCATGACACATCCATTGGATTTGGTAAGTACATCTTTGGGCACCTCTGCACCTCATAGACAATGGTCCACATCATGGCCCATACTCTCCTCCATTCCATCCAGTGGGCCCTGTGAGGATTTACAATGTCCGGTGATTACCTCTGAAGCACCATCCGGGGCAGCTCCATGTCCCAAAGATGCCTCCACCTCTCATCTCTTCCTGCCTTTCCCCATACCCATCGTCCACCATGTCCACTTTTCCCAATCCAATGCCACCTCTTCTATGTGGACATTGGATTGGTTGTGTCCATTGCACCTCTATGTCAAGAGGAGGCTCAGATTCCACCTGGATGCTGGATGCAATCCTCCCATTTCAGTTGTAATCACTCTAGGCTCCACTTTAAAGAACACCTGGCAGGTGACACGGCAAGTGCTTAGTTGTTTCTAGCCAAAGTGAGTATCAATACCTATATAAAACATTCGTGTATGGGGATACAACTAGTACTAGTCCATGTTGAAAAGAAATAAAGTAAAAGAAGAAATGAAATAAATGTTCTAAATCTCTTTCTAAGGGAGCTTCCTCTGCTCAACATTCTGTGGCAGCTCTTCTAAACTGATTCAACTGGTCTCCTTTTCATTTTTCTTACATTTCAATTTGGTTTTGTTTGGTGTACTTTTCCCCTATGAAACACAGACTATTTTTCCAATAATTCCTAAATTGTTATAAATATGATGTCAGTGTCATTAAATATCAGCCAATAAAAGACAAAGTAAAGAACTCTAATTTAAATTTAAACTAGTTTCCCCACAAATATTTCCTGAGAAGAAAGATAAAACTTGTATTTGATCTTTGTTTTAGTAATATACAATCTATTGGTTGAAATATCAAAAGAAAAAACTTGAGAAGGTGATTTATGGCTTAACCAACAAGAGTATTGAACTGATTACTGGGAAATTATCAGGATAGATGTTTAAACTTTGGGATTTTAAAAAGCCCTCTGTGATCACTGTCTTATTTACTTATTTTTAAATAAATCATCTGTCACAATCATGGTTGTCTTTATAAAACAAAATGTGATGCAGAGTTAATGATAATTAGATACAAAGATCAAGATTCAGAACTGGGTTTTCATGCAGTTTAGAAATTTGAATTTATTATATATCCATAAAAGACAAACTTTTAGGAACTAATTGGCTAGGCTTGTAGGAAATATTTTCCCAGTTCAATGGGGCAACGACGTCATTAATTTCATTAATTCAACACTTACTGATTGTATGATTGCTATGTGCATGCTCACATTGGGGAATATTATTGACTAAAATATATTCCACCCCTTTTGCAAGTTTTTAACGTAATTGGGAAAGATTAAGGAGTTAGAAATTTTTGTCCGATATGATGAAATATATGCAATTCAAAATTCCATCTTTTTATTGTATATATAAAAGGCCTAAGGTTTTTAGTAAGTAGTAAGATCAATAGGAGTAAGTGTATGAGCCATTCATGCAGAATCCAAAGTTCATTGGGGTGTCGCTAACAATAGAACAGCCTCCAAAACAAGAAAATGGATAATATGAATTTTCCAAGCACTGATCAGATTGCTCCTTAATTATTAGTCCCATTGTATCTAAAACTCCAGAGAATAGTGAGCACAATACAGAAGTGACAGGGGACTTATGCAAAAGCTATGGTAATAGACTGCACTGAATTTTATTCAACTTTTTGCATATTTTTATGCATTTAGATAGTATACAATTTTTCAACTCAATAAACGTCTTTGTGTATATATTTTTGTACATATCATTCTATTTTCTTATAATAGAGAGAAAAAAGTTAGGAATTTTTTGGTAAGAGAGAATATTCTCTTAAGATTTTGATACATATGACCAGAAAAAGTTCTTGAGAAATGGTAATGCTTTATTTTAGTCTTTCACTGAAGATACGTAGAAAGCCTATGTTTTAGTTAAAACCCTGTAACTTCACTGTCCATTGCTACTAGCCACATGTGGTTATTTACATTTACATTTTACTTAATTTAAATTAAATTAAAATTCAGTTTCTCAGTTGCACAAGTCACATTATAAATATTCAATAACCACACATGACTAAAAGCTATTATATTTGATATAACAGATATAGAACATCTTCATCACAGAAAGTTCTGCTGGACAGCAGTTCTCTATAATATAGTATTCTGTCAATGTTTTAGATCTGCTAAAATAAAGTAATATTTTGTTTTATTTACTATTTTTTTACTTAGACACTTCTGTATTGTTTTATGAATTGCTTTGTAGTTAATAAAATTTTAAGAAATCTTTATATATCAAAGATATAAATTTATTTCTTTGCGATGTTGGAAGGGTTTATTACTTTTCCATAAAACAGTTATTGTGTTGTTCTTACTTGGTAGTGGCAGTGATGCGGGGCAAGGTTGGGGGGAAGATGTGAAATGAAGAAGGGGTTAAAATGAAAATTAACTACAATTTCCTTTTTTTAGTTTCTGAGTTTTATATCTTGCTTAACAAATTCTCTCATAAAACAAAATTATAAATATGGTTTCTTTTTAAATTTATGTCTTTGATAGATCAAGAAGTACATTATGTGACATGAATTTTTTTCTTTGCAAGTGGCAAATTCCATCTAAAACATTTATTGACTAACTTTGCATTTACCCAGTTTTGAAAAAAAATACATCATTATAATTTCCTAAAATTTAAACTAATCCAGGTCTGTTTCTAGACATATCCCATTTTTTCTTTCCATGCATCCTATTCCATCCAAAATAGGGAATGTTAATGGGATATGATAAACTTTCTTTCATTTCCTTCCTGGAAATTTGTAATGCTTTCCCATGTAGAGAAAGAATGCATCAGTATCTAGTGTCTTCGCCAACTTATCAAGAGCACTTTTGCATCTGGAAAAATTTCTTGAGTTATGATTTGCTAACTTTTCATTTTGCTGATGAAATATTTTTGTTACTTATTTTTATTATCTTTCTTCTCTTCCATTTTAGAGGCCATGGATATTTTTTTTTAAGGCAGAAAGATCTCAAAGATGGTTAATGTTAATAGTATTCTATGCTTTGCTCCCGTACACTTTGAGTATTTACCTATCGCTAAAAGTTTTTCTTTCTCCCAAGAAAGGCCCTGAAGCTCTATGTAATTCACAGGCATCCTCCAACACTGCTTCAGTGTTTCCAAAAACAAAAGCTCTTTTTCAATTTAAGATTTTTACAGTTAAAAACTATTGTGAAACTTAAGGGAGAAGTAAATGTGAATTTATCAATTTTACAGAAATGACAACTATTTTGTACCTACAATCATACTGCAAAAGTGGCTTCGATAGCCTTAGACTCGTCAGGCTTTTTAATATTCTTTCCTTCTACAATCTCCTGGGGCCATAAAGCTTCTCACCACTTCCTGAAGGACTTTCCCAGCTGAAAAGTCTCCTAAGGTAGAAAAGGCAGGAGAATAATGATCCAAAATATTTGGTCTCAGACCTAGAGAAGAATTCACCCTTTTAGGATCCGCATCACCACCCTCACAGATAGCCATATAGAAGGGCTTTTCTTATTCCATATAACTCCTGAAAACCCACCAGTCCCCAGCCACACACAAGTCGAGGGGCGCACATATTCCAAGGGGATTATTCCCACAGTAATGTTTCCCCAAAAAAAGTGTGGACTATCCCTTCATGTTATTATCTTCATAAGAAACTAGGCTGTAATCACAATGTCACTGTGTGCTAGAAGCTATTGTGAATCATAAAGTGATGCAAAATGAGGTGGAAATTGATGGCTAACATTAGGCCTATACAGTTTTTAAAACTATCAATTATTTTTTATTCCGGAAGTATACAGATGTATTTGGAATCCTCTTCTTTCAAAAACACTTGAAAAGGTCATTTTTCACACTTGTATACAGGTCAAATCAACCAAAATCATGATCAGTACAGGCGTTCCCGCTATTTTGGCAGTAAGTACCAATCACTGTAGCTAAATTAGTCTTTCTATGACCAGCAGTAATTGCTAAACTGCAGAGTTTAAGTGAATGCTTAGGCTGTAGTCAAATGGCCATCTAAATTAAACAAGTATCAGTGGGTGATACGAGCACTAGCAATGGCACTCTTGTTTTTCCCCCTGTAATTTTCTGTTATTGACTTAAGAGGTAGCTTGGATTTTAATTAGGAAATAATTTTAAAAGTTTTAAGGTTATTCAAAGAAATCTTAAAAAATGATCACTATTCTTCATCCCCATTTATGTCCAAAAAAAAAAAAAAAGAGAGAGAGAGAATAATTGCATTAGCAACAATATCTACCACAATTAAATGCTGCTTGTAGCTTGGCCTAGGGCCTAGAGGAGAATATGGGGGAACAAAGGAATGTATTTGTTAGCGTATTAAAACATTTTGCTGTTTCCTTTACTTTCTATATTTCCATTATTATTATTACTTGTGATTTTTCAATATTTGAATCTAACCAAAATTGTGATTTTCAAATGAGTGCATTATTAAACTTCTTCATAATTTTTAGTAGTTTACTAAACATTAAAAATACACCATGCTATTAACTACCACAAGCATATTGAAACAGGTTCTTCTCAATAACTGTCATCATGAATGAAAATGCAAAAATCTAAATAAATTTTTAATGATGTGACTACGGAATATATTCTCTTTATGACAAGTAGGATTAACCCAGAAATATAAGGATACATTATCATTAGAAAATCTATTATGACATATCTTCCTAATCTCCTTGGATGCAAAGAAAGCTTTAAGAAAATTATAACGACAATTCCTGAGAAATTAAATTTCAGAAAATTAGAAATGAGATAAGGGTTATCCATCAAATAAAGTAATAACAAATATTACATTTATTTGGGAAACTCTAGTAGCCTTACTTTTAATATAAAGAACATGGCAAGGAGTCTTGCTACTCCTATTTCTATTTAACACAATAGGTAAAGGCTGAATCACAAAATGAGAAAAGAAAAAGTAATATTAATCATAAATACACTGTCTAGAAAGTGGGAACAAAACTTATATTATTTCTAATATGATATTATGGTTTTTCCAATAGGATTTTATGGTTTGCATCAAGAAATTTTAAAAATCGCCAGAAAGACAATTAGATTTAAAGAGAGAGATCAATGAGTTGACTGGAAAGAATAACATAGTAGAAAAATTAATAGCACTCTAATATGCAAGTAACAAATATCTGAAAATGGGGGGAAAAAACCAATGTCACTTATAAATGAACATCAATATAAGTGAATTTTTTTTAAAAGGTCACATTTAGGAGGTGAGGGGATCCCAGGAAGGCATTCAAAATGTAACAAGAGAATCTAATTCATATAATGAATATATGAAAGAACCTCACTGAGAGGGATATGGCAAAACTGCTGATCTTAGTAACTTTGGAAATGAGTGGAATCTTAAGACCATAAGCAAAAAGAAATGTCCATAAGCACTTTATCCTGGTTGATAAAGTTACTTCCCATAGGTGAGTGGTTTAACAATTCTGATATTGCTATACATTTATATTGGAATGGAAGAATTAAATAAATGGATGGCAGATGAAGGGAACAAATTTTCTCATAGTTAGAGTGGGAATTTACAGATAAGCAAGGGGAACAAGGAAAACAACATTACTATGAACTCATATTTAGCTTAACATAGATACAGATCATTACATATAGAAATATTTATAGATATGTGAAAATAGGTTAGTAGTATCCATACAAACTTTTCCTTTCTTGGTAAGCTGAGGGGCCTAGAAGCAACCACACCCCTGTAGTAATGAATATTCCCAGCACTTAGATTTTGGTTTCTAATATCATTCTCAAATCAAAGAAACAAAAGGTTTTCAGAAAAATGGCTGATATAGGATTGGGGCACAAATTATACAAGATGATCCTGGAGCATCTTGTAGCACTATAGCACTACATTGGTAGGGTTATAAGAGATTCCAATTGCTAAAGCTGGGACAAATTAATCAAAAACAAAAAACAGAAAACTAGGTAATATTGGATTATAACCCACAGTATAAAATAAATATCCATAAGTCCATATTTGATATAAATAAATTATTAAAAATAAATAAATGTGGAAGGAGAGACAACCTCCCTTGCAGAATAATTCCAAATCATTTCTGCAGATACTTCACCCTCAAGGAATGGAAGAATAACTTCCTGCTCATTAAGGTGGGCTTCATATAGACTTCCTTCCAAAGAATACTAAGTATGAAAGAAAGGGAAATCTGATAAACACTAGTTTAGCCAGGTAATCAAGGTCCATATCAACAGAGATAAGTCATACCATAATATGTACCCTAGATATTACCTAATAAAAAATGGCATGTTACCTGTTTCCCCCACAAAACTAAAACTCCAAGACTATCATAAGAAAAGCACTGGACAGAGTCCTGTAGATGGGCATCTTACAAAATACTTGACCACTACTACTCAAAAGCATCAAGTCATCTAAATAAGTAATGTCTGACAATGACAGCTAAGAAGACCCTAAGTAGAACTAGCAATTACATGTAATGTGATTTCCTGGATGGAATTTTGGAGCAGAAAAAGGCAGAAGGTAAAAACTAAGGAAATAGCAATAAAATACGGACTTTAGTTTACAATGATATATCAGCACTAGTTCATTAATTCTAATGAATGGACCATATTTATATAATATATTAAAATGGGGAAAGTGGATGTGGGGGTAAATTGGAACTCCTTATGTTATCTTCTGAAATTTTCTGTAGAAATAAAGCTGCCTTATAAAATCTATTTAAAAACATAAATTGTAGGGAAGCGGACTTGGTCCAGTGGTTAGGGCATCTGTCTACCACATAGAAGGTTTGTGGTTCAAACCCCGGGCCTCCTTGACCCGTGTGGAGCTGACCCACATGCAGTGCTGATGTACGCAAGGAGTGCCCTGCCACACAGGGGTGTCTCTGCGTAGGGGAGCCCCACACACAAGGAGTGCACCCCGTAAGGAGAGCCGCCCAGCGTGAAAGAAAGTTCAGCCTGCCCAGGAATGGCGCCACACACACACAGAGCTGACACAACATGATGATGCAACAAAAAGAAACACAGATTCCCATGCTGCTGACAACAGAAGCAGACAAAGAAAACGCAGTAAATAGACACAGAGAACAGACAACTGGGGGGGGGGGGGCGGGTTAGAGAAATAAATAAATAAAATCTAAAAAAAGCACATAAATTATAATTTAAAAAATATATCTAATAATAAATCCAGATCATGGAAAAAACATGAAGGTCTTGAGATTTTTAAAAATTTTATTGAATTAAATAAATAGCAAGTTCTACATTGCTTATTGATAAAAATATTCATAGCTTATGTTCTCTCAAACTTATTCTATTAAGTCAATGCAATTCAAATTTCCACAAAACTTAAAAAGATATGGCAACGGTTTATCTGAATTAATAAAGAACCAATAATATCCAAGACATTTTTTTAAAAATTGTCTCTCTTATATATCAAGACAAAAGACAGAATATATCAAACATGATTGAAGAGATAATTAAACCAATGAAGCCAAATAGTTCTTTAAAAAACGTGCAACCCACATTTTATGAAATCTTTGTGTATGAGAGCATAAGCATTACAAATTAGTGATTAAAAAGTTGAAATAATGAATAAATTGTGCTTGTTTAATTGGAGTTCGTATGGAAAGAGATTAAAATATATCTATATCCCATTCTATGTAAAATTTTAATATAAGATTAAGTTTTAAAACCTAAAATGGAAAAAGGAAAACTTTTAGGCCAAAGTAAAATACTACCTTCATGATATTATTAGTGCTAAACATAAGGGTTTTTAACTAATGCATATGAACTTTTAACTGAACATCTTTACCAAGAATAGAGCAGTCAGACTGACTTATGTATGGTTGAAGGCATCACCGAACATCAAGTTAGTCGAGTCCTGAAACATCCAGAACATCAACAAAAGGGAAGTAAGATTTGTAAAACCAGTTTTTCCTTTTCCTTCCTCTTAGATATTTCCCCATCTGCAAATGGCACATAAGTATCTGAGAATCTGATCAGTGCTTGCAGACATCTCACAAAATTAGAAAAATAAAAGTTGGAGTTCAGGACCCATCATGCAGGTGGTTAATGATCCATGAATTTAAGCTTGGTTTCCCAAAGGAGTAAAGATAAACTTGAAATAAAACATCCTTGAGAATAAAACCTATCACTGAACCATTCGAATTCTTGATTTTAGATGGCTATTTGCCCTAACCTAAGCTGAGAAGTTAAACAGAGCTTCGGTAGCCCCACAGATCTGAAAGGAAAAAAGAAAAGAAAAAAAAATGTTCAGGACTCCAAGGAGGAATGTCTTGTCAAATACTCATTTTGCAGTTGGCACTAATAAACGACTCAACAGAGGACTAAGGATTAAGAGTGTCATGATGATGGGAATGAGTGTTGCTGGGGGGGGAGTGGTGGGGTGGGGGTGGTAGGGTTGAAGGGGTCCTCATATATTTTTTTTAATGTAATATTTTTACAAAATCAATTAAAAAAAAAGAGTTTGATAGAGAGAAAACCAATAGTAGAAATACATGCAAAAGGAATGTGGACATTGGAATAGCAATTGCATCCTTTATAACAACAGTCATTCACATGTTGAAAACGTAGATATAGCATTTCAGAAAAGAATGGGAAACTATAAAATTAATGCAAGTGAAATTTCAGAACTGAAAATATAATATCTAAAACAAAGAACTCAATATATGACTTTTAACAGCTGATTTGTCACAGCATTACCCCTCTAAAAAAAGAGAGAGAGAGAGAAGATTAATGAGGTGGAAGATAGTTCATTAGATCTAAACGTGAGCATGGAGAGAGGGAGGGGATAAAAGGATGGAAAGTACATTAAGGCACTGAAAGAGACATATGGGATATGTTTAAAATGCTTAATATATCTTTAAATAGGATCCCAGAAGGAAAGAGTAAAGATTAGGGCATAAGCAGCATCTGGAAAGGAAATGGTCTATAATAATCCAAAATTGATTTAATATATTAAATAGACATTGTAAAAATACCATAAAGTTCATGCATAATAAACAGAAATAAAACAATTCCTAAGCATATCATAATATAACCAAAGATTTAAACAATCTGAAAATTAGAATAAAAGGACCTATTACCTACAAGTAATAGCAAGGGACATGGCAGCTGACTTTTCAGTAGAAATGATGAGAGATAGAAGATCATACAGGGAAGCAGATGTAGCTCAAGTGATAAGGCCTCCACCTACCATATGGGAGGACCCAGGTTTGATCCCTGGGGCCTCCTGGTGAAAAAGGAGAAAGCATGTCTGCATGGCAAGCCAGTACCCATGTGGTGAGTCGCAGGCCGAGCGGTGAGCCAAGTGCCCACGTGGTGAGCCGAGTGTCCATGAGGGTGCCCATGTGGCAAACCAAGTGCCTGCACAGTGAGCCAAGTACCCATGCAAGTGCCCACATGGTGAGCCTAGTGCCCACATGAGTGCCCACATGGTGAGTCAAGTGCCCGCCTAGTGAGCCAGTGCCCGTGTGGGAAGCCAGTGCCCACATGTTGAGTCAGTGCCCATGCAAGTGAGTCACACACCAAGATGATGATGCAACAAAAGAGAGATGGAGAGGAGAGTCAAGGTGAAGCGCAGCAGAGACCACAACCGAAGTGATGCAATTGACAGGCAAACTCTCTCCACATCAGAGGTCCCCAGGATCGAATCCAGGTGAATCCTAGAGGAGAAAGATGAGAAGACAAAAAGAGAAATGGATACAGTAGATCACAGACCCAATGGACACAGATAGCAAAAAAGAGCAGGAAGAGGGAGGGGGAGAGGGTAGGGAAAGAACTGATCTTTCAGAAATAAGAAAGATCTTGCAAATACATTTTCAAAACACTGAAAATTTTAAAAATGTGTTAACCTAGAATGCTATAAATGGAATATGTGATTAAAAATGAAGGTAAAATGATGGTATTTTCAGATATACAAAAATTAGAAAAACTTATCACCATCATATACATATTAAAGGAAGTACTTAATGAGTACTTCAGGAAGAAAGCAAATGATCTCATGTGGATGCCTGGATTCTCAGAATGGAATAAAGAGAGAAAAATTGAATATATGGGCATATCTAAATGAATATTGACAGCATATAACAACAATATTATATGAATATCTTAGGTGAATTTTAAAATTAGAGAACAGTTAAAGCAAATGACAACCATAGCAGAAAAATTAGGAGACAATAAACAGAATTATGGTATTTTAAAGTCCTTGCATGGTCTAGAGAGTATTATAAACATTGCATTGCACAATACTTCAATAAGTATTGTATATATTAATTTCTCATGTAACCACTCTAGTATACTAAGAAATAGGACATGAGAGGATGAATATTAAAATTCTTGATTGATACAAAAATGCAATACAGGAGAAAAAATCCTTTTTAAACAGGCATAAAAAATCCAAAGAAATAATCACACAGTAGATGGAAATACAAATTTATCTGGAATTGTACTAAATATTCTAAACAAAAGATAAAACCTGTCAAACTGCATTTGAGGAAGCAAAGATACTAAAAAATGTGAAAAAATAGAAGACAAAAAGCAGAAAGGATTTCAAAACAAAATAAAATTAAGGTGGTAGATTTTTTAATAAAAATGTATCAATAATTATATTCAGTATAGATAAACTAAATACTCCAATAAAAAATTATCATACTCAATTACAAAATAATAATCAACTGTATTCTGATTGTCTGATTTCAGGCTGCTTTTACAAATACCATATGAGTTAGCTTAAAAATGTGAATTTATTGGCTCATGGCATTGAGACCAAAAGTCCAAAACTGAAGTGTCAGTAAGACAATGTTTTCTTCCCAAAGAGAGAAACTTCTAGTGCTGGCTGACAGTGATCACTGGGGCTCCTGGGTTTGTAGTACACCTAAGGATGCCGATGCAAAATACCAGAAATGGGTTGGCTTTTATAATAGGAATTTGTTAGAGTAGAAAGTTGCAGTTCTGAAGCTGTGAAAATGTCCAAATCAAGGCATCATCAGAGATGCTCACCAAAGGTGGACTGCTGACCTTCCTGCCAGATGGCAAGGCATAATGGCAGCCTGTCTCTTCCTTGGTATCTGCCTTCCCCTCCAGGCTCACTTTCTCCTCATATTCAGCTATGGGGATCAGGTATGGCTCATCTCTCCCCTTTCCTCGAGGGTTTATTGCTTCAGCTTTCCAGCTGCTTTACTGATTCCAGCTTCCAGCCACTCTCTTAGCCTTTCAGGGTTTCTCTGGGTTTCTGAGGCTGGAGGAGATCCTCAATTCCTCTCATACACAGCAGCTTTTCCTCGCCCTTCTCCTCAGTTTATACAGGACTCCAGTAAAGGATTACAACCTAACCTAGATCCTGCAATCTAATCAAAGACCCTTATCTGAACTGATCTAATCAATAAGTAGCTTAACTGAATTTAATCAAAAGGCCTCATCTACAATGAGTTGACAGGTCTAAGTAGGTTTGCTTTAAGAACAGGATTCTCTGGAGTCCCCAAAAGACTCAAACCAGGACACATGGCTTATATCCCTGCTTCAGGTTGCATATATTTCTTCTGGTTCTGTTCCAATATCTGTCTCTTCTCTATGTCTTTCCCTTTCTTTTTTAAGACCTCTAGGAATCTGCCTTAAGACCCTTCCATATTCAGTTGCAGCATACCTTAATTAAAAACAACATCTTAAAAGGTCCTATATGCAATGGGTTCACACCCACAGGGACAGGGATCAAGATTAAGAACATATCTAATTTAGGGTACCTAATTCTATCGACCACACTGATATTAATATTAGACAAAGCGGATAATAAGACAATAAACATTGCAAGAAATAGAGGGGGATTTCCAAACAATATAAGATTCAACAAGCTAGGAAATTATTCAATCCAAAATATGAATATACTAAATAACATGGTCTAAAATATGCAAACATAAATGAATAGAAATAAAAGGATACTGATAGAAGGCATGAAACTCCTGGAGCAGAGACAGAAGGCAGATTTTACTTACCACAATAGCAACGTCACTTATTTCAGTTCCCTGAGTGCTAATTCCTACAGGACAACGTAACTCATAAGGAGATGTCTGCACATGCAGTGGGATGCATTTCAGGAGAGAAACCCAAGCCCAAGAATAGAAGAAGATATTGAAAATTTATATAATCTAAAAGGCCTTGTATCCTACATACAAGATAACATAGATAACCTTCACTAATCAATAGTAAGAACAGAGACAATCCAATTTTCAAAAATGAGTCAAAACAATTAACAAATGTGATGGTTAGGCTACTGTGTCAACTTGGTCAGGTAATTGTGCCCAGTTGTTTGTTCAAGCAAGTATTGGGCTAATAGTAATACAACAACATTTGTGAACTTTAGTCATCAATGAGATTATTGCATAGATGGCTGATTACATTGACAATCAACCAGGGAAATTGCCATCAGCAATGAGTGACATTTTACCCAATCAGTTGAATGCCTTAGAAGGGGAAGTGATTTCAGCATTCAGAGAAAATATCCCAACTCCTCTCTGGACAGCCAACATCTCCTGGGAGCTCATCAGGGATCTTCATTGGAACTTCATTGGAGTGCCTGGTTTACTACCTGCCTGAGGAATCTGGACTTGTGCATCCCTATGGTCAAGTGAGAGAATTTTATAAAATCTCATACTATTTACAGATATCTCCTATTGATTCTGTTGCCCAGAGAACCCTGACTAATACACACCAAGTATTCTACAAAAGAAGATGTAAAATAGCCAGTAAACTTACAAAACTCTGGCCCAACTTACCAGTCATTAGGAAAATACAAATTCAAACTAAAATAGCGTACCACTAACTACTACTAAAATTTACATAATGGCTAAATTTTAAAAAGATGGAAAATATCAAGTTTTGGCACAGATAAAAGCTATAAGAACTTACGTATCTTCCTAATGGGAATAAAAATTGGTAAAATAAATTTGGGCTACTATTTGGCGTTCTCTACTGAAACTACACAGAAGCAATTCTACTCTTGGTATATATCAAGAGAAATGTACACCAAAATACAAGTAAGAAATGTTCATAGCACAACTATTCATAATAGTTAAACACTGAAAAGAGCCAAATGTAATATGAACAGTAAAAAAAGACAAATCATGAAATATTCACCCAATGTAATACAATAAGGCAATGAAAGTGAAATAAACTAGTGCTACAAACAATATGAGTGAGTCTCAAAAACATAACATTTAGGAAAGTCATCCAGGCACCAACAGGAAAAAATATTTATTATAAAATGCCTTTTACATAAATCTTAAAAACAGACGAAACTAATCTATTGGATTCAAAGACAGAAGGGTAGTTAACATTGCAAAAGGTAGTGAGAAAATGGTTCTATTTCTTGGTCTGGGTGGTAGCCACAGAGATATGCACTGAATTGTCAAAGTACTGGAAATCAGATTAGTAAAGAGATCAGTAGGCCAGCATTCTCCCCCTTGTGTGGGCTCCTGCCTATCCTTTCAGCCTCAAATCTCTCCGCCCTCCAAGAATGTACCACATTCCAGCCATATCAAAGTGCTTAAGTTTCCCAGAAGCCATTGTGGAGGTACCCTTCCCCCTAGCAATTCTCATTTGATTGGAAACCAGGGATGATTTGGGCATTCATGTGTATTATTCTATCTTCTCCACTGCTCTAGTTGAGTATTTCTGCCTCTTCTATAAGCCATTTTGTGTGACCCCTGGCTTTCTTCTGGGTTCTCATTATATTCTGTTCAATAATCTACTGTATTTTTGTAACTACTGAGGCAGGTTAGTACAGGGTAATGGAGAAGATGACCCATAACATGGCTGACAGACAACATGGCTGTCAGACTACATGGCCAGCAGACAACATGGCTGCAAGATCTCACTGGGACCTTAAGTTTAACCTTGAGGTCCCAGTTTCTCTTCCTGGGGCCTCCCATTTGTCCCCAATATTCCAAAAAGGCCTCACCATTGGGCCCTACCATGGGGGGGGGGGTAGCCAATAACTGCTGGGTTCCATCCCCTTATCATTAGCAAGGGAGTAAAATAATTAACAGTTTAAAAATTAATCACACAAGGCAGAACATGCTCTCTCTGCCTAGAGGGGCCCTACCAAATCTTGGTGTATATTTCCCTCTTTCTTTCCCATTTCTCAGCATGCTCTGTTCTTTCCCCCATTTCCCAAATAAATTCTTTTTACTGGCCTAATTAAACTGGCATGTTCATAAATTCTTTTGTGCATCATAGCCAAGAACCTAGAGGAACCCACCACTTCTCCATCTTCACTACCACATTTTATGTTCATCATTTATATTATTCCTCTGTAAATTTAATGTTTGATACAAGGGATTAGCAAAATATTTGGAGAAAGAAGTCTGGGAAAGAGGAATAGTGCAATAACAAGCTAATGTACTAATTTAAATTACTGAACTTGACTGGGAAAGGGAAATAAGTTATATTTCCAATCATAGGGCCAAACCTAATAAATGGCACAAATTGAAACCAGTAAATATTTGCTAAGCATTTGAATGTATGACCAATATCAATGGATTATTGATTCTAGAAAGTGAAATTATACTAGATATTGGGAAATGCAAGTTCCTGGCTATTTCCTAATATTTATCAAAATAAAACTGCTTTGAAAATATTTTGGTTTCCAAATTCAAAAAGGACAATTCAAAAATACAGTTACAGTAAAAATTTTAGTATATTTTTATATAACACACAAATCATTTTTTATTTATATAACTTTATTGGCCACTACTATCTGAACTTATTTGACCATAACAAAATTCAAAGGTCTCAGTATTATCATAATGTTTATAGATAAGGAAACTGAATCACAGAAAACTAAGTAATTGCCCAAGAACACTTAGCTAGTGAATAGAAGAGCTAGGATGAAACTCAAATCCATTTGCCAACAGAACCCATATTTTGTCCATTAAAAGTTTAAAAATTTAAGAATATAATATAAATCTGTTGGATTCATATTAGTAGTTGTTGAATATTAATTTGAAAAGTTGAATTTTGAATGTAAATTGAGGAGATCCTATATTATTAAATGTTGCCTTAAAAGATAACATATGTATAATATTTAAATTTATTTTGGCAATAAATTTAATAATGACACTCTTTTGCAAGTCTTAAGAATAATGTTTAATGACTTAAATCAAATTTAAATTTTTGTAATTTAAGATTTTTTCTTACGCCTTAACATCTTCTGCCACTTTCCTGATAACAAGTTCTAGCAAAAGGCAAAGGAAATGAGCAAGAAATGGGAAAATTTTCATAGAAAAATTGGAACTGTTCACCATGTTTAGATTAAAGCTAGCGTTTCACTTGAACACTTTCTCATGGTTATGAATTTTTTAAATAGATTTAATATAATCATATTGCCTAACAGCAAAATCATTCTATTTTCACTAGCTGGAAGAAAATATATCCTTTTTGATGGCAGTCCCTAAGGAATACTAGGATTACCTATATTCTAAACAAATTTGAGAAGTACTCCTTTCTTTGGCCTTTTCCAGTTATGCATCAGAAATGAAGATTGCCTTCATTTTGGCAATTTTAAACCTACATCATTTATTTTCTTTTGTTTTTAGAGGCAATCTTACTCTCCTCATTTCTAAGCACCTCTTTTGACTTTCTAATATAATTTCATCTTTATTGAAAATACATTTTCTTCCAATTCTGTTGTTACCTGTCATTTAGTTATAGTTCCTCATTCATTCATATTATCACCTCTTTGAACAAGTACATAGCTAACCTCTATAATATTTTCATTATGCTTACCTTCTTTCAAAAGATCATGTCTTAAATCCTCTATTTAAAATTATCAATCAAACAGCAGAATTGAGATTTTCTCTTGTAGGATAACTTAATCTCTTCTAGTTACATTTCATCTGTGTAGAGAGATTGAAAATATTTAAAACAGTTTCAGCCTACAGCATAATTTAAATTTATATTGTAGAGACTCGTTTAGAGAGCACCAAGTCATATGTTTAGGAGTAACACTTTTCCCACTACATAAGGCAGAAGTCACATAAAGTTCAAGAGTATTGTAAATCAAGTTACTCCTTTTTTATATTTACCCTTCAATGCTAAAAGAATCAAATGCTTAATAGAAGATAAAGTTAAGAAAATAGACCTTCTATGGGAATCTTCTCCAAACTATCTATCTCATTCTATTGTTGGATTTTTGCTGAATTTAGAAAAGATTTTAAAGATATCTAAAGAGATAATACAAGTCTTAAATTAAAATGCAGTTACCAAGAATATTAATATTTTTGTTTCATGTTGTTAAAACAACATTGGCTAAAAGAAAGAAATATTCTAAAATGAGTTTTGACTTAATTTGTAATATTGTTAGTGTATATTAATGTCTCGTATTGAGCATATCAAGTTAACAGGTGATCGAATTTAAAGAAGAATATGGAAGTTAACTCAATATTGATTAAGTAAACAAATAATTGCAAAACTGTTATAAGAGATGAAGAAGGTCATTATACATTAATAAAAGGGGAAATTCACAGAGAAGAAGTAATTTATCGTGCCTAACCTGGGTGCCCCAAGATACGTAAGAAATAGACCCTTACATATGGATAGGTGATTTTTGACTAGATTGTCAAGTCCACCCAGCTGGGCCAGGACAGTATATTCAATAAATGGTGCTGGCAGCACTGGATATCCATAACCAAACTACAGAAAGAGGACCCCTATCTCACACCTAATGTGAATAACATTGTCTCTGCTTGGCAGCTGGGCATAAGGAACAGAAGAGGAAGAAATATTAGAAAAAGTGGAAAAGCTCTAGAAAATTTATGTTCCAATATATATGGATCATAGGATAAGAAGTAATTAATTCTTCCTGGGATGCGATATAAGAGAAGACTATTTAGAAAAGGGTGATGTTAGAGCCAAGCTCTGTAGGGATGGGTGGAGAAGTACAATCCATGCCTAGGTAATAGCATACAGGCAAAAAGACATAAGCATTTGTGCTCCAGGAAAGTGACCAGGTATGGCAGAACCAGAGAACGTGGGTAAAGGAATAGTGGGATATGAAGTCACAAAGATTATGGAAGAGTTAATTTAAAGGTAGAAGAATAATACCTAGAATTGTGTTTATAAAGATCAATCTGACTGTATTCTAGCAGTATAGCCTAGAAACAAGAGGTATTAGCAGTGAGGAAACCAGTTCAGGCTGCTCCTATTTCTCCAGCTAGAATAGATTTTTTTCATTTGAAGGAAGCACCTATTTCTCTTATCCTTCCAATTCTCTCAGGTCCCAAATATTCCCTCCTCACACTTCCAGGGAGGCATTTCTCCTCTGGGCAGACATGAGAACACTTGCTTGGGTTGTAAGGAAGTAGGGCCTATGAAGGAGAATGAAGGTAGGGTCCAAACAGCTTGTCACTCTTCAAAACTCTGGAGAGATATGTAAAGAGCATTCTAGAAAAATTCAATGGGTTTAAAGAAGGGAAATCCCTTTTTAAAATGTTGTTTTAAAATAGTCATTATAGAAAATACGAGAAAGTAGAAAGAAAAAAAATTATTCAGTCACCTCTAGACTTAAAGCTCTGAGAAGGCAGGGACCAATTCTGCTTCATTAATAAACTTTTTTATTGAAAGTGGTTTTTTTTTGAAGTAAATAAATATTATGATGCAATTTTCAGAAGTTAAGGATTTTGCCCTGAATTTGCTTTCCTGAAATTTGTCTTTCTAGATTTCACTAGAATTTCTTTTTTATCTTCAAACACCACTTTGATGTATTTCCAACCAAACAACTGGTTCTTAATGGTTCAGAAAATATACTCTATCTTATAGAGTTTCTGTTTAAAATATAATCTGTTAATTCAGTAAGCATTATTTTATAAATAGGCAGCTACTGGAAATTTACAGTTTAGGACTATGGCAATAGTTCACATTAATTCATTAATTTAAAACATATTTTTTTCTAATTTTTTATATAAAATTAAAATCAGGAAAAAAAACCCTGCAATATCTGGCTTGGCTCAAAGAAGTTGAATTAGTTGGTGCCTGGACCAGTAAATGACAAATAAAGATTAAGTGATCAAAGAACCACGCTAAGAATGAGAGAATCATCCAGCACACAGATCAAGGAAAGTTTTTTGATATTATTCTAAAAAATTTGCTAAATTAATCAGTTTAGTAGTCAGAAATAGTAATGGTAATTTGTTTCTAAAAAGTAGGATGGAAAGTTAATGATGTCAAAGTATAATGGTACTTTTAGAACCTCTCTACATTACTGCTCATAAAATTTCTACTGTAGTATGACAATGAAGGTATTTCTATTTTATAAAATATGAGTTATAAATAAAAGGGAACAAAAGTTTTATATTTTTTTCTTTTCCTTACATCTCTTCTTAAAGGCTAAGACAAATAAATCTATCTTTTCAGTTATCTCTTGCCATGCAAGAAAACCTCCCCAAAATTTATAGGATTAAAACAATAACTTTATTATTTTGTATGACTTTTGGGTTTGCTGTATTCAGTTGATGAGTTTTTCTGCTTCATATAGTATCATCTGAAGTCACTCATGCAGTTGCATTTAGCTGGGAGCTCTACTGAGGTACCAAGTTTCTGCTCACATGATATCTCTTTCTCATTTTCTCTCTCTCCTTATGATCTGTCATCATTAAGAAGCCTAGCTTAAGCTTCTATATATGGGAGCTGGCTGAAAATGGAAGGATGAAAATAAAAGCTGCAAGGTCTCTTAAGGCACAAACCCAGAAATCATGCAGTGTCATTTCCAGCTTGTTCTGTTGATGGAAATAAATCATGGGACCTGAATAAATTCAAGAGGACAGGAAGTAGATCCTAATTCTTGATGGGAGGAGTGGAAAATTCAAATAGCAAACAGGCATGCAAGATAGAACAAATTGATGTGGGCATCTTTGGAAATAATCTACTGTTGTCTACCTTCTGGCCACAACCATTTCCAGGCTTCCCACATGCGAACTACAACACTTCCTCTCATATAGATCTCTTACCATTAAGGCATTGTGTCAAAATCCAGGTGCCATTATCTCGACAGTGTTAAAATGGACATTTGCATTCAAAAGGGAGACGGAAAAGCAGTTTGTGGTCATCCTAAATCCAGCTGGACATATGTTCCCTGTTTCCCCAGCTATAGAGACATGGATATTGCTTGCTTAGGGTCTGGATCTGATTTTGAGAATGATTACATAATCCATATTTACTCAAAGTCTTGGTTCCACCTCAGAAAGTTTTCCTCCTTTTCTTGAACAGCCTACATTTGCAGCTAAGTAGCTGTCATTTCAACCTGCTGCTTGCGTTTATAAAGTTGGGAGCTCAGAAAACCATTTTGAACTTTTAGTCCAAACTGGTGTTGCTTTTGCTAATACAACCTCTTAAAAACATTGATACAAGCGTCTTAAAACTCATCGGGGTTCACTTCATCACTTCACGGACCCAAACCCCATCCTTTTTTTTTTTCTTCAAGATAGATCTGTCTCTATTTTGGGTGTGTAAGAAGATTGTTGTGGGCAAAATGCTCTTAAGAATCTTAGAAGTCCTTATATTTAACTGAGAGGGTCTAATAGGAAACACCTTAAATTTTCCTGAGGTCTTAATAAAGGGGCTTATAGTGATAAATTGGATGTGATTTTTTGTTGTTGTTTAAATTTGGAGAGTTCTTTTTTTTTTTAAAGATCTTTTTTTCTCTCCCCTTCTCTCCCCACCCCACCCCACCCAGTTGTCTGTTCTCTGTGTCTATTTGCTGCATTTTCTTTGTCTGCTTCTGTTGTTATCAGCAGTACGGGAATCTGTGCTTCTTTTTGTTGCATCATCTTGTTGTGTCAGCTCTCCGTGTGTGCAGCACCATTCCTGGGCAGGCTGCACTTTCTTTCGCACTGGGTGGCTCTCCTTCTGGGGCACACTCCTTGCATGCTGGGGACACCCCTGCGTGCACTGAGCGCATCAGCACTGCACGTAGGCCAGTTCCACATGGGTCAAGGAAGCCCAGAGTTTGAACCGGGGAACTTCCATGTGGTAGACAGACGCCCTAACCACTGGGCCAAGTCCGCCACCTAATTTGGTGAGTTCCTTGTCAAGTAGAGAAGCTATATTGGGCCAGGGGAAAGAGAGTGCACTGCTTAATTGGAGAAGATCAAAGTCCCATTACAAAAAGATAGGTTGTAAGTCTTCTAGTACCTATGTATGAAAAGATTCTACAACAAAATCATTCTCTGTGATCTGACATATCACTATTCCATTCTTTCTTTAATTGATAAATAGAAACCTGTACTTGATATATTGCACAACAATACTAGTAGTATCTTCAACTTATTTCTAAATATTTTGTGCTAATTTTATAAATAATTTCATTGCACAGAAATACCTTTCTTCCTAAAACATTTAATAGTGGAACTGGTAAGCCTTTTTCTATTATATTTTTACTTTTAACTGCCCAGGTTATTGTATTTATATCCACTTATTTTGGGTTTCATTGCTTTATATTTGTTAGCCGTGGTATGAATAAAGTCTTATTCTAAACCCCTCCAATATATCTATTATATAAAAAAGGATGGGATAACTACAACCAAAAAAAACCACTTTAATCTAACATTTAGTCAGCTGACACATATATCCAGATACATTGTTTGTTCTTAAATGACAAATAAGTATAGAGATAATCTTATGGAGCTCAAAGATGGCACTTTTAGATAGCACATTGATGAATATCCAATTTACTGATACAAGTGCATTCTAGTGGTTCAAACTTACATCTTTACTAAACAATAAGTACTAGCTACAGATTTCAGGGGGCATAGCCTGACTTCAGTAGGACAAATCTATTCCAGTGGTAAGCAGATGTTCCCATGTGGGACGCAGATCTTCTATCCCTTGCTGCATGGTTAGTGTCAGAATGTTCACCTCAGTGACTTTTCTTATAAGTTTGGAAATCTTTGCGATAATGCTTCACTTAGGAAAGTTCCATGTTTTCTTTTCATAACTTTATTCATTTGTTCACAGAAAATTATTTTTGAGTCTTACCTTGGATCAGGCATTGTGCTTGTTACTGGGATCCAAAACCCTCAGACCTTCCGAGTATGGCTGAAAAGAAGAAAGGAGCATAATTAAGTGGAAGATGATTTGGCCCTGAAGTGAAATCTGAAAATCTGCTTAATGTTTTGTGCAATAATTGAAGTCATGATTCTGAGATGTCATAGAATGGATTATGATTCTTTCCTCACAACCTAAAATTATTTAGACCTTACTGTGAATTAACAATTCAACAGCTTTGAAGATTACTTGTCTTCTTCCTTCCACTGAGGTAATTTAAAGAGTTACACTAAACAAAACAAGTATAAAGAGTTAGGTTAGGATATAGAGAGTAAAATGTATTTTGCAAAAAATGATTAAGAAATATCCCATTTTAAAATAACGACAATAATTGGTTTTTGACAAGTGAAATTCAATTAAAGAATGTAAAAAACCCCACTAGTTTAATAGCAAAATCATACAATTGCCATGAGATATTCCATGTTTTATAATTGAACATGATCTACTTAAACATGTTGTGATGACTGTCTGATTAAAGTTCAAGTGTTTTATAGATGTTCAATGAAGTTCTAATTTTGAAAAACACTATTTCCTGATGAAACTAAAGAATACGCATACATCCATATGTTACAATGATCTTAATGTCATATAATAAACACTGAAAATATATATTCCTGAACACTAAAACTTTTTTATTTTCCCAAGTATTACAGGGCATTATAATTCTTATATTTTTGTCTTTTTAATTCCCAGAAATGACTATTTAGGAAAAAATAATTTACTTTTCTAGAAAATGTTTCTGCTTACAGCTAAAAATTCTAAATTATCTTCTGTAGCTGATGGCATTTTAGCCTAGAAGTTACAAGTAAAAGACCTTAAAATGCATCATTATATGATTGTTATGATTGTTATCTTGACCATCTTTAAATTTTGAAAAGAATTGCTTTTTCTTTAGCAATGTCATTTTATAAACAATTTCAAACTTGGTTAGGTAATGACACTGATAGTTCAGAAAAAGGTTCTGTTTCCTGAAAACACAGATTACATTGTTACAAATTAAATGAGAGAGACCAATCTGATAGCTATCAGATTGTTCCAGAGAACTTTTTAACTTTTATTAGATCCTAGGTGTCTTAGAGGGGGAAAAAAATAGTCAAATTAAAAATTAAGTTTGTTTTTAGGATTAAATAAGATAAATGTGAACAGCATTTTTTAAAGTAATGCCTCCATAATTTGTTAAGCTGCCTTTTCTTTGCTATTTTATCTTTTGAAGTTGAAATAATGTTTATTAATTTTGAAAAACAAGAAAGAAAAAAAATGGGTCTGCCCTCCAAGAAGAGGGTGTCCTCCTTTTCTGTTGCCCTCCATGGTTTCTGTTGCTTGTGGCAGCTTTCTGTGCACTGCTCTTGACTGCCCAGATTCTAGGTTCATATGCCTCACAGGAGCATATTTTAGCTATAGAACCCATTATTGTCTTACACTTTGAGGCTACAACCCTGTTGCTTTATTAGAAAATAATTAAAATGTTGAAAACTGAGGCTGGAGTTTTACCAAGACACATATCCCTTCCCATGTTTGCTCATAGGGCAATGGTTTTATAGCATTTGTAATTAATCATTAAGGAAAAAGATGCACAAAAGTTGCATTACATTTTCTATAAAAATAAAGCCTAAAAGTAATTATACACAGAAAAAGTTTGTATAGCTTAAAAGAGCCAGAAAATAGGAAACTAAATAAAATATAAAATACATGCAATGCAAGTCAGAAGGATGTACTTATATAACTTATTGGACTTGAGTTGTCAGTTGACTTGCAAAAATAACATATATATATGTATATATATGTGTGTGTGTATATATATATGTGTGTATTTTTTTTTCCTTTTAAGAAGGTGCTGGGGATTGAACCCAGGACCTTGTACATGGGAGGCAGGCACTCAACCACTGAGCTACATCCTCTCCCCACTAATATAATTTTATAGTAAAGAAAATTCATGGGGGTCAGAGTGACTTGTGAATCTAATTTTAAAGTGAAAATCAGAAAAGGAAATGCAAATTTACCTCACACAAACTGATATAAATTATTAAAACAATATCAAATAAAATGTTAAGGGCATCCTGTGTTCTTCCACATTTCACAGACTGTGGTTGTATTTTCTTCTATGTATTCTTTGTAAAATACTATGTGCTAATATTAGTGTTAAGGTCTTTTGTTAGAATTATAAGTTATTTTCCCAGTATCTCCAGTTGATTTTGTCTACTTCTCACCCTCCTATATCAGATTCTCAACCCCCAATTTTTTACCAAGATGATAAAATGTATAGAATCAAAAATTTTTTAATGTTAGAAAGACATCAAATGTATTTGATTAAATAATTACTTATCTGTCTCTGAACATAGATGATATAATATTTTTAAAAGATTCTAAAACTGCACCAGTGCTTTAAATAGTGGTCAAAGTTAAAGATCATTTTATAGCACTATCATAACTCACTCTTCACAAAATTTGGGGACTCATGGATGATAAATCATGTGCTAAAATTTGTAATTAGTCCAAGATCTTTACCAAAAAATAGATGCAAATATATAAAATTAGGAATTCTGTTGTACTGGTTCAAATATGTTAATGTATGAGCCATATTAATTTATTTTTGTTATTTTAATAGTTTATAAGTGAATCCTTATTTACATGAAAAGGATAATGCTCAGTTATCAGTGTTCAATCATCAGCAAGACAAGCCTAAGATTCTCTACACATTCCTACAGTTTCCCTGTACCAACTTAACTGCTCACCTCTACCAAGCACGCTTATCATACAAGGAAGTATGTGCATGAAGAGTATGCACTATTCATAGTATGAATTAGTGTAAATAGTATATGAACTTAGATGATATCGTATATATACTTAAACTTCCAAAGTTTAACTGAAGTCATCTTATTCCTTGTTGGGCTGTAATTTAAAATAAGAAAAACAATTGGTTGGTTTATTGTTAGATTTAGAATATTTTTCTCAAAAGTGGTATCTTTGTACATAATCAAATACTATGGGTATCAGTCCACCTAAAAGGGCACCAATGCAAAGTACCAGAAATCTGTTGGGTTTTATAAAGGGTATTTATTTGGGGTAAAACTTACAGTCCCAAGGCCTTGGAAAGTCCAACTCAAGGTGCTATAAGAGGTACATTCTCACCAAAGTCAGCTGCCATGTGCTGAAGCAAGATGGCAGGTGATCTCTGTCAGGTTTCAGCTTCACCCTATGGGCTTCCTCTTCCTCTGAGGCTTAGTGGGCCTGGCTTCTTCCCAATATCACTGTAGGCTGCCATAGGGCTTGTCTCTCAGGGCTTTCTCTCTCTTCTGGTGTTGGGCTTGTTTCTTTCTAGGCGTCCTATATCAATCTCGATTGTTCTGCTTTTTTCCCAAGGTCAGCTGCAAACTATCATGCTAATGGCTCAGCTCTTTCCGGGGACCCAAGATCAAAAATGACAGAGCTCTCTATCTTCCTATGTGTCTTCTTGGGTGAGTGTCCATCTTATATCAGAGCTAGCAAGGGGAAGGGGCTCAACCTGAGTCATGCCACTGACAGATCTAAAAGCCTAATTAATCTTAAGAGGTAATCTAATTACCTCTGAATTCAATGCAATCAAAGGGTATCACACCCAGAGGAATAGATTAGTTTACAAACTCAATCTTTCTTTTTTGGGAATTCATAAAATAATCCCAAAATGCCATATGATGTAAACTCTTTGAGGTTAAGGACCAAATTTTGATACTGCTAATATCCATTAGAGTGGATAGCAATGTCAGGCTCATGGACTATTTAATGGATTAGTGAAAAAATGAACTGTCATGTGAGAAGAAAATATTTTCCTTTTTAAGAGGGTTACTAGAAGGAGATAAGGAATAGACTGTGCTTAGCCTATAACTGAAATTCAACATAGCTTTTGAAAACCTTGATACATTTTCTCATGATATGTTTGTTAAAAATATATATGGACTATAGACTAGAATTATAATGGTAATTAGTAAGTGCTAAACAAGTAACTAGGTAGAAAACCGATTAATACAATTTTTCAGATAAGAAGGAAAGTCTCTGCATGGACAGCCTCAGGGCTCTGTTCTTGCTACCCTCATTGCTCAATATTTATATGAAAGCAAAAAAGATAAGGAAGTATACTTGTGAAATTCATTAATAAAATAATCGCATTTCTTATCATTCTAGATACTTTTATTTGCACACATTCTAGTTTCTCTCCATCCCTCTTAGAATGTGATTCCCAAAGCTGGATGAAAATTCCATTCCAGGTATGGTCTTTCTAGGGTTAAATACTATATATATATATATATATATATATATATATATACACACACATATATATATATGTATGTATTTTTTAAGAGTGTTTATAAATTTAAACTACTCTTGATATATCCAAATATCTCAAGCACTTTTTGAATGTTATTTACATTCAAATTACATTAAACAGAATAACTAGAAGCCAATTTAAGCAATTACAAAAAAAAAACACACACAAAATTTTATATTATCTCCAAATCCAGATACACTCTTCCTACAAGTGTCATGTTATCTTTTCTTTAAGATACAAGACAAAAACCACTTTGATAGGGAAGTAGACTTGGCCCAGTGGATAGGGCGTCTGCCTACCACATGGGAGGTCCACGGTTCAAACCCCGGGCCTCCTTGACCTGTGTGGAGTTGGCCCACGTGCAGTGCTGATGCACTCAAGGAGTGCCATGCCACAGAGGGGTGTCCCCACGTAGGGGAGCCCCATGCGCAAGAAGTGTGCCCCGTAAGGAGAGGTGCCCAGTGTGAAAGAAAGTTCAGCCTGCCCAGGAAAGGTGCCACACACACGGAGAGCTGACACAACAAAAAGAAACACAGATTCCTGTGCCCCTGACAACAACAGACATCGACAAAGAAGAACATGCAGCAAATGGACACAGAGAGCAGACAATGGGGTTGGGGGTAGAAGGGGAGAGAATAAATAAATAACAAATCTTTACAAAAAAACACTTTGATAGGAGTTCTGAGTTAAGTATAACAATGCAAATATAAAAGCATTGCAAATAAGTAAATTAAGCATAGACAAAAAATCTAACCAAAGTATTTGTCTGAGTATAACCTATGCCTACGTTGGTGGCCTTCTAACTTAGTTTTACCCTAGTTATATGGAATGTTGGTTCTTGCCAGCCCAGCCTACAAGCACATCCCGACCCTCTACAAAAGTTAATGGAGTATCCAGAGGTCTGCTTACATCTGTCTGGGATGTCAGAGAGGACTGCCTAGTACCTAGGTAAAAATACAGCCAATTCATCTTAAAAATTCTTTTTGTGACATTTAACTCATTCTTATATCTAGGCAGTCTGGGGCCTAGTTTTCCCCTTTTTGTTCCATTCAGTTTTCTTTCTTCCATGTGTATTTGAATGTGGGTGGTAGGGAAGGAGTAGAAAAGAAAGCTAACACAGTGTCAAGCACTCTGTTTACCAATTTTACTTCACAATGACATAAAGTCAATATTACTAACCACACATTATAGCTGAGAAAGCTGAGTTCAAAACAAAAGTTCAACCAATATTTATTGAGTAATGTCAGAATCAGGCTCTGAACAAGATGCTGGGAATTGTGACGAGAAGGCACTTACTATGCTCAAGTAGCTGATAAAAGATTTAGGGACACAAGAAGTCAGGCAATTCCATGCAGTAGGACAATTGCTCAGACAGAAATATGCATGGAATTTTATAACACAATGATAAGGAATATACTGTCCTAACTACCTGAAGGGATTCAAGGAAGGCCTCCTGGAGAAGGTAATCCCTGAGCTCCGTCTTGAAGGCTGAGTAGGACTTGACCAAGGAGAGGAACAAAAATATTTTCCCATGAAAGGGAAAGGTCTCTGAAATTTTATCCTATATATGTATGTTTATATAGTTCACTATTTGTCATACAGAAAAATGTCATATCATGGATGAAATTGGAGGAGGAAAGGTTGGGTAGGTTATTAGAGGTCAAATTTGAAGTTTCTGTGTGCTGTGCTAACAACTTTAATTTTATTTTATAAATTAACTGAAAGGCAGAGTCATGGTTGAATTTTTATTTTAGTTATATCATAATGCAGGAAAAATTCAAGGGGCCTACAACTGAAGACAGGGAAACCAGTCAGCGGATTATTACAATAGTCCAGGATTGGGCAACTGGATGAGATATGGAGCCAGTAAATAAATCAGAAGCATGAGGTGGTGTTCAATTTTTGGAGGTTTTAGTTATAGGCATTGTGGGATACTCAATTATTGATATTAAGACTTTGATTTATGGCTGTGGGGCCCTCAACAGAGGTTAGAGCTGGAAATATAAATTTGTGAGTCATAAACAGAAGGAATGCATTTAGAACTATGAAAGAGTGTCCAGGGATAGTTTAGGAATGTGGAGTAAAGTTATCAACTGCAGGAATTCTGGTATATCACTTTTTTATTGCTACATAAAAACCACCCCAAAATTTAAATGGCTTAAAAGAATGATTAAATATTTACCAAAATTCTGTGGTTAAACTGAGTGATTTTTCTGCAGCTCTTGTCTGGATTCACTCATATGCTGCATTTATCTCACACATCTACTGGTGGGGCTCAGGTGAGAAGCTTGTGTTGACTATACTCCCTTTCTATGCTGCCTTTCATGACAGGCTGCTTCTCAGCATAGGAATCTCTACTCAACATTCTAAGAGTGAATGCAGAATCTGCCAGGCCTCTTGTGGTCTAGGGTCTGACTTCAACAGTGTCTCATTTTATGACATGACATTCTCTTGGTATAAGCCAGACACAAGGACAGCCCAGATAATAGGGGTGGGGAAACAGATTCCACTTCTTTTTTGGGAGGAGCTGCAAAATAGTGTGGTCATATTTCTTCAGTATCCCACATGTGGGAAACACCAATATATAGAGACAAGACATAGAAAGAAGAGGCTGGGAAAAAAGACACAATTACAATAAGCACGGAAAAATCATAAAGGATTTGTGTTAAGGAAGTCAAGAGAAGAAAACACTTAGGATAAAGTGATTGGTTAACAGGGTCAAATTTCCAAGAGAATTAATGTACCATTTGACTTAATTAGTGGGTGACTCTATTAGATTTAATCATTAGAGGTCATTGGTGAACAGAATGAGAACAGTTTTATTGACAGAATAGGGATAAACACCAGATTAAAGGTTACTGAATGAAAGTAAAAAATGGAAATAGTCATTTTAGATTATTATTCAGAGAATTTTAAATGAATATGAGGTAGAGGAAGATACAGAATCAAGCAATAGTTTTTTTCTTCTTTATTTTTAATAGGAAAAATATGACATTATCTATAGGCTTAGGAAAAGGAGCCAGCAGAGAGATAAAGATTGGAAAGAGACAGAGAGAAGGAGACAGAGGGAAAAAGGAGAGTGGGTATGATATTGGAAAAGGAGAGAAAGGAGAGTAAAGGAGAAAGAGATGGGGTGAGAAAGACAAGGATAAAGATGGGGGGTGCAAAGATAAAAGACAGAGAGACAGTAAGATAGAGATATGGGAGCTAACACAAAGAATAAGAGTATATAGGCTGGGGGAAGTGGATGTGTCTCAAGCAATTGGGCTCCCATCTATCATATAGGAGGTCCAGGGTTCAATGCCCAGGGCCTCCTGATGAAGGCATGCTGGCCCATATGGTGAGCTGGACCACACAGAGTGCTGATCTGTGCAGAGTACTGCCCCATGCAGGAGTGATGCCCCATGCAGGAGTGCTGGTCCACGTGGAGAGCTGGCGCAGCAAGATGATGCAACAAAAAGAAACACAGAAGAGAGAATAAGAGACACAGCAGATCAGGGAGCTGAGGTGGCACAAGAGAATGATCGCCTCTCCCACTCCAGAAGGTCCCAGGATCGGTTCCCAGAGCTGCCTAATGAGAATACAAGCAGACACAGAAAAACACAGAGCAAATGGGCACAGAGAGCAGACAATGGAAAGAGGGAGGAGAAATAAATACATAAATAAATCTTAATAAAAAAATTATATAGGTTGGTTCAAGCACAAAGATGGAGGAATTGGGTGTGGACAGGACCAAAGACTCCATTGCCTGATTTTGGAGACAGATTAGAATGAGTGTTGATACAGGTAAATTTACAAGGAGTTGAGGGAAAGAAGTAGAGGGAACTCAAATTTGATAGCCTCAGTATCCTTGCAAAGAGTAGGAGATGAAATCTTCCTGCTGAAAACAAGAGACATTGGAGAACCGGTTAGAGCAGTGGTTTTCAAGTTTGAGTGAAAGGATTGTTGGGTATATTGACAGCCCTGCAAAGACTCAACACCCTCAGGAAATAATGATACCACTGCACCTGGCATATAGGTTTCTGCAGCAAAGAGAGAGGAGAAGATTGTCAAATTTACTAGGAATGGGGATGCCTAAAGGGATGAAATAGAAGAGTGGCAGTATAAGTAGAATAGAAGAGTGAAACAATTGTCCCAGTGGGAGGAGGGGGTAAACAGGGTCCAGGCTTGTTAAGGAAGAAAGCAAGAAGAAACCAGATGCAACTCAAAGAAAATAAAGGAGTTATGAAACCACAGGTACAAGGTTAAAGAAGACATAGAGTGAGGGTTTATTTCTGTAAACATACAGAAGCTTAGGCTTGATAATAGTCTAGGGTGTTTAGAAATATCTAAAATGAAACAGTTCTGGGTCCAGGGTCTGGAATAGGCTTCTAAGGTGACAAGGAGATAAGGATCAATGGACACTGAGGAGACTAAGGAGCTGTGCATCTATGGTGGTGTATAGGCCACCCACATTGAAGATAAAGTCGCTCAGGATGCTTTTTCCGAAAATAGGAAAGGATTTTCTTTTACATGATCAAATGATGATTTGGAAAGGATAACAGGAAACAGGAAACTAAAAGAATGGACATGGGTTGTCACTGGCTTAAAGTCATGCACATAGATTATAGCACCTAGACCAGGGCATGGTTCATAATAAGCACTGAATAGTTGCTAGTTGTTATTGTTGTTGTTGTCAAGAAACAGAGCCAACCCCACGTCTATCTAAATCAAAAGTATGTATTTTAAGAATAAACCAAGTTTCCCTTTATACTTTGTAACTGTCTCCTAACCCCCACCACTTCCCTGTGGAGAATAAAATTATACTCTAATCTCAGTGAATTAGCTGGAGTCACTAACATAAGAAACCTTCTCTTTATCATTAAAAGACTCTATACATAATCCTTTCAGATTAATGGAGATTGGTAAAGGCCCAGCTCTCTCCAGGGAGCCATTTCTCTGTGCCCTTTCACTAATTACCAGGGTCATAACCCGCAGTGACCTCAGGGGGGCACTGCTTTTAGCATTCCCACTTGGTGAATAGAGACAGGAAAGAATGTTTAAATATCTTCAATAAAGGCTGGGGAATACATCAAAGAGTAGCATGCATAATCAGTGGTTCACATGCCTGGTGTGCATCTGGGTGTTGGGGAGATTTGAATTCTTACATTTCGTGATAACATCTAAGCATTCCTCAGGATCCTTATACAATCAACGTGGCTGTGGTCTGAAAACCAACTCGAGGTAAACACTGAATTTACTTAGTGCTTTGCAAACTTGCTAATCATAAGAACCACCTGGGACATTTATTAAAAATAAAAATGTCTGGGGCTTAAACTTAAAGGGTTATTACTGAGTACACCTGAAACTGGGCCTTGGAATCTATATTTATAAAAGAGCTGCCAGGTGATTTTTTGCGATAAAAACAGTATAGGAAACTGTATTAACTAACCTGACTCAATAGATGCTCTGTATACTTAAGAAGCAATGCAAGTCTGCTAGAGACTGCTACTCAAAGTGCAACTGGAGTTGGCATCACCTGGGAGATGTTTAGATATTCAGAATCTTGGCCCTAACTCCAACTAGTGAATCACAATCTTCATTTTACCAAAATCACCCAGCTGTTAATAGGTACATTAGAGTTTGATGCTAGCAGAAATTCTTACCCAGCTAAAGAAACACCTCTCTACTCCCCCCCAGCCAACTTTAATTTGGAAGGGGCCATCTTTCCTCTTCCACTAAGGTATATTTCCTAATTCCTGGTATCCCCTTTTCCCCAGCGTGGATCACACAAGTTTCTCACATCATTTACTTCATCCTGGATAGGCCTTTTACTATCCTCATCCCACAAACCACAAAAGCTAAGTGTAGCAACATTTCTGAATTGTGCATAGGATTAGTTCCAGCCAGAAACTAAAGAAAGAGATCCCAGCTTAATAGTAATGAAGAAAACAAAACAAACAAACAAAAAACAAGAATTAGTGAAATCCATGGAAGGGAAAAGCAGGTTTTAGTAAGAAATTGTTACTTAGTAAAGAGGTGCCTTTCATATGACTGTTCCAAGAAAATGTTGGCTATAGATTATCTGACAGAAGGCTAAAGAACAGATTCTAGAACCTCGTGTAAGGTTATAATTTCTTACTTTAAATACTCCTTCAGCCATGATTTTCTATGTTCCTAAATATTAATATGCTATTTGTTCACATCCTAGAAAACAGAACAGGATTCTCCTCTATATTAGCATTTTCCAAGTGTGTTCTACATTTATGTTTATCTAATATTATGTTTAAAAACATGCAATAGTTAACTAAGCTTGAGAGTCAGTCAGGGAACAAACAAATTTTCAATATGATATTACTTCTAAGAGACTTTAATGTATTAAAGTTTCTTGTAACCCTCCAATATGGGGACAAGAAAGCAGTGCTTTTTGACATTATTTGACCATGGATTATTTTTTTTACAGAATTTCATTGCAGCAGTAAGTTCTGTGGAGCACAATGTGGGAAATGAAAATATAAAAACTAAGTCAACAAATGCATGAGATTCATACAAGAATTATATTGAGTAGTTTCCCACCTAGCATAACATCTATATGCTTTGTCACCTTGTATGGGAAAATGATGCTGGAAATAAACTTATTTCATCACCAACCTTATACTTTGTGAAATTTTAACTTCCACATCTTTCAAAATACAAGATATCCAAGTTCTATTAGTAAGCTTAGTACTTCTTCACCTAAGCGGCATTGCATTTGATGTACTTGAAATACTGTAAAACAAAAAAATTTGGAATTTTCTATCCTATTATTTCATAAATGGAATTATTTATGTTGTATAAACACTTTGATTCCTTATTTTTAACTCATTTTTAAGTTTTAGCCATTGTAACAGAAGACATTAAATGATTTTATTCTAATTTGGTAAGTCTGAATTTTATTCATGAGTATTTAAACACAGAACCATAAAAACTGTATTTTGAGTTTAGGGTACTTTCCTGGAGACACTGATAATTTGACCAATTCCTTTACATTGAAACATATAACATCACCTAATTTCCAATTATTTCCACTGATATAGCAACATCAGGTTGATGTTTTGCAAATCTCAGATTGTCTTAATATCCTCTTTATTTGATGATGGCAAACATACTACATAATTTGTATATACAAACACACAACACAGACATGCATGCATGCACCCATGAACTATAACTGAATGTGGTATTGCCAATGCAATAATGTGGGCTATATTAAGAAGAGATATTGACCGATGCAAATTGCATCGGCCGCAGCATTGTATTCAGTTGTTAAGATTAAAATTCTCGTGTTGCTTTATTGTGGTCTGCTCATTTCATGCTTATAGCTCAAATTCTAGTCAAATGACAACTAGGTACATGCTCAATACTGATGTAATAAAAATATTGTCATTTTTACTTTTGCATGTCAAAACCGGAATAACTTATGCTAAACATTCTGATATTGCAATGATTTATCATCATCTGGGAAAAAATGAGATTCCAATATTATTTTGAAGAAGATGGGGAACTGCCAATGTAAACAGCCAGAGAAAACTTGTGCTGAATCAGATGCATCTGAGCCTTTTTGGAATTTTTCAATTGACATTTTACAGTTAAATATACACTTAAAATGACTGTAATATAAAACTGAAATGCATAATTTTGAATTACCATATTATTTTTAAAGGCCATTTCTAAGTTGAAAATAATGTATTATAAAGAAATTAAAGAAATTTCCTTCTTAAAATGATATAGCTGAAACAATCTTAATAGTTAAAAGAGTATTTTATTTCTTTAAAATATATTTTTTTTATTTTTAAAGAAACTTTAGATTATGTAAAGGTTACATCAAAAATATAGGAGATTTCCATACCGCCCCCCCCTCACAATTTCCCACATTATCAACATCTTTCATTAGTGTGGCACATTTGTTACAAGTGATGAACACATATTGAAACATTGCTACTAACCATGGACTGTAGTTTACCTTATACTTTACACTCTGCACTGTGCAATTTTCTAGGTTTTGACAAACTGTATAATGGCCTGTATCCATCATTGAAATGTCATGCAGGATAATTCCAGTGTCCCAAAAATGCCCCATGTTACACATATTCATCCCTCTCCTTGTCCTCAGAACCTCTGGTGGCCACTGCCCTTATATCAATGATACTAGTTCTCCCATTGCTAGAATAAGAAGTCTATTTTAGTCCTTAGCTGCATTCCCCCCATATGTTTGTTCATTCCTCAATTTTGAGGATTTGGGGATGGTGATACCCACTGTGTTTCTGATTGAGAGGGAGCTTAGATCTTAAAGGATGGATGGATGGAACTGTATTGCTTGCAGTTGTAGATACTCTCTTTTATTGATGGGTGTTGTCCATAATCATCCTTTGGTTGGTTGTCCTAGGCAAATCCAATGACCTGGAGAGTAGGTGTTGCAACTCTGCTAAGATTCAGGGCACAACCGGCATATGAACAGAGGAAAGATTGAAGTCTCTGGGATATATATTTAACAAGTATAGTGCTAATTATAGGTTCAAATAAAAAAGGGCAGAAGAGTCATGCGTAGGGAAATTATAAGTGAGTTTAACTCTGTTACATTGGGGAGCATATATTCCAAAGGGAGGCCCACTGACAGGGCGCCGAATTCCTGAGATTGTCTACCCTGCCTATAGTGTCTAGATGTCCCTAGAGCCCTCAGGAGCCGCACTGTTTGAGGCACTGTTTACTGTGACAGTCAATGAGATCCTGCTGAGATGTGCATAAGCGTAACCTCTGGAATGACCTCCCAACTCACTTTGAAATCTCTTAACCATAAAAACTCATTTGTATGTAATATTTTCCCCTTTTTGTGAAGTTTTTTTTTCCAAACGCATCACTAGTTGGTGCTTGGCAATATTCCCTCAGTGTCAGGGAGGTCCCTCTCTGGGAACCACACCCCACACCAGGGGTCTGGGAGCAGGGCGAGGGTGAACGGAGAAGTAGTGTGTTTATATGCTAAGTATAAAGCTTAGAGAGAGTCCACATTTGAGCAACAAGGAAGCTTTCAGGAAGTTACTCTTAGGTAATATATAATTCTAGGCCAAGTTTCAATTTCACAAGAAAAGGTTCATACGTACAAACTTCATTACCAAGGACCTGATGTAATAGTCTGTCCTTCTTCACTAAGTGCTACCCTTGTATGTAGGGGATTCACATTGCTCTATCAGAGAATGAAACAGGACTTCCCAGGATGGGAATTCAAAATTGTTTTGGTTATTGTGTAAGTCTCCACCTACTGAGACAATGCCCCATGACCACTTAAACATATTCATATGCCATAGAGGCATGCCCCAGGTCCACCCCTCCACACCCATGCCCCCATCACAGACACCCCACACCAGTGATCCTCCCCTGCCACAGTTGTGACTCTTCCAAAACCTCCCACAAAAGAAAGCCAAAAAAATACACAAAAATAAAATAATAACATTTTAAAAGTTAAAATTAAATTTTAAAAAATAAAGTAAAATTTTTAAAAAGTTCAATGTGTCATCACAATATCTGTTATCTTTAAGTACAGTGACAATTTCTCCCTTATGTTCCCCCACTGTCTCATTTTTATTCACTTTTATCTTTTCAAAGAAGCTTTAGGTTACAGAAAAGTCACATAGAAAATATAGGGGATTCCCATATACCCAACCCTCTCCCACTTTACCACTCTTCCCTATTAACATTTTACATGTACATGGTACATTCGTTATGATTGATGTATAAATATTGGAGCATTGCAGTAACCATAGTCAATTGTTTACATTTTGCACAGGTACACTTTTATAGGTTTTGACAAAATTTAAAATGGCCGAGGGAAGCAGATGTGGCTCAGGTGGTGGGGCCTCCACTTACCATATGGGAGGACCTGGGTTTGATCCCTGGGTCCTCCAGGTGAAAAAGAAGAGAGAGTGTGACTGTGCAATCCAGTGCTCACGTGGAGAGTCAAGTGCCCATGTGGTGAGCAAGTGCCCACACGAGTGCCAGTGTGGTGAGGCAAATGCCCATGTGATGAGCCAAGTGTCTGTGTGGTGAGCCGAGTGTCCACCCAGCAAGCCTAGTGCCTGTACTGTGAGCCAGTGCCAGCGCAAGATGATGATGCAAAAAAAAAAAAGAGAGACAAAGAGGAGAGTCAAGGTGAAGCGCAGCAGAAACCAGTAACTGAGGTGGCACAATTGACGGGGAACCTCTCTCCACATCAGAGGTCCCCAGGATAGAATCCCAGTAAATCCTAGAGGAGAAAGATGAGAAGAGAAGAGAAAAAAGAGAAATAGATACAGAAGATCACACAGTGAATGAACACAGACAGCAAAAACAGCAGGGAGGCGGAAGAGGGGAAAGGGGAGTGAAGGGAAAAAAGAAGTTTTCTGCAAAAAATAAAATGACTAGTATCTGTAGTTGCAAGAGTATTCAGAACAATTCAAATGCCCTAAAAATACTCCGTTGCATCTATTCTATTCTTCATACCCCCTCCCCTCCTAACTAACGTTAACCATTAAATTTCAATTTTTGAAGAATAATGCTCATCGTTACATGCAGTACTATTGAGGGCTTGATATATTGGTCTGTTTTCTTTTATTAGGCACTGTCTAAGTTCTTGAGAGATTCTTGCTCCTCTAACTGAGAACACAGCAGGATTCCCCAGGATGAGAGTATTAAATTTTCTTGTTTATTGTGTGGGTCTCCACTCCCTGTGATAGTACACTATGATACAATGAACGCTTTCATATTCCATAGAAGCATTCCCCAGGTGTGCCCTATCCCTTATATACCCCCACTCTCCAACACCATGCACCAGCAACCCCCCCTACCATATTTGCCAAAAGAACATGCCCACCATTGTAGTTTGATCCACAGATCTACACACCCCCAGAGTTCACCTGCTCCTTTCTCAGCCTAGCCCCATTCCATGGATAACCCAACCCAACCCAACCCCTTACCCTATTTCCCTTATGTTCCAGCACCATCAAACCCAGTCACATCACTGCATGACTATCATCCCCATCCACTGTCCAACCACTCCCTTCCATCTTATCATAGACTTTGCCTATTTGAGACTTGGTTCACCACCCTCTATACCCTTTCTATCTCCTGGTAGCCTATATTCCAGACTCTAGCTCTGTGAGTCTGCTCAATTTGTTTAAGTCATATCAGTGAAGTCATGTAATAATTGTCCTTCAGTGACTGGAATACTTCAATCAACATAAAGTCTCCAAGATTCATCCATGTAGGGTGGCGAACTTGCACCAGTGGTTAGGGCATCCGCCTACCACATGCGAGGTCCCCAGTTCAAACCCCGGGCCTCCTTGACCTGTGTGGAGCTGGCCCATGCGCAGTGCTGATGCGTGCAAGGAGTGCTGTGCCAACGCAGGGGTGTCCCCCGCGTAGGGGAGCCCCACGTTCAAGGAGTGCACCCCGTAAGGAGAGCCGCCCAGCGCGAAAGAAAGTGCAGCCTGCCCAGGAATGACACCACACACACGGAGAGATGATACAACAAGATGACTAAACAAAAAGAGACACAGATTCTCATGCTGCTGACAACAACAGAAGCGGACAAAGATGACGCAGCAAAGAGACACAGAGAACAGACAACTGGGGTGGGGGGGAAGGGGAGAGAAATAAATAAATCTTTAAAAAAAAAAAAGATTCATCCATATTATCCCATGTGTTAATACTGTATTCCTTCTTACAGCTGAGTAATTTTCCATTGTATGGATAAACCACAATTTGCTTTTCCATTCATCTGTTGATGGGAATTTATTTTGATGATAGCATTAGAATCCATGATTACATTAATGCCAGTTTCCTGGGAAACAGAATTATAGTTCAAATTTTAAAAAGTATGTAAAAGCTAAAGTTACATCTGAAAACATATCCTGGTTATGACACCACAGTCTGGCATAGAGTCCTGATGTTTGTTGATGAGGTATGAATATGAAAATAGTTTTACCTTTTATTATTCATGTCTGTGGCATGGATCCAATAATTTCATGGCCCAGATATAAAAGTGAACCCATATAACATCAATTTCCTGAAAATAAACTTAATTGTCTTCTTTATCTGTCACTGTTCCATATCTTGTCCCCCAAACTACATTAATGTCCATTTTAAATTTGAATAATTACCTGATGCTGTTTCTTATTTCCTCAAATCCAATCTTATGTTCTTACACATAAATACTGATTATCAATATAAAATGATGAGAATGGAGGTTTTGGTATCAGCTCTATCATCTACGCTTCCACCATTGGCAGTTAAATTTATTCTGGTAAACCTCAGTTTTTTGTATTTGTAAAATAAGAATAATAAATACCTAGCTAGCCAGAACCTTGTGAGGATCACGTGAAATAATCTATGTTAACCACTTGGTACATATGAAGTGTTCAAATGTGGGAATTGCTGCTTTAAAGCTGATTTTATCATCATTCTTGTTTACCTCATAATTTTGTATCTATCTTTTATTTATAATTTTATGTCTTAATTTTTCAAGAGTATCTCTAAGGAGCTTTGATTAGTTCTGTTTTCTAATGTAAGAGACAGATAACTTAACCTTACAAACATAAATCAGTTTAGTCCAACACCTGCCACCTTATCTTATTATTTACAATTCATAAATCTTGTTTTTGTTACCCGTCTTTTCCTACATGGCCTACGCTTTCCTGGCCATTTTGTTTTCCAGTGTTTGGAAAATAAATGTCCTATATGAAATTCACTTTTCCTTATTTTCACCTTTTCAAAAATATTTTATATAATAGATCATAACCATTAATATGAAATGCCACAAAATAAACCACTATGGTATTTAAAACTAGCTTTTTATCCCAGGAAATAAGGAGAGTTCTACTTTAAGAAGTTGAAATCACAGGTCACTACTTTAGAGTTTAAAGGATGTATAAACATACAGACATCTGGACAAAACTTTGAAAGCTATGATTTTGGACCAAAAATTTGACAGCTATGATTGATGAGGAAAAAATTTGTAAATTGAAAGAAGGGAAAAGTTCTTTATCCTGATTAAGGTTTCCTATCATAAAAGTATGGTGAATATCATAGTTAATGTGAAGTAATTTCTTTAAAGTCAGGAATAAGATGAAGAGAACCACTAGTTAATATTATTCTGAAAGGTCATGCCCATGTGATAAGTAAAGGAGAGTAATAAATGATAAAAAAGAAAAACAAGAAAAAAAGAAAATGCACTGCTAGTATTAACAAATGATACGTTTGTACACCTAGAAAATCAAAAACAACTGAAAATTATAATTGATGAGACTTAAAATGACTATTGATAAGAACATTAAAAATAACATTCTTTTATCTGTAAAATAGAGCTAAATAATTATAAAATATAATAGGCAGAATTCAAATTTATAATAAAGAATGAGATATGGAAAAACTTAAATATTCCAAAAATGTCACCCAACATTTTAAGCATGTATACCCTTTGCTCCAGTTTACCACTTCTAAGGTTCAAGTGATAAAATTTTGCACACCTGCACACCAGGACACCATTGTCATCTTAAACACTGCCTTTAAAATTCATCCTAGGGAAACGGACTTTGGCCCAGTGGTTAGGGCGGCCTTCTACCACATGGGAGGTCCGCGGTTCAAACCCCGGGCCTCCTTGACCCGTGTGGAGCTGGCCATGCGCAGTGCTGATGTGCGCAAGGACTGCCTGCCATGCAGGGGTGTCCCCCGCGTAGGGGAGCCCCACGCGCAAGGAGTGCACCCCATAAGGAAAGCCGCCCAGCGCGAAAGAAAGTGCATCCCATGCCGCTGACGACAACAGAAGCGGACAAAGAAACAAGATGCAGCAAAAGACACAGAGAACAGACAACTGGGGGAGGGGGAGGAATTAAATAAATAAGTAAATTTTTTTAAAAAATAAAAAATAAAAAAAAATAAAATTCATCCTGTTGAATTTTCTTCTAAGCTTATACTTTCCATATCAGCTTCTATTTTTTTTTTCTGTTTCACAGATGCTAGGTGCTTCTAACCCATAACATGAAAACAAACAAGGACAATACTTTCACCCCATCAAATCTTTCCTATACACTATTTCACAATTTAAGCTAAGATAAAGTTCTACTGGTTTTCAGTTATTCAACTGAACTATAAAATGAGATGCTATTGGATTGGGTTTGGAAAAAACAATACTTTCATTTCTTCTATAAGCAAGGCTTACAAAATAGTTGTTTGATTACTTCATTCTGTCTTACTGGAGGAAGCTTTGAAATGGAGAAGACACCATATACAACTGACATTACTTTTATTTTCAGGTCAGTAGATTCATACTTACTGAATTTTAGGTGGCAAAGCATGCACACACCATCGACTTCAATAGTCAGTTCAGCACCAGAGGTTTTGTAGTAGCAGAAAATATACTCAGATTTTGCCAATATGTTGAAACTTGAAAACCTTAATGGTCACATGTTAATTTCCTGGCTATTAAAGCAAATGCCATATAGTGGATTGACTTAAACAATGGGAAATCATTAGCTTATGGTTTCAGAGTCTAGAAGGCTTGCTTCCCCCTGGAGTCAGTTGCTTCTGGCTGCCGCAATCTTTGGGGTTCTTTGGATTTTCCATCACATGACGATGCATATGGAGGTATCCCCTCCTTTCTCTTCTAGTTTCCATTGACTTCCAGCTTCTGGCTGCTCCCCATGGCCAATTTCCTCTGCTTATAAGGACTTCAGCCATATTGGATTAAAGCCCACTTCACTCAGTTTGGGCACACCTTAAATAGTAACAACTTCGAAGGTCCTATTTACAAATGGGTTAATACCAAAAGACCAGAGGTTGGGATCTGAATGTGTCTTTTGTGGGGGGCATGATTCATTCTCCCACAGGTCAGTACTATTGAAAGGTTTTATTCCTTTTCTACACTCATAGATACATTAGTTGATAGCTATCTCATGCTAAGTAAGAAACTGCTATAAGTAAATACTAATTTACCAGAAGTCTCCCTGAAACTGTTTCTAACACAATAAAATTTCTATTTACATGTAGTAAAGGAGGTAAATAATGGATTATCACTGTAAGCCTGAAATATGTAATTATAATTAAGCCTCAAAGTAATAAGAAAAGAGCTGAGGAAGTCACCATTCCTTTTCAGGCTGCAGTTGAATCAACCACACTTAATGATAACAAAATTATTTGGGGCTCTACATTTATAACCTTTTAGCTTCTTGTATTGCCAAGGAATGCTCAAAGAAAGAGAGGAGGCAGAAGGAGGTTGAACTAATTAGAGGACGTACTCATTACTGTGTTGATGTTTCAGCAAACCGGCTAACTAATCAATAGCAGAGTCCAAGGGAATGCCTACGATTTTATGTTGCCTTAAAAATCTCAGTGAATTTCCAAAGACACATTTAGCACCCTTATAGATTGCCTATGACCTTGTTAATTTACAACAAAGCATCACTAATGCATTTTTTTCAAAGTTTTCGCCACAAAAAGGGGCTATATAAATGTCTGGGACTTTGTAGCTCAGAGGAAGCTTTTACGTGTTGGCCTTGATATTTTACCTGTGGATATTTTACCTGTGGATTCTGGATGAACCTCAGCATTTCCACAGCACCATTTGGTCATGGGTTTGTCTGTCTGGGGAGCATCTGGTATTGGCCTCAGTCTTTTCTTTTGATTTCCTGGTATCTGATAAGTACCCATGTATCTCTTTATATAGGCATAAACCAATTAACCTCAAGTGTTTTGATATAATGCTGATAATCTTCATAGGCCAGGAACTCTGGATTCTTTGAATTGGCCTGAGAGTTGATATCAGAAGCAGTATAAACCAGTAAGTGTTTTGTCTAGCTCTGAGTTGTAACTCAGTGTTCAGGGAAAAGTATGCTGAAATTCAGCTCTATGGATCAAAATAGATAAGACAATTATCTCAACTTCCACCCTATGGTTAATTTCTCCTCTCTCTCTTCCAAAAAAAAAGATGGACTGGGAAACAGCATAGTGTAGTAGGCAAGAATAAAGTCTCTGTATCCAGACGGATTTAGTGTGAATTCTAGTTCCCTTATTTATTAGGGGAGTAATATTGAACAAGTTATTAATATTTACATTTGTAACAATAATAGGACAGATTTCATGAGATAGCTGTGAGGATTATATGAGTTAAGATATGAAAAGATTTTAGGACAGTATTTGGTTCATTGTTACCATTATGTAAAGGTAAGTTATTGTAACCTAGCAAGTTTTTATAAGATAGATGTTCCCCTTCAGAAATATTAATTTCGCACTTTGTAATCAATGACATTTTTATTTCATATATGGCAAAAAATAGAACATTGTACTTGCAAGTTTTTCTTAGAAATTGCTTCTTTATAAAAACTGTTTGTTTAAAATTTTAATATAAATAACATAGAACAAAGAGGAATATGCCCACTGGGCTGTTTCAAATAAAGTAATTAAATCTTAGATATTATCTTTGCACATAATTTTTTTAAAAAGGGGCAGTAAAAGGAGTTAAAATGGCTACACCTTTTTAAGCAGTTGCCCAGTAGTAAGGAAAAAAAAAACAATGAGTTCATTTGCTGTCTCCTGAAAAGACAAAAAAGGGTTCATATATTTAAGGAATTTCCAGCAGAAATTTGGAGTCAGCATGGACAATAATGAGTGGCCATTTTCTTATTCCTCAGAAATATTTACTGAGTGACTATTATGGGCAAAGCACTCTTCTGGGCACTGCCACTGAATGAAGCAAATAATCATCCCTGTCCTGTGGAATTTATATTCTACTGGGAGGAGAGGGACAATTAGCATAATATCTAAATTGCAGCTTCTATATGTATATAAATTATAGACACACATTATTAAACAAATGCGCGCACACATACTAGAAGTGCAATAGTTCAAAAGTAGAGCTAGGTTAAGGAGGTAAATGGGATTAGGAATGCTGGGGATGAGGTTACAGTTGAAATAGGATGGTCAAGGGGGGCCTCACTGAGAAAAGACTGAAAACAATGGTTTTAATACCATTTTGGATAATGAATAAAGAGACCGTGGGTGCGGGGTGGGGGGGTGGGGGGGGTTAGGAACTTTCCACAGGCCTGATATGTTACCTAATTACTTAATTAGATCTAGCCTAGAGAAAGAAACCCTGATTTTAACAGAGCCCTAAAGTACTCATAAAAAAGAAAAGAAAAGAAAAGAAAAAAGTCATGATGATATAGCTTAAGGCATGGACTATAGTTTTCTGGGTATCAGACTTTTATCAAAAATTGCCAGAGTCCTTCCAAGCCTGGTTTCTATTCTCTTTCTCTTTCTTCCTTTCTATATCATCCTATTCGGAAAGATTATTTTATTTTTGACCTTATAAAGTTATCAAAAAGTTAATTAAGATTGGAACTAGACACATTTTTGCATTTAAGTTATGTGGGCTCATATTTATAGTTAATTTTAAAATGCAGGATGTTATAGTGGGGACAAGGACTTAGTGCTAGACAACTCAGAAATGGGTCCTCATAATGGTCATCAGTTCCTGACCATGGTAAGAATGATCCCTTCTGTGTTTATCAGGGTCCCTAGTCTCACTCATTAACCAAAAGCATGAGCAAATTTCCCTGAGAGCAAGTTGTATTAATTGATTGCTAGATGAATTGTTCCCCACACTACAATTTACTGGCTAAATGCCGGCTTCTTTACTCAACCATGGATGGGAAAATTCTGCTTCAGCTATTTCTATGAATTAAAAATGTTGAGTATCTGCCTCCTTAGCAGAGGCAGAAAAGCATGACCATGTCATACTAACGACAGACAGTTTGACATTTGCATCTAACACACGACCACCTGTATAAACTTGGGTGAGTTTCTTACTATATAAAAAGGGGAATAATGATATCTAACTCATAGGATTCAAGAGTATTAAATAAGATAAAATATATAAAGATTAGGTCAGTGCCTACTACATGATTAAAGATCTATACGAGCAGCTCTTAATAATATTTGTGAAGTTCTCTTCCAGACATATTCAAATAAAAGCTGAAATACAATTCTTGGGCTTGCCCTAGTGATCTGTCGAAAATCCCTTCCAAGAGTCAAAGGTACTGGATCACCCCCAGCCATAACAGCTAAACAGAAACAAAGAAAGTCATTTCAAGCCTAGTAGTAAACTGAGAAAAAAGGAATTAGGTACAAAGTAAAATTCTTTCCTATCTCAAGGAAACATCCTGCTGTCCATGTCAAAGAAGCAAGTGTTGCTAGATGATTAGATTGACACAATTATATGACTAATTATTACATAGAGGATAGTAAGCAACTCTTTTCAACATTAGCAAAAAGCAGAACAGGAAGAAATAAGTTTAGTCTGTAACATCAGAAAAGACCATTGAAGGGCTGGAATCTCCCAAATTGGAAATCTTTAAGAGGCTGGCTGCCTCCTAGGCTAAGCCATGCTATAAAAGGAAGAATGAATTACCTGCCCGCATCCTTCCATTTCTCACTCTGTGCTTCTATGATTCCACAGCTGCACTTTTAGAGTCAACCCTCAGGAGTGACATGAAAGGATATTAAAATTTCTCCTGGAAAGGGACATGCTTTTGTCTTCTGCAACCGTAGACATATAACCAATAGATAGCCAAAAGTTCTTGGAAGAAATAAATGTCAAATTTATGGTTTGCTCTCTGAAATTATAAGTGCACATTTCTAGTTACTAGTGAATAAAAATTCACCAAGAATTAAATTTGCTAGTAAATTTGATTTTTAGGAACAAGACTTTTTTTCCAGCAGAGAACCTGATGTTAATACATTATGTTAATAACCTAGGTATAATAACATATAACACAGTATAGTTTTGTATTGTATGACTTTTAAACAGCAGTGCACTTTTTTTTCTATTTTAAAAGAGTCAAGAGCTTCTCTTTTCTTAGAAAATGTCCCCTGTGAGTAGTAACGACCCACAGCCACCTCTAAGTTATTAAGAGTGTAATTGTCTGCTCTGTGGAGCATTTGACCTGTCTTTCTTCTCCTCATTCCTCAGGACATCTTCCATTTTGGCAATTCTACTACTCATCTGAAACTATCCCAGTGGGTGAGCAGAGAAATAAAAAGATATAAAATACCCATCAGTTAATTGGCTCCTTTTTAATAGAATAGGAACAATTTTATTGGAGCTTGAATATAGTTGTTAAAATGAGGTTTGAAAATCATCTATGACTGGCACAATACTTTGTATATTCATATATATTACTGTAGATGATCAAGATTTGATTTCTTGAATTCTAATTAGGTTCCTGATTCAGAAGAGGATCTTGCTTATCACGATATTCTTGTCATGAATTTTTAAAAATACTTATACTTTCAAAATATTTACATATTACCGTTATGTTTTAAGCATTCAAAAGTTGTCACCAAATGATTTATTTTAATTTAGTAATAATCAAACTAAAGAAGATAGAAATCTCTCAGATCTGATATTCACTTCCTGCCTTCATTTGAAAACAGCCAACAGCATATTCAGTAGCCTCTATTGTTCTGATCCACTCTCACTGAAATAACACAATACTTTCCCCAAGGGATATTTTTCTTTACCTCAAACTAACACATTTCATTTAAAAAAAAAAAAGATTAATACTGAGCTTAAATTTGTTTCCTTTCAATTCTACTCCCACTCTACTTCACAATGCCTGTAAACTATCAATAGGAACTGTTTCCTCTAAGAATATGCTCTTCAGATATTTGTAGTCAGCTGTCGTAGTCTACTAAGTTGTTTCAGCAGAATATGCATATTCAGTTATTTTAATTTTTCTTCTTAAATTAATCCCCCCAGTCATCTCTTTTGTATTGCTCTTTTCTGAATTCTATCCTAATTTTTATTTTATTTTCTTTCAGGGATAAGCGGTCAATGAAGTTTTTTAAAGCACCTCCCAGGAGCTGTGAAAAAAGACTCAGTAACCTTCTGGTTTTTTCCTAAAACAGAGGGTCCCCACAATTTCCTATCATGATATTAATAATGTGCCAAGATTTCAATAGAAACTCATCCTAGATGAGAAAGCAAATAGTGAGTGGGACAAAGGCAAGTCATTTCACAATGGTGATTGAGAACTCATAAGTTTTCCCAACAGATTGCAAATGTGAAGAATAATCTTATCTAGTGGGAAATATCACTGAAATAAAAGCATCTCATGGATCCGAGAAATGTTTCCAAGTCTTTTGGAAAACTGACCCAGCCCGCAGGTCAAACGAACCGGCACCTGAAAGAGGGAGTGGGAATTGGGGGACAAGAGGCAAGAGAAACGGAGACAAGACAGGATTCTGATCAAGTCTCCGTTTATTGAGGGTAGAGCATCAGAATATATACTAAGGGGAGGGTATTAGCAGGGGGTGATAGGCTGATGAAGCGGCTCTTCCATATAAGGCAATAAAATGCTGTTACACCACTTGCTATAGGTTGCGAGTCTTCAATGCTGGTCATGGCTTCAACATCTTGTTGCGCAGGTGCGACACTTTTTGCCCGGGAAACTGGGGAAAGGGGAAGAAGAAGGCGGAAGCACAGGGGTGGAGTAGGCGTACTTACGAAAACCGCCATGTTGCTGGAGACCGCAAATGCACGTAGCTCCGGGCGGCTCCCCACAGGTCCCCCTTCTTTATTATATTTTATGAAGCACCCTGAGTTTGGGGGAACTGTGCCTGTCTTAGGTCGGGGCGTGCAAACGGTTAGGTGGATTGCCTTACCCGTCATGGAGAATGCAACAGCAGCGAAAGGCTGTGTCTCTGTCTTAGGTGGCTCTGCCATGGAACCCATCACGCCCAGTTGCCCATCATTGGCTATCCAGTTCATCACCTCAGAACCTGACAGGGTTCATATGTATTTGAGAACCGCTGCCAGCAGTCAGGATGCTCCCATTTTGGTTATAATGTGTGGAGGCCAGAGGGAGGTGCGGTACACACTGCGTTCTCTTACTGTGGTTTCATAATGGAGGTTTGGGGAGGTGAAAGCAAGAGGGGGAGAGAGAAACATGAGGGAGCTGTAGCAAGGATGGGCTCTTCAGTCGCAAGCAGCTGGCGCTGGTGGATGTGGTGTGCGGCGTTGGCCGGTACACTCTTAGGTTGTACTAAAGACTCGGAGTGCCAGTGTCACAGAAGGATTCCAGGGGGGCTGTACAGCCGCATGGGTTTTAGCGTTGGTTGCTTTCCTGCAAGAAAGCAGAGTTCATCTCAGGGAGAATGCTCTACCCTGGATAGGTTGTTATTATCTATTTGTTTTACCAATCGTTCCGGCAGCCACCTGGCTGCATCTAGTTCTTTGAAATAGACGCAAACTGATCCTCTGCCCCATATTAGGACGGGATCGGGTCCATGCCAGGTATTATCTATTGGGTCTTTCCATAGGACGGTGGCATGGTATTAGGGTGCCAGAAGCAGTCAGCCGCAGAATGTCCTTTTTGATCTAAGCTTAAAAATTTTAGAATAAAGAGAAAGTGGGATAATAGATTTTTGGGGGATCCTTTGATGGGGTACCACTCTCCCTTTTTTATTTTTTCTATGATTTTTGTAGAGACAGATACGCTCTTTCAACTATACCTTGGCCTTGGGGGTTATATTATTTCCTGCCATATGAAACCCCAGGTAGGTATAAGGGTCTTGTAATTGTACTTTATCAGGGGCAATTTGAAGCCCGTGTGCCTTTAGGGCTGTTTTCATATCACGGTAACATGTTAGGACATCTTGTTCCTTTTTACCAGCCATTAAAATGTCATCCATGTAGTGAATAACATAAAGGTCTTTCCACATTGCCCTTACTTCTCTTATGGCGGCAGCCACAAATTTTTGACATAAGGTAGGGCTGTTTGTCATGCCTTGGGGTAAAACCTTCCAGTGATATCTCCTCATAGGTTCTTTGAAATTCACAGAGGGGAGGCTAAATGCAAAGCGTTTTTGATCTGCCAGGTGTAATGGGATAGTAAAGAAACAATCTTTTAGATCTATGATAATTTTATAATATCCAAAGGGGATGGCTACAGGGGTTGGAAGACCAGGCTGCAAGACTCCCATAGGTATCATTGTTTTGTTTACTGCTCTTAAGTCTTGCAATAATTGCCATTTTCCAGATTTCTTTTTAATGACAAAAATAGGAGTATTCCAGAGAGAGTCACTTTCTGTAATATGTCCAGCCGCTAGCTGTTCCTGCACTAACCGCTGGGCGGCCTGTAGCTTGTCTGAGGATAAAGGCCATTGATCGACCCGTACAGGTTCATCTGAAAGCCAGGTGATTTGATCTGCATGGGGTACAGGAAGATCAATGACCCCTAGGCTAAATTTCCCAGGTCTTTTTTGTGGGTGTGTCCTGTGGCCGGTATGGGTTGAGTAATGCCTGTCTCAAGCTTTCCTAAGCCTTTTCCTGGCTTAAATCCCTGGGAAAGCATTTGAGCTGTGACTATATCATTGGGGCTACCCATACAGAGTGCCATTTGGCAAGTAAGTCTCGTCCCCACAGATTGACAGGGAGCCCTTGGAGGACATAGGACTGTATAGTTCCTTGATTTCCCTCCCTATCTTTCCAAGTCAAGAGCTTGGAACTTCTTTTGGGATTTCGGGTTTGCCCAATGCCTTGTAAGTTGGTTAAGGAGGGAGAAAGGGGCCAGGTGGATGGCCAATCAGCCTTTTTTAAGATGGTAACGTCTGCCCCTGTATCTATTAGGCCTTTGAACTGTTTACCGTCAAGCCAAAGAGACATAGTAGGTTTGTGGGTGGTGATGGGGTGTACCCAGTATGCATCAGAGGAGCCGAATGCTCTGTCCCTGTGGTCACTATCAATGGCAGTGTTGTTGGTGGGTATTAGGGGGAGTATTAGTAGTTGAGCGACCCGCTGTCCTGCAGGGAAGGAAATAATGCTTTTTGGAGCAGAAGCCATACTTTTTATTTCTCCAGTGAAATCACTATCCACAACTCCAGGGGAAATGTGGAGGCCACTAATAAGGGAGCTGCCTCGCCCAATGATGAGGCCAAAAGTGCCTTTTGGTAGTGGGCCAAACACGCCTGAAGGCAGGGCTCGAACTCCCATAGGCGGTGTTAGTACTGTGTGGGAGGAGGTACGGAGGTCCAATCCTGTGCTCCCTGAGGTGGCTCTACAGAGGTCAGAAATGGATTGCCGCAGTCGGGAACAAAGTTGATTGCCCCATAAGTCTGATTGTTTGTTGGGACCTGGGGCTAGCCCCTTCCCCCGGTTCCCTGATAAGGAGGGAGTGGGCGACCTGAAGATTCGGTTCTTGATTTGCATTCATTAGCCCAGTGTCTGCCCCTATGGCAATGGGGGCAGGAGTTGGGAAGGGGGGGTGGCTTTTGGCTAGCAGGGGGGCGGCGAGGACAATCTCTGGCTAGATGGCCAGGGTTGCGGCAAGAGAAACAGGCCCTAGGTGCACGGGGCACTGGGGATGGAAGCACTTGTCTCAAGGCTGCAGCGAAGGCTTGGGCCTGTTCAGAGGTGGCCTCCCTTATGGCGGCAGCTATAGCCAGGCCCTGCTGCTTTGTGGGGCCTATGTCTGAGCAAAGCTTAATGTAGCCAGAGAGATTTTCCCTTTTTCTATAGGGCGGGATACCTGCTTGGCAGGCTGCATTAGCATTTTCAAAGGCAAGTTGTTTTACATAGTCAGCATCAGTATTTGCATCACCAAACATTCTCTCAGTGGCTGTGCAACGTCTACCTACAAAGTCAGAGAATAGTTCCTCGGGGCCCTGACGGATAGAAGTTAAGGAGGTAAGGGATTGTCCCTTGGTAGGCAGTCTTTTCCAGGCCTTAAGGGCTGCAGCACGGACTTGTTCGAAAAGTCCAGCATCATAATACAACTGATGTGAGTTCTGCTTAAAATCTCCTGCGCCGAAAAGCATGTCCTTGGTCCACCCATTCTCAGTTCTGAGATTCCGCTGTGTGGTTTCCTTGCAAAACTCACAATATTCTGACTTCCAGAGGAGATAATCTCCTGAACTGAGAGCAGAGCAGGCGAGGGCGTGCCAGTCATGGGGGTGAGCCACCCGTCAGCAATGTGTTCTAACAGAGAGAGGGTGTATGGAGCAGTAGGGCCATAGGTGGTGACTGCGGACTTAAGCTCCTTCAAGATTTTGAAAGGGAAAGGGTTATAGATGCGCTCAGGCTCAGGTTCAACAGCAACCTCGCTCCCCTCACCAGCCTCATTAGGGCTCCCAGGCCTCTCGATAACAGGGAATGAAAAAAGGGGTGGTTTGCAGAAGTTGGCAGTTAGGGGATTTTTTAGAGGAGGGGTTAAGTTGAGCTGACGATGCAGAGTTGTGCATTGAGATTGTAGATCCTTTCTCTTTTTTAAAAGAGAGAGCCATAACTTTAGATCTGCATTGGGGTCCAGGCTAGCGGGGGCGGAAGCAGGGGTGCATATGGGGGTGGGCAGAAACCAACAGAGCGTTCTTCAGCCTCAGTGTTGGAGTTATCGGAATCCGTACACGGGGCGTTAGGGTTTGGATTACTAATAACTCTTCTCCTCTGATTAGGGACAGCTCTTCTCTTAGAGTTATTATTTTTGCAAGGGGAAGGGGCACTCTCATCATTGCTATCTATTTTAATAGACACCGAGTCTGAATGGGGGGGTGATATTTAGCAGGACTTTTTGCTGGGGGGGGATTTAGAGAGTGTCCCCAACTCTACTCCACCACCTTTCATTTATGGTCCCTTCCTGAGGAAGCCACGGACAGACATCTCTCAAAAATCTAAAGAATTCTATTAGCTCCTTAAATTTAACCTTTATTCCTCTCGCCTTTAACGCCTCTCTGAGGCTCTTAATAAAAAGTTCATGCTCACTCATTGCTTGTCCCATATTCGCCGATCACTTACCGAGGCTTCGCAACCGGGAGGCAGGTTCCCTCGCAGCATCCTCTTATTACCCTCTGATTCTCCTTCTTGATTTCTGGGTGTTACACTTGGTCCAGCCAGACTGTCTGTCGGCGTTCCTCACTGGATCCCTCGTTTTCAGGTCCCTGTTCGGGCGCCAATTGACCCGGCCCACAGGTCAAATGAACCGGCACCTGAAAGAGGGAGTGGGAATTGGGGGACAAGAGGTGAGAGAAACGGAGACAAGACAGGATTCTGATCAAGTCTCCGTTTATTGAGGGTAGAGCATCAGAATATATACTAAGGGGAGGGTATTAGAAGGGGGTGTTAGGCTGATGAAGCGGCTCTTCCATATAAGGCAATAAAATGCTGTTACACCACTTGCTATAGGTTGCGAGTCTTCAATGCTGGTCATGGCTTCAACATCTTGTTGCGCAGGCGTGACACTTTTTGCCCGGGAAACTGGGGAAAGGGGAAGAAGAAGGCGGAAGCACAGGGGTGGAGTAGGCGTACTTATGAAAACCGCCATGTTGCTGGAGACCGCAAATGCATGTAGCTCCGGGCGGCTCCCCACAGAAAACAATTGCATTTGGTCTTAGAAGAAAAAAATGTCCTCTACTGCTTTCTTCAACTCTACCTAAAAGGGACATATGTAATATTAATCAAACCTAATGCTTTAGGTGATGTCTAAAGATAAAGTTTATATAATGTAATCTTGGCTAGTGTTCACTTTAAAAGATCAAGGTATGAATGAAATCAGAGTTGTTAGTATAATATCTTTTTCCTGATGCCCACCATCCCATCACATCTACTCTATCCCCACTACCCCCCAACACATATACACATAAACACACCCTTTGACAAGCCATCTCTAACACAAACTACTCTGGCATAAGCTCCTTGATAGTAATAACTGTTTTGATTCATCATTGTAGCCCTTAATTCCAAATAGACACATAAATACATGATTGCTGAATCAATTAATTACTGAGTGAAAATAACATAGATCAGATGAGACAATGCAGATGACCAAGGATAAAAACAAGGCTAAGAAAGGAAATACAAAAAAGTCAGTACACATGTTCAAAGCCTGAGTCTAGAAATAACATTTCCTACTGTGGTAATCCAAGACTGAATGTACCCCAGAAAATCATATTCTTAAAGCCGGTGCATTCCTGTGAGTGTGAATGGATTGTAGGTGGGAACTTTTGATTAGATTACTTCAATTAAAGCTTGGCCCAGGGTGGATCTTAATCCTCTTACTGGAATCCTTTATAAACATGATGACTACAGAAAGGTAGACAGAGAAAGAAAGTCACAGAAACAGAGAGAAATCCATGGAAGCCAGAACCTGAAAGAAACAAAACCCAGAAGAGAAGGAAGAGACCAATAGATGCTGCCACGTGACTTGGCAGGTGGCAAAGGAGTCCAGGATCACCAGTCTTCAGGGAGAAGGCATCACATGATGGTGCCTTGATTTGGACATTTTCATGGCCTAAGAATTTTAAGCTTGTAAACTAATAAATCCCCATTGTAAAGATCAACCATTTCTGGTATATTGCATTTCAGCAGTCTAGCAGACTAAAATACCCATTATCTTTTTATTTTCTTTTATTCTAGAAAACTTTGAAAACCAAAGTATTACATGTATTTATATTCTTTTCTCTTTTAAGTTCATCCTTTTCACATAACCTGTGAAATACAGACAGCTTATCTATTCAAAACAGCCTATTGTTGCATATTATATTTATTATATTAATGTATATTATATTTATTATATTTATCATATTAAGTACCAGTTCTCTCTTAGCTAAGTAACACCAGGACCTTGTCAGTTATTGTAGTCTAATAAACCACATGTGCAGGGGCGGGGGGGAACTAGCAACCCAAAACAAAATAGAACATACTCTCAAAACTTGCTTGAGGCTTATTTTTTAAAAATCAATAAATATCTGCTACATTGTAAGTAACCAAATGACCCATCTGAAAAGTCATATTCCTTCTAAAACAATATATGAGATTTTTTCAGAATAAAATGAATTTATCTCAAAACACCTTATTAGTACAGAATTTCACAAATTTTCAATGTTTTAATACAACATTTCTTTCCTTTGTCATCTTGATGATTATTTTCCCTCACAAAACAAAAAGAATGCTAAAATGAAGCCTTATCAAAGCTCATGTGAGTATGTGTGTTTGTCTTATTTACGAATATATTGCTTTTCAAAACCATGAACATTACTTTTTGGACTATACCAGAGATGAAATTTTGTAATATTCTTTATATACTATCCCCTATTGATTCTACTTCCCCTTGCAATTTGACAGATACAACTCTTTTCCTTAATTTGAATGTCTTCTATGGTTTCATCTCTCACTTCCCATCCTTTTTCAGTGTTTTATTCTCTGATAATTAAAAACTTCTTTGGTCCTTTGATTCATCCTTTCAGGCATAATTTCAGGCTTCCTAGAATTCTCTATTAAAAGTTCAGACAATATTTTTAATATTATCCTGTAATTCTTGTCCTCCAGAAAAATCTCTTTGCTTATGGCTAAGTGTTTAATAGTTCCCTTTCCAATTCTGGACTTCTGTCTTAGTGAATCAAAACTGAAACAGTAGCAGAACCTCTTGGCTTCTCTTTTTCTTTATTCCTTGGGATGGTTGTAAACTAAATAAGGCTTGATGTGACCATAGAGGGCAGAGATGAGAGTCTGAGGCTGCATCAACCAGAAAAGTCTTGAATACCTGTACATGAATTTCATTATTGAAAACTAATATTATAAAGTTCTGTGGTTTCATGTTTAATATGTGTTTTGTTTCACATGATTATAAGTATTAAATTAATAACTTGTAAGGAGCAAACATTTATAATCATGAGGGTTTTTTTTTCAATTTAAGCTAATAGCATTTTTGTTTAAGCCACCTCAAGGTCAAAGTTTACATTTATCCACCTAGTTCTAATGCAGGCCTCAAGATATCATTTTTTTCTTACATTTTTTAAAATAAAAAACTAATTGACATAAAGATTTACTTTAATGGTACTTCTTTTCCCCTTTCTTGATATTATGGTTTTTTAAAAATATGTGATATTTACAAAACTTTCACTGATTTGATATTTAAAGATGTTGACAATTAATTATAGCATAATATTTAAGTCCATCTATTTCATATGTTATTAAAAATTAAGAATAAACTTAGGGAAGCAGACTTGGCCCAGTGGTTAGGGCATCCGTCTACCACATGGGAGGTCCACGATTCAAAACCTGGGCCTCCTTGACCCATGTGGAGCTGGCCCACATGAAGTGTTGATGTGCACAAGGAGTGCTGTGCCACATAGGGGTGTCCCCTCCATAAGGGAGCCCCACGCGCAAGGAGTGTGCCCCGTAAGGAGAGCCGCCCAGCACAAAAGAAAGTGCAGCTTGCCCAGGAATGGCACCGCACATGCGGAGAGCTGACACAACAAGATGATGCAACAAAAAAAAGAAACACAGATTCCCATGCTGCTGACAACAACAGAAGTGGACAAAGAAGAACATGCAGCGAATGGACACAGAGAGCAGACAACTGGGACGGGGGGTGGGCGGAAGGGGAGAGAAATAAAATAAATAAATAAATCTTTTAAAAAAATGAAATTAAAAAAAGAATAAACTTAAATTATGTATTTACACATAGGTGTGTATGTGTTTGTCATAGCTATTAAAGAATATGACATGATGAATGGACTATGCAAAAATATTTTAAACAACTTTTCATGTGGAGTTTAAAATTTAAATTGCTTTATAGAAACATAAACTCAGATTATACTTTTTAATAATAGAACCATATAATAATTCACAAAAAATACAGGTAAATATAGAGGGCTACCATATCAATTTGGATATAAAATTGGAATCTGAGTCTTTTAATTAAAAAAACACATAATATGTTGCAGAAGGTGTAAGCAAAGTCACATTAAAATATAGGAATGGTCCAGGATCTGTCTGAAATGAAATATATTTCATTTGGAGGGATGTGTTAGTTACCAGTAGAAGTACATACAAAATAACCACCAGAGAGCCATGTTTTGACAGACTATTGAAGTCTTTCCAAAGCCAATGGCTTCCCTGCCAGTGACTCAATCACATTAGGTTCTCTGGCAAAACTTCACCTCTCATAATCAGATGCCAATAAATATCTGGATCATAGCTTCCCTACCCTTCTTCAGCAAACTTCCATGTATAATTTGGTTTCCAGTGTAGACCCACTTAATGGGAAAGATTGTGCCATGCATGTATCTTCAAATATGCATGTCCATATGATAGTTCTATTTCTTTTTTAGAAATTAGGCAAATTAGCATTCTGTTTTTATGTATTAGTTTTTATGCTGTGTAATTTTAATGAATACCCTGATGTATGCATGGTAAATGCTAAAAGTTATTTATTGCATAAATGAATGATCAAAGAAGAGGTAGATCCACATGCCTCATGATAAGACAAATATTGTGAAGTCATAAAAGTGAAGGCCAGACCAGGTGAATTCTGTACAGTATAAAATGACACAAGAGGCTCCTTGGTACTATCTTTTCCTGGAAGCACACCTACTTTATGCAGTGTTTTTCCATTAAATTTTTACTGATTGTATCCCTGTCTCCGAGGATTTGTATTCCCAGAAATGGGGAGGAACAATACCTATTCTAGAAATGGTTAAACATGGTGGATAGAAAGCACACATTTAACTGTGTTCTCTTCCAAAACACAACATCTAAGATATTTTTTAGAAACGGTGGTCTGTTAGGTCAAAAAGAACAATAAAGGAGACAATAGAATAAAATTTTAGAATCTGAAGGCAGAAGAAAAAGTAGGAACTAATTTAGCAAAGAAAACTGTATCTAAAAGTTGGCAGTATAGGGAGGAAAAAGGATAAATTTATTCTACAGAACTTAAAATAATCCTAGAAATATGTGGCAATAATGCTTCTGGAAATAGGGATGAAAGCTGGAAAAATGTGATTATTAGTATGTACATATATTTCCATTTCTTTTGGTTAAGAACCTAGGTGTAGAATTACTATGCAATAGGCCTTTGTTTAATTTTATAAGAAACTGCCAAATTATCTTCCAAACTGGATGTACCATTTGCATTCTTGCCAGCACTGAGTGAGAGCTCCAGGTGTTCCACATTGGTATTGCCAGTCTTTTAATTTTAGTCTTTCACAGAAGTATACAGTGCTATCTCATTGTGGTTAAAATTACATTAATTTGATAACTTATGATGTTGAGCATATGTTCATATGTTCATGGGATCACTGAATATCTCATTTAGTGAAGAGTCTGTTTGCTGTTTTTCATTTTCTTAGTGGAGTATTTGTCAGCCAAAGGGGTGCTGATGCAAAATACAAGAAATCTGTTGGTTTTGGTTTTTTTTTAAGATTTATTTATTTTTCCCTTCTTTCCATGGAGATCAGATTGCACCTCTAGCCTACCTTCCAGCCCCACCTCCGGCAGAGAGGAAGCTGGGGGAAACCTGCACCAGCCTCTCCAGGCAAGTACAGATGCTTTCAGCCAGCACAGACTGGATAGTTGGAAACCTGTATCTCCATTCCTGCCCTCCAATAGCACAGGAGGTGAGTAGTGTTTCTTTGGCCTCTCTAGGCAACTGCAGGAGATTTCAGCCTGCACAGACTGGAAAGATGGACACTTGTAGCTCCATCCCAGTCCCTAACAGGAGAGGAGGGAAGCTGTGTTCCCTCAGTCTTTATGAGCAACTTCATACAAAAGTACAGATACTTTTGACCTGCATGAAATGGACTGTTGGGCACCTATGGCTCCATCTCAACCCTTATTAGGAAAAGAGGCGGGTGGTGTCTCCCCAGTTTCTCTGGGCAACTGTAGGTGCTTTCAGTCCACACAGACTGAAAAGCAGGACTTCTGTGGCTCCTTTCCCACCCACCAAAAGGATTGAAGGGGAGCTGTGTTTCCTCAGCTTCACCAGGCAATGGCAGGTACTTTAAGCCTGCATGAATAAACCGGACTGTGGGGCACCTGTGGATCCACCTTCACCCCCCAATAGGATAAGAAGGCATTGGTGTTTCCTCAGCCTCTCCATGCAGTAGCAGGCATTTTTGGTATGCACAGACTGAACTAAAGGGTGCCTGTGGCTCTTCCCCACAGCCCAGTAAGATAGGAGGGGAGGTGTGTTTCCTCAGCCTCTCTGGGCAACTGCAGGTGCTTTCAGCCTACACAGATTAGATCGCTGGGCACTCTGGAGGTTCCATCCCCACACCTGGCAGGGAAAGAGGGGAACTGGTTCTGTGTCAATCTACCTGAATAATTACAGTCATATTTGACCCTCACTGCTTAGTTTGTTGCCTGCATCTGCAGTTCCATCCCTACCCCAGGCAAGGAAGGGACATTGTCTCTTTGGGCAACTCCTGGCTTGAACTACTACACACAGCTGTATCTCCATCACTAGCATTGTTAGAGAGAAAGATGGGAAATGTTCCATTGGTTCCTTGGGCAACACAGACAGTATCAGCCTTCACAGCTAACAGTACCAACTAAATCCTTGCCTCCTATTACAAAGCCAGCAGTGGAGAAAAGGAAAGAAAGCCCTAAACTAAAGAGAGAAACTATACCCAGAATAAATACTCTAGTAAAACAGATGTCAAGACACCAACAAAAAATTACAATCTATACCAAGAAACAGGAAGTTATGGCCCAGTCAAAGGAACAAGATAAGCCTCTAGATAACTTAATGGAGTAGAGACAACTAATCATAGGTGTTCAAACAAATGTTCTTAATAAATTCAATGAGATGACTAAAGAGATTAATGATATTAAGAAGATACTGAGTAAGCACAAAGAAAAATTTGAAAGCATACATATGAAAATAGCAGATCTTATGGAATGACAGGCACAGTAAATGACATTAAAAATTCACTGCAGGGGAATGGATGTAACTCAGTGGTTGAGCACCTGCTTCCCCTATATGGGGTCCTGGGTTCAATCCTTAGAACCTAAAAAAAAATTCACTGGAGGCATACAAAAGCAGATTTGAGGAGGCTGAAGAAAGGATCATTGAGCTTGAAGATATATACTCTGAAAGCAAATAGGCAAAAGAAGAGATGAAGAAAAGAATGGAAAAAAATTGAACAGATCTCAGGGAACTAAGTGAAGATAAGGGATGTTCAAACATATGTGTAAAGGGTGTCCCAGAAGGAGAAGAGCAGAGGAAAGGGGCAGAAAGAATATTTGAAGAAATAATTGTTGAAAATTTCCCAATACTATTGAAAGATATAGATGTCCAAGTCCAAGAAGTACAAAATACTACCATCTAAATAAACACAAATAGGCATACTCTGAGACACTAATCAGAATGTCAAATGCCAAAGACAAAGAGAGAATTCTGAGAGTAGCAAGAGAAGAGCCATATATCACATATGTCCATAGAGGCAAGAAGGCAGTGGTATTAGATATTTAAGATATTCCAAGATAAAAACTGCCAGTCAAGAATTTTATATGAAGCAAGATTGAGGGTGAGTTTAGAATATTAACAGGTAAATAGAAACTGAGAGAGTCTGTACCCAAGAGACCAGCTCTGCAGGAATTACTAAAGGGAGTGCTCTCATCTGAAAAGTAAAGTAAAAAAAGCTTAGAAGAGAGTCTAGAAATGAAGATTGTATCAGTGAAAGTAACAAAAAGATCTAAAGAATGGTGAAAATAAAATATTACAGATAAAACCCAAAGGTCAAAATGGGTGAAGTAAGAACTGCCTTTATAGTAATAACATTGAATATTAATGGATTAAATTGCCCAATCAGGGAAACGGACTTTGGCCCAGTGGTTAGGGCGTCCGTCTACCATATGGGAGGTCCCCGGTTCAAACCCCGGGCCTCCTTGACCGTGTGGAGCTGGCCATGCGCAGTGCTGATGCGCGCAAGGAGTGCCGTGCCACGCAAGGGTGTCCCCCGCGTGGGGGAGCCCCACGCGCAAGGAGTGCGCCCGTGAGGAAAGCCGCCCAGCGTGAAAAGAAAGAGCAGCCTGCCCAGGAATGGCGCCGCCCACACTTCCCGTGCCGCTGACGACAACAGAAGCGGACAAAGAAACAAGACGCAGCAAATAGACACCAAGAACAGACAACCAAAGGAGGGGGGGAATTAAATAAATAAATAAATCTTTAAAAAAAAAAAAAAAAAAAAAAATTGCCCAATCAGACTGGCAGAATGGATTAGAATATATGAGCCACCTATATGCTGTCTACAAGAGACTCAGCTTAGACTCAAAGATACCTATAGATTGAAAGTGAAAGGCTGGAAAAAGATATTCCATGAATACAGTAACCAAAAAAAAAAAAAAAGATGAAGTAGCTAAATTCATATCAGAGGAAATAGACTTTAAAAGAAGAACTGTTATTAGAAATAAGGAAGGACATTATATATTAATCAAAAGGGCAATTCACCAGGAAGAAATAGCAATCACAAATGTATATGTACCTAACAAGGATGCCCCAAATTACATGAGGCAAACACAGGCAAAACTGAAGGGAGAAATAGATATCTCTACAATAATAGTTAGAGACTTCAATACACCACTTTCAGCATTGATTAGAACATCTGGGAAAAGGATCAATAAAGAAACAGAGAGCTTGAATGATGTGAAAAATGGCCTAACTTAATAGACATACACAGAACATTGCACCCCAACACAGGAGGATATATTCTCTTCTCAGGGGCTCATAGATCTTTCTTCGATACAGACCACATGTTGGGTCACAAAGCAGAATTCAATAAGTTCAAAAAGATCAAAATTATACAAACCACTTTTTTTTATCATAATTGAATAAAGCTGGAAATCAACACCAGGTGGAAAAGGGAGAAATTCACAAATATATGGAGATTAAACAACATACTCTTCAATAAGCATTAATCATGATCAAGTATCTTTTATCCCAGGCATGTAAGGGTGGCTTAATACAAGAAAACCAATCAGTCTAATACACCTAAAAATATCATATGATCCTATCATTGATGCAGAAAGGTATTTGACAAAATACAGCATACTTTCTTGATAAAAATATTACAAAAGATAAGAATTGAAGGAAATTTTCTCAATATGATAAAGGCCATATATGAAAAACCCACAGCTAACATTGTACTCAATGGTGAAAAACTGAAAGCTTTCCCATTGAGATCAGGAACAAGACAAGGATGCCCCGTCACCACTGTTGTTCAATACAGTGTTAGAGTTTCTAGCTAGAACAGTCAGGCAAGAAAAAGAAATAAAAGGCATCCTTATCAGAAAGGAAGAGGTAAAACTTTCATTATTTGCAAATGATATGATCCTATACCTAGAAAGTCCCCAAAAATCTACAACAAAGCTGCTAGAACTAATAAATGATTTTAGCAGTGTGGCAGAATACAAGATTAATATGCAAAAATGGAGAGTGTTTCTATTATTATTTCAAGTAATGTGCAATCTGAGGAGGATATCAGGGGGAAAATTCCATTTACAATAGTGACTAAAAGAATCAAATACTTGGGAATAGACTTAGCCAAAGATGTGAAGCACTTGTATTCAGAAATCTATAATGCATTGCTACAAGAAATTTTTAAAAGACCTAAATAAATGAAAGAACAGTCCATATACATGGATTTCAGTCTAAATATTAAGATGCCAATTCTACCCAATTTGATATATAGATTCAATGCAACCCAACAAAAATTCCACCAGCATTTTAAAAAGAAACTGAAAACACAATTTTCAAATTTATTTTGAAGGGTAATGGTCCCCAAATAGCCAGAAACATCTAAAAAGGAAGAGCAAAGTTGGAGGACTCTCACTTCCAGACTTTAAATCATATTCTTAGCTACAGTGGTAAAAACAGTATGGGACTGGCATAAGATAGACTCATAGACCAATGGAACTTAATTGATGGTTCAGAAATAGACCCCCACATCTATTGTCAAGTGATTTTTCACAAGACTGTCAAATCTACCTAGCTGGGGAAGAACAGTCTATTCAACAAATGGTGCTGAAAAACTGGCTATCCATATCCAAAAGAAAGAAAAATGACCCCTACCTCACATCTTCTACAAAAATTAAATCAAATTAGATCAAAGACCTAAATATAATATCCACAACCATAAAACTCCTAAAAGAAAATGAGGTAAACATCTTCAAGACTTGGTGCTAGGTGGTAGATTCTGAAACCTTATACCAAAAGCATGAGCAATGGAAAAAAAAAACATGGATAAATGGGACCTCCTCAAATTTAAACACTTTTTTGAGTCAAAGGAATTTGCCAAAAAGTGAAAATTCAGCCCACTCTATGGGAGAAAATATTTGGAAACCACATATCCAATAAGAGTTTTATTTTCAGTATATATAAAGAAGTCATACAACTCAACAATAAAAGACCAAGCAATCCAATTTAAAAATTATCAAAAAATAGGCATTATTCCAAAGAGGAAATACAAATGGCCAAAAAGCACATGAAAAAAAAAGTTCAATTTCACTAGCTATTAGGGAAATGCCAATCAAAACAACAAGGAGATATCATCTCACACTGCATAGTATGTCCATTATTTTAAAAAGAGTAAACAATAAGCACTGAAGAGAATGTGGAGAAACAGGAACACTCTTTCACTGTTGGTGGGAATGTAAAATGTTGCAGTTTCTGTGGAAGACAGTGGTTCCTCAGGAAACTAATATAGAACTGCCATATGATTCATCAATTACTCTACTGGGAATATATCCAGAAAAACTGAAAACTGTGACACAAACAGGCATTTGTACACCAATGTTCATAGCGGCATTAGTCACAATTGCCAAAAACTGGAAACTGCACAAGTGTCCATTAGCCAATGAATGGATAAACAAAATATGGCATACACATACAATGAAATATTATATTGCTATAAGAAGAAATGAATGAACCTTGAAGACATTACGTTAAGTGAAATAAGCCAGACAAAAAAGGACAAATATTGCATGGTCTCACTAATATGAATTAAATATGAAGATTAAATGCATGGATTTAAAACCTAGATTATAGGTTAATAGGAGATAAGCGGAGGGCTACAAAGGTATTCCGATGCTTAATATATATAGAACTTTTCATTAACTTGACTGTAAAAGTATGGAAATGGATAGAGTTGATTGCAAAACTACATAGTTAGTAGAATTAATGCAGCTGGTTTAGAAATGGGATTGTGGCCGAACAGGGTATTTCGGGGATGTAAAAGTCCATTGAGGGAAGTGGATGTGGCTCAAGTGATAGAACTTCCAGCTACCATATAGGAGGACCTGGGTTCAATCCCTAGGACCTCCTGGTAAAAAAGAAGAGAAAGCATGCCCGCTTGGCGAGCCAGTGCCCATGCAAGTGAGTCATGCGGCAAGATGATAATGCCTCAAAAGAGAGACAAGGGGATAGTCAAGATGAAGCACAGCAGAGACCAGGAACTGAGGTGGTGCAATTGACAGGGAATCTCTCTCCACATCAGGGGTCTCCAGGATAGAATCCCAGTGAATCCTAGAGGAGGAAAAATGAGAAATTGATACAGAAGATCATATAGCAAATGGACACAGACAGCAAAAACAGCAGGGTGGTGGGAGGGGAAGGGGGAAAAGTAAATCAATAAATCTTTTTTAAAAAGTTAATTGAAAAAAGCAAGAGAATAATCGGGGGACTGGATAACACAGTGAATTTAGAGGTAGATGAGAATTGTGGTTAATAGTATAAATACAAGAATGTCTTTCTGTGAACTAGAACAAATGTACATCACTATTGCATGGTGGTGAGTTTGTGGAGAAGCATGGGAAAAATACAATTTTTATAACCTATAGACTATAGTTAACAGCAATACTATCATAGTCTTGCATCAATGCCAAAGATGTACTAATAATAGGGGTCTATGGAAACATGTGTCAATAATAGGGGTCTATGGAAAAATATACCAAATGTATGCTATAAACCAGAGTTAGTGATAATAGTCTGTTCCACAACAATGCAGTGTATTGGTGGAGAGGTAGTGTACGGGAATTCCACACATGTGCATGATTATTTTATAAGTTCACAACCTCTCTAATAAAAATATATTTTAAAAAATCAATTGACATGTATTTGTTCTAATTCATAGAAGAACAGTCTTGTATTTGTACTTTAAGTCACAATCATCATCCACCACTGAGTTGACTATGTTATACAGCCACTAGTGTGGCCTCTAGCTTTCTTTTAAATGACATTTACGTCCCTAGACTACCCTTTTAAGCTACAATCACATTTATAAATCAGCAGTGTTACATATATTCACTATAATGGAGGAGTTCTTAACCTTTTTGTTCCACGGACCCCTTTGCCAGTCAGGGAAAACCACGGACTCCTTACTAAGTCCCACACTACACTGTGTATTATTTAATAAATATATCACACCCACACCAACACATCCCCACAAGAATGTTTTGTTTTAAATTATCTGTGTTTTTGTCTACTAATGCGGAGCTCATAAATCGAGTTGGAAACTTGTCCCAACTCATCTGTTTCCCAGAATAATTTGTGTAGAATTTGTATTTCTAACTTAAATGTTTGATAGAATTGCCAGTGAAGTCATCTGGGTTGGATGTGGTGCATCTGAATAAAGTTTTCTTTCATTTTGCAATTTTGTCTTTGACCTAAGGGTTCTTTAGAAGTATATTGTTTGATTTTTAAATATTTGGATATTTAAGTATTTTCTGGAAAACTGGAGTTGTTTTTTTAAAATTCTAGTTTAATGCTCTAGGACTCAGAGAACTTATTTTGAATTTCTAATATTTGAATTTATTGAGATTTATTTTGTGGTCCAGAATATAGTCTATCTTGTGAATGTTACAGAAACACTTGACAGCAATGTTTATTCTTCCCATTTTTATTTTTATCTTTCTAATGTCAATTAGAAGAACTTGACTGATTGTGTCATTAACATATCCAATAATGTACTTTATGCTTCTTTTTATCAATTTCTAAATGTGTTGCAATCTTCAATTATAATTTTAGATTTGTCTCTCCTAATTTACTTCTATCAGTTTTTATTATATATATATATATATGTATATACTTAAGATTTATTTTATTTTTCTTTATTAATCCCCTCCCTCCCTCTGATGATTCTCTCATCTGTCTGCTCATTGTTTGCTCGCCTTCTCTAGGAGGCACCAGGAACCAAACCCAGGACCTCCCACATGAGAGGCAAGTGCCCAACAGCCTGAGCCATATCCACTCCCCACGGACTGCAGCATCTGCTGGTTTGTGGCATCTGCTCGTTGCAGTGGTGGCAGCATCTAGCTCATTGCAGCAGGGGCAGTGTGTGCTCTTCTTGTAGAAGGCATCAGGATCAGAACCCGGTTCTTCCCCTGTGGTAGGTAGGCAACCAACTGGTTGAGCCACATCCACTTCCCTATTTTATATATATTAAAGCTTGTTATTACATACATATTTAGGATTGTGTACCTTTTTGATTAATTGACCACTTTATCATTATGAAACATCCCTTCTTGTCCTTGCTAATATTTCTTTTCTTGAAGTCACTCCTCTTTCTTTGGTTACTGTTTCCATGGTATTTTCCTTTATTTTAGTTTTAATCTAGCTTTAAGGGAGTTTCAAGTAGAAAACATAAAAGCTGAGACTTGCTTTTAATTGAATAGGATAATATATGCCTTTAAATTAGAGTATTTATGCCACTCACATTAAACATAATTATCCATAGTTTTGGATGTCAATCTGCTATTTGTTTTCTACCTGCTTCAGCCATTTTTGTTCCTTCTGTTTTCAGATTTTCTTGCCTCCTTTTGAGTTAATTTTAGAACAAATTTTAGATTCAATTTTATCTCCACTATTGGATTATTTATTATAAATTTGTGTGTTAATCTTTTATGATTACTATAAGGCCAATAATATATATCTTTAATATCTGTCTGCTCAAATTTCCCCTCTGCCCTGCATGTTTTTCACCAGAACCCATCATTTAACATATTAATCATAGTTATATTAAAGTTTCTAATGATATTTCCACATTTTGGATTTCCTGTGTCTGCTTTTGTAGTTTTTTGTTTGTTTTTTTCTCTCCAGGCAATGGGTTATATTCCTCTACTTTGCTTTTTTGTGTGTCTCATAGTTTTTAATGGAATGTCAGTCAGTGGAGGTAAGAAATAAAAAATTATAGCGACTGAAGGAAATAATATTTACATTAAAAAATATGCACACCTCTTGTCTTGTGTTGATATTTGTGGGGCTGGGAGGAACTGCTGTTGAGTCAATCAGTCTGAAGGTTGAATGTAGTAAGGTTTTTGTTGTTGCTGCAGTTATAATTATCTTCAGTATACCAGAGGTTTCAAATTGTGGGCTCCTATTATGTTGTGCTGAATGTGAGGCATGAAGTATTGGCGGATGTTTTTCAAAATTCCTGTTCCACATTCAAGGAGCCCTCCATGTCTTTGCCATAGAAGGGTTTTCCCTGTCTTCTCCTCTGTTCTCACCTCTCCCTGGAATAGACTGATTTTTCATCTCACTCATTGTAAGGATAGTAGTGAAAACAGAGATTACTCAGTTGCCTTGTTCTCTTAGGCAGACTCTGTCCCCTTGAGTCACAGAAGTACGGTTTTCTCTCCATTCTCACTTTGCCATCAGAGGTGGTAGAATTCTGCTTTGCACCAGTGAAATCATGGATCTGAGCAGAATTTTCCCTCACCCCCACCTTTCTGTGCCTTGTAGTTATTGGTAGTGTTGTGTGCAAGCCATTTACCTGCTCTTCCCTAGTAGGGCCCTCAAATTACATTTGAAAAGACTTAAATAAAATCACAGCCTCTATAAATTTAGTGAAATAATGCTTGCCAGGTGATATATTTAAAACATCAATTTGAGATGAATTCCTTGTGCCTGGGATCCTACATCACTTAAATTATCCGCAAATTTTTAATTGTGTACTCATTAAAGTACTTGTTCCCTCAAATGCTTATGGAGTGTAATTTTTATAAACAATTAGTGCAATGAAGAGGAACAAAATCAGCCGACAATGCAATGTTTTCAAACAGAAGTCTAATGAAAAATCTCAAATAATTTCATTGACAAAAATTCTGGAGGTATTTGAGTTTGCCTCTTAAACTGAAGTTAAATTTATAGCACCAATGAATAAATGAAATTCCCACTTGATAAGCAATTATCACAAGGGGAAAAAAAAAACACTGTAATAGGTGCCAGTTGGCAGGTGGTATGATTGTTGGCAGTCTCTACCAATGCCACAGACTGAATCAACATCCTCACTGAATTATTATCTCACCCATAGAGATGTTCTGTGTAGAACACGGTTGACACATTTTTTATAAAAGTACTGGAAAGGTCTTTTTCTATGCCTATTCTGTACAATTTTATAAAAAGCACAATGAAAAAATAAAGAGGATTTTACTTCACTGAAATATATTTTGTGTTCTAGAAACATATCTCTATCTACTTTCTGAGTCTTAGTGATATGTTCTATATTTTCTTAAAATGTGCATGTTAGTAAAAATAGGCTTGTTTCTTCTTAAAAAATATACATTACTTACCTAAAAATCCTAGGCTAAACACATGCCAAAATTTCAGGAACATATTTATTGTATTGCTGTTAAACTAATTTGAGGTCTAAGCTGTAGACAGCCAGATCAGGCTTCCCGTCACACAGAACAGAAGAGCTTTCAGCAGAAGAGTCTAAGAAACAAGTTAAGGCTGATCCAAATGGATAGTCTAACCACAGAAGAGCTGGGCTGCATGTTTTCGATTTTGAGGAGGCAGTTTCTAGAATAGGGAATGCCATAAAGGAAGAGCAGAAAGTCCTATTTTCCTTGTTGGCGAAATGAACTCTCAACTGACTTGATGAGCTGAAAAGGGACTCTTATTTTGATTGGGTTGACATGTTTGGTATAAAACTAGTAAAAGAGAGGGAAGTTTTACTTCAACAAGGATAAATATGCCATTCCCAAATCTACTCTTTCCCAGATGAGTGAAAACTCTCCATGCCACAGCAGGGTCAGAATTTGTGACTAATCTTCCAATCTGTCCTTTGTACCTGGAGATACCTGGATTCATCACCACTGACCCAGTTATTCCTAGAACGAACTTGAAACTTAGTTTCTTCATTTGTGATTGCATCTTGTATCTGTATGTCCAAAATAATTATTAATATCAAGTATAACTTTTTCTTAGACTGATCTTTTTATTATTTTGTTTGATGTAAATGTTATATATAGATATTAGAAAGTTCCAACATATATATACAATAAAAATTAGATAAAAATGGCTAAAACACTAATGAAATATAATGAAAAATAATTTCTCTTAAAATGGTATCTTATCTTTTCAAACATCAAAAAATCATCTATTTTTAATAACAAAAAATGGATAGCTCTTTACATGCTGTTCTATATATATTTTCACTCAACAATTTATTAAAAACATCATTCCATAACAATATTACATTCCCACAACATCATTTTGCTGTCTGCACAGCATCATATATTATTAAATCACTCCATAATTTTATATATATGAATGTAATCTCTTTATCTAAATGCTGTTTTTTTCAGACATCATCAATTCCTTAAGTTAAATTCATTGATTTTTTAATGGATGAAAAATATAACTTGAAACTTTGAGGCTACATTCAAAAGTCAAAGACTATTGAAATCCTCTAAATTTGCCCATTCTTGCATAATTCTTTCCTTGTGTCTTTTCAATATTTAGGAGAGCCACCCAGCGCAAAAGAAAGTGCAGCCTGCCCAGGAATGGTGCCGCACACACAGAGAGCTGACACAACAAGATGATGCAACAAAAAGAAACACAGATTCCCGTGCCGCTGACAACAACAGAAGTGGACAAAGAAGAACATGCAGCAAATAGACACAAAGAACAGAAACTGGGATGGGAGGAGTGGAGAGAAATAAAATAAATAAATAAATCTTTTTTAAAAAAAGGGTAAGGTAGGTGAGTTATAGCCTTAGCTATTTAGCAGCTTAAGAAAAAAGTTATAAACATGCAGATATATTAAAAAAAATTTTTAGTATTTTGGCTAACTAATTTCAGGGAATTTCTCTTCTAAAATGTACCATGATGTGTCTTTTTTTCTTAATAGTTCCAATGTCATAGATATAACTGCAGGTTAAATTGAAATAGTGTATAGAGTTTACCTTTAACTCAACTTGGTGAAGTGTTTTGAACATCTACCATATGCAGGATGATAGATGTTTGGGTAACTATACAAGGATGAATAAGCTATAGCTGGCCAAGTCATTACTAGTTAGAAGAAGGGTAGAAGACACACCAAAATTATGATGCAAAGTAGAATATAATAAAGAAGTAAAATAAAAGGTATCATGATGAGTCACAAGAAAAGTGATTAATTTAGTTTAGGAAAAATTTCAGGGAGGAAGTATCCTTTCTGATCACCATGAAGAATAACTAAGATTCTGAGGATAGGAGAAAAGTTTCCACATAAATTATAGGGATGCCCATAAAACTTGAATTTCATATAAACAACAAATATTTTAGTTTAAGTATGCCCCTTGTGATGTGTGGAATAAAAATGTATATTTTTTAAAACTCATGTTTATCTGACATTCAAGTTTACCTGGGTATCCTATATTTTTATTTGCTAAGTGTCTCAATGCTAGAAGAGGAAGGTTACAAATGGTGCAACCTGTATTATAAAATGCAGGAGCTTGGTGAGGAGCAGGAATCGTTCTGGGATAAGTACATGATTCAATTTGGCTAACCCAGAGAAGCAATGATGGTAAATGCATAGCATCAGAAAAGCTCAATTCCAACACTTAATCGCATGATGTTGGACAAGTTGAGGAACATCTAAATGTCTCACTTTTGTCCTCCACTAAATGATAATTTTTATATGGATGACCACACTTGCTGAGTTGTGGAAGCTGTAGAAATGTTAGTTGCCATCAGGGCCATAGTATGTGTGGAGGAGTAACAGGAACATATAGAGTAGAAGTAAAAAGTATCTGATTTCTAAATATAAAACAAGATACCTCAAAGTATACACTTGGCATATGCAGAAGAAACATTCAGAATATTTAGCAATTGGTGTGAAATAGGCACTGACCATTCAGAAGAGAAACAAATACATATCAAATTATTTCCTTCTTTTTCACATTTGCCTTTCTTGTGATACACCTGACTTTTTATACAGTGTACAAATGCCAGAGATTGAATGCAAAAAGAGTTAAGAGGGTGACATGGTTGTGGCTCAATCAGATGAGCTCCCATCTACCATATGAGAGGTCCTGGGTTCGCATCCCAGGGCATCCTTGTGAAGGCAGACTTGCTCAGGTGCTATGGAGCACCGCCTGGCCCATAGACACTGCAGAGTCGACTCAGCAGTGTAACAGCATAAAAGAAGGGAGACAAGCAAGAACACAGAGGAGCCCACAGCAAATGGATGCAGAGAGCAGACAGCAAGCAAGCTGCAAGGGGGGGTCGGGAAGTAAATAAATGCAGACACAGAAGAACGTACAGCAAATGGACACAGAGAGCAGACAGCCCACAAAAAAAGCCATGGAGTGGGGGGGGAGAGTTAAGAGGTGGAAAATGCATTTAATGATTTACCATCATGACTAACAGCACTCTAATAATATAGATTCCCAAAAAATCTTTACTGGTAAATTTGTAGATAATAGTTATGAGTTTTTTCTTTTCCTGATTATAAAAATGTTAAGTATTTGTAGCAGAAAACTGATAAATACAAAAATGTACAAAAGATATATATGACCAGATAGATAAATATATATGATAAAATTAGCAGCAATTCCAAAAACTTGCAGAGAATTGACATTCTTACAAAAAATAGTGTGAATGTGCATGTGTATGTATGTGTGTATGACAGTGACACATAATATATTTTAAAATCTCTTACAAATCAATGGAATAGAAAGACTTAAGTGAAAAATGGGCAAGGATATGAAAAAAAAGGTGAATGGAAGAAAAAGTGACCAATAAACATATTAGAAGATGTTATTCCTCATAAAGATAAACACAAATTTTAAAAAACAGTTAATGTCAGAAAAATATGAAATGATAATATCATGTATTGCTAACTATATGGACAAAGGGGCAATCTCTTACTTTGGTGATAGGGCAACTTAATATATCACTTTTGGAGGCAAAATGAACTTCCAAGGTATCTACAAAAAATTTTAAAGTTTAAGCCTAATACCTTGCAATGTAAGATTGTATCTCACCAGAAAAATAAAAATTTATGTAGATATATGTACAAGGACATTCTCTGTAACAATATTTGTAATGGTGAAAAAATTAATACAGCCTAAATATACATTAATAAGGAAATCATTAAATATGGCACATTCATATAGCACGTTCATTCATATGATAAATTGGTAAAAAGGAATGATACAGATTGACATATTTTGTTTTAAAAGGGTGACTATGAAGCAGTGGACTTGGTCCAATGGATAGGGCATCCGCCTACCACATGGGAGGTCTGCAGTTCAAACCCTGGGCCTCCTTGAGACATGTGCAGCTGGCCCATGCACAGTGCTGATGCCACACAGGCAAGGAGTTCTGTGCCACGCAGGGGTGCCCCCCGCGTAGGGGAGCCCCACGCACAAGGAGTGCGCCCCGTAAGGATAGCCGCCCAGCACGAAAGAAAGTGAAGCCTGCCTAAGAATGGTACCGCAAACACAGAGAGCTGACACAGCAAGATGATGCAACAAAAAAGAAACACAGATTCCTGTGCCGCTCACAACAGAAAGCAAAGAAGATGCAGCAAATAGACACAGAGAACAGACAACTGGGGTGGGGGGGAGGGGAGAGAAATAAATAAAATAAATAAATCTTTTTAAAAAAAGGACTATGAGCTCATTTAAGTCAAAACAAATCTATACCTATTGATATATATACATACAGATGAATTGAATTATTTCTTTTTTAACAAATCAATTTTATTGATACATAAAATAAAGCATACAATTCATCCAACGTGTACAATCACTGGTATTTTATATAATCACACAGTAGGGCACTCAACATACCAATCATTATTAGAGCAGTTCCATTATTTCAATAATAATAATAATAAACAAAAACAAACAAACAAGAAATTTCTTCACCTCACATTCTCTCTATATTTCCTCTGCTATACATAACTGCTATATCTGGATATTCTTGCACAATTATTTATTTATTAAGCAGTTTTATTGAGTTATATTAATATACTATACAATCTATCCAAAGTGTATAATCAATGGCTTTTAGTATAATCGCAATATTTTATGGTACATTAATCACCATAAAAATTTTTTAAATAATTTCATTACTACAATAGAAAAACTCCACACCCCTCGGCAGTCCTTCCCCAGTCCTGCATAACCACTAATCTAATTTTATCTTTATAAATTTATTTATATTTATATTTTATATAAATGGAATCATACAATTTGTAGTAACTTGTCTGTTTTCTTTCATTTAACTAAGTTTTTTGTCAGATATTAACATCTTGTTGTAGTAACATGCATTTGTTCAGCTTCAAAGAAAAATGGTCATATAATTTTACTTATATTCATATTTCACATATGGTTTTACTATGATCTACAGTTACATGTTACATATTCACCTTTCCTTTTAGTAATATATATGACCTTAGATTTTCCCTTTAAACCATTTTCATAACCAAATAATAGCTCTGCAAGTTACCATCATTATGGGTTTTCACCTTTTCTATTCATTTCCAAAGATTAACACCTATCTTTTTTTTACCAATTCTGTACATGATAAACCTCAACTTTCCATTCATTAACCTCATTTAATTTGTGGTGACCCATATTCAAGTTATTAACTCCATGAGATTACACAATATATTTAGTTCACAGTAATGTAATCATACAGTATTTATCCTTTTTTTGGGGGGATCTGGCTTACCTCACTCAACATAATGTCTTCCAGGTTCAACCATGCTGTCATATGCTTTACAACTTCATTTCTTCTTACAGCTTAGCATAATATTCCATAGTGTGAATATACCAGTGTTTGTTTATCCATCCATCTGTTGATGGACACCTGGGTTGTTTCCAATTTTTGGCAATTGTGAAACACGCTGCAATGACCATCGGTGTGTAGGTTCTTTTCCTGTCACTGCTCATGGTTTCTCTGGGTATATATCCAGTAGTGGTATTGCCAGGTCACATGGAAAATCTATATTCAACTTCTTCAGGAACTGCCAAACAGTCCTCCACAGTGGCTGTACCATTCTACATTCCCAGCAAGAATAAATAAGCATTCTTATCTCTGCACATCCTCTCCACTTTTAGTTCCCTGTCTTATTAATAGTGGCCATTATGATGGGTGTGAAATGATATCTTATTGTAGTTTTGATTTGCTTTTCCCTAAATTATTAGTGGTGAACATTTTTTTCATGTGTTTTTTTGTCATTTGTATTTCCTCTTTGGACAAATACTTATTCAAGTCTTTTGCACATTTTTTAACCAGGTTGTTTATCTTTTTATAACTGAGTTGCAGAATCTTTATAAATATCATGGATATGAAACACTTAGTGAACATGTGATTTCCAAATATTTTCTCCCATTGAATCAGCTGCCTTTTCACCCTTTTGACAAAGTCCTGTGAGGTGCAAAAGTGCTTAATTTTGAGAAGGTCCCATTTATATATATTTTTTTTCTTTTGTTGCATGTGCTTTGGGTGTAAAGTTCAAGAAACCATCACCTAACACAAAGTCTTTACGATGTTTTCCTATGCTTTCTTCTACTAGATTTATGGTCCGGTTTTTTATATTTAGGTCTTTGATACATTCTGAGGTGACTCTTATAGAGGGACTGAGATAGGGCTCCTCTTTTATTCTTCCCTTTTTTTTTTTTTTTTTGGCAAATTTCCTGTTCTCCCTTCACCAGTTGTTGAAGAGAGAGTTTTGTCCGATTAACATGAATTTGGTAGATTTGTCAAAAAACAGCTGGCCACAGAGGTGAGGATTTATATCTGGACTCTCAATTCTATTCCACTCATCAATGTGTCTATCTTTTTGCCAATACCATGCTGCTTTGATGGTAGTTTTGTAATATGTTTCAAGGTCAGGCAGAAAAATTCTACCAATTTTAGAATGCTTTTGGCTATTTAGGTGCACTTTCCCTTCCAAATGAATGAGATAATTGCTTTTTCTATTTCTGTAAAGTAGGCTTTACAGAAGGCTTTGATTTGTATTGCATTGAATCTATAAATCAGTTTGGGTAGTATTGACATCTTCATGATAATTAGTCTTCAATCCATGAACACAGAATGTCTTTCCATTTGTTTAGGTCTTCATTGATTTCTTTTAACATTGTTTTGTAGTTTTCCACATATAGGTCCTGTACATCTTTGGTTAAAATGATTCCTAGATATTAAAGTTCTTTGTCACCATTGTAAATGGATTTCCCCCTCAGATTGATCAATACCAGTGTACAGAAACATTACTGAGTTTTGTATCTTGATCTCATATCCTACCACTTTGCTGAGTTCATTTATTAACTCAAGTAGCTTTGTCATAGGCATTGCAGAATTTTCTAAATATAGGATCATGTCACCCACAAAAAGAGGAGTTTTACGTCTTCATTTCCTATATGGATGCCTTTCTTTTTTCTTGTTTAATTGCTCTAGAAAGAACTTCTAGTACAATTTTGAGTAACAATGATGACAGTGGGCATACTTGTCTTGTTCCCAATATTAGAGTGAATATTTTCAACCTTTCCCCATTGAGTACAATGTTGGCTGTGGGTTTTTCCATACATGCCTTTTATCATATTGATATTTAGCATATCTTTCAAAGTACTTTTATCAAGAAAGGATGCTGGATTTTGTTGAATGTCTTTTCTGCATTAATTGAAATGATCATGTGGTTTTTTTCCTTCAGTCTGTTAATGTGGTGCATAATGTTAATTTATTTTCTTATGTTGAACCACCCCTTGCATACCAGGGATAAATCCCACTTCACTGTGGTGTATAAGTCTTTTGATGAGCTGTTGGATTCTATTTGCAAGGTTTTCTTTTTTTTAATTTTTGCATCTATGTTCATTAGAAAGATTGGTCTGTAATTTTCTTTTCTTGTAGTGTATTTATCTGGCTTTGGTATTATGGTGATGTTGGCTTCATAGAATGTGTTGGTAAATTTCCCTCCTCCTTAATTTTTTAGGAGAGTTTAAAAAGGATTGGTATTAATTCTTCTTGACATGCTTGTTAGAAATTCACCTGCAAAGCCATCTGGTCCTGGACTTTTCATTGTTTGGAAGTTTTTGATGATGATTCAATCCCTTTAAATGCAATTGGTATGTTGTTCTTGTATTTCTTGTAGTGTCAGACTAAGTTGTTTGTTTCTTATAATTTGTCCATTTCATCTAGGTTGTCTAGTTTGCTGGTACACAGTTTCTCATAATATCCTCTTATGATCCTTTTTATTTCGATGAGGTCAGTGCTAATTTCCCCCTCTCATCTCTGATAGTATTTATATTTGCATTTTCTCCCTTTTCCTTTATTAGTCTAGTGGGGTATGTCAAATTTATCAATCTTCTCAAAGAATCAGCTTTTGATATTGTTGATTTTCTCTATTTTTAAAAATTCGTTCTTTTTTTATTTCTTTCCTTTGACTTGCTTTGGGAATGTTTGCTGCTCTTTTCCTAGTTTTTCCAGTTGTTCAGTTAGATCTTTTTTTTTTTTTTTTAAGATTTTTAAAAAATTTCTCTCCCCTTCCCCCCTCACCCCACTTGTCTGTTCTCTGTGTCCATTTGCTGTGTGTTCTTCTTTTTCCTCTTCTGTTGTTGTCAGTGAAACTAGGAACCCGTGTCTCCTTTCGTTGCTTCATCATCCTGCATCAGCTCTCCGTGTGTGTGGCGCCATTCCTGGGCAGGCTGCTCTCTCTTTCTCATTGGGCGGCTCTCCCCACAGGCCTCACTCCCTGTGAGTGGGGCTCCCCTACACGGTGGGCACCCCTGCGTGGCATGGCACTCCTTGCGTGCATCAGCACTGCGCATGGGCCAGCTCCACACGGGTCAAGGAGGCCTGGGGTTTGAACTGCAGACCTCCCATGTGGTAGGTGGATACCCTATCCATAGATCTTTGATTTTAGCTCTTTCTTCTTTTTTAATATAGGCATTGAGGGCTAAAAATTTCCCTCTTAAGACTGTCTTTGCTGTATCCCCTAAGTTTTGGTAAGTTGTATTCTCATTTTCATTCATCTCAATGTATTTACTAATTTCACTTACAATTTCTTCTTTGACTCACCAGTTATTTAGAAATGTGTTGTTCGGCCTCCACATGCTTGCAAATTTGACTCTTTCCTGTCTATTATTGATTTCCAGTTTCATTCCATTATGAACTGAGAAGGTGCTTTGTATAATTTCAGTCATTTTATATTTATTGAGAGGTGCATTGTGACCTAACATATGGTCTATCCTAGAGAAAGATCCATGGGTACTGGAGAAGAATGTATAACCCACTGAGTTTGGGTCCAAAGTTCTGTATATGTCTGCGAGTTCTAGCTTGTTTGTAATATTGTTCAAGTTCACTATTTCCTGGTTGATCTTCTGTCTAGTTGTTCTATCTAATGATATGAGTGGTGTGCTGAAGTCTCCAATTATTATTGTAGAGATGTCTGTTTCTCCCTTCAGTTTTGCCAGAGCTTGCCTCATGTATTTTGGGACACCCTGGTTTGGTGCATAGATATTTATGACTATTATTAATATTACTTCCTAGTGGATTGTTCATTTTATTAGTATATAATGGCTTCCTGTATCTCCTTTTGCAGGTAGAGTCTATTTTGTCTGATATTAGTATAGCGACCCCTGCTCTTTTTGGTTACTATTTGCATGGAGTATCTTTTTCCAACTTTTCACTTTCAGCTGGTTTGTATCCCTGGATCAAAGATGAGTCTCTTGTAGGCAGCAAATGGATGGCTCACATTTTTTAAATCCATTCTGTCAGCTTTTATCTTTTGATTGGGGAGTTTAATCTATTCACATTCAATGATATTACTGTAAAGCTTAACTTCTACCATTTTATTCTTTGGTTTCCATATGACATATTTTGTCCTCTGTTTTTGTTTTTGTTTTAATTAACCTATTATTCTTTCTTCTATACTCTCCTCCAAGCCACTCTCTTCTGTCTTTTTCTTTCAGGTTTGTAGTCTTCCTTTAATATTTCCTGCAAAGGTGGATTCTTTTTTATAAACTCCCTTAGTTTCTGTTTGTTTGTGAATATTTTAAACTCCCCTTCATATCTGAAGTACAATTTTCATGGATAAAGAATTCTCAGTGGGTAGCTTTTTCTCTTTCAGTACCCTAATTGTATCATACCACTGTCTTCTTATCTCCATGGTTTCTGATAAGAAATCTGCATTAAATCTTATTGGGCATCCTTTGTATTGATGGTTTGCTTCCTTGCTGCTCTCAGAATTTTCTCTTTATCCTTGACATTTGACATTCTGAACAGTGTGTGTCTTGGAGCAGGTCTATTCAGATTTATTCTGATTGGGCTACACAGCACTTTTGGACTATAAGTTCATTTCTCTCATGAGAGTTGGGAAATTTTCAGCTATTTCCTCAAATACTCTTTCTACCCCCTTTCCCTCCTCTTCTCCTTCTGGAACTCTGATGACATATATGTTGTTGCATTTCATGTTACCATTCAGATCCCTGGGCCTGTGCTCAATTTTTTCCATTCTTTTCTCCCCTTGTTTTTTCTTTCTTCAACTTTAGCTGTTCTGTCTTTTGTATCATTTATTCTTTCTTCTATTATTTTGAGTCTGTTGTCAAAGGTCTCTATTTTTTTATCTCACCTAGCATGTCTTTCATGCCCATCAGCTTTGTTACTTTTTTATTTGGGTTTTCAAGTTCTTCTTTGTGCTCACTCAGTGTTCTCTTGATGTCCTATATCTCTTTAGCCATATTATCTTACCACATATTAATTTGATTTTGTAAATTTGTGCATATCTCATTGAGTAGTTGTCTCAAATCCTGTGTCTCTTCTAGAATTTTAATATATTCCTTTTCTTGGGTCATTTTTTCCATTTTCTTAGCATGGCTTGTAAGTTTTTGCTGCTGTCTAGGCATCTGATTAGGGTGGAGAGTTTACTCAGATGCTCTATTTTAGTAGTAGGAGGCTGTGTGTTACTGCTGTCCCAGTTAATTGCTCAAAGTTGGGTCCTGGACCCAGTAATGGCTTGCAGAAATGCTTCCATTATTTGGGGAGTGAGGCTATAAAAGCTGGAAAAAGCTCTCTTACTTCTTTACTTTTAATTTGTGCACACGCACTTCCTTCATCTGCCAATAGATGGCACACTTTGACAGCACTCTAAGTTCAATGCCTGGTCTGAGTGCATTTGCTGCAAAACCAACTGGATCAATGTGACAGAGGTTCATGCCTGGAGGTAAAGAATCTTGTAATTCAAACTTTCTCAGAGGTAATTCTCCAGCCTTTGCTGGCATGGCAGCCCACTCCTTTTTCTGGGTAGGAAATAATTCCACTTTCCTCTGCATCCTCAGCAACCAGTTCCATTCAGTAGAGATAGAGATTGAGAAGGTCGCATCTCTTCTCCCAAGGCAAACAACAGTGCAGCCCAACTGGCCTGGAAGGGTTCCTGGGACACAGAAGATCAAATATGTGGGTGTAAAACTGTGTCAGCCTTAGGCTGTGTCCCTCTCTCTCCCATTTCTTGGGGAGTTGGATCCCTAGGCCCCCCATTGTCTTTAGCCAGCAGCCCCAAGGCCTTTGAATTCACAAGTGTCTACAGTGCGGAGGAGGATGCCAGCATTTGCAGCTGCAGCTTTTAACTCACAGTTTTGTCAGCGTGATTCTTCTCCTTTGCCCCTCCTTCCTCTGGGTGGGGTCAGCCGTCCTCAGGTGTCCAAAACCCTAGAAGATTTTTTTTCCAAGCTGTTTCAGCTTGTACTCTAACTATTTTTCTGAGAGAGAAGAGAGGCCTGTGACTTTCTAATCTGGCATCTTTCCAAAATTCCAAAGTGCATGTCTGTTGTTATAAGACCCTAAAGGTCAAGTCATGAGGATGAAGAGTAAGGAGGAGCTTCAGGAAACAAGAAATCTTAATCTTAAAACTGTGCCATCTTTTGGATTCATGCATAGATAAGAACAGAATGAGAAAGAGGGCTTTACCATTGAAGTTCCAAGTTCAGACCTTTACAGAAATTCAGTTTTAAAATTAAGCAATTAAGTATTGAAATTTTAATAGGTCTGTATTGATGTGTGTGTGGATATAGAAAGTATAGTTGACAGTAGTGCCCTGGATAGAGAATTATTGGCTTAGAAATTACAGGTCTGGGAATGGCCGAGTTGAAATAGAGGAGAAAAGAGAACTGAGTACAAAATACTTGGGCATTTACAGGATTATGGAACTCAAGAGTGTTATAAGTTTTAAGAAAACGAATCTGATTTACAATCCCTCACTACTACTTTCTCTATGCTGGTAAAGTTATGATCTTGCTGATAAACTTTCCCCTAACTAAAACGCAGAACCTCTTTGAAGCTTAATAGTGCACATGGACCCCCATGTGGAAAGCTGCCAACCAGTCAAGATTGTTGACAAAACTTAAAAAAACTGGCTTAGACCTAGAAGCCATATTCCTCTTTCTTTATTTTAGTTCAATTGGTATATTCTCTCATAGTTTGTATATAAATGAGTGCTTGTTTTTCATAATGATTAAAATAGAATTTATATATCTATTTATATAGTTTATATAGTTTAGTTAAGGTTAAAATATCTATAATTAAAAGACTAAAAAGAAGAAAACACCATCTTGTGGCAATTTCTTCGTATTACCATCACACTTCAAAGACATACTCCAACCACTCAAAAGATACAGCTAAGCAATTACATTTCACAATAAATGTCAGTATTGTGTATTGCATTAAACCATGTAAAAATAATGATGATCTGAACTATGGAACTATTTGTCACAGATATGGAAAGGAAAATACAGGTATGAAAGAAGCTGTCATTGAGCATATTGAAAGAATTTCAGGCTGAATTCCAAGTTTCAATCTTGGATGCTTGATAGGGTCACTAATTAAAATAGGGAATATATATTTTTTAAAAAGATAACAGTTGGGGTTACTTGTTGGAAAGACAAACAGAGATGCCTAGTAAACTGCTGGATAAAGAGTTTGAGTAGGCTGGGAAGTTAGAATGCAATTAAAATTTCATAGCCATCAACCTCAGTTACTAATGAAGTCAATGAGATCAAAGTGAAAGGAGAATAGAATAAAACATAAATATAGTCTATTTGCAGTAAAAGAGCCATAATCTAATAATGGAGCCTGAGCAGGAATATTCACCTCAAACAACCCAAATAATTACATATAATAACTGGGATTATTTATTTTGTATTTTCCTTTCTCTTTGAGAGTAACAAGTTTTATCCATTATTTCACTTTTTAGAGTAGTGTTCTGAGTCTACCCCTGTTTGTGCCTAAACCTATTTTTTAATGATGGCTTTTTTATATTTAGTGGCAGAGATTTAATAGTATTTCCAACAGAGGCTATTTTTTCATGCACATATGTATTATATTTTTTATCTTTAAAGTAAACATTAGCATGAAATGTTTGTAATGTCAACACGTTTTAGTCTGTGAATATTAAAATAAAGCAAAATTTATAATTTTATAATTTAACATTAAAACTTTGCTTATGTGATAAATGTTTACAGCAAGTAAACTGCTCTACCATGCTGAGTCAAAAATTCTTGCTGTTCAACACAGATATTATATCTTGAAACTACTTTTTGGTAAACAAAAAGTGTGATTTTACCCCCATCAAAGAAGATAATGCATGTGGAAGTGCCTATCACAGTATTTGCTACATAGAGGGGATTCAATTATATCTAGATCAGGCGTATTACCAAAATCTCAAAAAATTCCAAATTCCACAAGACTTATAAATACCCTACAGACACACAAAATGTATCAATTTCTTTTCACAGTGCTTTTAGCTCAGTAATGACAACTGATGCCTGGATTTTTCTGTCACTAATGCATATGTTTTAACAGTTTTTTTCATGAACATTAAATTTTTGTCTAGAGAACATGATTTACCATTTTCCACTTTAAATAGGACATCTGAATTTCAATCAACTTAAACATATAAAAACTTCAAATATTTTGAAATGTTATTTGAAAATTATCAAAATTACCTTTGTTAGCCAAAATTTCAGGCTCTGCGTGACTTCTGCAGTTTTAAAAACAATTAAGCATGTCAAATAGTGTGACAGATTCCAAGATGGCTCTCTACTCAGTTTGAGCATGTTTACCAAAGCTACCGATTTTCAGCCAGTATTAATTAGGACAGGTGTTTATTTGCCTAAATTATCCAGATAATTAATTTATCAAACAAAAAATATCCAACCTGTTGCACACAGACTCAAAAAAGAATTTCTCTGATTGGCCCTTTCAAAATTTCCCTGGAGCTCTCTAAGTTAGAAATTTGAATTTGTTATTAGCATTGTACAGGTCTGCTTGACTTCTGAAGATGCTTTTAATAATGATAATTATAATAGTCTGGCACTGAACTGGGACCTGTGTATGTTTTGTTTATAATTCTGACAGTATCCTGAGTGGTTCTAACATAATAAGGCTGCATTAAAAGAACTGAGACTCAGAAGTAGTAAATTATACCAACCATATAATTAATAAGTGAGGGGAACAGGCAGGATTTTCTCCTCTCAAACCCAATTTCAAGGTTAAGAGAGGAAATAGATGGTGATTTCTTTATTCCATTTGTGCTTCTTAGTAGGTGTGGCTATTGAATCAGTGGACAAAGTGGTAAATTTAATGAGAAATTTAATCAGAAATATTTGAAAAATTTGAATATCGGCCACCTAAAGCTAAACCAACATTAAATGATTGCTTTGAAAGTTCCTCTCAGAAAAAAAGGGAAAAATCTGTATTATCGTAAAGTCTAAACTGTATAGTCTGTCAATGCTTACTTTTCTAGTCACACTTCAGGGCTTTCTGTGGAAATGCTTGCTTTATGCACGTTTTTCTATTAGCATGACTGCCACTGTGCTTTGAAATAAACTCAAGTAAAGAGTGGGAAATTCAAAGACTACGAAATGATTTTTTTCCACCAGCTGCTTGAGGCCAACTAAGAAAATTACAATTAGGAAGAATTACATTCTAGCTGGTCCCACAAGAATACAAGATGATAAAGAAAATCAAGCACAACAATGAATCAAACATCTGTATGATGTTAACTACTATACAAAAATATCGCTGCAGTGCTTTTGTTTGTGAATACAGAAAAGACACAGAACCCTGCCTAAAATGAGATAAAATGGTAGGTTTTTCAAAAATGAGGACCTACTCCAGGGATTTGTTACATTGTGTTCATTTAATAGCACTGCAAAAAGTTTAACATCTATTTTCAACTGAGTTTGCTTCCACCTTTTAATAAAACATGAATGCTCTGTGCCCTTTTCATTAATTTTTCCAAAAATGTGAGATAATGCAAGAAGATAAAGTGAAGAGTAAAACCACCCAAAGGTTTAATTAGAATGCTTCAGAAGGAGAACTTTATTAATATTTTACATCCCTTTTCTCCTAAAGATTCTTAGCATACTAAAAAGAATTTCAGTCAAGAATGAAGGAGCTCATTAGTCTAAAACCAATGATTTTTATATATTTTGAAATATAGCATTTTACCATACTAGCAGATTATAGTTTGGATCATAGAATTTAGACTAAAATCAATTGGGTAAATATATTTGTAAAATAATGAGCTAGTTTTCCTCCAGGATCTGGGGATAAAGTAGGCCATTGTAAACCTGAAGAGCAGGGCAGAAGTCAGCATAAGAGAGAGCATGCCTCTACAATGGTAGATTGATTGTATTAATGACCCCAATTCTTTGCCCTCACTGTATGAATGCTGTTTCCAATGTGACTGGTAAGTTCTCGCATAACCATCTCCCTCACCCTAATGCTGCCAAAATCTAGAGTAGACTTGTGACTTGCTTTGGTCAATGGAATGTTAGCAGATGTGACACTAGTAAATGTGATGTAAGAAGTTCATAAAAGACAGTAAATTTTCACTTGCCTTTTGCTCCACTACCATTGTTAGAACATATCTGGATTAGCCTACTGTCAATAAAAGACAGGAATAGAGCCAAGTCATCCAAGTCTTTTTATCTGAAGATATCTTATATCAACCCCTAGTTACATGAATGAGATCCGGCAAGCTAAGAAAAGCTGCCTAGCTGACCCACCACGGACCTTCGAACCATCCATGAAAGCAGTCAATATTAGTTGACCCCAGCCAAATAAACTGAATCCCATATACCCATGAGCCAAATAAAAGTTTATTTTTTCATGCCACTGAGGAATTTTGGTTCTCTGTTTCTCAACATTATTGCAGCAATAAGTAACTTATACACCTATCTAATTCATTCAGGGACAAAATATAACCTATCTGCAAGTATCTCCAATTAGAATCCTGTACTATTATAAGTGGCTTGGGAACAGCTCTTGCAGCAGTTATCAGCTAGTCCTCTGATTGAATGGGCTATCTTTGTCTCTTTGAAATACTGGGTATTTTCAACTTTGGAAAAGAAATAAGAAATGGTTTTATCAGCACCTGTAGCCCTTCTTTAGAATTGTTTATTACTGCCATTTTTTCCTCTAGTATGCACTTGTTTGTGTGTGCATGTGTGTGTGTGTGTACTCTACCGCCAGAAACACTCATACTTAGTTCTAGTAAAATGGATACAATAGACTCACAGAAAAAATGTTAGAAAGGGATTTGGAAATCATATCCAGACATGCTCTTCATTCTCCTTCAATTTGAGTATAGTTGGTTTCTTTCTAGCTTCATTTTTGCAAATCTACTACATTCTAATTTCCATAGAACAGCTTTATCTTTTTGTTCAAAATTTCTAAAACAAACTAGCAACATCAGCTAGGACATGATTTCCACATGTCAGAAATTAACAACGGAGCAGCGGACTTGGCCCAGTGGAGCGGCGGACTTGGCCCAGTGGTTAGGGCGTCCGCCTACCACATGGGAGGTTCGCGGTTCAAACCGCGGGCCTCCTTGACCCGTGTGGAGCTGGCCCATGAACAGTGCTGATGCACGCAAGGGTGTCCCCCACGTAGGGAAGCCCCATGCGCAAGGAGTGTGCCCCGTAAGGAGAGCCGCCCAGCACCAAAGAAAGTGCAGCCTGCCCAGGAATGGTGCTGCCCATACGGAGAGCTGACACAACAAGATGACACAACAAAAAGAAACACAGATTCCCATGCCGCTGGAAACAACAGAAGCAGACAAAGAAGATGCAGCAAATAGACACAGAGAACAGACAACTGGGGTGGGCGGGGGGAAGGAGAGAGAAATAAATAAATAAATAAATCTTAAAAAAAAAAAATTAACTATGGCCCTGACTCCACATGTACTTTCAAATCCATAGCTCACTATTTCTTACTAAAGCATCATTGCCTCAATTCAAATTTTCAAGTTCGTATTGTTTTTGGTTCAGGCCATTGATGGATTCTCAAAGTGCTGTGTCTAACTGTGGTCCAATTAGTTTGGTCCAATTACCAGGGGCCAGGTGGATGGGACCAGTCAGAAACTAACAGATTTGTTTTTATATTAATAACAGTACCTTTAAATGCACACAGTGATTCATCCAGAAGTGTTCTAAGCAATTTTTTACTATATTGCAACTAATAACAAGTATCTCAATAAACATAAAGTAAGAAAAGAGGATTCTGATGTAGTCTGAAATAAAGCAAGTTAATAGCAGGAGTACTAAAGAACTACTCTTTGTTTTCTAGGCTACTCAAGTAAATACCATGAAGTGGGTTGTATTGGAATTCATTCTATTTGAGGTGGGCAAAAAGTCCAAATCAGGACATTATTAAGGTGATGTTTTCTTCTCAAAGACTGTGGTATTCTGGGGCTGGCTGATGATGATCTTTGGTCCTTAGTTTTTCACATGGCAAGGCACATGATGTCTCTCCTGACTTCTCCATTCTCTTCTGTGTTCCATTGAATTTCAGCTTCTTGCCTCCATGGCTTTCTTTCTCTCTCTGAATCTGAATTTCATTATGCTTATAAAGGACTCCAGTGATAGGATTAAGACCTATACTGATTGAACTGGACCTCACCTTTACTGAAACAACCTCATCAAAAGATCCTACTTATAATAGGTTTATATCCACAGGAATGGATTAGATTTAAGAACATGTTTTCCTGGGGAAACAAAAAGCTTCAAACCATTACAATTATCTAGAAATTTAGTTAGAAGATGAGATTACTTCAGATTGTTCTATGCCATAAATGAGCACTGAAATATTTCTTTTATTATAATAATTTATTATATCAGTCACATTATTTTCAGAATAGAAAAATCATCTATTCTGATATTCAATTAAAAATTACCTTATGTAATTTTTACTCTATGTCTGACAGAATTACCAATATAGTACATGTTTAGGCTAAATCTGTGTTAAGCAAAGATTCTGTATATCTATTGTGGACAGTTCTAAATTTGTTCTACTCTGGCTTGATATTATGACAAACTGAGCTATAAAAAGAATAGTTTGTCAATATCTAGGCAAAACCTAATTCCACATAATTTGATTATATGTAACTATTATCCTAACTTTAGTCATGGATGTTTGCCAGAGTCAAAACTATTGCTGACCTAAATTATATATAGTAAAATAGGGCATATAGTAAATGAAGCATAATTAATGCTGTTTAAAAATAAGGATATCAGATAACTTAAAGTGTGTCCTATTTCCATGACAAATTACCTCGGACAATATTTTTCACAATGTCACAAAAATGTAACAATTTTTGGAGGTGAAAACAATGTCTATCATTCTTGTTCATGACTACCCATCACTTCATGTTTCTGATAGCAAAGACATGATAAAGTTTTAAAACAAAATGTAAAGACTTTTTCTTCTTTGAGACTTAACACGTGCATTTTGAAATAGTGCAAAAATTCAAAACCAGAAACAAGAAATCGTGATTCAAAATTATATAACACTAAACTCAAGATATTCAGTAAGTGAACTAGATTATTTGCAAGTATGAAACACATCCTTTTTAAGGACCTTTTCCCTGAACTGTAAGTTTGTTCAAAAAAAAAATTTCAGAAGCATTTCCAATGGTTCAAGAGTAAAATAATTATCCTTTAGCTGTTTCCAGGCTGGCAAAAACACAAGGTACTTAGGCTGCTATGACTAGGGTTTGTAGGCAAGGCAAATGAATGGATTGATTTGGGGAAAAAACAACTCTGAAATGCACACCATTCAAAGATTGTGTGCTTTCAAATGGAAAAGTTAAGCACTGGAATGCAGGGAATTACCAGGGATCATTTCAACTGTGTTCCAAGAATATTTCTAAGTAATTTATTAAGCAGAGAGACTGACTATGGAAATCTACTAGGAGAGTTGACATTTGGATTATGATGATTTGTGAAAAAATTAATGTTAATCAACTTTAAAATATTTTAATAAGGAAATAGAAATTTCTTCAAAACAATATAAAACATGAAAATTAAATAAGGTTTTTGCAAATATTTATATATTTTGTGGATCAGCGGAAAAATTGAGAACTTGGCAATAACGTTTTATGTGTAAGAGTTGTTTTTCACCTTAATCATGACACAACATAAAATTGTTACATATATTATTATATACCATGGATTGGAAAAAAATATAGTCCATAAGCAAAATATACCTTTTGTATAACCAGTGAACTGAGAATATTTTTTACATTTTTAGGTGGTTACAAAAATTAAAAAAGAATATTTTGTAGCATGTGAAAATTATATACAATTCAAATGTCAATATACATAAATAAAATTTTACTGGAACACACAGCCACACTCGTTTATCTATGTATTGTGTATGTCTGTTTTTATACTAAAATAAAAGAGATGAGTTTTTGCCATATTTTTTACTATACTTACTGTTGGCCCTTTATAGAAAAACTTTGCTAAGTCCTATTTTATACTATAATGTATGCAAATAATATAACAAGAAAATTTTTTTTACCTAATTAATATAAATGAAAATTCATCCTTTCCCTTCTTGAACCTTTTACAATTCCTAAATATAACATGAGGACGGTGCATGCAGGTGGATGGAAGTTAGAAAGAATTACTGATTCACACCACTTTTCTTCTTTCACAATGTGTGAGAGTTTCTAGAATAATTCATATAAAAGAAAGGTTGGGGGTGGGTGAGGGAAATGCCAAATGTGGGAATAAAACATCTGACTTTTCATATTACCAAATAATGCAATTTAAGGATCCTGTTTAATTTATCTTTTGATGGCACAATATTTTAATGAATTAATTCTGAAAATAAGTTGTGCAATACTCCCCAAAATCTGTAATTTATTTAACAACATACATGATGAGTCAATTAACTTGGCAAGAGATGAAATTTCATATATTCAGCCTTAAAAATTTCATGCATACCTATGTAGTTACTTCAAAGATCACTTTCTCCTGTCAAAATCTTTGTGGCAGCATTCCTATTTAGTAAGGACAAACCACTAGGCCTGGAAAAGGAAATTAATGTGAATAATCAATTTTGTCAAGAACATGTAAAGAAATAAAAGTGTTCTTTTACTTATCTCATAGACCCAGAGGTTATTCATTAATAATTTCTCTGAGCTTAAAAAAAAAAAATTTAAAATGTTCTGCTATACCTGAAAGTTTTTCCACCTTCAGTACAAAAATCTCAGCTTTCACAGGTGTTGATGAAATGTATGTAAGTGTAAGGGAAAGAGAATAGGCCCTGAATTATTTATGAAGTTGAACAATAAAGAAGTAGAAAGAAACTGGATGCCTCAGAAGAAGGTAATGAAATATAGATCATTTTCTTTATGACCCCTGATGAGCTGTTCGATTAATAGACTGCTATAATTATCATATCAAGCCAGTTCCTTATCAAAAGGCATATATACATTTTAAGTCAGAAGGCATGATTTGTTTTACTCCATACAAAGAGGTTTTGTTAGGTTATATTTAAATTTTACTTTGGAAATAAGCATACAGGGAAAATCAAAACAGATATAGTCTGTATAACACTAAGGCAGGAAGGAAAATATACGTTACTAAAATTGTCAAACTTTATATTATCTAGAGTCTTATGAATATTTAAACAAACACTTCCAACTCATTCGTATTAACATGGTCATGTGAGTGAAAAAAAGAAAAAACAGGTTAGGAATCCTCAGGCAACTGTAGATCAACGAATATGGTATATCATTACCATGCTGATTTTAATGGGGTTTAGAGCTTTAAATTTCACATCACAGTTGGTGTTGATATGCATTTTACTGTTATTGTCTTCCCTTTTTCCAAATAAAGAAAATTGATGATTTTAGTAGATTTTAAGATTTCTAAGCAATGGCTATATTTAACTTTGATTTCATTTACATTATTTCCAATTATTCCCAAGTCCAATTTGCTTGGTTAATTGTTAAGTATTTAAATTGAAAACAAAGGGATTGATTCTTGAAATCATTTTAACATTTTATTCATTTAGTCTCAGTTTGGGCTGTCCAACCTGATCCTCTTTTTTAAAAAAAATTAACCATATAAGGTACTGATTCTTGATTTGTATCATAGAACTAACTATCCTGAAAAATTCTAAAATTTTATTGTATTATTTAATTCAGACTTTATCTTAGTTCCTACCCAATAATTTATGGAATAAAAATATTGAAGCCTCAAATTTTAATAACCAAGAACTCTAATTTATACAAATCATATTTTCTACCATGTCTATACTGTTTAGAGTAAAATTTAGTAAAATTTGGCTTAAAACAAAATCATATTCTACTATAAATTTTTTCCAAATTATGTATAACCATATTTCCATAATAACACTATCATCTACCTAAGGACTGGGAGTATATATCAAAATATCTTTTTACTTCTCACAGCAAATAGCATAATACCTGGTGTATATGCGTGTGTGTATATTTGTATATATTCATTTTCCCTATGAATTCTTCTAGAAATATTATAATTGGGAAATAATTAAAGGAAAAATAAGACTCTACCTTTTGGTCCCATATGAAAGATGTAAATCATTAGATGATAAGTGTAGTAGATTCTGCCTGAACTCCAATATCTTCTCACTGAGAAATGAAGACAACTAAACATTAAGACTAAGAGAAATGAAGAACTGAACATTATTTGAGTACGAGTGAAAATGAGAAAAATATTTTTCTCCTTGGAGAATCTTCTCCATTCAACTTTAAAATAGGTATAAAGTAAAATCAGTCCATTAATATGCTGTATTATCCTGCCCACTATCTTCTCTCTGGGCACACCTTCCTGATAGGAGGGCTGAAGCTCCGAAAAACTTCTATTTTTCCACCTGTTTTATCACCAGCTGGTTAAAAATAAAGAAACAGGAGGATTGTGGGAAGATGGCATCATATTAGGCAGATAATGCTCAAATCTCTCACAAAAACAAAAGAGAGAGAGAAAAAAGCTGCCCCAGGGACCTGCTTTGGGGATCAGCAGACCAGCACACTACTTCACAACTCCCAGGAAGTGAGGAATAGAGAAATGAAGTAGAAACAACAAATGTGAATTACTAAACCTCCCAGCTGCTGGGAAGAGTTCCCCTCCTCCACCTCTGAGATATTCAGTGGGGGTAAAACCCCTGGCTCATTTCAGCTGATTAAAAGGGTAGCAGGCATCTTCCTCCCTGTCAGCTGTTACAAGGGAAAAGGGAGGGGGAATCAGGGGCTTTTCTTCAGTGAATTCAGCTAGCGGAACCCACTCTGAATCTCGGCTCAGGCCAGACAAAAACAAAGGAAAACTGAGAGAAATACACTTCTGTCTAAAGGTGCACCAAAGAATGCCAGCTGCTTGGCAGGTCTGGAAATTACATGGACAATAAATGCTTTTAGAGCTCTGTTTACCCAAACCCTGGAAGAAAGTCTGTGTCCTATTGGTGAGTCTCAGGCACAACTTTGATGACTTAATCTGGGAAATTTTAAAGACTTAGGGTAAATTGAACCAAATATCAAAGAAGAGCTGTGAAAAAATAACAATAAGCAAGAGAGAGAAATTAGCTATCAGAGTAAATTGACCATTATTAGATGCCTAAACATCAGCAAAAAATTACAAACCATACTAGGAAATGGGAAGAGATGGCCCAGCCAAAGGAACAAACCAAATATCCTGAAGAGATTCAGGACTTAAGGCAATTAGAGATAATCACAGAACTCTCCTAAATCATTTCAAAGAATTTAAAGAAAATATGACAAAAGAGATACAGGATATTAAGAAGACACTGAGTGAGCATAAAACAATTTGAAAGCCTGCAAAGAAGAGTAGCGGAACTTACAGGAACAAAGACATGATAGATGAGATTAAAAATACATTAGAGGCACATAAGAGCTGAGATGAATTGCTTGTAGACAGAATTAATGATTTTGAAGACAGAACATCTGAACTGGAAAAGAAAACAGAACTGAAAGAGAAGAGAATGGGAAAAAATGGAACAAGGTTTCAGGGAAAATGCAAAATGCAAAAACATATGCATTACTGATGTCCCAGAAGGAGAAGAAAATGAAAAAGAGGCCAAAAGAATATTTGAAGAAATAATGACTGAAGACTTCCCTACCCTTATAAAAGACATAAATGTGACTATCCAAGAAGAATAACATATCCCAAAGAGAATAAACCCAAATAGACCTACATCAAGAAACCTATTATTCAGAATGACAAATTTCAGAGATAAAGAGAATACTTTGAAAGCAGCAAGAGAAAAGCAAAGCATCACATACAAGGGAACTTTGATAAAATTAAGTGCTGACTTCTCATCAGCACATTAAGGAGAGAAGAAAGTGGTATGATGCATTTAAGGTATTGAAGGAGAAAAACTGCCAGCCCAGAATACTGTGTCTGACAAGCTGTCCTTCAAAAATAAAGGGGAATTCAGAGTCTTCACAGACAAACAAAAACTGATAGGATATGTTACACACAAAAGACCAGAATTACAAGAGATACTAAAGAGAGTGCAACAGCCTGAAAGGAAAAAACAACAGTGAGAGACTTTGAGAAGACGGTAGAAATGAAGATTATTAGAAAGGCTAAAAAAGATCAACTATCATATGATATGACAATAGAAAGCCAAAGGACAAAATGGATGAAGTAAGTAATGCATTAACAGTTATAATATCAATTGTTAATAGCTCAAACTCCCCAGAAGACACAGACTGATAGAATGCATAAAAAAACACGAGTCATCTATATGTCATCTACAAGAGAATCACCTCAGATAAAAAGACACAACCAGGTTAAAAATGAAAGCTTAGAGTAAGTAGACCACTTATGCCACAGAGGCCAGTGCCTATCCTCCACTTGAGGCACAAGCCACCTTGGGAGCTCTTCTGCAGCTGGAATTGGAAGCTCCACTTCCCAAAAACAGGGGAGGAAGAGACAGGTGGGCACAAACTTCAACTACTAATTAGTACATTCAGCAGGCTAAAGTATAATCCTAAGAACAGCTCAAGTTTGAACCTGTCCAAGTCAGAAAGAGGCCTAGTAGCCATATTAACTCCATGCCTGGCACAAGGGTAAGTGGGGCAGACTGAAAATCACGGTGCTGGTAGGGACCAGCTTCATTCCATCTTGATCAGATTGCAAAAGCCCCAGCCTGATTTCTGGCAGAGAGGAAGCTGGGGGGACCTGTGCCAGCCTTTCCAGGAAACTAAAGGACATGCCATGGAGGCCAGTGGTCATCCCACTTTGACAGTGAAAGCTGTTCCAGGAGCTATTCTGTGGCTGGAATTGGAAGCTCCATTTCCCAAAAACAGGAGAGGAAGAGAAGGTCAGCCACCAACTTCAGCTACTGATTAGTCAATTTGGCTGGCTAAAGTATAACCCAAGAACAGCTAAAGTCTGAACCTGTTCAGGTTGGAAAGAGGCTGGTAGCTGCAATTTTTACTCTGCCCGCAGCATGAGGGGAAGCCAGGCTGACTGAAAATCACAGTGAGGGTAGAGACTGTTTTCTTTCACCAAGATTTGCCTGCAGCCCCAGCCTAGGATTCTGTCCCATTCTCTGGCCAGGAGGAAAATGGCAGGCCCTGTATCAGCCTATCTGATAAGTCAGAAATCTAGTGGGGCAACAGCAGTCATCTTGGACCCACACTGATAGATTGCTGCCCATACCTGCAGCTTTATCCCTGCCCGAGGCAGGGGAGAAAGCGGTGTGAAGTTTCATCAGTCTCTCTGGGCAACTACAGTGTAGACCTGCATGACTTGGATTATTCCACACAGCTGTGGTTCTGTCCCTACCCCTGGCAAAGGAGAAAGTTGGGAGACACTTTGTCAGTCCCTGGGGCAATGAGGGTAGCTTAAGCCTCCATAGCTTATAGAACAAATTACACCCTTGGCTCCTACTACACAACCAGCAAAGGAGAAAGTACAGGAAGCCCTAAATTAAAGAGAAAAACTGCACCCAGAATAAATATTCTAGTAAGCCAGATGCCAAGACACTAACAAAAAATTACAATCCACACCAAGAAACAGGAAGATATGACCCAGTTAAAGGAACAAGATAAGCTTCCAGATGACATAAAGGAGTTGAGACAACTAAACATAGATGTTCAAATAAATCTCCTTAATAAGTGCAATGAGAGAGCTAAAGAGATGTAGGATATTAAGAAGATATTTTATGAACACAAAGAAGAATTTGAAAGCATATAAGAAAAATAGCAGATCTTATGGGAATGAAAAGTTCAATAAACTAAATTTTAAAAACATTGGAATCATATAATAGCAGATTTGCGGAGGCAGAAGAAAGGATTGGTGAGCATGAAGAAATGGCCTCTGAAAGTGAACTTAGAAAAAGAATGAAAAAAATTGAACAAAGTCTCAGGGAACTAAATGACATCAAGAAGCATGCAAACATACATGTCATAGGTGACCCAGAAGGAGAAGGAAAAAGGGGCAGAAGGAATATTTGGAGAAATAATGGTAGAAAATTTCCCAACCCTATTGAAGGACATAGATATCCATGTCCAAAAATCACAACTTATTCTCATCTGAAAAAATCCAAATAGACCATACTCTGACACATACTAATCAGAATGTCAAATGCCAAAGACAAAAAGAGAATTCTGAGAGCAGCAAGAGAAAAGCAATGCATAACATGTAAGGGATATCCAATAAGATTAAATGTGGATTTCTCACCAGAAATGATGGAGGTAAGGACAGTGGTAATGATATATTTAAGATACTGCAAGAGAAAAACTGCCAGCCAAGAATCTTATATCAGGCAAGACTGTCTTTCAAAACTGAGGACAAGTTTAGAACATTCACAGATAAACAGAAATTGAGAGAGTTTATAACCAAAAGATTGGATTTGCAGGAAATACTAAAGGGTGCACTACAGCCTGAAAAGATAGGAGAGATACAACTAGAAGAGAATCTAGAAATGAAGATTATAACAGTAAAAGTGACTAAAAGTGTCAAAAGGACAGTGAAAATAAAATATGGAAGATAAAACCCAAATATTCAGGAATAAACTTTACCAATGATATAAAGCACTTGTATTCAGAAAACTGCAACTCAATATTAAAAGAAATTTTAAAGAGACCTAAATAATTGGAAGAACATTCCATGCTCACAGAAGGAAAGACTAAATATCATTAAGATGTGAATTCTACTGATATTGATATACAGATTCAATGCAATCCCAAAAAAATTCCACCAGCATTTTTTAAATAAATGGAAAACATGAATATCAAATTTATTTGGAAGGGTAAGAGGTCCTGAATAACCAGAAACATTTTAAAAAGGAAAAACAAAGTTAGAAGACTCTCACTTCTGGACTTGAAATCATATAACCTAACTACAGTGGTAAAAACAAAACAAACAAAAAACACAAAAAACAACATGGTACTGGTATAAAGGCAGGCAACACAGACCAATGGAGCCATATTGATGGTTCAGAAACAGATCCTCACATGTATAGTCAAGTGATTTTTAACTAGCCTGTCAAACCCACCCCACTTGGGCAGAATAGTCCATTCAACAAATGATACTGAGAGAACTGGATGCCCATAGCCCAAAGAAGGAAAGTGGACCCCTATCTCACACCTTATCAAAAATTTAACTCAAAGGAAGCAGACTTGGCCCAATGGATAAGGCATCTGCCTACCACATGGGAGGCCACAGTTCAAACCCCGGGCCTCCTTGACCCATGTGGAGCTGGCCCATGCACAGTGCTGATGCATGCAAGGAGTGCCGTGCCATGCAGGGGTGTCCCACATAGGGGAGCCCCATGCACAAGGAGTGTGCCCCATAAGGACAGCCACCCAGCAGGAAAGAAAGTGCAGCCTGCCCAAAAATGGCACCACACACATGGAGAGCTGACACAACAAGATGACACAATAAAAAGAAATACAGATTCCCAGCGCTGCTGATAAGGATAGAAGCAGTCACAGAAGAACACACAGCAAATGGACAGAGAGAGCAGACAACTGGGGGGACAGGGGAGAAGGGGAGAGAAATAAATAAATAAATCTTTTTAAAAATTAACTCAAAATGAAAAAAAAAAAACCCTTAATATAAGAGAAAGAACCATAAAACTTCTAGAAGAAAATGTAGGAAAATATCTTCAAGACCTGGTGGTATATTCTTAAAGATATTCTTCAAGGAGATAAGAGGAGGACTGAGATGGTCTACTGGTATTCAGTGTATGTAGAAGTTTTAATTAGTTTTACTGTAAAAGTGTGAAAAAGTACAGAGTTGATGGTAACACATTATAGTGAGTAACAGCTGGTTTATAAATGGGGATGTGGCTGAAAATGGTAGTCTAGGGATATAAATGCTAATTGACAGAATGCTAGAGAATAATCTAGGAACTGAATAGCACTGTGTGCCCAGAGGTAGATGAGAATTGTGGTTGATGGTACAGATCAAGAGTGTCCTTTGCTAGCTAGATCAAATGTACATCACTATTGCAGGTTGATGGGAATGTGGAGAAGCATGGAAAAATACAACTGGAGTGACCTATGGACTGTGGTTAGCAGTAATAATGTAATATTCTTTCATCTATGCCAAAGATGTACTGTGTTAATAGTGAGGGGTATGCAAAATATGTACTAAATGTACACTATGGACCTGGTAATAATCAGATGTTATTATTTCATAATTGTAACAAATATTCCACCACAGTGTGGTGTGGTAAGGTGGGTTCATAGAGGGGTGTTGTTTGGGAATTCTTCACATGTGCACTATTGTTTTGTAAATTTAAAACTTCTACCATAAAAATATATTTTAAAAATAATAATAGGGTGGGTTCGGGGGGGAATAACCAAATGTAAGAGAAGGACTATAATTAGTACTAAAATTTTGACAATTTTATTTCATAATTTGTAATTCTCAATACAATGCAAGATGTTGGTGGAAGGTTGTTGTATGGGGCCCCTGTATGATGTTATGCGTGTTTGCTTCATCAGTTCACAATTTTTATTCTACACATATTGTTTACATATGTTCATATATAAATGATATAAAAATAATAATAGCATGGGTTGGGGGAAAATACTTTGGTTGGTAGTAATATATTGAGGATACTTTTTAATCACTAGTTTAAAATGTTTAACAACAATACAAGGTATTGGTGGTAGGGTGAAGTACGAGAGCCCTGTATGATGTTATATATGTTTGTTTTGTAAGTTCACAACTCTTACCATACACTTATTGTTTGTGTATGTTCATATATGAGAAATATGCTTCAATTGATTTTTTTTAAGTGAAAGGTTGGAAAAAGATAGTCCACATAGAACAGTAACCAAAAAATGTGCTGGACTAGCAATACTAATATTGGATAAAATATATTTTAAAGGCAAAACTCTTATAAGGGATGAAGATGGTCATTATATATTAATAAAAGGGGCAATTCAACAAGAAAATATAACTATTCTAAATATTTATGCACCTAAACTCAATGCCCCAAGATTCATCAGGTGCACACTGGCAAAGGAAAAAATAGATGTCACTATGGTAATAGTTGGAAACTTCAATACACCATTCTCAGTATTGGATAGAATATCTGAACAGAGGTTAAATAAACAGAGAGCTTGAATAATATGATAAATGAACTAGATGAAACAGACATCTATAGGGCAATATACCCCAAAACAGCAGGATATACATTCTTTTCAAGTGCTCATGGCTCCTTCTCCAAGATAGACCATATGTTGGGTCAGAAGACAAGTTTCAATAAATTTTTAAAAGATTGAAATTATGAAAAACACTTTCTCTGATCATAATGGAATAAAACTGGAAATCAATAATGGACAGAAAAAGGGGAAGTTCATAAACACATGGAGATTAAACAACACACTCAAACAGTCAGTTGGTCAAAGAAGAAATTTCAAGAGAATTTTGCTAATTTCTTGAGATGAATGAAAATGAGAACACAACATATCAAAACCTATGGGAAACCTATAGGAATGCTTATTCACTGTTGGTGGGAATACAGAATGGAATATAGAATGGTACATTCACTGTGGAGGACAGTTTGGCAGTTCCTAAGGAAGTTGAATATAGACTTGCCATGGGACCTGGCAATACCATTGGTAGGTATATATACTCAGAAGAACTGAAAGCAGTCACATGACTAGGTAGCTATACACTAATGTTCATGGCAGTATTATTCATGATAGCCAAAAGTATGAAACAACCCAGGTGTCCATCAACTGATGAATGGATAAACAAATTGTGGAGTATATATATGATGGAATAGTATGCAGCAGTAAGAAGAAATGAAGTTGTGAAACATATGACAACATGGATGAACCTGGAGGACATTATGTTGAATAAAGCAAGCCAGACATAAAAGGACAAATACTGTATGACTGCCCTATTATTAACTAAATATATTATGTGAAATATAAATATATTATAGGAAACATGAATGACTAGAATTACATATATAAGACCACCTTTCCTTGAAGCTAAACAAATGTAAGTTAAAACCACAAAATGTTAATATCAGACCAAAAAAACATTATACTAAGTGAAAGAGACAGACACAGAGTACTACATATTGCATGATTCCATTTATATGAAATGTAAATATAAATCAGTTTATAAAGATGAAATGAGATTAGTGGTTATGTAGATCTGAGGGAGGAATACTAAGGAATGTGGAGTCTTTCTCTTTGGAGTAAGGAAACTGTTGTAAAATTTTTGAGATGATTCATGTACAACATTGTGATTATCCTAAAAGCCATGAATTATACACTTTGGATCAAATAACCAGAAACACCAACTATGTACTTTGGGGGAAGCATATAGAGACTGTAAGGAATTTTCTTGTCTTTTATTTGTCTTTTTTTATTATTATTGAAATAATGAAAATTTTCTAATAATGATTGAAGTGATGAAGACACAACTATGTGATTATACCAAGGACCATTGATTATACACTTTGGATGAATCATATGCTTTATTAGTATGTATAAATAAGACATTTGTTTTTTAAAAAATCAAGAAACAGACATTTCAGGGAATAAAATGCAGAGTCAACATTTTAAAATATTAAAATATACTGCGAGCAACAGGGTATAAAACAAACAAACAAAAACAGGAAATGATGGCCTATCTAAAGAAAGGGAATAAAAATCCCAAAATCAACAATGAAAAAGATAAAATGTGGACAAACCAAACAAAGACTATTAAAAAAATTATCTTAAAAATGCTCAAGAGGATAAAGGAAAATACAGAGAGAGAACTAAATGATATTTAAATTGGGAAGCAGATGTGGTTCAACTGATAGAGTATCCACCTACTAAATAGGAGGTCCATGGTTTGGTACTCAAAGCCTCCTGGTCCATGTGGTGAGCTGGCCCATATGCAGTGTTGCCATGCACAAGGAGTGCCATACCACACAGGGATGTCCCCCCAATAGGGGAGCCCCACATGCAAGGAGTGCACCCCACAAGGAGAGCTGCCCCATGTGAAAAAACTCAGCCTACCCAGGAGTGGCACCATCATATGGAGAGCTGACACAGCAAGATGATGCAATAGAAAGAGATATGGATTCCTGGTGCCCCTGGCAAGAATGCAAGCAGACACAGAAATACACACCATGAATGGATACAGAGACAGACAACAGGAAATAAATTAAAAAATAAATAAATCTTTAAAAAATAAATAACTAATTAAAGAAGAATGTGAGAATCTTAGAAAAGAGATAGAATTTTTAAAAGGAACCAAAGAGGGCTACTACAATTGCAAACTACAATACCTGAAATGAAATATTCCCAGTGGGGTTTCAGTAGTAGATTGGAGCTGGCAGAAGCAATAATCAGCAAACTTGAAAGCAACACAATTAAAATGAGTAAGGGTGAGAAGCAAAAAGGAAAAAAGAATTACAATAAGTGTAAATAGCCTAAGACAGCTTTGGGATACCATCAAGCTAACCAATGGGTACATTATGGTTGTCAGAGAAGGAAAAGAAAGAGAGAAAGGAGAAGGAATATTCAAAGAAAGAATGACAGAGTACTTCCTACACTTTGTAAAAGATGTGAAAATGCCTATTCAAGAAGTTCAGAGGGAAGCAGACTTGGCCCAATGGACAGGGCACCCGTCTACTACATGAGAGGTCCGCGTTCAAACCCTGGGCCTCCATGTCCTGTGTGGAGCTAGCCCATGCGCAGTGCTGATGCACGCAAAGAGTGCCGTGCCATGCAGGGGTGACCCCCATGTAGGGGAGCTCCACATACAAGGAGTGCGCCCCGTAAGGAGAGCCGCCCAGAGTGAAAGAAAGTTTAGTCTGCCCAAGAATGGTGCCACATACACAGAGAGCTGACGCAGAAAGATGACACAACAAAAAGAGACACAGATTCCCGTGCTGCTGACAACAACAGAAGCAGAAAAAGACACGCAGCAAATGGACACAGAGAACAGACAATTGGGGCAGAGGGTGGGAGAAGGGAAGAGAAATATATAAAACAAAATCTTTAAAAAAAAAAAGTTCAGAGAACACCAAACAGGATAAACATGAAGAAAATTATATCCCATCATATGTTGATCATATTATCCAACAGAAAAGGATGAAGAGAAAGTTCTGAAAGCTACAAGAGAAAAGCAAAGTGTTTTTTACAAAGGACCCCCAATTATATTGAGTGCCAATTTGAATCAGAATCTAGGGAAAGAAGGCAGATGTTTGAAATATTTAATGTACCTTAAGAAAACAACTGCCAATCAAGAATTTTTTATCCAGTGAGACTTTCTTCAAAAATGAGGGAGAAGTTAAGAAAATCCTAGACAAACAAAGGCTGAGGAAGTTCATTGGCACTAGACACTCCTACAAGCAAAATGAAAGGGAGTTCTTCAGACAGAAAGGAAAGTATACTAGACAGTGGTTCAAAGTCCATAAAGAAATAAAGACCTCTGGTAAAGGTAAACATATGGGTAATTATAAATGCCGGTATTATTGTAGTGTATTGTTTGGTATAACTCTGCTTCTTACTACAGGTGTGAAAATGCAAATGTATGAAAAGTAATGATAAATCTATGGTGTTGCACATACAATGTACAAAGATTTAAGTGGTAATAAGTAAAAAAAAAGGAGGGAAGAGAGAGGGGTCTAGGAAAAATATATGTATTTGTTATTGAAGTTAAGTTGGTATCAAACTAAATATGATTGCTATATATTTAGGTTGTTAAATTTTAACTTCATTGTAACCACAAGGGAAACATGAAAAATATATCCAGATAGAAAAGTCAATCGATGTGGTACAACACAATAAAAAAATATGTAAATATAAAAGTAGGCATTAATGGAAGAATTGAGGATTAAAAAAGTATAAGACTTACAAAGACTAAATAGCAAAATGGCAGAAGAAAGTCCAGTTTTATTAGTAGTAACTTTAAATGTAAATGGATTAAACTCTCCAGTCAAAAAGCAGAGATTTGCAGAAAGGATTATAAAAAAAGGCATAACTCAACTATAGGTTGTGTTTAAGAGACTCTCCTTAAATTCAAAAATACATGTAGGTTGAAAATGAAAAGATGGAAAAAATATAAAATGCAAGTAGTAACAAAAAGAGAGCTGATATAGCTATACAAAATCAGAAAAAATATATATATTTTAAGTAAAAAACTGTTACAAGGGACAAAGATGGTCAATATATACTGAGAAAGGAGTATAATTCAACAGGAAGATTTAACAATTATAAATATATATATGCAGATAATAAAGACCCAAAAATATGAAACAAATACTGACAGATTTTAAGGGAGAAATTGATGGTTCAACATTAATTGTAGGAGATTCAATATACCACTATAAATAATGGATACAATATCTAGACAGAAGATCAATAAGGAAATACAAGCCTTGAACAATACTTTTAACCATTTAGACCTAACACACATATATAGAATATATAGAACATGTCACCCAACAACAGCAGAATATATTATTTCTAGTACATCTGGATCAATCCCTAGGATAGACTATATATTAGGTCAGAAAACAAGTCTGCAATAAATTAAAAAACATTGAAACCAAACAACATATCTTCTCCAACCACAGTGGGATAAAGCAAGAAATTAATAACAAAGGAAGTGGAAAATTCACAAAAAGGTGGAAAGTAAACAACATACTCCAAAACAACCAATGGTTTAAAGAGGAAATCATAAGGGAAATTAGGAAAAATCTTGAGGAAAATAAAAATGAAAACACAACATACCAAAATTTATGGGATGCAGCAAAGGCAGTGCTGAGAGGCAAATTTATATCTCTAAATACTTATATTAAAAAAAGAAGAAAGACTTCATATCAGAGACCTAAACTCAAAACTGGAAGAACGAGAAAGAGTAAACTAACTCTAAAGCTAGCAGAAGGAAGGCAATAACAAAGATTAGAGCAGAGAAAAAGGTATAGAGACTTATATATATATATATATATATATATATATATATATACACACACACACACACACACACATATATACACACACACACAGAGAATCAACAAACCCAAAAGTTGGTTCTTTAAAATGATCAATAAAATGATAAACCTTTATCTAGAATGGCAAAGAAAGCAAGCATACAAATAATGAAAAGCAGAAATAAAAAGGGAGACATTACTACTGATCCTGCTGAAATAAAAGGGACTATAAAAAGATACTGTAGAAACTTATACCAATAAATTAGATAACCCAGATAAAAATGGATAATTTCATATAAACACACAAACTACCTTCACCAACTTAAGAAGAAATAGAAGATCTCATCAAACCAATTACTAGTAAGAACATTGAATCAGTAATCAAAAGCTTTCCAACAAAGAAAAGTCCTGGACCAAAGGAGAATTTTACCAAACATTCCAAGAAATCTTAATGCCAATTATGCTCAAATTCTTCCAAAAAAAAACTGAAGAGGAGGGAATACTCCCTAATTCATTCCACAATTCTAATGTCACCTTTATACCAAAGCCAGATAGATGACATGTACAAAAACACTACCAACCAATATCTCATATGAATATAGATGCAAAAATCCCCAACAAAATTCTAGAAAACAAAATCCAAAAGCTATTTAAAAGAACTATACACCATGATCAAGTGGGATTTATCCTAGTAAGAAAGAGTGGTTCAACATAAGAAAATCAATTAATGTAATTATAACACATTAACAGAAAGAAGGAATCAAAAAACAGGATCATCTCATTTGATGAAGAACAGTCATTTGAAAAAAATCTAATACCACTTCTTGGAAAAAAAAATTTAATTCTAGGAATAGAAGGAGATTTTCCCAACATGATAAATGACATATATGAAAAACCCACAGCCAACAATCTACTTAATGGTGAAAGACTGAAAGCTTTCCCTCTAAAATTAAAAAAAAAACAACAACAAGACAAGAATGCCACCTATAACCACTGTTATTCAACACTGTACTGGAAGTTCTTGACATAGAAATTAGGCAAGATACAAATAAATAAAAGGCATTCGAGTTGGAAAGGAAGAAGTAAAGCTTTCTATATTTGCAGATAAAGTAAAGAAAATCTGGATAAATCCACAACAAAGTTCTTAGAGCTAACAAATGAATTCAGCAAAGTGGCTGGTTAAAAGATCAAGAGTCAAAAATCAGTAGTGTTTCTATATACAAGCAATGAACAATCTGAACTAGAAATCAAGAAAAAGATTCCATCAATAATAGCAACTGAAAGAATCAGATGCCTAGGAATAAATATAACCAGGGATGGAAAGGAATTAAACACAGAAAACTACAAAATATTGATAAAAGAAATCAAAGAAGACTTAAATAAGTGAAGGAAATACCATCTTCACTGATTGGAAACCAAGTATTGATAAGATGTCAATTCTACCCAAAGCAATTTATGGATTCAAGGCAATCCCTACCAAAATTCCAACAACATTCCTTGTGGATATGGAAAAGTCAATCAAAAAATTATGGAAAAGTAAAAGGACTTAAATAGCTAAAGCCATTTTGAAAAATAAGAATGAAGTCCTGGTTATCAGAGGGGTTGCCCTTATGTACAACTCGGCAGAGTCCCAGAGACAGATAAAGTAGATACAACCCCGGGTATTGGTTCTCCTGAGGGCTACAGAGACCCACAGTTTCTATGGTCATGGCAGATGGAGTTCAGTGCCATGTCAGTTGGCCCTACTTTGGAGTTTGTGTTTCTGTGTGATGGAGCTGGACACAGATGTGATCTTTGTTCACAAGCCTCTCCTGTTACTTTTACCAGAACTCTAGTTGGTGCTAGGGTCTAATATATACCCAGGGGACCTGAATCTCTGGACAGACCATGTGATAGCCAGGCCCTGAGCCTCAACAGACTTCAGCTCCTGCACTCTGGTTTATTGGACTTACCCCACTCAGCTAACATGGAGGTGAAGAAGGTCAACCACCACACCATGGAGCCAAGAGTGCCTACAACTGAAAGCAGGAGGATTGCATCCAACATCCATGTGGAATCTAAGCCCCTCTTGATATAGATGTGGAGTGGACACAACCATTCCAAGGTCCATAGGATGGAGGAATAGAATATGGATTAAAGTGGATTTACTGATAATCTATTCATGAACTATTGTGATTAGTAATCGAAGAAAATGTGGTATTGGTGTGGAGAAAGTGGCCATGGTGGCTGCTGGGGGTAGGGAATGGGAGGAAGAGATGAGATGTGGAGGCATTTTCGGGACTTGGAGTTGTCCTGGGTGATGCTGCAGGGACAGTTACTGGAAATTGTATGTCCTTCCATGGCCCACTGGGTGGACTGTGGGAAAATGTGGGCTATGATGTGGACCATTGACCATGAGGTGCAGCGATGTTCAGAGATGTATTCACCAAATGCAATGAATGTCTCATGATGATGGAGGAGATTGTTGTCAAGGGGGAAGAGGGGGGTGAGGGGGGTGGGGGGTATTTGGGAACCTCATATTTTTTTAATGTAATATTAAAAAAATAAATAAAGACAAAAATTTTTTAAAAACTTATTACAAAGCCATAGTAATCAAAACAGCATGGTACTGACACAAGGACAGACATATGGGCCAAGAGAAACAAATTAAGAGCTCAAAAATTAAACTTCATGGCCAATTCGTTTCGGACAAAGGGCCCAAGATCGCTCAATTAGAAAAGAATAGTCTCTTCATCAAATGATGCTGGGAAAACTGGATCTCCATTTGTAAAATTTAAAAAAAGGAGAACCCTACCTTACACCATATTTTAAAAATCAACTCAAAATTGGTCAATGACTCAAATATAATACACAAGCCAGAACTATCAAACTCCTAAAAGAAAATCTAAGGGAAGCATCTTCAGGGTCTTGTGTTAGGCAATGGTTTCTTAGAATTTACACCCAAACACAAGCAACAAAAGAAAAAAAAAAAATAGATCAATGGCACTGTAACAAAATTAAACATTTTCTTGTGCCTCAAAGAACATTACTATGAAAGTAAAATGACCACCTACACATGGGAGAAAATATTTTGAAACCTCATATCTGATAAAGGGTTAATATTCAGAATATATAAAGAAATCATTCAACTTACAAACAAAATAACAAAAAAAATTTTAAATGAGCAAAAGAATTGAATAGACACCTATACAAAAATATATTTTTTTCTATGGCCAGAAAGCATATGAAAAGATGAGCAATATCATTAGTAATCAGGGAAAAGCAGATCAAAATCACAATGAGATACCATTTCATATCCATTAGAATGGCTTCAATTAAAAATGGAAAAGAACAAGTTTTGGAGAGGATGTGGAAAAAGAGAAACATTCATTGCTGGTGGCAATGTAAAATAGTGCAGCTTCTGTGGAAAACAGTTTGGCAGTTCCTCAGAAAGTTAAGTATATATAATTACCGTATGACCTGGCAATACTAGGTATATACCCAAAAGAACTAAAAGCAGGGACTTCTAACAGATATTTGTTCATAGCACCATTACTAACAACTGTCAAAAGATGGAAACAACCCAAGTGTCCATCAACTAATGATTGGATAAACAAAATGTGGTATATATATATATATATACAATAGAATATTTTTCAGCCATAGAAAGGAGAAAAGTCCTGATACTTGCAACATGGATGAACCTTGAAGATATCATGTTGAGTGAGATAAGCCAGACAAAAAGGACAAATATTGTATACTTTCACTGACAGGAAACAATTACAATATGCCAATTCATAGAGTCTGAAAATAGTACACCACTTACCAAGGTTCAGATTAGGGTAAGGAAATAATGCTTAAATGGTACGGAGTTCCTGTTTGGAAAAGTTTTGTTACTGTATCTTGCTTATAGTAGTACAACATTATGAATGTAATTAACACCATTTAATTCTATATTTGAATGTGGTTAAAAGGGGAAATTGTAGGTTTTATATATATATATACATATATATATATAACATAAATAAATTTTTAAAAATAACAGAACTTTACATCACCAGCAACGAACCCTGTAAACTATGGCCTATAGTTAATAATATAATTCTAATAATATTGCTTCATCAATTATAATAATAGTACCATACTAATTCAAAATATTAATATTAATAATAGAGAAAACTGCATGCATGAGGGGAATTATAGGGAATTATATAGGAATTCTGAACTTTCTGCATGATTTTTCTGTAAACTTACCACTTTTCTAATAAAAAAATGTAAATTAAAAATATTAATGGTGTTTTTCTTCAAGTTATGAGATTGTGTGTAATTTTTAATATATCTGTATTGCCTGTTTTTCCCATAATGAGTATGAATTACTCTTATAATGAGAAAAACATTTTAAATGATGTCCAGAAATTACATTTTTAAGAGAATATAATGAAGTCACTTTAGTTATTTCTTTTAAATACAATTAAAGCAGTTGAAGTATTCACTGGTACATTATCTTTCAAATGAATAAAAAGGACTTCTTCCATTAAATGAAAGGGCTGACTTAGCCATTAAAAACCACATGAGAAATTTTAAAGGATATAAAAAGTTTTTATATAAATCACCTTGAAGTTAAGGGAAACTATAAAATGTTATTTTTAAATGAACAGATTTCAAAAGGCAAAAGGAAAGGTTACTCAATTAAGTGCGCAGAAGGCTCTTCTAAAATAATGGTTTTCAAAACCTATTTAGTTGAGATTGTTCCTTCAAAGTAATCACACCTGGTTTCCAAAAATATAAAACAGATAAAGTGGGATTGCCATTGTTGAAATAGATACAAGTGACCCTTGCCTGCAGCTCCTTCTGTGATATCCTCGAGGCTTGGTCTAAAAATCACTTTTCTAAAGAATAGAAAAGAGAAATAAAATTAGAACTGAAAATATTAATAACAAGCCAGCCCTCGTGTATACACTTTTATTTAATTCCATAATTACTAAAATATCCAAAATCCTTGAGATGAATCAGTGAACAATGACAGAAAAGAAAGGAAAAACAAAAGAAAGTATCCAAAGCCCTGAAGCTTACTCTGGCTAAAGGGCAGAGATTTATGTTGGCAGCAGTTAATGAAAAAACTAACAATGCTCTGTTACAAGAAAGCAAAAAAGAACACATTTTCCTAATCACTTCCTTCAAGTGAAAACCCTGAGATTAAAAAAAAAAACAAAAACGCTGTATATAACGTGACTGTGGTACATGCAAGGCACAAGAAGAGCAAAATAAGACTTATAAGTCTTTAAAGATCAGTTTGTTCATTGGAGATTGAATTATGTACATAATATACAACCTAACTAAATACATAGGCAATTGTACCACAAGAACAAAATTAAATGTGACATTTTCTATAGAAGAATGCTGGACTGAAGAGGAACAAAATCCATTCCAAATATATAAGCCAAGTAGAATATGCAACACAGTTGTAATCAGTATGTTGAATGAACGGGATTGAGAGGTGAATTTTGAAAAGATTTTTCTCCCTTTGCCCATTCAAACCCATATTGTAAAGTAGCTTCTTCCCTGCACGTGGATGAGATGTAACACAAGGCCAATAGCTTTTCCACTCATTCTCAGATAATAAAAGTCCTCTAGGTTCTATCATCATTAAACCCACTCCGAATGAAATAAATTGAAGTAAATTCCAACCATCATTCAAAGGTAAATCTCCACTTTATGTTCAATTATCTGTATCTCTGGTCCCTTGTTTTACTAAATGAAAGAAAGAGAAAAAAGAAAACAAAAGAAAAATCTTCAATCTTCATTTCAAGCTAAAGCTCCCCGTACCTTGGCCCTACTTCAGGTGGGCAGGTTGAAAGTCAGGCATCCTCACCTGCATCTGTCCTTCGTGATGGCCAGTTCCTCACTCCTGCTCTTCAGGCTGCTGTGTCTTCCCCAAGAAATTGCCTCCCCTGACAGGTACCAATCTATTCTGACCTCTGCCACCTGAGGCCTGGGCAGTGTAAAGCAGACTTGTTTTTGCTTTCAGTAGCTTTCCTTAGTGATTACAGCTTCCACTGGAGGATGGGGCCTCTTCTTTGGTTTGCTGTTTAAAATCCTCTTCAGTGCCTACATCAGTCACTACATCTGATCATAGCCTCAATGCACACCTGCTTTCCAGGAACCCTGCACCTTGGACCCACCATCAGTGGGAGGACAGTAACTACCCACTGAGCTTCTTCTCCACTGACCTGGCTCCTCTACACTCTCACCTAGTGTTCAGATTTTTCTTCATAGGCATGAGTCAGAATTTGTTTACTGTGCCTTGTCCATTCCAAGAGATGCAAGTCAAAGTCCTCGTAGAGGCCCTCTCCTAAGGCTGGAGTGCTTAGTAAGCAAGCGCCTCTCTTCCCCACAAGAGTGATAGGAAGATGGATCACAGCACTCCAACAATTTATCTAAAGAAATCTCCTCCTAATCCCCAGGCCACTTCAACTTCAGTCCTTTAATACCTCAAGTGGATGAGTGTCTTCAAAGCCAGTCTTCAAATGTCTCCTTTGCGAGCCTCACCACCTTATTTGAAATGTAGAAGCACTTATCATGTGAAGTTTATTATTTGGCCTTTGAGCTTCAACTAAAACTGAAACAAAAATAGTACCCTTTTAACATCCTATGATATTGACTAATATGGCAAGGATAATTTTGTTTCTATGTACATGAAATGCAGTTCTCTCATTGGCTTGAGAAAAATGAAAATCTGAAATGAAAACATGATCATAAGGAGAGCAAAATTTCTAAATTTGATTAGTCCTATCATAATATCAAGGAATAATGTATACTTGATCCCAAGAAAATTAAATAGTCTATTGTCAAATATGTATTAAAAATAACAAGATAAAACAATAAAGACTAAAGGGCCAAAATTAAATTACTCAAGTAACCATCTCCCTGAAATTAAATTATAATATTCTCCACATCCCCAAATAATATTCTCCACCTCCACGTACACACTGCACTGATTAAACAGATAGCTGCTTCTTATAAGTGGGAAATGGATCAGAGTATATAAAAAATCCCAGTGTTTCTAAAGGTTTGCATAAAAACTCTGGTTTTTAGGTACCAGAGTAAAACAAAGCCAAACACAATATATGTATAGAAAAAAAATTGAAGTGCATAATTGAAACAATTATCTTGAGCATTCATGCCTAATTTGCCGAAATAATCCCTGAAATATCCAGATAATAACAATTACTATCACTGAGAGTAAAGCATCTGGAGAGAGAAGTCATCTCAAAACAGCACTCCAATTTATGTAATGAAATGTTGGGAGGGGGGGCCTCAAAGTCTTTTTATTTTCTGTTTAACATATGGTTTCATAAGGGAAGTCTCTTCCTTCAGGAACAAATGCTAATGAGCAAATGCTAAAAGAGCTGAAATCTTGTGGAAGGATCTAAAGATATGGTCAATCTTACCATTGATCTACTACTTGTTTGTGTATTTGTGTGTATGTATATATGAATGCATACTTGTATGTTTATATATGTATATATATATGTAGGTATGTGTGTGTGTAATATTCTGACACTTTTCCTTTCAGAACTTGATTTATCTATTGTTTATTTCTTCCTTACTGTCTTTCCTTCTTTCCTTTATTCATATCTCCTTTTTTTCATTTGTTCTGCCCTTCTTTCTTTCCTTCCTTCCTTCCTCCCTCCTTCTTTCCTTCCTTTTTTTGCTTGTAAAATGTCAGAACATGTTTTTAACAAAACTTTTACAAATAATTTTACTTTTTTAGAAAAGTTGAAAAACTAGTTCCCACATTCTCCTCAGCCAGTTTCCTCTATTGTAACATCTTCCATTAGCAAGGTACATTTGCAACAACTAAGAAACTAACACCAGCATATTACTATTAACTACACCTGGACTTTACTACTTTTTCCAACCAATATCCTCTTTCTGTTGCAGTTTTCCATCCAGCATATCACATTTATATACAGTTGGCACATCCCCTTAGGCGCCTCATGGCTGTAACAGTTTTTCAGTCTTGTTGGTTTTTAATGACCTTATCAGTTTTGAGGAGTACTGGTCAGATATTTTGTAGGAGGTCCCCTATTGGGATTTGTCTAATGTTTTTCTCATGATAAGTCTAGGATTGTGGGTTTGGGGGAGGAGAGCCATACAGAAAAACTGCCCTTTTCATATCTTAACAGCAATGCCTGTAATCAATATGAGTTAATACTGATAATGTTAACCTTGATTTCTTCACCAACATCATGTTGCCAGGTTTATCCACCATAAAGTTATTTTTCCCCTTTTCATACTCTACTCTCTAGAAACAAGTCACTAAGCACAGTCCACATCACTCAGGGGCAAGGAGGGAGGGCAAAACATATTATAAAGGGAATAATTGTTCTCAATAACAAACTATCTTGACTCTGATTCTTCCACTGAGCACAAAACACCAAAATTTATGGGCATGTCATTTTGAGAAGAAAACAACAATTCATGCAGATATCCATTTAGTTCCAATTGAGACATTTTTGCCTCTTTGCTGGTTGTAGTTCTGTATGGACAAATACATATGAAACTGAGGTAAATATTTCAAATATGATTTTTAACATTTAGAGAAACAGAGGGGATTTATAAATGCATAATACTTAATATCTGACAGTTAGTTGACAGTTTGCCAATAGTCTTAAGAGCTACACATGCTTACAAATAATTTATCTCAATATTTGGAATAAGCCTTTATTTTTAATTGCATTCTGTGCCATTTGTTACTATGTATTCTTTGTAGCAAAACAATGGAAAATAATAAATATGAAGGAAATTTAAATTGTCCATGATCTCAACTACACAAACATCACTCTTAATTTTTGTAATATTAACTTCCACAAAGAATTAAAAATGGGCTTACACTCTAGGTCTAACTTGCTTTTTTCACCAAACCAATGTGTTTTCAGAAAATCTTTTGCCTGGACAAATATATTTATAAAAGTATTCTTAATGAGCATATGATGTTAGATAATTTATATGTGCAATAATTTATTAAATAAATCTTCCTTTGTTAACAAGACCCTGAGACTATTTTCATGATTCCTCTTATTAATAATGATATGATAAACATCTTGCAGACACTTGGGTTTGCATTTATATTTGATTATTTTTTAGAACAAATTCACAGAATTGGAATTGCATGACCATCAACTATATATATTTATAAATCTTTCTCTTCAAGTGGCCTTTCAGAAAGGTTGCCCAATTTACATTCCCTCTTATAATACAGTAAGTGCCCTTTTCTTTTATAGGTAATATAAAAATCATTATTTCTCCAAACCATAGGTCAACTTGTCATAAATAATTGGAGGTAAATCCTCAAGCTTTCCTTTATAGAAACAATGCTGCATATATTTGGCATACAAGTGCTATTTGTTACAATAATTTTTCCCATTACCCATGATACATCAATTGGGCTATGTGATTAGCAGCACATAGAGGACAATATAAAGAACGTGGAAGTATGATAGCTAACTAAAAAATAAACTATTAAAAAAGTAACTTATAGAACACCTTAACGACACAGAATAATGTTCAGTTCAAAATAAAAATTGTCTACTATTTTACTGAAGATGGTAACATTGATTTATACAATCAAATAAATATGTATTGATTTATTGAGTACTTATTACATGACAGTCACTCTTCCAGGTATTTCCAAGGAAAAGTGTCTGCCCTTTCAAGATAAAATTGGAGCACTATTTAAATGTGCATTCCCTCATCCTGAGTGATATTGCAGGGACAGATGCAGGGCATTATATATCCTACCATAACCCACTGAATGGACTGGGAGAGAGTGTAAACTACAATGTAAACTATAATCCATGCTCTGTAGCAGTGCTCCAAAATGTATTCACCAAATGCAATGAATGTACCACACTAATGAAAGAAGTCGCTGATGCAGGAAAAAGGGGGGGGGGGGGGGTGTGGGGAGTGTGGCATATGGGAATCTCCTATATTTTTTAATGTAACATTTTGTGTCATCTATGTATCTTTTAAAAATAAATAAAAAGTATATTAAAAAATAAAGTTGCACTCCAGGATTATTTCATTATCAATGTGACTGTGCCATTGTTTGACTTGCTATTTACTGCTGAATAGAGTTCAGATGCTGTGAAGATGCATATTACTTACATATTTGCATCTACTACAGATGCAAATGATTTTTTTCTGGTAGAACCCAAACCCCAAAGGTATGGTTGTATTGCTTGTAGGACATCAACCAGCTTTGTTTCTGAGCTTTAAATAATAGTTCTTCTTAAGTACCTAATTTACACAGTTCTTTAAATGTCTGCTTACAATTTACCATCTTGCTATGACAAAATAGCAAGATGGTAAAATTGTGAACATATGCCAAAAACAGACATATGATATACGAATATAGCTATACCAGATATGTAAGTAATCATACGGTATATGTTACACTGTAGCCTTAATTATAAATTTAACTAATGAATATTTTAGTTTTAACCTTGTAAACTCACTCATGTAATCTACAGCATGAAACTGTACACCATTGCCCATTAATGAAATCTATCTAGAGTTACCAAGGCAAACTCCTGTTTTTTTAACTCCCTAGCAGGTTTCTGGATTTTTTCCACTCCCTAAAGAACTCTTTTTATTTCTTCTCCTTATTTGAAACCTCATAAGCCATTCACCTAATTGGCAGAGAAGCCTGGGACTAAGGATACTCCAAAGAGGGCAATTAAAGGGGCAAAAAACAGCATCTGTGAGCGCACTCCTTCTCCCTCTCCCCTGATACCCACTCTGCAGACCCCAGTTTTCAGGGGGACTCAACCAGTGGCATCCCTATCCCCACCTACCTCCCTTTGTCTAATAAAAAACCCTTGCCTCCTTTGTTTGAGGAGGCAGATTTGAAACTTTGTTTCCTGGCTTCTTAATAAACTTTTCCTTGGTATGATCAGTCATGGTGTAGAATTCAATCCTCTGCATCTGGTAAGGACCCAGATAGACACAAAGTTCTCCTTCAATGTCTCACTGTGAAAGGGATATTTGGACAAATATTTGAAGGAAATGAGGGATCAAGCCAGGGAGATTTCCAGGGAAATAGCATTCTAGGCAAGAAATAGAATGTTCCAAAGTCCTGCAGTAGAAGCATTTCCAGTCTGATGATAACAAGGTAGGAAACCAGAAATTTATGGGGACAGAAGGAAAGAATGGTGGAGACTTTAGGTCTACTCTAATTGCAATGAAAAACTCTTGGAGTGCCTGAGCATTAGCAGGCATAATCCATTTCTATTTTAAGAGAATCATTCTAGTTAGTCTATTAAAACAACTTTTAGAGCAAAAGGGTAGAAGGAGCAGAATTTGCTAGAAGACTTGCAACAGTGCATGTGAAAGATGGCAGGATATGGACCAGTGTGGTAATGATGGAGGAAGTAGAAAATGGTATTGTCCTGAATATATTTCATTATACGTATAGAAAGAATACACTTGCTGTCAAAACTGTTAATCAGTCTGGCACAGAGAGAAAAAAAGAAAAAGAACTAGGATAGAAGGGAGTCAGTGTTATGTCAAACTGGGCAATGAGAAGAGACGATCATTGCTTTCCCCTTTGTAAAGGTTTCCCTGACTGTGGAGAATGGGAAACGCTTCCCCAGTTGAGAGACAGTTTTTAAATTCTATTTTTCTGATTATAAAAATAACAGATTCTTATTATGGAATAATGAAAGAAAAACAAAACAGAGTGGACAAAAAAATAAAAATATTCATCTGGAAAAGTTCCTAATCCAAGAATAAGTCTAGCCGTAAAACCCATCTCATACTGTGATTAGCCCTGGATTAGAGTTTTTGTTTGTTTGTTTGTTTGTTTGTTTAGGTCTTTAACCCTAAGTATTGATTCATTTGTACAAATGATATGCTAGGAAGAGAAATATACGCAACAGCTAAAGGAAAAGCTTTCCTTGCAGCTGAGATTTGGAAACAAGAACCTCAATTTTGTAAACACCTTAGCTCTGTAACAACCCCTGATGATTTACTTGGGATATCCAGTGCTCAGATGAGTGTGATAGTTTCTCCAAAGAAGAGTTTCTTCACTAAATCCACATAAATAGATACCTTAATTCAAAAAATATGTGCTCAATTATATATTTTCTACAATAGCTCATAGATGAAGAAAATAAAGTACTAAGAAGTAAGAAAATAAAGTTGGAAATGCTTCTGAACTAATTCTCTATTTAACTTAACCTTCTGGATAAAGCAAGTTGTCTAAGAGTTTAGGAAAGGCCATCCAGTAAAAGCAAACACAGGCCAGGAGTTGGGACAATAGTATGGAAAGGCAGTCTAAACTATGCTACAAATCTAACTTTCTGTTCTTAATTATCTCATCTATTAAACGAAGTGGCTGGATTAGAATAGATTGCTTTCAAAATATTCCAGCCACTTCTAGAAGGATTTGAACTTTTGTATCAGGTTTTCAAAATCAAAATATCAAAAAGAAAAGAAAACAAACAAACATGATTTACTTAGTATGTACAATTGGGCCACTATTCTATTATGCATCAATAAGTACACAAATTACTACAAAATAATGAATACATTTAATTCATAAATAAAAAGTTAAGCAAGAGAACTTTTAAGAATGTCTACTATTCATTTAGCATTCATCTTACCATTTTGCAACCAATCACCATCACTTTCATTGGGCGTATTTTAAAGACAAGGAATTAAAAGTTTCAAGCAAGTGTTTAGCTGTAGTTAAAAAAATAAACAACAACAAAAATAGATAAAAAGTCACCCTGGAATTATGCAGCATTCACAAGGATTCACAAGGTATATAGGCTATATAAATAGTGGATTGGATTAAATAAAACTGGGTCAACTCAGTATCAAGTTCAATATTGGCTACTCTACAGAAAAGACAGCCCAACTCTAAACTACCTTGGCCAGGACTGTTGTTCTTAACTACAAGCCTCCTTAATTATCTCTTCTTATCAAAAAAGTTTCATTCTTGTTTTTCTCTGAAACAGAACGAATGTGTCTTAATGTTACAAGGTGTTAATATCAGGGTGATATTTGGGCAAGAATGCAAAAGCCAACTATAGACAGTAGTGTATAGTAATATATTAATAACCTTCCATCAGTGGTAAAAGAATGAAAATAAAAAAGGAAGTAGACTAAGTGAAAGGAACCAGACAAAAAGTACTACATATTCCTTGACTCCATCAATGTAAAATGTAATTACAAATAAATTACATAGACAGAAAAACGTTAATAGTTATATATGGCAGGAGAAGGATAGAGAACTTGAGAGGTGACTACTAAGGAGTAGGGTTTTTTGGTTTGTTTTATTATTGTTTTCTTTTGAGTTATGATAATGCTCTAATGTTGATTTAAATGATGGATGCACAATTTTGGGATTATACCAAATGCCACTGATTGCACAATTTAGATGGATTGTAAGGTTTATGAATATATTTCAATAAAATTGATTACAATAAAAAAGTTTCATTCTGCTTGATCTTCTTCTCCCTTTCTCCTCAAACCACAAAATTCCCACCTTTATTATTTCTCAAATCTAATTTACCCAACTCATTGGTTTGATTCTGCTCCAGCTTAGTTCACTTTAGAGTTTATAGCAGGTTGTATTTAGTCAGTAAATAATTTAGATTATAGGTAATAATTGCCTTTTGGTCACTTTTTATTTTACTGATCTTAAATATAAATGTGTTTAAATTAGTTAGGTTTGGCAGGGTAAGCAGTTTCAAAAGTTATGGGGAACATTCATTCTGTTTAGTATTTCTCACTGCCTTTTTTATATAATTCTTTTTTTCTTTTTTTCTGGAATATCTTTCAACTACTATTTCATAGTAGACAGTAGATCCTATAATTTAGAAAATTAGAACTTCTGCTTTCAACATTGGACAGTAACCATTAAGTTTCAGGTCATATAATTAGTTATTCTTTTCCCAAAGCACAGATTTGAATATTGGCAAAGTGAATTTGTTAATGTATCTGCATCTCTTGCACATTTTATTTACTGACAGATTCTTCTCCAACGTCTCTAGGGAAACACTAATTCTTTTTATTGTGAGAGATAGGGCTCAGAAAAAATTCATCTGATAGGGTTGAAATGAAAACAATAAACAAGGCAATGGAGTTTAAAAAGGTAATGGATATTATTCAGAAAACAGGAGTCTTGGTTAAACAAAATGGTAGAAATTTTAATTTGGTTTTGGCTATAAGCGAAACCATTTTTACTTTTACCTTATGTTTAGCAGAGAAGCCAAAGCACATTCTTGCCACTTCTCAGCAAGGGGCCTCAACATCAAAGAGAAGTAAAGCCTAAGACTTTAAAAATGGACTAACTTGTGGTTTAAGGATTGCTACGGGTTAACTGTGCCCAACATATGATGAAGTCCTAATCCCCAGTACCTCAGAAGGTGACAATATTTAAAAATTGGCATTGCAGATGGAATTAGTTAAATTAAGACAAGGACACACTGGAGGCTGGTGGACCCTTAATCTAATAAGGCTGTGTCTTTATGTTGTTTTTTTTTTTTCAGCGGCACGGGAAGTGTGGGCGGCGCCATTCCTCGGCAGGCTGCTCTTTCTTTTCACGCTGGGCGGCTCTTCTTATGGGTGCACTCCTTGCACGTGGGGCTCCCCCACACGGGGGACACCCTTGCGTGGCGCAGCACTCCTTGCGCGCATCAGCACTGCACATGGCCAGCTCCACACGGGTCAAGGAGGCCCGGGGTTTGAACCGCGGACCTCCCATATGGTAGACGGACGCCCTAACCACTGGGCCAAGTCCGTTTCCCAAGGCTGTGTCTTTATAAGAGAAGAAGAGACACACCAGGGAGAATCCATCTGTGAACGGAGGCAGGGATTATCGTGCTGCATCTGCAAGCATAGGAAAACCAATGATTGCCGCAAACCACCAGAAGTTTTCAGAGGGATCATGGGCCCTGCCGACACCTTGATTTTGGAATTCCACCCTCCAGAACTGTGAGACAATAAATTTCTGTTATTTTAAGCCACATAGTCTGTGGTAGTTTGCTACCATAGCAGTAGGAAACAAATTCAATGATAGTCACCACAAATGCCTATTTCTTAAAGAAACTGCAATTCAGGTGAAAATTCAGGAAACTGTATAAACATTCCCACAAACCTTCTGAGCAAAAAATTACCATGAATAAAAATTGATGGGAACATTTTAAGAATTTAACAGGAGAGGCAGCTTTAACCAAGGATGTGCCTACCAAGGTTTAGACTCCCAAGCCAAACAACTTCATAGAAAAGAAGGTCCATCGGCAAGGAAAAAATAGTCAATGCAGACAAGTCTGTTTGAATTGGAAGGAAATGCCTTCCTGAGCAGGCAGACATTCAACCACGCACTGCTCAGCAGCAATCATCATTCATCACCATTGGTTCACTTTGCTGACTCAGAGAAGTTCATAGTTAGGTTACTACAATAATAATGTAATGTACTGTGGAGTTTATTTTAATGGCAGAATTAATTTTAACAGCTTTATAAATTACTTTATTTCTGTATTTATAGAACCATTAAGGTTGTGAAAGGGTCAGTCATATTTTCAGTTATACTTTACTGCATCTGTGAAGGAAATTATATGTTATGTTGATATGAATGAATTAACTGATTCCAAAAGCTTTAGGGATATAGTACTCAAGAAGCTAGTACATTCTGAAATGTAATTTATGTTCACCTTCCACCCTCAGCTGTATCTACTAGTTTCTTTCTAAACTTAACTAAGGAATTTTCTCACCAGTAACTGCTTTCTCATGAGAATCAACACATTCTGAAAAAATATGAACAATCCAAAAAAGTAAAATGCTTATTAACCAAAGATAAAACCAGTATTCTTTATGTCTCCATTCTTTTTCTTTTTCATCCATCACGTCCTGTTGCTTTAAGGACAGACTGTGACAGGCACAAAAGATATGAATTACAGATGCAAAGTTAGAAAAACATCCTAATAACCCTTTTCTACAACATGTGTGAAATGTAAAACTCACGAGGGTATAGAGTATCTGGGAATCAGAGGGTTCAGTAAAATGTCCATACTCAATGAAACCTAGACGTTAAGATTTTGAAACTTTTATATGTTGGCACCATAACCTCATGTTTGAAATTAATTGAGATATATTTTCTTAAGAAAAATTACCTTCACAACTATGGATTCTCTAGAAATATCACAAAGATGCTGTCAAATATATTTCAGTAAGCAGCAAATGAACCTCACTTGCAACCATAAATCATTAATCTTTAATCACCAGCCAATTTTCAATAAGCTCATTGTCATGGAAACTCTAAAATATTCAAAGGATAGTTCTAGCCGATCTGGCATGCATGGTTGACTTGTGTGTTTAATTACTGTTTATGCATCAGCAGGATCCAGGCTTTTGTATGTAATAAATAGAACACTGTCATGGTGTCCAGATGGTTTTAGATGCAAGGCCCAGGGAGCTTGTTTGGAGATTATAGGACTGATTTACTGTTTGTACCAGTTCAATTGGGAAAATCATACTAATAGCATGCATATCAAGAATGCTGCATTATAGATGTAAATCCATTGCTATATTAATTATTTTGAAAGATATTTAAATTAGACTTTAGATTATCACCAGAAAATTTAAAGAGATTTTGAAGCTAATTAATGTCTTTATTTATACTATGTTCTTTTAATTTGATTGCAATAAGAGAATAACTAGCTAGGACCCAACCACTACTCCATAAAATGTGTTTTTTTAAAAAATGAACATGTGAACAGGTATTTTCTAATAACACCTCAAAACATTCCTTCAAGATTTTTAAAAAATGTCATTAGTCATGGAAGAAATATTACTGATGAGTGTAGGAAAATGAAAATATGTCCAAGGAATCATATTCCTCCTTCTCACTTTGGCTTATTTTAATTTCACATTATAATACTTTTTTTTTTTTTTTGCCAGAGCTATACACTTAAAAAGTTAATTGAACAATAAAATATTGACCTACTGATATTTATTTATTTATCCTTATGAATTATTTTTATTTTTCCAGATAATTCAAATCCAAATGTTCAAATTTAACTCCAGGAAAAAAAAGTCAAAATTTTCATGCAATAGATATTCAAAATTCTTCAATAACATTCTAACTGGTTTGAATAGTGGGGTTTTTTGCCACTATTAAAGGAAGAAAAAAAGAAATTGTATTATGTTATATATTCCTTTATATGCCTTGATTGAGAGTTAAAACTAGAATAAACTGACAAAAGAAGATAGCCTGTCTTTAACTTCAAGATCAAACCTAGGAGGGCATTTCTGTCAGTCTAGAGCAATAACATTGAGTATTTTTGGGTGTTTGTTGGAAAACACCTGTATTAGTCAGCCAAAAGGGGTGCTGATGCAAAGTACCAGAAATCTGTTGGCTTTTATAAACGATATTTATTTGGGGTAGAAGCTTACAATCACAAGGCCCTAAGAGTCCAATTCAAGGTACCATAAGAGACACTTAGTCACCCAAAATCTGTTGCCACATGTTGAAGCCAAATGGCAAGCGATATCTGCTGCGTGGCCCAGCTTCTTCCCATCTCCTCTGTAGGCTGGCACAGGGCTCAGCTGCTCTATTCTCTTCAGCTGCAAACTATCAGGAGAATTGCTCATCTCTCTTCCCGGGGCCCACAGGATTAAAGTATTAAAGTCCTCTTCAGTGTCTAGGATGCTTTCTCTCTTTCCTTGCATATCTGCTTCTTAAGTGAGTGTCAGTTTATACAGCTCAGGAAAGTGATGGGGAATCAACCCTGAGTCACAACTTAACTGAGGTTGCCAAATCAAAGCCCTGATCTTAATTTAATCAAGTAAATGTAAAACTTTTGAATTTAACACAACCAAAGGGTATCACACCCAGAGAAACAGACCAGTTTACAAACATAATTTATACCTGTTTTTTTTTTAATTCATACATAATATCAAAATGCTACAACACATATAAGAAAGAAAATAATTCCAAACCTAGTCTGGAACAGAATTTTTGAGTTTATGTAATCTATTATCCCCTCTGAGAAGTAATTAGTATTTAAAACTATTTTCTAAGAGATATCCAGGAGATTTAGAGTCACTTTGTAAAACCCACCTATCAGTATGATGTTTTCTCTTTGGAGTAAAATTTAGACATGTGCTCCTGATAAATTTGCTGAGAAGTTGTATTACTACCTACTGGTGAATCTAACATAATGGCTATTGAAAACATGAATCAACAAGCAGGAAGGAAGCATATTTGTATAAGAAATTTAAAAATATATACAGTAAGATAGACCCACACACATAAGGCCATTTAATTTGTGACAAAAGTAGAATGTAGTGCATCCAATAAAGCATAATGCTTTCATTATTGATGCTGAGTCAGTTGCATATCCATATGGAGAACAAAGAATCTTGACTTCACCCACACCACACATAAAAATCAATTCACTATGACCTACCAATTCCACACCTAAGCATGTATGTACCTAACAGAAGTGTGTTAATATATTCACCAAAGACATGAACAAAAATATACATTGCGGCATTTTTAATGATCAACACTGTAAATAATCCAATATGATCAACAGTAGAAAATACACATAATCTCATAATATTCATATAATGAAAGGAAAATCAAAGAATGAATTTTACAAACATAATGTTAAGCAAAATTAATCAAAAGAGAGTGCATATTGTATTATTCAATTTATATAAAACTCAAAAAAAAAAAAAAGTAATGTATTCTAAGCCAAGCTAGCAGTGGGGTGGCAGTGGGCTGGTAGTGACTGGAAGGGAAAGGAGGGGTGTTTTTGAAGGTGCAAGTTATGTTCTGATTATTGATTTGAATGTTGGTAACAAGTGTGCATTCACTTTTTGAGTTTCATTAACTACCTACACGATACAAGCAAGACTTACTTCAATAAAAATTACTATAAAATGAGTAAATATATATATACATAAGTATATGAATATAGATTCAAAAATGCTCAATAAAATCTTGCTGCTCTAATCCAAAAGCATATTAAAAGATTTATACATCATGATCAAGTGTGCTTTATCAAAGCTATGCAAGGATGGTTCAACACAAGAAAATCACTTAGTGTAATATACCATGTTAACAAATCAAAGAAAAATCACAAGATCATCTCAATAGACACAGAAAAGACATTTGACAAAATACAGCATCCTTTCTTGATAAGAACATACAGACAAATAGAAATACAAGGAAACATTCTCAACATGATAAAAGGGCATATAGGAAAAGCCCACAGCTAACATTATAGTCATTGGTGAAAGACTGAGATCAGGAAAAATACAAAGTTGCCCACTGTCACCATTGTTATTTGAATATTGTGCTAAAATTCTAACTAGAGCAATTAGTCAACAACAACAACAAAAAAAAAGTCACTCAAATAGGAAAGAGGAAGTAAAACATTCCCTATTCACTGATGACATGATCCTACACCTAGAAAATTCCAAAACATTCACATCACAGCTATTTGAACTAATAAATGAGTTCAACAAAGTGGCAAGACACAAGATTAATAAGTAAAAATCATTAGCATTTCTATACACTACTAATGAGCAATCTGAAGAAGAAGTGAGGAAACAATTCCATTTATAATAGTGACTCAAAAATAAAATATTTAGGAATAAACTTAGTCAAAGACATAAGGACCTGTATTCAGGAAACTACAAAATATTGCTAAAAGAAACCAAATAAAGCCTAAATAAATGGAAGGACATTCTATATTCATGGATTGGAAGACTAAATATCCTTAAGATGGCAATTCTTCCCAAAATGATTTATAAATTCAATGTAATCCCCAGAAAACTGTAAACACCCTTGTTTTGTTTTGCAGAAGTGGAAAACCAATTATCAAATTTCTTTGGAAGAGTAAGGGGTCCCAAAAAGTCAAATATGTGTTAAAAAAGAAGAAGAAAGGTGGAGGACTCTAACTTCTTGAATTTAAAGCATACTGCTAAGCTACAGTAGTAAAAACAGCATGGTACTGGCATAAAGATAGATATATTGATGAATGGAAACAAATTAAGAGTTCAGAAACAGACCTCCACATCGAAGGTCAAGTGATTTTTTACAAGGCTGTCATTCATCTGGCTGGGTCAGAACCATCTATTAACAAATGATACTGAAATAGCTAGATATCCATAGCCAAAAGAAATAAAGAGGATCCCTATCTCACACCTGCGGCGGCTTGCTCGGTCGGTAGAGGTGGGGTCTGGCTGCGGACGAGGGGTCGGTCCCGCTTGGGATGAGGGATCGGTCCCGCTTGGGACGAGGGGTCGGTCCGGCAGCAGACAAGGGGTCGGTCTCACAGGGGTTGCGCGGTTCGGCTGACAGGGTCGCCCGGAGAAGCAGGCGATGAACTGGGGACAAGGGAGGCCAGGCCCTTGTCGGGGGCTCTCAGGACTGGAGGGCGCACGGCAGAACTACCGCGGAGACAAGGTAAACACGCAAGTCCAGTTTATTGAGGGAGAGGCAACAGTTTTATAGGGGCTGGGGAAGGCTGATTGGTCGAAGCCACGCCCTGTTCTGATTGGTTGCCGGCGAAAGGTCAGTGGGCAGTACTGGACGGGGGAGGGGTGGTGGTTAGGGATTGGCTGTCGCTGTTGCTGGGGGAAGGGGCAGGGTTTAGGGATTGGTGGCTGCTGTTGCTGGGGTGGAGGGCAGACTTGAGTTTCCCGCCCACGCCTGGCTGTTGCTGCTGTCGGGGGAGGGGAAAAGGGCAGACTGGAATTTTCCGCCCTGCGCCTGCGCAGGGAGAAAGAAGAAGAAGGGTGCCGCCCCACAGGCATCGTGTGGCGCCATCCGGGAGGAGGGGCGGCCGCGGAAGCATGGCTGCCGAGAAGGGGAGACCCGAGGGCACTCTGCGCCCATGCCGAGCTTCCTTCAGGGGTGGCGGTGAGTCCAACCAGCCACCCTATTATGGGGGCAGCGGCTTGGAATGCCGCGGCTGCTCCCCCGCCAGGCCAGCAAACCACACTTCAGCCTGAGGGGTGACCGCACACACCTTATACAATAATTAACTCAAAATGGCCCAAAACCTCAATATAAAAGCTAGATGAATAAAATTCCTAGAAGAAAACATAGGAAAAAATCTTCAAGATCTTGTGGTAAGTGGTGATTTCTTAAACCTTATACCCAAAGTATAAGCAATGAAACAAAAAATAGATAAATGGAACCTCCTCAAAATTAAATACATTTGTGCTTGAAATAACTGTCAAGAAGGTGACTTAATGGCAGAATATATTTGGAAACCACGTATCTGGTAAGGATTAGATTTCCATGTTCTATAAAGAGATTATACAATTCAATGATAAAAAGACAATCAGTCCAATAAAAAAAAAAGGGCAAAGACCCGAATAGAAAATTTTTCAATGTGGAAAAATAAATGACCAAAAAAGCACCTGAAATAATGTTCAACATTAATAAGTATTAAGGAAATGCATATTACAATTACAATGAGCTATCATTTCATACCTTATAGAATGGCATTATTTAAAACAAAAAAAAAGAGAACTACAAGTGCAGAGGAAGATGTTGAGAAAAAGGAACACTCCTTCACTGTTGGTGGGAATGTAGAATGGTACAACTTCTATGGAAGACAATTTGGCATTTCCTCAGGAAGCAAAGTATAGATCTGCCATATGAACCAGTAATCCTACTAGAAATATAGTCAGAACTGAAATCAGGGATGTGAACAGATGTTTGCATACCAATGTTCATAGCAGCATTATTCGCAATTGCTGAAAGATGGAAACAAACCAGGTGTCCACCAATTGAAGAATGAACAAACAAAATGTAGTGTATAAACATGAATACCATTCAACTGTACAAAGAAATGAAGTCAGGATACATATGACCAACATAGATGAACCTTGAAGACATTATGTTTAGTGAAATACTCTAGACACAAAAGGATAAATACTGTATGGTAGAACTAAATACAATGAGTAAACTCAGGGAGTTAAACTCTAGAGTATAGTTTACTAGGAGATAGAATGTGGGTTGAGAAGGGAAAGCTGATGCTTAATGTATGTAGAAGTTTTAATAAGGTTGATTTTAAAGATGTGGAAATGGATAGAGTTGATGGTAACACCTTATAATGAGTATAACTAACACTGCTAATTTATAAATGTGATTGTGGCTGAAAGAGGTAGAAGGGACATGAACATTAATTAAAAGAAAGCTGAAGGATTATCTTGGGACTGTATAACATAGTGAGTCCAGTGGTGGATGAGGATTGTTGTTAAGTGTACAAATACAAGAATGTTCTTCAATGAATCAGAAAAAATGTACTCCACTACTAAAGATGCTAAAAATATGGTGATAAAGTGAAAAAATAAAACTAATGTAATTCATAGACAATGGGTAACAGTAATATTGTCATTTTTTGCATCAGTGTCAAAGAAGTTACTATATCAATGCTAAGAGTCAACAATAGAGGGATATAAAGGGTCTTGGGGATTTTTCCTTTTAGAGTAAGAAAAACAGTCTAGAATTTCCTGGGGTAATGACAGCACAATGCTGTGATGAAACATAAAGCCACTGAGTATACACTTTGGATGGATTGTACAGGGCATAGAGCCATACAATAGAGTGAACCCTGGGGTGAATGATGGACTTTCATTAACAGTACAAAAATGAGAACATTCTCTCATGAACTATAACAAATATACAACACTGGTACATGGTGTTAATGATAGAATGGTTTATGGGAAACATACACCAAATGTACGCTAAAAACAAATCAACATGAGTCTATTTCTGAACTCTAAATTCTAGTCCATTGTTCTTTAAATCTGTCCTTTTGATTACAAGTTTTGCAATCAGTAAGAGATTCCTCCAACTTATTCTACCTTTATCAAATGTTTTTGATTATTTGAGGCCTCTTACGGTTTTATACAAATTTGAGGATTGTCTTTTCTCTTTCTGTGAAGAAAACTGTTGGAATTTGGTTGTGATTGTATTAAATCTGTAAATCACTTTGGGTAGAATTTAAATCTTGACGCTATTTAGTTTCCAATCCATGAGTATGCTATGTCCTTTCATTTATGTCTTTGATTTCTTTAGCAATGTTTTGTAAGTTTTCTGTATATAAGTTCTTTACATCCTTAGTTAAATTTCTTCCTAGATACTCGATCCTTTCAGTTGTTATTATCAATAGAATTTTTTTCTTAATTTCTCCTTCAGATTGTTTCATTAATAGAGTAGAAAGAAAACTGATTTTTGTGTGTTTATCTTGTACTCTTCCATGTGGCTAAATTCATGTCTTAGATATTGTACCTTCATTTTAGATTTTTCAGGATTTTCTATGTATAGGATCATATCACCTGCAACTACAGAAAGTCTTACTTCTTCCTTTTGAATTGTGTTGCCTTTATTTCTTTTGCTTGCCTAATTGTTCTGGCTACAACTTCTAGGGCAATATTGAATAACAGAGGTGATGATGGAAATGCTTGTCTTGTTCCTGATATTAGTGGGAAAGCTTTCAGTTATTTACTATTGAAGATGATGTTAGCTGTGAGATTTTCATATATGCTGTCTATTTCGTCAGAAAAAAATCCTTCTATTCCTAATTTTCTAAATGTTCTTTATCAAGAAGTGGTGCTTAAATTTGTCAAATGCCTTTTCTGCATCTCTTGGTATGATCATGTCATTTTTCCTTCTTTTTATTAAGGGGGTATATTAATCGATTTTCTCATGTTGAGCCAGCTTTGCATTTCATCCCACTTATCCATGGTATAATATTCTTTTAGTGCGCTTTTGGATTCAGTTTGCTAGTATTTCATTGGGGATTTTTACATCTGTATTCATAAGAATTATTAGTCTGTATTTTTCTTTCCTTTTGGTATCTTTATCTGTTTTGGCATTAGGGTGATGTTTGCCTCATAGAATGAGTTCGGAAGTCTTCCCTTTTCTTCAATTTTTTAGACATTTAAGTAGTATTGGTGTTAATTTTTCTTGTAATATTTTGTAAAATTCATGAGTGAAGCCATAGATCCTGGGCTTTTCTTCATTGGGAATTTTCCTAATTTGTTGGGAAATTTCCTAATTTCCCTTGTGATGTCTTCTTTGGTCCATTGGTTGTGTAAGACTGTATTGGTTAATTTTCACATATTTGTGAATTTTCCATTTTTGCCTCTGTTATTATTTATTAGCTTCATTCCACTGTGGTTAGAGAAGATAAATGTATCATTCAATATTTTTATATTTATTGAAACTTCTTTTATAAACTAACATATAGGCTATCATGGAGGGTGATTCATATGAGCTAGATAAGAATGTGCATTTTACTGCCTGTTAAGTCTACTTGCTTTATAGTATTATTCTAGTTCTCCATTTTTTTATTGATCTTCACTCTGGATATTCTATCCATTATTAAAAGTGGCTTTTGAGACTCCAACTATAAATGTACAACAACCAATTTCCCCCCTCAAATCTGTCAGTATTTGCTTCATATATTTAGGGGGTTCTGCCATTAGGTGGATATGTATTTATAATTGTTATGTTTTCCTTGTTGAATTGATCCCTTTAGCACATATGGTGACCTTTTTTTGTCCCTTATAATTCTTTTTGACTTAAAATCTATTTTACCTGGTATTAGTGTAGCTACCCCAGCTCTCTTTTGCTTACAATTTTCATGGTACATTTTTCCATCCTTTTACTTTTTCTACCTGTGTCTTTGACTTTAAGGTGAGTCTCTTGTAAGTGTTCTGCCATTATAAGTGTTTTGATATATTTTCTTTGTAACTCATACCTTTTTTGTTCCTCAATTCTTTCATTAGTCACTACCTTACTGTTTATTTGATTTTTTATATTGTACCATTTTATGTCCTTTCTTATTTATTTCTGTTTATAGTTTTCATAGAATTTATTTGTGGTTACCAAGAGGCCAATACAATGATGCTCATGTTTATCTGGGAATCTCTTAATCTCACCCTTTTTGAAAGACATTCTTACTGTAAGAAAATTTGGGTTGCTAATTGTTTTCTCTCAGCACTTTAAATATTTCATTGTATAGCCTTTCTGCCTCAATGGTTTCTGTTGAGAAATCAGTGCATTATATTATTGGGATTCCCTTGTATATAACATTACATTTCTCCTGCAGAATTCAGAACTTCCTGCTTGTCCTTTGCATTTGACCATTTGGCTGTTATGTGTCAAGACATATTTCTATTTATGTTTATTCTTTTGGGAGTTGATTTGGATTCTTGGATGTGCATATTCATATCTTTTGCTAAGTTTTGCATGTTTTCTGCCATTATTCTTTAAATATTCCTTCTTCCCCTTTCTCCCATTCTTCTCCTTCTGGGACTCAAAATATGTGTCCATTGATATACTAGAAGGTGTCCCACAGGTCCCTTAAAGCTATTTTCACTTCTTCTAAATCTTTTTATTTTCTGGTATTCAGACTGACTCATTTCAATTGTCTTGTCTTTGAGTTCACTGACTCTTTCTTCTATGTACTCCAATGTGCCATTGGAACCACGTGAGAAATTTTTCATTCCAGTTATTGTGGTCTTCAAATCCAATAATTCTTTTTGATTTTTTTTCAATTTATTTTTCTTTAAATTCTCATATTGTTCATTCATTATTTTACTGATATCTTTTAGTTCTTTATCTGTATTTTCCTTCATCTACTTGAGCACTTTGAGGATAACTGTTTTAAATTCTTTGTCCAGTATGATCACAATCTGCCTTCTTAAGTGATGTTTTCAAGATTTTTATCCCTTTCCTTGTTTTGTTTTTCTTGTTAATAATTTTTATATTTATTACATGTTGAAATATTTGGGGTATATTTGTGTTTTAGTTTCCAGGCCATAACACAACACTACATACTGGGTGGCTTAAATAACAGAAATTGTGTCAGATTTGGAGGCTAGAAGGTCAAAATAAGGTGTCAGCAGGGCCACGTTTCCTCTGATTTCTGGATGGTTCTGGTTGTGGCTAGCAATCCATGGCATTCTTTGGTTTGTGACATAACTCAATCTCTTCATGTGGCTATCTTCTCAGTCTGTTGGGTTATCTGTATGTGTCTAAATTTCCCCTCTAATAAGAACACCGGTCTTATTAGATTATGGCCCACCCTAATCTAGTTTGGCTTCATCTTAACTAATAACATCTTCAAAGAATCCTATTTCCAAAAAGAATCACATTCATGAGACTGGGGGGCAGGGGGAGTTAGGACTTGAATATATCTTTTGGGAGGACACAATTCAATCCATAACAATTGAGTTAAATAAAATACATTATTTAATTAATTTTACCTATTTCTTTTGACTATTTGAATGTGATTACTAGAAAATTTTAATTTACATATGTGGCTTGCCATCTATTTCTATGGACAGTGCTGCCTTAGGTGAATTATCTCATTTACCCTCACAAACACTCTGTTACCACCATTGCACAGATGAGGATGGTAAGGCACAGAAATAACAAGATATGTGGCCAAGGTCACCCAATTATTAAATATTGGAGCTGGGTTAATTCTAGATCTTCCCCCTTCCTTTTAATGCACCATCATTTCATTTTTTTTGCATCTGTCTTGTAATCTTTTTTTGCACACTGTAAATTTTAATATTTTAAATCATTAATTCTGGGATTCAATCCTTGAGCTGTTTCCTGAGTTTATATACAGTTAGTGTCATTACAGAAATTTTCTTACTGCAGAAACTAAAATAAACAAACAAACCAATTCAAAAAACACCTTTTGCTGTCTTTGAAAAGTGGCTTTGCATCAGCAGGTGCTGCCCTGGAGAGTTTAGCTCTCCTGTCAAGAAGGTGAGCCCAAAGTGAAAAAAAGTGCAAGGTAGTTTCTGTGTCTGTCTTTTGTTCTGGGTTGTGCTTGCTAATAGTCTTAGGAGTTCCCCTGTTTACAAGCACATGAATGTCCCTTTTACTCCACATAATAGAGATTCCCCTCTTTTGGTGCTCTATTGTTTGACTTAAAGCAGATAAGCATTTATCCCTGGCTGTTTGACTTAATTGTTTCTTAGACTACTTTTGTTGTCCTAAGCGGCTTTTGCCTGGAGGACAAACTCTGGTAGGGGAGTGGGGAGTGGGGGAGAAATGTGGAAGAGTTTCTTAGGTCAGTCTTCCCAGACAGAACAAGGCCAGAGACCCACAAGGAATTGCAGGCCAGCTCCATGGCAGACTGAGGAGGAGATGAGATGGGACAGTTGGGTCTCTAGGAGATTCTCCTAAGGCTTTTTGAAGCAATGTTTTCTTGATTTTACATTTGCACATATAATGATCCCTTTAATGTTATTCCATATTTTGGAGGAAAAGTGGAATTTTTAGGACTCTTCTGCTGTTTTTTCCTGGAGTGGGTTGGAACATGGGCCACTCTCAGATCTGGACCCCAGCAATCTGAAGTGGCTGATCCTTAAGCAATAGCAGCTATGTACAAATGGGGAAGCATAAAGAGATTGAAAGGTGATGAGTTTTGTTTGTTTGTTTGTTTGGTGGACTTTGTTTATTATTATTATTATTATTTGAATATTGAAAATGCTCTAAAAATGATTGAAGTGATGAATGTGTTACCAGATGGCTCTAGATTTTGGGTTTCTAGGTTCTCAGATTATGTCACATAAAAGAATTTAGGGATACACCATACACAAGGGAGTAAACAGCTTATTAAGAAACAAGAAAATGAGAAAAGTACACAGTCCCAGGCATGGACTGCAGGCTTACTTTAGGGAGAGTTGTGTGGAATCCCAGGTCAGGGCTTTTTAAAGTCTGTTATTCTGATTGGTTGCCCCATCTGTCATTTCTCAAGGGGCCAATGGTGAGGCCTTTTGTGGATATCTGGGGCTTTCACTTCACCCTGAACAGGATTCTAATTCCAAATGAGATTCTCATCCCATGGTCTTGCAGGATGCCTCAGGAGGTTTCTGGGCAGGGGTCTCACAGCCATGTGCTTTGCCGGGTCTTCAGCTGTTACAATAGTCTTCCTTTCCCTATTCTAACCTGCCTCAAATGCACTACTATGTGATTATACAGAACACCTTTGATTGTGCCCTTTGGGTGGATTTATGCTTTGTTAATACGCATCAATAAAATGTATTTGTTTAAAAAAGAAAGTCATCATCAGCTATCAGAATGTACTCCAGTGTACTAGATCCTGGGTAACCAGCAAGCTGTACCAGGAGTGAGGGCTGAGGACCTTACTGTTCCCTTCCACAAGGTTGGGAGATGAAGGATGGTAACTGCTGCAAGCAGGGTGAAACTCACTAGTATTTACCACAACTTACCATCCTCTTCCTCTGTACTTCACTGGTGTGCTGCATAGTGTTCTAGTAGACTCCAGAGTTTCAAAATAGATGATTCTGACATTTCATGTCAGTCCAATTGTTGTTCAGTGAAGAGTCTGATTTCACCAAAACCATCTTCCCACAATCTTCTCTAAGCACATTGCCTTTTATTCAAGGAAAAGTCGACCTTGTTGACCTTGTTTCACATAAGGCAATTTTCTGGCATTTTTGTCAAAGATACAATGGAGATGGGTTCTAAATATGTATCTCAGGTAGGACTGTTTATGATACTGTCAACATCCAAACAAAGAAATAAGGATCATTTTATTCACTATACAGCTCTTATTTTTATGTTAAAAGAAAGCCCCTTTAAATCAAAATATTTAACCATTCAATGCATTGAGGTCTGAAAGAAAGAACAATATCTTTTAATGCAAAATGAATTTCAGATGGAATCAAATAAAGAAAACTGAAAATATTGTGATTCCCACTAGAAAGTAGGAGTATGGCTTCATGGACTGGTTTCAGGTGAAGTGTCAGAATAGAATATACATCTATATGTATATGGAATGAACAAATCACATTCCAAACTGAAGAAAAGATGTTTGTATAAATGTCTAAGATTTTGTATTATGTATACTTCAATCTCCTTTGCTAGTAATTTTAACAAGGCGGGATGTAATGTAACTTACAGGAAATATTCTCTGAGAGCAAGGACTCCTACTAGTATAGGATAACCATTAATTTGTTCCTGGAAAAATTTGGAACAGAATTTGTACATCAAAAATTTTAAGTTTTTAAATGTTATAAGGTGATAACATTCAGCATAGAAACACTACAGAAGGAGCAGTTTCAGAAGACAGAAGCTGGAGGAAGAGATAAAGCATTACTCTGAGTATATGATAAATAAAAATAATCTAAATAATTAAGGTATGCTAAACAAAAAGAAACCACTAATAGCTTAATACAAAAAAGATATTTGGCAAATTTATGTTGTTGTTAATATAAGGAATCCACTCATATTTTCAAATCAGATTTCATTATGTTCTTTAATCAGGCATAGCTTTAAAATGGCTTGACATATTAAAATTACCATAAACTGAGTTTTTCAATAGTACTAAATATTTGGGGGAGAATTTTCACAGAAATTAGATTATTTTAAAATGTCGATATTTTAGAAAATCAAACTAAAATACCAAAATCATTTTATAGACTTGGCTAAAAAACATAAGTACTCTCTTCTCAAGAAAGCATGTTACCGTTCTTCTTTTCTATCTAAGGTAAGATAATATTTATTATTTTATAATACCAACAAAGATCTAAGTAAATGCTTATGCTTTTCTATGTATTTCAATCTTTTCACTTAACTTTTATTTCCATATTGACTAATATGATAGAAATAAATCAGATTTTCTGTTGTGCTCTAGAAATTTAAGAACACTTTTTTTTAATTTTTTTTATTTTTTATTGACTTTGTAATAATATTACATTAAAAATATATATGTGAGGTCCCATTCAACCCCATCCCCCCACCCCCCCTCTCCCCCCCACAACAACACTCGTTCCCATCATCATGACACATCCATTGGACCTGGCAAGCACATCTCTGGGCACCCCTGCACCTCATATACATTGGTTCACATCATAGCCCATACTCTCCTCCATCCCATCCAGTGGGCCCCGTGAGGATCCACAATGTCCGGTGATTGCCTCCGAAGTACCATCCAGGGCAGCTCCACGTCCCAAAGACGCCCCCACCTCCCATCTCTTCCTGCCTTTCCCCATACCCTTCGTCCACTATGTCCACTTTTCCCATTCCAATGCCACCTCTTCTATGTGGACATTGGATTGGTTGTGTCCATTGCACCTCTATGTCAAGAGGAGGGTCAGATTCCACCTGGATGCTGGATGCAATCCTCCCATTTTCAGTTGTAATCACTCTAGGCTCCATGGTGTGGTGGTTGTCCTTCTTCAACTCCATCTTAGCTGAGTGTGGTAAGTCCAATAAATCAGATTGTAGGTGCTGGAGTCTGTTGAGGCTCAGGATCTGGCTATCACATTGTCAGTGTAGAGATTCAAATCCCCTAAATATATCTTAAACCCCAACATTAACTGCACCTCCAGCACATTGGCATGAAAGTGTTATGAAGGGAGATCCCATCTGAGTCCAGATTCATCACACATAAACACCATTTCCAAAGAGGGGCCATCTGCCCTGGTAGTTAACCCCATCGGCCATGACCATAACTCCCATGGGTCTCTTTAGCCCTCAAAGGAACCAATATCTGGGGGTTGTATCTGCTTTATCTGTCTCTCTGACTCTGCTCAGTTGTGCATGAGGGCAAACCTTCTGTCAGCCTCCAGACTCTTTTTTAGAAACTCGTAGCCATATAAACTCATTTCTCCTTTCCATTTCCCCCTTACTTTAGGTCAAACAGCATTTTAAAGTCATGGTATTTTATGTAGACCTGGATATTCTGCTGATCCGCATTGAACCTTCCGTATAAGGTCATTTTCCAGTTGCATCATCAGTTGGTAGTTGATAGTGGTCCCTCGTTGCCAGGGAGGCTCATCCCCGGGTGTCATGTCCCACGCTGGGGGGAAGGCATTGCATTTACATGCTGAGTTTGGCTTCGAGACTGGCCACATTTGAGTAACATGAAGGCTGACAGGAGGAAATTCCCAGGCACAAAGTTGCTCTAGGCCTTGTTCTTATTTTGGGTTTATCAGCTCACAAGCATAGTCATTAGCATCAGGGGCTCACTGTTGAACCCTCACTCCCTCCCGGTCCCCGCCACTGTACCTGGGAGACTGTCGCTGCTCCCCTAGGGACCACGACAGAGCACCACTGGCCAGGAACCCAGTACCCCCCCTACTGTGGTTTTTAATTGTTGCCACTATGAGTATATCCAAACATTACCATGCACCCTGGACATATGTTCTGTACAGCTCCCTGTCAGCCATATATCACCTGTCATTGGTACCCCATACCAGTATCCCTCCATTGCCATTGTTGAAACACTCTGTGATCCAGAACTCCCCGAAATTTGAAGCCCAATATAATTTCATGGTCACTTACTAGGGAATGGCATATAGCGATGAGTTTAAAGGATAGATAAAGAACTTGGATAAAGTTAGATAAAGAACTTAGATAAAGAATGTTGACTTGAAAAAATTCCACATCCTATCTTTTTCTTTCCCCCCCCCCCCCCCAATTATACAGCTTTTCTTCACAGGAGTCCTAGACCACAGCAATGTATATATATAATATACAGCACTCCCACACATCCACCAGAAAACCTTTTCCCTTCCACATTGATACTCTTACGCCCTATTCATATCATATTTACTTAAAGTGATGTACAGAGTCTGAGACATTAGCTTTCTAACAAGGTGACATCTGTGCTTACATTGTGGTGCATACTTTAGGATACACAGTTCTTTACATTTTTAGTTATCCTAAGTTTTACATTATGGTTTACATTATCAGTCTGTCATCTCCTATATGTTATAGTGTAATATTACATGTTTTATATCCATCCTTGTGTACTCTCAAGAAACTCCTCTCTTACCCCCCATTTACTTTGGTTCCACACATTTAACGTCCATTTTCCCTTCCACCTTGGTGCCCTCAGTGATAGCCAACCTCCGTTTCCTGAGGAGCCACTTCCAGAGATAGATGGAATAGTGTTCAGGTCCTAACTTACTCAACTGCCCCAATGCCCTGGGAGCCACCCTTTCTCTCGAGGGATACAGTTCCCTCTATTTGATGGCATTAGTCCTCCCCAGGATGTGGGTCCACCCCCACTCTCACTACTTGGGTTTCTACCCCATGGTGTCACCCACTCTGGCAGAATGAGCATTTAGACATTCCCCAGGAGCCCGTCCTGCATCAGACCCTCCCCTCCGAGCATTCTAAACAGGTAACCCTCTTTATTATATTTTGATATGATTTTCTCGGCATTTTACTCTCCACCAACACCTGACCCTCTCCTGGTTCGTATGCTACCCCTCCCTCCCCCCACTTTTGGGCAACGTTACCCATCCGTCCCTCCCCAGCCACCCTCAAACCCGCAAAGCCCCAAGCAAAGGCAACCCTTGCCCCCCTTTTATCTTTTCTTTGTGTTCATACTTACCACCATCTCGTCTTAAATTCGACCCCTGCAGACATCGGCTCATATCCTTCCTCCACCCTCCGATTTCCTGTAAGCCTATCGTTCAGTCTCTTGCTATCTAGGGCAGCTTGTTTATTTCATATCATTGAGGTCATGTAGTATTTGTCCTTCAATGTCTGGGTTGCTTCACTCAACATAAGGTTCTCAAGATTCATCCATGTTATCACATGTGTTTGTAGTGTGTTTGTTCTTACAGCCGAGTAGTATTCCATTGTGTGTATATACCACATTTTATTGATCCACTCATCTGTTGATGGGCATTTGGGTTGATTCCAACTTTTGGCAATAGTGAACAATGCTGCTATGAACATTGGTGTACATATATCGGTTTGTGTTCTTGTTTTCAGTTCTGCTGGGTATATACCCAGCAGTGGTATTGCTGGGTCATATGGCAAATCTATGGCTAGTTTTTTGAGAAACCGCCATACTGTCCTCCAGAATGGTTGGATCCTTCTGCATTCCCACCAGCAGTGGATGAGTGTTCCCCTTCCTTCACATCCTCTCCAGCACTTGTATTCTTCTGTTTTTTTCATAGCTGCCAATCTTATGGGTGTAAGATGGTATCTCATTGTAGTTTTGATTTGCATTTCCCTGATAGCTAGAGATTTGGAACATTTTTTCATGTGCTTTCTTGCCATTTGTATTTCTTCTTTGGAGAAGTGTCTGTTTAAGTCTTTTTCCCATTTTTTAAATGGGTTGTTTATCTTTTTATTTTCAAGATATAGGAGTTCTTTATATATGCAAGTTATAAGTTTCTTATCAGATATATGGTTGCCAAATATTTTCTCCCACTGTGTGGGCTCCCTTTTTACTTTCTTGACAAACTCCTTTGAGGTGCAGAAGGCTTTAATTTTGAGGAAGTCCCATTTATCTATTAGTTCTTTTGCTGCTCGTGCTTTTGGTGAGATATTCATAAATCCATTTCCTATTACAAGGTCCTGTAGATGTTTCCCTACACTGCTTTCTAAGGTTTTTATGGTCTTGGCTCTTATATTTAGGTCTTTGATCCATCTTGAGTTGATCTTTGTATAAGGTGTGAGATGGTAATCCTCTTTCATTCTTCTACATATGGCTATCCAGTTCTCCAGACACCATTTGTTGAATAGGCCACTCTCTCCCAGTTGAGAGGGTTTGGTGGCTTTATCGAATATTATGTGGTTGTATATGTGAGGTTCTATATCAGAGCTTTCAATTCGATTCCATTGGTCTATGTGTAAGAACACTTTGATAATCATTTAACAAAATAATATATATTGTTGGCACCAAGAAAATTAGGCCAAAATTTTTTTAACATTGCAAGGGACACTTTGGTTAATGGTCTCTGTTGACAAGGTACTTGTGGTAGTTTGAAGCTGTATGCACCCCAGAATAACATGTTCTGAAATCTAATCAATTTCTGTAGCTGTAAACCCATTGTAAGTAGGATCTTTTAATGAGGTTACTTTAGATAAAGTGTGACTCATTTCATTCAGAAAGTGTCTTAATCTTATTACTGGAATCCTTTATAAACTGAGTGAATATGAAGAGAGAGAGAGAGAGAAAGCCATGGAAGCAAGAAGCTGAATGCAATGAAGCCTGGAAGAGAAGGCAGAAACCTCAGCACCTCCACGTGCCTTGCCTTGTTGCAGAGGAGCCATGGATTACAGGCAGTCAGTCTTTGGAAGAAGGTATTGCCTTGATGATGCATTGATTTGGACATTTTTCTCAACCTCAAAACTGCAAGCTAATAAGTTGCAATTGTTTAAGCCAAATAATTTCATGGTATTTGCTGGCGCATCCTAGGGATCTAAAACAGGGTCAGTCATTTCAATGTTTACCCTGTTCCCCCAGACACTAGGGGTACATGTCAAGTTGTTCCAGTATCTTCTCATCACAGTGGCCTTGCATTTCTGCAGCTCAGGAAGCAGACATTAGAATTGAGACACTAGTTTTCAGATATTGATGGTATGGAAAGTTCTGAGCTTCCAGAAAGCATGTCCCCAGAGAATAGTGCTCCATGTAAGGGTTTAACTGAACATGGAACCAGTCAGCCATTGCAGTGCATCAGGATTGGAGGTGCAGTTATCCAGGAAGGATAGTTTGGACAACTGTATACTACCTACAAAATCAACAAGTTTTTTATGAGATCTGTGTGAAAGGAACAACTGCAACTTGGACTACAAGGGACAGATTGAAGGAAAAATTATTCAAGGTCAGAACCACAGAAGCTGAGGTCTGGACAAGAGAGGTCTTCGGCCAAGAGAGCAAGCCTACCCATGTGTTTCAAAAGGTTAAGTGGGCCCTGTCATTTGGAGAGAGTGGGCCCTCCACCCCCATTATTCAGGAAGAATATTATGACCCCTGCTCTCTCAGATGACCCTGGGTGTGCAGAGCATCTGGCTGCCACCCTAATCCTTGATGAAGATCCCCAGGGATCCCGGAGAGTCTGGTCATCATGCCAATGCTTGAAGAGGGTGGAACCCTCACCTCAATGTTCAGTGAGAGCATGTCCACTGCACATGCACTTAGAAGGGGTGGGGGTTCTGCTCTATTAGATCCAGCGGGAAGAACACATTTCACAGATGACTCTGAGACCTTGAGATTTAATGAAGAAGGCCCTGCAGGGTTTCAGCATTATTTGGGGCCTGCGATTCCTGTTTTTCTTCCAATTTCTCCCTTTGGGAATGGAAATCTTATCCTATATTTGTCCCTCCATTGTATATTTGAAGCAGGTAACTTATTCTCTAGGTTTCACAGGTCCTCAGATGGAGGGGAATTGTGCCCCAGGACAAATCACACCCATAATCAATTCTGATGAGACTTTGTACTTAGTTTTGTTATTGAAATAACATAAGGCTTTGGCATATTGTGATGTAATGCCTGCATTTTGCACCAAAATGAACATGTCTTCTGGTGTCTACAGGGTGGAGTGTGGTGATTTGAACCTGTTCAAACCTCAGAAAAACATGTACTTAAATCTAATCCATTCCTGTGGGTGTAAACCCATTGTAAATAGGGATCTTTTAAAGAGGTTACTTCAGTTAAGGTGTGGCCACCTCAATCAGGATGGGTCTTAATCCTATTACGGGAGTTCTATATGAATGGAGTGAATTCAGACATGAGAGAGAAAAAAGTCATGGAAGCAAGAATGTGAAATCAACCAAACCCAGAAGAGAATGGAGAGATCATCAGATGTCACCATGTGCCTTGCTATGTGACAGAGGAGCCAAGGATTGCCAGCAGCCAGTCTTCAGGAGGAAATAATTATCTTGATGATGTCTTGATGATGCATTGATTTGGACAATTTCCCCACATCAAAACCATGAGCAAATAAATTCCCATTGTTTAAACCTGACCCATTTCACGGCATTTGTTTTGCACAGATTTGGAATCTAAAAATGTACTCTTGTGTGCTCTATTATATTGGATCACATTTATTTACTTACTTTTGATGTTTCTTACTGCTACAAACTAAATTAAGCACTTTGCTTTTTCTCGTGTTTGTTTTTGTAGTTTAATCTTCACATTCACAAATTCAGTTTTATTTGGCTATTTTTTTATTTCATTGAAGTTTCTTCCTAAGGCATTACAAACCACCCATAACTTTTAAACCAAGAAGTCTTAACATATTTCTGCATGTATAAGACTCAGGACAAAAAAGAAAGAATTAGGGCAGAAGGTAACATATATATCTTTAACACATATAATTGAAATTGGGTAGAAGGTGGTAGGTATCTATAACAATGTCCCTCAACATGCAGAGGTCTCTGCTGGTGGTAACAGGATAAACAAAGTTAATTAAGGAAATCCTTGCTCTTATGAAACTTATAATCTACGTTTCATCAAAGGCAGACTTATAGCTAACTACAATTCAGGGAGGCTATAATTTATGTCCTAAAGGAGAAGTAGAAACATATGGGAAGACACTAATTCTAACTTTGGGATACGTGGGACATTTAGGGAGAGAAAGAAGATGCCTTTACTGTGAGTCTTAAAACTGAGCAATTTTTTAAATAAGCTCAGATGGCAAAGAAAAATGCTCCAATCACTTTAGATTGAATAAAGCCATGGCATTTTGAAAGTAGGGGATGTTTTCCAGAGAACTATGGATTACTTGTGATGACTACAATGTAGGGTATATGAATAATGGGGAGCGGAAATTAAGAGTAGAGATAATGGAGGAGTGTGTAACATAAAATGAACTCATAGAGATAAGCAGTGGGAATTTGAGTGGTAAATATATAAATGCCTTTTTTTACCCTGCCAATTTAGAATCAATATAAAAATAAGATAAAAAGGTATAAAGGACAAACTAGTATTGTATTGTTATTCTTGATAAAGTTGATTATAGGTTATGGGACTCAGATCTTTAGATAAGTGCGTTTCTTAACACTGACTCACCCAGCCTAATGCAGCACCTTATCATGGGTGGCCTCACCTAGCAGGAGCCTGAGACAATATGGAGCACCAAACCTGGAAAAAGAGTAAAACACAAACTTCCTGCAGACAGTTAGCTCCCAGATTTGAAGAAGAGAAAGTACCGGGTAGGCATATAAACTTCTCTCCCCAACTTTTTATCCAAACAAGTCATGCATCTTTGCCATGAGAGAAGAAAGTGAAGAAGCAAGCAGAGAGTCGGGAATGCAGGACAGAGAAGCTGTCCTATGCAGACTATGGGTCAGTGCCATGTGAGATAGTTCTGCCTTCTGATACTTCTGAAATTTGCAGCAAATGATACCCAATGGCCAGGTTTTATTTGAAGGGCCTCTCTTATAAGTAAAAACATATTAATTTCCACTTGCTCTTTGAGCCCTGTGTTCATGGATCCCAGGAGCATGAAAAGTGGTGAGGAGTGACAGAATCTTCACTATCTTTGTGAGCATTTTTATTCTTGTGCCAAAGAAGTTTAAATAACGTCATCTTCCTATGGAATGCCTTCACCCTGTGTAACCCTGGAGGTGATTGTCCTCTTCTCAATTCTTTTCACTAGAGAATCACTCTCAGAGTCCTGACCTTAAGTTGCTTTGTTGCTTCAGTACCCAATGCATCTAGTAGTCCCAGTGATGGATATTTTGTTTAAAACCTTGCTTTTCCTTGCCTTTTTTATGTCCCAGGCACTCAGTATCATTTCTACCTGCCACAGCTTTTTTTCAAAGTGGTAGGAATCGAGACTTATTTTATTTTCCTTCTGTTCCTCCACTTCTTTCATGAAGTCCCAGTATACCACAGTTTTGCTGAGGCTAGCATGCTCTTGCTTCAACCTAGGTTAAAAGAAGCCCCATTCCTGTGGCCAAAGTTCCAAAGTAAAAAATCACCTGTGACCTAGGGCTAAAACTTGTTAGTGCAGGCCATATCAGTTACAAGCTAATTACACAACTGGGAAAGTCAGCCTCAATGCAGTATACAGACTGCAACAAACTGCCCTGGACCTAATCTGATATGGTCCATCCCATGAAACCTTAACAGTCAAGTATTACTTTTTCCCCAAATTTCACTCCTTGTTTGTTTTTCAAGATTTCAGCCCAATGCAGTAGAGGTTAAGGTTTTGAGGAAGTCAATATATACCACTCCTTTTTCCTTACTTACATTCTAAATCAAACAGAAAGAAAAGTAAGATATACTGAGATTATTATGGGAAATATAGCATAAATGCTGGTAAATGGTCTTCCTAATACTGATCTCTAGAATTAGAAAAATTTGTCCACCTAGTCACAGCAGAACTCAACCACCAAATACTGCTCCCCCAACATCAACTGAGTGTCAATCTGCCCCCTCCCTTTACCCCCCTCCCCCACATCATATTGTAAAAAAGTACAGAAGCTGAGAGCAAAAGTTCTTCCCACAGGCAAGAAGAAGGACACAAAAGCATTGTACATGGGTTCAGATTTTCTCTCAAACTTCAAAAAAATCTTGCTTCCAACTCAGAAAAGGTATAAGTCAAAGGGTAGAATGAAGCCAGTAATTGAACACTAGTGGAGATACCTACATTGTTTGACTTTTTTTCCAGATAGTGGGAGCAACTTTTTTCTTAAGTTTTTTGATCAGTGAAGTTTTATGACTTAACAATATCAATCAATAAACAGGATCCTCACAAATACCCAGAATTTGCCAACTTTTAAGGAAAGCAACATGCTTTTTTCTAGATTTCTAGTTTTGTTTTGTTTCTTTTCCCATAGATTTTTGGCATCAACTAAAGCTGATTCAACTTATTAAAGTGAGATGGGGTTTCTGGAAATAGAAAACATACAGATGAAACATACAGAGCAACTAGGATAGTAAAATAAAGCAACATGGACAGTATCTACAGGGGAAAAATACAAAAAACAAAACAAAGAGGGAAGCGGACTTGGCCCAGCAGTTAGGACGTTAGTCTACCACATGGGAGAACCGCGGTTCAAACCCCAGGCCTCCTCGCCCCGTGTGGAGCTGGCCCACGTGCAGTGCTGATGCGCGCAAGGAGTGCCCTGCCACGCAGGGGTGTCCCCGCGTAGGGGAGCCCCACGCGCAAGGAGTGCGCCCCGTAAGGAGAGCCACCCAGCGCGAAAGAAAGTGCAGCCTGCCCAGGAATGGCCTCGCATACATGGTGAGTTGACGCAGCAAGATGACGCAACAAAAAGAAGCACAGATTCCCATGCCACTGACAACAACAGAAGCGGACAAAGGGGGGGGAGGAGAGAGAAATAAATAAGTAAAATAAATCTTTACAAACAAAACAAAACAAAGGTGTCTTCATGATTGCCAAAATGCAAGCAGGTGGGGACACACCTCTGACAGCATCTTTGCATGAAAACAGATGGAAACAATGGGGCATCGGATGAACCTAGAAGTAAAAAATAACCAACAAATACTTTCTTCGGCAGGTGGGAGGGAGGTATACTGGGACCAGGGATTGAACCTAGGACCTTGAATAAGGGAAACCGGTGTTCAACCATTGAGCCATATCGGCTCCCCTGAGTTAGCTTTTTTATTTGTTTTGCTTGTTATTTGCTTTTTTTTTTTTTTTTAGGAGGCACCGGGAAGGGAACCTGGGAACAGAACTGGGACCCTGAATGTCAGTAGCAGGCGCTCAACTGCTTAAGCCACATCCACTCCCCAGATACTTTCCTGAAAGCCCAGCAAGCCCAGCAACCTACTTTAAGGGCAAAAGATGAAACTGGGAAGGTTTTTACATGCCCATAGTGAGTGAGAATAGGGCTCTATGGGAAGGTCTAAAGGAGTAGTGTTCTGGAGCTAGTCAAATCTCTCTCCGAAGGACAAAACCGCATGCTGAGGAGAAACTGCAGTGAATAGAACTCAAACCAAATAGAAGCAAAAAAGACAAAGCAGAACAAAAATCTTTGAACAAAATTAAAAGCCACAGAAAGTATTCTCAGAAAATAAGATGCTAAATTCTTAATCTCTTTATAAAAACAACAAAAAGAAGAGAGGCAATTTAGAACCATGAAACTAGTAATGCTATCCTTAAAATTAATTTCACACAAAAATGAACAACAAAAATTATTATGAGAGAGAAAGAAACCAAGAAACAGAATGATATCCATACTGACAATGAATACAGGCCAGGAAAAAAAAAACAACAGATGAAAACTCAACTCAATACAACAAAATAGGTAAAAAGACAAAATCTTTCAAATTGTGGAAGAACATTACATAACTCAGAAGTGAAATAATAGAGATAAGCAAAGGATTAGAAATTTTTAAAAAATTGTTTCTGAAGACAAAAGGAGAGCAAAAAAAAAAAAAGGATATAAACATGGAACTAGAAGATGAAAAAAGGAGAAGGAAAAAAAAGAACAGAAGAAATGTTTGAAGTAATAATGGCTGAGAAATGTCCAAAACTGACAGACACCAAACCACAGATCAAGAAAGCTTAGATAAGGAATATCAAGCAGGGTAAACATCAAAAAATCTACATATCATATTCACACTTATAGAAAATCAATGATGAAGAAAATGTCTTGGGAAGTGGATGTGGCTCAACTGATAGAGCATCTGCCTATCATATAGGAGGTCCAGAGTTCGAACCCAGGTCCTCCTGACCCATGTGGTGAGCTGGCCCATGCACAGTGCTGCCGCAAGCAAGGAGTGCCATGCCACACAGGGGTGTCCCCCATATAGGGGAGCCCCATGAGCAAGGAGTGCACCCCACAAGGAGAGCCACCCTGTGCAGAAAAAAAAAAGTGCAGCCTGCCCAGGAGTGGCGCCACACACACAGAGAGCTGATGCAGCAAGATGATGCAACAAAAAAGAGACACAGATTCCCAGTGCTGCTGAGAATGCAAGCAGACACAGAGGAACACGCAGCGAATGGACATAAGAGAATAGACAATGGGGAGAGGGGGTGGGGGAAGGGAAGAGAAATAAATAAAATAAATCTTTAGAAAACAAAGAAAATATCTTGAAAGAAGTCAGAGGGGAAAAAACCTTTACCTATAGAGGAACAAGGATAATGATTGACTTCTCTTCAGAAACCACACAAGCAAGAAGAGAGTGAGGTGAAATATTTAAAATATTGAAGTTAAAAAAAAAACTAATAAAGAATTCTAAATCCAGAAAAATCACTTTCTCAATTAAAAATTGAGGAAAATTACTTCTTAAATGCTCTTCCTTTCTTTATCTAGATCTGAGTTTCTAATCTAAATCTAAATTCTAAAGAATTTCCTTTAACCTTTCTTGTACAGCAGGTCTACAGGCAACATTTAACAAGAAATGTTAAAGGAAATTCTTTAGAATTTAGATTTAGATTAGAAACTCACATCTAGATAAAGAAAGGAAGAGCACTTAAGAAGTAATAAATGAAGGTAAAATAAATATTTTATATTTCTTAATATTAACTGAACTAACAGGTAAGTTTGCTCAAAATAATAGCAATAATATATCAGATGGCTACAGCATATAGATAGGTGAAATGTATGACAGCAATATTTTAAAGGAGGGGAGGGAGGAAGTGCAATGTTCTGCAATAAGGTACCTGCATTTCCTGTAAAAAGGTATAGTGTTGTTTGGAAACTGATTTATACTAGTCGTAAATGTATACTGCGAACTCTACTACAACCACTAAAATAATTTTAGAAAGAAGTACAATTGACAGGCTAAGAGGGGAGAGAAAATGAAATCATAAATAATGCTCACTTAAAGCACAAAAGAGTAGAAGACCAAAGAAAGAGAAGGAGAAGAAGCAGCAGCAGAAGTGGCAGCAGAAGAGCAAGAAGGGGCCATTATTTGTAAAGAAACTAATAGCATTATTAGAGAGTTAAACTGGAGATTAATTTATAAGAGAAGAGTTATGCAAAATCTCCCTAGAAAACAGTACTTTCCAGGAGAAGACATTCTGTGACAAAATTGAATGTATTACAATACCTGAAGAAAGAATGTGTTTACTGGAAAGGGTTTGGCAACCCATGGAAAACTAGAGATAGATTACCAGTAGAGAAACTGGCATCCATTTGTCCAGAGATGAGGAATTTCACCTAAAGGGGTTCAGGTACTCAAATCCCATTGTTAAAGCATTCCCATTATGAGATAAAAGCAAAGCGTTGTCTTTTTCAACTATCTAACTACACGCTTCCTAATTACATGCTTTTCAAGAGAATTTCTGATTATGCTGTACTAAGAGGAGAAAGAGAATCAGATGATGCCATCAAAACATGTTGAACTATCTCAATTCACAATGTAAAACAAAAACAAAAAGCAAAACAGAAGTTGATCTCACATATTCCTCTAGACCATGTCTCATTTCTTTGTTCCATATCATTCTTCAAAATATGTATGTGTAGCCTATTTAATTCCTTCACCCTAATCTCTTTGAACCTACTTAACCCAGACTTTTATATTTGGCCAGAAAAACAGGTCTTGTTAATGTCACCAATGTAAGGTCAAGGTCAACGGCCAATTTGCCTTCTAATTGGTATTAGCAGCTTTAAAATTAGTATTAAGTTTTCAAAGATGTGCAAAGGCAGAAAAAAAAAAAACAGTACAGTGAAACCCATATAACCCATATATTCCCAAACCATACCCCTCCGCTAGCACTCACATTCAAACATTATCAAGATTTTGGCACATTTTCCCTTTATTCTTTGCTGAAGTATTTAAAAGCTCATGAGGCTGAGTATTTTAAAGCAAATCTAAGATATGTCATTTCATCACTATGTACTTCAGTATGCATTTCTAAAATATATAAACATTTTCTTGCCATAACTCAAAAAGACATTATGACACCTGTTTTAGTTTGCTAGGCTGCTGATAGCAGATAACATAAAATGGGTTGGCTTTTAACAGTGGGAAATTATTTGTTGACAAGATTATAATTCTGAAGCTGAGAAAATGACCAAATCAAGGCATCAACCAAGAAAATGCTTTCTTCCTGAAGACTGGCTGCCAGCTATCTTGGACTCTTCCTATATCACATGGCAACACACATGGCAGCCTCTGCAGGTCTCTCCCATCTACTCCAGGTTCAAAATAAAAAACAAAATAAAATGATATTCAGGCCATAACCAATGTCCCCAATTATCTCAAGCATGTGTCTGAAGAGTTGTTTTATTTTAATGAGGATTCAGACAAGGTCAACACATTACAGTTAGTTGTTAGGGTATTATTTTTTATCACTTTTAACTAGAATAACCCCCTCCCTATTTTGGGGAGTGGGAGTGGGGCTGGGCGTGGTTTTTATTTTGTTTATTTCTGCTTTGATTTGGTTTTTCAGGATTTTTTAATATGATAGCAAACTAGTCAGTTTTCATGTAGTTTATGTATTTTCCCCCAAAGTATTTTTGGAATGGATTCCTAGAAGTGACAGGGTCAAGATAAATGAATATATTATTTTTCTAACTATTGTCCAAGTTCCCTCCATAGAGTTACCATTTTTCATTCCCATAAGTGATATATGAGTGTTTACTCCCTCCATAGCTTTCCCATCATTAACCGTTGTCAAAATTTTGTATATTTTCCAACCTGAAAAATAGTAAGCGGAATCTCAGTATAGTTTGAATTTCTTTCATGTAAGTACAATTAATTTATTTTCAGATGTCTAAAGGCCATTTTATTTATTTATTTTTTTAAGATTTATTTATTTATTTCTCTTTCCTTTCCCCACCACCCTGGTTGTCTGTTCTCTGTGTCTATTTGCTGCGTCTTCTTTGTCCGCTTCTGTTGTTGTCAGCAGCACTGGAATCTGTTTCTTTTTGTTGCGTCATCTTGTTGTATCAGCTCTCTGTGTGTGCGACACCATTCCTGGACAGGCTGCACTTTCTTTCGCGCTGGGCGGCTCTCCTTACAGGGTGCACTCCTTGTGCGTGGGGCTTCTCTACGGGGGGGACAGCCCTGCGTGGCAGGGAACTCCTTGCGCGCATCAGCACTGCACATGGGCCATCTCCACACAGGTCAAGGAGGCCTGGGGTTTGAACCGTGGACCTCGCATGTGGTAGACAGATGCCCTAACCACTGGACCAAGTCTGCCGCCCTCTAAAGGCCATTTTAGTTCTTACTTTGTGAACTACCTTATATGGCAGAAGTTTTTAAAACATTTGACCACTATTTCTTTGAGGAAATACTGTCTTCACTTGACTTCCAAGACATCCATTCAACTAGTTTCTCTCCTTCAGTAGCCATCTTTGATTCCTTCCTATAAAAAATTATCTCATATTTTTTGAATGTAATATTTTTTTAAAAAATGAATAAAAAATTTAAAAAAAAATTATCATCCTCTTCTAAAACTCTAAAAGTTGGCTAGGCCCAGGGCTCAGTCATTGAACTTATTCTTTTCCCCAATTACATTTACACCCCAATGTAGTTCATCAGTTTTGTGATCTAAAATACCACCGACACACTGATGACAATTTCTAAATTTACAACTGTAATCCCTAACCTCCTCTGAATTGTAAAAAAACATACAAACATTTAACATGTCCACTTTAATATCAAACTATATTCTTCTTGCTATACAACTGCAAGAATGGCCCTTTTAAAATGTCAGATCACAACATCAATCCTCTTAAACTCAATAGATTTCCTGCTTACCGAGAATAAAATTCAAAATCCCTACCAGAGCCTTCAAGGACTTATATGATCTGCACCCTCCACATCTGTCTGACTTCATCTCCTACTTTCTCTGTTAAATAAGGTTTCCAATTCCTGGTTAAATTGTAGTTTTCACTGTAAATTAATTCTTTGGCATTCTTATTTGAGGGGTCTTGTTTATTCTGAGTCTAACACAAAACTGTAGATTTGCTTCAGTTGCTGATAAATCAAGTTTCTTTGTCAAGTTCAAGGTAAACCATGGTGATAAAATCATCACAATGTTGAATCCTATGTCCTTAGGCCATCAGAGGCTACCTTATGGACTCTATTGGAAGGATTGATTTCCTTTCACCTGATGATGTCTGCTTGGGTATCCAACTCCAATTAATTACAAAAGTTTTACAAAATGTATAAGGTTTTGTGGGTTTTTTTGCAATTTACTGTTTAACGATAACAAATGTCATCACTGTAACCAAAGTCCATGAAAACAGGAACCTCAGACATGCTAGGGGTAAAGGAATGTATTTAGTTGAATTACATTTTGGTTTGTGAAAAAAAAAAAATTTATGTACACATAAAGCATGTACAGCCGGTTCTCATTATTCACAGTAATGTTCTGTAAAGTAACCACAAGCACTGAATTAGTGAGTACTGAACCACTGCTCCTAAAGGAAATACAGGGTTAGGTTCCTGTGAGCCTCTGGAGCACATTCATCAATCAATCAATACGTAACCTTATTTTATCTGTGTTCCGTGTAAAGACACCTTTAAATTATATACAATTGATTCATTAACTTTGAACTCACTGCCAACAGTACATGCCTGAAACATATTTATGCGCATGTTGGGCAACTAAAATTTTCACCTCTCTGCCCATGGCCACAAATGACTGACAAAATACTGAGAGTATTGATTTGGGGATTACAGACCCATTTTAGTGAGTAGGCAGATTTGCAAAGAAAGAATTCACAAACAATGGGAGTCGATTGTGGTAGTTTAACGTTCATGCTTCCAAACCCATCTTAATAAATAGAGCATTATCTATGCCTTTGAATCCCTATGTGCCCCTTCTAGTTCACTTTCTATTCACTACCATCTACAGCAAGCCATCAACCTCAATTATAACTTGTTCATAAGAGTATAACTTAAAAAATAGTTTTTAATTTTGCATGTATATGACTTTCATTTATATTGATACAAAAGAAATCACACAATATGCATTCTTCTGGAACTTTCTTATTTTACCTCAAATGGTGTTTTGCTAGAGTTCTCTAGGTTTTAGTTCAGTTATCACTGTTGTATAGTAACCCATTGATAAATATGTCAAAATTTTTTATTGCTTCTATCAAAAATATTTGGATTTGGATAGGGTCAAGTTTTGTTATTGCATACATTCTTGTAGAGGTCTCCAGCACAAGAACTTCTCTGGTGTGTAAAAATAGGCCATAAGACTAAGTATACCTGTAACTCTTCTTGGTGTTGCCAAATTGATTTTCAAAGTGGTTGTACCATTTCAAGCTCACTTTAGAAATGTTTTAGTGTTTTGCCTTCTCACTTGCACATGTTTTTGTCAAACTTTTACTTTTTGTAAATATGGTACTAAAATTTGGTATTTATTTGTAGTTTTAGTGTGTATTTTCCTGATTACTTATAAGATTGAGCCATTTGCATTTTCTTTTCTAACTTGTTGAGTCATGTTTTCTAATCGAGTGATTACTCTTTTGCCATTACTGGTTTTCCTTATTGGTTTACTGTAATTCTTTATATATTCTGGAGATGGCTCTTGGTTCAGATCTGTGGTAGACTGGAACATTATTTAACTAATACTTATTCTGCCCTTCCTTTTGGAGCAGCATATACCTTCCTATTCCACTAATGTTGGGTTTGGCCCTTAAACTTGTTTCGGTGATGAAATGTGAATAGAAGCCACAATGCTTATGTTCTAAACTGAGGTTATAGAAAGCAGAGCAAGTTTCTGCTTGCTCTTTTGCTATCCAATTCCATGCCATAAAAAGAGTATGCCATGGGTTTCAGAATGGGAAGACATATGAAGATGACACAAAATCTTCCCAGAAGCCTGAAGCATAAATCTGCAGAGTTCAACCATCCTAAAACCTACTTAACTCCACCTATAGCCATCCTACAGACATATGAGTGAAAAATAAGTTTCTTGTAGTAAACCACTTAAATTTTGTGACCATTTTTTTACACAGCCTTATCACAACAGATCTTGAGTAAGACATTGATGAAAATATCTTTGATCGAGCTGCTACTTTCTAGTCCTATTTTTTTTAATGATGTCTTTGATTAACAATAGCTCTTAAATACAATTTTTTGAGTTTTACCTGGAAGGATACAGCTTTTTGTATATCAAACAGATTCTTCTCTATTCCCTAAGTTATAAAAATATTCTATTTATTTTTCTAAAAATGTTAATGTTTCCCTTTCACATTTAAGTTCTTAGTTCATTTGGAATTTATTTTTGCATGTGTAGAGAAGTAAAATCCCAATTCCAATTCCTCCCTCCCTCCCTGATGCCTTATTTCCTTTCTTTTCTTCCTTCCTTTCTCTTTCTTAATTGTTCATATGGCTAATCAGTTGCCCTAGTTCCAATTATTTATTACTCTTTCTTCCCTTCACTACTCTCTCATAATTCAAATTGCCAGTGACAATATCATACCACCTTGGCTTCTCTAGAGCTTCCTAACAAATCTCGTTATCTGTTAGATGAAGTGCTTCATCTTGTTCTCCAAAATTGTTATTCTTGCTCTTTAATTTTTCATATCTATCTAAGAATCAGCTTGTCAAGTTCTATCAGAATCATTGGTTGGAATTTTAATTGGCATTTTTACATCATTTTGGTGGAGAAGTAATACTTTCACCTTCTTGGGTCTTTTTATCTGTGCATATAATATAATTTTAAATAATTTAGATTTTTAATAGTATTCAATAAAGTGATATCATTTTCTGAATAAAGGTATTTCAGATGTATTAAATTTATCATAATACCTTTTATAGTTGGTTGTACTTGCAGGTGCTATATATATTTAAATTAATACTTCTCATATTTTCTGATTTAGAGGAATGTCATTGAAATCATGATCTATCTAGGAACTATCATAATCTCTTATTAGTGTTGTCTTTAGATTCTTTTGTGGCTTGTGTGTTGGAAATCATACATCAGGAAATGCTGATAGCTTTGTTTCCTTTTTCAACACTATATGACATTTCCTTTTGAAGTTTTTTTTTTTAAACACATTAAAGAAGTTCATTTCTATTCCTATGCTGTTAAGTTTGTCTTTTTAAATTCATTCATGGTTGTTTTATGTTTCTATTGGGATTATCCACTTTTACCTATAATCTGTAAATGTAATGAATTGCATTAACATATTTTCTAATGTTGAATTAGCATTTCTGGAATAAATCCAACTTAGTTGTGCTGCTGTGTGACTAGATTTGTTTTACTAACATTTTCTTTAAGATTTTCAGATCTTGTAAACAAGGGATATTAACCTGTAATGTTTCATTCTCATATGGTTATTTTCTGGTTTTGGTATCATGTTAAATTCATGCCATTAAAAAAAAGGGTTAGAGTGCCATTCTACTTTTTTATTCTCTCATAAACATGTGCAAAATAGAGATGATCTGTTCCTTGACTATTTGTTCAAAGTGGTAATTAACCTGGCCTAGTGTTTTCACTGTGGGTCAATATTTAAATATTGATTGAATTTATTTATATAGTTCAAAATTCTGTAGTTGAAAGCCTGCCATCCAAAATATAATATGTTTACCTTCTGTCAGTGTTGCATGATATAAAACAGGTGCAGCATATTATGTTCTAATATCTGAAAAGTCCTCAATTTAAAAAAATAATTTTTTTTGTTCCCAAGAACTTGGATAAGAAATTATAGACTTCTAGATCAATTTCTATTTCTTCTTGAATCAGTTTTGGTGAGTTATACTTTTTCCAAGAATTTGTCCATTTCATTTGTGTTTTAAAATTATTGAAATCAAGCTGTTCATAATATTCACTCATAATTTGAAAGTATCTCCTGAATCTCTAATTATGTGTGATTTTTAATTTCTTTCTTGTTTTTTTCTTCTTTATTTTCTTTTAATTGTTACATTCAAAAAATATGAAGTCCCCATATACTTCCCCACCCCACCCCTCCCACATCAACAACCTCTTCCATCATTGCGGCACTTTCACCGTACCTAATACTTACGAGGTGCATTCTATCAATGTTATCATTCTTGCCAGATCTTGTCAACTGTATGGATAATTAAAACAAATTTAGCCTCCTTGATCCTCTCTATTGCATCATTTTTAAAAAATTAAATCCTGCTCTTATATTTATTTTTCATCCTCTACTTTCTTTTTTTTTAAACTGTTCCATTCCTGTGATAAACTCTATTTGTTACAAAGCTCAAATAGAGCTTTTTTTTTAAAGATCTATTTATTTATTTATTTCTCTCCCCTCCCCCACCCCAGCCCGATTGTCTGTTCTCTGTGTCTATTTGCTGCATCTTCTTTGTCTGCTTCTGTTGTTGTCAGCGGCACAGGAATCTGTGTTTCTTTTTGTTGCGTCATCTTGTTGTGTCAGCTCTTCATGTGTGCAGCACCATTCCTGGGTAAGCTGCACTTTCTTTTGCTCTGGGTGGCTCTCCTTATGGGGCGCACTCCTTGTGCGTGGGGCCCCCCTACGAGGGGGACACCCCTGCGTGGCAGGGCACTCCTTGCGCGCATCAGCATTGCGCATGGGCCAGCTCCACAAGGGTCACGGAGGCCCGATGTTTGAACCGCGGACCTCCCATGTGAACCGCGGACCTCCCATGTGGTAGACGGATGCCCTAACCATTGGGCCAAGTCCACCGCCCCTCATCCTCTACTTTCTTCATGTTTTCTCTATTGTTCTTTTAATGACTTCATAATTTAGATACTTGGATCATTACTTTATAAACTTTCTTGTTTGCTAATGAGAACATTCACCTTGTTCTACAATTTTGCTTTGAATAATATGTTTTTAATTATTTGAAATTTATTGCTCTCTACTATATTTCCTCTGAAAAAAATTGCCTCTTACTATCATTATTATGTTACTTTAGGAAGGAATTAATTTCCTAATATTGAAAGTTAAGACTTTATCCTAAAACTCTCAGCTTTAGTTTCCTCATATGTTAAATGAGGATAAAAATATCTACATTAAGAGGAATTGAATTGACATATGTAAAGTATCTATTACAATTCTCCACTAATAGTGGATTATTTAAAAAATGGCAGCTAAAAGTCCACTTCCCTTGCTTGCATGTATGCAAATAATGTACTTGATTAGATTTAAATATCATTGAGAAGAGGGGTGAATTTTATTCTTTTTTTTTTTTTTGTATCCAATACACTGTTCTCTAACATAATACCTTTGTAAGGTAATACTAAATGCTAGGTTTTATTGATCTATTGGTAGATTGTTTGGGTGGACAGATACATGAGTCACCCTCCTCACTCCAAAATACATCACAAAAGACTGACAGTTGGAGAAGATGAGACTGACCCTCATGTCACTCAACTCTACACACTTAGTCTATTACTATAGCCAGGCTGATTTTATTCCTGGTGGGGAAAATAAATTGTACATGGGACTGTCGCCCACCCATACAAACCAATTTGTATTCTTCTTTTCAAACTCATTTGCAAGCTTCTATACAGTCTTTGTTCTCCCAGTAGCTCATTTTCTTTTTTACTTATTGAAGACTTTATCTTATCTAAGACCTTATTTAGCTCTTCGTCTTGTCTCCAATATCTTGAGTGACTCCCATATTCATATGTAAGGCCCATCCAACACTCTGACCTTCTCAACCTTGTCCTAGGGCCATTCAAATTTCCTTCTCCTCCTCTTTAACACCTTGCCTTCTCAATCTTTGTCATCTCTATTCCTTCCAAAGGCCCCATTTGAGTGTTCTCCTGCCTAACCCTAACCTGGTCTTGCACAGTACTTATTTATCTACTCCTACTATAGCTACTGAATTAAATATTTTGAAGAAATAATATATACAGCCTCCACCTTTATAATCCTTATCCAAACTTTCATCAATTTCTTCTACTTTTGTTCTTTAAGTTTCTCTCAAATCTGTCCATTACTCTCAGTCTCTCTCTCTTTCCATTATTCTTATCCAAGTTATCACAATCTCTTTCCTGACCACTGCAATAGCACACTAACCGTCTCATTGCACTCACTGTGATTCCCTTCCAATCTATAGCCAAACCGATGCTTTTGTAAGGTTCATCTCTTTTCCCCATCCACCACCATTACCCTCAGCTTTAAGAGATTACTATGGATTTCCATTGCTTTTAAAATAAAAACCTAAGACCATAATGATCTAAAGGCCTGCCAGTTTTCCCCAGTTACTTCTCCAGGCTCGCTGGCCTTCTTTCAGGCCTTTTGGGAAGCCCCATACTCCCACCTACCTAAGAATCTGAGCACCGACAGAGCCTCCATCACCCACACTTCCACCTCAGTACTCTCTCTCCAGCTAACTCCTACTCTCCTTTCAGAATATAACTTGGTCCTTATTTTATCCAGGAAGCCCCTCTGATCTCCAAGGTGATTTGTTCATTAACCCTTCTAATTCCACGTATTTACCTTTAATATATTAATAAAAGTTGTAATTTTACACAAATTTGTGTCAATGTTTGATTAATAACTGTAAGTTTCATGAGAGCAGTGCTGTACTTTTTAATTTTACAGAATGTCTATGAGGAGGGCAGCTGCTCACCTTTGTGTCTGAGGCCCCTAGAACAATGTGTAGCATGTCGAAATATATTTGCATGAATAAATAAGTAAATCTAATTGTATTCAAGGCTCTTCTTCCAAACTGAAGTGATTTGAAATAGCATTTACATTTATTTAGCATGTAAACATTCTAAAATTAATCTTTCTAATGTGTAAAAATAAAATTTAAAAAGCCTCCTTTATCCTACATTCTGTAATAGCATTCCTACTTTTTCCCTATAAAACCAAGTTCTTTGCAACTACAATTTTCATTCCTATCTTCACTTTTTGGCCACCATTTTTCTTCAATGCTTGGCAATGTTGCCTCTATTCCACTGTTTAGTATATTTGTTAATGTAAGAGCACCAGTAGCCTCTGTTTTGCTGCATACAAGTATATTTTTTAGCCTCACCTCACTTTGCCTATTTACTTGATCTCTCTACTGACTTAATTTCTCAGTGTCGAATGCTGAACATAAAATAGAGTCAGAAATGAAATCCAATCCTCCAATTGTTAGACAACAAATTACTGAGGAAAAAAAAAGTCTAAATTTGCACTATCATCTGTTATGTTATATAAGCTTAAATCAACACTTGATTAAATTATTTGCAACTGTACAGGGCTTTTCATAAGCTTTTCTATTGGCATTGATTATTCAACATTAATTACCTCCCTTGGCAAATATGCAAAATTAACATTTTAAAAGATTTCTGAAATTATGCATAAAATTACTTGACGCTACCACAAATTTAAAATATAGTTTTAACATTATATAGTTTCTGCTTCTTAAGTGATCAGTTTTGCGCATTTAACAATCTATTTAACAGAAGGAAATGATAAGGAATTTGCTTACGTATATATCAAAGCCATTTCTTAAGCACATTGTATCCACTGTGATAGATCTTTACTTTAAAAGGAAGAAAATGCAGCACAGAAAGTTAAATTTTTACCTTGGCCAGGCAGTAGAACAAAATTGTATAACCCCTCCAAGTTACAAAGAACCTTCACAAGGCTACTGATTTTCTCTTCAGCCTCTCTTGTATCCTTCTATTAATCAAATATAAGAGAGGTAGTAGAAGAACAGTTCTCAGAGAAAATCTGAAAGGCCCTTTGTGTCCAGTTTAATGTGTTTCCTACTAACTTTTTTCCTCACCATCTGTTTTTTTGTTTTTGTAAAATAATTCTACTAGAGTAATTCTATAGGAAAAGTGTTATATACAGTTCAATTACGATCAACTGTATTCAGATGGGGGAAAAAAAACGGAGCTGCACAAAATTCCTCCAAAACTCAGAAATGCTCAGATATGGGAAAGTGATAATACGATTAAACAGAGAAATCATGCACTCAAACAAGGCTTAAGAAAGGGCAGGTTTATAGTATAGTCAATTATGGACTGTTGTTAAAAGGAGATCACAAATATTTACTGAGTATTATATATGAGGCATCTTTCATAGACTAGGATAGAGGAATAGGAAAAGTATGTGATAATGACTAGGAAGTACGTTTCTTTCCTTTAAGGCACGGGCAATTTTGTTGGGAAAAAAACAACAATGAAGACTCAATGAAGAATGAGTCCTTATTATGTGCCTGGCCCTGTGCTAGATACATTAAATGCATCATCTCACATGATCCTGTAATAGCCTGAACAAGGGCACTGTTATTCCATTTTACAAACGAGGATGAAATAGTTGAAAAAGAGCAAATAACTTACCCAATTCACAAAGTTAGTAATTGTCTGACTGGGGATTCAAGTCTAGATCAGTTTGAATCTAAAACTTGTCCTTTCTCCATTAAGTTACACCTTAAAAAAAAACTAACAATCCTAAATGATCCTTATGTTCTCATGATTATCAAATAGCAATTTGAAAACTGGGCAGTCAGATTCCACAGTTTATAAACTTCCTTTCTGCCAAAATGGGATCTGTTGATCAGAATAACCATATTTGTTATTCTGATTTTTTGGACAAAATAAGGTTTTGGTTATCCAAAGCCCATAATTAACATAACTGATATTATGCATATATAGAAATTGTAGTAGACCAAAACAGGTAAATTATTTTATACATTTGAATATAGTATTTAAAATGTGTACACATGTTCATTTGTTTTTTTCATTAAGGAAAAGTAGAGTGGAACAATAGTCAACTTCCACGAAAAGAAGCAAAGTGTTCAATGTAATTTTAGACATTGGCAATTTCTCTAATTTATTAGTAAGAGGAAAATTATAAGTCATTCTTTTGATGTCTAATATGTCATCATGTCCTTCATTATGATGCTAATAATGGCTGCTGATGGTGCTTGACATGAAGCACCTGGTACTGAGGGTTCTGAATTTTCCCTAATACATGAATTAGGTCTCAGGCATTGCTATGTGAGGATGTTAACTGAATGAATTAACAAATAGTAATTTGCAAAACTGTTATTGCTATTTATACTTAATTTTAGAGTTTCTCAAGTTAAGGACACTTTTCTAAATGTCCTTACCCATTTTTTTAGGTAGTCATGGGGTGGGGACTTTGAAAGGGTAGACGACTAACTAGTCATCATAACAAGAGAGGGCCATAGGTAGGTTGACCATACGATTTATTGTCAAAATTTAGAATGAAAATGCTAAAATGTATGCAGACTCACACAATAGGTCTAAAGTGGGCTTGTCCAAGTAAAACCAATGTATAATTCCAGACTAACTCAAAGTAATGTGAATCACTAAAGCAGCCATACCCTCTGGGTTATTCCTTACCTTCTCTGCTTCCAACCTACTCCACATGTTGGTTTGCCTGTGTTGAGTTGAACTGATTATCAGAACTCATGGATATGGAAAGAGAAAAATATTTCAGGATCTCTCATGGAAAAATTATAAGTTTAAAAATTTTGAAATTATTTTCAGGCTGTAGATTTCTTGAGTATAAGAATTTATTTGATTTTTGGTTCTTTTTTAATACTGTGACACCTTCCAGAAATAGCATACAATTAGAGAAAAATTTGGTTGTGTGCTTTTAAATTATCTAATTAAATGTTTACCAAGCATCTACTCTGGGCTTAGCATTGTTAAATACTTGGCGATAGGAGAATAAAGTTGATTTAATTCCTGCTTTCAGAGGCAAGGGTAAAAGAGTGTGTTTAGTTCTATAATAGAAAAAAAATTTAACACATTGTAGATTAAGCATAAGCAATTTTATGGGCACTCAATAAAGCTGATTAATTCACCAAATGACAACAACTTTTCAGGTTGCATATTAATAGAAAAGCATTGAAAAGAATTATGATTGAAAAAAATTTGCTAAACTCCCTCAACTACTTAATGATGTAAAATCTTCATAAACATGTCTTGATTTATAACTAATTTATTTAGAGAAAACCTTGAATTTATAACAATAATAACAAAGATACAAATGCATGCCCTACTTCAAGATGTGCTTTGAGTAATTGAAATAGATGCAATTAGTCTAATTCAGTAAGAATATAGTATTTAATATGTTTTTTCAAATGTAGAGATGAGTTGGTAGTGCTGCAGAAAATGTAAGCTGCTGGATAATATGAAGAATCTATCTAATAGCAATGAAACTAAAGGCCAAGAAAAGTGTTTCATTTGATGTATCCAATACCTAAAATGTAAGCAAAGAAAAAAGTTAATGAATTTAAAAGTGGGTTTTTTCCCTATTCTATACCATATATTTGTTTAATAGAGATCATTATTTTAGATCATAATTTTCCTTTAGACATAAATATTTCTGAGAGTGATATGTGGATGTTCCAAACTAATTGTATTACATGGGAGAACATAGCACAGAAGAACACCCAAGTAATTTCTGTAGCCATCAGAACCCCACAAAATAAGGGTTTCCTTCCATTACTTGAAAAAGACTCACATTTCATTTAACAAATGCCAAAAGATTCTTTCTGCAGTTTACCTACCATATCTCTTAACAATTAAATTATTTTTAAAGTCCACAGTGTTCCTAAATCATGTGGCTTCTGCTTAACTAAAAATTAAAACTCATCTGTCACCTATAAATATATTGGAACTCTTTTGAAGGATTTCTCAGACTGAGCCTCCCTTGTACTTTAGGGACCACTTATTATCCAGGGCCTGTACTTTCTGTCAACCAGAAATGTGCCATAATATGTAAATGTAATAAACTAAGTGTGATATAGGAAACTCTCTAAGACTAGTGATAATATCTGGTTTGCTGGCTAAATAATGTAGGGTCCATTACTGTATTAGTCAGGGTTCTCTAGGGAAACAATCAACAGGCGATATCTGTAAATAGTATTAGATTTTATAAAAGTCTCTTACACGGCCATGGGGATGCACAGGTCCAGGTTTCACAGGCAGGCTGTAAACCAGGGACTCGGATGAAGGTCTAATGAAGGTCAAATGAGTTTTTGGGAGACATTGGCTGTCCAAAGAGCTGGGATATTCTCTCTGAATGCTGAAATCACTTCCCCTTTTAAGTCATTCAACTGACTAGATAAAGCCTCACTCATTGCTGATGACAATCTCCCTGGTTGATGTAGATGAAATCAGCCATCACTGATGACTAAAGCCCATATATATCCTTGTATTACAATTAGCCCAGTGCTTGCTTGATCAAACAACTGGCACAATTACCTGGCCCAGTTGACACTTTAGCTTAACCACCACAGTTACCTCAAATAGGTGGCAAACAACTTAGATAATCAATGATAATTTTATGTACTTCCCAAATTGGTTCTCCTCCCATCGTTTCAACTTACATCATTTTCAACTTAAGAGACATCCTTGAGACAACTTCAAGTCTCTCCTCATCACAATGCCATTCCTGCATATTCTGATCCACAGGACTTTTTAAATTCATACTCTAATAGTTATGGATGCTTTTTTGGGTTTGTTTGTATGTTTGTTTGTTTGGCTGGTACAATTTATAGTCTTATGTGCTTATTTAATCTTTTCTGTATTTTAGACTTTTCTTGTAAGGGGGTCCACAACATTGTGCAAAACTGGCACAAATCCCTATACTCATCAGGTTTATATTCTATGGGGAATGGGTCGATAATGAACAATATATGCAAGCAAATTATAGCAAATATCAAATAGTGATAAGTGTTATAGAGAAAAACTGCCTGCAAATTCTACTTCCCATATGCAGTATTGAGAAGGAGCAACTTTTTTTTTTAACTTAGTGGTTTGGTTAAAGAAAGTGACATAAGAGCAATATATGAGCAAATACTTGAAGGAAGTGAAGAGCAAGCTGTGCAGTATGTGGAAAGGTTTCCCAAGACAGGCAAGATCAAATGCAAAACCTGGAGCTGGAGTGTACCTGTCTGGCTCCAGGAACAGTGAGAAGGTCCTGAGCTCACGTGACCTGAATAGAGAGAGCAAGGAAGATGGTAGAAAGAAATGAAGTCAGGGAGCAAATGTTATGCAGATTAGGAAAGGATTTGTTGATCACCATGAGGATATATTTGTTTTGATTTCACTTAATCCAACAGGATCATTCTGATTGCAGTACTGAAATAGGCTGAAGGGGTTAGTGAAAAGACAAAGAATATTTGGCTTTTAGACTCTCAAATGACTTATGTTGAACTCATGATTTACTGAATACTTATGACTATATCACTTACTGTTCATTGTTAGCATTAAATAATTCGTTTATATTCATTACCTTACTGATACAACTAAAATTCAAACTGGATAATAATATCAACCCATTCTCCAGATTGGAACCTGAGGTTTACAGAGGTTGAATAAATGACCTGAAATCACATAGGAAATAAGGGGCCAAGATGACTCTGAAAATCAAAACCACACAAATTCTGAACATTTACCTCTGGAAGTCATTTACTCATTCACTTTAGAGCCTTCCCACACCTCCACTTACCACTGATGAATGTGGCAAAAACTGATCTTGAGGTGAGCAATGCAAATGGGAAACTTACAAGGTGTATTATTGCCAGGGTTTATGGTGAATAATTCAAATATTTTACATTTTTCCATGTAAGACTTCTTGCTTCTACAATTTGGAAGTTCAACATTTTGCTTTTGCTGATTTTGGGTTTCCTAAGGGGAATCTCAGTTTCTATCAGAAAGTCTTAAAATATTAACTATAAGAATATTGCAGTTGAAGGAGAAGTATTCTAAAGCAATTAGCTGAAACAAAAAAATGAAAGGCATTAATGAAAATCTTGGGTCATTTAAGTCTATTTTGCCTCAAGGAAATATCAAAAGATCTCTGGATAAATCACTTAGAAAGTGATGACAGAAACAGATTAAAAAGGTTTTGAATCTTCTATGTAGTTCATGCCAATTTTGTTTAAAGATTAAGCTCCAAGTGTTTCAGTCTCTTTGGTCCTTGAACTCCTAATACTCATTAATTCTCCTCAAATCTTTAAAGTGTGTACTTCTGTAAAAGGACATAGCTCAATGCCTAGCACTTAGTAGGCATTCACCAGATAGTTGTTGACTGACAAACTGAAAGAATATATAACAGATGATTAGGATCAGAAAATCCCAAACTATACTGAGTCTCTATATTCAGAAGAAACCTGACATTCAAATCTTAGGCAAAGTAATATTTTTTAAGAAAAATAAATTTGCAATATCAAAACCTCAGAATTCCCCAACCATAGAATTATGCATTTCTATGATTTTGTCCATCTTGACATTACCCATACTGCAGTGCTTTTTTGAAATTACTGGAAAAGAATGAAGATTGCCCTGAAAGCCTGAAAATGGCAATTTTAGAATGACAAGAACAGTAAAAACCATGAAACAGCAATAGTGACTGGTATTCACTGAGCACTTACTATGTGCTAAGCATTACACAAAAAGGATTATTTAATTTACCCATTCATCCCATTATCCTATAAGGTGGGTGAATTGGCTTGGAGCAGTGTACCCCAGAGAAACACGTCCCATTCCTGTAGGTATGAACACATTGCAAATGGGACGTTTTGGCCCAACCCAATCAAGGGGTAATAGGATTAATCCTATTACTGAAGGCCTTATAGAGAAGGCTACGCAAAGAAAGAACAGTCAGAAGCTGAATGCCGACAGAACACAGAAGGGAAGTGAGAAGCCAGGAAAGGCCACCATGTACACTGCCATTTGAAAGAAAAGCTCACGAGCGAAGATCACCAGCAGCCAGCCCCAGAATGCCAGTCTTCTGGCAGAAAGCATGGCCTTGATGATGCCTTGATTTTGGACTTCAAGCTTGAAAACCATGAACCAATAAGTTCCCCTTGTTTATGTCAATCCATTAGACAGTATTTGATTTAGCAGTCAGGAAACTAAAACAGTGGGTATAGCACAGGAGCTGTTAAAATATGGTACTTGAGAGACACAAATATACATCTGCACACCTATGTTTATAGCGGCATTATTCATGATCACCAAAAGTTGGAAACAACCCAGGTGTCCATCAACTATGAATGGATAAACAAATTGTGGTGTATACAACAATGGACTATTATACAGCAGTAAGAAGAAATGAAGTCATGAAGTATAAGCCAAAATGGATGAAACTAGTGGACATTATTTTAAGTGAAAGAAGCCAGCTACAAAAGGACTGTATGATTGCACTATTATGAACTAAATGTATTGTGTAATCTCATGGAGTTAATAACTTGAATATGGGCCACCAGAAAATTAAATGAGATAATGAATAGAAAGAATTCTGTGCAGAACTGTTATAAAGGTTGTTTGTAAATCTTTGGAAATGAATAAAGAAGAAAGCTAAATATTCATAGCAGAGGAGATTGAGAACAAATTTTTAGTAAGTTTATTTTTTAATATTATAGGTGAAGCAATTCTGACAATATTTTAGATGTGTTACAAAGCTAAGGAAAATGAATAAATGTGTTGATGAGAGCCAGGGTTCTCAAAGAAGAAGAAATACATGGAATTTAATTGGGAATGCAATAGAAGAGCCATGTAAGGATGGACTGGACTTGGAGATTTCAATCACATGATTTGTAATGCATGTGTTTATGTGTTTATGTGCACATGGAAATGTATGCCTGCATGTATAATTGTATGTATGTGTATGTGTGTGCAAATAAATGGAAGCATTTCCTAAAAAAAAAAAAAAAAAAAGAAATGGTTAAAGCATGTCATGGTGATTGTAATTAGCAGTGTTATTGTATGGGTAGGACAGTGGTTACAAAAGGAAAGTCTAAGGTCATGTATATTATTAGAAGGAAAGCTAAAAACTGTAGCATGGAAACTTTATAAGATAGTAAACCTTAAGTAAAACATGACTATTGGTGATACGGCATATATATAAGAGTGCTTTTACATATATAAAAACAAATATACTAGAGAAAGAATAGCAGCTATGTACAGCAGGTGAGGCATAGAGAGATTGAGAGTGATGAATTTTGTTTGTTTTTTGTTTATTATTATTATTGGAATAATGAAAGTGCTCTGGGAGTGACTGGGGTGATGAATGCAAAAATGTGATTATACCGAATACCATCGATTGTACTGTTTGGATGGATTTATGCTTTATTAATATGTATCAATAAAATTGGGAAAAAAATTGGGGCCTGGCCTCAAATTGCTTAGTTCCCAATCCCAGTGCTGCCAGCAATTCGCTATCAGAGCCCAGAAATGTGACTTAAATGCTCTGTATTGGTTTCCTCTGTATAAAAGGGTGTACTCATAATAGTATCTACCTTGTGTTACTAGACTTAAAGTGTTTAGAACTGCACCTGGCACTAAGCAAGTAGTCTATTCATAGTAGCTATTTAAATTTCCACTTTTAAACTGAGTACATTGAGGACTAGGAAGGCTGGCTCTGTTATAGATTGTACTGGATTTTCCAGATTGTACCACCACTCTCAATTACAAAACAGTTCCACTGATCACAAATGAAAGTGGGTGCAAAGACAGTGCTTACCACAGTGATTAGAACAGCTCACATCAGAAACCTTCAAATAATGAGGGCCTCTAGGATCAGTTTTCTTCATTATTCAGAATATTGAAAGTAAGATATATTAGAACAGATGTGTTCTCACTTTGACCATGTATATTTTGAGTTAAAAAACTGTCATTCAGAGAATTTAATCAAATTATCCCAAAATTAACAGCTAATTGGATAGAAAATCTACAAGGTATTATAATTCAATAACATCAGCTGATATTAAGTAGGAAATAAATGTAAAAAGGGGAAAATTCTGAAGAGAAACAAAATTCATTCAGCTCTGAACTTAACTGCCATCAGCAAGGTAATTCTGAAAGAATAACATATGACTCTTTAAGAGAAAGCCCCTATCTGTTTTCAGGCTATCATTAAATGAGGTGATGTAAATAATTCATTCACAGGCAATGTTTGGTATAGCAGGAAATCTCTCTCTAGTTATTAGCCAGGAATTATATAGAGAGGTGGCCTTTATGAAATATGGAAAATATATACAAAGCAAGGTAGCAAGGGTATCAAAATAATTACAAAGGATTGAAAAGCTAAATGATAAAATATTTTCATCATTTAAATTAGAAGTCTACCTAAGTATCCTAGATAATTAACATTCTAAAGATTATAGACTATAAAGAAATTAATAAAGTAAAAATTAGGATGCCAGTTGCAAATGAATTCTTTATCCATCATTTAATTAATTCACTCTCTTATTTTTATCTGAAAGACTAATAGGTGATAATGCTGATCCTTATATAGGATGAATTGTAATAAAACAGAACATTTCTCAGGGTTCTCAGACTATTAACTGGCAATCTGCCTCAACTATGCTAGTGTGGCAGGAAACAGTTTGGCCTGAAAAGAGATAGACTGAGGGGGCATGGGTTTTATCTTACCAGCATAAGTATAAACCTCTTGCATAGAGCTGATTCCATTCAACTCCTCATCCCTTCTCATTCTAGAAGACATATAGTCTTTGATAATAATGTCTTTGATAATGTTTTTCATTGATCAGTCTACACTCCAGAACAACTAAGGCAGTCTCCTTGCTCCCAGGTTTATCCACGAATATCTTTGAAAACTAAAATAATTGATTTACATATGAAAACCAGATCCCCAGAAACTGGTCTCTCTGACATAAACCCAACTTAATAAAAAATCTATGCCTTTTGTAGGAGAATTAATATTAGATTGCATGAGCATTTTTCTTTTATTTAACCTATTATTCAGTACTTATTAAGAACCAGGAATACAAAATTTCATTCAAGTATTTTATAAGCAAGCATGATTATGGATCTTTATGATTTTCTTGCTTTAGATTTTCTCCTTACCATAGGTTTTTTTAAATTTATTGAAATATATCACTCATATGTAAACATACATAAACAATAAGTGTATAATAGTTGTGAACTTACAAAACAAACATATATAACATCAAACAAACATATATAACATCTCATGCTACCACAAATAACTTGCATTGTTTTTAAACTTTTTAACTAATGATTAAAGAGCATTATCAAAATATTACTACTAAACAAAGTAGTTTTCCCCTAACCAATCCCATTGTTATTACCTTTATATCATTTCTATATGAACATATATAAACAGTTAAGTGTATAGTAGAAGTTGTGAACTTACAAAGCAAACATGCATAACATCGTACAGGGGTCCCATACATCAACTCTCCACCAACACCTTGCATTGTCATGAGACGTTTGTTACAAACTAGGAAGAACACTGTCAAAATCTTACTACTAATCATAGTCCTTATCTTACATTTGGTGTGTTTTTCCCCCAACCCACCCTATTATTATTTTTTAAATATATTTTTTTATGACAGAAGTTGTAAAGTTATAAAACAATCATGCACATGTGCAGAATTCCCAAACAACACTCCTCCATCAACACACCACAATGTGGTATGTCATTTGCTACAGATAAAATAATATCATCTGATTGTTACCATGTCCATTGTACATTTGGCTCACATTTTCCATACTGCCTCAGTATCAACACAGTCTTTTGCATAGATGCAAGAATATTATATTATTACTACTAATCAGAGTCCAAAGGTCACTCCAGCTGTATTTTTTCCATGCTTCTCCACATTCCCATCACCCTGCAGTAGTGATATACATTTGTTCTAGCTAACAAAGGACACTCTTGCTTCTGTACCATCAACCACAATTCTCATCCACCTCTTGGTTTACTGTGCTATCCAATTCCTAGATTATTCTCAAGCATTCTGTCAATTGGCATTGACATAACTGGACTACCATTTTCAGTCACTCCCATTTATAAACTAGCTGTTACTCACTATGTGTTACCATCCACTCTGTACATTTCCACATTCTTACAGTAAAGCTAATTAAAACTTCTACATACATTAAACATCAGTGGTCCACTCAGTCCTTCTCTTACCTTTTTTAAGAACCCAACACCTACCACCAGGTCTTGAAAATATTTTCCAATAATTTCTTCTAGAAGTTTTATGGTTCTTGCTTTTATTTTTAGTTTTTGATCCATTTTGAGTTAACTTTTGGATAAGGTGTGAGATAGGGGTTTTCTTTCCTTCTTTCAGCTATGGATGTCCAAGTCTTTCAGCACCATTTGTTAAATGATGTTGGATTGTTCTGCCCGAGCCGTATGAGTTTGACAGGCTTATCAAAAATCACTTGATCATATAGTGAGGGTCTGTTTCTGAACCATAAATTTAGTTCCATTGGTCTATTGTGACTGTCTTTAGGCCAGTACCATGTTGTTTTTACCACTATAGGTAGGTATTATGATGTAAAGTTTGAAGATGAGGGTTCACTTTGCCTTTTTATGATGTTTCCTGCTATTCAGGAGTCCTTACCCTTCCAAATAAATTTAGTGATCATATTTTCAATTTTTTCTTTAATGCTAGTATTATTTTTATTGGTATTGCAATAAATCTGTATATCAATTTGAGTAGAATTGACATCTTAATGATATTTAGTCTTCCAGTCCATGAGCATGGAATGTTCTTTCAGTAGTTTAGGGGGTTAGGGTTTTTGATTTAACATGAGTTGCAGGTTTCTGAACACAAGTGCTTTACATCATTAGTTAATTTTATTCCTATTTGAGTTTTATCTGTCATATTTTATTTTCAACACTCTTTTGACACTTTTAGTTACTTTTATTGATATAATCTTCATTTCCAGACTCTTTTCCAGGGCTCTCTCTTCTGACTTTTCTTTTCAGGCTCTAACACACCCTTTAGTATTTCCTGAAATTCTGGTCTCTTGCTTAGAAATTCTCTCAGTTTCTGTCTACCTGTGAATAGTCTAATTTTGCCCTCAGTTTTGAAAGACAGTCATGCTGGATATAAGATTCTTGGCTGGAAGTTTTTCTCTTGTAGTATCTTAAATATATCAGACCACTGTCTTCTTGCTTCCATGGTTTCTGATGAGAAATCAGCACTTAATCTTATTGGGCATCCCTTATATGTTATGCATTGCTTTTCTCTTGCTGCTCTCAGAATTCTCTCTTTGTCTTTGGCCTTTGACATTCTGATGAGTATGTGTTTTGGAGTTGGTCTATTTGGATTTTTTCAGATGGGAGTACATTGTGCTTATTGGACAGGGATATCTATGTCCATCAATAGGGTTGGGAAATTTTCTACCATTATTTCTTTAAATATTCTTTCTGCCCCTTTTCCCTTCTCTTCTCCTTCTGGGACACCCATGACACATATGTTTGCTTGTCTTTTGCTGTCATTTAGTTCCCTGAGACCTTGTTCATTTTTTTCCATTCTTTTCATCTCTCCTTTCGTATGTTCACTTTCGGAGACCATTTCTTCAAGCTCACCAATCCTTTCTTCTGCCTCCTCAACTCTGCTATTACATGTTTCTGATGTTTTTTAATTTCATTGATTGCACTTTTCATTCCCATAAGATCTGCTATTTTTCTATGTATGCTTTCAAATTATTCTTTGTGCTCATCCAATGTCTTCTTAATATCCTTAATCTCTTTAGCTATCTCATTGAATTTATTAAGTAGATTTGTTTGAACATCTATAATTATTTGTCTCAATTCCTTTATGACATCTGGAGGCTTATCTTGTTCCTTTAATGGGCCACAGCTTCCTGTTTCTTGGTGTGAATTGTAATTTTTTGTTGGTATCTTGGCATCTGACTTACTAGAGTATTTATTCTGGGTGCAATTTTTCTCTTTAGCTTAGGGCTTCCTATCATTTCTCCCTTGCTGGTTGTGCAATAGGAACCAAGCATGTAGTTGGTGCTGTAAGCTATGAAGGCTCAAGCTGTCCTCATTGCATCAGGGACGAATGAAGCTTCTTCCAACTTTCTCCTTTGCCAGTTCCTTACCATAGATTTTTAAATCATCTTTGAGCAGTGAAATAGTCACATCAGAGAATTTAGATTATTTTTGCTTCATAAAATTTTGTTCCATATATCTGTTATGTGGTTTCTTCATAAATAACATTTTTCTAATTTTATACTCTATGATAATATACCTTATAATTTTATGTTCTACCAAATCTCTATTTATAGTTCAATCAGAATATTAATAAAGTATGTATTTAAGTTTTATATGATGATATCTGGCATAGTTTAGAATATTAAAATTACTCAATAAACTCTCATTACACCCTAAGTCAGAGTTGATCCAAAAAGATTCAGATAGCTACATAACTCAATTGTTTCATACATTCATTTATCATTCCTTCACATTCCATCACTGAATCACATTTAGTAATGTGATTTATTGAATCACTTTATTGATGAAAGATTCTGATAGCACCTGCTTATATTGAAATTAAGAGGATAAGAAGGAAGGTCAATAGGTGCCTATATAGTCAATGTTTCCTGAGGAATCCGAAATCTGACAGAAGAGAAATGTGTCTAGAGGTTAGGCCTCAATATTTTGACAGAGAAACTTAATTATGTCATTGTCAGGCAATGATGATTTGACTCTAGAGTGCACTAATCAAACCTACAAGAGATTTATTTATAAGTAAATGCTTATTGACTTACAAGATAACTGTTGAGGATATCCAATTCTAATGATCCTAGCGATTTCATTCTCTACCAGTAACAAATAATTAAGCAACAAAATTAATGTGAAAAGATTGCTTTCATATCATGAGTAAAGCAAGAGGAGTGTGTGATTCTAAGGCCTGCTATACCAAAGCTGGGCAGCCTGAAGTACTCCTTCACCAGAGGATAATAGGATGGTTGGTGTGATGAAAAGAATGGAGTCAGACACACATTGACTCAAATCTCAGCCCTGCTTTTCCTTACTGGGTCATCTTTGGCAAATTACTTTTTCTCTCTTTCAATTTTCTCATTTGTGAAACTGATGCTGCTTTTAAAAGAAACGTTGGTCTGTTGTGCAGGAAAAAATTGTAAGTTATAACTAAAGTTTCTTGAAGTGGTACCAACGGGAAAGTTATTTCATAGTATACAACAAAAACTTCTTAAAATGATATTTGTCTATCTCTCAATATTTCAGAGTACACACATTTCCAAGGGTGTTCAGGGCCCTGGGAAAATATTTCTGTGGGTGAAGAATTACATTAGTGAGTAGAGAAATGATGATCATGTATTTGTTCATAGTTCATTCAATATATGTGAAGATTCTCTGTGGTGTTCAGGCATCTGTTTATGTCCAGAAACCATATCTTCCTGTTCTATATTATCAAACATGTCATTGTTAGCATCAATTTTACATTTTCCACCATGAGAAAAAGAAAGCAGCATTATTATTACTGTTATGAATCTACAGTTCCCTAATACCATTCATTTAATGCTGATTACATCATTACACATTATTCTTAAATCCATCATGATGCTTGCATATACTGGCTTCTAATGACCATCTCAAATGTTCTTCCTGTGTTTCATGTCCTCAAATGTAAGTCTTTCCAGACAATGAAGAAAATGTGAAAGATAATTCATTTTCTGGTCATGTCACATTAATTGTTTATAATTTTATAGATTTAATGTAGAACACATCTTCCAACCAAGTTTTCTCTTGAAGTCTTTAGACAGTCATTACTGCAATCCTAGAATCTGATCTCTTATGTTGTCCATGATCTCCCTAGGAATGCATGTAAAGGCCATGACCATGGGCATCTTCCACAGCACTCAACAATGAAACTAATATTGAACAGGAGGACTTTTCCACTGGTTTTCAGAATCACAATGGGAAATTTGTCAACTACATTTGCAGCAAGGCTTATTTGCAATATGTCACAATGAGACAAAAGTGATGATATGAACTATGCAGGATCTAAGGCTGAATCCAGATGGCAAAACTAAGCATTTCTCATGCATACAAATGGTGATAAATCTAGGAGTACTTAAGTAACATTAGAGGAACTTGCCTGGTAAGCATTAGGTGAATATGGAACATTTTTCCAAAAACTTTTTTGTTATATGGACATCGTGAGCTATCAGAATCCAAAACTTGCCTGTCTAATCCAGAACAGTTAGCTAAAATAATTTAGGTATATTCAGACTTTCACACATCATATACAATAGATCACATAAAGAAGACAGCATTTGCTTGGCTGTATAGGTCGTTAATAATTGTTTTATTCTGCATATTTTATTTTATCTTAATAATATTTTGTACCTCTGATAAGTAGAGTCCTTCAAAGTTCCCCTGGGGCCCTGGGCTTGCAGGTCTGAAGCCCCACTTGCCTTAGTGTACAGTAAAAGTACATGGTGGCTCTACCCTTCATCTCTAATCTCAAAGTGGAAACTATCTCCTAAAGTCTCATTTTACTTTGCTCTTCATGTGGATTTTTGGCACCGAAGAGGTTTATAGAAAGTTCAGTCTAATGATCAATATATTTTAGAGCATCTCGAGATGACAGATTCTGCTGACAGGTATTTTAAATCATTTAGTATTTAGCCATGTTGATGTTTTCCATTAATATTTTGTAATGGTTTTGTGATTTATTTTTCCAATTATAAAGTAAAATATATTTGTCTATAACACTAAAGAGAACAGTATGATAAGGAAAACAAAGACTAGGGATGGATATTTGAGAGGTTCTCTTTGTATAACTTAATTTCATGATCTAGAATGTATTTAGGCCTTGAAAATCCCTGTGTGCTGTGTAGAGAAAGAAGTATAAGCCACAATCATGCTTGAAAACTGGTTCATGATTTAGGTGGCGAGGCAAGATGTAAGTATAAATAGTACAGGACAAAGGTATGTGTGATAAACTTTTTGATACAGAAAGTGCTATGCGCCAAAATGGTTCACTGAGGAAAGAGAGAGAATCTCTAGTGGGGTGATAATAAATTCCAACCAAGACTTTATTTTCAGAGTATGAACTAGACCTTGAACATGTTTGAAGAGTGAAATATATTTAGGACACAAAGCTAAAAAGCCTATACTAGAGATTCCTGTATATATAGGTCCAGATTTTGAATAGTCATTCTCTGAATCCCTGGATTAACAATTTAGCATACCGGCATACGGGGGGGGGGGGGGGGGGGGGGGGGGGGATGGGGCAGAAATATGCTCAGTGAACAAATGCCTTTCATTAACTTAACAAATAATCATTTCAAAGTTCATCTTAGGTAGGTAAAAGTCCCTAAAATAAAATCACCAGATACTTTGCATAGATCCTCAATTAAAATTTACATTTACCTACATGTAGAACAGTGATGGTCCAAGATATTACATTAAAAATTCAGTCAATAACCTACTGAATGGACTGGGAGAGACCATAAACTACAACATAAACTATAACCCATGCTGTGTAGCAATGCTCCAAAACGTACTCATCAAATGCAATGAATGTACTACACTAATGAAAGAAGTTGTCAATGTGGGAGGAGTGAGGGTTGTGGAGAGTAGGGTATATGGGAACCTTTTATGTTTTTAAATGTAACATTTTGTGTGACCTATGCATCTTTAAAAAAAGAAAGATAATTAAAAAAATTTTTTTTAAAATCAGTCAAGCTATTCTACCTGAGTGGAATAGACTCCTAATGTTTTATGTGCTTCTCTGAAAATTTTTACAAACAATCTATCAAGTGCAGCTATATGCCTCCTAGACCATATCATCCCGCAATAAACTGTCACATTTCATGATCTTGCAACAACAAATTCAATTCCTCTTTAGAGATTAGAACTAGACCCCATATAGGGTATAGTAATTTTCCAAAAGCATAAAATTATTATGTTGTTTACTGAAGCCCTGGCATATCAATTCTGACTTACTTTCAGGCATTGTTCTCTTTGGACTCAAAGGGACTTCAGTTTTCTATATCTCCAGCAGATATCTCAGATCATCAACTCACCAAACAAATCTTATATCACTAGGTCTGACAAATCATCTGGAAAAAGGAAGAAACTTCACATTTAGTGAGTGATCACTATATACTTTAGAAAATGAGAAAAAGGATATAATTTTTCTTCTCAAAAAAGCCACAAAGGAATGGGTACAGTTATCTTCATTGCATTCGATTTCTTAAACTGAAGGTCACAAACCAGTTTTCATCTTATAAAGCAAATTTAAGATTTATACTAAATACTGCCATGGTAGCTACTGGTTGTTCTTTCCAAAATTCATTCTTTACTCTTCCTGGTAATGTGACCACCCAGCTAGAGACATTTTTCTGCCCAGTCCCTAGTGAATAGCTATAGTCACAGGGTCCGATTCTCAACAATGCAAAGTGAGCACAAAGAATGCCTGAGATTTCTGTCTCACTTGTTAAACTGAAATTTCTTGCCTGGGATGTCTTCCTGTCTCTTCCTCTCTTCTTCCTCTGAACTGGAACAAGAAAGTAACAGGGGCACACCTTAGACCCAAGAAACTAGGATAATGCCCAACATAAGGTCTGACCAAATGAAGAAAGAGAGCTGGCATTGCACATTGTTCTTATGAAGCAGACAAGCCTAGGTAAGCCTTACTCTCACATGACAGAGATGTACACTTTCATTTTATTTAAACCCCTGCAAAAAGTTTTTTTTTTTTTCAGTCTCTTTGGAAGATTGAGTTACATACCCTGTCTTAGTTCCCTGAACTGCTATCACAATTCCACAGAATTTATTGGCTCATAATTTCAGAGGATAGAAGGCTTGTTTCCTCCTAGGATCAGTAGCATTGTGGTGCTTGCCACAATCCTCCATTCCTTGGCTTTCCTTTCACATGGCAATGTCCTCTCCTTTATGTTTCAGATTTCTCCTGGCTTTTGGCTTTTGACTCCTTCCTGTGCCTTTCTCTCTCTAAAGCCTCCTGTAATAGGATTAAGATCCATCCTGATTCAGTTAGCCACATCCAAAAGTAACATTTTCAAAAGGTCCTTTTTACAATGGCTTCACAAACACAGGAAAGGGATTGAGATTAAGAACATGTTTTTTGCCTGGGGTACCACATTTAGACATGTTCTTAGTCTTAAACTGCATCCCGGTGCATGTAAACCCATTCTAAATTAGACCTTCTGAAGATGTTATTTTTAGTTAAGATGTGGCACTGAAGCAGGGTGGGCTTTAATCTGGATTACTGGAGGTCTTCTAAAGAGAAGAAACTGGAAGCCAGAGTCAGAGAAGCCAGCAGGGACTAAGGAGAGTAAGGAAAGACTCTCACCATGTGTTAGGAAAGCCAGGGAACACCAAGGACTATCTGCAGTCAGCACCAGAATGCTACACTCTTCAGGAAGCCTTGTGGATTTGTAGAGTTGGACTAGATCTCAAAACCAGGAGGCAATACATTCCCATTGTTTAAGTAAAAACCAGTTTGTAATATTTGTGATAGCAGCTCAGACAATCCAAGACAGTCTCTTTATTACAGCAACTTACCCTTTACCCTAGTAATTAATGTAATTGCCTTTGATCCTGAGTGACCCTCTTATCTTTGACTTTGACTTTGAACTCTTGAGGCTCTAACGGAATATGAAATATACTTTATTCTTAGTGACTGTGCTCCATTGACTAAATTATCTGCAATTTAGATATTGTGCCCAAAACATGATACTGTGTCTACTTTTGTTGATTTATAATTTTAATACATGAAATGTGAGCAAATCTTGCAACTGGTGTTAATTAGCACCACATGTTTTTTAAATGGTCTATATTGTTTTCAGAAAATCTTACCAAAAATTTCAATAAATCTCTGTGTGAATCTAAGGTTTGATTCGCATTGCTTTCAATTTTTAACAATTGTTTTGGATTCATTCAATAAATCTGCTTAGCAAGAGGAAATTTTTTTTTGTATACACACACGCAAAATCTTTGATGATACATGTCTTTTGTACATGATCTGCATAGGCACCACACAATAGCTGGCGTAGGAGCCACATTTTGCTCTGACTTAGGGTTGAAAATTTTCAACATATACATGAATATTCATATCTCATCCAGTGACTAATGGCCCCAAATTTCAACCTTCAGAGTTACCCCTTTTTAGTTATAATGCTATCAGAAAATTCTCTTACTAAATCAAAAGATATGTTTCCTGGTAGAGGGTCTCATAACACATTACCAAAATAAAAGATCTGAAGGAATGGGAGCAAAAATGGATAACTTTTCCATTGTCAGGGAAAGGGGATAGTGTATATGGAGCAGCTGAGGAAAAGCTGATCTGAGTGCTAAGATTCAAGGAGAGGCTTACAGGTAAGCATAAAAGGTAACTGATCTACAAACAATTAGGTGGAGAAATAAAGGAGGCAAAGGGATGCACAAGTCACATTTTGCCCACTTCCCAGGGTTTCCACATCACAAGATACCAAGACCTTTGCTCGGGGTAAGTATCTTATAAGAGATACAGCTGACCTCAGCTCCCTTATCTATTCTCCTGGAATAATCATTCCTTAGAAGTGAAGGGTGATCTTAAGAGAGATTATAGCTGAAAAGGTTTTGCCCAGGAAATCCAGGAAGGATCACTATATACAGGGTTAGGAATTAATCTCTACCACATAATCAGGTCTCATGGGCAGGACAGTTCTATCGTAAGCATTCTTAACTGCTTTGATTTGTCTCTACTGTTCGGAACTTTTGAGAAATTGTTCTAACTAAAAACCACACACAAGTTTTTGTATGAACTTTCCAGTTGTCCTGCAAGAGAAATGTTTTGTAAAGCTCCAGACATAAGTCTTCAAATAAGGAAGGGTGCACACACTGGATACACAGGAGAGGTTGCTATTTATTATATCTTAATAGAAGAAGGGGGAGGAAGTAGAAGAGGAGAGGGGGACAGAAGGTCACATTTTTTGAGCACTTCCTTGGTGTTAGGTAGTCTTCAAATTACATCACATGTGTTGCCACTGTTAATCCTTTCCTTGTAAATGACTTCTTATTTTTGATGACCTTGACAGTTTTCAGGAGTACTGGCCATGTATGTTGCAGAACATCCCTCAATCAGGGTTTTTCTGATGCTTTTTCATGGTTTGACTGCGGCTAAGAGTTTTGAGGAAGAAGATCACAGACAGGCAAAATGCCCTGTTCCTGATATCTTATCAAAAGTACATGCTCTGAACATCACTGTTGATATTAACCTTGATCACCAGGCTAAGCTAGTGCTTAGCAGATTTCTCCACTGCAAACTTGTATTCCCCCCACACCCCCACCTTTCTATACTACGCTCTTTAGAAGGAATTTACTACGTGCAGCTCACACTTAAAAAGTGGGAATTTATGCTGTATTTGGTATTCATCTCTATGGAAGATTTTTTCTATCCTCCATCACGTATGAATATATTCAATCGCTTATTTATATCAATATGAACTCCTGGACATTTATTTTCTACTTGGGATTATAATCTAATACTACTTTATGCTTTTTACTTATTTTCTTGCTCAAATTGTACCAGCTTTGACCACTGGGAACTCTTTCAGTTTGTTTATATGCCCCTGTTTTTTTCACATACACCCATTAATGTGGAGTGGGTTTCAGTTTTTATTTTTGCTCCAGTATCATCTTGTATATTCAACCATTGAACCAATGAAAATAAAAGCACAGATTGTAGGTAGGTAGGTATGCAGGTTGGTAGGTAGGTAGGTAAGTAGGGAGAGAGAGAGAGATAGATAGAAATAGATAGATAAAGGTAAACAACTTGACCACACCCATATCCCAAGTTTTTATTAGTAGAATTTGGCAGGCATTGGAGAAACAAAAGCCTTCAGAAAAGGTTTTACTCTCATTGTCTTTTGAAACTATTGCAAAGTGAATTCCAAAAGCAACCATTAACATGGAAATCCTCACGGTTACCATGACAAAAAATGATCATAGAATCGATAGCAGCAATTGAAAGAAAACCTAAGGATGGAAATGCAATGTTGTTTATGCATTTGTCCTCCATTGCTGTGTAGCAATACTTTGTTGTAACAGACTACCTTTTTGGAGGTTACAGACAATTTGCTATTACTAATAAAGAACTGAAACATGAATGATTTACATGTTTAATAAACTGTTTTTAAATATATGCATAAAACAGTATCTGCTTAACTCACTTATATGGCAATATTCTTTTTTGAGAAGTTGGTAACCCCAGGAGTGTGGCATGCATTTGAACGGCACTCTTTAATAGGAAACAAAAGGGATGAGAACTGTCACTGTGTGCCAACAAAACAGAGGCTCTAAACTATTTTCACAAGCAACAAGACTCTGAACTGTTTCTACCAGCAACATCGGGCCAACCCAAAGAAACAAATTTACATCTGTCTTAAAATATCATTCACTTATCCAAACTATTCATGCAGCAAGTATTTATAAATTTTTATATGAATATTTGTTGTCTATCTCTATTTAGCCTCAATGGCTAAATGAATTTTCACTAAATTTCAAGAGAAAGTTTGGGACTTAAAATATAGGCTTATGTGACATTTATGGAATATACTTTGGGGGGCCCTGCTAGCATCTCTGGGATTGCAACAATGTCAAGAGTAGTTGAAAAAGAAGTACAAGTGGCCCATGTAACTGCTAACTGTCTCAGACTGCCATATTGATTTGACAGTTTAGACAGAGGAAGCACTGCTTTTAAACATAATGCTCAGATTTAAAGTCATAAGAGTGGATGCCTAGATTTGTTGGTATTGAATTGTAATTAAGTTGCATCTTACATAGAGAACTCTGTGGAGCATGCTCCAGAGAAAATAGCCACAGAAATTTATTTATATAACTATGTTTTAGGACTTTTCAAAGCAATATTGTAAAAGACAGACTACAAGCGTAATGGATTCAGAGTAACGATAAACTGCTCGTTGCTTTAGAATATGATTTTAATTGAATTGAACCCTTTAAAAATGAATTTATTTTGGAATTTAAAAAAAGGTGTGAAGCATCATAAAATAAGGAAAGAAAAAAATATAACTTTTTTTTTAACTGCAGACCACTCTGTTATTTTTTTTCTTCTTCAATTCAAAAGTCCTTTTTTTTTCTTCTTTATTTTCTTTTAAATGTTACATTAAAAAAAAAATGAGGTCCCCATATACCCCCCACCCTCTGTTGATTATTATACTACCACATTTATGTACCACATTTCAGTTCATTCTACCTTTCGGATTCCCAAATGTCAATCAAAGAGTTGCTTGAGGTTCACTTCTCCAAGAAATCTTCCACCTAAAAAAAGAGGAATATATTCCTTTACACAGTATAACGTAAAAACTCACTAAACTTCTATTTTATTTAAAGATCAAAAATTGCTTTTCCTTTTAAAACCTACACTGAATCCATCCCGACTCCTCATAAAAGAAACAAACAAAACAAAGCAAAAACAACTACTCAAACAAACTAAACAAAATAAAACAGAAATCTCATTTTAGTCACTTTTCTTCGCTTCAGGTAGGAATTTTCAGTCTTACTTTAGGCTCTCTCCTAACTACATGAAAACTAAATCTTTCTGCTATTTACCCTTTCTGGGCAACTACTAGATGAGTAGTTCATATCATTTAGAGAGCCTTCCTCTACAAAAGAGTATTATTCTGCCTTCTTCCTGCCCAGGTTTCAAGAGTGCAGGATTTGCTCAACCTGCTTTACATATATGTGTGTATAAATTGACTTTGTCTGCTGGGTATTATAAACATCTAAAAGCCAGAACTCAATTGATAGCTTACAATAGCTTGTTTAGGGAAGCAACAAAAATATTTTCTTATAATCATTGTTTGTGATTTCCTTATGGACCTAATGTGAGCAAGAGACATTTTAAAATTGCATGGGAATTGCAGGGAAGGGGATTTGGCTCAATTGATAGAACGTCTGACTACCATATGGGAGGTCCATGGCTCAAACCCAGGGCCTACTGACTTGTGTGTTGAAGTGGCCCACGTGCAGTGCTGATGCGCACAAGGAGTGCCATGCCACACAGGGGTGTCCCCCGCGTAGGGGAGCCCTACGCACAAGGAGTGTGCCCCAAAAGGAGAGCCACTCCACATGAAAAAAGCGCAACCTGCCCAGGAGTGGCGCCACACACATGGAGAGCTGACACGGAAAGATGACACAACAAAAAGAGACACAGATTCCCAGTGCCGCTGATAAAGAACACAAGTGGACACAGAAGAACACATAGTGAATAGACACAGAGAGCAGACAATGGGGGGGGGGAATAAATATAAAAATAAAATAAAATCTTAAAAAAATTGCATGTCAACATAATTTATGTGCTTGATAGTTCCAATATTTTGATATTTGACTAATTTTCAGCATTTTAGTATGAACATTATAGCAAATATTATAAATGATAAATATTATTCTGTTAAAGTAAATATAGATATTTCATTTGAGGTTACTACATAGACATTATAATGTAAAAAATTTGAATTCCTAAAAATAAAAGAGCTTTATTTTTGAGTGGTTTGAAACTGATTCTCTTAACTAAGAAGCTGGGTAGTATTTTATAAGCCATTTTTATTGTTTCTTCCTAGTGCAGGAAATTTTATTCTTATCCTTTTTATAGCCATATATTTTACTTTAAATATGTTGACAATTATTTCCTGTTGATAGGAGTGGAAATATTTTTCTCTTTCGACAAATAAGTATCACATTTAAGAAGAGCAGACTTGTTTCAGAAAAAAATGTGAGCTGCCATAATCCTAATATAATGTTAGTCAGCATCAATAAATTTATACTCTATCTACCTGCTTATATGTTGTTATTATTAGTATTTGCAAATATTCTAAGTCCAATCTTTCTTAGAATATGCATTCTTTTTTAAGAAAAAATACTCCAAGAGGTGATTTGTGAAATCTATTGATTTTATATTGCTTTATATTGCTTCCAACAGGTTGCATTCAAACCTACTATCAGTAGCATTATAAACTCAAGGAATATGCTGCCAGTTTTGAAGAGATAAAGAGATAGGCAGTAGAAAAGAAACGAATACATGAATAGCAATGCCTTTCACCATGACTTATATCCCTCTTTAGGAATTCAGAGAGAACAAAGAAATGAGCATTTTTTAAAAAAGCCCTTGCTCATATCTTGTCATTATTTCAAATTTGCAGGAAAATACGTTAACTTTTTCTATTAATTAATCATAACAGAAATTTTCTATCATCTTTCATTTTTGTAAATAACCTAGCTTGCCCCTTGTTTCTATTAATAATTAACTTGTATAATCTGTGATAATATGAAATTAATATACAGCACAGAAAAAAATTGATTTAAGGTTCAAATATCCAACTTTATTCACCTGCTTTCTTTCATCCTGTACATATATCTAAGAAAAATGTTCTTAGCAATTTTGCTGAATTTTTTTAAACTTCTCCCCCCAGATTTTCTGAAACATTCAGACTTCCTTCGTTGAATAAACAAGTATTAATTAAGTGCTATCATTGCAGTCTCTGTGCTATGCAACATGAATCTTGTTAAAAATTCTTAAAGACCCCAAACCCTTGTTCTCCTATTTCTCTTTGTTTAAAAGAACTGACTTGTGTATTTGGCAAATTCTGCTAGTTGCCTTCATAATATCTTTTTTCCCCATCCTCTTTACCAACAAAACTCTGATGTTCTTAAAGTGCCAGTTAAACATAGTCACCTTGGTGGCTTCCCTTATAATTTTGCATTTTGATATGCAAAGAAGGGAGAGATGATGCCTGGAGGAGCAGCAGCCTTCTAGGGTCAGGATAATGAAAGCCACAGACTTAGCACAGGCAGGAAAGATCCACAGAAGGAGCTTGGGTCCTTGAAGTCTTCTGGATACAATGCCCCGCCCTGGAAAATCAGGATGCTGAGGCAGGATGGTGTGAGGGAAAAATTGGTAGCAATAAAACCTGTCAATCATTTTTTCTTGCTAGCAACCAAATCTAGAAATAAAAATAATTCCCTTTTTGAAAGAGATTCTGGAAATTTGGTTTGAATATTTAACTTCCATTAAGTAATATCCCCTTCAATTTGAAATAAATGTTCATTAGGATTTTTTAATCTTAATTTTGATTACTGACTATATAAGCAAAAATATACTCAAAAATCTTTAAAGTTTGCTTTTATCTTAAAACTGCAAAATAGAAGGTTTAGAGGTATATGAGATTATGTCATCTGCAAACATGGGCAAGCTAGGTTCATTTTCTGGTTAGAAGGTCTCAGTTTTGGTGCATTTAAATATTTCCTTCTTCTTCTAATTGTACAATGTTGATCAATTGAAATGAAATTTAATTTTTCTATGGTGCAGTTGAAGCATCTTACTTTTCCTGCCTGCCGCCACCACTTTCTTAGAAAGATACTATATGCCTTGTTATTCAAGCCGGCTTCGGTACAGTTTCAATTACCTCATGGTTCAGGGAGTTGTTGGGTTTTAAAAGGATACTCCCACAATGGGAAATGGCTGCTGTTTTTCACCATATTTTCTCTTATCATCTACAGATAATTAGTTCTGCCTGACAAAGCACATCACAAGGGACAACTCCATAGCTTTCATAAGCATCTCAGCAGTATCTTCCTTATGGCTAATTCTTCCTGGACTTGCTTAAAACTGCTTCATTATAATTATTATTACTCATCGCTTGTCTACTATAAATGTCAGCAGTATTATCAATATATGTAGCAGGTATCTGCATGTCATCTTTTTAATGCTCCTATGTATTTGTATAGTAATAAATAGAGGCATTAAAAATATACTAACTCATCCAACCCTCAGCATTTGTGCTTATTCTCCACCACTGGAGTTCTATGTATTTTATTAATTCACACTAAATTCCTAAATATATTACCTCCCCCCACCCTTTACATAAACAGAGTTAACATAAAGGAGAAGAAACTTCTTCTTTCCAGTAATAAAATATAAACAAATCATAAATGAAAGCCTCTGAGTACCAGTAAAATACATTTTTTAAATTTTCAGATATTATCAAATAAAAGATGCAACATATATTTAATAAAAGCTGTTCAAGAATGGAAAATCTCTGTATTAAACATGTAAATATGTTGTGAAATGTAACCCAATTAAAATATATTAACATGTGAAAATGTACGTTTTATAATCAGAGAGGTACGGTAATAATATCTTTATCCAGTGTCTGGTATATAATCACATTTTGAAAAAAATATATCATATCCAAGCTCTCTACTTAACCTTTCCAAAAGCTTTTTCCATTTATCCCATTCTCTTACTTGCATCCTTAACTCTAGACTCCTGAGTCTTTAGTCCCTGTGATCTCTCTACAGGCATAGATTTAGAGAGCTCATTCATTCAAAGAGCTTCCACTTTCAAAATCTATGCCAATTACTTCAAGACTATGAAGACACAACTGGGGAATTTAAGTTATAAGAAGTATATTTTTCTGATTACCTACTGGTAATTCCATTTGTGGTACCTTGCAGTCATTTCTAGCACAATATCTCCCCAAACTTAATCAACTTTTTCCAAGACAAGTTCCAACACCAATTCATTACTCTGATTATTTTTTTGTTAACAATGCTATCTCCATTCTCCCAGGAAACATATAATATGAAGTTATAATCTCATCTTTCTTCCCAATCTTCCCAAACCTAATCCCAAAGTTATTCCCACTTTCCCTCATCACCTCTCTAGTACCATTGTCACTACATTGAGTTTTTTCCCTCAAGCATGAACAGCAAGAAAGAACTCTGCAGATATGGGTGTTCACATTAGACAGTTCTCACCAATGACAGAGTTTTAGAATCCTTCTAATGCTTTTCTTCGTCATCTGCTTCAATACAAAATCACTTCTCACTCTTGAACCTCAACAATGTTTGCCTCTCTTGAACACTCCAGCCTCCGAGACTCTCTGGGTTTCCACTGCATTTTGACTGCTCCTTTATATTCTTCTTAAATGTTGGTTTTACTTGGGAGCCTGTTAAGAGTTTGAACTGCCTGAGTGTGAATTCCAGCTCTGCAGTTGGTGTGGAAACACGGGCAAATTATCTCACCTCCTCATGCGTCATTTTCCTCATCAGCAAAATGATGATAAAAATGTTATCTGTAAGATACAGTTTCTGAAAGTGTTAAATGATGGTATCAATATTATTAACTCCCGTCTGGATCATTCTCCTGGGCTCCAGAGAAGTATTCCCAATTACTCAGGGAAGATTTTCACAGATACTTTCTTCCCTTTGCTTTCAGACTCTTCCCATGTCTGCCCTCAGGTCCCTACTCTATGCTTCCTCCTCCTTTTACATCCCCAAATTCTCTTACAGGGTCTACCTTCATGTAGGAGATAATTGAAAGGGAAGAGGTCAGTGGAGGCAAGAAGCATTTGGGTTGAGTGTTTGAAGTAGCCTCCTTATGTGGAAAATGGGAAGAAGAGGGCACAGGCAGGACTTGTGCGGGTCCACTCAGCTACAAATGGAGACAGTTCATCCAGAGGCATGCACAGGGCATAGCAACTCCATTTCTCTATCTTTGTCCTCCCAGCATGCAGCAAAGTGTTGGAAACATTGTATGTCTGAAACAATTCTCAGTTCCATGAGTGAAAAAACACGTGAATGAGCAAAGAAATAAATGAATAAGTAAATAAATGATGATAGCCAGGGCCTCTGAAAATTTTTACTCTTTGGCATTTCAGAACTGGTACAAATTAGGAGGACGTATAAACACATTCAGTCTTGGGTAATTATTTCCAGAAATAACAGTTTCACACTATTATTCAGTTGCTATTTGGGGCAGGCTTCTCTCAGTTGTTAAAAGGCTAATGATAAGTAATCCCATTTGAAAGGCACATAGATTTGGATACTTCTGGGAATGTTTTGAAGCTTGACATTCTGGTAGAATTCTTCAAAATGCAGTTCTATTGAAAGTCAGATCTGTTTTTCTGTTTGGGATGCTTATTGAAATAACTGTCCTTAAAATTGTCCAGGCCCTTATCGCTCTTATTTCTCTGTTTTTCTTCTCTTGGCAAGACTCTGAGTCTCCATAGCATACATAGCCAAATTACTTAGTGCTTTTATCCGGCCAAAAAAGTTGTCGCTATCTATTAGCACCACCCTGCATCACAGCACTTTGAGGAAGTGGACTGGCTCTCCAACTGACTGAGACATCTGAGACATACAAATCAGGCCCTGAATTTTCACCAGCAATGTTATTTCTACCGCCTGAATGCTTGGTGCCTAAAGCGTATGGATGTCTAGTCAGCATCACCCTCTATCAGCCCTGCAGGCACTTGTCAGAGAATTCAACCATGGCTTGACCGTGATCCAGTACTTGGTGAAAGGTTGCTTGAAAATCTGATATTTAGGAATGTGTAGGGGTCACACTAACTGTCCATTTCTCCAAGTGCTCAGAAACCTAACCCTGCATAGTTAGAGCGTAAGAAAGACACAGATTATGGCAGAAATGCTGCATTGAGATTTTATTCTATGGTCTCAATCTTTATAGAAAGACAATACAAAATATTTATTTGAAAATTGTTTATGGCAAAAGAGTCACTGTAAGGATCTAAGAAATAAATTCCTTTGAGACCTCAGCATTAGAATAAGTTGATCCTTCCTAGTGAACTTGTGGGTTTCCTTTATCAGTAAATGAGAACAAAGTTTCAAAGGTAAATTGAATCCTTTCTCAAGAAAACTAAATCACCCCAAGTGCTTTGCACAATGATTTTTCTGCAATATTTAAAGAAATTTTGTTTTATTTTTTAAAAAGTCTTAAAATCATGTTTTTGATTAAAAAATATTTAAAAAGAATGAAATAGGAATAATAAAGATTCAATTCATATTTAGTCTGAATTTAAAATATTGAAATTGTTTATATAGTTTATATATGTTTAAATATATATGTTTAATTGATTCCATAGTACTTAAATTTGAGATTTAAATGAAGAAATTCAGGTCTGAATTTTGAGTGTCTTTTATGAGCCTTCTTGACAATCAATATCTCCTGGAGAAATGAACTGAAATTCAAAGTTCCTTTTAGTACATTTCCAAGTCATACTAACAAAGTTTCAGGTCAGAGATTGTTTAATCAGTCTTTTTAACTCTTACACATCCTGCCTAAATGGGTTAAAAAGTAATTCTACATATTGATAGATAATTTACAAATATTAACATATTTTAGGGTACCCAAAGCAGCATTTCTCTAACTCAGCATAAACTTAATTGAAAATTTAAAAAACGAATGGCTTTATAATTATTACCTATCTAAAGTATTTATCTTCTTGAGTGCTATACTTGGCAATTCATTAACCTATCCATTAAATTTTTTGTTGTTGTTGATGAAGATATATTATAAGTAATATTTAAATCAGCATAAAATTTGTATATATTAAGTTTTAAATTCAAAAAGGTCCTTTTTCTGAGTAAAATAAGTTCTTCCTTCATCATTAACTCTAGTCCATTCCAAGAACATTTTCATTAAGCAATAGAGAAATTGTCTTTTCCCAATAGGTTACTTGCAGTAAATTAGGAAACAGGTTCTAGACCGATAAAATTTTATCTATTAAATAGCTCTCCAAAAGTAGAACATACTTGAATCATTTAAATTTTAATATTCTGTCCTCATTATCTCTTTGTAAACTTTCACTTAGCTTATTATAATATTTTGATAACAATTTAGAATTAATTCTTCCTCCAGTAAATGCTTAGAGACTGTTTGTTGGTTTCTTCTTATAACCTTTAAAATATGTTACATATATTCTATTGTAGTATAAATCACAAAAAAAAATTACAAATTTCATTTATTTATAAGAAGAACAAGGAACAAATTTATTTCCTGGATCTTGAAAACAATTAATTTGGGGACAACTAATAAAGTATAGTATTTAGATTATATATATATATATATTTAGCTACCAATTCATCTTTAAAGTAAACAACAATTAATAATGCCTATCAAAGTGTAATGAAATCTTTTTAGAGTTATGAAAATAGAGGAAGTCCTACATTTGCTTCTATGTACCTTGTAAGGTAAATGCATCTGAAACTGCCCCCATGGAAAGGCAATGTGAGGACTTGTGTGGAATGGTGTGCTACTTTTCTGTGATACGAAGCTTAACTGAAATGCTTGTGAATTTATAAGTTTGCAATTTGAAATATTCATATCTTGCCCAGTGGCCAACTAGTAGTACATTACACTTTTATTTTGAAAGTCTGTGTTTGATCTTTCCTCCTATTTTCTCTGGAGCTTTAAATGAATAAAACAACACATAATTCACTACTCTGAAGCCAAACTGCCAAGGGGTGTGATCTGTTCAGATCTTAACGAGTTTGGCCCCTCTCCACTGAGTTGGGAGATGTACATGGGGGAAGGGAAGATAGAATATGGGGAATACAGACATACATACCACACCCATAACTGACTATTCCCTACACTCATCTTCATCAAAAGTCTTGTCATATATTAACTAGTACAAAAGTTTGGTATGATCATTTACATAAAAATACAAGTCAAGGAATTAATGTATTATTATGCCCAATACCAGCCATATGCACATATATACTATGAACATGTTTAGGAAAATATAAGTGGTTTGAGTTCTGAGAGACAGAAAAAAGCAATGAGAGATTATCACAGAAAGTTAAAAATATAAAACAGAAATGTTATATGAAAACATAATATTATTAATTTGGTAAGACCAAAAGAAGAGTGTGGGAAATGCAAATCTATACATACCACAGGCATAACTATTTCTTATAATCATATTTTAGTCAATATTTATTCATGCAATTATTAGTATAAAAGATTTGTATGAGCAAATATTAACTAATTAAATAAAAGTAAAAGTCAAGGAATCAATGTATTAGTGTGCAAATTTTCAACTTGGCAAATGTTCAACTCCATAGTAAGAGGCTTGGAGACATTATTAATTTCTCTGGCTTTTGAAATTTATAATTTCAATCCTTTAAAAGAAAATTTTGTCTTCTAATACAACTTTAGATAATAAAAATAATTAACTAAATATCATGGAATTAGAAGTGCCTCTTATTGACTGGTACGCAACTGGCATAATACCTTCATCTCTTTAAGAATGCTATCATGATTACACAAACAAAAAATGAATAACCCTTACCTCAGAGAAAAAAAAATGCAGAGTGATCAAATTAATATCAGTATGTCAAATCCAGAGTCTCTAAACCCCAGGTTTCCTTAATTAAACAAGTAAAAATAAAAAGCAAACAACAGGAGAACACTAGCTTCTATCTCTGTATATAAAGGAACAACTTCATGCCTCTTATTCCAAGATCCTGAGGATGGACAGTAAGTTGACAGAATTCTTTTGTACATCTTCAAGATTTGTCTCCTTAAAATCGATATTCCAATGAAATTATCTTGTCCCATTTTCGGGTTAAGTTATTCGATAAACACCTTTCTTGACTTTTTACATACAAAGGATGATAGCTCTTTCTGGTTTTTCTCCCTTTATAAAAATGCTCATTCCTCTAGTACAGAGTTTTGTTAACCTCAGCAAGATTGTTTTCTGGGGTTTTCAAGAAACATTTAGTCTCAGTAATGAAACGTTGTAAAGTCTGCAATATTTTTCTAATATATTTTTGTCATATTTCTTTTAGGACTCATCTGTATGACCCAGATCTGTCCAGTTTTTGCACTTGTCTTACATTTCTCTTGTGTTTGTTGGGAGATTTTCTAGGCCTCCAATGCTCTTGATCTTGTCAATCCTCTTTCTCCCTGCTTCCCTTCTTTTTGTTCTAACTCCCTTTCTTTACTTTTGGTTCATCCCTCCATTCCTGACTCTTTCCTGTCAGGATTCTCCTCCATCCTTTCAACCCATTATTATTTCCTTAGCTTCTTACCTGTAAGGCAGTACTGTGCCATTAAAATTACTTTATCCATTGCAGGGTCCTTCCTTAGCCAATTTATTAGGTGTGAGGACCCTTGCCTACTCTTAATGCCTTGGAGAAAGTCTTTTAGAACCTCAGATTCTGATTCTGATGATTATATATCATCATATATAACAAGCATTTAAAACACAGTGCTTATCAAATGGTAGGAATTTTTCTTCAAGATGCTTTTCACTTTCCTTGTTTTTTGTTTTGCACAAAATTCCCTTTATGGTCTCTTCAGTCATATGCTTTATTACTACATAATAAAGAATTTTTAAATTAACTTAGTATTTTCATCTTTGAAAATTTCTCAGAGGCTCTTAGTTAATCAGGCTGCTCTGACAAAGGCTATATAATGGGTTAGTTTAAACAATGGGATTTATTGGCTTACGGGTTTGAAGCTGGAGAAGTCAGAAACGAAGCATCAGGAAGGCTATACTTTCTCCCTAGGGTCTGTAACATTCTAATGTTGCCAGTCAGTGGGCCTTGGGTTTATTGAGATTGCACCCCTGCCTGGCTTCACCCAGTGGTATCTGCTACTTTATCTTCTGGTTCTTTTGACTTCCAGTTTCCAGCTTTTCCCTGCTGCTTTCTCCGACTATGTCTGAATTTCTCCTGTTTATAAAGGGCTCCAGTAATAAATGTCCAGTCCCATTCAGGTGGGTCACACCGTCACTAAAAATAACATCTTCAAGAGATTCTCTTTATAATAGTTTCATACCTACAGGAATGTAGATTAAAATTAAGAACATGTCTAAATCAGTGTACATAATTCAATCTATTATAGGGGCTTATTTCCAGGTCCAGTGATAAACACTTTTATATTTAACACTGTAAACCTAAAGAAATATCTTGGATAAATTCACTGCTAATAAATATATAAACTGACATATTTTATTTTCTCTTTAGAATAGATAATTGTCAGAACAGTAATCAATGAATAATAAATGAGGCGGAACATGGAACATGCCATATGCTGCTCTTTTCTACTTTGTGCCTAAAGTGTATTTATCAGAAAACTCATCATTACTTTCTTGTGCATATATCCATTACTTTTGTAGGTGGTTACTTTATCAAAGTACCACACTAAATATATTTAATACAAAATAAAAACATTCAAAGTAAAATTAGTAAACAAAGTAATTTGTTTTAAATTTGTTTAACAATACACAAGTTTTATTAGTAATTTTACATATGAAAGTCAGTGTATGAGTATACATAGATCATAAGAAATTTGGATGTATGATTTATTCTATGTATCTGATTTTTTTGGATTCTCATAAAATGTATTATATTAAGAGTAAAATAAAAAGTGTTAAAAATTAACATGTACAGATTGCACAGACATTTTTATAGTGCTTCCTGGTTTATTTTACCCATGCAATATTGTATCTTTCATACGTATTCTTAAATTCTTTACAAATTTTGGCAAAGGAATTTTAAGCCCTTCTCCTTTGCATTTTGAAACTTTATTTCCTTTATTTTGTGTTTTATGGGATCAAACAGGTAAGTGAACATATGTATATTATCACTATTATTTGGGGTGAATAATACAGAAAAATCAATACCCATAAATATATTTTGGATCTACTTAAAATTGAGAAAGTGATGCAATTATTAATTGGCATCAATACCAGTACTTGAATGTATTTAGTATCTTTCGTGTAGATATTTATAAATATTTTCGTTGTAAAATCAGATATAATTTTGATTCAATCCCATCTCTTCTACTTACGAACAATGGAATCATGGGCAAACTTAATCTCTCTGACTTTATTTTCCTACTCTGTAAAATGGGTACAATCATATTACTGTCAGAGAGCTGTTATGATTAAATTAAAGGCTATGCTCAGTAAATACTAGTTCCCTTAATCTAACTTTGTTTTGTCTTATTTTTAATGATGTAATGAAACCAAAGATGAGAATGGTACATTGAAAATAAATGGTTATGGAATATTTTGAGTACTATACTATAATTATGTAGCAAATGGGAAAAGTACAGGGAGGATATTGATGTCTTTTGCTTTTCTTGAGCAGAGCTGCATTTAAAATAAAGGGGAGTCATTTTATTGAATAATAAAAGCCCAACAATCATTGTGATTGGCTGAGAGCCACTACTGCAGTGTAATTCTAAACAGCTTGTTTTTAAAGTTCTTCTTGAATAACTCTTTAAAACCCAGGCATTGCCCAGCCTGGTTGAAGATTCAATAAACTCATTTTTAAAGTGAAGTTTCTCACATTTGAATAACTCTGTAATATGTGATGGAAAAGTATGCATTAAAACAGTATTCTCTTCTTAAATGATTACAATAAGATTTTTTTTGACAATAAAGGGGAAATTTGGAAAATTTAGCAAGCTAAGTTTCAAAGAGACAGAATTAATTCATGAATCATGGAAGAAAAAGAACACATTTGAAGAGATCTTATTTTTTTAATGACATCTAACATCTTTTAGAGTGAAAAGCACATTTCAGCTGTATTATCCAGCTTAAAATTCTATGATTTACAAGCAGAACTCAACATTGTTTATGAAGTTAATGAATCCACTTTGATGCATTCATCTTTCTCAGTCAGCATCTCAAATCAGCAATTCTCAACTAAAAAGTATATATGTTAAAAACTCTCTAAAAGAAATATTTAATAATATTTTAATAGTTATTTGAAATCTCTTTTATTTTAGTTGTGGATTAATATTTTATTTGGCCAATGAATCCTGACCAGAATGTTTGAGGAACATATCTGAAGCGCTCTGTAAAGGATGGACACTTAATTTTTAGAATTGTCCAGGTTACATCATCTCTGGTGGAGGCATTTTATCTTAAACGTGTACAGGAAACATTGGGATAAATATCAGGAGCACAGGTCCGTGAGATGCAGAACTGTATTAACTGCTCATTATCAAATACAGAGATGCTAATTAATTCCACACAACCCAGATCCAAAGGAGCACAGGGAATTGGTCCTGGTATAAGAATTGCACAAAAATAAAGGAGGAGGAGGAGAAGGAGGGAGAGGAGGGGGGGAGGAGGGAGAGGAGGAGGAGGAGAAGAGGGAGAAAGAGATGTAGTCCAGGGCCCAAAAATCTGATTCTTGAACAGGAAGCAATAGAAGAATCCCTAGGCATCCAGCGATTGGCGGATGGCACCTTTGTTCCAGCGATAGGTATCCGAAGCCAGATGCTGGGTGGAGAAATCCCTCTCTCGCCCTCACCTTCAGATTGCACGGCTCAGCCACCTGCGCTCCCGCAGGCTGAGCGGCCGCCTCACTCCTGGTGCACGTCTCCCCCTCTCGACCGCCGGGTGCTCGCTCCCTCCCGGCAAGCACTCACACAATGGACTCACTTGTTTCCCTCGCACCTCTCCTTTGACTCCCAGCCCCAGCCCAACAACTTGAGCAAGAGTCAGGTAGGAGCCTTTGCCGCGGAGCAGGGACCGGAGAAGCCTTCCAGATAAGCTCTGCCGCATGCACGCACACGCAGACAAAACAAACAATGCCTGGCCCCCGAATGCATAAATTAACGACACGCACGCCCACACCCACCGCTCCGCAACCCACAAAAAGAAACCCGGAATGGGGTTGACTGAGAGAGAGATTTTGTTACGTCTTTCAAACTGCAAACACCCGTCCCTGAAGACGGCGAAAGGGATGCTCGTGCGTTCAGATGGCAATAAAGATCGACGGAGGCTTTGCCGGTGACAACGCCCCCAGCTTCGCGCGGAGCCAGGTTCCCTGAGAACCGCGAAGGGGAAACCTAGGTCTGGCGGGGAGGCACCGGCAGCTCAGGAGGGATGGGAGATGGGAGAATCAGGAAAACAAACAAAAAAAATGACTGAGTCGACCAGGCTTTAATAGTGAAACTTCAGGAGGGAACGGGATGGGCTCTCTCTCCAGGTAACTACCTCGAAGTGAAAAACAGACGAATGCATAAGGAAGTGCCAATCAACAACAAGTTTGAGGTGCACCGCAAGTTGGGCAGCTTCCCGGTGGCGTTGGAGCAACACCCCCTGAGCCGCCCCTTCCCACGCGCTCCCAATCCGAGGCGGGGGCGGCGGCGGCGGCGGCGGCGGCAGCCGCAAAAGCGGCAGCAGCGGCAGCTGCGCGCCTCCGGCCCAACCCAGCCAGACTCCCCCTCTCGCCCGCGCCCTGCCTGTCTTGCGTGTGCGTGTGCGTGTGCTCAGCTCCAGCGTGAGGGGCACCTGCTCGTCTGGGCTCACAGCGGAGGCAGCCACGCCGTAAGCTGCCGCCGCCGGTGCTGCCGCTCGCGGGCGCCGGGCTCCCCGCCGCCGCCGCCGCCGCCTCGCCAGCCAGAGTTGGTCTCTGTGGGCGTCCCCCCCTCGCAGCCTCGGTCCTTCCGCGCTGCCTGCAAGTCAGCCTGGCTCCGAGTCACGTGTCAGTGCCTGAGGCAGAGACTGAGAGAAAAAAACGCGCTTCATTCCTTCTTCCACCGCCATACTGTATTTTATACTAAATCTCATTTTTATTCCAACATTTTACTCCCGCTCGGTGAGTACCTTCTCAGTGGCATTCTTGTCCTATTCTTTTTTTTTTTTGTCCTTTTTGGTTTTTGTTTTTTGTTTTTGTTTTTTGTTTTTTTTCTTCTTTTTTTTTTTTCCACCTCTTTGATTATTGTTTATATTTGGGAAAGCTGGAGGAGCATGGTTTTGAGCCATTTCCTGAATCCAAGTTTTTCTAGCATGCGATGGTTCCGTAGACAAGGCGCTGTGTCGGGGAGTCCGCGGCGACCGTGCCCGCTGGGAGCGACTCCCAAGTCCTGCAAAATATGCAACTGGTTTTATGGAAAAAAACGATGTGAAATATGGTGCCTATTTTTTTCCCCTTGTAAAGATAAAAAAGCATGTTTCTAACACTTTTTTTGCATACTCTTTTTATGATAACATTTTTGTATAGGTGGGATTTTACAGCAGTGTTTACAAGTTTGTGGTCTTGCGATATACTGGTGCAAACCACAAAGACATTAATTTTCTGGGTTTTTTTGTTCCTTTTTTGGAAACCGGTGACAACAAATTCGTTTTTTCCTTCCTGTTTTTGATACCTATTGATAACATGAAACTTTTCTTGCAGCTGGTTACTGGGATCATTTTTAAGCAAAATACTTTTTTCTTCCTTTAAATTAACTATGACTTTTGCACATTTGACTTTTTTTTAAAAAACCGAGATAATTTTATGATAGATACCCTGATATCTATATCTATATTATCCCTTCTTCTTTCCCCTCCCCTCCCTGTAAATCAATTTTCAAATGATGGCAGTGGAAGGTTTTTCTGGAAAAAAAAATGAAGTGCGGTTTGGTTTCCTTGTCAACGGAGGATGAAGTGAACAGCTGAGCAGCTCGCAGAGAGCAGGTACTTGGTCCCCTTGGAGGCGTTTCCCGGGTTTGCAAAGGCAACACTGGTCCTGGCAAAGAACTGTGTGCGTGTGTGTGTATGTGTACGTGTGTGTGTTCACTCGCGGGCGCGTCTCGGGGCAGTGTCCGAGCCGGTATTGGGAAAGCCGCGTCGGGAGCGGAGCACCAGCCGAAGTCGGCTCCCTGCTTCGGGATTGCTTTTCAATGTGCGCAAAACACAGTCCCTCCCTCCGCTGCGCCCAGGTCGTCTTCGCGGCGCGCCGCGTCTGCGCCGCGGGCGGCGCCGGCCGGGCACCTCGTTGCCGGCGGGCCCAGTAAGTTCTGCGAGGGCCACTTGCTGAGCAGAAGGGGCGAGGGTCCTGGATGGCCGTTGGGCCGACCTGGGTGGCCCCCCCTGGCTATGCAGGAGATTGTGCGAGAAGCGGCAGGTGCAGCATATTCCGTATGGGCTGGCTCCTGGCCACGCGGGCAGGGAGCTCGAGACATTTCCACATCCTTGAGGATGGCACCAGTCCCCACACACTCAACTCCGGCTCCTCCTCTTCCCAATTTGTAAACGCAGTAGGTCATTCCCAGTCTAATTGGCTTGTTCCGTAGGGCTTCGCGTTCTAAATGGTCCTGTGTTTGGATCTTTTCTCTCCTGGCTGTCTTGCGATGGTTTAAGTGCCTGCTCGCGTCTTTCAGGGGATGGAGAAATAGTTAACTTTCCATGATGGTCGCTTGGGCTCAGTGTTGAGAATGAAGCTGTTAGTTTGCATAATGGGACTACACCCCTAAGGTATAAAATAACCTTTTACTTAAATTTTAGGGGGACAGTATTTTTCCTCATTTGAATATCACTCGTTTGATAGCGGTAGCAAAGATTTTCCCCTGAGAATTGGGGACTTGGGGGAAGGGGGATGGGTGTTGGGACGGAGACTTGTTTTCAGGGTGTTATTAGCATTAAAGTGTTCAGCGTTGAATGTATTCTATGGAATGTAGGCTTTTTTATTTTTTACGATTTTACTGTTACATATTTCCTGTACACTTTAGCACTACTTTTCGGAGATTGTCAATTGGAAATAAAAAGCCTTTTCTGTACTTAATACTGTGACAGAATCTGCTGGAAAGCTTGCTATCCAAATTAATTTCCAAGAGTGACACTTTGGGTAACTGTCTATAAATGATTTTATTTTGAAATTTTTATTTTCATTCTAGTTTTCCTTAAATTAAAAGTTCAGCCATAAATCGATCATATGTATATATTTTGGATTCCGTTAATACAAATATAAAGCAAGTGAATTAACTTTTTACTACACCTTTTAAGTTTTGTCTTAGATTAACTTTAGACTTAAAAAAGTAACCACAATATACAGAAGGGCCCATAACAAAAGAGTTAATAACCTACATGGTGGCTTTTCCAGGCAAGTGTTTCACTAAATCTGTAGCCTCAGTTAATGTTGATGAAAAGTTTTTAGTCTGTGTCTTTTGCTCTTTGTAGTAAAAGAGTAAGGAATGCAAAGAGTCATAATCTCTAGGGGATACAAATTTAATGCAGTATTTAGAAAGCTATCATTTTTTATTTCAAAAGATTCACTCATCTGAAAGATCTTTGGAAGTTGCGGTGTCTGTCAGTTATTTTTATATCCTGGGTAACTTTATTCATGTTCAGATAGGTCTTTTGCATTTATATAAGGAGGATAGTTTATATTACTTATATGCAGACATGAGACTTATTATCTTGAATTGCACAGTTCTTAGATTTGAAGCAAATATTGTGCTATAATCCTTAAATTTAGATTTTCTTTTTTTGTGAGCGTGGTGACCTCATTGCTAAAATGTAGTGTTTCATATGGTTTAAGCAACTGACATAAAACATTAAAGAAAGACACTTATAACATTCTCTGCTTGTTATCATTTGTATCATACTAATGTGTGTAACTAGAAATGCTCATTTATTTTAAAATGCAAGATCATATATGGGTATAAGAATTAGTAATTTAGTTCTTTGAGAGAGAACGTAAAAACTTAGGGGATCAAATCTGCATTTTTATTAAAAGAATCAGTTGCTGTCTTGAGGTCTAGGTAGTTTGTATCTTAATATTGGGCAAAAACTAGCTGTAATGTGTGATGTGTCTAAATGAGATTGAAATCAGATGGGGCTAAAGAAGACTCATAAGACCTTTATGTGGGGACAGATAGGTAGGTGTGCTTTTAATTCTATAAATAAAGATAATGCTAAGAGCTTTTCATCATCTTTTGCTTCCATTTGATTTAATATCCATTTTCATTGTTTTTTATGCTAATATTAAATTTCTATCTATTACATTCAGTCTTTTCTAATTTCTTCTTTTGTGAGTCATATTGGGAATTCTACAACTTATTAAACTTGTCATCTGTTTTATGAGTTTTTTTGTTTTAAAATTTGAATGCAGTATCCTAGAATTAGCACCGCCTACTGGTTTCTCAGAGAAAAATATATTGTTTTTACCTGGCAATGTTTTCACTGGTAAATGTAAATACATTTTTACATTTATCCGGCAGTCCACACCCACTCTGATCAATTTATTCAAGCAAATGACCTTAACTGCTTACTGAGATGAAAAAAAAATTTTTTTATTGAAGTTTGCAGGGAGAGAGGGTTTGGGTGGTCAAGGATGGGACTGAGGAAATTAAATGGGTTATTGGACCAGTAACTGACCTCAAGAATTTTATTATCTGAATTGTGACAATGAAATGGTCACAGGCTTTAAAAAGTTGGTTAAATTTTGGTTGTGATGCCAAAATGTGTGTATTTATTAAGATCCTACGTTACTAATTTAGTTATACATTTTCTGTCCCAGTTTTGAACATTGTAGAGAACAAAAAAATCCTAGTTGGAGTTTTATTTGAATGTATGGTCCATCCAAGAATGTTTAAATGAATATGTGTTCATTATTAAAAATAAATATTTCATTATTTCTTATATTTACCTTTAGTAAATAAAAATTTAGTCTTGGGCAATATTTTTTTCCTTTCTTAATATGTGTCAAGTAGTCACACTGTGGTGGTGTTATATATGAGGGGGGAATTTCCTAAATGCATATTTATAATGGCACTCTGTTATGTTCATAAGTACAAAAGATGTATACCTTATTTTTAAAAAGATAGTTTATTTTGTCAACTTTTATAATAGACTAGTAGTTAAAAGAGCTATTTGTGTTTATACACATGATGACATTAGAATATGAAAATAATGAAATACAAAAATACTGCAGACAATCTTGATATAACAAAATAATGCGCATTTTCTTAGTTAAAAAATATCATGAATAACTTTCTTTTTTTTTTTTTTGGAGGTACAGGGGATTGAACCAGGACCTCATACTTGGGAAGCAGGTGCTTAACCACTAAGCTACATCTGCTTCCCAAAAGGAGTTGGCATTATTGTTTGTTTTTAGGAGGTATCGGGATTCCAACTTGGGACCTTGTAAATGAGAAGCAGGCACTCAACTACTTGAGCTACATCTCTCCCCTGAATAACTGTTTCTTAAGAAACTGGTTATTTATAAGGCAGACAATAAAAGATACTGAAATACTTCTATACCTGTTATATTCTTGAAAGCTTTTCATTAGAGTAAGAGTGTGGTCATATTTTGTTTACTAAGTTTAATTATTTAGTGCAGCAAATGAAATCAACCTCTACATTTCAAGTGCTCAAAAAGCTCCATTATAGTAGTAGAGAATGAAATGGGTATTTGGAATTGTTTGCATGATAAAATAGAAATTGAAGAAAATATTTTTATTATATTTTAATTAATTTATTCTCCTTTCTGACTTTGGAAACTTTAAGTGGTAATTATTTGTGACTTTAAAAAAACACAGTTATTCACTTCTTTTTTATCGCACTGCCATTAACTTTTGCCTATAAAACCCAAGAAAATGATACAGTTTATTCCTGAAACTGTTTTTTGGAGCTCTGGAAAGTAAATAAAACCCAATTTTAAAAAAATTTCTAATTGTTCTCTTAGCAGCTGCTGCTGCTCTTGCTGCTTTCTTCATCTTCTTTGCTACTTCCAGTGACTGGATTATTCTTTCACAAATTCCTTTTAACTAAAATTTTGGTTTTCTCACAGCTCTTAGATTTTCAAGAAAATATTGGAAGAATATATGTCTGTGTGTGTGTGTGTGTGTGTATATATATATACACATATATATTTTTCACTATACGTATGTTAAATATCAAACTTACATTGTGGAAGATAGACTTAGTGTTTTCTAATTCCTATGTAAGTTAAGATAGGTGTTTTTTTTTAAGAATTTATTTATTTATTTAATTCCCCCCCCTCCCCTGGTTGTCTGTTCTCTGTGTCTATTTGCTGCGTCTTGTTTCTTTGTCTGCTTCTGTTGTTGTCAGCGGCAGGGGAAGTGTGGGCGACGCCATTCCTGGGCAGGCTGCACTTTCTTTTGTGCTGGGCAGCTCTCCTTATGGGGTGCACTCCTTGCACATGGGGTTCCCCTACGCGGGGGACACCCCTGCGTGGCAGGGCACTCCTTGCACACATCAGCACTGCACATGGGGCAGCTCCACACGGGTCAAGGAGGCCCGGGGTTTGAACCGCGGACCTCCCATGTGGTAGATGGACGCCCTAACCACTGGGCCAAGTCCGTTTCCCTAGGTGGTTTTTTGGTTTTTGTTTTATTCCCCATTATGTTGCTGTTTTTCTAGGGCCTATTCACTAGAAATATAAAGGTGATTTTTATTTTCCACCCATTCCTCGTGCCAGAGAGGGCAATGGAATAACTTTGGTCAGTGTTTAGGTTAAATGTATTCTGGATTTTCCTTTGAGACTGCACTTTTGGGGTCAAGGCTGTGATGGTTTCCTTCTTTGGGCATTTATAAATCAAAGTGGAGAGAAGAATTCTTGAGAACAAGGAACCTGTCTCTGTTTTTCTGAAAGATGTAATGGAATGCATCACTATTAAAGAAAAATTAGAGCTTTTCTGTTCTTAAATATTTTGGTAAAATTACGTTTAATTCATCAATTAATTTTCTTTTGGCTTACAATAATATAACTGAATATTTTTCTAAAGGTGATGGAAATTTGTTATATTCATACATAATCCATGTGTTTGGGGAGAATGTTTATACACATTGTGATGGCCATATGCTAAATAATAACAGTAGCCAACATATTTCTGAGTCAGTTTAAAAATTAACAGGCTGGAGTGGGGAAAGGCTATTTTTTTCATTAAATGAAGATGACAAACGAAAGGAAAACTAACATTTATTGATATAACAAATTTAAACGCACTTCCTTTGCTCTTCCTCTCTGGGAATATGTAGTATCATTATTGTTCTATAATTTTGAGGAAAATGGAGCTTAAAGAGATGAATAATTTGCTCAGCACCCCATAGGAAGTAAGGGACAAGTGACAGGACTGTCCGAATCAATGACTCATTTCCCTCTTCTGCACAGGGCTGTCCCATTTGTGGAGAGGAATATTGAGTTTCGTTTGTTTTGCCTAATATAAAACAGTGGCCATATGCTAATCTTTGGAACATTATTTAAAATGACCGTAGTTTGGCAGGTTTTCACTACTGAGTAATAGGGCCAAAAAATAACAGAAAGTGGTACCATTGACAAACAGAGCATCACTGATCCTGGAAGACCTTCGAGTAGCTTTATGTTGTATATCTCTCCAGGACTATAGGATTTTCTGAGCGCTTGCCGAACGTGTGACTAAAAAGATGGTCTGTGCCTAGTCTATATAGGCTTGCAGGAGTCCTGGCAAGAGATTCAACAAATATTTACTTACTAAGTCCAAGATGTAGTGTCTACAATGTTTTTGCAATGTGATTTGTGGAAAATCAGTCTTTTGCGCAAGGAAAACTGAACAGCCTATTCTTTCATAACACAGCAAATCTATAAATATAGGTGTCTCTTCTGTCTACCAACACCTCACAATTAGCGTCATCTCCACCTCAAAATTTAACTGCTACACATATTTAAATGTGACATTTTTCAAGCTCATTTTATGTGTTTGTTAATAACAGAAAACACATAACTGCAAGATGCTATTTTAAGATGCTGTTTTTTAATTGTCTCCTCGGATGTGCAAAAAAAGTCTTCCATTATTAAATAGTTTTCTTGGAACTTGAAAATGTGATTATTTTATTTTGTGGATAGTTTCCAGAAAGAATGGAAAATATAAACCTGAATTGAGGCAATGTGAATAAACATGCTGAAATGGATTTCAAAGACATTTTGGTGGTAAATTCACAAGTCCATAAAATCAGTGGATTTGGAGGCCGAGAAGGTGGGATTATTAAAAGATACATTTTAATTTTGTGATCTCATTATCTTGGAAAATAGTGTTATAAAAGAAAAGACAAAATGAGAATGTCTAGAGGAGAGAATGATTTGGGTGGAGGTTGTGAGAATGGTTCAGTTTTGGAAATGTCATTAATTTGTAGTTCGGACATTAACTCCTGGATGAAATAACCACTACACAATTGGAATTCATGTCTAGAGGTGGGGAACACACTCAAAGCTAGAAAGGGATACTACAAAAACATCTACATTGAAACACTAGGAGGGGAGTCATCCAAGAGCAGAATTTTGAAAAACACCTGTATTTTTCTGAGTCACTGTAGGTAGAGGAGTTGGTAAAAGGCAGAAAAAAAGACAGAAGAATAGCCACTCAAGTTCAGGATAGTATGTTATGTGTGAAGAAGGAAGTGAGAGTGCGACAAATGCTTCATAGAGTTAAAGCATGATGAAGCCCTTGAATATGTGATTAAATCCATTCGTTTTAAAGAAAAAACAAAATGAATCAGACATATTAGATATGAAGAACTAGAAAAGCATGCTATGATTCTGGATAGAGTATGGCAGGATCATAGAGAGGTCAGTTCTTCCCAAGATTATGGTGTGTGTATTTGTAACATGATCTCAATAAAAAGAGTAAGAAGAACTTTTTCTGGATTAGATCAATTATAGTAGCATTTTCTTGTGGTGCCCACATATTTCTGGCAGTTACTGTTTATTTTCCCAGCTATTAAGACAAATACCACAAAATGGGTTGGCTTGAACATGGGAGTTTTTTGCCTCATAGTTTCAGAGGCTAGAAGGGTCGCACTTCCTGGGGTCGATAGTGGTCTGGTTGACTGGCAGTCTTTGGGTTCCTTGACTTTCTCATCACATGGTGATGCCCTCTTCTTTTTTTCTGGGTTCCTGCTGACTTTTGGCTCCTTCCTGTGGCTTCTTCTTTATTAGGCCTCTAGTTATGGGATTAAGACCCATCCTGATTCATTTGACCACACCTTTCTAAAAAGAATATCTTCGAAGTTCCTATTTATAGTCGGTTCTCACCCACATGAATGAGATTAAGATTAAGAACATGTTTTTTCCTGGGATATGTAACTCAATCTATCACAGTGACCTTCTTAAAAAACTGAGTGATGAAATCAGCATTTTTAATAGGTAACCTTATAGCATGAGCCTCCTTATCTGAAGTGCTAGCATCATTTGCAAAATATTATCTCCAAAAATGTTTAACCTGAATTGAATAAGGCCTGTAAAGACTTAGGTTTCTATGTAGAAAATACAGGGAAAGAGGAATAGATTAAGCCATGGAGAAATAATCAGACAAATTCAGAAGATGGGACATTCTGAATTTAGGATATCATACACTCTATCAGTTCTCTTCAATAGTCAGTGCCATAAAAACTGTGTTGTTGGGGTTGGTTGTATTAGTCAGCCAAAAGGGGTATAGATGCAAAGTACCAGAAATCTGTTGGCTTTTATAAAGGGTATTTATTTGGGGTGGAAGCTTACAGTTAGTTACAAGGGCTTAAGGAGAGTTCAACTCAAAATTACTTCCTCATGAAACTCTTTGCCACATGTTGAAGCAAGATAGCAGGTGATGTCTGCTAGGGTTCAGCCTTCCTCTTCCTCTTAAGGCTACTTGGGCCCAGCTCTCTCCGATCTCAGCTGTAGGCTGAAGGGCTCATTTCTTTTTGGGCTCTGTGGCCATGGTCTCTTCAGAAGGTTAGCTGTAGACTCTCTGGTGAATGGCTCATGTCTCTTCCCAGGGCCTCTGCCATGTCTATGGAGCTTTCTCTCTTCCTCTGTGTATCTTCTCTGTGTATCTATTTCTGTGTTCTTGACTGAGCATCCTACCAAGAGGGTGGGGACCCAACTCTGCACTCCATCATGATGTAGTCAAATCAAAGCCCTAACCTTGATTCAGTCAAGTAACCATAAAGCCTTTGAATTTAAATAAATCAGAAGTTATCATGCCCAGAGGAATGATAGTTTACAAACACAACTAACATCTCCTTTTGGAATTCATAAATAATATCAAACTGCCACACTGGGGGTGACTTTTCTAGATTGAAAGAGACTGAGGACAATCAAATGCAAAGTACTACGCTGTATTAGTCAGCCAAAGGGGTGCTGATGCAAAATACCAGAAATTGGTTTGTTTTTCTAAAGGGTATTTATTTGGGGTCAAAGTTTATAGTTACCAGGCCATTAAGCATAAGTTATTTCCCTCACCAAAGTTTTTTTGCCACATGTTGGGCAAGATGGCTCCTGACATCTGGAAGGTTCAGCCTTCCAGGGTTCCTTTCTTCCTGGGGCTTGCTTCTCTTTCCTCACAACCGTGCTTCTGTGTGTGCTTACTTCCTTGGGCTTTAGCTCAAGACTCCAGCTTCCCTTCTCTGTGGTACAGTTTCTGCCACTGAGGGGCGGGGACTCAATGTCCTACTGATGTGGCCCAATCAAAACCTTAATCATTAATCAAGTAAAAGTAAAACCTCTGAATCCAGTCACTCTAATATGCCCAGAGAAAAAGACAAATTTACAAACATAGTCCAATATTTCTTTTTGGAATTTATCGATAATATCAAACTGCTACAGACGCTTTTTTTGATTCCAGATTTTTTTTTTTTAAAGCTGGCTAAAAAAGATCAAACTTTGATATAACTGGGAAAGTTTGCATATAGTATAGATAATATATAGTTTTAGGAAAAGTATGCTGAATTATTTAGGAAGGAATGCTATGATATCTGCAATATAATTTCATATGATTTGTTTTAAAAACTGTATGTGCATGTGTACATAAAGCATATCATCATTTGTTAAAATTTTTTGAGTCTAGGGAGTGGTTACATAGGTTTCACTGTATAATTCTTTGAAATTTTTTTTTATGTTTGAAATTTTTTCAGTTGAAAAACCTGGAAATTTATTGGTTATAATTAAGAAAAAAATATGCCTACTAGGATTAAAGGCAGAAGCCCAGTTATCTGTGTTTAAAGATATTTGCAGCCTTACAGGTATGAAGACGGGACATAAATGAAGTTTAGTGTTAAATTGTGGAAGGGTACTACGGCAGCACCTCCCAGCAGTACTGTTAATGAAGAAAGGGTATAGTTTTTAAACCAGAGTAAGGAAAATCTGAATGTTTATTCATTTTTTTTTTTTTTTTTTTTTTTTTAGGATAGAAGTCCCTAGCAAGAAGAGATGGAGGTATAAGGGGGAGCAGGATAATTTTCAAGAGCAAGTTTTAGAATGTTCTGGAAGGTTGACATGATCACTAATAGCACAAGAAGAGGCTGGTCACATTTTACTTAGAAAAGGAAAGAAATTGAGTCAGTTCATTAGATAGTGAAGTATTAATTTATTCAACATATATTCTGCTGAGCATTTTGTCTGTCAGCACTGTGTCACAAGATGGCGATACACTGGTGAATAAGACTGATGCGGACCTTCCTACTATGAATTTGCCATCTAATGGTGGCTTCAGTTTTCTCAATGAAGTATAAGTGAGGTCCTAGGTTGAAATTAACTGGTATCAGGATAGAAGCTTGAGAAATGTTGTAGGAAATCTGCATGAGGTCAATTAAAAGATTTTGGGGCCGTAATGAGGAATTTGCCAAAGTTGATAGCAATTTGTTGTCACTTGAATCAGCAGAATTGCATTACTCTTTCCAGCTATACTTAACTGCCTGTAAGCCAAATGGGTCAAACAATTGAGGTTTACTTGGTTAGGAGATAAGCAAAGCAAACACATGTAAATCAAAGAGCTTGGCTTTCTAGAGGTAATGAATATGTTGTCGAGAAAAAAAGACTGACAGTAAATCTCTGTTGCTAAGGAGTCAGGGGCAGCTCCAAGAGATAAATGGACTAAGAACTGGTAAGATTTGAGAAACTGAGGTGAGGATGAAAATTAATAGCAGACTTACTATTTTTAATAGAACAAGAGAAGTATGAGTATGGATGTTTGTGACAGGAGAATATTGTATTTCCACATTTCTAAAGTGGCACATATTAAATGATGAATATGTTTTAAAGTTAGGTAAGGCATACAGCTAATTAAGGCAAATGCTACTGATGTTGAGAAGTTAAGGAACTGTGAGGCCAAGTGCTAAAAGTGTAATTTACTGAAAGAGATTGTTTCTTTAATCCATAATGGATGACAGAGGAAAAGGCAGAGGGAAGCTCTATGACACATGATGCAATTATCAATTGCACTCCTGGAAGTTTATAATCAATTGTTGTAGTTTCCAAGCTGCTAAGACATTACCACACAATGGGTTGGCTTAACTACAGGAATTTATTGGCACACTGTTTCAGAGGTTAGGCAGCTTGCTTCCTCCAGGCTTGGTAGCATTCTGGCTGGCTGGTATTCCCTGGGTTCCTTGGCTTTGCTGACACATGGCAATTTCCTCTCCTTTCTCCTCTGGATTCTGTTGTCTTCCAGCTCTGCTTCTTCAAGTGGCTTTCTCTCCATAAAGCCTCCAGTAATAGGGTTAAGGCCCATCCTCTTTCAGTTGGGCCACACCTTAATTAAAATGACATCTTCCAAAGGAGTTATTTACAATGATTTCACAACCACTGTAAATCCATAGGAGTGAATTAATATTGAGAGCATGCTTCCCACACCTCCCACCAGGAATACATGATTCAATTTACGCCAATCAGCTAACACCAAAAAGAAATTTTTTTTTCCATTTGTGACTTCTTGGATTTTAGCCCTTACTTCAAAACAATCATAAAGAGAAATGCAGGTCTGTAATGTGTATATTTTTCTTCCTTGTATTTGAATAGAATTTGTAAGTAGTATATCTATGCATTCCACAATAGACACTATAACTCAGATTTGAGTTTTATAAGAAAATCATTGATTAGAATCAGGGAAAATAATATCTGAGGCTGCAATTAAAACTTTTCTAAATGTATCAGTAAATGATTAATATTCCAAAATAATGTTATAAAATCTGTGTTAGTGTGTTTTATTCTCTGGTTCACACTTTTTTATCAGAAATCCAGATGGCAGTTAGTCAGACACTAGCTATTGCTACCATTATTTCTGTTTTTGCTACTGCTACCACTAAATTATTTTATTAATTGTGCCTCTGGATCACATATGTGCTAAGTGCTTGGTCATATTGTGCCCCATCTTTCTAATACCCTACGTCTTTTTTGTTTGTTTGTTTGTTTAGGAGGTCCTGGGGATTGAACCACTGAGCTATACCTGCTCCCTATAACACCGTATAAAATACATTATTATCCTAGATTTTATCGAGGAGGAAATTGAGAGTCAGGCAGGTGACTTGACAAATGTCTCAGTGCTATTAAATGACTAATGGTGGGAACCCACGTCTCCACAACTTGAATGTTGACTATTGTGCCTTGCTTCAAAGATAGAGAAAAATAGATACTTCGATTTGTTCATCAATAGGTCAGTGGCATTTGTCAAATCAAATAGACACACTCACATAATTAGGTCCATCACAATAGCTGCACTATGTATGGCCGACTTAAGAAACACACAACGATTTCCTTTAGAAAATGCTGAAACGGCTCGGATTTTAGCCGGGCTGTGCTCACAGTAAAGTGGGTGAGATTTTGAACACTTGTTAATTCATTCAGCCAATATTTGTTGGAAATCAATTATGTCCAAGTCATCATGTTTTAGTAGATTTTTTAAAAGTTTGAAAACCAAACCAGGGACCCAAGAGCTTACCCTTATACCTGGCAATCTTCTCAGGGGAAAGAAGTGGTACATGTGAAAAGTGACAAGGCATAAAGTAGTGAGAGTTAAGAAAGATACAGATGATATGGATGTTTGGATTATTAAGGCACTTTATTTATAAGAAACTTTAGATTACATAAGTGCAATATGGGGGCATTTTCGGGATATTAAGGCACTTTAAATAAACATTTTTGAAATGCAATACCTGTCTCTTCTCTAATGATTTGGGAACATTTTCAGGATGAAAGATTTTACAATACTCTTGTTATGTTGTTTTCTCAGGTCATGATTATATGCAACCATGTAGGAGGAAATATGAAGAAAGAAAAATCAAAGAAGCCAAGGAGAGGTGAAAAATAATAAAAAGATTTAGAGAATCATTTGGAAGCCAATCAGGAGAGGGAAAGGATTATAAGGAAGGGAAGGGGAGGTCAACAATAAAGAGGTTCAGTTATATTCATGTGTGTTTGTATCATACATATTTTATTATCTAATTTATAACTCATTGTTTGAGAAAATGAAATCTGTTTTGAACTATATTGATAGTACTCAAGATTTTTTAAAAAACTCAAATAGAAACTCTTAAATACTGTAAAATATTTAAAATGAGTTCAGAAATCTCTAGGCTTTTAGATGTTTTGAAAGGGATAGTAATGTAGTTTTAATAGTAAATTTAATTATATTAGCAAAAAAGTTGTTTTAAACTATTTTATTTATTTAAATTTCTGAATCCATTCTACCAGGTTATTAATTTCAGGATTGCTATATCTTCCCTCTCTGTTATAGACCGCTTCCTTGACATTCATGCAATGCCGAGGGGGAAAAGATGGAAAAGGAAAGGGTAGAAGAGGTAAGGGGGAAATATAGGAGAATAGTGAGGGCTATGGCAAAACATTCTCTAAATTGAAATTGTCCACTAGAAATATATTGCCATCATGAAAGCAATCCCACATGTAATTTTAAATTTTCTATAAGCCACATTAAAAGAAAAACCTAAAGAGAAACAGGTGAAATTAATTTTAGTAATATATTTTATTTAATACCTTATATCAAAAATTATTTCAGCATATAATCAGTATAAAATTCTTAATGAAATAGTTTACATTATCTTCTCTTTTTTTGGATTAAGACTTCAAAGTCCAGTTTGTATTTTATCCATACAGCGCAGAACTCACCATATTTCAGGTGTTCAGGAGCCACTTGTGCTAATTGCTGTCCCACAGCACAGATCTACAGCATTGAGAAAAGTCTAAGGACTATGTTTTTAAACTCTTCTGGACACATTGTTTCTTATCAAAGATTAGCCTAGATAAATTTTTAAAACATTCTCCTATTGTCTCAGTTTTAGCTTTCACTTTTTCTTAAGAATCTAAATTGAAATCCATTGAAGTTCACGTTTTGCCAAAAGTGATCCCTAAATATGGTCACTCAGCTAAGAAATATCAGAATTATCTTGGTACTTATTGTTCCCTAGGAGCAACTCAGGCACTTTTACTACATTTGCTTTTTCAGTCTTCTCATTTGTTATTTGGTCCTTTAGGTTTAAAAAAATGCAATTTATTTTCAGAAAAGGATAGCATCTTCATGGAATAGGCTTTTATATTAGTGGCATTTGTAAAACATCTAATTTACATAAGAACTATTCATGGTCCTGGAGTGTCACTATTGTTAAAAACTTGAATGATATATTTAATTAATATGTGAGTTCATATGGAGATTTTAGATTCCATTGACTACCAATTTAGTTTAAAGAGCTATTGAAAATGAAATAAAAAATAACATATAGGAATCTCTATCCTGAATTTTGAAGTCAGTGAGTATAGAGAATCAAGGGCTTTGCATAACATGAACTCACTTCAGCCACCACCACAACCAACCTAGTAAGCTTCATTCTGTTGTTTTCATACCACTTTATTCTAAGTCTCACTCACATATGGTTTCTAATATTGCATTAAAGATACCGATACCTATTACTAGGTTCCATCTCTTAATTTTTACTAAGAAGACAGTCCTGGAGCATTTATAGCTTCCACTTTTTCATATCCTATTTATGTTTCAGGGATAAATGAGAGTAAAATGATACAAATAACAAATATGACCATCACAACTAATATTTATTGAGTATTTACCAAGTATTTGAAATTGTTCTTAAAAGCTTGCCTTGTTCCTCCACATCTCGCTAATCTCTATCCTTGGTGCTCTTCTAGATAGCACTTACAATATGGATTATAAAACTTATTTTGAGTCATTTATCATTACCAGGAATTCTTTCTATCCATCTGTCATCTATCTATCTATCTATCTATCTATCTATCTATCTATCTATCTATCTATCTATCTGTCTATCTATCTATCTAATTTAGTTGCCCCACTTGAATGTAGGTGATGACAATGTTAGATTGTGGCATGGCGGGTGGGTCTGAAGTAAAACTTCAGCCCGCCCATGTGGCAGGTCTGAAGAGAGACTTCAGCCCCTCTGACTGAGCTGGGGAGTACCTTTTGAACTGGTGGAGTTGGGCAGGGTTGGAGTGGGGCACGAAGATATGTGGTGGAAAAGTACCATGCTTGCTGTTCTTGAGCTAGGGAGTGACTTTCTGAGGACTACCTTATTGTTGGGGGAGAGACTGTTCTGTGGTTCTGCAAGGGTGTGAAAAGAGCAGGGGCCCCAAGGGAGTATTCTGCATTTGGACACATAGCTTGAGCTGAGGGTAAGTAACAGTTTAACAGACCACATGGTCTAAGTCTTAATGCTGTACTTCAGTACCTAGACAGTGCCTGGCACATAGAAATCACTCACTGAATATTTGTTGAATTAACTCGTTATGTAATTAATCCCTAAAAAAATACTTTTGCACATGAACTCTGTCATTGCTGTTTCCACTCTGTCTAAACTCTGTTTCATAGGCTGTAAGTGGCAACTGAGAGCAAAAGATTTTTTTTAAATGGCACAAACATAACAGCAGTTTATATCTGGTTTACATAAGGGTTAGTCCAAGATAATTCCAGGTTTTCTGTGTGTTGAGAAGGGGTAAGCCTTTGTTCCACAAAGTTATTCAGTTACCCAGGCTGACAGATGCAATTCCATCTTGAGCATGTGGTTTCCATATCACCCTGGGCATCAGTGTCGGCTTCTCCTGTGAGAAGGGGGCAGCATGAAGAAGTAGTGTGTTGGAAGTTTCATGAGAGAGGCCTGGAAGGGACGTCATTGGCTAAAACTCAGTCACATGACTACACCTACCTATTAAGGATTCTGAGAAATGTAGTCTGGCTGTGTGGCCAGGTAGAAGAAGCATGTTTGCTGAATAATAGCCTCTACCATTCTGTGTTTTTTTCTAGGGTGTTTCAATACTTATGCATGAATATCTTAATGCATGTGGGATTATACTATTTGTTCAGTTTTGTATTCTGCTTTAAAAATAAAAATAAGAATAAACATCCCTGAGCCTTTCCCCACATTATTATTTGCAAACAAAGCTGCATAATATATAATCTTTAGATCAGAGTTTCTCAAACTTGGTATTTTAGACTGGATAATTATTTGTTGTTGGGGATGGCAGGTGCTAGGGCTTTCCTGTGTGTTTTAGGATATTTAGCAGTATCCCTGGACCTCTACCCACAGGATGCCAAAAGCAAACCTCCTTTTGCCTCTCAGGTGTGACAACAAAAAATGTCTCTAGATATGGCCGTATATCCCCTGGAGGACAAAGTCATCCCTGTTTGTGGACCATTGAGCTAGATCTATAATAATTTATGTAACTTCTCCCCTCTGTTGAGCAATTAAATTGCTTCCTTGAAAGTGAAAGGTTTTTGAGGATCTCTCACCACAGTTAAAGACAGTTATTTCTAATGATATGCAAAGGAAAACATGAATTCTCCAGCAGGAGAGAAGACCAAAACTGCAAACCAAGGATGTGTACTTTACACTTTACCTACATGATAACTTGTCTTAACAGAGTTATCTTGCATTTGCGTGGAATTTTGTAATTCAAAAAGTACTTTAATATACATTTTAATTTTTTTTCTACAACTCAGTTTTGAAAGTTGAAATTAGGTCTCATATGGATGAAATGACTCACCCTGCCTGCTCACCTAGTAAATGATACATTAAAAATTGCCTCATCTCTGCCACTTGCATGGGAATGTAATGATCTACTTCATGAGTTTTCTAAAGGATATTTTAACCTAATTTTAGTCATTTATTTGGAATAGTTTGAAAAATCATATAGTAGTTCAACTTATATTTGCACTTATATTTGCAAATATTGGGTGTTCTTAAAGGCTCTCTTGAAACAATCCACAGTTTACTACTTTTATACTTTCAGTTCTTTTACAACAGTTTTTTGGAGAGCATCATAAGATTTTAACATGAAGGGTTAAACTGTTACCATTTGTGAATTATTAATTATATTGATAAGAATTTTCTTAATGTGTGCACTAAATAAAATAAATACATTGGATCTGTGTCTGACATAAGATAGCAAAAACAATCTATAGACTCCAGATTCAAAGTTTTGTCTTCAGCCAAGCAACCTCATTGAAGGCACTAATTGACTTTATAAGAAAGTTTCACAGGTGCAAATTTAAAAAAATAAATTTACACAAAAGTTACTCCTTTTATCTGATTTAGGAAATTTTGAGCAAACTTTCATGAAAAGAAAGTGTTGTAAAGCAAAGTAAATTTAAAATAACTTTCTTAGTGCAATTTTCACTGAGTTTTCACTATTTACAAATAAAGGTATACTAAAATGCTTTTAACATTTACTCAAACCACAAGCAGTTAAATATTTGTCACTGTAAAAAAATGTAGAATCATTTTTTGACTAAAATGAATTAAAGGTTGAACAAAACAAGATTAATATTTTCTATTTATAAGATATTCTATTGGTGATGTATTTTGACAGTTTCTTCAGCAATTTTGAGAAAAGTTCATGAGTATAGCATTAAATGCCTTGAAAATCCATTCTGATCTTTAATGAGGGGGATGGCATTTGACATTGTCATTATTTACTACAATTAACAATTCTGCTTTTAAGGTTGAATAATCACAGGTTTATGGCACTTACTCATTTACCAGTTCCCAAACTGTGAATATATTGCTTGTATTATAAAATATATTATCTTTGCATTATTTTATGAATCCATTAATTTATTCAACCCATAAATATTTCTTGAGAATTGCCTTTTTCACCATTCTGTATTTCATGAGGGTATTACATAAATGTATGAGAAACGCTCTTACAGTGCAGAAGGGGCAGACAGTGATAAATCCCGTAAGAGTTAAAAATAAAGTTAAGGGTTTCTATGGTGCTTACTATTAAATGAATTAAATGGTACATATACTATTGCTATAATTAAGCACATATACTTTTGCATACCATATCCTGATGCATAGTCTCGTAAGTAGGTGTAGTAGGAGTTAGTGTAGGCTTTATTTTTTAAACCTGTCCACAATGGACTTACTCATTACTGCCTCTGTGATATAATGCATGATCTGTGTTGTTTAGGAAGAAAATTACTGAGAATATAGCTGCCAGTTTTAATTCTTGTCTGAATATAGTTAAATGATTACAGAAGGTGTTGGAGTCCTCCAGAAATATCTTTCTGCCCACAGAAAATATTCCAAATTGGGGAAAAGATGAAGGTGTTGGGATTGGAGTGAAGAAAAACTAGCAACAACTGTGCATTTACGCCTGTCCACCTAGCTTTGTTTTGATTTATGACAATCCTGACTGGCTCTAACCTCCAATGGAAATTAACCAGAAAAAAATGTGTAAATGGATCTCATGGTTGCAATTACTCTAAATGCAACAACGTGGCTTTATTTGGCCTTGTGCTCACTGTGTTTTGAATGACTTATATTTAGTTGCAAAAAAAGGATACCTAAAAAAATTAAAAATTAACTTTTCTTCAAGAATTTTGTTATACTTACTGCTGTAGAAGTCTTTCTCAGGTCCAAAGATAGAAGGGTCCAAACAGTGTATCATGAATAATTATTCATCAATTCATTCAACAAATATTTATCAAGTGCCTGTTTTGAGCCAGGCATTGTTCTAAAAAGGAAGATAACAAAGAACAAAAAGACAAAAATCTCCACTTTGGTTAGTTGACTTATTTCCAATATTGTGATTTGGGTTAAAATGTTATCTTATTTTGTACTAAATTAGAGGATTAATTTCCGTATGTAATTCAAATCACAAAATATGAATATAATAAGATGAATAAAGTCAAAACAGATTTTGAAGACTGTGTAAAATGACATATCAACTCAAAGAAATGCCTCATATTTATGAAAAATTAGACAATTTGTATCATCGCTAAATAATAACTTAGTATCTTTGATTGAAACTTGCAATTCACCAAGAATTGAATGAGAAAATATAAACATTGAAGTTTGATCCATTATCTCTCATTATTAGGTTATTTCAGAGATAAACATATGTCAATATTCCAAGTACAGGTCTTGTAAGATGTGTCTGCATGTGAGTGAGAGGAGTATGACCTTGTGTGTGGCCGGATGAGGGGTCAATTGTTTATGACAGGCTTTAGGAAATGATATTGGGTATGTAGTTGTCATATAAAATCAAGTTAGAGAAGTAATTGGTTTTTGTACCTTTGTTTGATATCATGACACTTTTTCCCTGAAGTATGCAGAACATATATTAAATTTAAGTTAATTTTATTATGAGATATAGAGGTTATGTTTTTGATACCTGTATGGGTAGTTGGAAATACTCAAGGCATGTTAATTCCAGATTGTGTGTTCTCAGTTTTTGACTAAATGTGCCATAGTTTTGATACAGGTAGATAACTACAAAACTAATTTATTTCAAAATATTAATAACCCATTGAAAATATTTTCCTTCATGTAAACAATGTTATTCAGAATTTCATATTTTTACTTTGTATAATGAGCTTTATTTTAGTCTACCTATCATTTTTTCAATTAGGAGATTATTCCTTAGTTCCTTTTGATTTGCCTTTGTCAGTTAAGTGAAATGCAATTTACTAAAGTAAATTCCTTACTTTCAGAATAATTTAAAGCATATTGAGGGAAAACGGTCTGTGAAAAGTAAAAATGAATTTTTGGCCTTTTATTTTGCTTTAATATAAAGGCAAGGTGTTTGATTTAGAATATTAATTCTCAAACTCCAGATTTTTATTTTGTACAGTATAAGGTGATTTCTTCCAAATAAAATTGATACACATACTTTTAAATAAATGTATATCATTTAATAAAAAAGAGACAAAAATGAAAAATGATCAAAAAGTTTAAAAGTTTTATAATATTAATGATAGTGTTAATATTACATTTTTAGTCACACAAGAGGAAACTGAAAATTGTATCTATTGTCATAATATTTTGTATGTACCCTTTCAGTTTTTGTTTAAATAACTAATAAATGATAAAATTTATACTATACTATAATTATACCACATATTATATAACCCATAATTTAATATGATTTTCATATATAAATGCATATATTGCTAAATATAGTCAAAAATTTTCTCCACTCAACAATATACTATAAACACACTGCCACTAATTATTAATTTGCAATATGATTTTAATGGTTATATAGTATTCTACTGTAATAATTTACTTTGCCATACCCTGTTGTGAATTTTAGTTGATTCTTTTTTCTTCTCTTTTTTTAAATTGTTATTTTAAATAAAGCACACTCCTTTACTTATATCTTTTTGAGCTTGTCTTATTTCGGTACTGTAACAGCATCCTGTAGCATCATATGCAATTTTTTTTTTTTTTTTTTTTTTAGGTATCAGGGTTAGGGTTGAACACAGGACCTTGTTTGTTTGTTTGTTTGTTTTTTTGCTTAGGAGGCACTGCAAACCAGATCTAGGATCTTCCAAGTGAGAAGCAGGTACTCAATCGCTTGAGCCACAATTGCTCCCCATATGGACTTTTAAAAAATTATTTTTTTAATTTTAAATAAGTTTTAGATTAAATAAATATTACATAAAAATTATAAGGGATTCCCGTATGCCCTCCCACACTTTCCCACATTAATAACTTTCTTCATTAGTGTGGCACATTTGTTACAATTGATGAACACGTCTTGAAGCATTGCCACTAACCATGGGTTGTCGTTTACATAGTAGTTTACACTCTGTCCCTGCTTTTATGCAAGTTTTTACAAAATAAATAATGGCCCTTATCCATCATTGCAATGACAATTCCAACATCCCCACAATGCCACCTTTTCCCTCTCCCTCCCCTCCGAAACTCTGGTGGCCACTGCCGCCACATCAATTATAAAAGTTTTTCCATTCTAGAATAACAAGTCTGTAGTAGAATAATAGTAAGTCTACTTTAGTCCATTGTTCATTCCCCAATCTTGAAGATTTTGGGATGGTGATGTCCTCTCTGCCTCTAATTGAGAATGGTTTAGATCTCATGGGACAGATGGATGGCACTATCATGTTTGCAGTTGCAGACTCTCTCTGTTGCTTGGGATGGGCATTGTCCATCATCATCATCTTGTTAGCTGTCCTGGGTGAGTTCAAGGAACTGGAGAGTAGGTGTTGCAACTCTGCAGACATTCAGGGTCCAACTGGCACATGGACGGACCAAAGATTTAAGTCTCTTGGACATATACCTATCAAGTATAGTACTAACTATAGGTTCAAGTAGAAGAGGCAGAAGAGCAATGTTTAGGGAAACCACGACTAAGTCCAGCTCTGTCACGCTGGGGAGCATAAATTCCAAGGTAAGGCCCACTGACAGATTGCCAAACTCCTGAGCTCTCTGCCCTGCCTATAGTGTCTGGATGTCTCTAGAGCCCCCAGGAGCCCATATGCACTTTTTATTTACATGAATTCATGTAATTTCTAATATTTTGGTAAAAATACAAACCTAGCACTTAACCCAGCGCTCAGCTGAGTAATTTGTCTTTGTACTGTACTTCCATGAAAAAGCTGGCTGAGTTGGACTACTGAGAGATGGTATAAAACATGGAAATTCATGTGTAAGTATTGTATGATCTACCAAGGTATTTTAGAAGTAATTTTTACCTGCCTTTCATGATGATTTTACCACTAGGAACCACTAGTGGTAACCACTAGGAAAATGTCATGAAATTTCATTTTCTAAATTAGTTTTCTTGTGTAGGAAATGGCATTTTGAACATGTAATTTAACCCGAACTTCATTTTTATTTAGGTTTTAAATGTTATAATGATTTTTTAACATTTTAGTATGTGTGCTAACTTTAGGGTACTGTATTTGCTTGATAGTACAAATGACACCTTTATAGTAATATAAAATAAACTATCATTAGAAAATATTATATAAATGTAGTAATATTTCATTCATGTAACTATTACTTGAAACATGTAACATAAAGATCAATACAACATGGAAAAGTACCTTGTGCAATTTTAAATTAATTACTTCCAGCAACACAACTAAAGAATGTTGGTTTTATCTGAAAAAAGAAACAAATGAAAATAACTAGGATGCTTATGGCATTTACCATATATCACTCAAGTGAATTGTGTTTCATACCCGCCAGGAGAGTGCCTGGCTCTGTGAATCTTTTCTAGGGAAGAAAAGCTGTAAATACATTTCCTTCTTTTGAGTTCTGCAGAATACTCAGGATGCCTAGGGTTTGCTGAAAAGAAACATTTTGTGTGCTGTTTTTTGTTGTTATTTGTTTGTTTTTTATTTTTGTTGTTTTTATCTGTTGCATGAATCATTATAGCATTCTGGAAAGTATAGGAAGAAAATGATAATTTTCCTAACAGATTATGCTAAGCTAACCTTAATGGAACCTTTCATGCTTTTCTTTCATTTAGTCATGGATTAGCTAGGGTTTTCTCCCATTATGTTGTTTTTGGTGATAGTATAAAATGTTGCTACTCAAAATATGGTCCATGATTTTTTGGTGGCTAATTTGAGATGAGAATTTTATAGTAATTTCACAGAGTAATTTTATGTCTTATTGTATATCTTTGTGGTTTCCTCTGTTCTTCTAGTAATTTATTTTAGTTGTTTTATGAAACATTGAATGGTTGTAAATGGGGAAAAATGGTCATTCATCACAAATTGCTTGAGAATCAGAGATATAAAACATATCACATTAAATTTATATGGTTTTAATCCTTTTAAATTATATACTTCTTAAAAATAGGGACCAGGTAATTCATTCATTCACTAATTCACTCATCTATCAAGTCATTCATGAACATTTGTCAATTGACACAGTGTTAGGTACTGATACATAGTGATGTATAAAATAATGTTCCAGTATTGATGTTCATAATTCTGGTATATTTTCTGCATGAGAATAATTGCACTAATGACCAGTTAATATTCCTAGAATTGAACTGTATTTTTAAAGTAACTCTATGTATATATTTTCATGAATATTTATGTTTATGTATATGTTTGTGTGTGTTTATATTTCTAATTTTTCAGACCTCTGAAATTATATGTGAACTGCCTAAAATTTCAAAAGTATTCACTATCAGAAGCAAATCATAGCCTTATAATTCAATAATTGTGAATATAAAAAAAAGTCATATGTCTGTCCTTAGTAGATAACCTAAAAGAGCTGAGTAAATATAAGATACTCTGTTGATAGAACTCCAGCATAGAAAACAAAGAGAGATGAGGAAGGATGAACGCAAAAATATTTCTTTCTTCTTTTTGTATTAAAAAATCTACAAGATTATGGATAGATTAAATCTATAGATATTTTATGTTTGTCTCAATAAAAAATGAGTGAATATGATACTTTGGTGTTTTTTTAACAAAGATTACCCATTTTCCATGTTGAGTGCATGTAAACTTGCGTTATGTTTTAGTTTCCCAGCTGCTGGAACAAATACCATACAATGAATTGGCTTAACAATAGGAATTTATTGGCTCACATTTTCAGGGGCTAGAAGGCATGCTTCTTTCTGGGTCCATATTTTCTGGCTTCTCCGCAATCTTTGTGATTCCTTGTCTTTTGGGTCACATGGCAGTGAACAGGGTGGAGTCTTCTTTCTCTCGCTGGCTCCCTCAGCCTTCTCTTTCCCTCTGTCTGAATTTACTTCTGTTTATAAAGGACTCCTGTAATCCGGATTAAAGCTCAACCTGATTCAATTGGTTGTGAGTTGGGCATACTTTAACTGAAGTAACATCTTAAAGAGACCCTATTTGTAATGCTTCCACACCTACTGGACCAAGGGTTGGCATCTCTGAACCATGTCTTTGGGTGGGGACATGATCCAATCTCCAACACCTTGTAGCTGTGGACCTTAATACTGCCCACAGGTTCTGCCAGTATATGACTTTTACATATCCCTGATCAAAATTAATTTTGCCTAAATCAAATCACTCTTCTTTATGCTAATCTGTTTGCTTTTTATAAGAATGTAGTCTCACCATGCTATTCTCCCCAAAGTACCTCTGTGATATTTTGCTCTTTTAAAATATCTGGTGAATTCCTGAGTGTATTTTTTCGGTGCACACCATATGTTCAACTACTGTTTCCAGTTTTCTTTATAAAGCTTATGTGTGTATTTCTATAATCATTTCCAAAAATAATTTACTCTGAAGACAATTTTAATAAGCAAAGATAGTGTTCAGATTTACTGGATTAAATATATAAATATAATATTTATTTGAATTCTTATTATGGTATTGGCATACAAAGTGTGTTTATTTTTTTCTCACAATAGTCCTTTTGAGGTCCATATTGTTATTGCTGTTTTATAGATGATGGACTGAAGGCCCAGAGGCATTAATTTACTTGCCCAAGGAGACAGAGCTAGTAAATAAGAGCTAAAACTTCATCCCAGGACTAATATGATTTTAAAGCCCCTAAACTATGACCTCCACTAGATTGTACTCCTATCATTGTACTCATATGTGCTAGGTTACCTAGGATTTTATTATTTACAATATGGTCTTTTCATTTGATTTTGACTGTTACTTTTTCATATGTTGATATGTCAGAGTTTATGGTCTCAGGTAATGTTCTCAAAATAGTTACTAAACACTTGGCCCAAGTCAGCAAACGTGACAATTTTATGGCCTCTAGGACCTACCTGTCTTATAGCTACTGTACTAGCATCCCTAAATAAACAAATGAATCAGGATGATGAAGGCTATATGGCTGGAAATTGACTGCTTGAAGCCCTCGTCTTTTCTGCATTGGCACGGCAATCTGTTTGAGAGAATTCCAAAAATAATATAATATGAAAATATTACATAATCTCTCCTCACGACATATCTGAGGTATTAAAAAGGAGAGGCCACTGCTGCTTTTCAACCAAAGGTTTTGGTTTTTTGATATTTCATGACTTCCAACTGAAGCATGTTACTTGAAGGAACAAGTAACCTAAATTTAATGTATCTTTGGGGCTGGGTGCTGGAAATAGTGCTTTTGTAAAGCACTAAGTTAGCAATAAAAAGAACAAAGGGAAACCCGTGATTTCAAGGCATTTATCTTTGTGAAGCTGCCTTAAAAAGCCTGGGCTGAGAAGGGAGAAGTGGTAAATTACAAATTTTAATCAACTTGGCAAATAAATGAGGATATCTTCCATCCAAGCATTGCGGGAAATGCTAGGGCAATGGAGAACAGTTCTGGCCTTTGAGGAGTGTGTAGTTTTGCATAGAATAGGATGTAACAACCATGGCATGAGTAAGGAGGTGATCTGGAGGGAACGTCAGTCTTTCTCCTTTAATGCCAGTTAAAGTCAGGTGACCTCATTTGAGTAGCTGGCAAAATGTTCTTTCCTTGGTCATTCAAAAGCTACTCACTTTAAGAGGGCACTTTTGATATTAGAAATGTAATTATTTCCTCAAGACTTTTGTATTAATCAGCCAAAGGGGTGCTGATGCAAAATACCGGAAATTGGTTGGTTTTTATAAGGGGTATTTTTATGGGGTAGGCCATAAAGCATAAGTTACTTCCCTCACCAAAGTCTATTTGGAGCAAGATGGCTGCTGATGTCTGCGAGGGTTCAGGCTTCCTGGGTTCCTTTTTCCTGGGGCTTGTTTTTCTCTGGGTTGAAGTTTCCTTCCTTCCTGGGGCTGGCTTCTCTTTCCTCTGTGAGCTTACTTCCTGGAGCTCCAGTTTAAGTCTTCAGCATCAAACTCCAATTTAAACTTCAGCATCAGAAACCCTCACATCAAAAGCTACAACTCTGCTTTGCCATGCCTTTTATCTGTGAGTTCCCACTCACCAAGGGTGGGAACTCAATGTCCTAATAACGTGGCCCAATCAAAGCCCTAGTCATAACTCAGTCATGCCCAGTAATACACCAGATTACAAACATAATCCAGTATCTATTTTTGGAATTCAATTATATTAAACTGCTACAGCTTCCTACACGAGAAACTGGAAAAACAGTTCAATGGGAGTATGTGGTTAAGGGCTGAGTTAATGGTATAAATAAATTCAATTAGAAGACAATATGAATTTAATTTGTCAAGTGAGGTGTTTGAAATGTCAATAGGTAGAGTAACTGACTGGCACTTTGGGTAAGAGGTAAGGGATAAAAGAAAGAGTTTGGGAATTATCTAAGTGGAGGTGATATATGATAACTGAAATGAAAATGGATAGGAATTACAGGCTGGGAAGGGCTTGTGGCACAGTATTAATCGTGAAGAATGCCCAAAAGTGAGTTATAGGAAGGAAAACCAGTGAGAAAGTTGGAAGAGTTGTGTAGATCTGTCAAAAATAAGAGATCCATCAAAACTAGCAGTGCTTTGTGTGGGTATGACAGTGGTTGAAAAGGAAAGTCTAAGAGCACGTATATTACTAGAAGGAAAGCTAAAATCTGTAACATCGGACTGTATAAGATAGTAAAACTCATGTAAAACTCAAGTATGGGTGAAATTGCATATATGACTGTTTTTACAAAATATAAAAACAAATATACTAGAAAGAAGGAAAATCAATAGCATCTATGGATACCAGGTAAAGCACAGAGAGATTGAGAGGTGATGAGTTTTGTTTGTTTTTTGTTTATTATTATTGGAATAATGAAAGTGCTCTGGGAGTGATTGGGCTGATGAGTGCACAAATGTGATTATACTGAATACCATTGATTGTATTCTTTGGATGTATTTATGCTTTATTAGTATGTAGCAATAAAATTGAAAAAAAATTGCTTAAGGGCAGAAAAATATGAATGTTTAAAATAAATTAGAGAGACTGAAATGAAATAGCATGTATGGATGGCAGGGAAAGCTTAGAGAGATTGAAAGGTGAATATTAAGGGGTACAGTTTTTTGTTTGGGTTTTTAAAAATTTATTATTACTATTAATATTGGAATAATAAAACTCTAATAATGATTGAATTGATGAATGTACCTCTATGTGATTATACCACATACCATTGATTGTACACTTTGGATAGGTAGTATATGTGTACTTTATTAATATGTATCAGTAAAACTGATTAAAAGAAAAAAGTAGTCTATTAAAGTGGAGTTACCAATTTTCTCTTTAAATAGTATATATACATGCAATATACATATATTTATATAATTTGGCAGAATATTATTAGGAGGGAAGATTTTAGCTGCAAAATCCTGTTAGCAACTGTCAAGTATAGGTCAAAGCCACCATTTTTCTTACAACAATTTGAGCTTGCTTTATGTGCTGGTGTACATATATCCCTGCATTCTTCAATAACACAGAAATTGTTTGGCTATGTGAAACTCTTTTCTGTAGGGTATGAAATTGTGAAATCAATAAATAAAAGCATTTTCTTTACAAGGTTGGCATTACCACTTTTCATTGTAGTAACATATACATGACTCAAAATTTTACATTTTAACCAGAGACATAAAAATTTTAAAGTTTGAAGCTAATTTTTCATTGTCTTCATAAAATACTCATTTTCTTTTTAAATTAGGATTTTCTGTTTTTGTATCCAAGTAGATATACTGCAAATTTAAACAAATTATGAGTTATCCTTTCCCCCTCAATAGATGATTGGTAAATTATCATTTTTTAGACATTCCAACAGCTGGAAGAGGTTCCACAGTCCAAGAACTGTGGAAGTAGCATTGGCCTGGCCATCCACGACCTGGTGTAATTTCTGTCCTTTTGAGCTCACATTGTACTTTGCTTGCGTAAGACTCAGTTTCCTCATCTGTAGAAAACAGTGCTAAATTGTTCTCATTGTTAGAAGGAATGACAGAAAGAAGTATGTTATATAGTGATAACCAAATATATTTTTGTTAATAATAATTTATTTATTTAAAATGTCTAAGAGAGGCAGCAGACTTGGCCCAGTGGTTAGGGCATCCGTCTACCACATGGGAGGTCTGTGGTTCAAACCCCATGTGCAGCTGGCCCATGCGCAGTGCTGATGCGCACAAGGAGTGCTGTGCCACGCAGGGGTATCCCCTGCGTAGGGGAGCCCCATGCACAAGGAGTGCGCCCTGTAAGGAGAGCTGCCCAGAGCGAAAAAAAGTGCAGCCTGCCCAGGAATGGCGCTGCCCACACAGAGAGCTGTCACAACAAGATGACGCAACAAAAAGAAACACAGATTCCGGTGCCGCTGACAACAACAAAGCAGACAAAGAAGACACAGCACATAGACACAGAGAATGGACTACCGGGGTGCGGGGGGAGGGGAGAGAAATAAATAAATAAATCTTTAAAAAAATAAGAATGAACAAATATTTATAAAAAAAATAAAAAATAAAAATAAAATGTCTAAGAGAAAAAAAAATGGTACTCTTAAAGCAGAGATCACAAACAAGGCTGAAACCTTGTAAGAGGGAGTACGTGGTTCCCTAATGTAACTATAAGTAGTGGCTCTGCCTAAAAGTGTGTCTTATGCTATCTAGCAGCTAAGGGTAAAATAGATGAATAAGAAGAAAGGAGGCCATTTAGCTGGGAAATTGTATTGATTACAAGAAGCTCCCATCCCTTTGGGAGTTAGACATTGCTCTACTTTAATTTCCATTTGGAGAGGCTTGTACACATACACACACAGATACTAAATGAAAGCACTTAACAATGATTTAGCCCACAAATATTGCATATTTATCCCCATTCTCCACCCCACCCTCCAAAAATAAAACCCATGCATAAAGGTATCATAGAAAGCTATTTTTTAAGGAGGTGTTGTCTTTTTGCTATTCCCTGAAGTACAAAAGAACCATTTTCTGGTGCCATTTTGTGTCCTGGCATGACCCTTTGTGAACCTCCTTTTAGCTGCTGTACTATAGCTTCAGTTTTAACTTCAACAAAAGTTTGTTTTTGTTTGTTTTAATTCAGTGTGGTGTTTGATAAAAAGCAAAAGGTTTTAATTAGATCTGGACTGAGTGTTGGCTTCACATCCCAACATTTAGAAGCTTCTCTGTAGGGATGGTACATGTGATGTGACTACAACTTAAATAACAGACCGAACCAACATATGACGATGTTTTCAATAAATGGTGGTTTTTCTTTTAACCCAGAGTCACCTGGGGAGTTTTAAAAGATATCAGTGCTCTGTTTTCAGCCCTGGAAACTCAAATTCAACTGGGTCTAGGGTGGAGTTTGGAAATGTATACATTAAAAGTTCCCCAGTTTATTTATAATGTCCTACCTGAATGGGAACCATCAGGGTCAGTACAAAACCTTATGCAGTAGATTTAGCCTCCTCTAATTCAACTCTGTGTGTTTTCCAGTGCAATGACTATTTATGAACAGAGAGCTATCTTCCTTTGCACATTATTCTAATTCTTGGTATTTCTCATCTCACAAGTACTTCTACTTTAGTTGACAAATTATGTTGTGTGATTATGAATTGATGAAATTGCTTTGCTAGTATGGCAAAACACACACAAAGGTAGTTAATAAAGAAGAGTGGTGACAACCTCATTGGAATAAATGTTTATCTCTGAAGCTAACATCTTTGGACTGACAATGTACCTTTCAGGGTGGATATTCTCGTATGTTTGTTTAAAAATGAACCTGACATCATCATATACTGTCTAGTGTTACAGCCTCAGAAGTGTACAATTAATAACATTTTTATACATATATTTGTATGTTTATACATATGTGTGCGTATAACTTTTTAAGTTATTTTAGAGTCTCTATTGGCAGCTTAATAAGACTATAATCTCTCTTAAATTTTTGATAAATGATATTCAATACATTATAGATTTCTCAAAATGGATATTTTTAGCAGCCTCTTTACATAACCCTCAGCTTCAATAGTACTTGTGCCAGCATGAGCTCCCTTCTTTCTCTCGATTAGTTGATCATCCACAAAAGTAATATCTCATTAGTCTCCAAAAAAACAAGCAAACAAACAAACAAGAAACAAGAAGGCTACTGGTATGTGAAAAAAATATATAGAAGCACTTATTCAAGGGTCCAAATAGAAATGAAGCATAGATCACCTGCTGTTCTGGATCATTCCCTCCACCAGTGCAGAAAATTGAGAAATGTACATCATATGCTGTGTTTTGTTTTATTCATTGGCTGAATTAAGTTGCAAGGTCTTGAGCCAATGAAAATTTATTTTATAGTTTGCTGAATATACTTTTATTAGACTTTATTTTCACAGATTTTATTCTAATGCTTGTATGAGAGGCACATGTGCTTAGATTGTTCATTTCATTCTGTTTCAAAAAACTGAATCATCTTCATAGCAACCAGTTTTATGAACTTAATGTGTGCTAGGCACTGATATGATTCACTGATACATGAATGACGAGCATAATCTCCATGTTGTTTATGTAATTCTGGTGAATTATAATGCAGTTGTTGTATGATTTTTAAATATTGGTTTCTCCCTGGATGTTTCTTATCATTTCATGATTACCAGTAAAAATTAGCACAGATTCCTGAATATCACCATGTGCCAGTAATTCTGGAGTCATCGTTTCTAATATTTACATGATACTTGAAAGGCGTATGTCTTATGATCTTCATTTTACAGATGATGAAACTGAAAAGTTATGACTTGCTCATATCAGTCAGTAAGTGGGAGAGCAGAGATTTGAACTGATTCTCTACCTGAAATCTTTCTTTCATACCAGACTACTTCCACATCATACCTAGACCTTCAGGATTGCTGTTACCTAAGGATCAGGAGAATTAGAGTTTTCAGAATCTCTTAGTTAATTCTCTGACAACTGGTCTTGATTTAAAATGCACAGTTACTAGATTTTCAGTCACAGCTGGGACTGGGGCCTAAAATGGTCTATTGAGTGTTTGCTTGTATAAATGACTTGCCCATCTTCCCTGTCAAGCTCCTGAATAGTAATGTAATTAGATCCAGCACTTAGATTTTGTTTCCTCCCATGATGTTTTTATCATTTGGTGATTAGATTACAGTGCCAATGATTAGCATGCTTAGTTTCCCCACTCTAAGCAACAAAAAATTCTCTTTTCAGGGTTTGAAGATGGCTGATGGGTTAATACACCAACTGCCTGTACCAGGATCCAAAATTATATACTAAAGAATAGTGATGAATTCCATGAATTCAGGAAACTGCTTTGTTGGCTGACACTAAGATGCATTATGATTTGATATGGCTGTGCATAAATGTTTGCACTCAATCAGAATCCTGGAGAAAATGTATTTAGAAATATAAAAGTATAGAAATGCATGGAGTTAGAAAAATCTTTGGAGACAATGTAATACTAATAGTGGTAATAATAAACATAAACAACATTACTAAAAACTTATTTAGTGCAGAGACATTGACAAACATTGGTCTAAGCACACCATTGCGTGCATTAACACCTTTAGTAATCACAGTAACCATTGAGGAAATTGAGGCATAGAGAATGTAAATAAATTCCCCAAGATCACAGAGTAGCAAAGTCAGGATTGCAAGTCAGGTAGTTTTATTCCAGATTCTGTGTTCTTAACAATTGTGAATTCTACCTTTCAGAAAGCCTCAGGTGGTGGAAAACATAAAACAGTTCTGAGTATAAAATGCAGAAAAAAAGGTTAATATTTTAAGTATAAATTTGGAGAAAAACATTTTCTGTGGTTCACATCATAATATATTTTACAAATAAATGGAAGTTTAGTTTATTTTACATCCTATGTATTTTTAATATGAGAAATGTTCATTTTGTAGCTTTTTGCCCTGTCATAATGTTATATTCATCATTTATTTCTTTACGCTTTATGTTTTCATAACTATTTTGAATAGAGTAGTTGTTGTAGTCCTCATAACTCCTTGTGTTCTCAGGACAGTGTTGTTTTTCTAAATCTATTATTAAAGAAATCAGCCATAGAGACTTGTAATGAATAGCCCAAGATCACCAGCAAGTGAATCTGAGGCTTAAAATGTGGAAACACTCTTCATTCTGAGGAAGCAAAGGTTATATTGCATCATCCATATTTTGATGAAATAGTTTCAAGCTTCAAGAAACAAGGTTTTAGTAGTAATACCTGCAGCTATGTAGTGTGAACAGGTAGCATAAATGAGATAAAAGAAAGCAAGAATGGTATGAACAGGAATTTTCTCATTGAAAAAGACTAGTAATTTCAATGTTTTCTTAAGAATATATGCTAACTCTGAATTTATAAATACACTTGAAAAAATCAACAGTGTTATGAGCACACTTCTTTTGTCTTCATATTTTGAAACAAGCTGTTTTATTGGCAATTTTTTATCATTTTCATAAAAAATTTAGGTACATAACAAATGACAATTTAGTAAAGTATGTAAGAAGATAACACTCCTATTTGCATATATGTTATTACACAAAGTAAATTATTTTAACCACTAGGAACTATTCTTTGTAACATGTTCCTCATGAATTATCTGTGCTTCCTTTTCTTTACTTTCTAGGTTATTCTCAGGGGATAGGGACAGAAGGGGGTAACACTTTTTTTGTGTGAAAATAGAAAATTTCTGTATGTAATAAAAAAGTTATTTTATGCTTTAAAAGGGCTATAATTTTGAAAATGTGCATCAGATTCCATACTTAAATTTATTTTATTTTATTTTTAGATTTATTATTATTATTTTTATTTTATTTATTTTCTCCCCATCCCTCCTGTTGTCTGCTCCCTGTGTCCATTTGCTGTGTGTTGTTCTGTGTCTGCTAGCATTCTTGTCATGCGGCACTGGGAAAATGTGTCACTTTTTTTGTTGCATCATCTTGCTGTGTCAGCTCTCCGTGTGTGTGATGCCACTCCTCTAGGTGGGCTGCAATTTTTCGTGCAGGGTGGTTCTCTTTGCAGGGTGCACTCCTTGCATGTGGGGCACCCCTACGCGGGGGACACCCCTGCATGGCATGGCACTCCTTGAGCACTGTGCGTGGGCCAGCTCACTACAAAGGTCAGGAGGCCCTGGGTACCAAACCCTGGACCTCCTATATGGTAGGTGGACATTCTATCAGTTGAACCACAACTGCTTCCCAAATTTATTTTATTTGGAATAACTAGGTTAATATTTTCCTCAAAGGAAAGTTGTAGAGAAAATTGTATGTACATATGTGTGCATGCATGCATTTTGGTACAAGATAAAAATAACCATTTATAACACTGACACAAAATACATATTAAAAATCAACTTCCATAGATCTACATTTGTCATTTTCAGAACAAATCCCTGACATGAATTTCATATATTTTCCATTAATTAAGCTTCAAGAAGTAAAGAATTACATATTCATATTGGGGTTCCATCCTCAGAATATATATTTGAATGTTCAGTATTGACATATATCTTCTATGGACAATTATACATTAAGTATCAATTTATGTGTAATGAATACAGGTGCCCTCAATATACTTTGCTACTGTAAGAATGAATTCCTCATAAATAAGAATATAGACTTTTCACTGATACTTCTAGAAATTGTATAAACAAATGATCATGAGAGGTTACTTTTAAAAATCTTTGTTAAAGCTGCCCTGTTTTTCTTTCTAAATCAGTAACATGTCCATTTCCTTTGTCTTTTTACCTAATTTACTTTGCTATGGATGTGGGCCATCATTGTTATCAATTGCCTCAACCTGTGCCTAATACTTTAGTCCAATTATTTACAGAATGTATTAAATTAGGTCATGTTACAGTTGTTACACTGGGTGGAAAAGATAAGGCAAGGTAATTAGGCAGCATGTAAATCAACAGTGAATAATGAAAATTGATAAATTATATATAAGAAATTTGGATCATTTCATATATATAAAATAGGCAGTAGGATTGTGAGTATATTTTTATGACCAAACTTTATTTCTAGTAATAGGGTACATTTATATAGGATGGTATGTAATGTGTCTGTGATTTATTAATTTATATATAATAAACTAAGCAGAGGAAATACTCTATTTGCATACATCTTCATATTTGGCATGAATACAATCATGTTTACCCAAAACGAGCTTATTTACCTAACTGTCTCTAAAATAGGCAACACAAATTTATTTTGGCTTTTTAGCTATGTGTTAAAATTTTCAAATATTGTAAAAGGGGTAATTATATTAATATTTTAAACATAATAGCCATGATTTTATATATATATATGGCAAGAATTAAATAATTATTTAAGACATTTTTATTGAACTGTGTATTAGCCCTATTTCAAGAAAAAGAGTGTGCTGTGATTAACTAAGTGTCACTCCAAGGGTGGATCCGTGGGAATACCACAGCTCCACTAGTTACGTTCGCCCATGAGATGGAAACCGTGAGACGGCATTTAAAAGCATCTACAGGAATGTGTCAGAATAATTTTTGCTTGTTGGATCTGATAATAAACATTTGGCTCATTTTTTTTATGTCATCTTTTATTTCATTTTCCTGGTAATTTATTTTTAGTTTATCTGTCCATGACAGATTGAGAGGGAAAAGGGGAAAACCTGGTCCTTCATTCTAGAGTTTAAAAAGCACTGATTTATCTGACTCATGAGTCAGAAAATTCAATACTAAAAACAATGATAACATTTAAAATATTATCAGTATTTCCAGAAAAAATTATAGTACTTGAGTAAATGCCGTGCCCATAATGATTCTTGACATATAATATGCAAAAACTGGCATTACCATTTGAATAATTAACAACATTTTCTCAAAATAGTGACCAGAACTAAAATTGATCTTTTCTGTTTATGAACAAAAAATCTTTTACCCCTTACCATTTATTGATTTGAATAATATAAATTATGTTGCATAAAAAATAATATTCATTTAAGGGAAATGCATGTATTAAGCACAGAGATATTTAAATTTTAATTATTTCTATATAACATATCATAGACTATATTTTTTTATTTATCCTCTGCAACTTACATCTTTATTTTTTGATTCTGGCTCCTTCCTTTTGGCTGCTGACATAGACAGGTTTTCCCTATGTTTAAACAATGCATTGTTCTGTCTGCAAGTCACAAATCAGTCAATATTTTTTTCCCTATTTCTGAGGATGATTGCTTGACTTTGTTTTTTCTGACCGATACTATCCACACTAACTCATTTATCCTGTCCCCAAAATGTTCGGGGAAGAACAGAGACAAAAGATCTTTTAAAACATATTTTAAATGACTCGTTTGAATAAATAATACATGGCAAGAAAAATCAAAAGGTATAAACTAAAATTTAGGTCTCCTTCTCATTACTGTACCCACTCTCCGGAGCAACTGCCAGCTACTGGTGTGAAGGAATATAAATATTCTCCCACACCAAGACATATACTTGTGAAAAATGCTTTATGAAGTCAGAATTTATAGTCCCAGAGAAACATTTGAAAGTAAATTGTTGTTTCAGAACATAATGCCACATATTTGAACTTACTGTTTATAAAACACTGCCCTTGATGCTTCATGCCTATTACCTTTCCAACTTCTCACTACCCCATGATTCAAAACTGTGATTATTCCTGTTGTACAGATGAGGAGACTGAGCCTTTGATGTGGAGGACTTTACTGCACACCAGATCCTAAATTTGAGCATTGGCCAATTTGTTGCCAGAACCCATGGAGACATGTTGGCTATAATTTGATATATGCATTCTTGAAAAATAGCTAAAATTCTGCAAAATTATGAGTTAAAATATATAGGATTTATGGGGAAATGGACTTAGGGGTGTATGACCCTAAATCTATATAGCTAGATCATGAAGACAGTAAGATTTTAAATAAACAACTTAGCACAGTTAAAAGGAAATGTAAAATTCTTAATAAAACAAGAGTTAGTAGGGTAACTATAAGAATTAACTTCTAAAAATGGTGAAGGTCGTATTAGTTTCTTGGCTGCTAAAACAAAGATCATATAATGAGTTGGCTTAATGACAGGAATTTATTGGCTTACAGATTTCAGGCTAGGAAAAGTCCAAAATCCAGGCATGAGCAAGGCAGTGCTTCCTCCCTGAAGACTTGTTCTGGAGCTGGCTGCAGGCAATCCTTGACTTTTCTGTCACATGACAATGCATGTGGCAGCATCTTCTCTTTTCTCTTCCAGATTCCATTGACTTCAGCTTCTGGCTGCTCCCTGTAGCTTTACTCTCTATCTGACTTTAATTCTGCTTACAGAGGACTCCAGTAATCTAGATTAAAACCCAAACTGATTCAGTTGGGCAACTTTATCTAAAGTAACATCTTCCAGAGATCTTACTTACAATGGGCCCACCCCCACAGGAGTGGATTAAGATTAAGAACATATTTTTCTAGGATACTTAATTCAATTCCCAGCGAGGGGATTGGTGGAAGGGGGTGAAATTATGGAGATAAGGGAAAAATGCTCTAAGATCAGAAAGATGTATGCAGTAAATACTTCCAAGGCAGAGTAGGTAGCCAAATTGAGTCAAGAGGAAGAAAGGGGCATAATACATTACTGAATTCCTTCAAGCCTTAGGGCTTTCAGCTGTGCTAGTGGACTTTGTGGTCTCTTGCTGCTACCTTGTGACACAGATGCTCAAATTCTTGGGAAACTTTTAAGTATAAGTTCCAGTAGAACTTTCTGCAATGAGAGAAATGCTCTATTTTTGCATTGTTCTTATAGTAGCTACATGTGACTAATGAAGGCTTGAAAGTGGCTACTATGACTGAGAAACTGCAACTTTAATTTATTTACATTTATATAGCTACATATGGCTAATGCAAGTATAAACCAAACAGTATCCATATTATACTAGCATCATTCCTCTGTTCACAAAATGTATGTGAACAAATTCACATTCCAGAAAGAGGTGTTGCAGCAACTAGATTGGTCTCATAAACTGTGTGCTATGTTCCTGTCCTGTAATAAAATTGGTGCTAGCGTAGGTATATACGCTGCTGGCATATATTAACTTCTTTAATAATAAGAGGAAGGATTGTAATGGGTTAAAAACCTTTTAAATAGAAGCCTGCTCATCACTGAATGCAGCTTAGCCTCTGAGCCTGTGCAAACTTTCTGTATCATTAATATGTAAATCTTACTTTCAGTAGGTAATCTCTTTCAGGACTGTGATCCACTTAGGGTGTCCTTGTTTCTCTGTGAATAATCTTACCAGACAAACACATTTTGCATTTTAATTACTGTGTGATTTTTAGAAAGGACTATGTCATTAAAGATCAATGTTTTTATTAGAAAAGAAGAACTATTAGAATTTCCAAAACAAAAATTGTATGCCAAATGTATGTTTAATAAATTGATTTCGTAAACTAAAGTATTTAAACAACAATAAATATTAAATGTATTTGAAGTAAATAATTCTTAAGATTATTAGTGAATATAAGACTATAAGGCTATTTTAAGTAAAATAGCAAAGGGTGGGATAATAGTTTGTATAGTATTTAAAAATTAGATTATGTTTATCACTTAAGATTTGATTCTATAGTGAAGTAATGATACATTCAGAAGGAAATAGATATGAGTTAAAGTTGAGAACACAAGTTTTTAAACTACTCATATCTCAATCATTTTTTTTTTTTCCAGGCTTGTAGGCTTTGGTGCTTATGTAATGGAAATTCTCAAGTCCATTTGAAAAACAGGATGCTTGGAAAGATTTTATAGTAGATCATCTTTGGAAACAGTTTGTCTCACTGCTTGATTTTTTGAAAGATGCCTGACTTTGATAAGTTTTGCATAATCAGGCTATAAATTGATGACTGAGGATAAAACTAGAGGAGCCTAATAAGGTATTCCATAAAACTAGTTCTCATCCTGGATCCAATGGTTTAAGCATTATTTTAGCATATTTTCTGAAAAAAATATTTAGAGTTTTGGAAAAAGATTCTAGTATGTAAGTATGTATTCAAAGGCAATTTATTTAAGCCATTTTCCAAGTTGATGACTGAGATAATGATGGTGTTTACGTCTTTGTGGAGAGGAAGTGGGAGTCAAAATCCTTTATAATTGGAGAAACTAATCAGGTCAGGTTATGATATCTCTGAAGAAACATTGGCCAAGCAATGTTTTGCTTAATGATAGCTTCCTGCATTTCATCAAACCTGAGATGCCATTGAATGTAAGATACACCGTTATTTTATGTGCCATAAGAGGGAAATGCTGTCAAATAATTATGATGTGTTGTCACTTGTATAAAATGACCTGCTTTCATGGCTGTTAAAATGTGAAAAATGTGCTTAAAATGTTATGAAATAGGGTAATAATTGTTTCACAAAGAATTCTATGGTGCAAAAATTTTTGAAAAAACTGCAGACTGATATCAGGGAAGACCTTCATGCTCTATCTTTTAGAACTCCAATCAAATTTCATCTGCTCTGGAGAATATTCCTAACTCAAACTCTGATTCAGATGCACCTCCTCTCAGCTCCCACAACACCTGTTCACAGCTCCACTGAAGCTTATCCCAACAGTTGATTTACTGCTCTTCTGCCCTATTATGTGATTTCCAGTCTCATGGGCTTCATAGGCTCTAAGTTTGCAGTGTAGTGCCTAGTATATGGTTGGTGTTGAATTAATCTTTCAAGAATGAATAGCTGGATGAACAGTAAACAAAAGATGTGCTGATGTAGTACCCACAAAACCAAATGGAATTCTTCCTTTTAAATACCTGTAGAATAAGATAATGATTTTCCTGTATCTGGTTTTCAGGGCAACATTACAATTCAGAGATATTGTCTGGTTAGCCTGAAATCTGGAGTATTAAGTGCATACCCCTGGATAATATGATGCCAGAATAAGGCCTAGAGTTAATTACAGTGAACTTAAAATAAAAAGCGCTAAGAAAGACAATAGTTACAGTAAGTTGAGACTATGTCCTTTATAATTTTCTGTTTTCTTCATGTAATAACTCACTAGTTTTCCTTCACCCTTTATATTAAATGTATCTTAAAATGAATACTATGTTTTTTTTTTAGCAAAGTGGAAAGGAAGCATATTTCTTCAAAGGGACATGAATGAAGATGAATGGAGTAGTATAGCATAACTGAATAAAAGGAGAAACGGAATTTTAAGGTTTAAATTTATTAAGTAATAGTAGCTATAACAGAGTCTAACAAATATAGATAGTAGGGTCTACACTGAAAGGAAATGATGGGTTTTGGAAGCAGAAAATGATTACTATCTTCCTTCTCCTAAAAGGTAGTAACTGAAGACATGTAGACAGGCAAAGAGGAATCGTGAGATGTGGCCAAATAGTCTGGATGATGTAAAACTAAAGAAAATGGGTCCTTTATTTTTTGACTATGACTTAACAATAAGAATTAAGTTTTTTAGGTATCTTGACATTCCTAGCCATTGTCACCTCAAGGAATGTTTGACCAGGATATTCTGGTAGAGTTTGAACAGCCTTAATTAGTTGCCTGATTTTCATTTGGACTTCAGTATTTGCTAAAAGGTCATTAGTTCTGATTTTATAATATACTCATTTCTTTAAAATGTTATCTGGCTATATTATGAGATTAATGGTACTGCTAGGAACACTTAGGAAATTCCAATATCTTTAAGTATGCAAAAAGTGTTTCTACCCTATTTATATATATAAAATCACTTAATTTGTGATGTAAGGTATAATTAATTTTTTAATGATTTGGCCTGATATAATCTACCTTATTTTACTGTGAATCAAAACTGAGATTTTTTTTACAGGGATGGTGAAATTTGGTGATCAAACCATAACTGTAAAGTGAGCAAAATATTTTGTGTTACTCTAACTTTTGGGCAACAACATACATCTAGTAAATGATTGATAGAGAGCGCATTGTTGTGTAATAATTTTCTCGAAGATTATGGTAAATGATAATAAAAGTTAGAAAAAATATAATCCATTTCTAAATGTCCTCCTGATTTTTATATTAGGACATAATTTTTTGTACACATAATAGTTATTTGGAACAATTTCCATATTAACCAGTATTTTATTTCCCCTAGGTGATGAAACTAGCCACTCATTTGAGTTTTTTGTGCAGTGAGTTTCATGCAATTAAATCAAACAAGAAGCACAATTTCTATAAGCCACAGTCTGGAAAAATTAAATAGAACTTGTACATAAGTGATTAGGAGAACATTATTAAAATAACTATGTAAGCTTTTTCTGTTCCTTTACTTCATTAAAATTTTTAAAAATAGTCACTTTATTAATCTAAACTGTAATACCTTAGTAAATCCCACCAAACTATAATCATTTAAAATATTCTGCTAATATATTTATATCATATAGCATTAAATACTTTTTCTTTAAGAACACTTTACAGAAACTCTATCTTCAGCAGGTAAGATAAAATATATTTTTCCTGTATTTTTTCCTAATGATATGGTTGACTGTAAAAAAACAATAATAGCTCTTTCCTTGGAGTAAATAGGCTTTGAGATTCATTATCCACCTTAGTTTTGCTTCAGCTATTAATCTAGGAAGGCATTTATGACTTTGCATATTACAATGAAATAGAGAATATCTGTTAATTAATTCCATTGGGAGATTTTGGTGCCACCATAAACAACATTTAAAAACTAAATTAATCATATAGGAGAACAAAGTAGAATATATACACGGTTTGCACAAAGAGAAATATTGCTGCAAGTAATGATATTTTCATGTTCATAGAAAGGGCCTATAGTTATAACTCATGAGTTCTTCACAGGATGGGGTTTGATGGAGAGGTCTACATAGCTTAGTGATTGTAAACTCAGGGGAAATCCTGGTTTCTGATACTCGCTTTTTGATTACTAGCTGTGAGAGAGCATGCAAGTTGTTGCTCTTCTCTAAACCTAAGCTTTGTCAACATAAAAGAGAATAAAAATAGTACTCAAGAGAGGGTGTTAAAGAATTAAAGAAGATACCATATATAAAGTGTTCTGAGTGTGACACATAGTAATGCTAAATATATCTTACCTGTTATTATTAGAAACTAGAAGTCCAAGTGATATATTTTACCCAATTGTGTGATGACACAAAGGGAAAACTAAAATTAAAAGTGAGGAAACATAACCCTTCTTTTGTTTCAATACCCATGTCGTTAGATGTAAGTTAACTAGAGTCTAAACATTGGGAAATGTGTGTGCTATTGAAATACTAGTGCAACCTATCTACTTAGAGTCTGTCAGTCTTGTTTTTGAACCCAAAGCTGAATATTGGTATCTTTTATTCATGACTCTAAGTATTTACTTTGTATAATTATGATTTATCTGAAATGCCCATATTTGTGTTTAACTATAACTCTTTAAAATGTTTTGAAGTAAATGGATACTGTGGGGGTGATATTGGGCAAGTAAAATAAATATTGCTTAATCATCTACGTAAGGACAATATTAATATCAGTGGTACCTCCCAAGAGTTTTTTGAGGGATATTTGAGATTATTTTTCAAAATAGTTCATTGGAAAACATAAATAGTATGAAGAGGTAAATTATTATTATTATGCTTATAATACTTAAATTTAAAATACAGCTTTCTAGTATAAGTTGAAGTTTAGCCATATAAATCAATAAAGCTCCCAAGTATTTATAAAAGACTTGCCATGTTTCAATCTGTTTTACATCTATGCTGTATTCACATACTACTTACTAAAATTAACTTTTATTTATTTATTCAGCAATACATATTTAACACCTTTTGTGTATTAACCAGGGATCCAGATACAAATAAGAAATAGCCTTGACCCTCAAAATGCAGGGTAACAAGTATGATAGAAGTTAGCACAAGGGGGCATGAAAGCCTAGAAATGGATCTATCTTTTTGATCAGAAGATCTGTGTTTTAAGACAATGATGTTTACATCATGATAGAAGGTGTGCAGAACAATTTACTTTATAGTGAGAGCACATGTCCACCTGTACCATGGAAATTTATGAATAACACTGTTTTATGGGGTCAGTAAAATTGCATTTAAAGGATGTATTAAATCACTTTGGTTAATAGTAACTTGGTCCCTGCTGTGCAAGAGGTTCTTAAGAGTTCATAAGCCATTGAGAATCAACCCTAGCTTCTGATATAATAAGCAGGATGAAGGGATAGGGCAAAGAACCCTATAAGAAGACCAACTCTTTGTTTATAAGATGAGTGAAGGTGGTGTGATTGGTCTTGAAAGACGTATCCTGTTTAAATGAATCCAAGAGGAGAGACCTGAAGGAAACCACAATCCTGAGGAACCATTTCTATAGCATCTACTGCCTGCCATACCCACCTTGCAGAATTTCTCAATTGGGAAAATATTGTGTCTTCCATCTTCAATTGGGAGTTCGGGGATGGGTGAAGTACATGAGTCATCGTGATTCTCTGTCCATCTCTCTTTCCCTCTCCCTTCCTCCTCCTTTCCCCTCCTCCCTCTTTTACTTATTACTCTTACTCTCTGTGTCTCTCTTTAAATGTCTTGCATTGAATAATGAATGCTCTTTTAGCCAACTGGGTTATGTCAAGAGGTTCTTTCTTTCCAGTTCTTCTGTGTCTCTCAGAGTAGTCATCCAGAGTGATATAAAAGTCAAGTGAAAGGCTTGGTAGCATTCAAGGCCAGCAGGGTAGGTTGGGCAAGGAGTGAGGTAAGAATTTGGAACATTCACTGTAGAAAATGGGAGAGGTTGCTGAGAGAGGGTATGTAAAAAGAATGCGAGGGAACAAGATGTGGTTATCATCTTGAATTGGCTATTACCTTAATTTGCATAGTGAAGCAATTTTCTCTAGTAGTGGTAGGAAAAGAGGGTAGAAGGGAGTTTAAGTTCAGGGTGTGAATATGGGACCCTGAGCTGTTCAAGTGGAGTTAGACTCTGGGAATACCCCTGCCTTATGCAACTTTCAAAGCCTCATGAGTGAGCCACATAGTAGGTAGTCATTAAGTATTTCTTGAATTAATAATATTTGAAAGGTCACTAAAGGGAAGCGGATGTGGCTCAAGTGATTGGGCTTCTGCCTACCATATGGGGTGCCTGGGTTTGATACCTGGGGCCTCCTGGTAAAAGGCGTGCCCATGTGGCGAGCCAGTGCCCATGCAGTGAGCCAAGTGCCAGCACAGCGAGACAGTGCCCATTCAAGTGAACCACGCAGCAAGATGATGATGCAACAGAAAAGAGAGACGAAGGGGAGAGTCAAGGTGAAGTGCGACAAACGGGAACTGAGGTGGTAGAAGTGGAAGGGAAACGCTCTCTGCATCAGAGTTCCCCAAGATTGAATGCTGGTGAATCCTAGAGTAGAAAAAAACAAACAAACAAACAAACTAGAAGGGAAGACAAAAAGAGAAATAGACACAGAAGATCACATGGCAAATGTACACAACCTTTACTTAGATGTCCCAAATTCTTATATCCAATAGTCTCCTGGTTATTTTCTCCTGTGTCTAGGCATCTTAAACTTAACCTATCATAGAACCTGAATTTTCCTCCTCCCTTATTCTTTCCTTCTTTCAGTAACACCCAAATATACAGATAAAAAAGGTCCCTACTCTTGGTTTGTGTTTGATTTGACTTCTTCCAGTTGCTCATTCTAATTGGGCAAATGGACAACTCACTGTGAACCAAGATTTTCTCCCACTTCTAGATGAAGCTCCTGGTCCTAGAACCTGAGAATTATCTCTCCAAACAGACCCTCTTCGACTTTGAGAGTCTGTATGACGCTCTCTCTTAGGTTCTTCTTCACAGGGGTGGACCATGACATTTCTTTGCATACCATGAGATGCACTTTGTGGTTGTTTGTAGCGATGGATTATTGACAGAGCTTGCATATTTAGGTTGGTGTATCCAAATGAATGGGAGTGTGGATGTTTGCAGTGCAGGATGTAGCAAAGGGTGGAAAAATAAGTGGTGAGTTAGGCTTGAGCCCAGGGCCCAGCTCTCTCCATGCTTCCATACTCCTAACCAGAATTCCAAGGAATTTGGAAATTCTAGACTTCAACTCAGCCTGCCAGTTCATTTTGAAGGTGCCTTTGTTGAAGTAGGATGATAAAATATTTTATCTCAGAATTTACCATCTTGATTTATTATTTTTAAGATATTTAAGCACATGGTTTGTGTATTTTCCTTTGCAACCTAACCCTCCTATCCATTAGTATCATTAAGGTGCTTATCTTTTGAATTTTCTTATCTCATTTAATGGCATCACTGTCCACCCAGTTGCTCAAGCCAGATAATTAGAAATTGTCCTTAATTCCTGTCTTTGCCTTGACCCTCTTTTCTTATACGGAGCAAGTCTTATAGGCTTTCTTACAAAATACATATTTTACATTTCCACTTTTTTTTGATTCCCATCTCCACTACCTTAGTCCAAGTCACACCTTGTGTAGCTTAGATATACTGAAAGAGCCTCTTTATTTTTTTTTAAAGATTTATTTATTTATTTGTTTCTCTCCCCTTTCCCCCCTCCCTACCCCGGTTGTCTATTCTCTTGTGTATTTGCTGCGTCGTCTTTGTCTGCTTCTGTTGTTGTCAGCGGCACGGGAATCTGTGTTTCTTTTTGTTGCATCATCTTGCTGTGTCAGCTCTCCATGTGTGCTGAGTCACCATTCCTGGGCAGGTTGCACTTTCTTTCCCGCTGGGCGGCTCTCCTTGTGGGGTGCACTCCTTGCGCGTGGGGCTCCCATACGTGGGGCATCCCTGTGTTGCAGGGCATTCCTTGCACGCATCAGCACTGCGCATGAGCCAGCTCTACATGGGTCAAGGAGGCCCGGGTTTTGAACCGCAGACCTCCCACCTGGTAGACAGACGCCCTAACCACTGGGCCAAGTCCACTGCCCTGAAAGAGCCTCTTAACTGTACTTAACTGCCTTCACATGCATGCTCTCTGTTCCTTTCTCTACAAAGCAATTAGAGGTGATCTTTCAAAAATGCAAATCAGATCATGTCACAAGTTTTCTTTGTCCCTCAGCAGCTTTTCATTATACTTGGAACAAAATCCAAATTCCTTGTCAAGGTTTACAAGGCCCTCCCTGGGTTGGCTCCTGCTTATCTCTCCAACCTTGTCTTGTTCTCTCTTGCTGATTAAGTTTCAGTCACAAAATTCTTCTCAGTTCCTAAAAGAAGTTTGTATTTCTGCCCAGATTTGTAGCCATTGCTATTTCTCTGCAGGGAAATTCTTCCCGTAGTTCTTTGCATGATTGGTTTCTTCTCATCTTTTTGTCTCATATTTTATTGCATTTTTTTGATCTCAACAATGTATGACTCCCCCACTCCTGTTTTTTTTTTTTCTCTTGCAAGACCCTGTTTATTAACTTCATATTTCTTACCACAATCTGGAAGGGGTATGTGCTCATTTACTTGATTGTTATCAATTTGCCTCTCTAAAATGAACAAACTATGAAGACAAAAACCATATCTCCCTTTTCTCCATTGTATCTTTATTGCCAACCCTCTGCTTGACACATGTGCAGACCCAATAAGATTTTGGAGGAACAAATGACTGAGAAGAAATGAAAGGTGGGTTGGTTAGTGTGTTTTAATAGAGAGTAGAGGATCTGCATACCAGCATGTCAAACATAATAATATTTTTATACTAATTATAGATAACTTAAACATGGCTATGTTTTTCAGATCAGATGGGTGTTGCATTTCCTAAGATTATATTTCACTTACAATTTCTCAAATTCATTTTTTTGTTGAAATTCAAACTTAATCTTTTATTTATTTATTTATTGAAGACCCAGGTCTGTATTTATACCTAATCATGCCACTTCAATTATTCTTATTATCTGTTTAAAAAACAGCTGTGACTCAACTCTTTAGTCAAAATACAAAGATAAAATTACAAGGAAGTATAGAATCATCCTATTTGTATTTTTTAATTTGGGGAAAACTTTTTCAGAAGTCTGTTAAGAAAGGAAAATAGATCATGCATGTTTGCAGTTATTATTTTAGGAAAAAAGTAATAGATATATTTATTTTAAGCAAAATATAGTTTAGGAATGGATATATTCTTAATAAATGGTGGCCCACAAAGAGCAAAGCTTGAGAGAATTTGTATCAATTACTACTGTCTTCCAATTTTACTTACCTGAAGATTTCTTTAGAAATGCTAACATTTTTTTGAAAAACAGTGAGCTTGTATATATATTTGTGTGTGTGTGTGAGGGATTAGAACATTTGATTCCCAGTTAATTTAGGTATAATTTATATACAACATAAACAAATAGAATTCTCTATAGGGTTGAGACATGACTGTGCCATTTATCCTACTAAGGAATTTCTTTGGATACTTTTTTCTTAAAACTTCCTGATTCAGATATGTATGTGTTTTAAAATTAGAGTTTATCCTTGAAGTAAAGTTTCAACTTCTCCATATACTGTTTAAGAACAATTTAAAATTTAAAAAATGCAATTGGTATGTGACAAAGATTTACTAACGTCCTTCTAGGGCAGTGTTTTTGAAGTGTGAGTCACAATCTAATAGGTTGGTAATGGTATTTATTAGTGGAACTCAACCAGCATGTTATTAGTGAAAGAATGTAATGAAATTGAATGGAGTAGAGTAGAATAGAAAACAGAATACCTAGCATATAGTAGTTTTGGTATTTATTTTATGAAACTTGCTTCAGTTACATGTGTGTACATGTGTTTATTTTGTGTCTGTACTGAGATGCAAGAAAAAATGTATTGAAAGATGTCTGATCAAAAATGTTTGAAAGTCCCTATTCTAGGTGTTATCATTCTAAAAGCTTTGTTTCCTATTCTTGGTACCTAAATCACATGAATACTTTCATTTAGTGGAAATTTAACAGATACTGGTTTGTAGATACATCTTGAAAATGATACATTAAAGTAGTACTTGCCAAAAAAAGTTGCATGATCCTCTTATTCTGCAACTATAATTTGTTTTCATTTTTAAAAATTTCTTTATTTTTGGCACTTTTACCTGCATGGTCTGTTGTCTTATCAGATTCATTCTAAGTGATATTTCCCCCAATCAACTATTCCTTCTGACTATCCTATTAATGTTAAGGAATGATGTAAAGTTGATAAAATTAATTATTATTACAACAGTTATTAGGCATTTGGTACCATGAGTGAAATCTTAGAAATTACTTTCATTATTGTAATACTGAGTTAGAAAACATTTCTTCCTTTTTGACTTGTTAAATTATATCTTATCATATAAGCCATTTATGTATTTGATCATTAAATATTCATCAAGCAACTTCTTTGTGCCTGTCATTGCAATTTAAAAACACCTTCCCATCCCTCAAGAAACATGCATTTAGGAGAAGAATACAGACATGTAAACACTGTATAGTGGAATAAGTGCTTCAGTGGCACAATATGGAACTATAAGGGAGTGAATTGAAGAGGCACACCCCCATTCTTCAGGGTTCCTAGTGACAATTTCTTTGTTCTGGAAGTGTCATTAAGCCATGATATAAAGAATGAATAGGAGTTAGCACAAAATTTATATGAGAGTGGTTGTTAATGATCCAGTCAGAGAAAATAGCATAGTGTGGGGAGATGTGGGTGAATGGGGCTATGAAATGGAGTTGCAAGATTTTTAAGACAGTTTAAAGAATTTGAATTCCATCCTGAGTATACAGGATATGTTAAAGTGTAGGAGAAAACATGCACAAAATAATCACCATAAAAGAATTTGACAGCATTGTTATTACAAGTATACTTGACCGTAGTTGGCTGAGTTAACGCTAGACTCTTGAGAATAAGACCAACCCTGGACTCAAAGGGATCAACTGATAAAAACCCACAATATTTTTGTGGAGATAGAAATGGTAAGAACATCAATATTTACAGGAGAATTTCCAGAACTGCCATAGGGAGGAGACACCTGTTTCTGTCTTGTGGTGTTGAGGAAGGTAACATCTTTTGCTAAATTAAATGCAGATAACTCATCAAGGGTGCATTACCTACCTCCTCCCTGCGTAAGACCTGTTAATCAAACATCAGTTCCTTCCTCTCTGTCAATCAAATACCAGTTTGATCAATATTTTGCCTTGGCTCTAAAAGGTCTTTATTACTGAAATCCCAGCTCTTTTTGCAGTTTCATCTCATACTATTCATTTAGTCATATATATATATACACACACACACACACATACACACAAATATATGCATACATACATGAAGAGAGAATAAAAAGCATTCAGAGTCATAACAAAAATATATAAATCCCTCTGAATCTTCATTGAGGACACAAGGAATGTCTCACAGAGGTAAAGGGTTTGAACTGAGTCTTGAAGAATTAGAAAGATTTGAATATGTAGACTGCACAGTAAAGGACAAGTAAGTGCTTATGCTTAGAAGGGAAAAGCATGTTAAAAGGAAATAACTGAACAATTTAAAAAATTCATGGGGGTGGCAGGGTGGGGAATGGGGTATATGGGAACCTCATGTTTTTTAATGTCATGTTATGTGTCATCTATTAACTTTTAAAAAAGAATTAAAAAATAAAATAAAATTACAAAAAGGAAATAGCCGAGTTTCCCTATTGGATCAACCAGGAGAGAATCTGGAACTATTTTATCTAACAATAGCATCCCATTTAGTTTGTGAGATGCACTGACTCTATGAGTAGTCCACATGAACCTCAGTGTCTCTATTTTACCCCCTCCCATCATATCTCTCACTAAATGTTAAGATGACTTGGGTTTAACATCTGAGTAACTGGAGAACCAATAAGGACTTTAATATCATAAAATAAAAGAGATCTTTCAGACAAAAGAGAAATTATAATTAGAAAAAACTTTGAGGTATTTCCTGTACAACTTGGTCAGTTTGTGGTTGAGGATGTAATTATTTGACATCTCAGAGTGGGGTATTATTTAATGGGAGAGCTGGGACCAGAACCCATGGTTCCTGCTTTGCAATATGTTTCGCCTCCATGATAGGGAAATCTTATTAGACAGTATGGGGTAAGAAAATTGTTTGCAGAATTAAAACCTGAGTATTTGAGACCCAGGTAAGTGAAAATGCAATTTCTAAAATAGTATTTAAGCATAAATTTTTATATGACACCCTTAACTGTTTTGAGAAGATGGGACAGAAGTAATAAATAAATTACATAATTTGTACTTGACTAAACAAAATTTAACCCAATATAGTCTATATAGAGACAAGGTTCATTGATAAATGTCATTAGAACTAATAGACTAAAAATTTAGAAGTTGTTTCAAATGTCTAATTTCTAAAAATATACAGGTAATAGTTACAGATTATTTATGTGGTAGCTAATTTAATTAAGGGAATTTGCATTTTTTCAACAAGTTAATTAAATATTTTATAAAACCCACAAGATAATTTGCATGTGGAGAGTTATTGCCAACCCCATAACATTATAATGTTGCAGAACAATTTGTAAGGAGGATACAAAGTCATTCATTTAATTTGGATGAAGGAAAAAAAACAAAAAACAATATGTATTAATAGAACTTCCACTTATGGAAATGATACATGAGTGAATTTTATAAAGTTTCCTATGAATAATGTAATCAAAAGCAAATTTTTCTATTTAAATACTTATTTACTCAAGTTAAAATAAAAATTAGTTCTATAATAAATCCCTTTCTAGTTATTCTCCTTAAAATTTGTACAGATATTGAAGAAATAGAACTTTTTTTCATATTACTGTGGAGACTATTTAATCATACTTGCAAATGTATACTACTAATAGCTACCATTATTTTGCCAGATTCTGTGCTAAGTCCTTTACCTATATTATCTTATTTAATTCTAATAATTTTCTTGCAATATGGTTATCATCATGCCCATTTTGGAGATGAGGAAACAGAATCTCAGGGAATAAGGGAATTACTGAGTAATTACTGAATGCCGAGAAATTCCTAAGTTCTGAATAGCCATTAAATGGTAGAGATGGTACTCAAGTCCAACCTTCTCAGATTCCAAAGCCACTGTTTTTAGCTTCTGTGCTGCACTGTATTCAGTCCACACATATTATCAAGCTGCTGTATTTGTCAGGCACACTTGTAGATGCTAGGGGAAACCAAGACACATAAAGCTTAGCCTTTGCCCTTCCAGATCTTCACCAGGAAGAGAGGTTATTTAAAGTAACAATTGCAATGAAATCTTTCAGATGCTATGTTTCAAAGGCATTAGGATATAATGAAGGCATCAGACAAGGCCTGTGATTTCTACTCAGGGATTTCAGGGAAAGACTTTGTGTAAGAAGTGATGCTTGAGCTGAGTCTAGAAAAATAAGGAAGTGTTGGCTGACTAAGAGAAGAAATGGCTACCCCCAAAGGGAAACATTTGTGAAAAGTTAAGGAATCATGACACAGCATGGGGAAAAGTGAAATTTTCAGATTGATAGAAGCATGAAGTAAGATTATGGAAAAGGCATATATATCATAAAGTATATTATATCCAACTAGAAAGAAGTTACAATGTATTCCATAGTTATAGGATTTTAGAGTATTGAAATGGTTTTATAGTATTGAAAATGTAGTCACATTTTGTTCTGAAAGATCCGCCTGGACCTAATGTGATGTACTATGGAAAGAGGCCGCACCCAGGGAGGAATACCGGTAACGAGATGGCAACAGTGCGTCACGGTGAGGTGCTGAAGACTTTTTAAAGATTTTCTTTTTCTGCTCTTAAAACACATGTCTTTGGTTATATAAGCCTCAGTAAATTTATAGGGATCTGTTTATTTCTCACATACTTATGTTACATGTTTATATCTGCAAATATTTCCATAGGTGCTGAATTATCAAGTCCATTAAACTCTCTTGTAGCCTCTCCATTCCTCTTGTATTGAATAACTAACGTCTGACAGTTCTTCTACATGGAGAGACAGTTTAATAACCAAGTTTCCTCTTCCTGTTTGGGAAATTGGAGTAGAATTTGGGACACAAAGAAGTACAATATGGATTTGTCAAATATGTCTGCTGTATATAATTTAAAAATATTCCTATGAAAATAACAACTTGAAAAAAATGACCGAAATTTGTTTTCAAAAAAAGTGAGAGATGAATTACCAATCAGAGGGATATAACCAATAAAATATGTAAATATATTCAGAGTCTCTAATAATTTAATGCAAGTAAAAATGGCAATGAAGTGTCATTATATCCTATTCAGTTGAAAACTATTTTTTAAACATTAACAGTATCCATTTTTGTTCTAAGTGTGTGAAAATAACCACTGGAATAAACTGCAGGCATATAAATTGGTGTATTATTTTTGTATTATAGCTTAATAGCAAGAATAAAAAAGAAAACCATTTAGAAAATATGTGTATTAAAGAATATAGTATATATACACACATCAAGGAATGTACTTTAAGGAGATAATCATACAAGCTAATAATGCTGTTCAACAGAAATATTCCATACAGGATCATTTATAAGATCAAAACACTTGAAAAATCTTCAGTTCCTGAGAGTGAGGAATTTATTAAAAACACCAAAATTAGAAAGATATCTAAAGTCATTGAAAATGGTTAAAAAGTAGAATAGTAGTTGTGGAAAAATGCTTTGACAAATTATGGATCTGTCTGGGTAGTTAGGCTTTGGAAAATTTCTGTTTTCTATATAGATTTTTATTTATGATATATTTTTATATTCAGGAAAAAATGAAGAATTTTTCATTTTATATGGCAAAACACCCTGATGGATTTGATGGAGAAGTTTTATTACTTTGACAGGACACACTGAATCCCAGGTATAAAGCAGCTAGACTAATTACATTCCCATTAGCTAAGTGGCTCAGTGCCCTTAATCCCTTCCTCCTTGTGTCTGCTTTTGTTTAGGAACTGAGTAGAGTTGGAACTTATATTTGAGTTTTGAAATTTTGATACAGTAGAAAAGAAGAACTGGCACTATTCACATGGTAGTAGTATGGCACCTCTTATTCTCAGCATTCAAACTCAAATCTCTGAAGCTTTTCTATGAATTTTGCTGTCTTTATATTAATCATCCTCACAGTTCAGCAAGTCCCCTGATTCTTCCCTCCATTCTTTTTACTCCACTTGGACCACATCATAATATTCTGGGCTGTCCTATGTATTGGGAATGCAATAACTTTCCGTTAGTCTTGTTTGCTTCTGTCTCTTTCTCTTTGGTTTATTCTAACCCCACTTACCAAAATGTATTAGTATGTCAAGTTTCAGTTCAAACTCTTCTAGTCACTTCCTGTTACCTACTGGAGAGTGGCTTCCTTTCATTTTGTGCTTCAGTTGTTGACTCTGAAACATTAAGTGGACCAGCTATTGCTCCAAGAGTTTACACTTGACTTTGCAGTGTCATCTCTCTGGAATATTCTGCTGCACCTTTGATTACCTTGCCTCTTTTTCTTATTTTTGGGCAGCTCTTTTACCGATTGATCTTTCTTTACCTCCTATGGGATGAATTATGAACAAATATAATAAAGGAAGGCCCAGATAACTCCTCAAAGATTCAGTTCATTAGAAAATTTTGGAAAAAATCCAAAGCTAAATTGCTTGTATACTCTCAAGAGTCTAGTCTTGCTATTATATTAGCCCTCCTAGCTCAGCCATTTCTTGACTTTGGCAGGTTTTCCCATTTGTCCATTTGTCTTTTGATTCATCTAAAAAAAGCCTGGAATCTTACTTTTCTAAGAGCTCTGTCAAATATAATTTTTTCTATTCCATGTGATTAAATGCCATGTTTCTTTCTCATCTCTTCAACAGAAGTGACATCATCCTGTAAACCTACTTCAACCTGTATTGTTAGACTTGAACACATGATGACCAGCATATAATACGGTATACTGATTTGCTACTTGTTTTGTAATTTATAAGGGAGGATTCTTTTAAATACCTGTTCTGTTACTGTCCCAGCTATGTCACATTGGGCAAGTCACTTCACCTCTTTAAGCCTCAGTTTCATGGTCTGGAAAGTGCTACCATTTTTTAGTGTTTTGTATTCATTGGAACACCCTTTCCATTCTATCCATCTTTTCAAAGTTTGAAATGTCTTTAAATCAATTTTCTAAGAGGATTTGCAACCTAATTTTGTTACAATATTTACTACAATCGCAGCATTTTAGGAACTGTAGAAATGTTTTTTTGTTTTTCTAGATAACTTTTTCCATTTTGTCCCTTTTGAACATTTTGCAGAATTTTTATCTGTTATTTGCATTCTTTAACTTTTATTTTTAATAATATAAATTTTATTATAATTTTAGTTAACTCATTTCATTTTCATTTTACAATTTCATTTTCATTTTAAAATATTTGAACCAATACAAAGATATTCAAAAGAGGCTGAAATATAGACAGAAAAGTCAGTAAGCAACCTAAGGTTTAGGCAGACTGGTTTAGGGGAACTGAACTGCTTTAGACATAGGTGCCTGTTGCTATCCTTCCTGCCTTACAGTATAGGACTTTGGAATCTGCCCCTTTTTCTTCATATACCAGGAACAAGGGTAAGAAATACCCCTCCTCTTTAATCACTCTCCACCGCCATCATACATAGACAGGAACTCCAGAACTGCCATTAACTTTCCAGGCTGATTCTGTATAACTGGGGATGTATCCTCTAGGCTAGCAGCTTATAACCATTTCGTTTCCATAAATAAGTGAACTCCATTACTTCTGAAACTCTTTGGCTAAGGGCTAAGCATTACAGGGGTGAAAGGGAAGAGTAAAAAAAGTACTTATGTGAAAAATATTAAATGTGAAAAAATAACTGTTCCTAAAAGCTCATTTTATAATCTATCAAATATTGATTACCTACCTTGCTACACAATGCCTTTGATGTGAGGACACAAAGATTGCTAAGATATTGTCCTTATCTTAGGGCAGTTCAGAGCCTCCTGTGAAAAACAAAGAGGCTTAAACATAATTCATATTTACTGTTTTTATTATTTTTAAAATTAGCATTATGAATATTTAAAAAAGGAGTAATTATTTCCGCTGTGAGGTTAGAGATGTTGCATTGAAAATCATTGCAGAATTCCAAGCCATTCATATGATTATGAATAAGGAGGCTAAATTTTTGAAATGAAATATTTGATAAATAATTGTACAAGAAAGATGTAAAATATGCAGAATTACAATTTAGATATCAGAAATTGATTTACTTAAAAGATATAGGATCCAATAAATTCATTTAGGGGCTATTAGGAAAAATGAAGATTAAACAATTTCATCAGAGGAATTTAATCTTCTGACTTGTTAATCATTTCTTGCAGGTTTTCTATGCCAGTAAGTAGAGCCTAAAATAAAAAAGAAACTTTGTGTCGATAACAGATTCCGTAATGGATTTCCCTTGCCTTACCTATGGTCTGTGTACAGTTCTTTGGGAGGAATGTGAGGTGACAGTCTTTGAAAAGCTTTACCTGCCTTAATTTTGCTTTGTTGCTCATAAGAGCTGTACCTCAGATTGTTAGTTATGACTCCTTGAAAAGCAGTCATTGGACATCTTCAGTTGTGCATTTGGTCTGTCCTCCTAAGTTTATATTAAACCATTTCTCTTACTGACATTAGAGGCAACTTGAGGACGCAGTGGCCAGAAAGTGATCTCAGAATATTTGCAACTTTTGATTCATAAGGCACATAAATCATAGAAGGAGAATTCCATAAATGGAATCTCTAATGTTAATATCTTAACTTCTGGCATCAGTGATGCTGGTACTCACCTCCATACATAATTAATAATACTTTTAATAAGTACTATATTACCAATTCAGGTTGATGAGGCTAGATTGTTATGAAGTGCTAAATATCTAAGGAATTAGAGTTTACCAACATGTTTTCAGTTAAGACTGTGGTGTTTCATTGTTTATTATGGCATTAATTTAATTGTATCACATGTAGCTAATGTAATCAACCTGAATAATATATTTTGCAATGTATATATAAAGTTTTAAAAAATACTATAAAGGCTTTTTTAGGAGGCTGTAAACTAATGCTTTCTTTAGCCACATATTTATGAACAATTGTTTATGTTCTTGTATCTGCCCAATAGTACAAATTTACAAAGAAACAATGCAAACCGCTTATAGTAATCAAAGTTCATGCTCAGCAAATTCAGGGGATTAAGTGAGGCTAACATTTTTTTTCATCAGCTGAATAGTAACCAAGAGTTTAGTTTAACAGTCTTGGCCAAATGACCCTGCCCCTAGGGAGTGTTCTGTCCGGTTAGTTTACTGCCCTTCCTTGAATAGAATTTGGGGGAAGTTTGAGTCTGCTTATAATGGAACCTTTTATGTTCTATAGCAATTCTGGCCTAATTCAGGCAATTGGCTTGACAGTTTTATCTCTCTAATAAAGGAAGGCAACAGGGATTGTGCTAAAAGGAAAAGGGATGAAGCAAGTGTCCACTGGAGAATTTTTCTACATAAGGGTTGTCTGTGTCTGGCAGACACAGACCTTGCAAGGACTCTGCCTTCAGATCACTCAGTATACTTTTGCGGTCCATATTTTCATGTGATAATTTTAGTGATAATATTTCATTGCATCAAAAAAGCAGAGAGACCTAATAAACATGCAAAATAAAAATTCATAAGCACAAGGAAATTGTTCCAAGTTTGAAACACAGGTAGAAAATAAAAATAATGAAAGATGTCATGTGATTTAATAAAAATATATTGAACAAATGATAGAGTATGGTGTAGTGTGATTTACTTATTCATCACTATTATGGGTTGAATTGTGTCCTCCCCCCAAAATATGTGAAAGTCCTAACTCTCGGTATCTGTGAATGTAGTAATCTTATTTGGAAATAGGGTTTTCGCAGATACAATCAAATTAGGTAAAGATCATACTGAATTGAGGTCATACCCAATCCATTGTGACTAATATCCTTATAAGTGGAAGAGAAAAGATACAGACAGAGAGTGAAGAGGGTCATGTGAAGACAGAGGAAAAGATTAGAGTTGCCCTTAACCAAGAACACCAAGGAGGGCTATGGATTGCCTGTTACTGCCAGAAGCTAGGAGTGAGGCTGGGTTTTAGTGGTGGCCAAACACAGAAAAGGTCACTCCTGAGAAAGAGGGAGAAGTCATGAGAACAGCTCTGATATCTGGTGGATCAGAAAGAATCTAAAGGAAGGCTCTTAAAGGTGTTTAGAAGCAAAAGTGACAGGCTTGGGAAGGCACTGCCTTGGTGAAAAGGGAGGAACCTTTGGAAGCTGAGCAATGAAGGAAAAGAAGGAAGCAATTGGCAGAAATTAAGGATGTCGTAAAAGAAAAGAATATTACAAAATCATGACACACCACCACCTTTCTCCCCAATAGGTAAATTTAAAAATACACTTTATTGTATCAAAGCAAAATGTGCTTGTAAACTGAAGAAAAAAAAAATTCAAACCCTTCACCCCTGGATAAAACTATTTTGTTATTCAAACAGAAAATCCCCAAATGACTTAAAATAAATAGGAGGAAAACATCAGGCAGTATCCAAACCAAACTACGATAAAAGGAAAACAAATTGCAAGATTTATATTTATTCTGATGATACTATTTTGCAAATACCAATCATGAAGCAGAAGGAAATACAATTTTAAATAAATATTACTAAACAAGCATTTGGGGATGTGAAAGAGTATTTCAAATTGAAAACTCAAAAGTTCAGGATAGGAATGGACAAAAAAACTGAAGGATATGAAAAAATAGTTGATGAAATCAGGAAATTGAAGAAGAAACATCATATTAAAAAAATTCTAAAATTTCTCCCAGAATTAAAAGCATGATTTCATAGAAGTAAGATTTACTTTTGGAACCAAAAAGTAATTGGAAAATAACTTTTAAAATATGGACTTTAACAAAGGTAGAAAATACACAGAAAATTAATGTTTTCTTCTGCTTGCTAGAGCCAAGAGAAAGGCATATACAGGCAGAACAAGGAAGTCTTAAAATAATCTTATTCATTGGTACAAGATATTTTTCTTTATTTGGCTTAGCCTTGAGATAAAGGAACTAAATTACATAAGAAAAAAAGGATCTGGTATGTGTGCTATGATAGATTGTTCTCAGTTTTCAGGTTCTAGGAGAACTAGCACTTAGCAGGACGTAAGAGAACTTAGTTAAGCTTTGGTTCCCTGACACGGGGCTTTGCATGAGGGACTCCATCTCAGTCTGCTTAATTTATTTAACACTGTCAGAAGACGTTAATTATAATGTTGATCTGAAGTTGCTTTAAATCATTTTGTAAGTTAACCTATTTAGAAGTGAGATGCACCCTTTCTCTTTCATAAAACTATATCTATTATCAGAGGTGGTATTCATAATTTTTTCAGAGAGTCTGACATTCATCAGTGAATGGAAAACTGGGGAATATTTATAAAATATCTCTATGGTGATGCCCAAAGATTGATACTCTTGAGTATTATCAGTATTAAAAGTATTACCTTTTGAAGACTTTGTTCACTTAAACAAACATGCACACTCCCACACTCCCACATATACACATGTGCATGAATGTGTGTGCACACACAAGTACTTTTCCACATTTCCCCAATATATTTATATCCAAATTTGGGGGAAGTGTATTGCCAGAATCATTTAAGTATTTTTCTTTTCCCTGCATGATCTCAGTTTCCTAGGTTTGATGACTTGTTTCCATTGGTCTATCTTTTTCATGTTGGAGGCTTCCTCAAATGTCTAATAATTCCTGGCTGTTCATCTTATTCATCCAAAAGAGTAAGGAAGAGGAACTGAGGTGGTGCAAGAAAAGAGTAAGGCAATAAAAAGCTCTGCCTGCTTGGGGACGGGTGACTGGAGAATGGAAGGAAATGCAAAGGAGTTGATGACTGGTGAGTTTCCTGGAGGGTGGTCAGTGATTTGGACGGAACTCTCTGCTGAAGAGGGACTTCCAGGTATCAGTACCGACTTTCTTTGAGGTCTTTCAATTTTTCCAGAGAAGAATACTCTAATTTTCTTTCGGGAGTGGTGTATATCTTGCTATCCATGTTCTGAAAACTAGGTGGGACTAAGGGTCCCGTAATTAAATATGTAGACTTCATCTGGCTTCACTGTTTAATTTGCCTTACTCTGCCCTTTGCTGTGCCAGGTGTCCTCTACTCAATGGTCTCCTGAGTTTTATTTCTCAAGAGATTAACCCCCTCAACACTTGGTGGGGGGTTGGTGGCATGGTGGTGTCATTACCTGTGTGCACAGGGTCTGGGCTCTGCCTTCTGAGTTTTCCGGCATGTCCTGTCTTTCAAGAATTCTGGGGTGGCATGAATTTGGCACACCTCTCTTTGCTTTTCTCTTTGAAGGTAAATTTCCTACACTCTGCTCACTGAGTTTTCATTCCTACAAGAGTTTCCCACCAATTTAAATGCGTTTAATTCTCTTATTTGCTGTCATGTCAATTCTTTCCATTTTGCCCATATAACTTAGTAAAAAGTTTGCTCTTGATGGGAAGCAGCAGAAAATGAGCATGCACATTCAACCTGCCCCAATGAATTGGAAGCAGCCAAGTGCTTTATTATTATTATTATTATTATTATTATTATTGATGTACCAGGCTGGGGATTGAAACTGGGACCTCCGGCACTGAGCCACATTGGCTCCCTGTGTTAGTTTTGTTTGTTGTTTGTTTGTAGGCAGCACCTGGAACTGAACCTGGGACCTTCCATTTCAGAAGCAGGCACTCAACTGCTTGAGTCACATCTACTCCCTGCTTTATTATTGTTATTTCTTATGCATTTCTCAGTAAGCCTCTGGTGTTGTTCCCACCCATTGTTTAGGAGAGTTTTGCTGCCCCAGGGTACAGAGAGGGTGGAGAACATTCCCCAAGGATTAGTGAGATGAAGGTCACCACCCCATAGGTTTAAGAGGGGTGAGCCTGACCCCCATGGATTAGGGAAGGCCAGGTGGTCGACTCATTGCTCTGAGAGGGTTGGGCCTGAAGGCCAAAGGTTAAGGAGAATGTTGTCTTCACTATACTAGGGGGATTAAGACTTTGCCCCAGAGGTTAGGGAAGGTGTGGCCATCATCCCAAGGTACTTAGAGGGCAAGGTCTGGAGCTCAGTCACCACCCAGATGCTTGATGAGGGTGGAACCAAGGAAATGGACATTGGGCAAGCCTATGGAAAGGGTGGGTCCTCATGATGCTCTAGGGAGAAGAAACCATTTCTTAAAAATGACTTTCAGACTTTGAAACCTAATGAAGTATGCCCTGCAGTTTTCTGGAGCTGTAGGAGACATCTGACTCATGTTTCCCTTCCAATTTCTCCTTATGGTAATGAAAATGTTTATCCTTTGTCTGTCCATTTGTATATTGGAAGAAGATAAATGACTTTGTAAGTTTCAGCATTCTACAACCAGATGGGACTTTGCCCCAAGACAAGCTGTATTTCTTTAAATTGATTGTGATATGATTTTGTACTTAGCATTATACTGATTTATGATTTTCTTGAATATTGTATTGTCTTTTTGGAATTCAGAGGGTAGAATGTAGCAGTTTGATATTGTTTATGAATTCCAAAAATAGATATCAATTATGTCTATAAACTAGTCTGTTCCTTTGGGTATATTAGATTGTATTGGATTCAGAGGTTTAACTTTTACTTGATTGGGCCATGTCAGTAGGATGTTGAGTCCCCTCAAAGGGGGTGGGGACTCACCAGGAAAACCACATGGCAGAGGAGGGAGTTGGAGTTTTTCTATGCCAAAATCGCAGGAAGTAAAACACACAATAGAAGAACATAGGGGAATAGAGATGACTCCATATACATGGCAAAGGCCCTGGGAAGAGAGAGAATCTGATAGTCTAAGTTGACCTTGTGGAAAGAACAGAGCAGCTGAGCCTGAAAAGGAATGAGCCCTGGGAGAGAGACAATACTTATTCCCAGCCTGTATCTGATGCTGGAAGAAGTTGGGACGACACAGCCTTAAAAGGAAGAGGAAGACTGGACCATTCCAGATGCAGGTGGCCATCTTGTTCCAACACGTGGCAACAGATTTTGGTGAGGGAAGTAATTTATGTTTTATGGCCTGGCAATTGTAAGCTTCTGCCCCCAAAAAATACCCTCTATAAAAGCCAACAGATTTCTGGTATTTTGCATCAGCACCCTTTTGGCTGACTAATACAGATGTTATCCCATTTAACAGATGAGGCCATCAAAATTCAACTTAAGTTAAGTAACTATTTAGGTTTAATTCATAAGCTTATACTCATTGCTTCCTGGGAAGAAGAATAAAGAAATATGAGAATTATAGAATTCCTAACTTTTTAACGTGAAGGATGGCTTTTTAATATTCTTTCCCCATAGATTCTTTATTTCAAATAATTTTGTCTCCTAAAGAAACTGTATACATGAAGCTATACACCACTGTATTTATCTTCATCCGAATACATAACCAAAGTTTCTGAAAAGCATGATTAGCCAGAGGTGCCCTATATGCAATAACAATTTTCAATATAATTTTTCTCACTTTCCTTTAAGCTCTTCCTAATGGCCATCAGGCTTTCACTAGCAGTTTCTTTAGAGGCTTGCACCTTTTGCCCTCAATGTTATCTCAAATTCTATTATACAATTTGAGTTAGGGAAGCATTTCACTTCCAGGTATTAGTTGTCCTTGCTGCATGCCAATTACCTCAACGTATTGGCTTAAAATGAAAATAATCATTTATTATCACACACATTTTGTAAGTCACAAATTCAGACACAACACAGCGAGTAGTATGCCTTACCTTATGCCACAATATATGAGGTCTCAGCTGGAAAAATCAAAAGTTGAGAAGCTGGGATCATCCAAAGTCTCATTCACTCACATCTGGAGGTTGATCCTGGCTGATAGTTGGGGCTCATCAAGAATGGCATAGTGTATGAGATGTCACCCCGCATATAATCTATCTTGGAGGCTGGTAGAAGACATGAGACTCCTGAGTCAGAGACAGAGGACTTTACTAATCATGGCACAGCATGAGTTTCAAATTCTCATCCTTACTCTGGTCCATAAGTCCTACGGGGAGAATTGAATGGCTTAAGTGGATATTGCATGTGCAGTGGGCTTGCATCACAATTGAGGAACTTTGAGGTTAGGGAGCAACAATCCTTTCGAGGGGCTGCAAATAGGCTTGCCTGACATGTGTCTTGAAAGAAGATACTATTATACTCATCAGCAAACAAATATATGCCTTGTCCCTGAGAGAGACATTATCCCTATCTTCCAAGATTGCTTGCTATACAAACATCCTTTGAAAAAAAAAATCTGTAACAAAAAATAATCATGTCCTTGCTGGCAAGATGTACAAGAACACAAAAGACCCATTGAGAATTTTCTCTCAACGAAAGGAAGAAGGGGACAATATGAACACTGCAAGAGAATTATCAGCTCTTGACACTATTAGAACAAACTAAAAAGAAATGAATAACTTTATCAGAGTGTAGTATGTATAAAGGAATTTGAACTTATTATATTGGTGGCCTAAAGGCAAACTAACACATTTGACTTGGGGTCTTTGATTCAGAAACAGATTCAAATGGAAAATGTTTGAAGGAAGCAAATTAGATTGAGGAAATCGTCATTCAACCTTATTTTTGTTCATATTGTTATCATTGTCATTAGCTGGTGACCATATTCATGTGTCTTATCAAATCTAAGATGTTGGAATAGTTTTAGATGCCATATTTTCATAGGAACATTAACATTAAAGTAATTATGTAGCCTGGAGAAGGGTAGACTCAGGGTCATGCATGATGCCATGTTTAAATAATCTGAAGGAATGCTGGGGGCCAATGGGGGACCTTTGACTGATCCAGAAAGCAGAATCGAGATCAAAGAATGAAGGTATGGGGAGGCAGATTTACCCTCACTACAAAAAAGAACTTTTTAATAATTAAAGCACAGCCTGGGAGGAATCTTAATTGACAAAGAGAAAGTAGAGCTTTGAAAACAAATGCAGAGACTTTCACAGAAAATAGAGCATGGAGAAATCAAGCCTTGAATACCATAATACCATGTGTTCATGTTAAGAAGCCAAAGTAAGACACTAAAACAGTAGCAAGGGCAGTGGCTCTAGGAGAGAACTGCTCTTTGTAAGAATAGCAAGCATTTGCCTAGTTTATGTTTGGCATTGAAAGAATGAAGAGGTCAGTGTCCCTGAAGTTAACTGACAAGGACCACTGTGTACTCCCAAAAGATAGACAATACCAGTGAAGCAGATGGAGCAGACTGTGCGCTGATTCCCTTCCTTTCCCTCCCCTTCCTTTCCCTCCCCTTCCCCTTCTCCTTCCTTTCTTCTTTCCTCCTCTCCTCTCTTTCTTCCCCTTCTTCCTTCCTTCCCATTCCTTCCTCCCTCCCTTCCTTCCTTCTTCCCTTGCTTCTTTTTCCTTTTATCAAATAAATACCTACTTTTTGCCAGGCACTATGCTCCTACTTAAGGTTATTGTACTGAGCAGAATTTGTGGTCTTTACCATCAAGAAACTTAAAAGCTAGTGAGAAAAACAAAACAAATAGATGATTACAAATCATAAATATTCTGAATGCAGTAGTGGCTAATATAATGATTTACAGGGGAGAACTAGATTAGGTTGGGAGAATAGAAAATCTTTTCTAAAAGAATGATACTTAAACTGCAATCTAAAGCCAAATCAGGCTGTGCCAGTTAAAGAGAGGAAAATATCATGGAAGATTGGTGGGAAAGATCTTAGCACATAACAAACTGCGAGAGTAGGCCACTGTGGCTGGAGCAAAGTTGGTGCAGGTAAGTAATATGGAAGGAGGTTAGAAAACTAGGCAAAGTCCAAAAGCAGAACTTGCCTTCTGTTTGAAGGCCTAATTGGTGAGTGTGTAAGGAGTAGGTGTGTAAGGAGAAGAGCAGCCGGCAGGCTAATGCCATAGTGCAGGTGAAATGTGCGGGGTAGCTTGAACTAAAAGTCTGGCAATGGAGGTGGAGAGACCCTGATGAGTGCTTTTTTAACACCACTGATAGAAGAATTTATCAGTTTTACAAGCAAAAAAGACTGGTCATTCACCACTATTATTTTCTGATCATCCCCCATTGTGTATGGCTCTCAGTAAAGCATCTTGATTAAGGACACAGCTCTGGAGTGAGACTGGCTGTGTTCGTCCCACAGCAGCTGTACCACTTACTAGTCCATGAAATTGGGGGATTCTGGCCTTCAGCTCCCTTATTTGTCAAATAAGCTGCATAGAAGTAGTTAGTTCATAGGGTTGGGCAAGACTGTCAAAATAATTATGGTAATTTATGGAAAGAAACCCTAGTCAAAGTATACAAGTCCCTTTAATTTAAGGAAGTTTATAAGAACTTACCTGGGTGACAGGGGCTATGCAAAGCAGGAGAGAGCACGGTTTCCTTATTAAAGTAGCAATGCTCTGTGCCTTCAAGTAAATCAAGTGTGTCCTGGCATTCACCTGATGATGAGGTCCTTGTAAATGTTTACTTTGCCATTCTTTTGTGATGTCTTAAACCTTTTGGCTTGTCCTGAAATTTGGGTATTGCTCATCAGGAGCATGTCATCAGTAGTAATAATCCTAGCACAATTCTGAGTTTTGTTTAAGGGTAGTGTACCAGGTATAGTATTCCTTTGCATGTCAGAGATTTTTGTCTTTAAAAGTTGACTCTTACAACTTTGTGAAATGATTCAATGAGGAAATGTGTAGAAGAAATTTGGCACATTTTCTGGAGAATAGTGAACACACAGTAGAATGCAGGATTTGCTTATTAGTGAATTGTTAAACAGATCTATGCTTTAATTTTACTTACTCGAATGGAATTTCTTTCTTTTTCCGAGGGCCTATAATAAAGTACCCCTTCAAGTGTAATAATCCAGACATGTCTAAACGAAGTGAACCAGCTCACCATCTGCTCACAGTTCTGCTATTTAGGCAGGGATAACACTGAAAACAGTCTGCCAGAGTTTCAGTTATGCAAATAAATTAAATGGTTGGACCCAGCCTATCCTTGCTCTGCATTAATCTTTAACTCTTAAAAAAAACACACACCCACATAGATATTGTCTCTCTCTGTATTATGTCAAGTGAATACATTTTATAAAAGCTTTTTCAAGTGAAAAATAGTCTGAAAATATGAAACAATTTTTCTGCTTCTGCTTAGTGAACTAACAATAATAATGATGTAGCTTTCTTTCTCCCTTATTTGCTTAGGAGATACCTTTATGTACCTATTAGAAAAAAAATTGTATGTGCCAATTTATATGCTAGCTATTGAATTATCTGATTGCGACAAGTATGGTTGGCTACATTAGGCTGTCATGAGAGATCTCTTCAGGATGCTCATGAAAAAATTGACCAGGTCTAGACTTCTGGCTTGAGGAATGATTCAGGAGGTTCATGGGAGTAATTGAAAGTAAAGATTAGCCAGTAATAGACCTACTCAACAACTTTGTCAAGACTAGACCATATAATCTGCTGACAGGGAAACAGCATCAGCATCATGTCTTTTTCCAAGGGACACGTGATATGCCTCTACTTCTTAATATACCTAGGAGTTCTTGGTTGTCAGAATTCACACATCATTAATAACTTCTGATATTGTTTTCCCACAATAATACAGCAGTAATTTGATGGTGTCTTCTCCTGTTCTTAATGTAGTCTGCTTTTGCATAGTCCTTAGTCATTTTGTCTTTTCTCCCAAAATCCTCTCCTGGCTGTAGAGTTGCATTGTGGAGCTGCAGATGGGGAAGACATTCTTCTTCTCACTACTGTGTCTTGTTATCTGATATTATTGGACATTTTGGCTGAAAAATCAATCATCTTGAAAGTTGGCTTGCAATCTGTGCATAACTCAAGCTCATATTTATATGCTTCCAAAATTGGAGCAAATAAGTAGCAGCAGTTTCATTTTTTAAAAATCAGAGCAATTCTGGGTTTATGGGAAAATCATATAAAAAATGCAGTGTTCCCATATAACCCCCTCATTATTTTAACACTTTGCATTAGTATGGTACCTTTGTTATGATTGATGAAAGAAAGTTATAATTGTAGTAGTAATATAATCTATAGTTTTTATCAGGGTGCATTTTTTTTCCAGAAAGTCACCATTTTACTAACATTTTTGATTGCTGTGGTACATTTGTTATAAGTCATTAAAGAACATTTTTATAATTGTACTATTAACTATGGTTAATACAATAGGGTTCACTGTGTTGTCTAGTTCTGTGCTTTATCTTTTAATTTTTATTCTAGTTATATGTGACCTAATATTTTCCCTTTTAACCACAGTCACATGTATAATTCAGTGCTGTTAATTGAATTTTATGGAAGATTTAATTTCTATTTTTTGTTTCAGAATATAAAGGGGACATAGTCCACAAAGTCTGATTCAGGGGCTTGGTCATGGTCTTTTAAAGTCCACTGGATATCAAGGAAAGAAAGAAGGAAAGAAAAATCACTTCATTTTCATACTTATATTTTAATATATTTATTTATTTCATTGTCATGGAGGGAATATACTTGAACAAAAATAGCGACACATTGTGATAAAAGAAACAATATTGCGAACAGGAATGAACTTGGCAGACAATATTGAAATAGCTTAATATCAAAATATAAGAAAGGAGATGTTCAAGAAAAACATACTAGGTTAGTGCAAAAGAAATTGCAGTTTTGGACCATGAATTTTAAATCATAACTGGGCTCAAACACATCTTTATTAATCAAAATAGGAGCCATTAAAAATGATACATTTTTTACCAATGAGAAATAAGTTTGTTTATTTCTGTAGCATAAAAAAACTGTGCTTTGGGATTCAAAGAACTCTTAGAAAGCATTTTCTGCATCCTGCTGATTGTGGAAGTGTTTTCTCTGCAAAAAGTAATCAAGATGCGTGAAGAAGTGGTAGTCAGTTGGTGAGTGGTCAGGTGAATATGGCAGATGAGGCAAAACTCTGTAGCCCAATTCATTCAACTTTTAAAGTGTTGTTTGTGCGACGTGCTGACTGGCGTTATCATGGAGAAGAATTGGACCCTTTCTGTTGACCAATGCCAGCTGCAGGCATTGCAATTTTCAGTGCATCTCATCGATTTGCTGAGCATTCTTCTCAGATGTAATAGTTTTGCTGGGATTCAGAAAGCTGTAGTGACAGCAGACCACCAAACACTGACCATGACCTTTTTTGGTGCAAATTTGGCTTTGGGAAGAGTTTTAGAGCTTCTTCTCTGCCCAACCACTGAGCTGGTCATTGTATAAAATCCACTTGTCGTCATATATCACAATCTGACCAAGAAATGTTTCGTTGTTGTTGCATAGACTAAGAGAAGACAAAACTTCAAAATGATGATTATTTTTGATCTTTGGTCAGCTCATGAGGCACCCACTTATTGAGCTTTTTCATCTTTTCAATTTGCTTCAAATACCGAATGACCATAGAATGGTCAAAGTTGAGTTCTTCGGAAACTTCTTGTGTAGAAGTTAAGAAGTTAAGAGGATCAGCTTTGATGAGTGCTCTCAGTTGGTCATTGTCAACTTCCGATGGCTGGCCACTGCACTCCTCATCTTCAAGGCTCTTGTCTCCTTTGCAAAACTTCTTGAACCACCACTGCACTATACGTTCAGTATGAGTTCCTAGGCCAAATGCTTTTTGATGTTGTGAGTTATCCCTGCTGCTTTTACGACCCATTTTGAACTCAAATAAGAAAATTGCTTGAATTTGCTTTTTATCTAACATCATTTCCATAGTGTAAAATAAACAAGTCATTAGCAAAAAAACATAAAGCGAGAAATGCACATTAAAATGATGTATAACATGACCACATTTATTTAAGAATGTATGCCTATATCAAACAGCAAATTTCAACAATGCGAAATTGTAATTACTTTTGCACCAACCTAATATATTACTAAGCTGGAATAAAAAATTAAGATAAGTGTCTGGAATTTGAACAAATTAAATTAAAATGTTGCTTTTTATTTCTTTACTTTACTATAATTCACTATATTTATACCTCTATAACCATCTGAACCCTATTAGGATTTCTCTAAAATTTGCAAGGATATACAGATGGTAGAAGACCTTACATAAACTATTGTTCCTATGCTATCCTGAAATCCACATCAATGAGAAGAAAACATAAGGCAACTGTCATTTAAATTTTTCTCCTCAAAGTATTCCAGCAACTTACATTTTATCAATGAACTAGAATTTATAACTTTACCAAGACATTTCTAAGATAAATGGAACCTTTATTTTTACAATTCTACTGATTTTAAAGGTCAAAAGACAGTGATTCGAGGGAATGATAAAGGAGGATATGGAATTCTTTAGTCTTACAACAGAAAAAGAGCTGTGTAATGATTTCCTCTACATTTTACAGAAAATGAAACTGAGGTCTAGAAAATCAAAGTGGGCCACTAGACTATTTCAAAGCCAGGATTAAACTCAGGTTTTCTGATACCTTCGAGAGTGTCTTTTCCACTCTACCATATTGCATCTAGACCAAGATTCTAAGTTTGAAATCTGTTGAAAAAATTTCTAAGGGAGAGAAAATATGAAAAATAATAGCTAGAGTTAATTAATTATTGCTTTTGAGTTCAAAGTTTTTTTCTCTGTATACACGCAATCAAGCTATAACTAATGCAATAAAAAGGGAAACATAAGCAGCATAGAAAGGAAACTGGAAATCAGTTTCTCCATGTCTATGCTCTTTAATTTTAGGAAAATAGGTTTTCTAGCACTCACACTTTTTAATATTATAATAAATAGCTGTTAACCTCTTGTTGTAGAATAAAAATTATTTTTGAATTCCATATCCAGATAAGCAACAAAGGAATTAGTACAAAGTAAAACTCAACACTGTCCTCTTTTCAAGTTTAATATATATTCTGTTTAATTTATATTGAAATGTGATGTTATTTTCTAGTTTTACGTGAATTATTTCTATATGCCAAAAGAAAAATGAACATTTTTATGTTGTTATGGAAAAACATTGCTTAGTATATTAAATTGGGAAAAAATGCAAGATAGAAATATAGAATTATATGGACTTTTGCTTACAAAAATGCAAGTAATAGCATTCTCATACTGATTAATTGCTACTAGAAAGAATGTACAAAATTTAATGCTGCACTCAATTTTGATTTCCTTAGTGCAGAAGGTGATTTTTCAAACTGAGTCTGCCTTGTACTTTCTTCGAGACTTTGACTTCAGATTTATCAGCAAATTAAAGGTAAAATTGCATCTAATTAATAGAAAATAGTGTGCCAGGGAGCACAATTTCCACTCCCACAACCTTTGTATGTTAGAAAGTAACCATTCTAACCACTAGTTTGGAACAATATCTCTCACAGTTGACCTTACACTCAGATTTTATTTAGCAAGGCAGTTGATTTCTTTTTTTTCTATTTGCTCCTAATTCTTCAATATGAAATACTTTCCTCATCCTCTAAAAAGATTAATGTAGAAGGAGTGTTTCCTGTATATAACATAACAACTCAGGAAGCCCTAGGTGACTTTTACAGGCCGTTTTCACTTGGTCTGCCTTTTTTATTTCACCACACTCTTATAAAAATATAGGTAGAGAAGATAATATCATGCTCTTGATAGAAATGAGAAAACTGAAACAGGTAACATTTAAATGGTAGGTTTTTTGTCATCAAGGTTATAAGATACAGAACTCAGACCATGACCCAGAACTTCTGCTGCTCAGATCATACAAGATACAGAAACAGATTTAAAATGTTAGTATGTTAATGTTGAATTTTTGAAGTGATTTACTTTCATTGTTATATGATAAAAGTTTCCTGGTACAAAATACGGTAAGTCTGATGATAGTGAAATTGCCCATTTCCTATCACTTTGAATTACAGCTGTCTGGCAGCAGTGCAGTGTGTTATTAAGAGCACAGACTCTGGGGTAATAGTCTCCAGTTTGGCATCTAGGCTCTGCCCCTTACTAGTTGTGTGATCTTGGACAAGGTATTTTACCCCTTTGTATCCTCACTGTCTCTTCTGTAAAGTGGGAATAATGATCAAATATACACAGGCGCACACACACACACACACACACAAAGCACAGCAACTGGCATATAGTAAGTGTGGTATGCCTTAGCTGTAAATTTCTGGTAACATTTATCCTTCATTTTGTATTGATTTATATTTTGTATTTTTGCATCAATCTTCCTATGAAGCTCCAAATATAAGGAGATTTATTCAAATAAGCATTTCTTTAGTGCCCGAACAGTATCACATATGGGATAAAATTTGGAAATACTGGTATTAAATGTGTAGTCACTGCTCTTGAGGAACTTAGACAATAGTAGGCAAGACAGAAAAAGATAGCTAATTCTGCAGTCTGTAAAAATGTCATGAAAGGTATAAACAAGGTCCTTTGGAAACAGAATGTGAGGTATGGAACAAATGAGGGAAAGATTCCTTGAGATTGGAGCCAGACAGGGGCAAATCACAAAGAGCCTCCTGTGTCATGCTTCATTCATTTGTTCACAGAGCCCTTCATTCATCCATTCACCCATCTGTTCAATGTTTAACGAGTTCCTGCTGTGTTTCAGGTCAGGATGTAAAATGGTGATCAAAACAACATGTCCCCTGCTATCTCGGAGTCTAAATTCTAGTTAAGGGGACTAATACTAAAGAAAAATATATACCTTTTAAAAAAAGTTAATTCCACCTTGCCTGAAATTAATGTATTTGCCCTTCTGTTTACATATTTTACCCTCGTATGCTGTTTTAATATTTTTTTAGTAACTATGTTGATTTTTTATTACCAGTCAGAATATTTTCTGTTAATAAGGACGTTAATCCATTTTGTTTTGGTATCACATTGGATAGGCTCTTACATTTGCTGTCTTCTTTCCTGATTTCTAATCTTTTGTGTTTCTTTATTATGCATTTAATTTGTCTTTTGATATATGGAATTGATTTTACTTCTTTTTATCCGTTTCCTAATGATTTAGAAAGAAGAGTTGGAGAGAAGAATTACCTTCTCTTTCAAATTATCCTGGTAGTTATATTTTAGCTTAAAATACTTGAATTTGTATTCCTCTATTAGTGTTAATGATGAAATTACATCACCTCCCTGTATGTAAGTTGAGGGAATTAGCATGCTTTCCTTTTCCTATACCTTCACTGTTTCCTATACCTTCACAGGTTTTGTTGATAATATCATCATTTAAAATTAACTGCCATATTTTTATCTTTGAATTATAAATTTTTGTAATTACATTTTGTGCTGTACAATATTATCATAAACTGAGAGAAACCTCTGCATTTAACTCTTTCTACATAAGCTACCAAAACTATTCATAAAACACATCTTCCCTATTATTATTATTAATTTGTTTATCTCTTGATCAGCTGGTGATTATTTTTGAATATATTTTTAAGTGTGGAATAAAGGTTTAATGTCAAAAGGCAAGATACTTTGCTATAAATATGAATCACAAAGTAACTACTTATGTAATTATCTACAGGCTGAGGTTAAGAGAAAAACAACTAAAAAGGCTTACAGGGGCCAAGCCCAAAGTGTAGATTGTGAAGCATATCAGATGTAAAACAATAGACTGGACTGTGGCAAAATGGGGAAGAGCATAAATGCTCCAAAATGTACTCATCAAATGCAATGTATGTACCACACTAATGAAAGAAGTTGTCGATGTGGGAGCAGTGAGGGGTGTGGGTAGTGGGGTGTATGGGAACCTCTTATATTTTTTTAATGTCACATTTTGTGTGATCAATTTATCTTTAAAAAGAAAGATAATAAAAAATGAGAAAGTGCTGGTAAGGAAAAAAAATAACTGTATACCATATTTACTTCATGGATAATTAGTTTGTATGGAGATATTGCAAACCATATTTGCTTCATGGATAACTAGTTTGTATGGAGATATTGCTTGAATGATTTTTGTCATTAAGTGGCACAGAGGAGAAATCCAAGGCAAACCTAACTGTTGTCCATGACCTACTTTTCTCTATCGGGAATTTGGAATATACTACTCTCCAACCAGCATCATTGACCTCCTTAATATGTGTGTACACATGTCTGTGTGGGTGCTTGTGTGTATAGCCTTGTGTTTATTTCCTGTTAAGGTAAAAGAGGTCTTTCCATGCCTGGTATTTGAATAGTAATCAATTGGGAAAAGAAGATTCTGCTTGTCGCCTCGTTGATCTTCTGGAAGCTGTTACAATACTTGTCTTGGATCTTAAAACAGAAGGGCAATTGATGTATAAATATCTGGGCCTTGCTTTTTTAGATCTTGCATTAATGTGGCTATTAGGGTTCCTTGAATTAGGAAATAATCTCACCCACTGTCCGAATAAGTAAAGTAGAATTTATTCCTGCATAATTTAAATAATGTTTCTTCCTCTTACATTACTGATAGAAAAAAACACATCTCTTACAGCTTTTCATAATCTCATGCCTTCTTACCACTGCCTCCACATTCCAGTATGCAGCACACCATTGCTTCTTGACTTCAGTGTAAGCCTGACTTTCTTCTTGGGGATTGATGTCCCTGAATGGATGGAAATATTACTTCTCATCCTTTTGTAATTAGGTTGACCACCTCATCCTCATTTGCCCAGGAATTTCCTGGTTTTGGCATAGCAGGTCCTTTGTTCCAAGAAACACCATCGTTTTTTTTCCACATTTTTGGTCCAATTAGAATGGTTGGTCACTTTATTTAACCCATGCCACCTCTTAATAAGCATACAATTGCAAAACTTTGCAGAGATTCTCTTACCTCCAATGAATCATGTTCCTTTTATCTCTATTGAAAACCATTTATCTTTTGCATATCAGTTTCAGTCAAGTTGATTTTATCTTCTCTTGTTTACATTTTGAAAACAACAAACCATTTTTTCTTTTTACAAATATAATATTAAATTGTAACATTGAACATACTTGTTTAAATTCAAGGTAATTCTCATACCACAAGCAATTCTGAAGCTTGCCTAGCCTGCCCTCAAATTAGGAAGCCCTGTTATAGACAGAGAAGTACAACTGGAAGGAATGTAAAGGTGCCATGGCCTTGGTCTGCTTACTTAGCTCTTCTAACACAGTCAGCAAGGCCTGCAGGCCCTATAAACAGTGAAGCCCTTGCTCCTTTGACATGAAGAAGGCAAGTCGTGACAGGGATGTGGATAGATAAATTCTCCTTCATCTGGGTCTAGCCTGATTCTTCTAAAGGGCTGCTTTTCTTTTGGCATTTGAAAATTACTACATACACTACAAAAAATTGTACGTGTATGTGTGTACATGTCCAAAATGAAATGAAAACAGGACTCCCCAGGATGGGAATTCAATATTCTTTTGGTTATTGTGTAGGTCTCCACCCACTGAGACACCACCCCATGACCACTTACACATTCATATTCTCTAGAAGCATTCATATACCAGGTACACCCCTCCCCACACATCCCCCCACCACCTACACCCTGCACCAGTGATCCTCCCCTGCCACAGTTGTGACCCTTCTGCAATCCAAAACTTACCCCAAAACAAAGCCAAAATAATAAATCAATAAAAAAGACAAAAAATTTAAAAAAAATTAAAAAAATAACAGAACAAGTTTTTGCATTGTCTTTCATCACCTATGATCTATCTTTTATGTACAGTGACAGTTTCTTCAGTATGTTCCCCCAGTGTCTTTTTTTTTTTTCACTTTTATTTTCAAAGAAACTTTAGGTTACAGAAAAGTCACATGGAAAATATAGGGGATTCCCATATACCCCACCCTCTCCCCCTCTCACATTTTCCCCTATTAATAACATCTTACATGAATATAGTGTATTTGTTACAACTGATGAACAAATGTTGAAGCATTGCTATGCATCATGGTCAATGATTCATGTTATGGTTTACATTTTGCACCATATATTTTGACAAAATGTATAATGGCCTATATCCATCATTGCAAAATCATGCAGAACAATTCCAATGCTCTATGTTCCATCTTTTCTTCACTCACCATACCCTTGTAACCACTGTTACAATTTTGAAAAATAAGGTTCATAGTTACATGCATTAATATTGAGGGCTTGTCATGTTGGTCTGTTTTCTTTTACTAGGCATTACTTATGTTCTCTAGAGATTCTTGCCCCTCTATGTGAGAACATAGCAGGTCTCCCCAGGATGGGAATTTGATATTTTCTTGTTTACTGTGTAGGTCTCCACCAACTGAGATAATAGCCTATGATAAGATGAACACTTTCATATTCCATAGAAGATGGTCCAGGTGCACCCTATCCCACATATTCTCCCACCCCTGATGCCCTGCACCAATAATCCTCCCCTGCCATATAGTTTTAACCACAGACGTACAAATCCCAAGAATTCACCTGTTCCTTCCTCCATTCCTCCCCCCATTTCCATGGATAGTCCAACCCAACACTCCCCCACTCTGCTCACCCTCACATTACATGATTGTTGACCTACTAATACATCCCTGCACCACTATCACCCCCATCACCCCCATCCACTGCCAAACCATCCCCTTCCATCTTATCATAGGTTTTGCCCATATTGAGCATCAGCTCACCATGCTCTACTCCCTTTCTGTTACCTGAGTTTGCTTAGATCATATTGGGGAGATCATATAATATGTGTCCTTTAGTGACTGGCTTACTTAACTCAGCATAAGGTCTTCAGGATTCATCCATGTTGTCCCACGTGTCAATACTCCATTCTTTCTTAAGCTAAGTCATATTCCATTGTGTGTATTTAGCACAATTTGCTTATCCATTCTTCTGTTGATGGACACTTGGGTTGCTTCCAACTTTTGGCAGTAGTGAATAATACCACTGTGAATTTGGTGTGCATATGTCCATTTGTGTCCCTGCTTTCATTTCTGCTGGGCATATACTCAGCAGCAGGATTACTGAATTATATGGCAATTCTGTAGTAACTTCCTGAGGATCTGCGAAACCATCCTCCCCAATGGTTACACCATTCTATATTCCCCTAGCAGTGGATGAGGATTCCCTTTCCTCCACATCCTCTCCAATACTTTTAATAGCCACCAATCTAATAGGTGTAAGATTATCTCATTGTAGTTTTGCTTTGCATTTCTCTAATAACTAGTGATGGTGAGCATCTTTTCATGTGCCATTTGTATTTCCTCTTTGGAGAAGTTTCTATTCAAATCTTACTCATTTTTTAAATCAGTTATTGTCTTATTTGAGATGTAAGATTTCACTATATATACTGGATATTAGTTCCTTAACGGATAAGTGGTCACCAAATACTTTCTCCCATTGAGTAGGCTGCCTTTTCAGTTTCTTAACAAACTCCTTTGAAGTGCAAAAGTTTTTAATTTCAAGGACGCCTCATTTATCTAGTTTTTCTTTCATTGTTCATGTTTCGGGTGTAAGTTTGTGAAACCATTTCCCACTACAAGTTCTCATAGATGCTTCCCTAAATTATCTTCTAGGAGCTTTATGGTCTTGGCTCTTATATTTAGATCTTTGATCCATTTTGAGTTAATTTTGTATAGGGTGTGAGATAGTAATCCTCTGTCATACTTTGGGATGTGGATATTCAGTTTTCCCAACACCATTTACTGAAGGGGCCATTCTGTCCCAGTTCAGTGGGCTTGATGTCCTTGTTGAATATCAGTTGACCATATATGCAAGGATCTAAATCAGAACTCTCAGTTTGGTTCCATTGTTCAGTGTGGCTGTCCTTGTGTCAATATCATGCAATTTTGACCTCTGTAACTTTGTGGTATGCCATAAAGTCAGGTAGCATTATTCCTTCAATTTCATTTTTTCTTTTCATTACATTTTTGGCTATTTGGGGCTCCTTGCCCTTCCAAATAAATTTCATAATTGACTTTTTCCAATTCAGTACAAAATGCTATTGTAATTTTTATTGAGATTGCATTAAATATGTAAATCATTTGGGTAAGATAGACATCTTGATGATGTTTAGTGTTACAATTCATGAACATGGAATACTCTTCCGTTTATTTAGGTCTTTGATTTCCTTTAACATTGTTGTATAATTTTTTTGTGCACAAGTCCTTTTCATCTTTAAATTTATTTCTAGGTATTTGATTCTTTTAGTTGCTATTGTAAATGGGATTTTTTTCTTGATTTCACCTCAGATTGCTCATTATTGGCATATAGAAATGCTGATTTTTGCATTTTGATCTTATATCCTGCCACTTCACTGAACTTAATCAGCTCTAGAAGCCTTGTTAAAATTTTTTCAGGGTTATCTATGAATAAGATCATGTCATCTACAAATAGTGAAGTTTTACTTCTTTCCTTGCAATCTGGATGCCTTTTATTTCTTTTTCCTGCCCAAGTGCTTGAGCAAGTGCTTCAAACACAATGGTAATAAGAGTAGTGACAGTGGCCATCCTTGTCTTGTTCCAGATCTTAAAGGGAAAGCCTTTAGCATTTCACCATTGAATATGATGTTAGCTGTGGGTTTTTCATATGTACCTAAGTTAGTCTGCCATAAGGGGGCTGATTCAAAGTTCCAGAAATCTGTTGGCTTTTATGAAGGGTATTTATTTGGGGTAGAAACTCACAGTTACAAGGCCCTAAAGAGTCAAACTCAAAGTTATTTCCTTACCAAACTGTGTTGCCATGTGTTGAAGCAAGAGGGTGGGTGACATCTGCAAGGGTTCAGCCTTCCTCTTCTCACTTAAGGCTCCCTGGGTCCAGCTTCTTCCCATCTCAACTGTAGGCTGGCCTAGGGCTCATCTTTCTTCCTGGGTCTTGTTTCTTTCTAGGCTCAGCTACTCTAGTCTCTTCACAAGGTCAGCTGTAAACTATTAGTTGAATGGCTCATCTCTCCTCCTGGGGCCTCTGCTATGTCTATGGAGCTGTCTCTCTTCTGCTGTGTATCTTCTCTGTGTATCTACTGTGTTTCTCCTTGATTGAGTGTCCATTTATGTAGCCTATAAAGGGGGCAGGGACTCAAACTGAGTTACACTCTACCAATATGGTCGAATCAAAGCCCTAATCTTAACATAATTTAATCAAACTCAGCTGAATCTAATACAAAAAATATCTTTTTTGGAATTCATAAATAACATCAAACAGCTACAATATCCTTTATCATGTTGACGAAGTTTCCTTCTATTTCTATCTTTTGAATTGTTTTTACCAAGAAAGGATGCTGTATTTTGTCAAATGCTTTTTCTGCATCAATAGAGATGATCATGTGATTTTCTTCTTTTGATTTGTCAATGTGGCATATTATATTGATTTATTTTCTTATGTTGAACTACCTTTACATACCAGGGATGAAATCCAATTGATCATGGTGTGCAATTCACTTGATGTATTGTTGAATATGATTAGCAGGTATTTTGTTGAGGATGTTACCATCCAGATTCATTGGAGAGATTGGTCTGTAGTTTTCTTTCCTTGTGGCATCTTTATGTGGCTATGAGAGTAGGTTGCTGTTGGCATCATAGAATGAGTGAGGCAGTGTTCACTCCACTGCTATTTTTGGAAGAGGTTAAACAGGATAGGTGTTAGTCTTTTCTGGGATGATTGGTAGAATTCACCTGTGAAGCCATCTGGTCCTGGGTTTTTCTTAGTTGGGAGGTTTTTGATGACTAATTTAAGATCATTATTTGTGTTTGAATCCTGCTACATTTTCTAATAGAGTGGCAAGAATCCCTAGAGTACCTGGGCAGTGCCTAGCGAAGGCGGACACACCAATATGCCTGGCCCTTCATATTGATTGTTGTATTAATGAACCTTGTTCTTGTGAAATTGAAACTTGGCTTAGTACTATATATTGCCTGAGAGTTACCTCCTGAAAGCCTTGTTTATCCTTAAATCTGGCTTCTCTCTAAGCCAAATTCAGCATATAAACTCACTACCTTCCTCCTGGCATGGGGCATGACTCCCAGAGATGAACCTCCCTGGCACTGAGGGATTATTACCAAGTGCTAACTAGTGATGCATTTGGGGAAAGACCTTGACCAAAAAGGGGAAATATTAAATAAAAATGAGTTTTTATGGCTAAGAGATTTTAAAGTGAGTCAGGAAGTAATTCAGAAATCTCTGTGCTTATGCACATGTTAGGAGGATCAGACTGACTGCCACAGTAAATAGTGCCTCAAGCAAGGATGCTTCTGAGGGCTCTAGAGACATCTAGACGCTATAGGCAGGTCAGACAGTCCCTGGAATTTGGCACCCTGTAGAGGATATTACCTTGGAATATACAATAACTTATTGCCCCAATGTATGCAACAGTGCTTCAGTATGTGTTCATCAATTGTAACATATATACCATACTAATGAAAGGAATTAATGAGGAAATTAATGAGGAAGAGTTTGGTAGCGGGAGGGGGTGAGATATATGGGAATCCCCTTTATTTTTGATGTAATGTTTTTGTAATGTGAAGCTTCTTTAAAAATAAAATAAATAAAAAGAAAATATATTAAACATGAAAGAAAATTAAAGGGCAAGGAAATTTTGTACTGCGAAATGATACATGCTTAAACTGAATATCTTTTTTTTTTTATTGACTTTGTAATAATATTACATTAAAAATATATATGTGAGGTCCCATTCAACCCCACCCCCCCACCCCACCTCTCCCCCCCCCAACAACACTCATTCCCATCATCATGACACATCCACTGGATTTGGTAAGTACATCTTTGGGCACCTCTGCATCTCATAGTCAATGGTCCACATCATGGCCCATACTCTCCTCCATTCCATCCAGTGGGCCCTGTGAGGATTTACAATGTCCGGTGATTGCCCCTGAAGCACCATCCAGGGCAGCTCCATGTCCCAAAGACACCTCCACCTCTCATCTCTTCCTGCCTTTCCCCATACCCATCAGCCACCATGTCCACTTTTCCCAATCCAATGCCACCTCTTCTATGTGGACATTGGATTGGTTGTGTCCATTGCACCTCTATGTCAAGAGGAGGCTCAGATTCCACATGGATGCTGGATGCAATCCTCCCACTTTCAGTTGTAATCACTCTAGGCTCCATGGTGTGGTGGTTGTCCTTCTTCAACTCCATCTTAGCTGAGTGTGGTAAGTCCAATAAATCAGATTGTAGGTGCTGGAGTCTGTTGAGGCTCAGGACCTGGCTATCACATTGTCAGTCCAGAGATAAACTGAATATCTTAATTATCTATAAAACATTTTCAACAAATATTTACTGAATACCTTCTGTGTATAAGGTTCTACAACCAGGATGTGTAAAGCATTAAAAAGTTAGATACTACCTTCACAGAACTGCCATTATGGTAAGGAAGAGTTGCCAAATTCAGATTACCAGACTGTAAAACCTGTGTTGTCATTTAAGAGTGTTCTGGAAATGCAGAGAACAGAGTTTATTTTGGCTGGTGGTGAAGAAGTAGCATTTGGGCTAATGTTTAAAAAATGTGTTGAATTTAGACTAAAAGAGTTGGGGAAAGCATATGGAAACACTTGCAACATATACATGGAGGTGGTCACATTCAGGGTATGTTTTGAAATTTAAAAAAAGTTGAGTTTAACTCTTGCTTCGGGTCCTTGATGGAGGGTAGTGACAAGGTTATATGGAAAGTTCTGTTAGAAGGAATTTCTGGAGGCTTTAAAATCCAAACAGGAATTTGACTTGTTTTTGATCACCTGAACTTTTTAATAGAAAAACTGTCTTTTCTTTCTAGCCATAGAATAATGCCTAACAGTAGACACTCAATAAAATATTTGTGTAAAACTTAATGTAATGTAGCTGCATATCTGAAATGGCTACATAAGTACTTAATAGCACTTATGTAGAGTTTTTCCCCCCCAGAAATTCTATTTAAACTTTTCAAAAGCAATTTTATGGAAATAGATGAATGTATGAGATATTGCATATAATTTCATTATAGACTAAAAGACTTTTCTCCTTTTAGAATGAGAAGCATAAATAAAAATACCACTTAGAAAAATCATTATTTTTGTATATAAAGTTTCATTTGAAATATTTTGGAAGACATAGATTGAATATCATGGAAATACCCAGTGTCTTGGCAAAGGAAGCAATTTTCCACAATTCCATAGGTCCACCATAACCAGAACTGCAAAGGTTATGCCTAAATTACTGGTGAAGGGGCTAATTATCACTGAAGTTGATAAGAGCTACGCATGTTGGCTTGTTTGCCAACATATATCACCTATTTCAAGGAACTACATTTTCTGTTGTAGTTTTTAGCCATAGATTTGAAGTCCTTAGATATTAAAGGCAAAAGTGGAATTATATGCAAGTGTCTCCCTTTCATGTGATCTTCCACAAAGAACATTTCTAGAACCTGAGAAGTATTTTTTATTTGCAACAGAAACCTGTATTTTCATTAAGTCAGGGTGTGTTCTTTAAATTGAACAGCAAGTAAAGGGCTTCCTATGTAATAACTAGAGGTTATGTAATAACTTAAAAGACATTCTCTGATATAAAACCATTTCTGAATATCATTCTTCCTATCTGGATGACTGTTAGGGTAATTTTGGCTCTACTTGAGATCCTTATCTATATCATTTTAAAAAATGGGATCCTCAGGCAGCCTTGGTAGAGCAAGTGAGCTGGACATGGATAATATTTGTCTGAACCAGGGGAATTTATTTATTGACTATATAACTTTCAGCAAGTGACTTGACTTCTGTGTGTCACATTTCTGTTTCCTTATTCTAGGGGCCTTAAGTGAATTAACTTATTTAATTTGTAAACAACTCTATGGAGTTGGTACTATAATGATGATTCTCATTTCTAAAGGAGGAAAGAGGTGAAGTAATTTTCTCAGCCAAATAGCATGTGAAACCTAGGAACTGAACTAGACTTTTGTCCTCTGAACAGTAATGCTGACCATTTTCATCTGTGCCTATCTAATACTCTCTACTTTGTAGGATTCTTTTGAGAATTAAATGAGGTAATACCTGAAAAGCAGGGTTTATTAAGTGGTTTTTGACTCTCTATATAAGGTTTTGAGAAGAGATTTTTTAAAAAGGGAGTTAAATTTTTTAACAAATAATATTTTGTCCTTGATAAAAAGAAGAAAACTAGCTGGGGAAAGTGTGTGAACAATTTGGCCAGGAAAGGTAATTGGAAATCGTTTGGGTGGTTGGTGGAGCCCCACTTTCAACCTGAATTACTTTATGGAGCATTAGGTCACAGATTATTGACTCTTAAAACTATAAAGGAAAATTTATATAGAACTTCATTGTTTTTGCCTATTTAAATTCCAGTTACCAAGGGCTATGCCTGGAGTTGAAGGATCCTACTTAGAGCAATGACACTTTTAAGAAATGAAGATCCACTTAATTATTTAATGGGACTGCAAAATGTCAAGTACAGCCATAAAATGCTAAAAGTTTATAGTTGGGAAAACTTTTGGTGTTACAAATTTCCATCAACATTATCATGTTGATACTAACATATGCCTTCTAATACCAGGTCAGAAATTATATCACGCTTGGTTTGTGGTGAGTTGTTGGTTGGCCAGGAGTGACTCCAGGATAGAAAGCATTAGGCATATGTCACAGCCAAGCCAAGCATCTTTTCTCTGTGTGAGTCCATAAGTTTTGCTAACTGGATAGGTCCATTTCCTGGTTTTACATTGACTCGATTTGCTCAGTAAAGATTTATAATAAAATAGGGAGAAATGGTTTTAAGGATACAAGTTTATAAGTATTTTAAACTCATTTTTCAAATTTGGGAAACAAATTATTTTTTGAAAAAATGTTTTGAGTTAATCATCGTTTCTAGTTGAGACTTAATAGAATAAAGCTACCTTTAAGCAAATTGCAGAGTAACAGAAAAGCAGGTTTAGAGGAAAATTGGAGATTATGAGGTGCTTTGGAGAATTGATGTGAAAGTCCTTGTTGGTGATTGACATGAAGACTCTGGAACAGAACTAGCTATACAGGTCTGGAACTTAAAGGAGGAATAGGGACTAGAGACACAGATTTGAAATCATCAGCTTATGTGTGCCAAATATTTACTCGAGTGTGTTTACCAGATTTTCAATAAGGCAGGGGATCGTGCTGGTGAGATTTGCTTATGGCCTTTTCTGATATCTATGGTTTTTTACATTGGTGATTTAGATAAGATCCTAAAAGACAGGTTTTCAGGATTTCAGATATCATAAAAATTGAATTACATAAGAAGTATACTTGATGATAAAATTAGAATTCAATTCATTTTATTTGACTGGAAATCTCAAGGTCTCCATTTAGGTTGAAAAATTAAATACAGCGCTATAGAAAGGAGAGCAAAGGCAGGCTTTTGTAAGTCTTGGTTTGAAAATGGCCTAGGTGTGTTTTTGTATGCAAGCAACTAGGCTGCTGCTTCCTTCTATAAGCTCCCCTTCCCTTAAAATAAGAATAGAAGCAATCCAAGTTTCTCAGTTGGATTGTATCACTAGAAGACATCTTTCGTATAATTTGTTTTTGACTTAGTTTATTATTTTTCCTCCTCCTCCGTATTCATCCTCAGATCTGTAACACAACCAAAGAAATGATACCTTTTGTCTGGTTGAGAGTAGGTCTGTAAATTATGTACTGTGAAGATAATATATAGACTGTTTGATAAATTGCAAATTTTTACCAAGAAGTGATACTGAGAATATACAAACTGAAATAATTGAAGGGATTTTACTGCTCGCCTTTCCCCACAAGCTCACTTTTTCACATTGCCCTGCAAACTTATTCCCATAGTCACCTGTCAAGACTCTGTTCTAGAGACACATCTTTGAGGGCTTCCCAGCTAGATGGGCCACTCCCTCGTTTGTGGTCTCGGTGTTTCCAGCACAATTGTTGTTACTGTACTTACCACATTGAAGGACACGGACTTATTTACATGTTTGTCTGTCTCCACCGGGCTGAGAGTGAAATGGGAGCAGAGATCTTGTCTTACTCACTTGTGTTATTCATTTCTGTAGGCCACATCCTAGTTCAATTTCTGACCATATGCTTTTGTACTGACTTGAACTGAGTAGAATAGACATGTTTTTTGGTGCTCTTGGGAGAAAGAATTAGGGCCAAAGAGCAGGAGTTACTATTTAAGCTCATTACTAATAATTAGAACTGTCAGAAAATGGAATGACCTGCCTTTATGCTATAGGTCAAGCACAAGGTGAATGATAATGCAGAAGAGATTTTGTATTGTGGGCTCTGGCATAGCATGACCTCTAAATTCCCATCCAACTCTTGTATTCTATACCTTACATTTTTCTCTCATGTCATTACCTACCCTCTTGGGTAGTTTTCAAAAGCATTTTCATATATATTATCTCATTTATTTGAACAAATTTCCCGTGATGGGTTTAGGGACAGGTATTATCATTCTAATTGTTCAGTAAAATGAGGCATAAAGAAGTTAAGCGACTTGAACAGGGATCCTCAGTCAGCATTAAATTTGAGACCAGAATATAATCTTCCTTAGAGTAGCTTAGTATATTTTTGGATAGGATATCTGAAATTATCTGATTTAGACATTTCGGGGAACATAGTCATCCAGATATTCACTAAAAAAATATGTACTTTTTATACTGCCATGTTTTTATATATGCTTATTTTTTTAAATGCTCATACCACTAAACAGTGGTTTATGCCCCTTTAATTGTCATACTTTCTTACTGATGGTTGTGAACAGCCAAGAAAACAACAGAGCAGCAAGTAATGTGTAATACAGTGCCTCCAAAGAAGGAGTGATGACGTGCTTTCTGTTTTTCAACCCAGGCTGTTGCAGGTCAAGTATAAGAGTTGGCAGAGATATTTGGCTCTAGTGCATTCCTTGGAAAGGCTAACGATACAGAAATGCCATTTTGGGTTACATTTCAATGCCTATTATTATGTGCTATCTGGGTATCCTGATCTTGGCAGCCATACAAGAATGATTGTGCTTACAAGTTAGGTATTTCCTGAAGTCAGTTTAAGAACATATGAGAAAATAAACTGATCGTTTTAATACTTATTCCTACATGATAAACCATCCAGAACTTAGTGGTTTAATATTAACTATGACTTTTACCTCGTAATTCTGTGTATTGACTAAATGGTTCATTTACTGGTCTCAAAAGAACACTCATGAAACTACATTCGGCTGGTGGCTGGACTGAGGTTTCACGTGGTGTCCCTTAGTTTTCCTCCTATGGCTTGCCCAGATGGCTAGGTGAACTGTCTTAAAACATGGCGGTCTGAGGGTTTCAAGAGAGAAAAAGTGGATGCTGCCAGCAGGATTAAGGCGTGGGATCTAAATTCAATAATGTCAAGTCCACCACATTCTCATGGATGAGAGTTAGTCTAGACTCAAGGAGAAGAGAAATTGCCTGCTCCTCCTGATGGGAGGAGCAGTGTTCATAAAAGGGATAAGACGAATTGCTGGTGAACATTTTTGGTGACCCTAGTTGCACGCAACCTATTGCAGTGACCACCCAGGAAAATAATAACAAGCAGAATAGAAAGAAGTGAGCTCTGGAATTGCATAGTTGATTTGTCAAGCTCATATCACTAAAAATGATATGAATGACACTTACTATATATGTTACTTAAATGCCTTACCAATCCTCATTTTCTTAGAGTAAATCAGTTTGCTATCAAGTCTGTTATTATGGTTATGCTTTTCCAATCTATGTGGGGTTTTTATTGTTTGTTTATTTCTTGCAATTTTGGGGTATGTTAAGCATTTTCAGAAATTTAGCAATGCCTCCAACTTGTGCAATTATAAATTGTTCTCAAAGATTCATTTCTTATCATGAAGTATTACTTAGTTTTTGATAGCTTACTCAATTTTATCCAGATAAAATTGGATTAATTTCCAAATCAATTTTTATGATAAAATTCCTTACTAAAGATCTGATTTGGTTGTAAGTTATTTCAGCAAAATTCTGATTACATTTGCTTTCTATACCACTTCTTGATTATTACATAATAAATATTCGATTTTCTCTATGTGTTTTTTATGGATCTGAAAATATGGCTCAATAACATTAGTCTAAAACATCTGGGCTTGTTTTATTAATTCTACCTGGCATTAGTAGTTTTCTGTGCATTTGGTGTTTGAAAATTTCATTTTTAACATGTATTATTGCTTTATTTTTGTCACGGCATTGGAATAGCCGTGTTGGCGATTTTAAGACATATATTTTGTTCTCTTGAAGTTCACTGCATCAATTCAGGTTTCCTAATTTTAAAAAATGAAATTCATGATATGTTTATAACTTAATTGCTCAGCAATTGATTTTACATCATGAAGATGCTTGACAGAGGAAATTTTGTCTCATCACTTCCTAATTCCAGAGCTAGATTTAAAAGGTCTTTCTACTTCATCATTAACCTACTTTGAATATTTTCATGGCAATATAATCATTTTCTCTGTTGATAGTACTTTAGTAATTTGCACATCCCCAGTGACCAGAGCAGTCATGGTTCCAGAACAGACGTTTTTGGTAATGTTTTCTGTTTGTATTTTAATTTCAATGTTTAATGCCTAGTTCTCTGATTTAACATTTCATTCTGGCTACTGTGTTCTTTTAGTAGTGGAAAAAATATAGTTCACTTTTTTCATTGCTGCTTTATATGCATAAGAACTCTTTTGATCTGCACCAGAGACTCAAAATAACAGTTCTAGTTTACTTATGACCAAAGAGTATTTACAAATCTAAACTGAAAATAGACAGTGTTTCATTATGTTTACCAAAGATTTTATAGTTTCCTTTTCTGGTGACACCAAACAATATTATTTAACAAAATTCTAATATGTTTCTTGATCATTTCTGTAAATAAAAAGTGAAGAACATTCCATCTATAATTTATTAGCTTTTGTAACTATTTTTGATAATGAAATAATACATTTAAGAATAAATTAACAAATTGTCATATCCTGCTCTGTGCAATAGCTAATGTAAAGTATTTTTTTTACATATATTAAAATTGAGAAACAGAAAAAAGTTTCTAAGTTTTAAGTGAACTGAATGGAATATTCAGGAATAATATTTTCCAACCTATCAGTGATTTATTACTGTCATGAAATCAATTTTGTAGGTGGAAATCAGGATATTTTAAAAAGTAGAATAGAGTGAAATAGATTAGAAAATATTAGCATGCATAGATGTTATTTCATTAAAAGGTGTTTCAGTGCTATACATTTATGTGTCTTTGGTCACCGTGTAAAATAAGCCTTTGGCTGGGGGTGGTGGTCAAATTAATGTGAAAGCTACCTGTTGAGAAGCAACTTTATTTAGTTCTTCAATAAGGAGATTAAACCTTACATTCGAACTTTTTTTTTAAAGGCTTATTTATTTATTTATTTCTCTCCCCTCCCCCCTGCCTCAGTTGTCTGTTCTCTGTGTCTATTTTGCTGCGTGTTCTTCTTTGTCCCCTTCTGTTGTCAGCAGCACGGGAATCTGTGTTTCTATTTTTGTTGCATCATCTTGTTGTGTCAGCTCTGTGTGTGCGGTGCCATTCCTGGGCAGGCTGCACTTTCTTTCGCACTGGGCAGCTCTCCTTATTGCGTGGGGCTCCCCTATGCGGGGACACCCCTGCGTGGCACGGCACTCCTTGTGCGCATCAGCACTGTGCGTGGGCCAGCTCCACACAGGCCAAGGAGGCCTGGGGTTTAAACCGCAGACCTCCCATGTGGTAGACGGATGTACTAATCACTGGGGCAAGTCCGCTTCCCCACATTCGGACTTAGTGTCTCCACTTGACAGACCACAGACTAGTTTAAAAGTGAGTTATAATTAATGAGAAAAAATACGAAATTTTGAACTTATAAGTTGTAAGTAAGATATTGGTCTCCTGTATTAAAACTTTACCTTTTATATTAAGATGCTCCACTTGACAGACCACAGACTAGTTTAAAGGTGAGTTATAACTAACCAAAAAAAATATGAAATTATGAACTTACAAGTAAGATATTGGTCTCCTGTATTAAAATTTTACGTTTTACATTAAGATGCCTGGGTTTCATCTATTGATTTAACTTTAATCTCTCCATTAGTCTTCATAACCATAAGGAGAGTTGTCAGTCATTCTTGGAACTATTTTGACAGTAAACTTCACCTTTAATAGACATAAGTGTATTTGTTTACAGGACATAAATAGTTGTATACTATGAAATAGTAAGGTTCTATTAATTTCATTTTATCAAGACCTGTAGAGATACCTTAAAATGAAATTATATCTATATATATTCTATAAATAAATACTGCCAATTTTCCCATTCTAAATACAACTAAATCACATTTCTCTTTAATTTTCTGCAGTTATTGATTAAAAGATTAATATATTAGGCTGGTAATGAAGATTAAAGTTTTTTACTCTAATAATTGATCAGTCACATGTTTAATGAGTGTGCCTCAGTTTAGCATTCTGATAAGGCACTAACAATACAATTCTTCCTTCATGAAATAAACATTTTGGTTACAGACAAAATAAATGCTTATCAAATATGTGAGTTACTTGAAGACAACAATGATGTATATTTGTAATTATAACTATTGCAACTTCAATAAAATCTCAGTAAGTGTTGTTGAATGAATGGACAATTGAATGAATTAATTTTTATGAGTTTAACATGTAGTCAGGGGAAGAGGGAACTTATAAGAACTCAAGCTGGAGGTTGTACTAGAGCTGAATTTTAAAGGATAGAAAGTGGTGTGCTCCACATTGGGGAGACTGTATGCAAAATTACTGTCATGAACTAGATTTGTTTGTAAAGCCTACCCTGCCCTACCTCTTTATTCTTTCCAAACAACAACGACACTCTCCATAGCCTTTGTTATCTAGGTGACTGTAGTAGTCAGAATAATGGCTCCCAAAAGCTGTCTACACCCTAATCCCTAGAATTTGTTAATGTCACCTTACATGCAAAAGGGACTTTGCAGATGTGATTCAGTATATGGACCTTGAGATGGGGTAATTATCCTATAGTGTCCAGCTGACTCATACTAGTTACATGAATCATTAAAAGTAGAGAGCCTTTCTGGCTCTGGTCAGAGAAAGATACTATGACAGAAAGAGGAGAGATTTGAACTATGAGAGAAACCCAGTCACCTTCCTTGGCTTTGAAGATGGAGGAAGAGGCATGAGACAAGGAAGTAGGTGACCTTAGAAGCTGGGATTGGCTGTTGACATGCAGACAGGAAATAAGGACCTCTGTCCTACAATCACATAGAACTGAATTCTATCAACAACCTAAATGAGCAAAGAAATGGTCCCCTAGGTAAGAACCCAGCCCTATGACACCTTGATTTTAGTCTTGCAAGATTCGTGTCAGACTTTTGATTTTCAAATCTGTAAGATAATAAATTTGTGTTCTTTAAGTCACCTAGTTTGTGGTAGTTTGTTGTAGCAGTATTGACCCTCATACAGGGGTGGTGGTTTTTTGGATAATACCTCTTCCCTTTTTGCATCTCTTTGGAACAGAAGTGATTGCCTGACCCAAAGATATCCCGTCCACAGATTACCAAATGACATATAAACTCTTGGATAGACAGTAAAATATAAACACTATCCTGGCTCAAAAATAAACTTGGTTAATTAAATTCTCTTTCTCTATTTATGAACTTTGAAGCAGAAAAAAAAAAAAACAACAGAAAAAATTACAATTTGTGATCTACGCTGTAGCTAAAAGACCATTAGGTGAGTCTGGGCTGAAAGTCCATGATGGCCCATGTGCATGATGAAGTAATGGGGAAGAAACTAGGAGCTACCAGAGCACAGTTGTCAGCAGGGAGACAAGATTCAGGTAGATGTGTAGAGAGGAGAGAACTCACAGTCCTTGATGTAGAGGTGACGGAATGGCCCTGTTGCAAGTTCTAGTTCCCATTGTCCATTTTCATTCTTCCTCTTTTTCCTTAGGATAATTTAAGTTAGTCTTCTTTACTTAAAACCCAGTAACCCTAAGTGAAACATGATCGTTATCTATGAGGAGTCTTTGACAAAGCCATTTTAAATGGCCTAATATGGAGAAGTCCAAAAAAGGAGAGTGGGTTAAGAAAGGAGGAGGAAAAGGGACAGAAAGTTGGACAGCCTTCTGCCCACCATCATATAATTTCTAATCAAGATCAGAGATTGTAATCTTTGAGGTAGCTCTAATGTTCATCACTTTCTTCCTTTTCCTGTTCCCACACGCCTAATCTTGGGCTGATCACATCATGACTAGTCATCTTAAAGGGCTGCCTTTCTCAAATCTTTCCATCTAGTCTAACTTCGATATGCTCCACAATAATTTTTTTAAAACTCCATTTGATCTTGTTGCTACCTGAGTCAAAAACCACCAAATGATTCCTTAACATTTATAGGTTCCTTCACAATATAGCTTTCACGGTAACTCTTTAGACTAGTTTCAGCTTCCATTTATCATGCCTCTTTCCCATTATATTTCCACAGAAATCATCTTCACTAGCCAACTTGGCTCAGTCCAAATCCTCTAAATTTATCTCTTGATTTTTTGCCAGTGTGATTTCTGCCCGACTCATTCCTTTCACCTTCAGTGTTCTCCCTGGGATACGCTGCCTGTTCTAATCCCTGTCTTCTTTTGTTTAGGCTCTTTCAAAGTAGGAAATGCATTGCCGCTGGACTAGCCCATGCTTCCATTCTTTTAATAACAATGAAAAGGAAACTTCAGAGCTCCAAGACGTCAGGAACAATGATCTTTACTTTCTCCTTTATTCCTTCTCAAATGCAATGTCATGCAGTGTGGATAATCCAATATCACTTTCATCTTTAGTCTTGAAGGTGGGAAGCATTGAACTATCCCACACTTCAAAGCTTGGTCAGACATTTCACACTAACCTTCTCTAAAAAAGTGTTTTGACACTTTTTTAAAAAATTACTTTTCCTGGCACAGAGATAGACAGCTCTTTAGTGAAATCAAACTACAACCTTAGCAGGTAAATGCCAATCCTTTCAACTGATGTGGGAAACAAAGGGTTCCCAGTCTTCCTAATCAGTATTCAGAGATGTATACTCAAAAGAGTATAAACATGAGGCCTTAAGCAGCAGATGTGCTCATTACTCACTCTCAGAGCAGATATACAGGAATCTTCCAAGCAAGGGCAGAATGATCTTGCTTGGCAGTCTTGCTAAAGGAAACTGATCATCATCTATTCTTTTTATCTTTCACATAGAAGGCAAAAAATTGTTTCATCATGATTTATAAGTTTCAAGACTCATTTGTGTATTTACCTGAAAATCCCCCAAAATATCCAACTCTAACTTTATACCATTTGATCATTAGTGCCTAAAATTTCCTGAATTCTGAACTTTTGAAGCCCACTATACCTAAAGCATATATTAACAACTAACCTTGAAGCAGCTGATGACACTTCATCACTTTGACCTCTTGTTTAAATTGTATATTTTTTGTTTAATTATTATTAATTTTTGTCATACCTTCTTAAACAAATGTTAAGTTCTTTGAAGGTAGCTCCTGTTCCTTTTTGTTGCCCACCAGGGCTTTCATTCAAGTAATATTTACTGAACGTTCAGTATGCATAAAGAATTCATCTGGACGCTCACATCTTGTGTATGTTAGATTCTTATTCCTTTCTCTGGAATGTCAGTTTAAAATATCCGTTAGCAAGAAAGCCCCACCCTTTCAGCAAACTTAAAGAACTGCATGCACACACACACCCTCATCAGAATTACTTGCCTGTGTCTTCAGTGTTCATTGATATATTTTAAATGAATACAGAATGCATAATAAAATACTCTATTGGAACAGAATTGCTTAAAGTTTAGGCTCAATAACGAGGAATCCTTTTCACCAGTTTATATAGACTCCATCACTGCAATTGAAATCAGAGCTGAGAGAATTCCAAGAACTTTTAATATACTGGATTCACTGTCAGCGATTCTAGGTCATTTTGCTGTTGATCTTAATTTACTGAATGGTTGCTAGCACAACTATCAGTGTTTACAGTGTTGTTCCTTTTCATTTCATTAAAAAAAAAAAAGCAGAGTGGTTTCAAGTGAGAAGCAAAAGAAAAATACGTTGAGAATTCCTGAGAATAAGCTGTGAACTGTAGGACTAACCCTAAATGTCACCAAGCTTTCAGAAATAGGTTACATCTCTTTTAGCAAATGCTCCAAGAGATTAGAACAATAAGAGAGTCAGAAAGTGAGGGCCTCTTTAACAAACAGCTGCAGTCATAAACCAATGACAACATTTCACATATTTTTAAGGAGTGTTTGGAGGGCTATTACCTGTCTTCTGCTTGTCTCAGCCACACCCACATACTTATCAATTATAATCACTTCCATGCGAGGCATCACTGTTAACAACAACCTGCAACTCTGTGTAATGTGACGGTCCAAGTAGGAGTGTAGGTCAGGGATTGATTGACGTAAACTCAACCTGAAGTACAGTACAATAGAAATATAATTACTGTAATAAAAATAGTAATATTAATAAGAGAAATCAGGATGCTCAATGCATTCATTACTGTATAGTTTATTGTAATAATCTATAGTTTATTTCCTTCCTATGAATTTTTCCCTAAACTGTAGGACTATCACCTTTATAAATGAGTGAGAAAATGTGGAATTTATGGCCAGAATAGCCACAATTTTCAATGTTAATTGGAATTACAAATGCAGAACTGAGGTCATTTTAGGATGGCTCTTTTCCTCTGATAGAGTTTGGTTTTCCAGTCCATCCAAGCAATTTCTATAACAATATATTCATAGCTGTCATGTGCCACAGTCTTCTCAAGTAAGAGGGAAAACTGAATGAACCCGTTGCTGTCTCATATCTTAATGAATGTTCTGTGTTTTCTTTGACATGTACGTTCTTCTATGGCAAGAGAACATAATGTTTAGCAAGGAGGAAAAAAGGCTTGAATATTATGTGATAATCTGCCAGCATATATAGTCAATTAAAGAAATTTTTAAAAAGCCATTAGCCTCACTACTAAATATAATAAATCCAGAAGATGAAAGAGTACCAATAATTAATACTGAGCATAAATGGTAGAAATGCATTGCATTTACAGATATAAACTGCTGGTGTTGCTGCTTTTAAGATGATTACTATGAGTTTTTAACGAATTCTTTCTCTAAATGTTTTACTCTTTCAAGAGCAGTACCTATTTTATTTTATAGAAGTTATATAATTGAAGAGAATGACTCTCCTGCATATTGAGACTAGAATTATAGCAGTGAATACAGATAAATTAAAAACTAATTAATTTGAAATTTATGGACTGGTGGCCACTTATGCCATGACACACTGAATGCTTTAGTAAGCAATTGCATTATTCAACACAGTCTTAGGGGGACTGATTGACAAATGTGGGGGGTGCCGGTTTCTTGTCACTAAACAGATGCAGCCAGAGGTAGCTTTTTGTAATTTATTCATTATTTAAAGATTGTGTCTTCTGAAATATATTATTTAAGTGTTATTTGACTTACATAAATACTTTGTTTTGACTTTCTATTCTTTAACTTTCAATTTCCTCTATGTTCATTTTCGTTCTTTTGGAATTACAAACCACATATTGTCAGTGATAGGAAAAGGCAGACTATTAAGTTTAATTAATAGTTTAGACTGATTAGCAATGGCTGAGTAATATCGAAGTGACTTTAGTAATGTATTTAATGTGTTCCAACCATTCTAATTATTATTTTTTAAAAAGATCATCAACTCTGGGTATTTGTGATGCAATCCTATATTTATGGTCAATAATTTTTTTCCCTATTTTTCATTGGCTGGGGAGCAATAGATGTTAATACTGTTTGGATCATAGAAATAAACATCCAAATATACTAATGACAAATATATTTAAAGAAAATAATATGGAATTTTAATTGAAGCACATTTTCTTGATTTTTGATGTATTAAAATAATAGCAGAAATATTTATCTTCCTCAGTTCTGAAATTTTTAAAGGGTAAGAATTAAAGTTAGCTAGTGTTTTATTATACCTTTTTACTATTAGAATGCCTCAATCATGGCAAATACCTCTTTATTATAATGATACTGTTGGGGACTCGATGTTGGAATTATGTGAGCTATATTGCAGGGTTGAGGGGCCAAAGCATGAGAGCCCAGTTTTGAACTCTGTCAAAATATCAAGTTGTCTTTTATGTCTCCATATGCCCATGACCTTCTCTAAGATTTGCCTTATGATCAATGACAGATGAACTGGTCACTCTCTGGAAAAGAAGTGGAAAAAGAGATAGTCAGCAGGGGAGGTGAAGTTGGAACTCATCCTAAAATAGCCAGCTTCAAACAGGCTATTTCAAAGGGTTTTGATAACTCACAGAGGATGAAAGTAAATATACTTTTGAAAAGAAGTTAAGGTACATTGGAAAAGAAAGGTCTTAAAAATAATTGTTTGGAGAACAAAGGATTGAAGAACTGTAAAGGAATTCTGATTTTTAAGGTACTGCAATGTAGAGATCCTTTTTGCTTCAGTTTTCAACTGACTACTTGACATATAACTGAATATACATATATAGTGAGCACTCACATATATTTGTATAAAATGTTGTTACACAGTGTACTGACATTAGGATGACACTTTAACACTGTAGTGTCCTTATAATATATCTCATCCCACATTTGCTATTCTTAATTATTAACATTAAATATGGAGAAGTAGAAAAAATTCCTTTTATTTTTCTTAAAATTTTGCAACTAGGAAATTAAAATGATTAAAATTTAAAAATAATATTTACTGCTTGGGTCTTTGAAATTACAGCAAATGAATTAACTTGAATGTGGATCAGGTGATCTCATGGGATTCCAGTATGACCTATTTTATGGATTCGTACTGTCAAATTCTGCCATATATTCAAAATATGATTAGGACTATTACCTCTTCTTTCTTTTTCCTTCCTTGATTTTCTTAGATTACATAGTTTTGTTTTGCTTTTTTCCATTTTGGCTGGATCAAACTGATCTGGAGAAAATTATTTGATAGGTATATAAAGCTTTTAGCACATGCTAAGAATTTTTAAAAATGTTCTCTTTTCCTGCTCACACTGTTTATTAAGTAGGCAGTTGCTTTGAAGGACAGTCTATTACTCAGACACCCCAGTAAACATTCTTAAAGATGTAGGAGAGTGCCAGTCTCTGGATTGGAGTTTCTAAAGACTCTTCATAACCCATCCTGCTACTTAACAATACCTCATCTTTGGTGCTACCTTATGATTCCATTACATCCCAAAAGTCACAGTGTATATTTATTTCTTATTGTCTGTCACTGGAGAAGATAGATTTTTTTTCCCATGTAATCCCATAAAATTTTTGCTCTGGATTAAATTTAAATACTTTTGGTTTTGTCTTTTTTTTTGGTATCCTTGTACCTCTGTTGAAACAATTGTATCTTTCTATTAAGAATTTGGATGTCATGCAAGGTCACAGGACATAAGATCAATATACGGAGCAGAAAACAGTCTAAGTCAAATGTATTTCTGTATACTAGGACCAGATAATCCAGAAATAAAATTAAAAAGCAAAATGAAACAATTTCATTGACAGAAGCAAAAAGATTTAAATGTAAGAACTAAAATTATCAAATTTCTAAAACAAAACAAAGGAGACAATCCTTGACATCTAGGGATTGGACAAAGATTTTGTAGTGTGGCAAAAGGTATGAAAACTCTTTAAAAATGATAAATTGAACTTCATCAAAATTAAAAATGTTTGCTCTTTGAAAGGGCATCACTAAGAATGTAAAAAGGAAACCTAGAACCTTAAATAAGATATTTTCAAAACATGTATTTGATACAGGACTTGTATTCCAAAATATATAAATAACTCTCATAAGTCAAAATTCAAAAGACAAATATCCAATTAAAAATGGGCAAAATATTTGAGTAGATCCATAAAAGCTCTATGAGGGGTGAATAATAACATAAAAGAAGCTCACTATCATTAGTCATTAGGGAAGATGTAAATTAAATCCACTAATAAGATAACACTACACAACCATGAGAATAGCTAAAATAAAATGCAAAATGTTGGTGAAGATGTGAAGAAACTTGAACTCTCAAACCTTGCTGATGATAGTTTAAATGAAAATCATTTTGTTGTTTCTTACCATTTTACCAGCAATCATATTCTTAAGTATCTATCAAACAAAAACAAAAACATATGTCCATATGTCCATAAAAAGATTTGTTACAACTGAAAACAATCCAAACAGCCATCAACTTGTGAATGGATGAACAGTTACTACTCAGCAATAAATAAAATGAAATATTAATATATGCAACAGCATTAACAGATCTTGAAAATATCATACTAAGTGAAAAAAGGCAGGCACAAAGAACTACATATTGTATTAGTCCATTTATGTGGAAGTTCTAGGAAAGGCAAAGCTGTAGAGACAGAAAGTAGATCTGTGGTTTCCTGAGGCCCAGGGACTGGAGTGAGATTGATTATAAATGGACACAAGGCAATCTGGGGAGGTTATGAGAACTTTTTAAAACTATTGTGGTGATGATTGTATAATTGTATAATGGTACTAAAACTCATCAAATTGTACACTTAGAATAGATGAGTTTTATGAGAGTAAAGTAATTCAATAACACTGTTAAAAAATTATCTGCCTACCCATAAAACTGGTTTTTAGGATTATTTCCATTATTTATGGGAAAACTATATACATGTTTAATTAAAAGAGAGACATTGAAGGCAGAATTATTGATCTGAAGTAAAGACTAGCAGGCCACTACCCATGAGAATTCAGAGAATGGCATTCATTAACTTTGGTAAAATTACTGTGGTTCAACATCTAGCTCAGAAACCTGTATTATCGGCAGAATGAGAAATAGCATTGTCACAGGAGCCAGAATACTCTTGTACATATAACTAGTTTATTTATTACTGCAGACAGAACTAAGTAGCAAGCTAGGTAGCAATATCATTTATTAATCATCCTGAAAATGCATTGGTATAATGTGGAAAATAGCAGTTGCAGGAGCAAGAACTTCATTTCATGAGAATGACTCATAAGATTAGTCATAATCAGAAAATTGCTTCATTAGCACAGACTAAAACAATTGGAATTTGATAAATTTGCTATTTAGTGGTGTTAGGATATGATTCCTTGGTTCCTGTATTCCATATCGTGGATAGCGTTTTCCATGCCCAAGCAGCCCCCTTGCAGATGGCGTGGGTATGAATATAGATAGAGATAGAGGTATGGGGCTAGATGGATTCCTAAAGTCTGCTTAGGTAGACCTGTGTTTTTCATCATTGAAAATTAATATGTTGATCACAATGTTTTATACTGAGGGCAGATTTGTTACTCTTTGTGTTAGTTATCTATTACTACATAATAAAAACTTAGCACCTTAAAGCACAAAACATCTCACAGTTTCTCAGTTTCTGTTGATCAGTAGTCTGGGCCTGGCTTAGCTGGGTGCCTTTGGCTCAGTACCTCTCACCAGCTGCCAGTTGTCCTCCAAGGCTCTGTGTGGGAGGATCTGCTTCCAAGCTCACTCATGTGGCCCTTGGCAGGCTTCAGGTGCTTGCTGGCTATTGGCCAGTTCCTTGCCACATGGGCCTCTCCATAGGCCACTTACAACATGCCAGCCTGCTTCCCTCATAGCACGTAAGCAAGAAAGTGAGACAGAGCACCCAAGATAGAAGTCACAAATTTTGTAACCTAATCTCAGAGATGTATCCCATCACATCTACTAGTAGACACAGGCAACTGAATTTTCTCTCCAGGGGAGTGGATTACAGAAGGGCCTGAATACCAGGAGTAGGCATCATCAGAGATCATCTTAAAGGGTGCCCACCACAATTTTGTTTATTTCTCGGAAAAACCTCTATTAGTTGAGAGGATCGATTGAAATCTAATCAATGGGGAAAATATATAGTTCCTACAAAAAAAGTCTGAATCAGAATATAGAGTTCTATAAAAGAAGTCTGAATCAGATAAAGATGTATAATTCCTTTGTTAACAATTAAAGGCCTTTTCATTAAAAAATCAGACTATAATGTAAAGAAAGGAGAGAAGAGATATATTTTTCTTTGGAGAAGAATGAGAGGTACAGGGTTACTTGAATAGCATAAGCATCATGCTCCCAGGAAAATTGTTACTATTTGTTTTTAATTTAGCATAAATGTGGATGGAGATTTACAACTAGGAACAGGGAATCAAAAAGGAGATATGTTCTGTGCCTCCTCTGTCTTCTTCCTCCTTATTCCTTTCTCATTTTTCATTCTAATACTTGCCTATGCTCTTTGATTAGTTAATTGGCAAGAAAAACTTTTTTTTTTCATCGTAGTGGCCTGAAGAGCTGGCCTAAACTCCAGGGTGATAATTATATTCAACGAATGGTTTTTTTTTGGTCAAATATGAAAATGAAATATGAATTTTTAAAAATCATGATACTGAAATGTGATGGTAGATCTGGTGGTGGTGGTGGGTCTTCGATTAGGAAGCTATTAACGAATATTACAAGACAGGGTAGAAGACTCTTACTTTTTTTCCTTAATAATTTGTTTTTAATGATAATTTATTAGTTCTTCTTATTATTGTTTTGCTTAGGCATTTAATATTAGCTTTATTATATTGTAATAATTGAGAAAGAAAATCTAATATTCTCTTGGTTAACTTTGGAAAACCAAGCTGTATACTCTGTAAGTATATAGTACTCTGCATTGTCAATATACAATACCCTAAAACTCACTTTTATTTAATGTAAATAAGAGGAAATAATTCTTTTCATCCTCCAAAGGAAAACTAAAAGCACACTTTTTGTATATAACATTTCTTTTTAAACAATAAAATAATTCAAAAACGTTTTTTAACCTCACAGCCAATATTAATAAAATATTCCTGGGGAATGGATGTGACTCAACCAAATGGGATCCTGTCTACCATATTGGAGGTCCAGGGTTCAATGCCCAGGGCTCCTGGTGAGGGCAAGCTGGCTCATGCTGTGAGCTGGCCCACGTGGAGTGCCAACCCATGCAGGAATGCCACCCCACAAAGAAAGGTGCCCTCTGCAGGAGTGCTGGCTGATGCAGAGAGCTGGCACAGCAAGATGATGCAACAAGAGACCCAAAGGAGAAAAAATAAGAAGACGAAGCAGAGCAGGGAGCTGAGGTGACGCAAGAGAGTAATCGCTTCTTTTCCACTCTGGAAGTTCCCAGAATCTGTTCCCAGAGCGCCTACTGAGAATACAAACAGACACAGAACACACAGTGATTGGATACAGAGAGCAGACAATGGGGGAAAGAGGAGGTGGGGGGAGAAATAAATGAAATAAATCTTAAAAAAAAAAAAAAAGAAATACTGCTCACACCATGAGAGACTATTACTTTCGTATTAATATTTTTATATAATTCAGGAATTTTAAGTCTGTAAGTCATGGAAATCCAATTCAAATGAGCACAGTAGAAAAATAGATTTTACTGAAAGACTCCTGATTTACCAAAAAAGAGGATTAAAAAACAAAAATGATGAATGCCTAGAACTCTGCCACGACCCTGTTTTCCTTACCTCTTCTCACTGTAGGTGTTCTCTATATGACATGAAACAGACACAATATTCAAAGTTCTCCTACTTAGAGAGCCACCACCAGGGTGAAATATCCCTGAAATACACTCTTACGGCTCAGGTTTGGGTCAGAGGTTCACCTCTGGATCAATAACCTGTGGCCAGATCAGCAAGATCCTATGGCTGACTCTGCTGGGGTCTGGAGCTCTCTTTGCACCCATCAGCTACAACCCAGAAGAGGGTGGGATACACAAATGTTATAAAAGTTAGGAATCAACTTGTCTTGCCTTTAAACCTAACATGTCTTGTTTATATTTAGATCCTTTTATAGCATTCTATTAAAAGTATAACAATTGAATGGAAAAGCACACTCAAGTTCTTAGTTCTCTGTGTTTGTACTGGTTGAACACAAGGATGGATAGTTCCCCAAGAAAGGGAAGAAAGCTAGGAAAGTAAAACAAAAATGCTGTTGCCATCTCTAAATGTCTCATGTTTTTTGAAAATTTAACCTACTGTTTGTTAACATGAGCAAACATTAAATCCAGTCCTCCTTGCTAATCTAATAGCGCATTCCTGTATTGTCAAATATACTTGAGTTGTAAACAATGTAGAATTCTTACATAGGCAATTTACATTTCTAAAATCTTACTGATTTTTCTCAATGGAATATCTGTTTCCATCTCAGGGAAAAAATTTGGAGAGATGAAATTGCTAATTTAGTCAGTTTTCCTAAATTCCTGCAAGTTCTTTAGCAGGATGTGATGTTCCAAATGATTCAGGCATCAGTAACCTTGAGAAAGTCTTTGTATTTTGGTTTTTATAGGCAAAACTTAAGTTTACTTTAGAAAATGAATTAAAGTTGTATTATTCACAGCTCACTAACCTGCACTCAGTGGCCAAGAAATCATATTACCTTCCTAAGACCCTTCTTATGGTCTTACTAAGAGGTCCTGAGTATCATAGCACCTTCATCATTTGCTTTGATTATTGAAACATAAGTTAAGTGTTCTTTTGCCATCTATACTTACTGTTTATATATGTTTCATAACCTCTGAAGTCAAAAGAGTCAGTGTTAGTAAAGTGTTTTGCTTTGTGTTTTTTTAAATCATTTAGGATGTATTAGAAAGAAAATAAGGTTTGGAAATTGGCTTTGGATCCCAACTCTGCTATTTATTAGCTCATGTGAATATAGATATGTTTTTACTCTCTTTGAACCTTAAATTATCAGTAAAATAGCACAACTGAAGGCACTGTTATGAAGGTTAAATGGTATTGCATGTGTAAGGCACTTATATGAAACATAATGTGACTGAGCAAAGTCAGTTGCCTTCCCTATTCTAAATGATTCTTACCCCTCACTTCCACTACTCCTTACTATTTTGCATTTTACAAAACGTTTCTTATCATAGTAAGATAAAAAGCTATTATCCCCATTTTGCAGTTAAGCAAACTGAGAAACAGAGTTGAAAGTAATAGGTATTAAGTATTCTTCTGGAAAGTCTATTAAAAATCTTCTGGGGGAGCAGATATGGTTCAAGTAGTTAAGTGCCTGTTTCTCACATGGGAGGTCCCGGGTTCAGCTCCAAGCGCCTCCTAAAATCAGAAAAACAAACAACAAAGGAAAAAACCAACTCAAGGGAGCTGATGTGGCTCAGTGGTTGAGCACTAGCTTCCCACATACTAAGTCATGGGTCAATCCCTGGCCCTGGTACCTCAACAACAAAAAAAGTCTTCTGAACTAGACCTGCTACTAGAATCATTCGATTGACTTGGTACTCACATTCTTAGAAGCAGGCAATAGAACAGGAGGCATTCTTGGAAGTGGATGTGGCTCATGTGATAAAACCTCTGCCTACCATATAGGAGAACCCAAGTTCGATCCCTGGGGCCTCCTGGTAAAAAAGAAGAAAAGAAAGCGTGCCTCTATGATGAGCCAGTACCCACGTGGCAAGCCAGTGCCTACCCAGTGAGACAAGTGCCTGTGGGGCAAGCTGAGTGCCCAAATGGTGAGCCGAGTGCCCATGCAAGTGCCCACGTGGCAAGCCAAGTGCCCACATGGTGAGCCGAGTGCCCACACAGTGAGCTGAGTGCCTTCACGATAACCAAGTGCCCACATGAGTGCCCACATCATGAGCCGAGTGCCCGTGCAGCAAGCCAAGTGCCCGCACAGCACACTGAGTGCCCGTGTGGTGAGCCAGTGCCCACCCAAGTAAGTCATGCAGCAAGATGATGACACAACAAAAAAGAGAGGTGAAGGGGAGAGTCAAGGTGAAGCGCAGCAGAGACCAGGAACTGAGGTGTTGCAATTGACAGGGAACCTCTCTCTACATCAGAGGTCCCCAGGATCGAATCCCAGTGAATCCTAGAGAGGAGAAGGACTAGAAGAGAAGACAAAAAGAGAAGAAGATACAGTAGATCACACAGTGAATGGAGACAGACAGAGTGGAGAACGGGAGAGGAGAGGGGAAACAAATAAATAAGTCTTTTTAAAAAAAAAAGGAATATTAAGGACAATCCCTGAGGACAAGGAAGAGATGAGTAATAAATTAAGCATAATATTTAAAGTTTAAATTGGACTAAATTTGGACTTGCTCTCGATATCCTTAAGCTACAAGAAAGAGTAATATAGTGATTGGGGAATAAAATAAATCCATTTAATATTTGTACCCCAATCATGTTCAGATTTTTCAATAGAGCAGTTATACTTACTAGATTAGAATATCATATTATTAAAATGTATGTTATCAAGTCTTTCTTCACATTAGTGGAGATTGAATAATGAAGAACTAAATGTGTATGAAGTAGAATATCCTAAGAAATAAAGATAATACTGACATTTTCTTAAATATTAACAAGTCACATAACAGTGAAGAAAGCACCCAGTTGTCAGAAGGCCAGAGTTTCAAGTCCAACTGTCTTCTTAAACCTTTATCATGTCCTCTATTTAGTCATTCAATATGTATGTTGTACTTTCTATATTTTGGGCACTCTTCCATGTGCTGCATTTTCTCTACTTAAGATAGAGAAGTTCCGTGTCCATATTAGGGAGTAATTATTCATATTGAGAAAGAAATAAATTAACAAAATTCAGAAACAAGGTAGTGGTATGTGCAATGAAGAAAATCAAAGCATGCAAGTGTATTAGTTTTCTGTTTCTGCTTTAGCGTTGGCTGGGATGAATTCTTTCCAGAGACTCTTTTAAGCTTCTAAAGGCTGCCGGCATTCATTGGCTCACAGCCCATCCTTGCATCATTTGCATCACTTCAACCTCTTGCTTTCATTATTCCAGCTCCAGGACAGTCTCCCATCTCAAAATACTTAATCCAATCACATCTGCACAGTCCCTTTTTCCATATAAGTTTAAATGGTCATAAGTTCTTGTAATTAGGATGCGTACGTCTTTGGGGGAGGCAATTATTCAACCTATCACATGAAGTTAAATGAGAGGATGATCTAGAAAGAATTGTATGTTTTCAAATGGGGTAATCAGAGGTGGCTTACTGACGCGGTAACAGTTAAGCTGAGGTCTTACTGAAGGAATATATACATTAAAACCCTTTGTATATGGCATGCTACTCAATGTAGAAAAAAAAGATATTCTGTGCACTTGATCACCATTTTCTTTGTAAAATAAAGACTGTTCACATTGCTCTAAAACATGCTGTGGTTTATAGTTTCTTCATCACCAGAAAACACTTTTGAGAGTCATCAGGAGGGAGAGAGAGAAAACATTTTGGACCCTAATATTTGTACCACTGAGTGAGAGCCATCAAGGCTCAGGGATTCACACTGGCATGGCTTTCTCTGAAAATAATTATTAGTGCATATCAGAGGAAGGAGTTCACTGATTCCTCATGACTACAACATTAAGTTCATGTCTCAATTATGGATATACAACAGTACTCTCCCGTTTGCTCTTGAAAGATTTTGACATCCAAATGTTAATATTAAATATCCACAACTAATGATATCTCTGAGGTAACCACCTGAGAATTGCTCCTAGGATGGAAAAACAGTGCACCAAACATTTTACAACCCAAAGTATTAAATTCAGGTTTTTTGTTCTTTATTTCATTGAGAGGCAAGATGTAATATATATGCCTACTTTCCCTGACACCCCCAAATACACAATGCCAATAGCGATTTTTTCTACTTCTAGAGTTTCCATAACAAAAGTTGTTTATGTTCCTTATCTAGAAAGTTGGACATTTCAGAGGCATCATTATAAGCTCGATAATATCTTTGTATTTCTGCATTTAACTGTGTACACATTAAATTTTAAGTGGGTTCAAAGACCCTGACATCTTTATCTTTGCCCCTACCATGTTACATTGAGTACATCATAGCTCGGCTTTGACTTTACAGTGCGCAGAAGTGTTCTGGTAAGCCATACAATATTTTGGGAAAATTTAGATTGAGATTTTTATACTTTATATTTTTAAAGTAGCAGAGGGATGGTGTATTCCTTGCTATAAGTCTGTATGAAAATCTTTTGGAAGGAATTTTTTTGTTGTTGTTGTTTTCTTGTTTTTGGTGTTGTCCCATGAGATAAAAAGATGTAGAGTAATCAAATGACATTTTTAGCTTAGATGTATTTTCCAGTTTTAAAACTGTAATGCTGGTAGCCTGTGTATTCACACTTCGAGTGTGTGTAGGGAGGAGGTACATTATCACCGGGATAGGGGCCTGTGTGAGTGAGAATTCCAAGCTGACAACTATGCAGAGCCTTCCTTAGTGCTGTAAAGGGGTGTTAATAAGCATGAAAGGAGTTTTTCTTTTGCCTGAGTATTCGTAATTGGTGACCTCGTTTTAGTGAGAGATCCAAGTGGAGCAGTTTCCTAAAATCACTCAAGACACTGGTGTGTCCTAAATATCTCTTTGTATGTTCTAGATATATAAAAAAGTACAGTCTTTTTTTCCTAGTATTGATTTAGTAGTGTCACTTTTGCTCTCTCCTGTAAGGAATGTCTTTTCTTGGAGGGAAAAGGGGGAGGGAGAGAGTCATGTCTTTTCAGTTGCCTAATACACTAAAACAATTTGTTGGAATAAACATCTTTTCTTGAAAATAATTTAAAAATTCAGGGTTTTGCAACATATTAATGAAAGAATTTAACACTGTTAGTTAAATTTCACTTTCATCACAGTCAAGAGAAAGGCATCCCTTCTGGAATATACACTGCTATTTAACTGGACCCTGGGTATTTACTCTTCCCTCCTTCCCAGAATTGTTCCAGAATTGTTTGGGAACACAGTAGGAATTAGTCTTCCCCAAAGATCAGTCCCAAAACTTGCCTTATCTAATTGCTCTATCTCAAAACAGTAAATAAATACATATTCATTTCACTGCCTGCCTTTTAAAAGCTTCCCAGGACTTCCTATTCACTTTGAACAAAACCATCATGATGTAGCCCCTGCCTGCCTTTCCCACTTTGTTTTATACTGCTCTTCCCCCTTCCATCATGGAAAATCCTTTCAATGCTGTGACCAGGCCAAGCTCTTTGATGCTACATGATTTTGCACATGAAATTTTTCTCCTTAGAAGCATCTTTCCTCTGATCTCGATATGGCTGACCTTTTCTTATCCTTCAGGTCTTGTCTTATGAATCATCTTCTAAGAGAAGCCTTCCTTTCTTAATGATTTTATCTATATTGCCCCCCTCCACTCTTCTGTATCACTGTTGGTACTGTATGGCATTTATGTGCTAAATTGTATTGAAAAATATATAATCTTTTGTGTAGTTATTTTTTATTTGATTATTTCTCCTCCATCTCATTATATTGTAAATTCTACAAGATCAGGGTTTTGACTCTTTTATCCTCTATTATATGCTCCATGTTTAGTCTTATGGCTGGCACATAGTTTTAGATAAAGCATATCTCAATGAATTAATAAGTAAATGAAACAGAGTTATTATTTTATTCTCCTGACCCTATATCCTCATCTCTTTCAAACTGTAAATCTCTGTTGTACCAGGAAAAATAAAGGCAGGGAGTAGTGACTTCCTAGAGTCCCTTTTTCTAGCTGTACAAAGACTCAGCCCAGGTATTGCAAGGGCCTGGCTACTTATTTGTTTTGCCATTTTTGTTGAGTTTTGGTATTGGTCATTGGAGAATTCTGTTTTAATTATTGAGGAGCCAACATCCAAGCAAGAGGTCAAAATAAAATAGTTGAGGGCACTAAAATCAGGTGAATGTGTATAGGTCACCCGAACTTTATGGGTTAGATCAAATGCAGAATGGGAAAGTAGAGAATTTTTTTTTTTAGATCACAAAATTGAAATGAACAACAACAACAAAAAACAAACAATGTGAACTTGATAAAATAGAGCAGAGCATCCAAAGTTAAGGAAACAGTCCACAAGACTACTCTCACTCTGACACATTTACAAGTTTGGGGATCCTCAAGACCTACTTAAGGTTAAAAAAATCACTAAAAAGTTGCAAAGAACATATTAAACACTATTCTACTCACAGTTATGATTTATCACAGTGAAAGAATAAGAATAAAATCAGCCAAGGAAAGAGGTGTATGGGGCAAAATCTGGGAGTACTCTAAATTCAAAGCTTCCATTTCTCATTTCCCAGGGGAGCCCCTGATGGCATTTCTTTCATGGTAACAATATGTAACAATATGCAGAGTATTACCAAACTGGGAAGCTCACCTGAGCCTTCGCCTTCAGAGTTGATATTAGTGTTCTCTCACGTAGGCATGGTCAAATGCCTACATGACTGGTGTCATTTTCCAGTTCCTCCAAGGTTGACCTGATAACATGTAACCTATTGCTTCCACCATATATCACAACATTAATCTTTCTGGTCTGGTCCAAAGCTTCCAGGTAAACAAAGACACTTTTATCAGTCAAGACATGACAAGGGCTTAGAGATAAACTCCCAGGAACTGAGGGCAAAAGCAAGACCTCAATTTGAACATGCTTATATATATATTTTTTACTACATACTTTTCTTCTCTGTTTGTCATTACACTACAATAAAATAATCCATATAGAAATGTGGTAAACATTAATTAGAAGTGAAACCACACATGTTATAGCTACCTCCTTGTGGTGATTTAAAACCGTATGGGGAAGCGGACTTGGCCCAGTGGTTAGGGCGACCGTCTACCACATGGGAGGTCCGCGGTTCAAACTCAGGACCTCCTTGACCTGTATGGAGCTGGCCCGTGTGTAGTGCTGATGCGTGCAAGGAGTGCTGTGCCATGCAGGGGTGTCCCTGCGCAGGGGAGCCCCACGCACAAGGAATGCGCTCCATAAGGAGAGCCTCCCAGAGCAAAAGAAAGTGCAGCCTGCCCAAGAATGGTGCCGCACACACGGAGAGCTGACACAACAAGATGACACAACAAAAAGAAACACAGATTCCCGTGGCACTGACAACAACAGAAACAGACAAAGAACATGCAGCAAATAGACACAGAGAACAGACAACTGGGGTGGTGGGGAGAAGGGGAGAGAAATAAATAAATAAATCTTTAAAGAAAAATTATATGTTTCTTAAAACTAATCCATTCTTGTGGGTGTAAACCTAGTGTAAGTAAGAAGTTTTGATGAGGCTATTTCAATTAAGGTGTGGCCCAGGGTGGGTCTTAATCCTCTTACTGGAATCCTTTATAATGGGGATGAATACAGCAAGAGAAAACCATGGAAGCAAGAAGCTGAAAGCCACAAAAATCCTAAAGGACGGGAGAGACCAGCAGATGCTCCCATGTGCCTTGCCATATGACAGAGGAGTCCAGGATTGCCGGCAGTAGGTCTTCAAGAAAAAAGCATCAGTTGATGATGCCTGAGTTGGACATTCTCACAGCCTCAACTGTAGGCTAATAAATTCCCATTATTAAAAGGCCAGCCCATTTTATGGTATGTGCTTTGAGCAGCTTAACAAACTAAAACTCTCCTTTATGGAAAAAGGTTTAGAGAAGTAATTTGGAAAGAATTTGTACCATAAAGACTAAGGTAATGTTATGCCAAAACCAGAATGAACAGATGTAAAAAGGGGGTGTAGAGTAAGTTTACGGAGCTAAAGTAACACTAATGTGAAGCAGTGCCGAAGAGATTTCTGTCAAGATGCTGAACTGGGAGAGCAGTTTATATGGCTGCTTGAGACAGAGGTAAGTCTTGGGGAACGGGTAAGAGGAGGGAGATATGAGCTATGTGAGCTATGATAGGTATGTTGGCTGCTTGAGTTGTGAGGACGGTGTGAACTACGTGAACTACAAGGGAGATGTGGACTGTCCAGGCAGGGTGTCCTTGAGTCCCAGTTCATTAATTAGCAAGCAGAATGTTGCTGTAAGATTATGGCCGTCTGAAGATCAGCAGACTTTGGTGGTGTCAGTCTAATTTCTTTGTTAGAGTTCCTCTTTCTGGGTAGAGGCAGGGATATTTATCAGCACCACAAAGGATTATTAGTGTGTTAGCCTGGTTCACTTAGCGTAGCGTTTCTTCTTTGTAACCCCCTGGATAAAATGGAAGCTCAAGCAAATCAAGATGGTTAGTAAAATCATTTATCATTCCAAGTTCACAATTATGATATGTAAATTGTGAGTAATGTGTATTAGAATTAAGCTGGGCTTGCTATTGGATACTCTCCCCGGGTGCTGCACACTTCTTGCTTTTTCTCGTGACTCTGATCAGGTCCCTATAGGTAAAAACCATGTATTTTTATAGCCGTGTTTTCTTTGTCTTCCTGTTCTGCTTGTTAGAATCACTGCCTAGAAGGAATCATAGAAACGAAAAGGGCAAAATTCTGTCTCATTTTTTAAAAGAAAAGCCTCATTAGGAGAAAATCTTTTTTTCTGTGCTTCTCTCTTTGCATTTAGCATGCTCCTTTGAGGAGGTGGTGCCTGGAGAGGTGGCATCTGTCTTGTGACTATGATGTAATTAAAATGAAGATGAAAATCCAATGTGATACTGCAAATAATAAAAGAAACTAGGCCCTAGTTTAAACATTGAAAATTCTCAGGTGAGACATGATCTTAGTGATTAAAGAATGATTAGAACACAGTTAGTTGAATTTACCATTACTTGCAACCAAAAGCAATCCTTGTAGATTTTTTGCCCTGAATAAGAGAAGGGGGTTAGCCTATCCAAAGACCTCAAATTTTTTTCAGAGGTGGAGACTTAGGGTATATATAATATCACATAATTCCTATTGCCAGGAAAATGATTGGTAAGTACCCTGAAGTGAGTAGCTATTATCATGGAATAATAAAAGAGGTTGAGTATATTTATTAAATTGAGTGTTACTCCAGAGCAGTTAAAAAATAAAAAGAAATTGCAAGGCAGCAAATTAAATAAGTGAATTAAAATACAATGTCTTTCTGTAATACACACTGCATGTTTGTTGTAAAGCCTACATAAAAGAAAAAAAAACAACAAAACAGATAAGTAGAAATAGGTAGTAAATAAAGTGTTTTAGAGAATTATTTATTATTGCTATATTAGAATAAAACATGGCAAAAGAAAATATTATGATAATAAGCAACTCATTCAATGATAGACAAAGTATTTTCTTTTCCACTAATAGCTAGTGTGAAAATATCTGACTTAGTGATATTATTTTCTCCAGTTTTCCAATATGTAAAAGGTTAGTTATTTTCAGAAAGTCAAGTAGTAATGCAGAAAATTGCTGTGTTTGAACGATGTTTTCTTTAGCTTCTAAAGTCAAATGTAGTTCAATATTAGAGAAATGTATAATGTTAGACTATATAAAATTCATTCTTATTCTCTTATCATAGTGACAGCAGTGATTTGTTAAACAAACCAGTGCATTTCCAGCTAAATAATGCAATGTTTAGATTGTGAAATCAATCACTTAGAAATACTTAAGGACCAGTTACGTAGCCTTCACTTTTTCTTGTTTATACATGTTTTTGGCACCCCATAAGAGGGTGGTTAAAGGACAGCACTGCAGGAATATGGAGAGATTTTTCAATGCAAAGGATTCATAGACCATTTTAAACTTGTCACAGTTAGTTTGGGCATTCCTAGAGAGTTCTGAATTATAAGAGTTTGTGAAGTCATTAGATGAAAGAGGCCTGGGCTAAATCTCATTTGGTTGAGACGCATTATATACCCAGGAATGGTAAAAAGATGGTTAGGGCCAAGCTCTTTCTTTCTAAACAGTATTTTTCCCATTATCTTGAAATATCTACTTTGAATTATATTAATTACATTGAAAGATATAATAATTTTGAAACCTAAAATTAGTGTCATTTCTAAAGCTTGGAGCATGTTTAATACAAGGTTTGCTTGGGTGTCTGTATTTAAACTGAAATATTCAAGGGCATTCCATTTCCCTGTGTGAAAATATAAAAGTGAAATTAAAAGGAGTGACGAGTAGAGGAGAGGAGAAGAGAGGAGAGGAGAGCAGTATCACTGTAGTGTTGGAAAACAAATGCTTGATAAGTTTATTTTTTCATTCAAGTACATTAATTTAATATTCATGAGGTTCAAACATGACTTTTTAATGTACCTGTTATTAGCTAGGAACTTTTCACCAAACTAGTAATACCTGTAATAACTATAGTGATACATTTCAATGCTACAATTCAAAAATATTAGAGTTGAGAGTCATTAAAAGTCAACATTTCAGTATACATTCTGGAGAATAGAAAATATGTCTTGTGAAAAGATAATATCATTAAGTAATAATGCATAAAAAGCTAATTTTTAGATGGTTATTATTAAGATCTAGTCTTCCTCGGACTTTTTAAGGCTACTTAGCCTAAGGACAAGCATGCTACTGGAGGACAGATAACGAATAAACAAAAATAAAGCATATGCTCTCTGGCACCGAGGGAATACTACCAATCACCAGCTGTTGATGCAACCATAAAAAGATCTTGAATAAAAGGGAGAAATGGTAAAGACAAATGAGTTTATATGGCAAAGAGTCTTCAAAATAAATTGGGAGGTCATCAGAGGGGTCTCACTTATGCACATTTCAGCAGGATCCCAGAAATAGCCAAAGTAGATACAACCTCAGGTACTAGTGCTCCTGAGGGCTACAGAGACACACAGGTTCTACGGTCATGGCAAATGTCTCTGGAGTTCAGTGCCTTGTCAGTGAGTCCTACTTTGGAATTTGTGCTCCTGAGTGTGTCGGAGTTGGACTCAGATGTGACCTTTCTACACATGCCTCTTCTGTCACATTTTACTGAACCTGTAGTTGGCCCTGGGGTTGGTGTATACTCAGGAGACTTGAATCTCTGAACTGACCATTTGCCACCTGGGCCCTGAGCTTCAGCAGAGTTGCAATGCCTACTTGCCGGTTCGTTTGACTTACCCAGGTCAGCTAACAGGTTGGTGAAGATGGTCAACCACCATACCACGGAAGCAAGTATGCCTACAACTGCAAGCAGGAGCATCGCATCCATCAGCCATGTGGGATCTAAGCCCCTCTCAATTTAGAGGTGGAGTGAGCATTGCCATCCCAGAGTCCTCAGGATGGAGGAATAAAATATGGATTAGAGTGGACTTACTGGTATTCTACTACAGAACTATTTTGACTCTAGCAATGGAAGATGTTGTATCATCGATGTGGAGACAGTGGCCACAGTAGTTGCTGAGGGCAGGGAAAGGGAAGAGGAGCTGTGATGTGAGGGCATTTTTGGGACTTGGAATTGTCTTAACTGATATTGCAGGGACAGACGCTGGACATAACCCACTGACTGGACTATGGGAGAGTGTAAACTACAATGTAAACTATAATCCATACGGTGTAGCAGTGCTCCAAAATGTAGTCACCAAATGCAATGAATATGCCACAATAATGAAAGAGGTTGTTGATGTGAAAGGAGAGGGGATGGGGTGGGGGGTATTTGAGAACTTCTTATATTTTTTAATGTAACATTTTTTGTGATCTATGTATCTTTAAAAAAAGACAAAACAAAAGAAAAAAATAAAGCATATAATGTGACTGATGATAATAAATGCTATGAAGACGGGTAGGGTTATCAGGAGTGCTGGGATGGTGTGTTGCAGTGTTACATAGTCACTGAGAAGAAGCTCTTCTGATAAAGTTCTGAAGCTGGTGAGAGAATGTGTCATATGGTATCTAGGGAGGATGGTTCTAAGGACCAGGAATAGGTCCTGAGTGAGGGCTGCCTAATAGAGTGAAGGAATAGCAAAGAGGTTCCTGTGGCTGATGTGAACTAAGCAAGGGGGAACAGTGCTAAGAAACAAGGTCTGATGGAATAATAGAGGCAAATGTAGGCATTGTTGAGGACTCTGCCTTTTACTGAATGAGAAAGGAAGACACTGGAGAATTCTGAGTCAAAATTTTATGATTTGACATACATTTTGAAGGATACCTCTGGGTTCAACGTTGATGGAAGCAGGCCAAGTAGGCTGTTGTAATAATACAAGTGAGAAATGATGATAGTTTAGACCAAAATGTGCATGTGACAGGTGATCAAATTCTGCATATACATTGAAGGTTTGACTTGCTGATTATTGAATTTATTTTATGAGAGAAAGAAGTCTGGGGTGACTTCAAGGTTTTGGGCTTGCCGTACTGAAAGGGTGGAGTTGCCATCAGTGTGCATAGGTGTGTCTTTTCCTCTGGCAATGTTTTAGTTATGTACAAGCAGAAACAAAGTATGATGAGACTTAGATGTAACATAGATTGATATTTTATCATTTGAGTATAATGAGGCCAGTGAGGTATTAGGGAGTTGAGTATGTATACAAAAGAGTTGTCATTATGATGGTCCAAATAAATTAATCTTGAAAGATTAAGTGAGGATACAATGAGGGTAGAAGTTGTATGTGTAGAGTAGAGATAACAGAATGAAAAAGGAGAGCTCAAGAAATTGTGAAACAAAGTTATTGGGAAGATCATTGAAATCACTAGTGATTATAGTTGACTTAGTGTTGGAGAGAATGTCAGTAAGTCAGGAGCTGAAAATTTCAAGGAAGGAGGGAGGGAATTTGACCAGGGAGTTGTTAGAAGACTGAAACAAGGAGAGGTGGAATCTGATTACAGGAGATTCAAAAGAGGAGATTTTAGGAAGAGTGAAGGGGAATGGTTTGCAAAGTGGCAAAGAAAAACAACCCATTGTTTCAAGGATTGTAGGATAGAAAACAGCCACCTCAATAGGACTAAAGAGAAGGCTCGTCATCAAGCGAGAGCCAGGATTGGGTTAGTATAGGGTACATTCAGAGAAGAGGGTGAGTATGATAGATTGAGTTACGTATCCCATGAGCGCAAAGCCATTGTAAATTGAATCTCTTAAAATGCAGTTTTAGTCACGGTGTGAATGAAGTCGGGCCTTAATCCGGATTATTGGTGTCCTTTACAAAATCAGAAGAAATTCAGTCATAGAGCAAGTCGTGGGGAGGAGCAGGAAGCTGAAGTTAATGGACAGGAGAGAAAGGAGAGCAGATCACAGTGTGACGGGGAAGCCAAGGAATCCAAGGATTGCTGGCCTGTCAGAGATGCTACTGACCCAAGGAGAATGGTTCTTAACCAGAGGGTCTGTGAGCTTGAATTGAAAAGATTCAACTTATCTTTATTTTCTCTGACCTCTAACTAAAATCTAGCATTTCCTCCAATTATGAATGTTTGCAATAAAATACAGTAGTATTCATTTCATATCACTTTACAGTTGTTGCATAGCTCAAAAAATCACTTAGAATCCTCTATACTTTGAAAATACACACAGTATTTGCTGAGGGCAGGGAGAGGAAAGTAAAGATGTGATGTGGGGGCATTTTGGGGATTTAGACTTGTTCTAAATGATATTTCAGGGTCAGATGCTGGACTTTATATATCCTGCCATAACCCACTGAGTGTACTGGGGAAGAGTGTGAACTACAGGGTAAACTATTATCTATGTAGTGCAGCAGTGACCCAAAATGTGTTCACTGAGTGCGATGAGTGTGCCGCAATGATGGAGGATGTGGTTGGTGTGGGAGAAGTGGGGTGGGGGCTGCAGGGTATATTGGAACCTCTTATATTTTTTAATGTAACTTTTTTTGTGATATATTTATCTTCAAAAAATACAATTTACAAAAACGATGAGGTGGGAGGATGAGGAGTGGGTTATACGGGAACCTCTTATGTTTTTTGTGTTTTTTTAAATGTTTTTTTAATGTAACGTTCCTTGTGATCTATTAACTTTAATTAAAAAAAAAAAAAAAACAGGAAAAAAATTACAGTAGTTGTCAGAGCCAACGCTAGTTGGTTGTTATAAAACTTACCTGCCGCTAGGCTCTGAGTTTTCTCGTTTTTGCCTGACTGGCAATGGGTCTGGGGAACAGGAAAGGTTAAGAACCCCTGCCCTAGGAGGAAGCAAGACTTTTGGTCTCTAAACCGTGAGTCATTACATTTCTATTGGTTAATCCAAAACCAGTTTGTGGCATTTGTGATCGCAGTCCAACAAAACTAAGATAGTAGGTAAATAATATTGCTAAGAGAACGTGTTAGTAGTGGGATGGTGAATTCTAGAAGATGTGGTAGAAATTTTCAGAAATTGGGGAAGAGTGAGAAATACCATCAAAAAGGAGATGTAGAGAACTGCAAAGGATTTTTGTTGAGTTTGAAAGATGACCTGGTAGCCTGGTCTTGTGATGACTGATATATATAGATAGTCCTCCACATGGATCCGTGATTATTGAATTCAAATCAAGTTACCATAAAAACTTCAGTTATCATGGAACCATGCAAAGCCAAGGACTGACTGTATTCTGAAATAAAAGGAATAATGAAATTTGCTCCAGTAAGCAAATAAAGCCCCCAAGCTACATCAGGCCTGATGCAGTAGGAAGCAGTGGCCTTGGAAGTCCAGCCATTTGCTCATGGAAATGGCAGGCAATGAGAAATGAATGCAGGGTGCCAAATGCATTAGCTGTAATAGTGGTTCTCCAATTTTTCTGCACACTAGAATCACCTGGGAGTTTCAGAATCTCTGTACATCCAAGCTATACCCCTTACCAAATAATTACAACGTCTCAGGTTGGACCCAGGCATCAGTATTTTTTAAAAATTCTCCAAGTTGATTCCAATAGACAGCCAAATTTGAGGATGGGTGAGCTACACTATCTCTTAATCCTTGATATTCAAATCCTTTAAAGCATCTGCAATGTCATCACTGCTGATTTTCTCTCCATCAATTGTTATCTGTTCAAACTGTGACAGGCCTCATTTTTCAATGGCTTAGCTTGTTATATAAATAGTTGCAGAAAGTCACAATCATCAATTACATGTGATTCTGCATCTATGGAAGATTTGTAATGCCATATTGCTCTCCTTTTGTGTATTATTGTGTATTATAGTCCTCCTGCATTTTATTGTCCTGTATAAAACCATAATTATCCAACAAAAATGTTGACCCCAGAGTGGAGATAGATGCAAGATATTTTCATTTTACAATTTCTTTTCTTCCTTATTCCTTAACTGAAAACTGGGTGAAGATTTGTAAAATGACAGAAATATTCTCTTTGATGTATTTTATTTCACAAATACTTTGTAATTTATTTAAGTAATTTATATCATTCAACATTTAATATTTATCATACATAATTCATTAATAAATACAATCATGCATACTTTTTATGCACATCTCATATTATTTCTTTAGAAAAAATGGATTGCTAGGTGAGTGTAAGAATGCTTTAAAATATTTGATTCATGAATAAAAAATTGTGTCAGAATTTAAAAAAAATATATACCCTCACTTATAGGGTATGAGGGTTTTCATTTTCTGTGTATGTACCATCATGGGATTGTTAAGAAACTATTTCCAGCTTTTATTTTTACTTTGACCATTTTGTAAGTGAAGAATGAGATATCACTGTTTCAATTACCAATGAGATTGAACGTTAAAAAAATGTATTGTTCATTTGTAATCCCTTTACTGGGGATTGCCAGTGCATGTAATTTTTCTTTTTATTTTTTAAAGAAAACTCCCACATTATCCTGCTAAATGGTTCACAAATGGAGAACAATCTGTATAATGTACTAAGCACTAACTACAAATCTAGGCATTTGTTTTTCCCTGTAAATTTCAGACCTCTATTTCCAGAGGACTCCTCAGTTATGAATAAGAATGGTTGGGCTATGAGATATTTTTTCTAGTTTGAGGGTATTTTCTTCATTTTGGCTTTAGGCAAAAGGAATGGCTATGGCTTGGCCATAAAATGTTAGTCACTGCCATTGCTGTTGCCTTGAAGATAATCACTGATTGTTGGAGGAGTAATGGAGAGAGGAATTATTTTACAGGATAAATCACATGACAAGCAAAACTATGTCTAGGGAAAAACAAACTTCCTCCATGTGGGTGCCCACCCTTTCCCAAAGTAATCACCCACCCATACTCCAGCCCACCAAGACATATGTCTTACAAGTTTCACTTTGCTGTGAAACATTCTTGGATGTAACACTTCCATAGTCACCTCTCATTTTCATACTTTGGTCTTTTTAAGAGTCCCAGTCTTTACATCATCACCAAATTTTGAAAGCTTCCGGATTTCTTAGGAAGAGCCATATATCATTGGAGAAATGCAGAATACAAATATAATTCTGTGTTTGATATCTTCCAGATATTTTCTTTCCTATATTTTTTTCTTTTATTCTCTTTTTGTCTTTAAAATAATTAGTGATTGATTGCTTATTTTGAAACACACTGTGCTATGGGGTTGAAATACTGAAATGAAGCCCTATAAACTCACTGTGGAAGAAACAGGAACACAAGCATGTAACTTCAGTGCACTGTCAAAGTTCAAAGCAAGCTAAAACAAAGATATAAACAGTGAAATAAGCCCAAGGGAAGAAGAGGGGGGGAATCTAAAGTTTATTGACTCACTTCTAATTGGCAAGCACTGAAACAAGTCTGATCTCACTTAAATAGGAACATTTATTGATTAAAAGAGCTGTGAGAAACACTATATTTAATTTTGCATTCTCAGAATTTACCACACAAATGGTTATATAGTGGGCATCAAATAAATGATTGAGTAGAAATTTGAGAACTTGGGGAAGCAAAGGACTTTTGAGCAGGTCTTGATGAATGCATAGAATAAGTCAACATTTTTTCACCTTTAAAATTCCTTAGAATGGTATATAACTTTTTATAATTTATGGATGTTAAAAATAGCACATGAATTAGATTTCCATTCTCTAACACATATTAATTATCAAAGTGTTGATTTTAAATCATTGCTAAAGAGCTAAAGTTGACACTTTAATGCCTGGTTTATAACATGACTTTATTGCTGATTGAGAATAACTAAAACAAGTAAAGTATTTTGTGATGTATATTAATTATGAAAATGTGCTTACTGTAGATTTAGTAGGCATCTAGTTTCAGGAAAGCATCTTGTTTGAATGGGGAGAGCTTCCCTTTATAAAAATGATAATTTGATCTGGATTCATGACCAATAAAATGACACTATAACCTTATTAGACCCTCAGTGAAGATAATTAAAATACAATTTATTTTCTCTAATGAGATATTGGTAACTTAAGAGAGTATAATATTTCAGATATGTGATGATTCAATTCCAAGAAAGTAAATAAAATAAAATTACAATTAATATCATTTACATTGTCAAATAAAAATCTAATCTAGACTTAATAAGAAGAGACTTGATTTGAAAGAATTTTTGCAGGCAGGGACAGAGAAGGTAGCCACACTGGGAGGGGGCTATTACAATGGGGAGAACACTGATCAAAAGATTAACAAGTGTCTCCAGGGCTAGGCAAAGAGTTTTTCTTATAGAAAGGGTAAACAGAAAGAACCATATGTGGGGAAGTGGGATCAAAGGGTAGTAGATTATAGAATGTTTAATTCTGAGGCCAACCTATTTTCCTAGAGGAGTTGTTTAGGAAGGGCTGTGCTTGGTTCAGACTGAAGATGGGCCATAGTTCAAGAGCCTGGGGAAATCTTAACCTAAAGTTTGGTTGATAAGTATTTTGTTCAGATTGACCATTGAGGACAAAACAATTCAGTTAATCACTTGTAAAGTAAAGAATGGGAATTTGGAGAGTCTGTGTCTGGTCTTTTCATAGATAAACAAGGTCATGCAAGAGTTTTATCATATGGGGAAGGTAGTTCTTTGCAGCAAGACATTTTCTAGAACACAGAGAATGCGGCAGTTTTTTAACCTTTACTGTTTTCCAGGATTTGTACAGAGCTCTGATAAGGTTCAAAATTTTCAACACATAACATATGTGTTATAGCATATGAGGAATATATATATATACATATACATACATATATATGTGGAATACATACACATATATAATCATTACAGATTGCAGTTTGATCTGTCCCAAATTACATATGGATACTATTCTCATATTGCTCATTTGAATTTTGAGTCTCCCAGATTTTTCCTGTGTCCTTACCAACATGGAATTATTAAGAGTAAACAATAGATTAAAAAACATCAAGAAGCCTGGCCTAATACTGTAGTGAAATAGTTTCCTATCCAGTCCACCCTTTCCACACCATGTTCCTATCTGTTGACTATCGATAGTGCTAATAAATTTCATAAAAACAATTTATTCAATATTATATGTATACCTAATATGATAATGAAAAAAATAAACTTCTAAATTTAAAATGCAAAGTAGAGAATTGATTATAAATAATAACAAACTCAGCTGTAAGGGAAAATTTTTTTTGAAAAAGAGCAAAGAAAGAAAAAAATAAGGAAGAAAGAATAACTGAGATATTGAGTCTCTATTGGTTAACATTTATATGGCTACAATTACAGAATAATTTTTCACCTAAATGTCATTTGCCTGCATGTCCCCAAATCCTGTAACCTTGTGATCTTATTCTTCCTCATATGTAAGTAAAATTTAGGTCTGTTTCCATACCAACTGTTATGTAAAAGCAAGCATTTTCTTTGTAGCATCCATAGGAACACATAGGATCTTTAGTTCTCTCAATTACCTTTTGGTCTGATTTCACATTTCCACTGAATGCACAGTCTTCTAGTGTATTTTCTCCATTCTTTGTCAGTTCAAGCACTTTCATCTTTTTGATTCTCCAAATCAATTATGATCACAAAGCTTTTAAATTTAGCGTGGTTTTTCTAAACCACTCTGGATAGCACAACGTAGAAAACAACAGCAAATTAAGTATTGGAAAAACTTACCCTTAACAGCCCCACTTATTGCCAATCTTGAAACTTCTTGGGATCTCATTTGCCAGCAGACAAATGTTCCCGTCTCCACCTGTTCATAAAAACTGCTGAGATTTGAGATCTTGTTCCCAGAAGTTGAAACCCTTCTTACCACTTCTTCTTGCTCTTCTTTGTTCTAAATTTCTCCACATTTTATTATGCAGGAAACTCACTTCTCCATTTTTCATTTGGAGCAAGCTCTGGGAAGTTGACTTTTTATACCCCCAAATCGGTAACATTATTTTTCTGAGTTGTCAACTACCCAGGAGAACAATTACTTCCCTTTCTTGGAAGGCAGAAGCTATTGTATGTTTCTCTCTTCCTGGATAAGAAATTAGTCTTTTTTCTTCTCCACTCTAATAAGAATTTTTTAATAGTCCTTTATATTCTACCTTTATAATTTATTTTGATGCCTGGCTCAAAAAAAACCGAGATTTTTGGAAACATTATTGGCATTTTAGAAATATTTTAAAAATATGGACATGACACCCGGGGATGAGCCTCCCTGGCAACGAGGGACCACTATCAACTACCAACTGATGATGCAACTGGAAAATGACCTTATACGGAAGGTTCAATGCGGATCAGCAGAATATCCATGTCTACATAAAATACCATGACTTTAAAATGCTGTTTGACCTAAAGTAAGGGGGAAATGGAAAGGAGAAATGAGTTTATATGGCTACGAGTTTCTAAAAAAGAGTCTGGAGGCTGGCAGAAGGTTTGCCCTCATGCACAACTGAGCAGAGTCAGAGAGACAGATAAAGCAGATACAACCCCCAGATATTGGTTCCTTTGAGGGCTAAAGAGACCCATGGGAGTTATGGTCATGGCCGATGGGGTTAACTACCAGGGCAGATGGCCCCTCTTTGGAAATGGTGTTTATGTGTGATGAATCTGGACTCAGATGGGATCTCCCTTCATAAGACTTTCATGCTAATGTGCTGGAGGTGCAGTTAATGTTGGGGTTTAAGATATATTTAGGGGATTTGAATCTCTGGACTGACAATGTGATAGCCAGGTCCTGAGCCTCAACAGACTCCAGCACCTACAATCTGATTTATTGGACTTACCACACTCAGCTAAGATGGAGGTGAAGGACAACCACCACACCATGGAGCCTAGAGTGATTACAACTGAAAATGGGAGGATTGCATCCAGCATCCAGGTGGAATCTGAGCCTCCTCTTGACATAAAGGTGCAATGGACACAACCAATCCAGTGTCCACATAGAAGAGGTGGCATTGGATTGGGAAAAGTGGACATAATGGACAAAGGGTATGGGGAAAGGCAGGAAGAGATGAGAGGTGGAGGCGTCTTCGGGACATGGAGCTGCCCTGGATGGTGCTTCAGAGGTAATCACCGGACATTGTAAATCCTCACAGGGCCTACATGATGGAATAGAGGAGAGTATGGGCCATGATGTGAACCAATGTATATGAGGTGCAGAGGTGCCCAAAGATGTACTTACCAAATCCAATGGATGTGTCATGATGATGGGAACGAGTGTTGTTGGGGGGGGGGGGGAGAGGGGGGGTGGGGGGGTGGGGTTGAATGGGACCTCACATATATATTTTTAATGTAATATTATTACAAAGTCAATAAAAAATAAAAAAATTAAAAAAAAAAAAAAAAAAAAAAAAAATAATGAGATTGGCCGTTTAGCATTGTTGTAAGTGATGCTGAAGGGAAAGAAAGTGAATTGTGATTATCTAAACATACGATAAACAGGTGTTGAACTAAACAATGAGAAGTAAGAGATGTAGATGAGAGGTATTTAAAAAAGAAAGGCAGGATTTGAGAATGAATTTTAAGTGTGGACTAGATTATGTTGTTCAGGAATGCTTCAATATCTATGCAGACATCAATGGTATCCAGAGCTCAACTGTCACTTAAACTTAAACTGTTGGCTGGGTAGAGAGTTCTCTAATTTCTGTTAAAAGCTTGGCTCCAAAATGAGCAGTACTGAAGAATATGTTGCCAATTCATTCTTCTAAAAGCTTTTCCTGTACTCATGTCCTGTTGTCAAAGCAGGGTCCTGTAGAAATCAATGAAGGCTAACAGAATGAGAACAAACAGAGGCCATTTAATCAGAATTTCTTATAACAAGGGAGTCAGCCACCGTTACTTGAGTTTGTCAGAGACTCAAAGGAGACAGGGTAGTTGAGAAGCTTTATAGTAAAAAAAGGGGGTGGGAGTGGGTTGGGGAGGCTTCATGTATACATAGGAGGTTGTTAGCATAGAGAAGCTGGAGGCTGGCAGATTAGAATGGGGCATCTTGTGTGATTGGTTGGGGAGTATGTTTGGCATTCTCTGGGTGGTCCTGCTTTGGAATAGTAGGGAAAGCACAAAATAGGGAAGCTGACAGGCATTGACCAAGTGTTGATATTTCTATACTGTTTACTGCAGAGATTGTGGTTTGCCTTCCTGGACTGTTTCTGCAGAGGTTGTGAGTCAGAGTTGTATGGTCATATGTGTGGTCACTCCCCAAACATTAGCAGCATAACCTATTGATAAGACAAAGTGAAGGGAGAAGACCACCTCGCAGACCTTTGGCAGGGTCTAGAGGAGCATCTGGGTGCAAGGGGGGAGTTAAAGTCAGAATTCATTTCCAATTGGAAGTTTAAAGTGGATCTTTCCAAGCTGAAGGACTTGATTAGAACTGGGTAAGTGTAAAGATACAACAGTCCAGGATTGATGGAAACAGCAAGGCAAGAATTTTGAGGTAGAGGATGCAATTACCTGTTGGTGTTTTTTATACGAAATGGTAGGCCTTTAGGGAAATTCCTCTAATGAACAATCAAACCATTTACTAGGCAGATTCCTGGACCAATAAAATCCTGCTAATAGAGAGCAAAGTTTTGTTTTAGTTCTCAGTGTACAGCTGAGTTTGGGGGGTGGGGTTAGATAATTTTATTTACACTGTTTACTAGAACTGTAAGCCTCACTGTTCTTTTTATTTATTTAAGATTTATTTTATTTCTCTCCCCTTCCCCCCATTGAATGCCCTCTGTGTACATTCACTGTGTGTTCTTCTGTGTCCGCCTGTGCTCGTCATGTGGCACTGGGAAACTGTTGCTTTTTTGTTGTTGTTGCGTCATCTTGCTGCGTCAGCTCTCTGTGTATGTGGCACCACTCTTGGGCGGTCTGTGCTTTTTTCCCATGGGGCGGCTCTCCTTGTGGGGCACACTCCTTGCACATGGGACATCCTTATGCAGGGGAAACCCGTTTGGCACAGCACTCCTTGTGCATGGCAGCACTACGCATGGGCCAGCTCACCACACTGGTCAGGAAGCCCTGGGTACTGAACCCCAGACGTCCTGTAGGCAGATGCTCTATCATTTGAGCCACAACTGCTTCCCCTCATTGTTCTTTTTAGATACCATTGTCGTGAATTGAAGTGTGCCTAATAATATAAAATAGCTACATTAAATTCATAGTGGCATTTACAGAAAGAATTTAGTTAGAATTTTCGTTACATTCCATTTGATAGCAGTATTCTTAGCAGTATTCTTAGCAAATACTGTCTGTTCTTCTTCCAGGTATCCTATATAGGTCTAAGAATCTTGTATTGTATCATTCAGAACTTGACTTTGTTTGGTCCTGATGACTGTAGAAGGGACAGTCTCCCTGGGAGAAAATCAGACTATAAAGTAAATGTCTGAAGCATGGTGCCATGAACTATACTTTTTTCTCTACCGGGTACTAGGGCTGATAGGGAGAAGCTACTTGATGGGATTTGACTGCAGCAGGCTGCTCTGACGATAGGGAAGTAGTGCTGGCACTGGCTAACAAGTGGCAATGTAAATATTATCCCCAAGGAGGAGGAAGAATGGGCGGCTCTAGAATGTTTATGAAGTTAAGAAATTGGTCTTGAAGTTGTGTTTCCATGGCAAGCATATACTCTTTCTACTGTATATGTCTCTCAAGTGACTGGATTGTGCTTTATCCCAGAGCCATAATTTTGCATCTTCCACTCACTGAGAGGAGACTTCCTACAGAGGTGGTAATTATTCAAGGCAAGGACATTTCCTTAGCAATTAACTCAGATCAGAGTTTAAGGCTAAATTCCCTGAGCTACCAGGCTATTACCTTAGTGAACCCTTTCATATCACACATATATATATCTGAGGACACATTTTTCCTAGGGCTGTGACGTTTCACCATGTTAACCACATTCAGCTTTCCCTTCCCTCAAAAAGGCCTCAGGCTCCTTATGCTAATTATTCCATCTAATCTCTAGAACTCTGCACGCAAGGATATGGCATGTTAAGTCACCAAAAAAAGTTCTGTTTCACCTATTCCCTAGGGCAGGAGACATCTTTCTCTCACATTTATTTGACTAAGAGATACCACTCAAGTAACATGTAGAAAATTAAATCTCCTCCAAGCTTACCTGGTTCTGCCCTAATGGATGGTTTCTTTTGTTCCAAAAAAACAAAAAAGAATCAGGCAGAGAGGATCTGGTTGGGACACCCTCATGCCATCAAACAACTAAATGAATATGAGATGTTGATCAGCTGAATACTAGCTTTGAATTGCTACCAAAGAGTCTTAAAAATGTTGGTATTGTTGCTTTTATGGAGTATATTTATACGTGGTGGGAGGGCTGAATAAGCATATTTACAGATGACAGTTGATTGCTCATGGAAGAAACTGGAGGACTTAAAGATTAAAGGGCTGTGAGATTAAAATTAAGAGAGTACAGGTATTTCTTAATTTGTATGGTAGTGCGAGATTGTGAAAATGATGGTCCAAGCTGAAACCAAGGAGAACAATCTTAATAATCAGTGGGAAAAATCATGATTGCTATGTGACCTTTACATTTTTTTTGTCAAAACATTAACACTCTTACTTTAAATTGTTATAACATAGGAAAATTTTTAAAAATTAGCACACTAATTTAAAACTTTAAGAACACTGAGAACTAAAGTATTTTATTTCTTTTAAGTAATTTCAATTGTAGTATAAACAGTGCTTGCTTTTTTCTCATCATATGACTTATGATATGGGGTGAGCATCTCTTCTGTGCCTTGGTGAATTATTATAAGCCCTTCTAAGTTTGGATCAGCTTCCAATATCTTATCTGTTGTGCTATCAATGTTGTCAGATATCTCTGAGGATTTCTTTAAGTTTGCTGGCATCACCAGGTCTGGGACATTGTTAGCCTTTCTTTCTTCCTTTATGTCAGTAAGTTCATCCTCACTAAGTTTCTCTGGCTGCATGTCTGGAGTCTCTTGACAGGTAAATATGTGAGCAGCCCCACAGTCAGCATTTCTTCTGTGTCTCCATTTATAATTGATTCAGATTTCACTTCCAGGCCTAACACTTTTTGATGCTTTATGGCACTTCCAACTTTGTTGGCTAGTGATTATCCATTTTTGCAAATTGCTACATGGTTTCATCATAGAGAGACAAGTAGGCAACATAACTACATACTTTACTGTCTTTCATGAACTGAATAACAGATGCACAGAGACTAATCACCAATAGGCTTTTTTTTTTTTAAGATTTATTTTATTTATTTCTCTTCCCTTCGCCCGCTCCCCCCCGTCGTCTGCTCTCTGTGTCCATTCACTGTGTGTTCTTCTGTGTCTGTTTGCATTCTTGTCATGCAGCACCAGGAAACTGTGTCGCTTTTTTCATTGCATCATCTTGCTGCGTCAGCACCCCATGTGTGCGGTGCCACTCCTGGGCAGGGCTGCACTTTTTTCATGCAGGGCAGCTCTCCTCTCCTTGCATGGCACAACACTCCTTGCATGGGCCAGCTCACCACATGGGTCAGGAGGTACTGGGTATTGAACCCTCCATATGGTAGGCAGATGCTCTATCAGTTGAGCCACAACCGCTTCCCTCACCAATAGGCTTTTGAAGAAATTATATGATTGGCCACTAATCATGAAGCATATTTGTTATTTACATAGCAAGCTAGGAGCAAAGTTCATACTTTATGAAATTGCTCAGAGTTAATATAATGTGAAAATTAAAATTTGAATTATAGTGTGGGGCTTCCAGTGTTATATAAGTAACCTGTGTTAACTGAAATTTTAGTATATTGAAACTGTGCAAAGCAAGGACTGCCTGGTGGGCTACAAGTAGGTTAGTGTGTCTGTTGTTTTTATTTTGTAGTGAAATCAAAGGAAATAGATTATGTTACCCAGAGTCTTGCTGTAATAAAAGGCACACTAGACACTAGTGGCCAAATGCAAATTTTAGAATCTATTATTTTAAATTGAAATAGGCCATAGAGAACAAAGAGAATGAACAAGAAGGGGTCACTAATTTGATGGGCCAAAGGAATAAAAGCAAAAAAATCTGTTACAATTAGGAAAATGATACCTCTTTGTATATTTACTCAAGAAAATTGGATTTAAAAATATATGTATATTATTTGAGAGCCAAGACATCACTACCAGTCACCTTGGAAGAACTTTTTAGGTGACTTTGAAAAGTGGTGAAGTCACAGAGTAATTTTTTAGGCAGCATGGAAAGGGGAAAAAAAAATTACCCCTGCAATTTATGTTATAAATTTGCATAAATTTTGTATAATTTGATTGTAATATCTGGTAAGATTTTTAGCAGTCATTTTTTTAAAAACATGATTATCCATTTACTTTATAAGGTAACTAGGTCTCCAAAAGGAGACCAGTTTGGAAAATGTAATACAAATATTTCATATTGTTTGGTCGAAAATTTAAAATTTGGTATAATGGGAACTACAAATCTACATCTTAATTATAAACTCAAAATATGCAAATAAATCAATGATATGCACAAATCTATTCAATCTAAATAATCTATCATATTATTTATACTTTTGGGGAATTATCTAATATATTACTTGGACTTTGGAGTCATTGCTGAACTCTATCAAAGATTACCATACAACTGAGACACTAGACGACAGAGTCAATCTGCTCCTCCTTACCCTAAGTGTATGGTTTCTCATTTTTAAGATGCTTACTATGTGGACATTCTGAGACTATTGAAACCTTTTCTTATAACACAGCTGCGCATTATTTCAAAGATAACACTGATCTTTGAAAAATCATTTCATTGAGCTGATGTCTTCCTGTCACCTCTACTTCTTGGTCCTTTGTCTCTTCTCTGAAACATAATGACTAAAGTTCATTGGTTGGACAGGATAAATCACCAAACATTCAGAAAGAGCCCCCTGCCTCATCTCACTCTTTTCTCCAGGCTTCTAGATAATTTGCTTTCTGATTTTTGCAAACCTTATAAACATATTGGTTCCACTCTCTTTACTCTTTTTATTGTGCTCCAGAGAGTTTACTTACTGATATGAAAGTTTTTGGAGAAAAACAGCACTCACTGGGACATGGAGACTGATTTGACTACAGGCAGAGAAAGAATTTATTGAGAAGCTCTCCCAATGGAGGGGGTCTGAAGAGAGACTTCAGCCCACTTGCGGAAGGTGCAGATGTGAATTTATACAGTACATCGATAGGCAGGGAAATGTTAGTTCATGGGGAGGGGTTTCGGGTCCAGAGAACAGCCTTGGGTCAATAAAGGGCTGTAAAAGTAAATTCTCTCTGTGTATGGCTTGGGAGTGTTGGGCTAGGAAGTAGGGTTTTCTTGGAATGCAGGAGGGTATGGTGACCCAGAAGGGATGAGGGTCCTTATCTGTTCCATTCCCACGGTGATATGGCTAATTCTTGGGGAGAGAGACACTGTCTTCCACACATAGGTAGCTTGCTTATTTGTTCAGAATAGAGCCACAGCCTTATGACCTAGTAATCATTGCAAATCTCTAACAAAGGTTCTGTCCTTTTTATATTCCTGATTCTTTTTGTGTTGAAGAGCAAGAGGAACATCTTGGAAGCTGGAGCCTGGACTGCCTCCTGAGATCAATGGAAAGCCATTTAAAGGTTATATATAAGCAAAGGACAAAGATAAGCAGGTTTGTCTTTTCAAAAAGATGTCTGTTTAGAATAGTCTTGGGGAAAAGCAGTGAGGATTTGGAGGAGGGTGTAATTACAAATTAAGTGGGGGCGATAGGAGAGAGGGAGGAAGAGTTAAAATTAATGTAGTATGCAACATTTAAACAATAGAGTGTAGTGAGAAGTTAAGTATTGAGGCAGGAAATGCAGCAGGTTAGTTTACTGGATTTTAGGCTCTAGTTGGTCCATAGGCATTGATATGCATGGATTGATTGTGAATGGGATGGTGGTGGTGGTGGTGGTGGGAATATGGGAAGAGGATGTTTTCCTTCACAGATCTTGTGGGAAGTATCAGGGATGATGGAGAGACCATATTGTGTCTGCTTCCTGACCCTGCTTCATGACCAGGTCAAAGCCTTAGAAAGAAAAGAGGGCTGTAAATAAAAGCAAGGTATACTTTCCCATGTGGGACTAGGTAACATTTCAGAACCTAGATGATAATGTGTGCCTAGAGTGGGGATAGTGGCATTTTCACTATTTTATTTTGCCAAAGGTGTGCCAATGTACAGTACCAGAAATGGGATGGCTTTTATTAAGGGGGTTTATTTGGGGTAAAAGCTTGAGTTCCAAGGCTGTGAAAAAATTCCAAACCCGGGCACCATCAGAGATGCATCCATACCAAAGTCAGCAACGGTGTGTTGCTATGTGGTGAAGCAAGATGGCGGCTGATCTCTGCCCAGGTTTCAGCCTTCCTCTCCAGACTCACCTTCTCCTCTTGAGCTTCTCATGGGCCCAGCTTCTTGGGCTGCAAGCTTAAGAGATCTAGTAGTCTTCTCTCTTACAACGCAAGACCAAACCTGGTGGCTTCCTTTTCCTGTGTCTCTCTTTGTGAGTTTATCTCTGTGTTTCCATTTATGTTAGACCCAGCAAGGAGGCAGAGACTCAACCTGAGTCATGCCTCACTGATGAAATCCAATCAAAAGCCCCAAAACTAGTGTGACCTGAATCCAAAACTCAGTGATATCAGTTATCTAAGCAAAGTCCCCTCGACTGAATTCAATGCCTTCAGAGTACCACACCTCGAGGAATACAGGTTTGGTTTACAAACATGCCATTTCTCTTTTGGGATTCATAAAATAATTTCAAATTACCACACTCACCAGTCCTGTGCAAAAGAACATGGCTGTGACATAATGAGAAGTGAAGCCAGCATGTTTGGCTCCTTGAGGGTGAATAGCTTTTGTAACACAGGAGACCACACCTGGGGGAGGCGACACTATGTTCCTAAAGAGCACTGGCAGGAGAGGCAGCGGGAGGAGCAGCCTCCACGTGCCTTTGCTGCAACGTGTATTCACAAGGAAGTTGGAGCAGAGCAATAAGTGATAAGGTCAAGAACTTATATTAGGACTCCCCAAAGTAATCAGTGAGACCTTGAGATGTACTCTAAAGTCCTATAGTTAGGTGTTTGGGAGTCTATGAATCAGAGATTTGAATATTAATACTAACATTTCATTTTTACCAACATGCTGTTGAGGTTAGGACACATTCAGGGTGCATTTTCACTTATCATAATAAAGTAAACGATCCCGGGTATTTATGTGTATCTCTTCCACATAATGATATGTGGAATGAATGATAGCCAAAATATACAGTTGCTATTCACATTACATTATTCCAGTGATTTGGCTAAAAATTTGTTGTGTATTATTTACCTTGCCTAAAAATGAACTGTGAGTTAAAATTTAGAAATAAAGAACTGCATTATAAATAGTACAAAAACATTTCCCGGATACATTGAATAGCCTTACAAGTGTATCCTTAATGAACTTTAAGATATGGTTTCCCCTGTAATTGCTGACAATTGTGTTGTTGTAGGTTGAAGATCATGCATGCTTATCACAGGTACTATTGACTTATACTAGTTCTATTTATTGATTACTTAATTAGTTTTCTAAGATAGCTAATCAGGGAGAGATGTAGGTATTTAGGAGTCTTTCATTAAACCATGCTAAGAAATTTAAAACAGAAATGTGTGACCTGAATCCAAAACTCAGTGATAGCAGAGCTCTAGGGGATCATAGATATATTCAAAACTATATTGTGGGTGCCAGAGTTACAGTTTCATATTTCTATTTTCCATTTCACAATATGGTCCATTGGATAGAGAAATATATCACATGTATATAGCTATGATTAAATACATATTTCTTTTTCCATCTTAATTATACAGTAGGTGGAGTAAATATACCTTTATACGTCTCACATATAGTCAATACATTTCAGTTCTGACATTTTTTCCTTTTATTAGAAATCTATTTATAAAATATAAAACTATTCATGTCTTTTTTCGTGTTTTACAAGTGTAATTTTTAATGCAAATCAATTTTTATTGCTGTTCACATATTTACTAATATAACATGATATTAGTGAAGTTCTAATTTAGCAATTTTAAAATTTCATTTACTGTCATTTAAAAACCAAGTTGTTCCCTCTCTTTTATAATCAGTTCAAAGCCATAGCACTATTACATCTTATTATGAGATGTCCTGTACAAAATGAATTCCCATGAATATTTTGTACTATATAAAAAAAGGAGTGACTTCTAATTTTCTGCTTTCCTCACAATCACACAAGGTTTTAAAGCAATGTCATATAAGATAGTTTTGTACCTTCTGTACATCTGTAAAGTTTATTAGATTATTTGCTGCCATATTTTTCTTAATATTAAATTTGATCACAGTAAATTAGAATTATGGAACTGTGCAATAATGAAAAGAGAATGTTGATAGATGTTTAAACTGAGGTAAGAACTGCAAACATTGAGATAAGAGCATTTATTCTAGAGAATTCTAGATGCCACACTTAAGGGTACAATAATGTTAGGTTTCTGATCTTGGAAAAGTCTTAAAGGCTGTTTATTATCAAGTTATGTCATTTATTTATTTAAACTATATTTCATATGACTTTTAGGAAAGAAAAGTTACAGAGTTGATTTGTGAACAGTACTTGGACCTAACAGATTAAGAAATTGAGATGGTTAACCTGGAAGATAGCTCTTTATGTTTTTTTTTAAACTTACAATAACCTAGGAAATATATGAACTATTGAGTCTTTAAAAATGCTACTAACTTATTCATTTCTTCATCCAAGAATATAATAACAATATTTATTAAGCATATAATGTTTGCTCATATGAAAATTGAATCAGAAAGCTTTTTGTTTTAGAGAAAAAGGTTTTCATTTAAAAATTCTTAACATGGAATAATAAAAGATTCATATATATATCTAGCTTTCACTGATTCCTTCATCTAATCATTTATCTAGACATTCAGCTGAATTTTATTCAGAAACAGATGCTCATTTACATAAAATAAAAAACAATATGTTCAGGAGTGGGGGAGATAAAAACCAGATAGTTATTTAGAAAATATGAATAAGTTTTAATTTAATGGAAATAAACTACAGTGAGGGCACTTAGAAGAAAGTCTATATAGATTTAGTTGTGTAAACTGTGAGAAAAGGAACAGAAACTAGACTACAAACAGACAAATTAAAAAAAATATTTGTTTCCCAACTTCCTTGAATTGAATCAGTTCATTTTCTTTTATCTGTAGATAATTTAGAAGCATAAATTAGATTTATAATGTATTATTTGCTATATATCTTGTAAGAAAACTTGTATTTCACTTTTTAACCCCTAACTCCACTCTTCTCCATGAATGGTAAGGAAGCCAATTGATTGGAAATTGAATAGAATATTGATCATTCATCCTGAGAAGTTACATAGTGTCTTTATTTTGACGGTTCATCACCAGTGGGATGATTTAGATGGGAAACTGAAGGTAAAGGGGAATATTAATGTGTAATAAATAAAGGTCTTCTACGATCTGTTTCAGAAGAAAACTGAAGCAGAGCACGTTGCTTCAGTGTCCTAAAGCAAAGCTGTTTTCAGAAACTACTCTTTCCAAAGGCAAAAGTTATTCTAAAAATATTCAAAATAAATTCTTAGATATCTTTAACTGTGCCCAAATAGGGTTTCTTAAGCAAATATTTTAGCTGGGCTGAGTTTTTTGAGTAATCATATAAATGACAAAGGAAAAATACTATTCCTAGCTAGAATGATTTTGAAACACTGCCTACCTGACCTGGTGTTCTTAGGTAATTTTCTAACAAGTCTATGTCAGGACTGGGTAATGTATTAATATAGATACAATGGAGCTCCTCTCAGACCTCCTCTTCAAGGCCAATGCACCCATGCCCAGCTGCTAGAAGGACCTTAGTGTTAACTGCCTTCAACCTTAACAAATTGCCTAAGCCAAGGTTATGTCAAGCTGATACAGAGGCACAAAAGAGTGGCCCACTTACCTCAATTTGGAATAGCTCTGAAGGAGTTACCACTGCTTGACAATGAAGAAGGTTTGGAAAGAGACAGTTCGACCCAAAGAATGAAGATTAAGGGCCTTAGGCAAAGAAGACAAAGCCTTCCTGTAGTTCTTCGTGACTTGCTCCACAAAGGCAGAATCCTCAGCCTGAGGTGAACAAATTGAATTGCTAGAGCAGCTCTTTTCCCGGTACTAAGATCAGAATCAAGAAAATTGGGGATGGGGCACCATAAATTGCCTGAAGGGAGCTTTCTCCCTTCAGTTAGTACACAGTTAGCATGTGTACCATAAGTATAAGAAAGAGCTGTATTAAACTATGTAGTTCGGGAAGCAGACTTGGCCCAATGGATGGGCATCCGCCTACCATATGGCAGGTCCATGGTTCAAATCCCGGGCCTCCTTGACCCGTGTGGACCTGGCCCATGCACAGTGCTGATTCGCGCAAGGAGTGCCTGCCACACAGGGGTGTCCCCCATGTAGGGGAGCCCCACACGCAAGGAGTGCGCTCCATAAGGAGAGCTGCCCAGTGTGGAAGAAAGTGCAGCCTGCCCAGGAATGGTGCCGCACACATGGAGAGCTGACACAACAAGATGACGCAACAAAAAGAAACACAGATTCCTGGTGCTGCTGGTAAGATAGAAGCAGTCACAGAACACACAGCAAATGGACACAGAGAGCAGACAACTGCAGGGTAGGGAAGGGGAGATAAATAAATAAAAAATAAATCTTAAAAAAAAATCTATGTAGTTCCTTCTACCTTGAGTGTGCATGGGTGGGTGGAATGGGCTGGAGGAGTGTGTGTGTGACAAAATCTATTGCAGTGTTTACGTGGGCAAGTCCTGGTATAAGCAACTGTAGCTCAAGGCCACCAAAGAGTGGAGGGCTCACAAGGGCTCACAACAGATGCAACTGTTTTATATTCAATACAGTGAGAGGAATAGCGATTTCCCTATGAGTTAAGAAGAACATGGGAATTCTATTTGGGAATTCCTCTGTTTATATGAAAAGTACACTTGTCCTTCTTCCTTCCCTTTTGATTCAGCCGCCTATATGTATAATTCATCTGGGTCCATAATGTAATCAATCAGTCTCTGAGCCCATGGGAACAGAAATTTGTGTTTTAACACACAGGGGAATGCAAACCTGTCAGCCGTAATGAGTCTTTGCTGAGTTTCATGAGTCTCATGTAACCTCAAAGGTGAAGACAAGATTTAATTTCTGAATCTGCCAATTGTGTTTCCTTTAAATAGCACCATTTAATAAAAGTGGTATATAAAATTATTTTAATAGAAATAGCAATTTTGTGAAATAAAGGTCATTTATTGAGTATTTGAAAAAAACAGTATCAATTCAACACAACATTCAGAACAAACATTTCCTTCTCATTCTGAAAATTACTCCAGGCCACAAGGATAATAGAAAACAAGTTTCTAATTATATCTTTAGTGACAATAAGTTGGAAGTGCTGCCAAAAACATGGAGAGTGAGCTGAGATGTATGAGGGAGGAGGAGGAGAGGTGTTCACAGCTGCACACCCCAGAAAGCCAATCGAGGTCTCTTTTCAGAATTGCAGGGCCCTTTCTAAGACACAGAACCAGATCCTCCATTTGCAGAGGTAGGAATCAGATGCACTGGTTTGAGTCAAACTGTCCAGAATATGGTTTATTTCCCAGAAGCAGAGACCTCAAGGATGAATGAGGAATTCTGCCCGAAAGCCATATATTCAGGAAGCAGTCTGTCTCCATAGCTGGGAAAGTGATAAAGTCCTTGAATGGTGGGAAAAATGGTTGCCTATCTCCATGGCTGTTAAGATGTAAAGGCTAATTGAACCTCCCTGCAAAAGCTCGGGTCAGCAAAAGCAATTCCACTTATCTTAGCCCATAAGTGCATATTTTTATATTGACCTCTCCTAAGTACAGACCACATGCACAGAGATCATTCAGGAAAAACTCAGCAATTTAAAGGATGATAAATCAAGTAAGACCCAACATCATGTCTATAAGAAGATTCTACGAAAAAAAAAAAAGGAGAAGTATGTGAAAGTATGTGGTCTTATCTCTCAAAATGTTGAACTAGGGGCAAACAATATTAATTGATATAAAGATGACTAGTTTATTTAATTCTAAAATATATAATACAGAATGAAGTTATAGCAATTATAATGATCTATATACAAATAATGTGGCATAAACATCCATAAAAGGAAAATACATAGTAGATGCAATGGAATAGAATAGAACCCTAGTATTGATAGAAAGCTTTCATTTACCTTTTTAGCTCATAATAAATTAATCAAACAAAAATAAAAGCATACTTAAATAGTTTAATTATCAATATCTCTATATTGCTATATCCTGAAAAGAGCAAATATACCTCCTTTTTATTATTGATAGAACATTCCTTGGAATTGATAACACCTTAGATCATAAAGGTAGCCTCAATCAATCAAGTAGCCAAAGTAGTACAGAAAACAATCTCTGATAATCATGCACCAAACAAGAAATTAATAACAAAATTTAAAAGCAATATTGCCACCATTAGAAATTAAGACTAAAAATATTGTCTTTGAAAACTCTAATTTGAAAAAGTAAATCTTAACTAGAGTAGAATTTCTAGAAAATTAGTGTAATGGAAACACTGAATATCCAAATTATTGGGATAGAGGCAGTAATGCTCAAAGACATATCCACAGACTTAAGTTTTCTAATTAATATGAAATAAAGGTGCCATTCACATCATCAAATCAGATGGATTATGCAATAAATGTTTTATCTTGTGTCCACCTGGGGAAAAAAATGAGGCACCATATAAATACCTTAAATTTTATCAAAGTTCCAAAACTGAGCAAAAAAGAAAAAAAAGAACGAAAAAAAGAAAAGGTATTAACTAAGAAAAATATTAGATGTCTATGATACAAAGTAACAGATTAGGAATATATTTTTCTAATATACATAAAGAGTTCCAGTAAATTCAGTGGGTTATGGCAGGATATATAATGTCCAGCATCTGTCCCTGCAATATCATTTAGGACAACTCCAAGTCCCCAAAATGCCTCCACATTACATCTTGCCTCTCCCTGCCCTCAGCAATATATCCTGCCATAACCCACTGAATGTACTTGGGGAGAGTGTAAACTACACTGTAAAATATCATCCTTGTGGTGCAGTAGTGCTCCAAAATGTATTCACCAAATGCAGTGAATGTGCCACAATGATGAAAGAGGTTGTTGATGTGGGAAGAGTGGGGTAGGGTGGGGTGGGGGGTATATGGGAACATCTTATACTTTTTAATGTAATATTTTTTGTGATCTATGTATCTTTAAAAAAAGGCAATTTTTTAAAAATTTAAAAATTTCCTGTAAGTTGGTAAGACAAGGAAGAAAAATTGATTAGAAAAATAAGCTAAAAATGTAACAAACAGTTCTCAGAAAACAAATAGCTTTTAAATATATCAAATAGTCTTCTTAAGCTTTGTGATGGAATATAACACAAGAGCCTAGGATAATCCTTTTGCAGCATAATTTATAGTCAATTTTGAATATTTAATCTGAGTGAGAAATTGAATACATTCTGGTATTCCACAGTTTGGGAAAATTGTTCCAAATCAAGCACACAAATATTAAAGTTGTATAGAATATCTTCTGGAATTTCTAACTTTAATGAAAATTATAGGTTAATTTAACAATAATAGTTAATTAACACTTGGGGTAAGAATTAGCTTTTAGCACAATTGATACAATTTAGCCCAATTACTTGACTGCAAAGACTCCAGAATATTTCGTAAATTTACTTTTACAGTGGGGAATTGCACATGCACGTGATTTACTGATATATATAAAACTCATGTTTTCCACATTTTGGAAAAGCTCATGTTTCTGTCAGAATTTGACCAAAGTCATCTTTACTCTGCTTTCCCAGAAATAACACCTAAAAACTTCTCTTGCAAATCCATTTACTCTTTGGCCTTTCTGTTCTAAATCTGCCTAAATCCCTTGTTTGCAATTTATATTCACTTCCAGAAGTTCTGACTAAAAAAGAGATGGAAAAGAACTGATAATGGATAATGTTCTTTTATGTAATAATCTTTCATGTGTTCTAAATCACTTGATAGACTTCCCTCAAAAAGTGTTTGCATAGTATTATGCTCAAAAATAAGATAAATTGTATTTCCGTAAGTTTAGTCAATTTATTATTGATAGTTATGGTAAAATCTTTCATTAGTTACATAAAAAATTGGGTAGAAAATTAGGTGGTTTCTACCCATTATACATGTATTTTAGTAAGTAGGATCAGAGTAAAAGCAAACTCTTAATGATATGTTAGTTTGTGACCTTTTTACTGTTTGCTTAAACACTGTTAAAATAAACTTTTTATTTTTCCCAATAGATCTATTTCTTTTTAATGTCAGCATGTTCAAATGTGTATTCTCATTCTGTATGCATAAATTCTGTGATTTAAACTCAGCAACTTTGAGAATTTGTAATTAGGAAATCACTCTTCCTTGTATCTAGAATCTTCATTGATCTCTAGTCTGATCAATTAAAAATAAGAATAGATAGAGATTTCCCTATTTCATTAGAAAAAGTATGAATACACTAAACCCTTTTAAAATAAAATATAATTTAAAGTCACTAAAGAGCTTTTTAAAAAATTTTTTGGTGATTATTTACTGAGGGCAATTTTGGTTATGGATCTGGTTAATTTGATAACACAGATTCATTAAAAATTTAATAACACTTAATTTATGTTAAAATTCTCAAAAGCACTGAAAAGTTAGATTTAGTGATTCATACAGGCAAGAATACCCACTTCTTATTCAACATTATGATACCATGTTAAAAGGAATATAGTGAGAGCAGTAGGAATGCAACACATTTAAGTCAGCATCAAATAATATTTTGTGATACTTTAGCTTGCACATAATCCCCAGCTCCTAAATTAACTCATCTTTCACAACATTAGATATAGCTTTGCAGTTCAAAACACTGTTAGAAGCTAGGGGCAAAGCAGACGTGAAAAAAACAGCTTCTAACTTAAATGATATTAAATCTAGTAAGAATTTTATGATCACACATTAGAATTTCCAAAGTAAATGGTTAGAGGTTGGGTAATTTAATCATACTGTATATATTTTTCCTTTTATCCTCAGCATGGTGTCTGTCTTTCCTCATTATCTCAAGATGGCTGCTCAGTACTAGTGTCATGTGGCAAGGTCAAGTGGATTTGGGAGTGGAGGAGATGTGTCTCGTGTCTCTTTAGCATGAAGGACTCTTTCAGAAGCTCTGAAGCATATGCACCATTACATCATACCTGCTTGAATTCCAAAATAATAATTTGGGATGAGATTGAGTTTCCCCTGATTTGACTAATGAATCATGTGGTTCCATAAAGAACATTTCCACTGAAGAAAATTTGGCCCATGCCAGCAAGGAGGAAAGGGGATGAAGATAGCTTTTGCTTAGGCAACTGTCAATGTCTGGTATTGTTTTAGTTTCCTAGGCTACTAAAAGCAAATACCATGGAATGGTTGGGCTTGAACAACGGGAATGTATTAGCTTATAATTTTGAGACCAGGAAAATGTCCAAATCAAGGCATTACCAAGGCACTTCTTAGTGACTTTATTTATAGAGAATAGAATGGGCTGCTGTTTTAGAGTTTCCTGGCTGCTAAACCAAATGCCATGCAATGAGTTTGCCTAAACAATTAGAATTTATTGGCTCATAGTTTTGAGGCTAGTAGAAGTCCAAAATCAAGACATCAGCAAGGTGTTGTTTTCTCCCAGAAGACTGTGGAGTTCTGGGACTGGCTGCTGGAGATTCTTAGCCCTTGGCTTTTCTGTCACATGTCAATGCACATGGTGGCTTCTCTGGGCTTTTCATTTCTCTTCCAGATTCCATTGACTTTCAGCTTCTGGCTCTTCCCTCTGGTGTTCTCTGTCTCTGTGACTATCCCTGTAAGACCTTCACTATTAGGATTAAGACCCACCCTGATTCAGCTTGGCCACACCTCAACTGAAGCAACCTCATCTAAAGGTCCTGTTTACAAGAGTTCACATGCACAGTAAGGGGTGAAGTCCAAGAATATGTTTTCCTAGAGTTCATAGCTTCAAACCACCACAGTTGCCAACACATATTGAGTTTGATATGGTTAAGACTGTTTTTCCCAGAAACTATTAACAGAATTAAGTGAATTGAAGTGGTCAACACAGTCTACATTGATAGTTTACTAGGACCTATTCTCTTGAGTGACTTTGAAATATACATATGACCTACCCCTGTGACTGATTCTCAAGAAGTATATGATTTCATCAAAAACTGGAACATAGTGTTCCAGTGGGTATCTTGAACAAGATTTATCTGTCTTCTGTGTTCAGATGAATAAATAGTTTGGTTTCATTTATATTTAAAATGGAGGAATTTGGTGTATTTATTTATTATACTAAGACTGAAGTCAGCTGGAGATCATTTCTCAATATTTTATGATGCTGCTCTGCCTTCATATGAGTATAGATGCTAAAGTTTGTCTAAAAAACGTTTTTTTCCATAGGGTCAGATATTTCCATTGGTTGAAAGTAGTTTTTAACACATCTATTAGAAAGAGTCTAAACTGCATTTATATTGTGAATAGCAGGCCAAATGCACAACTTCCTCTTTTGCAGAGAAGAAAGAATGGTTGTTCTATTTCACTGTCTGGGATAGCAAGGCAGACTTCCTTAAGTTCTTATAAGGTTGTTGTAGATTCCACCTGACATGCTCAAAAGGGCTTCCTTGCTCCAGCTTTTTCACTTACCACTCCTTTAATCATAGCTAGAACAGATTTTTATGAAAGGTTTGATATTTTCAAACTGTAAGTAAAGCTTTTATTAATGTTTTTTTCAGTCATCGGTATATAGGAGAGGCTTAGAAAATGTGAATGTATTCAAGGAGAAGAAACACATTTTTTCCCATCATTTAAAGATGTCAAAGTGGGTTCCTGTTAAGCTTCCAAGGAAAGTGTATCTTTTTAGCAGAGCTAGTCATAAAGTTTTGTTCAAAAGAGACAAACTTTCAAAGATAATTTCTGAAAATAGATTTCAAATATGTGACTAGTTCTCTTCCCCTTGTTCTACAATTTATTTTGAACATAGATGTATATGTGAAATTCCTACCTTATACTTAAAATATGTAAATTGTGTCAGAATCCATGTCCTTAAATAAAATATATATATTTATATAAATTTTAAAACACAAACTGAAAAAATGCTTTCTCCACATTTAAATTAAAATGTTTCTGTAGTTGGAATTCCAAATTTCTTTAGTAATAGTAACTTGACAATAAAGGACATACACATAAACTGAAGTCAGAATAGACAATGTTATGTTCAAATTTGCCATATTTTTTTAGGTTTTCATGAAGTGCATAACACCAACTGTTGATCAGTGCTATCTAATCTATAGTAGTATGAAATTTAAGTAGGTATATGATGGGGGTGCTAAACTTGATGTTTCCCACTAAGATTCAGTCAGCTCTCTGTCCAGGACCCTCTCCCCTTGTCTCTCTCTCTGAGTACACACACAGAGACACACAACTTTTACATTTCACTCTCAATTTATTTCACTATAATAAAGCTACACTCCATACATAATTATAGATTTACATAAATATATGTCTTGTATGTTGGCTACATGACACAATTAAATGCAAATACCAAAGAACTTAATGATATTTGTACTTGCTTTTGTGTGTGTGTGTATAGTTGCTTTTGAAGTTAAAATAAAATGGAATTGTTTTTTCATTCCTTTAGCAAGTGATTATTTAATATCTGCTACATATCAGCAATACAATAATCTTGTTTCTAGATATAAGCATAAAGTTGTTCAAATGACTTTCTGGGTACTACATTCATATTTCTGGTTTATTCAAAAGAAATTGAGTTAAAAAACTAAAACACTATTTTTGGTTCTGCAGGGTTCCAGCTAAGATTATCTGGAAGCTTTTATCTGTTTATACAATGTCTCTTTAAGGAGTAAAAGGAAACACGTGTTCTGGAGTCTGCCATGAAAATAAGTCTTACTTATACCTCATTACCTACCATAGCACCATTTTCCTCCTTTTTTTTTTGGACAATTCTCAAAGTATCTAAATTTTCTAAGTGAAAACCAATGGTTATGGAAAACTATTGTGTGTACAGTGGTCAGAATGTTTTTCTTGATATGGCAATAGAAACAGAGGATAAGAGAGAAAATTGTAAGAAAAAGTAGAAGGAAAAGAAGAGATTAAAAGAAAGAATACAAAGGCATGAATGGGACTTCTGATTTTAGCTCTGGCATCCATAGGCTCTGGAAATCTTTACTTCCACCCTTACAGCAAGACACATTTGGATAAATGGAAAAGTAATGACTTTTCTTGTACCTGTATCAAAGACTGAGATCACAGAACAGATTGTCACTCTGAAAGCTGAATAGATAGACTAATCCAGAGCCACACTTAAAATATGCTTGCCTGGAACAGAAGCCTCTGGAGTCATAAACTGGTAGGACTACTTACACAGTGATTTTGGTGAATTACTGGAGGCTAACTGTCAGCTAGCATGAGTGTGAGAAACTCTTTGGGGCCACAGACTAGGGGAAATCCCCATACTTTCAAGGGCTTTCTCTCTTGAATTGCTGAGAAAGTGTCCCTCATGGTTCTGGAATAGGGAGGGGAAGAGTAATCATTGTGAAATATGCCCAGATAATTGTTCATAACAAAGGCCTACTCCCCAGGGGAAGGATTTTACCAGAACCTCATGCCACCTGTGAAAAGGGCTTGTCTTCCAGTCCCACCCCCTCCAGTATTCCTGTCTTACTTGTAATGGTAGTAAGCTAGGAAACACTTGTGCAGCTCCCAGCCCAGTGACATAGGCTCACGAAAAGACAGATTTCATCATCAGATTATAGAATGTTTTCCATTACCTACCCTTTACCACCACATCCACAGGACTCCAGTATAATAATAGTGGATTACAGCTGAAAGAGCTTTAAGACACAGACTTAACAGTAAATGGATGGAGAAAAATGCTGTGACATTTTGAGGTTATTTTTGTGAGTCCCAAAAAGAGAAAGATTATGTTTGTAAATTAATCTATTCTTCTAATACCCTTTGATTAGATTGGATTCAGTTGAGGGGCCCTTGATTAAATTACCTGTTAAGATTAGGGCTTTGATTCAACCACATCTGGAAGGCATAACTTGGGTTGAGACCCTGCCCCCTTGATGGGCTAATATAAACGAACACTCACTCAAGAAGCACAGGAAGAGAGAGACAGCTCTGTCATTTTTGATCCTGGGGGCCTGGGGAAGAATGTGCCATTTGTCTTATAGGAAAAGAGCAGAACAGCTGAGGCCTGGAAAGAAATGAACACTAACCCAGGAGAGAGAGGAAGCCCTGGGATACAAGCCCTATACCAGCCTGCAGCTGAGAGAGAGGAAGCCCACAGGGGAAGGCTGAGCCCTCACAGAGATCAGTGACCATCTTGCTTCAATATGTGGCAACTGGCTTTGGTGAGAAAGCAACCTTGAGTTGGACTCTTTAGGGCCTTGTAATTATAAGTTTTTACCCCAATTAAATACCCTTTTAAAGCCAACGGATTTCTGGTACTTTGCATCTGTACCCCTTTAGCAGACTATTACAGATTCTAACACTAATCAAAAGAAAGCTGGTGTAATTTTAATTTCAGACAAAGTAGACTTCAGAACAAGAAAAATTATCAGGGATAGAGAGGTATTAATTAATGATAAGGGTCAATTGTACAAAAGACAAAAACATCTTAGACATGTATTCACCTAACACCAAACATCAAAACAGGTGAGGCCAAGACTGATAAAACTGAAAGGAGAAATAGGCAAATTCACTCTTATAAAGAAATAGTGACAGAAGTCAGTAAGGATGTTGTTGACCTGAATAGCACCACCAATCAACTTGCTATAATTGGCATTAATAGAATACTCCATACACCAAAGGCAGAATACACATTCTTTGCAAGTTCACATGAAACTTTATCCAAGATATACCAGATGCTGGGCCCATGAAAAGGAAGAACAAAATGTAGAAAGGGAAAAGGGTAGAGGAGGAAATTTTCCTGGAAATAATTGAAGTAGGAATAAAAATTAAAGACAGAAGAAAAGAGATGAAAGAAAAAAGCTAAAAAAGGATAAAAATAAATAATAATAGCTTCTGCTTACTGAGTTTTTACTTTATATATGCAAGTTCTGTGCCAACCTCAGTTTATGTTCATTGTATCATTCAATCTTTACATACTCTGATCGGGGCTTTTATCACCATTTGGAGATGAGGAATTCGAGGCTTAAAGAAGTTCAGTACACTGTAAGTGAAAGCCAAGATTCAAATCCAAAGACCATCCTTTAACCAAGACTTGACTTTGTTGATGTAAATATGGAGCCAACAAATAAGGCTGCCTCTTGTGAGACTGGGTTCAATGGCTCAAGTCTGGAATTCATAAGTAAGCATTTTACAGAGTGACCAGTTTCTGGTAATGTATTCCCATTTATTCAGGTGCTTTCTCTCATCAATGTCCAGCTCCCTTGCTGCAGCAAACCAACACTCATCTCTCAGCTCTTCCTCCCTTTTGTTATAAATCTTGTTTTCCTCTGTAGATCAGTTTAGCACAGCAAGGTCACTTTCATCAAGTGCCTTACACCAATCACTTCATACTGTTTAAAGTAAGTGGAAAGGCTATTATAAGAAGTCTGGTGACTTTGCAAATGGAAGTTGCCATATCTATTATTATTGGGTAATGGGATCAGCCTCAGGGTAAAAGTGAGGCAGAGGAAAAACTGCTTAAAATAAGAAGCCGCCCCCATAAGTTGTGACATGATATTCCTCATGTCTTAATGGCAAGTGCCATAACTTATTCATCTTTGTTTTCTCCAAGTTGGGGCTTTGTAAGTAGAAGTTAATACATGTTAGATGAATTCTAATCCTTCATAATCATTTAACATTGTGAAACATGCCTCAAAGTTTTAGGAAAAGCTCATAAATATATTCTAAATATATTTTATACAAAGGAATGCAGCATGCTGACAAATGCTCATTCAAAACATAAATAATACAATTCTATCTATTATATATTTGGTCTAAATCTAACAAGGTAGCTATAAAAAGCATTTCAATTTTCTTGTTCCTTTAAATTTAAGAGTTTTAGAGAGTTTTAGATGACCTAGGTTTCTTTTGAAAAAAAAAATGCTGTCCTTGAAACTTTGAATAATACTTTTTTAAAATATGCCTCTTAAAAAAGTCAGGAAGCGGATGTGGCTCTGTTTACTATATAGGAGGTCCAGGGTTCGATTCCCAGGGCCTCCTGGTGAAGGCAAGCTGGCCTGCATAGTTACCTGGTCCACACAGGAGTGCTGGCCTGCGTGGACAGCTGGTGCAGCAAGATGACGCAACAAAAAGAGACATAGAGGAGAGACAATAAGAGATGCAGCAGGCCAGGATGCTGAGGTGGCACAGGAGACCGAGGGTCTCTCTCCCCCTCTGGAAGGTCCCAGGTTCAATTCTTGATGCTCCCTAAAGAGAAGACAAGCAGACACAGAAGAACACACAGCTAATGGACACAGAGAGCAGAAAGTAGAGTGCAAAACAATGGGGGGGAGGAGAATAAATAAATAAATCTTTAAAAAAACAAAAAGTCTAGGCCTTAGAGCTGAGGTCTTTAAAAAAAATTTGTTTTCCTCTTTTGCAAGTCAATGTCTAGAATTAAATTGGTAAACCAATACATTAATTGGTAAAGACACTTGAAGTATAGTTCTAAGTTAAATATCAAAAAGTAAACCAAATGACAACAATCATGGACTGCCTATATGGCCACACATAGTAAATTCTGGAAAATACCATGAAAAAAAATTTGCCTTGGGTTCTGATTTCCATCATTCACCATCAAGCAAGTATTTTGTCAGTTAAAATGTTCAACATGCCAACCTACAACAGATGAGCTCTACAATATGACAATGCAGCATTTATTCTGGTAATCACAGTGTTGGAATACTAGAATGGTTAAAAGAGATTGGAATGTCACTACAGCAGTTATGTAATCATCCTAAATATTTCCTTTTGAATCTCTTGTGTTATATAGTTATATTGTGTAATATAGTAAATAATGTGTGGAACAATAGGTCTGTATTGCAGTGAATTTTGAAGTGTGTATGTGTGAGTATAATATAGTATGTGGGTTGTGTTCATCTAATAAACAAGTATTTCAATGAATTAATTACAAAGTCTCCCAATCTCACTATGTTTTTAAGATTAGTAGATTGGTGGTTTGAGCTCCTCAACTAAGAACTGTTATTTGAATATTGAGTCTCTTGATTATTTTACTTTTTAATCGACCAAATGTTTTAATGTCATATGTAGTTAATTTTTTTCTTTATTTCTTTGTAGTATTGAGGATAACATTACTCACACTTTGTGCTTCAAACAAAATGAACTTTGGATGATATAGTAATTTAGACCATTTTATTAGTGACCTTTTTTAAGCACTCCATGTCTCAATTTTCTTTTCTGACAAAGAAATAATAGAACCAACCTCACCGAGTTCTTTTAAAGAGTATATTTATGTTGCTGGGGGTAGGGGGGGGAGAGGTGGGGGGGGGTGGGGTTGAATGGGACCTCACATATATATTTTTAATGTAATATTATCACAAAATCAATTAAAAAAAAAAGAAATGAAAAAAAAATAAAGAGTATATTTAAAAGAGTGCCTGAAACATAATAAAATTCTCAATATATTGAGACACAATTCAATGAAGTTTTATTATAAGGGATTATTATTCTTTTGCTTTTTTTTTTTTGGCCCTGTCTATATATTTTTCAGTAAGTATTTTTTTGGTAAAAATTTTTCAGGTTTCATTTTTCAAAAACCATTCATTTTGGTTACCAATATGATGCTTTCTTTTTACAAAATTTAATATCACTCTTACTACTGTCCTTCCTACTACCACAGATCAGTAAGGGTAATCTGGAAGATTTCTAGCTGGGCAAGCAAGTTTGCAGCCACTTTAGCTCATACAAGGAATTCTGAAGCTGTTAAATTCATAATTCTTTCACTTACATAACCTGCATAGCCAACAGCAAACTGCTTTCATCAGGAAATGCCTTGAACTATATCACCCAAACACTATTTTGACTGTCTGCTTACCACTGGAAGTCTCTGAAACTTGGATCTTACCATGCATTTATACCTCATCCATGCCCAGCCTTTTAATGGATTTTCTTACATGGCTTAAGGATTGTTTCTTCACTGGACTTTCCCTGCGTATTTCCATTTCCTACCATTTCCCCTTGTTTTTCCTATGTCCACTTTCCTATGAACTCTTTCAGTGAAGGTGACTAAGTCCACTATTATGGATTCTATGTTATGGGGAAAGGGTACCTTATAATTTGTTCTCCAATACCACTTTCATTGTTTCATTATCACCACACAGCAGTAAATATTCTTTTAATCTCCAAGTCATTCCCCTGTACTATATCTTCTATACCCTAATCAATGTCATTCATTGACTTTTAGGATTCCTCCTTTCTTGGTAAGTTTAATAATTATACTATTCTGACTGCCTCTTCAGTGACTGTAGAATCACTATTAACAGTTGATGAAAAACCACAGCTCATTGTTCCCTGATATCCTCAACTTCTCTGGCTTTTCACATCCCTTCAATTCAATTACCTATTGGCATTATCAAATCTTAGAATGTGTGATCACTCAGAATTCTCCAAATGAACAGTCTCAAAGATAACTGTCTTTGAGTCTCAAAGATGACTGTCTCTCCTTCCTCGCTCTTCCATAGTTTGGCAAACATTGACCTGGGTTTGATCCTCACCATCACTCATATAAGTTCTTCTTTATTTATCTATCTCTACTCCTTGGCTAGAGCTGAAGATTAGTAATTTCAACAATATCCCATTAGCATCCCAAGATGGCCAGCCCCTTTGCCTTCAAAAATTCTGTTTCATTAATATAATATATATAGGTCCTAGGTAACTTTTGGCATATGTCTTTTGGAGAAAAACACCCAAAGAATAGAATAATATTTAATATGTAAGTATTAAAAATACAATAAGTAGTAAGCACTTAATTACAGATATACTAGACATTTCATATTTCATAATTTCATATACATGATTACACAAATTATACTGGTATATATGATTGTATTAATTACAATGCCTGAAATTCAATGAAAATTCTACTTATTTATGACTCTAATACTTAGTATCCTGTTTTAGATAATGTCTCTTATGGGCCATTTTAGACTGTATCAGATTCCAGCCTTTTTGATTGCTTCCTTGTTAATGGCCACTTACTGTCCTAATTGTTCACTCCTTTTCTAGAAGATAAAATTGGAGTGTTTTCTCTTTGCACTTAGCTAACAGCTTAACTTTCCCTAATTTAAGTAATTCTCTGCAGTAGGTAGACTAGTTTGTGCTTAAACAAGTTTGTACTTAAATATGTTAGCTGTTCTTATTTTAAAATAATATCATAATAGCAAGGAATATTTTAAAACAACACTTCAATAGCCCAATATAGTAGATATTTTCGTATTTCTGTAGCAACATATTTCATATCAAAACATTAGTATGAAATATGTTAACTATAATAAGTATATTAATATATTTATGGGGGAAATTATCTATGTGTACCAGACACCAAGATGAAGTGGTTTAAAAAGATGATTTTTTCTTTACATAAAAACCCATGCTCTTTCCCTTTAAGGACATGGCCCAGAAGTAGCATATATTACTTCTGCCCTGGTCACACTGGACAGACTTTAGTCATATGTCTAGTCTACACCTACCTACAATGGAGGATGTAAATATAATTTTTATTTTAGGCAGCCATGTGTCTGGCTTAAAATAAGACACTACTACTAAGGACTAAATTGTTAATAAATATTGAGACACAGCTACTATAATTCCTTATCTGCTATATGCATAAAAGTTCTTTAGTCATATTTTGACAAAACTTTTTTGACATCTTACTGTGATCAAGGTCCAGGTGATATAAAAATGAGTGGTCTTTACCTTGAAGATTATAAGCAAGAAGTTGTGATAGTGAGCGGTAGAGCATAGAAGTATTATTATGCAGCAGAGATTCAGAAACTGAAGAGAGTAACTCAAGTTGGGGCAATTGAAAAACACTTCAGACATGAGTGGTCCTTTGTAAATATTTTGAGCTTAACTAGAATGTACCAGGTGTAGAATGGGTGAGGCATGCTAGGTAGTGAGTTATACTACAAAAAGAAACTGTTATGAAATGGCACAATCCAGAGAAAAGTACTGCGTACCGTGTGGCAGTACGTGGAGAGAAATTAGCAGGAGACAGCCTGCAGAGGTTGCCTGTGGAGGGGTGAGAAGGACCACGTGTGTTAGATTAGGGGTCATCCGATCCCCAGGCCAAATTCGGCCTGCTGTCTGATATTGTAAATAAGATTTTATTAGAATTCGTTTATGTATTGTATAGGAGCAGAAATGAGTAGTTGTGACAGAGTCTGTATGGCCCACAAATCCTTAAGTATTTGTTCTTTGGCCTTTCACATAAAACATTTTTAAACCCCTGATATAGATAATGATTCCTCTTTGGAGGGTTTTAAGTAGTGGAATCCCATGAATAGGAGTTCTTTCAAAAGGGTGTGTAATAATCTACTTATTTTGGACGCCTGGATGAAAGGTGTTTTAGTGTGTGTTTGTTTGTTGTACTTTTAATATAGACCCTGCTTAGAGACAAGAATAGATGAGGATCAGAAGAGCATGTATTATAGTTTGTTTACCAGCACTCTGGTAAGCGAACCTAAAAGGGGTTAGAGAGTTTGCCAAAAAGGTATTAAAAGTTTGCTTCAGAAGGGAAAAGAGGACCTAAACTATTACATTGAAGGAATAGTTAGGCTTTGGTTGCTATTTCAATTAATTTTTGAAATTGTCTTTCATTTAGAACTTATTACAGTAATTATTGGAAATCATCTTGGCTCTAGTCATTGTCTTACTAACATAATAGAGCTGTGAGAGTAAAGCAGGTCTGGGCCGTGACAAAACTGAACAAATGAAGAGAACATTTAGGTGAGCTCACCATCCCTAGACTTAGAAATGTGTCACTTGTTAGTATGACTTCTTTTCAGAACCAAGCCTCTCCAGGCTTTCTTAAACTTGGAACATTTTAAGAGCTCTTCATGAAGTTGTCATTTGGTATTAGTGCACAATGAGCATCATTCATTAAGCCAACATTAATCTGACAGACATTAGGTTTCACATAATTACTGCCTACCACAGTACCTCTGTCCTTTGTAAGCTTTCGTTTCACATGTCAACAGCGATCACTTTGGCGTGTGATATTTGTAGATACAAAAAAAGTCTTACCTTTGCAAATGTGTACTTGAAAAGTAATTTCTTAAGCCTTGAACTCTTGCACTTTTCTTTGCTTCTCATGTTACCATTGTTTAGTATAGGGTCTCTTAAACTTGAGTGTCACTCATATGATTTTTCCTATTCCATTATTGTAAAATAAGATTATTTGCTGTTTTATTAATGAAAAAATAAAGCACTATGAGTTGTTATTGAATAAGCAGATTCTGTTAGAACTCCTGTACTCTGTATAATATTTTAATTTTTCGTAACTGCAGTGGCTTTTAGACAAACATCATGCTATAGAACTCCTTGCCTTGCACAGTTTTTCACGTTCAGGACATAGGCTTTTTTAATGCCTTTAGATGGAGGCAGGAGTGGAATTCTGTCTTATTGGAAATAATATTGGATAAGTCCCTTCAAAACTTATTTTAAAAACACTATATCACAGTTGACAGATGAACATAAACTGACAAATCAGGAAAGGGATGTGGTCATGAATATGTTCAGAAGTCAAAAAGTCATAAATAAAAAGTCCTATCCTAATAAATTGAACAAAACATATGGACATTCAAGTCACAGTATAATGCATATAGCTAATAAACATGTAAAGAGATGCATAACCTCACTGGAATAAACGAAATGCATAGAAAAAGAATAATGAAGTGCTGATATTTTTGCCTATCAATTTGTAAAGGTGAGTAAAAAGCAAAAAGAAAAAATACTCTCATCTACTATTCACAAAATTACAATTTTTACAGTACTTCGGAGGAAAGTCTGGCTATTTCTATCACATTTTATTGGTTTTTTGTTTTGTTTTGTTTTGAGGTACCAGGGGCCAGAGATTGAACCCAGGACCTCTTATGTGGGAAGCCATCACTCAACCATTGAGTCACATCAGCTTCTGTATCACGTTTTAAATGTCATACTATGTAATACCTTTTTATTTCATAAGAATTTATGCAAAGGAAATAGTAGACAAAGGGCACATAGACCAAGATGTATCTATAAGAATGCACATCACAGCATTGATAGTAATAATAAACTAGAAGAAACAAAGTTATCATCTGCTGAAAGCTGGAAGAATATTATATGGCACGCTCATAAAATGGATAATATTCAGCTACTATAAATGACACTGTAAATGTAATAGTATCTTTCTTATTGAAATTCTCTTCCCTTCACTTCTATCAGAGCACACTTTGTATTTTCCTTTAATGTCTCTGGATTTGCATCTCTTTGAAGGCTCATCTTCCTCTAAACAGCAAGTAAATTTTGGATTTCCCAGAGTTCTGCCCAAGACTCACTTTCGTTCTCAGACTCTCATTTGATCAGACTTTTTCAAACTGTGAGTTGTGACCCTATAGTGAGTCATGAAATCAAAACAATGCATGGTAATCAACATTTAAACACTTATTATTTCATTATATGTATTGGAATTTTAATGCTGCATTTAAATAATGATAAATTGTTGACAAATTGACTTTATGTTTTTATCTTATTACATGCAAAATATTATTTCTCAAATTTTGTTTGGATTTTTTTACGCATGTGTTTCTATTAGGTGGCAATGAAAAAAGACATATCTTTTATAAAGGACTTTTTTTAAGTTTGTAAAATGTATCCCTATGGGATCTTACCAACCTCCTACAAACAGATAGCTCTAAAATTTAAAACTCTGATCATGTTCTTTCCTCAGAGATCTAGACTTATATACAAAACTGCTTGCTTGATAATTTCTAAAACCATCATGTCTAAAACTTAATCTATGATTTTCACTTTGCTTTCTGTTCTTGCATTCCGCTCAGGTCCAATTCAGAAGCACTTTTTCACTTCCATACCACTTCCCTCTGCCAAAATGCTTGCTGATTCACCTCCTAATTTTTCTAAATCTTAATTACATGTCTCCATCTACACTCGCTGCACCGGACAAAGCTGGTCTTCACTCTCATCTGATCTATAGCTGCAGCATCATAAATGGTCTCTCTATATTTGCTCTGCGCTTCTTCCCAAATCTGTTCTCCACTATGCAACAACACTGTGCTTTTCAAAATGATGGTTTCTACCCTCCTCCTGCCCTTGGCATTAGGACCACCTTCATAGTTGCACAGGGCCTCCCTGCTTAGGGCTCTGAGCTTGGTTTAATGCTCTACATTTGCCATTTTGAAGTTCTTCAGTTGTTTTTTAAACAGTTTTATTGATATATATTCCATCCAAACATTCATCCAAACCGTGCAATCAGTAGCTTTTAGCATAATAACAGAGTTGTACATTCATCACCACAAATAATTTCACTTGTTTTTTAACAGAAGGACCTGCATTTTCATTTACAAGTGGGTCCCGCAGAGTGTGTGGCTGGTCCTGCCTGACAGAAATTCTCAATGACTTCTCAGTTCCTTTAGAGTAAATCCAAACTTTTTTTTAACATAGTCTAAAAGGCTGCTTGTTTGGCCTCCTGTGTATATGTAAAGAACCATAAAAATAAGTTAAAAATGCACCTCTCGGTAGAAATTGAACAACAAAATAGACATTCAATTCACAATATAATTACAAATGACTAATTTTGCTCCAGTCACTGCCATTTTTCCTAATTTAATCATGCTAGCTTTCCTTCAGTGCCTTAGATATAACATGACCTCCCGATACATAGTCTTGTTACATGTGATACATGTACTTCCCTACTTGAAATGCTTTTTTGCTCTCCATCCCCTTGCCCCACTCTCTACTCTGTGCCATTCTCATAGATAATAACAACTTATCTTTCAGAATCAGAGAAACTCTCCTTTCTTTTCCATATTAGGTCAAATACCCTGACTGAATATTTTCTTTCATTGTATTATTTACATCTCTTTTATAAGATGGTTCATAATTTTAAATTTGTAATTTTTGAGGATTGGATTAAAATCTGTCTATCTGACTAGTTTGTGGGTACTTTGAAGCCAGAGATCATATCTGCTTTTGGTCAACATTATATCTGCCAGAAGCTGGAAGAATGCACAGCACTTAGCAGCTGGCTAATAAATATATGTTGCAGGAGTTAATTAATATTATCATGGTATATTGTTTAATAAAGATAGTATATTTTAAAACCATAGATAGATCAAAATCCATTTATGGAAAAATACGTTTTTAAGAAGTCCAAAAACACATATACCAAACAAACTGTTATTACTTTTTGATGCTATTTGGTATGATTACAAGCAATTGCTATTTTTAAAAATTTTTTAATTTTTTCAATGAAGAAAAATGTAAAGCTCTATTTCTTTTAAGGAGAAGTATACATACAAATAAATAATAAAATAATAAAGATATGAATGCCCAATTCAAAAAAGCTGTTCAGTAGATATATGAATAATGTTAAACTTCATTTTTCTCGGGTATGTGACACTTTTTTAAAAAAAACACTTATATACATCATCAGATTGGGAAAAATTAAAATAAACGTAAAATCTTAAGTGCCAGCAAAAGGACCTCTTAGATACTTTGGGAAAAAGTGTAAATTGAAAGCAATCACTTTGGAGACCAATTTGGCATTATCTTGTATGTAGTTTGATTTAAGTTGCTTCGTATCTTCTGGTCCTAGAGAACTGTATATGTGTGAGTGAGTATGAGGAGATACTTAAAGAATGTTCACAGAAGCAGTGCTTGTCATAGCAATGTATTGGAAATACCCTACAAATCCATCAGCAGGTGAATGATCATTAAAATGTGGTAATTTTATATAGCAGTGAAAATGATTGAACCAAAGCTATAGGTACTAACTGGATAAACCTTAAAAACCTAGTATTCTGTGAAAAAAAATATTGGCTTGTATGAATATAAAGCATGGAGAATTTTTTTTCATTTCTTTGCCATCAACTCCATGGCCCAGTCGTTTATTCTATTTATACTATTTATTATTCCTTGAAATCAGAAATTTAGTGCCTTAGGAAATATTGTACCATATTTTTGGCCATATAAGAAATGATTTAGCTACGACTGAATGTTGCTAGTTCACCAACCAATAGTATTAAATGAATCCTGTTAGAAAAAATTCCAGGTACACCTTCCCTTCATGTCAGTTTTACTATTTATTGGAACTACTCCAGCAGTGCTTAGCTCCTCCTCCAACAAGGGAGATTTTCTATCTGACGATAATTGATTTATATTTGATAGCCAGAATAAGAATATAAAAAGCTGAGGATGGATGGTATAATAGGTGTTTTTGGTGATATCTAAAGTGATTTAGGAATCCTTGTGAAATTGAGGCTTTGCACTTGGAGACCTCATACCAGCTCATTGCTAGTCCTGTTGTAGTTAACCCTGCTGTTGCCAAGGACTGGTGCTCCAGTGTGTGTGCCTCAGCTCCTGTCACTGAACTGTCACTAGAACTCAGTGTCAATAAAGAAAAGCCAAAATATTTTACAAATCAATTCAACGATCAAGAGTCACCATTATATTTATCAAGTAGGGGGTGGAAACACACACACACAAACCTAATTGTCCTTTTATAGTAGAAAACTGATTGTGTCCTTCCTCACCTAAGACCATCCAGTGGCTTGCCATTTTTCTCAGAGTAAAAAATCAAAGTCTTAACAAAGATCTATAAGGCCATACCCTGTCTTATCCTTGCCATAGCTAGTGCTATTCTCTTCTTTACTTTCTCCACTGTAGCCACAACTGCTTCTCTGTTGTTCCTCAGGGCCTCAGGCCCTTTAGTCTTTCTTTCTGTCTACCTGAACTCTGTCCCCTTGTATATCCATTTATTCACACATTTCAGCAGCACTCTTTACTGAGCTCCTACCATATGCCTATTCCTAGACATAGAATGTGTTGTGCCTTCCAAACTGTAAATCTCTGATGGCAGGTTTAGTGTAATTATCTTTCTACTATCTAGCAAAAATTGTGTTTTCTTAATTATATAACAAATGTTAAATTATTACCATGCATTTTGGTTAATGCTACAAGAGATATATTCCAGGATGGTGTGTAAGAAGAGAGGAGGAACTCCTTACTTAACCTAAGGAGTTATGAAAGACTTCTAAGAGGTAGTACTGCTTGAACTGGATCTTGAACTGTATATAGGAAAAGACAGAAAGAGAGAAATAGGGGAAGGGCATCTTTGGATAAGGAAATAGTATGGGCAAAGTTATGGAGATGCAATGTTTTTGAGGAAGTTCAACAAGTTTTTTTTCTAGAAAACTAAATCATTATGTTCATTTGGACAGGTTCAGTGAGCTGAGACCCTTGAAAAGGGCCATTGAGGGCAGTGTAAACTGTGCAAAATGGGCAGTGTTCCATCTTGAGAATGGTGAAAATACATTGTCTTACATTGTATTTTAAGAAACTGTGGAGGATTTTAATGTACTCATTATCTTTAGAAGCAGGAAGAACAGTGCATTTCTATTTACTGGAAATGTGCAGAAGACATTCTGACATATTCTTAAGCCTAGGAAGATATTCACACTTACCAAAACATCACAGCAGAGACGAACTTATATCAATACAACTCCCTGTCTTTATAGTTAAAGCGATAGCCCAGAGCTTGTATGTCTGAGTCAGAAAAACAAGGATGCTCATCTTACCATGTGCCTTCGTTAAGGTGTAACTCTGGAAGGATAGCATTAAATTATTATTATAATCTTCATTTCAGTTATTAATCTCTGAGATTAATAAAATTAATCTCTGGCCTAATTTTTAAAGTAGTCTCTGCTACGGGCTGAACTTCGACTCCACATCTTATTTGAAGCCATCTTCAGCAATCCTATAAACGTTTGTTCTTTATTATGCATCCTGTGGTTTCAGTCAGGACTATGCTCATAGACATAGCAGAAGCTCCTGAAGGTGTGAAGAAAGGCATTCTGAATAAAAAAACCTTTTTGGAAAGCCTGTGCAATTTTCTTCCACAATGTTTGTCATAGAATTGAATTTAGCTATGACTAAGCAGTGCAGGAATGAAGTTGGCCGATATATCATTATTTTCTCAATTGAATGACAATGTTTGGATAAATTCTTAAACACATTATATATGTCCCGACTTATTAAGCATAACATTCTGTAATCAAACACATAGTTTCCACCTTTTTTGAGAGATCTAAGTTACCATAATATTATGCAAATCACAGTAATTCCTTAAATTTGTATAGTGATTTATTGTAAATAGGTATATATTATTTGAATCATGTGAAATTATATTTTTATGCTTACAGAGTTCTTCAAATAATTTTAGTTGTTTGAATTTACATTTAATAGGCACAACCTGCAAGCCTTTTATGGTTCTTACATCTGCTTTTTATAGTTTTTCTGCCTTCTACATATTCCATATCCACATTTTAACTTTTGCTTATTGCTGTAGGTGATGTGGCTTTTTCAAATAATTCTTATTTCCTTGTAAGGAAAATATTTAGAGGGGTGTTTTTTTTTAAATGTCTAGTCTGAAGTGTCATCTGATTCTTTTTTAGGCCTTATGAGTCCTAATGTCTATCAAGGATTTTTTTTTTTTTGTTACTCTCTGCAGAGTCTGAATCTAAAGTAAATACAGAACATACAGGAGAACTGGAAGATGTACACCCACGAGACATGAAAAAGGGAAATGAAAGGATTATGCAGGTTTGAGCTGGTTACCCATCACATCTATATATTTTTACATTTCCATGAGGTTTAATTCAAAAGAAAAGACAGAAGAAAAAGAGGAAGAAGAAGACTCAGGAGCATGAGAAATAGAAATGAAAGGATTATACAAAATTTGCTCCTATAAAAGTCAAACCACACAAAAACAAGTAATCATATAATGGATGAAAGAAGAGAGGAGTATCTAATAAAGAGCAGTCTTAGCTTTTTATAATTAGTGAAGATCACTGATAATATTTTAGGTGTTTAAGACTTTCCCCTTTGTAATATCTCCAGGTTTATTATTTTTGAATTTCTATTTCTCTTTTATTGCTGGCTTTCAGTGTCTTTGTCACAGGACCTTTAGGAGAATATCCAAGAGCAGAGAAAGACTAATGGGAGTATTCTCAGACAATAACAAATCTTTGGACTCAGAGAAGAGCAGGGGAAGATGGGTGGGTGACCTGGATACTAAACTAATATCCAAAAGTGAACTCAGACAATTAAATCTTGTAGATGGTCCCTGAGTGATTTCCCTAAAAAATATACCAGTTGTCCTGTTATTTTGAGACTCACAGGCATCAAAGCAGCCTCAGGTACCTTTCTGAACCAAAGAGCATAATTTCCAGAAGGGGATAGAAGACAGAAGTACTTTACATTTTAAAGATGAGTAAGTATAGGTAATTTAGGCTCCATTTTACATTTGGTTAATGATGCTTATGTTCTACTTTTTAATTTTGTTTGCTTTTCCCGAGTCCAGAGAATGCTCTCTAGTCTGACTTTGAATTAATACTTTTAATAACCGAACCCTGGCCTGGTCTTCATGTGTTAATATTGGACACCTGCCTATGTTGTTTTAGTTCCTGCTCAATATGCCATAAACATTAGTGAGAACATGGAAGTGCCCAGTAAAGAGCCTGGCACACTTTGGGAGCCCTTTAGTATTAGTGGTATTTTTGTAAATAAAATAACATGTGTCGAGCACTATGAAAACAAAGTGAATGAAGAGAATTTAAAAGATAAACTATCCTTTGGAAGTGTTCATTCCAATGGCATACATGCATATTAATAATAACTAAAAGAGAAAAACATTGTGAGAGGCTCAGTTAAAATGCCATCTTTGAAATGACCATTAAATTACTTAGGTAATTTCATTCATTGCCCAAGCCCAGTCCTCTAATAATAGTCCTTATCTGGCTGATTCAAATATAGGTATTATTTTGGCCCAGAAAGGCTATTGACTCTCCAGTCTCCAGAAAAAGTTCTGACATGCTCCAGCATGGACCAGATGAGCTTGGCTTTTTAGAATTGAGTAAAACTGCTCAACTTGGAGTTGAAGGCTTAGTTTGTTAGGTATGCCCAAACAAATTACCACAAACTTGGTAGCTTAAAACAACAGAAATTTATTGTCTCACAATTTAGGAGTCTAGAAGTCCAAAATCAAGACTGAAAGATTATGGCAACTTTGAAGTTTGTGGAAAGAATCTATTCCATGCTTCCCTGGCTTTTGGTGGCTACTTGGCATTTCTTGGCTTGTAGATGCATCTCTTCAACTGTCTTTTCAAGGCGTTTCTTGTCTCCATTTTGCTGGTCTCCCCACCCTAATCCATTCTGGCCTCATTTTAACCTTTAACATCTTCTGTTTAAGATCACTGTTTCCAAAGTTCACATTCAGAGAACCAAGAGTTAGGACTTGAACCTGTCTTTTGAAGGAACACAGTTCAACCCATAACAGAAGTTGTGATTCTTTTCAGTGTAGACAATTCCCTAGAGTATATACCCCAATAGTAAACATTTTCATAAGAATTTAAACTCTAAAGAGGTGCCTAACTCCAAGGACTCCATGGTTTTATCTTTTTAAAACTAGATTTTAGCATTTTACCTCACCATCTTCAGTGTTTTAAATGATTTTTATGTTTTATTATAAGGGAAAATAAATATTGGCAGATGGAAAGTTGAATTCATTGGCTTTATCTTTGTCTATCTCAATGACGCTACTGCTGAACTCTCTGGTATTCATATGGGGGAATCTCATTTCCTTTTGCATTTGGTTCGTGTCAAGCTGAATATGCTTTCATTTTAATACCTACATTCTGCCTTTTAATTTCCAAGCTGTCTGAATGGACATCTGGGTATGTTTCAGCAATCTTTGACTTATTCTATCTAAACCTTTGCAGAATTAATTATATCTGCATTGGTTCTGGATACAATGGAGACACTGAAATTTTGAAGAAAAGAAAATTATTTTTCAGGTCATTCTAGTAGTGCCAGAGATATTAATCACAATAGAAAATTTCTTTTAAAATTGATATTAAAGAACCTGACAGTGATGAATGGTAGTATGTAGAATAAATGTGATCAAGACACTTACAGTGTTTACATACTGGATGCCATCATCATAGTGTATATTTTAATTAGTTCTTCTCTTCTTTATTCTTTCCTTTAATTGGTATTGTGGTCTTAAATTTGTTCTTTTCCCTTTCGTTTTATCTTTGAGCTAACTTGTGTTCAACCTGAGAATACTTAGTTTGATTTGTGATATAGAGACTTGAGCTTTTTCCATCCAAGGAACTTATTAAAAACCAAACAAAACAAACTCATGTCTTGAAAAAGTTTCCCCTCTTGCCTCATTAAGGAATTTGTTTTAAAATAATATTTTATTTATTTCCATAAAATGTACACTTCAGCTCTGTATTTCCAATATATTAAAATCTATTAGCAGGCAGGAATAAATGACATAAAATTAGTCCTGGTCAGTTAGTGATGCCACATGCAAAAATAAAAATCAGGAGAAACTAACTGGGATTATATTAAAATGAAAGTTTATTACAAACATGTCACTGTCAGGCTGCATTCAGGCATATCATTTGGGGAAGATAAAGGCAGGCCCTTAGTTTTAGTAAAGAGATTCTGACACAGTAACCTGAGTATGAATTTGGTGAGTGGGGCTATGGATTCTCAGATTCTAGTTGAGTAATGAAAAGTGTTATTCTTCTATATTTATAGTCCTAAATCAACTGCCTTGAACGTTTTAGACCACAGACTGGCACCTGATTACTCCTTCATGTAGCACAGCTGATTAAACTTCAAGCCAAATAAAGCATCCTAGGAAAATATCCTATTTCAGAACACTCCAAGACCAATTGATTCTGTAATTTTTATCCTTGCCAATGCTTAATTTATTAACTTTATTAGTATGGTCCTCTTTGGTTAGGTTCAGAATGATGTTTTTTTTCACTTTTAAAAAAAGAATTAACAATTCTCTCCTCAAAAATTATTGACCTAGTAACTTAAAAGTAATTTTGTAGAAAATATATGTAGAAGTTTGGCATTGTTTATGAATTCCAAAAATAGATATTGGATTATGTGTGTAAACTAGTCTCAATCGGGGTGTGATTAAATTATTTTTAGGGCTTTGATTGGGCCACTTCAGTAGGACATGGGCAGGGGCTCACAGATAAAACTACGTGGCAGAGCAGAGGAGTTAGTTGGAGTTTTGAGCTGCAGCCCAGGAATAGGCACACGGAGGAGCAGAGCAGCTGAGCCCAGAGAAAATAGAACCCCAAAGAGAGAGACAGAGCCAGTCACCTGATAGTCGACAGCTGGTCTTGAAGAGAGGCAAAGCCTGCAGAGCCTCATGGTGACCTTGTGGAGAAAACAGAGGAACTGAGCCTGGAGAGAAATGAGCCCAGGAAGAAAGGAACCCAGGAAGCCTGAACACTTGCAGGCGTTGGCAGCCATCTTGCCCTAGGATGTGTCAATAGACTTTGTTGAGGGAAGTAACTTTTGCTTTATGGCCTGGTAACTGTAAGCTTCTACCCCAAATAAATACCCTTTATGAAAATCAACTGGTTTCTGGTTATTTTAAATCACCACCCCTTTGGCTGACTAATACAATATGTTATTTCTTCTTAAAAAGCAGATAGGCTCAAACATAGCCCTGTTTTGTTTTGTTTTGTTTTTGCTTCTATTCATATTTATTATAGTCATTGAGAAAACTGTCAGGAACAACATTATTTGTGAAGCATTCTAATTCTTAGTTGGTTTTATTTCTTTGAATAGGAACCTGTTACTGATTAATGTTTTTTTAAACTTTTTTTTATTAAAGGTACATAAATCACACAAAATGGACTAATGTTTTTGAGATTAGTATGGAACTCAGATTACATGTCTTCTTAGAAGTAATCTCTTAAATTTTACTGATAAATCCTGTGCTACAAGTTTTTAATGGCAATCTGTCCTCTTTACCTTTATTTTTTCCCCCACTTTCCTTTGCTGACACACTTTCTTGAACTTTGGCCACAGGGACCTTGTTTCAAATTTTTACTCTCTCTCTGCACTTACGCATTGTGTTTCAGGACATTTGCATTTTCTCCTACCTCTTTCTGGATTGTTATGGTTCAAGTTTTACACAGCTGCATGTTATTTAGATTTCAGCTCAACTGTCACCTCTTTGCCATACACCCTCCTTCTCACTATCTAATTGCATCACTGTTTTAGTCAGCCAAAGGGGTGCTGATGCAAAATACCAGAAATTTGTTGGTTTTTATAAAGGGTATTTATTTAGGATAGGAGCTAACATATACCGGGCCATAAATCATAAGTTACTTCCCTCACCAAAGTCTATTTTCATGTGTTGGAGCAAGATGGCTGCCAACAGCTGTGAGGGTTCAAGCTTCCTGGGTTCCTCCCTTCCAGGATCTTGCTTCTCACTGGGTTCACGGTTCCTTTCTTTCCAGGGCTTACTTCTTCCTGGGCTCAGTATTTCTCTATTCCTGGGGCTGGCTTCTCTTTCCTCTGTGAGCTTATTTCTCAGGGCTCCTGCTTAAGACTTCAGCATCAAACTCCAACATCAAAAGCCCTTGCATCAAAAGCTCCAACTCTGTCCTTTGCCATGCCTTTTATCTGTGAGTCCCCACCCACCAAGGGGTGGGGATTTGATGCCCTAATAATATGGCCCAATCAAAACCCTAATCATAACTCAGTCACACCCAAAAATAGACCAGATTACAAACATAATCCATTATCTATTTTTGGAATTCATAACCATGTCAAACTGCTATAATCACTATGTACCTTAGTTTGGCAGAGTTGCTGTGACAAATACCACAGAATGGTTTTATGAAACAATAAGAATTTATTGGATCACGATTGGATTTAGAGGCCAGAAGTTTCAATTCAAGGTGTTGGTAAGGTGTTCTCTTAGAGTCTGTAGCATTCTGGTGATGGCTTGCTGTAATCCCTGGAGTTCCTTGATTTACACGCTACCTCTGCCACATGGTAAAACCTTTGGGCTCCTCCAGAGGCTTTAGAGTTGCTATTCCAAAATCATGGTCAAAACTTAGGTGTATTTTAATATTCATCTGACTTAAACATGACAATACTATAAGCAATTCTCCCAGTTTAGTGTAGTTGTTACCTATTGATCTTCAAGGTTTCATTGGAAAGTACCATGTCCTAAACCTAAGTTAGATGTTCCATGGATTTTTACTGAGTTTTTCTTTCATGGTATAATCATTTATAACACATTATAATCATATCCCTCTCACTTTAAAATCCTTAGCCTAGACAATTTTTCACATGAACTTAACCATAACACCTTTCAAGGTATTTTTGTCTATCTGTTGTTGTCATCTTTGTTTATTTTGTTTAATTTTGTGGGGTTTTTTTTTTTCAATCCATTTTCCAGTTACAAGTAAGATTGGACATCTTCTATTTATTAGTTACTTTTAATTTCCCCAGAGCCAGTTTGACTCCTTAACATATTCCAGAGGAACTTGACAGACCTTGTTAGACAGAGGAAGGCAATGTTTTGTTTCTGTTGTTTTTAAGGAAAATGAGAGTAGAATATTGTAAAGGGAGGTAGAAGCAGAAGAAAGGAAAGGAAGAGAGGAAGATCCAAAGCCAGTTTCCCCATCCAGTCTTATCTTTTCCCTTCCTCCAGGAATAGATTCTAGGAATCTTTTTTAATCCCCTTATACCTCTTACTCCTTATGCTTTCCTGTTTTAGGACTGAAACTTATTCCCTGAAGAAAGTTAACCTTTCCCTAATTATACTATCTGGATAAAACTCATGTAGAAAAATAGAGAATCTTCCATCCTAGACCTAGGTCATCTTAGGTAGAAGAACATCTGAGGACAAAAACTGATATCCATTTCTTACATTCCTATAACTTTTTATTTTGATATGATGTCAACCTAAGGAAAAAAGGTATACAATAATATAAAGAAGAAATCTGTATCCCTTTTAGTATTAATGATTGTTTACTTTTTATCCCATTTGTCTCATTTGTTTTAATCATTTTCTGTATATGCACACATATTACTATTAACATTAATATTAACATTAGAGTATAAATTGTAAATACCATGTTCCTTTATACCCAGATGCTTCAATGTACATTTCCTAAGTACAGAGATGTTCTCTTATAAACCAAATTATTATTATAAAAATAAGTAAATTTAACATTGATGGAACACTAATATCTTAGCCACAGTCTATATACAGATGTCATCAATTTCTCCTTGTGACAGTTATGAAGTTATTTTCTAATCCAAAAAAGAAAAAAAACGTATGTTCTTGAACTAATCCATTCTTGTGGATGTGGAGCTCTTTTGACTGGCCTATGTATGTCAGTGAGGTGTGACTCAGGTTGGGTCTCTGCCATCTTACTAGGGCTTTATGTAAACAAAGACCCAGAGAGAGACACACAGAGAAAAGAAGCTGCTGTTTTGAACCAGCCATGTGGGAGAGAGGACTTGATGATTGCAAGCACCAGAAACTGAAGCACAAGTCCCCAAGACGCTGGCCCCCTGAAGCAGCTCAAGGCTGAAAAGACACATCATAAGTCTTATAGTTTATAGCTGAACTAAGGAAGAAAGTGGACTGAGAGAGGAGGCCCGGAGAGAGACAAGCCCTATGCCTGGTCGCCCACAGCTGAGCTCCAGGACATAGTGAACCTTGAGGGGAAAGAGGGACCTTAGCTTAAATCAACCCCATTTTGCTTTGCCACATGGCAAGATACCAGGATCACCAAACTGACTTTGGTGAGAAAACATCTCTGATTATGCCTTGATTTGGACATTTCATGACCTCATAACTGTAAAATTTTCCCCTATAACTATAAAATTTCCCTCATAAAAGTCAACCCATTTCTGATACTTTGCATTGGAAGCCCTTTGGCAAACTAAGACACTCCTATAATGTGATTTACAGAATTTTTTTTGTTTGCTAATTCAGGATCTAATCCAGTTTCATGCATTGTATTTAGTTGTCACACCTCTTTATTTTATCTTCATCAGTGATACTTCTTCAGATTTATTTGTATTTCTTGGCTTTGACATTTTTGGTGTCATGAAGAATAAATTCTAAGATATTTGTTATTTTATTCCAATAGTTCAATTTCTAGCCCAGTCCCATTTAAAGAAAAAATTCCCAGTTCTTTCCTAAATTAAATCCTTTCCTCTCATCAAGCTCAGATGTATGTTGGACTGGATACCTATTGTGGGAAAGAGGGACAGGGTAGATCATTTTCTGTTTTCCTCCTTGTTCTTCTGCAGCCCTCTCCTCGCTGCCTAATTCTGACCTAGCCCTTGTTCCTGGCCTTTTTTTAGGGTTAGCACTAGTTAGGGACAAGAGGGAGAGAAGGTCGTATTTTACTGCTGTTGCTGTGGTTGGCTTTGTTCCTCCTTGGGCACTCAGGAATTCAAAGCAGACTGTAGGGGAGCATATCCACAGCCTTCAGAGGCTTTTCATTAGAATATCTGATTGCAACAATTTTCTCTTGCTGGCCACTTACGAGGTAGTCTCAGATTCTGAGTGTAATGGGTACATCTCCATCTCTCTTGGCTGGTATCTTCCTGTTCCTGGATGAAGCCATCTTAGTCCAGCACTGTCTTGCATAGCCAGCCGTCATTTGGTACATGGGAAAAAGCATCTTCTGTTCTGTTGTCTTTGGAAGTATAGTGGCTTCTAATATGGCAACTTTCTTTTCTTATACAACTGAGTATACTGTTCTATTATTTGTCTCTTAAGATCTTATGGGTGTATGAGTCAGAAACCTGTTTCCAAAACTGCAGGAATACATATCAAGCTTCCTGAGTGTCTCATTAAATCTTACCTCATCTGACTGGAGGTGAGGGAGAATTGGTCCTCTCTTTCGTATCCCCTGAATCACACCAGAAAAAATTCCGTGGCACTTCGGCCATTCCAAAGAAAAGAGTGGTTTAAAATTTCTAAACTCTATATTTTCTGAACTTTCAAAGCTCCTACCCCTTTTATCCTAGAAATAAGTGCTGGTCTGGTCTAAGACCAGCTTTTCCACATCCTTTGCAAGTCTTACCTAGGAAGAATAAAACTTAACGTTGCTGTGTGGGAGTATGTGTTACTGTTGTTTGTTCTCTACTTTAGGTGGCTTCAATAAAAACCCACATAGAAAGAGGCTCATGTAATGCTCAGTAAAATGATTAGCTTTTCCAAGGGTGATTGCATAAACCTCTGTAGCTTCTGTCTCTCTAAAGCTGAAAAACAAACAAGAAATTCGATATCTAGTGGAATACATTTATACACAATTAAAAAGACTAAGATTGATAATCCTAATAGTTTGACTTATACATATACACTATTAAGGAATAGTATAAAAATGTCCTATGAGACTTTCTGTATTTATTCTAAGGAATTTTTTTTATACTACTCTCTACTTTGTAGTGCCTTCTTTTCATGGACTGTGGGAGAATTTTCTCTCAGTTCACAGTTCCAGGGATATTTATACTTCTCCAGACTAGCTGATATTTTGATAAACCTTATGGACACTGCAGTTGCTTGTCACTTTTGATGACAACTAGGTCCACTGGAGCTAAGATGGCTGTTCACCTCTAGAAAGTGAGCAAAACTACAAGATACATGTTTTATTTATAATTCTGACTTGCCTTATATTATTTTCCTTCCCTTTTTTTAAATTTCTGATTTCCTCACATTTTTATTCTTTTGTAGCCTAGCATATTTTAAAAAATATTCTTGGGACAAAGTAAGGTAAGAATAGATAGTAGCTGACAAGGTAGCTCTTAACATTTTATTTCTTATCAGGGAAGGAATGGAGATGTTTAAAGCATGTGAAAACCTCAGTGTTCTTTTATGCCCTTTTAGAATGGTTGGGGAATAACTTAAAAATAAGAAAAGTCAAATTTGTAATTATTAGGAAATTTTCACATATTTTCTTATATGATAATCTCCAAAGAAACGAGCCTTACCTCTTTTTCATGATTTGAAGCTGTTTCCATAGACAGTTTATAACAGCCAAAACCAAAACTGCAGCTGTGATACTGAAGGCCCATTTCTGAACTGTACCCATGACACTGCAGGGGGCCAGAAGTGATTCCCACTGCACACTTAGCAGAACCTAACTGAGCAGGGTACTCCTTAGACACTAAACATTACTACACACTGATTACTGCTTTTTAGTTGAGACTTACTATTCTACATAAAGGGTTGTTTTAAATCTGCTTAAATTTAGGCTTTTTATGATAGAGTTACTACTATACAGCAATTGATTGACTGTCTGATAATCTTCAGAAAGGGCTAATTGAATTATTATATTATCATTTGACTTCTACATTCTAGAATTGCCCACAAAACAAAGCTAGACTATTACTATTTTATTTTCACAGTGTTTGACCTCATATTTGATTTGTTTCAGTTTTTTTAGAAAATTAATATGGCATTATTTTTTGATGATGTTTCCCATTGTAGTCACTATAGAAATGTGCTAATAACACCAGCTCATTCAAGGAGGACAGCTGCAGAAGTGAATGTGACTTTTTTGTTTATCTTGAAATAGTGGTTTTCTAATAGAGATACTGACTGTTGTGTATTCAAATATCTTTAAAGGAGTAGTTAATTTAAAATTGGGTGCAAAGACACTACAGAAGATTATTCATCCATGTAGATACAATTATGTTATGGTGGATAATGGATTTGTGTTATTCTTAATGTCTACACAAGGCTACAGTGAGACTGAAGTGGTTTTTATAACTTTTCAGTACATTGAACGAAAGAAAAGTATGACAGCAGAAAGCATCTGATAAATTAAATGTGACATGTTTTTTATCCATATAAAATGGTTTCTGAGCAGCTGGTAATTGTGAATATTTCAGCAGTCATTTTTGATGTGGAATACTTCTTCTATGTTCAGCACTAATGAGTTGTGAGTTGTACTTCATCAAATTGACAGTTTCCTTACTTTTGTAAATAGGCATGTGATACACCTTGTAAAAACTTGTTACAAAACGCTCAGCTCACCTCTTAAAAGCATGGGATTTTTAAATCTCTCTCCCTTTCTCCCTCTCCTTCTGTCCTTTCTGCCATCTCTGTTTCCCTCTTTCCCTCCTTCCCTCATTTCTTCCTTCCTTCTCTCCCTCTATCTTTTTTTTTTTTTTTTTACGTTTCATTGTCATCTTTTCCTTTAGGGGAAGATAATATAAAGAAAGATTAGTCTTTACTATACACTTGCTAAATTCTAGGCTGCATGCTAGGTACTATAATATACATCATCCACTGAAAAATTATTAAAGTTCCAATACGCTCAGGGAAACAATATTAAAGCTCAAATAAGCTCAAAGAAAAATTAAGAAACTATGCCTTTCATAGAATAGTAAATGAGTGCACCATGAAATTACAGGTTCTGTAAAATATTTGTGTATTTGTTATTTTTTTAACATGGGTTATTTTTAGAGAATAAAAATTACCTTGCATACTTCCATCTTTTATTAAACTTTACAACACTAATTTTCACAATACTAATCATCACAATAACTTCATTAAATAGGAAACTTATGCATTATCCTCATTTTATAGGTGAGAGAATTTATAGATGGAGATCTGAGTGTTCATCACAGCTGAAACAGAGCTGAGACTCCACTGATATAATTTAAATAGTTCTCACTAAGTGATAGAAAGAAACACTACTAAAAATAAGGCAGAATGTAGAATAAGAATTATTAAATAGAATTAAAGATGTTAAGATCAATTCATTAAGAAGTGTATCTGTTTTAGTTTCCTAGGCTGCTGAAGCAAATAGCATGAAATGGGTTGGTTTAATCAATGGGAATTTATTAGCTTACAGTTTTGAGGTCAGGAAAATGTGCAAATCAAGGCACTTTCAAGGTGAGGTTTTCTTCCCAAGACTGTGGCATTCTGGGACTGGCTGCTAGCAACCCTTGTTCCTTAGCTTACCACATGGCAGTGTCTCCTGGTCTCTACCTTCGCTTCTGGGCTGCATTTCAGGTTCTTACTTCCCGTGACTTTTTCTCTCTCTGTCTGAATTTCATTCTCTTATAAAGGATTCCAGTAATAGGATTAAGACCCATCCTGATTGAGGCTGAGTCACACTTTAACTGCAGTAACCTCATCAAAAGGTCCTACTTACAATGTGCTTACACCCACAGGAATGGATTGGATTTAAGGACATGTTTTTCTGGGGTACATACAGCTTCAAACCACTGTATCTTAAATCTAAAAGTCTGAAATTTGCTTTGGCACTGGAATGAAAAAAGCAACCAAACAAACTCACCTTGTAACTGATTCAGTATCATTAGTTGTATTAGTCTAACACATTCTTTAGGAGAATATTAAATAGAAGAAAAGTTCTATTAGAACACGTAAATATTGTAACCTTTGAATGGAAAGGAAACTTCATTGTTCAACAAGTATATCAGAACTATTATAAACACCAGGCTTTTAAATCAAATGGTCCTCTTTGACCTATTTTATACTTTGTGTTACTATATATTACCCTGAATAAAGACTTCCACTTTCTCACACCTAGTCATCTATATTATATTCTTGGAAACGTCTAATGATAAAAATTTAGAATCTTACTAATCGATATCATCAGGAAATATATATTTCGCTAATAAAGACTCTTGCTTTTTCACAGCTAGTCATCTATATCATACTCTTGGAAACTTCCAGTGATAATAATTTAGAATCTCACTAATCAATATCGTAAGGATAGCAACTTATCTATCATTACTCTTTTCCAACAAAAGACTATATTCAGATAGTTCTGGCAATATGCCAAAATTGGTAACCCAAAATCCCTCCCAAAACAAGTATTCAAAAATTCTAAATAAAATATAAAGGCATAGATAAGATCACAGAAAATTAAAGGATATCCTCAGGAACCAAGTACAAAAAAGGCAATGAAAACCAGGGTGATAGGAGGTAATGAAGCTGGAGCTAATTCACAGCTAAGAGGGTGAAGGTTCAGTCTTGTAAGTCCAGATCTTCTCCCATGTGGGCAAAATTGCAACATAATCTACTGCATAAATCAGAGTCACCAAAAGACTTTTACCAGTATGGACTGTACAAATGTCCTCCATCATAAAAAGGAGGTAACAAAAGAAGTTAGAAATGAGCTGAAATCTACCTTTGGTTCTTCCTAATCTTTTGCCATGCAGTAGCTCCTTTGTTTTATGAGAACAGTTATAATGTTTCTCCTAAACCTTGCCTTTTCTAGACTAACATTCCCATTTTCTTCAAAGAGAAACATGTGGCATGGTCTTTAGTATTGCAACATGATATTCACCTTCTTCTTAATCTGATTAAACATACAGGTTTTAGATTAACATGTGAAAAATGCAATGTTCAAATTCGAGCTCTTTGAGTCCAGTTTTTTTTACTCTAACTTGGGGACAGGCATGGTTTAAGACATAAGTGTAGTTAGTGGGCATGTAACACCTAAGCACAAAGCCTGGCATTGGTAAGTGACAATTTTCTTTTATTATTATTTCTCTTTAATACAACATCAGTGTTGCATCTATATAGCTATACTCCTGGTATAAAATTCTGTTTATATGCAGAACTAATTTCAGTGACCCTCAAAACAGTCATTAATTGCAGATATAAATATCTAAGTTCAGAATGCTGAGGTCTGTTTGTTTTTTTTAAATAAATTAAAAAATCTTCTCAAAAAGATGCAAAACTTTTCTTAATAATATCCCCTTAAAACTTCCTTATTTAAAGAATTCACTTCCAAATATCAATGTGAACCAGTTGTGAAGAAAACCAGTGTATAGACACACTTCACTTACTTTGAAGTCACTACTCAATAATAATAAATGTCCATCATTTGAAAGTTGTTGATAAGTAGAATCTTTGGAGTCGAAAATATTTGGAGTTCCATCGCTTTCTACATACTTCTATGGAACTCTGGAAAATTCACTTAACATGTTTTTCCCTAGGATTTTCTATCTGTAGAAAATAAACAATTATAGTTCATACCTCATGAAATTGTAATGAGGATTTAGTTAGGTTACGTATGTAAAGTGATTCACAGAGCACAGCACATAGTTAAAGATTAGATGCTATTGTTATAATCAAACAGGCAAGGAAAATATTGGGAAAAGGTCTAAAGTGATAATGAAATATAAACACACACACACACTTAGCTGCACTTCACTCGTAGAAGCATTATTCCTTAGGAAACAATTACTCAAAAAATAAAAAAGAGAAAGAATGGAGAGTCTGTTAAACTCAGGAAAATTCACAGTAGCAAGAATTGTTAACAATATTTTTACAGTGAATGAGGCTACAAAACACCATTTAAAAATATATAAAACTCAGAATGCATAGTCCTCTGCAGCCATTTAGTAAAGAACAGTCAGACCTACACGCATTAATCGTCTGTGAAGGCATCAGCACATTACAGCCTAGGGCCAAATCGATGCCCATGGATTTTATTTTGCTTTGAGATAATAGAGGAATATTTAATACATTGCACAGGAAATGAAAACTAAACAAACAAAAATTTTGGTGTTTAAAGAAGTGAGTTTCCATTATCTAGAGCAGGGGTTCTTAAACAGGGGTCTGTGGAAAGATTTCAGGGGGTCTGTGAGCTTGAATTGAAAATTCAAAAAAACATTATTCTTGTGGGGACGTGTTGGTGCGGGTGTGATATATTTATTAAATAATACACAGTGTAGTGTGGACTTAGTAAGGGGTCCTTGGTTTTTGCCTGACTGGCGAAGGGGTCCGTGGAACCTTTTTTAAAAAAGATTAAGAACTCCTGGTCTAGAGAAATCACTCACGTGGGTGTTTATTTCTAAATAATGGGTAAGTCAAGGGGATGTATAATTGCTTACTGAATAGATTAATGTTTGACCTAGGCTTCACATGCCAATTACTCCTAGATGTGGAACAACGGTGGTCCAGCTAATCAAGGTAATGCAGATTCCTATCATGTCACCTCTGCATACCTAGGTAATAATTTGTTAAGTCAGGTCGCACTGTGCTTTGTTTCTTTTGGTATATCATTATATTAAGAAAGAGAGAGAAAGAAATGATGGTCTTGATGGAAGAATCTGATGAAGCAGGTGCTTTGACCTGTCTTTAATCACAACAGATAAAATGTATACAACCAGAACCCCAGAGAGGATTCTAGTATTTTTTGCTGAATGGAATTTGAATCAAAAGTTACAACTGAAGTATGCAAATCTCTTTTATTTTCAAATGCATAGAAACTCTACAAAGTGATATAATGTTTAGCCACTGATAACTTGTAGGCATCACAAAAGTAAAGAATTAAATCAATCTGCATTTAAATTGGATCATGATATTGGCAGCTGTGAATCCTGGTATTAAAGAATAACTCCTGTCAACGAGATATATTTTAAAGATTTCATTCTATAGATTACCTTTTTTATGAAAATCCAGGGGAAAATCCTCTCACACAAAGGGTATAGAGAATATTTACTGTCAATAGGTTTATACTATTAACGAGTTATATTCAAAGTGTTATGAAATATTAGATCTGTCAGCTTCTTGCAATTTATGGGACTTTTTCAGACCTTCAGCAATGCAGATAAGCATTGCTGTGCTCACTTGGAATATCGAATACATCCTCCTTGCACTTTGAAAAGCAAATAGAGTACATACATTTATCAATTCTGACATTGATACCTTTTTACCTCTCTCAGCAAAGAGTCATCCAAACAATGCAAAATTGAAAAACTGGAAGACCAAACAAAATAAACAATCGTATATTTTATAATTGAAATATTTAAAAGTGTAAGTGAAAACAGTAATTCTACTCTGATGCAAAGTAATTTTGTTCCTTTTCTTAATTCCTTATCTCTCAAAGAAGAATATATAAACAAGGCCAGCAACATGACTTTTTAAAATAATTGAAAACAAACAACTTATATAGATTTTGAAGGGCAATGTATTTGAACCACTTTGTGATATGGCTTTTAATTTATTGACCATGTTTAGGAAAGCCCCATCATTGTCTGATTTCACATAAAAATGACTAGTACGTCTCAGAGATTTTGTCATTCTGAATGTGATTTTGGGCAACTGGAATTTTGTTTTCTGTTAAAGCATTGCCACAAAGAGATAGGACTTTGAAGTAGAATTTGTTTCCTCTTCTGCTTACACATTGCAAACCATGATGTCACAGAGGAATATATGGTTAAATATAATACAAATGACTTAAATTCTTGCTATCTTGACAGTTAAATCAAGAACCTATTTTTGTTGTTGGCCAAATTCAGATAACTGCACAACCTCAGCTCCCTCGTCAAGGATTGGGGTGAAGGCCAGTCTCTCCAAAATCCCAGGGTTATGGGCTCCACCCTCTGAGAACAATGTCAGGACAGCACTCTTCCTGAACTACGTGGTCGAAGGCCTTCCCTCTCTAAGTGCTGGGGAAGATTCACACTTTCCACACAGGGGACCCACTCTCTTGACCTGAGAAGATGAGTTCTGTCAAGATCTCAGCATCCATATTTTACCCTAGAAATGATTTTCCTTCAGTTGAGCCTGTCTGTTTTAGTACAGGCTGGCAGTGGTTCTGTTCATAAAGAACTTGCAAAAACTCGATTTTGCATGTAGTACACAGGGATCCAAACCATTAAACAGTAGGACTTTCCACAGATCCTTCCTGGATTACTGCGTCTCCAATCCCGACCTGAACTGAAATGTCTGGCAGGTTCTCTGTTCAATTAAACACTTGCATGGAGCACTATTCTCTGGTGACTTATTCTCCAGAAGCTCAGAATTTTCCAAATCATCAATTTCTGGTTTCTTTTTGTCCAGGAATTCAGGTCTCAGCTTCTCCCTTTCCTCTCACATTTTACTATGAGCTGCAAGGAGAAACCAGGCTGCACTTTCCACACTTAGCTTGGAAAACTCCTCAGCAAAATATCAAAGCTCATCGCTTTCAAATTCTGCCTTCCATCTGACATCAGAACTCAATTTTGACAAGTTCTTTGCCGCTTTAAAACAAGAATCACCTTTCCTCTGGTTTCCAGTAACACATTCATCATTTTCTTCTTAGCTTCATCAGAATTACCTTTAGCATCCATCCTTGTATGAACAGTCTTTTCAAAGCAGTCTGGGCCTTTTCTATGAAACACTTCACAGTTTTTCAAGCCTCTATCCATTACCTAATTCCAAAGCCATTTCCACATATTTGGTATTTCCAGTAGCAGCACCGCTTTCTCCCAGTACCCAAAACTGTTTTAGTTTCCTAGGCTGCTCCAAGCAAATTACCATGAAATGGTTCAGCTTAAACAAAGGGAATTTATTTCCTCATGGTTAGAGTCCAAAAAAATGTCCAATCAAGGAATCATCAAAGCAGTGCTTTCTTGGTGGAGACTGGCTGTAGGAATCCTTTACTCCACTGCCACATGGCAAGGCATGTCTTGGTTTCTCCCTTCTCATCTGGTTTCATTGATTTCGGCTTCTTTCTTCCATGGCTTTCTCTCACTCTCTTTCTGTATTCATTCCATTTATAAAGGACAACAGTAAAAGGATTAAGACCCATCCCGAATGAGGTGGGTCACATCTTAACTGAAATAGTCCCTTCAAAATGTTCTCCTTTCAATGGGTTTACATCCACAGTAATGGAATAGATTTAAGAATGTGTTTTTCTGTGGTACATAAACAGCTTCAAACCTACCACAGTATATTTAACATGAATGAATACAAGTTTGTATTCTTGTTGTGAAAAAAATCAACAAATGAAAGTTTCTAAGTTTCTATGGAATTTTTTATAACAAAATATTTATTTTATTGGAGACCTGAAAATTAATACAGTCTATAGCTTGAAAGTAAACACACCAGAAAATGTGAGGGTATTCACAAACAGAAATTTTAATAGTAAGGAGTTGACATTTGTGATATACTTGTAAGAAATCTGTGTTTTTTTCTATTGCATTATTTTTTTAGTCAACTGTTCAGCTCATTATTAAGAACTCCAGTCTTTTCACTTCATTTTGCTGTCCTCTCCTTTACTTTCCCTCATTCCCCTCCTTGAGATTCTATACTCTGCGTTTCTCTGTTGCCCAGTCCATATTATCTCTTAAGATTTCTCTCTCCTCCCCTATCACTGGTGATGCCTTCTTTATTTGCTTCTACTTCCTCTATAATTCTGGACTTCAGAGAACCCTTCCCAATCTGTCCTCTCTACAGTGAATATCCTATTCCCTCTCAGCTAGCTAAGATCTCTTTCCATGTAGTTTTGGTCAGATACACCTTTTTTTCCTCCAGAACAACTTTGTGCCTCTTGGTTCATCTTGGATCTAATCCAAGCAAGGGCAGCTTTCCCTATTGTGTATATTCTGAACAGACAAAATAAAGTATGCATAAAATGCATCTGAATTATTAGTTCTCTAATTATTTGTGTTGCTTGGCTGTAGCTGGAGTTAACAATTGTAGCTGCTGTTTGCAGAGGGTTGGTGTTTGGAGCTTTTTCTCTCAGACTCTGTTGCAAAATTGCTTCTGAGAAAAGAACTCACTGTTTGGTATCTTTGTGCCAGGTTATTCTGCCAAGGGTTGTGGCTTTTCCAGAGGTCAAGCTTGCTGTTGCTATTTGTAGCTATGGCTGAGCTTGAAATTGTCTTGTGTGTGTATGTATGTGTGTGTTTTGTATCTTGCTTAGTGTTGCTCCACTTCATTTCACCTTCCAAGAGCTCATTGTATGTCCCACTGACATCCATTCCTCCAAGGCCATTTTGCAGCTATGTTGGCATAAGCATCACTTTACAAAGCAGGTTATTTTGCCCAGCCAGTTGTCCATTTAATGTACAGAAATGCCTGGGTAGAACCGATCAAATTGTTGCACAATGCTCAGGCAATTAAACCAGCAGGAACTATTACTGCTTTATCGACCTTCAACATTTTTCTGGAGTTCAAAATAACAAGAAAACCGTGTTCCATCAGCTTCACAAAAGTTGTTCAATATGAATGCTTAATTCAACCCTACAAATAAAATAGAAAACCAACTTGTTTACAGGTGCCAGGCTCTCTGATAGAAAGTTGTATGGGAAAAGTTTTGTGGGAGGTGTGTGTGGAATATGTGTGGTCATGAGCATAATGAGTTGAGAATTTTGACGTTCCCCCCACTCGCCTGTGGTCGCAATTGTCTTCATCAGATGCTAAGTCCTGTCTAGTTCCTTAGGCACCTTGAGCCAGATTGAGTAGGGAAGAGCAAACTAACACCACCAGTTTAGCTTTGCTGCTCTAAGCCTTGGGATTGGTGGCCTGAGATTAGTGACAGGGTCCTCAAAGGCCCAGGAAACAATCCCTCAGAAAGTTTTCCTCTTGATATCTCCTGGGTTAGCCTTTTTATCTGTTTTATCATATTTTAGACCAGGGTCTAAACCCCATTTCATTTGACTGGGATTCCAGGTATTCTATCTAGTATTTTTCACTCACCCCTCTCTAGGTCTACAAATCAGAGGATTCACTTAGTATTATATTGTTGTCCCTTCCTGGACTATATAAACAACAAATTGCACTGCATATTTGCTAAGCACCTTACATAGATTACTCACAGTTCTCACAATAACCTTATGCTTACAGTTTAAGAAACTCAACATAGCCGTTAAGTAACTTGTCACTCCGTAGAAGAGCTGAAATCCAAACCCCTATTAGTTCTAAAATAATTTTGGTGACCTAAGGCCCCTAAAACTTCTGTTGCTGCACACTGCCCACAGGATTGGACATCTTAGGCTATCAGTGACACTCACGTATTGCTATCAGGGTTGTGCATTCTGAAGCTAACCTTGACACTTCTGTCCCCACTTCTACCCTAGTATCCTAGCATATGCTTTATCATCGGTCTGGGTTCTTAATTGCAATCAACAGATGTAGATTCTAAGTACCAAAGGAGTTAATTGCAACATGTTTGGTAACTCACAGAATTGTTGGGGATCCTGAAGAGTAAGATTTGAGGCTGTGTTTTCAGGAGATATCTTTAGAAGCACGTGATAAGGCTAGCTTTGTAAGAAAATTAGAAAAGTGGCTGCCATGCGTTGAGATAGAGGAACCACCCCAATGAGATTATATCTGAGCCAAGAACTTCACTTTGCACACTTAGATTATCATTGTTTCTATTGTTGTCACTATGGAAATCCAGACATCTCTGCAGAACTCCCACTCCCCCGACAGAAGTGGTAACCTCTTCCCCACATTATTGCCATTTGATTTCTCTACTGGAGGCTAGGTCACAGGTCTGCATCCCAGCAGCAAGCAAAGCTGGAAATTTGAGTTTAGGTTCCTTTATCTGTAATGTGGAACTCATATGGTGACAGTTTCTTCAGATATCAAAGGGTTTTTCAAAAGACAGTGAGCACTTGCATATCTGACCAATGACCACCACAGTTGCCAGTCCCTTTAGCTTTACTCCCTCTGCACATGATGCCCCTGGCTGCACATATCTCATCCACTCAACCAAGGCACAATGATCTAAAATACAGATCAGGCCCGAATGCAAACTTTATAATAACTTGATAAGTTGCAGAACTATGCAGAAGTTGTTGTTTTTGGGTGTTGCTTTGCAAGAATTTTTTATGAAGAAATTATTTCTGAATATTTGCCCATGAATTCAAATTTTGCAATTATTTTTCTTCTTTTTATAATGTTCTCCCATTTTTGCACATTTTTATAATTGTTTTATTAACTGTAGTCCATGGTTTAACTTAGCGTTCACTGTATTGTATAGTTCAAAGTTTTTGGTTGTTGTTTTTTTTAAACTTTATTCTAATAATGTATATACAGCCTAAAATTTGCCTTTTAATCACACACACACACAAAATATATATATATAATATATTATGTAGATTATAATGCTCTTTTAAAATGTGTATAGTGCCTTGTTGACCCAGGACTATGTTGGTCTGCCTGCAGTCCCCAGAGATCAAGTAAATAAATCAGTAAACAAGTAAGTAAATAAAACAAAATAAAACAAAACATACACTCTTCCAGATTCAGACACTAGAAAACGTTCACAAAGACACATTAATCAGAGCACTACACCATTTACAAGTGTTCCCTCCTCATATTATTGTGACAATACTGCCAAATAAGCAAAACACACCTACACCTCTCCAGTGGAAAATGACTAAGAATAATTAGAGGCAAGTAGTTTTGTGGGGCCTAAAATGCTTTAATTGAAAGGGAGGAAGATTTGAAGCACTTTTTGTAGGAGAGGGATCGATAGCAGTGCTGTTTTCTCAGGTCGGAAGAGGCTTTTCAGCTATCTTTTGTTCAGTGGTAAAATAGAGTTATTTGGGAGTGAAAAATGATGCTGGAATATAAGAACCTCTGTTAGGGATGCACTTGGGACCACACTGTGACAGGACCGGGAGGAGGAGGTCGAGTACGGTATTGTTTTTTTTTTTTTGTTTGTTTGTTTTTGTTTTTTTTTTTAATTTTTTTATTTTTTATTGACTTTGTAATAATATTACATTAAAAATATATATGTGAGGTCCCATTCAACCCCACCCCCCCATCCCCCCTCTCCCCCCCCCCAACAACACTCGTTCCCATCATCATGACACATCCATTGGATTTGGTAAGTACATCTTTGGGCACCTCTGCAAGAGTACGGTATTGTTTTTGACAGCATGTTGTTAATAGCAAAATGACTACCAAAAATAATAATGGTAAATAATTTATTCCCTTCTATTTGATCCTGGTTACTCTTCCTTTAGCCTTTAATTTAAATATGACCCAATATTACATTAAAGTAAAATGTTTATATGTGGTAGCTAACCATATATTTATAAATGATAGCCTTGTATATGACTGTTCAATATGGAGTAAAAATTTAATGTCACTATGACTCTGATTAGAGAGGTATTTTGTTAAGAGTGTTCTAAATTGATCACTAAGAGGAAAATTAATCTCTAAATTCATTTTACTATATTCCTTTTCTGAAACTGGTTTAATATTGTGTACTTACATTCACATGGTTTATCCCTAAAGTTATTTATCAATGTAAAGTATTTTGAATGTGGATTTTTTGAGTATCCATTTTTTAAAAGTGTCAGTTATTTATTTTACTTAGAATCACGGAAGCCCATGGTACCAACGGACTTTTCCACCCCTCAGAAGCTACTTGAATTTCCTTCTACTATATGGCTGGCCAGTATATACTTGACTTGGCCTCTACAAAATCTCTAGAAGGTGACCATCTAGGGACTCTTGAATATGTCCAGTTGCCAAGAATTAGGATCATTAGATGGCCTATTTCGCTTTTGGATATTTCTCTCTGTTCAGTAGTCTTGCCTTATATCAATGTGAAATTTTTCTCTTGGCTGCTATTCTCATTTGTCCTAGTTAGTTTCCTTAAGCAAATTTTTTGTTTGGTGCTGTCTATAAATGGTATAATATGGTTACTTCAGCTTTGTTAGAGGATTATAAAGTGTTTTGTACTGTAAAGTATCTAGAAAAAACATTTTATGTTTATATATTTATAATAAAAAAATTGTTGGCATTTTTAAGTACATTGGTTACATTTGCTATTTACCTAAGGGGAATAAAATAATTTAAGTTGCAGTGACTAAATGGAATGGGAGTGTGAGTTTGTAAGGTGACCTGGGAAGATAAAAATTTCACAAAAAATATTTTTTAATTTTTAGGTAGATGTGTGTGTGTGTGTATATTCAAATACACATACACACATATATATACACATAAGCTTGACTCTTATCCTGCATTGGGGAGGGAGTTACAGAGAATGTTGCTCTCTTATCTTAAATGATGTGGAATCTGGAGAGCTCCCCAATTAAGAAACTTTTATCAAACAATATATTTGTAATTTAAATCCTGCTTTACTGGAGCTTTTTAAAAGGTTTTTTTCCCCCTCTTCAATTTTCTTATACTTGTGCTAGTAATACAAATCCTTCTGTGCTAGTTCCAGAGGAAAAAGATTACTCTATGTTCTTCCTTTTTAACCAGTTCTTTCTCTGGTTCTACCTTTAGGTATTGCAAAAAGAAAACCTGAGTTCCCTTCAACATTTGGCTATTTTTTATTATAGTCACCACATTTATATAAACTGCACCAGAGAACATAAAGAATAAGAAATTAATAATGAAAACTAATCACAGGAAATATAGAAGTTTTGAGAAGAAACAAATATTTAAATATCTCAATGGATAGGGTTCAAATGAAAGTAAAGATCTTAAAAGGCCCATCAAGGAGACAATCAGACTCCACTAAATCTGGTGTACAGTGGGAGAAAAGAGAAAATACTCACTGAGGAGGAATAACCTGTGAGGATGCTAGCCTGCCTGCTTTGAGTTCTTGGGAGCATCATCCATGAAAGGCCCTGGAGATGTGCAGGGGAGGCAAAGCTGTGAGGAGAGCAGGGGAACGGTCTCAGAGCTGTATCTGCATTGCCTCATGACATTTTCACAAAAACCTATGGGTGGGCACTGATTTTATTCCCATTTTAAAAATGAGGAAGCTGAAGCTGACAGCTTAAATGATTTCCTCATACCACACAACTAGCCCGTGGTTTGTTTGAGACTGGATAATCTGACTAACTCTGGAATTAGGCTGTTTTTAAAATCTGCTAGAGAAATGGAAACAGAACTAATATCCACTGAATGCAGATGATATGACTAGTAATCGGTCATCCTTCGGTGCTCATTTTTTTCTCATTACAACCCAATGGGTGAGAGCGCTTACCTCACCATTTGAACATTGATCTCTGAATGTAAAACCATGACTTTTCTACTCTACAAGAGAACTGTACACTCTTTCAGGCAGGAAAATACTTAAATCAAATAAAACATTTCAGAGAAACTAGATGCTGATCATCTAGTCCCCTTGTTTGGACCACCACAAGAATTTGCCAGGGGATGTAGTGGTGTGAAAGTGACCACGCTTTCATGCTCTTTAAAACCATTCCAGCCTCTTAGAATCTACGATTACAAATAGATTGGCATGCACACTCAAGTTAACACATACATACACAACTCTTCCATGCAACTCTCATTGATTGAGTAAGTATTTATTGAGTGCCTACTATGTGCCAAACTGTCTTCCAGGTACTAAAGAATACAAAGACCAAATTCTAGCCCTTTATAGACTTCCTGGTGTTTTTACTCTTCTCATTTAGACCTATCCAATGAGTCATTTTCCATGTCTTGATTAGATGTATATGCATTCCATTTCTTAATAGATTTTAGGCTTCTATAAGACAGGAATTGTTTTCCTCATTTTTGTGTCTCCTACAGACCACCTACCACAGCAATATTTCTAATATATGCCTGCTTTTATGCTTTTTTCTATCACAAGCTTAGAACGTACAACACCATAAAATCCATTCCTCCACTTATATAGATTACATCTGTGACAATGTTTATAATTTCCCTGTAGCTTGAAATTTCTATTAAATTTCTGCTTTTGGAAATGCAAGTTTGCAATTAATCAATGAGTCATTCATAAAGTATGAATCATTCCTTTGTTAGTCGGGTAAGCCAAGCTTTGTTAAAAGCTGCAAGACTAAATATTGACTGCCTTTCAAACTTAGGAAAAACATTTTACCCACTAGAAAATGGTGGGTTTGTGAGCATATTTTATGGACTTAGAGTTTTCTAAATGAGTGTGATTAACATTGTTGAGTAAATGGGGTTTGTTTGTTTGTTTTTGAGTTAATTATTGTTTTTAAAGAAGCTTTAGATAACGTAAATGTTAAAACAAAAATATAAGGAGTCTCATATACCCTACCCCCTCCTCTTCCCACACTTTCCCCCATTAACAATATCTTTCAATTGTATGATACATTTGTTACAATTGATGAACATGTATTGAAGCATTGCTACTAACTATGGGCTATAATTTACATTATAGTTTCCATTTGCACTGCACAATTGTATAGGTTTTGACAAAATGTATAGTGGCCTGTATCCATCATTGCAGTGTCATTCAGGATAACTCCAATTTCCCCAGAGTACCCCATGTTACTCTTATTCTTCCCTCTCCCTCCCTTCAGAACCTCTGGTCGCCTCTTCCTTTATATCAATGATACAAGTTCTTCCATTACTAGAATAATAATGTCTACTTAAGTCCATAATTGCATTCTCCCCTTATAATTGTTGATTCCTCAATCTTGAGAATTTTAGGATGGTGATGACTACTCTGTTTCTGACTGAGAGGGGGTGTAAATCCCATGGGGCAGATGGACGGAACTTTCTTGCTTGTAATTGCGGATACTCTCTGTGTTGTCCATCATCATCCTTTTGTTAATTGTCCTGAGTGATAGTCCAGTGAATTGAAGGGTAGATGTTGCAACTCTTGCTGAGATTCAGGGCTAAACCAGCGTATGAATAGACTGAAGATTTGTGTCTCTGGGACATATATTTAACAAATATAATGCTAATTATAGGTTCAAACAAAAGGGGAAAAAGAGTCATGTGTAGGCAAATTGTAAATGAGTCTAACTCTGTTACATTGGGGAGCATATATTCCAAAGTAAGATACATTGAAGGGGTGCTGAATTCCTGAGATTGTCTTCCCTTCCTAAAGAGTCTAGATGTATATAAAATCCTCATGAGACCCCCTGCTTGAGATACCGTTTACTGGGGCAGCCAGTGAGATCTTCCTGTACAAACACAACCTCTGGAATGACCTCCAAACTCACTTTGAAATCTCTTAGCCATAAAATCTCATGTGCTTTTGGTATTTCCCTCTTTTGATCAAGGTTTTTTCCAAATACATTGCTAACTGACATTTGGTGATGGTTCCTCAGTGCCAGGGAAGCTCATCCTGGGAGTCATGTCTCACAGTGGGGGAAGTTTGTGCATGTATATGCTTAATTTGGCTTAGAGAGTGGCCACATTTGAGCAACAGGGAGGCTGTCAGGAGGTAACTCTTAGACAATATACAATACTAGGCCAAGTTTTAGTTACTTGAGAAAAGGTTCATAAGTACAACCATCAGTATCAAGGGCTTAGCATAATGTTCTGTCCTTCTTTGCTAGGAACTGCCATGTTCCTCAGGGGATTCTTGCTGCTCTATAAGAGAATGTAGCAGGACTCCCTAGGATACAAATTCAATGTTCTTTCATTATTGTGTGGATCTCCACCCACTGAGACAATGCCCCATGACCACTTGAACATATTCAGATGCCAAAGAGGCATGCCCCAGGCGAACACCTCCTTACACATCCCCCATCACCGATACCCTGCACCAGTGATTCCTTTGCCACAGTTGTGACTCTTCTCTGTCCAAACTCTTCCCCAAAATAAAGCTAAAAAAATAAGCAAATAATAACAATAATAATAATAACAAATAAAATACAAAAAATAAAAAGAATAAAAATTTTAAAGTAAAGGTAAAGTAAAACATTTTTTCAATGTTTCTTTCATCACCATAACATCTGTTATCTTTTATGTACAGTGACAATTTATTCCATATGTTCCTCCAGTGTCTTACTTTTTTCACTTTATCTTCAAAGAAGCTTTAGGTTTCAGAAAAGTCACAGAAAATATAGGGATTCCCATATATCCAATTCCCTTCTCCTCTCCCCCTCTCTCCAATTAGTAACATTTTACATGTGAATGTACATTTGTTATAATTGATATACGAATGTTGAAGTATTGCTACTAACCATAGTCAATGGTTTCCATTTTGCAACGTACACTTTTGGCCTGTGTCTGCCATTGCAAGATCATGCAGAATAATTCCAATGCCCTATGTTCCATCTATTCTAATCTTCCTTTCCCCTCCCCTGGGGACCTATGATAACCACTGAATTTCAATTTTTGAAAAATAAGGTTCATAGCTACATATCATGGGCTTGCCATATTGCTCTGTATTCTTTTATTAGGCACTGCCTATATTCTCAAGAGATTCTTGCCCCTTTAATTGAGAACATAACAGGACTCCCCATGATGGGAGTTTAATATTTTCTTGTTTATTTTGTGGGTCTCCACCCACTGAGATGACACACTGTGACAAGATGAATACTTTCATATTTCATAGAAGCATGTCCCCGATGTGCTCTGTACTAATACAATGAATATAAATATTTTTATGAATATTGGCTAAAGTGTCATAAAATGTCTTTGCTTCTCTTTGGAAACTATTATAAAATACAAGAGTTTTTTTGAGTAGGAGATATTAAAATTTAAAACACAGATATATTTGTTATTAAATATCCTAGGATATATTCTGAAACTCTGCAGTTATTACCAGTGACTAACCATGGTAAAGAATATTTTTATGTAGGTATTTATTTGCATCCTTAAGGGATTTGTCACTTTTATTTTTATTTTTACATGATCCTTTAAAAGAGTGCTCATTGTGGTTACCCAAAAAACTTCCCAAACAATGTTAAGAATTATAATTTTGTATAATAATACTTTTCTCCTTGGACTCACCTCAGTTAAAGGCACCTTGATTAAAAACTTGATATTCTAGAAAGCACTTGAATTAAAATTACTGAGCAAATAGCCCTACCCAAAGATTCATCTCAGCATGTTTTCCCATTATAAAGCCAACTCTGGACAACTCTTAAAGGTAATATAGTTTTCACTGAGTGCTTTCGATGTGTGGTTTGGTTGTTATTAAATTGAAGCAATGTCAAAAATCCTCTCTTAACTTCCTCTTTTCTCCAGAGTCTGATTCATCAAGGTAACTTCCACCCCCATTCCAAATTTCTCCTCCTTCTCTCTTGTCCAAAACTCCAGCTATAGCTCCAGCCCTTTCTCCTTCCAGTTCTGCCCCTTCTTCCATATTCTTTTGCTATCTTATGTGATTTTTCCTTTTAGCCTCTCAAGGCATCTTTTAAATTGTCTCTTCATTAAACCCCTAAATCACCACTCTAAAATCCTTGGAGCCAAACTGAGAAAACTATGAATCCTCCTTAGAAGGCAGGAGTGACCAAAAGATTGTATAAATTTATACTTTGATATTAGTTTTTATGACCCTGAGAGTTTAAGATTTTAAGTTCCTTTGGTTAATAGTCCATTGGAAAGGCCACACCAATAGAGCCTCACAAGATGGCTTTCCTTGGGTAAAGTTATACCTTACAGGGAAAGCCCTCAACTTTGTAATGAGTCCTGATTTTCGTTAGCTATACCAAAAGTGCTTCCCTCTCATACTAATTATAATTACATGGAACCAATCTGTCAAAGAAGAATAATAATGTAATTTACATAAGAAAGTACAATTTTCAAGAAGACCAGGCTATTTTATTTGATATGCTCAATTCATTTCCTCCATGAGGAAGACCTAGGGAGAGAGCCAAATTTTATCCTAGGAAGGTTGTTATGTCTAGAATAAGAACAGGAGGACTTTAAAAGTTTATTCTAACATTCAATCAAGATCAATTGAGCACTTAGTCTGACACAAGGGTTGTGCAGGCGACTAAGGCTACAGTGATAAATATGTCACATCAGCTGTCCTCATGATACTTGGTCTAATTGGGAAGAGAAGCACTAAACTAAGAGTTACAAAAAATGATTTTTACTAAAGTGTTTAGTGAAAGTGAATAACTGGGATCTAAATTAACATATGGGCCAAGAAAGGACTTTTCCAAGGAAATTATATTTTAAGATCACTTCCTCAAAGGGTGACAATGAATTCATGAGTGTGTGTGAATGTATAAGGTGAGGGTAGAGTGGGAAGAATAATTTTTCAGATAGTGGAACAGCATGGTTCATGCAAACATCATGGGGTTGAGGTTTTATGTCTGGTTAAAGATTCAGGAATGTGTTCTGGAGCAATAGGAATCTGTCTTTTATGGAGAGGAATGAGAAGATCAAATTTGTATTTTAAAAAGTTAAGATTTTCAATGGGTAGAGAATATGGTAGGAATTGAGAGAAACCCAGATAAGGCCAATTAGGAGACTATAGAAGAAGATGAATGTCAAATGTAATTGTTACTTGGTTTAAAATGTTGGATGTGGAAAATGAGAAATGTTGCTAGATTACCACATATTTATGAGGTCAGGTATGCAGTGCTTAGAATCTGATTAGCTATGGAGTGGAGAGAGATAAAAGTGATGTTGAGGTTATTGATATCAACAGCTGGGTAGATGGTGATATGGAACAATGGATGATAAGCAGTTTGAAGGTAAGATATTAAGTTCAGTTTTCTATCTGTTGTAAATGATTCAATCTGCATAAAATCCAAAAAAACCAGGAGTTTAAAGCATAAAAAATCCTTTCTCTGCCATATATCAAGAAGATCAAGCGTGTCGTTTCAGAATGGTCTATTGGTTCAGTGGCATATTGCTGTTTTATTGTGCCCAAATGACTGCAACATCATGTTTTCATCAGGAAGATGGATGAAGAAAGTCTCCATAAACTATCCTTTCATTTTTTTCCCCTTTTGTAAACCCTAGAAGACTTTCTCCAACGTCTCACTGACGACGGCTTCCCCTAACTGCACAGGATGTTGAGTGTTTGGAAAAGGAGAAAGATCATTACAGTTGACTTAGAACAGTGGTCCTCAATCCGATGAGACTCCGAACCCCTGTTTAGTATTCTGAAATAATATTCATAGACAATATAATGTATTGTACACATAGCATCCTTGCCAGAAAAATAATATAATTTGACTTCTAATAAAAATAAAATAGTTTTATTTCTAACAAAACTGAAACAGATTCAAAATGAGGTAATTATATGCTTACACTTGTATGTGAAATAGTGATATAACTGAAATTTGCAGCAATATGTGGTATTCCCCCAAACACATCAAGATTATATAGGCTGATACACGTGTGCTTTCTGGTGTCATAAATAGAATGAATGGCATTGCCTTCACCTTTTATAAACTGTTGAACAACTCCTGGTAACATTACAAAGAAAACAATATACTTTTGCTTCATTAACATGTTAGTTGCAATCCCAGTGGCACCATGAAGAGTGAGGTGGAATGTAGAACAATTGTTTTGCCCCTTACATTGCAGGAAGATGCTCCTTATCTCACCAACCCATCAGTGTAATAAGAACATAAACAGTATCTACAACGGCAAGCAACAGTTCCATTCATCTGCCCCATGGGATTTAAATCCCCTCTCAATCAAAAGGGGAGTGGGCATCTCCATCCCCAAATCCTCAAGATTGAGGAATGAACAAACAAATGGGGGGAATGCAACTATGGACTAAAGTAGATTTATTTTTATTCTAGCAATGGAAGAACTTTTGTCACTGATGTAAAGGCCACTAGGAGTTCTCAGGGGAGAGAGAGAGAAGAAGAAGTATAACATGAGGTATTTAGGGGACATTGGAATTGTCTTGCATAACATTGTAATGATGCATACAGGCCATTATACATTTTGTCAAACCCTATAAAAATGTGCGGGGTGAAGTGTAAACTATAAAGTAAACTATTGACCATGGTTATAGCAATGCTTCAATATGTGTTCATTAATTGTAACAAATGTACCATATTAATGAAAGATGTTGTTAATGGGGGAAAGTTGGGGAAGGGGACAGGTTAGGGTATTTGGGAATCTCTGATATTTTTTATATAATGTTTATATAATCTAAACCTTCCTTAAAAATAAAAAAATATAGTTTTCTTTTAATCTGGAAAAAAAAGTTAAAAAAAAGCGTAATTAACATTCTATACATCATGGTAGAAATGTAAGATCAGCTGGAAGCAAAGAGATTGATTTCTCAAGGTTTGAGTGACAGCTCATACATTTCAAATACTGCCTATAATTATTACATTCACTTCAAAGTCAAATTAAAGATTACCCTGCACTGATTTTTCTTTGTGTCTAGCCCTGAAGAATCTGGATAATTCTAGAGCTAAGAGTCCAGGGTAACACTAATTGGAAGGTTAAAGTTTTCTTGGGAAATCTTGTCCAGTACCTTAGACACTGGGGAAATGTGTACCTAGAGATTTCAAATTATATTGAAAAAAAAAAAAAGGCAACTTTTAAATTCGTGTTTTAGGACATTCAAGGAAATATACTTTTGGAACTCTAGTACATTTCTCATTATTTTAGGATGCCTTCTTTCAAATTATTGGTTCCACTAGGTTATAATCCATATACTGGACTAGGTTAGCTTTAATTTTTTTTTTTAATTATGAGTAGTGTTTTTTATACTTTAACTTGCCATACATTTTGATGAAGACTATTTTTCCATTAAAATTCAAAAGTTAAATGTAGTTAATCTCTTTTGAAAATGGTTTACTAGTTTATCTGAGGGAACAAAAAGAAATTTAACTTTTCTTTTTTTTTAAAGATTTATTTTTTATTTATTTCTCTGCCCTTCCCTCCTACCTAGTTGTCTGCTTTCTCTGTCCATTCGCTGTGTATTCATCTGTGACTGCTTCTATCCTTATCAGCGGCACCGGGCATCTGTGTTTCTTTTTGTTGAGTCACCTTGCTGTTTCAGCTCTCCGTGTGTGCAGCACCATTCTTGGGCAGGCCGCACTTTCTTTCACGCTGGGCGGCTCTCCTTACGGGGCACACTCCTTGTGCATGGGGCTCCCCTACGTGGGGGACACCCCTGCGTGGCACAGCACTCCTTGCACACATCAGCACTGCGGATGGGTCAGCTCCACACGGGTCAAGGAGGCCCAGGGTTTGAACCATGGACCTCCCATGTGGTGGGCAGATGCCCTATCCATTGGGCCATGTCTGCTTCCCGAAATTTAACTTTTTGAATCACAGTTCAGTTAACTGAAGTTTAGATGTTTAATCCTTTCCTGTGCTACTTGAAGGAAATGAGAAAAAATTTTCTTTACAGTCTGATTCTCCGTCTGCATGGACAACCTGAAAAGAGAAAGCAAAATAATTTTGAGAAAAACATTAGTGTTCTTAGCTGCTATTCAAAGTGCTTCCTGCATTTAAAGTAAATTAGACTTATTTAATCAAATCAAATAATTTCATATGAGAAATGAAAATAGGTGTTGATAAATGAATTTAGTGTGAATTGTTTTTTTTTAATTTTGAAATTTTTAGAAAGTTATTGAATTATCAGGCCATTGGTTCAAAATTTCTTAATTATCCATTAAAATTTATGTTCAGGGTAAGAAATGGTCATTTTATTCATTTTTAAAACAAAAATGAAAGTTTTCTAACAGGACTTCATAGTGGATTCATATTGGGAGAGTTCCAGATCTTAGCTTTTAGGGAGGAAAACAAAATGTGTGCATGTGCTTTAAAATAATAAAAAGCTATACTATAAATACATGAAACTTCAGTTTATTGCTGTGAGACATGAGACAAGGCAACTATAAAGTAGGATTGATTAATAAAAGATGAAAGAAGAGATTAATGAATGATGGATTAGTATACGATGATCATGATTTTGAGCAGGAACTTGAAGGAAATGATGGATATGCCATGGCAAAAGTGCTGATATGACATTGCAGGCTGAGAAAAATATGGAGAAAATAAGGCAATTCTGAACTGGGCATGTAAGAAGAATGGTGTGGCAGCACGGAAGACACTATGTTAATGAGGAATTGAAAAATGCTTAGAAAGAAGAAAGGTGAGAGAATGAGGAGGTTGTTGATTTGATGTTTTAGAGTCTGCTGATAAAATGTAAGCATCTCCTAGAGATTCTTCAGGTAGGAGGGTGATGTTAAAAGAGCTACATATGAAGTAATTTTTCTGAATATATTTTTATTAGAGAAGTTGTAAACTTACAAAACAGTCATGCACATGTGTGGAATTCCCATATAACACCCCTCCACCAACACACTACATTGTTGTGGAACATTTTCTACAGATTATAAGATAATATCATCAGACAATTACCACTAACTATGGTCTGTAGTGTACATTTGGTTATATATGAAGTAATTTTAATAGTATCTTGTTGGAGAAGAGCAAGATTAGAGGAATCTAGAATGCATATAAAATTGTTGAAGTAAGTTTAAGCTTGAGGAAACTAAGGACTAGGTTATTAGACTGTTGATAAAAAAAGGTATAAAGAGAATTTGGTAATGAAAATATTTTACATATTCATATATGTATATGTATATATATGCATATATAAACTATTTAAACATATTAATCAATTTTGTTGAATATGAATTAAATTAATATTTCTTCCCATAATTTCACAGTATATAACCTTAATTTCCTTTCCTTGGTGATGAGTGCTGGGGTAAAAGGAGGACTCGCAACTATAAGTTAAAGATCCTTTAATTATTTTGATTCACTTTTTTTTAATCTTATTTGTAAAGATACATAAATCACACAAATGTTACATTAAAAAGTATAAGAGGTTCCCATATACTCCACTCCCCAAACCCGCAACTCCTCCCACATTGGCAACTTCTTTAATTAGTGTGGTACATTCATTGCATTTGATGATTATATTTTGGAGCATTGTTACACAGCATGGATTAGAATTTATGTTGTAGTTTACATTCTGTCCCAGACCAGTCAGTGGGTTATGGCAATACATATGATATTGGGGCATTTTTTGGGACTAGGAGTTGTCCTCAATGATATTGCACAGACACGGGTTTTAAAGGGCAAACAAACTCACACAAAATATTCTATAATTTGACACTATCATCTTTTAGGCTCTGCTGAATCAGCATAAACCATAAATTAATCTTATTTCCCTGTAAAGTGAACAGAATGAAAGATGAGACATTAGCTACAATATTAGTAATGATTTATTTGTAGATTCATAGATAATTTTATTGTAGGAAACTAAGGAAACATACATTTTCCTTCAAGTATACTTGATTTATATGTAGATTTAATGCTTAAATCTTTAGTGTCTTTAACCATCTCCAGGAATTATTTTTTTTCTTTTATTTTTATTTAAGAATGAAAGCATTTCAGTCATACTAATATTCATACCCATTTATTTGCATATTTTTTCTAATCACTTTGAAAATACTCATTTTACAACACAAAAAAAAAAAAAAACAGATTAGCTACTTCTGGTTTGTATATAATAAACTGGTATTTTGGAATCTGAATTAACTCCTGCAATAATTAGATATACTTTGACAAAACAAAGTACCCACATTTCTAAAAGCAAATAATTTCTAAATAAATTGCTATTAAACAATTCTACAGTTATACCTTTGTAGCAGTTTGAAATTTGTTATGAGTTTCAAAAATAGATATTGGATTATGTTTGTAAACTGGTTTATTCCTCTGGGCATATTAGATTATATTGGATTCAGAGGTTTCACTTTTACTTGATTAAATAATGATTGAGGCTTTGATTGGCTACTTCAGTAGGATGTTGAGTCTGCGTCCCCTGGCAGGGACTCATAGAGAAACCTCATTGCAGAGAAGGGAGTTTGGAGTTTTGATCCTGGAGCTTGGGAAGTAAACATGCAGGAGAAGCAGATAAGTGAAGAAAGAGAGAAGGTTCCATTTGACACGGCAGAGGCCTCGGGAAGAGAGATGAGCCATTCACCTGACTGCCTACAGCTGACCTTGTGGAGAGAATAGAGGACCTGAGCCCAGAGAGAAATGACCCCTGGGAGAGAAAGACAAGACTTATCCCAGCCTACAGCTGATATTGGAAGAAAATGGGACCACGGAGCCTTAAGAGGAAGAGGAAGGCTATATCTTTGCAGACATAGGCATGGCAGCAGACTTTGGAGAGGGAAGTAACTTATGTTTTATGGCCTGGTAACTGTAACTTTTTACCCAAACAATTATCCTTTATAAAAGCCAATAGATTTCTGGTATTTTGCATCAATAACCCTTTGGCTGACTAATACAACCTCCTAGGCCTGTTCTTTGAAATCTGGTTGCTACTAACCCCATGTGGCTATTTAAATTAATAAAAATTAAATGCAATTAAAATTGTCTTTGGTCAAATCCCTCTGTAAGTCACAAGAGTTTTATTTCAATACTCTTTGAGCTTTTTTTGACATTACTTGTTGCAGCTAATACTAGAATGTGGACCTTGTCCACTCAGGACCTTGTCACCCTTCAGAATATTGTCTGAGAACCTTGCAGGTAACCACTTTTGCTGGACAGTAAACATGAACATTTTATATTAACCCAGTAAATTTTGTAAAAGAGATTTTAGTATTCAAGAACATTCCAGAGAGAGAGAAATCGATATGTTCAAGAATGTTCTAGTGTAAGAGGGATTGAAATGTTCAAGAAAATTCTGAGTAATTCATTCCAATGAAGATTCAAGGTCAATAAATAAGGCAATGTGGTATGCATCCTTTCTTTATCTTGAATGCAAGTAGGACAGGAAGAAGCAGAGAGCACAAAGAAACTGTAAAATAGGAGATTTTGGTTAGATATAAAGAAATGTTTCATGGTGTGGAAAGTAATTGCATGGAAGGATTTATTGAGTGAGGTTGAGATTTTTGGAAATCTTTAAAAATAGAATACATTTCAATCTCTCTAGGGATGTATGTGATATGCCTGCAGGCAGGGAGAGTGGGATGAATTAGATTCATTGCCTTGGCTCTTTCACACCAACAATTCTATGAATCTGTAGAGGACAATAAAATTGGATAATTCTCACTGTGTTCTTCAGGGAGTCAGTTTTCCAGACTGCTTTTTCTATCAGTGAATCAGTGCCAAAATATTACCTTATATTGAACAACTTTTCACATACGGGAAAGAAAAGAGCAAATAGATCCTTGCCGTTTTAAGAAGACAGTGTTTTTTGCATTTCCTCCCCACTAGTAAGAATGAAATGATTTAGGTCTTAATGCTAGCACCACACTGGAAAAGCCTGCATAATAATGCTGTTGAGCTGTGGAAAATTTTATTAATTCTCATTTGATACTTATGAAATATGTATCATTAATACATATGAAATAATTATTTTTACCTTTACTCTGATGGTAAAATTAGTTTCACTGGTGATAATTTCCATTCCCCACGTTTTGTGATACTATTTGATCACAGAGAAGCAGTTTGGTCTTCCAGTCTACTGGAATTTATTCCAGCTGTGACTATGCTTCAAAACCAGGCAGCAGACACACCGGTCAGAGCCAGAGAGAACCAGGAAGTTGGAATGTGACCCAAGTATTCTCACTAGGAAGGCATTGCAAGAAATGGACAGAGAAGAAACTGGGACTGCAGAGCTGTGTTTGCTGCCATGGAGTATGGCCTGACTGCCTCAGAGCTGTGGAAAATTTAGTCACATATTATTTACATCAAAGAAGAAACCCAAAGCCATCATTGCCTTTTTCATCCATTTGATGTAATTTTTAGTTGTGTTTCAAATGGAAATCAGAAGCAGGTCAGGCTGCTGAATCATTCTTACAAGGCAAAATTTAGGGGAAGCAAGAAGCACAGGCTGGAGACAGATGGCTTACTAAATATGTAGAAAGCTGTGCTTGAGAATAACCAACCATCCAATAAACAAACAAACAAAATAAAAGAAAGCTGACAGTGAAAGAGAACATGCAGGAAGGGGAAGGGTAGGTAAGGAAGTCAAGATAAATCATCTGGGTTAGACTTCACTAGAGAGTATGTCCCCTTTTGTTAAGCAGCCTAATGCAACAGAACAAGCCCCAGCCTTGGTGTGAGATCTACACAAGTTTATTCTTAAATCCTGCCACTTCATACCAGTGTAACTTTGGGCAATATACCTAATTTCTATTTTTTCATCTATAAAATTCCAGTAATAATTCTTATTTTCTAGGTTGTTGTATTTAAAATTGAACCATTTACTGTGCCTGACATGCAATAGAGAATTGATGAATAGTAGTTGCTGCTGAGCTTCTAGTGGGTGGGAGAGTGCCTTTAGCATTCATTACTCATTAATTAATTCATTCAGTAAATATTTTTTGAATATATACACAATACCAAAGAGAGAGTGTTTTGAGCACACAATCAGGAACAAGTTTATTAGTTCTTAAGTTACTTTAGCATGGTAAATTGCCTTTAGAGTAGCGATTGCTAGCATCAAAGTATCAGGATGGTACTAGCTAAGGAGAGGAAGGTGCCAAGATGGCATCTAAGAGGTACATAGAGAAATTGCATCTGAATTAAGCTGTTGTTCTTATAGGGATCATAATGATTCCAGGCATCTCAACTTCTAGTTCATTGCTAATTATCCCCTCTAGAAGGATTCCTTATGTGTAGGAACAGCACTTTGGACATCCCAAATTAAGGAATTAAGAAGATATTGAAGGCTTTCTTAAATGTATATATATATATTTTTTTAATTAATCAGGGCTTGAGTAAGAAAACAGGACCACCATGAATAGTTTGGAATAAGGAATTTATTACTGGAATTAAGCCTTATAAAATTGTAGGAAATACTAGGTAAATAAATATCTGCGAAGGAGTAACTGGAAGATTAGGAGGGAAAAAAACCACTAATTAAGGTGCATGAAGGGGAGCTGGTGAAGAAGTCTAAGGAAAGCTGTTACCTTGCCATATGGTGGTAGGCATGAAGTCACTGTAGGTCAGTTGGGCAGATTTTGGCAAGGAAAATGTGGATATAGGGCAGAGATAAAGAATAAGTTGTAACGTGAGGACCAACTAGAACTTGTGAAAACAAACTGGGAACCATAGGAACCCATGAAGACAAACTGGAAGCCATGTCTTTCCCTCCCTGCTCTAACTTCAGTGATGGTAATTATTAGCAGAACAGCTGATGCCTTTACCATGGATCTGCAGATGCCTCTGACCCTTGACTCGGAAGAACTGAAGGAGCCTATGGATGGGGAGTAGGATGAGTTTGGATGAACTATGGGTTTGAATGCTTTCCCATGCCAGTGAGCCCATCAGATCAGGCACAGTGTGAATGAGATGCAGTGGCTCCTGAGACCCTGCACAAACCTTACGAAGGTAATGGGCAGCCTTACCTCTACCTTCCAATTTTGTGCAAATTTTTCTGTGACAACCTCTATTTGATACTGCATAGGAGAGGGAATTCTGGAAAATTTACTTTTCAGCTTAGCTAGGTTGATGTCTTGCAAAATCACCCTTGTGGAGGGAGAAGAAAATTGGTATCATTTTTAACCAGCTCTGGTCCTTGCTAATCCAGTCAAGTCTCTGCATCAGCAATTCTCAAGAGGAAGACTGGGGAGAAGTTGGAAAGGGTAGGCACATGTGAATGAGGAGGGATGTCCCAGAATCACTTGTAGAGCATTTTCTAACAGCTCACCTCTGCTTCTCTTTCTTTACCTCCACAAGCCCTGAAATTTTGCTTATGGGTCATTTAGAGGAAGGGAACTCTGCTGCTGCTGAAAGAATCACAGCCGGACAAGTCACCAGTATCTATGGAAATGTGCTATTTTTCAGGTCTATCTCTATGGGATAAAACTGAGAAACACTGTCTGGTAGTCAGTAGTAGTTTTTGTTTGTGTCTTTCTTTTTACTAATGAATTATTGACTCATTAAAGACTGTCTTATATAACTTTTATTCTCTCTTACCTACTCCCCTACTTATTTAATTTACTTATCATCTTGTTACCCAATTAAATGCCCTCAAGGACTGGCAGATTTTAAGACCAAAGCAAATGGTTGGGGGCCCTGGGCTAGAACTTGAGTCTGTGTTGCTAACCTACACTATTCAAATTCATGAGCAAGAGAGAGGGGAAAAACTGATTTGCCAAATAAAATGCATCTGCTTTTACCACCTGGGTAGTTACACTTGGGAACCCCTATAATTTATGTTCATTAAATTTAGAAATAAACATACACCACCTACCATTACTTCTGAGAAAATGGTAGAGTTTGCCATTTTCATATATAAGATTTACTTTTCTTACTAGAAGTATAAGATTAGCTCAATGTGACTTATAATAAGGAATAAAATATTGTTAGATTATACTATAATTGGCAAATGGTATCCACACACACAAAATAGAGATTTGTAACAGCTTTTACAAAAACCCTCTAATAGATACTAAAATGAAAGCATTTTAATATCTCAACGAAGTGATCTATGACCTATTTAAAAATCATATATTAAAACCTTTTTATATAAAATGGCAAGAAAAAGATGTATTTTAATGTCTTTGGCTTATTCTTTCCCTCCAACAACATACTCAAAAGGGTGTAATGTGATTTAGATTTAGTATTAACATGCTATAATTTTATTATGTGATGTCCTAGTATGATTAAATTAAGTTCCTAAAAGAGCAAATGATACTAAATTAATGTTATATGAGCAAAAGTCCTGAGTATTATGATAATTTATGTAGCATAGGGCTACTTTATGAAACAAATGCATTGCATTTAAAAATTTTTATAAATAATCCTTATAAGGAAAATATATTCTTTTATGGTTCTTTAGTTCATAATCTTTTTCTAATTGCTCAGGTTAAGCTTTCAACATTGCTACTTCTTACATCAGAAAATTAACTGGGCACATTTTAAGAGAATTTAATGTGTGATTCAGAATAGTCTACCATACATGGAAAACAGCAGTTTAAAGAGAAAGTCTTATTTGCCACACCAAAATAAATAATTCTGATTTTTTTTACTTGCTAAGTTTCCCTCACATGTGTTTCAGTGCAGAAAACTCCTGGAGGAGTGTGGGAATAACAGATCCTATTAAACTTTTATAGATAATGAAGCAGGAATAGCAGTGGCACATGAATGGTGTTTGGAGATGATTGTTGAGTGAATAAGTGAATGAATAAGCTGATTCCAATCAGTGTGGAGGTTCTATGCCCAATACACACAAATGACAAATTCTTGAGATGTCAGGGCTTCAAAAGGAGAAAGAATTTATTGCCAAGCATGAAGCAATGGTGGCCCATGGGCCTAAAATCTGTCTCCCGGAACTGCAGTATCTTTGAGGGTTTTATAATATCAAAAGATAGGGAGGTTTAGGAAAATGAGTACATTGCCTCCAGATGATGAAGTTAGAAATAGTCTAATTATTGAGTAATGCATAGAGTGTTACATGCCTAGTCATGGAACGTATGTATGAAAATGGCCTTAACATGATAATGGGTGTGATTTTTAGTATTATAAACAGGTAGGAGTTACTTACAGGTTAATGTTTAAGCTACTGTTCATGTCAAGTGGGCCAATTTTGGTTAGATCTAGCTTTGTCTGGTAAGATAGCTTTGGAACCCTGTGGATTAGTTCTGGACTGACTCAAGTTCCTTCATTAATAAACATTAAGGGGTTGTCTACGTGATCACAAGACTTCAAAGTTGTAATACAAGATAAGGAGGTACAAGTGGGGCCAATCATGAGCTATCATGAAGCTTTTACAGTCACAAGGTGAAGATTATATAGTTACACAATCATTATCAAAGATTAAGGCATCTGAGTTACAGTTCAGTGAGTGTCAGTATTTCAGGTTTTTACTTTTGGCTATGCTACAGTATACTAGAAAGTCAATGGGCATCTCTATAATGATTCAGTAACTAATAATCATTTGTTAACTCTTAACTCTTGGTTATAAAGCAATAAATGAATGTTTTCTAGGCTTTGATGACTTACCTGGTTTTCCTCTTAATAGTAAAATAACTGCTAGTACTTATGTAAAAGAATCAGCAGTTTGGTAGTTCTGAGACTTACATACATGATAGCATTTTAGATTTTACTTAAGGTTCAACTAGTTTTTTCCTTGCTTACTGGACACAAGTATTTTACTCATATATCCATGCAATGTCTTACTAATTACCATTTAGACACTATATTTTTCCTTTTCAAATTGTCTTCATGCCCTTTAAATCAGTTCCCATCTTAAAAGGAAACATATTTACAGTGTTGCAATATTAATCTTGGCCACAGAAGTCAATACGTTGCCTACAATCTATAAGCTATTTATGAAAACATTGTTAGTGACTATAAGCCAATTTATATAATAAGTAAAATATAACAATTTGAACAATTAAAACAAAACTACTATAGTGAAACCTACTGCTGATAGAATCTAGAAAGTTAAAATGAATTTATTTTATCAAAGCAGTGAGGAACATAAGATGGAAGAATAAAGCCTTAATAGTCGATGGAGCTGTGTGCTAATCGAGTGCTGACATATTAGTCAGGGTTCTCGATTGCCAGAAAGCAGCTATGGGTTTTAAGTAGGAAGGGTATGTTTTTGGAAGGAAATGGTTAGCTCATAAACTTGAAGGGAATGCTGGAAATAAGGCAGAAACCACAGACTTAGAAATGGTTAGGAAGGCATCTCCTTGGCTAAAATTATGTCTTTGGAAGAGTGGTTAGGATGTTCCTGCTGCACAGTGGAATCCAGCCTGACCCCAATGACACTGCTGACCCTGGATGCCACACAATGATGCTACCACTATGGTTGCTGCAGTAATCATTCCCAACTGACCTTGACTTTTTGTATCACTGTCTCCACATTCCTTGTTCCAGGTGTGATGTTGTCTGATTGTTGAGCTGAAGTCACCTGTTCATGCTCTGATGCCTGGAGCAGAGAGAGCACTTAACTGTAATTTTCAGCCTTTGCTGTGGGAGGGAGGGTCCTGCCCCTAACTAAGCTAGTAGGAAGGAAGAATTCCAAAAATATGGTAAGGGGGTATGTGTTCATCAAAATGATTACTAAGCACTAGAACCATTAAAAAGCTGGTGTGATATGTATGAGTTAACCAAATGGGGTGCTGATGCAAAGTACCAGAACTCTGTTGGCTTTTATGAAGGGTATTTATTTGGGGTAGGAGCTTACAGTCAGAAGGCCCTAAAGAGCCCAACTCAAGATACCATAAGAGGTACTTCCTCACCCAAAGTCTGTTGCCTCATGTTGAAACAAGATGGCGGGCGAATGCTTATAAGGGTTCAGCTTTACTCTTACCTCTTAAGGCTCTGTCGTCCCAGCCTCTTCAGATCTCATCTGTAGGCTGACATAATGCTTGTCTCTCTCCCCAGGGCTCATTTCTTTATGGGCTAAGCTGCTCTCGTCTCTTCACAAGGTCAACTGTAGCCTATCAGGCTCATCTCTCTTCCTGGTCCCTCTGCCATATCTAGGAAGCCATCTCTCTTCCTCTGTGTATGTTGTCCTATTTATCTACTTTCATGTGAGAGTTTTATCAGCCCACCAAGGGTGTGGAGACTAACCCTGCACACCCTAATGACATGGTTGAATCAAGCCCTAATTTTAACATATTTAATCATAAGACATCTCAGTTGAATCTGAGCCCTATGCCAACCTACAGCGGAGATCAGAAGAAGCTGGGCCCATGGACCCTTAAGAGGAAGAAGGAAGGAGACCAGGCAGAGATCACCTGTCATCTTGCTTCAACCTGTGGCAAATGACTTTGGGTGAGAAAGTACCTTTTATGGTACCTTTATGTATCTCTTTAGGGCCTTGTAACTCTAAACTTTTACCCCAAATACATACCCTTTATAAAAGCCAACAGAGTTCTGGTACTTTGCATTGGCACCCCTTTGGCTGACTAATACACACCACATTCATGAACACTATAATGTCAGCTGGATAGTAAAGAAAATTTTCACAAAAATGGAGGTGGTATTAGAGAGAATTCGGAAATAGTAGGAAATAGACATCATGTGGCATATAATGGTAATCTTCTAGGTAATTTACAACAGAAAATGGGGAACACAATACTGTAGAGTTTGGGGGGGGAAATGCTACAGAGAAAATCCTGTGCAAACAAAGCCACCTTACATAGCAACTTGAGGGAAATTTATTTTATTTTCTCATAACACCATTTTATGCTGTTTCATCATTTTTATTGTTTGATATGATTTACATCTGTCAGAAAAAAATTACTAATTTTCAGGTGCTTCAAAAAATCCATATGGACTTTTTGCTTTTACTTCCATATGGACTTCTATGCTTGGATAAGCATAGAGGTATCCTTAAGTATGTTTCAGAATCTCTTGAGTTGTTCAAATTATATTATAAGATGGAACTTCCTCTCCCATACTTTTGTTCTGATACGGAATACAACTTTTCTAGCACCTGTGTAACCAGAACATTCTTTATTATTATTATTTCCCCATATCTTTTTGCTGTATTTCATCATTATAAGCATGTTGTCTAAGCAAATAATAGATACTGTCAGGATACAAACCACAGTGAACTAGAATTTTTAAAAGTTGTGTCTTGATTAAAAGTTTAGAAAATGATTCTAGATCTATACTATCACCAGCTCTTTGAGTTCAGGAAAGTCACCATTTTTCTCCCTTTTTCAATTTTTTCATGTGACAATGAGAGAGTGTCTTAAATGCTTTCTAAGATAATTATCGTGTCTAAAACTGTTGGATTCTCTCATACCATTCCTTACTTTAGTGAGTCTCTAACTTGTACTCTGTGCAAAAGTTGTATTGAGTTGATGTTTCCTGATGTATTTAACTTTCCTATTGAGAATTTGTAGATTTAAAAGAGAAGTCAAATGTGTAAGAAACATACATGCCCATGAATATATTTAGATTTGTGCTTAGTGTCTCTCTTTCTATTCTAAGGAGAGAGCAATATATGTATATGTACATGTAAGTAGATATGTAGATATACCCATGTGTGTATTGAAAATGCATTCTTAAATAAGGTACATATTTGTTTTTATGGATATTTACATTTGGACTTATAATACTGACATACAATCCCTTATCTAAAATCTTTGCAGACATGTTTCAGAATCCATTACACAAAAACCACTATAAAGCATAAAACTTGTTTTACATAACATTTCCAGCAGCACTTTTCCAGCACCCCATAAACAAACTGATAAATATTTCTGCATCAAAGTGTATTTAATATTTACAAATGAACAAATAAAATTTACAAATGCCTCATATCAAGTTCATGTCAAGTTTGCCTGCTAAATGTGTTCAGGTCAGGTCAAATTTTACCATCAAATGAATTAGAAGACAAAATCTTTAGTTTTCAGAGATTTTTGTATTTTGTCAATATTGGTAAGCTGTTTTGAAACTATATAAACGCTTTGTCTGTCAAGAAATGCCCCTTTGTGGGAAAAACTACTTTGAGGATTACTTCTGCTCCAACAAATGTGTTTTGGACTGATGCTTCCTTAATGTGCATCTACGAACCACACCCTCTCCTGGACAAAATTACTTGACCCACCTGGGGGCACTTAACTAGCTAAGACAATCAGGTTCTTCCCTGGGATTTTTTCAATTAGTGCAAAAAAGCATGGTTGTTATCAGTCACTTTCTCCCTGGTGGCAGAGATTTGAGAGCCGTCGGGAGTCCTGTGTTTTGGTTCGTGGAGATAAACTGGCTGTAGGGAGGTAGAATGACGGTATCTGTGGGGAGATGCAGAGGTGAGAAAAAGAGTGCTCTGCCAGCATTGCAGGCCCTAGTTTTTGTTCCAGAAGCATTTCATTTTTATACCCCACCCACCCAACTTTCCAAAAGTTTTATGGCTCTCTTGGATTAATGAACTAATAAATTCCCATTTACCTATAGTAATTTGTCTGAGTTTCAGTCATTTTCATTCAGATAACCCTTACTAAGGAGAGAAGTATCTCTTTGTTGAGTGGCAAATATTCACTTTGATTTTCTAGCACTTCTGTTTGTCTTAGAGTTCTGCACAATAACCCAAAGGCCCACTAATGCTATTCATCTCTACAAGCATGCCCGTTAATCATAGAAAATGCTGTGGTACCTAATTAACTCTGAAATCTCCTTTGCTTAACACAACAGGGTTCATTTCTTGCCTACAGTACTTATAATTCTGTTTGCACAGAGCTCTCCTTCATGTGGTCACTCAGTGGGCCATATGGACAGACACTTCACCATCCTTTACTTGGATACATGTGGACTTGAACTTGCTGGTCACTGTGGATGAAAAGAGAGGACTGAGGGGTTAAGCACTTGCATTTAAATGCTGTATTGCCAGGGCATATATCACTACTGTGCTCAGCAATTGTCCAGAATTCCCGCACAGGGAGGGTGATGTTTAGAGTATAATGGAAAGCAGCACTGGGCATTTAGTGAGCAGTATCCACACTATCCTCTTGGAATCACAGAAAATTTTGCCTGGACAGCTGGCATCAAATTTAGTAGTTGTGATGGTCAATTTTTTTTTTTCTTAAAAATAAACAGATCGAGGTCAAAGGAAAAGAGATTGAAAGCAGCTTCTGAAAGAGACTATGTGTCAACTTTCTGTAAATATATGCTTCAAATTTCAGTACTGGGTTCTACAGATTGTTCTCTTCTCTATCTGTGGGTATTCCTTCCGATCCAGTTCATTCATTCCCTGTGGAATGGATTTAAAGGCTATATGAATGGAATTTGAGTAGGGAAGGAGGGATAAAGAATGTTAAAACATTATTCTTTCATTACCAGTTTTACTTTTCACTCAAAACATATTATTTTAGACTCTCTTAAATCGTGAGTATATTATTTGGAACGTCTTAACATTGCAAATGAACCAGCTGAATTGCATATTTTTAAAGAACACAGAAAGCAAATGATACTAGTGAATAGAAAATACCAATCTCTTACGTAATGCTTTACAGTTTAAGTAGTTATGGGAAAGTGCTCTACTATTACAATACATTATTAGCCTATAGCAAACCATAAAAAATCTAATGAATCCTTTTCTTCTCAAAGAAAACTATGTAAGCATTCAATCAATTAATATAATGGATTGAAAATAGAACATTATTCTGGTGAAACAGTTTCAAAATAGAAGGATTAGAAACATACAGACACTGAACATTCAACACTAGCTATAATTTCAGCGGGGAGTCTTATTTGGCTTTTCTTCATTTTAATTCCATCAATTCCAAATTTTATTAACAGCAATGGGATACAAAAATTCCAACAGCGATGCTTTACAAATCCCCACGAGCTTTGAATAATTTTGGTCTCTGTGGCAAATTTGATTCTAAGATATGTGTATATAATCTTTTTCCAGGATGAATGATTCAATATTTCTTCCAGTGGACACAGAAAATTAAATTGTAAAAGACAACACATATTTTACTTTTTAATTGAGGAAATACTAGTTATCTGTTTTAACTTGGTTATGAGTTCAAGTGTAGGTAAGAAGAGTAAAATGAGTTACCTTACCTTCTGAACCCACTGCTGAAATAACATACTTGTCAAGAATAATAAGTTATTTTTTCACATAAATGAGAGATGGTTTCAGAGTAGTGAAAACAAGGAAAATTACATACAGAATCACACACAAATGTACACATAAAGCGCTGTTTTGTATTTAAGCCTATACCAATCATGAGTCTTGTAAATCGTAAGTCATATGATTACTCATTAAAATTAGTATTTTGGAGTGGTAAGGGACAGAAACAGGAGCAACGGAAATCTCCAGAATAGCAGAAAAAGAATGTGTCACAAATGAATACTATCATCAATGTGGAATCTTCAGTATAGTTAGATCATAGGTGTTTAGCTCCATGTCTTAGAATTCAAGTACTTACACAACTTGCAAGTGAGTAGGAAGTCAAAAATATTTTTAAATACCGCAAATGAACAGCCTGTAGAAGCCTGACAGCAGAATGAGGGCTTTACAATTCACTCACTTTGTGGAGAAACGAGGTTGCTATGTGGTCAATAAGTATAGAATGCCTCAGACTATCAGAAGTTGTAAGAGTGTCTTGTTCCAGAGAGCGGGAGAAAGAACAATTTGCTAATGAGATTTTTATTATCATCTCTGGTTAAAAATTCTCAAAGGGCAGTAGTGCTGAAATATTAAATAATTAGGCAAAACAACTTGGTCTATGATGTTGAGAATAGGGATTAATTATGCTGCTCTCTTTATCTCATAATCCTTTCCTCTTGCCTCTTCTCACAGATGCCCGTTAATTTTGCATTATGGTGAGTTTCTTAAAAGCTTCTACACCTGCCATCTTCTTTATTGTCTTTTTAAAAAAAAAACACAGAAAAAACAAAATCCTCTCCTTGCCTTGTTTGCTCAATGCTCAATGTTTACTACGTGCTGGGAACTGTGCAAAACACATTAATTTATTTAATGTTATCTGATTAAACAAATTTGTGATAACAGACATTGATTTATTTTATCCCTTGCCACAAAACATGTTTGCAAACATGGTGGCTGGAGAGGAAGATGTTTCAATATTTAATGGAAGATATTTTTAGTGGTATCTAATGACATTTTATGCCTCTCACTCCTCCCCTACATAAAACTGCCCATGACATGCCACTTCCTTGTTGCATTTTGCTGTGGATGCTGTCTGATTGTGAGAGTGATGTCATAGAGAAAATGCAAAGTCCGTGTAGTTAAATTCAGTAAAATGGACAACAAATTGTAATAATCATGCATTATGTGTACAGAGGAACCTTTTCACATCTTATTTAGGTGAGGAGACTAAAGTCCAGAATCTCTAAGGGTGATACTTTCTGAAATACTGTCTTATACAAATCATTAGAGAGGAGAAAATTTTCTATTCCTCAGCATTGTAAAGAACTTTTTCTAAAGGTAAAATAATTTGAAGGTTTTTGCCCTAATAGAACACATTCTAATGAAAAAAAATAATTATGGCAACAAAATACAGAGTAGTTCTATAACTAAAAAATAATAGAGGGACAGCCCTGATGAATTCAGGGAACATAGACATACACACACATTCTGTGAGTGGGGATTTAGTGTGGTAGGAAATGGTAATGACACTGTAAGAAGCCAGTTAATAAGACACTTAACTGTGATTAGCAGCAAAAAACTCTGACCAATGTGTAAGTCTTCCTCATGAACTTAAGAAACATAAAAGCCAAAATAATATGCTTTAAAGTGCTTGGTAGCAAAGGAAGTAATTTATATAAAAATCCTACAGGAAGCAAATGTGGCTCAAGCAATTGGGCTCCCATCTACCATATAGGAGGTCCAAGGTTTGATACCCAGGGCCTCCTGGTGAAGGTGAGCTGACCCACATAGAGTGCTGCCCTGTGCAAGGAGTGCAGCACCGTGCAGGAGTGCTCCCCTGTGCAAGAGCGCTGCCCTGGGCAGCAGTGCTGCCCCACGCAGGAGCACTGGCCCACGTGGAGAGCTGATGCAGCAAGATGATGCAACAAAAAGAGACACAGAGGAGAGACAATAAGAGATGCAGCAGACCAGGGAGCTGAGGTGGCGCAAGAGAATGATCACCTCTCTCCCACTCCAGAAGGTCCCAGGATCAGTTCCCAAACCTGCCTAATGAGAACACAAACAGACCCAGAACATATAGTGAATGGACACAGAGAGCAGACAATGGAGGGGGGGGGGGTGGATGGGCAGGGAATAAATAAATACATCTTTAAAAAATCCTGCAAAAGATTTCAAGATTTTAAAGGAATGAGGTAAACAATGGAAACATGGCACCCCTTAGTTGCTAATGGAGAAAGCCCAGTATTTGTTTTTATGAGTTCACAACAGCAGATAAAAATTTCTTGGTTTATTTTAAAGAACATCCATGATTGGATGTTCCATTGCTATGGAAGAAGAAATGCCAAATATTTGCCTTTTGAGAACCTTGGCAGATGAGTGGCCTCCATTTACTAAGACAGTCAGAATTATCTTATGCATCCTATGGCATTTGTTTTTCCGGACATAATGATTAAGAAACAGGTGCAATTTAAAATCTACTGTAGATGTGGCAATTTCAGTAACAGCCTGTGTACAGAAATGTAGGAGGGAGCAGTGAGGCAGTAGCACTTTAAAAACACAGTTTTCATGGCATGATTTTGGTAGTCCTAACCGTCTAGCTTTTTTTGAGTTCTGAACATTTTCAAACTTGGATTACCTGCATTCACAATGATTCTATAAACCAACCCTCACCTATCCCTGAAGGGCATTTTCCACTCAAGTTATCCAGTGTCATTTTATATTCTTTGTCAACAAGAATCTTAATTGTTACCCACGTAACAAGTACTGTGATAGATACAAATTGTTCTAGTTTCTACTATGAGCCAAATCCTTAGTGAACCATATGATCCCTTATTATTGCGAACTTCTTAAAGTTTACAGTTATAAATTTATCATATTTTTTCTGCTTAGAGTTTGGAGGAAAACATTGTTTTTCCTCAAATAGTTCATGCTGCCTTTACTCATTTTAAGTGTTTTGATTAGGCATTATATGAACTAATGAAATATGAGTGTAAAAATGTATAGCTGTTTTTATAGGCAACTAGGTGGAAAGCTTTGGAAGGACTCAGTGAAAACAAATTGTTTCAAAATGATATCAGAATACGTGTGGTTTCTGAAAACTATAAACAATTAGAAAAGGGACCACAAAAATCTCAAGGGGTCTACACCAAGATTGTTTCTCAAGACACTTGGAAGTTCTTGGTACACTTGAATGGTTCTATTTTTTAATCGACTTTTTAAAGTAATAGACCAGCTGTCCAAATATTGGTTCTGATCCTCTTGATAAGAGAGCTTTTAGTATATTGTGAAGACTCTTTAGGAGAAATCATAGGGATACAAATATTTAGAAGAGCTTCGGTACTGGACAGCAAATAATGGCAACATGTCTGACTAGGTCATGGGAGAAATAAGATATTATTGTAAATGATGATGCATATGCCATTTATTGGGCATTTAATAGATCCTGGACACTATTTTATATACCTGTTCTATACCTGTTCATGATCTGATTTAACTCTCACAAGAATCCTGGAAAATGTAGATTTTAATATACCCATTTAAAGATGAGAATATTTGAGGTTGAGATTTAAGTAATACTTCCTATGTTAAAATTACATTTTCAAGATTATTTGTTCATTAAGTAGTAGAGGTACTTTAATTCTCCATATCAGATCAAAATGTGAATGCAAGGTAAAAGAAAAGACTAATGATCATTTCATTGACCATGACTTTTATATAGAAAACACATTAAATACATGGGAATCTGTTTCTTTACAGAAGCTGTCATGGGAAATATCCATGGGTAAATGTTACAGTAATTATCACATTTCTAAAATTCAACATTCTGGTTGAATAATGAAAACCAAAAGAGTCATCACATAGTTATTAAATTTGGGAAAATGTAGCCACAAGAAAATGTAGTTGTTATTTAGAAAAACAAAACCAAAAGAACAACGGGGTAGTACTTTAAAAAATATTGCCCAGTGGAAACTAGGAATACCTTATCACAAGTCCATTTAAATGCTTGCCACAGATGAGACAAGCACCAACACAGGACGCCCAAACCTTTACTTGTAAAAGTAAAATAAATCATCTCAAGATAAAACGTTTCTTAAAATAGTCACATGGCCAGCACAGTTGTGAATAGTTGAAAAGAAAATATATATTGCGATCAGTTGTAAATAACAAATTCAATGATCTAAAGCTATTGTACAGAATGCACTAAAATAACAGCAACCTATATACAGAATTAATTGGTAATTTTTTTGTGAAACATGATAGGATAAAGAAAATGTGCACAGGTATGTTATAACACAAATATGAAACACAAATGTGTGCCTCATGCTTTACAAAAGATTATCATTTTTGGTGATTTTTAATTACTTTGCTAATAGATATCATAATAAACATTCTAAAGTAAATATGATTTACAAACTAATATCATCTAACAAAAGATTTAAAAATATGTAAAAGTGAAAGGTGATGTCCTTAGCCAAAGTGTAACCACTATTCTCTGCAAATGGTCAATGTACCAGAGCCCTGGCTGATTAAGCAATGTGATTCCCATCTATCAGGTCTCCAGAAAAGACAGTAATTTCCATTTTCTTACCCTGCAAAACTGGTGGACTAAAACAAGCAGAATAGATTGAAGGAAGATAGCATTCTTAGAAAGGGGAAAGATTCAAGAGTTCTTTGAAACAATAAATAAATATGTTGATGAGGAAAATCTACCATACATAAAGTATTTGCAGATTTTAGAAGTCCCTTATAAAGTTGATACACCAAACCTGTTAAAATTTAAGTCACCATAGGATGGCTTATTTTGTGATGGGTAGAGAATTGTCTTACAGACAGGAAACAAGGGATAAAATAGACTTCCTTGCATGAAAAATATGTGAACTAGGGCATGGGAACAATTTTGTTTTACATTTTTAAAAAAGATCTGCCAGAGTGTGTTTTCAGTAAAATTTATAATTTGACACATAATATTGAGGATTTCCAGCTAAACTAGAAATATTTCAAGTGGATATGAGTGAGGAAAATAAAATTATATGTGTTTCATTGTCAAAAATATAAGATAATGGTTCGGAACAGGTAATAGGTATAAGTCCAGGAAGATTGTTGCTTAGCTATCCACATCAGAGACAATTACTGGGACATTGTGGTGCCTGTGGCAAGGAGTAACAGAAAGATTGAAATCCAGATCATAAGAAGGCTGACAAATATAAGGCAGGCCCTCTCCCACTGAGGAAGCAGAGTACTTGACAAGAAGGGAAGATAGAGCCTCAAATTAATGAAATAAAAGAAATTTAACTACTGGAACTTGAATATAGCAGAATAGCCAAATCAGAGGTACAATGGTTCAAGATCGGTGATGTATTCACTGCATGTTGACTAGACCCTGACATACTTGAGTTGTTTGTTCCTTGTTCATCTAAAGCATATCCATATCTTTCTGATTCAAGATCATTTTAGTTTCTGACCTTGGGACCAACTGGATACTAAAATTCAACATCATTAACCCTAGCTAACAACAGAGCTGTAAAACGAGGAGAAGCATCCAGGAAAGTCAGTTTGCCCCACTTGATATACTATTTGCAGTCTTATACCTTAGAGATGTGAAATGGAATGCAATGAAGTGAAAAAGAGCCAATGAAATGAAAAATGAGAACAGTGTTCAAATGAGAAAAGGGTATAAAAATAATCTAAAATATAGTATTTTAAGAACGCTAAGCATGGTGACGTTAATGTAGTTGTGATTGATACTCATATAAAGAATACAAACATTTTTCAAATTCTGGAATTGTTTATGAAAAAGTAATAATTTCATCAGTATATCCAAGTCTCCTGATTTTAAGAATCATATGTGTTGTAAATTAAAAGTACAGATTATTGAAGGGCCTGATTAGGAATACGAATCAAGTGTCCTAAATGAGGCCTCTGGGAGGTAAGTTTGGGGTGTCCTGGCCTAGAATTTGTACTTAATTTAAGGATCTAATGACCCTTAAAATGTGGTTCAGGCTAAACAATAAATAGCATCATGAAGGCTTTAAATAAGCTAACGGATGCCATCGTTCCACCCATAATGGTGTGCTCCTTTGGTGAAGAGCCTTAACATTTTGGGTTGACATCATTAAGGGGAAATGTGTTTCCCAAAAACATTCTTCTTTGTAGATAATACCACATTTCATAGTCTGAGGCAAATATGGGTTTGTACTTATTTGCCCCCAAGTAGGCAGAGAAACTTAAGTCTTTAGGAAAAATGTTGATTTCAGTTTTCTTAAACGTGAAGCAGTCGTATAAATACTAATACTCTTTCAAGCATTCTCAGTACTTTATCCCTTCACACCTCAGATACATCCCACTCATCCTAAGATCCAGGGAAATATGATTATTCTTATGTGAACAGTTCAGAATTCAGAACGAATCCTTCCAAATGAACACTGGAACTTCATATCCATAAACCCAGTGTTGGGGGACTTCATGCTTAGCCCAAAGCCCATAAGGTTTTCAAGTTACGAATAAATTATTACTAATATTAAAGTTATCTGGGTACCCCATCGGGAAGAAGCACATAATAGGTGAGAATGGTGAGTGAACATTTTCCAATAATTTGTTTAAAGAATTTAACAAAGCGATAAGATTATTGACGGAATGTACTGGCAATTTGGTGCTTTGGAAATAATGTTGAATATAGTTCCCTTTTTTCGATGCATATGTTGTTTTGAGAATCACTTGCATGGATAAACTGTATTTTATTCTTTAATTATCTTTAAACAACAGTAATCAAAAATAGATTCCCGGATAATAGTTGTACCTTAAAGGTAATGCAATCTAAGCTTATATCCCTTTTTGCCTTCTTAATTGTTGATGAAATACAATATAAATTTTTAAATGTTATTTAAGTAAAGTTACATCATAAATTGTTTAGGGAGGGTCAGCCATCTGGTGCAGTATATCTGGTACTTTCAACTCATGATATTGAAATAATATTGGACATGATGTGGTATGTTTAACTTTGTCAATATATAGCCTATCAATAAGACAAACTCTTATAATTTCTAAAAGTAAATGTTCATTTGAGAATTTAATTTCTCTATTCTTCAGTGTTTTCTGTCCTTTTAGACTTACGAAAAAGAAATAATATATGTACATTTAAAATTCAATGCCAAAGACACCAGTAACCTTCTGAGATGAGTGTGGGAAATGAGAGAACTGGCCTGTGTAATAAAATTCCTCTACAGTTGTGACTGAGTTACTTATTGATAAAATGGGCAACATGCACTATTCATAAACAATACCTTTTTGTAATAGTGAGTAGAGTCTAAAATTATAGTAATCATATGGTCTGCATAAGGTCTAGCTGGCATGGTTTCTTGAGATGGTAACTTCTGTCCTTGATACACTTCATTTGGCTTTTTTCACCTATTTCCAGAGCAAAATAAAGCTTTTTACCTGGCTCTGAATTTGGTATGATATAATATATGACTACTTAGGTATTATACTTTATTACTTAACATGAATTACTACAGTTGTACTATATATTGAGCACTTACCACATGCCAGGCCAGGAACACTGCTTTTGTATTTCTATTTTATGCCCTTTTAGAATGAACTACTGTGACCTCTGTGCTGGGATGTCAAGTTGAGGTGTGCCCTTTGAAGCTGCAGGTTTTCTCAGTCTTGGCTTTGCTGTTTGTTGCTGCCTGCTTCCTCAGATGCAGCCCTGTGTTCTGCAGCCTGGAGATATGCCCTAGACCACCCACTCATTCGGATCAGGCAGGCTTCGCTCAGAATATGACATTTAAATTTGAACAGTTATTAAAAATTCCAGTAGTTTTTATGGATATTTAAAATTAATTATCTAGAAATCTCACTATAGGATGCACTGAAAGATGCCTAATAACAGTGGTGAGCGAGATGACCAAATTAGGACTAAAGTGCGGTTTGCAGGTTTCAACAAAGTGGTACATGTCTCTTGACTGAGTGTGTAATTTTCATTCACATACAGTGAGGCCAATAATTAGTAAACATATGTAGGTAAGGGTTTGTTAATAAAAGAATAGTATTTCCAGCATTCATCTTGCTATCACTGCGTTTAGATATGTGACTATCAGCTTTAATAATAATACAACTTGACATTGATCTAGCAACAATTTAAAAAACACAGATGCTAGCCTATAAAATAAAATTTTCATGTAAGCTATACTGTTTTTCAAGATCTAAAAAAGATAGGCCTTTTTATTTGTTATATTGAAAACCTTTGCAAATAACCTGATTTTATAGATGTTTGTCGTATTCTTCTTATCCACTCCTCCAAGTGGTAAGAAATTTTGATGTTGGTATTCTATATATTTCTCAATATGTTAGCTAATTTCACACTGTGGAAAGAATATGCATTTTGGTGTTACACAGACCTGCATTATGATTCTGATATTGACCCATTTAATTTTTTAGGGTTTATTTAATTCTTCCATAGTCTTCATTTCTTCATCTGCAAATGGAAGAATGGTGCCTATTTCACAGACTGCCTCTCTCTTTGCATTCAACCCTTTATTGAACTCTGTCATTTCTTCCTCTAAAATATGTTTAATAGGCATAATATTTCAAAGATATAAACTGATGCATTTTCCTCCTTGGTGATCTCCAGCCCCTGATTGTCCCACAGTTCCATAACAAGAGCCCCTCCTGATGAGCCTTCATTGGAGAGTTACTTTCATGTTGTGTAGAGGATCCTCTTCCCATCTGAGTTCAGTCGTGCATTAGGATTCCTGCCCCTGAGAAATGAGGACCAGATGAAAATAAATGAAATTCAGATTAGATGAAATGTGGAATAGGAAAGCTTGCTTTTTCTGTAGGAAAAAAGAAGCAAGCATCCAGGCATGTGTCTCCTGTTTGAAATCCCAGAGATGGAGAGGGGTGAGGGAAAAGCCAAAGGCAACAGGTGCCTAAGTCTTCCATTATATACTTCGAAAAAGAATACAATTGCCCCACCATCAATGGTGGGAACCCACACAGACTAGAAAGTGCTATATCCTATGGCCTAGAGGGATCAAAAGGCTTCATCTGTTTCATGGTAGATGCAGGATACATAAATTGACTAAACTTGAGATGTCTTTTCCACAATAACTGTGGACTGAACAGCTAGCTTATCAGCTGGAGCCAATGAAGGCTGTGCCCTAGTTCAGAGTGTCCATCAATGCCACTGAAAGTCAAGGTGAAGTCACATCATCAAAAGAGGACCCTGCATCCTAAATTCAATAATGCAGTAGAACAATATTTCATCAGCCTCAGATTCCAGTTGAAGAAGCTAGCAAAATTCACAAAAAGCAAGTAGAAAAGTAAAATGACTGAAGGGTAAGAGAAGACCCAGAGGAGTCGAGGCTCTGTTGCCTCCACCCTCTTGGAGGAAATTTAAACTCCTCCTTTACCACCACAGTCACACATTTCCTTCCATGATTTTAAAGTTTTAGTATTTACAATTAAGTTTTTAATCGACTATGATTTGTGTATATGTGTGCATCTGTGTGAAATGTAGTCAGGATCTAATTTGTCCATTTTCCATGTGGATAACATTTTTCCAGCACCATTCTTTGAAAACATTATTTTTTTCATATTGAATTGTAAGCCTCCATTGTCAAACATTTAATATCTATCTCTATCTATCTATTTCTCTATCTATCTATCTATCTATCTATCTATCTATCTATCTATCTATCTATCTATCTATCTATCTATCCTTCCATCCATCCCTATCATCATCAGCTGACATCTAGATGTAGTCTGAAAATCTACACCAGTGGTCTGTTTTTTCTTCCCATATATCTCAATACACCATCTCTATTCATTGTCATAGTTTAAAAGTTAATTTTGATATCTGTTAGTACATAAGTATGCACTTTGTTCTTTTCTTCAAAACTGAAAATCATCTGAACTCTTTTTTTGCAGTTTACTCCTTAAAACATTTTAAGATCAGATTCTTAAATTCTGTGGGAAACCTGTTAATGTTCTGAGTGAAAAATATTTAATTTTTAAAATAAACTTGAGAGACTAGTATATTTGGAATATGAGCCCAACTATCCATCCAACAAACTGGAGCGACTCTCTTAGAATCTTTTATTTTGGTATGCTAAAGCCCATCAGTAAATGTTGTTAATTTTCTAAGAACAATTCACACATCTTTCATTGGACATTTCTGGACACCTTATTATTCTGTTGTAATTGTGAGTGAGTCCTTTTTGCATTTAGATTTTCAATAAATTATTTTTGCTCTATAGGAATGATTTTGATTTTGTGGGTTGATATCGTATCAAGTATCTGTGCAGATGTTTTATAATTCTGATGCTTTTTTCCTTCTCTTGCATTTTATGTGTAAACAAACACATAGTTTACAAATACAGTTTTGTCTCTTCCTTCCCAATTTTATTGTTAAGTTAAATAGGATGTTTGACATACCTGTACTAAATATTATACTTTATATTTTTGATAGATATCCCTTTTCAGGTTAAGGAATTTAACTTATTTTCCTACTTTTCTAAAGGTATTCTTACACAATGGATGTTGAATTTTATCTGGTGTTATTTTCCCCCCTTTTATTGAGATTGTTACATGTTACACTCAAGCTGGCTTCACTATTTCCTTTATTTAATATCAAATTGTTCACAGGCATAGCAAACGTGTCCTCAACTCCATCCCCATTCTACTCAAACTGTAATACATTTACCTATGTTTTGATTATAGATCAGTTAACCTGTCTTCATCCCTCATAAAACTGAATCATACTGCTGCCTCTAATATGGCCTGTAATCTCCTTGATATATTTTTCTTTATTAGTTTCTGTGACACGATTTTTCTGTTTTCTTTCCATTTACCTGATCACTATTTCCATAACTTTTTTTTCCTTCCTTTTCTCCCCTGTAAATATTATTGAGTCTATCCATAAAAAAAAAAAAAGAAATCATCTTTGAAGCAGTAAAGGTCTGTTGATTACTTAAGTTTTATTGATGATTAGAATTACAGTATCTATCTATTGTGCTCTTTGATTACCTCTATATTAATGATAAATTATATGCTTAGATTAGTATCATTAACACTTCATTTTTCCATTGTAGATGTTACCATTCTTCTTTTTTTTTCTCTATAATGATTTAGAAAATCCTACATAACAATGTCAATAAATGAACATGTACCAGCTAAAATACTTAGATTTGGGTTTCAAATTAAATATATATTATTTATCAACATTAAAAAAAGCAATAGGATTAGAAATACTGTCAAATTTTCAAAATTGAAATATGAATTTTATATATATATGTATGTAGGTCTGTTGAAATAGTTGTTCTTTACACTGTCTTTGATTTCTCCCCACCCCTTCCCATGATTTAGCACTCCAAAATAAGTCTTCATCTTTAAAAAATCTGTACATAATTTATACTGATGCTAATGAAAATGCATTAACTAAGCAGATTGTTCTAACATGGTTTGGATTATCAAATATTTGCAAGTTAAATTCAAAATTACTGTATTACTTTAAGAATTTGATGAAATTAGCATAATTTATTTGTTCTGTTAGTGAATAACCAAAAGTTTTAAGTTTTCAAGCTATTTAATGTCCTTATGAGGGTAATTGTAATTATTCATCTTGACTTAAAAATTAAATGATGGTAGATGTGGAGTGTTTGATGAATATTAAGAAATATATATCATTGAATTGTATATCATCTTGCCTCCACTTGCCAACTTGAAAAGCCAAGCATTTCACTGATCTTCATTTTTTATGTAATATTGAACCATTTATGGTCCCTGTGCTGCCATATGGAAAACAGCAATACTTACCAATTCTTTACACTTCGTGAAGAAAAAGGTATTTCATTTGTGAGCTTCTTTTTGTAATAAGGATGAATATTTCCTACCTTATTCCTCTTTGCAACATAAAAAGATGCTAGGCATTCAGAATTTCCTATTGGAGTATGTGTGTTTACTTTCTCCATGGTAATAGCATGTAAACTCAGGGAAGATAGACAGCAGGCTTATCTTATTTGTCATTGTAATTCAAAATACCTAACATTATGCCTGGTTCACTTGAATGAATGCAGTCTTTTCAAACATTTTTATTCATTTTTATAAATATAGTTAACTTAAAAGGTTCGCATCTATGTTCTCATCACTACTTGTTGTCCAAGGGTCTTTTAAAACATGTTGCCTCCTCTCAAAGGACTTCAGTATAACTGAAGGTACAGATTAATGCATGTAGATCAGTATAAATTATCATGTAATTAAGATCCTACTTGAATATCACAGAGTATAAATCATGTAGGAATTTAGAAAAGAGGGGCTTCCACAGAGGACCAGTGATAACTGAGTAAAACTTAGAGATGAAATATGTGGAACAAACAGAGGGTAATTGTTCATTCCACATGAATTGAGGAAGACATTGAAGGCTAGGAGAAAAAAATATGTTTTAAAGTATTGGAGGAACTAGTAGGACCAAGGCTCATTAAGAAACGAGTGTTTGGAAATTTGGTGGTGACACTGTATATAGATAATAAAGAATCCTGAAGAGCAGACACATTATTTTTTTATCTTTAGGAAGTGAAAAATGGGATCTGATGGAGGTTTATGAAGAAAAATTTATGTTTTTTTTTTCAGTACTGAAACTAAACTGAAAGTTGGATAAACAGAAATACAGTATGAAATTGAGTAAGTGAAAACCTGGGGTAAGGTCAGCAGGAATAAAAGGGGGAAAAAGATTGTGTGATTGATTTCAGGTAGATAAATTAAAAAGAGGTGACCAAACTGAAACCAAGTTTTAAATCTGAGTAAAGCAATAGACAAGGGTGCTGTAGCCAGAGATAGGAAAATTGAGAGATGAGATTTAATTTCTGACACATGACATTTATGATATCAGCCAGACAGATATATGGAAATGTCCCAAAGAATAAGGGAACTACTTAAACTGTATTATGCCAATGCTTTCCCTGTCCCACCTATCATATCAGATGTGCATACATGCTCACATGGTTATCTTCTCCTTAATTGTGCCTGTTTTTTCTAGAAAAGTTTCCTTTCATACATTGCATTTAGTCTTCATTAACTCTCATTTAAAAAATTTTTATAAATGCCATAAGCACCTCGGTAGGCTAAGTCCAGACACCAAGAAGAGTAAGGTATTATATAATCATTTTAAATATAAAATTACCCATTTTAGATATAAAATTTAAATATAAAATTTAAATATAAATTTAAATATAAAAATTTAAATATAAAATTACCCATGAAAGATAGAAAGCTTCCTTTCCTTTAAAATGGGGATAATTCTTGCCCTCTCTAGCTCACAGATTGTAAGAATCAGAGGAGAGATGGGTACAAAAGCCCTTTGAAAACGAAAATCCTTTACAAATGCAAGCTATCATCATTATGATTATACAGTGTCCTCCAGATGAACCTGAAACAATTTTCAATTTTCATCTATCATGTCACTCTTCTAATTCCTGTAGAGCATGTCCCACAAGATTTTTATCATAGGACTTTATTTCAATCAATGACAAATGCATTTTCATGAAAGCATAATATTGTTTCTATTATAGATATTCTTTGAACTCTGGATGAAGGCTAATACACATTTCAAGGACCATTATACTTCTGAAGGTTTTTCCCTATCTCTCTTATTTTATAACTGTTTCCCCATATTAAATGGGTGCAATGAAATTATTTTATCATGAAAAGCACCATATAAAAACTTGACTGTCAGCCCACCCTCCTTTTCCCTAACTTTTTCTTTTCCCACTCTACAAATTCAGATTCTCTGACAAGCCCCTACCATGGACTGTTTGAGTTTGTCGGCCAGTTCCACCATGCTTCATAGCTAAGAGGGCATGGTGAAGATTGATTCTAGAATCAAAAACTTACAGTCTTCCTTCTCTGTCATTCTGCCACTTCTCCAGATGCTCTCAGTATCTTTCACCCCATTAAACTTCTCCTTCCCTCCCCGCCCCCCCATACTCTCACATCTCTTTATTGGCATTTATACAAAAAAAATACAAACATCCACTTAGAGGAGAGAGGTATCCTGTCAGAGCTGGGTTTTGTCTGATATTTGGATTAGGTCACCAAGTCACTGCACACTTAAAGAAGAAAAGAGAATTTGCTACAATTGCCAGAAATTCCAAACCTGTCATCGCTATTGCTACTCTGGGGACTGTTGAAGCCTCCATAGCTACCATTTGCCCTTATCCATCCTGAGTTTCATGCCATATTTTTCTACCTTCTGTCTTTGTCAGAATTATATTAGAAATGAAAAAATTTATATCAATCCTAAAGTTTCAATTTAATAGGATTATGGAGTATATTGTTTCTGCCTACCATGCATCAAACTGAATTAGTGGTAATATAATTTACTTTTAATTTTAACAAATTTGGTGGGATTTGGTTTTGATATTATCACCTTTTGCGCTCTTAATGTAATATGTGTATAGTACTTTGCAATGTAGCATTTCAATGCAGCTCCATGGGGCAGGTGTCTTCCATACCCCACTTTAAAAATGACTACATTGGAGATTATTAAAGATGAGGATACAAAAGGTCAAAGACTTCAGAGATTTTCCTGGTTCAGCAGTTGGGGACTGTCAGGCTTAAATCTCATACTTCTCTTTCCTGTGTAATGAACCACACACAGCCCTGGCAACTTCTTGGCTTAAATTCATCCCTTGACACCATGTTGTCTTCAGGGTAAGCTAATATGGATGGTTTACAAATATTTCATTTTATCATTCCCTCCTGCCTCTCCATTCTCTTCTTGCTGCTGACCTTCCTTTACTCTAGCCAGTCTAAACCTCTTGTAAAGCCTGCCATCTCGAAATGTTGTCCCCCTCTTTAATCCAGATTTCTATCTCCTTATTTTCAGGCAGCATATCCTTTGGGAAACCTACATGTATCTGAGTTGGCCTCAGATGGCCTCTTGTGCTAGCTTTATTTTAGTCATTAGTGACATTAATGTATTACTCTGGTACCCTTAGACTAAGATTCTGAGGGGAGAGGCTACCTCTGTCATGTTGTTTCCTTTTCTTATTCATCTGTAAAATAAATATATAACAGCCACCTTAGAGATTTACTTGAAGGATTAGAGGTTATATATAACTAAAGTGACTCACAGTACCAGGGAAATGTCAATAAAACTAACAATTACTCATATTTACTAAAATCATTGTGTGCCAAGTACTAGGGTGGGGACTTTAACATGGATTGCCTGTAAGCTTTAGGTAATGATTTTATAAAATGGCCTGAACTCAAAGCCAATACCAGCAGAAAGCACTTTTAATTTTTTTCAACCACATTATCAAATCTTTGGATCTTATGATTTCATGCATATTAGGCAGAGACCATAGTTTTTCAGACTTCCTGTTAGAGTCACAATTTAATTTCAATAATTAAAACTTATTTTCAGTTATTAATTATATCAGCTCTCCTTAATGCAAATACATGCAAAACTTTGCCCCTTCCTTCAGTTCAGGCCTGGCTCCTAGTTCTAGCTGCGCATTGGGAATAGTTTTAACTGAACTGTTATTTCGTTAGGCTCTTTTTGCAGTCAGTACCCCATCGCTGGCAGGAGCCGACTGCTTTGTGGGTGTACTGGTGTGCTCTTCAGTGCTCCCCAGCCCCAGTCCCACCACTGTTTGGGACCTTAGCATTAGACAACTCCCTGACAGGAGCACGTACTTTTTAGCTGAACTCTTTCTACCTATCATTCATTCCATCTCATAGCAGTGAATCCCACAACTTCTTTCTGCTTAGGTTCCCTTACTTTGCTGGTTCTTTTCAGCGGGCTCCCGTAAAGATAGGAAACAGCTCTCTATAGGACCCACTGAGCTCACAGAGAAGGCATTCTCGTCGTGCCAAGTCAGGAACTATAGAGCTGCCTGGCTGCCGTCTTCCTCCCTGTCCTGCTCTTGCACAATTACAGCCAATGTCCTTCCCTCTGAATTCTCCAGCAAGCAAGGGGGCTGGGAGGAGTTAAAGCTGTATGTTCCCAGAAAAAACATGTTCTTAAATCGAGTCTATTCCTGTGGATGTAAACCCGCTGTAAGTAGGACATTTTGATGAGACTACTTCAGTGAAGGTGTGACCCACCTCATTCAGGATGGGACTTAATCCTGTCCTCTATGAAGTGCTTATAAACTGAATGGAGGGAGAAGTAGAGGGAGAGTGAAAAAGGAGAGAGAGAGAGAAAGAGAGTCATTTCAGTGTTCACCTTCTCCCAGGCCCTAGAGGCACATGTCAGGTTGTTTCAGAATCTTCTAATTACAGTGGCCACACTGAAATTGGACCACACATTTCTGCAACTCAGCAAGCCAGAGGTTAGAATTCAGACACATCTCCATTTCACAAGCCCCCAGTCAACTCCCAGATCTCTTGAAGCTGACCCCCTTGCATATGTGTGTGTAGGAAAGGAGATAAGCTTAAGGCTTCTGCCTCAGATAGCGTCTTGCTACATGGATTACTCTTTCTCAACACACTCCATAATTCTGCTTTGACAGGCTAGATGTGGTCCTGGGATGTGAGTGAGAAGGGAGTTTGACTGTTCTTAACAAACCCTGGGAGAGGTATCTAAAAGCAGCTCTTTGGAATACTTTTCTTATTGTTCCCAGTCTTAGGGATTTAACTAAAATATTTGAGGCAATGGGAAAAATTTTTTCTCACATCTTGTTATATTTAAACATAGGTTTGCATTTGAAGAAACTGTGGCTCAAAAAGTTTGGTTGCTTTTTCTATGGCCACAAAATTAGTAAGAGTCAAGACCTGGATTTGTATCTGGCTTACTCTGATTCTAAATTTCTTGTTCTGTTCACTGTTGCATTTACCTCAGGATGTAGTTGTTCAATTGTAAATGGTTACCATAGGACATCTACGAGTGAATTAGGCAGCAGTGGAACTCTTCAGGGTTTATTTAGATACAACAGTAAAATGGAGCTTTGATGCTGTTGGCATTTTAAAGCTTACCCAATTTAATTGACTCCTGCATTTGTGCTAGTAACTATTAATCTTTTTCCCCAATAAGTGAAGAGACATTTGATAGTAGTTCATTTAGTGCCTAGCTCATTTTGAGAGTTTTATAAATATTTCTTAAATGAAAAAATACAAGAATTCAGTTAGTTGATGGAGTCACTCCTGGCAAAATAGTGACTACAGCTGAGTTTTGTCCAATGCTTTCATTGTGTGGGTTTCAGTGATGTTCATCCATCTACCATCAGCTATTATCTTTAAGGAAATGTCTGTAGCATTTTTATTGGATGACTGCATTTCTCTTATATGGAACTAGAAGAAATAACAGATTTTGAAAGCAGCCTGATTGTGTTGGACTTGAAATTTTAATCAGCAAGAAACAATTTACAAGAGTCAAACTGTAGCAATTCTGGAGAATTCTAAGTTTAAATGTAAAATCCCTTTATACTCCACAATAGCTGGAACTTGCTTTCCTAAAAAAAAAAAGAAAAAGAAAAAGCCTGTCAATGACTACTGCAGAAGAATTTAATATAATGCAGAGTGATTCTTACTTTTCTCTAAACACTCAGGACATCAAATTTTGCATAAATCCCAGATCTCTCAGGAATTTTAGAGACTGTCCTCTCTGTCAGGTTAATTTATTAAAGAACAATTAGTAAACATGTCCATTGGAAATATTATTTTCTTGTATATAAAATTATTCATTTATAAATTGAATGCATAGAAGAAATCTCTATATAAATTATCAGTGTAAAACAAAAACATTAAATTCAGTCACAGTTTCTTTCTGTAGTTTGATATCCTTATGTACATTTTCTGCATAAATAAAACATTGAAAAATACATCTCTTTGTAGAAAATTCTAGAAATTATAAAACTATAGTGAGAGAAAGTAGTTCAGAAGTTGTCTGGGGTTAGGAGTCAAGGAAGGGGCTTGGCCGGAGAGGGGCATGAGAAAGTGTTGAGAGGTGTGGAAATACTCTATCTTGATTGTGGTAGTTACACACATTGGCAATTTCCCACTTGCCAATATTTATCAAATGATTCATTTATAACGAGTGATTATTTTTTCAGATATATATTGTACCTCAATGAAGATTGAGGGGGTAACAAAAATTCTTAGTTATTGACTTCAGCTTTTTTACTTGTAATATCTTCTATTCTGATAAAGTACCAGGGGCCGTGATATTCAAACTGCTTATTAATGATGTTCTGCATGAAATAATTATAAATTTCAAGTTTCAATCCTTCCTTTTTTCATTCTTCGGTTAGTCAATTGGCACTAATGAGCTGCTTTCACTGTCTGAGGAACTGTGCAAGAAGTTTCAGGAACTGTGCTAGTGGTTGGTTCCATGAAGCCGAATAAGGCACAACCCTTGCCCTGGGGAACTGTACTAGTCATCCTTTGCTGTGCAACAAATTACTCCAAAATCTAGTAGCCTAGAACAACACACATATGTTACTTTACAGCTTCTGTGGGTCAGGAATCCTGGCCCTGCTTAGCTGGGTCCTCTGCCTCAGGCTTTCTCACAGAGCTGTCATCAAGATATCAGCCAGTCCTGGGATTGCATCTAAAAGCTCAACTGGAGAATGATGCGTTTCCAGGCTCATTTAGCCAATTCCTCGGACAGTGTTCGATGGAGGTCCTCATTTCCTTCCTGGCTGTAGACCAGAGCCTGCCCTCAGTCCTTGACAAGCAATCTTCTCCACCATTACCCTTTCACTAAAGAGTACAGACTGCGATGGCGTTAGAGAGAGTCTGCTAGGAAAAGGAAGTCACAATATTTTATAACATAATCGTGGGAATGACATCCCCTCAACATTGTTGTATTCTGTTGATTAGAAGCAAGTTATTCAAGAGCAAGGAATTAACAAAGCCGTCCATATCAGGAGACAGGGATCATTGGTGGCCATCTTAAATGTTTCTTACCATAGGATGCCTAGTTGATTCAGCTAACTAACCAAGCCATCCAGAGGCCACCCAGGTAGTTCTTTAGTCCTTTACATTACAAACAATAGTGTGTAAGACTGGGTGTTTTTATTCAAACTCTGTTTTGTTTACATTTTGCCTCTACCACTTAATAACCATATGCCTGTGAAGTATTAAATTCTCCACTAAGTATCAGCAGTTCCTTCATGCATAAAAGAGTGAATACCTGATAAAGTTACTATGAAAATTAATCACAGTAATGAATGCAACACTGCAAGCTTGGTATCTGGCGAACAGTAAGCATTTAATAAATGTAAATTATTTTTGTTGTTATCTTTTTGTAAGTCTTAACCCTGACCTGAAATCTAGCTCTCTGAAACTTTAACCTGTTGAAAAAACTTGGGGCTTTACTAATATAAGCCATATCCATTTCAAATGCTAGCCTTGTCTTTAATTCCTGTCAGAAAATAGCACATGTGTTTCCTTTATTTTTTTTTTCCTCCTTGTGTACTCCATTTTTCCCTGTTTCTACTAATGGTCCTTATATAACTTTATTTCAAGCCTGCAGGTTACTCTCTTCTCAATGTGCTTATTAGATTATATCCATATGTAAGTCATCACATAAAACTGAATAATACATCTCAGATATAGTTTAATCCTTGTAAAAGAGATCAGGATTATTATTCATAGTCTGGATATTCTATAGTTATTGAACTATTCTATTAAGTGTTAGAAATTAACTAGCTCAGCAATGTTCATGAATGTGCTTCTGGAAAATGAACTAAGTTTACGAATGATTTCAGCTTCAGTAAAAGTCATGACACTGAAAGCAAGGTTTGGGAATGCAGCTTTGGTACCTTTTTGCTCTTCTGCATATATTTCATTTAACATTATCCCAAGAATTAGCAATAATATAATCAGGATATCTACAATAAAAATCCACATTTTTATCATTGTTTGTTATTAATACAAACCTAAAAACAATTCCTGTGATCAAAATGTAATTTATTCCCTTCTACAAAGAAAGAGCTATTTCCTGTCATTTAAATAAAAAATTCCACTGAATAAAAGCATATAAAGCTTGATCAGATAAAATTTTTCTTAGTGTTCTTAATAAATATTGCAATGTTTATCAATCTGCTATAGTAGAATCTTTTCTAGATACAAATATGAAGCTCATTAATTGAAAATAAACATGAATGTTTTATGACTAATTAATAAATGTTAATTTCATGTTAAAGAATGCAAAATAATTAATTTAATTACTGATAAAATATACCTTGATAATTCAGCATAACGTGCAATAGATTTTTTTAAAAAAACAAAAGATGACCCAAATAATTTTTTACTAAGTGCACTATCCTTACCATCCCATGCACAAATATAAAATGTCATTAAAAAAAAAAAATACAGCCATATGATTTTCTAATTATTTCTCTAAAAAACATAAGGAAATGAAACTCATTTAATTTCCTTTGACTCTCAGATTAAACACAAAAGATATTTTTAATGGAAATATCAGCATTATATTTTGTTCATTAAAGTAGTACATTTTCTTGACAAAGCAATCAGAAACACTGAAGATAAAAAAATGAAGTCACCATATAACCCATGGACAACCACTGTCCATATTTAATGTATATTGTTTTATCTTAAGCTCATATAGTAGGTATGAATTTCAAATCACAAACTCAAATATTTCTCAAAAAAAAGAAATACTACATTTCCTTTTTTTTTTTTTTTGTCAATATCTTAAATTCAGTTCCAAACTCAGAGGGGCAATCATATAAGGTTCAATACTGTTTTCCCTCTCTTCAGCATCTTTCCAAAGTTCTTAGTTATTCATTTTGGGTGCTGAGACATTGGAATGTGGTGGGGTCCTGTGGTTTGTAATATTTCTGTCCACTGACATTACTGCTGAGATGTACATTGCTCACGTATATATGAGCCCTTCAAGTTTGAAGTCTTTCTCCTGCCTCTGTGTCATACCTGAGACATGGAATTTGGTGAGCCAGAGAACCACAGTGTCTAGGATGCCACCAACCTAGATGTGTCCCATTGCTTTCCTGTCCTAAACTGTAGCCCCCTGGAAACTGGAAGGAGCAGCCTGTGGTCCCTGCAGCTCTGGAATCTCCATACTCCTCTGCCCTCACGAGACAGAAGGGATCTCCCCTTAGTTAGTGTAAAATCCCTCGAAGACAAAGAAAGGGGCCTCTTCTCTCACAGACTTCTTTCTCTTTCTCTTTTTCACACACACACCAATGATTGTAGACTTTTGAAGCCATAACTACATTATGAGCAAGTCAAAAGTAAATATCGAAGTAAGTCTTTTTTTCTAGGACAGTGAGGGATTAAATTTTAAATCCATTGGAGAAGATTCCACCCATCTAATAGCTTTCTTTTTAAAAAATATCTTTCTAAAGAAGAAAGAGAACCAGAATAAAACAGCTAAATTTCCATTGATAGTAGTCATTTTTGCCACATTTAAGTGGAGTCATATTTGCATACACTCCCATATGTATGTCTGTGAATAGATTAGTAGATGTAATCACATATGCATATAGACACTTGCATATACATATTTAAAATAGCCTCATTAGGTATTTACTTTTTTGTAACTACTTTGCTCTCCTCAATTAACAATTAGTATGGAGATTTTCAATTTTTTTCCTTGTGAATAACTGTAAAACTAGATTATTTTTGATAACTTTATTGCATTTCACTGCATTCCATAATTTAGTTTTCCAGCAACAACTAATGGCTGTTTAGATAGTTTCTAATTGTTATTCTGATAAACAATAGTGAGAATAAAATCTTTTTGTAAATATCTTTCTACAATTATAAGTCATTCTTAAGTAGAGACATGACCATAAATGGAAATGCTGGATTGAAGCTTAATATGTTCTGAAGCATTTTATTTTATACTGCCAAACTGTCTTAAAACTTTGTACTAATCTACCTTTATGCAAATAGTGTATAGGAATATTCTTTGTCCCACACTTTAGCTAAAATGAAATATATTTTATAATTTACCTTATAGTCAAAAAGTGAAAATTGTGCCTTTAATTAAATCTCATCTCTTTAATAACTAGTAAGGGTCATCATCTTTTTATGTTTATTTTGTTCCATCATGTCTTCTTTTGATCAATACCTATCCATTCCTTTTCCTATTATTTTTGTACTGGGTATTGTATTTTTATTTAATGATTTAAGAAAACCCACTTTTAATATACAGAAGAGTAAAGGTTGTGCATTCTTGGTTTCTGTCTTTGGTGTCACACTTACGATGCTCTGTTTAGACTGTGATCACATGTCCTCCCATTACCCCAATCCCAATAATAAGATAAAAAATATCAAAAAATCTTTTTTTTTGTATTGAACTAAGGAATTTTTACATTTGATAATTTTCAATAATTTGAGTTGAAAATATTTAAGGACTGTTGTGGATAAAATCTTTGTATTTGTTTCCTTTTTGTAAGAAAAAATGCCAATATATTAGGTCTAAAAAAATTATTGTAAAATTACATCTACAAAACTTTCCATACAATCTGTAAATGAAATAATTCACCAGAACTTGTGCTTTTACCTAGATTACAGTAGAAATTCAAATCAAACACATTGAATTATTTTTATTTGAGTAACAGCATATTACATATGTTCTAGTATCATAGTACATTTCATATAAGGATAAACTGTTTTATTTAAATGCATTCTCTTTATTTTTTGAAATGGATTGTGAAATGAAAACCCCATTGAGAAAACTTCCTAGGATGACAAAAATAAAGCATAAATTACATAGAAATTAAATATACTGAAAAGAAATATATTTTATATAACCTTTTCCAGAGATGAGAGTTTATGTATACTGTAGCAGTTTGGCATGGTTATGAATTCCAAAAATAGATATTGGATTATGTTTGTAATCTGATCTGTACCTGGGCCTGACTGAGTTGTGATTAGGGCTTTAATTGGGTCACATCATTAGGGCATTGAGTCCCTACCCCTTGGTGGGTGGGGACTCACAGATAAAAAACATGGCAAAGGACAGAACTGAGGGGTTTTGATGTTGGAGTTTTGATGTGGGAGTTTGATGCTGAAACTGGAGCCCCAGGGAAAGAGAGACAGAACTGTTTACCCGATAGTCTGCAACTGACCTTGTGGAGAGAGACAAAGCTTAGAGAGCCTCATAGTCTACAGCTGGCCTTGTAGAGAAAACAGAGGAGCTGAGCCCAGAGGAACCCAGGAAGCCTGAACCCTTGCAGATGTTGGCAGCCATCTTGCTCCAACATGTGAAAATAGACTTTGGTGAGAGAAGTAACTTATGCTTTATGGCCTGGTATCTGTAAGTTCCTACCCCAAATAAATACCCTTTATAAAAACCAACCAATTCCTGGTATTTTGCATCAGCACCCCTTTGGCTGACTAGTACATATACTAACCTTAATTTATAGTTTGGTTGCTAAAATTCTTCTAAGATAAGCATGCAATTCTTAATAGGGTCACATCTTAATATGGAAGCTAGTTAAATAATTTTAAAAGTGAATGTGTTTTTTGAAAGTTTTAAAGCATTCATTGTATTTAACATGTTTCTTATTCCACATAGATTAATCATGTATCAATTACAACATTTCTCTTGTGCCTTGATAGTAATTTTTGCAACAAGTATACTAACTGCTCACAATCCTAGCAAATTATTAGAAATATCCCGCCAGCAATGACTTTTTGTTCTTTAAAAATTCTGGAAAGGTAAAAGTCGATTTTTTTTTTGTCATTTAAAATACAGCCATTTGAAATAATTTCATTCATTTATTTATTTACTCAATAAACATTAAAAACACTTATTATGTGCTAGGCACTGCTCATATAAGACCTTCATACTAAAAAGAGAAATGACAGTCAAATAAAGAACATCTGTAAGAAGATAATGCATTGCTCACTCTTAATAAGAATTGCCCTGCTATGGACATAAATAAAGGTCTTACGTATATTTTAAATATCCTGATATATTTAATTAACAAATAATAGAGTATTAGTCAAGGTTATCTAGGGTAACAGGAGATATCTGTAAATAGTATGAGATTGTATAAAATTGTCTCACGCAACCATGGGGATGCACAAGACCAAATTCAGTAGAACAGGCTGCAAGCCGGGAACTCAGATGAAAGTCCTTGTTGAATTCCTCAGGAGACACTGGCTGTCTGAAGTAGAGATGGGGATTCTCTCACTGAAAACTGAAATCACTTCTCCTTTTAAGGCCTTCAACTGATTGCATGAGATGTTACTCCGTGCTGAAGGCAGTCTCCTCAGTTGATTGTAGATGTAACCAGCCATCCATGCAACCAATTCACTGATGATTAAAGTCCATGAAGGGAAGCGGACTTGGCCCAGTGGTTAGGGCGTCTGCCAACCACATGGGAGGTCCGCAGTTCAAAGCCCAGGCCTCCTTGACCCGTGTGGAGCTGGCCCATGCGCAGTGCTGATGTGCGCGAGGAGTGCCCCCGCGTAGGGGAGCCCCATGCGCAAGGAGTGTGCCCCATAAGGAGAGCCGCCCAGCGTGAAAGAAAGTGCAGCCTGCCCAGGAATGGCACTACACACAACAAGAGCAGACACAACAAGATGATGCAACAAAAAGAAACACAGATTTCCAGTGCTGCTGATAAGGATAGAAGCGGTCACGGAAGAACACATAGTGAATAGACAGAGAGAGCAGACAACTCCGGGAGGGGGGTTAAGGGGAGAGAAATTTAAAAAAATAAATCTTTAAAAAAAAATAAATAAAGTCCATGAAATGTCCTTGTATTACAATTAGCCCAGGGAAGTGAACTTGGCACAATGGATAGGGCGTCTCCCTACCACATGGGAGATCCACGGTTCAAACCCCGGGCCTCCTTTACCCATGTGGAGCTGGCCCATGCGCAGTGCTGATGCGCGCAAGGAGTGCTGTGCCACGCAGGGGTGTCCCCCACGTAGGGGAGCCCCACGCGCAAGGAGTGTGCCCTGTAAGGAGAGCTGCCCAGCATGAAAGAAAGTGCAGCCTGCCCAAGAATGGCACTGCACACAACAAGAGCTGACACAACAAGATGACGCAACAAAAAGTAACACAGATTCCCGGTGCCACTGATGAGATAGAAGCGGTCACAGAAGAACACACAGCAAATGGACACAGAGGACAACTTGGGGGGGGGGGCGCAGGGGAAGGGGAGAGAAATAAAAATAAAACTTAAAAAAAGTAATAATAATTAGCCCAGTGCTTGCTTGACCAAATAACTTGGCACCATTACCTGGCCAAGTTGAAATATTAGCCTAAGCATCACAAGTAGCAACTAAAGAATTTATGTGTTTTAAAACCTATCAGTGGGGAAACGGACTTGGCCCAGTGGTTAGGGCGTCCGTCTACCACATGGGAGGTCCACGGTTCAAACCCCGGGCCTCCTTGACCCGTGTGGAGCTGGCCCATGCACAGTGCTGATGCGCGCAAGGAGCGCCCTGCCACGCAGGGGTGGCCTAGGGGAGCCCCACGCACAAGGAGTGCGCCCCGTAAGGAGAGCCGCCCAGCGCGAAAGAAAGTGCAGCCTGCCCAGGAATGGCGCCGCCCACACTTCCCGTGCTGCTGACAACAACAGAAGCAGACAAAAGAAACAAGATGCAGCAAATAGACACCAAGAACAGACAATCGCGGGGGGGTGGGGGGTGGAATTAAATAAAATAAATAAATCTTTAAAAAAGTAATAAAATAAAACCTATCAGGGCACCAGTGTAGCTCAATGGTTGAGCTCTGGCTTCCCACACACGAGGTCCCAGGTTCAATTCCTAGCCCCAGTACCGAAAACAAAGCAAAACTAAACAAGCAAACAAAACCTATCAGTAAATTTTTTCATTTGAAAGTTTTACAAAGTATGGGTTTAAAAAATATCAGTTTAAAAAAAGAGCACATTACAGTTTTGAAAGATTCTTATTTTAATTTTATAATCAAATCATATCAGACTTATTATTTAATATGTAAATTTATCTCTATTAAGCTATGATTTGGTTATTACAGCTGTGACTGAGAGAGTAATACTCTCTTCTAAAGATCCATATATCCTGATCTCCAGAACCTATGAATATGTTACTTTATTTGGCAAAAGGGATTTTGCTGATGTGACTTATTTAATAATTTTGATATGAGAAGCTTATCCTGGATTGTCCAGGTGGGCCCAGTGTAATCATAAGAGTTCTTGCTACAGGGAGGCAAGAAGGTCAAAGGCAGAAGAAGGAGATAAGACTACAGAAGCAGAGGTTGGGGTGATGCCTTGGAGATGGTGGGAGGATCCAACAGCTAAGAAATGTGGGCAGCCTCTGAAACCTGGAAAAAGAAAGAAAGCAGACCTACTAAGTAAAAGGACTGTAAAATAATCCCGTTTTCATTGCTGAACCACTTGAAGGCAATTTTCTCTTAGAATAGAGTATGAGACCTTTTCATTTTTTCCAGGGACAGAGCAGGGTAGAAAAGCCAATGACTCTGTCCTTTACCCCAGTTAAGTCTTTGAGGGTAGCAAAGCCACATAAAAGCAGGTGCTGATGTCCCTTAGGCCAGAGCCACTACATTTGTGGTTGCTGTAGTATCTGTTTCTCTGAATCCGAGGATACCACTGGAATTTTAAGGAACCGCATAAGATAAGACATTTGAACATGAATATTTTAAATGCTTTCTCAACTGCCACACATGCAAATAGAACTCCTCTTGGTTATAAACTGTGTGGTGCTGTTTTTATATTAATTGCATACAAGAATAAAGCTGAACCCTGTACTCTTCCTTCTGTTTTCTGTAAGTATTCAATGTTAGAGAGACTGATATTCCTTTTTATAGGGTTAGAAGAAAATCTGTATAGCTTCTTGCTATTATTTTTGAAACTCTAGACTTCATTAAAACTCTATGGCATTCTTCACTGCTATCTTTCTTCCTTCTTATGAATTATTCAAGGCAGATTTCACTTGAGGTAAATAGTTTGATTTGAAGGTTTTTGTATCTGGATTTAGATGCAACAAGAAGTGTTAAATGCTCAGAATTTTAAGTGAACAGAATGGCACAGACTCAAGTATTAAGATGGAAGACATTTGCTGTTAACGCTCTGGGGCTGCCATTGCGACTTCAGCTTGGTACTATTTGTCATTCTGAAGTAGGGAGGCATTATGATGCCTGCAGTATAAATCAGACTTTACACAGTGCTTGGTCTCCAAGCACTTTGAACAGTCTAATCCACTTCTCAGTTAACAGGACATTTTTTGATTTTACAAGGTAAAGTTTCCTTTTTTATTTAACCTTGTCAAGGCGTTATTAATCTCTACTATTTTTCAGGTATTACATATGAAACAAAACAGTTTAGCTTACACAGAGAGGTGTTTCTCTTGAATAAAATGAGGTTATAAGTTTGAGTTCACAACTAATGTGACAGCTAAGAGGACTTAGAAAATAGTAAATTTTTATAAAATTCAAGAGCAGGCTAATTTCTCCTTCAGAGGAGTTATGTCTTCCTTGGATTCTGTTTCTTATTTTTATTTTGTTAAATACTTAGTTCATGAATTCATATACCTGAAAAAAAAAAAAAGATGCATGGAACACATGGCTGAATTGAACTAATGGGCAGAATTGGTTCAGTGCAATGTAGCATTTAAAAATCAGTCCAAATTATAACAGTTCTGTCATCCTTTAAAATTCACTTCCTTAATGTCAGTTTCTGTTAAAGCAATCATATAAAATTATGTCCATGACTCATTCTGGGGTCAAGGGGAGGCCTGGACACTGCTAAACAAAAGGCCTCCTCATTGGGCCCTTGAGGACCGGTAAGGCGGTTGCCTTATGGTCAACAAACAGCCGGAGCCCCTCCCCAAAAGTAGGAAGAGGGAGAAGGAAAGTTCTTAAAAGGCCTAAGCAGGGGCTGCAATGTGCTTGTCTTACCCTATAGCATACCAGCAACCCATGATTTGGATTGTGTGCTTATCTTTTTTTCTTGTTTCTTAATAAACTCTTTATTCCCTTGCCTAAAAAAAGAAGAAAAAAAAGAAAAAATTATGTCCATGAAATTATGCTACTACTTTTAGACAAAAAGCATTTTATTCATGTTCTCTGTTCTAACAAAATGTCATTAGCCTTGGAGAGTCACTTCCTAATGAATAATAAGACCTAACATTTATCAATTACTATATACTAGAGTGTGTATTAAGTACTTTTCACACATTATCTAAATTAGTACTCACAATAACTCTGTGTTATAGTTTCTGTTGGTATCCCATCTTACATATAATTTGCCTCTGGAGAACAGTTTTGACATCAGTCTATCTGACATCAAAATCCATGTGCCTAAATACTCTGTCAGAGAATGCAAATTCAAATATGTTCAGTAACAGGGATTTATGTAGTTGCCAGGTATATCTATTATGGAGTGGTGGAGAATGTAGTAAATTGTCCACTGTTAAATGCATTTACATTTTAACCATATACTAGGCAACCAATATATATTGGTAAGCTATATTCAGCTTTCACTAGTTTGTAACTCTTTGAAATGCACTTTTATAGGCATAATTTCTCCTTTACTCATTTAAAATCATGTGCAAGTTTCATCAGGGATTACAAACATGCAGATACAATTAATCTGTGGATAGCACGAGGTAAAGTGCCCTAATAGCCTTTCCATGGCAAAGGCCCAGGTATTATCCCAGGTAGGACATCTTTTTTATCTCAGCACAGACGAAGGAGCTTCTCATCCGAGATTGGTGGAGATGCCTAAATCAGAGTCATGATCAGATTCAAATGTCAAATGAAAGGTTCAGTTCTGAGGGGAGTACGTAAATTGAAGGAACATATGGTAGGTTGAATTATGTACCCCAGATCGGGGTGGGGGGTGGGGGGTGGGTGGAAACATGTTCTTAATCTTAATCCCATTCCTTTGGGTGTGAACCAATTGTAAATAGGACATTTTGGAGATGTTATTTTTAGTTCAGGTGTGTCCAGCTTGATCAGGTGGGTCATAATCCTATTACTGGAGACCTTATAAGGACAAAGCCACGGGGGGGTGGGGGGGTGGGGAGGGCAGGAAATCAAGCCTTCTACTCTCTCAGACTGTGAGCCAATAAATTCCTACTGTTAAGCCAACCCCTTGTGTGGCATTTATCTTAGCAGCCTGGCAAGTTGAGGCAGGCCAAAACCATGTATTAAACCTAGACTGCAGCATGAGGTGTCTTATCCATGCTATGACAGGGATAGTGGTCCATGACAGGAGCTGGGACTATGACAGGGATAGTGGTCCATGACAAGAGCTGGCACAATATTTCTAAACCCGGCTTTGCATCTTGTAGTTGATTGTGCCAACCATGGTGTAACACAGACATAGGTCATTTTTAAGAGACTTGGGGTGAAGTGTGTATATTTGCCACACAAAAATTTAAAGGTGAAGGAGACACTAAAATTTTCTAAGAAAAAACTATGGGAAAGTTGCATAGAGAAAAGTTCCTTTAGTTTCCTTGGATCAGGAAAATGCCATTTATTCAATTATATAAGGGGGGAAACATTTTCTTCTGATTTAACAAGGTGTTTTTCTTGATACAATTAATTAAGTTACCCTTTCCCAAAATCCCCAATGGCTCCCATTTTAGCCAGGGCAGGCATTCTTAACTTGGTAAATTACGGTTACTTGAGTTCTCTGTTCCTTTACATGAGGATGGGCGCGTGGTTTACAAGATTTTTCCCCAGTGGATCTTCTGCTAAAATAAAAAGTTTGAAAACCACTGAGACTGTGCATCAACAGACCCCTGTGAACTCTAAAATACAACTGTTTACTTGTTGATTCTGACAAGGCCCTTCATTACCTTTTAACCCTTTCTACTGTAATATACTTTCTTTTCATTTTCTTCTATTTTAATGAAAAATGAATTTCATTGAATTCTTATCTCAGTGGTTGGGTGTGAGGGAGGCATACCCATCCCCCCCAGAGTGTATTTGAAAGCATTTGAGGAAATATTAGGATTTCCCCCTAACTAAGGGAATAAAGGGGGTGCTCACATTTAGTAGCCAGAGATATTTTTAAACATCCCTGCTGACCATGAGAAAATAGTCTCATATAAAAAGTCAACCTTTTTGAGAAATGTTGTAATGGGTGATGACCACTCAGTTAGAAACACACTACAGAAAAACTAATTCCTTTTCCCATGAGCACTTTCATTTCCTTGTTAGCCTACGGCTTGCTCTGCCTCGAGCACTGCTCCCAAGAACTCTGTGGAAATTGTTCTTTAAGGCTCAGCTCAGATCTTACTTCCTTCGGTAAATTGCTTGTAAACTTTTCACTTTAAGTTCAGAGATCTTTCTGCTTCTCAATGGCCCTTGTGTAATCCCTCAAAGACAATCTTGAATAATTTCCAAAGATATAGGCAACTTGACAAAAATGCCTCTTACTTTTCCATTTCTGCTTTACACATTAGATTTGGCAAGGGGCCTTGTAAATGGCCAACACATATAGCTTTTATTTTATTAAAGTCAAATTGATGTTTTTACAGAGAAATAGGCAATTGAATAATGAAATGATAATACCTAATCCTTATCAACAAAAACATCACCAAGTTAAACATGCTGCCAAGATAAACATGCCTCAGAGTTCAAATTTATCCATTCGTGGTTAACTCACTAGAGCAGCTCCAGTAATAGTACAGTATGGAGTCTGCCCTTTCTTCTTTGTTGTTTAAACCATGACTTCAATTTCAACATACAGAGTATGTAATGGTAATTAACATTTTCTTGAAATAAAACGTAAATTTCAGGGTTTCTCTGAAAAAAAAAACAACTACTACCTACCAGCTCACTGTTAACAAGATAGGATTTCATTGCCCACTGCCCTAGTTAAGGAATAGTGAAGGAATTAAAGGAATTAAAACTAACCTGCCACCTGGTTATCTTAGCTTTAAGAACAAAAGTCCTGCCAGATGTTGATAGTGAAAGTAGCTACATTTCAACATTTCTAAGACTTGTATCTTTAAACTCCTTCAGATTTTCAGTTCTTGAAATATAGTTTTAAAGATGACTTTGATTTTAAAGTTTTAATAAAAAGATAGAATCATTTCTTTTAATATGCTAATCTATTTTTGTAGGATATCATTTAGAACCATAGAGAATGATGAGAGTATTTACTGTAAATTTTAAATTAGCTTAATGAGCCACACATTATTTCATTCTTGATGGATAATCACTATAAATTGGAAACAACAATGCAAGAGAATTATATGTTATTCCCAAATATGATTCCATGCCATTTAGGACTTAAAAGAAGACAGTAAAAAAAAATTGCATAAACCATACCACCTATTTTATTCTAAAACTGATTCACAATAATTTATAGAAGTAAGGGAATATTGGATTTTTTTATGTTTCAGAAGGCATTTTCAGAGTATTAATTTTTCCATTTTTTTTCTTTATTAGAGAAGTTGTGGGTTTGCCAAACAATACAGGATTCCCATATACTACCCTATTATTAACACCTTGCATTGGTGTGGAATATTTGTTACAGTTGATGAAAGCACATTTAGGCAATTGAACTTTTAACTGTAGTCCATGATTTAGCTTGGAGTTCAATGTTTGTGTAGTGCAGTTCCATGGATTTTTAAAATTGTATTACTGTATAGATAACCTAACATTTCCCCCTTTTACCACATTCAGATACATATTTCATTGCTATTAATTACATTCACAGTGTTGTGCTACCATCACCATCATTGATTAACAAAACATTTCCATCGTTTCTAACAGGAACCCTATTCATTTTAAGCCTTCACTTCCCATTTCCTATCCCCACCCCATCTGCTGATAAACTATGTTCTTGATTCTGACTCAATGAGTTTGCTTATTCTAATTATTTCATATCAGTGAGATCATACAATATTTATACTTTTCTTTGTATTGTTTCACCCAACATGAAATTTTATAAAAGGTATGAGATACCAGAGAGTCTTTTAAGTCTCCTCCACTGCTGCCTTTATCTGGGGCTGGTTGGAACAATGTCCATCCTCAGAGCCAAGCCCCGGGGGATCTGAAGTCACTAATCAAAAGCAGTGATCACGGGAAGAAGTCTTGGGCAAGAGGATTTTATAGCCCTTTGCTGGTAAAACTAGCCAGGTATTGGACCCCACGGTGACTTGCCACTAGTGTGGGGAATGGACACTGGTCCCTGTCTTGAGGAGGGAGCAATTTACTGGTCTTTATTATAATTTACCAGCCTCTCCCTCCCACTCTTCTGTGGATGCTGTACAGTGTTCTACTGGACTCCATAGTTTCAAAATAGTTGTTTCAAACAGGTCCTGCCTGTTTAATATTATCGTTGTTCTGGTGGAAGGACTGAACCCATGGAGCTCCCCACTCTGCCAACTTCCCACAATCCTCGTTTCCACATTCTTAAATGGCTATACAAATAGTATGAATGTTGAATTAAGCCTTCTGGGATTCTGGGATGTATGAATAGACAGGTGTTTGTTATTCCTTCTTTCCAGAGAAAGTATGTATTTCCAGAGTTTAGGAAGTCCGATTGCATTTCCTCTTGTGACCTTAGGTTGTGCACCCCTGTGAAAATCTACTTGGCGATACGAAGTTTGCATGGGAGTGTTAAAGAAGGTGGGGATGATGATGGAGATAAATATTTTTAAGAAATTCCCCTAACTTCTGCTTTGTTTACTAAGTAATATTTGGGAACATAATATTCTGAAAATATATTCAAATATATTCTAGATCAGAAAATACTGAGTAAATGAAAACTAAAAGATGGTGCTTCTGAGCATTTTTTTTTTTTGTATATATAATATCACCATCTCCAATAAAACCTTTACACATATATACGCATATATCTTCTTACCCGGTAATATCAAAACTGAACACTTAATTTTAGCCAAACATCACATTTCTCTTGTGTATATACCAAGAGTGGAATTACTGAACTATATGTTAATTCTGTGTTTAACTTTTTAAGAAATTGCAGGACTGCTCCCAAAGTGACTACACCTTTTTCCATTCACACCACCAGTGTATGAGGATTCCAGTATCTCCACTTCCTTGCCATGCATTTATTATTTGTCTTTTTAATTATAGCCTGCTGGATATGGCGTGATAGCTCACTATGGCTTTGATTTGCATCTTCCTGATAGCCAATGATGTCGAGCATCTTTTCGCCTTCTTTGGAAATATATCTTTTCAGATCATTTGCCAGATTTTATATTGGGTCATGTGTCTATTTATTATTAAGTTGTAATAGTTCTTTATGTATTTCCATCACATTCCTAAAAGAAACTACTACATCGACTAATATAGTACTTAGCTATTTTAGTGGTTACAAGTGCAGCTCTAGTTCTAGAGTCAGCATACATGCTGAGGGCTATGGATGAACTGTGTAACCTCTCCATACTTCCAATTTCTTATCTGTAGAATGGGGACGATAGTACATGCAGCACAAGTTTGTTTTGAGGGTGATAATAGACACTTCATGGATGGCACACAGAAAACTGCCTGAAAAAAGGTATATAATCAATAACAGTTAGTTATAAAAAGTATTTAATATCACTCTCTCAGATATGCACATCAGATTTTTTTAAATGTTACCTCTCTGGTAAATTTATATCTATATTCTTGTATATTTCAGAGGTAAATCCCTTTTTTTTTTTAAACATTTGTTTACTTCTCTCCCCTTCAACCCCCCTCCCCCACCCCCAGGGCCAGTTGTCTATTCTCTGTGTCTATTTGCTGCGTCTTCTTCTTTGCTTCTGTTATTGTCAGCGGCACGGGAATCTGTGTTTCTTTTTGTTGCATCATCTTGTTGTGTAGCTCTCTTAGGCAGGCTGCACTTTCTTTCCCACTGGGCGGCTCTTTTTATGCGGCGCACTCCTTGCGCGTGGGACTCCCCTACACGGGGGACACCCAGGCATGGCATGGTACTCCTTGTGCACATCAGCACTGCGCGTGGGCCAGATCCACACGGGTCAGGAGGCCCGGGGTTTGAACCACGGACCTCCCATGTGGTAGACAGACATCCTAACCACTGGGCCAAGTTCGCTTCCTGGTAAATCCCTTTATTAGTGTCTTTTGTTATAGTTGAGGAGAACTAGTGGTGGGAAGATAACACCACTGCACATCTTGCTGTCTTTCTTCATCATGGCTAATAGTTCTAGATTTTCAAAACAATACAAAAGCCATGGATAGAGTTTTACTTTTCTCAAAGTTTTTTATTATGATTAATTTCATATGTCAAAATATAGAGAAAATAGTTTAAGGAACCCCCATGTACCTATCATACAGTATCAACAAGTACCAACATTGGCAAACATTGTTAGGATAAATAATTTGCAGGAATAATTAAAATACCTTGGCTCTAGACTGGACAGGTTCAGTACCCCACACACTGTACATTACCCCTGAAGTAATGATCTATGCTATGTCTTCCTCATGAAGAAATATGCTTGTGGATGTTGTTCTGCCATTAGGCAAAAGGGCTGGGGGAAAACAAATTTTCTGAATGTAGAATCAACTTTTCCTGGAAAATCAAATAATAAATTATAAGATTTAAACTTGGCTCACTTTATGAAAACTGGGACTATTAATAAAACATGTTGACACATCTTTCATTATAATAATCACAACAGTAATAATGATGATAATAGCCATAATTATTGATTACTTACTATAAACAAGGATCAACATCATCTCCTCTTTATTCTCACTGCATCTCTATTAATTAAGGACTACTATAATTATCATTAAATAGAAGAAGAAATTGAGGGTTGGTAATGGTAAGTAAATTGCCTAAGGCAAGTGCAAGCCTAGCATATAAATTCAGGGCTGTTTCCAGAGGCCATTTGTAGCAATTGTGACATATCTCAAAGCATTTTACCATCATAATCTTACTAATCTAGGAAGAACAAAGCTATAAAACATTACCTTATTTTAAAAGAAAGTTTTGATGCATTTATCATTTTTATTATACCTGAGATATCACTTTGAAAAGATATTATTCAGGGTTTGCCAACTGCTGTACCTAATAGACCCAAATATATGTAATGCATAAAGTTTCTTTCTTATTCACAGAACGGCATGGGGTAGGTAAAAAATTGCCCATGGCCATTCTCTTCATTCTTCACGCAATCATTTGGGAATTCAGGTGAGTCGAGGTTCTTCCACCTTCAGTACACTACTTCTTGGAAGGAAAGAGTTAATAACAGGCCTATAATGCATGCTCTTGCCTTACTGGGGGAATCTCCTAAAAGAAAAAAGTTAAATGAGTGAAATCTCTTTGTAAACTTGCAGATTAAAGACATCTCCTACCAAACACCACATACCATCAAGAGAGTTCTTATCTTTGGAAGGTACCTGGTCCAACTAGGGCTGCATATGGTAAATCTATGAATTGGTGAAGCAGGTTACCCTGGAAAATATCATGTACACTATATAACAAGTGAAGTATAAATTTGAGAGAATTCCATGACTAAAATAGCTCTTTTTTTGTGTTAAAATGAGTGATGACTATACACAGCCTTTAGAAACCTATTACTATAAGTCTGGACTAGCATGAGTCCTAATCTGGTTTCTGCTATGCCTGTGCCTTTTGATTATTTGCACCACTTGAAAGTATTGGCAAAACTTACTATTGTGTAACAGCTGTAATTTTTGTGTGTCCAGTTTGGCAGAACAAGGCTTCTAAGGTTGACCTGGGATGAAGGTTGAGGAAAGGAGGCTTCTCCATTCTACTAGTATCAAGGGAAAAAGGCACATAGGAACACTCATGAAAGAATTTTACAGGACTGGCTGGAATTGGTATGCATTACATCTTCTCTGAAATTCAGTCATATGGCCACATTTCAAGCAAGAGAAATTAGGAAATATTATCCAGCTTTGTACCCAGAAAGAAGAGGCTTTGGTAAGTTGCTACCAGTTTGTTAAAACATACTAGAAAAATAATTAAAATGATTGGCAACATCCATCCTCAGAATAGTGAAATAAATATAATATTGATTGAGTATACTAGGGACATCTCGTTTAACCCTCACAACCACTCTGTGAATAAGAAACTAATATCATAATTTTATAGATGCAGACGTACTTTTAGTACAAGTATGCCCCAAGCAATATTTGAGACATACTTACACTAAAAATTATCCAATGTTTATCTGAAATTTAAATTTAATTGGGCATCCTGTATTTTTGTTTTCTGTATCTGGCAACCATACATGTAGCAAAATTATGTAAGAGAAAAATAAGTTTGGTCATGCAACAATCTTTTAAGTTAAAACTTAGAATAATATCTCCTTTGATTGCACAGTGGTATAATTAAACTCAACCATTCATACATAGAAAAAGTAGTAGGATAATCATATTTTGATTACATGATGGGAAAACAATATAGTTGCAACTTTTCTAAGGGGGTACTTGGTTAGGATTAGAAGCCATGTTCACCCATTAATAGACAATATAGAATCTTGCATAAAATAACTTTAATATCAATAATATTTTAATATTGGAAGTTATTTTAAATATATAACAGACTAGATTTTTGTATTTTCATGGGGTTACCATTTTCTCATGTATAATATTCATTATTTTATGTATTTATTCCAAATAATTTGAGCACTGTACTGGAGATCCTAGGATCAATTAAGTGAAAATTAACACGAATATATCTGATAATTTTATATTAATTAATTAATTAATTTTTTACAGGAAGGTCCTGGGAATTGAACCCAGATCCTCTATATGGTAAATGAGAGCTCAATTGCTTGAGCCACAGCCGTTTCCCTGATAATTTTTAATGTGCATAATTTATCATCACAAGTAAAAATTGGAACAGCCCTGACAAACTGGGACAAATATCCCTCCAGTGGGCCACCTTATTTGGGATCATAGATTTTTAGAGTAGGAGAGATATAGAGTTCATTTACTTCCTTCCTATAGTCTAAGAAATTTCATAGTCCATTTATTAATGATTCTCATTCAGGTTGATATCATTGTTTTAATGAGGAATGATTGCTAAGACACTTTTCATGTCATTCACTGCCCTTGTGTTGGACCTACGATAGTTACCTTCTAATGCAATATTAACTTCAGATAACACTGTAAGGGCCAGAATTAAATCTTAACTCATTAACAGTAGATATATGTATTCTCTTAGAGTACCAATTCACATTTTATAAACCTATTAATAAATAAGTATGTATTCTATGAAGATTTATTTTTTACATTTCATCTTATAGTACAAAATATCTCCTTTAATGCTAATTACTCTGTGATGGTATACAACAAATGGCAGGACATTTTATGACCAAGAGTAGAACTGAACCAAGAAGGAGCCAAGCTACGGAATCTCACAATCTTCCAGTAATGTTTTCTCCAGTAAAAACAATGAGCAGAAATATATTATCTCTGGTATTTGTGGAAGTAGTTGAACATAATTTTCATTTGAAATTACTTTGTTTTTCTTTGAATTCCTATTATATTCCAGACATGAGTTTTCAATTATTAAGCATTAAAATATTCTATGATGACTTAATTATCCCCCAAATTTCCACATATTTTAATTTCACTTTTGTTAAAAATAATGTAAAATACTATTTTCTTATTTAGAAACAAAGGAAGGCAATATTAAGTGGTGTTAAGGTAATACCCTTCAGCTTGTGAAATGTGAACAAGTTTCCTGACCACTCTGTTCCTATACTCTCATCTGTAAAATGGAGTTTGTACTAGTAATGACTGCATAGTGTTGTCAAAGTAGTAATAGTGCTTTTGTAAGTGTATTTTAAGGAAATGTAAGCTTTCATCATTGTATTATTTCCTTTCAACAAAATAACTTTCCTCTTTTCTTTGCCCAGTTATTTTTGGATTATTTCTTTTTTTCCAAGTATAAACTTATAAATAATAAATAAGTATAAATAACAAAACATTATTGCTTGTAGTATGTAAGTTTTTATCCTTAATTTTTAAGATCAAATTCTAAAATATAATGTCCCTACTTAACCTGGTATAGTGATATTCTACTAGTTTTTTAGCATTTTATATATTAAGTAAAAAGAAATTGATATAATAAAAGATTTTCCCCATGTTTGATGAGAGTACATTTATATTTTTCATTGCTTTTAAAGATAATATTACCCAAATATTTATGTGGGAGTTTTAAAGTGTATAGTATTAAGAATGAAGTAGGAGGATACAGTTATTTTCTGCTTGAATTCCCAGCTTATGATATACATACAAAATGAGAAAGGAAATGAGCTCTAGGATGACTCTTGTTTTAGTAAATTATGGCTTTTATACTTTCAAAAGCACTCAAGATCAATAATGACCGTATCCTAGATATAGAAAATAATACATTATGATTTTTCAAAATCTGCCTAAAAATGGAATAAACACTGTATGGATGGGAATTTGGCAATAATAGAACAGATTTATTTTTCAAAATAAATATACCTTGTTTTCAGAATGAACAAATCAAATATTTTACACTTAACTTTCCCCCATGTTATTATGATTAAAAATACTCCCAAATCTGCATTCTCCATTCTTATGCCTGAACTGCAGACTATTATTAGAGAAAATCTTATTGATGTGGTCCACTACCCAGGAAGCTTCATTTCAGCTCTGAGTTGTGGTTTGCAATCTTAATTTTCTTGTTTTCATTTTTCAGTGGCTCCATTTTTCTAATCTTTTCGGTGACTTTACCAAAGCTGCTCTTTGCTCTGCAGGTTCACCACATTGTTTGCATCCCCTTCACTCTAAGTGGTCTTGGATAAATGAATATATAGGGAAGATTCAGCTTTTTTACACTTCTTTTTTCCTTCTTTTATTCTTAGGATAAGCAATTCAGTTCAACAGTTTTCTGCCAGATATCTGTGTCAACACTGCCTCACCCTTGTGAGGATTAAATGAGATAATATATGTAAAGTACTTAGCATAACTCCAGATACTAATGATGGATATTTTCTTTCTCTATTAAAGAGTGGTCAAAATTTGAACAGTGGATTATTTGTTTGAGTACTCTTCAATCAATAAAATTGCTTGCCTTTAAATGTGAAGTATGACATTGGGCCAGACACTTAAACATCCCTGTTTCCTCATTGGTAAGACAGGGGTAAAGAGGAGGAAGTATGTTAATATTCACAAAGCACTTAGAAGTGCCTGGCACATGCTAAGCACTCAAAAATGTAAGCTATTGTTAGTGTTACTGTATTGAACAACAATTATTTCAGGATATATTTATGGGGACTCTATTAAGTCCTAAGCACTATCATTGGTTTTAGAGGACAATGGCAATTAAAAACACATTCCATATAGTTTAGAGGAAGGCAAATATTAATCAAATAAACACAAAAACAAATATGAAACTGCAAAACATAGCAAAAGTAATGACGGAAAATAATAGTTACAATCTGAGGAGATCTGGTCAGATCTGGAGAATCAAGATTAAGATTGTACTGGAATTTAATTTAATTTAATTTTTCTGTTTTATGTTCTGAATATAATTCTACATGTGTACTTTAGCTGAAAGTTCACTTAGGTACTCTTTCTCACATGAGTCTGAGATATCCTGTAAGAGAAGCTGGACATTTTTGGTTTTAGGGAGATTTTACTGTGGGTTTCATTTGTATTACAAGTGAATTACAAATCCCAAAGGCTTTCATGCTATAAAATGATATTAGTAATTGGAATACTGAGATCCCAGTCCTGATTTCTTTAATACCTTACTAATTTAGTTGCATTTTTCTTTAATTTAGCCTTTATATTAATGATAAAACTAATCTGCAGTCTCTCAGAAATAACTTTTTTGCTAAAAGCCAATTAGGTAGATATCTTCTTGGGGTTATTAGAAAGGAAATAGAATTAGATATGCAGTAAAAGCTTTATTGTTAAGGACCCTGATAAATACAGTCCTTTTAACAGTTCCTGGTAAAGGAAATTGGGCCCACACAGGGGTATATAGTTAAAGTAGAAACATTTTGACCAGAAATTCCAAGGTGTGCTCACTAATTGGTGAATTCACGGAGAAGTTATGAAAGCAAAGGCCTGCAGACTTTGGAGGATAGAGAACAAGTTCACTGAAGAAAAAAAAAATCCACTACAAAGAAGGCAAAAAGGATCATTAAAGGTTTTGCTCACTGCTATCTTATAATACTAGGTATATAAACGTAACTGAAATGACATTTTTCTGATTCTTCAAACTACATTTTCAAAAGTATTCAGAGCTCTCAACAAAACTGGTCATTTTAAGCCACTGAGATAAATTTAGTTCGGGGAATATAAAAAGGTTTAGGTATTTATTTAAGTGATAGTATTTTGCCAGTTATTTTTATACCTTGTGCAACATTTTCAGTAATTTAAAAATCATAAATGTTTATTAAGTATATTTAGACCAATTTTGTTTTGGGAGTTAAAGGAGGTGCTATTCTGACTTAACACTGGACATATACAGATGGAGGAAAAGCCTTCCCTCCTCTATGTATTTAGGTAGGCTTTTGGATGAACAATTTAATTTATATAGATATTACAATATCTTTTACTATAAATTTTGCATAAAAGAATTTATTCCTCTTTGCTTTATTTTTTATATGTTTTTTGGAATGTATTCCTAAGCTTTGTATTTAAAATTGTTAAATATAATTAATGTCCAGTTAGAACATACATAAAAATGCAAATTGCTGTAATTTCTCCCTTAAGCTTCACTCCAAGTGAGGAATTCAATTCATTATAGGAATTGAATTCATAATCTTCATCGTACAAAAGATTCTCACAGAGAACAGGAGTTGTAATCTAACTATTACTAAGTGTTGTAATCTTTGTGTAATCAAGATTAGTTTCTTGTTTCCTATTTTAATTACGTACCAAATCCTTTTTTTCACAAATCTGTGGCATAGGTCTTTATTATTTCTGATTTTATTTCTCTTTGTGTGGTATGTATCAGTGGGATTTTCTATCTGTTGAACTTCTTATTATAGTATACTTATTTTTTTTAGGATTTATTGCAGACTCAAATCCTTTTTGTTAAAATAGAAGAATCTAAATATAGATTAGTTAAAGTGTATGCTTAATCTGAACTTTTAGTGCATACCAAAAAAAATCAGTTTTCATACTCTTCCTGCCATTTGGTCCCCATGAGATTTATCACTTTATCATAATCTTGTGAGGATAATCTGCTAACTCATAAATTTTCTTGAAAACCATATTCACTTCCAGTAATATTCATTTCTATATCAATCTTATTTTTGTAACAAGGAAAAGTTGACAGCATTTTTACTATTCATTTTCTGTCTCTTCCTGATGGTCATACTTGTATTCTATTCGTATTTTATTAATGTGAATTTCCTAGAGGAAACTCTGGTAAAAATAACCTCTGTTACTATATGTGATTGTGACTCAAAATATTTATTTGCATTTGTGTTCAAATTACCGCGTCTCTTTGCCTTCTCTAATGGCTGGTGAAGGGAAGTTAATGTGAATGAGTAGGCAGATCAAATATTGGGGTGCATAACATAGGTAGACCATCTGTATTCCTATATTTCTGTACCTTCCACTATGGTTTTATTGCCTTTAAGGTCAATGATTTTGAACATAGTTGATATGCAGGTAAGATTCAACTATCAGTGTTTGCATTAAAAATAAAAATTCAGTAGTTTGAAAAAATTGCTGAGTGCCAGTTTACGCTACAGTTGAACTTTCTTAACACCTGAAAAGAGGTTGTGAAAAGTTTGTTGTCTGTTTGCATTTTTTTTTTATGGCTTGGTGGTGTTTGTACTGTGTCCTCAAAGAGACCTTAGAGCTCTGTAGTGCATCTCACTTACATAATCTAGCAACCTGGATGAAGAGAGGTGAATCCTCTATGTCTGTCCATGGTTCTCATTCCTGGATGCCCATGATATGCATCTGGAGCTCTTGAAGCACAAGACCTGACCTCTACTCTCAGCAAAACTGAAGTCCAAGGTCCAGGGTGGATTCTGGACATTGGTAATTTTAAATCCATACTTTATTATGATTGACTGTCAAGACTGAAATCCTTTAATCCATGCAGTTCATCGTGTGATTTCATGTAAGGATTCACGTGAATTTAAACTAGTAGAACTGGAATTAGAATTAGGCTGCTTGATATCCCCTTCACTATAAAATAGTGACTGTTTAAAAAAGACAAAGTATTCTGTTTGAAGACTCATTTTTGGTTAAACCAGAATCCTGGTCATTTTTCTTGCTTGCATCTAATAGCCCGTTCCACAATTCCGGCAGAATTATTAAGCTTCTCTGTGAGGAGATACTGATTTTTTGGTATAGTTTACAAAAAGAAATTATTGAGTTGCCCTGGCAATATTAGCTAAGCTCATGTTAGCCATTTAAAAAAAATGAATTATCTGTAAATTTCAAATGTTACACACATACCCACACACATATTTATGTGCATGTATATAAGTTTGCATATATATGTATAATATTTTGGTGCATATATTATTTTAGTAGGAAATACACTTATTTTCTGTAATTAACACATTTCTTCTCATTCCTTCCTTCCGTCATTCCATAAGTATTATGCCTCCAACATACTTGTCAATGGTCTCAGATACTAACATCATTTAACACTCAATTCACAGATTCCTGCCTGGATTTCTGTAATTCCAACCAGAGTAAGTGATTAAGGATCTTCTAACCATGAGTTACAGAGTTTGTAGGTATCTTTGTATCATAAAAATTTATTGCTTATTTGGCAGGTTGAAATTTCATACATAACTATTCCTCTATAGCACTGTAAGAAATGCCTGCTCTTCATTTATCCACTCCCTTTTTTTAGACAAACAGAAGCCAGGCTGAGATATTTTTATTGAATAAAAACTAATAATATAAGAAATTAACAATAATTAGGCATAGCTTAAAAGACTATTATCTTCTGATGATGACACTACTTTTCTCTAGGGTTGCAACTAAATTCGGGAGGCGGGCACAGTGTTATAAAGTTAGGTGGAGATGGCCAGTCCTGCAGTTTTTTCTTCTTTGGTGTGCTTTCCTCGAAAGCTTGGGCTGTTACTATTCCTCTGCTGGAACCATATCCATCTTTCTTCATTACTTCTTGAAGACAGAAAAAATCTTTTCTCTCAATTGGCCAGACAGGGATGGCCAAATGATAAAAGGGGATATGGGAATAAAAATTCAATCTGTAATGCATCATCTGCTTATCCTGACACAAAAGTAATTGCTGGCCTCTTCATAATCTGATGAAAGTACTTAAGTACTCAAGATTGGAAAATTTAAATTCTGCCTCTGCTATTTACTGATCACTGGACATTGGCATATCATTTAACTTCTCCGTAGACCTGTTCCCTCATCTATGAAAATGGAGATAATAATTACACCTTTCTTATAATATTCCTATGGGAATAAAATGAAGTAATTCATATAAAGCACATAGGTCAGTGCCTAGTACATATTTGGCACTAATAAATGTAAACTAGTTTTATGAATGTTTAATGGCAGTTTAATCTTTAGTCTGTCAGGAACTGCCAGTATTTGCTAGAATTAGTTTAGCAGAAGGGAAAATTCTAAAACCCTAAATCAATAACAAAGCCATGCTGTTTTGTTCACCTCTTTGCTTTAATTGAAACATCAGTGATATTAAAAATACTGAACTCTATGCTGAAAAAAATGGCCATATTGTTTCTTCCCTCATCACTACCCCAACTCACTTTCCCCAAACTGATTCATTCTGTTGCTAGAAAGGAGCTGAGAATCTGCAAATTCCAAATTCAGTGTTGAACCAAAACTCATATTCAGTAGAACCTGAACTTAATCTTCAAATTTTACCTGTAATCCCATTAAGATACTTAAATTCAGTTAATTCAATGTCTTTTCATCTCCCTCCAGAAATAACCCTCTTGATTCATTCATTCTCCTTAACTCTCTCACGGTGCTAAGCCACTTTTCCTATTTTTTCTATTATGTCACCTGGAACTACCTTTATCTCTTTAATAGGCCTCACTTGCATCATCTTAATGTCTTTCAACAATTCCCAGCACCACCTTATCCTAAATAAAGCCTAGTCCTCTCCTCATACATCTTTTCTTTGAAGCCCTCTGGTGATGACTGTGCTTTCTCTCCAACTTCATATATCATGGAAACCTTGAGCTACAAATAAGATATGATGAGTTCCTCAATTTCCATTGCTTCTTTCCAGCATTTTTTTTACTTTGTAACCTTAATTTCTTTTATCGTGATAACAGATATACTACATGAAATTTCTCATTTTAGCTACTTGTAAGTGTACGGTTGTGTTAATGATATTCACAATACTGTACTGTCAACACCAGCCATTAGGGAAAGTTTTCATCACCCCGAACAAAACTCTGTACCTATTAAGCATAAAATCCCCATTTCTCATCTCACATGGCTCTTGGTAACCTGTAATCTACATTCTGTCTCTATGAATTTGCATATTCTAGGTATTGCACAGGAGCAGAATCATAGAATAATCGTCCTTTTGTGTCTGCCTTATTTCACTCCACCTGATATCTTCAAAGTTCATCCATATCACGGCAAGTATCAGAACGTCACACCTTTATGCCACTGAATAATATCCCATTCTATGTATATATCACATTTTGTTTATCCATCATCTGTTGATGAACACGTGGGTTGCTTCCACATTTTATTAATAACATTTGTGAATAATGTTGATTTGAACAAAATATCTATTTGAGTCTTTTCAGTTGTTTAGGGTATATATCTAGAAGTGGAATGGCCACATCATATCGTGATTCTAATTTTAACTCTCTGAGAAACCATCAAACTGTCCAGTTCTCCTTCTCTGTGACTCATGCCCTCTAGCCATGCTATGTGTATCCATTGTTGTGGCCATACTGTATATTCATGAAGGACTTTGGTTTGTAACTTATAGTCTTCCTCTTCACTACAATTTATAACATCTCAAGGGCATCTTATACTTCCTCAACTCTTTGATACCATTGTCCTTTAATTCCATTCGGCTTAAGTATATTCTTTCTTTGTCCCCATTTCTGGCTTTGCTTCCCTTTCTGTTCAGCCTGGAAGTCACTGTCTGTCTAACCCTTCATTCTGTTACCCTATTTTGGACCTGTACTACAGAACTACCATCCTTCAGCCCTGCGTTAATCAGATAACTCCGTCTACTATTCCTATGCAAATCAGCCTATTAGAAATACTAGTACAAATTTGTGATCTTAACTTTGATGGATTGTAAGTGATGTTTAGCAAGCCTTTTATGTGTTCTTAAACAACCTCTTGTCTAATTTCACAAAATAGTAATTCTAAGCTTTTCTCTCCAGTTAATTATTCAAAGTTGATATCCTATCCTGACTCCACTGGAAGGCTGTCACTCCAAATGATGCAATTGTTGCATTAATTGTCAGGAAGCAAGATTTGTGTATGTGTGGGTGTGGATTGGGAAGTGCTTGGAGAATAAAATCAGCTACTGACAGAACTTCAGGTGACAATTAACTTTGGGTTTCATTGCTTCTCTGACATCATCCGTGCAACATCACTTGCAGTATTAGAACTGGGAAATAGAGCATTTATTATTAAAAAAGAGAGAGAGAGAGAGAAATCCAGGACAACAGTATCTCCTTTAATTTGAACAATTATTGGGAATCTCTCCAAACATCTCCTTCAACCAAGATCTAGGGCCACTGTAATAATTTTAAAGACCTACCTTTAAATATAACAACCGAAGTGAAGATTTTATCCCAGATATTCAAGATAGAAAATGATGGGTGTGTACATGGAGGAAGACTGTGGTAAAAGGCGCTTTAGCAAAATGGCTTATCTCATCTTTTGACTCAGCTATTGCAATAGACTTTCAAATAGACTTTTCTTGCCTTAGCCCTTCCAGTCTTTTCTCCACACTGCCCCCAGAGTCTTCTTTCTATAAAGTAAAATGAATAATTCCGTGCCCCTGTCTGTCTTCATCAAGCAGTAGTTCTTAAGTTTAAACCAATTTAGAACTACTTGGGGATCTTGGGGAAATGAAGATTGCTGCCCTACATCCTACAGATTTAGATTCTGACGTTGCCTAAGGTATCTGTACTCTAAATAAGCATCCATGTTAATCTATTGCCTCTATTCAAAAACTCACATTTTGAGAAAACACTGACCTACCTAATAATATCCAAATGTATTCCCATCAAACAAAAGGCTCTGCAGAATAAATTCTTTGTATTATTTTCTAGTACCTTCCCTTCCATACCCTGTGCTTTGTCTGATACATTTCTTGTCATACGTTCTCTCTCTTTCTCACTTCTTTGCCTTTGAGTATATTGTGTTGTTCCTTTTGTGTAAAATCTCTCTGGTTTTCCTGCTGTTGTTTGAGAAGTTTTCACCAAGTCACCCAGCAGGATCAGGCATTCATCCTCTGCCACTCTTTAACTTCCTTCTCTTAAACTACTTTTCACATTGGCTTATAATTATCACTCTTTAACTTCCTTCTCTTAAACTACTTTTCACATTGGCTTATAATTATCAGTCGCTTCCCTCCTCATTATGCTGTCCTTCCCACCTTGACTTAAAGTAAGAAAACAAATGTGTGTTGTTAGCTGTTTTTATTACCCAAGTCTGGTACTCTGCCTGGATATAGCAGGCATTAAATCCATGGATCTATTTCACATTTGTATGTCTCAAATTCCTCATATGTAAATTAAAGATTATCAGAGGATTTTGTCTCATCTGGAAAGAAAGAGAAAGAGATAGACACGTGCACATGCACACACACACAAAGTAGTTCAATATATTTTAGGTTTATATTGAAACAATTTAAAATGAATAACTCTATAGAATATACAAACTCCTAATTTATTGATTATGGCTTTCTTTTATTTATTTTTAAACATATTTTTCTTTCCTAAAGCTAATGTTAGACTAAAAAGATAATCAAAGTATCCCAGAGGTGAGTAGTCATTGAAACTTTTAAATCTGTAATCATAAAATATCCATCACCGCTAAGGAGTCCATACCTATCTCGGCTTCATTCTATTATGAACTATAAAAAATTGTTTTCGATTCAGATTTATGGTTTAGGTAATTCACATTATTTTATTCTTTTTAGAGTATGGCTGATCAGAAATGCTTCATGGTTAAACAAAATCTTAAACACAGAGTCCTTGTTGTAAATCAGTTTAGCCAGCCTTAATCCAGTTAAAGATTTCTCACTTTCCTTGACCCTTTAACAATGTCTTTCCCAATTGCCTCCAGAAATTAAATTAGAAATTTTACTATAACCTATGTCATGCTGTTTGCCTCATGTTATTTGCCCCCAAAGACATGTTCACAGGTACCCAAACACACACAGAAGCATACATACATACACTGTAGTGAGCAGATAAAGGAACTCAAGAAGAGAAAGCATATATAAATGTAGAAATTACATTCTATAGGGTGATTACTATAACACTCTTCTTTAGATCTCCTAATTGATGTGAAAATTAGCAGTTAAATGTTAAAGGAAATAAGTGTGAGGCATGCCTATTAATACATCACAATTTATATTTCATAAGCAAACTTTAAGTTAGGACAAAGTTAAACACCATTTAAGATGAAAATTGCATAATGTTCCATTTTGCTGTTTTCTACTTACTCAGATTTATTTCCACACGAAGATTTATACATTTTTTTCCCTGTTTGTTTTAAGGTAATTTATGGCCACTTTTCCTTACCAAAAAAAAGCCATGCAAAGCGAAACAAAATGAAACCCCTTTTGATAGGAAAATGCAGAGTGCCTGAGTGAGAGGTGATAGGAAGGGGCAAGAAGAAGCATATTCTATGGTTTAATGCTCTGGGCTTACAAAAGCATGGTGTTGGAATGGTAATTGGATTTCTGAGCATGGCTTTTGAGAATAGACTGCTTAAATCATTGAAAAGGAAATCATTGCAGAAAAGAAGCAGTGAAGAATTGCACAGGCTGTTTGAGTACTTTACAAAATAAGAATAACATAAGGAACAATGAAGAACTGGTTTAGTGCTGTTGAGATTTGACATCTTTAAAAATCTGGTATTGTAGCTGTAGTTTTGATCTTTATTCCTTTGTTGAATAAAGTCCCAATGCATTTTGGCCTCTATCTTAAATGAGGACTGAAATAAATGAGACCTTTTAAGGATAAAAATAAAAAACGAAAACATTTTCCTCCATTGGCTACAGTATTAAACTTTTGTATGAAAAGTATGTTAGCAGGTAAAAAATCTCTTTTAGTTTGTTTCACATATTTACCACTTAAGCAATTTAATTATTCTTAAAATGTTAGAAGATTCCTATATCCCCAGAATTTTCATGTAAATAGAATGGCTGGCACACATTAAGCATTTCTGAATACTTTCATGGGTCAAGGAGGTGTTTGAGGACGGAGAAGAGAAAGCTGGACATTAGCCCCTTAAAAACTCCTGCTAAATTTCCCATCAGCTATTTCTAACTAAAACATTGCATTTACTGGGTAAATAGAGTCCAAGACATATCCCATGGCCCCTTTTGTAACAATGGTCACTCCTTGTCTTTGGGTGTCGAGCATATGGGCAAGACTTCTAACTTGAGATAACTATATGTATTCCTGACATACACCTCGCCTCCAGTTTAGCATTTTGTTCTAAAAGAGGTCAGAGGAAACAATAAAAGATAGAAAATGGATTTCTGGGAATGTTTGCTAAACAAACTGTCCCATTTTTCATGGAGATATACAACATAGATCCTCATCTATCCTTGTTAAATTTGCCACAGAAGGAGCAACATTTTTTGAGTATGTACTCTGTGCTAGACAATTTGGTAGTTATCTTAATCACATTTTTGTTATTCCTCACAATAACCTTTTCTATATTTTACAGTGAATGAACTGAGACACCAGGTAGTGATTTTTTCAGGGTCACTATAGCTAGGACTAAAATCTAAAGCATTTCTTTCTCTCTAGCATGCAGCTATATATTTTAAACATTAGTTATATTTGAAGACAACTTAAAAATTGTGTAATAGTCTTTAGGTAATGTTCATTTCTTTCTGGTATTTCTTTCTATTTCATACTCCGTGGGTACTTTAAAATGCAAATATATGCTTCTTTTTGTTCAATGAGAGGGAAGCAAGTCAGTTACAAAATGGTAATGTAAAAGGACTAGACAAGCATTCTTATTCTCCTCCTAGAAAGACCTAACTTTAGAGAGAGAGTGAGAACTGCTTTTAGAAAACCAATGAGTGTCATGGGTTTACTCTAGTGTAAAATTTGAAATTGTTTCATGAAAGGATTTTCAGGAAGAGAATTTTAGAAATTAGAAGCCTCATGTTTTATCTATGAACTGTCATTCCAGGTCAGGAATTAAATACAGAAATAACCAGCATTAGAAAGTTACCCATTTGAAGTAAACATTCAAATATAATTTTCTCTTTTTCTCAAAGAATATGTTTGTGCTGCCTTATTTATCAGAAAATATTCTGAAGTACGAAATCATAGTCACTTGTCCGTGGAACAAAAGCTGATTTATGAAATTGTACAACACAAAATGGAAATCTGTTTTCTTAATAAAATAAAAAATAAGATGATTTTCTTGAAAAATTGTTTGAATTTTAAATATTTTGAGCATTTCTTTATTATTTTAAAAATATTCCTCAGTATCTTAGATAGCCTCAGAATATGCAAGTAAAAATATGTAATTTGCATGCTTTAGAAAGCAGATTATGGTGAAAATGTTCCCATAACAACCTTTTATAACAGAGTTAATTTCACTTATTTCTCTCAGAACCCCCTGAGATGGCACGTATACATCTATCTATACCTCTGTCAATCTATCTATCTATCTATCTATCTATCTATCTATCTATCTATCTCTCTCTCTCTCTCTCTCTCTCTCTCTCTCTCTGACATACAGTCCTGAGCAAAGAATCAGCTATAATAAGCACTCAATAAATGTTTGTTCCTTTCTTTATATAGGTTTCTAGTATAGCATTCTGTCCTTACAGAATTATTTTTTAAAGTCAAACTCTTCCTGCATGTCATTTTCTCAAGGTAAAACTCTGTAAAACCTTGGTATTCTCATATGCTCTTTCAGAAGACAAATATATGCCTTTGTTGACATGGGTGTTTTGCTGTTCCTACAGCCATGTAGCAAATGTGCCCACAACATGCCATTCATAGTTCCTACAGCACTTATAATTTATGGTCCTCAGGTGAACACTTAGGTCTATACTGCCTTGTAGTTTTACTTTTATTTTATGTTATTTTCTTTCTGTATTTAGATCATAAATTCTTAGAGAGTTGGGATTATGGGATTATATTTTATTCTTTTGTAAAACACAAAGCACCAAAAACAGGATGATTGTCATACATTGTTTTTTGAATCCAAACAATGGTAAGAGCTGAATTTTCAATAAATCACATCAGGAATTTGTATTGAGAGATCTCCTTAGTTCAGATGAATGGTATTTCTTCTAAGTTTCAACAAGAACATTGCAGAGGGGCATGAAATAGCTTATTTCTGTACAGATTTTTCACTGAAGACTTACCTAGCTAGCTAGACCCAAACTGACTGACACTTTCCTTCAAAAAGAAATTTAGTCCCATTCCAAAAACTTCAAAGACTATTAGAATCAGTATTGCTTTCCAGTTTTCTTGAGGTATGGAAAGAATGCATATATTTACTTTATTTGAGGGATTTGAGATTGTTTTGTTGAAATTTATTCTGTTCCTCTTGCAATATATGTTTCAATTTTGGCAAAGTACCATCTAATATTTTAAGTAATAATATCTAAAAGCAATGAGGGGTTAAAATGATATTCTGAACACGTTAGTAACACCATTCCAAGATTAAGACATGGCCTTTTCACTTGCCCTAGTTGACTTTTAGATGGAATTGAGGATGCATTACTCTTTTGAAGGGCGTACTGTCTCTATTAGAGGAATTTTAAGAATAAGAAAAACAACCAGTGTGGAAAAGAGGAGGTTTTATAATCTTTGGAGTCTGTGATTCTAAGAATCTGTGCTTATTTTTCTCTGTGCCAGAGTTTAGTAGCCTTCATACATATTAGAGTTAATAACTATATGAAATTTTAATTTATTTCTGTATGTAAGAAGGGATGTGAGTTCGTCTTCTCTAAAATATATGCAGTATAGACATAACATTATAAGTCTGCTACTGGTAGATCTGTTAAGTTTCTTAAGATGAAAATTTTTCTAAAAGTGCAAATTGTGGTACTAAGTCTATTGAATCAGATCAGATATTACCTGAAAAGAATAAGTTTAAATAATAGCCTGTAGTTTCTAGAAGGGACTGTTTAATTAACTCCAGCTCAATATATCAGTAAACTGTAAGTTAATGATGTGCAACAGTTATTTTATGCTTCCCACAATATAAGAAGATTGGATCATGTGAAAGGCCTTGCTTAGGGGTTATCATTTTTATCTCAGCATATCATAGACCATACTTTTCCTTGGTCCCCAGGAATCAGATTTTCAGGGGAATCACTACCAAACCCAACAGACAGACTGAGGACAGCCTCTCTTTCCTGAATCATATTAGCACTAAATTCTAGAGTTGGCCCTTTTCTTTCCCTCCTGAACTAGACTGGACATTGATGCTTTCAGTGCAGGCTCCAGTCTTCCTTTTCCCCCCTTGGCTCAGTGTCCCCCAGACTCTCTCCCTTAAACCTGTCCTTTTGATGGATCTCAGTCAGATGGATCTGATGCACGCAAGATTGGAGAAAGGATTGTTTCGTCTCTGGACACATGCTTTTGTGAATTACTAAAGTCTTTCCAGCATTCAAAGGAGTCAGTATTTATTCCTGCTTGCTTCCTTTTCTCTAATATGTCCTCCCCACTGTACTGGGAGAAATGTCCCTGTTTTGTATGACACAGAGGATGTGTCCAGAGAATGTCAACTTGATTAAATGTTGATTCAGGTCAAGGAATACCTAGTGCAAGCTCTTGAACTTTCATATAAGACTTCCTCAATGTGCACTTTGAAAGAAGACTTTTAAAAATTGGTCTATTATACAATCATTTTGAGGGGTTCATGTTCCTATGAACTACTTGTGTTCTCTTTTCAGGTGCTTTATTTCTGAATCATGGAGGCTAGCTTTTGGGGGATTGATATTTTGTTGTTTTCAAATATATGTGATTTTCTTTAAACATAGTTTCCCTTTGGTCTTTGCTCCTGTTTTCTGCATAGATAGAGGACCCACACAATAGCTAACATAATATTAATATTAAACATTCCTCCTGGGGGAGTTCTGCTACTTTGTCGAATAAAGTGTCAAAAAACTCTGGGATATGTAAGTCTTGCCTAATGAAGGACGTGATTAATTTCAAGGGTTTGAGTTCAAATTCTGCCTTTTTAAATCTCAATTTTTTCTGAAAAATGAGGATAAACTAGTTTCTGTTTCACATAGAATTGCTTTGGGTAGATTGACTAAGACAGTGGTACATGGCAAGCACTCAGGAAATGTAGTCACTCTTTATAATTAATCAGCTGTATTGCCCAGCCCCTGGCAACCACTGATCTGTTTAATTTCCCCATTGTTTTACTTTTGCAAGCATGTCATATAAACATAAACATACATAAAGCTTCCTTTTTTCTTTGACTTAGTATAATGCATTTGAGATTCATTCATTTTTTTTGCATGTATCAGTAATCTGTTCCTTTCCCTGATGAGACCCATTCCATTTTAAGTACCTGCTACAGTTTGTTTATCCAGTCCCCAGTTGAGGGATATTTGTGTTGCTTCCAGGTTTGTGCACTTATGAACAAATCCAATATATACATCCAGATACAGGTTTTTATGTGATCATAGATTTTTATTTTACTTGGTTAAATTTCAAGGAATGGGATTGTTAGGTCATTTCATAATTTTAGCTATATATATATAAAAAAAACTGCTTTCCACTTTCCAACTGAGGTGTACCATTCATATTTGCACCAGTTGCTCCATATTCTTGCTTTCATTTGGTATTTTCAGTTTTTTGTTTGCTTATTTATTTTTCTATTCTAAAAGGTATGTACTGATGATGCATTCTTTTTTAAATCAGAAGAATAGTTCTCTTAAAACTTTTTATAGTAAAAAACAATCTTCCAACTAAATTGAAATTACAAATTTGCACACATTCTTCTAAGAAGATTTTGTATTTTCTCCTTTAGACTTCCAACTCTTCAGGAGCAGAAGCTTAGTCTGATCGATTTTGTTTTCTGTGGTTTTTCTAAGGCACTCAGTTTCTGAAAGGAAAGGGAGGAAAGTGATGGAGGAAGGGAGGGGGAAGGGAGAAAGGGAGAGGGGAAGTGAGGGAAGAAGGAAGGAAAAAGGAAGGGAAGGAGGGAGGCAGAGAGTGAGGAAGGGAAGCAAGGGAGGAAGATAGGTGGCTCACACTTTATTGGAAGATCTAAAGTAGAGCTCCAAATACAGGCCTGGACATATGTAGGAGAGAGGCTGGATCAACAATTAATTGGGTGAATTTTGTTTATTGGTTAATATGGATTAGAAAAGTTTTTGGAATGTTTATGACAAAAGGGTAGAAAGAATTGACAGATAAGATTTGAATATTTAAAATTAGCTTCATGTTTGAGCAAGCTACACTAATATTTATAATTTTTCAATTTATTTTGGGATCCTTAAACATGAATACTAATGTATTAAAATTTATGGAACAAGTAAAATGGGGAGCATGCAGAAGGTAGAAGAACTGAGAAAATAGAAGAAAATGCACTGAATAAAACCTTAGCTTCATGCCATCTTAAACTGGCACTTATTTCAAGTTATGATTATTTAAGTATGAATAATATGAATATAATTTTAGTTCATTATCTGAATTTTTAAAATTAAGGATTTTTGTTGTTTTCTGTAAGCATCTTCTAATTCAACTCCCCACCTCATTTCCCAGAATAATTCCCATCCCATGACAAACACTGGTGCTTTTTTTCAGGAAAGATGGATTTTCAGTTGTGACCATACTCCTTAAACTATCGTCCTTGTGCTCAGAATGACAATCTACAGTCATCTGTATGGGTTCTTGATATGCTAAGATATAAACAACACTTTCTAATTAGATTTGAAAATTCCTCTCTGTGTCATGGTTTACACATATGCTATGCTATGTCTCATGGCTAGTTATAGGCATCTGTTCCACCATTTATAAATCAACTGAACATAAACACTAAGTAGGAACTATGAGGAAAAGAAAGTGCTAAATATTTTTTTAGAAAGGGAATATCACCAAAAATTTGGATATTAGAAAGCAGCAAAAATGGAAATTCAGGAAAAGCTCTGGAAATGCATTTGAGATGTTTGTTACTCTTCTGACATAATTTTCCTCTTCAAACTCTTACACAATTTAAATATTCTTGCCACACTCATATTTGTATAAACATGAAAAAGGCTATAGATAAACATATTGTGATGACCTAGCTAAATTTAAATGGTAGTAAGGTGGAAGGGAAAATGGACGTTAAATGTGTGGAACCAAGGTAAATGGGGGGTAAGAGAGGAGTTTCTTGAGAGTACACAAGGATGGATATAAAACATGTAATATTACACCATAACATATAGGAGATGACAGACTGATAATGTAAACCATAATGTAAAACATAGGATAACTAAGAATGTAAAGAACTGTGTATCCTAAAGTATGCACCATAATGTAAGCACAGATGTCACCTTGTTAGAAACCTAATGTCTCAGACTCTGTACATCACGTTAAGTAAATATGATGTGAATAGGGTGTAAGTGTATTGCTCTGGAAGGAAAAAGGTTTTTGTGGGGGATGTATGGGAGTGCTGTATATTATATATATGCATTGCTGTGGTCTAGGACTCCTGTGAAGAGAAGCTGAATAATTAGGGGGGGGGGGGGGGGAAAAGATAGGATGTAGAATTTTTTCAAGTCAACATTCTTTATCTAAGTTCTTTATCTAACTTTATCCAAGTTCTTTATCTAACCTTTAAATCCCTCGCTATATGCCATTCCCTAGTAAGGGACCATGACATTATATTGGGCTTCAAATTTCGGGGAGTTCTGGATCACAGAGTGTTTCAACAATGGCAATGGAGGGATACTGGTATGGGATACCAATGACAGGTGATATATGGCTGACAGGGAGCTGTACAGAACATATGTCCAGGGTGCATGGTAATGTTTGGATATACTCATAGTGGCAACAATTAAAAACCACAGCAGGGGGGGTACTGGGTTCCTGGCCAGTGGTGCTCTGTCGTGGTCCCTAGGGGAGCAGCGACAGTCTCCCAGGTACAGCGGCGGGGACCGGGAGGGAGTGAGGGTTCAACGGTGAGCCCCTGATGCTAATGACTATGCTTGTGAGCTGATAAGCCTAAAATAAGAACAAGGCCTAGAGCAACATTGTGCCTGGGAATTTCCTCCTGTCAGCCTTCATGTTACTCAAATGTGGCCAGTCTCGAAGCCAAACTCAGCATGTAAATGCAATGCCTTCCCCCCAGCGTGGGACATGACACCCGGGGATGAGCCTCCCTGGCACCGAGGGACCACTATCAACTACCAACTGATGATGCAACTGGAAAATGACCTTATACGGAAGGTTCAATGCGGATCAGCAGAATATCCCTGTCTACATAAAATAACATGACTTTAAAATGCTGTTTGAACTAAAGTAAGGGGGAAATGGAAAAGAGAAATGAGTTTATATGGCTACGAGTTTCTAAAAAAGAGTCTGGAGGCTGGCAGAAGGATTGCCCTCATGCACAACTGAGCAGAGTCAGAGAGACAGATAAAGCAGATACAACCCCCAGATATCGGTTCCTTCGAGGGCTAAAGAGACCCATGGGAGTTATGGTCATGGCCGATGGGGTTAACTACCAGGTCAGATGGCCCCTTTTTGGAACTGGTGTTTATGTGTGATGAATCTGGACTCAGATGGGATCTTCCTTCATAAGACTTTCATGCTAATGTGCTGGAGGTGCAGTTAACGTTGGGGTTTAAGATATATTTAGGGGATTTGAGTCTCTGGACTGACAATGTGATAGCCAGGTCCTGAGCCTCAACAGACTCCAGCACCTACAATCTGATTTATTGGACTTACCACACTCAGCTAAGATGGAGTTGAAGAAGGACAACCACCACACCATGGAACCTAGAGTGATTACAACTGAAAGTGGGAGGATTGCATCCAGCATCCATGTGGAATCTGAGCCTCCTCTTGACATAGAGGTGCAATGGACACAACCAATCCAATGTCCACATAGAAGAGGTGGCATTGGATTGGGAAAAGTGGACATGGTGGCTGATGGGTATGGGGAAAGGCAGGAAGAGATGAGAGGTGGAGGCTTTGGGACATGGAGCTGCCCTGGATGGTGCTTCAGAGGCAATCACCGGACATTGTAAATCCTCACAGGGCCCACTGGATGGAATGGAGGAGAGTATGGGCCATGATGTGGACCATTGACTATGAGGTGCAGAGGTGCCCAAAGATGTACTTACCAAATCCAATGGATGTGTCATGATGATGGGAACGAGTGTTGCTGGGGGGGGGGGGGGGAGAGGTGGGGTGGGGGGGTGGGGTTGAATGGGACCTCACATATATATTTTTAATGTAATATTATTACAAAGTCAATAAAAAAAATGATATGAAAAAAAAAATGGTAGTAAAATATTTTATTGTGTTATTCTGTTTTTCAAAATTAGGAACAGTTAACTTTAGCACTTGCAATTTGATTTCTAACTAAATGAGTCAAATTCAAGGGCTACATATAGAGTAGATATTCCCCAGTATCAAAACCTTTACAGGGTTTTATTATTGGTTCGTCTCCTTATTCCTCTACTCAATGTTTTTTTCTTTTTCCTATTGCCCCCCACATATCAGGAACTATAAAAGTCTTTGAAGATACAAACGTGGATTAAACATAGTTGCTGAGCCCAAGATGCTTACTGGCTAATGTAGGGTAAAGTTTCAAAGAACACCCCTGTGGAGGGAGAGAGACAGAGATCAAACCATAGTATCTGAGCTGTAATTTTTTTTTAATTTAAAAACATTTTAAAGAAGCTTTAGATTACATAAATGTTACATTAAAAATATAGGGGGAAGAGGACTTGGCCCAGTGGTTAGAGTGTCTGTCTACCACATGGGAGGTCCGTGGTTCAAACCCCGGGCCTCCTTGACCCGTGTGGAGCTGGCCCATGTGCAGTGCTGATGCGCGCAAGGAGTGCCGTGCCACGCAAGGGTGTCCCCGCATAGGGGAGCCCCACGCGCAAGGAGTGCACCCCATGAGGAGAGCCGTTCAGCGCAAAAGAAAGTGCAGCCTGCCCAGGAATGATGCCGCCCACATGGAGAGCTGACACAACAAGCTGATGCAACAAAAAGAAACACAGATTCCCGTGCCGCTGACAACAACAGAAGCGGACAAAGAAGACGCAGCAGATAGACACAGAGAACAGACAACCAGGGCGGGGGGTGAGGGGGGCGAAGCGAAGAGAAATAAATAAATAAAATCTTAAAAAATATATATATATATATAGGGGATTCCCATTTGCCCCACTCCTTCCCCTTCCCATACTTTCCCACATTAACAACATCCTTCATTAATGTGTCATTCATTGTAACATTTGTTACAATTGAGAAAAGCATATTGAAGCATTGTTACTAACTGTGAACTTCAGTTTACTTTATACTTTACACTCTGTCCTGCACAATTTCATAGATTATGACAAAATATATAATGGCCTGTACCCATCATTGCAATGTCATGCAGGCAATTTCAATGTCCCCAAAATGCACCCATATTACACCCGTTCTTCTCGCTCCCTCCCCTCAGAAACTCTGGTGGCCACTGCCTTTGTATCAATGATAAAAGTTCTTCCATTACTAGAATAATAATAAATCTGTAGTAGAATAATATAATAATAAGTCTATGTTAGTCCACTGTCCTTTCCTCAATCTTGAGGATTTGGAGATGGTGACACCTACTCTGCTTCTAATTGAGAGGGGGCTTAGATCCCATGGGGCAGATGAATGGAACTATCTTGCCTACAGTTGCAGACACTCACTGTTCCGTTGCTTGGGATGGGCATTGTTCATTATAATCTCCTTGTTAGTTGTCCTGGGTGAGTCCAATGAATTGGTGTTGCAATTCTGCTGAGATTCAGGGCTCAACTGGCACATGAGTAGACTGAAGATTTAAGTCTCTGGGACATATATTGAACAAGTATAGTGCTAATCATAGATTCAAATAAAAGGGGCAGAAGAGCCATGTGTAGGAAAACTATAAATGAGTCTAACTCTGATACCCTGGGGAGCATAAATTCCAAAGAAAGGCTCACTGACAGGGCGCCAAATTCCTGAGCTTCCTGCCCTGCTTATAGTTTCTGGATATCTCTGGAACCCTCAGGAGCCCTGATATTTGAGACACTGTTTACTGTGGCAGTCAATGAAATCAGGCTGGGACCTACAAAAGTGTAACCTCTGGAATGACCTCCCGACTCACTTTGAAATCTCTTAGCCATAAAAACTCATTTGTATTTACCATTTCCCCCTTTTATTCAAGGTCTTATTCTAGATGCATTGCTAGTTGGTGCTTGGCAGTAATCCCTTGGCACTAAGGAAGCTCATCCCAGGCGTCATATGTCCCACACTGGGGGAAAGGTAATGCGTTTATATTGATTTAAAGAGAGGCCACATTTGAGCAACAAGAAGGCTTTTAGAAGCTCACTCTTAGGCAGTAAATACTAGGCTAAGTTTCAATTTCACAAGAAAACGTTCATAAGTACTATCACCAATATCAAGGGCCTGGCATAAAGTCTATATTCCTTCACTAGGCACTGGCCTTGTACTTGGGGTATTCTTGCTGTCACATTAGAGAATGTAGCAGAACTTCCCATGATGGGAATTCAGTATTCATTTGGTTATCCTGTGATCACCACCAACGAAGATAATGCCCCATGAACACTTGAATGTGTTCATGTTCCTCACGTGAGCCCCTCCCCCTGCACTCCCCATCACTGACACCCCATTCCAGTGATCCTTCCCTGCCACAGTGGTGACCCTTTTTTGATCCAAAATTCTCCAAAAATGAAGCCAACAAAATAACCAAGCAAAATTAATAAGAAAATGAAAAAAAGAGTAGTTCTAAAAATTACAAAATGCAATTTTTTAAAAAAATTTTAAAAAAGTTATAATTTTTTTCTTTCATCACTGTAAGATCTTTTGTCTTGTATGTACATGACATTTTCTTCCATATATTCCAACAGTGTCTTTTTTTTTTCTTTTCATTTTATCCTCAAAGAAGCTTTAGGTTACAGGAAAGTCACAGAGAATATAGGAGATTCCCATATACCCAATGTCCTCCCCGTTTTTCCCTCTCCCCTATTAATAACATTTAATGTACAGATGGTATTTTGTTATAATCGATATACAACTATTGAAGTATACATTATGGTTTACATTTTGGACCATGCACTTTTTTTTGGGGGGGGGGCATGCACTTTTATAGGTTTTGACAGAATTTAAAATGGCCTGTATCCATTATTGTGAAAGATACACAGATCACACAAAATGTTACATTAAATATATAAGAGGTTCCCATGTACCCCCTCTCCCCCCACACACATACTCCTTCCACATCAACAACCTCTTTCATCAGTGTGGCACATTCATTGCATTTGATGCATTGATTGCATTTTGGAACACTGCTACACAGTCTCTTCCAGTCCATTCAGTGGGTTATGGCAGGATATATAATGTCCAGCATCTGTCCCTGCAGTATCATTCAGGACAACTCCAAGTCCCAAAAATGCCCCCATATCACACCTCTTCCCTCTCCCTGCCCTCAGCAACTCCCATGGCCACTGTCTCCTCAGTGATAGTTTCTTGCATTGCTAGAGTCACAATAATTCCATAGTAGAATACCAGTAAGTCCACTCTAATCCATATTTTATTCCTCCATCCTGGGGACCCTGGGATGGCAATGTCTACTCCATCTCTAAATCGAGAGGGGGCTTAGATCCCACATGCCTGATGGATGCAATTCTCCTGCTTGCAGTTGTAGACTCTCTCAGTTCCTTGGTGTGGTGGTTGACTATCCCTGTTAGCTGATCTGGGTAAGTCCAATGAACCAGAGAGTAGGTGTTGCAAATCTTCTGAGGCACAGGGCCCAGCTGGCACATGGACAGTCCAGAGATTTAAGACTCCTGAATATACACCAACCTCAGAACCAACAGAGATTACATGAGTCCAACTCCATCACACTCAGGAGCACAAGTTCCAAAGTAGGGCCCAATGATGAGGCACTGAACTCCAGAGCCATCTGTCATGACCGTAGGACTTGGGTGTCTCTGTAGCCCTTAGGAGCACCACTACCTGGGGTTGTATCTACTTTGACTGTCTCTGAGATCCTGCTGAGATGTGCGTAAGTGCAACCCTTCTGATGACCTCATGGCTAATGCCCTATGTGGCATCTATTCAATTCTGCCCTCCCCCTCCCCTTGGAACAACCTATGTAACCACTGAGTTTCAGTTTTTGAAGAATAAGATTCAAAGTTGCAGTAATATTGAGGGCTTGACATATTGGTCTTTTTTTTTTTTTAATTAGGCACTGCCTATGTTCTGGAGGGATTCTTGCCCCTCTAATTGAGAAAATAGCAGAACTCTCCAGGATGGGAGTTTAATATTTTGTTTATTGTGTGCGTCTCCATCTACTGATACAGCACACTCTGACAAGATGAACACTTTCATATTCCATAGAAGTCTGCCCCAGGTGCACCCTATCCCATATACTCGCCCATACCCAACACCCTACACCAGTAACCCTCCCCTGCCATATTTACCAAAATAACATTCTCAGCATTGTAGATTTAACCACAGACCTCTGCAAATCCCTAGAGTACACCTGCTCTTTCCCCAACCCTCCCCCCAGTTCCACGGATCATCCAACCCAACCGCTTCCCCCCCCCCCTTCCTTATTCTTAAGACTCTCCTGTTAGAGGAGATAGCCTGAGAAGAAGCAATGAAGTGTTGAAATGCACGCTTGGTTGCAGGCTGGGCGAGAGAGAGAGATTTATTTGTTGTTTTTACGCTGCAAAGACCAAAGCAAGGAGTAACAGAGAACAGCTAGACTTTGGCTATGAAAGAACTTCTGAGATTATCCAGATAGTGTACTCTGAGACTATGATCAGAAACAGCTGTATTAGGACTTCTCTGAGCTTTTAGGAAGTGATTCTCCAGAGAAGTGAGCTCCATGAAGGGTTTAACTGAACATGGATCCTGGCAGTCTTTTCAGTAGAAGCCAGGCTTGGAAATGCAGTTATGCAGGAAGGCTCTGTGAGAGGTTCTATTGTTTGATGGTTTGAACCCTTGAACTACATGCAAAGCAGGCAAGGCATTTTCTATATCTGTTTGAGTGGAGCCACTGCCAGCCTGGACTGAAAGGGACAGAGAAGGGATGAATTGAAGGAAGACTTTCCATCTCCACTGAAGGCAGCCAGCTTCTGCTGGGGAATTCATCTAAAATCTTCGTGGGAGTGCCAACTTACAACCTGCCCTATGGAACTGGTGCTTGTCATTCCCATAGTCATATGAGCCAATTCTTATAACAAATCTCATAGTATTTACATTATATATATGTATATCCTGATCCTGTCAGTTTTGTTTCCCTGGAGAACCCTGAATAATACAGTACCTAATATGTAATTATGAAATGAATCAGGAGATAGTAAGTCTCTACTCTTTTCTTTAGAGCATTCTACCAGAACATATTTGAGTTTTTAATTTTTGCATTAAAACCCTATACACACACGTACATGCATACATACAATTGTTTGCTTTTTGCATATCATAGTTCTAGTTTTGTTTGGGAAATAAATCATTTCAAGTTTTGTTGTCATCCACCAAACAGATAAACTGAAATAGAGGGGAAAGATGGCTGCTAATATTTAATATTAATTTATATTTTATTATCAATAATGGATTATGCTATAAAATTTATAGCCTCATATCTAGCCAGGATCGAATTACCTTCATTTCATTTATTCTCAATGTGTTTGCATTAATTGAAAAACATGGGCTCCCTCTTGTGACAAAAGCAATAGTCATGAATTTCTTTTTTGTGCCAAACAAAATCACCTGTCTATGCCTTGTTAATTTTTTCAAATGATTTTATATGTAAAATATGTATTTAATATTTAAATATTATTCATTTCTTTGATAAATTTTTCAGTTTTTAAAAGAGGTCAATATTTGAATCAGATTTGTGCTTAAAAATTTATATAATATCTAAAAATATTGAATTTCATAATTGTGTTGAAATTTTCAAGGAAAGAACAAGCTTGGTTTCCCTTCGCTGTATTTTTGATGTGTTATTGAATGTTTTTGAAAAGTCTTTGGTGATAGTAATCAGTCCTTGTAGTAGTTTAACTTACTTTCACCCTCTAGTTATACACAAAATTTGCTTTATATTCTGTATATTCACTGTATTTGATAGATGTAATCGTATTTTTCAAAATGTACTGTGATTCCCATTGTTTGGCCATATGTACTGTTTCTGCATTCCTAAAGGAAATAGCGTGCACATTTATCTATTGGGAATGCCCACAATGAGGTCTAAGAGCCCCAAAAGTAAATATTTTTTTAAAAATGAAAGCATCATGTTCTGTGTGTGTTTGTATGTGTGCATGAGACTGTATCATGAAAAAATGAAGGAAAAAAAAGGAAAAGAGCTGTATGTATGGACCTAATTCAGGCAGAGTCTTAAGGTCATCTCAACTCCAGAATATGAATTAAAAGACTTGGATTCAATCTTGGCTCTCTCACGAACTACCTAGATGGCCTTGGGCAAGTCTCTTTCCTTTTTGGGATGTCAGTTTTCTCAGCTGTAATATAAGGTAATTGGACTAAATCAGGGTTTCCTAACTTGCTCTCTGCATGAACACATCTGTGAGAAATAACATATTTTCATGACTCACTGGAGTATTGATTATTAAGGCTACGTCTGTGGGGTGATGGGAGAGGGGCTTTGGAAGGTGGCAGGACATGAATATAAAGATCTCAGGGGCGAGGATTGTAAGACACTGCCGGAGGTTGATAGGATGTTCTGGTTTTTGGGTAGGGGAGTGCGGAAGGCATGGGGAGTATTACCCATTGATTAATAGTAAATAAGGCAGATTCCCAGATCTACTATCCATTATTCTATGAAGGCTAAACAGGCTAAAACATTTTGCGAATGCCATACTTGTAGTTTATATGAAAACCAGTACTGGAATTTTATTCTCTTCCTCGTATTAGTGTTTTTTATTTGTAAAATTCACACACTCCCTGGCATTTTGCTGAAGTCCTAAACTATGATGCATATTGCCCACCAATTTCAGAAAAATGAAAATGCAGGGCATGAGCTCTCTTTTCCATCCCAATTCCTGTCTGTCCATATTCTCTTGCAAAGGCCTGCTTCAGACAATTCTATTACTCATCTAGCATTTAAGTTTGTGGCCCTGCTTAGAGTATCATTAACTGGTTTGCATGACCCATGTCGTTCGTGTTGGGTTTGTTCCCCAGAATGTCCATGCCACCTGCTTCACTCAGACTGAGCCATAGGCTCCTGTTTGGAGCAACTGCCACTTTCTTTACCTGCTAAGGGAAGCACTCCAAGTCTGAGCCCCCTTTTCTGGAATTCTCCTTTCTTCCTACTATCATACTCCTGGGATTCTCCCCCTTTGAGTGAAACCTGTGTGGACAGCTGATTATCCTTTGAATTCCTTTTTAATTTTTGGACACCACATCTCAAATCACACTTAGGTCCACAGTCTAATACCCATTTACCCTAAATCTTATCCCAGTTCTGATTTGTCTAAGAGAGTAGATCAGTCTCAGATGTAGGAAGGAAAAAAAAACGATAGGTGGCTGAAACATCATGTTTAACACACTGCTATTCATGCATTCATTCATTTGTTCAGAATTCAAACACTTATTTAATAATACTACAGTGTATTAATTAGGTCCCTTTTGCTTCATAAAATTGGATATGTATGAGGATACTTGTTGAGAAATTCAGGACATAGAACTGGTACTGATGGGTCAGGGAGATTGAATAAATAAGATGGACATGGATACATTTGTATGGATAGCCAGAATTACACACGCATGTATGTATTTGATCATTAAAGAATATTTGTTGTTTACCTTTTATGTGTTGAACACTTCTAAGAGTATAGTGGGAAAGTGAAGTGAAGGAAGTGAATCCATTATAATATATATTGCATGTGATATTGCAGGGGGTGGGGAAGGAACATACAAGATATTGCACATGCGTGTGTGTGCGCCTGGTTGGCAGAGTTTTAGAGGTTTTCTGGTTTTGTTGTTGACAAGTTTTAATTAGGAAGAGGCAAGAGAAATCCAAGGCAAATTTCTACTTGACAACTTGTTAAAAATAATGTGAATTTTAAAAAATACTTTTTATTGGCCTCAATTAATTTCTGGCTTCCCGTATAGTGAACAAAAAATTTATGACAAGAGACAACGAAAACCTTCATACAGTTTTTATTCACTGAATGAAGTTTTCCACCACCTCCTAAAGTACTGTTAGAGGCTGTCCTTTTTGTACATTAGATAAATAAATTCAGGGGATATTCCTCTAAGACTGCATTGGAGAATCATTGATGCTAGTTAGGTAAAAAGCACAAAATAAAGGCAAGACCAACTAGCATGTCTTTCCTGACTGCTGGGAATTTTTCCTTTCAGTTTACCTTTCAGTGTTTGGGAACTCACCCCTCACAGCCTGAACCTTCTGTCTAATCTAACTGAGCCATACAGCTGGAGCCTGGTGCTGCAAACATGGACTGGGAAGCTCATCGCAGAGGAAAATCTTGAAATATATGACCTGCACCCCTATCCCTTTACTTCCCGCGTGTAAAACTCTTTGTAAACGGTGGATTTTGGGGTCATACTATTTCCCTCCCTTTCTCTCTGCTTTGTATTCTAAAAGCAAACTCAGAATAGGCAGCCTTCCAATAGAAAACTTATATCCTCAAATGTAATGATAACATGAAAGTATCCAACGCTCACGTGGTTCAGTCCCATCCAGATAATGGAACCAGAATATTAAATTCTTAGCACAGGGATTGCAAACTGTTAGATTTTCTTCCTGGTCCTGGATTATGTGCTCGTTGCAAAGTGATCTCCTATCAAAAAAGATTACAAAATATGTCCTTAAAGAAAAGAACTTTGCAACTCCTAAAATATGCCTGTATTTATATTGATCTTTCCTTTTTTATTTTTTTGTTTTCTATTTTAGTGCAGGGCAGAGCAGGACTGCTGGAAATAGTTGTTGTGCAATTTTCCCTAAATGCAAATGTGGAAAGTTTTGAAGCTGCAGGCAGAGAATGGATGTTATGTTCCTTGATGATTTCAGGAAGGAAAGAGCATATGACCCTCTTTGCGAGTTACTTGGAAAGCTCTCACCTATTACGCAAAATCCTTCCTTTTATGGTCATATTCTGTCTTCCATCATAAATCCCCCTCAAATTCTTTGCCTAAACCTTGGGCTAAATGAGGGATTTGCTGCTTTTGACTGTTCAGTACCTTCACCTCGTCGTTCTCAACCTTGGCTCCCCAGCCCAACCATTTTTGAAATTCATCTCCACCCAGGAATTCTAAACCTGAAGCTCTGAAGTTTTCATATAGAGGACATTTAATGACTTCATTGAATTTTTAAAAAATGGGCTGAATTAATTTTCTCAAAATTATAGTCTCTACCTAAGTGAAACTATTATTTTTAATGTTGTTCATCCATCTGAGCTTTTGAATTGGCTCACAAAATGAGGAGGCACTACGAGGAAGTTGCGAATGGGAAATAGTACCAGAACTTTGGATCTGATGACCCGGGGTCAATCCTGAATCCACAACCTCTGCTAAATCCAGGGGCTTGCCACAGCACCTGAGTCTTCTAAGCTGGAGATCCTAACAAGACCCCTGCTGGATTGCTGTGATGCTTTCTGAACTCTAATGATTCAGTAAATGTTAGTTATGATGATGAAGATTTAAAAATGCATTTTAAGGTAGCCCATTCTTTTTTTACAAATAGAATCTTTCTCAAAACAATACTCTTCTCACCACTCACTTTCTTCAACATACTACCCTAATATTTCTATAACAAAAATTCTGAATATGGCCAACAGTAACTTCTAATGATCGAATCCAATGAGCATATTCTTATTTTATCTCTGGAGAAAATGGGATTGTCCTCTGCATGATTTGTTTTTGTTGTCCATTGCCTTCTGCCTCTGACTTTCCCTCTTGAGGGTCCTTTATTAATTCCTCTTCCTCATACTTTGTTACTTCTGGAGAATTTTTCCTTGGATATTTTCTCTTCTAAGCCTGTGTGATTTTTTAAAGCAGTCACATCAGTTCCTTTACTTGAAACTACTACTTTCTTGTTTGCCAGTAATATCCAAATCTATATTTCCAGCTGACTTCTCTCTTGCATTCCAAATTCATAGAACTATCTGCTTTTTGGATTTGTCCATCTATATTTCTCACAGTCACCTCAAACTCAAAAATTAAAAGGCAGGTTTTCATGATTGGTTTGTCAGTTACTTGCATCTCTTAACCTTCATTTAAAAAAGAATGAAACCTGGCCTTCACCCTAGCATCCTTCATCTTCTTTGCTCTACACATCATTTAATCAATCATATAACACAGAACAAGTCCACTTATTATTTCTCTAATTTCCTCACATTTTCATGGCCAGGTCTGGTTGAAGTTTTCACCTTCCACATGACCATGTCCCTCTTTCTCCACACTACCACTAGAGTAACTTTACTACAATAAAATCTGATTGTGTTACTCTCCATATACTCCCTATATATCTTTAGCACTTAGATGTTGAAAAACAAATAGCAGGCAAGGTACTCCATTATTTCTCAGTAGGATGACCATACATCTTACTTTACCCAGGAAAGCCACATTTTATGCCTGTTTTCCTAGCATGATTATCATTAGAATTCACTTTAATGCTCAAAAGTGTCTCAATTTGAAGGATGAATTGTGTGGTCACCCTATATCTTATCCTACACCTAACACATATTCCAGCCCTCCAAAAAACATATTTTCCTGAGCATACGGTGTCACTTTAGACACTGTGCCTTTGAGCATGCTATTCCCCCTTCCTGACCCTTCCCTTCTCCATGCCCTTGTCACCTCCTTCTCAGCTTTAAAGTTCGAGAGAATGTCTTACCCTCTTTTATGTTTTTGTTGTATAAATATAGCTTCTCTTACTTGCCTTGTTTCTGCATTTCTCAATTAAATACTATTGCAAATATTTAAATACCTCCCTCCCTTTAGTAGACTGTGAGATCTCTGATGCAGCAATCGTATCTTACTCATTTTCATGTACCTGAGACAGAAGCTCATGTATGGAGCCTAGAAATTTTTCAGTAAAAATTCAAAGACAGAATGAATGAACGAGTTATACCAATGTTCAGATTTGTGTTTAAAAATATGTGAAAAGTTCTAGAGGTATTTTAATTTATACATGTAATTAAAAGTTAGAGATAGTACTCCAGAAAACACCATTTAAAATAATATAGCATAAGTTACCGGATCAAAATGCAGATAAAACTAATAAAGGCAATATATAATTTGGTTCTAATGCAGTTTACATATATTTTAAGGACTGATTACTAAGAAAATGACTGCTTAAAGGACCTGGGAGAACTGGGAAACTTTTGACAAGGGAAATCAGAAATGTGCAGTCCAGTGAAGAATTAAACTACTGGGAGTAATAATATGGGCTGATGCACTCAATATAGCAGTAATGCCCTCTGAGAAGGATAGGAAATAATTCAGTTCCTCCAGGCTGCATGGAAGCTAAATACAGTATGACAAAAAATAGTAGCAGTACTCATTATGTCTGATTGCTAATTACCACTTTGAATGATTCAGTTATGCCTGCTACTAGATAATTAGTTTAGTAATTTATGGCTGTGGCGCAAACTACACAAACTAGTATTTTAATTTTTGCAGCACAATTTTCACAATACCTACAGTTCAGATAATATCTTCCTTTTTTATTCAATTTTAAATTGCTTTTTTGAAGGCCTATAAAAGGCTAAAATGCCTTGCATTTCCTCCACATATATTTCACTCAAAAGTTAGGTGCTTTATGGAATTTGATTTAATTCTACACTACAGGAAAATAATTTCTTTTTAAATCCAGTTTCATTATGCATAATTTTGCCAACTTTGTGGGGAAAGGGGTGAATTTTTAAAAAAGATTCTGTCAAGTGACACAATTTGACAGTTGCCAAGTTTCATGTTCCAAAAAGACATTGAACATTTGATAATTTACCTTCCCTTTTTTACACATTTCTACTATGTGTATGGGTTTATGCCTGGTATCTTTCCCCAGTGCCTACCAGTGGCCAACTGAGTACAACTAATTGCCCTTTCCCACCCTAGTTTGGTGTGGTCCAGAAGCAGGTAAAGAAGTATTGGATTGTAGGAAGATCTAATATCATGTAAAATTCCTGTTTGAGTTGATAGAGTTAACTCTAAGCCAAGGAGAGTAGGACTGAGTGGCTGTGGACTAGCTTTTGGCCTTGGATCAATACCCTCTTGCTTCCACCTGCAGTCCTCCAATATTTCAGCTATATTGCTGGGCTTTGCAGTGAGATTGAGAAATGTGGTTATTACCTTAAATATTTTGTCCTCGTTTATGAGTATAGTTTTGTTTATTTTTACTTAAACATTCCCACCAACCTTTAGGTTATAATAAAAATGTTATTTCCAAATTTTGAATAGAGATATAAAAGTAAATCTTAAATTGATAAAGAGAGAAAGAGAGATGGATAAAGAAAAGTTGATATGATGGTGTGTTCAATAATTCTGATGGCTCCAATATAATTGCAGGTCTACAGACCATAGACAACATTGATCAATTTCATATATTTAATCAGATATTTATTTTCTTTATTTGTAAATACAGTAGTCACATTGACAAGATTATTGAGTGATATTATGAATAAGGTTGTTACTTAAAAATTACCTTGTTTACATTTTTCTATTATCAGACCTAAATTCTGAATAGCTGATACAAAACTTGAGATTTAAGACTACATAAAAGTAGGTAATTTTAATAATAAGAGGGAACAACTGAGATGCCTAGAATGACAAAAATAAAATCCTTCAATAACTGTTTGTCTTTTACATTTCTTAATATATTAAAAATTAGGGCTTTTAAATTAATTGACACTACCATACATATTTTCCTTGTGACTAAATGTTTACAGCTAGCATCTTATGATTAAGAATAGTTGGCATTATTCGTCACTCACTTTTGCTTTCTACCTGGTCCTTTGTTTTTTACTGCAATCCAATTACACAATGCCCATGGTTTGTACTTGCAATATTGTTCTTGTCCCCGATATTTACCAGTGCTGGATCAATGTTCTAAAGGGCAGCCCTGACAGTGTTATTTCTGTGAACATCAGACTAGTGTTTATTACAGACTGAATCTATGCCCTTTATTACCAAAAGTCTTACTTGAAATATGTGTTCCTTGACCCATTTAATAAATGGTTCCCCCACAGATAGGACAGTGTGACTCTTCTCTTTTTCTATAGATGCTTTTAAAAAATCTCTTACCCATAAGGCAGTCTTTCTAACCATCAAAGCATCGTATTGACCTTTCCAGCTTTGTTCAGGGTGGCAATAAGTTTGTTGTTGATGCTTCTTTTTTCCTCTAAGTTGCTAACTAGAGCTCTAACAGAATTTTTTGCTGCCAGAATCTGAGGCAAGTAAACTGTCTTCAGATTTGTAGTTCATTCTCCTTTACTGGTTTCAATACTAACTTTATATCCTAAAATACAGTGCTTTTATTATAAAGTGTCAGCAATGATTTAGGGTTAAAAATTAACATGTGGCTAGACTTTTGCCAATAGTATGAAGCCCAGTAATAACTTATCTTTTTGCCTATATTATGAAATTATTTTAGTTCTCCTCCCACTACTAAAAAAATAAAGAGAATATGTATTACCTATATATGTATGGCATGTTGATAAATGAATTAGTTGTTGATAGAACTACAGTATCTTCCTATGTTTCTACTAGAAATGTCAGTCAACTGAAAACTTTTTTAAGACTTAAAGAAATGCTTCACAACTCTTAAGAATGCATTGTTCACATATTATTTTATTTGGCATTGAATTTTCCATGTATTTTTCTACATTTTAAAATTTATGTTTTAAGTATAGAATGAAATAAAACAATCATTACTTAAAAATATCTAAATGAAAGGAGAAGTATTTATTGAGTTTGTGTACATATGTATGTATGAATAAGATATTTTTGGACAGTTTTCTTTAGAGGAAAATTTAGAATATTTCCTGATCTTTTAATCTTGATCTACAGGAGCTGCCTTTATCTTGTTTGAATATATCACCAAAAATAGATACAGCACAGTGTTTCCTACTGTGTCTCATCAGAGCTTTTAAAGAATTAATTAGACTGTCATAGGATTTGATACTTTTAAGCACTAAGAATTCTTTCCATAATTCCTTTGATATGTGATATTATATTTCATTATATCTACATGCAGTTAGTAATATTTTACACATACGCAAATACATGTGTGTTTATATGTGTGCGCTTCTGTACATACACATATATAATAGGCGTTCTTGACTGTGTAATAACTCAGTGGTACAGCTCATTCCATAGTGGTACATGTGATTCCCAAGGGATGTGAGAAAAGTGAATATGGATAAAGTGATAGATGAGGAAGCAACATTTTATCAATTTATTTATTTGTTCTATTAAGCTTATTGAGCTATATACTAAGAATATATTTCAATTGTATTCTTATCATATAATATAAATTATATTCCTTAGTAAGGAATATAAGCAATAATGTACCAGGGTCCATGCCCACAAAGATTTTAAATTGAAGAGGAGAGAAAAATAGGAACATAATTTACAAGTCAGTCAAAACAAGAGACTGCAATCAGAGAAATATATTCAAAGTGCTAACGCAACTCAGAGAAAGATAAGACAATTTAGTCTTGGACCGTTTTCTCAGGTCTGATGCTAATATTGTCTTCATCCCAGGGCTTAATGTCAAGGACATGAATATTTGTGATTCAGAAATGAATTAGAGAAACCTCTAGTTTTATTAATATTATCTCAAGCAGCAATGTCATTGGCTTTAAAAATATAGAATTGTTATGTACTTTGGCAGCAAGCTAATACAAGCAGACAAAGACAACATTTTAGATCCTTCAGGTAAAATGATACTTTGCCTTTCTCTTTGCATTTTGCACCATTTGCATTGTGTCACCATTTATTTTTATTTTTATTTATGTATATTTTCAAACCCACATAGCGGCTAACTCAGTTTCATACATAAAATGCTGGAAGAAATTATGACCCAGATATAAAATCATGAATAAAATTAGATATAATATATGGACTTCATACACTTCCAAAACTTCCATGTTAGAAGTAACACATAACACATCTCAAGGCAGGCTAAACACTCCTATTGAGAATAAAGCAAATAGATTGTGATTTGGGATATCTGTTCAGCACATAGGAGACAGAACTTTTTCTGTGTATAGCAGATAGTATGGACTGAATTAATATTCAGGCACGAGTTATATTATAGAGATGCATGGTGGGAGCAGTAGTGGCCAGCAGCAGTAAACACAAAATTGAAGATCCAAAAGTTCTCTTTGGTTTGGTTTGTTATTTGTTTGTATAGGGGAGCAGACTTTTTCAAAATCTGATATGAGCTCCTGAACTCTTCTCTGAAAATTGCAAATATATACAAACTTCTGTGTATAGCTTCATGAGCTTCATGGAACTGAAACTTCTTCCAGGTTAAGGACCAATGACTTAAGTTAAAGCAGAAATAATGCAAGGAGGATGTTTTCCTTTAATTGATAGAGTCTTACATCTCAAGTCAATTAGAACTTTATTTAAATAAGGTCCGTGTTCCTGATGGAAGTGGGGCTAAAACCATCAACTGGGGATCTGCGACATGAGGTCATTCAGCTCACCTGGCCATGTGTACTGATTGTTATTATCCTTGGATGCATCTCTTCGGTGTGCTTCCTCACTTGGCTTATTCCTTCTCATCTAGTTTAAAAGATAATTCATACATCAAATACTCCAGGAAGCTCTGCCATAACATTCAATATTTTGTTCCCTCTTATTCCACAATTCTTTCCCATAATAGAATTCTAGCTTCTATGGAGAACATATTGTCATTCATTTCTTTTTTTTTTTTAAGGATTTTTTTTTTTTTTAATTTCTCTCCCCTTCTCCCCCAGTTGTCTGCTCTCTGTGTCCATTTGCTGTGTGTTCTTCAGTGACGGCTTCTGTCCTTATCAGTGGCACCGGGAATCTGTTTCTTTTGTTGCATCATCTTGTTGTGTCAGCTCTGTGTGTGTAGCGACATTCTTGGGCAGGCTGTACTTTCTTTCGCACTGGGTGGCTCTCCTTACGGGGCGCACACCTTGCGTGTGGGGCTTCCCTACGCGGGGTCACCCCTGCGTAGCAGGGTACTCCTTGTGCGCATCAGCACTGCGCATGGGCCAGCTCCACACTGATCAAGGAAGCCCTGGGTTTGAACCGCTTACCTCCCGTATAGTAGGCAGACACCCTATCCATTGGGCCAACTCTGCTTCCCTGTCATTCATTTCTAAATCCCCTTTCCCAGCACAGTGCTAGGCACATGATAGGTACCCAGGAAGTAATTCATGAATGAATAAAAGCTAACAATTAGGTATAGCAAGTTTTGTTATGTTCTAGAAACTAGAAGCAGAGTATATTCCTCACAGTTTCAGAAAGATCAATAAAATTGAATGAATAAAACATTTATATGATCGAATACAAGTGCTTTTATCTGGAATAAATTGGGATAAATATACATAGCACAATATAAAAGACACTGACATGGGAAAGGGGACAAAAACAGCCAAGAATCATACAGAATTTGGGAACATTGATTGGGAAACAATTCCAAAGTAGAGGCCTATTATGTGAGTCAGTCTCTGGCTGAGCTCGTCAGTCTCCTCAGATTGTTCAGTTACTGTCACTTCAAAAGAAACAGTACTTTGGTTCTAACCATTTTTTTTAATTGAAAGTTTTCAGTAATTTGGGAATGGATTAGATATCCTTTGAGTCTATAAAAGATAAGGCATTCATTTTGGGATATGAAACTAACAAGAGTAGGATCATTTGCTTCTAACAGCAACAAAAAGTTCATTATGAAAGAAGAAAACCTTTAATTCAAGTGATAAAAACAAGTTCAAATAGTATGTATCTGTAATTTAAGTTATTTTCCAGACAGGTAGGGTTTTGCTCAAAAAGGACCCAAAATTGCTCAGATTTTAGTGTTTGACCAGAAAAGAGAGTACTTTGTTGAATTCTGGACCATTTTCTATATGTCATCCAGGAATTAAATATCAAAGAATACCTTTAACCTAGACCTAATATCAGACAAAGTCAAACTCAAAACACCCAAGATAATCAAACAGCAAAAACTTCCTTAAATTTGTTTTCTTAAACTTGAGTAAATCAGTTCAGTTGTTTAATCTCTTATTTTAGAAGTTCTAAATTAATTGGGATAAAATGATCCTTAAGTCAGTTTCCAAGTAAATTTCCACATCTATTTTATCACACTATTTACCATCTTGGGAATTTATTTGTCCCCATAACAAATTACTTAAACATAGTCAGTTTGTCTAGTCAGATCACCTAAAATCTCTCTAGTGCCATCTCAGTTCCAAAATTTCATCTATGCTATTTCCTCCACCAAGAGCTCCTGTCAATTTCAACCACAAACTTACCGGATTGCTACCTGGCCCCTACTCATTCTTTGAAACAGCTTAAGAAACGTTTCCTTCTCCTTTCAATCTGTTTTGGATGTTTCTCTTCTCTTCCTTGAGCAAATTGTGTGCAATTCTAAAATACATTGGGGGGCAGAGAGATACTTGTCTATCCCTGTGCCACCTCCTCCCGGGCTCTTTGGACAGAGACTGTGCCGGGTGTCACTCCCAAGTGCCTAGTACAGACATTGGACAATTGCACGTTCTCAAAAATTTTTGAATACATTAATGGATGACCTTTCAAGTACCAATTGTATGCTTATTCCAAGTATTTTTCATTTATTAACTCGTTTAATGCTCACAATATCCATAGAACAAGGTATTATGAGCTCCACTTTACCTAAGAGGAAACCAGAGAAATAGGGTTTAGAGAGGTTATGCTGCTTTCCTGAGATCAAATAACTAATAAATGGCACAATTAGGATACTCACTCTGGGAACCTAACTTCAGAGCACATACTTTTACTGGTTATTCCCAGTTGCCAGCCCTAATTCTGTCTTTGATGGTACTGGATTTTTGGCCTTTTTTCCAAAGAAACTGAGGAGTGAGTGATTTATTGCTTATCATTTATTCCCTAAATATGTATTCACCTCTTTCTTGGCTTTAATGCAGCAAATAGTTATTGCATTTCTATTTTGATTCAGGCACTAGGAGTATATAAAGTAATAACATAAATCCTGGCTACAGGAGACTGAGAATCTAAAGGTCAAAGCATATTATTAATATTCTGTATTTTGTTAACATTACATCATAACAATTTTTAGTCTATGTTACATCATCTTATAAGTACAATCTCATTAGTCAGAATTTTTTTTTAATGTCATTGTTTATCATTTAGACATTCGACTGTGACAAAGATGTTAAAGTACATTTGGTAGTGAATTATAATTTCCCTCCACTGGTGCTTGGTTTTAGGAGTTGCCTTGAGCCTCCATACATTTCTCTTTGTAATATCGTTTATAAAAACTACCAGAAAATAAAAAGGCTAACCTAAAAAAGAAAGAAATTTTATTTCCTTTTTGTACTGACAATGAAAATGTTTACCTAAAAAAATCTATTTTTTTTTCCTTTCCATAGCCAAATACAACTGTAACATTTCTAGAATCTTGTTTCCTTGCAAATTGTCATTCTGAAGAATAAATGGAATGAAGGGTTTGGAAGTTTTATTTGCTTTACATTAATAAAAGCAATAAAAGCTGTGTTCTCCCCATCCCTAAATGATGAAGCAATGACTCACAGAACAGATAAGTGGTATTACAAGTTGTCATTTTCATAACCACTTTTCTATCCGTAGCTATGGGAAATATAAGCATTAGGATTTACTTTTAACTTTTTTAATGTTTGAAAATTGCAGGAGTGGCTTTCAGTTTTGTTTTTATTGATAGTATTTTCCTTTCTTTAAATCAGTTTTAATCTAGTAGTCCATATCACATTTTCCCAAATGTCGTAAGGAATTTTAACTGCATATATAGTGTTGTTTTGCATTATTATAGAAAAGAGGCATATTAAAGTTTTCACAGTTAGAAACATTTCTTCACAAGAACAGAATCATTTGATTATTCTGTGGTATGACACCATCGTATCATTATAAAACTTTTATATTGTGGTTTTTTTAAGTGTTGTATTTTGATCATTCTCTTCTAGTTTATGTTTTGATTTTTTATTTACCCCAGTTATGGCACTCACTCAGCAACTGCTTATTTCTAATGTCTTTTTACCTTAATATTGATCCAACTCTTTCATTATTTATTCGTGTTGTCTTAGTTTGCCACAGGGCTGCTGATGCAAAGTACCAGAAACGAGTTGGCTTTTATAATGGGGATTTTATTTAGGGTAAAAGCTTACAGCTCTAAGGCTGTGGAATGTCCACATCCAGGCATCAGCAGAGAAACTTCCTCACCAAAGTCAGCTCCGGGTGATTCTGGGGCCCTCCTCTGGTGAAGACGGCCGCCCATCTTCGCCTCCGAATCTACCGTCTCCCAGAGCTCAGCTGTGGGCACCAGGCCTAGGGCTTAGACTCTCTCCAGGCCTCTGCTCAGTCTCAGCTGCTCCACTTCCTTCCTGAGTTCATCTGTGATCAAGCATGTGGCTCATCTCTTCAGCCTTCAACTGCTCTGTGGGCACAGTGTCTTGGGGGCTTTGTGCTTAAGATTTGGCTGCTAGTGATCCTCCAGTCCTCCCTCACACTGAAGGGTCAAAAATGTGGTTTCCTTTCTTTCTGTTTCTCTCTGTGTCTCCGTTTATATCAGACCCAGCTAGAGGAAGGAGACCTAAGCTGGACTCACACCTCACTGACATAGTCCAATCAAAAGCCCTGAAGTGATGTTATCAATTAATCCAATCAGAGGCCCTTTAACTCAATTTAGTGCAATAAAGGGCCCCACACCAATAGGAATGGATGAGTTTAAGAAAATATAATTTTTCTGGGATTCACAAAATTCAAACAGTTACAGGTGCCAAACATAATTTTGTTTAAAGGTGCATTTATATTTCTTTAATATGTACCTATCCAATCTTTTAAGAAATAAACTATTTTAAAATCTACTGTAAAAGAGTCTTGACTAATATCACAATACTCTTTTAAAATCATTGAAGTTAACTCTTATTAATGATGAATAAGTGGTTTTATTTTGAAGCACAGGGCAATATTTAATTCTTTGTTTAAATTTTTACCATTGAAAATGTGATGGATGGATATATTTGTACTGTTGCTTAGCAGTTACTTAACTCCTATGAGCTTGAGATATTATATATATATATATATATATTCATCTACCTGGTAGGATTGGGATCATAATTAAGTTAGATAAGATATGTATCACAGCTTATCATAAGATAAGCTAGCACTTAGGAAACAATAAATAGTAGGGAAAAGTAATTTTAGTTAAGTTTGTTCTTTTATCAAATATGGATTGTGTTTGAATTACAATGCATATGTTTAATTAATTTTGTACTCTTTTAGGTTTATCTCTTTGTTTGCACATGCTTTTTTCTTTTCTGCTTCTCTTGAGCTGATGAACTGAATTACTCCCTTTGAATTGAACCTAATTCAGACCACACTAGAATATCTTTGATGTTTCTAATACTCTATTTACTTTCTTATATTCTTACCACTTATGACATTGTACTAAACTTGTCTAGGTAATTATCTGCCTTCTGAAATACACCATGTTATCCACAATATATCAAACTCTGTCTTATTTATACTTATAGCCCAAGTGCCAATTAGCATATAGTAGACATCAGTAAGTAATTTTTTTAGGCGGCACCAGGGATTGAACATGAGAACTCATACATGGGAAGTAGGCACTCAACCATGTAGCTACACCTCGTCCCTAATAATAAGTATTTCTAAATGATGAATAGTAAAATATGTGAAATAAATTAGGCATCTGCTCAAAAATTTAACTTTTTAACCAAATGAATAAGACCTTGTTGACTTCATCTCAGTTATTTCATTTGTCTACAAACACAATTTAAATTGTTCAAAATAATCAGCTTCAACTGTATTTTGTCTGATAGTTTCTTGTATTTGGCAATTGATGCTTATGTTATTTAAATGATACTACCATTGTCTAAAAAGATAAACAGTAGCCCTGCATCTTCATATCCTGGTTAAGCGTAGTCATAGAAATTTCCACATGGGTGAAACCATGAGATCACAAAAGCACATTTCTGTATTTTCAACCATGACTCTAATTATTTTCACCTCTCCCTTTAATGGTTACTGTGAAGTTTCTATACAATATTTAAAATTGTTTTTGCATTTATTTTGGCTATCTCAAGTCTTGAGTTTTTAGAAGATAAATTCATTTCTTTTTCCAAATTTGGCTATACTGTGACACTGATATATGCTTTCTCCTAAATGTAGAGTGCTCTATGATCTTTCCCTTCTTTCTTTTTGATAAAAACACACAAACATGCATTCAGTCATTTGTTCGAAAAAAAAAAATATTTCAACCTTAAAAAATTTATTTTGCACCCATATAAAAAGAAAAAGAAACATCAAAGTTGGAACAGACCAGTCGTTCATACTTTAAATTTCTATCTAATAAGAAGAAAGCATATTACATCAAAAATAGTCGACTTTAAAAAGTGGGTTTTTATTTTATTTTATGTCATTAAAATACAAAATTATAAAACATTGTATATTTATATATCTATATGGTAAGCAAATTTTATCAACAAATTGCCCCTACCACAAATGAGAGTAAATATTAAATTTTTGTTTTTACAAAGCAAGTAAGCATGCAAATGAAGAATGCTCAAGGGAGCAAAAATCAGTATCATCATTTAGTTTTGATTATATTTTAAAATCAGTGCATCTTATATTACACATTCTTGAAACATATTGGCATCAAGAGGTGGACAACATAGGCAATAAGCCAAACAACAGATGAAGGCCAATTCATTCATAAAATATTTTTATAATATATTAATTTTCTACTCTGTACCTAAAATATAATGAAATATGTAACAGGTGATTATATATGATTTGTAAAAGCTCTGATAAAATCTCTAAAAGAGAACAACTAGAAGGGACACTTAATCAAGAGTGAGGGATAAGAAACTTTCTGGAAAATTTGTATCTGAGTTGAGACCTGGAAAAACAAGAGGCATAAGCTATGTGAATAGGAAGGAAGGGAAAATGAATTACAAAAGGATGTTTAAGAGATTAGGGTGAACTTGGCAAGTCAGAGAATTGCACAAACATGTAAGCTGCAAATGGAAGTCAACACATAAAAATGGGGAGGATCTAGGTTTCAAATCACTGAAGGTCTTGTAGGTCATGTTGAGGAGTTTCTCCTAAAAGAAATGAGTTATTGAAAGAGTTATGCAGAGGTGCCAAGGTCAGTGTTGTGTAAGAGGGACTCAGTGAAAAGAAATAGGTGAACACATTTGAGAACTAGGAGTACAAACATGTAAGGTAGAAAAGGTAGGAACCTGAAAGTCAAGAAAAAGGTGATTCCAAGTACAGACCTGGGATTGGAGGTAGCTAAAGTTACCATTGTGAAAATAGATAAATTCATGAAGAAAACTTACATCAGTAGAGATAAAATGGAAGGGAGAGAGCACTAATCTCAAATGTCAGAAGGAAGGGGAGAGATGATGCGAAGGAGCCAGAATGTTGGAGGGAAAACAAATAGAGAAAAGTGACCATGTATGCCAAGGGGTGAGAGGATTTTGAGAAAAAGAGTGTTCCACAGTGGCACATGCTGCAGAAAAGTACTGAAAAGTGTTCATTGTGTTTATCACCAAGCAGTGATAGGTGATTTTTGCCTTTTCAATATCATAGCATAGTATTAACAGGAACAGGCTGGCAGATTGAGAAAGGAGAAATAATGAGAATGGGCTACTTGTTCAAGAAGTTTGATGCTAAAGAAGTGGTGGTACTCACTGGAAGTTACTTCAGTACTCAAGAAATAATTATTTTTAAAAGTTAGGATAAAATTTCTGATTATGTTTTAATTTGGACAAAGATAATAGAAATAGAGAAATTAAAATATAATAAAAGGAGTATATTGTTGGAGACAAAGAAAATATCATTCCAAAGAGGTTACTTTTTCCATGACAATGGAGGGATGGAAGCAACAATGGATACAGGTAATCGCAACTGTGTGTGCAGTAGGGGAACCTATAGAGTGGGCAGTGATTAGAGAGAATGTCAACTTGCTGGCCTCGATTTTCTCTATAAATAAGGTGCTAAGATTTTTTCCTGTGAGTGAAAGGGAATATGGGTAGAGTTAAAGGATTAACGGAGGGTGGTAAAGATTTAAAATATCTTGGATTGGCAATGGGACAGAAAACTGGCCAAGGATGATATAAAGAGTGATTGCAGGGCCATGTAGAACTTCATCTGCAGATTGAAGACCATTAGCTTGTCATGTTTTTCTTCTTTTTAAGAAGCCTATAGGAGAAGCAGGAAAACATTGGCTGCTGTATAAGTTGCTAAAGCACAGAAATCTAGGCTGGTGCAGGATCTGAAATTTAGGTTTTACCAGATATAGAAAACAGGAGCAAGAGTTAATGATTTTAAAATTTTGAATGAGAACATTTGACGGTATGAGCCATGGGATCTTGGCTAGATATGGAAGCAAGTAAAGATAGGATGGAGTGGATAGATTAAACATATCAAGACTAGTAGTCTGATGTGTGAGGAGTGGGAGGTTAGGGGGTGAGGTATATGGGAACCTCATATTTTTTAATGTAACATTTTTTTGTCATCTATATATCTTCAAAAAAACAGTAAAAATTTTAGAAAAAGAAAATCAAGGGCATGAGAAACTTGATACAAGTATGTTTTGAAGAGGTAGAATATTGGAATTGAAAATTTCAAAGGTAGAAAAGGTTTGGGAAAGCCTGAGAGATTCATCTGAATAACTATTACAAATGATAAAATGATTTGGTAAGAGGGCTCAGTGAAAATTAACTTAAAAAATCAATAGTCTTAAAGAAGTCCATCTTTTTTTACCTTTAGAACTTAATTACCAGGAAATAATTTAGGTGGGCACAAATGTTATTAACAATCCAGGATGTTCATCAGAGCCTTGTAAATGATAGCAAATGATTTCAAACAGCTTAGAAGTGCAATAACAGAGGAGGGCTTAAATAAATTATAGTAAATCTATAAAATCTGTGAAAGTATAAATTGGTAGAACTTTTATGGAAGCAATCGTGCCTTGTCTATCAATTTTAGATGCAAACACCATTCGACCAACAATTACCCTTTTAGGAATTTACACTGAGATATATTTGTACACATGAAAAATGAAGAATGCACAGGAGTATTTTATTGCTTAATTGTTTGTAAGAATAAAATGTCCATCAGTAGGAAACTACCTAGGTACACTGTGATATATCTTTCCAAAGGAAAACAATGAAGCTGTAAAAAAATGTGGAAATTCTTTACTGATATGAAATGTTCTCTAATATGCATCATTAATTAAAAGAGAACCAAAAAAAAGGTTCAGAACGGAATGTGTGGTATGAAACCACCTATATAAAAGAAGGAAAAGTCTACATATGTATTTACTTATATATTATACTCAAGTAAATATTTTAGAAAATAATATGACTAGTTGCTGGCAAGAAGAGAACTTGGACGATAGGAGGAGAGAAGTGGAGAAAGAATTTTCAGTTATTTCATGCATGTCCTTTAATACTTTGTGAATTTTGAATCATAAGAATATATTGCTATTCAGAAAATTTTAAAAAATAAAAATATTGGTATAAAATTTCCATAAAAATATTATAATTTTTTAGTAACTTGGAAATGTGTTCACAATAATGAGCTAAAGCAAGGGGCAAATCACAAAACAGTATGTATACCACCTTACATTATTCAGCCATAGTAAAGTGTTTAAAACAAAGTAGAGCCCAAAATAGTAGTAATTACAGCTGATAGGATGGGACTTATTCTTTTATTTTTGTTTGTGTGCACTTTAAATATATCTTGTGTATATGTATTATTTATATTTGGGTAAATTGGACCTATGTACCTTGAATTGCATTCCTATAGGGAAAAAGTTTTTTTGTTTTTTATTTTTAATTACTCTTAGATCATTCCTGGAGTACCTTTCTTTTAAATGTGAGAACCATGTTTTAGGTTGTTCATAATAAAACGTAATAAAGATAAATGCAGAATCTTCTAAAACACCTTTCATTTTAATCTCCTTACCTCATCTGGAAAACAGGTTTCTCAGTAAGAAACACTATTTTTCAGTTTGTTCATTAAAACATTAATACTGTTTCTTTGTTGAAGAGAGCCATGAACAGTTTTGACCAGTGCCTAACATCATGTACTCACCACTACAGTCAAAATACGGAATGAATCCAGCACTCCAGATATTCCCACCTACCCCTTTTTACTCTCTTCCTGGCAACCACTGATCTGTTTTCTGGCCCTATATTTTGCCTTTTCTAGAATGTTATATAAATGGAATTATATTTTATGTAGCCTTTAGGGTGAGGCCTTCTTTGTTTTTCATAATTCTTTGAGATTTAGCCATCCCATTGTATTCATCAGTAGTTTGTTCCTTTTTATTGAGGTATGAAGACCAGACATTCTTACTTTTACTGAAATGCAATTAATCAATTTTCAGAAAAATTTTAAAACACAAATTATTTTACAAAATAAGTTATTAAATGACTTGATTGGATAAAGATGTGCATATATTTGCAGAGAGTATATAAAATACATTTTTAATAGTTCTTCTGAGGCCTTTATTATCATTTGGAAATATTTGTGATTATTTTTACTACATGAATGCTGAATTACCGAGGGCATAGCTTTCAAAAAATATAACACTGCCATGTTTATAGTCATATAGTGTGAGAAGAAATTAAAAGCAAGAGGTGGTTTTCTTCAAACATGGAGACTGAAAGGCCAAGGTGTGACTGTGTAGTTTTTTTTTTCCTGTTGCAATAAAAAAAAAAAGCTTTTTTGAGCTGAACAAAAAAGGTATAAAATTAGAGTAATTGCACACTTCAAATTTTAGGAGCAACATGAAATCTTGCTGGCAATTTGATGTTTTACTGACATTGCAGTCTGCTAGCCTGTTGTGAGGTACATCATATGTGAATGCTGCTTATTTTTCCCAGTGACTTTTTAAATGGATCTTGTGGAGCAGCTCTTATGATATAGCAGCAGTGTGCCTGGAGAACACCAGCTTGTGTTCCAGAGCTTGCCTCTTTAAATCTGAAAGTTATTCCACGTCCTTTCCATTTTTGTTCGTAATTCACTAGTCATTGTGTGTAATTATATGTTAGAGGGATGATTACACATCAATGAGTTACAATCAAACTTGGCTTGTTAGTATATAAGTCATGGTTGCTAATCACAATCATTTAAGCAGGATCTCATCCTCCCTGAAATGAAGATGCCATGTTATTCTTTTAGGGGTCTCCAATCAGACCCTGTTGATATATCAGAAAGAGGATTTTGATGTCATATGTTCATCACTGAATCTCTTCTGTAACATTGAGCTGTGCCTCTTGACTTTGAGATCCTTTTGTGAAACTCAGTACAGGGGCATGGTATTAAAGTATGATTTTTCCTTCAAGTTTTGTGATTTTCTTCTGATTTTATAAATTATTACCATAGAAAATCAAATAGCAGCACACATGGTAGAAAAGATATTGAATTAATATATTGCAAGGTTACTGCTGTAAATAGAGAGGTGGATTTTTAACTTTAAGTTTTGTTCTGACAATTTTTCAAGTAAACAAAAACAAACATGATTTGAAGTTTCTCAGCATCCCAAAGTGTACATAACTATAAAATAGGACATATGTGGCTTATAATAAGGTCAAATTTTCTAAAGCAAATTTCATTTGAAAGATGCAGCATAGTTTTAAAAGACCCAAACTGTGGTCATGGGCAAATTTCTTGATCTTTGCCTCAGTTTCTCCTAAAAAAATAGGCATACTAATAAGACCTTTCTCAAGGGAATATGAGGATAAAATAAATATTATCTGGCACATTTAAAAAAACACTGTTTGTTGCATAAAAGAAATAAACTGTTGGTCATCCTGACAATATACTGAATTACATACCTTGGCCAATGGCTTACAAATAGAAATTACAGGCTCAGTCTTTCTCTATTAAATGCGACTGCAAACTTCTCAGTAGAAACACTTTTATAACTTCATTCATGATTGTTACTTTAATCTTTACTATTTTATTCAAAATGTTCCACTAGTTACTGCTAGTCCACTAGCCAAGCATTCAGGAACACATAGAAAAATAGCTTTTGATTCGATCATTTTACCATTCATTCATTCAGAACCACTGTGTCCTTGGCTATATGTATCTGTATAAGAGACCAAAATTTTCTCATTTCTTCTTTTAAAGGAGGTAAATATATGAATTATTCAAAGACAAGGAAATGAAACATGTTTGGTAGCAGAAAAAAGATTAAAAAAAATGTATTCAGAAGAGCAAAGAAATTAATTCTTTCTAACAAATTGGGGAAGGCTTTAAATTGAGGCAGAAGGAATGGTAGGATTTGGATAAGTAAAGATTGAATTCCTGACAAAGAGAACTATGTGGACTAAGTGGTGAAGAAAAGTATCCTAATGATTTGGGAACATAGTCCATTTGACATGAATACATGAAGAAGAACGTAAAGACGGGCTGGGGAAAACAGAATTTTAAATAGACTTATACCAGAAAATAGAGAGTTTTGAATGCAAGTGAAGATTTTTTACTGTATTCTATTCAGTGGACAGAAAGGGACTTTCCTAGGGATACACACTTAAACCTAAAAAAAAAAAAAAAAAAAAAAAAGAAGTTCAGATCTTTTAGTGAAATAGATCTGGGTACTATTTATAACGGGACTTAAAAAAATAATTTTTGACTCATTCATCTTTATGACACTAGACTCTGCTTTTCATTCTCTCAAAATATCACTTTCTTCAGAAAACTATTTTGTGCAGATTGCCTACTAGTTTACTCCTTTACAAAATTTATTTCAATGGCATTGTCTTTGAAACTGCTGCAAAAACTCTTCTTGTGGCAACTTTGACTCCAAAATCCTTGACCTTGGTGATTCACAGGTTCAGTATGCTATCATCCAATATGGACAAATATATATATAACTATAAGAAATCCGAAAGTTCTTAACAAACTTGTAGATATCTAAGGGGACAGAAAAGGATGGAGGTGATCATAGTCCTTTAGAATAATGTATATATTAAGAGATTGATTTTTCTTCTTCCCTTTTTGTCTTTTGAAACTGCCTTACTCAGACTTTTTAAAGAATTGTACTCTCGATTTATAATATCTCTGTGCTAAAGTTTCTTATAAAGACTCATTTAAATCATATACTTAAAAATTAAAGAATGGTAGAGAAAAAATTTTCATTCAGCAAATAATCCACTAAGGCAATTATTTTATAATCCCCTAAAAAGAATTCGTTTAAATCCCCTAAAAAGAATTCGTTAAGTGAAAACAAAATAATAATAATACCAATAATAACAAATTTTTTAAGTTTTTGCTAAGGGCTAAGCAAAACATTCAAAGTTGAATTTAGGCCATGAGTAAAATGTAATGTGAAATTCTCAAGTGCAAATTAAATTTATCACTTAAATCATTCATCTTTTTAAAATTAATTTTAAAGCTTTGGATGTTGCATACAATAAAATATTACATTTTGTTTAAACTTCTTAACAGTCCTCATAGGATCAAATATTTTCAATATAACATGTATTATCTTATGTATTTCATACCTTTTGAGTGTGTTCATTTTGTGTACATTTAGTTTTCATTAAGCAAAAGTAAGAAATTATTTCAAGTTGAGAAAATCTTAACATTTTAACCTGTTAGATGATGTCAGTGTTATTTAAAGAAATGAAAATTTCATGCACTAATGTTCATTCTATAATTATTTTTCTTATATTTATTGCCCTGATCTAGTCCATGAAACCTATATAGTATGCAAATACGTTTCTTTTCTATGACATGGTTTGGGTTACTATTATTAATATTGTTAAAAATGCTGTTATTACTATTAAGTATAATAAGATTTGCTTTTTAAAATCCTCCCTGCCTCAAAGAATAAGTGGAATCATATTTTTCAGTATGAAATCCTTCCTTCTGTTATTTAAAATGTCCTCTAATTCAAAAAATTATTGATTCTGACACATTAGGTAGCATATTCAGAGGTGCCTTTATAATGAGCACTAAGGTTAAATTAAAAGATGGGTTTATTTGTTATTTTTCCCCCAATAATTGAATTATTGCCAGTTTCATCATTATAGGTATAAATTTTAAAAGAGAAAAAATGGATGTTTGGTAATAAATGAAGTGTTGATTAAAGATAATTTCAAAGGAGAAAGGTTAAATCAGCTGGAAATAAAATTTTAACTGCAAATGCTTTTTCATTTCAATATTTCATGCTTGTGGATATAAAAGGTCACACTGTTATTTGCCAAAATTTGTAGAAATTTTTTAGTTGTTTAAATTAAAAACATTAGCATAAATATCTTTTTAATAAAAATATTAGGGGTCCTTTTGGGAAAAGTTAATTTTTAATTATTTCTCCCTATAAAATGTACAATAATTAATTATAAGTTATTTTGTAATAGGAAATTGTGTACATACAAGTTTATAAACAAATTGCATGGTATTAAAGTTGAGGTTTCTACTCTCTAAAGCATTGTATATTTAAAATGAGTTCTTCCAGTGGAATTTCTAGGTCTGTAGGTTATTACATAGGAAATATATTTGTAATTATATTACATAATAATATTTCAGGCTTTATTCAATGGATTTCTGGAGGTGGAAAGTCCAGTCTCATAGTGTCTTTATCTTGATGATGTCCTAAATGTGCAAAGTCCAGTCTAAGGGATTGTATAGTAGACAGTCTAAGGGATTGTATTGTAGACACCTCTGCAAATGTACTTTCTGCAAGTGCTTTTGCTTAGGGGACTTCAATTTTTAGATGTATCTGTATTCACTTAGACTAAATTTTATGTGGTGGATATGATATACACTGTACTCTTTGTTTTTTGAAAGAAGGAAATAGAAAAATTATTCACATAATTGCACCCTCTTTTAAAAGACATTTTAAAATAAAAATGCAGAAAGAGATGCAAGCATTAGACAGAAGTTTAATTCAGTTCTAACATTTTCAGTTTGAAGAGGTCTAGGAGATTACTGGAATAAATATACTTGGAGCTTAGTTGCAAATGTGTCTGTAGCAAAATGGATTCTAAAGCATTGGGTTTTTGCATGGTAATTAATGCATGGTTTTGAAGGTTTGGTAATCCAGAGAGAAAGTACTGAATTAAAAAAAAACAAGACAGACCTTCATGTTCTTCGTATATGGCAAAAAACATTGTAATAAGAATTGAGATCATCATATGCTCCTTATAGTTGCCTCTAATATTGTATTACATACAAATCTTACCTTTATTTTCTGGATTAAATCTCACTCTTTCTACTCATATTGTCCACATGATGATTCTATTTGTCATTTTGACCTAACTCAGATGGACTTTTACTTATTTCATCATTCATGTGTTCATGTCTTATTTTTGTCAAACATATTGTAAGTATTTGAAGATAGGATATCTCCTTTACCATCTAACCCTGTGTTTTTCTTATCAGAAGCACTCCTTATATATGTCAAAATAAAAATAAGAGCCACTTCCAGTTCACTATCTTTGCCACTGTCTGCAGTGGCAAAGCAATTTTTGAGAGATGAATTTCAGTTAAAGTAATTGGATTAAAGCTTCAGAGAAAGTGATTTTTTTAAAAATTTCATCTTCTCAGCTCAAGAATAGAAATATTTCTAGTATTATTCTCCTAACCTGACTACCAGTGATATCCTTAACCCTCTCTGGAGTCACAGGAAGATATGACACCTATCAAATAAGTTTAAATGCTAATTGCATCAGACCAAACAAACAAAATATAAAAATATCAGAGTACAAAATCCTTTGCTTTGTAAGTGAGGAATAGATTTCATTATATTCTTGTCTCCAACTAAAATATTTATTGAGTAAAAGAACAATTAAAAATTTTTCACAGACAAGCAGAACTTTTTTATTTCTTATTTTAAAATTCTTCTCACTTTTGGGGGTATGGAGGCTCAGGGAAAACTTATAAGCAAAAGCTTTTATGATCCAGAATATGTTCTAATATTTTGGATTACTAATTATTTGTAAAAACCCAAGAGTTTTTCATGTGTCTATCAGTGTGTACCTTAATTAAATGTTTTACATCTTACTAAAATTCATCTAGAGACACCCATTCAAAATATGCTTATTGAGTGCTACTAAGACCACACATGCAACCTGGTTAGAGAGATAAAAAGATGACCTGTAATGGTAAGGACTTGTTGCCAAATGGGGAGATGACAGCTAAATAAATACATTGAAAACTAGAAAAGAGTATAACATGTGCTTAGGCAGATGAAAGCAATTGAGTGTAATAAAAGAATAAAAAGGAAAATCTAATTAATAGGTCTAAATGAAAATAACTTCAACACCCAGCTTCCTGTGAAAATCACATTCCGCATAGGCAAAAATACTGAGCAGCCTAGGATGTTGACTACCACCTACCAGAATCATCTGTTTAGCCTTTAAAAGTTAGAGATGCCTGACACCACCCTAAATAAAATGAATCAGAATGCCTGAGAATGAAAATTTTTCCACTGTCCTTTTAGAAAGCTCTAGATATTGTTTCTGTTTGTTTCTTCGTTTCTTTGTTTTGCTATGTCTTCCTGTTTCTTTGTATGGCTTGTAATTTTTTGGATATTGTTTTAATGAGATCTCTTAGGGTATTCTTATACCCTGTTTGTGCAGAACAATCTTTTATGTATATTCCTCAGTTTGGTAATTAATAGTTTTCCTCTTCCCCTTTACTTTTTCTTTTTCTCCCCTTCCCCAACCCCCGCCAGTTGTCTGCTCTCTGTGTCCATTTGCTGTGTGTTCTTCTGTGTCTGCTTGTATTCTTGTCAGCGACATGGGAAACGGTGTCTCTCTTTTGTTGCATCGTCTTGTTGCGTCAGCTTTCCGTGGGTGTGGTGCCACTTCTGGGTAGGCTGCACTTTTTTGTGTGTGCAGGACGGCTCTCCTTACCGGGTAAACTCCTTGTGCATGGGGCTCCCTACCTGGGGGACACCCCTGTATGACATGGCACTCCTTGTGTGCATCAGCACTGCGTGGGCCAGCTCCACACGGGTCAGGAGGCCCTGGGTTGAACCCTGGACCCCTCATGTGGTAGGCGGACGCCCTATCAGGTGAGCCACATCTGCTTCCCCCCTTTACTTTTGAAATTATATGTCCAGCCTGTCTATAAGGAGTATTATTTCAATATATTCTATATTTCTATTTTAACTTTTGTTTTAAAATGTCAAATAATTAGAAAATTATCAAATAGAATGCTATATTTATTAAAATAGACATTCAATTTGCATATGTATACATATATTTGCAGTTTCTTTATAATATTTGTTTATAACAGGGCCTATGTTTAATAATTATGAAATGATTGCTTGAATAAAATAAAATATAATAATATAAACTAGCAATCTATGTGGATAGTGAATAATCTAGGAATAATTCTAGTGAAACTGATGGGAAAATGGTTGTTTATTGGACGTTTAGTTGGAAGTAGACGTGCTGAGTGTTTTCCATTTGTCCCTGTCCATCCTTCTCTACCTGCTGAAAATGGCAGCATTTCCCCAGTGGAAGGCATTGAGAGGGATAGGAGGGCAAGGAGAGTGAGGCAGCTCAACTCCCAACTCTCTACCTCTGATACTTTCTGCATTTCTATTAAGACCACCTCCCTGTATCCCTGTAAATGGTATACACACGGCATTGCACATCCCTTGTGCAATGAGATTTCCCCTAATCTCAGATGCCTTTGTAAATAATCCTTTTATTAAATTCTTCAAAATTAGCCCCCATGAATCAGCATTCCTCTTCCTGAAGATCTTAACTTTTCACTATTATGTAAAAATGTTACATGTTGATTGGATGTTTACAAAAAAGGTTCCTATGTTGAATACAGAAACTAGTCTCTTCTGCTTCTCCCTTTAAACATGTAATAGAAAATGCATGACATAGTATAAGCATTTCTATATTTAAAGGAAAGCTTGGGCAAACCATTTTACCAATTGTAAAAATTGTACCAGCTTAATTTTCCAAAATGACTAGGACTTGTATTCAGGATTCCCATAGTGCCTGACATTCACTTATCCTTTGAGAGCAATAAGTATAGTTGTTTTCTTATCATTTTGTTTTATATCTTTAAGATTGTTTGACAGTATCTGATATTTTTTTTAATGGAAACTGGCATAGTATTGGTACAATTAATGATTATTCTTATAAGAAAGGAAAAATGCAAAAAATGCAACAAGAATCACACTTACCCTTTTTCAGATTACCTGGTTACTTCTTATATTGTTGCCCCTACTGAACCTGATTTTTTAAAATTTAAAAGCAGTGTTTACTATATTCCTCAAATATTCTCTTAATAAAAACCCATATTTTCTATTTGAACCAGTGTTCCTAGTGTAGATTGCTGAATCTGCCAAGAATTTAAAATATTAACTACTTTATGTCATCTAGGCATTTTCTCATGTCCAGCAGTTATGGATTAAATATGAATTGAGATTAGAAATTGTATCCTGAGATTTGGAATTCAAAACTAATTTGAAGAAATGCATACTGATCCCTAATAAGCACTATGGACTAATTTAAACTTAATGAAAAAAACAAACCAAAACCAAAACATGTTGGGAACTAGAAAAACTTCCAAAGATATATACCGAGTATCAAGTATACATCCTTCCTGAAAACTGTTCGCAGTGTTTTACAATTTAATCATCTAACACAAATGAACTAATAAACCAGTGGGGGCCAACTCTTGCCTGCTTGCTCTTATAGTTATCAAATAAGTAGGATTTGAGTTTTACTTAATTGCATCTGAACTTGAATATATACAATACATTTATTCTGAACTGTTCAAGAGACATATATCTAACATATATCCCAAATGTGGAATATTTTGAAGCATACCTAGAAAAGAGAAAATGGAAAGTTACACTTTAATTATATTTGAGCAACTCACAACTGTAATTCATCATCATTATGATAGGGAAACTAAAGTGAGTTAATGATCTTAAGTTTGAATATTTGTACATTTGGGCTTCAAGTGTTTTTGCCTTGGTGAGGGAAAAAAATGCTTACTTTAAAGGCTGTCTACTGAATTCTCTTAGGAAGGGAATGTTAATGAATGCCTTTTGCTTTGTAATTAAAGACTTTTGGCACATCATAAATTAAATGGAGCTAGAAAAAAAGACCTCATACATACTCTTCAAGAAAAATAACCAGGGGCTTTTGGAACACATAGGTAAATAAGCCAAGAGCAGATGGGTAGAGGAGAGATAAAGAAATGGCTTGATAGACTAAGGTTCAAAAGAGAGGGAGAGTCTTGGAATATCTATTTGGCTGAAAAGAGAAGCTGGTTTTTGGAGAGCCTAGTAAAATGTAGAAAGACCAGTAATAGCAGAATGACTTTTGTATTCCTATAGATTTCTTATTCTAAGTCATAAAGCACAGCAGTGAAAATGTGCCCAAGGTTGATTTCATAATCTTTGTTATAATCAGTTCCTTTTGCCACTGACGGGTAGCCTTATAAATTGAAGTGTTGGAAAAATAAGGTGTCAGAGAAACAGGTGTATTATAAATTGAATATTTCTATATTCCTTTAATTGTTTTTATGTTAGTATTAATGTTTATCATATCTGGGTTTATAGATCTCTGCACATATTTGTTACAGATTGCATGTTTAGTTACTAACCCAATTATTATGAACTGCAGAAATGGAGTTCAATATGCTAGGAGAAGGAGGTGAAAGTTTTGGCCACAGCAGGATGGAAGGGCAAATTAGAATTTAAGAATGCATCGATTTTTAAGAGATTTTTTGTGGCTATTGAAAATTGAATTTTTCTAGATTTTCCAGTTGTTCACTAGATTGTGTAGAAATACAACTGCTTTTTTGGATATTGATCTTGCATCCTGTAATGTTGCAAAATTGACTTATTAGTTTTACCACATATTTTGTTTAATCCATAGGGATTTTTTCCCTTAAACCATGATATTGTTTAAAAATACTGACCATTTTACTTCTTCCTTTTCACTGTTTTTGACTGTTTATTTTTCCTGGGATATTGAACTAGTAAGGATATCCATTGTTAAAACAGCAGTGGTAACATCAGACATCCTTTCAAGGCTCCCTATCTTAGGGGAAAGATGATTAATATTTCATCATTAAATATGTTATCTGTAGGATTTTTCACAGGTGCTCATTTTCAGATTAAGATCCTTTCTATTCATATTTTGAATTTTATCAAAAATACATGTCCTAGTACATGCATAGCTGTCCTATTTATAATAAGAAAATCTGAAAACCGTCCAAATATTCATTTTAGGAGAATGGATGAAAAATTTAAAGGAATAAAAAGGTAGTATATTCACACATCAAAGTATGCAGCAATAAAAAGTAAAGAAACTACTGATATGTGTAACAGCATAAATAAATAAGTCTTACAGACATAATTAAATCATGAGAAGCAAGACACAAAAGAGTATTTATTGCATTCCATTTATATGATGTTTTAGAAAAGGAAAACAACTTTATGGTGATAGAAGTCAAAAGAATGATTGTCTGGGGTCAGGGTCGGGTCATTGGGAATTAACATGGGAATATTCTGAAATGATGGAGATATTCTTTATCTTGTTTGAGTTGTATTGCATGGACATATATATTTGTTAACATTCATTAAATTGAACACTGAAGGAGTATATATTTTAATATTTGTAAATGATGCCTAAAAAGGAAAATTACCCTGAAAACATATTTTAAAAGGAAATTTTGCAGGGTTATTTAATTCTACCATATTTCTAGATACTTATATTCAAAACCATGTAAGAAAACTTGCTACATTTATCCAGTAATTGGTTTTCTTCCACTCATTTACACTTATTCTTTAATTCTTAACCAAATCAGATAATTAAAAAAGAATAAATTGATTGGTTAAACCATGTTATTGAAAATAGAGAAATAATCTCTATTTTTCAAATCTTCCAAATGAGGATAAAGTATTCTCCTATAATAGGTAGCATCATAGAAAAAGTATCCTGTCTAACAAATTTATTTCCATGTTTAAACTTATGGTTTGTAGTAATAGTGATTGTTGGTCTGGTTATAACGAATATTTAGGTAACCAGTTTTCTTTTTTTGTGATGGCTTGTGTGTTCATTTATACTCAAGAAATAGTCATTCTTCTTTTTTCTTTTTTTACTATTAAGTAACTGTTGTTTATCTGTACTAGAAGCAAACAAGTAACCACTCTTAAATTCCACTCAACATTTCGCATCCTCCAAAATCCCCATGAGTCTATAACTGGCTACACCCAGCAGCTCAAAAGGCTCAGAAAAAAGACCAGCAAAATGAAAACATGCAGAACAAAGACCCAAACACTTAAAAAGAAAGAAGGCTACATATAGTCAGTGTATGTCAAAGTATTTATTTTTCTATAATGGTTCATAGTACTTGCTTTTATTTTTTAATTACTCTGGGATGCTGTTTGTTCATTACCTGCTCTTGTACATATAAGATGATTTCCACTAATACATTCATGACAAACACTAAAAATTGCCTTAAAACCAAATAATATGGTATAAGTTTAATAGTCTTTACACTGTTATCAGTAATAATGACTCCCTCAAAGGTCACTGATTTGCTGTTGATAAAAGTTTTAGACAGACACATAGTGAAGTTAGCACTTCTCATTTTGTGGTTAGATTGGCATGACATTAAATATAAGAACTAGATTTGTAATTAATTTTCTGTGTTAGGTCAATATTGAGTTTGTTATATAAGAGATAATTTTGTATACTTTTTAATTTTTTTATGATTTTTTATTGAAGTATATAATTATTATATACTTATTTATGTATGTTCATGTATGAACCTGTGCATTATCAACACAGTATATCTTAGGCACTGATGCAAGAATATTATAGTATTGCTGTTAACCACAGTTCATAGGTCATGCCTATTGAATTTTGCCATGCTTCTCCACCACCCTGCAGTAGAGATGTACATCTACTCTAGCTCACAGAAGGACACTCTTGCATCTGTACCATCAACCACAATGCTCATCTACCTCTGGGTTCACTGTTTTATTCAGTCCCTAGATTATCCTCTAGCTTTCTTTCACTTGTCATTTACTTTCCCTGACAACCCTTTTCAGCAACAATTCCATTTATAAACCAGCTGCTACTCACTACTATGTGTTAATATCAATTCTGTCCATTTCCACACTTTTACAGTCAAGTTCATTAAAACATAACATTAAGCTTCAGTAGTTCTTCTTAACTCTCCTCTTATCTCCTAATAACCTAGTCTCCAGGTTTTAACTCCACATCTTTATTCTTCAAATTTAGTTTATATTAATGAGCCCATGCAATATTTTCCTTTTGTGTCTGGCTTACTTCAGTTAGCATAATGTCTTCAAGATTCATCCATGTTATCATATGTGTCCCAATTTCATTTATTCTTACTGCAGCATAGTATTCCATCACACATACATACCACATTTTGTTTATGTATTCATTGTTTGGTGGATACTTGGTTTGTTTCCATCTTTTGACAATTGTGAAAAATGCTGCTATGAATATCAGTGTGCAGATGTCTATTCATGTCATAGTTTTTAGTTCTGGGTATATTCCTAGTAGAGGAATTGCTAGATCATATGGCAGTCCTATATTTAGCTTTCTGAGGAACCACTGCCAAACTGTCTTCCACAGAGGCTGTACCAATTTACAATCCCACCAACAGAGAAGGAGTGTTCCTTTTTCTCCATATCCTTTCCAGCACTTTTTGTTTTCTTTTTTTTTTTTTAATAATGGCCATTCTATGTGGTGTTAGATGATATCACATTGTTGTTTTGATTTGCATTTCCCTAATAGAAATGATATTGCATATTTTTTCATGTGCTTTTTGGCCATTTGTATTTCCTTTTTGGAGGAATGTCTATTTTAATCTTTTGCCCATTTTTAATTGTATCGATTGCTCTTTTATTGTTAAATCTTGTAATCTCTTTATATAGATTAGAAATCAACCCTTACCAGATAAGTGGTTTCCAAATATTTTCTCATATTGAGTAGGCTCTCTTTTCACTTTCTTGATGAAGTCCTTTGAATCACAGAATGTTTAAGGAGATCCCATTTATCCATGTTTTCTTTCGTTGCTCATGCTTTCAGTGTAAGGTTCAAGAATCCACCACCTAGTACCAGCTCTTAAAGATGCTTCCCTACAGTTTCTTCTGGGAACTTTCTGGTTCTTGCTTTTATCCATTTTGAGTTAATTTTTGTATAGGGTATGATATAGGGGTCCTCTTTCTTTCTTTTGGCTATGGATATCCAGTTCTCCTAGCACCATTTGTTGAAGAGACTGTTCTGCACCAGCCAGGTAGGTTTGACAGGCTTGTCAAAAATCACTTGAGCATAGATGTGAGAGTTTGTTTCTGAACCATTAATTCAGTTCCATTGGTCTTTATGTCTATTCTTACCATGCTAGGTATAGTATTTTACCACTGTAATTAGGTAATATGATTTAAAGTCCAGAAGTGAGAGTCCTCCAACTTTGCTTTTCCTTTTTAAGGTGTTTCTGGCTATTTGGGGCCCCTTACCCTTCCAAATAAATTTGATAATTGTGTTTTCCTTTTGTTTAAAATATTATGGTAGAATTTTTATCGGGATTTTATTGAATCTGTGTATCAATTTGAGTAGAATTGGCATCTTGATGATATTTAGTCTTCCAATCCATAAACATGGAATGTTCTTCCTGTTATTTAGGTCTCTTAAAATTTCTTTTAGCAATGCATTACAGTTTTCTGAATACAAACAAATGCTTTACATCATTGATTAAGTTTATTCCTAAATATTTAATTCTTTCAGTTGCTATTTAAATGAAATTTTTTCCTGACTTCCTCCTCAGATTGTGTATTACAATTATATAGAAACACCACTGATTTTTGCATTTTGATCTTGTATCTTGCCACTCTACTGAAATTGTCTCTGGCTCTAGCAGCTTTGTTGTAAATTTTTTGGAATTTCTGGATATAAGATCATCTCATCTGCGAATAGTGACAGTTTTACTTCTTCCTTTTCCTTTTGATGTCTATCTTTTTCTTGCCTGATTGCCTTAGCTAGCACCTCTAACACTATATTGAAAAACAGTGGTGAGGATGAGAATCCTTGTCTCTGATGTCAACAGGAACACTCTCAGTCATTCACCACTGAGTACCATGTTAGCTGTGAATTTTTCATATATGGCCTTCATCATGTTGAGAAAGTTTCCTTCAATTCCTATCTTTTGTAGTATTGCTATCAAGAAAGGATGTCATATTTTTTCAAAGTCTTTTCTACATCAATCAATAGGATCACATGATTTTTCCTCTTTGATTTATTAATGTGGTCTATTATGCTGATTGATTTTCTTGTGTTGAACCACCCTTGCATGCCTGGTATAAAACCCACTTGATCATAGTGAATAGTTCTTTTAATGTATTGTTGGATTTGACAACCATTTTTTAAATCCTTATTCATTAGAGAAACAGGTCTGTAATTTTCATATTTCCTTATCCATTCTGCCAGTCTGTGCCTTTTGATTGGGAAGTTTAATCCATTAACTTTCAAAGTTATTACTATAAAGGCAGTTCTTATTTCATCCATTTTGACCTTTGGGTTTACTATGTCATTTTATTTTCACCACTCTTGACACTTTTAGTTACTGGTACTGATACAATCATCATTTCTAGACTATCTTCTAAGCCTCTCTCTCCTTTCTTTTCTTTTCAGGTTGTCACACTCCCTTTAGTATTTCCTGCAAAGCCAGTCTTTTTGTTATAAACTTTCTCAGTTTCTGATTATCTGTGGAATTTCTAAACTCATGCTTATTTTTGAAAGATAATCTTGCCAGGTATAAAATTCTTGGCTGGCAGTTTTTTTTTCTTGCATAATATCATAACACTGCCTTCTTGCTTCCATGGGTTCTGATGAGAAATTGGCACTTAACCTTATTGGGTATTCCTCATATGTAATGCATCACTTTTCTCTTTCTGCTCTCAGAATTCTCTTTGTCTTTGGCATTTGACTTTCTAATTACTATGTGTCTTGGAGATGGTCTTTTTGGATTTATTTGGGTGGGAATACAGTGTTCTTCTTGGACTTGGATATCTATGTCCTTCAGTAGGGTTGTGGAGTTTTCTACCATAATTTCTTCAAATATTACTTCTGCCCCTTTTTCCTTCTCTTCTCCTCCTGGGACTCCAATGACATGTATGTTTGCACATATCTTCCTGTCATTTAGTTTCCAGAGACCCTGTTCAATTTTTTCCATTCTTTTCTTCATCTGTTCTTTTGTATGTTTGCCTTTGAAGGCCATATCTTCAAGCTCACTGATCCTTTCTTTACCTCTTCAAATCTGCTGTTATATGCTTTCAGTGTATTTTTTATTTCATTTACTTCACCTTTCATTCCCATATGATCTGTTCAATTTCTAGGTATCCTTTCAAATTCTTCTTTCTGCTCACCCAGTGTCATCTTAATAGCCTTAATCTCTTTAGCCATCTCATTGAATTTATTAAGTACATTTGTTTGAAAATCTATTATTAGTTGCCTCAACTCCTTTATGTCATCTGGAGGCTTATCTTTTTCCTTTAACTGGGCCATAACTTCCTTTTTTTGATATGAATTGCAATTTTTTGTTGGTGTCTTGGTATCTGGCTTACTAGATGTATTTTTTCTGAGTGCAGTTTCTCTCTTTAGTTTAGGGTTTTCTTGTCTTTTCTCCCTTGCTTGTTGTAGAGTAGTAGCTGAGGATGTAGTTGGTGCTTTAATCTATGGAGGCTGAAGCTGTCAATATTGTCCCAGGAATTGATGAAGCTTCTCCTTCCTTTCTCCTCTGCCAGGGATTGGGCCAGAGCTGCAGCCATATTAAGTAATCCAAATTGTGCAAGACAAGACTGTCTGTAGTTGCCTGGAGAAACTGAGGAAGCTTCACACCCCTTCCTTCCCTATCTGGGGCAGGGATGGAGCTGCAATTGTGGGCAGTAATCTATGCTGTGTGGGTCCAAAATAACTGCAGTTTCCCAGGTGGACTGATGTAGCACAATCCTCCACCTTTGCTGGGTGTGGGGATGGACCCTCTGGAGTGTCCAACAATCTAATTCATGTGGGCCAAATATGCCTGTAGTTGCCCTGAGAGGCTGAGGGAGTACTGTCCCTTCTGCCCTGTAGAGGGTGGGAACCACTGGTGCCCAACAGTTCAGTCCATGTAGGCTGAAATCGCCTGCCTTTGTCCAGAGGGGCTAAGGAAACACCAGCCCCTTCTTATCCTATTGGATGGTGGAAGTGGATCTACAGGTGCCCAAACAGTTCAGTCTGTGCAGGCCAAAAGTCCCTGCCCCATTACCCAGAAAGGCTGAGGAAACCCAGTTCCCCTCCTATCCTACTTGGGGGTAGGGATGAAGCTGCAGGTGTCTGACTATTCAGTTTGTGTGGGTCAAAAGCACCTGCAGTTACCCAGAGAGGCTGGGCAAACATAGAACACATTTTGTCCTATTGGGAGTGAGTATGGAGCCATAGGTGCCCAAGAATCGAGTTTGTGCAGTCTTTAAGTGCCTGCAGTTGCCCTGAGATGCTGAAAAAACACCAGCTCTCTCCTATCCTATGGAGGGTGGTGGGGATATACAGGAGTGGAGATGGACTCAAAGGCACACACTAAACTAATTCATGTGGGCTGAAAACACCTTCAGTTGCCCTGAAGACTGAGGAAACCCAGCTCCTCTGCTATCCTGTTGGAGTGTGGGGATGCATGTCCAACTATTTAGTCCATGCTGGCCAAAAGCACCTGCAGTTGCCTGGAGAACCTAGTGCAGGTCCCACTAGCTTCCTCCCTACCAGAAATGGGACTGGAGCCTAGGTGAGGGCTATAGTCCAATCTTAATGGAAAGAAGCCACCTTCTAATTTCACTGTGATTTTCAATCAGCCCCACTTCCTCTCATGCTGGGGTTGGAGTCAAAATAGCATCTCCTGGACTCTTTCTAACTTGGGCATGTTCAAACCGTAGCTGTTCCTAGGATTATACTTTAGTCAGCTAAGTCCACCAATCAATAGTTGAAATTGGGGAACACTGTCTCTTCTTCCCCATTTATGGGAAATAGAGCTTCTAAATCCAGCCACAGAATAGCTCCTGAGGTGGCTTGCGTCACTAGGGTAGGATGGGCACTGGTCTCTATGGTGTAGCCTGCCTTTTACTAGAGAGGCTGGTGCAAGTCACTGCCCCCATATTCCTCCCTCCTGGAGATGGGGCTAGGGTTTAGGCTGGAGTTGCAATCCAATCTAGGTGGAAAGAAGCCAGTCCCCTGCCAGCACTGTGGTTTTTCAATCAGCCCCGCTTCCCCTCATGGTAGGGATTGAGTTAAAATAGCAGCTACTGGCCTCTTTTTGACTTGGACAGGTTTAGACTTTAGCTGTTCTTAGGATTATGCTTTAGCCAGCAGAATTTACTAATCAGTAACTGAAGTTGGTTCTACACTGTGTCTCTCTATCCCCCATTTTGGGGAAATGGAGTTTCCAGCTCCAGCCCCGGAATAGCTTCTGAGGTGGCCTACACCTCATAGAATGCTCTACTTATGAATCTTTTCTGAAGATGGGCAGTCTTCTCCTTCCATACTTTCAAGAATGTTCCAGGATACTCTTCTGATCTCCTGGGACCCTCAAATAGGTGTTTTATGTAGTTCTGGGTGATTACTAACTGCATATGTAGGATGAGCTGACTCTAGGTGCTCCTTACTGCCATCTTGCTCTACCTCTGTACAGTATACTTTCAAAAGATTTGAAGATAAATGTACTGGAAAATTAGAAAATAATCAACATGAATTTCAGTATTCAAGGGGTAAAATTATTTGTTCCCATTTCTAACCTCATATTGCAATGTTATCACTAAAAGTGATTTAATTTACTCAAATTTACATGGCTACATATATGGTAGGATGCTTCCCTTTTATTGTAAAAGGTAGAACTTAAGGTTTTTCTTCTGGAGATTAGACTTGGTACATCACTTTTTTGTATTAATCTTCTCTGTGAGGTGTGGCGTCCAAGTGCTGCTCTAGGTGGACCCTGTGAAATCATTGAAGATCTCCAAGTTCTTGTGGTTAATCAGGCCACAGTGCTGTGAGATTGATTAATAACTTTTTTAGGATAGTAATGCTCTGAAAATTTCAACTGCACCTTAATAGTCCACTGCTTTCTATTTTATAATAACACAAATGATTGCAAATCACTTCCATAATGTGTCTTTATCCTTAAGCTTAATTCTACCTATATGCAACCAAGCCAGAGCATCATCAATTCAAGGGTAGAAAATGCAATAATTGATGAAAGAATGAGATGATTAATTGGGAGGGCATTTATCATCAAGCATGAAAAGGGAGATAGAAGCTATTATATTTTTGCAAAGCCATTAATAGACAAATCATACTGAATTGGAATTGAAAACCATTTCTGAACAAAAGCCTGCCATTTTTATATTCAGTAATGCTTTCCAAGAAAGAATATGCTGTTTTATTTTGAGTAGGATATTTCATATCTATTTGCTCATTCATTCCTTTAATATTCCCGTTTTCTGTTTTAAAGTGTTTAGTTCTCCTTTTTAGTTAGATATTATTGAATTATATCAATTGTTAGATGTAAATAATTTTTCCAGTTTCACATTTCTGAAATTAAGATGCATCTTAAAATTGTCATTTTTGTTTAATGTAATTTTTCTCTCCTGAAAACCTGATTTGAGTTTACAAAGTTTTCTTGCAATTGATAGCACCTTAGAATTCAGGAGGAAAAGGGTCATTCAATAATCTCATTCTTTTAACAAATATTGAATGTCTGGCATATGATGGATAAGGCTAAGTACTAAGTAAGCAGCTATAGGAATAGACAGGTCTTCTAGCGTTCTACAAGGTAAAATAAATATACAAACAACTATATAAAATATAACCTAGTAAATTACCACTGAGACAAAATGTAAATATATTTAAAATACTGTAAGATAACAAAAGAAGGAATGAATAATTCTGGCCGTGCTATTCAGAAAGGAATTCATTAAGTGGAAGGCTACCAGGTAGAGCAAGGAGCATAAGCAAAGGCAGGGAGGTGTGAAATGTCAGGATGTGTACAGGGAATGATCAGTAGTCTTGTAGAGCTTTAGCGTACGGCAGTTTCTCTCAAACATGAGTAATGAACAGAACATTTTAAAGGACAAAAAAAAAAAATCTTACCAACTGTGTTATCCACTCAAATTATTTTTATGTTATTTTATGTATGCAATATGTCTTTTCACAAATGTAAAACCCAACAAAATGTTACTCAATAAATACTTAAATTCTCATAAACCCAATTAAAATCCAGGTATCTGCATCCTTTTAAGTGATACATATGAGTTTTTATTTGTGAGCTTAACAAAGCAAGAAACTGTTTTTTACCACTGATTTGTGAATTGGGTAAGGCAACCAATTTAAATATATCTCAAAGTATTACATAGTTATAATTATGATTAACAAAGGTTAGGATTTATTGAGTGCTCATTATGTGCCATGATCTGTAGCAACTCTTCTTCAATCAATATTCGTGGAGACAGATATTATTATACATGTAAAGATCTTTCTCAAGTTGCTTCCTGTTTATTGCATCCACTGGATTTTCTCTTACCTCTCTGGTTGCCCCTTCCAAGCACTTTTGCTAATTTCTTCTCTTCTCCTTTCTTCCTAAAGTTTGAGGGTTCTATCCTTGATACTATGTACTCTTCCCTTTGGTAACTTCATTTAGTCCTAGGAGTTTTTTCCGCTCTATGTCCAGAAAACCCTCACATGTGCATATCCAGCCCAGACTTCTCTCCCAAACTACAAGCTCATATAGTAAGCTACATACTCAGTATCTCCACGTGGTTGTGTAAATAGACATCACATTTAATATTCAACATGTCCAAATTGAACTCCTGATCTTCTCCCCAAACCTGGTTCTCCTTTCCCCATCTTGGTTAATGACAGCTCCGTTCTTCCAGTTATTCCACACAAAACCTTTGGAACTTTTCTTTTCTATTTTAATTAATTTTTTTTTTTAAAGTTTAGAACACATAAATGTTGCATTAAAAATATAGGGGATTCCCATATACTCCATCCTATCTCCTTCCCAAACGTTCCCACATTAACAACATCTTTCATTAGTGTGGTACATTTGTTACAATTGATGAATACATATTTAAGTATTGCAACTAACTATGAACTATTGTTTACATTATAGTTTACACTGTGTCCCACACAATTTTATAGGTTATGACAAAATGTATAATGGCCTGTATCCATCATGGCAATATCATGCAAGACAATTCCAATGTCCCAAAAATGCCCACATATTACACCTATTCTTCCCTCTTCCTCCACTCAGAAAGTCTGGGAGCTCCTGCCTTTATATCAATGATAAAAGTTCTTCCATTGCTAGAATAATAGTAAGTCTATAATAGGATAATACGTCTACTTTAGTCATTTTTAATTCTCCAAACTTGAGGATTTGGGCATGGTGATGCCCACTCTGCTTCTGAGAGGGGCCTTAGATCCCATGGGGCAGATGGATGGAAATATCTTGCTTGCAGTTGCAGACACTCTCTTCCTTGGGATGGGTGTTCTGCATCATCATCTCCTTGTTAGTTGTCCTGGGTGAGTCCAATGAACTGGAGAGCAGATGTGGCAACTTTGCTGAGATTCAGGACTCAGCCCACACATGAATGGACCAAAGATTTAAGTCTTTGGGACACATATTTAATAGATATAGTGCTAATCATAGGTTCAAATAAAAGGGGCATAAGAGCCATGTGTAGAAAAACTATGAATGAGTCTAACTCTGATACACTGGGGAGCATAAATTCCAAAATAAGGCCTACTAACAGGGTGCCAAGTTCCTGAGCTGTCTGTCCTGCTTATAGTGTCTGGATATCTCTAGAGCCCTCAGGAACCGTGCTATTTGAGTCACTGTTTACTGTGGCAGTCAATGAGATCCTACTGAGACATGCTTAGGTGTATTCTCTGGAATGACCTCCTGACTCACTTTGAAATCTTTAGCCATAAAAACTCATTTGTATTTAGTATTTCCCCTTTTGGTCAAGGTCTTTTTCCAGATACATTGTTACTTGGTGCTTGGTAATAATACCTTGATCCCAGGGAGGCCCATCCCTGAGAGTCATGTCCCACACTGGGGCATGAGGGGAAGGAGGGATAGGTAATTCATTTCTATACTGAGTTTGGCCTAGAGAGAGGCCTTATTTGAGCAATAAGGAGGTTTTCAGGAGGTAACTCTTCGGCAATATATAATACTAGGCTATGTTTCATATATATTTTTGTAAGAGTCAAAATATGTACTTTTAAAAAAATAATATGTTAAAAAGAATCATATATTTAAATGGCTTTTTCCTTAGTGCCTACATATTAGTTTGGCTCCAGTAACAAAATAATAAAGATTTAGTTACTATAACAAAATAACTATAACTTAAACCAATAGAAGTTTCTTTCTCAAAATAAAGGTATAATCCATAAGCAGTTTATTACTGATGTGTCAGCTTCATAGTTTTGGAAACTTGAGCTGCTTCTGTTTTGATGTTCTACCATACTTGCCATGCAGCTACCAACTTGTGTTGGAACTTGACTATTTGGGCTCCAGTCACCATGTTCACTTTCCTACTAGTGGGTATGGAAGAAAGAACAAAATAGAGCAGGGAGTGGGTAGGGGTGAGAGACACTTCTTTTCTTTTAAGAGCAAGACCCAGAAGTTGCACGTGTTTTTTTTTTACTCATTCCCATTGGTCAGAACCTAGTTACAAGACCCCCTTAACTGCAGGAGGCTGGGAAATATAGGTGTTATCTGGGTGATTAACTTACAAATATATTAGTAGAGAAGTGAAGAACAGGCCTTGGGGCAAGATTTAGCATCTCTGTCACTATCTATAACCCTACTTTCTTTTTCTCTCACAGCAGGTCCACAATCTTCCAGGAAACTAAATGTTCTCACCATTGTCAAAGCTACTCTTTTCTTTTATGTGATTTTAAAAATTAATTTATTGAAGTATAATACTAATACATAAACATACATAAACAATAAGTGTATAATAATAGTTGTGAACTTACAAAACAAATATATATAATGTCATACAGACTCTCATAACTCACCCTACCACCAAAAACTTGCATTGTTGTTAAAACTTTTAATGTTTAAAGAGAATTGTCAAATTATTACTAACCAAAGTATTTTTCCCCAATGAACCCAATTATTATTATCTTTATATCATTTTATATGAATATACGTAAACAATTAAGTGTAAAATGAAAGTTGTGAACTTACAAAGCAAACATGCATAACCTCATACAGGGGTCCCATACACCAATCTTCCACCAACACCTTGCATTGTATTGTCATGAGATGTTTGTTACAAACTATGAAAGAACGCTGCCAAAATCTTACTACTAATCATAGTCCTTATCTTACATTTGGTGTGTTTTTCCCCCAACCCACCCTATTATTATTTTTTAAAAGTATGTTTTTATGACAGAAGTTGTAAACTTATAAAACAATCATGCACATGTGCAGAATTCCCAAACAACATCCCTCCATCAACACACCACACTGGTGAAACATTTGCTACAGATAAGATAATATCATCTGATTGTTACTATGTCCATAGTGTACATTTGGCTCACATTTTCCATACTGCCTCATTATCAACACAGTACATCTTTCTCATAGATGCAAGAATATTTTATTATTACTGCTAACCACAGTACATAGGCACCAGCTATATTTTTTCCATGCGTCTCCACATTCCCAACACCCTGCAGAAGTGATGTACATTTGCTCTGGCTCACAAAGGGTACTCTTGCATCTGCACCATCAAGTACAGTTCTCATCCACTTCATGGTTTTCTGTGCTATTCAATTCCTAGATTATTCTTTAGCAGTCTGTCAATTGGCATTTATATCCCTAGACTACCATTTTCAGCCACATCCCCATTTATAAACTAGCTGTTACTCACTGTGTGTTACTATCCACTATACATTTCCATACTTTTATAGTAAAGCTAATTAAAACTTCTACATACATTAAACATCAGTAGTCTATCTCAGTCCTCCACTTACCTCCTTTAAGAATCCACCACCTGCTACCAGGTCTTGAAGGTATATTCCTAAATTTCTTCTAGAAGTTTTATGGTTCTTGCTTTTACTTTTAGGTTTTTCATCCATTTTGAGTTAATTTTTTGATTAGGTGTGAGATAGGGGTTCTCTTTCCTTGTTTTGGCTGTGGATATCCAATTCTTTCAGCAACATTTGTTGAATGGACTATTCTGCCTGAGCTGTGTGGTTTTGACAGGCGAGTCAAAAATCACTTGACCATACATGTGAGGGTCTGTTTCTGAGCCATCAGTTTGGTTTCATTGGACTGTGTATCTGTCTTTATGCCAGTACTGTGCTGCTTTTACCACTATAGCTAGATAATATGGTTTAAAGGCTGGAGATGAGAGTTCGCTTTTCCTTTTTATGATGTTTCTGGCTATTCCGAACCACTTACCCTTACAAATAAAATTGATGTTCATGTTTTCAATTATTTTTTTAATGCTGGTGGAATTTTTATTGGGATTGCATTGAATCTGTATATCAATTTGAAAGGAATTGACATCTTAATGATATTTAGTCTTCCAATCCATGAACATGGAATGTTCTTCCAGGTATTTAGGCCTTTTTAAATTTAACATTAATTTGCAGTTTTCTGAATACAAGTCTTCATATCATTGGTTAAGTTTATTCCTATTTGAGTTTTATCTGTCATATTTTATTTTCACCACTCTTGACACTTTTAGTTACTTTTATTGATATAATCTTCATTTCTAGACTCTTTTCCAGGCTTTTCTCTCCTGTCTTTTCAGTCTCTAGCACATTTTTTAGTATTTCCTGAAAATCTGGTCTCTTCATTAGAAATTCTCTCAATTTCTGTTTATCTGTGACTATTCTAATTTCACCTTCAATTTTGAAAGACGTCGTGCTGAATATAAGATTCTTGGCTGGAAATTTTTCTCTTATAGTATCTTAAATATATCATACCACTGTCTTCTTGCCTCCATGGTTTCTGGAGAGAAATCAGCACTTAATCTTATTGAGTATCCTTTCTATATTGTGCATTGTTTTTCTCTTGCTGTTCTCAGAATTCTCTCTTTGTCTTTGGCTGCAATCTGATCTGGATGGAAGGAAGCTCATCCCCACCAGCACTGTGATTTTCAGTCCACCCTGCTTCCCCTCGTGCCATGGGTGGAGTTAAGATGGCGGCTACTGGGCTCTTTCTGACTTGGACAGGCTCAAGCTTTAGCTGTTCTCAGGATTATACTGTAGTCCACTGAATTTACTCATCAGCAGCTGAAGTTCATGCCCAACCATCTCTTCCTCCCCTGTTTTTGGGAAGTGGAGCTTTCAGTTCCAGCCATGGAACAGCTCCCGAGGTGGCTTGTGCCTCCAGTGGAGGATGGACACCGGCCTCCGTGGCATGGATTGCTCTACTTAAGAATCTTCTTTGCAGATGAGCAGTCTCCTCCTTCCATTCCTTCAAGGATGGTGCAGGATGCTTTTCTGGTCTCCTGGAGCCCCCAAACAGGTGCTTCAGCTAGCTTCAGAGAGCTCTGGGTGTTTACTAACTACCCTGTGGCAGGAGCTGACTCTAGGAGCTCCTTAACTGTCGTCATCTAGCTGGTTGTCCCTGTCCAAACTACTTTTCATCCTGTCTGCATTTTAAAAATAGTCTCTTAATCAGTCTCCATGCTTCTACCTTTATCCAACTACAATTTATTATAATCTCATCTCATAAATGAAACAAACTGCCAGAGTGATTATTATGTAAAGGAAATTGCCACCCTTTCTACTTTAAAATCAATTTTTCATAAAAGGATTGTTTTTTTTTTTCATAGTAAGAGTCAAAATTCTGGATGGCCTTCAGTGCCCCTTTTGGTCTTAGCCCAAGTCCCCATCACCTCAGGCACCATAGTAGTGTCTTTGCAGCAGTTGTGTCCTCTGCCTGGAGTGCTCTTCCCTCAAGTCCACTCAACTCTGCGCTAACTTTAATACCAGGCATTTGTCCCCTGAGCACAAGCACATTTCAGTATCTTCTTAAAAGATTATTTTTCCCCAGACCTAACTGTAAAATACGACTTACAAAAGAATAATTATTGTGGAGTGTGGCACTGGAATACCGAGCATATTTGGCACATGTAGTGGATTTTTTAAGACTCTCCTCCTCTGTATAATGAAATTGTATTTAGCAATAGTCACTAAATGAAACAAATAATCATCACATCTAGAAAATAACTCAAACAGTGAAAATTTTCTTTAATTGAACTTTGTGTATGGAATCATGCCAGTAAAATACATAGTTAATTAGGAATTAAAAATAAATATTACAGTACAAAAAGCAAAAGGTTAATGCTTTTGATTACATTAATGCACTTTTGGATAAAGGGTAAACATAACTACATTTTAGTTGATTGCAGTGATAAATAATAACTTTGTTTTCCAGCTTTAACATCTGCAAATTGTCAGACTTTGTGCAGATTAATCTTCTTTGCATATATATGTTCAACAGACAGTCTAACTACATTTGTTGATCTATCCTTGCTTATAGTTGATCAAAGAACACTTTTAATTAGTTTTAATTTCAAGTTTTTTCCACGTGAAGCAAGAGATAGACAAAGTTTTAATAAAGTCTTGACATAAATTTACATTTGAAAGAAACTAATAAAAATCCCATTTCATGGTAAATTCCAGATTTTTTATCAAATAGTTACATCAAACACCAGAACTGATTTAAATACAGGGTTTGATTGGGGATATGAACTGTGCCTGCAAGTGGGTTCCAAGGATCTCAGAACTTGATAAATTTACTCTGGAAAGAATACTTGTACACACCTCAGTGGCTAAAGTTGTCTGAATTAATGTCCATGTACAATATTTTTAGGGATAAATAATAAAATATGACAAATTGAAACAAATAAAGTATTAAAATTTGAAAATAACCAATCGTTATTTGTAACTTAGACCAACAAAGAATTTTCTCAGGGAAAGTAAATTTCACTGACATTGGTTGGGATTGCCTGCATCCTGGTGGACTCCCCACGTTTCTACCCTTAGGAGGAAACTGGATTATAGTATAATAATAAGAAACCTGAGATAAATATATTCTATTTAATAGAAATTCTTTGGATATATTTGCAGAAGTCAAGTTCAGCTTCACTGTACTTCTACTTTGGCTATGAATTTTTTATATATGGTAAGTACATTCAGGCACTGGTATTGGATAAATTGAAAAAGTCTGTTAAGTGTGAAATTATTTACCAATCTTTTGATATAAGATAGGGGTCAACAAATTATGGCCCACAGGTCAAATTCGACCTGTTGCCCCTTTTTGTAATTGTTTTATTGGAATATAGTCATGTTCATTCTTTTACGTAGCATCTATGGCTGTTTTTGTGCTTCAGTGGCAGGACTGAGTGGTAGCAACAGATGCTGTGCAGCCTGAAAAAACTAAAATATGTAGTATCTGTCCTTTTACAGAAGACATTTGCCAACAATTCCTATATTATATTTGTGAACAGAGAACCAGGTTTTAAAGTTTACTTTATAATGAATTTACTTACTGACTGGGCTAATAAGAAACAAAAAAAATTTTGTTAGGATATTTGTGGTGATTTACTAGTAGAGAAAAGTGTTACTTGGGCAACAGAGTTTTTTTACATGACAGTGAAGTAAACGGAGGAAAGATGTTTATAGCTGTGGCATTAGATTATGAAACATTAACTTTGCATTTGCATTAATATCGGAAGGAAATGGCATTCAAAGAAAAAGAATGATTGAAGTGTTAGCCTAAAAACAAGGTAGAAGAGCAGGAAAAATTTGTCATAAGATGATTCATAACTTCTCTTTGTAGAGACAGATATTTTTGTGGTACCAATATTTCATATCTGGAAATGACTGTAACAAATGTGATGATTTTTCCCCTTTAACATAAATTGTATGACCTGCTTTACAAGTTCAGCAGTACAAATACTGTTGGATATTGTACTTGCCCAATTAATTGCATGAGTTTTCATATCAAGTATGAGCATAAAGAAATGGTTCATCTCATCTTTACAGTGTAATCTTAAATACTGCTAGCTTTTCTTCCTTTCCTCCTTTGTTACCCTTAACATTTGTATTATTGTTGAAATGATAAATTTATTCCTTTTGACATGCCTTATGCCAGGAGCTGTGATACCCAGTTCAGAAAACTGTGAGTTTCTTATTAACTTATTAATTGAATGAAATTCAGTTAAGACTCAGATACTTAGTTCTAACCCAGATGTTTTTGTTTAGGTTTAAAGTTTCACATGTGAAATTTTCATTTTAGTGCCTGAAATTCCCACTATATAATCAGCAAACATTTATTTATTGAGCACTTACTTGTAAAAGTTCTTGGAATTCGAACATACCAGGCCAACAGGCAGTTAACAGTCCAATTGGAGAAACTGACAGAAAGAAAAGGAATTCTTGCATATTTATATATATTATTATTTGATGGGAGTAAATATAGAGTGCTTCGAATCTAAAATGAGTAATTGAGGAAGTTGTAGGTAGCAGTAAGAAGATGCAGGTATCAGGAAGTTACCAAGAAGAGACTCTCATTCTTTAAGGATATGTAGGAATAAGCCAGGCAAGGACATGGCAGGAGATAAAAATTAAGGACAAGTTAAGAATTCCATGTTAATGACAGAAAAACCAGAAGCACATGGGCAAAACAAGCAGTGTGCATCTGAAGAGCTGTAAGTGGTTTGCAATGGCTCAAATTAATATTTGTGTTGGAAAGTCCAATGAAACAGACTGAATTAGTTAGAAGGAACGAAGCCCTGAAAAATCATCTATGTAAAGAGAATTTTTTCCTTAAGGTAAAGAGTAATGTTGAAGGATTTTAATGACAGTAACACAATCGGATTCACTTTTTGTAAAAATCATATTGACAGAATTATGGAAGATATATGTGCGTTTGTATTGCATGTGATTACCATAGTAAAATAAATGTTGAAGATGTGCACTCTTGCAAAATTGATAAAAGAAAGAACCATATTTAAGAGTTGAATTAGACTTAATCTATTAATTTATGAGTATCCCTAGCTTTTCATCTCTCCCTGCCTAATAAAAATTTTCTAAGTTTGCCTAAATATAATTCTCTCTACCAATTGGGGCAATTTTAGAGCTGCCACCTAAGCAGATGCTGAATCAAAAAACCAAGCTAATTTCTTTCAGCAGTGATTAAAATGGCAAATTTTATTTTATGTATTAATATATATGTTATCAAAATAAAGTTAAAAAACAAAGCCAGCTAGTTCTCTCATAAGCCATCAATCTAAATCACACAGTGAAGGAGGATAATCTTCTCATGGGTCAATGAATATATAGAAGAAAAGATGGAATATGTTGTCAGGAATAATTCCTGGACTCAAGCAGCTTTTAGCTGTTGTGAGTTACATTGACTCTACATTCTTGTTTGACTGCTCCTGGGCCTTCGGTTTCCAGAGGAAGCGTTAAAACAGGGGTTTCTAACAAGGGGTCCATGAGCTTGAATTGAAATTCAAGAAAACACTATTCTTGTGGGGATGTGTTAGTGCAGGTGTGATATATTTATTAAATAATACACAGAGTATAGTGTGGACTTTTAAGGGTCCATGGTATTCACCTGACTGGCAGAAGGGTCTGTGGAACAAAAAAGGTTACGAACTCCTGCATTTAAAAAAGGGCTTGTATGACATTTTTCCATAGAGGGAAAAAATTAAGACAAGGGCTGAAGCAGATTTGGAAAGGAGATACATGTTTATGTAAAGCAAAAATGTTTTCAGGATGGAAAATATTTGAGAATAATTTAAGTTGAAGGTAAAATACAGAGGGGAAATTAAAAATTCCAGAACAACAATTGATAAAGCAAGATTTCTGTGAAGGAAGCAAGGAGTTCCAGAGCATAGGTAGAAGAATCCTGGAGAGATCATTCAAATTATGAAACATACATTTAAATAAATTTCTAATTTTTATTCAGAGTTTTAGAAATTCTTCCTGTGGAGGAAGGCTCCTATTTATTTTGTGGTGTTTTATAAAACAGAATTAAAAGCCCCTGTAAGAAGTTATGAGGAAGCACACTTAGGATCAAAATTTGGAAGATCTTTTTTTTCCAGAATGAGAATATCTTTACTGTTTATCCTGATTATATAAACAATATGGACTAATTGTAAAAATAGGAAAAAGTGAAGAAAAACATGGGAAGAAAATTTTTTAAAAATCATTAATCCCAATACAAAAAAAAAATTGCTGATTATCTTTAATACTGCTTTCTCTCTATACATTCATACATGTATAGTTTAAGTAAATGGGGTTATTTCTACATGGTGTTTTAATCACATGAAATTTTCTTTTGAAATAGCCTTAAAGGGGAGTGGATGTGGCTCAAGCTGTTGAGTGCCTGCCTCCCACGTGGGAGGTCCTGGGTTCAGTTCCTGATGCCACTTGAAAAAACAAAAACAAATGACAAACAAAACAAACAAAAAAACCAACTCTAGGAAGCTGATGTGGCCCAATGGTTGAGCACCGTCTTCCTATATATGAGGTCCTGGGTTCAATCATTGGCCCCCAGTATGTCAAAAAAAAAAAGCCTTAAAGTGTATGGCTCACCTCCCCAATGAAAATGGCAGAGCGAGAGGCTTTAGGACTCCATCCCCTGAGAGAAGCTTTGAGTAACCAGCAAGAACTGACAGAAACATCTTTCTCAAAGTTCCAGAAAGCAGTTAAAGAACAGTAGTAACAAGGCAAACACTGAATTAAGAAAATGGCTACTTAAAAGCAGCAGAATCTCCTGGAGCCCTGGCTGGTCTCTCTTTCCCACTCACTGGCTTGATGTAGAAACAGCCAGTGTTCCCAACACACCCCTGGTCCCAGTTCCTGGAAGAACAGAATACCACTCATGCAAATACTGGGAGCCGGTCTGTCTACTGGTAGCTAAACATTCAGTGACACGTCAGTGACCATGAGGAATCTGTTTCTTAGGGAAGAGGGGGAATTTGTATCCAGGTAAATGTGGCATTCCAACGGCCACACACACTTAAGGACAAGTGGCATGCCTACAGAAATGATAAGGGAAACCCTTACTCTTTGGCCTGGAGCTATTATCTAAACACTTTGTTTGGATAAATCCCACAGAACAGCACTGCACAGGCCAATCTGCAAAGACTGAGAAAAGTGTGTGTATTTTGTTTTTCAGTTTCTTTCTTCTTTCCTTTCTCTCTCTCTCTCTCTCTTTCTTTCTCTTTAGCTCTTGACACGCAAGGAAACCTTTATTGTATACCAGTTGCACACAAGATTAAGGAATAGATGCCTCAGAGTATAAATTCCAGTGACAACACATTAAAATATCAAAATATCCAGGTTGCAAAAATAGAAACCATGCAAAAAACCAGAATGTGATGATCCAGGTAAAGGAGAAGATTCACTCATTAAAAGCCATTTATGAGGAGGATCAGACTTGAGTTATTCCAGGAAAAGACTTTAAAAATGGTCCTAAATCTGCTCTGAGAGCTAAAGGAAAACATGGACAAAAACTAAAGAAAATTGGGAAAACAATAGAAGAACGTGAAGGGAATATCTAATTAGGAAAAAGAACAACAACAACAAAAATGATCTATAGAGCACAGTAACATAAATTAAAAACTCCCTGGAGAGGTTCAGCAGCAAAAAGGTACTAGCAAAAGAAAGAATCAGTGAACTTGAAGATAAGAAAATTGAAATCATCCAGTCTGAGAAGCAGAAAGAAGAAAGAATGAAGAAAAGGGAACAGAGCATGAGGTACCTGTGGGACACAATCAAGTGTACCAAAATATGCATTGTGGGAGCCCCAGAATGAGAAGAAAGAGAGAAAGGACGGAGTATATTCAAAGAAATGATGACTGACGACTTTAGAAATTTAGCAAAAGACATTAATATACATATCCATGATGCTCAATGAACTGCAAACAGGGTAAAGTCAAACAGATTCTTGTATAATTGAACTGTCAAATGCCAAAGATAGAGAATTCATTCTCAAAGCCACAAGAGAAAAACAACATGTCACATACAAGGAATTTGCAATAAGATTAAGTGCCGATTTCTCGTTCAAAACCATGGAGGCAAGAAGGCAGTGAGATGATATATTTAAAGAGCTGAAAGTAAAAAAAAAAAAAAAAATGCCAACCAAGATTTCTATATCTAGAAATATCGTCTTTCAAAAATGAGGGAGAGATTAAAACATTGACAGATAAACAAAAGCTGAGAGAATTCATTATCACTAGACCAGTCCTATAAGAGATGCTAAAAAGAGTTCTGAAGGTTGAAAGGAAAGGACAATAAATAGATTGCAGTTGCATGATGAAATAAAGGTGTTTAATAAGGGTAATTACTAGGGAAAATATAAATGTTAATACTATTGTCTTTTTTGCTTTGTAACTCCTCTTTTTATTTCCAACAAGATTCAAAAGGCAAATGCGTAAATTGTAATGAAAAATCACTGGTTTTGTATTCTTAATGTTTAAACATGTAATTTGTGATAAGAATTACATAAATGTGAGGGAACAGAGAGATAAAGGAATATAGTATGTGTATACAATTGACATTTAGTTGGTATCAAAGCAAAAGAGTTTGTTACAGATTTAAGATGTTAAATTTAAGCCCATGGCAACCACAAGGCAAAAAATGAAAATATGAAAGCTCATAAAGACAGAAATTAGAGTACAGGCTGCCAGGGGTAGGGGGAGGAGGAATGAGGCATTAATGCAAAATAGGTGTAGGTTTGGGGAGATGGGAAAGTTTTAATAATGGAAGACGGTGAAGGTACTGCAACATCGTGAATGTGATTAATCTCACTGAATGGTATGTGTAGGTGTGGTTGAGATGGGAAAGTTTATGTTGCATATATGTTCCCACAATAGAAAAAGAAAAAGAAAAGAAAAAGCACCTAGAAAGACAATGACAAATAAAGGCAATACATGTCTGGGATAGGGTCTAACAAGAGAGGGGAGAAGGCTCAAAAGGACATTATTGAAACATATAAAAATGGAATACAGGCTATAAGCTTTGTATCAATGCTAAATTTTTTTAACTTGATAACTGCACTTAAGGTAAATGTCCTTGTTCCTAGGAAATGTATGTGGAAGTATTAAGGGTTCAAGGAGCATGATGCACACAACCTATACTCAAATTTTCAGCAAATGGATTGATAGATACATAGAGAGATGGATAGATAGACAGATTGATAGATATAAAGAATGATTAATAGCTAGAATGATACAGCAAATGTAGCAAAAGTAAAACTGGTGGATCTGCATACCTGAGGGGATAGATGTATGTTGGAGTTCTCTGTATGCAGTTTGTGTTATTTTTGTAACTGTCCTGCAACTTTCAAAGATTTTCAAAATAAAACGGTTTTTAAAAAGCATGTTCCCAAAAAATTTCTCTTACTTTTCTCTTCCCATGTTCTTTTCACTCTCTAACCTTCTCTGCCCCCCACCCAGATAATGTGAATGAATATTATATGAGTCTGTTTTTAACTTAGATTCTTTTTCTCTTAATATTTTCTCTACTATATTCTAACTTCCAGAAGTACAGATGGCAAGTGTAGTCTGATACCAGCTGAAATATTTCCCGGCAAGTAACTTGTTTATTTTTGCCTAGACTCATAAAATTTCTCTGGAACTTTAGCAGAATATGTCTATGTGTACTTTAATATATATTAAATTATACATTAAATATACATAATATATATTATATTTCTTCCTGTGTGGATATAGCTTTTTTATTTCACAGGATTAAATCTTTCTTTAATTTCCCACTATTTCTTTAATACTCCAGTATTATCTTTTGAATTTCTGCCTCATTTCTATGAATGAAAGTTTTTCCTTCTGGTGTTACTTGCATTTGCATATTCTGTCTCTTGGCTCTGTTATCTCCTCTTCATTGTTATCTTTTCCCCTGTTACTTTCCTTTCTTTATATGTTTGCTGTAAGTTTTGAGATATTTTGATTCTCAGGAGTGACCCACGCCTTTTCTTTTAATTCTGAAACTCCTTAAGTCTCTATTCTGGATTGAATCCCATTAGGAACTCATGTTTTCTCCCCTCCTTTTCTCCTCCCTTCCTCTCTCCCTCCCTCCCTCCCTTCCTCCCTTCCATCCTTCCTTCCTTCCTTTCTCCCTCCCTCCTCTCTTCCTCCTCCCCTCCTCCTTCTCCTCCTCCTCCTCCTCCTTCTTCCCTCCTTCTCCTCCCTCTCTCTCTCTTGCTCTTTCTCCTCCTGCCTTCCTCTTACTTTCTTCTCTCCTTTTCCCTTTTTCCTGTTTTTCTCTTCTGCCAGTTTTACTTTAGTAGGCAACACCTGTTCTAACAGTCATTTTGTCTGTATTCCCTGGTTGTGGGGTCTCAGTTCATTGTTATTCTCCTGTGTCTTTTCATGGCTCTGTTAGTGCTTCGAGCACGTCAAATTAGTTTGAAGCTTCAAAAGGAAGTGAATCAATAGATGGAGGGAGGTGCAGCAGTATTTCCTGTTGGCTCATAATATATTGCCATTCCTCCACTGAGCAGTATTCAGCTCCCAAATCTCTTTGGTCTCAAGGCTTAGAAATGTTTCAGGCTCAGGCATAGGATAGAACGTAACCTATTTGGCAACGTTTACTTTGCAATTCTTACCACACCAGGGAGACTCAGCAAGCTCTCCTTTCCAAGTGTACTGTCATCTATGCCCTGCAGGGTGTACAATGCTCTATTTCAGGAGACACCATGACAATTAATTTTGAAGAGATTGCTGTCATGTAATGCAGTTTTCCTGGCCTCTGGGTCAAGCTCTTTCCAGGAACCAGGGAGAGTTGGGTCTTCTCCTCAGGCACCCTTGCTAGAGTTCCCAGGATTCTGTGCAGTCCACAGGGCAAGCCCTGCATCTAGTCTCTCTCTCCAGACAAGGCCGAGCTCAAACCCTTCACACATGAACAGAGCTCTTTCAGTCCTGTGCTATGCCTCTCACCTCTCATGAGAGTTTATTGCATTCAGTCATGAGAGACATGGCCTCTAGCATTGTCTCAGAATCCTCCCTTGATTTAACAAGAAGAAATCAAGAAAATACCAGCTAGGCATATGTTAAGTGAATTTCTATGTTTTATAAAATAAGCAGATCATTGTTACCAGAATTAGTTTTGTATATTTTTGGTGATATGCCAGGGATACTATAGAATGAATTGCTAAATTGAGACACAATTAATAATCCTAGAAGACTTGAGAATTTCTTTCCAGTTCAGTTTCTATTGGATGCTTCTCTAAGATACTCCATTCTCTTAATCTTCCTCCCCAAATTATTTTACTATTTTTGTGAACTTGTTTTAAAAAATAGGCAAATAGAAATTTGTCTTATCTATGTTTTAAAGGCAAAAATAAAGCAATTGCCTGGAAATCGCACAATAATTCTATTATAAAATCAGCATTTAACTTAGAACCATAAATATAAACAACCAATTATTTTTACCCTTTAAAATTGCAAATTGCCAAAAACAAATAATTTGACAGAATACAAAATTAAACATATTATATGAGTGTAGTAAGGTTTTTTCCCCTTCTTTACCACTTGATTTTTGGTATTCAAAGTATAATAAAGGCCCATGGCTTTAAAAAGTTAAAATGAACTATAATGAAAGGTAATTTTTTGTCCCAATCCCAGAATAACCACTCTTGCTCCTACAAGCAATTACTCTTAAGAAACCTAGCTGATGCATGTGATTCGATTGTGTTGTGGTATCAAAACTTTATTAAAATATTTGATTCCAAAATATTTTTACAAATATTTAGATACAATGTTATGTCCATGCTCAAAAAAACAGCCAACCAATATCCAGCCAGACAATAAAATCTCACAAAATCTTCCTTGCTTTCTGAGTTACATTCAAACTCCTTTGCTTACATTAAAACTCTCCATTGTCCGACCATTTCCCTTTTCAGCCAATCTCCATCTGCTTCTTTATATGTATGTAGTGAGCTCATTGAACTAAATATTCTGTGAAACTTCTCACACTTTTTTTAACTTACTGAAATCCCATCTCTTTCACTAACCATTCAAATGTCACCATCTCCATGAAGTCTTTCTGCATACCATCAGGAGATCATGTTTTTTTCTGCTACGAGTGGCCCAAAATACAAATGGGTATACAATATTTATATAAATGAATGGATACATCTTTAAAAAGTCATTACACAAACTATAGTTTCTTGTGTTATGATTATATTTGTAATTATGATTATGTTTGCCCTTTATTAGATTATAAATTCCTAGAGAAGTGGTCCCATTATTTTGGATTTTGCACCCCAAAGCACCTACTTAGAGTTGACTTGACATCCATTCATCCTTGGTGTACTTTACCGAGTGAAGACTAAGACCTTCATTTCAGCATTTTCCTAGGAGTAACAAATTTCTATGTAAAAGTTACCTGCAAATTATCAAATGGTACATACTTTATATCCTTTGTTAGATGCCACTAAAGAAGTATACAGATTCTATTTCTTTCCAGGAAAACTGGAAAGTGTCAGAAGGGTGTGAAATATTTAGCAATATCAATTTTGGAAGTATTATTTTAATTTTGTAGTGGTTTATTAAATTTTTAATACCCCAATTTATTTTTAATTTTAATTTAGTTTTCTAAATTAGTATGTATTCTATTTCTAATCTTTAAACCTATCATTACTATTTCATTTTCCTTCTAATTGAATTTGGCAATATATATTAGGCTTCATTTTTGAAGAAGTTTTGGACCACAGAGGGGTTCAACTAAGGCAGGGGAGGAACACTGGTGTGGGGTGTTACTGACCGGAGACACAAGGTTGGGAGGGAGATCTCCAGGACATGTATATAGGGTATATAAAAATGTTCTGATATTTGTTGGGTATTGTCATAGTAGTTAGAGTTACAAATGACAACTGAGGGAGTGTTGAGTTCCTAGCCAGGGGAGCTCTGTCACATTCCCCAGTGGAACAGCAACAATCCCCGAAGTGCAAGGGCAGAGACCAGTGAAGAAGGATGGGCCAAAGCTGAGGCCTTGCTATGGATGACTATGCTTATGAGCCTGTGTGCCTGAAATTTGAACTAGGCCTAGAGCTGCAGGGTGCCTAAGAGTTACCTCCTGAGAGCCTGCATGTTGCTCAAATATGGCCATTCTCCAAGCCAAACTCAGCGTGTAAACGAAATACCTTCCCCACAGCATGGAACATGATACCCAGGAATGAACCTCCCTGACACAGAGGGATTACCAGCTGGTGATGTAACTAGAAAATGACCTTGAATAAAAGGGGGAAATGGTAAAGACAAATGAGTTTATATGGCTAAGAGACTTCAAAATGAATCTGGAGGTCATCAGAAGGGTTGTGATTATTCACATCTCAGCAGGATCGTAGAGACAGCCAAAGTAGATACAACCCCAGGTATTGGTGCTCCTGAGGGCTATGGAGACACACAGGTTCTATGGTCATGGCAGATGTCTCTGGAGATCAGTGTCTTGTCAATGGGCCCTACTTTGGAATTTGTGCTCCTGAGCGTGACGGAGGTGGTCTCAGATGTGACCTTTCTACGCATGCCTCTTCTGTCACTTTTACTGAACCTGTGACTGGTGCTGGGGTGGTGTATACTTAGGAGACTTGAATCGCTGTACTGGCCATGTGCCAACTGGGCTCTGAGCCTCAGCAGAGTTTTAACTCCTACTCTCCAGGTCATTGGACTTACCCAGGTCAGCTAACAGGGAGGTGAAGGTGGTCTGCCACTACCCCAGGGAACTGAAAGTGCCTACAACTGCATGCAGGAGAATTGCATCCATCAATCGTGTGGGATCTAAACCCCCTCTCAGTTTAGAGGTGGAGGGGACATCACTATCGCAGGGTCCACAGGATGGAGGAATAAAATATGGATTAGAGTGGACTTACTGGTATTCTACTATAGAACTATTTAGACTCTAGCAATAGAAGAAATTGTATCATTGATGTGGAGACAGTGACCACAGTAGTTGCTGAGGGCAGGGAGAGGGAAGAAGAGATGTGATGTGGGGGCAGTTTTGGGACTTGGAGTTGTCCTAAATGATATTGCAGGGACAGATACTGGAGATTATATATTCTGCCATAACCCACTGAATGTACTGGGGGAGAGTGTAAACTATAATCCATGTGGTGTAGCAGTGTTCCAAAATGTATTGACCAAATGCAATGAATGTGCCACAATGATGAAAGAGGTTGTTGATGTGGGAGGAGTGGGGGGGTGGGGGGTAGGGTATATGGGAACCTCATATTTTTAATGTAACATTTTTCTGTGATCTAAGTATCTTTTAAAAAAAGAAAATTAAAAAAAATAACAAAGGAGCTACATAATATTGATGCTAAAAACTAATAAAGATAGCCCCAAAAGAAAAGAAAACAAAACAAAACAAAAAACTGTTGATTTTCCAAAATTTTCCAAATACTGCTAACCATTGGGCTAGCAATTACTCTTTAGTGATTTTGTAGAGGGAAGGATTTGAAGTCAAACAAACATATGATTGCCGCACTTCCTACCTACGTGTTTTCAAGGGCATCACCAAATTCTCTGAGTTTCCATCTGCTCATTTATAAAATAAACCTATTATATGGTTTGTTGAGTTTTAAATACAGTAACCTAAAGAACTATGTCTGACACCTGTAGGCACATGTTTATTGAATACCATCTGCCTTTTCAGCTAGAAAAGTTACTCTTTATTTGTGACGTAACCAAGTTGCAGTTTGTGAGACTATTCTTAGTGGCCAAGAAGATTATCTTAAAATAAGTAATCTTTTTATTTTTATTTTTTCACTTTGGTTATGGTGTTAGTTTATATAGGACAATTGAGACCCCAGTTTCTTCAGGTTAACAAGCAAAGTAGCAGTGACATGACTGGTCATATTTGGAATACCAGAAAGAGTCATGGTCCAAAGTTCATAAAGTTAATAGAATTATTGAATAGTTTACTTTCAGACTTCCTTGTAGCTGTAGATTTCTTCATGAGGAGATTTGACAGGGTTAATGCAATGTTGCCCCTCCAGTGTTTTTTAGTTGCTCCTGTAATAGAATCAACTCATAGCCATAGCTTTATTGGCACAGTTCTTTAGCCAAGCTGATGACATTACTACCTAAAATTTAAATCTTCTTCAGACAACTATAGTTCTCAGAATGTTCCCTCATAGTGATTTCACACAGATTATATATATCCATGAAAATGTAAAATGTATGTGATTGTACATATATTCTTATGTATTAATATTTATGAACATGTATCTCTATTATATATATATATATAACTTGTATATATATATACACACACATATATTTGTTTGTTTATATACCTAGGTGGTTTGTAATCCAGCCCTGACTTTCCCACAACATTTTAGCCCACTGTCAATCAGATCCAGACCAATGAAATTGCAATTTCATCTTCAATCTTCTCCCAGTTTTCATCCTCTGATCATGTCTGAATCAACTTACCCACTCAAATTCACAAAACAACAAGCAAATTATGGGTTCAAGCCTTTCACAAAACAGTGACTAGACCTCCTACAAATTATGGCTTATTTGGTGGCCCAAAATGGGTATGTGTGTGTGTGCATATTAGAATGAATGGGGTTGGGTAGGGAAACAAATTTTCTATCCTTTCATAACATACTAAACTCTTCAGATTGTGTATCAAGGGAGAGTACTGTAAAACTTATTAAAAATATGTTTTCTTTCCTCTTTATTGTACATACAGTTTCAGAAAAGAGACTGTTTATTAAAGTATTTTTTAAAAAAGCTTTAGATTACATAAATGTTACTTAAAAAATATAAGGAATTCCCATATGCCCCACTCCTCCCCCTCCCACCCTTCTTTAATGTGGCACATTTGTTACAACTGATGAACTCATGTTGAAACATTGCTACTAACCATGGACTATAGTTTACATTATAGTATAATGTAAACAGTATACATGGCAAAGTTTACACTTTGTCCTGCATAATTTTGTAAATTATGACAAAATATACAATGGCCTGTATCTGTCACTGCAGTGTCATTCAGGACAAATCCAATGTTCTGAAATGCCCCTATATTACACTTATTTTTCCCTCTATCATCCCTCAGAGCCTCTGATGACCACTGCCTTTACGTCAATGATAAGAGTTCTTCCATTGCTAGAAGAATAATGAGTATACTTTAGTCCATTGTTCACTCCCCAATCTTGAGGATTTGGGCATGGTGATGCCCACTCTGCTTCTAATTGAGAGGGGCTTTGATCCCATGGGGTGGATGGATAGAACTATCTTGCTTGCAGTTTCAGACACTCTCTTTCTTGAGATGGGCACTATCCATCCTCACCTCCTTGTTAGTTGTCCTGGGTGAGTCCAATAAATTGAAGCATAGGTGTTGCAATTCTGCTGAAAGTCAGGGTCAACTGGCACATGGATGGATAAAAGATTTAAATCTCTGGAACATATATTTATCAAGTATAGTGCTAATTATGGGCTCAAATAAAAGGGCAGAAGAGCCATGTATAGAGAACCTATAAAGGAGTCTAACTCTGTTACACTGAGGAGCATAAATTCCAAAGTAACACCCACTGACAGGGTGGGTGCTGAATTCCTAAGCTGTCTGTCCTGCTTATAGATTCTGGATATCTCTAGAGCCTTCAGGAGCCTTGCTATTTGAGGCTCTGAGGCAGTCAATGAGATCCTGCTGAGACATGCATAAGAGTAACCTCTGGAATGACCTCCTGACTCACTTTGAAATCTCTTAGCCATAAAATCTCATTTGCATTTACCATTTCCCCCTTTTGGTCAAGGTCTTTTTCTAGATGTACTGCTAGTTGGTACTTGGCAATAATCCCTCGGTGTCAGGGAGCCTCATCCCTGGGAGTCATAATGTCTCATGCCAGGGCGGTGGTGGTCATCTTATATTTATATGCTGAGTTTGGCTTAAGAGAGAAGGCACATTTGAGCAACAAGGAGGCTTTCAGGAGGCAACTCTTAGACAGTATATAATACTAGGTTAAATTTCAATTTCACAAGAAAAATTTCGTAAGTACAATCATCTATGTCAAGGGCCTGGCATAATGGTCTGTCCTCCTTCACTAGACATTGCCCTTGCACTTGGCGGATTCTTGCTGTCTTATTAGAGAATGTAGCAGAACTCCCCAGAGTGGAAATTCAATATTCTTTTGGTTATTGTGTGGATCTCCACCCACTAAGACAACGTCTCATGAACAATTGAACATATTCATATGTCTTAGGAGCATGACCCAGGTGAACCCCTTCCCATGTATCCTCACATCACTGACACCCCACACCAGTGATCCTCCCCTGCCACTGCAGTGATCCAAGAAAGACTGCTTTTAAGCTTGCTTTCCTGTTTGACTAGTAAGGAAATTAGCCCATTCTTATTTGTTGGAAGCCAACAGAATTCTGTTGTTATTATCAGCCACCAAGATACACCTGATTATTGTGTGTCCTCTGTAAGACAGTATATTATTCAGATATATAAATTGGGATTTCTAAAATAATTTCATGGTCCAAATGAATAAGCTATCAAGTTTGTGACATGTAGACTGAGTATCATCACCCTGGGATATCATTTCCATTATATGATTAGCTCTTCAAAATTCTGGCTACTTTATTGTGCAATATAAAGTCCTTCTCTTCATATTTAATACCATTTTCTGTGATTGAGTTGAATAATAACCATTATTCACACTTCCATTAATTACTTACTTTGACTAAAAAGCCTCATTGCAGCTACTAATGGATCTCCTTTTAGATCTTGTTATCATGGCACCTTAAATAAAGCACTTACTGCCTAATAACAAGATGCACTTCTACTCTGCCTAGAACTGAACATTGTCATCAAGAGTAGTGCTAATCTCTGTTGAGGAAAGTAGGGGATACTGGAATTGCTATATATTTTAGGTTTAATCATTAAGCTTCTATTGAGATCTATATATTTTTTTCTTAATCACATCCAAATGAAACTGTCTTTTCCTAATATATTCTTCTAACAGTAATAGAAAAATGATGACATACTTTTCAGCAGACTGTTACCTGTTATCAAAGATGTGAAAGCAAATCATGACAATAATAGTGAGAAGTTTGAATTATTATATTCCTGAGAAGATAGGCAAACTTTATATTCATATATTTTAACCTAATTATTATCAGCAACTGACTATATTTTCAGGGGTAAAAGATCTTTTCCTTATGTTTTTCTCTTTATATGCTACTTCATTAATGGCCAGACTTTATTAAGTATCTACTATGGAAAGTCTTGTAGCTAAAAGGTAGAAATAAATATGTATAAGTAGCTTCTACTGTGTTGGAGGACTTAAAATGATTATTTTTAAATCACTCAAACTAGATGTTTGTCTTTGTTTTCAATAGAATGTTGTATTGGAGGAAAAAGGAGTGAAAATTAACTTAGCGCTTTGTGAGGTTTATTAGCAAATCTTAAACAAAATGGGTAACATTGAAGATCATTAATAAGATGTGATTTTTAAAATTTTTAAATATCATTTACCCATATTACTGCTCTTTTGACCAGTTAAGTAGTTGCATGTTTTAAGCATTGAACACTGTCCACAGAGCCATTCGGGACTCTGAAGTATGATTAGGGAGCTCTTACGTTGCAGATTCCCTCTAGGTTCTTGGTTATGTTACATAAAAGAATTTAAGAACATGCCAGTTTAGTTAGGCCAGTAGTTTATTAAGGAAATGAGAGAAGAGGAGAAAATAACAGATTACAGGTTCCCAGGTATACTTGGCCCCTGGTCCAGGCAGAGAAGGAATAAAGGGATGATTTAACTTCTGTGCTTGCTTTTTAAAATAGTAATTATTCCTCCCACTTGCTTATGTTCAGGGAAGGGGTCCCAGTTGTTTGCTGTTTTGATTTATTACCCCACTTGTCAATTCCCCTGGGGGAGGGGGAAGACAACCCCCCTTGAGAATATTGGAAGTTTTCCTTGATATCGGATGATCAAGGAAAATTCTCGCTGGTTCTTCCAGGGGCTGTTGAGTCTGAGAACCTCTGGCAGAGTGGGGGAGTCTGAGCTGTTTGCAAAGAAAAAGGCATGTAGAGCGGCAAGGAGTTTATGCATATTGAGTTTATTCCATGCTCTTTTCCACCTTTCTCTCTGCTCTGTCTGGTTCCTGCTCCTTTAAGCTTTCTTTATTCTCTTCACTCCTCTGGTTACATGGGAATTGCTTTTATGTTACTACTATCAGAATATATGATTGGCTCCTACAGTGACAAACCTATCAGGTTACATGTACTGATTAGCTGACATAAGATATGGGTCAGTTCATCCCCCGGAAGCTGAGTGCAGGTATGCTGTGTCACGGCATCCAGGTTAGAGCAAAGAAGTATACAGGATGCTTAGGCCATTTAATGTAGGGGCAGCTGTACATTCCACCCCTTAAATGGCCGGTGTCTTAGGGGCTCACAGCCACAGAGCCACACCCTGGGCCCAAAGGCCACACCAACAATGTAAGGCACAACAAAACATAACTGAGAAAGTTATAAAACCAATGCCGGTAAACACAACCCATTTCCAAATGGATTTTAGCTTTTCCCACCAATACCTGGTTCAACTCTTGACTACAATAAGATTGCAGATAAACCAGGGGATCCATCCTGCTATTCTCTGGGAATCATTGGCACGTTGTTCAATGCACTGGGATACTAGTATACCCATCGGTATACCAGGAATCAGCTGGTATAGTGCCCGTTCTATCCTGGTATGGGTTACACTCTAAAGCCTGGGGACCAGGAAGGTCTCTGGCTGGGGGATCAACTTGAAACTCTACTGGTCCTAACACTTTCTGCAACTTTGCAGACAGGGGACTAGTACTCAACATTGCCTGCTGTTTCAAATATGCACCCCATTTAGCCAGTGTGGGTGTCTGAGCCACCCCAGTCCTGGGGGCATTCAACCACGAATGTACCCATCCTGCCACAGGAAGAGAGGTTCATACTAGGACTTGTTGTGATCCTGTAAGCACTTCACATGCCTGAAGGGCAACATACACTGCCACTAACTGGTGCTCAATGAGAATAGCGAGGTTGTTCTTTTCTATAGTTGGGACCAGAACCCTATGGGCACCCTGCATTTCCCATGTGTTTGCCAGAGGCCCCAGCCATACCTGGCATCATGACAAGTGACATCAAGTTGGAAAGGCAGGAAATGATCAACAACTTGCAAGGCCTGAGCCTGACCCACTGACTGCTTGACAGCTTGAAAAGCATGTTCGTGTGTATCAGTCTAATCCCAAACACTTCTCTTTTTCCAGAGGGCATGCAAGCAACAGAGTATTTGTGCCAAATGAGATATAAACACCCTCTAGTATCCTAATATGCCAGTAAATGCCTGTAACTATTTTACAGTAATAGGTCAGAAGTATGCTTGTACCTTATCTATGACTGCCTTAGGGATAACTTTTGTCTTACCCAACCAAACAACTCCCAAAAATTTGACAGATACTCCAGGCCCTTGGACCTTTGCGTCATTGACTGCGCAACCCCATGTTGTCAGCCTATCTCATAGGTCCTTGGCTGCTTCTTCTAAATCTGAAAGAGAATCAGAAATTAGCATAGCATCATCAATATAATGAAATAGATGAACAGAGGATTTATGGATCCAAGTAGAGAGATCCTGCACAATCAAACCATGACAGATGATTGAGCTATGAATGTACCTTTGAGGAAGCACCAAAAGGGTCCACTGGCATCCTTCCCACATAAAGGCAAACTGTTCTTAACTGTCTGATGCAATCTCTACAGAGAAAAAAGCATTAGCCAAAGTCACCACATAATGATATTATGCCAACACGTGAGAGTTGATCCATAATCTCAGTCACTGATGGGACCACTGCATTTAAAGGTGGAGTCACTTTATTCAGTTCATGATAATCTACCATCATGTGCCATGTTCTTTCAGGCCTCTGGATGGGCTATATGGGCAACTCTGTGAAGCCTCTGGTCCTCCAACCTCCCTAATCAGGATCCTTGGCCCACCTGCCAATTTTCATAGTCATTGTTTTCTGTTTCTGCCCATAAAACATCTTGTAAATGGAGAGGACATCCCATTAGTGGGGGATTTTCTCCCCACAACTTTGTGTATTGCTGTTCTGGCATCAGTTCCTTCCAAAGAGCTAGTTGCACTTTAGGTTGCTGCTTTATCTTCTCCAGATTCACACTGGCAACAATGAGATCTGCCCACATTTGCAGTCGAGACACTTTCAGCAGCCTCAAGGACCTGCACCCCCAGGCCTGCATTGGGCCAGTCCCTTGTCCCCCCATACGGCCCCCTCATTGTGCTGCTCCAGAAGGAGCAGGGACCTTCTGGGCTCTGCAGTCCCGCTTTATCCACATATGGGGCTATGAAGGCTGCTAAGGAACCAAAAACACCTAGTGGAGCTGTAGCCAGAATCATGTTCTTCATTCGGGTGGAAAAAAGTTCACTGTCCAGGCCCATGTAATTTGTCTGGAACATCATTTGGTGCATTCCCATCTCACGCACAATCTGAACCAGGTCCATATAAGTGGCCCATTTACTAATGGTTCAGGGAGCTCCCCAGCACTGTCCCATATCATCCAACACAGAGTCCTGGGGATGAAGTGAGAACCCTGCCTGGGGCTCATCGCAAGTACTCAGGGTACCACCAGCTTCCCTGAGAGCTGTCTCTTCCTCCACTGCACTCAGGGGGACCTCCAGTCCCTCCTGCCACCCTGTGAGTCTCTGAACACAGGCTTGCACAGCCAAAATTTCCTTGTGCTGCTCCCATCCTGCAACATAGTCAGGAAAAACTAGGGCACTTTCCCAGCCCATTCCTTCTGGGAAAGGGGTAACACGGCTCCCAAAGATTCCAGCACCTTTGCAATAAACTCTGGAGTGGGTTGAACTGTATCCCAGCTTCCTGTAGGGGCCCATTACAGGAGAATCTCTGCCATCAGATACCGAAGACCCGAAGGGGGCCTCATTCTAACCCCATCATGCACTGTCGGGTCTACCAGGGCTGATGATTCATTCACCATGCTTGGAGGGACCTGCTGACTATGCCAGATGTTGGGTCTGAGAGCCTCTGCCAGAGTGGGGGAGTCAAGGCAATTTGCAAAGAAGAAGGCACACCGAGCCATGGCGGGGGGGGGGGGGGGGAGGTATGCAAATTGCATTTATTCCATGCTCTTCTCTGCCTTTCTCTGCTCCCTCTGATTCCTGCTCCTTTCGGCTTTCTTTGTTCTCTCCTCTGTTTACATGGGAGCTGCTTTTATGTTACTACTATCAGAATATTGATTGGCTTTTACAGTGGCATACCATCATGTTACATGTACTGATTAGCTGACATATGGGTCAGTTCATCTTCCCGGAAACTGAGTGCAGTTATGCTGTGTCACTGCATCCCCGATATAGCAAAGAAGTATCCAGGACATTTAAGCCTTTTAACTACTGGTCTCTAGCTACAGGGTCTTTGTCTCAGAGGATTTCCAGGTGGAATTCCATGGCCACATGTTTCATGGCCATGTTTTTCTGCCAGGTCCAGATTCGTCTTTTCATTCTCTAAATGAAAAGACCTGCTTCACTTAGACCAGGCACAGCCATTCTAGGAAATGTCATGAAATTCCTCTATCCATAAGGTTTCAGGAACTGTATTTCTAGGGAGAAGTTCAAACACTGGACCTGTATATTTTGAGCAATCCTAAAGCACATGGGAATTTCTTGAGAACCAACTTATCCTCCTGATTTGAGAGTTTATAAAGAATATTATTTTACAGTATTATTTCAGTACATTGAACACCATCTGTAACTGTATGTTTATCACCTTATAAGCGATATTTAAAACAAATTTCTATACAACTTATATATGGTGATTTAGAAAAAACTAATTTTCAAAATGTTGCAAATGGCTGCTTTTCAATGTTTTTTAGAGCTGCAGTGTTTATTTTGCCACCTTTTTTCTGGCCTTTTACTTCCCGTCATCTAGTAAGCTTTACTGATAATCAAGGTTGAATAACTTATAACATCTACAATCAGTATGTAATCAAATCTGATGAAAAAAACATTTATACATGCTTATTACATTCCTATGTATATATTTTTAAACGAACTATTTTTAAGTACTGCTATTTAAGACCTTATACTGTAGCTGGTGAACTAGAAATGTTTTTCTTGTTGTTGTTGTAGTTATCATTATCTAGGTATGGATAGGAATATTGAAAATTAAACTGATATTAGTGATGACATTTCAAATCTATATTGTAATTTGTTTGTCCTTGTCTCAAATCTAATGCTGATTTGGGCATTAATATGGATATTTATAGGAAAAAATGTGTTTTAAGGAATCACTTCTAAATACTTGGCATCCAAAATGTTACTAAATGAAAATTAATTGCTTTTCATAAAAAGGGACATTCTACAAGACCATGTAATCATATTAGAAATAATGACTGGCCTCACTAATGGAAATTAAATGTGATCCTGGGTGTTCTGGCAGTGCAGTCTGGGAGCTAGTTTTGCATGTAAAAGTGCAATTTCAATCCCTACTGAGTAGATTTTGAATCACAAAATAATGAGTTCTGTCAAATAATTAATTTTGTTGACAGGACTAAGTTGAGAGTATACAACCTCACACACATATATTATAATTATTTGGAATGACAAGATGATATAAAACAATAATCTTCAATTCTGGCTGTCAAACTTAATCAGATGGTTTCTTTCAGTACTTCTGAGATTCATTTTATTAACCTTGAGTGTAATTATAAGTCACCATCATCTATGGTGCCATTTACATATGGAATATTTATCATAGCTATTGAATGTGTGTGTGTTTGCAGAAAATGTTTCTGTTTTTACAAAACACTCCAGTTCACCAGGAGGTAGTTCTAAGGCAACATTAAATTTTTAACATATTTAATATTTGCCAAAGATTTTTAAGAATGTGAAGCTATGTAGATTGTTGCTGTGTGTTTATTTTGTTCACCAAAGTGTTGAATGTTAGATAACATTAACACACATAGTATTTGCTCTTCAAATGTCATTACGTACCCAATTTAACATTCTACTGGATTTTCTATAACACTACCAAAAAAGGAATCATTTCTTAACATACACTCACAGATACATACAATTTATCTTAAATAGCCAACAAAATTCTGTATGAAACTGAACATGTGGAGACATTCCAGTTAAAGTCATGAAAATACTTCCTATTTAACTTTGTTCTATTAATTCATGGTCAATGCAATAAGACTTAAGCATAGTAATATATCTCAGAATGATAATTTCTTACAGACTGCATGGAAACCAATATATATAAATTGTCCAGTCACTAGAATAAATGAGTGTTCAAGAAAGCTAGATTTGATTGAACTATGTCTTAAAATTCACATCTCCCTCTGTCTCTGGGTCTGTGTCTATCTCTTTCATAAAACAAAAATTTCTGAAGGTGGTTCCAGGCAGTAATTATATATTAAAAAATTAATAATAAAGCACAAAATTCCTAATGTAGTTCCTTTGTACAGCCAGGTTAAGACCTGTTGACCTATAGTAATAAATAATAGAATTTCACTCCAGAATTAAGTAGAAAGAAGTCTTAAACAAATGGAAAACTATCAACCATGATTCCTGAAGGAAAGTGTGACTATTATAAAGATATAGATTATTTTTCCAAATTAATTTACAGTTTGAATACCAATCCAACTAACATGTTTTTTTACAACTTGTCAAAAGACAGATGATTCTAAAGTTCATATTGAATAGTTAATAATTTTAAGTAGTATTTGAAAAGAAATGCAGTTAAGAAAAGCAGTACTACTTCATCATTATATGCATACATATATGTACATGTAATAATTAAATTTGCATAATTATGATAAAGGTAAGAATTTATCATAGCCTAAACTATGTATTGTATGTCATTAAGTAAGCAAATGATTATTCAATAAATGGCAACTGTTGCTGGAACAATTGACTGTTTCTGGGAATGAAAATCAACTGTATACTCACTCAATATGATGAAACTATAAATCCCAAACAACCCTTGGTTGATCTGTATTTATTCTAGAAATTAATCCTAAGGCTAAAAATTAAAATACTCATTTATGTATACCTAATTACTATTTGTTACAAGAAAAGATTACACAACTCTGAAGTCTAATAATAATGAAATGCTTATGATAAAACTTGGAGTATAAAAATGGAGTACAAAAATATTCCTTGTTATAAAAAAGTATAGGAAATATGACAAAATTGAGAATATTCTTTTTGAGGTTAGTTTTCTTCCAGTTGTTTTAGTTTTATTAGTTTCCACATGTTTTGTGAATAAATATATATGAATTTTTGAGGAGAAAAAAGTAAAGTGAAACAAATTGGAACAAATAATGTCATTAATAATTTTTTTAAAAATTTTACTCACTGTCATAAAATTATCTAAATAAATAGTTTTGTAAGCTTTTTTTGTATGGGAAGACTTAATAACTTTGAGATGCCCATTTTTCTTTAATTTATAAATGTAATGCACTTCTCATCAAAGATCCAGTGTTTAAAGAAACTGGAAAACCACTTTAGGGTATATTTTGAAAACTAAATATATTAGAAAAAATTGAAAAGGAAGAATATTGAAGGATCTTTACTCCCATCAGTTGTTCAAATTAGAATAATGAGAAATCACATTACCGGAATAGAGAAAAACTATTAACTGGAATAGAAATGCCACAGTAATACCTAATTGTATGTGACAGTTTAGTATGTTAAAATGGAAGAAATGGAAATATATTTCAGTGGGAAAATTATATAGCATAGTTAATAAATAACATTGATGTATTAAGCCATCCATCTGTAAGTAGTTAATTCTACCTCAAAGCTAATAAAAGTAATGAAACAAAAGAAAAGAAAAATTCAGAAGATGTAAGAGTCCTAGAAGTAAAGATTAAATAATAAACTATTAGAAAAAACTTATAAAAACTTATAAATATGGTAAATTGACATGGCACCCAGATGATTTATTAAAAAATTAATATATCTGATTTTATAAGAACAAAAATTCCTCTCTGATGAAAGACACCATAAAGTCAAGAGACAAAGAGTATCCTGGGAGATATTTAAGCAAATTAAAGAGTTACTATTTTTACTGTGCAAAAAACACCTAAAGATTGTTAAGAAAAATATTATTAACAGTTAAAAAATGGTTTAATTATGGTAACATGCAATTTAAAAAGAGGCTATGCAAATGGATGGTAAATATATGAAATGATATTAAATATCACTCATTGAAAAATGTAAAGGGAAATAATAGTGAGCTACCCATTTCATCCATCAGAATGGCATAAATTTAATTTTTAATTATATTCAGTGCTTTTGAGGGATAGGGAAAATTGGTACACTATTTTGGTGTAACTGAATTGCTACAAAAATAGTTTTGGAAGTTAATTGACCAATATATAATAAAAATAAAAATATGCATGTAATTTGACCCAGTTATTGCTTTTGATAATTTTTCTACAAAAATAAAAGCACCAATACATTAAGCATTCCCATCAAATATTTTAAAACACTGATTGTAATTGCAAAATCAAGAACAACTTGCACATTGATTGTATAAAGGAATAGTTAAATAAATTATGTTTCATTGCCTGTAAGAAATATTATAAATAAGAATGAGTAATTCTATATGTATTTGCCTGAAAGGATGTCTATATAATATTGTTAAGCAATGCAAGAAAGTTGTAGTACAATGCTTAAATGTCTTAGGCACGTTATGGAGTATACAGAGACAGACATTCACACATGAAAATAATATATTGAGTTCTAGATTTATAATAATTAGTCATGACTGTTTAATCAATACAGATAAGGAGTGGAGGCAGCATACTTCTGCACATATTCCTTTGGCCCTAGGGTCACAAGTGGGTGAGATTGGAGAGGCTCATTTATTGCTGCACTCATACCCGTAATCTTTTTTACTCAGGGCATAAATTATCAAATGGAAAATACTTAAACTTTCAATCTATACAATGCTGTATATGGTGCGGAGCAAGTTTCTACAAGGGCATGTGGTGAACAAAAGCTCAGGGCATAGCACAAACTGTCAGCAAATGATCTCTTTTTTACATGCCCAGAATAAAGAATCTAGAGAGGGCAAATAATCTCTTTGTCACTCATTCAGCACAAATTGTCCAAAAGAGCAGGGGAAGAAGTCCCATCACAACAGGTCACCTGGGCTGGCTGAAAACTCTTCCGGGTCAGGGTTGATAGATGGCAGCTCTGTATACCCCACTTCCCAGCAAAGAAGAGAAACCAGTTTATACTGTTTGAGGGTGATTTTTATTTTTTATTTTATTTTATAGATTTTCATATATTTTTGAAGACACATAGATCATAAAAAATGTTACATTAAAAAATATAAGCGGGATCCCATATACCCCCACCCCAACCCCACCCCCACTCCTCCCACATCACCAAATTCTTTCATCAGTGTGGCTCATTCATTTGGTGAATACCTTTTGAAGCAAGTAGTGGTATTCCTGAGGGCTACGGAGACAGACACCCAGGTCCTACAGTCATAACAGATGGCTCTGGAGTTCAGCACCTTGCCAGTGGGCCCTACTTTTGAATTTGTGATGGACTTGGACTCAGCCGTGACCTCTCTACACATGCCTCTCTGTCACTTTTACTGAACCTGTGGTTCGCACTGGGGTTGGTGTATGCTCAGGAGACTTGAGTCTCTGGACTGACTGACGGTAGTTTTTATCCACCTCTGGGGGAGGTTGTCCCACCACTGAGAGTTCTTGTGCTGATAAGCTTCTCCCTCAGTTTGTGGAATGACATACAATAGAAAAGGAGGTAGGGGTGGCAGAAGGTGGGAGGATGGCTGCTTAATAAGTGTGTGTGACCTCCCCAGAGAAGGAGATGGGGTAGATGAGATCTGGTCAATGGCTGTTCAACAGGTGTTCTGATTTCCCTAGTAAAGGGAATGCTACAGATATTGGGCTCTTCTGTCTTATGGTCAAATTCATTACCGACAAGACCATCTTTTCATCTGGGGGCAGAAAGGAGAGTCAGATGTCTCTGGTCCATGAACAATATACCAGCCTCTAGCTTTCCAGCATTCTGGGGTCCTCCTAAAGCGTCTGTCCTCACCTGGCCTGATTTAGTATATTTTAATTTTGGTTGTTCTAAAACAGGGTTTGCCCAGAGGCTCACAATTCCAAAAATATTATCCCCTTCTTACCGTTTTTTTAGTTTAAAATTTGGACACATTGTTATATGCATTTAGTGTATGAATGTACGCACTTTAAACAAGATGGACAAAAATCATTAAACTTTACATTTTAACCTGGGGAGGAGAGCAGTGTGTTAGGATTGGAAGGAAATAGTAATTTCTATACAATTTTCTGTGTTATTTCACATATTACTTACTAACAATAAATTGGTTTTTTTAGTTAAAAACTTTTCAGGAAAGAAAATAAAAGATGTATAAAATAATATGGAAATTTTAGATGAATTTTTAAATGAAAAATTCTAAAATTGCTTGGAAATGTTTTAAACAGTGACCTCAACTTAGAAGAAATAAGATGACAGAAGGAATGCATTAAAACTTAATAATCATTATTATTAATAGGTGGATAATTTTAAGAGATAAAGATTATAAAAATGTTGGCTTAGTATATGGTACATAGAAAACACTAAAACTATGATGGCTATTTTTTATACTGGAATTTTTAACCACTGATAACTACAATTATGTTTTTGAAATTTATTCTCTTTTTGTAATTTTCTTTATATTTGCAAGCATATTGTGACATAAAGCTCCATAACTACTATTTGAATGGTAGCAGTGACACACTTGACACTGATAAAATTGCCCAAGATCATAAAATGCTAATGAATGCATTAATACTATTCTCTGGAACTTCTGGTTTGTTTCCAAGTATCATTATTTTTTCTTTACATGATATATTCTTTCCTAACCAAAGCACCTTGCTGTCACTAATATTTTAAGCACTTACTATGTACTGTAGGTATTGCGGGTATTCTAATAACTACCTTCATCTCAACTCCATGGTTAAGAGAAAAGTGCTGCCGTTATCCTAGTTTTGCTGCTTAAGTAAAGGTCAGAGAAGGCAAATAACTTTCAAAGATATACAGCTGATATCAAATGGTGCTGTAAATGAAACAAAGCTATCTCACTACAGATGATATGATTTCAGTATTCTATTATTGCCTCCATTTTTGTAATAATTCATTTTTGTATTTCCAAATTGCTATCTCTGTCATTAGTTATTTTAAAATTTGCCATTCAAATTATTCTTTAAAACACTAATAAAATGCTTTTGGTTATTTGATTTTTCAGGTTTGGAAATATATTCAGTTATATTAAGTGAAATAAAGAATTTTCATAGGAAAAGGAAATTAAGCATTTAGTTTTGCTGAATCTTATTAGAATTAAGAATTATTTTAAAATTTAAATAAGATATTCTATTAAGTGAAAATAGATTAATTTCCAGTCACTTTGTATTTTAACCCACAAATGTGGTTTAAGTTATTTGGCATGCATATTTTTTCAAGTTTATCTGCATTCATGAGATTCCCATATGGCATGTAATATTTCAAGAGTTTAGTTGAGTTAGAATACAAATAAAGTCTTCCCTGATTGAAATATTTTTAGATATTTTTAGATCATTTCAGCTTAAACCAATGTACTCTTCACATTTTGATAGTAACAGATATTTTGCTGTCTTCTGAAGGTAGCAAAGGTAATATAAGTTTCCATATCTGAATCTTGTCACAAATCAGACTCATTTTAACCAAAAATTGTATATACTTATGTTATCTGAATAATATTGCCATATGGTTGGTATTAATCTAGAAAGTCCCGTATGCTCTTTGACAGTGTCCAGCATAAACTATAGAATTAAGATTTTTTTGTTGACCTTGTAAATTAATGACGGTGAATTTTGCGTTGCAATTCACTGTTTCAACCCTGCATTTTCCTTTCCATTAAAAAAAGAGAAAACAAATTCTAGACTTATTCGGAAACCATCTCCCCAGCCTATTCCTCTATCAGATCTATAAATAAAAGTGACGGAAAGCTTCCATTTTGTTTGTTCATATGTAACTGTAGGTGCACAGAATTGAATTAATTTTTGGTTCATCAAAGCAGGCATCATTAGTCCATGAATGACCCATTTTATTTGAATCAATTATTTAATTATAAGATCCCAGAGTCTAATAATGGATTATTCAGGTTGTAGTTCTATAGTGAGGCAACATATAGGAGTTGTGGCTGGGTAGGATCAACTATTAGGCTTCCAGACTAAAATTCAGATTGTGGCATCTGGTTAGTATTCTGCAATTAGGATGACATAGAAAGGTCTACCTAAGTACAGAGTATATTAATTTGCCATCAAGAATGAATTGTCAAGTCTCATTAAGCACATAGGGTTATTATTTGCCCCTTTGTAGCCCTGTGACACAGGAGATAAGCCCGAATAACTTTATTGCTAACAGAGGTTTATTTTTCTTTCAATGGCAGGGCACATGTTTGGCACAGAGAAGGTCTTAGCCTACATTTAGAGAAGTGAGCTCTAGCCAATGACTCTTCACACTGTTCTAGATAATTAAAAGCAGTTTACTTGAATTTATATTTTATGCAGTAATTATTAGGTCCTGATGGTAGTATATTTTCACAATTAGGTGAAAGAGAATTGTATGTTTTTCCTCTGGCAGACCTTGTATAAATTGCTAATATTCTCAGAAGGAGGGAAATTAGGACATATTTCATGAGTTAATGCCTGCTGGTAGAGTAATGACTGACATTTCTAAGACATTGCATTGAAGAATTTAAATAAGTACTTGTTAACTTGATGCATTATAGTCAGTGTATTCTTGTCACTCTCATTATAAGTGAAAATGATTCAGAGAAAAACTTAAAGGAAAGCATGTTAAATATGTTAAAAGATCTTATAGTACTCCAGAAATACTTTTTAGAGATTATTATCCCTTTGAATAGAATTCTAATACCATATGAATTTCAAGTTCACACACCTTGAGAAGAAAATAAGATAATCTAATTCATGAATAAGGGAATAAGGTGAACACTTATCCCCGTGCTTGAAACCACTTCTGAAATATGATGAATGAGTTAACTCAAGGACCTGTACTAGGATACATCACAAATAGGAGTGTGGTACAATGTAAGTGCTGGATTAGCTGTTAGCTGGTCCAGATCATATCCCTCTAGCTTTATTTTAAATATCTCTGGACCCGTTATTCTTTCTGTGTAAAATAGTACCCATAATACAAGTCCTAGCTACTTCACAAGGATATTGTAAAAATCAATGATACAATAATAGGGAAGCATTTTTGCAAGATTCAAATAGCTATATAAATATAAATAAAAACCATGAAAGGAACTGTAGTATAACAGATATGCCAGTCATTAACTTTATTAAGCTAGTACTGTATATGTACTATATATAATGTCTGTAATTTTTTTTGCCTTGTTAAAAAGCTAAATTTTTCCAAAGTTCGCCCTGTGATTGAGTTTGATTGCATAAAAATATAACCCATTCTACTTGGAGGAAACCTGGAAAGCAAAGTTAAGCATTTTGCCTTAAATTATGACTCTTAGCCTATTGCTACTTCCATTTTACCATACTGATGATGCATTATAAAAATTTTAATAAGAGTTCAAACAAATCTTGTCAACCTAGGTTGATATATTTTATGGAATTTAAGTATTAAGTATAACTACATTTTTAAAAAAAGTTGAACATGCAAATGAAAATAACTCACTTTCTTGAATAAATACTGTTTGAGTCTAAAAATATTTTATTGTTTTTCTAGCCAAAATATATAGCATGTAGATGGCATACATATTATATTTTAAAAGATATTTGGTTGGAGAAAAAAAATTCTTGAAAATAATACAGTACATTGTAAGCTACAGGTTATAGAGGCAGGATGATCTTCCTGGGATGTCCATCCTCGAGTGTGAAGATCACTAGGGTTGATGCTTGGTAAGTTTTTTCCTTTTTTTCTAGGTGTCTTTGTAGAAAAACAAGGCCCTTTGCAAGAAGAGGATCTTCTTAGAATAAGCAGGAATAATCTTAGATTAAATACTTCTACTCCCTTGACAAATCCTCCAATATTTAAATATTACATAAGTTGTGCTACTCTTTGAGATCAGTGGAATAGAATGAGGCAGGTGTTGGATTCAGAGTCTACAATTAAATCGTTGTGTCACCTTGGACAAGTTACTTAGCTTTTGTGTGCATCATTTTGTCGATGTGGAATTCGTGAGTAACATTGCCTTGCTTGTGGTGTTTTTAATTCAGTAGATAACATATGAACCCTTTAGGGCAGCATCTGGCAAGTGGAGCCCAACAGAGAAATGACGGGACAATGTCTAGCTAAGACCTTGATAGTTGCTATTGTCTTAGTTTCCTAGGGCTCTCTTAAAAAGTGGCACAAACTAAGTGGCTTTAAATAACCGAAATTTATTGTCTCACTGTTCTGGAGGCTAAAAGTCAGAATCAAGGTGCCTGCAAGGCCATGCTGCCTCTAGAGTCTGTCGGCTTGCACTGGTGGCTTACTGCCACCCATGTCTTTCTATGGCATAATTCAATCCCTGCCTTCTTCACATAGCTGCCATCGCTCTCTCTTTTCCTCTGTGACTGTGTCCAGATTTCCTCTTCTTTGTAAGGACCCCAGTCATATTGAATGAGGCCTCATATTAAATAATAACACCTTCAAAGATCCTATTTCAAATAGGAGCACTTTCATGGGGCCAGGGCTTAGAACTTGAACATACCTTTTGGAGGGACACAATTCAACCCACAATATCTATGGCCCCCATGCTCCCTTCCCTGGGGCTATTTCTTTTCTTTTCCCAAAGGCATGTATTTTCCTTCTTCTTTAACTTTCTGACATTTAAAAGGTTTCATACTTTTTTTCTCCCTAGCTTTAACCTGGTATCCTACAGTTATTTCTCAGTTTGGCTGTTGTAACTTCTGACCAACCCACCCACCTTGAATTATGTCTTTTCTCTATCTCACCACACTTTCTACATGTGCTAAGTGAAGCATGTGTAAACCCTGGCATTGTTGAACTATGACTTTGCATTTATTCCATGTGTTTAAATAGACATACTGACTAGAGGTAATAGAGAATATTCTACTGTCTTTGAGCACAGACTGAAGCAATTTTACAGGCCACATAGGCAGTTTTAATAAATATTTGAGTGACCATAGAATATTTGGCTGCTGCTTCTCACAGAAGTTTGACATTCTACAGTGCCCGAACTCAGGACCTTAGACCATACCCTGAACACTTTTCTTTGAGACTTGATATCATGAAGAGTGAAATGTGCAAAACCATGTGATGCATGTCACCTTGCGTATTTACTAACATTGTTTATTAAATACAAATAGTATTGAAATTAACCAAGTTATTGTACATGTGTACATTGTATAATTAACATTCTTGTTGGTAACACTGTAATATAAATTTGACTCCTAAAATAGGAAATATGGAAAAAACTTAATGAGAAATTATCTAGTACAAAATTCTTCTTTGAAGATAAGAAACTGTTACCAATGTTGTAAGACTCACTTAGGTTTTCTGACTCACTTTACCTTTATAAAGTAAGGAATGACCATGCTTCTTTTAAAACTAGAAGCACATTTAAGAGTTTGTTGACATGGAGTCTTAAGAAATATGAGAGTTAAGATCATTTGAATGCTATGTTTTGTTTATACTCCAGTGTTTTGAATACTTATTGATGCATATCAGTCTTGTCTCAATCCAAGAACAGGCATGCTCAGTCCTCAGCCCAAATTCTGTGCAGTTTTTGTGTTGTTTGTGGACGTTGGCCTGCAGATATGGACTTCCAAGAGAAAGACAGGGTTCTGCAGGTGAAGTCCACTGGAGAGCTCTTAGAGTTGTGGCAGATGGTTCTTCAGAAGTGACTGTTAAATGTAAAATGTTGTATTGAACCTTAGGGATAATCAGAAAACACTATAAGTAACATCTGTTGAATATGCAATAGCTAACAAGGTATCAGTACTCTTAAAAAAATCATTTTGGCTTCTGATTCTGAAGCCTTTTAAACCTACTTATGTGGTTGCAACAACTATCTTTTTCTGTATGTATCTTTGCAAAGTCGAGGTGATTTGTTTGTGATTTTGACCCAAAGTGATATTCAATTTTAGTTTACAGAATAAACTTCCCAGTTACCAACTAAACAGTAGCTATATAGTGGCAGTGATTACTTCTAAATATACTTTAGTGAAATACAAGCTGCTTCTTTATACAAACAAGGGAACCATTCCCTACCCAATCGTTTGAAAAGCTCAACTTTCCTGTTTGAATCTATTGTGTAGAGGGGGCACTAAAATGTTTCCATGTGAAAGAATGTATTTATATGCCATTTAAAATAATGAGATTCATTCCAAATACAGCATTTCACACCCTTTAGTTCTATACTGAGCATATATTCTTTTCAGCACTGTTTACAAAAATTGTGATGAGGTGTAATATCAGACAGTTAACAATAGTAGTCAAAAGTATTTGATACATATCTCTGATTCTCAAAATTGTGCTTCACTTTCTTCCAAAAATATGATAATCCTTGACAGATTGTATATTTCAATGTATTTAGTTCATGCAGGCTCTTCTATTTAAATTTATGTGGTTTTCTATGCTGGAAAGGATAATGATCACTATCTTTGCATATCTATAGGACAAAAAAGAAAATATTTGTGTATATTGTACAGGGATGGAATAAATTCTCAGTTGACACAATAAAGAAAAAAACATTTCCTGCCCAAGGGGTATGGCAGAAATTTTTACAAATGTAAACCTACCAGAAAGATTTTTCTTCTCCAATAGAATCACTGGCTGTGTTTGTCATGAATTTTGACTCAAAAATGCAAAATATTGGGAAACGGACTTTGGCCCAGTGGTTAGGGCGTCCGTCTACCATATGGGAGGTCCGCGGTTCAAACCCCGGGCCTCCTTGACCCGTGTGGAGCTGGCCATGCGCAGTGCTGATGCACGCAAGGAGTGCCCTGCCACGCAAGGGTGTCCCCGCGTGGGGGAGCCCCACGCGCAAGGAGTGCGCCAGTGAGGAAAGCCGCCCAGCGTGAAAAGAAAGTGCAGCCTGCCCAGGAATGGCGCCGCCCACACTTCCCGTGCCGCTGACGACAACAGAAGCGGACAAAGAAACAAGACGCAGCAAAATAGACACCAAGAACAGACAACCAGGGGAGGGGGGGAAATTAAATAAATAAAAATAAATCTTAAAAAAAAAAAAAAAAGAAAGTAATAAACCTTCATTCTTTACCAAAAAAAATGCAAAATATTATCATTGAAAGCAATGGACTTACCATGAATACTGTCATTATAAAACTATCTCAAAATTATAAAGGAAAATAATCAAATTACTATTTGACTTTTGGGGGGGATTGCTGTGGTAGAGTTAAAGTAAATGTAAATATTTGATTCAACATTGGTAAACCAATAAGAACTAAAAAAAAAAAAATCAACATCTAGCCATTCAATAATTTAATGTATTAATGGTCACTTACTAACTTAAATAAATGCAGTGAGAGTTAAGCACCTAATATGATCAAAATATTGAGCTAAATGATATAAAAAAGGGTTAAAATTTATATTGTATAATATATATTATATGATGTATAATATACAAGTAAAAGCATTAAAGAGATATAGGTCATAAGCAGTTCCCTTTATTCCAATGTACTTTTCCTAAAATACTCCATGAAAGTCAAATGTACCATCAGTTTATCCCTGCTTGCTAATTATGCATAAATCATTGATCGGAGATTTAAATTTCTCAAATAAGCTATAGCCTGGAGAGGATATTTTGTTGCTTAGATTTTGAAGTTGGATAATCTGTCTCAGCTAAGTTTAAAAAAAATTAACAGCTATAGTTTCAGACTATGGTTTGAAACAGGGTGTGCTTAGTATAACTTGTATGTGAAGTTCATTTTGAAAGGCTTTAGTGCCACCTGTTTGCTGAACCAAAATTGATGTCTGGTCCTTGATAGGGACATGATTGGAACTTAATGGCAATAGACTTTATCCACAAACCAAGCAAAGGTTATGACTTAATGGAAAGGATGCAGAAAAGTCAGCATCATTCTTCCCTTTGCAGGGACAAGTTCCCTGGCTCTCACATCCCCAGCAGGTTTTCCTACTGCAGATGATATCCCTGTCTGAGATGAGGATAGTTTCACCTGGGAGGTCATAGTATTCTGAGAGACACAGAGCTGTTCTGGCTACACCCTGGCTTGGTGTAATCCAGGCACGTGCAAACTATAAACCAGCACTATCAGGGTGTGACTGCAACTTGCCGTGTGAATATTAACTTCTGTGTCTCATCAGATTGGAAGCTAATAGGAATCCAGTACAGCATATTTATGATTAATAGAGCAGTCTGCATAGAATTAGCTGATTGCTGGAATCTGATTCTCCCCATTTAGATTAACCTGAATACTATCCCCATAGACTTTCTCATTATTTTAACAGAAACTCAAGGAGAAATTTCTAATGTAAATGCTCAAAAAGAGCCCTAATGAACACTGTTACCTGAGCATATGCAATGCCCCTTCCAGATGAAGCTTAGTTCCATGTAGGCATTTTGGCCTCCAGTGAAGACTATTGTGGGCTTTGCTGGAAGAATCAAGCATTCAAAGAGAAGATCCATAAAACATGAAGGCCATTTTGAGAGTACACGTACAGACCAAAAGACCAAAACTTCTGAAGTATCAGGTACTCATAATATATATTCCAGAGATGCCCAACGGCTGACTCATAATGCCAAAGGCAACATAACTGTAGAATCACAACTGCTCAAGAGTGCAAGATAAAATCAACTAAGGCTGTGATATGTCACTTATTAATTAAAATACCCTCCAGGATGTTGATTCAAAAGAATCTCTGTGGAGACCAATGTGCTAACTTCAAGACTGCAAAGATCTCAGGTATATTAATAGTATTAGAAGGGTCATATCTCCACAGGATCAGTCAGAAGTATTTTGGTAAGAAACTGATGTGAAACACTAGGAACAGCATCCTATTCCAGCTTCAGAGACATTATCAGATGTAAATTTTCTAAGAATGTGAAAGTATTCAAAGAACAGCTGTAAAACATCCTTTGATCAACTCAATATACCTGACAATAGAAAAATATTATTTTCACTCAGGAAAATATAATCTAGAGCATGAATGCCTAGCTTATCCACATATTCCAAATAATAGCTAATATAACATTTTCAAGTCAGTCTTTATGTGCCAAATACTGTGCGCATATAATTTAAGCCTCTGACAGTCATATCGGTAGTTGCTGTTAAAGTCTAAATTACAGGCAAAAAAACGCTGAAAATCGGAAAGATTAAATAAATGCAGTAAGCTGTACAGCTAGTAAGTGGCAGCTCTGAGACTGGAACAGTTGTTTGAATATCTCTAATGACTAAAGCACTCTTAAAAACTGGAATAGACTTTTTTCTGCCAAAGGATGACACAGCTCTCATTTTATACTAGTTGAACTAATACTAAAATCTTGGTGGAATGTCTATGTGGAGACTACAAATATCTAGTGAAGTAAGATACGTAGGTATGGTATACTTACCTACAGTCAATCCACTCTTTGCTGTTATTTCTGGAGTAAGATCTTTGTAAAAACTTTTACTAAGATCATTAATAATTCTATGACTTTATTCAGAAGGGCATTCATAATTTTTTCATTTATACATTCTCTGAAATTTTCCAATGGTTTTGTAAGATTCTGTACTAGATACCTAAGGGGAAAATTTGAAAGTCCTCGATGTCATCATGAATGTTTGTCATCATAGATTTATAGGGGCAGGCTTTATTCCACAAAAGACAAATTATATTCTGAGTCATTTATTTGCAGTACTTGGATTGCTAGATACTGTCATTTATGATGCTCCATCTACATTCATAGCAGCTGAATGTAAGGCATTTGTAAACAGGACCTTAATCTATTCTAAACATACAATAGTGATTTTTCAGTGTATCATTTTTATTGGTACTTAACATGACTGCAAACATTCAAGTTGTGGAAAGGAACTCACCACTGCAGTTATTGTAGAGTTTTTATATTTTAGGGGAGTACCAGAAATTTCAGGGGATTATAGTGGAATTTAAGATCTTTTGCTCAAGGGCCAGTCTTCCAAAGTCACATCAATAATGATTGAAAGTTGTTCATCTCTGCAGGCAGTTTAGTGCCTACATGAAATCACTTAGTGGTCTGAATTTAAGTCCTGAGGGAACTGTCATGATTGGCAGTTTCAACAAAGAGGACAAGAATGGAATGGACCTGCTAACTAGGAGTGAGTAAATTTCTCCTGTGGGCATGACAGTGTGTATCTCCTGCAATTTGGCTTTAAGTGACCTGAGAGCTTTAAAGGGAGAAAGATGTTTTATTCAGTGGAGGAATGGGAAGGATAGAGCAGATTTTTATTCCAGTGAATACACATGAAAAATCCTCTTACTATTTCTCCATTGCTGGCATCATATAATATATAAATTAGAATTGAATGTAATGATCCCTTTGCCTTGATTCCCCATATCTGCCTATGAATTTCATTAATGTAAACTGTATCATACCAATTATTACAATTATGATTGTATCATATCAATTATCACAGAAGAAGGTGAATACAAACTTATATGTTTCCTACTGTTATTTTATTTTCAAGGAACTCTGGTTGGAATCTGTGGATTCGTAGCAATTTTATTTTACAATTTCTTAGGGAAAAAAATCAGAAAAATCTCTGAGCATTCCCAAGATATGTTGTTATCTGCCATTCTCGCTTTTAATATAAGTCACAGGCTAGGTTTGGCAGTGTCTATTCCCTTCAAAATGTTAGGAGTAGGTGTGGTCGTGGAGAAGCTTCTGTGAGTTAACCTTGAGCATGCTGGGGATAGGTATCTTGCGAGAGAAACTTGAAGCACACATTTCTTGGAAACACTCCAGATGCCAGAAGTCATGAAAGAAAGATTTAGCACCCTTTTTCTTACTGCTGCGAAGGAATTATTATTTAGTAAGCACTTAGACTAATGCCAGGTAAATAATGCTTGTTACATAAAAACAAGTGTAGCAGAACTGCTTTTTAGTTTTAATGATTTGAAGACAGTATTTAAAAATCTCTCAAATGAAACCTCTTTTACCAGTCTTTGCTATCATTTTTTTAAAAAGGTTTCTACATTTGGGTAATATGAACGAAGAAGGGAGTGGTACTTCTCACTTATTCCCCACTTTAATACTACTGCTTGTTTCCAGCCCAGTCAGGGTTCTTTTTAGGTAAGTTCTGGTTTCTGCATGGATGTGGCTGACCAATCATGATTGAGGTAATGATTTCTCATGGACCATGACCCGCTAACAAATAAAGGTCAAAGAGCACTTGGTGCAGTAGAGTTGTATCTGTCCTTGGTGCACAGTAGTAGAGCTATAATACCAATCACAACACCCCCAATAACTTGGAAGATTTATCTGATGTGCTCATTTCCCCCAAGACTCTTACCACACAAGGGGGTATTGTTTCAGTTTACCAAAGGACTTGATATGCAAAGTACCATAAGTGGGTTGGCTTTTAAAATGGGAACTTTATTTAAAAGTTTACAGTCCCGAGGCCTTGTAATGTCCAAATCAAGACACCATCAGAGAGTCTTTCTCACCAAAGTAGCTGCTGGTGATCGAGGTGTGTTGCCATATGTTGAAGCAAGATGGCCCACGATCTCTGCCAGAGCTCTCTGCCTTCCCCTCCAGAATCTACCATGTGCAACCAGGCTTGGTCTTGTCTCTTTCCTGGCCTCCTCTCTTAGTCTCTCTGGGTTTCTGCATTTCTGCAGCTGTTGGTGAACCTGGAGTCCTCTCTCACACATGACGGGATCAAAAATGGCAGCTTCCATTCTCCCTGAGTCTTTGTTTATATCAGACCCTGCAAGGAGAGTCACCCAAGGTGGCTCCCTCCTCACTGACATAGTCCAGTCAAAAGGCCTCACACCCACAGGAATGGATTAGTTCAAAAACATAATCTTTTTCTTTTGGGGATTGTTAAAAGAACTTCAAACTGTCACAGGTATTGACCCTAATTGGCCTCTTTCTTCAGTAGAGTAGGAGTCTGGTTATTGTTGGGTCAAGTGCTCTGTATAACTCCAGACAAACTTCTCTCTAGATCACATTGACACAGAACATCATATTGAAAGCATTAGCATCTTAGACAACATGTCTAAAGGTTCTATTTTGCAAGGAGACAGCTTTGTAAGAATATTTCCTGCAGTCAGTTTACTAGAAGTATATCAATTTGAAGTCATATTGCAGAGAATATGAATGTAATTCTGGATAACTCCTTGCTGTGAATACTTGTGAGTTACATCACCAAAATGATTTTACCTCTTTGAATCTTTTTTATATCGAGTTTAAAGTATATCTGTAAGAATTTCATTAGAATCTTTTAAATAGAATTTAGACATTTGATGACTTAAACACTGATTTTACAATCCCTGACAGAATAGAGATAAAAACCAATCACAGCATCTCCAATGACTCAGAAGAAGCATGTTTCCTTGCCCCAAGACCCTTCTACCACAGTCTTACCCTTGGGTGAATTGAACAAAGAAAGACGTTTCACTAATTATTTGTTCCCTGCTTTATTTTTGACCACTTGACCCTGGCCAAGCTAGAGTTCTTTTCAGATTGGTCGCAGTTTCTACATGGATATATTTCACTCTATCATGAACCAAGGTAATTGTCTCTTATAAACTAAAACCCTCAGCCAAATAATGATTGGATCACATTAAATGTTTCCCTTCCTTCTCTTTTCTTGCAAAATTTCAGTCATTCCTTGATTGATATTTCCCAAACTAATTTTAATTAATTTAACACAATTTTTAAAAAATTAATGTTCCAAATACTTAACGAAGCTTGGAAGGTCAACTCACTAATATCCATTGATTTCAAATTTTGTAGTTACAATAACAAATACAAAATGATTAAATTTTTGTAGCTATGGTTGTTATACTATCTATAACTACACTATTTATTTGTTTGTTTATTTTTGCTTTTCAAACAACTATTTAATCTCAGTCTCTGGATGAAAAATTCTCATTTTATTAACAAATAGTTCTATTCAAATCTAGTCTATGCTGGTAAGATATCTTGGCTATCATTATTCTTTTAAATAAATCAGTACCATTCTCAATTTTCTAAAATAATTTCATTTTTTATTGCTTACAAAATATTAAGTCTTTATGTTCCACCTTGCGCTGTTAAGTGGAAAACTATCATTTTTCCTAATTTTTGAAGACTTTGAGCATTATGTTCAACTGTATATATAATCTTTTTTCCCCTAAAATCTATCGTTTTAAAAAAAAACTCTCATCTTAATCCATAATTTTTCTGTGAGATTTATTGCTTCTATTATCAGTGGGTACTTATTAAAAGCAAATATTTTATATCTTTAAAAATTTTTACATGCAAAATTTTAGCAGAAAAGAAAGTAGAAACTGGATACCTTGGTTCCTATATGATGCTATCACTACAATAATTTACGTAATATCTGGGCACATACTTTAGAAAGTAGAAAGAAGAATTTGACCTGAGTATTATGTTTTCAAAAATTTCGATAAGATCAGGAAATTTCGTATTTGTTCTGATTGTTATACATAGATGTGGTAACTGGATTGAAATATTAAGATAGACAAACTGCTGAAAGTTCAATTTTTAATTCATCATGTTTTAAATGTGTTTATAATCAACCATTGACTTTTTTTAAAACAATAAATATATAATATTTTAACACCATTTTATTAACATATAATCTGCAGATTTAACAAAGTGTGTGTTTAACAAAGGAAATTAGAGTTATTTTTCTCATATCTTTAATGACTTTGTGTGATCATATGCCTAGAAAGCTCCACATATTTAAATTTTTCTCTAAGTAGAATGAAATTATGCTGTTTCTTTATAGGGAAATATGTGGGAAGGGAGGGATAGGGAATATGGGAAGCCTCTATACTTTCAGCATAACTTTTATGCAATCTAAAACTTCTCTATAAAAAAAAATTATATGGAAAAAAATTATGCTATTTCTGTTTTTAGGGCAAGCTCAGCTAAGCTGTTTAACAGGTTTGAGTTGCTATTGCTAATCAGAGTATCTCTCATTTAGGCTGTAGTATACCCACTCTTCCTATACAATTTAATGAATCAGAAAATGCATTACTGGGTTTTGAACATAGTGCATGTTAATATTTTGGGTTGACTTTCTTGAACACCTGTGGTGTTTTGTTGTTGTGTTGTTGTTTTTGATCGTGCTTTATTAAATGAGTTTATGTGTGAAGTGAAAATTTAGATTGGAAATTCAAGGCTGCTGAATGAAGAGAAGGGTAGAATTTGCTGTCTTTTATTTCTGCCTGCCCCAAAAATGTTGACTCTAATGCAAATCTTATATTTGCCTTTAATTCATAATTAATGCATTCATTTTAGTTCCAAAGGTAGAAATCTCCCTCAAAAAAATAATAAAAAGTCTTATTTATTCTAAATATGTCCTTCATGATTTTATAGTTCATCATCTTAGTTTTGATATTTTCAGAATGAAAAACGCCAGTATTTCAAATTAGGTGACATGGGAGCAGTTTGAAATTTTTATTTGTTAGTCTTCTGAAATATATCTAAGACCATCATGTCTTTCTTAAATTTTTGGCACGAAAGCATACATATTTTCTAGGCATGAATGAAACATAAATAACAAAATTATTTCTGATTTACTTTTACCCTATATTTTGAAAAAGCCAGAGCTCTGTTGGGGTTTTTGGGTAGAACAACACATTAAATATTAAATATTTGCCTTTATTTTAATAAAATAAAATTAAAAACTCAGTTCTTCAGTCACAGTAGCCACATTCCAAGCGCTCAGCAGTTCTACGTGGTTATCACTATCATTTTCAATGATGCAGATATAAAATATTTCCATCATCACAGAATGTTTCATTGGACAATGGTGATTTATAATTTACCATTTATTATACAACAATATTTATAGCTAGACATCTTAGCCTAACTCTATCCAAACTCCTAAGTTGAAAACAAAAAGACAAGTTTTAGGTTTAGATGCAGTTTTCACTGAAAAATTTACTTTTCCCTTGTCACTTGTTTTGTAATTACAGCATTTCTTAAAATCTTGCTCAAAATTTTTTGTAAATGTAGGAAAATTTCCCGAAGACTAAGACCTCCTTTGTTTTTCTCTTTTTCACTTTTTCAGTAATTTGATTATATGTCTTGATGTGGTTTTCTTTGTGTTTATCCTGCTTGGGTTTCACTGACATTCTCAGATCTGTGGGATTATAATTTCCATAAAATTGGACAATTTTCATAATTCTTTTTTAAATATTTTCTCTCACCCTTCTGGGATTCCAGATATATGTACGATAACATTTTGATAGTGCCATATAACTCACTGAGACTCTGTTCATTTTGTTTTTCTATTTTATCTTTATGCCACATTTTGGGTATTCTCTATATGACTTCAGAGTCACAAATCTTTTCTTCTGCAGTGTGTTATCAGCTGTAATATGTGTTCTTTGTATTTATTTCATTTCAAATAGTATTTTCATCTTCAGACGTTCCATTTGATTTTTTTAGATATATTTCATTTCTACCCTTATTTTGAGTCATATTTTCCTGATTCTTGGGGTCTCCAGGATTGTTTGATTGGATGCTGGAGATTATGTATTTTCCATTGTTGAATGTCTGAGATTATTACTTTTTTAAAAGTCTAGTGTTTGTTCTGATAGACAGCTGGTTGTTTCTGGTTTAATTTGATCGTCTTGAGACTTCTTTTCAAATTTTGGTAGGGTGGTTCCAAACTTCCTTTTATCTAGGGATAGTTTATCCCCACTGAAATCACACCCTTCTGATGTGTAAACATAATGCCCCAGGGGGATTCTCTGCCCTTTGTGGATCTGGGTAGTGTTCAGCATACAATTTCCAATAACTTTTTTAACCTGTCTTATGGAATTTCACCCTCTTCATGCATGTCTTCAGATTCAGTATAGATTCTAGGGACCACTAAGCAGATTTTTATGTTCCTTTTCTGCATAGCTGTCTTCTCTGAATTCTGATGTCTATCTCAACCACCCAGTAAGTCTGCTGTCTCTTGTAATACCCTCCCTCCTTCATGCCCTGAAATATGCTTTCCCAACAGAAAGCTGGCATGATCCCAGTTCTCATCTTCTTTGTTTATTTTCTCTCAGGAGTCAGATTGTCTTGTACTGCCTGTGATTTAATTTCTTTGAAAGTGCTGAGATATATATATATATATGCGTGTGTGTGTATATGGTTTTCCAATTTTTAAGTCAGGAGGTTTTTCCATCATAGCTGGAAGTGGAAGTCTTTCTTCAGCTGATTAAAGATTCATGTAAGAAACACAAGTTAAAAATTACAGTGTGATTTCAGTATTGATTTTCAGACTATTGAAAAGAGAATGTGCAACATTGCAACAAAAGACCTCTTTTGTTATTACAAACACTGTTAGAACCTGGCAAGTTAGTCCTTTATGAATATTATTAGATACATATGGATTTTAGTGTGATTAAAGAACATTTAAAAGAACCACACAATTGACAGTATGGAGTTACAGATATGGGAGCCATGCATAAGAGTTAAGGATGAAATCAGAGATAGCATGTTGACATTTGCAGTGAGAATTCAGAATACAGGCATGCCCTAATATTAAATTTGACTCCATGCCACTTTCAGAGATAGACCACTGGACTTTGTAAACCGTGGGGGCTGACCTAATCTAACAATTCTTGTGTTTGCCTCTTACCAGCATATCACTCTCCAGGAAATAAAATGCCAACCACAAGAATTTTTTATCCTTGAGAGTAACTCTATGATGTTTTCAACAATATTCATCATGTAAGAGCTAAAGTAAATAATGTGATTTCTACAGATTTTATTGCTGATGTTGGCTTGGACTGGTAAGAAAGGTAGTCATCGATTATTCCAATGAGCCAAGAAATGGATCTTTAGTGTTTTTTTCTCCCTAATGTGATTAAAAAACACTATTATATATGCAGATGGTAAACTTTTATTTAAAATATGTGTTCCTTGGCTTTTCGTTTCTCAAATGATTTGTAGAGCATTTGCCTTGAGGAATGCAATAGATCACATTGCAGGATTTTAAAAATAATTCCTGGTTTTACCACCTTCCAGCCAAACTTCAATGGTTAATCAAGAAATCTAATCTGAAAAAAAAAAAAAACAAACCACTAGGCAGTAATACACCCTTGTTTTTAATGCTGTCATGCTCTTAATTTTATATGAATAAAATGTTTATGAAATTTACTTTTGTTATAAGGATGTATTTGTAATATTGCATGTCCAATATAAAATTTAAATAATCCCAGATATATTAAGCAACAGCTTAATTTGAAACATTTTTATGTTACCTAGTTGCTCTTAATTTCAGGAATAGCTCCTTTAAATGCATATTGTGTAAATTTTGAAGCATATCCAATTTAGATGCCTTTACGTTTACCACTTCAATGTGTGATTTAGAAGTGGCCTTTAAAGTGATTTTTAAAATCAGATGCACTTATTAATTATTTTCCTAGCTATAAGATATTAGAAAAGTCTTCAGTTAAAAATGTATTTGTCAATGTTAAAGTGTATGAATTAGCTAGTGTTCATCAGTGATCACCAATGTTACAGATTGTACCCTTGTTGAGATTTTATTTTCAACACAATGGTTACTTTAATTTATTAGGCACTTTATAAGATAATGACTAGCAAATAATGCATGCTTAATAAATATTTTCAAATGAATGAACAAATGGGTTTAAACGTCTTAAAAAATAATAAACCTTTAGGTGTTGGAATACTTAGAAATAAAAGTTGCATTCTGTTTAATTAAGCACACTCTGACAACCTCAGAAAACTTTTTTTTTTAAATACTGGCAGTCTCTTGGTAAACATAGGAGCCATTATTAAATGGGTAAAAAATAAGGTTGAGAATAGAAATTTCAACACAGATATACAGTCTACCAATCTGCTGGTCATTGATGAACACTAACTCCACACCTGTTTTATAACATATATGCTCTTGGTTCGTTTAAAGAAAGCATACAGGATTAATTCTGGTTAAATCCCTTCTTTAAGTGTAAGGTCGTATTTTCCTTATGTTCAATTTTCTAATTGAATGTATGGTTTTTAATGATTTTTCTCTTCCACAGCATTTAATGGAATGGATTGTTGGTTTCTGATAGAAGTGTTCTGATAAAATAGCCAAAGGTCCACCTATTATAGAAAATGTAGAAAGAAAACAGTAAATGGAGATTACATTTCTAATCCTATCTATCATTTGACCTTAGCCATATTGTTTTTTCATTTCCATTTATAGATAAGGTGACTTATTGCTGAACTTGCTTCTACAAAATAGACAAACATAAAAACAACTACAAAATGTTTAATCATTAGGCAGGGCCAACTTTTAGATAAATAAATCAGGAATTTATTTATAAGTACATGTTAAGTTATTATGAGTATTTTTCTACTTCATTTAACAATACACTGTTCACCTTTAATATTAAATTTTCTCCTCAAAAGAAAATAAGTAATACTTAGGGATTTGAGGTTACTAAGGAATACTCTTGAAAAACTGCTAAAGGGGTGTGCTATCTATTCAGTCTAATTATTTATTTTGATTGTTTGTTTGTTTAAGGATTAAAACAAGGTGAGCCAACCATGACTGGCAAAACACAGACCAGCAATGTCACCAATAAGAATGACCCCAAGTCCATCAACTCCCGTGTTTTCATCGGCAACCTAAACACAGCCATTGTCAAGAAAGTTGACATTGAAGCCATTTTTTCAAAGTATGGAAAAATAGTCGGCTGCTCAGTGCACAAAGGTTATGCATTTGTACAGTATATGAGTGAGCGACATGCAAGAGCTGCAGTGGCTGGAGAAAATGCCAGAATCATTGCTGGCCAACCACTTGGTAAGTCATACTCAGTTACTGATTTCACCTTGGCACTCATCCCACACATATCTGGAAATGGTTTTATTGTTTAAAAGGCAATACCACCATACTATCTGCTTATTCTTTAATCAGTTATAGCACTTATATCTTTATAATTTATATTATTTTTGTTCTTATATTGTTTTACACTTAGGTATCTTATTATTTCTAAAGACTTATAAACTTGAGATCAAGACTGCTTTCTAATATTTTTATTACCTCCACTGATCCTAACATAAAGTCAGGCAAATAAAATGTATTCATATTTACCTCTGTTTGACCTGAAATGGTCTCTATTTTCGAGAAGACATTATGGTAATCAAAACATAACTTATGCTTATTACACTTATAATATTTGCTCTGAAAGGCTAATATATCTAATGTATTTTCTTCATTTCCTGTTTTTTGGGGGAGGATGGAGAGTTAGTAGGTTGAAAAATCATGAAAGTAAATAAATTTTGAGAAGTAGAGAAGAAATATCATCCACTCTTTCTTATCTAGTTGATAACCTTGTACTTTGTATCTGTTCAGATATATTTAGCAATCAGATTTGTATCCAGTAACCAAGAAATCATACAAGATTTTCAAACAAAGGAGAAAAAAGCAGTCTGAAGTAATATTAAAAGACATGGGAAGAAAGATTCTCTAGGTAATATATAGATTTTTTAAAATTAGGCAATCAATTGGATATTTTTCTACATGAGAAGAAAAATGCAATTGATACATCAATGATTCACTAATTTATATCTCCTAGCCTACCCAGATTCATATATCAAATTGATTTTTCACCATCTTTTGAATAGCCAACAGGCATCTCAGCTGTATATGCCCAAAACCAAAACTCTTGATTTTTCCCATTCCCAACTTCTTCTAAGCCAGGCTTTTTTCGATACAGTAAATAGAACCTCCATATATCCACTTTTTCAGACAAAAAACCCTAGGGGTCAACCTTTATTCTTCTCTTTCCTCCACACTCCAAATGTAACTCATCCTCAAGTTTTCCTGTTCCCAATATGTCCCTAACCCAATCACCTTTTAAATCTGTGCCAATGACTCTCTCATACAGGTCATTATATATCACATGGGGTAAAGAAATAACCTCCCTAACTAGTCAGCCAGTTTGCCCCCTTGCTGCATTCTGTACTGTGCTCAAAATTCACCTCCCCAGAGAGGATTTTCCTGATCAGCCTATCTGTCTAAACAAAAAGAGCCTTCTTCCCCCTTGCTTTCCTTCTCTATTCCAATGTCCTGCTTTATATTTTATCATAGTGCAGTGATATCTGGAATTGCATGTTTAATTTATAATGCTACCTCTGTCATGTCCTTAGGCATAAAGCTGAAGGAGTGTATTAAAGAAACAAGTTAAAAGTAGGAGAAATCATGTTAGAAGAGTGTTAAGAATATTGTGACCATTATCATGCAATATAAACAGTTGCGAAAAATTGGTAGGGAATTCCATAATCATCAAAATGAAAGTGATGCCTGAAATAAGAGATGTGAGGAAAAAAAAAGACTTGTGTCTTCTGTTAACCCACAGGTAATCATGACCACAGATTTTTATTTTCACTTTCCTACTCATTTTCTTCTATTTTAAATAAAGGTAATGCTTTTCAAAAGACATTGATAAATTTTCCATTTGTCCCTGTTTCTTTCCTTAATCTCTCTTTCTTCTTCCTTACCTCGATCTGGGAATTTGCTCACCATTTTCATTTTTCTTTCTTTTTTGAAGTTCTTTTTTCAGGGCTACACACCTAGCCAATTACTGAGAAAAATTCTACTTATGGCCTATATCTTCTTTTTAAATGTAACTAGCACATATTTTATAGAAATGTGATTTTGTTTTTATTTATTGATATAAAAATTGATATTGTTTTATTCATTATCAAAATAAGATTAATGTTAATCTTACTGAGTTGTAGCTGATTTTCCCAAGTCACCTTTTCTTTTTGCAGGCAGGCAGGCAGGCAGGAGTTTATTGGGAAACTCTCCCAACAGAGGGGGTCTAAAGATTAGACTTCAACTGGTTCACTGATGGAAGGTACAGATGTGAATTTATATAGTGTATCAATAGGCAGGAAAACGTTAGCTGGAAGGAAGAGGATTACACTCTATAGCCTCTCGTTAAAAGTGAATTCTTCTCGTATGTAACTTGAGGGGTAGAGGGCTAGGAGGTAGAATATTCTTGGAGTGCAGGGGTCTGGAAGGGATGGGTCCTTATCTGCTCCATTCTCAGTATGATAAGGCATATTATTGGGGGAAATATGCTATTCTCCGCCTGTAGACATCTTGCTCAATGGATTGGAATGGAGTCACAGCCTTATGACTGCTTAATCATTGCAAACCTTGTAAGGGGGAAGTTCTAACATTCCTAACTCTTTGATTATATATACATGATGAAGGACCCAAGTAATGGGTATACTGGGTAGAATGGAAGGGTGAGGGGATTCTGAACATCAACTCAGTCTGGCTACTTCCTGCTGCTATGGGGTGGTGAAGGGTTCCCTTCCTTCTTGTCCAGTGGGTTCTCATTTCTGGACCAGAAGTGGTTAGTATTGGCATTCATGTGGCAAAAAGATGCCATTCACAAATTACTGAGTAGATGATTGTATGATTTGGCCTATGAATTGGACGAGAAGCTGTAAGAGACAAGGACCAAAAAGAAGCAGCTGCATTATTATGAGTAATGGTGTTATAATGGGTAAAAGGATTGAATTTGGAGATGAGGAGAAAAAAGAGAGAAATGAGGATAACCATGATTGATTTCTGTAGCTATTGTCTTGGGCCTTCTGAATGAGTCCTTTGTTTTCCTTTGCAGTTCTGAGATTTTTTTTCTACCTGCTAAGTTTTGTTAATATAAAACAAGTTTCATTTATGATTACACAGGTGCTTAGTACATTCCATTGGATTAGAGACGAGGTGGGGGTTTGAAGTCATTTGTTATCTGTTATTGGGGCAAGAAAGACCTAAAATTCCCAACTCTTTTTGATATGGTTGGGTGGAGAGGGAGAGTGGGAAGGCATTGTGGGATTCAGTTATAGTTCCCCTTTTGGCGTTGAGATATTTTGGCTTCTGGCTCAGTGGCTGGCACTGTATTTTTGCAGCAGGAGAAGATCATGTACAAGATTATGGGTGACATCTCAGACAGCTATCTGGATAAAGTAAATTATTGCATGGAAGATGTATGGACCTGCTGATTGGAGGAGAATGAAAGTTATAATTGTGGCAAGGATAGGAATTAATCATGAAATTTAGGGTGGGCTGGGAGGTTATTGTCTCCAGGAGTCTGAGGAAAAGGAATTATAAGATTATACATTCAACATTGAACATTAATGGCATTAATGGTTGACAGTGAAATCACATGATTTGATGGGCCAAGGCACCTTTCTATCATTGCTCATTGGGTCATTATCCTTAACAATGCAGTGACAAGGGAGAGATATCCATACTAAAATATTAGGGCCTTACTTACACCCATCCAAGAAGAAAAACTGATAATAAAATTCACTTTGTTTTGAGATGTACAGAGTTAAATTGTGTCATTTCCCTTTTCCAGGCATTCTACTTCTATTTTCTTTTGTATGTGTCCTCATGTTAATCTCGAGAATATGTATCTTAATCAACCATAATCATCCTTTCTGCCCAAACCCAAGTCAATGACTTTATTCCTTTAGCTGTAATCTATTATTTCACTGTCTTGTCCAGAAAAAGGCAATTACTTAGCTATTTAACTAATAACATTGGTTTTCAGGTCAAGTGTCTGAATAAATCCACGTTTTCTTAAACCATTCACTACAGATTCAGGCAACAGCATGTCCTCAATTGTTCCCTGTAGGAAGTTATTTCCTCAGTTGAGCCCTGAATGAGATCCTTACTTTTCCAGGAGATGTATCTGCTTCAAGCTTTAAGTATTGCTCTTTTGTTTGCTGGCATGACCTCTTAATTTTTTTGACTCTGAAATAAACCCTTTATGAAGTACACTCTCCATACAACTTTGCAAACCTTTAATATGAAGTCACTTGATTATGGATCAAGTACTATACCCAGGTCATATGGAATTAATTCACGTACCACACCCTCTCTAAGCATGCCTCTTTATTGGGAAGGAAATTAACATTGATTAAGCCATGCTTTGAGCTAATTTTCTACATAAATTACCTTATTATTGATCTTAAATAATGTATACTCATATATCTTTTTCTAAATGAGAACAACCTTCTCATTTTCACTACTTATTTTAAAATGCTATTTGTAGTTTAGAGGTTAGATTTAAACATCAGTGGTACTAGAAACAATTAAACATCCTTGTTGGATAGTCTTGCAGTTCACTGGAGATGAAGAATGTAAGAAGGAAAAGGTTTTGAGTGTGAGACATTGACCTTAGAAGTGAATATATGCTATTAAGTTCATTGTATATGTCCAAGGATATTCAGGTAATATATACAGTAGAATCCTGGGTACATAGATCCTAAACTAAGAAGAGAGATTTGGGAGTCATCAACACAGATACTAACACCAGAGAAGTGGTTAAGCTCACTGGGACAGTGTATAGAATAAGAAGAGAACATTGGCTGAAGATGGATCAGTAGAGAAATCTTTCAGTCCTTAGAAAGAAAGAACCTTTCCTGATAAGCCCACTCTAAAGATCTGAATCAAAACTGTTTTTGCACACCTGATTCCCAATTCTAAACATGTACTTAATATGGTTTTCCAAAACTTTTTATATTAGACAACTGCTTTCTTAAGTCTAGACTCCTTAAATCCCTTCTTTTAGACTGCTAATAATTGCCAAACATCCAAATCTACATACCCAGCTATTCTTAATGATTTATTATATGAAAATCTCATTTATGATATCTCAAGCACATTATCTTTAAAGCCTTAAGGTTTTATTCCAGATGACTGTCTGCTATACCCAAGTTATCTGCCCAGATGAGGAGCAAAGAAAACTTTATCTTGTCAAATTTCATTGTCTGCTTTTTAGTACACCATTGGCATAAATAGAAATATTTTGCAGATCAATTGTAAGTCAACCATTGCAGACCCAGTCAGCATAATTATACTTACTTGACTATAGTAGACTTAAAAATCAAAGTCAAGCCTCCATAAGTCTGTTTATATTATAAATATTTGCATTTTTATGAAAATATATTTTTACCATGAAATTGTTATCAAAATATGGCTTGAATTTTTAAATATAAGTAAATTTTACTTTATTTTCAAATTCATATAAAATGAGAAATTTATTTAAAACATTGAATCCTGCCTAAAAATTACAGTGCATTGAGTAATTACGGGAGTTCAGAAATTGGAGCTCTAAATACTGGAAATCTTTTCTGGATTTTGAAATTAGGGCACAGTGTAAGGTTTTGATTTATTTTTCTTCTTTTAGTTTTTATCCTTATTATGTTGACAAAGATTCCTAAATTCTATACCAGAACACCATAAAAAGACTAATATTAGAAAATTGTGTTACATTTTCATCTAACTTTCGTTATTGGGACATTTTTTTCCCAAACACTTTATCTGAAAGAAGAAACAAACCTTTTGTATGTTTATGACAGTTTTTATATAAGAGGTCACACATAAAGTGTCCTTCTGTACTAAAATATCATGCAAAGATTGGAGGCTAAGTCTAGATCAGTGCCATTTTTATGCATCTACTAATTACACTGGCTTGATTACACAGAGGCTATAAATAAACATTTGTAATATCTTTCCTTATCTTCAGATTAGTGCACTGTTAAGATGCTTGCAAAAGACATAATTTATGGACTTAAATCAGTTACTAACACTGCCAGGAACTAAACACTAAAATCTAATGAGTTATCCTTGTTGTAAAGTCTTTACAAGGTCTCTGTCTTTGAGGAGCAAACTCCAGCTTGGAAAAGGAATACTTAAAATACATAAATTAATTTCATTACATTATAAATATCTTACAAATGCTGAAGGATTTCAAAGTAGGAAGATGATGAATAGGGATTGTTTAATATTAGAGTAAATCTGGTTTAATATTCTTATCCTGAAGTAAGTAGTGGAAATGCATTAGTAGAGAGGTGGATGATAAAGAGCAATACCAAGTAAGGACAAAGAAAGGGAAATAAACAAATGATTGTAACAATTTATCAAGCATGTCCTAAGAACAGTGGATTTCAAATGTGTTTTATCCCCAGCTACCATTTCACATCTAGAGTGATCTTTTCTAAAATACAATTTCAATCATGTCACTCTCTGATGCAAACTTTCAGTGATTTTTCCATAGTTCTCAGAGAAAAAGAGTAAAACCCTCATCACAGCCTACAAGCTTCTACATGATTTGTTTCTTGCTTATCTGCAGACTCATTTCATAGCCCTTTCAGCCTTGCTCAGTGCTTCAAGTAAGTTGATTTCTTTCAGCTCTTTAAGCAAGAGATGTTCTTTTCCTCCACAGGGCCTTTGCACATGCTGTTTCAACTGCCTGAAATGTTCCTTATCAACTTTCCAACTACCACACCCCACTTGCCCACCTCTTGACTCCCTTCAGATCTCAGATCAAATGCCATTACTTTAAGGAAACTTCCCTTGATCCCTCAGACTTAAAATGTTTTCTTTTCCTTTCTAGTATATATCTTATTTTAATTATATTTTGTATTTGTTATTTTTAAATTGTTATCTGTCTCTGTTCCCTCTAGACTCTAAGTTCCATGAAAGCATTGACTGCATATGCTCTTACTCGCCTTCTTCTCCTCTGGCATTTGTTTCCATAGCAAATGCTCAGTAAATATTTGTTAGATGAATACTTGTATGGTTGGATAGATGCATGGTTGGATGGATGGGCTTGGCTAAAGGTCTTTTTCCCCCATTGGAAAGGGCAACATTTGAAGAAGAAGGGGGAGGAGGGGGAGCAGGAAGAAGAGAAAGAGGAGAGAAGGAAAGAAGGAAGAAGGGGTCGCAAATTCCCTGAAGAGCAAAAAGCTACAGTTTGAGGTTACTGCCATTATTACAAGGCACAGTGGTATCCATGGAGGGCAACCAGGTATTCAGTTTCTCTAAAGTTTGATAGCTGAGAGGAATCAATTCAGTAGGTGTGATTTCATTTATTTCTAAATATAACCCATTTTAATAAACATTAAATATTCAACACATACCTTTTATTCAAAGGTTACAATAAATTGTATATATGGTTTAAAGAAAGATTTTTATTAGTGAGAAATGCTTTTCACATTCCTTAAAATGGCATTCTTTCATGTTTTTCTCTTAACGGCTCAATATTTACACTGTATTTTTCAAGCTTTTAAATGCACATGTTATCTTACTTATTTTTCATTACAATGCAGAGAGGTAACTAATAAGAGTATTTATGCCCATTCTACTGAATAGAAACTGAAGCTCAAAGAATATAACTTGCCCTATAACACACACCTAATACATAGTGGGAAGATCACAGACACATCTTCTGACCCTAATCCTTTTTACTGTGGGTAACTCTTCCCTACCAATATGGTGCCCATTTGCTTTGTGATCCAATCCAAGGCACTTTGAGAATGAAAAGTACCGTGACAGCAAGTTTAAACCATGATTATCCTAGACAAACTGAAAAGTACAGTCACTGTTATTAACTATTGCTTTTTACTTATGGGGACTTGAAAACTTGTTTGATCCTTACCATAAAACATAGCAAAAGGATGACAGCATCAGTGTCGATAAACCTTGACATTTCAATAGCTACAATAATAGAATTTTTTTTCTTCCTGACATAAAGTACAATTCTGAAGAGAAGATGGTGCAGGGGTGAAAGCACTGTTTTCATTCATTCAGGGACGAGGCTGAAGAAAGCTTCAGCATCTTACAGTGGATGCCTCCCATGCACTCCCTGGAAAAGAGGTCAGACCAGCAAATGGGGAAGCAAGAGGGAGGAAGTCTGGTTTGTAGGTTTGGTGAATCAAACCTGGAAGTGGTGTTCATCCCATCTGTTCACATTCCATTGACCACAGCTAGACACAAGTGGAGCTGGGCCACCACTCCCCTGGAGTAGAAAGAATGTAAATCTTTTGTTAAGTTAGTTTCTCTGGTATGTGTAGCTATGTAAACTTGGGAAAGTTACCAAGAGGCAGTTTCCTCACCTGTAAAATGGATATCATTAGGCTGAATTCATAGAGTTGTAATGCAGAACTGATATGTTCATAAAGTGCTTAGAACCATGCCCGTGTATGCTGCATACCATGTGGTAAAGGTTTATACATGGATATTACTAGAAGAAAAGCTAAAAACTGTAACATGGTATGATATATGACAGTAAAGCCTCATGTGAAACATGAATGTGAGTGATACTGCATATATAAGACTCTTTTTACAAAATATAAATACATATACACTAGAGAGAAGGCAACAGAATAGCAGCTATGTATGGCAGGGGAAGCATAGAAAGCCTGAGAGGTGATGAGTTTTGTACGTTTGTTTTTGGTTTATTATTACTATTATTGGAATAATGAAAGTAGGGTAAGAATGATTGAAGTGATGAATGCACAAATAGGTGAGTACACTGAATACCACTGATTGGACACTTTGGTTAGATTTATGCTTTATTAATATGTACCAATAAATTGATTTGTTAAAAAGAAGTTTATACATTAAATTTCAGAAATTTCAGCCTCTGAAATTATTCCAGAATCTTCTATGTCTTTCAGCTGCATCAGTGTGACCAAACTTTGACTATAGCACATTGAAGTGCTTAACGGTAGAGTCAATAATGGCTGAGAACAAGAGATTAATTCAGATGATTACAGATATGATGGGAGATGACTCTCGAAGGAAGGAGAGATTTAAAATCAGTGTTAAAAGAATAGGTTGGATGAAGCAGTCTATCTGGAGTCTTAATTCAGGCAGAAGTGAAAATGTCCTAGAGGTGAAGAAGCAAGCCCACGGAGTAGAATGGAGGGAGATACGATACGATGTCAGCTTGAGAGGGTTTTGAGTGCCATGCTAGTTGTCAGTGTGAAGAAAAACCTATGCAACTGTATTCAGTATAATGAAGACTGGCTTCAAAATAATATTTTATATTTCTTAAAGTATCATTTGATTTGCTCTTATGTTCCTAATTATTTCATGTATTATTTAATGTACCCCTTGTTTCCTCTGACTGTTGAGATAGTCATTCATTGATTCATTCGTTTAACAAAATATTGTTAATTTTCTTTTTTAGGCAGGACATCGGCTTGGGTTAGTCCTCTGAAAATAAAGTTTAGACATGGAAACTAATTGTTATAAGCTATTTTCTGAATCTTTTATATTTTATTTTTGATGTTGCAAGATAATTCTCTGTGATTGAGTAATAGGGTAATAGGGTACCTATGCTTTGTAGTTTCTGGCAAACTGTAAATAACAACACGTATCTTTAGAGCAGGGTTTGTCACCCGTGGCACTATTGATATTTTGGGGACACATAAGTCTTTGTTTATGGGGTCTGTCCTGTGCCTAGTTGGAGGTTTTGCAGAATCCCTGACTTCTACCCACTAGATGCCAAATTAGTGGCAACCCATTAGTGGCAACCAAAAATGTGTTCAAATATTACTAAACATCTCCATGAGAGGCAAAACTACCTGGTCAAGAACCATTATTTTATCATCATCACACCAAAATATACTCCATTAATTCTGAGAAATGTTATAATAGTTTTAATTAAGATAAGTGATATTAAAACAATGTTTTGAGTTATTTTGATGATAACTCATAACTTATAATAAGGATAGCGCTTTCCCTATTGTCCAGAAAGCAAAACTCACCATGTGCATTTCTGAGCAATTATAATGTGTTATGACTATAGTTTATCACTTGTATCACCCTTTGTTTAATCCTTAAAACTGTGAATGCCTGAAACAAATTGATCTGCCTATAGAGTTGACATGTTTATGTGTTTACTGATTTTAAACAAAAAAACCTAGATTTTTTTAAAAAAAGTTCTCCTCTTCACATCTGTGATATATAGTGATTAAAGATGTGATTTTTCCCCCTTAAATCCCCTCACTCAAACATGTCAGATCACCATTAGAAATTATGAAGATAAAGAAAGCCTTGTGAAAGAGTTAAGTGAAAAATGCTGAGTTCTGAGAACATTTAGCTTCTGGGATGACCATCAAATATATATTATTTAGCAATAACACTACAAGCTTGCTAAAATTAAAAAAGGAAGTAGAACTACAGCATTTCTAGTTGATATTCTCTCTAAAAAGTGCATTAGTTCTACCATTGCTTCCTTCCTACTCCATTTTGGTCAGTATTATTCTCTTGCATATTCCTTCAGGTACAAATTATATGCAGCGTGTGAATATCCAGTGAGCACACATTGACACGGAGCCTATGGTGAAGTGATAGTTTCAGCTAATGATTTTGGACAACACTGTCTATTGCAGAATGCCTTGAGAAGTGCACTATACTTTCAGGGGTTTCTAAATCATGAAAATCTTGCAGAAAACATCTTAAGAATGCTGCAGGTAATAAAGAACACTTTTACAAAGGCATCATTATATATAATTCTATTACCATTTGGATAATGAAAAATAAAACGTTACTTTTAGCTTTTGTCTTAGTGTCTAAAGAACATATTGCCATCACACTTCCTCAACTTGATAGTTTGACAAAGCTTTCACTTCCCAAGATATAAACCATAAGCTAATCCTTTAGCTAATTTGAACATTAGCTGCAATAAGCATATGAAAATATTTGAAATAGTAAATACCTGAAATTTTCTTAATAATTTTGGAAACAAACCATCATTTCAGCTTTCTTCTTATGCTAGAGGAAATCCCACTGTGTCTCTGTATTTTAAATACCTAGTATTCCAACAGATTTTGTACTATACGGCAGGGGTTCTTAACCTTTTTTGTTCCACGGACCCCTTTGCCTCTCAGGTGAAAATCACAGACTCCTTACTAGGTCCACACAATCCTGTGTATTAATTAATAAATATATCGCACCTGCACCAACACATCCCACAAGAATGATGTTTTTTTAAAATTTCAATTCAAGCTCATGGACCCTTTGTTAAGAACCCCCGCTATACAGATTTTCAAAATGATGACCAGTTGCGAAGTTTTATATATAGAATCTTATTGTATTTTGTTTCAAAACCTATTCAGAAAGCTGTGCAGGGTCTTGAATGTAAACATTAATGAAAGTATGCAGAATTACTTACACAATTGTATTTAGTTTGTCACTTTTATTTCTTCTTTTCTGTGGTAAATAGATGTAGCTTGTAGTGATAACATTTTTAATTTTTATTTTATTTTCACTCATCAACGATCTTAGAGAAGTTTAAGAGCACTGTATTGTGTTTTAAAATGATCTTTCTAGCACCTTTCCTGGAAGCTGATTAATCCCACTTAAAAAATAAGGAAATCCTCTGTTATATATTGCAGGCTAAAGAGAACATTCTTTCATGAAGTTAAATGTCGTGGAATTTCCTTCTGATATTTTGCAAAATGACTGCATTTTCTGTAATTCTACCACGGTATATACCGTATCCGTATATCTGGTAATTGTTTGTGAAGGCTTCGTCCTCCCTCCTTATCAGTTAATAAGTATTAAAAACCATACTCTGTGTCCTATAAAGCACAAGGCACATTTCAGGTTTTTCAGTAATTAAGCAGAGTTGTTTAAAATGCTATAAACAAATGCTAATTAGCAAACTTCCAGATTGAGTGGATTATAAAACTAACAGTCTGACAGCCAGGGAAATACAAGGCCCCACATATAGTAGAAAGCCTTGGGGGATTTGCCTTATGCTTCTAAACTTGGTTATTTGACTCAATCACTGAACCTAAATTAATGAAAGCAGTGGTGGATACTGTCCGTGGGTGATTGCTTCACTAGAGCTAACTCTGGGAAGCTCCAGAGCATTATTTAGGACACTCTCACCAGTTCTAACTACTTATTATATCTCATTCACAAAAACAAAGCTGGACATAATCATCGATAAAATGCAATGCCTCAAGTTGGCCTTTAATCCTGGGAATAAAATGTCTGAAAGTTACTTGTGAACTTATTTCAGAATATTGTATTGTTATGAGCATTTATTCTTTCAACAGTACAACAGTGTTAGCTGATTTTCAATACATATTAAACTCTAAAGGGGCATAGAAACAAATATGTCTCATCAAAATAAAAGAATATTTATGACTGCTCTTGAGGAATATTCTGTGTATAAGATAACACACAAAAGAAATTGTCAAAGTATTATATAATGCAGATCTAATACTATAAAAAGAATAATATATAGTGTCAATTACAGAAAAGAATATGCATGCATGAAATAACACAAAGAATGTGGAAATGTAAGAAAAAGCATTATATAATGAATAACATCAGCTGCTACAGGAATTTTCATATAGGATACAGTATTGTAAGTTGTTTGGGAAAGATTTGGGGGGGAAATGTAGATTTAAATTTAAAGAGCTCGGAAATAGCTAATTTAAAATAAGTAGCAGAAAATAGAATACTAATCCACACAAAAAACCCCATAAGTGTATCAAATTCTAAGTTATCTTAACTGAAACTAAAACATAGAAGTTGAAATTATAGCTTCCAATGTGTGAAAATGGATATGGGCTCAGGTTTCCTATGTTAGAGCTATGCTAGCTCTCTACTTACTAGCTGTGGACATTTGGCAAATCAGCACAGGTTATGTGCTCTTCTCTTATCTGTAAAATGGATATAATCATAATAGGACCTCCATCAGAGTTATAAGGATTAAATGCACTCATTCATGCAAAATGCTTGAAAAACTTAAAGCAATGCCTGGAACATAAGAAGTTCTATATAAATGAAGCTATACACAATAGTTTTGTTTGTTTGTTTGCTTGTTTGTTTTTGCCTTAAAAAACAAAAAGGAAAGGAAGAGGGCCAGCTATCCTTTTTAATGTTTTCCTTCTTTTTTTCATTTTTTTAAAAAAATTGAAGTGTATATTCATACGTGAACATACATAAACAGTAAGTAACTATCCTTTTAAATCCTATTGTTTAGGGTACTCAAATCCTTTAAAAAGGATTTAGAGTTTTTTAAAATTTTGTTACCATATATACACTCTAACATTTATTTCCTCTTATAATCCTATTCAGATATATATATTTCAGTGCTATTATTGCATTTACAATGTTATGCAACCATCACCACTGTCCATTACCAAAATGTTTTCATTATTCCAAATAGGAAGCCTGTACATTTAAAGCCTTACCTTTCCATTCCTTACACCCCAGACCTCATCCCCTAGGAACCTATACTCTAGGTTGGGTTGTCTTTTTGTTGTTAAATTGAAGGATTTCTTTATATATTCTGGATATTAATCCTTTATTGGATATGTGATTTCCAAATATTTTCTCCCAGTGTCTATATTGTCTTTTTTTTTTAAAGATTTATTTTTATTTATTTATTTCTCCCCACCCTCTCATTGTTTTCAGCTACTGTGTCTCTTCCTCTTCCTTGTTTTTCTAGGAGGCACTGGGGACCAAACCCAGGACCTCTGATGTTGGAGGGAGGCACCCAATCATTTGAGCCACCTCTACTCCCTGCTTTTTTGTACCTCTCATTGTGTTTCCTCCTTGTGTCTCTTGTTGCATCACCTTGTTGCATTAGCTCACTGCCCCTGCTTTACATATCAGCTTGCTGTCTTTCTTGTCTTCAAAAGGCACCAAAACCAGACCCGGGGCCTCCCATGAGGTAGGCAGAAGCACAGTTATCTGAGCCACATTCTTTTCCCTACATTGTCTTTTTACTTTCATGATAAAGTACTTTGAAAAACAGAAGTTTTACATTTGATAAGGTCCTATTTATTTATTTTATTTTTCATTGCTTGTGCTTTGGGTGTAAAATCTAAGAAATCATTGCCTAACATCCTGAAAATGCTTCTCTATGATTTCTTTGAGGAGTTTGACAGTTCTAACTCTTACGTTAAGGCAGGGGTTCTTAACCTTTTTTGTTCCATGGACCCCTTTGCCAGTCAGATGAAAATCACAGACTCCTCACTAATTCCACACTATGCTGTGTATTATTTAATAAATATATCACACCTGCACCAACATAGACCACAAGAATAATGTTGTTTTGAATTTAAATTCAAATTCATGAACCATTGTTAAGAACTCCTGTATTAAGGTATTTGATCCATTTTGAGTTGATTTTTTTATATATGGTGTGAGGTAGGGGTCCTCTTTTTTTTTTTTGCAAATGGAGATCAGTTTTCCCAGTACCATTTATTGAAAACACTATTCTTTCCCAATTCAGTGTTCTTTGCCACCTTGTTCATTTCAATTTGCCATAAATGTGAGGGTTGATTTCTGAACCCCCATTTCAGTTCCATTGGTCTATATGTCTGCCCTTTGCCAGTTACATGCTGTTTTAATTACTGTGGTTTTGTAATAAGTTTAAAGATTGGGAAGTGTGAGTCCTCCAATATCATTCTTCTTTTTCAAGATGTCTTTAGCTATTCAGGGCCTCTTACCCTTCCATATAAATTTGATGATTGCCTTTTTCATTTCTGCAAAGAAAATTGTTGGAATTTTTATTGGAATTGCATTGAACCTATATATTGCTTTGGATAATATTGACCTTAATATTATTTAATCTTCCCATCTCCATGAACATGGAAGGTACTTTCATGTATTTAAGTCTTTCATTTTTAGCAGTGTTTTATAGTTTTCTGTGTACAATCCTTTATATCCTTGGTTAGATTTTTCCTAGATATTTGATGCTTGTCATTGCTGTTGTGAATGGAACTTTTTCTTGATCTTTTCTTCAGATCGTTCATTTGTTGTGTATAGAAACACTGCTGATTTGGGGGTGTTGATTTTGTACCCAGCCATTTTGCTGAATTCATGTATTAGCTCTAATTTTTTCTTATCAGCTTTGATAACAGTATTTTATTCATCTTTTCAGATGTCTGTTTTCTCTCTATTGTACTTTTCTGTTTCATTATTCTGTAATTGTATATCTATTTATTTTTTTGCTAACACCCTCTTTGGTTTTAGTTTGCTACTCTTTCCTAACTTCAGGGGTGAAGAATTAGTCACAGATTTTCTGTATGCATGTTTTCTAAAAATGATTTAAATTTTAATTTCCCCTGAGGACAGCTCAGTAGTCTTAAGTTCTAGTATGTCATATTTTCACAATCTGTTAGTTAAAATTTTTTAAAGTTCACATTATTTCCTCTTTGATCTATGGGTTATTTAGAAGTTTGTTACTGAATTTATACTTTTTAAAATTGATGCTTTCTTACTTTTATTGTAGCCAGAGAATTATTAAATTAATTAATAATTGACAAACCATTCTTTGTAGCATGAAATGTGGTCAGATTTTCTAAGGGTTTCCAATTCAGTTGACAAACAATACTTGCATTCTGATGTTGTTGTGTACAGCCTTCTTTATGTGTCAAATAGGCAATAATGTTCATTGAATTCCTCTGATCTTCCATATCATTAATTTTTGTCTTCTTTTTCCATTAGTTTTTAAGATAAGTAAATTATTTTTTCCAGCTATGATTATGGATGTAACTTTTTGTTCTTTTTGTTTTTGTTTTATACCTTTGAAGTAGTAAAATATTTGTTAAATACAACCAGAATTATTGTGTCTTTTTAATGAATTCATTCTTTTATTAGTATGATATAATTCTTTCTCCTATAATTATTTCTGCCTTAAAGACAACTTGGTCTAATATTTTTTTAAAGATTTATTTATTTATTTAATTTCTCCCCTCCCCTCCCCCGGTTTTCTGTTTTCTGTGTCATTTTGCTGCATCTTGTTTCTTTGTCCGCTTCTGTTGTCGTCAGCGGCACGGGAAGTGTGGGCAGCGCCATTCCTGGGCAGGCTGCACTTTCTTTCCTTTCGCGCTGGGCGGCTCTCCTTACGGGTGAACTCCCCGCGCGTGGGGACACGGGGGACACCCCTGCGTGGCACGGCACTCCTTGCGCGCATCAGCACTCCTTGCGCGCATCAGCACTGTGCATGGGCCAGCTCCACACGTGTCAAGGAGGCCCGGGGTTTGAACCGCGGACCTCCCATGTGGTAGACGGACGCCCTAACCACTGGGCCAAGTCCGTTTCCCGACTTGGTCTAATATTAATGTAGGTGAACTCACTTCCTTTTGATTAGTGTTTGCCTGGTATATCATTTTTCATTCATTTTTAAATTCAATGAGTCTGTTTTAATATTCAAAATGTGTTTCTAGTAAGTGGCATATGGTCTTCTGAAAATACATTCTGATAGCCTTTCTTTAATTGCAATAATTCATTCACATTTAAGTAATGATGTATATGAATTTACATCTATAAGTTTGTAGTTTTTCTATTTGTTCCATGTGTTGCATGTTAATTCTCCTTTCTTGCCTTTCTTAGATTTCCCTTTAAATTATTTTGTATTTCCTTTCTATTAGCTTGTCAGTTGAACATGCTATTATTATTCCTTTCATAATACTCTAGGGATAACATATATTCCCTGATTTATTAGTTTAATATAAGTTATCCTTCATATTATTTGCAAGATAATCCTAGGTCTTTAGAGCATTTTACGTTTATTCATTCTCTTCCCACCTTTTGTATTATAGTGGCCATGAATATTAATTTATCATGTATTTTGTTTTGTTTCTTAACTCTTACTTGGGAGATTTGCAAACACATGTAAAAGAAAAAAGAATACTTTAATGAAAAATTTGCACATATGACTCTGCCTCAACAATTTTCAATATTCAACCAACATAAGGTATTCTATACCTCAACTGTTTCTTCCCCAATCCCTGGATTATTTTAAGGCAAATTCCATACTTTATATAATTTAATCTTCAAATATTTCAGTATGTATCTCAAAAATGTGAGGCTTTGTTTTAAAGAAAATATAAAAATAATATCACGGACTCAACAATACTCTGTTTTCACAGTTCCTTCTCTTATAATTTTTTTCAGTTTAATTCTTTGAATTGAAATCCAAATAAGTTACAGGGATTGCAATTTGTTGATATATCCCTAAATCTCTTTTAATTTATAGGCTCTCCTAATATCTACACTGCCATTCTTTTCACTTTGTTAAAAAACCTGCGTTATTAGATTTATAAAATTTCACAAGGTTTGTATTTTGTTAATTGCATTCCATCTGGTATCATTTAACATGCTTCACTGTTCCTTTTTATTTCCGGGAAACTGGTGATTGTATCCAAAGGATTGATCTGACTCCAGTGGATATTTTAAAGACTTCTTCATATTTGATCTTATATCCTTCCATCAGAAGGTATATGCCTGTTTTTCTCTCCTTTTGTGATACTAACAGCAATTAATTATGGTAAAATAACTCTATCGTTTTTATCTTTGTTTATTAACTGGAATTGTTCTAAAAAGAGAAACTTCTTTTCATCCTGAATTTGATTACCCTGATTCATGATTGGATAGGAAAAAGAGGATTACATTGATTCTTTCCCTTTATACTAGCACTCTTTCAAGATTAAAAATCAGTTTTTAAAAAATTTTAGTAATATAAGCTGAAGGAGTAAGCGTAATTAATGCATTTCAATCACTTGCAATTATGATCTCTATTAATAATCAAATTATCCTGGATTTTGCTGGCATATCAAGGTGGGTTCATGGTGATTTTGATATGACTCTAGAAATCTTTGAAAATTCCTTGATTTCTGCTCTCCTTTGTAAAAACAAATATGTCCAGTCTATATTTGCTAGTTTATTCTTTCAAATCAATTAACTGTATAAATATTCTAGATGTAAAAAATTTAACATTTTTATTATTTGCTTTAAATTTATAAATTATCATAGAAGACTGACATGTTTGCGGCATTGAGACTCTGTAACCAAGAACATGGTCTGTATTTCTATTTGTTCTGATCTACTTTTGTATCACTGATGTATGTTCTATGGTTTTCTTCTCATTGTGCCTCATAAAAATCTTTCTTCTTATATATATTATGTAGATACATATATTATATCTATTGCTAGTGTCAATAGAGTCTTTTCTTATATTTTACTTTTTATAACATTTTATCCTGTAAATGATCTTTATATAAATAATGACTAATGATTTTTGGGGTAATTTAAGAATGAGCTACAGTACTAAATTTTCTCTTTTTTAAAAGTGGCCCTATTGATATTTTTTGCTTGTCCAAGAATATAATCATACCTGTAAATAAAGATATTTTATGTCTTTCTTATTAATTCTTATGTTTTTTATTGCTAAATTATAGTGATTAACAGCTCCAAGACAAACTAAAATAGTAGTAGAAAGTAGAAATAGTATTGGGTATTATGTTGGTCTTGAATGTATTAGAAAAGTTTCTTGTGCCGTATTAAATGATTTACTGGATTTGGTGACTAAGAAGTGTGTGTGGGGGGGTGGTGGTGACAGGAACATTAATGTTAAAGGGTTTTCATTTTGTCACATACCTGTTTAGTTTCTTTGAAAAAATCATGTGACCTTTATCCACAACTTCACAATAACCCCCTCCTTACTCAGGATGCAGTTTTTATTGGATTGTATTTTTCATTGGATTTTGTTTAACAATATTGTCTTTAGACTTTTAAATTGATAGTCATAAATGACACTGATTGATTATTTACTTTGAGGGACAATATTGGTGAAATTTTGAAAATAACATGATACTCTCTGTGTCATATGAATTTTGAATATTTCCATCTTTTTCTATGCTTGGATTAGGTTAATTAGTTTTGAGATTATCTGATTTTTAAAGATTTCAGGATTCCCCTGGATGATTATCTCTGCCTAGTGGGTTTGTTTTTGAAAGATGAGGGAGGTTCTTAAACTTCAGTGATTTTCTTCAGTGATAATTGTGGTTTCTCACTCTCCCCAGTCTTTTTTTCTTGATTAGTTAATATTTATATTTTTTTGAACTTTTCAAAATTTACAATTTGTTAGTTCTATTATTTTCAATTTTGTAAAGAACTTTTTAATTTTTCTAACTTCTTAAATAGGTGGTTATTTTTTATTTTTTTTAAGATTTATTTTTTATTTCTCTTACCTTCCTCCCCACCCCCCAGTTGTCTGCTCTCTATGTCCATTCGCTGTGTTCTTTTGAGACCGCTTCTACTTATCAGCAGCACCAGGAGGAATCTGTGTCTCTTTTTGTTGCGTCATCTTGTTGTGTCAGCTCTCCATGTGTGCAGCGCCATTCCTGGGCAGGCTGCAGTTCCTTTCGCGCTGGGAGGCTCTCCTTACGGGGCACACTCCTTGCGCGTGGGGCTCCCCTATGTGGGGGCACCCCTGCGTGGCAGGGCACACCTTGCGCGCATCAGCACTGCACATGGGCCAGCTCCACACAGGTCAAGGAGGCCCAGGGTTTGAACTGTGGACCTCCCATGTGGTAGACAGACGCCCTATCCATTGGGCCAAGTCTGCTTCCCTTATTTTTTATTTTTAATTGATATAGGTAGTTAGTATTATTTGTAGCATTTGATATATTATGCTTTCCTATTTATTTTTTAAAATTCTGTAATTTTTTAATCTTTTTTTTTCAAGATTTTTAGATTACATAAATGATAAATAAAAAATGTAGGGGATTCCCATATGCCCCACTTCCTACCCCTCCCACACTTGCCCACATTAACAACATCCTTCACTAGCTTGGTACATTTGTTACAATTGATGAACAAGTATTGGAGCATTGCCACTAAGCATGGATTATAGTTTACATTATAGTTTAAACTCTCTCCCACACAAGATATGTAAAGGCCTGTATCTGTCATTGCAGTATCATTCGATGCTGCAAATTCCAGTGTCCTCAAAATGACCCCACGTTACACCTATTTTTTCCTTCTCCCTCCCCTCAGATCCTCCAGTGGCCACTGCCTCCACATCAATGATAAAAATTCTTCCATGGCTAGAATAACTATAAATCTATAGTAGAATAAAAGTAAGTCTACTCTAGTCCATCGTTCGTCCCCTAGTTCTGAAGATTCTGGGATGGTGATGCCCACTTTGCCTCTAATTGAGAGGGGGCTTAGATCCCATGGGCAGATGGATGGTAATATCTTGTTTGCAGTTGTAGACTCTCTCTTTCTTTGGGATAGTTATTTTCCATCATCATCTCCTTGTTAGTTGTCCTGGGGAGTCCAATGAACTAGTTACAATTCTGTTGAGATTCAGGGCCTGACTGGCACATGGAAAACCCAAAGATTTAAGTGTCTGACATAAACCTATCAACTCTAGTCCTAACTATAGGTTCAGATATAAGGCAGCAGAGCCATATGTAGGGAAAACAAAACTGAGTCTAACTCTGTCACACTGGGGAGCATAAATTCCAAAGTAGGGCCCACTGGCAAGGTGCCAAACTCCTGAGCTGTCAACTTTGCCTATAGTGTCTGGATGTCTCTGGAGTCTTCAGGAGCTGCTCTATTTGAGGCAATATTTTGGGGGCAGCAAATGAGAGCCCTCTGAGAGGTGTATAAGCATAACCTCTGAAAAGACCTCCCAACTCACTTTGAAGTCTCTTAGCCATATAAACTCATTTGTCTTTTCCCTTTTCCCTTTTTGATCAAGGCCTTTTTCCAGTTGCATTACTTGGTAGTACTTCCTCAGTGCCAGGGAGGCTTATCCCCAGGAGTCATGTCTCACGCCAGGGGGAAGGTAATGCGTTTATATGCTTAGTTTGGCTTAGAGAGAGGCTACATTTGAGCAACAAGGAGGCTCTCAGGAGGTAACTCATAGGCAATCTGAAATACTAGGCTAAGTTTCAATTTCAAAAGAAAAGATTCACAAGAACAGTCATAATATTATGGGCCCATCAGTGGTCCATCTTCCTTCACTAGTCACTGCACCTTACTCAGGGGATTCTTGCTGTCCCATTAGAGAATGTGGCAGAACTCCTCAGGATAGGAATTCTATATTCTTTTGGTTATTGTGTGAATCTCCACACACCATAACAATACCCCATGAACACTTGAACTCCTTCATATGCCTTATAAGAATGCCCCAAGTGAACCTCCTCCCATGCATCCTCCATCACTGACATCCCACACCAATGATTCTTCCCTGCCACAGTTGTAATCCTTCTGTGATCCAAAACTTCTTCACAAATGAAGCCAACAAATAACTGAATAAAATTTCTAAGAAAATGAAATAATAATGATAGGTTTAAAATGACAAATAAAATATAAAAATTAAAAAGAATTTGGAATAATAAAAAAATAAAATTAAAGCAAATTTGGGCATTTTGTCTTTCATCACTGTAAGATCTGTTGTCTTTTATGTATAGTGATGTTTTCTTCCATTTATTCCCCCAGTGTGATTTTTTTTCATTTTATCTTTAAAGATGATTTAAGTTACAGAAAATTCAAATACAGAATGTAGGGGATTCCCATATATCCCAAATCCTCCCTTTTCCCCCCTTTCCCCTATTAATAACATTTTACTTGTGGATAGTACATTTGTTACGATTGATGTACAAATATTGAAGCTTTGCTACTAACCATGGTCAGTGGTTTACATTATGGTTTACATTTTGACCATATACTTTTATAAATTTTGATGAAATTCAACATGGCCTGTATCCATCATTGCAAGATCATGCAGAACACTTCCATTGCCCCCAAAATGCCCATGTTCTATCTATTCTATTCCTCCCTTTCCTTCCCTCAGGACTCACAGCAGCTGCCAACCTTCACTCCTTGAAGAACAAGATTCATAGTTACTTGCAACAACATTGAGGGCTTGATATACTGGCCTGTCCTCCCCTGTTAGGCCCTGCCTATGGTCTCGAGAGACTCCCACACCCTGTTTGAGAACATAGCAGGACTCCCTAGGATGGGAGTTCAACACCTTCCCTTTCATTGTGTGCATCTCCACCCACTGATATAACACACTGTGACAAGATGAACACTCACATACTCCCTGGAAGCCTGCCCCAGGTGCGCCCTGTCCCACATGCCCCCATACCCAACACCCTAAACCAGTAACCCTTCCCTGCCATATTTGCCAAAAAAACATTCCCAATCTTGTAGTTTCAACCACATACCCACAAATCCCCAGAGTTCATGTGCTCCCTCTCCCTGACCCTCCTCCCAGTCCCATGGATGGTGTAATCCCCGCCACCCTATCCTCCTCACAGGCCAGCACTGCCCAACCCAATGGCATTCCTGCACCACTGTCATGCCCTTCTACTGCATAACTATACCCTTCTATCTTATCATAGATCTTGCCCATGTGGGCATTGGCTCACAACCCTGTACTCCCTTTCTGTCTCCTGTAAACTTATCTTCCAGACTCTAGCTCTGTGAGTCTGCTCAGTTTGCTTAGTTCATATCAGCGAGGTCATGTAATATTTGTCCTTCAGTGCCTGACTTGCTTCACTCAACATAAGGTCTTCAAGATTCATCCAGGTTATCCCTTGTGTTAATACTACATTCCTTCTTACAGCTGAGTAATATTCCACTGTGTGTATATACCACAGTTTGTTTATCTGTCCATCTGTTGATGGACACTAGAGTTGCTTCCATCTTTTGGAAACACTGAATAATGCTGCTATGAACATTGGTGTGCATATATCTGTGTCCCGGCTTTCAATTCTGGGTATATACCCAGTAGTGGGATTGGTGGATCATATGGCAGTTCTTTTTTCTTAATTAGTTATAGTTAGTGTTTGTCTATTTTTTTGAAGTTTTCAAAATTTATGATTTGAGTTCTATTTATTCTATTATTTTCAATTTTGCAAACAACTTTTTAATTTTTTTAACTTCTTGAAGAGGAGGTTATTTTTTATTTTTAATTAATATAGGTGTTTAGTATTATTCATAGTATTTGATATATTAGGCTTTCTTATTTGTTATTTTTCTAAAATAAAAATGTTATTTTTATCTCCCCTTTGACCCAAGAATTGTTTAATGGTTCTCTTTACTTTTTAAATTTTATTTTCCAAGGAGACCTTTTATTATTATTAATGCCTAGTGTATTGAATTTACTTTGTTGCCTAAGATTTGGCCACTTTTTTGTGAACATTCCATATCCACTTGAAGAGAGGATGGCCTATCATGATTGTAAAATCTACCTTACTGTCTATGTTGTTTAGGTTTCTGTACGCTTACTGAGTTTTTCTTTATTTGATATGGCTAGGTATAAAGTCTTCTATTAAAGGTATGTTCCTACCTGTTTTCTTTGCAGCTCCTATATTTCTAATTTGTGAAATCTGTGGCTATGTTATTGGATCCAGAGATATTAATATTATATATGCAATGTAAACATAGTCAACAGCATTAAAACATTTTCTTCTTTGTCTTTCCCTATGCTTTTTGGACTAAATTCCACCTTTCCATTCATTAACATTTGATTCTGGTGTAAGAAAAGAATTTTTGAGTATACCAGTTTTTATCCATTCATTTTTAAAAATAATTTTTTGTTTTAAGTTTTGTTTTTATTTATTATTTCTCCTCACCCCCTCATTGTTCTCAATTGCTGTGTCTGCTCATCTTCCTTGTTTCTTTAGAAGGAACCAGGAACCGAACCCTGGACCTCTGATGTTGGCAGGAGGCACCTAATCACTTGAGCCACCTCCATTCCGTGCTTTTTTGTGGCTCTCATTATGTTTTTCTTCTTGTGTCTCTTGTTGCATCAGCTTGCCACACTGCCCATCACCCAGCTTTCTTTAGGAGGCACCAGGAACTGAACCAGGGACCTCCCATGCAATAGACAGGAGCTCAATTGCTTGGGCCACATCCACTTCCCATACCCATTCATTTTTAATCAATTTACAAATGTTTTTGATTTGTTAGTCGAGGTGAAAATCTATACTTTTGACAGATTATATAAGCCTATTAACAATATATTTAGCCTCATTGTTGCATATTGCTTTTGTATGTATATGTGTGCATATATATGTACACGTCTATGCATATATATAGATACACATATGTATATATCTTCACAATATATAATTTTTATTTGTTCTTTTTCTTCATTATTGTTGGTATGTATTTTGATATATGAAAAGGCATGTTTTATTTTATCCATACCTTTATAGCAGTGGTTTTCAACTGAGGAAATTTTGTCCCTCAGGAGGTATTTGGCACCACCTAGAGATCATTTTGGTTGTCAAAACTGGGAAGATGCTACTTGGATCTAGTGGGTAAAAGCCAGGGATCGTGCTAAACAGCCTACAATGCATAGGAACCCCTCCCACTGCAGAGATTTATCTGGACTAAAAATCAATAGTGCTGAGGTTGAGAAACTCTGCTTTATACTAGTATCTGAGCATAATACCCTTAGTCCTTGATTTGTAGCTATTCTCTGTTCATTTCCTATATGAGAAATAATGAAAGTAGCTAGTAATCTCTTCTTTTTTCTCTTTTCCCCAGCTCCTAATTTGAGTTCATGTTTCTTTTCTACCAGTAAACACTGTAAGGCTATCAGCAGGTTTAATTCACTTTCTATAAATATCCTCTCCATTATTTCCCCATTTTTGTTAGTTATTCTAAATCCATTTTTTTCAAAACATGCAATCACTGCCTAGTATCTGTATCCCTATAGTCATTATATAGTCTTACTTATTTCCAAGATAAACATATACTAAATGCTCACTCCCAACACTCAGCCTCTCTCCAGGGATAATGGGTATATGAAGCTTGATTTTTAATGGAGTCCTCAGGAAACCTCATGGGAGTTATGTTACCTGAGCTACTGCATGTTCACAATTGTTTGTGGCTTTTATCCTCAATATCATCTTGCCTTAATGTAAAATCTATGTCCCCCCTTCATTCTTAAATATAGTACTACATGCTTTTCTTCCATAAAACATTGCTGTAGAAATTCTGATGACAAATTGATTTTCTTTTCTTTTTAAGCACCTTCATTTTTTTTTTACTGGATGCCAAAATGATTTCTAAACTATAGCCTAAAAGGTTATTTTACTAGAATTTCTCTTGGTGTTGGCTCTTCTGGGTCAGTTTTTCCAAGTATGCAAATGTTTTCTTTTAGTACATATTTTCAAGTTACCATTTCTTTCAGGAATAAACTCTTGAATTACAATTTATACTCATTTTTCATTGTACTGATCTCTTTGCTATCTTCTTATACTAATCACCTTTTCCCCCTCAGATCCTTTTTATCTTTTTAAAATTTATTTTTGATTTTCAAAATTTGCCGCCTTTCTATCTCCTATTTCTCTTAAAGCAATATCACAGTGCTTCTTTGCTCTTGTTTTCCTTCCATCTTAGACTTTCTGAAATCATTTTTCCTATTATTTCAGACCTTACCTAGCTCTGTCACATGCTTACAGAGCTCCTTTTCTCCATTCACCTCATTTCAGAGAGTTACGTTCTGACTTATGTAGTTATTTCATAGTTTCTATCATTTCCTTAAATTATTTAGCTCAGTTTGAAATCTTTTGTTAACATCTTCTGTTTTGTAGTCATATCTTTTGGGTGTTCTTGCAGTGTCCATAGGGACAAACTGTATTTTTCCCTCTTAAAACCTTTCTTGGAATTTGAATTTGGTCTATGATCTATTTTTGTTGCTTATTTTAAAGTGAAATTCATTTTCCAGTGTTTTTAGAAGGTAGCAGTTAGGGAAGAATAAGTTTTCTAGCTACACAATTCTAGAATTCTCATTTCTGTTGTTTCAAAAAGAGATAAAACAATGGTCTCTTGCTATTTAAGAGCTCTTTTCTCTGGTCTCTTCTTCAATTTTCACATGGACCATTTTTTTTTTCTCTCTCTTATTGTGTTTTTCTGCCCAACTTGAAATCTATTCCCTATAATTTCTTTTCATTCTGGGATTTTGTTTGAAATAGTTCTCCTGGTCGTTAATTTTGAGTTTATAAAGTCAAAACTTCTCCACCACCAAAAGATTTCGTCAAAATTCAGACCCACAAAATTCTTTCCCACAAGTTTTAACTCCTATTGTCATATAGGTTTGCTGCACTTGCATGGAGGAACTACCAGCAATGCTGGCCCTGCCATGTCCTCAGAGCCTGGAGAAGCCCATGCCCTTTCGGCCTTCCTCTAAAACTGATGCTGCTGTGCTCTACTGGCCTTGCAACATGTGATGATTTCTTCTCATTTATTCATCATGGAGGGTCATGGCCATGAACTGTCATCTATTTTTGTATGTATCATATTTCGATGTTTGGTTTGGTTGCTCTTTCTGTTTTTATGGAAGTATTTATAGAGATAAAAAATCCATGCCATTAACAACTACCCAGAATAATATCTACATATATTTTTAAAAACATGTTGTTGTTATTGTTTTTTTGTTTGGTACAACTACTATTCATTTATATTTACCCAAAATTTACCTTTTCTGTTATCATTCTTTCCTTCATTTCCATGTTCTCTCTGAAGAACTCCTTTTAATATTTCATTATATTGGTCTGCTAGTTATAGAAAACCAGATCAGCAGTTATTTTCTCACTGCTTTAAAGATGCCAAAGAAGTTACTATAGAAAATGATATTTTCTGAAAATCCAACAGTCTTGTTCACATGGCAATTAAAATTTAAGCAAAATATATGTAAAACAATTATTTCCTTTTTCCCTCCCCATATTGAAAATATGCCTTGGTTCTAGAGTTTAAGTAGATCTAATAACTTATATGCTTAACCACTTAGTAATTAAATGTAAACCTAAAATTCTGCCCAGGTAGATTTATTTAAAAGGGTGTTTTTACTTTTCTAAAAATATCACATAGCTTAATTCTTATACACCTTTTTACCTGAGTTTAAAAAAGCATGAGTTTATATTAGAAAAAATATTGCAGCCCTTTAGAAACTCATAAGCTAGTCTTCTTATTTAAAGTATGAAAATAGTAAAACCAGAGTTTCTAGCAATATTATTATTCTGAAAGTTTCCCCCAATATTGGAAAAAATTAAGGCCTTAATAAGCCTTTTGAAATGTCTTAATGAAACTTTACTGTTTTCTTTGTTTATTAGCTATAAAATAAGATAAAAGAACCATAGAAACAAACTGTTATTTGAAGGTAAGAAAATACTTATTCTGTTGAAATGGAATCTTAGGTCAGTAACTATTACTCATGGTATAATTATAAACTAATATTTAAAAGAAAATGAAGCACATGCAAAGATTTTCAAAGGTATTAACATTTAGACACAAACCAAGGAGACACTAATAAGAAAATACGGCAATTTTCCCGGTTTCTCTACTGAATGACTTTATTCCTATTAATTATAATTTCCTGTCTTGTTTTTTAATTGAAATTTAGGCTTTAGCAGATAAAGTTTAGAAAATAATACAAATGGAACATAAAATCAGCCTTTTAAAATAAATATAACAGATATGATGAACTTTTTTTAAACATTGTTTCAGTTAAGCATTAAAAAAAACTGATTGTTAATTAACATACTTGTTGCTGGCTTGAAGATGCAAAAATTGTAAAATATAATTTCTACCTAAGAGTCATTTAAATCCAGGTCTAGCTATAGTCTTGGGATGAATGAGTTACTCCATATATATTTGCTAAATGAATGTGGCAAAAAAAAAAAAAAAGAGAGCGAAATTGAGATGAGATTAGTTAGGAAAGGCTAAAACTCTAAAATTTGAGTTTGAGTTTAAATATTAAGTACTTAATGACTTATAGAGATAACAGGTAGGAACAGTAAACTTAAGAGAAATATCTTGAGCAAGAAATAGCTGTGAAGAAAGAAATGTTAGATGTGGATAAAAACACACAGAAGTACTAAATGACAGCAAGTGATGACACTGGAGAACAAAAAAAAAATGATTCCATACAGGTGGTGGAAACATTTTGGGGATAGGGGGCCATACCTAGTTTGTTCATGGTTATATCCCCATCTCCTGAGCTAGTTCATGGTGCTAATAAATATTTGTTTAAGTAAAGCCATGGCATTATTTCTGTGATTTGAACCAATATAGTAACTGCTCAAATAGAAAGGAGTCATTTAATCATTCATTATCCTCAAACCTGTTTTGAATGCCTACCACAAAGGGAAGAAAATATTGCCCACATTTATACAGATACTCATACTTTTCTGGAGTGTGTGTGTGTGTGTGTGTGTGTGTATAATTTCAGTGCATTTTGATAAGTTCAAAGGTAGAATGATTAGTAAGATGAAAGGAGTAGCTGTCAGAAATATTTAGAAAAAAAAGTTTCATGCCTTAGCTATTGGATATGGAAAATAAAAATGAAAGTGAGAGGGGAGCAGATGTAGCTCAAGTGGTTAAGTGCCTACTTTCCATGTATAAGGTCCAGGGTTCAATCCCTGGTACCTCCTAAAAACAAAATAAACAAAGGAAAAAACCCAACTCTCATTGGGGAGCAGATGTCCCTGGTACCTCCTAAAAAATAAAGTGAGAGAAAACAAGTTTGAGAATTGCTCCAAAGTTGAGCAGAACTGGGAGCAATGTGGTGTTAGAAAAGTGCTGGGAAAATATAAATAATTTGAGTATTCTCTTACTTGAATTTAGAACATAGTTTTTTGTTTTACCCATTTTGCAAACTACACTGAGATGTATATTTATTTGAGAAAGTGGGATATGGGAATGAGAGCTATGTCAGCATTGCTGATGATTGATTAACTCATCTGTCTCCCCATATGGTCTCATCCATATATTCATCCTTGTGTTTATAAGATAAAGCAAAGTAACCCGATTTTGCAGATAAGAACTGTCCTATATATAAGCTGAAGCAGACAATCCTGATAGTCACTGATTCACGGTGTTCTTGTAGCTGTTGTCCATTTCTTGACCTGACCTCACTTGGCCTCATAATCTTAACTAGTGATATAACCTGGTACTCTTGTTTTGGATCTTTGTTTTGACTTCCTACTTAGACCCACTTTGCACTCTCTGTCTCTCTCCCTCTCTCTCTTTAACAAATAAACTGAATGAGAAAAGAAATAATATGCTGTTACTTGAAAAAACAATTTTAAGTATTAAAATATACTAATTGTAAACAATTTCCAATTCACACAAAGTACAAGCAATCAAATCTTAAATAATACTCTTGAGGAAAAGACCACTCCCTCAGTCGTTGTTGAGAATGGAGAAAGGCCAATGGCATGTACTAGTGCTGAGAAAATTGTTTCTGGCAAATTTCAAGAAACCTCCCATTCATGTTTTGGGGATTGAGATATGTATCTCAAATAATTTTAAGATAGAAAGAGAAAAACTGAAATTCAGAATTGTTTCTAAAAGTGTTTCTCGTAAATTTTTTAGTAACCTCTGAAAGAAACGGGGATAACCTTTCCTTAAAGTATTTAGAATAGCCATAAAAGTTAGTAGTCTCCCAGCCTTTGTGCCTGAAGAAAAATGAATGAGAATTTAATGAAAATCAGGTTATAAAGCCAGGTAAAATCAAGCTGTAAGTGACAGTGAACCTTTAACAAAATTAATGTACATGATCTATGCTATTATCTTTTTATATGTGTGTCTATATTGGTATATATGTATATATTATTATCTTATAAGTGGTAGAAGTAAAAAAACTAACTGTTATACAAACATTTGCTGTGAGTTGAATCATTTTTCCATCCACATAACTATTTTAAAATACTTTAGAATACAAAATTAAACTCTCAAATTGTCTTTAAAACAAAGAATTAATGTGACATAATCACATCCCTAATAGAGTTTTATTTTCTCATATTCCTTTAATTCTCTTACTGAATTGAAATTTAATAGTCTTCTTTTAGAAACTTGATTATCATGATGCAATTGTAGTTTTGTAATAACAAAATTCCTTGCAAAATTAGGCAATCATGACTGAAAGACATTTATTCGTGTTGTAGGCAACAGTGTTAGCATTAGCTCAAATCATCTCAGTATTTTTTACTTTAAGTTAATTAGACTTTCACACATTTAAGAAACTGGAAATGTAAGAATTTATTGTACTTTCATGTCTATTCATTGTTTTGTTTTTCAGCCAGAGTGCGTTCTCTCAAATGTATGCATCTTTCTTTTTAATTTTCTTTTCTTTTTTTCCTTTTACTAAATAAGCACTCCTCCTCCCTCCTCTCCTGCATTCCCTGGTAACCTCTAATCTACACTCTATCTCTGCTAACTTGTATTTTCTAGTCATCTAAGTGATATAAAATATTTGTCTTCATATCTCTTACTTATTTCACCAATCATGATGTTTTCAAGGTTATTCTACATGCAGCATGTCTCATACTTCATTCTTTCATGTGGCAGATTAATATTCTATCATGTATGTGTACCACAGTTTGTTTATTCATCCATTTGTTGATAGATATTAAAGCTATTATTAAAAATGCAGCTGTGAACATTGGTACACAAGTATGTTTGAGAACCTGCTTTCCTTTTCTTTGGGTATATGCCCAGAAGTGAAATTGTCAGGTCATATGATAATTGTATGTTTAACTTTTTGAGAAACCACCATTTTGCTTTCCACATTGGCTATACCATTTTGCATTCCCATACGCAATGCACTAGAGTTCCAATTTCTCCACATCCTTCCCAAAACTTATTTTCTGTGTGATTTTGGGTATTTTTGTTTGTTTGTTTGTTTGTTTAAATAATAGCTATCCTTGTGAGTATGAAGTGGTATCTGATTGTGATTTTGACATAGAGTCTCTTAATGGCTAATAATGGTGAGCATCTTTTCATATGCTTATTGTCCATTTGTATGTCTTCTTTGGAGAATGTCCACTCTCAAGTCCCTAGCCCATTTTTTAATTGAACTGTTTGTCTTTTTGTTGTTGCTCTTAAACTTTTATCCAATATATGATTTGCAACAATTTTCTCCCATTCAGTAGGTTGTCATTTCACTTTCTTAATTTCCTTTGATGCACAGAAGTTTTTAATTTTGATGAAGTCAAATTATCTATTGTTTCTTTTGTTGCTTGTACTTTTGGCATTATATCTAAGAATCTATTGCTTAATCCCAGGTCATGAAGATTTGTCCCTATTTTATCTTCTAACAGTTTTATAGTTTTAGCACTTATGTTTAGGTCCTTGAGACATTTTGAGTTGTTTTTTGTATGCTGTGTGAGTTAAGGTCTAACTTCATTTGTTTGCATATGGATATCCAGTTCTTCCCAGCACCATTTGCTGAAGAGACTATTCTTTCGCCATTGTCTCTACTCAGCACTTCTGTTAAAAATCAATTGGGGTATGTAATTTTTTAAAAGAATAAATATAAAAGTGTCTCTGATAATTATCATCTAGTGTTTCTATTTCAACATAAATATTGCAAACCCGATAACCAGGTGACCTTGTCTACACAAGGAGGATTTTCTAAAACAGTCCAAAAAACCAAAAGTATCAAAAATTCCAAATTATTTTCCAATCATGATTGGTGTCAATCAACAAGTAGCAAAGAGATTCTAGACACAGTCCAAATAATACTTATAACATTCTGACTTACCCTTTCTCAGCAACCGAAGTTTTTGAAAATATTGCTCACTGGACTTCAAAGAACCCTTTTATACACAATATATTCCATAACTTATTACACAATGGGCTGCAATCATTCACACCCCTATTTCACTACCTCTCTTGCAACACATCCTCACATACAACACACCTCCTCCCCTGGATAAACACAAATAAATGAAGGGTAAATGTCTAAAATATTCTTTGTACCTAATATAGAATTTTTGATGAATTACTTCTTCCAAAATAGTAAAAGAGAGAAAGAAAATACAAAAGTGTATGTTTTCATAATGTAAGTGTTATACTTTTGGTCAATTTAAGGAATTTTCAGGGAATTTTGACTACATTTTCCCCCTTTATGTGCTGTCCCTAGATTTTAATTCTGCATAACATGCTGACTTCCTTGTAATTACTTCTTTTAAGCTTTTCTCCTCATATGCCTGTCAGTTTACATGACACCAGCACATTCCTGGTGACTAGCAAGTAACTGGTTCTGCACACACATCCGTTCATTGGGCTATTGATGGGCCCATAGAATTAGGCTACTCCATTCCACAGACGTGTTGGAGGAAGTCTGTCCATTCTCTTTTACTAATTGGCACAACTCCATTCTAGGAACAATGTACCTATATAATAAACATTTGAATGAAAAAAGCAATACTAAAGTTTTGGTTAGAAATTTTAATAAATGTATTCTGAGGCTTCTTTGAATTTTTAAAAATATCTTCAGCTTATAAAATTTTGCCTCACATTTCCTGGAAATAGTCCACTGCCTAAATATAAAGCATTCACTGTAGCCCATCATTATAATTTTCTTAATTTAGATATGTAGATTTCCAATAGTATATACTTCCCACACAATAGCAAAAAAGCTACTGGCTAGTAGTTTAAAGTGAAATAAAAATAATAACATGTAGAGAATTGTACTAAAATGAAGAGGTCAAGGGTAGTGTATATAATTTTCATTTTTGGATAATTTCCTTTTGTAATAAAGTCATAAATATTAGAAAGAATGCCAGAACTTAAAATGACTGACTCATTTGGGCTTGCCTTTAGAGCAAGTTGTTTTTGGTTTTTTGTGTTTTTTTTTAATGAGATTTCTGCACTCCCTTCCCAGATTAATTCCTCTTATATCACATTTATTTATTTGCAGGAACAATGTGACAAATGATAAAAACAAAATAAGGTCATTTCACTTGATTAAGGACAAGAGTGATTTGTGAAAAAGATTATTAAAAATGACTATTTAAATTGCACATAGCCTGATCTCAAAATTAGGAAAAAAGGTTATGATGTGCATAGATGATGGATGAAGGAGAAATGGAAAGCATATTAATAAATGAAGTAGCTTAAAAATTTTAAAAGTATATTCAAGATTTTTACATTAAGAATAATCTTTGAATACCTGGAATAAACCTATAGCCATGTATTATTATTTGTTTTTCATTTGAGAAAACTGATATATGGAGGGTTTTCTTAGGAACTAATGGCTAAGAAGTGTCAGAGTTAGTCTTATCAAGACTGCTTCACTCCAATATTAAAAAGACAAGAAATTATGTTCCTATGACATTATTTACTGTGGTGATTTTTAACATTTTTCTCAAAATTTGGCTCCCTCCCCACACTCTTGCCACGCCTCCATGCAAGCATTGTATTTCTCCATCTTGTCCGGTTTGGCCATAAAACGTGTTTTGGCCAATAACACCTGAGTGGATATGCCATTTCTGAGGGGGCCTTTTAGTCTTTCACGTGGTTTGGTTTTGCCTCTTGTGCTTCTACCCCTTTTTATGACTACAGTTTGTTCTTTTTAAGACTTCTCCCTCAGTCTGGAGCTCTAAATGAGAAGACACATGTTCCAGACCTGAATACCAACCAGAGCCTGAAACAAAGGCACAGGAACAGAGCCACCACCAGTGGCTTATAACTTAAGTGGGAAAAAAATATTAAAGCAACTATTACTTAAGGGCTAGTTGATACACAGTGTAATTTTGAGACAGCTAACTCATACATTTATCAAGCATTTAGGGAGACAGTCTCAGATCAAAATTGATTATAGGGAATATTTTTACAGTAGAAAGTTTAATTTGTCCCAACTCTTTTTAAATCTGTATAGAAAGTGGAAAGTTTTCTAGAAATACATATTCATCTGACATAGACAGAATACTGTTTTTCAGCACAGTATTGTGGTGCTTGTTGCAGGAATTTGCTTCTGTGCAAATACATATCCCCACTGTGGTACCAAGAGGATAGAAATTAACTCATTTTGTTTAAGCATTGATTTCTCTCTGTAGGCAGATTTTATAAATAATCCTGGGAGCACTTACTCATGATGTAAGCAAAGCCTTACTGAGTATATGTTCATCAAAGTCATTTTCTCCATGATTGGACATGCCTAGGGGGGTTCCAGAGCAATCAGTAGTTACAGGGAAAGGCTAGGAGTCTGAAAGCAGAAAAGGGAGCAGAGGCACAGGGACATAAAGGAACTATTGTGCCTTTCTTTATATCACTTTATTGCTATCTGGAATCAGCAAATATATTCTTACATTTGCTTTATGTACATTTTAATATATTATTAGAAGATGTGAACCAAATATGCATCTTTTACTTCAGTATATCACACAATGTCAGTGCTGGAGTTTGCAAAAGTTTATATTTATGATAAATTGACACTGAGTATTACGGCTGTAATTTCCTGGGCTAAGAGAAAAGAAAGAATGCTGGTATAATAGGCCAGCCGTACATTTGAGTGAAGTAAAGGTCATAAGACTTCAAGGCACACTATCCAAAGGAAGATTTTACAATAGTTTAACCAAAAAAGTCATAAATATAATCATTAGGAGCATAGCTCTGGGGTGTAAGAGGATGGAAGTCTAAAGAATCTGAGCCATAGGTAAGGTGCTCATTTTGGAAGTTGTGACTTTGTTTCATGATACATCATTATCCAGCATATTAAATTAATGTTGATAATTTCACTTTTATTGATATTATAGTCTTATTTGTATTTAATTTATAAATCTGTCTTATAGTTACATAAGTTATAAGCATAAAGAGTCAATGTCTAGTTTCACAATTCTTTATCTTTAAGTAATGTAAAAAATACTCAACACTGGGGTTTTGAAAGAATTGTGTTTTCCTCTATACAATGCCTACTTATTACATGAAACACTATTCTCAAGCATAAACTTGCCTTGTATTCTCTGTACAGATAGGTAAATGGACTAGGTCTCACAACAGTATCCAACTTAGGTATAAATTTATTGTATTTTGAATTTTTTATATTTTATCTTTTTAATATGCTTTAAACTTAGAAAGATGGTAAACTATGGCATTTCCAGCTGAGCCTTTTCTCAGTGATTTTATTAATAAAATCTCTCTGGTCTACAAAGTAGAGAGAGGAATCTGAGTTGGGTAGATGAATGTACTAGTTTTCTTTCCGCTAATACAAATCCCATGCAACAGGAATTTATTCACTCATGGGTTTGAGGCTGTAAGTTCAGAATCGAGGTGTTAGGATGGCAATGCCTTCTCCCCAAATACTGTGGCATTCTGAAGCTACTGGCGATCCTGTGTTCCTTAGCAACATGGTGATGTTGCCTGCTTTCTCTTCTGGGTTCCATAGACTTCCAGCTTCTAGCTTCTCATTATGGCTTCTCTTTCTTTGACCAAATTTCCTTTGCTTATGTGGACTTCAGCCATATTGGATTAAGGCTTACTGTCTTTGAGTTTGGGCACACCTTAACTAATAACATCTTCAAAGCCCTCTTTACAAATGGGTGCACACCCATGGGTCCAGTGCTTAAGATATGAATATGCTTTTTGTGAGGGATGTGAATCAATCCTCAACAATTAACATTTAGAGAGAATGAGTAGGAGTGCTTGGTCCTTATCTAAGCTTCAAGGAAGTTGGGGAAGTGGTTTTGTCACAGCGTACTTCTGACAAAGCCATGTTTTAATTTTATGTGAATTCTGATATTTAATCATAGTTGAACTAGTGCTGCTTCAGAGTATTTTTTTTGCCTGAAATTAAAAAATCTCTAGTGATAAAAGTTGGATTCCTTTAAAGTCAATCATTCGGTTCAACAATAATTTTAAAAGGCTTTAGCACCAACCAATGCCAGATTCTGACATATTGGCATGACCTCAAGGTCCTGACACACTGGAGAGTTACTTTTCCCACATTGAGCTCATACTTAACTACTGACTTCCTTGGCTGGCCAAGCATCCAGGGCTACATCTGCAATCTAGGTCAGCTCTTTTTGGATATTCTCCTCTACATCTGGGCATACATTAGATGTCATGTGCTGCTCTATGCCAAGGCCCAATGCAACGGAGAGCTCAGTGCTTGATAGTTCAGTGAAATACAGTCTTTCCTTTTGGAAAAATGCAAGTTTTTCATTGGAATATCTGAGTATTCGTGGGAATAGGACAGCCCAGATTCTTGGAGTGATCATTTGGATGATCCTTCAAAATAATAAAATTTCACACAGAAATTTCTTCTTTAAAACTAATCCAGCTAATGAACCTCTTTTCCTGGCCAGATTCCTCTTGATTGCAAATGACCCAAACCTTTCCTCCTTGGAAAAAATATGTCAAATCCTTTTTCTCTTCTTTCAGCTGACCTTTATGAGTCATTTGAGGCTGTTGTTTCCTTTTGGAAAGATAGGTCTTCAAAACTGACATTAAAAGGTGAGAAGTCACTATTTGTTAATGCGCCTAGTCATCTCACTTATAGGCTATATTTTAGTTGTGATGATCAGAGCATTTCTTTGTATTACATTTAAGAATATATGTATTTTAAGCATTGTGGAATGATAGCTGCTATTTCTGTTAGCTGAACACACTTCTGTACTTTCTGTTAGCTGAAATCACTTCTGTGGGTTTAATTTATTTCCCAGTATTGCAATTATCGGGTTTTTTTTTTTTTTTCCTGTGTTTATGTTGACCTATATATACTAAAATTTGAATTTAAAATTTCTGGTCACTGGAGATGAAAGTTTTCCTACCGAGATAATTAGGCAGTGTAGCTGTAGTTTTTCAACCTGTGCTGTAAATTTCAGTGAGGATTGTACTCTATAATTGCTTTTAGCACTTTCTGATTTTGTCCTTGGCACTGTGCTTTGAGTTCAGTGGCACCTGAAACTCATCATTCTCTTTCTTCGGAAAGGTCACTAGCCTTTATTTTCTGTACTGTCCTGAGATTGTGAAGGAACACATGGCAATCAAAAATAATATTAGGCTATAAATAAGATAATAAAATCATATTACATATTAATCACATTTTTGTGTAGTTGCTATAATCAGATGATTTATTTTTCTGAAAGATAATTAAATAATCCTTAAAAGAGGCCTAAAGTAGCACTTTCTGTTCATTTATGTGATTTTTTCTCTAACAGTTCTTGAAATGATTGCATATATATTTAGGGAAAAAAGAAGATACAATTTTTCTCTTCATATAAGTAGTTTGAATAGTGAAGTGGTTTTATTAAAAGTGGGTTTATAACTATTTAATGTAAGAATTATTTTGAAGTCATGAAAATGCACTGTAAATGTGAAGATGTAACAATAAATGTACTTACGGAGGTAATAGGAGAATTTTCTTAGAGGCTAATAAGATTTTTGTTTTAATTCGTATGCAGTCTAAGGATAACCCTAAAAAGCAAAAATGAGACCACCTTATTTTCATTTTCAAAGTAATCAACATAACCTTGGCTTTAACCCATTTATCAATTTGGAAATTACTTATTTCTGGTAGAAATAAATATGCATTTGATGCTGATTGATTTTTCATGTAAATAATTGCTAACTCTGGCTTATAAGGGTGGGTGATTATTTTGGCTCATAATGGGAGCATTGGACATGGTATATTAGAATGGGAAAATGGGTGTACAATTACAAAATAAAGGTTAACAAGGCAAAGTCCTGGATGGGAAAAATAAAATACTGTTAATGTCAGTAATAATTTATTTCCAAATTTAGGTGAGTCAGGTAGTAAAAAGTTAGGCATCTCAGGATGTAACTAGGCAGTTATCAAGTATTTGCAATAAATAAAATCAGAGCAGGTCAGGGAGCTATACAGGTCAGCTATGAAATGCCAGGAGATAGGTCAAAAGAGGAGGCTGTTAGGAGACATTGAGGGTTGGGTGATAAGCTTCAGAGTAGGTAGAGGCATAGTGAGAGAGATCTCTGAACCTCCTGCATTTATATAGGCAAAGTAGTAGAGTTGCTTTAGTTGCTTACAACAGATGCTGATTCTGGCTAACCCAAGCTTAAAAACAGAACTTATTGAAAGGCTATGTGAAAGATTACAGCATCAGTAAGAAGATTGTAGAAATAAAGAATGATAAAATCAAAGTCACTTGCAGGTCTGGAAAGTGCTTCCCAGATTCACTGGGGCACCGCTGTGATGAGACAATTTCCAACTATTTTCAGTTTTTATTCTTATGCACAATCCAGATTGGAGGAAGAAAATGTCCATTGGGCTGCCCATTTAACTCTTGCCTAGGGAAAGGCAACATATCTTGATTAAAGCTCTCACTAACCTGCAAACAATGGGAGGAAGGACAATTTCTTTAAGAATAAATCAATGAAAGTCAAATATATGTTAAACAACTAAATAACATCAACAACAAAAGTAGAAACGGTCTAGAACCGTGGATAATCCTGTAAATGTCTAACCTCTCTTGAGAGAAAAATAAAATAATAGTAGAAAAACCATGCTATGAGATAAAATAATATTTTTAAGGAACCCACTATGCCTATTCATTAGTTTATTCTTTGTTATTTCAGTGTCTTAATTGTGGTTATAGTTTTGTAGCAATGTTTTGCTTTTCCTAAAACCTAGTTGTCTTAGTTTGCTGCTATGGCAAATACCACACAATGCCTTCACATGTTGGCTTAAACATGTTGGATTAAACAGCAGAATTTACTGTTTGATGGTTTGGGAGTCTCAAGGTCCAACATCAAGATATTGGCAGGCACTAACGTTCAGACGTCCCTCAATCATATAGTATTCTCTCTCTCCTTGTGTCTAATTTTCACTGACTCTGGCTTCTACTTCCATGTTCAATTTCTTTTGCTTAGAAGGACTTCAGCCATATTGATTAAAGCCCACCCTAATTTAATTTGGTCTCATCTAAATGGAGTTTTCCAAGATCCTTCTTACAAATGAATCCATACCTTAACTAATAATAATATCTTCAAACGTTCACACCCACAGGACTGGGCAGTAGGACTTGAACATGACTTTATAAAAGATAGGATTCCATCCCCAGCACTTGTGGTTCTCTTTGCCAGAGAATTGTCCTCTGTTGAAAGTCTCACATTCTTTTTCTGCATTCAAACAAATTTTGGTTCAGGGCTTATAGGTGGAGGTATATCGATGTATTGGTTGCAAATGAGACTGGAGACCATATTCAAGTCAGGTCAAGACAGTAAGATAAACACGGACATTCATGTCAATCATCACCCAGAGGCAACCCATCACCCTGCCTACCTCTTTGAGAAAGACATTCTCAGGGCGGGTCTCAAGTTCGTCTGAGAATTCTTAAATTCTAAGCTCTTGACTCAGCCAGTTAACTGCTTTCTCTTCTGAGTCTCTCTAATCATTATATGGATGTTTTCTCATTTCTGCCAGATTTTGTACCTATGCAGCAAAAGAATTATATTTGAAGTTGAGTGCAATAAAGGACCTCTGAAATTCTAGAAGATTATATTTTTTCAGAAGATTCCTTCCTTTCTTCTTTCAATAAGTTTTTATTAAACACTTACACTAGGTCAGGCATTGTGCCAGTTAATTCCAACCTCTGGAAATCCAATCTTCCTTAAGCCAAGAACCTGACAGTACCAATATTTAGGATTGCATATACTGTCTGTTATATTTTTTTTCTTTTGCAAGTGGCAGGGATATGAAAATTCCATCAAAACCTCTCCTTGAAAATAACAAAGCTGATGAACAACCAGCTAATCTAACATTTAATTATACTAACCTAATTAGAACTACTCACTATGTATATACTATACCTAAAGAATAATTTCTAGGTAATGACTGGTAGAGAAAAAAATATTAGCAAACATGCAAATTGCATTTCATTCCATATTTTTCTTTGTGAAGCTAACAGCTAAAAGAACCACCTTGGTTAAGGTCATTAGAAAAGCTTTCAGGTACTTTAGTGTATTACTGAAGCCTTTATTTATGAACTATTTTCAACTAGGCCTTGTGAATTTTCCCCAGCAGTTATACTCGGATTTCAGTATGTAAGAAGGGTTTCTCTGCTATCATTTCACAACAGCCCTTGTCTATGTCAACCATCGGAAGCTATTCTTTAACTTAACTTTTAAGTGTTTGCCTATCTTTTCTTCTATGTATATGATTAAGAGTGCACACTAGATAGATGCTCTTGGATTCAAATCCTTACCACAACTGCTCACTAGTTGAGTGACTTTGGAAAATGTATGCCTCCAAGTGTGTTTCCTTATATCTGAAAAATGGTGAAACAAAGATGTATCTGCCACATGTATTTAAAGTAGTTAGCCAAATTCTGGAACATAATGAGCATTCAAAACATATTAGCTTCTTGTACATCTTTGTTCAATTAAACTGCTTCTTACAAAGTCATTGTAGAAGAGTCCCATTTGAATGACCCTTGTTTTGGATCTGTTCAATCAGATGATTGCAGAAAGCTGATATTGTCTTGTCACTTAATGTCAATAGAAGCTTTCTAAAAGATAAGTTCATTATTTCTCCAGTTTGTTTGCATTTTGATCTAATAGTCCTACTTTTTTATTGCCTTCTGTTTTTTATTATTAGGAATCAAATCTTTTAGTGCAAAAAGAATAGCATTCCATGCACTTCCTGAAGGACCTGGCTTTCCATAGAGTTTTCCAGGCACAGGTTTATATGTAATCTTGATACCCTTTAGACCTAGGAATGGCCCAGGAGTTTGGAATATACATATCTAAAGGTATATATCACTCTTAGACTGCAAGCTCCACAATGGCAAGTACTCATCATTCCCTAACTTATGTATTATCTGCCTCTTCCCCCCAAATAGCTTAGCCCTCATTGACAAAAGCCAGGAAGAGGAACAGAAGTTACTGCCTGCCAGAATGGCTTTTGTTTTAACTCACACCAATTCAGGAAAGCCACCAGGGGAATGAGAAGCACCATCTCCCAGTTGTGGAGTTCGACAATGCAGCAGGGTGGAAAGGCATAACAGGGGAAGCCATGTGCCTTCTGACATACTTGGTTCATGCCTTCTCATCCTTCCCTACAGGAGACGTGCCCTGCACGGGCAGTGTGCAGGATGCTCTCCCACTCCCAGGCCCTCTGAGAGTACCTTGTATTCACCCTCCAAGCCCCTCCCTCAGGGCCCCGGCTTAAATCCACCCACTTATGCTTCATTCCTTCCACCAGGGTTGAGTTTACCAGCTATCATATGATTCCATCCCAGATTTATGTTTACTTTATTTATTACTTTATTTATTACTCATTACAGTGGCATTTGCATAAAGAGAGTGAATTGTACTGGCAATCAGGAGCAAAGCCCGCACAGCCCTTGCAGCCTCCTTTATCTAGGTCCTTGACTCATTCCATTTTTAATGGTTTCAAGAACTTAGAAGCAAAACTTGCCTCAACAGCATCTTCTTAAGGGTTCTGTACAACTGTCTCCTAAATATTATTTCTACTAATATATTTCTATTAATTTAATTTTAATGCATTTTTACTAATATAAACTACAAATCATTTCATAGCAAGCATAACTATGAGATAATTCCTTCAAAACTTATAATCAAATTCAATTTACATACATGTTGTATAACCTAATAAAATCCCTTAATCTGGTAAAATAAATTTCTAATCTCTCTGACATACTATTATACATTGCTGGAAATGGATGTCTTGCTCACTGTTATATCACAGTTACCTTGAGAGAATTTGGCACATAAATTTTTATTTGAGCAAATGAAACAAGTCATTGTTTGGATACCATCATGTATAACTTCAGGCTTTGGTATACAATAATATTTGGAGGCTAACACTGATCATTTTATGAGCTAATAATTTAATTCATTTTATACCACCTCGTAATTAAATTAATTAATTAACTAATTAGCTAGAGGCATCCATGTCAATTGTCTGTTTTGAAATGCCCACAGCAGCTTAAGTATGCTAAGTCTACATATTATTTTATATTATAATGGGATCCAATGACTCAGAGCTGGTTGTACAGACTGGTAAAAGTCAAGACCTAGAACTTGAATGGAGAATGGAGTCCTGAAGGAAAAGAATATCAAAAAGATATGAAAAAATAATGAGTTTAAACCAGTTGTAATTGGGGGTTTCAATAAGTAGGTAAAAGACAGTGACAGGAAATTCACTGGGAAAAGTTCTCAAAAATGGAGCAAGTAGGCAGCTTCACAGTGACTATTACTCATCAAATACAAGAACCTATGACATGGAAGGCTGTCTATTAGCACAAGAAAGCAGGGCACTTAAAGAGTTGGGGAGGAAAGTTTAAGAAAATGGAATCAAGAATATTCTCCCTTGCCACTTTTCTCATAATTAGTAACTACATTAACTACCTCCTTGCTATGTGTTTCAGTTTGCAAAAGGCTGCCAATATAATATTCCAGAAATGGGTTGGTTTTTACAATGGGATTTATCAAGTTAAAAGCTTATCGTTGGCTCTCTGCCTAGAAGGGGCCCGCATCTATACCTTGGGTGCATAATTCTGTACTTTGCTCCCATTTCTCAATAAACCTTGTATTTTTTTCCCACTTCTCAATAAACTCTTCTACTTGAAAAAAAAAAAGCTTACAGTTCTGAGTCTGTAAAAATGTCCAAATCAGGGTATCAACAGAGATGCTGTCTTACCAAAGGTCAGTTGCTGGCAATCCTAGACTCCTACCACGTGCAAGCAAGATGATGGCTAGCCTTTGCCTTCTTCTCCAGGCTCACTTTGTCCCTGAGCTCAGCGTGGGCAATCTGGCATATGACTGGTCTCAGCCCAGGCCTCATCTTTTCTGGTTTGGGCTGTTCTGTTGATTCCATCCTCTGGCCTCTCTCTCAGCTTCTCGGGTTTCTCTGTCTTTCTGCAGCTGTAGGCAATCCTGGAGTCCTCTCTCTCACGTGGCAGGGTAAAAATGACAGCTCTCTTTCTCTGTCCTCAGTTTATATAGGATTCCAATAAAGGATTAAGACACATCCTGGGTCCCACAATCTAAGTATAAGCCCTCAACTGGCATGATTTAATCAAAAGTGATCTAATCAACTGGTCTCTTAACTGAATCTAATCAAAGGCCCACATACAATAGGTTTACAAAGATGGGAAAGCATCTCTTTAAGAACAGGATTCTCTGGGATCCACAAAAGACTCAAACCTGGACAGAATCCTAAGACTTTATTGCATAGAGATCTTGGGATTAGGGTCAGAATGATAGTTTCTAGAGAAAGGTTGACCTGCAGCGTTGCGTGGCTTCTGGAAATGAATGGCAGCCCCAGGTACATGGGTAGTCCTAGGAGTACCTGATGATCCCCTCATAACAGATATACTGCACTGGGAAATTGAATTCCTTCTACCCTGAGACTGAGTTAGTGCTTAACTTGGTGTCAATGAAACCTCAAAACAGAGAGACAGTTCCTCATGGCTTCTGTTTTGTGGAGAACTGACAGTTTGCCTGGTATATTACAGGCCTAAAGAAACAGATAATGCAGGTATTTCTACATAAGATTCTATAGCATATTGACCTAATTCTCTAGGAATATAGACTAGAGAAAAGGGGAATTAAAAAACAGTGGCCCTAAGAACGCTCAGAAATTATACAGAGGAAGAAGAAAATTAATCACCATAGGCATCTGCTTGGGGGAGGAGGTGAGGGAGGAAATGGAATACTACCTTCTCCAAATAAATAAAAAGAATAACAAAAGGAATTAAGGGGATCTGATGACAGCACAAAAATTTGTACTGAAATGAAAACCATAGACTTGAATTTAAAAATACGTCAAATGAATTTGAAGAGCATATGGCTATAGCTAAGAATCAAGTTATTAACCTAGAAGATCTACAATAAGAAAAATTTCTAAAACAGTGAGCAAAAATACAAAGAGAAAAAAAGCGTGAGGTAAAAGATAAGAGATGTGGCATTCCAGAGTAGCAGTTTACAGAAAATGTAAATTGAAAGTTTGAGATGGAGAAAGATCCATAAGTAAAGATATAATAGAGAAAAATTTCCCTGAAATACAGTGTTCATTTCCTAGCTGCTAAACAAATATTATGCAGTGGGATAGCTTAAACAACAGGAATTTATTGGTTCATGGTTTGAGGGTAGGAGAAGTCAGAAGGCAATGTTTTCGTGCAAAGGCTGGGCATTCTGAAACTGGCTGCTGGCAATCCTTTGTCCTTGTCTTTTCTGACATGTGGTAGTATGCATGGCGTTTCTCCTGGCTCTCTGGGTTCCGTTGACTTCTGGCTTCTTCCCATGGCTTTCTCTCTGTGTGTCTGAATTTCATTTCTGCTTATAAAGGATTCCAGTGATGGGGTTAAGACCCACTCTCATTCAGCTCAGCCGCACCATAAGTGAAGTAACCTCATTAAAAGGTCCCATTTACAATCCCACAGGAATAGATTCAAATCAATAACATGTTTTTCTGGGGATACAAAGCTCCAAACCACCATAATACTTTTAAAAGTACTTTTTAAAGAAGTACTCTTAAAGAATCAGAACAGAGGTCTCAAGAAAAGAGAAGATAAAGCAAAGGATGTGAAGTGATGAACAAACAGTAGGATGCGGTGCAACTTTCAAGGTCAGTTTGTGTGAAGGTGTATATATGTGTGTTTGAATTTAAAGGGGTAATGTTAGAATTACTAGAAAAAATTCATGTAACAGAAAAAATGTACTGTAAGAATAACCTAGTAATTGTTTGGAATTAAGAGTTGTAGACAATTTCAGTAAAGCCAAGGCGTTGGAATAAGGCAGTCTGTAGGGGGAAAGAAAACAATATACCGTGGGAGGAAGTGGTGGAGAGGGAAGCAGATCAGAGCTGAAAGTGGTCCAAGGAATAGAGTTCCTTGGTAGGTTGTGAAAGATAGATATAGATATCAATATAAATACAGATATAGATATAGCTGATATTTTTTTCCTAACAGAGAAACAGGTATTTGATTATGATTTTGGAAGTGGAAGGTTAACATTTCATGGAATGAAAAAGGGAATAGAGTGAAAGATAGTTGTCAGTGTCAGGCTGGTGACTCTGATATATGCACAGGGCAAAAATCCAGTTTCCTGAGTAGGGACTAGACCAAGATATAGAAGGATTTAATGCCATGAATCAGAACTGTGTTCAAATTACTTAGATTTTTCCTATCTAAATTGGCAATGGAGACAAATATTTAACATCAATATTGTAACTGCCTTTTAATATTTGGTAACACAATAGTCACTTTATAACTTTAGGGTTATAAAACTATGAATTTATCACTATGAATACCAATTGTCCTTCTTATAGTCTTCTAGAAATATCTGGTAATTTGAGCTTTCTAATTGTTTGGATTCTGGAATAGGAAGAATTAATCAAGTAATTTTATCTGTGATCATAAATGTAAAAAAAAGTGGTCTTGTTTTTAGAAGTGAAAAGGGTTAGATCACTTAAGTGCAGAGATAATTATTCATATTTGTAATTGGAATCTTTGAATTATACATATCTGAATCAGTTCCTGCATTTTTTTAAAAGTGCATGTTCAACTTCTCGTTTCAAATAGTAACATGTTATTCTACATAATTGTCAGTCTTCTAGATTTATATGTAACTTTGGTAGTCAAGAGACCATAATCTCAGTTAAGGGTTCTCAGGGAATAAAGAATATGCATGCTTATGTGACGTATTTGTTATATCATCATGCCACTGTACCTCAACTTCCTAGTCTTTAAAATGGGAATGATGACTTAACTGTGAACAGTCCTGAGCAATCTGAGTTGATCTGTGTCCTCATTTCTGAGCCTGCAGCTTCTCAGTCATTTTCTCCAAAACCACAGGGGCCAGTAGGTGGGAAGTTTCCTCAGCACTACCGTGTCAGAGCCATATTATGTCTTAAATCCTCTCTAAACAACCGGAGAAGCACATATTTAAAAAGAGGAACAAGAAGAGGTATCTTCATTGAGGGAAATCTAGAAACGGTAAACCTATATAGGCACATTTATCCACAAATCATATAACCACATGGACTTGGGGATCGAGATGGGGAGCAGATGATTAAAAAAAGAAATAATTTGCTTACTGTGCACTTAATATAATTATCTCAGCAATTTCATCCAGCCACAATTCTTAATAAATCTGAGTACCTTAGAAATGCAATATTCTTAAAGCATTTTCATTATTCCAATAATAATAATTAAAAAAACAAAAAACTAGAATGTAATGTAATGTTCAAGTATAATGTCATTGAGGCTGATAATACAAATGGAAAATATTTATATGTGACTTACGTGATCATGTGTTCTTTAGTGTTATTATCTTCTAAGGAGTTTTTTGGCTTATGAATAAGTCTGTTCTTTCTGAATTTAACCTGACTTTCTTGGAACAATTTTATGCAGAGGTGTAACCTTAAGTTTCCAAGGGAAAACTCTGGGCTTTATCTTAGAAACACCAGTGCTTTGAGACAGATTTACAGCCTTTAGTGTAAGCAAAAGCTGAATGATTAAATTGGGTAACTTTTTTTTTCCCCCAATTCCTGGCAGTCGATATAGTGCAATGTACTTAGATCTTTTCTTTGTAGTTTTTATGGGCAGGAAATTGCTTCACTAGAAATAAACCTTCTTTTCCTTAAACTGCATTTAAAATAATGTTTTAAAGGGATGCGTCCCTGCTATCTCACTCATAAAGTTTACAAAATATTGTGAATCTGTTGCTTATTTTAATGATATGATTCTGTATGTATTTGGAATATATATTTTATTATAAATTTTGTGAAATATTATGCTCTAATTGTTTTGTTTCTTAATTTTTACATTTGGGGGCTATGATTTTACCAATAAATAAAGAGATTTCAAAATGAATTCAGAAGTTCCTAGATTTTTACATTTCTTTCAAAATGTGTTTAAAAAGTTCTCTGGTAGAATTGTTCCAACTTCCAGTCTGTATCTTTAGAAAAGCCCAACATTTTATCCGTATTTTAGCCTTTCAGATATTGAAAACTGCAATCATTATCCTATGAAAATCTTTTCCCTCTCTCTTCCTTTCTCTCTGCTAAACACTCACAATTCCTTCAACATTCTTCCCATGAGCAGTTTCTAGACTTTTTTTTGTTTTACTCTGGTTCTTTTTGTATTTTTCCCAAATTGTTGATAACTCTTATAAACGATGGTGATTTTAGGTTTATAGAGAAATTTGTATTTATTGTCTGAACACTAGAAAGAAAGGTTTTCCCTGAGCCTTCATCTATCAAGCTATACTTTATCATATTTATATTAATGCAGCCCAAGTTTCATGGATTCCTCACTTAGCAATGCTTTTATTTTGCACTGTAATGATTTTTCAATTGACAAAAATCTTAAATCCTAATCATATAAAATACTATTTAAACAAGTACACATTCATGCTTTAAACAGGTACACATTCATGCTGCATTCATGCAGTTTTTTGTCAGAATATAAAACTGAGGCTTTACATTTATCACAGCTAGCATTCATTTTGTTAGTTTTGTTTCATAATTTCTTTTGGAAAATCTATTTCCTAACATACTAGCAATCTCTCCTAGACTTGAGTGCCTCTGTTCTGGTGAGTGATGAATGGAACAGTATTAAATTACATCCTAGAGAATCTCTATCAAGAATTATATAAATATATATGTAGGTGATGATAAAATAGGTTAATTATCAAATAGAATGAGTTCAGAGGTTCAACCATTTATAAATTCACCAAACTATAAATTTATATAACCCATATTTCTCTAACCACTATTTTAAATTTATGAAAATTTATTAAATATGTTGGCAAAACAGAGATTTTCAATTTCTATGATCGTTGTCACTTCTAGAATTAAAACTGGAAACACTTATTTTAGTAAAATTTAGTCTTGCTAAACTCAAACTCATCTAAAGAAGATTTCTATGATTAAATAAGTATAAAAAGATTTTGTGAATTTTAAAAACAATATACATTTTTAAAAGGACTATTAGGGTTGAAAAAGATCTGTGAAAAATCTGCTCTACAATTTTTTGAAAATAATATTAAACCCTCTGGTCAATAGTTTTTATTTAATTTTTATTTTATATTTTTTTAGTATATATATATATTTTATTTATTACTCCCCCTGTTTCCCCTGTTGTCGCTGTGTGTTTTTCTGTGTCTGCTTGTATTCTCATTAGGCAGCTCCAGGAACCGATCCTTGGACCTTCTGGAGTGGGAGAGAGGCAATTACTCTCTTGTACCATCTCAGCTGCCCTGTTCTGCTATGTCTTCTTATTTTCTCTCCTCTGGGTCTCTGCTGTGCCAGCTCTCCACCTTGGCGGGCACTCCTGAATGGGGCGGCTTTCCCGCACGAGGCGGCATTCCCATGCAGGGCGGCTTTCCTGCGTGGGGCTGCATTCCCACATGGGCTGGCACTCTGCGTGGGCCAGCTCACTGCATGGGCCAGCTTGCCCTCACCAGGAAGCCCTGGGCATAGAACCCTGGACCTCTCATATGGTAGACAGGAGCCCAATTGGTTAAGCCACATCTGCTTCCCTCAATAGTTGTTGAATCTCTGACTCCTGGGTTAAAGAAAAAGTAAATAATAAATCTTAATACATATTTATGGAAAAAAAAAATGCCTGTAGTTGATTGTGATAAAGTGCCAAATGAAGCCCCTGCATTGGGATTGCATGAGACTACTGTGACTGGCTAAAACAACAATAATAATGACTGGTATGGGATGGATTCTTTTGAATGCACTAGAGGTATAACAAAGAGAAAATGAAAACAAACTTGTGATTATTAACTCTCAGTCCAAATCACCTTTAGAAAATCAGAGAGCTTCTACAACACCCCAAAAAAGAGGCTGGCTCTTATTTCTTGTACCACAGAGTTGAAATTGCTGAAAATCAAACACAAAATGTAATTGTGTGGGTTGCTGTATTGCAAAGCGAGTTGAATTCCCAGTCTCTAAGTGTTCCTCTTGTGACTATTAAGGCATTGATTAGTAAAAATAAAGTCCCTGAAACTTGGAATGTGACACTTAGGGTGCTACACAGATGAAATTGAAAATCATGTATCCCCCAAGCACTTGGAGACTCCTTTATCAATAGAAGTATATTCCTCTCCAATCTCCGAAGAGACCAGCCTTCTTGTGTTTGAAACCCCTGTGATAACCTCATTTTGAAATCGAAACCTACCACCTCCTCTTGCTACTAGGCCTATAACTAAAGTCAAATCTCAGCATGTTCCAGAGGGATCAATACATATTATGACCCAGGAGGAAATAACTTACAGACCAAAGAAGTGCAAGTTTTTGCAAATATCTAATGACAGAAATATGGGGAATGTGTGGGAATGAATTCTAAGGGTGTTAGACCAAGAGGAGTGAAATAAAATCAGAGATTTGACCAAATTCATTGATATAGGTATACTTGCTGCAGATAATGTTTTTAAAATATGAGGTTGTGCAGAAAGAGATGGTTCTAAGAGCTTATTTCTTTGGTTGACTGAAAATGGGACTTAAAGTTAGTAGCTTATAGTTAATGAGGTTGAGATTCCAGGGGAGAAAATCCAAAGATTTAGAGAATGAACTTATCAAGTATTTGAAAGAATATCTGAAGCACAACTCTTTTTAAGGAGAAATTAACTTCTAAATTTTCTTGAAGCTGCTATTGGACATGCATTATTACCAGCCTGATGCAGTAAGAAGGATTTAGTCATACTGATTTGAATTCAAATTTTAACTTTGCTATTTACTCACACTGTGAATCTTGGAAAATTAACATAACCTTTCTGAGCCACCTCAATTTCTTTATCTGTGTAATGTGATTAATAGCACTTATCTCTTAGGATTGTCAAGATTTTATAAAATAATTTATGTAAAGCATATAGAATAGCACAAAATCGTTAGTCTTCTTGTATTCCTTCCTTATCCCATCCCTTTCCCAGTAACTGAAGGTGAAAAGGATCAATTGCTTTCTGCTTTAGTACATTGAATATAAAACAAATTCATATGAATCAGGTTGAATCAGGGCATGCAAAAGTTCAGTCATTTGGCTGCCAGTATCCATGGATAATGAAATATCAAGGAGTGTATTTTTTCATAGGGATCATTAGACTGTAAGCCATTTGGATGTGTTCAGAAGACAGAATGATGGTCTTGAATTGCACAGAACATTTCATGTTTTCTCATGCTATACCATTTACTCTTTGCCTTTTTCAGAGATAGTCCTTTTTCTGCAACAAGAGAAATTTTGAACTATTGATATTCTACTACATTGGAACAAAAAGAAGTTCCAAATCTCAAATAAATTCAAACTATGAAAAGTTGGTGGGGGTGGGTCTATGAAAAAAAACATTGTGGCTTATGTTTCTGAATCATGAACAAATGTATATATCGAAAGACTAAAGATTTTAGAAAGCTTGGCAAAGCCAAGGATTTCTTTTTCCTTCTTCATGCATTATAGAGCCACTATGCTTCTATTTATTATGTTATCCGTATGTAATAGCAGATACTTTTGCTTTCCTTAGACATCTTATTCATGTACTAAAGAAACATATTGATAATCTTGACTCTTGTTCAGAAGTAATGTATTAATAACTAAATGAGACATAGCCATGATTTCTTCAGATGGTTGGAGACCTTTTCTTAAAAGTTATCCAAGTTAATGAAGGAATAGAATCAAACAGCTAATCCTGAGAGTACATAATAAAATTTACTGGGTAATATAGTGTTAAACAAAAGAACACCAAAGGAAAAAAAAAAATAGGAGAGCCAGGCAACATGGTTTTTCTAAAGCCAGCAACTACTTATGCTTTAAATTATTGAAATTCATTGGGCCTCAGTTTCCCTAACTCTTTAAATTAAGGGAGTTACACTATTTTATATAACCGACATATTTTGAGTCTGTGATATTAGGTTTCTCAAAGTGACTGTGTACATACTTTTGAATATAATATTCTCACATACATTTCTTTTTTAAACTTCTCTACTTGCGTATCCCATCTCCCAGCACAACTTCTTCCCACTCCTCATTTTTATTGAATATGCACAGAATCACACCTTAAAGAAATTCAGACTATCAGATCAGAAGTGAAGACAGCAAAAGTTGCTATCACTTTTTCTCATGACTTTCATAGAACTGGAAGACCTATTAGGTTTCATTTTAAAGGCTTCTCTAAACAAGAAAGCCTTTCTGGCTTCAAGAGTATATTAGGAATAAGGAAAAGTTAAGCCAACGGGATCTCTCAAAAGGCCTACAATGAATTTTTGTTTGCTCAAGAAGTTTGAAGTGACAATTGTTATAGGTGTAATAATTGAGAGTTTATTACCATCTAGAGATAGTGGTTCTCAAAATTTGGCTTTTATCAAATAGTGTTCTAAATTTATAAAGGTATGGTTCCTGCCCCAGATATACTAGGGAATGGAAGTGAGGGTTGCACAGTGTATATTTAACAGAATCCCCAAAGATACTGATATATGAAAATTTAACCATTGCTGTAAACCAGTGCTTACAGTCTAAATATCCACTTACTCTCCCAGTTATTTAGAATGATCATACAATATATTCTCTAAACAGGGGCTCTTTTGGAAGTGCAAGAAAGCTCGTCTTTCATATAGATGATCCTGGTTTCCTTCTCGTGTCCTTTTCCTTCCACCTGAAAAACTTCAACAGGTCTGCTAGCAAAAATTCTCATTTTCTGATTGTCTAAGTACTTTGTTCTCAACTTTTATTAAAGGACTTGCATATTTACAGAAAAGACATTCAGAAAATAGATTTCCCACGTGCTGCCCCAATCCCCCCTTCCCCCCCCCCCCCCCGCCATTAATAGCACTGTCCTCATTTCTGAAGGACAATTTTATTGGCTACAGGATTTAGAATTTTACTTTGACAGTGTTTTTCTGCAAGTCTTTCAAGATGTCATTCCATTGTTTTCTGGTTTACATAATAGCTGATGAATAGCTGTCTTATCTCTCAATTCTGTTTAACAAGTACTGTTTTTTGTTTTTCCAGTTTCTTTTCCACTGTGCTTCAATATGGATACTTGCTATTGCTGTGTTTTCACTAATCATTTCTGGGCAGTGTCAAATATGCTATTAACCCCATCCTTTGAGTTTTTCATTTCTCTTACTGTGTTTTACATCCTAGAAGTTCAGTTTAGTTCTTTTATATACCTTTTATTTTTCTCTGCATTATGTTCATGTTTTCCTTTTGATAATGAGTCTGCTTATAAAAGTGTATTTAAATCCCTGCCTGCTAAATTCATCTTTTCTGTCATTTCTAAGTCTTTATATTGATTGATTTTCCTCATTACAGTTACTGGTTCCTTTACATATCTAGTAAGCTTTGACTAGATACTAGGCATTATGAATTTTTGTTTTATCCTGTTGTTGACCGTTCGGTTTGGTTGTCTTCTTTAAAGAGTGTTAGACTTTAATCTGGCAAGCAGTTAAATTACTTGTAGATTAGGAAGCTTCTTTTGAGTCATGTCTTTAAGCTTTAGGGTATGCTCTAGCTTGCCCTACTATTAAAGTGTAACCCTTCTATGTCTTCTTAATGCCCTAGTTGTTCACAAAGGGCTTTCCCCTCTAATTCATCAGAACTCAACTGCTACCCAGCACTTTTTGACCCCTTTTAATTATTGAATTTATTTTAATAGTTTCCACAGTTGTTCTTTGTCCAGCTTCCTGGACATATGCATGGCTGAGTATTCAATAACAACCATTACACAGATTTCTAGATCTCTTTGTCTGCATAACTCCAGTACTTTGCCCTATATATTCTAGCTACTTCAGTCTTCCTGGACATATATCTCTGCCTCCACAACTCCTGCTGTTTTTGCTTAGGTACACCCTCTCCTGGCAGAAAGTTGAGCTGGAAAATGTAGGATTCTTTCACTCACTTGTTACATTTCTTTTTGTGTTCTTAGGCCTGTACTGCCTACTGTCCAATGTCTGAAAAAGTTCATTTCATATATATTGTCCAGGTTTTCAGTTATTTATGGCAATAGGGCAAGACAGTTTTATTAATTCTGTCATGACTGAAAGTGGAAGTAAAAATGTTTTATTATATATATTTCTGTCAACAATGCTAAATATTTGGGTATTTCTCCATTCTGGTGTCATCAGACTAAAACTTGATTCAGAATTTTCATCCTGTTCTTTTTGTGTTCCCAAAATAGTCCATAATCATTTTAGATGACAAGGGACAAATCCTTGGGAAGCAGAAAGTTATGGCTCTTTTCAACCAGTAGTACTGTGATAATCCAAGGTTTTGCTTTCATTTACTTGTGCAGAAGACTTGAACTCTTATATTTGTGAATGACAAGAAAAAATTTACTCTGGTTTATACTGATAACATTACATTTCTTATTCTGCAGTAGAAATTAAATGTCTTTTCTATTTATTTCAGGGCTATGATCTTCCATTTAAGCTTCATGTTTGTCACTTGCTTGTTTATAAGTCAAACAAACATAAAATATAGCTTTGGTAGCATATATGCTTTCATGTGCACTAATGAGAGCTCATTAAAAAATTCTTTAAAACATAACTAAAGATAGTTAAAAGACTTGCCTTCTTCCATAGAATTCCATAAGGCGTGCAATTGTTTTGCTTTAATTTAGTTTGAGAATAAAATTTTCCATGAAACAACTTACTTTACACTTTTAAGCACTAAGGCTGGTCAGTAATTGTCTATTGCAGTATGAAAAGTGTTCAACTTCAAAAGATGAAGGTGAACAATTTGGTCAATAAAAGATCATTCCGTTGGGGTATTGTCTTACTGTACTGTAAAGGCTAGTTCTTAAAGCACAGGGGCATCAAAGAAAACTGGGCACCACAATGGATACAGACATGGACATCAGGGACATCCTTTCTTTCCTTTTAATCAGGTCAAGGAAATGAGAGGGAAATCTTTGACCAGGAGATCTATGAGTTTTTATTTGAAAACGGAGATAAATGACTTGGTCACTTTAATCTGATGACTACTTCTGAGCCAGTATCAGATGAAGGCAGCTCCGACCTTCATTACCCTATGATCTTTAGAACTGGCAATATTGGATATGAAACAAGTAATTATTCCATTCCATCCTTCCTTAATTGTAAAACAAACAAACAAGCAAAATCTTATAATGGCTTATCCATTAGTTAATATTAAAAAGGAAAGTATCAGCAGTCCTGTATTTGATCATAAAATAATTTACCATAAGAAAAACCCTCATATTTTTTTAATCCAGCAATTTACTTGCCCATTTGAACCTAAAGGTTCGTTAACACTCTATATTTAAACTGTGGAAGTGAACAACTTTCATTTACATATACTGTGAAATTTTTATGTTAGTTTCTTCTTCATGCTAGAAATATAAATAAAACAAGCAGCAAACTGAAGTATTAAAGAATGTTGTAAAGAAGTAGTTAAGTATAGAAAAGATATTTTAGAAGCATGTGTTTTGATTACTATAAATAAAATTCAGTCTCACAGTTAGATATTTATATTTAATTTCAGACTGCATGAGAACACATGGCCAGAATTTAGAAAAATTATGCCAATTTTTGTTTTGCCTGAGACCATAAACAAATCAGGGCTGAATCATGGGGATGGTAGATACATTTGTTTTCTTGTAGCCAAAACTGAATGCCTTTAGGCAATACATTTACTCTTTAGGTTGACACAGGACCTACAACAACCTGTAGGTTAAAACCAGTCTTTAGACTACATGGCTTGAATTTGAATTCCGCATTTGCTTATTGTGTGACCTTGGGCAGGTTACTCTATGCTTCACTTTACTTGTTTATAAAATACCTACTTCATAGCATTTGTGTAAATGTTAAATGAGTGTTTATGTGTGTGTATATATATACATATGTACAAGCAATATATATAAAAATGCTTGGAACAATACTTGACATTTAATAAGACCTCAATAATTGTAATATAATAGTAACAGTAAAAAATAATATCCAGCTCTCTTTACAAATATATTTTACCTAGGGTTCATGAAGACCTTTGAGTCTGTGACTCCAGCTCTCAACCATAATCAGCCCTTAAACTGTTCAAGAATATAAGGAATAAATATAATGAACTCCTGGCTAATCTGCTTTCTTGTCTACATCCTCTCTTTATCTCACTGTAACTCCACCACCTTGACGGTCTTCTTGCTCACTGAACTTTTGACTGTACATAGAAGCTGACAGGTGTTTTCCCATAGGTTACACCAAGTGCTTCAAAGAGCCGTTATCTGACAGTTCTCAGGTATTTTTAAAGAGAGCGCTTGACGGAAAGGCCATCAGACAAGCAGGCCAACAGTTGCATTTGGCATAATTACACACTTTCTCAAGGGAAGGAAACAGTCAATCTCACAGTTTTTAGTCAGGCTGACACTATCCACCTATTTTGCAAGGTACATTCACAAAGTTCAAATAGTTGATTGACTGAAGCTGAGGAGGAAAGGCTAAATGTCAGCCTTTTAAGATGAAACTGGTGGCAGCTCTGTAGCAGCCTGGCAGGTAAAGTGAAGTCTAGAATTAAGAGTGACAGAAGAATGGCATGCAGTAAAAAAAAAGACTATGTTAGCTGGCAAAAAAAGAAGTCAGCCTGTGGTTATGGCATGTATGGTGTTTGATAAATGGAAGAAAAACTAAAATGTGTATTGATTTGGGTTTGCACATTCATTTCAATGTTCAAGAGAAAAATTTCCACAATTTTATTAGTAATATTTTTTAATCTCCTTACTCTGAAATGTTAATATAAATTTCTTTCTTTTTCTAAATACTTCCCAAGATGTTGCAATTCCATTTAAAGAGCATTTTATTAATTGCATTTTCTCTAGGTGCTGTTGTAAGAGGTGTGAAAAATCTAAAAAAGTATAAATATCTTACATTGATAAGGGGGCAGAAAATGAAGCAGATAAACTTAAAGTCAATGATAAAATGAAGAAAATATGTGAAAAAGTTTAATTCATGACATTTTAATGTGAAAATAAAGTACATTAAAATAAAGGCTTTTAGGTAGTGCAACAAAATATAGTAAATAAAACAACCTTTCTTTAATAAAATTCAACATGCATGCTAATGTGACATTTATCAGCTTTTCTTTGTGTGTTTATTTAACACTAAACTTTTGTCCTTCTATTTTGACATGATAAGTCCTGTTTTAGTGACTTACACTGTAAAAATTATTGGAAAAACTAAAATCAGTCTTCTCACTTTTCAGAATCTGAGAAAATTATGGCAAGATGGCAGTTATTAATTAGTTTCTGTTCTGTGTATTATTTTTCTTTCATTACTATCAAGCAATTTTTCAAGAAAGAATAATTTTTTTAGCTCATTGCTTTCCGATAGATGTATAATGTGAACCACAGATGTGGGCTACAGATAAAATCTTAAATTTTCCAGAAGTCATATTTTTTAAAAAGAATAAAAAGGAACAGGTGAAATTAACATTAATAATGCATTTGATTTAACCTACTATTAAAAAATTTATTTTTATCTGCAATCAATATAAAAATTATTAATGAGATTTTTTTAAACATATTTTTTGTATTGTCTTCAAATACAATTGTATATTTTGCACTACAGCATATAGTATCTTGATTTGCTCTAAAGCCACATGTGGTTAGTGACTACCATATTGGAAACCACAGATTTCAGTCATTTTATTTTCATTCAATTCATTTATCTATTATGTGCTTGAAGTCAACAAATGAAATATTAAAATAATTAATGGCAGGTGTCTTATGTCGGCAGGGCTACTATGACAAATACCAGACAATGAGTTGGTTTAACCAAGTATTTATTGTCTCATGGTCTCAGAGGCTGGAAGTGCAAAATCAAGGTGTTGGCAAGGCCGTGCTTTCTTCCCGGTGTCCGAAGTCTGTAGTCTTCTGACTGGCTTGCCCCAATCCTTGGGGTTTTTTTGTTTACTTGTCTTCCAGTCTCTCCCCTTGAATACGTTCTTCAGGTTCCGGTGGTGACTTCTCGGTGTCAGAATTTCCTCTCTTAATCTGAGGCCTCCAGCCATGCAGATTAAGGCCTGCCTGCATTCAGTTTAGCCACCTTTAAATAGGATTTTAGAAGATCCTGTTCACAAATGAGTCCACATTTTACCTGATAATATCTTCGAAGGGTCTTATTTATAAATGAGTTCACACCCACAGGAACCTGGGCTAAGATTAAGAACGTGACTTTTGTTGGGGTACATGATTCACATGTACTACAGCAGGTATACTTTTATGGTCTACATTGCACCCTAAACTATATTTTCAAGTTATTTTTGCTAATATTCTTCAAGGTAAATAATGTCCACTGTTAGAGGAATATTTAAACTTTATGAATAATGTTTAAGTTACTATGAACATTGCTCTATTTGCTATTGTTGCTTAAGAAATTTCCTGAAAATTTAGCAGCTTAAATTGACCATTGTATTATATGCATCATTTCTATCATTTCTATATCAGAATTTGAAAGGGCAGAGCAGGGGTGGCATGCCTGGAACCTTGAACATGAAACTGGATGGTGGGGTGACTGTGTCTGGGAGCTGGAATCATATGGGGTCTTTTTCACTCATTTATTTGGGGTCTAGTCTGGGAGAACTCAAAGAATCTAACGGCCACCCATGGTGCCTGCCTGTGGCTGCATCCTGTTACTTCACCTCCTCGAGCCTTGTCGCCTCAGGGCCATTAGACTTTTTCTTAGGAGTTTTAGGGCACCAAATGCAAATGTTCCAGCAAATAAGACCAAAGTCCATTGCCTTGTAGGATTTAGCCTTGGAAATCTCAGAGCTTCATTGCCCCTCCATTCTATTGTTTATAGGAAAGTCACTAAATTAAGTCTAGATTCTAAGGGAGGTAACAGAGAATTCACCTCTCTATAAGAGTGTCAAAGAATTTGAGAACATGTTTTAAAACTTCCAAATAATTTTTCTTTCTGAAGACTTCTTATCTCCTCATATTCACAATTATATAAAGTACGTGCACTCTCCAAAATTTTTATGTATTGTAAATTCAGAGGCTATACTCAGAAATTGTTCAGCGATGTCAATTCTGTATACCCAGAGTCTGGCACAATGCCATCATATTGCACATATAATTTATAGAAATGTGAGGATTACATTGACTGATACATGTTAAGTATTCGGCAAAGGCCTGGCACAGTGAATGTGTTCAGTGGTTTTTAGCCGTAATTGTCTTACAGAGCTATCTATTATCTTAATGATAAATCTTTGTTTAAGCTACAACTGCTTTGCTACCTACATATTCTGCCTTGGTTAAATTGCTTGAATTTTCTAAGCCTCTGTTTCCCCTTTAAAAATGAAATCAGTGATACATCATTTTCCATAGAATATTAATAATATTAATTAGGATGAATCCCTATAAAATGCTTATTATAATGCCTGTACATATGAAGAAAATTATTTTATGATAATTTGTCCAGAAGTTGTAGCTCATACAAATTTCTCCATGGATTTTTCCATGGAGAAGACTTTTTTTTTTTTTTTTTTTTTTAATTTTTTTATTTTTTATTGACTTTGTAATAATATTACATTAAAAATATATATGTGAGGTCCCATTCAACCCCACCCCCCCACCCCCCCTCTCCCCCCCCCCCAACAACACTCGTTCCCATCATCATGACACATCCATTGGATTTGGTAAGTACATCTTTGGGCACCTCTGCACCTCATATACATTGGTTCACATCATGGCCCATACTCTCCTCTATTCCATCATGTAGGCCCTGTGAGGATTTACAATGTCCGGTGATTACCTCTGAAGCACCATCCAGGGCAGCTCCATGTCCCGAAGACGCCTCCACCTCTCATCTCTTCCTGCCTTTCCCCATACCCTTTGTCCATTATGTCCACTTTTCCCAATCCAATGCCACCTCTTCTATGTGGACACTGGATTGGTTGTGTCCATTGCACCTTTATGTCAAGAGGAGGCTCAGATTCCACCTGGATGCTGGATGCAATCCTCCCATTTTCAGTTGTAATCACTCTAGGCTCCATGGTGTGGTGGTTGTCCTTCACCTCCATCTTAGCTGAGTGTGGTAAGTCCAATAAATCAGATTGTAGGTGCTGGAGTCTGTTGAGGCTCAGGATCTGGCTATCACATTGTCAGTCCAGAGATTCAAATCCCCTAAATATATCTTAAACCCCAACATTAACTGCACCTCCAGCACATTAGCATGAAGGTCTTATGAAGGGAGATCCCATCTGAGTCCAGATTCATCACACATAAACACCGTTTCCAAAGAGGGGCCATCTGCCCTGGTAGTTAACCCCATCGGCCATGACCATAACTCCCATGGGTCTCTTTAGCCCTCAAAGGAACCAATATCTGGGGGTTGTATCTGCTTTATCTGTCTCTCTGACTCTGCTCAGTTGTGCATGAGGGCAAACCTTCTGCCAGCCTCCAGACTCTTTTTTAGAAACTCGTAGCCATATAAACTCATTTCTCCTTTCCATTTCCCCCTTACTTTAGGTCAAACAGCATTTTAAAGTCATGGTATTTTATGTAGACATGGATATTCTGCTGATCCGCATTGAACCTTCCGTATAAGGTCATTTTCCAGTTGCATCATCAGTTGGTAGTTGATAGTGGTCCCTCGTTGCCAGGGAGGCTCATCCCCGGGTGTCATGTCCCACGCTGGGGGGAAGGCATTGCATTTACATGCTGAGTTTGGCTTCGAGACTGGCCACATTTGAGTAACATGAAGGCTGACAGAAGGAAATTCCCAGGCACAAAGTTGCTCTAGGCCTTGTTATTATTTTGGGTTTATCAGCTCACAAGCATAGTCATTAGTATCAGGGGCTCACTGTTGAACCCTCACTCCCTCCCGGTCCCCACCACTGTACCTGGGAGACTGTCGCTGCTCCCCTAGGGACCACGACAGAGCACCACTGGCCGGGAACCCAGTACCCCCCCCTACTGTGGTTTTTAATTGTTGCCACTATGAGTATATCCAAACATTACCATGCACCCTGGACATATGTTCTGTACAGCTCCCTGTCAGTCATATATCATCTGTCATTGGTATCCCATACCAGTATCCCTCCATTGCCATTGTTGAAACACTCTGTGATCCAGAACTCCCCGAAATTTGAAGCCCAATATAATGTCATGGTCCCTTACTAGGGAATGGCATATAGCGATGAGTTTAAAGGATAGATAAAGAACTTGGATAAAGTTAGATAAAGAACTTAGATAAAGAATGTTGACTTGAAAAAATTCCACATCCTATTTTTTTTTTTTTCCCCCCCCCCCCTAATTATTCAGCTTTTCTTCACAGGAGTCCTAGACCACAGCAATGTATATATATAATATACAGCACTCCCACACATCCACCAGAAAACCTTTTCCCTTCCACAGTGATACTCTTACGCCCTATTCATATCATATTTACTTAAAGTGATGTACAGAGTCTGAGACATTAGCTTTCTAACAAGGTGACATCTGTATTTACATTATGGTGCATACTTTAGGATACACAGTTCTTTACATTTTTAGTTATCCTATGTTTTACATTATGGTTTACATTATCAGTCTGTCATCTCCTATATGTTATGGTGTAATATTACATGTTTTATATCCATCCTTGTGTACTCTCAAGAAACTCCTCTCTTACCCCCCATTTACTTTGGTTCCACACATTTAACGTCCATTTTCCCTTCCACCTTAGTGCCCTCAGTGATAGCCAACCTCCGTTTCCTGAGGAGCCACTTCCAGAGATAGATGGAATAGTGTTCAGGGCCTAACTTGCTCAACTGCCCCAATGCCCTGGGAGCCACCCTTTCTCTCGAGGGATACAGTTCCCTCTATTGGATGGCATTAGTCCTCCCCAGGATGTGGGTCCACCCCCACTCTCACTACTTGGGTTTCTACCCCATGGTGTCACCCACTCTGGCAGAATGAGCATTTAGACATTCCCCAGGAGCCCGTCCTGCATCAGACCCTCCCTTCCGAGCATTCTAAACAGGTAACCCTCTTTATTATATTTTGATATGATTTTCTCGGCATTTTACTCTCCACCAACACCTGACCCTCTCCTGGTTCGTATGCTACCCCTCCCTCCCCCCACTTTTGGGCAACGTTACCCACCCGTCCCTCCCCAGCCACCCTCAAACCCGCAAAGCCCCAAGCAAAGGCAACCCCTTGCCCCCCTTTTATCTCTTCTTTGTGTTCATACTTACCACCATCTCGTCTTAAATTCCACCCCTGCAGACATCGGCTCATATCCTTCCTCCACCCTCCGATTTCCTGCAAGCCTATCGTTCAGTCTCTTGCTATCTAGGGCAGCTTGTTTATTTCATATCATTGAGGTCATGTAGTATTTGTCCTTCAATGTCTGGGTTGCTTCACTCAACATAAGGTTCTCAAGATTCATCCATGTTATCACATGTGTTTGTAGTGTGTTTGTTCTTACAGCCGAGTAGTATTCCATTGTGTGTATATACCACATTTTATTGATCCACTCGTCTGTTGATGGGCATTTGGGTTGATTCCAACTTTTGGCAATAGTGAACAATGCTGCTATGAACATTGGTGTACATATATTGGTTTGTGTTCTTGTTTTCAGTTCTGCTGGGTATATTCCCAGCAGTGGTATTGCTGGGTCATATGGCAAATCTATGGCTAGTTTTTTGAGAAACCGCCATACTGTTCTCCAGAATGGTTGGATCCTTCTGCATTCCCACCAGCAGTGGATGAGTGTTCCCCTTCCTTCACATCCTCTCCAGCACTTGTATTCTTCTGTTTTTTTCATAGCTGCCAATCTTATGGGTGTAAGATGGTATCTCATTGTGGTTTTGATTTGCATTTCCCTGATAGCTAGAGATTTGGAACATTTTTTCATGTGCTTTCTTGCCATTTGTATTTCTTCTTCGGAGAAGTGTCTGTTTAAGTCTTTTTCCCATTTTTTAAATGGATTGTTTATCTTTTTATTTTCAAGATGTAGGAGTTCTTTATATATGCAAGTTATAAGTTTCTTATCAGATATATGATTGCCAAATATTTTCTCCCACTGTGTGGGCTCCCTTTTTACTTTCTTGACAAACTCCTTTGAGGTGCAGAAGGCTTTAATTTTGAGGAAGTCCCATTTATCTATTAGTTCTTTTGCTGCTCGTGCTTTTGGTGAGATATTCATAAATCCATTACCTATTACAAGGTCCTGTAGATGTTTCCCTACACTGCTTTCTAAGGTTTTTATGGTCTTGGCTTTTATATTTAGGTCTTTGATCCATCTTGAGTTGATCTTTGTATAAGGTGTGAGATGGTAATCCTCTTTCATTCTTCTACATATGGCTATCCAGTTCTCCAGACACCATTTGTTGAATAGGCCAGTCTCTCCCAGTTGAGAGGGTTTGGTGGCTTTATCGAATATTATGTGGTTGTATATGTGAGGTTCTATATCAGAGCTTTCAATTCGATTCCATTGGTCTATATGTCTCTCCTTATGCCAATACCATGCTGTTTTCACCACCGTAGCTTTATAGTATGTTTTGAAGTCAGGTAGTGTGATTCCTCCAATTTCGTTTTTCTTTTTCAGTATGTCTTTGGCTATTCGGGGTCTCTTTCCTTTCCAAATAAATTTCATAGTTAGTTTTTCTAGTTCCTTAAAGAAGGCTGCATTGATTTTTATTGGGATTGCATTGAATGTGTAGATCAATTTTGGTAGGATAGACATCTTAATAATGTTCAGTCTTCCTATCCATGAACAAGGAATAGTCTTCCATTTATTTAGGTCTTCTTTGATTTCCTTGAACAATCTTGTATAGTTCTCAGTGTATAAGTTCTTTACCTCTTTAGTTAAATTTATTCCTAAGTATTTGATTTTTTTATTTACTATTGTGAATGGTATTTGTTTCTTGATTTCCTCCTGATCTTGCTCATTATTGGTGTACAGAAATGCTACTGATTTTTGCGCATTGATCTTATAACCTGCGACTTTACTAAACTCATTTATGAGTTCTAGAATCTTCGTTGTAGATCTCTCAGGGTTTTCTATGTATAGGATCATGTCATCTGCAAATAATGAAATTTTGACTTCTTCCTTTCCAATTTGAATGCCTTTTATTTCTGGTTCTTGCCTCAGTGCTCGAGCAAGTACTTCTAAGACAATGTTAAATAGGAGCGGCGACAGTGGGCATCCTTGTCTTGTTCCTGAGTTTAGAGGGAAGGAGTCTAGGATTTCTCCATTGTAAACAATATTGGCTTTAGGTTTTTCATATATACTCTTTATCATGTTCAAAAAATTTCCTTGTATTCCAATCATTTGGAGTGTTTTTATCAAGAAAGGGTGCTGTATTTTGTCAAATGCTTTTTCTGCATCAATAGATATAATCATGTGATTTTTTTCCTTCAATCTGTTTATATGGTGTATTACGTTGATTGATTTTCTTATGTTGAACCATCCTTGCATACCTGGGATGAATCCCACTTGGTCGTGGTGTATAATTCATTTAATGTGTTGTTGAATACGATTAGCAAGTATTTTGTTAAGTATTTTTGCATCTAGGTTCATTAGAGAAATTGGTCTGTAATTTTCCTTTCTTGTGATGTCTTTGTTTGGCTTTGGTACTAGGGTAATGTTGGCATCATAGAAGGAGTTGGGTAATGTTCTTTCTGTTTCGATGGTTTGGAATAGTTTCAGCAGGATTGGTGTCAGTTCTTTCCGGAATGTTTTATAGAATTCACCTGTGAAGCCATCTGGCCCTGGGCTCTTCTTAGTTGGGAGATTTTTAATAACTGATTCTATCTCTCTGCTTGTGATTGGTTTGTTAAGATCATCAATTTCTTCTTTTGTCAATATGGGCTGTTTATGTGTTTCTAGGAATTTGTCCATTTCCTCTAGATTGTCATTTTTGTTGGAATATAGTTTTTCAAAATATCCTCTTATGATAGTCTTTATTTCTGTGGGGTCAGTGGTGATATCGCCTTTCTCATTTCTTATTTTGTGTATTTGCATCTTCTCTCTTTTTTTCTTTGTTAGTGTTGCTAAAGGTTTGTCAATTTTGTTAATCTTCTCAAAAAACCAGCTCTTGGTCTTGTTTATCTGTTTAAGTGCTTTCTTATTTTCTATTTCATTTAGTTCTGCTCTTATCTTTGTTATTTCCTTCCTTCTTCTTCCTGTTGGGTTACTTTGTTGTTGTTTTTCTAATTCCTTCAAATGTGCAGTTAGTTCTTCAATTTTTGCTCTTTCTTCTTTTTTGATATATGAATTTATGGCTATAAACTTCCCTCTCAGTACTGCTTTTGCTGCATCCCATAAATTTTGGTATGTTGTGTTATCATTATCATTTGTTTCAAGGTAGTCATTGATTTCTTTTGAGATTTCCTCTTTGACCCACTGTTTTTCTAAGAGTGTGTTGTTTAATTTCCAAATCGTGGTGTGAAATCTGGGCTTCTTTCCCTTGCAAATCTCCAGCTTGACTCCACTGTGGTCAGAGATAATGTTTTGTATGATTTCAATCTTTCTGAATTCGTTCAGCCTTTCTTTGTGGCCTAGCATATGATCTATCTTGGAGAATGATCCATGTGCACTTGAGAAAAATGTATATCCTGCTGTGTTTGGGTGTAGCGATCTATATATGTCTATTAGATCGAGCTCCTCTAATATACTATTCAGATGTTTTGTGTCTTTGGTGATTCTCTTTTGAGATGTTCTGTCCAGAATTGATAGTGGTGTATTAAAATCCCCCACTATAATTGTAGATGTATCTATTCTTTCACTTAGTTTTTCCAGCGTTTGCCTGACGTATTTAGAGGCACCCTTGTTAGGGGCATAGATATTTATGATTGTTCGATCTTCTTGACAGATTTTCCCTTTGACTAAAATGTAGTATCCTTCTTTGTCTCTCACAATTGTTTCACATTTAAAGTCTATTTTGTCTGATATTAATATAGCTACTCCTGCCTTTTTTTGGTTATTGTTAGCTTGTATGATTGTTTTCCAGCCTTTCACTTTCAATCTCCATGCGTCTCTGGGTCTAAGATGTGTCTCTTGTAGACAGCATATGGATGGGTCATATTTCCTTATCCAGTGTCCCAGTCTGAATCTTTTGATAGGTGAGTTTAATCCATTGACATTCAGTGTTATTACTATCAAGGAATTATTTGTGTTAGCCATATTTTGATTGGATTTGTGTTTGTCATATTTTGTTTGTATATTTTTTTTTGTCTTTTTTGTTGTTGTTGTTGGTCTTATACTCTCCTCCAACTTTGCCTTTCCTGTTTTTTCCTTTCTTCCTGCAGAACTCCCTTTAGAATTTCTTGAAGGGGAGGTTTCTTGTTGGTATACTCTTTCAGTTTCTGTTTGTCTGCGAATATTTTGAACTCTCCATCATGTTTGAATGCTAGTTTAGCTGGATAGAGTATTCTTGGTTGGAAATTTTTTTCCTTTAGTACCTTGACTATATCATACCACTGTCTTCTTGCCTCCATGGTTTCAGAAGAGAAATCAGCACTTAATCTAATTGAGCTTCCCTTGTATGTGATGGTTTTCTTTTCTCTTGCTGCTTTTAGGATCTTCTCTTTGTCTTGAGCATTGGATAATTTGACAAGTATATGTCTTGGGGTGGGCCTGTTGGGGTTTATGACTTGTGGAGTGCGCTGTGCTTCTTGGATATGTACATCTGTCTCTTTCAGTAGATTTGGGAAGTTTTCAGTCATTATTTCCTGCAACACTCTTTCTGACCCCTTTCCCTTCTCTTCACCTTCTGGAATGCCTATAATACGTATGTTTGAGCGTTTTGCATTGTCATTCAGGTCCCTAAATCCTAATTGGATTTTTTCTATCTTCTTATTGACCCCTTCTACTATCTGTTTGATTTCTGATGTACTGTCTTCCACATCACTAATTCTCTGCTCTGTCTCTTCTAGTCTGCTGATATTTGCTGCAAGTGTATTTTTGATTTCTTGAACTGTGGTGTTCATTCCCATCATATCTGTTATGTTTTTGCGTATGTCTGCAATTTCCCCTCCAAGTGATGTCTTCATGTTGTTAACCTCTTTCATTACTGCATCAAATTTGTCAGTGATAAATGTTCTGAGATCTTTCATTGCTTGTGCCAAGTTTTGCTCCCCTTCGTGATTATTGGTTTGTTGATTGGATTCAGCCATGTTTTCCTGATTATTGGTTTGGTTCGTAGATTTTTGTTGCTTTCTGGTCATCTCTTTATTTTGACGAATTTAATCAGTTCCTTAGCTTCTTTGTCTGCTCTTGGAGGTTAATTAGTTGTTATTTTTGCACAGGTGTTATATCTTCTCTTTGTCACTTTTTTCTTCTTATTCTAGTTACTTGTTGTTGGTTAAGTTCACTTTAGAGGAAAGTATTAGTGTTGGGGAAAGGCAATTGTGTAAGCAAGGGAAAAGTGTAAAGTTGTATTGGTGATGTATGTTAATAAAGCAGGAATATGAGATCTGGAAGGATGGAGGTTAGATTCATGTAGATTGTATAGAGTTATAGCTGTAGGTAGAGTACCTTTTATGAAGTTGATGACTGAATTTGGGAGGAATATGGTATGAACTACACAGCTATTGTTTTCATGAGAGAGGGAAAAAGAAAAGAAAGGTAATAGTTTCAAGAGTGGATAATAGACAGAAAACAGAACAAAGGTATTAGAAATTAAGAGTTAGACACTTTGTGGATCAAAGAACGGGAGGTGGGGGGTGGAATATAGGAGAGACAGTAGATGATAGTGGATATCAAGATGCAGGGGAAGGGGGATAGTGTAGGTAGCCTAAATCAGTTCACACAGAAATGAGGCAGTGGAGGATGGGAAAACCCAGCAAATGTGAGGTGTTCCCTGTAGCACCTATTGTATACTTGAATTAAAGTAAAAATAAGTGGAAGATGAGGGACAAGAGGGAAAGAGAAAACCGAAAAAAAAACAAAAAAAAAAAAACAAACTAATCATAATAGAGAAAAAAGAAAGGCAAGAAGAAAGGAAGAAAAAAAAAGAGGATGGGCAAACGGTGGGGAACGGATAGGGAGAAGAGAGATACAGGTACACACTTGTCACAATTGCAACACTATCTAAAACAACAACTTCCCCCCGCTTTGCCCTAAAACCCCCCCCCCCCCCCCCCCCCCCCCCCCCCCCGTCTGTCTGCCCAAATGGGTCTGCAAGCACCTCCCTTCCCACAAACCCCCAATAGGCCGCCCAGGGCCCACGAACTCCCCAGTACTGCAGATGCTCAAAAAAAAAAAAAAAAAAAAAAAAATTTAAGTAAAATTAAAAAAAAAAAAAAAACAAAAAAACAAACAAACAAACAAAAAAAACCAAAAAAAAACAGAAACCCCTCCGCAGGCCCGGCTCCGCCCGCCGCGGAGGCTTGGACCGGCTCTGCCCGGCTCCTCACGCCGCCTTGGCCTGGCCTGGCTCCGCCCAGCTCCGCTCGCTACAGCGGCCCAGCCGGCTCCGGCATCCACCTCCCGCCACCGCGGCCTGGACCGGCCCTGCCGGGCTCCGTACCCGCCGCGGCCTGACCCGGGCCCGCCCGGCTCCAAACGCTACCGCGGCCCGCAGCCGGGGCCTGCACCGGCCCCGCCCGGCTCCAAGCGCTACCGCCGGCCCGCAGCCGGGGCCTGCACCGGCCCCGCCCGGCTCCAAGCGCTACCGCGGCCCGCAGCCGGGGCCTGCACCGGCCCCGCCCGGCTCCAAGCGCTACCGCGGCCCGCAGCCGGGGCCTGCACCGGCCCCGCCCGGCTCCAAGCGCTACCGCGGCCCGCAGCCGGGGCCTGCACCGGCCCCGCCCGGCTCCAAGCGCTACCGCGGCCCGCAGCCGGGGCCTGCACCGGCCCCGCCCGGCTCCAAGCGCTACCGCGGCCCGCAGCCGGGGCCTGCACCGGCCCCGCCCGGCTCCAAGCGCTACCGCGGCCGCAGCCGGGGCCTGCACCGGCCCCGCCCGGCTCCAAACGCTACTGCGGCCCGGCCCGGCCTGGCTCAGCCCCACCGAGCGGGGCTAGATGCCTCGTGGAGAAGACTTTTAATCAACAATGTCGACAAAGATACAGTTATCTCTTAGATCACTATAGAGAGGGCAACCCTGCAGCAGTTGAAATATGACATATTTTGTTCATAAGATCATTTGTGCTCTTAAAAGAGTTTAAGATTAATCACACCAAGTAAATGTTCAGCTTAATATTAATGATCACTTGTATATATTTAAAGAATCTATAATTAATTAAACAAAAATAGAATAATTATTTGTCTTCTTACATGACTGATTCTTACCTTAATTCACACAATGCTTCAATGGTATTTGGCTACTTCTGTATTTTGGTATATCAGAATCCTTCCTAAGTGGTTAAGAAATTGCTGATGGCATTGCTGTTCATGTGTGTTTCAACTAACTTCATACTCCAGTAATGACTCTGAGAGTAAATTTAGTAATCAACAAGTAAAGAATATTTGAATTGTAATGATAGCTATTGTTATATAGAATTTAACTTGGAGTTTTGCTCAGATTTTGCTTTTATGTTCTGAACAGTGTGAAGGTATAAATCCAAAAAAGAATCATACCATCTTAGAAATGGTATACAATGCTAGTGTGTTAACGGTAGCTTTTCTTCCATTCAATGAAATAACTGAAGAAAAGCACCTTGGACCTACTCAAATCCCAGGCATCCCACTTAACAAAATCAAACCTTTTGTTGAAGGGTTCTTTCACCCACCATTTTTTCACACGACCCATTTAATTTGTTTTACTCAGGAGAAAACATCAATGAGCTAGAAGTTAGGAGACTTGGATTCTATACTCTCTGTACTGCTTAAAAAGTAGTTAATTCTGAGCAAGTCACTAACCCTTCCATACAGGTTTGGTATAAAGTTTTGATATAGTCTAGATCTGTAAAGGTACTTACCTGCAGAAGTCACTGATTCAATACATAGGCTATAGGTTTATGTCTCATTGTAATAACCAATATTAAATGTATAATTTTATGGAGGAAGAAGTAGATATAGTTTGGGATGCTATGAGGCACTAAATTAAATTTCTTTGTTGGGAATTAACCGATGACTTTCTTGACGCATTTACTGACTCCATCTATCTGCACACTGTGGAACATCGAGCTGCCTTAGTAGCAGAAATCAATGACAGCTATTTGAGTCTTTGATTTATTTGGTTCAGTATCCTATTTGCCTGGTAAAACTGACCCAACATTTTCTTGCTCTTCTGATGTATAGCAGTAATCTTTTAATGGAATAAAATAACTTCATACTTCTTGCTCTTTGGCATTCATGTAAGCTTACTGAAATCAGGATCCTGGGTGGCTAGATTAATTATGCTTCTGGATTATTGAGTTGGAAGGTTTTCCAAATTAATTGTTGAATTCCTGAAAATGACTATAAAATGGATTGATGAAGGTTGTACCTCTCTATAGTATTATTTCACTTTGATGCTATATAGGGCAGATATAATAAAATAAAACATGTTAAGGCACACTACAGTGCCATTACTGTAGTCTAGTTGTAAACTTTCAGATCAGCCAAGTCTACTTAATAGCTTTCAGAGATCATGATCTCTAAACTAGTAAAATTATTTTTTAAAATAATAATGTAAATGAATCTATTTCTTGAATTTTATAGATTACTGGGATTTTTAAGTCTTTCAATAAAATTTAGGTTATTTTGTGGTAAAGTAAAATGGTAAACTGCTGCAGTAACTACTTAGTATATGCTGTTCCTATTTCCTGTCAGACCTTCCAATGATTTTTATGTTTTTTTAAAATATTACTAGAAGAGTGAAGGAAACATAATGCCTAATTACAAAACTTATTCCTGTCTTCTTATGTTGGAGGGAAACTAACTTTTTTGGTCACAAAGTATAGGCTAGGAATTGCACTATGAGGCTGAAGTATCTTGCATCATTAAATCCTTGCAACAATCTTGTGGTGTACATTGTTATTGAACAGTCAAGAAAATGGAGGCTTGGAAATGTATTGTTGAGATACCCACATACTTGATGATAATGGATATATTTTTAATTTAAAAAAAATTGGATGTTGTCAAAATACATTATATGGCAGAACATATAAAGAGGAACTTATGGAAACAAATGTAACATGTTCACATAATTTCTTACCTTTCAAATGTCTTTAGGGATTTTACTATATAATTTTTAGTTATTTTTTTGTTGTTCTTTAAAAAATAGATATGACTACTTAGGAGTATTTCCTTTCAAGGTTTTTTCCCTGTGAAGTAGTATCACTTTGTAATCATCTGAGAGATATAGAAGAAACAACAGAAAGTTGGCTAAAGCTGTGCTACAGAGCTGAGATCCATGAGTTAAAAAATAAAATGAAAATAAAGATCACATAGAGATAATAGGTAAGCTAAACGACAATCCTTTCTATCTACTCATACCTTCTTAGGATCATTAAGAAACTATCAGACAGATGATTTTTGACTTCCACTGAGAGCATTTTATGAATGGCTTGTCCTAAAGCAATTGTATTCTATGCCATGTCACTCATCATCTCAGGTAGTGCCAGCCCTTTTAGCTGCCTCACTAGTTGTTCAATGATTAATATATTCGGGGTCCTTATTTGACTTAAGACATCTGAGTCAACCTTTAGGTCTTTTTTTAAATACTGGTGATGAATTGCCTTAAGCTCAGAATCCCTCAGTTTTCTCTTAAGCATCCGATATTGATGTGTATGCCATGATATCACTCATTCTTTCCCTGAATGCAATTAACCTTCTTTCTCTGTGCTTGTATCTGGTCTGCCTGTCTAATGTAGAATAAAAGCCCCTGGGAAAAGTATAATTCAGTGCTGTACGCCTTCTAAAGGCATTGTGTAAACTCAATAAATGCTTATTAATAAATATAATTGTCAACATTATTAGTGAATATTATTAATCAATAGTAGTGACAATATTATGTATTGGCTATTACTGAAGGAATTAAATAGACCTAAATTTCATTTTCCTTAATGAGAGAAGGAAAGTCAAATGCACATACATATATGCACTTACATAAATATAATATAAATAATTGTTGACTGTGTATATATCTTCTCTTTATATACTCCAGTCTAAAATAATAATGAAAATACACAAAATGCATCTAGATTTTGTATGCATTGGCATTTTATTTCGCTCAATTACTGCCCTTTATTTATACATTCACAAATATTCCAAAGGTGTCCAGTATTCTGTCTTATGTTGGAGACAAAAGGACAAACAAGAAATGGTCCCTGCCTTCATAATGCTCATCACTCAAGCTACACACAAGTAAATAGGCACTTGCAATCCGTGGTGCTGAGTGCCGAGTCAGTGGGTAGATGCAGAAAGCTCTTCTCAGGATACCTTAGGAAATTTTATTTTCAGAATACTTCCCTGAGTCCAGAAGGAGCCTACCATTGTTGAACACTGCCCTGTACCAATCACACTGAAGCTTCAAAAGAACCTTAGGTGGTGTTGTGATTTCTGTTTTCATCTGAGAAAACTGGAATTTGGGAACATCTTTTTAACCTGTCCAAGATTACAAAACAAGGATTTGCATCTAGTTCTACTGTACCCAAAGTCTAAGTTTTTTCTATCTCCTTGATACCTCGTTAAATATACGTGTTATGGGTTGAATTGTGCCCCCCAAAAAAATATATTCAAATCCTAACCCCCAGGCCTGATGACTGTGCCCTTACTTGCAAACAGATTCTTTGAAAATGTTATTAGTTAAGAGGAGACAAAATTGTATTTGGGTGTTTTCTAATCCAACATGACTGATGTCTTTATAATAAGTGGAGATTTGGACTCAGAAACATATGTGAGAGAGACACTGGGGAGATTTCAGTGTGACAACTGAGATAGATATTGAAGCCCAAGGATTGCCAGCAGACCACTCAAATCTAAGAAGCAGCAGCAAAGGATTTTTTTCCTACAGAATCAGACTTCTAGCCTCCAGAACTGTGATACAATAAATCTCTGTTGTTTTATGCCACCTCATTTTGTTACTTCGTTATGTCACCCCTAGGAAACTAAGGCAAGGCTTAGGAGTCCAAGCAATTAGAAAAAGAGATTCAAATAAAAAGATAGGAAGCCTGCTTTAAGTTAATCTATTAATGGATGTATAATAAATTTTAATTTGATTCTTCCATAATAGAATAACAACTAATATTTAAATGCCTAATCTCACAGGTAATATAATACAGTTGACCTGAAAAACATACTAAGAAACGTTTTCCTTTCTTTAAAGCCTGTGCATTGCAGGTTTTTATGTGCACCGAGAGCTAAAGATAAGTCCCATATTAGTCTTAGTTTTTAAAGATTTATCTCATGACCTGACAATAACCTGGACTTACTGAATGGGCATGTTCTTTTTTTCTGCTTTGACTAACATTGTTAGAGTCCCACATCACTGTAAGAAAATTGTATACCTCATTTTGGTTCACTTTTACTGGGCTAAGGAGCAACATTGATATCTCAACTGTCCAAACCTAAAAAATTGATTGCTACTGAATGTATCGTTAAACACAACATTCAGTAACTTTAGCTTGGGCTTCCAGTAGCAGTACTCATGCTTAAAAAGAAAGAAATTATGGATATATCCCAGTTTGTTCTTCCTTGATGTTGCATGTTATGTATTCAAAGAACATAGGGTTATGGATTAAACATATGTTAAAAGTGGATCTCTCTCTTTTTCATTCTGGCATTGAAACTGAGATACAGGCTTTTCAGCTAAATGTTCTAGTATCAAATTAGATTTTCTATTAATTCTTAGGTTTACTTAGGTTGTAAGCTTCTAAGAATTAATTGACGGTCAGGGTGACACTGCCCTGTTAGTGAAATGCTGAACTGAAAATTTGGAGGACCAACATGCATCTGAGGGATGCTCAGCAAGAAAATTCTTGGGAGGGCTTGGCCCACATTGCTGAGTGAAGGAGTAGACATGAAATAGAGACTAGGAACTGGTTACTGTGCCTTGGTTTTGCCTGCCTGGATGGAAATGTTATGGTTTTTAAAAAAATAACGTAAAAAAAAAAGATAAAGAAAGAGGAAAAAGATCTGTTTCTGCACTTACAGAATATCTTGAATGCATGAGGTTGCTGTGGACCAATAGTTCAGGCATTCAATCAAGATAGCTTGCCCGCACGTGCTACCTTATAAGGCAGAAAAAGCGATAGGTTATGTTACCAGGGATGGTTTCTGAAGGTGGCAAGGCTATTAGGGCATATGTAATCCACTTCAGGGAACTATGCAGTATTGTGTAAATGGCAGCATCTCTGAAGAAATCACAAATGTGCCCCTCAAAGAAGTCGATGTTTGTATATGGGCCATGATGGAGGACGTGAAAGTCAGTATTAGCTAAGCTAAAACTACGGTAGTATTAGTATATAAGACTTTTGTACCTCTTCCTGAAATTCCTCCTGGAAAAGCCAGAAGATAGAAGGAAGGAGCTGGAAGGGTAGCTAAAGTATAAGCCATGCTCTCTTCCCCAGTGGAGAATTTCAGAATCACAGTTCAGGCAAAAGATGAAGAGAAAAGAAGGTTATTTAACTGGTTGTAAATGTGAACTCTAGATTTATTCAAGACTGGAGTTCTTAATGTTTAAGAGTTGTTTTTTGTTGTTTTTCTATCCCCCTGATATAGGACTTGTCCTATTCACTGACAATGAATCTATAGCTGTAAGATTTCCTGAAGATATTTTCCAGGGATCTGAAAAGAATTCCCCAAAGAGCATATTAAACATATATATGGTTTGGAGAAAAACAACACTTTTTTTCTAACTGTATCTTATTAGATTCAGCTTGTCCAACAAGCCACTTACAGACATTTAATTTCCTTATAATTTTATGTTGAATTACCAAATAATTTTACTGATTGATTGAAAAGTAAAACCTGCAAACTTCCGAACAGGTTAGTTATACAAAAAACTTGAAAGTAGCATACCTTTCTTATATAAATGCATAATTTATATATAATAGCTTATGAAATATTAATGAACATATTAATTGTGAAAATATATATTTTAGAACCTCAGATTGTCTATCATGAAAATACTTTTAAAGAGCTACTGCAATATGAAAATATTCTACTGATTCATTGCTAAAAGCCCAATTATTATACTAATTGTATTCAGCTGATCACATCTAGTGTCAGAATCAGAGAGCTGATGGCAACTTAAATTAACTCACTGTGTCAGAATTTAGGAGGAGAACAATAGGAATGCCAAAGGGGGAAAAGAAACGTATGAATGTGAAATAAGCTCAGACACTGTGTGATGTAAAATTATTAAAAAGTCATATATAATATTCTTATATCATGTTGCTGGTGGTAAAGACATCAATCATCATATTATCTGTACATTGAACATGATAAATTGATTGTGTTCTAATGAGAGGATCTAATTACTTAGAGATAGGAAGAGGGCATATGAAAGCTCTTTAGCTCCAATGGTCATACATTATCATTAATAACACTGAACCCTATGTGGCTTAATTCCTTTTTATTGTACATTTTGGAATTAGCCATCTTCCTAAATCATTTCTCCAGAGAGAGGTCAGAAAATTAATTTATCATCCTCCTAAAAATAGCAAATGGAAATATCATAAAATGAAGAAATCTATGCAATCCTGATCAGAAGGTTTTTGCTTGGATTTTTATTCCAGTCCTTGCTTAAATTCCATTGGTAGGAAACAGAAAGCTTTTGTATAATCACTGATTCAAAAGATCCTCGCAAAACCATTTGGTAGTAGGATATCCTGTAATCATAAAATTATACTGGAACTTTGCTATAGCCATATAACACAACCAAGATTCAAATTTATTTCAAGAAGCTGAACCTCATTGTCAAAATCAGCAAGATGAAATATGACAGGAGACATGAAAACTTGTGTATTTGAGTTCAGATAATCATTTATGCAAATGTAGCACAGGGAGACATATGCTTTGAAATGAATGGCTCAATGAGAGCACACTTGAGAACGAGAAGATTGTATAACATTTGAAGGACTCTCATATGGAAGGAGGATTAGCGCTGTGGGTAAGTGAATCTATGGAATTGCCTTTAGACAGATTTTAATTCAATAATGTTACAAACCAGAGCTATTAAATAATGGAAATGACTGCTTTGTGAGGTGGTTAGTGTCCTCTTCTTGGTGTCCTTGGATACTTCCAAGCAAAGGGAATATCATGACGTCAGGAAAGCTGATGAAATAAAAGGCATTTCTGCAACTAAAAATCTGGAAGAAAAGATTCTATGATTTCTAAGGTCCCTTTGGATTTTAAGATTCTTGGATTGTATTTTGTTTCAGCTATAGAATCCATCACTCTCATTGGCATTATATTCTCTTATTAATTAGAGGTATTTATATGCAATGGTTATTTTATTTGTTGTGCAATTGCTAGATTTGTGCCTTTCTTCATCTGTACTATAACCCTTTTTATATTTTGCTGATTTATATGTGCCACACACATGAGCTAACCAGGGTATCTTTTTGGCCTGGTGATCCTAACCAAGGTGAGAGATTTTTTAAAAAGAAGAAAAAGTAACCTACAAAATATGATTTAAAAAAACAAAACAAAACAAAAGCTGGTTGACTATAAGCATTCCAAAGCTTTCTTGATTTCTATACCTTGGAGACTGACAATTCTATTTAAAAGCCATAGGAGGATGACAGTAGACATTGTCATGAAAATATATAAAGACAAGACCCTTTATTATTTCAAAAGATTTAGAAAGTTTCTTTTCAAAAATAACAGTGTTCATTCTATAGCCAAGGCTCTCATTTTCTTTGCCTTCTTTTTGATCTCTCTGAAGATAAGCAAGGTTTAGAAATTGATATAGATCTGTCTATTTAAGGTGTCTATAATGTATGTTTAAATTTCTTCATATTTAAAACTTTAAACTCTGTGGAACTTTGTGCTATAAATAATCGCTAATTTTAGTCTCACTGAATCTGCTAACATTACTGATATCGAATGCTATTTCTGTAGAACTTAAATGAATGTGGGCCTGTGAATACTATTGAACAAAGATAATTAGTGCATACCAAAATCAAGTGGATGATTATAATAGGACATATTATCTCACAATAGTACCTGGCACAGAATAAATATCCAATAATGAACAGACTCAGGCAGACTGAGCTGGTGAGGAAAAAGATTAAAAATTACAACTCATGAAAATGTTTCAATAATCCTAAAAAGAACTAAATATCATATTTTCTTTTTAAAATTAGTTATGCCCTCATCACTCTTCTGATTTGCACACACAAAGGATATTTTATACTAATAGATAAACATTATTATGATTTTAGTCTAATGACTGTTTGAGAATCACCAAAACATGCTTCTTGGGTGAATGTGGTACAGTTGTGGACTCCAAAACAACATTTAGATCTCCAACATAACACTCCAAATTACATTACAGTATACAATTGCTTTTATACATCATCTATTGGCAGTATTTTTAAAAACATATTTGCCTGGTTCTTACTTTTATTTTCAAATAAGAATAAATAAATGAACATCCTATTCACTTTCAGAAGGAAAATGGCACAGTGAAAGACTAGATAAAAGTTCTAGAAATCTGGAGGCTGGCCCTTTACCTTTCTGTTGAATATGGTGGATATGAGCACAGGCGTTAGAAAATGGAGACCTGAGCTGGAAGGCAGACTCTAACCCTAGCTGCTTGTGATCCCTGCAGGAACTTAATTATTCCAATCTAAGCCTCATTTTTTAAAATATGTTTAATGGTGAAAAAACCTACCACATTGTAGTACCATAATATCAAATGTGGTAAAATGTCAAAAGTGCTGAACACAGTTACTTGTATTCATTAAACTCTATGATTTGGGGAAGTCTCAAAAATTTGGGTCTTGGTGTCTTGACTAAAAATAGGATTAGACTATATGATCTCTGTGGCCTTTTTAGCTCTACTTTGTATAAAAAGTTGTTTAGTCTATTTGACTATTTTCTGTAGTGACATTCATTTGTTATTTTCTGTGGTTCTGGTCAGTTTTACTCTCTTTCCAATGCAGTTTGTTTAACCCTTGCGTGTACAGGATCTAGGGACTAGAACACACATGTATACAAATGTGTGAGCATGGGTATATTCCACACCCTCACGACAGACATCTAACCCTAACACCCAGGCACAACACCCAAAGGTTTTCCATGCATAGTCTTAATGTTCTCTTGGCTCCAGTTACTGTGTGATCCCTAAAGCAGTGATGAGGAAAACGCGCATGCGCCCGCACGCGAGCGCGAGGACTCCGGAGCTAGGGTAAGACCGAAAAGCATGACAATAAAGAACAAGGGACAAGACATAACAGAAACCATAGATGTCTAATTGAAATAGAGATCCTGGGATACACTCCCTGTTTGCACTGAGAGCAGCTCTTAACACACAGAAATAGGAAGGAGAAATGTGAGTCCGTATCTAGTAAAAAACAATTGACCTAATGTTATGACAGTAAATTCAATTGTATACTAAAATCTAGACATTTTCTGATAGGACATTAGACACTTAAAGTAGCTTAGAAATTTTTTTTCAGCATGCCAAGTAGTAATAAGTGGTTCTTCTAACATCTTTAATCAGAAATCAGCAGAAAGATAACTTAGAAATTATATGGGGGACATAGAACTGAATAATTGCCTATTTAATGAAAAAGTATATTGATTTTCTTTGAGGTTGCAGCTGTAAAGGTTTTATGTTTTTAGGGAAGCGAGTCATATACACACACATAAATGGTTAATGACCTCATGACCACCGAACACTCTGTAGAAGTCCAGGTTGTTTCCTCTCTTGTAGTCTCATGTAGTTATCATATTGATATTTGGGTTGATTAATTGTTCATATATCCTTCTTCCTCCCTCAGATAATAGGTAACTAGAGGTCAATGACTATTTCTTGCCATGGATATAACATTAGAATACAAAAATCTCAATAATACCTGTGTTGAAATCAAATGAAGTTGGACGTTTATTTTCATCTAAGCTTTTGAAAACTCATTATTAATAATTCCTAAATGAGAAAATATTTTTGTAAATCTTATATACTTTTGCTCATAGAAAAGCTGGTTTGGCTTCTCCCAAGGGTCTTCAGTGGTCTTACTCATATGGACCTATGGGATTCATTTGAACAGTATCAGGCCTACATTAATAATACCCTGAGTGCTTTCTCTTTCAGCAGCCCAGTGTTATGTTTTGTTTGTTTTGTTAAATACATTTTTAAATTTATTTTTAAAAGATACATAGATTACATAAAATGTTACATTAAAAAATGTAGGGGATTCCCATATGCCCCACTCCCCATACCTCCCTGATAAACTAGTCTTCATTTCTCCACTTTGCTTTCATGGAAGTACCTTCCTCCCTGAAGCTCTCCTAAAGTCCCCTCTCACAGTATTTTGTAAGTATCTTTATTACAATAGTCCTTGGATTGTATTAGTTTATCTCTAACTTTTTCTCCTTTGTTAAACTTTGATTACTTCATTCAACAAACATCATCTCTTAATTATATCATAGGGAAGGTGCCCCCTTGAGTTCCATATATTAAGCCTACTACCTTGTGCACAAGGAATGAACAAACCATGTGCTCACCCATAATTATCTGGATACTGAACAGAATGGAATACTTTAAAAAACATAACCTACAGGAATCAGCTCTTCTGCTAACATTTCCTTATGTTATAACATATTTCTTATATTAGAAAAAAAAATTTTCTCCCCTCAAAATTTGTTGGTTGGTACCAACATGAGGTTGTGGAAATACATCTGCTTCTAAAAATATTTACACTTTACCATTCCACATAAATAAAAATTTCTTATGACATATTAAATTATTTTTATACTGAAAAAAGAAAAGCATAGACTTAAAAAATATTTTGTTACTTTTAAAATGTTGACTTAAATCAAAATGAACACAATACAATTCTGCCTGTGATGTTTTTAATGCCATGCTTTAAAAAAACCATATATTAATAAATCTTAGGGTTCCAAAGGTGAAATCAGTGTCCTTTAAAACAAAGTGAGACTGCAATGGATTTATTTTCTGTGTCAAATATGTCACCTTTGGGCATCATTTTAAAGTTGAGTGAGGGTTTGTAATTCTAGCACCTGAAAAAAAGACAGACACTAAGAATTTGAAATCCAAGGCTTTAACTATACTAACAAGCACAATTGGGTGACTGGGGTCATTTGTCTATGTGCATTGGTGTATCAATCTTGTATTAGGAAAACAATTGGACATTGGACATGTAAAAATACACAAAACTGAAATTAATTACTATGTGTTGTAAGAAGACCATTGTACTTGCAGTAGACATTTAATTTGCAAGCTTCTAATAACAGTATAAATATTGAGGCCTAGGCCATGCTCTTAGCCACCATTATAGGTTTTCAAAATTCCACTTGTTAAAAAAGAACTCTGGGAAGATGTCTATAATACATACTGACATGTTGATTCTTAGCAAGGACAAAATCGAAATTATATAAGGAGAAAATTCGGAATGTCCTCTTGAACAAAAACCTCCCCCAAGTAAGCCCCTTGGAACTTTCTGCTGGACATCCACTGCTAACACCCAGGAAAGCAGTGGTTGCTCCTTAGATTTTGGCACTTCTCCATTAGTTCTTCCAAGATCTTGCTGCCTCATGGCATCTTGATTAAACACATTAAGATAATGTGAAATTTCAGATATCTTCTTGTAAAACCATTTGTCAGTTAGCCAGTTAGCATCTTCTTGATTAAATTAATAGAGACAAACTTATTATACCTCATATAGTAAGGGGTGGTCCTTGTAAGGAAAACTGTGGAGATGAGGAATGTAGGGATCTGTGACATACAATCAGACTTCAAGGGAACAAGAAAAGACAGACACTGAGAGCATCCAGCATTTTTTTTTGGTAACTGCTTCATTGAGATATAATTCACATACTATACAATTCACCTATTTAAACATCTAAAAGTAATTTTTTAAAACTTTCTGTATTTAGAGATTTTCCTATTCTCGATAGTCCATATAAATGAAATCATGTAATACATGGTATTTTTGTGAATGACTTCTTTCTCATAGCATAATGTTTTCAAGATTCATCTATGACATAGCATGTATCAATACTTCGTTTCTTTTTATAGGCAATATTTCATTGTATTAATGCACCACATTTTATTTATCCATTCATCCTTGTTGGACATTTTGGTGGCTTTCATTTTTTGGCTATTATGAATATTCATGTACAGTTTTTTTGTGTGGATGTACTTTCATTTCTCTTGGGTATATACCTTAGAGTGCAATTGCTCAATCATGTGGTAACTCTACGGCTAACCGTTTACGCAACTGTTTTCCTCAGAGACTGCACCATTTTATATTCCCACCAGCCATGTATGCAGTTTCTAATGTCTCCACATCTTTGCTAACACTTGTTATCTATCTTTTTGATTATAGCTATCCTAGCTATGCTAGCTCTTGATTTTGATTTGCATTTCCTTTATAGCTAATGATGTTCTTTTAAGCATCTTTTTATGTGTTTATTGGCCATTTGTATATCTTCTTTGGAGAAATGTTTATTCAGATTCCATTCCAGGTTTTAAATTGGGACACTTATCTTTTATTTTCCAGTTGCTAAGCATTCTTTATATATTCTAGATACACAAGCCTCTTATTGGATATATGACCAGCAATTATGTTCTCCATTCTCTGGGTTGACTTCTCACTTTCTTTATATCCCCTGATGAATAGAAATTTTAAGATGATGAAGTCCAACTTATGTTTTCTCTCTTTACTTGTGCTTTTTGTGTCATATATAAGAAAATATTACTTAATCCAAGGTCACAGATATTTATGCCCATATTATCTTTTAAGAATTTAAGTAATTATATTATCATTTACATTTAGAACCTTGAGTTACTTTGTATATATGATGTGAGGTAGGGGTCAAAAATCATTCCTTCTGCTTTTATAGTTTTTGCTTTGCTAGCCACCTAATTCAAATTCTCATCTTTATCTCTAATCCTGTCTTCATCATGAATTGTGCTCACCCATAACTTCTAATTGCTCATTATTTCTGGGATCTGGCTTTCAGCTTCTTCGCATTGTCTATATTCTGCCTTCAGGCTGCTTAGCTTCTATTCTAGTAACTCATGAACTTTCTCCACTCATCTCCAATATACAAATCAGAGACCTGAAAAAGAGAATCTGACACTAAACAGCATGATTGCTATTTTGGCAGAACATTCAAAAAGGTCTCTAGAAGTTCATCAATTGGCTTTGCTTTGGTTAAGGGGTGCATGCTTCATGCATTTGTCCTCTATAGGTAATCATATGAAACAGAATATGGACACTAATTAACTAATAGGTAGCAATAGGCCTTCTCACAGTGCTGACGTCATAGACATCATGGACATATCAGAAGTAAAGCTTAGAAATGCCAGGCATTTGTGATTTTACATATCCAGTATAATCCCCATGTGCACACCATTTATAATTTTATAAATGGCATTTTTGTCACCAAATTGGTTCATTAAAAAAGAGATCAGAGTATCTTATTCACATTAGTCCTAGAGGAACACTATATTTTTGTTTGGTTTCGGGTATAACTTCTCCTTTGCAAAGTGAAGCACCTTCCTTCATGACTTCCTGAGCTCTGGTCCATCCAGGCACTGTACCTTCTCCTAGACTGAGCACACCCATATAAGAACCTTGCTGCCTTGGAAACTTCCCATCTACTTTTTCAGTTGACCTCCCATGTGGCTGTGCCTTGTGGCCCACTATCCCTTTCCTCATTGGCTCATTCATGGTAGCATTTGTGCCCATTTTAGTGCCTCTTGTACATCTTTCTACCTCAAATATCACCAGGATATGTGTCTTTAGGAGCCCCATATTGTCTACATAATTTCCTTCACCTCCACATTTCTTTGCCATTCCTCATTCAGTTCATAAATCTAGCTTCTAATTCCCTGAGCCACTTTTAGTAACATCTGTCACCCCTAATGCCTAAAAAGTAATAACATCTCTGGAATATTTATTCTTATTTGACAATTTAACTTTTTGCCAGGGAAACAAAGAATCACCGTAGAATCTGTAATATTTTAGACAACATAGGATATTTTGGTCAGTAATATCATGTTGTATAGCATTTAATGATGTATTAAAACCAACTTCTAAGTTAATAAATATTGATCATAAGACAAAGAAGTGCTTCCTGGTTTTTTGTTTTCTGTCCTAAATGGAAACATTTTATAGATTTATTTTATGAACAACATTGTATCAAAATCACATATACATTAAATGAACATATTTATTGCAGACAATTTCAATACACAGAATTGTGGATTGGGGGACAAATAGTTGAGGCCTTATAACCTGTCTTAAAAATGAACATGCAACAATCAATAAATTTTAATAAAGATTAAATTTAATATTATAACACAAATCATTTTTTCTCCAGTCTGCCACAAATACAACTTCAGTTAAAATTAAACATGCTTTTGACTAGGAGAAAAGACATTTTCATTTTAACTGTTAGTCCTGTTTTTTTTTTTAATATAAATGATTCTAACCTATTGATCCTAGATCAAAATCTTCAAATAAAGCTGATTTATTTCATTAAATGGAATATTTAAACCAAACAATTCTATCAAGTTAGGATTTTAGCTGGAGTGAACCTCTTCCATTTAGAAAATTGATCTTCCATTCACACTTTTATCAACCTTGGGTTTTTAAAGCATGGTTGCTTTTAAAGAGAGAATGAGAAAGGGGAAGGGAGAGTATGTGATTATCTCCAGTAATATTTTATATCATTGATGAGACAGGCTATGCACATTTAACTTTGTGTTATATAAGAAACTGGATATTAAACCTCCCCACATTCAAACATAATACACAATGCATATATTTATACATGCTAGCTATATAACAAGCAGAGCAGTAAGTAGGAAGTAAATGCTATTGAGTACATACTAGGGCACTGTACATACCGGTGTTTCTGAAAATGGAAATACTTCCAGTAAAAATAATAACTCCCTAATGATGATTTTTTATTCACCAAATGATGATAATTCCAAGGTAATAAATTATTGAATCATTAAAAATATCCTTGGGCAACTAGTTGCCAGTTGACTCATTAAGACAAAGGCATTGTTGGGATATAATTTACCCAGACCTGTATAGAATGTGGTTTTCAGAGTTAACTGGACACAGGGTGACTATCTCAATCTAAGCAGTTCATAAGGTACTAGAATATTTAGCATAGAACTAACATCATTGTACAGTAAAGTCATTTGGTGGAGTAGATGGAACACAGGTTAGAAGCCCAAAAGAACTAGATTTGAATTCTGGCACCAGAGTTCAAAATTATATGTCCTTGGGTAAGTTTCTTAATCTCTATTATCAGCCTTTTATGTAAAGGGGGATAACATGAACTTTCAGGAATATGGATATTAGAGATAATATTTTTAACTGTTCTTCTAAAGAAGGAGCCTCTCTATAAACAGTAGCAATAAAAAATGAAACGCAACTACCAAGGACCATAGAAAATTCCATCTTGCAGCAGCACTTTCCTTTGTAGAAAATGTGCTTGGGGAGTGCAATTGAAATCAGAAGATATTTTTGGTGCCCAAGGAATCAGTGCAAGGGAGATTTACAGAGTCTGACGTTTAAGGCTTAAGAAATAGCATCATGCATGCATCTCCAAAATAGGAAACAAACAAACTAATAGCCTAGTTTCATGAAAATTGAGCAAGAAGTAGCCTTAGAGAAATGCAGACACTGTCTTCTTCCTGAGCACATTTTAGGGGACACTTTATTAGACATGATGTGAGAATTGATTTAGCTAAGAATTTCTTAGACATTTTATTAGTTTACTTTCAAATGAATAAGAAATCAACTATGTACATTGTGACACCTAAATCACAATTTTGCTTACTTGCACTCAGGGTAGAGATTGAGGGGAACTCTGGGTATTTTGGTGCAATTCAAATAAAATGACACTTTGAATCAGGTATTATTACTGTGTCCCATTGTCCATTTATCCCCATTATCGCCTTTGGCAGTTTTGTGTTGCTCTGTATTCACAGCACTTACTCTTTACGTTTCAGGTGATCCATATTGTAGCTCTTTCAATTGTGTGTTTTTTCTGGCTGACTGCAATTACTTGAAAACCAAGTCTCTTCATTCTGACAAAGCCTTATTATGTATGCCTCTCCAACACCTCTTTCTAAATTCTCCTGTGAGATTGGGCAGGAACCCTTCGTTTTCCAGAGTTAGGAGAAACACTCTTGCCTATCAAAGAACACCTTTCCTCATGCATTTTGTTAAGCTGTTTCTTACCAGGAATTCCAGTTTAAGTAGGCTTAAGTTCATTGGCCTTAACTGCTTTCTTGTTTCTGGTTCCCCACGTGGCCAGACTCTCTGGTGGGAACAGTGGTTAGAGTGAAACCAACCCAGCCCAAATTATAGAATCAGAAGTGAATTATTTTTGCCAGTGCCTCTAATCTTTCTCCAAGCTGCTTTTTGGCACCTACAAACAATTTTTTCCTGGTCCCAGGTGCCCTCAATAATTCTAAACTTAAGTTGGGGAGATAGAAAGCCTCTGATTGGCAAGCATTTTCTTTCCTTTCATTGATTTTCTTGCTTCTTTCTTCCTCCTCCTCTGTGGGACTTGATTTATATAAAGCAACTAGAGGAAGTCTTGCTGATACTGCTGGAAGAAAAGAAGGAAGAGATTCATAGATTCTTACTTAAAGAAGCAGAAAAGAGCTTATTCAATAATTAGACAGCAAATTAGAGGCTACAGATTCAATAAACAGAGTAGAGCTTCAATAGTAAAATGAACCATATTAAAAATTAGCCTCTTTAAGATAAGAAAACCTAAAATAATGTGAGATTTCTGACTGAGACAGTGTTTTTCATATATATGAAAGAAGAGAGAACAGGAAAATGTTTTTCAAAAGTAATGAAGTACAGCTTGATCTCCATGAATCTCTCTCTGTTTCTATCATCCTATGCCCTAAACCCAGCCTTCTTCCCCAAACACGCTATAAAATTTGTTGGTACTACCTGTGTATATTTTTGTGATTCCCTCCTTATGCTTACCTTCTAATTACGAAATTCTGTTGATTAATTGCTCAAATATTCTTGAGGTTTATTTTTTTCTCTCACTCTCTCCTACTAGTACCCTTGTAGTAATTCTCACAATTCTCGTACTGAATGACTGAAATAGTCTCTCAGTAGGCCTGCATGACTCCAGCCTTGTCTCATTCCAAGCCATGCTCCGTAGATTTGGCCATTGTGCTATATCTAAAGCAAGGGTCAAATCTGGCCTTACGTCTATTTTTGAGTAACATGTGAACAAAGAATGGTTTTCACATTTTTCAAATGTTTAAAAATTCAAAGGAATAATATTCCATTACTCATAAATATTCAGATATGAAATTCAAATTTCAGCAACCAGTAAATATTTTCTGGAACTCTCAGCCACACTCATTTGTTTACAGATTGTCTATGGATGCTTTTGTGCTATAGCAGCAGAGTTAAATACTTATGACAGAGACAAAAATAATTACTGTCTGTACCTAACAAAAAGAAGTTTGTCCATCCCTGCTCTAAACCATAAAGGTGACCTCATCATTTCTTTGCTCAAAATCCTTCAGTGATATGCTGTCACCTGAGCATGACAAGCAACCTCTGTTATCTGGGTCCTGTGTCACTCTAGCTTTATTTGTATTGCAACTTTCTGCTGTACTGTTATTTCTTGCCTGGGCTCCTATGCTTCTGGCTTGATTTATGCAAGTGTCTCCATTGCAAGTTCTGGATTTTGAATCACTTCATACCTGGAAAATGATCTTATTTATCTTTCTATCCATAGTGAGTCTTATGGTGCCTTAAACTTAACAGGGGCTCAATAAATATTTGTCAGTACTCTTAAATAACTGACATATATACATCAATTAACAATAGTTTAGGCTTAAGAGAAAACTTTACATATGATTATAAAAATATCATTATACAACAAAAATATAGTAATGCAAATTATTCCCTAACATATAATTTTGTTATGTTAATGCAAAATTACATGATTTATAGTTTGAGGACTTTGCAACAAAAAAAATATGTGCTAGAATGAATTATGTCCCCAATTTAGACATGTTCTTAGTCTTAATCTACATTACTGTGCATGCTATCCCATTGTAAATAGGATCCCTTGAAGATGTTATTTTAGTTAAGGTGCAGCCCAGCTGAATGAGAGTGACCCTTTATCTGGATTATTGGAGTCCTTTATTAAGCAGAAGAAATTAAGTCAAAGAGAAAGCCACAGGGAGCAGCTGGAAGCCCCAAGTCAATGAAACCCAGAAGAGAAAGCAGAAGCTATCATTATGTGTTGGGATAGCCAAGGAACAAGAATTGCCTATAAGCCAGCTCCAGAACACACAGACTTTGAGTAGTAAGCATCTCCTTGCCGATGCCTAAATTTTGGACATCTGCTGACATTGAAACCAGAGCCAATAAATTCCCATTGTTTAAGACAACCCACTGTGTGGTTTTGTCATAGCAGCCTGGCAGACTAAGACAATATAAAACCTTAAACACATTGTAAAAATAAATTGATCTTATATGGCTCGATAACACATTTAACAAATATTTAAACAACTCATCATGGGTTGAAACCATAGCTGCCCTAAGAGCCCAGACCCTGTGATCTTAGTCGGCTAATCAGTGATGGGCCTTGCCCACCCCTGTTACTGGGGAAAAAGATTTTTACTTCCCTTTCTGTCACCAGCACCTAGCGGGATGTGTGCCTGTAACTACCACATGGAGAGAGCTATTTACTGTTCTTTACTGTGATTTATCAGCCTCTTCCTCCCTCTTTTCCCTGGATGCTGTGCAGTGTTCTTCTGCCCTCTGGAGTTTCAAAATAGTAGTTTTAGATGGTCCCTGCCTGTTTTATGATTTTATTAGTGGAAGTCCTGGAACTCCTTACTCTGCCATCTTCCCCAGAAGTTCTATTGTTAATTTTTTAAACATTAGAAGACATTTCTTTCTTCACATCTCCAACTAGGGGGAAATAATCTAATGTCTTAAGAGTTTTAGCATTCATGCCTTTCACCTAAAATCATTTGAATTGATTCAATAGTACGTGAATGTGTGTGGGATGTGTGTTTCTTAAACAATAGAAGCTTTGTTTCAGACATGGAAAACAATCTTTTACTTAAACTGTTTCAAAAGAAATTCTTCTTGGTTTTCATTCTTGCAGAGAGATGTGAGAAATTGGCCCAGGGTTTAGAAAAAATGTCTTTTCCTCATTGTTATCAACTGGAAACCCTTTAATTTTCCTGGGCTGGCCTAAATTTGATATGTGGGTCACTTTCCATTTTAAATCTAAAGCAAGTTGCAGGTTTTGACAAATTGATAGGTAGTATCTTAGGCACATACACTTGTGAGATTTTTTACGATTTTTATCACTTTTTTACATATTTATTCCTAAAACATTTAATTTGAAAATACACTGTCCCCTAAGTAGGACTCATATTTAATTCACCAAATGAGATGCCTTTTTAACCATGTGAAATTTTTTAACCATGTGAAATTATTACACTTCTCCAAGAGCTGATCTGAAGCAGTTTGATTCTTTTTGGTATAAACAAATCATGAACTGATTATGAGTTATATTACTACATTTTTAGTTAACTCTAGATGCTCTCGTAACTTGACTTAGATATTCATTTTCTCTTATGACTATCTGCTGTCTGTTATTTGCCTGCTGAGAGCTCACTCTTGCTTTTGCACACTGCTCTTTAAGAAGTTAATGGGTGAGGAAGGTTGGTATTTGAGTCAAAATATTTTTCTAGCGAGATCCTCATCACTGACATTTGCTTTCCTCCCAACTCTCACAGCTTGAATTTGCAGGCCTTTGGGGCTCCATGCACAGCCCATCTGTTGGAGCAGACCCGTGCCAGGCCAATTTGGATGTGGCTGAGAGGAATGAGGAGGGAATTTTTGAAAAATTACTTTCATAATCATTTTTTGCTCTTAGAGTAAAGCCACATTGTTGGGATGAACATGATTCTGCCACAGTGAGCAAACTGATAATGTGATATTAGAAATAAGCATTAAGCAGAGCCTGTTGAAATGCTCATTTATATTGGGAAACATTAGATTTAATGTTTTACTTGTTTCTATTCAACAGTTTGCATCATGATATTGTTGGATATCATTAGAAATTCAATTAAATTCAAATGTTTAGGAAATATTTGATGAGAACCTATAATGTATAAGGCAAGTCATATAAAATTTTATATATGCAAAGATATCAAATATTCCAGTCGAGGGATGGCAAAACTAGGGTGTGTCCAGAGATTACTATAAAGAGAATAATATAGATGCCATTTGATAAATATAAATAGAATACTATTAATATTGATACCATTTTTATCTAAGTATTCTACATTAGTACTTCACTAAGGTATGTTATACATTATCTAAATTTAATTGTATAACAGGTTATCTCCATTTTACAGTACAGGAGACTAATGATTCAGAGATGTTACGTAACTATCCCAAGATCCCATAGTTAAGACTGGGTGGGCCAGGATTTGAATCCTGTCTGTCTTATCTCAAAATCTATGATTTTTACAAAATGCTGCAATGCATACTAAAACCAAAGATAGAAAGGGGGAAAACCAAAGATGTGTTCAATTGTGTGGCAGATGCCTGCCTCCACTAGAGATGTCAAAATTAAACACTCACTTTGCTGGCCTCCTTGGCACCTAGAAGTGGCTTTGGGACAGTTTCTGGCCATAACTCTTTTGATAGGGTTTAAAAAGAACAGATGAGCATGACTGCTCTGATTCACCCTACCCCATCTTTCTGTCTTAAATACAGATGCAGCTAAAGCTGCTGCCACCATCTTGCAACGTGGGGGAAAAAAAACCCGAGAGAATTGCATAGAGCTTGGCTCAGGCATTATTGAGTTGATAAATATCGGCTAGCAGCTGTTTTCCCCCAGAACTATCATTGGTTAGAATATAAAGCCCTTTGGTATAAGCCACTTATATCAGGCTTTCTGTTATTTATAGCAGAGCAAAAATGTAAATAATAACAAAATCCATCTCTGACATTAACTTCATAGCCCATCTCTCTAATGACTCTTTGTCAAATACCCTTAACCTTACACACCCTTACCACTTACCTGGCTAAACCCCAAACCTGAATTATTACAGATGCCCATCCACTTTATTTCTCCATTTGGGGCTCTTAACGCTGTTGGAAAAAATAATTTTAACCCTAAGCTGATGTCATTTTAAATCTATTCTTTTTTTTTTTTTTTCTTTGTCCTTGATATTTTTATATTTTCTATAATCTTTTTTTTATTTTTTTATTGAGTTTGTAATAATATTACATTAAAAATATATATGTGAGGTCCCATTATCATCAACTTCAACTGGACCCTTAGCATTACTCAGAAAACCCTCCTGCCTATGCCATTGGGATTATTTTCTTAATTTCCAAAATAATTGTTGTAATTTCCCCTATTATTAATATTCCCTGCCTGGCATTTTACACATCCTTACCTCTTTCCCACCTCTCATCTAGTGTTTGTTTTTGTTTTTTAATATTTTAACAATGCTCTTTATTTTTTTTTCCCAAATTCTACTCAATTTATTCATTTTTTTAAAAGATATTACATTAAAAAAATATGAGGTCCCCATTCGCCCCCACTGCCCCCACCCCACCACTCCCCCCATAATAACACTCTCCCTCATCATCATGTCACATCCATTGCGTCTGGTGAGTACATCTCCGGGCATCGCTGCACCCCATGTCCCGTGTTCCACACCATAGCCCACACTTTCCCACGTTCCATCCAGTGGGCCATGGGAGGACATACAACATCCGGCAGTTGTCCCTGGGGCACCACCCAGGACAACTCCAAGTCCCGAGAATGCCTCCACATCTCTTCTCTTCCTTCTCATCTAGTGTTAATCCCTACACAGGGGATCAGGACTCCACCCCTTTCCTCATTCCATTATCTATCACCTCTGGCCGTTTTTTGCAGTCTCTTCATCTCTGCTTACCCTTTCCTGTCAGCATTCAAGTCTTTCCTCTGTTAACAAGAACCTAAGTTCCTTTCTAACCACTTCCCTATTTCTCCTCTTCACAGCCAGAGTCCATGAAAGAATAGTCCATATTCACCAGCTTCTTCTTCATCTCACATTTATTCTCCAACTTACAGCACTATGACTTCTATTCCCCAATGTTTCCATGAAATTACCTTCTCTGAGTTCACTAAACTCCCTACACTTTCAAAGACAGAGGATGTACTTTTCATCCATATGTCCTTAACTTCTATACATCATTTGATGTTGTTGTTGACTTCTTTCTTTTTTTTTTTTTTTTTTAATTTTTTTATTTTTTATTGACTTTGTATTAATATTACATTAAAAATATATATGTGAGGTCCTATTCAACCCCACCCCCCCACCCCCCTCTCCCCCCCCCCCCAACAACACTCGTTCCCATCATCATGACACATCCATTGGATTTGGTAAGTACATCTTTGGGCACCTCTGCACCTCATATACATTGGTTCACATCATGGCCCATACTCTCCTCTATTCCATCATGTAGGCCCTGTGAGGATTTACAATGTCCGGTGATTACCTCTGAAGCACCATCCAGGGCAGCTCCATGTCCCGAAGACGCCTCCACCTCTCATCTCTTCCTGCCTTTCCCCATACCCTTTGTCCATTATGTCCACTTTTCCCAATCCAATGTCACCTTTTCTATGTGGACACTGGATTGGTTGTGTCCATTGCACCTTTATGTCAAGAGGAGGCTCAGATTCCACCTGGATGCTGGATGCAATCCTCCCATTTTCAGTTGTAATCACTCTAGGCTCCATGGTGTGGTGGTTGTCCTTCTTCACCTCCATCTTAGCTGAGTGTAGTAAGTCCAATAAATCAGATTGTAGGTGCTGGAGTCTGTTGAGGCTCAGGATCTGGCTATCACATTGTCAGTCCAGAGATTCAAATCCCCTAAATATATCTTAAACCCCAACATTAACTGCACCTCCAGCACATTAGCATGAAAGTCTTATGAAGGGAGATCCCATCTGAGTCCAGATTCATCACACATAAACACCATTTCCAAAGAGGGGCCATCTGCCCTGGTAGTTAACCCCATCGGCCATGACCATAACTCCCATGGGTCTCTTTAGCCCTCAAAGGAACCAATATCTGGGGGTTGTATCTGCTTTATCTGTCTCTCTGACTCTGCTCAGTTGTGCATGAGGGCAAACCTTCTGCCAGCCTCCAGACTCTTTTTTAGAAACTCGTAGCCATATAAACTCATTTCTCCTTTCCATTTCCCCCTTACTTTAGGTCAAACAGCATTTTAAAGTCATGGTATTTTATGTAGACATGGATATTCTGCTGATCCGCATTGAACCTTCCGTATAAGGTCATTTTCCAGTTGCATCATCAGTTGGTAGTTGATAGTGGTCCCTCGTTGCCAGGGAGGCTCATCCCCGGGTGTCATGTCCCACGCTGGGGGGAAGGCATTGCATTTACATGCTGAGTTTGGCTTCGAGACTGGCCACATTTGAGTAACATGAAGGCTGACAGAAGGAAATTCCCAGGCACAAAGTTGCTCTAGGCCTTGTTATTATTTTGGGTTTATCAGCTCACAAGCATAGTCATTAGTATCAGGGGCTCACTGTTGAACCCTCACTCCCTCCCGGTCCCCACCACTGTACCTGGGAGACTGTCGCTGCTCCCCTAGGGACCACGACAGAGCACCACTGGCCAGGAACCCAGTACCCCCCCTACTGTGGTTTTTAATTGTTGCCACTATGAGTATATCCAAACATTACCATGCACCCTGGACATATGTTCTGTACAGCTCCCTGTCAGTCATATATCACCTGTCATTGGTATCCCATACCAGTATCCCTCCATTGCCATTGTTGAAACACTCTGTGATCCAGAACTCCCCGAAATTTGAAGCCCAATATAATGTCATGGTCCCTTACTAGGGAATGGCATATAGCGATGAGTTTAAAGGATAGATAAAGAACTTGGATAAAGTTAGATAAAGAACTTAGATAAAGAATGTTGACTTGAAAAAATTCCACATCCTATTTTTTTCTTTTTTTTTTTTTCCCCCCCCCCCCCCCCTAATTATTCAGCTTTTCTTCACAGGAGTCCTAGACCACAGCAATGTATATATATAATATACAGCACTCCCACACATCCACCAGAAAACCTTTTCCCTTCCACAATGATACTCTTACGCCCTATTCATATCATATTTACTTAAAGTGATGTACAGAGTCTGAGACATTAGCTTTCTAACAAGGTGACATCTGTGTTTACATTATGGTGCATACTTTAGGATACACAGTTCTTTACATTTTTAGTTATCCTATGTTTTACATTATGGTTTACATTATCAGTCTGTCATCTCCTATATGTTATGGTGTAATATTACATGTTTTATATCCATCCTTGTGTACTCTCAAGAAACTCCTCTCTTACCCCCCATTTACTTTGGTTCCACACATTTAACGTCCATTTTCCCTTCCACCTTGGTGCCCTCAGTGATAGCCAACCTCCGTTTCCTGAGGAGCCACTTCCAGAGATAGATGGAATAGTGTTCAGGGCCTAACTTGCTCAACTGCCCCAATGCCCTGGGAGCCACCCTTTCTCTCGAGGGATACAGTTCCCTCTATTGGATGGCATTAGTCCTCCCCAGGATGTGGGTCCACCCCCACTCTCACTACTTGGGTTTCTACCCCATGGTGTCACCCACTCTGGCAGAATGAGCATTTAGACATTCCCCAGGAGCCCGTCCTGCATCAGACCCTCCCCTCCGAGCATTCTAAACAGGTAACCCTCTTTATTATATTTTGATATGATTTTCTCGGCATTTTACTCTCCACCAACACCTGACCCTCTCCTGGTTCGTATGCTACCCCTCCCTCCCCCCACTTTTGGGCAACGTTACCCACCCGTCCCTCCCCAGCCACCCTCAAACCCGCAAAGCCCCAAGCAAAGGCAACCCCTTGCCCCCCTTTTATCTCTTCTTTGTGTTCATACTTACCACCATCTCGTCTTAAATTCCACCCCTGCAGACATCGGCTCATATCCTTCCTCCACCCTCCGATTTCCTGCAAGCCTATCGTTCAGTCTCTTGCTATCTAGGGCAGCTTGTTTATTTCATATCATTGAGGTCATGTAGTATTTGTCCTTCAATGTCTGGGTTGCTTCACTCAACATAAGGTTCTCAAGATTCATCCATGTTATCACATGTGTTTGTAGTGTGTTTGTTCTTACAGCCGAGTAGTATTCCATTGTGTGTATATACCACATTTTATTGATCCACTCGTCTGTTGATGGGCATTTGGGTTGATTCCAACTTTTGGCAATAGTGAACAATGCTGCTATGAACATTGGTGTACATATATTGGTTTGTGTTCTTGTTTTCAGTTCTGCTGGGTATATTCCCAGCAGTGGTATTGCTGGGTCATATGGCAAATCTATGGCTAGTTTTTTGAGAAACCGCCATACTGTTCTCCAGAATGATTGGATCCTTCTGCATTCCCACCAGCAGTGGATGAGTGTTCCCCTTCCTTCACATCCTCTCCAGCACTTGTATTCTTCTGTTTTTTTCATAGCTGCCAATCTTATGGGTGTAAGATGGTATCTCATTGTGGTTTTGATTTGCATTTCCCTGATAGCTAGAGATTTGGAACATTTTTTCATGTGCTTTCTTGCCATTTGTATTTCTTCTTCGGAGAAGTGTCTGTTTAAGTCTTTTTCCCATTTTTTAAATGGATTGTTTATCTTTTTATTTTCAAGATGTAGGAGTTCTTTATATATGCAAGTTATAAGTTTCTTATCAGATATATGATTGCCAAATATTTTCTCCCACTGTGTGGGCTCCCTTTTTACTTTCTTGACAAACTCCTTTGAGGTGCAGAAGGCTTTAATTTTGAGGAAGTCCCATTTATCTATTAGTTCTTTTGCTGCTCGTGCTTTTGGTGAGATATTCATAAATCCATTACCTATTACAAGGTCCTGTAGATGTTTCCCTACACTGCTTTCTAAGGTTTTTATGGTCTTGGCTCTTATATTTAGGTCTTTGATCCATCTTGAGTTGATCTTTGTATAAGGTGTGAGATGGTAATCCTCTTTCATTCTTCTACATATGGCTATCCAGTTCTCCAGACACCATTTGTTGAATAGGCCACTCTCTCCCAGTTGAGAGGGTTTGGTGGCTTTATCGAATATTATGTGGTTGTATATGTGAGGTTCTATATCAGAGCTTTCAATTCGATTCCATTGGTCTATATGTCTCTCCTTATGCCAATACCATGCTGTTTTCACCACCGTAGCTTTATAGTATGTTTTGAAGTCAGGTAGTGTGATTCCTCCAATTTCGTTTTTCTTTTTCAGTATGTCTTTGGCTATTCGGGGTCTCTTTCCTTTCCAAATAAATTTCATAGTTCGTTTTTCTAGTTCCTTAAAGAAGGCTGCATTGATTTTTATTGGGATTGCATTGAATGTGTAGATCAATTTTGGTAGGATAGACATCTTAATAATGTTCAGTCTTCCTATCCATGAACAAGGAATAGTCTTCCATTTATTTAGGTCTTCTTTGATTTCCTTGAACAATCTTGTATAGTTCTCAGTGTATAAGTTCTTTACCTCTTTAGTTAAATTTATTCCTAAGTATTTGATTTTTTTATTTACTATTGTGAATGGTATTTGTTTCTTGATTTCCTCCTGATCTTGCTCATTATTGGTGTACAGAAATGCTACTGATTTTTGCGCATTGATCTTATAACCTGCGACTTTACTAAACTCATTTATGAGTTCTAGAATCTTCGTTGTAGATCTCTCAGGGTTTTCTATGTATAGGATCATGTCATCTGCAAATAATGAAATTTTGACTTCTTCCTTTCCAATTTGAATGCCTTTTATTTCTGGTTCTTGCCTCAGTGCTCGAGCAAGTACTTCTAAGACAATGTTAAATAGGAGCGGCGACAGTGGGCATCCTTGTCTTGTTCCTGAGTTTAGAGGGAAGGAGTCTAGGATTTCTCCATTGTAAACAATATTGGCTTTAGGTTTTTCATATATACTCTTTATCATGTTCAAAAAATTTCCTTGTATTCAAATCATTTGGAGTGTTTTTATCAAGAAAGGGTGCTGTATTTTGTCAAATGCTTTTTCTGCATCAATAGATATAATCATGTGATTTTTTTCCTTCAATCTGTTTATATGGTGTATTACGTTGATTGATTTTCTTATGTTGAACCATCCTTGCATACCTGGGATGAATCCCACTTGGTCGTGGTGTATAATTCGTTTAATGTGTTGTTGAATACGATTAGCAAGTATTTTGTTAAGTATTTTTGCGTCTAGGTTCATTAGAGAAATTGGTCTGTAATTTTCCTTTCTTGTGATGTCTTTGTTTGGCTTTGGTACTAGGGTAATGTTGGCATCATAGAAGGAGTTGGGTAATGTTCTTTCTGTTTCGATGGTTTGGAATAGTTTCAGCAGGATTGGTGTCAGTTCTTTCCGGAATGTTTTATAGAATTCACCTGTGAAGCCATCTGGCCCTGGGCTCTTCTTAGTTGGGAGATTTTTAATAACTGATTCTATCTCTCTGCTTGTGATTGGTTTGTTAAGATCATCAATTTCTTCTTTTGTCAATATGGGCTGTTTATGTGTTTCTAGGAATTTGTCCATTTCCTCTAGATTGTCATTTTTGTTGGAATATAGTTTTTCAAAATATCCTCTTATGATAGTCTTTATTTCTGTGGGGTCAGTGGTGATATCGCCTTTCTCATTTCTTATTTTGTGTATTTGCAACTTCTCTCTTTTTTTCTTTGTTAGTGTTGCTAAAGGTTTGTCAATTTTGTTAATCTTCTCAAAAAACCAGCTCTTGGTCTTGTTTATCTGTTCAAGTGCTTTCTTATTTTCTATTTCATTTAGTTCTGCTCTTATCTTTGTTATTTCCTTCCTTCTTCTTCCTGTTGGGTTACTTTGTTGTTGTTTTTCTAATTCCTTCAAATGTGCAGTTAGTTCTTCAATTTTTGCTCTTTCTTCTTTTTTGATATATGAATTTATGGCTATAAACTTCCCTCTCAGTACTGCTTTTGCTGCATCCCATAAATTTTGGTATGTTGTGTTATCATTATCATTTGTTTCAAGGTAGTCATTGATTTCTTTTGAGATTTCCTCTTTGACCCACTGTTTTTCTAAGAGTGTGTTGTTTAATTTCCAAATCGTGGTGTGAAATCTGGGCTTCTTTCCCTCGCAAATCTCCAGCTTGACTCCACTGTGGTCAGAGATAATGTTTTGTATGATTTCAATCTTTCTGAATTCGTTCAGCCTTTCTTTGTGGCCTAGCATATGATCTATCTTGGAGAATGATCCATGTGCGCTTGAGAAAAATGTATATCTTGCTGTGTTTGGGTGTAGCGATCTATATATGTCTATTAGATCGAGCTCCTCTAATATACTATTCAGATGTTTTGTTTCTTTGGTGATTCTCTTTTGAGATGTTCTGTCCAGAGTTGATAGTGGTGTATTAAAATCCCCCACTATAATTGTAGATGTATCTATTCTTTCACTTAGTTTTTCCAGCGTTTGCCTGACGTATTTAGAGGCACCCTTGTTAGGGGCATAGATATTTATGATTGTTCGATCTTCTTGACAGATTTTCCCTTTGACTAAAATGTAGTATCCTTCTTTGTCTCTCACAATTGTTTCACATTTAAAGTCTATTTTGTCTGATATTAATATAGCTACTCCTGCCTTTTTTTGGTTATTGTTAGCTTGTATGATTGTTTTCCAGCCTTTCACTTTCAATCTCCATGCGTCTCTGGGTCTAAGATGTGTCTCTTGTAGACAGCATATGGATGGGTCATATTTCCTTATCCAGTGTCCCAGTCTGAATCTTTTGATAGGTGAGTTTAATCCATTGACATTCAGTGTTATTACTATCAAGGAATTATTTGTGTTAGCCATATTTTGATTGGATTTGTGTTTGTCATATTTTGTTTGTATATTTTTTTTTGTCTTTTTTGTTGTTGTTGTTGGTCTTATACTCTCCTCCACCTTTGCCTTTCCTGTTTTTTCCTTTCTTCCTGCAGAACTCCCTTTAGAATTTCTTGAAGGGGAGGTTTCTTGTTGGTATACTCTTTCAGTTTCTGTTTGTCTGCGAATATTTTGAACTCTCCATCATGTTTGAATGCTAGTTTAGCTGGATAGAGTATTCTTGGTTGGAAATTTTTTTCCTTTAGTACCTTGACTATATCATACCACTGTCTTCTTGCCTCCATGGTTTCAGAAGAGAAATCAGCACTTAATCTAATTGAGCTTCCCTTGTATGTGATGGTTTTCTTTTCTCTTGCTGCTTTTAGGATTTTCTCTTTGTCTTGAGCATTGGATAATTTGACAAGTATATGTCTTGGGGTGGGCCTGTTGGGGTTTATGACTTGTGGAGTGCGCTGTGCTTCTTGGATATGTACATCTGTCTCTTTCAGTAGATTTGGGAAGTTTTCAGCCATTATTTCCTGCAACACTCCTTCTGACCCCTTTCCCTTCTCTTCACCTTCTGGAATGCCTATAATACGTATGTTTGAGCGTTTTGCATTGTCATTCAGGTCCCTAAATCCTAATTGGATTTTTTCTATCTTCTTATTGACCCCTTCTACTATCTGTTTGATTTCTGATGTACTGTCTTCCACATCACTAATTCTCTGCTCTGTCTCTTCTAGTCTGTTGATATTTGCTGCAAGTGTATTTTTGATTTCTTGAACTGTGGTGTTCATTCCCATCATATCTGTTATGTTTTTGCGTATGTCTGCAATTTCCCCTCCAAGTGATGTCTTCATGTTGTTAACCTCTTTCATTACTGCATCAAATTTGTCGGTGATAAATGTTCTGAGATCTTTCATTGCTTGTGCCAAGTTTTGCTCCCCTTCGTGATTATTGGTTTGTTGATTGGATTCAGCCATGTTTTCCTGATTATTGGTTTGGTTCGTAGATTTTTGTTGCTTTCTGGTCATCTCTTTATTTTGACGAATTTAATCAGTTCCTTAGCTTCTTTGTCTGCTCTTGGAGGTTAATTAGTTGTTATTTTTGCACAGGTGTTATATCTTCTCTTTGTCACTTTTTTCTTCTTATTCTAGTTACTTGTTGTTGGTTAAGTTCACTTTAGAGGAAAGTATTAGTGTTGGGGAAAGGCAATTGTGTAAGCAAGGGAAAAGTGTAAAGTTGTATTGGTGATGTATGTTAATAAAGCAGGAATATGAGATCTGGAAGGATGGAGGTTAGATTCATGTAGATTGTATAGAGTTATAGCTGTAGGTAGAGTACCTTTTATGAAGTTGATGACTGAATTTGGGAGGAATATGGTATGAACTACACAGCTATTGTTTTCATGAGAGAGGGAAAAAGAAAAGAAAGGTAATAGTTTCAAGAGTGGATAATAGACAGAAAACAGAACAAAGGTATTAGAAATTAAGAGTTAGACACTTTGTGGATCGAAGAACGGGAGGTGGGGGGTGGAATATAGGAGAGACAGTAGATGATAGTGGATATCAAGATGCAGGGGAAGGGGGATAGTGTAGGTAGCCTAAATCAGTTCACACAGAAATGAGGCAGTGGAGGATGGGAAAACCCAGCAAATGTGAGGTGTTCCCTGTAGCACCTATTGTATACTTGAATTAAAGTAAAAATAAGTGGAAGATGAGGGACAAGAGGGAAAGAGAAAACCGAAAAAAAAAACAAAACAAACTAATTATAATAAAGAAAAAAGAAAGGCAAGAAGAAAGGAAGAAAGAAAAAGAGGATGGGCAAACGGTGGGGAACGGATAGGGAGAAGAGAGATACAGGTACACACGTGTCACAATTGCAACACTATCTAAAACAACAACTTCCCCCCGCTTTGCCCTAAAACCCCCCCGTCTGTCTGCCCAAATGGGTCTGCAAGCACCTCCCTTCCCACAAACCCCCAATAGGCCGCCCAGGGCCCACGAACTCCCCAGTACTGCAGATGCTCAAAAAAAAAAAAAAAAAAAAAAAAAATTAAGTAAAATTAAAACAAAAAACAAAAAACAAACAAACAAACAAACAAACAAAAAAAAAACAGAAACCCCTCCGCAGGCCCGGCTCCGCCCGCCGCGGAGGCTTGGACCGGCTCTGCCCGGCTCCTCACGCCGCCTTGGCCTGGCCTGGCTCCGCCCAGCTCCGCTCGCTACAGCGGCCCAGCCGGCTCCGGCGTCCACCTCCCGCCACCGCGGCCTGGGCCGGCCCTGCCCGGCTCCGTACCCGCCGCGGCCTGACCCGGGCCCGCCCCGCTCCAAACACTACCGCGGCCCGCAGCCGGGGCCTGCACCGGCCCCGCCCGGCTCCAAGCGCTACCGCGGCCCGCAGCCGGGGCCTGCACCGGCCCCGCCCGGCTCCAAGCGCTACCGCGGCCCGCAGCCGGGGCCTGCACCGGCCCCGCCCGGCTCCAAGCGCTACCGCGGCCCGCAGCCGGGGCCTGCACCGGCCCCGCCCGGCTCCAAACGCTACCGCGGCCCGGCTCGGCCTGGCTCGGCCCCGCCCGGCCCCGCTCACCGCCGGCGCAGCGCGGCCCGGCTCTGGCGTCCGCCGCTGCGGCCCGGCCTGGCTCAGCCCCACCGAGCGGGGCTAGATGCCTCGTCTCCGCCTACCCAAGAAGGGAATCCTCTACAGGTAGCTGGGATCTCCGTGTATATTTCACAGACGAATCCTCTCTGTTACCTTCCCTCCAAATCGATGTCCAGACACCTCCGGACCAGCAAAAATCCCGAAACAATCCGGTCCCAAAGAGTCTCCAACGCCGCCCAGCCGATTCCCTGCAGAAGACTCTAACAGGGATGTTCACTCAGCCGCCATCTTGCCCCCTCTCCGACTTCTTTCTTTTAAACATTTCAGTTTTCCTTGGTTTGCATGTGTTTACTTATTCTTCATTTTGTTTTTGTTTTTTTTTCCTAAAGACTCAAACTGATTTTAATGATAAGGAAATGATTAATATATCTCACCATTAAATAAGTTGACAATTTAGTAATATATCTCCCCAAAACAAAGTGTGTATGAAATAGGTGAAAATGACACATATATTCAATTATAATATTTAAGGAAAGTATGTTTGTTATTCAATATTATTCTGTATATATTGTTAAATTTAAATATATGGCATAAATATGAGGCCTGAACATTTAGGAAAGAGGCAAAATTGCCTTTTTTCCTTACATGATTATGACTGCATACATGGGAAACTGAAGCAATCTATTAATGTAAAACATAATTCAATAATTGACTCTTTCAAAAACTATATGACTAAAATGAATAATATTAATGTCATTTATATTAAGCATTAATAACTATAGAGTATAATGGAATAATTGACCCAAGTAGATAACTGAATGAACAGTAAAATCCACTGAAAAGAACCCATAAGAATTATACGGTATAGCTACAGAAAAAAGTACTCCTGATTGATTTATTTTTTTGTTTTTGTATTTTTTTGTCTTTATTTTTTTTAATGTTACATTAAAATAAATATGAGGTCCCCATATACCCCCCACCCCCGCTCACCACCCTCCTCCCATAACAACAACCTCTCCAACATCATGGGACATTCACTGCACTTAGTGAATACATCTCTGAGCACTGCTGCACCACATGGTCAATGGTCCACATTATAATTTACACTCCCCCAAGTCCACCCAGTGGGAATAACTTTTTGGTAGTCTCACTTCATTTAATCTATAGACTCTTCTTTACTCCTGCCCTATAAACAACATTGTTCACCTAGGTTCCTTGCATGTCTTCTAATAGTCTCACTTCACATTCCCTAAGTGATCACATCCATTCCTTTCTGTCTTTTTGCCATAAAAGTCAGTGCCCATGCCATGATGTCATAATGCATGACTCTCTAATCTAAAATTCTAGACCTTTCTCCTGAGCTCCAGACCCATATTTTAAAATCCAACAATCACCTCAAATCCAAAGTATTCAAATCTTACTTCTCATCTTTCCGAATTAATGTTGTTCTCTTCTCTACTCATTGCCCAAGTTAGAAATCTTGAAATCATTTTAGAGTTCTCTATATTCTCCCTTCATTAACAGTGAGGCTCCAAATTCTGTCCATTTTTAATAATTCTTGAATCTATTTTTTTCATCCTTACAGCCACTAACTTATCCTAAGCTTACACAGCATTTCAACCGAAGTACTGCAATAGGCCTTTAATGTATTTCCCTGACTCTATTCTGCCCTCATTCCAATTAATTCCCCACATTCTTACCAGAGTGATTTTCTATAATAGAAATATATTGGTGCCATTTGTCCACTGAGCTCGTTCAAGGATTTTCCAGAGCTTCTAGGATTTAGTCCAAACTTTTAGCTTGGCATTCTCTGGCATCTGCTCAGTTATCTAATCTAATATCTAACTATCCTACTCTGTTGCATTTGTTTCCATTTATCAATTAAAGAAATAGTTATTCAGCCTATGTGAGAACCGAGCTAACTGCCCGAGTCAGGGACTTTGTCTTGTTCCTCATCAAGCATAGAGTTGAGTTGGGGAGACAGATAATAAATAAGTAAACAAAACAAGATCAACCTGTGATGAGAAAATAAAGGAAATACATTTTTATTGTAGAGAATAATGGTGGGGAGAACACTTTGTATTGTATGGTCTGGGATGTTCCTCTGAAAAAATAGCATTTAAGTGAGTCTTGAAGGATGTGAAGTAGTAAGCCATATCAAGTGTTGAGTGTAAGAGTGTTTCAGGTATAATGAACAGCAACTATAAATTTGTCCTGAAAAGGGAAAGAATCTTGCACTTCCCATTGGTCAGACAGCCATTGTGGTGGGACAAGAAATAGTGAGGAGGGGGGTGTTAAAATGGACTATTTGTAATCCCCCCCAAAAAATGGTTGACATATTTTGGGGGGAATTACAAATTCTCTACTGCCTCTTTTTCATATGTGATTTCTATTATTTTTCTTATTACCATTGCTATTATACTTATTAATACTATTATTGTTATCATTTACCTATGAAAGTGGCCTTCTTTTATTTTTCCAGGTTAAATTCGACTCTTCCTCAAATTCCTTTGGAAAACAGGGATTAGGTGCATCTTCCCTGTCTCTCCAGCGCACTTGGAATAACCCTGATAGTAATTATCACATTCTAGTGTAAATGTTTGTTTGTTTCCCCCACTAGACTAAATTTTTTATAAGCTTGCACTGGGTCTTATTCATCTATTAGAGAACTTAGAATGTAATTAGAACTTAATAAATGCAAATTAGACAAATGGGCAAATGAATGAAGAATTATGACATTGCACTGCTGCATGATAGTTCAGAAAATATTAAATGAATTGGGGAGAAACAGGGAGGTGAAGAAAGCACTCTCTCATAGGGTTTGAGATTTCACTGATGCCTCATAATCATGTGAAGTTAGTCTTTGAGGCAGAATGTTTTCACGTGTGGGGCAGCAGTCTGCCCACTTTAGAGATCAGGAAACAGGGTCAAGAATGGCAAAGCTAGTCACCAAAATTGGCACATCAAGTGGAATGGCTGGGGTTAGAACCCAAGCCTGGCTGGCCACAAAGCAAGTGTAGCTCTTATTCTGAAAAAAAAAAAAAAGACAATAAATAAATAAATACCACTTTCTCTGACATACTTGGGCATTTGCATTATGGCTACAACTATGTCACTGTTCTTGTTGCTACAATTTGATTAAATCTGATATCTGTGGTTCAGGTTTCAGATTTAGTGGTTCACTCCGTTACTTCATTCAGGTCTCTAACTAAAATGTTCCCTCTTGAGAAATGCTTTCTTTGAGCCCATCTTAAGGTAACACGAACACTCCTGCTACAGACCCTCTTTCCCAGTTTTGTTTTTTTTAAAGATATTTGTCTCTACTTGGCATTTTTCTACTCATTGGCTCACTAGTTATGAGGGCAGAACCTAAAGCACAATACCTTTACGGAATCAATGATTTGTATGAGAAAGCTGATATATAGCCCCTTCCTCCTTCACAAAGTGTTCTCTGACCAATTAGAAAGGAGATGGTTATTTTTCTCATAAAATACATTTTTCTTCCCTTAACAACACTGCTTTAATTTATTTCAACCTCTAACTGTAAGTAATGAATTTTCATTCCTATCCATGCAAATGTTTAATTTGGGGTTGCTTATAAGCTGTTGGAGAAATATACTGCAGAACAAACATGAGGTTTATCACTGCCAATATGGGATCTCCATTTTGGAGACTCTTTTGTTTATCGCAGAATCACTTTTGTCTAGAATCTTGGCTACCTACACCAAGAACACATGTGAAAACATAATAAGGTAGATCACAAACATTCTTCATGCAAACATGAGATAAATGTGAAGTACACCGAAGGCCGTCTGGGCCCCAAATGCCAAAAACATATTTTACCGCTTCTGCCCGCAGAGTGTACCGTATTTCCCTGCAACGGTTCCTATCCATTTCTAATGTGCATTTCTGCAAAACATTTAAAGTGTATCTCCAGCTATATTGCAAACACAAGACGACTTACCACACACTATTTAAGAGGTTTTGTCTCTGAAATTGCAGCACATTTTAATAGGTTTGTTTTCCATCTATTCTTATTCCTTGCCTTAACCTCATATCAATTTGAAATCCATAGATGTGTCACAATTGGGATTTGTTACCACGAGAAAGTTAACTGTCAGGTTTCTTGTTTCCTTTTAGAGGATGAAGAATGCTCTGTAGCTTTTACTTATTATGTGTGATAGATGGAGGAAAACACAGAATGCAACAAATGTTTAAAGGCCGAAAGGCAAATCTTTGAAAAGCACGTTGGTGCCACCATGTGGTAAAAATTTGGTATTTTTGAAACTATCCTGGGACTGTCTGTTGTTCAAATATTCTAGTTGTGTATACAATTTTTGTTCCATTACCTTCCTAAAATCTAACTCTCCCATTACCCTTGGAAAGGTGAATTTTTATTATACAGGAAATCAGGGAAGTCTCAGAAATTGATCTAAAGAACATTGAACTTTTCAGCCAAAGCTTGCTTGTTCTCTCTCTCTCTCTCTCTTTTATTATTTGAATGTGAAATAGGGGGAAAAGCTGTTTACAAATTTCATCTAAGGATTTCCAAAAAAAAAGAATGTTCTCTTTGAACTAAATCAGTAACTCTTACTGGGTTCCCATCTTAGTACACAACTGCAGGTATAAGCACCTCTGTGTTTTAATTGAAAGATATCATTCCCTGACTGTTTTTACTTACAAGCATTTGTATGGTGTTTACTTACTAGGTTCTTGGTATTATTCTAAGCAATCTATAGAAAGTAAGTCACGTACCCCTAATGAAGTAAGTAGAGGCCATGTCAGTAGTCAGAGTTTCTTTCTGTACATTGACCCCACTATTAATCCTTTTGGTTCAAACCTGGTTTCTAATGTGCTAGAAACAAGCCCAGGGCCCCTGACAGTCTTATTCTCCCTCCCTGTGGTGTTGACTGCTGTAAACTCCTGCCTCAATAGCCATGCACACTGCTTCCTCACTGGAGAACAACCCACCCTGGATTCTGACCTCCCCTTGAAGACCAAACTGTGATGCCTCTGGCCACTGGACATCAAGTTTCTATTGAAATACCCTGCTGCCAGGTTAAACCCACGGGAGTCAAGCTCAAGTGGCTAGGTCTCTTTGCAAAATGGTCGTTAGTCTGTAGGTTCTCCTTGTTCAAACCAGTCTCACACTTGTGTCCAGTTCTCCCACCTCCCTAATCCCACTCTAACTCTTCCTGAGCGCATCTTATTGAGATCACAGGAGGTTTTACATCCAAATCAGCCTGGCTCTTCTCCACGGCTTTCTGTTGTATAACATGCCCACTTTCTTTTGTGTGCTTCTCGATTCCATTGGTGTCGCTGCACTCCCACACACATCAAATATCTTCCCTTTCTTTCTTTCCAAAGCTGTCGATATCCTCCATTCTTCACAAAGCTTCCTCTGATCAATAAACGTGAGGTGGAGAATTCAGTAATTTCTTCCGTCATAAGAAACAGAATGTACCATTGCCAATATTTGAGCAGGAACATGTCCTAATTACTCCCTAGTGATAGTGATCGTGCCCTTGTGAGTAATGCCGAAATGTCGTGTTTGGTTGCATGCGTGTCTGCTATCTTAGCTTTGAGAAAGACTGAAAATGTTTTTATGTTGTTTTAAGAGTTTCGCACTATTTTGTGTATAGAAAGTTACATGGAGTCCTATGTAAAAATTTAACTGCATATCTTTTATTTTAAAAAGAAGATTCCTATTTATTTTAAATGATTCAGTGAAGAAGTGGAGGGTCTTTCTGTTCCATGCACATAATTTAAATATGGCTGGTATATGATTCTAAGTGTTTATACAACCTAATGTTGACTAACCAGAGACTCATACATTACCCTGTACTCTTGTACAATTCATGGATGTTTTCTTGTGAAAATACATATATTTTTGCAAGCAGGGCATAAGAAATTGCCTAGTCATTTAAAGAACAATATACTATCACATATATATGTTTAAGGCCATTATATAGGGATAAAAACTCAGTGTGATGTACTGGAGTCACAGAATTGAGTTTCAGTTTTTGCTTCTAAATGTATTAACTAGTTACCAGTATTTCACTTCAATGAAACCTTTTATGTAAATGGGGGAAACAATACTTTCCTTCTGAAAGTGGGGAATGGGTGTTGTGAGTGTGTTTAAGGATAACAAAGCTAAAGTGCTACACAGATGGCTAGTACATTTTAGTTGTTCTATAAAGACTTTTTATTTTTAACTCAATTTAATAAAGCTAAACTGAAATTTCTATCTCTTATATTTTTTCCTTCATTGTTCTCTCCATTTTTTCTTCTTTTCTTCTGCTCCATTCTTCCAGAAAGTAGAAGACTATGGAAAAGAAGCAATTTGTATTAAACTGCTTTATTTCCTTTTAACTCTGGCCAGAGTACAGATATAATTTACAGTAACTCAATACTAAATTTTGTAAAGTTTGTGAAGACAATTTTGGTTACAGAATTATTAAATATGAATTCAGACCCTCAAACTGATTCTTAATTTACAGAAACCGAAGTTTCCAAGTTAGAGAAAAACCTGCAAAATGCTGATTAATCAAAATGCTAACTCGGGAAGAAGCAGGCTTTAAGGCAGAGGAGAGAGAAGACACTGGACTGGCCAGCAGGCCTGGAAGTGGAGCTGGCTGTGTGACTGACTGACCATTGTGTCCTGTTTTAAAATTACGTGTATCAGGGATATAAACTTACAGCTCTGCCCACCTTATACAGCTACTGTGAGAATAAAAGGAGATACACGCTGCACTGAATGGTCTTGAGAAACTGTGAAGTGCTGTGACAGTATAAGGATAATTATTTTTTAAAATGTAAAGAAGGGTGCAATTTAGAACATGTTTTCCTCAATATATTAAATAGAACTAACACTTTCCTTTTACCCCAGATCCCTATAAGTTTGACCCTCATTTGATGCTATTTTACATTTAACACAAAGAAATTATCCATGACTTCATCAAACTCCACTCCTTTTAAAATTTCACTTGCCAGAGATTATAGAGACACATGTCTGTTTTAAATTTTTTAACAAAATGTATTTTTTTTCCATTCGAATCCATATTTTATTCCTCCATCCTGAGGACCCTGGGATGGCAATGTTCACTCTCCCTCTAAATCAAGAGGGAGCTTAGGTCCCACATGGCTGATGGATGGAATTCTGCTTGCAGCAGTAGACTCTCTCAGTTCCCTGGTATGGGGCCTGACCATCCTCACCTCCCTGTTAGCTGACCTGGGTAAGTCCAACCAACCAGAGACTAGGTGTTATAACTCTGCTGAGGCTCAGGGCCCAGCTGGCACTTAGACAGTCCAGAGAGTCAAGCCTCCTGAACATACACCAACCCCAGTGCCAACCACAGGTTCAGTAAAAGTGACAGAAGAAGCATGTGTAGAGAGGTCACATCTGAGTCCAATTCCATCACACTCAGAAGCACAAATTCCAAAGTAGGGCCCACTGGCAAGGCACCGAACTCCAGAGCCATCTTCCATGACCGTAGGGCCTGGGTGTCTCTGTACCCTCAGGAGCACCCCTACCAGGGATTGTATCTACTTTGGCTGTCTCTGAGAGCCTGCTGATATGTACGTAAGCGTGACCCCACTGATGCCCTCCCAACTCATATTGAAGTCCCTTAGCCATGTAAACTCATTTTTTTACCATTTCTTCTTTTCATTCAAGGCCTTTTTCTAGCTGCACAAAATGTGTTTTATATTTAAGGGTAGCTGGCATTCTAAGACTGTTTCATGCCTATTTAATTCAAATATACAGCTAGCTGAGGACTATTAATCAACTCTGAAATGTAATTTTATGCATATATACATATATACCTAGGCAGAAAAGTTCATATAAAGGGTAGAAATATATATTAGTGACAAAAGTTCCGCAAGAAAATTGAAAGTTATTAAATTGGCAGACAAAGATGGCATTGTGGACCCCAAAATGGTAAACTGCCAATCAATAGCCAAAATACAAATCTATTCAAAATTGTTCTGACACAGTCTCTTGAAGAGAGAAAATATTGTACAAATGTTTGCTATTGGTAATGTTGGGGCATTTATTAGGAATGTAATAGAGAATTGGTGTTTTGGGGGCATCTGGATAACAAGTCCGATATTTTATAACATTTTTCCATAGCATGCTTGCGGATGAAGCCAATTCATGCACACGCTTTTGGTCACTCCCTCTTATGACCAATAATATTCATTCATTATCATAAAAAATTCTGATTTACAAAAGCTATTTTGGTAAGCAGATTTTCATTTAAATATGAAATCAAGTCAGATATCCATTAATTTTCTCATTTGTCCCAGCGTCCCCTGAGCCCAGAGCTAGACTGCAGAAGCCTTGGTCACTGCATGTGCTCCACTCTCAGCCACTGTGACACTGTGGAGACGGGGGTCCTTCGGTCAGCTGGGGTGGCTTGTTCTTTGCCCTGGACTCAGAGTTTTAGAGAGTGCCACTCTGCCTTCCACCAACTATTCTGTCCTCAGAGGGTGAAGAATCTCTAGGGCCAAGGGCGTATGTGCGGATTCAGAAACTGCGCCCTCCTCCTCAGCATGTGCTTCTCAAACTCTTTAGGCTATAAACGACCAGAGCATTTGTTTTGTTTTATTTTTGTTTTCCCAGTTTGTTGAAAATCAATACTTTAGTAAAATACAATAAAAGTAAATTCTTGGAGAAAATTCTGTTAAAAATATACAAACTACAGTCTCTTAATATTTTTATTATTACCTCCAACAAAGAAAATTATGCCATCAAGTTGCTGTACAGTTTCTAAGTTCTTACTCTCAATTTCTGTTCAGGTCAGTAACAAAGAGTTGACAGACCACCACTGTCCATGGACCACACTTTGAGGAGCACTGTTCTTGACCACACTTTTGACACTCAGGATCCCAGAAGTCCCCATCCAAAGGTCGGGGCCAGCTCCAAGGGCCCAGGCAGGCCTCTCCTACCTGTCCACTCTCCTGACAGTAGTGAAGCAACTCCTAAGCCAGGGGACAGCTCTGGGAGGGGGTGGTGTTGGGCATGGAGCTCGGATGTGTGAGCCCCCGAGGCCCTTCACCAGGACTGGGTCTGCGGTGAGAAGAGCGAGGCCCGGGCTCCCCAATGCCTCCTTCGCCCTGCTGCCCCTGCACGTGGAGTCCGGCTGGAGTCAACACTTGTTTTCTTGGTGCTTCTGGATCCTGGAGGGGTGCTGGCCAGCCTTCTGCTGCTTGGTCCCAGACTCCCTGGGACTGCTGGACTGAGTCCTGCAGTTCCAGGGTTGCTGACTTATGCCTTGGTGCAGCTGCTTCATTTTCCCATTAGGGTTATTCATGTTTGCTTTTCTGGGGATGAACCTGTTAAACCGTTAACAGGTTCTTAAAAGGAAGTAGAGTGTGAATATCCTAAATTCAAAGATTCCCAGACACAGCGGGAATGATGTAGATCTTCTGGTTTCTGACACCTCTTTGCCAAGCTGCTTCTGAAGTCTTTTTTAAAAAAACAAATCAATTTTGTTGATACATATTAATAAAGCATAAATCCATTGAAAGTACAAAGTATACAAGCAGTGGTACTTCGTATAATCACATAATTGTGTATTCATCACTTCAATCATTTCTAGAGCATTTTCATTATTCCAATAATAATAAACAAAAAACAAACAAAACTCATTACCTCTCAATCTCTCTGTTTTCCCTGCTGTACATAGCTGCTATCCTGTTTCCTTCTCCCTGGTATATTTGTATTTAGATTGCATAAAAATTCTTATATATGCAATATCACCTACATTTGTATTTTACATGAGTTTTCACTATGCTAAATAGTACCATGTTACATTTTTTAGCTTTCTTTCTAGTAATATACATGACCTTAGACTTACCCTTTCAACCACTGTCATACCAATATAATAGCTCTGCTAATTACACACACTATGATGTGCTTTCACCATTTCTACTCATTTCCAAAGATTTACAATCTTTTTACCAATTTTGCACAGATTAACCATCAGCTTTCCATTCTCTACCCTCATTCTATTTTCTGGTGACCTATATTCTAATTATTAACTCCATAAGTTTGCATAATATATTTAGTTCATAATAGTGCAATCATACAATATTTGTCCTTTTGTGTCCAGCTTGCTTCACTCATCATAATGTCCTCCAGATTCATCCATGTTGTCATATGCTTCATGACTTCATTTCTTCTTACTGCTGCATAATATTCCGTTATGTGTATACATCACAATTTGTTTATCTATTCATCAGTTGATGGACACCTGGGTTGTTTCCAACTTTTGGCAATCGTGAATAACATTACTATGAATATCAGTGTGCAGATATCTATTTCTGTCACTGCTCTCAGTTCTGCTGGGTATATACCTAGTAATGGTATTGCGAGGTCCCATGGCAAGTCTATATTCAACTTCCTTAGGAACTGCCAAACAGTCCTGTTTTCCACAGTGGCTGCACCATTCCACATTCCCACCAACAGCGAATAAGCATTCCTATCTCCCTACATCCTCTCCAACATTACAATTTTCTGACTTTTTAACAGTGACCAGTCTAATAGGTGTGAAATGATATCTCATAGTTTTGATTTGCATTTCCCTAATAGCTAGAAATGTTGAACATTTTTTCATATGTTTTTTCACCATTTATATTTCTTCTTTGGATAATTTTCTTTTCAAGTCTTTTGCCCATTGTTTAGTTGGATAGTTTGTCTTTTTATTGTTGAGTTGTATGGTCTCTTCAGATATGTGATTGCCAAAATTTTCTCCCATTGAGTCAGCTGCCTTTTCACCCTTTTCACAAAGTCGATTGAAGTGCAAAAGTGTTTAATTTTGAAGAGATCCCATATATCTATTTTTTCTTTTTAGTTTGTGCTTTAGGTGTAAGGTTTAAGAAACTACCATAGATCTTGAAGATATTTTCCATCATTTTCTTCCAGGAGTTTTATAGTTGTCACTTTTATATTTAAGTCCTTGATCCCACTTTGAATTAATTTTGGTATAAGTTGTGTGATAGGGGTCATCTTTCTTTCTTTAGCTATGGCTATCCAGTTCTTCCAGCACCATTTGTTGTATAGACTGTTCTGGCCCAGCTGGGTGGACTTAACAGCCTTGTCTAAAAACACTTCAGGGAAGCAGACGTGGCTCAACTGATAAGAGTGTCTGCCTACCATATGGGAGGTCCAGGGTTCAAACGCAGGGCCTCCTGGTCCATGTGCTGAGTTGGCCCACGTGTGGCAATGCCACGCACAAGGAGTGCTGTACCACGCAGGGTGTCCCCCATGTAGGGGAGCCCCATGCACAAGGAGTGTGCCCCACATTGAGCCGCCTGGCATGAGAAAAGCATGGCCTGCCCAGGAGTGGCTCTGCACACATGGAGAGCTGGTGCAGCAAGATGACACAACCAAAAAGAGACACAGACTCCCAGTGCCACCGAGAATACAAGTGGACACAGAATAACACACAACAACAGGGAGGAGAGAGAAATAAATAAAATAAATCCTTTTTTAAAAAATTAAAAAAACACTTGACTGTAGATATGAGGGCTATTTCTGAGTTCTTGATTTGGTTCCATTGGTCAAGCTGTCTATCTTTATGCCAGTACCAAGATGTTTTGTTTTTTTTTACCACTATAGCTAATTAATATGCTTGAAAGTCAGGAAATGAGAGTCCTCCAGCCTCATTCTTCTTTATTAAGACATTTTTGGCTATTTGGGACCTCTTACCATTCCAAATAAATTTGATAATTGGTTTTTCCATTTCTGCAAAAAAAAAAAAAAAAAGAAGACTTGGTGTTTTTATTAGGATTGCACTGAATCTGTAAAACAGTTTGGGTAGGATTGACATATTAATGATACTTAGACTTCCAATCCATGAACACAGAATGTCCTTCCATTTATTTATTAATAAGTCTTTTTCAGTTTCTTTTAGCATGTTTTATAGTTTCTGCATACAGTTCCTTTATGTCCTTAAGTTTATTCCTAAATACTTTGTTCATTTAGTTGCTATTATAAATGGAATTTTTTTCTTATTTTTTCCACAGATTGCATGTCAGTAGTATATAGTAAACTATTTTTATATATTATCTTGCAACTTGCCACTTTACTGAACTCATCTATTGGTTCTAGTAACTTTGATGTGGGTTTTTCAGGATTTTCTAGATAGGATCATATCATCAGCAAATAGTGCAAGTTTTACTTTTTCCTTTCCTATTTGGGTGCTTTTTATTTCTTGATATAGTCAATTTGCTCTAGCTAGAATTTCTATCACAATGTTGAATAACAATGGTGACAGAGGCATCCTTGTCTTATTCCTGATCTCGTGGGAAAGGTTCCAGTCTATCAACATTGAATACAATCCTAGCTGTAGGCTTTTCATATATACACTTTACCATATTGAGAAAGCTTCCTTCTATTCCTATCTTGGAGTGTTTATATCAAGAAAGGGTGCTGTATTTTGTCAAATGCCTTTTCTTCATCAATTGAGAATATTGTGTGATTTTCCTTATTCAGTTTATCAGTGTGGTTTATTACACTAAGTGATTTTCTTGTATTGAACCACCCTTGCATTCCTTGGATAAAACCCACTCAATTGTGGTGTATAATTTTTTAATATATTTTTGAATTCGGTTTGCAAGTATTTGTTTGAGGATTTTTGCATCACTGTTCATTAGACATAGTGGTCTGTAATTTTTTTTTGGTAGTATTGTTATCTGGTTTGGTATTAAGGTGATCTTGGCTTCATGGAATGAGTTTGGTAGCATTCTTTCCTGTTCAAATTTTGGAAGAGCTTGAAGAAAATTGGTATTAGATTGTCTTTGAATGATTGGTAGAATTCATCTGTGAAGTCATCTGATCCCAGGTCTTTCATCTTTGGGAGGTTTTGGTAACTGTTTCAATCTCTTCAGTTGTGATTGGTTTGTTGAGGTCTTCTATTTCTTCTAGGGTCAGTGTAGGTGGTCTGTGTATTTCTAGGAATTCTTCCATCTCATCTATATTGTCCAGTTTTTTGGCATGGAGTTGTTCATAGTGTTCTCTTAAGGTCTCTCTTATTTCTTTAGGGTCAGTGGTAATGTCCCCCTTCTAATTTCTGATTTTATTTATTTGCATCTTCTCTCTTTTTTTTTTCCTTGTCAGTCCAGCTAAATGTTTGTTGAAATTTGTTGATCTCAAAGAACCAACTTTTGGTTTTGCTTATTCTATTGTATTTTCTGTTCTCAATTTCACGGATTTCTGCTCTGATCTTTACTATTTTTTTTCCTTCAGCTTCATTTGGCATTAGTTTACTTTTCTTTTTCTAATTTCTCCAAGTGTGCAGTTAGATCTTAAATTTTAGCTCTTTGTTCTTTTTCAATGTAAGCATTTAGAGCTATAAATTTCCCTTTCAGCACTGCCTTTGTGGTGTCCCATAGGGTTTTTTGTTTTGTTTTGTTTTTTAAATAATTTTTAAAAAGATATTTAGATAACATGTTACATAGAATATATAGGGAATTCCCAGATGCCCTATTCCCCACACCTCCCACACTTTCCCACATTGGCAACATGTTTCACTAATGTGGTATACTCATTGCAATTGATAAACACATTTTGGAGCATTGTCACTAAGCATGGATTATAGTTTACACTGGAGTTTACATTATCTCCCACTCAACTCTGTAGGTTATGACCGGATATATAATGGCCTGCATCTGTCATTGCAATGTCATTCAGAATGGTTTTCAAGTCCCCAAAATGCCCTGTATTACACCTGTAAGTCCCATAGATTTTGATATGCTGTGCTCTCATTTCATTCATGTCAAGATGTTTCCTGAATTCACTTGCAATTTCTTCTTTTACCCACTGATTATTTGAGTGTGTTGTTTAAATTCCATATATTTTTGAATTTTCCCTTTTTCCATCCATTATTGAGTTCCAGCTTCATTCCGTTATGGTCAGAGAAAGTGTTTTATGTAATTTCAATCTTTTTAAATTTATTGAGTCTTGTCTTGTCCAACATGTGGTTTATCCTGGAGAAGTATCCATGAGCACTTGAAGAGAAAGTATATCCTGCTGCTTTGGAGTGCAATGCTCTATAGATGTCTGTTAGGTCTAGTTCATTTATCATATTATTCAAGCTCCCTGTTTCTTTATTTAGCCTCTCTCCAGATGTTCTGTGCAATACTAAGTGGTATATTGAAGTCTCCAACTATTACTGTAGAGAGATATATTTCTTCCTTCAATTCTGCCAGTGTGTGACTTGCATCGTGGGACACTCAGGTTAAGTGCATAAATATTTAGTATACTTATTTTTTCTTGGTGAACTGCTCCTTTTAGTAAAATAAAATTACCTTCTTCATCCATTATAACAGTTTTGCATTTAAAATCTATTTTGTCCAATATTAGTATAGCTACTACAGCTTTTTGGTTCCTCTTTTCATGGAATATCTTTTTCCCACCTTTCACTTTTAACCTGGTTGCATCCTTACATTTGAGGTGAGTCTCTTGTAGACAGCATATAGATGACTCATTTTTTTTTTTATGCATTCTATTAGTCTCTGTCTTTTTATTGGGGCGGCCAAGCCATTAACATTCAATATTATTACTGTAAAGGCATTAGTTTTCATCAATTTTGTCCTCTGACTTTGTTTTCATATCTTAAAAATGTTTGTCTTTTTAATTTACCCTTCTTAATAATCTTCATTTCTACACTCTCTCCAAGTCTCTTGCTCCCCCCTTTTTTCCCCTGTTCAGGCTGCATCACTCCCATTGGTAACATAGTCTACTAGTTTTTCTTTGTCTGTGAAGACTTTGAACTCATCCTCATTTTTGAAGGACAGCTTTGCTGGATACGGATTCTTGGCTGGCAGTTTTTCTCTTTCAGTACCTTAAATACATCATACCCCTTTCTTTTTATCTCATGGTTTCTTATGGGAGTTTGGCACTTAATCTTATTGAGATTCCCTTATATGTAATGATTTGGTTTTCTCTAGCTGCTTTCAGAATCCTCTCTTTATCTCTGATATATGTCATTCTCAAATAGTAGGTATCTTGGACAAGTCTTAGGATTTATTCTGTTTTGGGGTGCATTGTCCTTAGATATTGATATTTATGTCTTTCATAAGGGTTGGGAAGTTTTCAGTCACTATTTTTTCAAATATTCTTTCTGCCTCTTTTCCATTCTTTTATCCTTCTGAGACACCAATAAGGTGTATGTTTGTGCATTTTGTGCTGTCGTTCAATTCCCTGAAGACCTGTTCCATTTTTTCCATTCTCTTCTCCTCCTGTTCTCCTGTCTTTTCTAGTTCAGATGTTCTGTTTTCAAAATCACTAATTCTCTCTTCAAGCAATTCAAGTTTGCTCATATGTGCCTGTAATGTATATGTACTTTCATCCATCTTGTCTTTCATTCCCACAAGCTCTCTTACTTTTCTTTGCAGGCTTTCAGATTGTTCTTCATGCTCACTTGTGTCTTCTTAATATACTTTATTTCTACTGTCATATTTCTATCAAATCCTTTAATTGATTTAAGAGAGTTGTGTGATTCTCATTTATTAATTGTTTTTAATCTTATATCTCTTCAAGGTATTTGGTGTTTTCCTTTGACTGGCCCGTCTCTTCCCAGTCTTCTCAGTTTGGCTTATAACTTTTAACTGATGTCTAGGCATCTGAATATGGTGGTGAATTTACTCTGATGGCCAATTTCTCTCTCTTGCCTATTTTTTGTTTGTTTGTTTTTCTTTCACAGCTCTTCTTTCATATTTGGTTCCACTTATTCTAAGTCTCTGAAATTGCCCAGATTAAGTTATTAAAATTGGACCAAGGAGTGACTAATGGGGCACACATTTTCTCCCGGGAGTTCAGGTTAAGAGAGACTTCTAAAAGCAGTTTTTCTCTGTGCAATTTCCAGACTGGCCAACAGATAACACTTTTCGGTACTCCTTTCCATGGAGGTCTTTCTTTCAACATCAGCTTTCCTGTGTTTTGATTGGCTGGAGCCAAGATTCAAAGTGGGCTCTATTGACCAAATTCACTGAAGAGAAGCCCTGACTCCCCCCCTCCCCCACCTTTTCTTGTATACCAGCTGACAGGGAAGAAGACATCTTTTCTCAGTAAGCTGCACTGAGCCAGGGGTTTTACTCCAGCTTAGTATCATAGAGGTGGGGGAGGGGAGCCTTTCTGGCCACTACAGAGGTTTAATAACTCACATTTGTTGTTTCAGCTTCTTCATCTCTCTGTCCCTCACCCTCCTGGAAGTTGTGTAGCCCTGTCCTGGCCTACTGACCCTCAAAGCAGGTCTATCAGACAGCTTTTGGTCCTTTCTCTGTTGTTTTTGTGAGTGATTTGAGCCCTGCCGGCCTACTCTGATATAATCTTCCCAGTACCCTCCCGCTGAAGTCTTTTGAAGACTGTGGTGTTCTGGATCCAGCTCTGCTATGTCAATTTTATGCAGCAGAGATGTGTTGCATACTGTCAAAAGAAAAATCAAAGAGTCAAGCTTACAAATTACAGCATTTTATTCAGGACACCAAAGGTTTTCTTACAGGAAGGAAGCCAATTACTTACAAAAACAGAAGTGGCTTCAGGCTTTAAGTGTTGTCACACATTTTTTTTAAATCAAACTTTATTTCAAATTCAAAAATTAAAATAACAGACAAAAGGCAGTTTAACAGGTTATGGATGCATTATTCCAAAAGAGTTCTGTCCAGGCACTTTTATTTCATCTAAGCCTACAAACAAATTCAGTTGTTCTTCCAGTGTTCAGAAAGAGATACAGATGAACACAGATTGGTTAAATGACATAATCAAGGTCTCCTTCTTAATGGAAAAAATGAAAAAGAGAAAAAAATTCTTATACTAATATTTCATAAAACTAAACCACATATTCTTTTTTTTGAATCTTTAGCATTAATATAGTACCTTCCAGGTTTTTTTTTTATAAGACCAGGTTAGATTTAATATAATCAATTATAAGAAATAGATAGTATAGCAACAAACATTTATAAATGTAAATAATACTTCTAATATAATAGGAAGTAATTATAACAAAATTGTAATTTTTATGTTATAGCTCTAACTATTGGACATAATCTCTAAGAATGAAATAAATTATTGGTTTAGTTATTTAATTACCATTTAGGCCATAATTCTTTCTGGATAATCACATTCCTATTTGGGAATTCTTCACATCTTCTTGGAATATATTACCCCAGATAACAGTATGCTAACTCATAATTTTATGAGGCAGAAAAACTCAAAATCTTTTTCAACAGTAGTCATATTAAATCATTATAGATCCAAACAGATTATTTTAATTAACAAGTATACATAAAAATGGGTTAAAGAAAAATGAAGTACCAAAAAATCTCTCTCCTCCACTCCTTCTCAATTAAAGCAAATGTTAATTTTCTATGAAAAAACTTACAGAATACTGATCACAGGAAAAATTTGCTCATTGCACTGAGTAATTCTTGTTCATATAATATAATATGGTTATTTTACATTTTTCTGATCTACTGCAGCTCTTCTTTACATGGAATACCTTTTATCAACCTTTTACTTTTCACCTGGTTGTATCCTTATATCTGAGGTGGGTCTCATATAGACAACATATAAACAGCTCATATTACTTTATCCATTTTATCAGTCTTTGTCTTTTGAATGGGGAGTGCAATCCATTCACATTCAGTGTTATTGCTGGAAAGGTATTACTTACTTCATCAATTTTGTCCTAAGTTCTCTGTTTCATACCGTTCTATTGTGTGTCTTCTTAGCCTTTAATTTACCCTTCCTAATAATCTTCATTTCTAAACTCTTCTCCAAATCTCTCACCTTTGTTTTTTCCTTTCAGGCTTCAGCACTGCTTTTAGTATCTCTTGTAAATCTTGTATTCTGTCATATTCTATCAGTTTTTGTTTATCCGTGAAGACTTTGAACTCACCCTCATTTTTGAAGGACCACTTTGCTGGATATGGAATTCTTGGCTGACTATTTTTTTTTCTTTCAGTGCTTTAAATACATAATACCTTTTTGGTTTCTGATGAGAGGTCTGCACTTAATCACATTAGGTTTCCCAATTATGTGATGCTTTGCTTTTCTCTTGCTGCTTTCAGAATCCCCTCTTTATCTCTGATATTTGTCATTCTGAATAGTAGTTGTGTCAGGGTAGGTCTATTCAGATTTCTTGTTTGGAGCATGTTGACCTTCCTGGATATTGTAATTTATGTCCTTTATAAAGGTTGGGAAGTTTCACGTCATCATTTCCTCAAATATTCTTTCTGCCACTTCTCCATTCTTTTTCTACTGGGACACCAATAATGCAAATATTTGTGCATTTCATGTTATCTTTCAGTTCCCTGAGACTCTATTTTTCCATTTTGTTCTCTTTCTGTTCTCCTGCACTTTCTAGTTCAGGCATTCTGCCTTTTAAATCATGAATTCTGACAATTATGTGCCTCTAATTTTTTTTTGTAATTGTACTATTTTTTAAATTAATTTATTGAAATATATCACCCACACAGAAACATACATAAACAAGTGTATAGTAATAGTTGTGAACTTACAAAACAAACATATATAACATAATACAGGACTCTCATAACTCACCCTACCACCAACACCTTATATTGTTGTTAAACCTTTTTAACTAATGATTAAAGAGCATTGTCAAAATATTACTACTAGCCGAAGTATTTTCCCCAACCCTACTATTATTATTATCTTTATGTCATTTATATATGAACACACATAAACAGTTAAGTGTATAGTAAAAGTTGTGAACTTACAAAGCAAACATGCATAACATCATACAGGGGTCCCATATATCAACCCCTCCACCAACACTTTGCATTGTTGTGAGATGTTTGTTACAAATTATGAAAGAATATAGTCAACATCTTACTACTAACTATAGTCCTTATTTTACATTTGCTGTGTTTTTCCCCCAACACAACTTAATACAATTTTTAAAATATAGTTTTTATGACAGAACTTGTAAATTTATAAAACAATCATGCACATATGCCGAATTCCAAAGCAACACCCCTCTATCAACGCACCACTCTGTGGCCGAGCATTTGTTACAGATAAGATAATATCATCTGATTGTTACCATGTCCATAGTATACATTTGGCTCACATTTTCCATACTGCCCCATTATCAACACAGTACATCTTTGGCATAAATGCAAGAATATTATATTATTACTGCTAACCACAGTCCATAGCTCATTCCAGTTATATTTTTCCCATGCATTCCCAGCACCCTACAGTAGTGATATACATTTGCTCTAGCTCGCAAAGCATACTCTTGCATCTCTACCATCAACCACAATTCTCATCCACCTCTTGGTTTTCTGTGCTATTCAGTTCCTAGATTATTCTCTAGCATTCTGTCAATTGGCATTTACATCCCTAGACTACCATTTTCAGCCACATCCCTATTTATAAACTAGCTATTACTATTTTTACCACCCATTCTATACATTTCCACACTGCTACAGTAAAGCTAAATAAAACTTCTGCATACATTAAACATCAGTAGTCCATCTCAGTCCTTCTCTTACCTCCATAAGAATCCTCCACCTACCACCAGGTCTTGAAGATATTTTCCTTCAATTTTTTCTAGAAGTTTTATGGTTCTTGCTTTTATTTTTAGGTTTTTGATCCATTTGAGTTAATTTTTGGATAAGGTGTGAAATAGAGGTCCTCTTTCCTTCTTTGACTTTATATATCCAGTTCTTTCAGCACCATTTTGCTGAATGGACTATTCTGCCCAAGCTATGTGGGTTTGACAGGCTAGTCAAAAATCACTTGCCCATACAGGTGAGGGTCTGTTTGTGAGCCATTAATTTGGTTCCATTGGTCTACATATCTGTCTTTATGCCAGTACCATGCTGTTTTTATCACTAGAGCTTGGTAGTATAATTTAAAGACCAGAGATGATGGTTCACTTTTCCTTTTATTGTGTTTCTGGATATTCAGGACTCCTTACTCTCCCAAATAAATTTGCTAATTATGTTTTCAATTTTTTTTTAAGTGCTGGTGGAATTTTTATCAGGGTTGCATTGAATCTGCGTATCAATTTGAGTAGAATTGACATCTTAATGATATTAAGCCTGGAATGAGCATGGAATGTTCTTCCAGTTATTTAGGACTTTTAAAATTCCTTTTAACATTGGGTTGCAGTTTTCTCAATATAAGTGCTTTACATTGTTGCTTAAGTTTATTCTTATTTGAGTTTTATCTGTCATACTTTATTTCACCACTCTTTTGACACTTATAATTGCTTTTATTGATATTATCTTCATTTCTAGACTCTCTTCCAGGCCTCTCTCTCCTGTCTTTCTTTTCAGGCTCTAGCACACCCTTTAGTATTTCCTGGAAATTTGGTCTCTTGCTTAGAAATTCTTTCAGGTTCTGTTTACCTGTGAATATTCTAATCTTGCCCTCATTTTTGAAACACATTCTTGTTGGATATAAAGTTCTTGGCTGGAAGTTTTTCTCTCATAGTATCTTGAATATATCAGACCACTATCTTCTTGCCTCCTTGGTTTCTGGTGAGAAATGTTATTGGGTATCCCTTATATGTTATGCATTGCATTTCTCTTGCTGTTCACAGAATTCTCTCTTTGTCTTTGGCATTTGACATTCTGATTAGTATGTGTCTCAGGGTTGGTCTTTTCAGATTTTTTCAGATGGGAGTACATTGTGCTTCTTGGCCATGGATCTATGTCCTTCAATAGGTTTGGGAAACTTTCTACAATTATTTCTTTAAATATTCCTTCTGCCCCTTTTCCCTTCTCTTCTCCTGAGACACCCATGACAGGTATGCTTGCGCATCTCTAGCTGTCATTTAGTTCCTTGAGACCTTGTTCAATTTTTTTTATTCTTTTCTTCATTTGTTCTTTTGTATGTTCACTTTCAGAGGCCATTTCTTCAAGCTCACCAATCCTTTCTTCTGCCTCCTCAAATCTGCTATTATATGATTCCAATGTTTTTAAATTTCATTTATTATACCTTTCATTCATATAAGATCTGTTATTTTTCTTTGTATGTTTTCAAATTCTTCTTTGTGCTCATCCAGTGTCTTCTTAATATCCTTAATCCCTTTAGTCATCTCACTGAATCTATTGAGGAGATTTGTTTGAACATCTATGTTTAGTTGTCTCAACTCCTTTGTGTCATCTGGAGGCTTATCTTGTTCCTTATCTGGACCATATCTTCCTGTTTCTTGGTGTGGATTGTAATTTTTGGTTGGTATTTATTCTGGGTGCAGTTTTTCTCTTTAGTTTAGGGCTTTCTGCCCTTTCTCTCTTACTGGTTGTGCAGTAGGAGCCAAGGTTATATTTGGTGCTATAAACTGTGAAGGCTCAAGCTATGCTCATTGCCCCAGGGAGGGATGAAGCTTCTCCTAACTTTCTCCTTTCCAGAAGTAGGGACAGAGTAGCAGTTGTGTGGAATAATCCAAGTCATGCAGGCCTAGACTGTAGTTGCCCAGAGAGACTGAAGAAGCTTCATGCCCCTTTCTCCCCTGCCTGGGGTGGGGTAGAGATGCAGGTGTGGGCAGCAATCTGTGCAGTGCAGGTCCAAGATGACCGCAGTTGCCTGAGTAGACTTTTAATTATTCAGTTTGTGCCAGCCAAAGGTACCCTCAGTTACCTGGATAGCCTGGTGCTGAGCTAGTCAGCCTCCTCCCTGCCAGAGGGGGGACTGAAGCCTAGGCTAAGGCTACAGACTGATCCGAGTGAAAGAAACCAGTTTCTACGATCACTATGATATTTGGTCAACCAGGCTTCCCCTCAGGCTGGGGGTGGAGTCCAAATGGCAGCCACTGGCCTTTTTCTGACTTAGACAAATTCACACCCCAGCTGTTCCTAGGGTTATTCCTTAGTTGTCCAAGTCTACCAATCAGTAGCTGAAATCGGCAGCCAACCATCTCCTCCTCCCCTGATTTTTGGGAAATGGAGCTTCCAATTTCAGTCATGGGCCTCCGTGGCATGGAGTGCTCTACTTATGAGTCTTGTCTGCAGACATGCAACCTCCTTCTTCCATTCCTACAAGAATGTTAAAGGATGCCCTTCTGGCTTGCTGGAGCCCCCAAACAGGTGCTTCAGCTAGCTCCAGAGAGCTCAGGGTGTTTACTAACTGCCCTGCAGCTGGAGCTGACTCTAGGAGTTCCTTACTCGGCCATCTTGCTGTAATCCCTATAATGTATTTTTTTTAATTTCTCTCCCCTTCCTCACCTTCTCCCCACCTCCAGTTGTCTGCTCTCTGTGTCCATTTGCTATGTGTTCTTCTGTGACCACTTGTGTTCTTGTTGGCGGCAGCGGGAATCTGTGTCTCCTTTTTGTTGCATCATCTTGCTGCATCAGCTCTCTGTATGTGCGGCACCACTCCTGGGCAGGCTGCACTTTTTCCGCACCGGGCGGTGGCTCTCCTTATGGGGAGCACCCATTGTGTGTGAAGCTCCCCTACAGAGGGAACACCCCTGCATGGCATGGCACTTTTTGCACACATCAATGCTGCACATGGGCCAGCTCATCACATGGGTCAGGAGGCCCTGGGTTTGAACTCTGGACCTCCCATGTGGTAGGTGTATGCTCTATCCATTGAGTCAAATCCGCCTCCCTGTAATGTATTCTTAATCTTATCCATAATGTCTTTCATTTCCTTAAATTCTGTTACTTTTCTTCCCAGGCTTTCAAATTGTTCTTTGTCCTCTCCCAGTATCTTCCTTTTTTTTTTTCCCTTGTTTTAATTACCTTTTTGTGTTTAAAAGATACATAAATCACACACACCTCCTTTGTTTTTGCTACAAAAATATTACAATGTTGTTTAACTGTAGTCTATAAATGACATGAGTTATATTTTCCCCACACATCACAAAATTCTTAACACCTTGTGGTAGAACATTTCTATATTTATATTGTTCACTGACAGTCCTCATCTACTGTGTAACAGTGATTTTGACGGCAAATGGTTTTTTTAGACATGAAGAAGGGGGTGTCTGTCTCATAAGGGTGGGTTTAGGGAAATTTAATAAATTTAGTTTGTATTGGGTCAGGTGTAACTAATTAGAGGCTTGGCTGGCTATCTGGGTCAACAGCCCTTGGTGGGAGATTAAGAGAGCATGGAGTCAGATATTTTAATTTGTGTTTTGGTTCTGAGAAAACCCAGGAGCTCTTTTTTTTATTATACTAATCTATACATACAATGTGCCAGGCTCTGTGTTGGGAGCTGGGAGTGCAATGCTGCTTAAGAGCAAGGCCATACATCCAAGGAATTTTTATATTCTAATGGGCCTTTATTATAGATGTGTATCTAAAGTCAAGAGAGTTGAATCAAATTACCCCAAATCTCACATTCAGTGGTCAGAAGAAGAGGCCTCAAGCCAGGCCTTTGACTCAGAGCCCAGTGACCTTCCCACTTTATCATTCTGCCTCACATGTCTGAGAACTAAAATAGTAAAAATTTCTGAACTATGTTAATCTTTGCTAAATACTGTAATCCAAGCGATCCGTGTAAACACTAGAGCTGTAAAATCTCCTTTAGTCTGTAACAAGGAGTAGTGCAAAGAGTTAGGGGGCTGGAAATGACACATCTCAGGTTCAAATCCAAGCATCTTAATTTAGTTTCTTTTTGTAGATTTAACCTCTCAAACTCAGTTTTCTCATCTGAAGAATGGGAATCATCTCTATCTCAGAGTTAATATGAAAATTAAGAATAATGATTTACATGAAAGCACCTCATACAGGTGCTGCTTTACAGTAGGAGCACAGTAAATGTGAAATCCTTTCCCTTTCCCATAAGTTTCATGTAGTCAAAATCCTTTAGCCTGTCTTAGATGTAAATGCACATGTTAAAGATGCTCACTAGGTGGCGCAATTTCACTCTGTCACCTAGTTCAATACAAGATTTTTAAAATTATTATTAATAGGCTTTATTTTTAAGAGCATTTTTAGATTTACAGAAAAACTGGACAGATAGCAGAGTTCCCATATTACACTTTTATAAGGAGACACAATGTCTCCTATTATTAATATCATACATGATATATTTGTTACAATTAATGAACCAATACATTATTACTAACTAAAGACCAAAGTTTGTTCAGTTTTCCCTAGTTTTTACCCAGTGTTCCCAGATCTCTTCCAGAATACTGACATTTCATTGTCATGTCTTCTTAGTCTTCTCTTGGCTGTGATAATGTTTCAGGCTTTCTTTATTTTTGGTCACTTTGACAGTTTTGAGTCATACTGGTCAGGTATTTTGTACAATTCTGCTCTACTGGATTTGTCTGATGTTTATTCTATGATAGGATGTGGGGAAGAAAACCACAGAAGTAAAATATCATTTTCATTACATCATATCAAGGGCACATTCCATTAACGGGCTTCGTGGCTGTTGATGTTGACCTTGCTCCCCAGGCTGAGATAGTGTTGTCAGGTTTCTCCACTATAAAGTTGCTCTCCTCCAAGTCCCCTTTACATACTGTGCAGAGCCCACATTTAACAAGTGGGAAGTTATGCTCCCTTTCCCCTAGGGTGGAGTATTTGCATAAATTATTTGGACTCTTCTCCATAAGAAATGTGCTTCTCTCCGTACATTTATTAATTTACTAATTTATTTCTAGCAGTATGGGCTTATGGATTATCTTCCATCACTACTTTATTCTGTTGCTCAAATTAGTCCAGCTTTAGGGGCTCCTTTGATTGGTATCCCTTTGGCATAGTTTTTCGTTTGGGCTGTTTTGTTTGTTTGTTTTTGCACTTCCTTACTTTCTGGCATGACAAGATGTTCCAGGCTTATCTGTATATTTCCTGTCTCAGTCCTGGAATCAGCCGTTTCTCCAAGGAGTCCAAATTCCTTTTCATGGAGAATCATAACAGAAGCCAAGATCTGGGTGCTAGGTTTTGCTACTGTTCTTTTAGGCTGTTTGGGTTTTAATGCCTACATTCTTGGTGCAATTTCATTGTAATTTATTGTAATCTATAGAATACTTATAGCAATATTTTAAGAAGTTGTCACTGAGTGCCTTTTGGAAATATTTTATTCATATAGGATATTCTAGCAAGTGATTCAGTTAATAAGTAGAAAGGGTCATGGACACTTTGTGTACATCAAAGAGATAAGTTGACTATTTTTATGGAAAATATAAACTTTTTTACTTCATTTTACTTAAACTTTTCTTTCCAGGGCAACCAATCATCCCAGTTTTCTGGGACCAAAGGGTTTTCTAGGGTGTGGGACTTTCCATTTTAAAATGAGGAATGTCCTGAAAAAACATTAATAGGTTGGTCACCCTATTCATAGCTCTTAAAATAATTAACAGTAGACATTAAATAGAGAGACTTAGAGATACATAGATATGTATGTGTCCATATGTGTGTTTATACATGCACACACAAACACACACACACACATATAATAGTTGGAATTATGTCTGAGTAATTCCATTATAGTATCCCTAGCTCAATGCTTTCATTGTAGTATCCCTAACTCAATAGCATTGCCTGCCTATTGTCTATAATAGGCAATAAACAGATATTTGTAAATTAATCCAGAAATTGAATACATTGACCAATTAATCCATAAGATGCTTGGTTAATGCACGAAATATATGGCCAAACATCCAGAAAATATTTACATTTTACATTTCCATTTGTAGAATATCTTCTTATCTAATTTAACATTATCTTTTTTTTTTAAGATTTATTTATTTATTTAATCCTGCCCTCTCCCCCCCCCCCCCCCCCCCCCCCCCGTTGTCTGTTCTCTGTGTCTTTTTGCTGCATCTTGTTTCTTTGTCCGCTTCTGTTGTCATCAGTGGCACGGGAAGTGTGGGCGGCGCCATTCCTGGGCAGGCTGCACTTTCTTTTGCGCTGGGCGGCTCTCCTCACGGGCGCACTCCTTGCGCGTGGGGCTCCCCCACGCGGGGGACACATCTGCATGGGGCAGCACTCCTTGGCCGCATCAGCACTGCGCATGGGCCAGCTCCACACGGGTCAAGGAGGCCCAGGATTTGAACCGCGGACCTCCCATGTGGTAGACGGACGCCCTAACCACTGGGCCAAGTCCGTTTCCCAACATTATCATTTTTAACAACTTAGTATTTTTTTTGGTCCATGTTTTCCCTATGTTGTATTGTCATGGTTAATTTAGAAACATTACTATTATAGTCAAATACTTACTGGATTCATATTCCCCATATTATCAATCACGCCCATCCTAGTAGACAAAATACAGGATCTGTGTTTACAGGTTTGAATATTTTCCTAAGTTTTTAGCTATTTTTCTCTATTTTTAAAAAATAAGTAGACTATGCTTGATCAAATTTTTTGTGTTAGTATATTTGTCTTCCTTGTAAAAGCTCCTTATAATAATGCTAATAGTCCTTTTTCTAAAATTTTCTCAAATTGTGGTTTGTCTTATTTTCTATATAAAATATTTTTATTTGGGGCATGTTGGTTATTTTTTGTCATTTTTATATTTCTTGTTTTTTTTTGAATATTTATTTACCACCCCTCCACACACACCCCATTGTCTTCCCTCTGTATCCATTCACTGTGTGTTCTTCTGTGTCTGCTTGTCTTCTCTTTAGGCAGTACAGGGAACTGATCCTGGGACCTTCCGGATTGGGAGGGAGGTGCTCAATTTCTTGTGCCACCTCAGCACACTGATTTGCTGCATCTCTTATTGTCTCTCCTCTGTGTCTCTTTCTGTTGCATCATCTTGTGGTGCCAGCTTTCCACTTGGGTTAGCACTCTTGTGCCAACCAGCATTCCATATGGGCCAGCTCTCTGCTAGGGGCAGGTCAATGTGCAGGCCAGCTTGCCTTCACCAGGACGTCCCATATGGTAGATGGGAGCCCAATTGCTTGAGCCACATCTGCTTCCCTCAGCCAAGCCTTGTATGATATTGTTTTGTAAGTTCACAACTTTTACTGTACACTATTGTTTGTTTTTAATAGTCAAATCTATGTATGTTATTTCTTTATGGTTTCTGATTCTGATGTTATTAATAACACTTTTTTTCAAATGGTTATTTGTTCAGAATTGGCCCATGCAGTTACCTGTGTCTTACTGAGGTAAGTCACACATACCTGGCCATATCAGTTACTAGAATGGCAAGCATTCTGCCCCAAGAAAAAACAGTTGTCTCTGGGAAATTAAGTCCAACATATTTTGTGTTTGCAAACATCACAAAATCACTCTAGAAAAGCATAGTTAAGCTCTTATACTTTTCCTGGGATCAAGTCTCCCATTTGCAGGCTTTGTTACTGCTATGTGCAGTGCTTATCTATGAGCCAAAAAGTAAGATGCCTCATGTGTTTTATAAAGCCAGGCAGCAGCCAGTACCTGCTACAGAGAGAGTGACCAGGAGAGGGAGATCACGCCTGCCTTTTACTGTACCAGAAAAGGGAGACATGCAGGCACTCTAAAAAATAAGAGACTTCAATATTTCTTTTTGAGAGAATACAAATCTTTCATTTTAGTTATTTAATTTTTCTTTTTAGTACAGCAAAATAAAAACTTTTGAAAATGTACACCAGATTACTCTGGAATTCTGCTTTGTGTAGGTTGGTGCAAAGGGTAAAATTATAAAAATAATTTAACTGCTCTTCGAATAAAGTAGGGATAAAGAGAGTAAGACAACTTCTGTTCTATGTACTTGTAATAGCATTGCTAATATCTTTTTTTTTTTTTTTTCTGGTGAGGTACCAGGATCAGGGATTGAACCCTGGCCCTCCTATGTGGAAATCCAGTGCTCAGCAAGTGAGCCACACCTGCTCCCCTGCTAATACAATTTTCAGGCATGCTTATAAATCCAAAGTGACACTGTACAAAGGGAAATATTGCCACTGTATCTAAACTGCTTGTGTTTTCCTGTAGATACTAATTTAGCTATGGTAATAAAATTACTGTGCAAAATGGATTGTTTTCACCATTTTCTTTGAAGTTGGTTGCAAAGTGTGTTTACTTAATCCAAGTTCATGGGATGTAGAGTGCTTGAAAAGATTAGGGACTTAGAGTTGCCTTAGGTAAAGAAGTTAATCAAATGAGGGAAAAATAAAATATCTATGTAAACACAGAATTTCAATAAATAAGATTTACAATGGGCTGAGTTATGCTTGTCTTACTGACTGTCTGAAAACCAAAAACCTCTATTTCCTCAAGTCTCAAAAATGAATCTTAAAAAAAGTTTAACACAGTAAACTCAGCTGAAAATAGAGGAGAAACTTAAAAGATACACTTCTTTAAAAAGAACACTGAACCTTCTTCCTGTGTATTGATTCCTTTCAGGATAATTAATTCTAAACAGAGTCACAAAAATTTGGCAGAACGTTCACATTGTGATATTTTCTGACTGGTAATAATCATGATTAACGATAGTTAACATCTACTAAATACTTGCTATAGGCAAGACACTGATTCTTAGCAACCTTTCATGTTGTAACTAATTGAATTCTCATAACTGCCTATGAAGGAATTACCATTATTATCCCATTTAGATGAGAAACTGTAGACATAGAGAGGTTAAGTAAGTTATCTGTGGCCACATAGAAACTGGAGTAGCAGTTGAATGTAGATAATTAGTACCTGGGTCCAATAAACTAAACAGTGTAGCTATAGCTCATCAAGCTGGGAGAAGGATAAAGCGAGTGGTATGACTGAGTCACTGGCCAGTGCAAAACAACAGAAGTTATAAAGTGTCTTCCTACCTTGCCAGGTATTGTTATTTCTAAATCATTGAAATAAAATTTATTGACTAGAGACACACCCTAGAGAAATGGTTCTCCAAATACATTATAAATAAATGAATTCCTGGATGGCAATGCTATTAAAAGTTTGGGTTCCAAGGATGCATCCCTAGAGATGCTGGCTTAGTCGGCCTCAGATGAGGCCAGCCACCATGCTCAGGTGGGGATGGTGTAGGTCTGACTGGGCTGGCTTTGTTTCCTGGTACCTACTAGCAGAAGGCCTTCGTGACTTGCTGAGAAAATTGAGTAAGATCTCTCCCTAAATAAAGAAAGCACCTCCCTACTAGAAAAAGGGGAAAGAAGTAACTCATTTGTAAGTATGACTAGCAATTAGACAAACAGCAGATATTAAAATAAAATAGAAATGCGTTTGCGAGGAAGATGGGCAAGGCTTTAAGCCACTGAATATCTTTATCAATAATTGCAGAAACAGCAGAAGTAGAAGTAGTGAGGTTGGTAATGTAATAACAGTGAAAATGCTAAGCAAACATTTATAAGCCCTTTCCACTGCGCTATTATGCATGTATATTTAACTAAGCTACTGTTATCTCCCTCTTGCAAGTTATTTGATCTTTCTAAACTCACACAGGTAGTCATGGCAACGTGAAGGTGTGGACTCAGTTCTGGTCTGTTCCAGAGCTTTTGGTCTACATGAGTGCTCATCAAAACCTAGCGTGCACACAAACTGCGGATCTTGTAAAAATAAGGACTCCGGTTCAGAAGGTCTGGTTGGGGCCTGAGAGTCTGCATTTCTAACAAGCACTCAAGCATGCCCATGCAAATGGTGCTGCTGCTGCATTGGGGCCCAGTCCAAAATGAAAATGTGGGCCCCTGGTTCAAAAACTTTTAATAATTTCTAGGTTGCAACAGGAGAGCATTAAACCAAGCATGGGGCCCTTCTGAGCAGGGGCTGAGTGCACCCTCCCAGGCTGCACAGCCAAGGGTTTGCAGCCCACACTCTGAGCAGTGCTGCTGAGATCCCCAGGCCATGTATACTATGATGGTCCTGTTCCTGGATGTAGCTGGAGCACCTAGTAAATGCTTGGCATTAAGGAAGCAGGCGTGGCGCAACTGATAGAACATCTGCCTACCATATGGAGGAGGGTCCAGGTTTCTATACCGAGGGCCGTCTGACCCATGTGGTGAGCTGGCCCATGTGCAGTGCTGCCATGTGCAAGGAGTGCCCTGCCACGCAGGGGCGTCCCCCGCATAGGGGAGCCCCATGCTCAAGGAGTGTGCCCCGCAAGTAGAGCTGTCCCTCGTGAAAAAAGCACCTGCCCGGGAGTGGTGCCCCACACCTGTATAGCTGATGCAGCAAGATGATGCAACAAAAAAGAGACACAGTTTCCCAGTGCCACCTGATAATACAAGCAGATGCAGAAGAACACACAGTGAATGGAGACAGAGACAGACAACGGAGGGGAAGGGGAGACAAATAAGTAAAAATATATCTTTAAAAAAAAAGTTGTGGTATTCATACAACACTACTTAGCAATAAAAAAGAATGTACTTCACATAGTACCATGGATCTCAAAAACATTAAAAAATGCTTGGCATTAGTGGGTATCAATGCATATCTTTCATAAATGAATTCTGTTGTTCATTTTAATTACATGTTATAAATATTGACTTACATGTTTATTTCTCTCATGAGAATTTCTTAAGGTTATGTGCCAGCTGTGCTTAGCACAGAGAAGACACTTATATATGTCAGGTTCTTCTCCCTTTTGAGACATTTCCAAGTTTCTTAACTTTCCTGAGCTTCCATTTTCATTCCATTAAAACATTCATGATATCTGTTCTCACAACTTACAGAATTGTCTTCTTCCTATATGAAAATGTCAAGGAAGGAAAACCTGTTGAAAAGCAACAATGCCCTTTAGAAATGAAGCATTAATATTAGCATAGGTTTGGTAGTCACAATCTTTTTCTGATTTACTCAGAAATATTTCTTAAGGTCAGAAATCTCCCTGCCACTTTGGCATGCTTGAGTAAAATAGTACAATATACTTAGTATACAAGGTTTGCCAGTTCTCCTTCCACAATTACACAACTTGAGCCTTTTCTCAGCCTACCAGCTAACTTCTCTCTCTTTAGGTTATGTAATCTAGTATCTGGAGTCAATGAGTCCTGCCTTTCAAGTTTTATCTCCACAGTGGATAAGCTCTTGCAGGTTAAATAAGTTGACAAGCCTCAGTGTTCTCATCTTTAAAGTGGGGATACAAAAATAATACCTGTCATATGGAATTGATATGAGGATTAGTGTTTGTTAGGATGAATTTTAAAAAAATTTTTAGAGCACTAACACTGTGCCTGGCACATGGTAAGGACTCAGTATGTGATAGCTGTTTTGATGAATATGAAATTAGTCTTAATTTGGGTATTAGTATTGACCATAGAACTAGTCATATGAGAACAGAGAAAAAGTCTTATCAACACTCAAAATCTGTACTAAAATTACAAGAATAAAATCACAAAGGCCAGTTGGCAATGTGGATCTGTCTTGGCTTGAGGTCATTTTGCAGAATCTGAAGGGCCCCACAGTTGGCTTTCTACACATTGGCAGTGGCCCCTTCCCTTTAATTCACCTCGTCCTCTTCTATCCAGGTAGACTCTGTCCCCAGCTCATTGGTTTTCCCCAAGAGTAGTTTTCTTAATTGACCCGTGGACTAGTTTATAAAGTTAATGTTTATATTTCAACTCCTTGTCTTTACAGAGGGCTGTGAAGCCAGGGTCCGCTGGACACAAAAGCTGGGACTACAGTCAAAATGTTTTCCCATCTTTCCTTTTTTCATTTTCTCCTTTTGGAAACATTGACATATTTTACATCATAGGATTTTACAAAATGTGCTCAAGTTTTGAACCATGAAACAATTTCCCAGAGGTCCTTAGGACATGCCATATATATTTTACACATGGCATTTCCTAACCTCAGTAAACAACATCTCCCCAATTCCTGCCTTTAAGGAATAAGGGCATAAATTTTACTATTAAAGGAGGCTGTAGAAATTAAAGCCACACTTTCTTCTTTGTTGCTATATTCTCACTCTCTTACAAAGTGTCTGACTGGTACTTTGGTGTTTCAGATATATTTTGTAAATAAACATATGGGCATTTTTCTCTTAAATCGAACTTTTCATAAAGATCCACTTTAGTTATTTTGTAATTTCTGGAAATCCTTCTAAAATGGATTGTTGCTCTTTTGCTATACTCTTTTATTAAACTGAGTTTACTTTACATACTTTAATTAGCCCCAGAGGACTCTTAGGGATTCTTTCATTTTGGCAATTATGTCCCAGCTGTATCAGTTTTAAACATCCCCCTTCCCACTTTCATGTTTTTCAAAAAGTCAGAAAAGGAAAGGAAAGTTAAAAAAAAAAAAAAAAAAAAAGAAGAAGTACAGAAGAGAAAAGGAAGAGAAAACCAGGCCATATCTTAGTGCTTAGGGTAGACATTTTGTGTTTAATAGACAATCAGTGCTGTTATATATTTATGTACTACCTTATTCCAGAAAAGGATGACAATTGCTTAGGCTCTCAATAACATTACAAAGTTAAATTAAGTTGGATTAATTGGCTTAAACAGTCTACTACAATTGTAAATCATTAGTTTCTATGAGAACATTACTATAAAACTTTCCCAGAGTTAAGTTCATGGATTTTGGAATCATTATTCCACTGCTAAATTTTTTTTCTAATTACTTCCAGGTTTCCTGTCTTAATTCAGACTCTAGCTGGTTGTAGCCTTGTAGGGTGTCAAAGGATGGGTAGACTGGGAAGGGTGGGTCCTACATTCAGGCCCACCTGCAAAGGCTTCAGTCCTGTGAAAATGTGTATTGCTGGCCCATGTGGAGTCCTAATTCCTTGCAGTGCTAATTTAGCCATATTTCCAAACCCCTCTTCTATGAAGCTGATTTGCTGTCTGTGACCCTTGACAAGGCTTCTCTAATGATAGTACTTGCTAATCATGGGGTTACTTCCCTGTAATTATTAGATATTAATAATTTAACTTAAATGTTTGAGTTAAAACATTAAGGGAATGGAATTAATTAGGAGAAGCTGCAGTGAGTTGTTATTAGTGCATTGATAATAGAATTCTATAGGGGACAATTCAAGACAAAAACCAGTAGTGAGTGAAAACTGATTCTGTACTACTGAAAGAATGAGAGGAGTATGTTTGCTGCCACAAAGCAGGGAGAACAGTGAGTGGTAATAACTTGGTAGTGAAAGGCTTGGGAAAAAGCAAGTGGCATTCCTCCCAAGTTATATTTCAGCACGAAGTACTTATTCAAAATTTATTCTAGGAAGAATATTGAAGTGTTTGCTTTATTGGTAATTTCCAAGAAATCCCAAGTGTGGTTTTCTCTGAACTTAGAATTAAGTCTCAGACATAAACATTCATTATTTACTGTGCCAGATATATTCCAGGCCTGAAATACTTTAGGGGCTAAATCTGATCCATTGGACTCTCAGCAAGTTTTACAGAGCAGAGTGTCATTTCCTAGAAAAATGACAGCAACAAACATGAAGAAAAGAAGTCTGCCCTTAGGGTTATTGTGCCCAGGGTCAGGTCATGTGTTCATCACAGTCTCATGGGCTTTCATGTAATATCCAGAAAAGGACCTTCCAGAGGACATAAGGCTAATCCCTTTCCAATTTCCTATTACTTTTCAGTTTGAAAATATGTGTAACCATGTCACAAAATGCAAAAATTTAATTTATACCCTATATAGGAAAAATCTATTAGTAGATTTCTTTATTTTGGGGAATATTGGAAGTCTTGTTGTGAGGAATAAGCACTGACTTCACACTTCTATGAAATAGTCGTGTAAAATGTTAAGTGGATATCTCCATTTAAGACATTGTACACATTATATCTACTTAAAAATTTCAAGAAACTTATACCTAACTAGAAGTCAGTCGTGACTATAATATATATAATTCTCACAAACAATTGATGATGATGATGATAAGTCTAATAGAAATTTTAATGTGGCCCTGAATAAAGAACTTGCTCCAAGTTTACTCCATTTTCAAGTGTTGGTCTAGTTGCATTCCTCAGCTGTGACATGTTGTTGGATTTGTTCTTTTATCAAATTGTTTGATATGGACAAAGATTATTCATTAGGTAAATAATTAATGAATCACAGTATTATATTATTCTTAAACCATGAAACATTATTTTTATCTGCTTCATCTACATAAAATAATTACTATCTATTTTCGGTTTTAAATGACATTCCTGGTGATCTATTGGAAGATTAGCAGAGGTGAGGATAAATGTATTTATGAAATCAGTGAGTCCACAAATTAGCATTTGGAAAAGAATTTTTACCCCTTTTGTCTCCTAACTGCACAGTGGTAAATCACCAACAGTAAACAAGATAACTTTATATTCTCTTAACATTGAGATAATTGCTGACCTTGTTCAGTGGGCTTTCAGAGAAGTATGGGGAAGAAATTCTCAATTGGAGAGCATTAAGAAGAGTGAAAGGTAGAATCAAGGATTACAAACCACTTTCTGAAGGACTTTTGCTCTAAATAAGAGCAGAAAAATCATGTAGGGGTTTTATAGTGGAGAGGGATTGTTGGTACAATTGAAGTTTTCATTTTAAAAGACTGGGGGGAAGCAGATTTGGCTCACCTGATAGAGCATCTGCCTACCACATGGGAGTCCAGGGTTCGATACCCAGGGCCTCCTGACCTGTGTGGTAAGCTGGCCCACGCGTAGTGCTGATACGCTCAAGGAGTGCTGTGCCATACAGGGGTGTCTGCCGTGTAGGGAGCCCCATGCCCAAGGGGTGCACCCTGTAAGGAGAGCCACCCCATGCAAAAAAAGTGCCGCCTGTCCAGGAGTAGCACCGCACACATGGAGAGGTGATGCAGCAAGATGACTCAACAAAAAGAGATACGTTCCTGGTGCCACTGACAAGAATACAAGTGGACACAGAAGAACACACAGCGAATGGACAAAGAGAACAGACAACTGGTGGGGGGAGAAGGGGAGAGAAATAAAAAATAAATAAAATCTGAAAAAAAAAGACTGTGACTGTCATAAATATTCTGTTGGAAAAAAATAGAGAGAAAGAAAGGCTTGAGTAAGTCAAAGGGTATGGAATCCCATCCCTAAGGAGAAGGGTTTATTCCAATAGGAAGGGACAATGGCCCATCATAACAGAGGGGAAGGCAGAGCATGGGGCACACAGAGGGGAAGGGAGAGCATGGGGCACACAGAGGGGAAGGCAGAGCATGGGGCACACAGAGGGGAAGGCAGAGCATGGGGCACAGATGAGGTGGGTAGATCTGATGGTGGGATATGAGAGATTTCTTCTTTGACTTCTATTTTCTAACCAAAATCATCAATTGAAAAACTAGGACTCAAAAGACAGAAATGATTTGAAGTTTTCATAATCTTTTTTTTTTTGTCCTTGGAGACCATCTTGTTCAACATCCCTTATCTTGTTCAACATCCCTCCCAGCTCAGGAATCACTTGCACAATCCTCAAGTGTCTATATGACCATCCAGCCTCTGCTTGTACACTTGTAGCAATGAACTTGTTTAGAACACAGTTCTTTCTATGTTTAGACACCACTAACTTTTAGGAAACTTTTCCTTACTGTAGTGCTGAATAGGAAACAGTATTCCTTACTCTATTGCTGGTGTAACAAACTATCACAAACTCAGTAACTTAAAACAACACAAATATATTATCCTAAGTTATGTAGGTCAGATGTCCGATGTGGGTTTCAGTGGGACATCAGCATGTGTATTAGTCAGCCAAAAGGAGCACTGATGCAAAAATACCAGAAATCTGTTGGTTTCTATAAGGGGTATTTATTTGGGACAGAAGCTTACAATTACAGGCTATAAAGCCTAAGTTATTTCCCTCACCAAACTCTGTAGCCATATGTTGGAGCAAGATGACTGCTGACATCTGCCAGGGTTCAGGCTTCCTCTTCTTCTTAAACCTCCGTGGTCCCAGCTTCTTCCAATATCAGCTGTAGGCTGGGATATGTCGTCTCTCTCCCGGGGCTCATTTCTCTCTGGGCTCAGCTGCTCTGCTCTCTCCACAAGGCCAGCTATAGACTACAAGACTCATGACTTGTCTCTCTTCCCAGGGCTTCTGCCATATCGAATGGGACCGTCTCTTTCTTCATGTATCTGCTTCTCTGTGTATTTACTTCCCAGGGCTCCAGGATTCAAAATTCCAACATCAGAACTCCACTGTCTGCTCTGCTGTGTAGTTTTCTCTGTAAGTTCCCGCCCACCAAGGGGATAAGGGCTTAACATCCTACTGATATGGCTCAATCAAAGCCTTAATTATAATTTAATCAAGTAAAAGCAAAACCTCTGAATCCAGTAAAATTGAATATGTCCAGAGGAACAGATCAGTCTACAAACATAATCCAATATATATTTTTGGAATTCATAAACAATGTCAGGCTGCTACAGCATTCATAAGGAATGTGTTCCTTTCTGGAGACTGCAGGAAAGAATCCATTTCCTTGATCTTCCTTCATCTTCAAAGCCAGCAATATTGCATCTCTCTGTACCTTTCTATCTCTTTCTGAGTGACTACAGCTATAGAGGTTCTCTGCTTTTAAGGATCAGATGATTTGATTGACCTCTCCTGGATAATCCAGGCTATTCTCCCCATCTCAAGGTCTTTAACTTTAATCACATCTCTAAAGATATGTAAGGTAACATATTTACAGGTCCTGGAGTTTAGGATGTGGTCATCTTTGTGCCATCTCTGGGTGTCTGTTATCCTGTCGACCACACTTACCTTAGATTTAAATATTTTGTGCATTGACTCTTGATTTACCCTCTGGAATTCTGATCAGAATAGTTGTGTTCCTTTTCCATAAAATAAGTCTATCACGTGCTTGAAGACCACGTTTAGGGTCTCACGCTGACTTGTTTTTTGAAGCTTACCTTTCCTCACCAGGTAAGACTCTTCACCACTTTCCACCATCCTCAGGCAATGCCAGCTTTTCAAATATCTCTTCAAATACAGCATTCTGTAAGTAAACATGAGACATATTTATCCAAATGTCCTTGATAACAATCTTTTATCCATATAAAGAAATGCATTCAGATATTATCTGGAGATAGTGTAGGGAGGAATTAGAACTTATTTTAATAACTAAATATACCCTAAGAATTTCAAGACATATTTCTCTTTTCAAAATATGAAAGACACAAGTACAGAGAGAAAAATTATGTTTGTTGAAAATGAAGGAGTGAAACTGTCTTACAGGTGGGTTGATTGGAGTTTGTTTCGATTCTACAGTCATTTAATGAGCATTAATGGCAATTTATGACACAATCTCCACCCTCAGGGGCTTTGTTTTTTATTTGGGGAGGAATGCACAAATTAAATTTATTTTATTTTAGTAAGTACAATGTTAAAGATAATCATGGAGTGTCCAGGGTTGGAGGTCAGGAGGACCCCTGAGCTAAATTTTAATGAATAAGAAGTTAGGAAAGTAAACTGGATGGCAAAACATTCCAGGAGCAGAAGTAAAAGAGGCAAATCACTGTGGCACTAAATGGTATGGAGTGTGTGTATTTGATAAATTTTAAAAAGATAATAATACACTCAGATTACTATTTCCTATATACCAACTAACTCTTCTAAGTGCTTTATCCTTTTAATTGTCATAGAAATCCAGTGGGGGTACATATTATAATTATCCGCATTAATCAGTTTAGGGAACTGAAGCACAAAGAGGTTAAACAACTTACTAGCACTCCACAGGTAGAAAGTGGCAGACCCAAGATCCCAACCCATGGAAGTCTGGCTTCAGAAAGGTCATTCACAGGCATTATATTCTCCTGGCTCTTGGTATTATCAGAACGTAATATAGAGAGCAAAGATTGGCAGATGATAAGTCAGAAAAGGTCAGCAGGAACCAGAGCTTGGACTTTAACTTGTAGGTAGAGGGGCTCCCTTGAAGGAGTTGAAAAAAACAAAAAGGAAAAAGAAGAGCATTATGGTAAAAGTTGTATCGCATCGCTTTGTGGTTGGTGGGGCTATGAAGGGAGCCAGATTAGAAGCTAATTCAGAGAGAGGGGCATTGATCCGGGCAAAAGATAACCATGATATAAAGCAGGAATTGGCAAAGTAGTGCTGAAAATGAGAAGTATTTAGCAAGTAAAATAGTACAACGTGCTTTAGTTTTAAATATGTGGATGGGGAATAGTGGAAAGGAAGATGGAGAGATGACTCTCAAGGATGTGGTTTGATTGACTTTTGGATTTTTGTAGTCCAGTAAGGAAACACATAATGAAGGCACAAATAAATCAACATTGAGCATGTTAAATTTGAGCTACATGATAATTTCAGACTGTGCCAGTAGGCTGCAGCACTTTGTGCCTGCATTGTGTTGATTCTTACCCTTGACTGACTAGTTAAATTCTCAAAGTCTGGAGAACATGAATTGACTCCCATTTTCTACTTCTGTTGCATTATTCATTTTTGAACACACGATGGAGCCCTTTCCTCACTTTTCTTCATACTGACCATTTAGGTTTTTCTTTTCAAAGAAAACCCATCCAGATAAATACTACATGACAAGTAATTTTGTTTTAATTTAAATATCAGATTATTGCTGTGAAGAATTTAGGTTCCGTGATATAAAGAAGATGAAAATTAATTCAATAAGTGTTCAAAACCATCCACAGATGAAATTTGAGGCTGCTGAAAAATATTAATTAATCCAGGAATAGTGGTTTTCTAATAATTCTTAGAAGTGAGACTGGCCAGGCATAGACATATAACAGCTTGATAACAGAATATTGTTTTATAATGATTGGTTTGATATAAACATTGTAAGCCTGAATAAAGCTTTGAATTGATTTAAAATAAGTGATTTAGAGAAGCATATTTCCAAGCTAGATTCTGATGTGTCTTATGTTTTAAATTGTAATGATACATATTCACCGTATTTATTAATATCGGTCTTTGAGCTTTGATCAATATTTTTGGAGAGAATAATGATGGCAACTGGTACTGGTAGAGCACTTTACGTCTGTTATGCTTTCACAGGCTTTCCTTCATGTGATCCCTAAGGACCTATCAAATTCCTCTTTCAGGGAAAATTTAAAGACCTGACATTCTGAGCAAAGTGCAAGTTAGTACCATTACCTTCCTTAAACAAGGTACACCCTAGACTTTTTTTAACAATGCATCTACAATTTGTTATGTTACCAGTCTTTAAAATATTGCAACAATTGGAAGATACGGTTCTTGTCATTTCTGAGCGGGACTGCATGACCTAAAAAGATGTCATGTCTTACGCCCTAGCACACCTCTTCCAAGGTGAAAGAATATCATTTTTCTTAGTAGGTAGTTTGTCCTTTTTGAATGACCTCCCTATAGTTTGGGATATTTTCCCACTTCTCTGTTGGTAATCTCAGTACCAGAAATTGCTATCATAAGTTACATCTTTGTGTTAAGGCATTTTTTGAAGGAAACCTTACTCAAAATACTTTCATTCATAATCTCACTGTAATCTAGTTTCCCTTCCACCTCTCTCCAAAAAGGAATCTGCTTGAGTTCACCAGTGGTGATAAGGTTGCCAAATTAATGGACAATTTTCTGTGTTTATCTTATATGGTCTCTCACATTTTCTCCTTCCTACAACACTGCGTTTTGCGAGGTTCCTTCTAATATAACTGTCCGCCCTTTCTCAGTTTTCATTTTCCCATTTCCTTTGCTCTGTCTCGGTATCATGATAACTTCCATATTTATTTTTCTAGTTCGGACCTCTCTTTGTGAGCACAAATCTCATAGCTAAAACTAAATCTTCACATTCTCTACTTCACCATCCTGATAAGAAGTATAATCACCCATCCTCTGATTTATTCAAGTCAGGTACCCGATACTCATCCCGATTCCCCCTCTCCTTTAACACCCATAACCAGTTCCTATCCATCCATATACCCTATGAGTTTATTTCAAACTTCACCCCCCCCCCACATTCACTTCTTTCTGTCTCCACTGCCAAAAGCAGATCCACTCCTCTATCATTCCCTCCTTAAACTGTTGCAGCAGCCTCCTAATTGTAGTGCCATGACTTTTCCTCATGCCCCTCTTTTAATCCATTCCCTACAGCATCAAAACCTTATAAATTATAAATAAAATAGTCATTCATTATGTAAAACCTTCAATGACTTACTACTGAAGATACAATAAAATCCTCACTCCTACCCTGCATATGGTTTGACTGATGCGACCTCTCTTCCTTTATCTCAACGCACTCTTTTCCTAAAGCCACCTGCCTTTCTGCGTCTGCTCAATTTCGCTGAGTTATTTGCTCCCTGTAGTCACACACCATGTTCTAGGTTGCATTTCCCTGGGCCTTTCTCATGTTTTTAAGTTCAGATTAAGTAATATCTCCTTGTTAAAGAATTCTGAATGGAAATGCACAGTTGAGGATATTTAGCAATCAAAATAGAGAGAAGAAAATTAATGCTGTGAGACCCCTTTTCAGAGTGTGCAGACAGTAAGGGAAATATGGAGGCTATTTTTTCTGAAACAGATCATGTAAGAGGTATAGAGACAAAAAATACAGTTGCTACTGCAGACATCTCAAATGTGGCTGTCTGCTGGACTCAGCAAAAAAAGCAGAACATTTAATTACACCTAGGATCTTGATTCAGAAGTGTAATAATGCTGGAATTGACTACAGAAAGAATCTAGCCCATGGTAGGAATTGAATCTTTTTAACCCCTTTCCTAAATTTAACAGAACAAACTGTATACTATGTATAATGCCATTTAATACAATCATATACATCTTTATGTGTGTGTACACACACAATGTTATAGAATAAAGTATGAAAGGTTATGGCTATTCATAACAATATTGAAAGTTTTTCAGTGGAATTTTATGTGATAATTTTCTATTTTTATATGCTTTCTAATTGTTTTTATGAGTATGATTTGGTTGAAAACAAATAAATAGATACATACTTTTAAAAAGAACATTAACCCAGAAATTTTGTAATTGATAATGCTGAGTTCCAAAAAAATGATCTATTAACAGTCATGCAGCTTCTTAAATTTCCTCTGGAAGAGCATTATCTCTGAGAACCTGGAAGAAGGAATAAGGATTTGACAGTCCAACCTTAATTCTGATTAGCAAGAGAGAAAATAACTTAAGTGAAGCAGATTTTAATATCATCAGATAATGCCTTTTATAATTAATTCCAGCTAAGAGTAGTGTAGCAGATTCCAAAAAAATTTTTTTAAGTATCATAATTAGAAATATAATTCTGAATGGATAGAAGAGTCTGAAAACTGAAAGTTGATACCACAAGCCCTCCTCCTGATTAAGAACACCGCTCTAACACAGCTTGGCTACCAGTGTGCTCTTGTTGTAAATGGCGGGACAAGTGTAAAAGGGTGGGCCTATAACCAGGGAAGATGGAAGAAGGCCAGTGAGCATTCAGAAATTTCAAACCACAACAAAAAGGCCAATGCTTAAGCCAGAAGAACTATGAAGAATGAGTTTGGTTGTTTGGAATATGCATTGTAGTGGACATGTGTAGATACTCTACCAAATCCTGGAATATATATTACTAGTTAGTTAGAAGTTAAAAGTGGGAAGGTAGAATATTGCAATTTTTCTTTTACTTCAGTGTTTTCCTCATTGGGGCTCATCTACAAACTGGGAAGTTTATGGACTTGATTTTGCGGAAACTGAAGACCAGAATGTTTTGTTGACCTTACTAAACTGGATACTTCTAAGTAAGAGCCATGATGAACATGCTCCCAGAGCCTAGCTTCCTGGCTGTTGCAGAGTAGGCACTCCTTAAACGTTTGCAAAGGAGAGCAGGACTGTGAAGATCAGCAGAAACTGATCTGCACGTTCTAAAGAGTTGGGTCCTAGAGTACAGGAAGAAAAATTTGCAAATGATATTAGATTTTGTAAAAACCTAGGATAGTATCAGAAAATTGAAATGTGAATGTTTTATTAGGAAGAGCTACAAATAAAAATGCATTGAATGAATAACCTACTGATGAATTTGACACTGATATCTGGTCCAATTCTAGGAGGCATACACTTGTTTTAAGCTTGTTCTGGGAGAGAACTGGGGATAACAAGGAAACATTCATGAGATTATTAACAAGCCCCAAACCCCATTTCCTTTTCCTATAGTGTCACTAAGTTGATAAATTAGACAAATACTTTGAGAGCTACTTTGCATTTCAGCAAAATCTTTGCCTATTTCAGCAAAATCTGTCTTTCAGAAATTCTATTACCAAAGAAGAGAAGTATCAACTCTGTGAAAATATCATTAGGTCAGTTTATGATGTTCTTTTAATATGGCCAAAAAATCATTTATCTGATTTTACTTTTTTTTATTACTAAAAATCTATTAAGATCCTAATTGAAGTTCTAACTTGATCTTTTACTAGGTTTGCTGTTAAGAAAATTACAGAATTGTTCATCTCTGAGTGTCATTTTTTCATCTGAAAAATGAAGACAAAAAAATGCATGAGATTATCAAGGGATGAAGGTGAAATTGTGTAAAATCTTTTGAAAACTGTGAAACACTTCAAATATGTTAGAATCATTGTCACTGATTTCACGATTGCACTATTTCCAAGATGGTAGCTTCAGAAGGTAAACAAAGTCAAAAGAAAGTTTTGGTTTTTTTGTATGGGGAGACCTGGATGTAAGTGTAGATTGAAGTAAAGAATTCATTATAGAGAAAGACTGAAAATACTGGACAAAAAAAGGATCAAGGACAGATTATTGAGGCAAGGTTGACAGGAGGAACTACTCATTAATTTCACTCCAATATCCTTTTCTTTGAAGTCTTAGATGGCACTAAAACTTTTACCCTGCAGATTCGTAAGGTCTTGAAGAGATTATACATAAGATTATTGATATGATTTGGAAAAACGTTGCTTAAAGATGAAGTCATTTTATTGCCAATCCAAATTAGCATTTCTTGTTTATTAATCAAACAAATTTCTCACCTTAGATTTTTTACTTCCTGCATCTTTATAATGGTAAGGTAATTCTTGTCAGCTAGATCCTTGCTATGATAAAAGGCAGATCATATACTTGAAAATGAGTTCTGGAAATCATGAACAAATGGGTATGCTGACACACTTGGTTTTACCCCAACTCCATATTATATGTTTCTTTGGTAGTAGTAGATAAGCAAGAATATAGGGCAGGCAGTAGGTAGGCAGTAATAGGTAATAGGAATCTGGAAACTGCTTAGTCACGTTCTTAGAGATATTATCAGAATAGAGATCAGCTGAGAAATGAAGTTCTAACTTCATATTCATATGTGCATATTCATATATATGTACATACGTATTATGCACTCGTACATGCACACATATATCACTTCCTACTCTTTTCTTTATTTTTCTTCTTTAAATCTGTATTTAGTAAATTCCAATATAGCAGTGACCTTGACTTATTCTAGCAGAAAACAGTGCCAAATGCTGTTATTTTGTAAAGTACCCCACAGAGACTATTTGGAAAATAGTTTTGTGGAAAACCTTACGAATATCACCAAACGACATTATTTGAATAGGAAATTAAAGAGAGCTTTTCCCAGAGGAGCATACAGTGTTTTCATTTCAGCAACATATATTCCCACTACACACACACTGATGGTTTGAATAAGTAACTGACTCAATATGATACTGTTTTCAGAGCACAACTTTATAATGCCTTCATTCCCATTCAGAAGGGAATAGATTTCAATCTAAATATCCATCTAGATGTTTATGAAAGCAACTGCAATTGACTGTACTTTTTCAGGCCATAAAATTGTAGGATTTACCCATAGATTTAGATTTTATATAAGTTAATTTCTTTACTATGACTGATTGAATTAGGCTATTTTCCCTCAATATTGCCTGTAATATATTAGTAATTTAGAGACTTGTCTTGGATGAACCTTCATTTAATGTGCTTTTCTAGAGATGTACTACAAACTATCTTTGTATTACTTCAAAAAGCCTGTTTCAGCAATAAAGTATATAGCTAGATAAGATGGCAAGCTGGTAACGCCCAGATAGAGTTTGGACAGTAGAAGAAAATGACTTATCACATCAGATAAATGAAGTGGAAACTCAGTTTTTACTGCTTTCTTTTTCACTTTGTTCTTTATTTTTAGCTGTACAATTTGAAATAGCAAAAGATTAAGAGTTCCGATAAAAATTACATTTTCTGTATTCAATTGAAATACACCAATTTTTACAAAGCAACGTTTTATTTAATTTCACAACTGAAATTCGCTTTTGGTAAAAGTTTTATTTTTAAAAAATTTAAGATAAGAGAGAGAAATTAAAAGTAATGAAAAATGCATGATTAAAACAAGAAAATACCACCACTAACAACAATAAAAAGAGAGTTTTAAAAAAACAGACTATAAATCAATGCAAATAAAAGGTTAAATTTGATACGGCATATGGGGAATGAAACCAAATAGCTTATCTTTACATATGTGCAGATTTTGCTGGTCATATTATCTCCAGATCAGGGCAGATGGTATATCTGTATTTCATGTGTTTTTGCTGTTTAGACAGAGGCATCTTGGCAATAGAAAGATCTGGCAAAGGCTTTGCAATCAGCCAAACCTAGACTTGAGTTCTTCTGTTCACACTTAAAATGGTTTGGATTGAGGAAAGTTGCTTCAAGATGGAATAATAAATCTGAGCTTTGAGAAAGGTGAATAATGATAAAATGGTATGATAAACGTAAATAACTTAGTATGTTCCTGCCAAACAAAAGACCTGACTTAGTTATCATCGTGAGGATAGTCCTAAGGGTTGCTGAATAAGACTAACCATTAGCCCTAACAGTTGTAACTTTTAGATTAGATTAGAATTCTTATAATTAGATCTTTTCTGTACATGATTTCCACATCTAAATAAGATTGTAGGTATCAATAGTAGAACTTACTATAACCACAAAAGACATGTGCTGCCCCTAGACATATCATTTCTTCATTTACTTCTCTTTCTTTCTTCATGCCTTTGCATATTAAGAATTAATAGTAAGTAAATGTTTGTTTGAACTAAAGGTTTTACTTGTCTAGTGGTCACATTTCTAGCAGCCTCTAGCCTGTAAAAAGGGGAAAGCCTCTAAATACAAATGAACACAGTTCTTATGAAGCCATGCCTTGCTCTGTAAGAGCCTCAGTTCTCAGATCAGAGTGTACTGTCTCAGTAATGTGTTTAAAATTAAATTAAGGGATTAATGAATTAGTCATCTGGTTTCCACTGACAACTATTAGTCCTTTGGTCCAAGGACGATAGATTATATTCAGGAATGAGTGGGAAATGGGACTGGAACAGGCTCACTGACAGCACTTTAAAGAGTTAGCAGTTAAGTTTGAGATAGAATAAATGACAATAAGAATGGCAAGCTGGGCTTTTTAGTGAGAGAGCAAACAACTCCATTCATGTCGAAAGACTCTGAAGGTTTCCTGTTGAGAATAAATAAACATAACTAAAGAATAATCAGGCTTTCAACAAACAGTCCTTTGCAGCTGTAAAATTGTCAAAATCAGCTTAGTTGGCTGCAGTTGTCATAACAGCTATAGAAAGCAGAAAAGGCAAAAGACAATAACATTGAACCATGGTGCTCATACAGGAACTGATGACCATACCATGCCTCCAAATTGGAACGGGTATCATAAGGTCTCCTTGCCAAAATAAGACTTTATAACTACTTAGAAAGGATTTCTTCATAAATGGATTATGCTTTTTATGTTTTCTTCCAGAGTTTTGGGCAAGGACCACATGATAAATTGGTCTTTGAACACATTCTATTAATACCTAAATGGTGGGAAAATGATAAAACCACAATGTTCCAGTAGGCTGATTCCACTACATTTTTTGAGCTGAAACCTTTTACCTTGCACATTCTTTATTTTTTTAAAGATTTATTTATTTTTATTTCTCTCCCCTTCTCCCTCCCCTGCCCCCCAGTTGTCTGCTCTCTGTGTCCATTCACTGCATGTTCTGTGACCACTTCTATCCTTATCAGCAGCACCAGGAATCTGTGTTTCTTTTTGTTACATCATCTTGCTGTGTCAGCTCTCCATGTGTGCGGCACCATTCCTGGGCAGGCTGCACTTTTATCGCGCTTGGTGTCTCTCCTTATGGGGCACACTCCTTGTGCGTGGGGCTCCCCTACACGGAGGACACCCCTGCATGGCAGGGCACTCTTTGCACACATCAGCACTGCGCATGGCCAGCTCCACATGGGTCAAGGAGGCCTGGGGTTTGAACCGTGGACCTCCCATGTGGTAGGCGGACGCCCTATCCACTGGACCACGTCTGCTTCCCCACCTTGTACATTATAAGCACCAGTTCTGACTGTGGAAAGTCCACATCTATACATTCAGCCTGGGGTTAGGAAGACCCTGCTGTTGGTCAGGTAACAGCAGTCCAAGGGTGCATGAGATGATTCCTGCCATCAGGAAGTGAACATCCTGTTTACAGAGGGTTCTGCTTATCGAATACTTACAGTGAGTCAAGTTCTATGCTAAGTCTCTCTATACATTTTCTTATTTAATTCTAACTACATTTTTATAAGAAAGCTTGTTCTATTATTATCCTCATTTTACTGAAGACTCAATAGAGGCATCAAGTGAAATGATATTTAGTTGCTATGCTATGCAGGGAGAAGATAAAGAAAGTCTAACTATCTTTCATTTTGCATCCCTTCCATTTTTTTATGCCATTTGTCACTCTCTGGTTCTTTGCTTGTTTGTTTTTAAGAGGTACCAGGAATTGAACTTAGGACCTCGTACATGGGGAGCAGGTGCTCAAACACTGAGCCACATTTGCTCCCTAATGAGAGTTGGTTTTATTGTTGTTTGTTTGGGTTTTAGGAGGTACCAGAGATCAAACCCAGGACCTTGTACATGGGAAGCAGGTGCTCAACCACTGGAGCTACACCCGCTCCCCTGTCATGCTTTCTTAGTATTATTTTCTACCGAAAAGTCATCTCCAGGTTCTTCAGCCTTTCCTTTTATGCCAAGATTTCCTGTCCTTTTGTCTTCCTGGATACATTTATAAGAATATGCTGGGGAGCAGATGTAGCTCTGTGACTGAATGCCTGCCTCCCACCTTCGAGGTCCCAGATTCAATCCCTGGTACCTCCTAAAAAAAAAAAAAAAAAAAGAAAAGAAAAGAATAAGAATATGCTGTATGTGGACAAAACCTTCTTCTACATTTTTTGATCTAGTCTCCCAAGTAGAATACGACAGTCAGTTCCCCTATTATGGAAACTCCAGCTCTGGGGATGTTAGTCAGCTTGTTAACAATCATATACACTGTTGGGAGATTTTCATTTTAGTCATAAAATTCTCTAAGTCTTTTTATATGAAGCAAAATTATGTCACCTTGTCCTTGGATATGAATACTTTGCAGATAATTGTTGCTTTAGATCTGGGAGACGGAGGAAAATGCTACTGAAAATATAGAACTTGGAGAAACCTCATTCAATGTAAGGCTCTCATGCTACCTGAAATGTAAGTATTCAATAAATGTTAGCTGCTGTTATTAATAGTCTTCTCTTCTAGGGATAAGGAAACTGAATAACTCAGCCTTTTCACTTTCAACTGCTAACTTCATGCCTTATCCCTAAGCAGTGGCTTTATGGCACCTCTGGTTTTCTCTGAGCAAAATTAAAACCATGCTTGGTTTTATGAGCCTTTGTTTATTGCTGTCATGAACCTCTCAGGCATCATTTTTTCCCCCAGTTCTTTCATTTTGGCTCCCTCTTGCTGGTTTATCTGAGTTTCTATAAGGTGGAGTGTCCTTTTTCAACAGGAATCCATTTGAGAGCTCATGCAGTACTATATAATACTTTATTACCAGAATTTCATTTTGCAAATATCCACAAAAAGCTACAGTACTGTCTAAAATTATTCTTAATTTCTGCAATTTCTCTGAAATTTCTACAATCCACTTTCCTAAAATTTGGATTTATGACCCTGAGCAGTGATTCCTTTCAGATATTATAATTCAAAGTAGAGGCAATTAATTTTTCCTGAAGTTCATTGAGCATAAGGAAGTTTCAATTGCTTTAGGGTGATGAAAGTCCCATCATGAGATGGGACTACAAGCAGGGAAATATACATGTTTCCTTTGTAGCAGTAAAGGTATCGAGAAGAAGCCGCAGTGGTAGTTCTCCTCTTGTTTTATCTGATTCTTTCGGCTGGTCGATCTATAATAGGACAGGAGCGCCATAGCCTCTGTCTTGCCGAACAACCTGTAATACCTGCCTACAAGAGTGATGCTGCGCTTTCTCCTTTTATCCTGACCTGTGTGCTCTTCTCCTTGTTTCCACTCACTGACTCTTAGGTCTTTCACAGCTGTTTGTCTTGTTGACAAATGGGAGTATTCTCACACTTACTTCTAGATTGGTTTCTTTTGTACTAAGAATATATTTTCATTGCCCTAAAAATCTATCACTTCGAATGACATGTATTGTTTTAATGTGAGGAAAAGAAAAATATATAGCAGTATTAAAGTATATCTTCAAACCTAGATAAGAATAACATAATATCGTATATTTCTTGGCGAAAAAAAACCCTCACAGTTTATTCCTCACTGCTTCAACCAAATGAATGTTCTATCCTAACTTTCTGTTGTGTTATTGCTTGTCTTCATCTGTGCAAAACGTGAGTTCTGAAAATTAAAATAGGAATATAGTCAAACTACTTTACCCTTCAGAGAATATATATGTAGATGCTTGAAAAATTTGTTTTGCAGTATTAAATGATTTCTATACTTCAAGTTCCAAAATTCTGTGAGTCTATGATTCTAACATGGGACAGAAGTAAAGTATTACTTCAATTGATGTTATTATAGTTATCATTCATTCACATTATGGAGAATTCTAAATGGCACAATGAAATAGCCTGAAATGTTATGTAATTCTTAATTTTCAATAGACTTATATGTAATGAAAATAGGGAAATGAAAGAAAAGTTAGACTAGAGGATGAAAATGTCTCAATATTGATTACTAATATTGTTTTATGATTGATTACCATATGTGTTTTCTTGAATATTAATTCATTATTTTAAATTATTGTAGAAGGTAAATAAAACGTAGGAAAAGAAGTACTATGATGTATGTCATTGTAACTAAAATAATTTGTGTAAAGTGCATTTAGTCTGTTCTTCAATTTTATTACTACTCAACATAAGGTATCTGGCAATCAAGAAACAATGGTGCTGATAAAGCTGGAGTACCAAATTATAGACATTTCACTTATATGAAAACTATTAAATAATACTCCATAAATTCCGTTGTTTTATCTAAGGTAATTTTTCTCATTCAATCCAATATTGATAAGTATTAAGGACACCAGGAGTCATATATGAAACAATTATTATTGCTATCCTCATCATCATTCAATGAATCCATGGGTCAGTTGCCTTTGTGCTAAATGCTTTTTATGCATTTTCTCCAGTGCTCATGTCAAAGCCCAAAAAAGACATCATTATTTCCATTTCACAGGTGAAAAAGCAGAGATTATTCATTTCACAAATACTTATTTGATCATCTACTATGTTCTAGGCATTATTCTAGAGATTAGGTATATACTGATAAAGTAAAAGAGCCAAAATATCTATCCTCAAGGGCTTGACATCTGATAAAAATTAGTAAATTATATAATACCATAGAAGATGATACATTCTATGGTTAAAAGAAAAAGTACAATAGCGTAAGAAAGATCTGGACTGCTGGAATGAAAGCGGAGGAAATTTAGCATCATACATTGCCTGCCATTCTTTACTCCTTTATGGCTTTTGGCTTGAATTTTATCTGGCATCAGGATTGCAGTCCCTGCTCTCTTATATGTCCACTTGTCTGGTAAAGTTTTGTCCATCCCTTTGGTTTTAGCCTTTTTGAATATTTGTTTTAGATGTGTCTTTTGTTAAGCATAGAGGATTTGTTGGTTTGTTTGCCTTATAAGTCAACTATAACATTCATTTTTTTAAATTAAGTGAGTACACATTAATCTCATTGTCATGACAATATGTTTGGTCTCAGTTATGTTACAGTATCTTATTTTATACTGACCAAGTGCATTATATCTTATTTTTACTGTGGTTTTTTTTTCTGTTTTCCGTATTCTCTGTTGTTATTGTATCTTTCCTTCTTTAACTTTTAAAATATGTTTTTGCTATTATAAAGTTTTATACTTTTGCTCTGGTGGTTACTTTTTTTAAACTTTATTTTGTACATTTAATAATTGAAAATATAAACAATTAAAAACTAAAAAGAAAACAGTTGAATAAAAGCATACATTTCTCAATTCATTGTACTGGATACTACTTTTATATTAATACTTTAAATAGTGGTCTAAATCCTTTTTCTTTTACTCTCCTTTTTTTTTAAAATTTTTTAGGAGGTACCAGGATTTTGAACCCAGAACCTCGTACATGGGAAGCAGGAGCTCAGCCACTTGAGCTATATCCGCTCCCCTTTTACTATCCCTTTTAAACTTTTACCATATTTTCTGTCTCTATTCAGCAGTGTCCTTTAACTCCCATCTAATATCTGTCCAAAAGTCAATGAATTTATTCTTCTCTCAATCTTTCCCTTTTTAAATTCCATGCATTTATTTGTTAGACAATATCATGTTTATGTATTATTCTTGTTCTCATGATGCAATTCATCTTTTAGTCTTCGCTCTACAATTAAAAATTATGAAATACTTATCATCTGTTCTTTTGCTGGAAGTTTCTCCAGTCTGCTTTTGATTGGGTGAAGCTCATCCTGTAGTAAATTCCTTAGAAAGGATACATATGTTTTCTTAAATTTTGCACATTCAAAACTGTTTTCTATTGCTTTAACATTTGGAGAATTTAGGTACTATGAGAATTTCTTTCCTTAAGTTTTTTAAAAATGCTGCTTTCTGTTGCCTTGCTTTATATATTGTTTTTGAGAAGTCTGATTGCTTGTCTCTCTCTCCTGCCTTTGTAGTTTATGTCATCTCATTGCCTAAGGCTCTGAAGATTGTTTTTTTTTAAGTCTCAAAGTTTCTCTCAGATATGACTGGTGACTTTCACTTGAAAGTTTTCTTGGATTAGAGCTTTAAATATAAATTCTGTTCCATTATTTTGTTTTTGTTTTTTTCAATGACACTAATTAAAGTTATATTGGACATCCTTTTCTCTTCCATTCCAACCCCTTTTTTTTCCAACCACTTTCTGACTATTTTTCATTCTTATGTTTGTTTGTTTTTTGTGTGGGGGCATGTTATTCATCAATGTCCTTTACAAAATTTTCATTTGAATTTGTTCTCCCTTGGGCATCTTTCAACCTGGCCTTCATTTCTGATATTTAGCCTTTTCCTTCTATTTCTCCCTGAGTTCAATTATTTTATTTCCTCCTGATTTTTGTCCATTTCTGCTCTTAGTTTTTGCATTTCTAATTCCAAGTAAATTTAAAAATATCCCCATATGTTTATTTCAGGATTTTAATTCAGTTTGTATTATTGCGTTATAGTTCACTTCAATGTTCAGGGTTACTGGTGTAGGGCATAAGGTGTGGGGGGCTGTGTGGGATAGGATAGGGCACACTGGGGGCAGCCTTCTATGGAATATGAAAGTTTTCATTTTGTCATAGTGTGTTCCCTCAGTGGGTGGAGACCCACACAATAAACAAGAAAATATTAAACTACCGACTTGGGGAGTCCTGCTATGTTCTCAATTAGAGGGACAAGAATCTCTCAAGAACATAGGTAGTGCCGAATAACAGAAAACAGACCAATATGTCAAGCCCTCAATATTATTGCATGTAATTATGAATCTTATTCTTCAAAAATTGAAACTTAGTGGTTACCATAGGTTCCAAGGGGAGGGGGGAGAGAATAATAGAATAGACAGAAGATAGGGCATTTTTAGGATATTGGAATTGTGCTGCATGATCTTGCAATAATGGATACAGGCCATTTTAAATTTTTTCAAAACCTATAAGAGTATATGGTGCAAAATGTAAACCGTAATGTAAACTATTTACCATGGTTAGTAGCAATGCTTCAATATTTGTACATCAGTGCCTAGTGAAGGAAAACTGTTATGCCAGGCCCCTGATATTGATGATTGTACTTAGGAAACTTTTCTTGTGAAACTGAAACTTAGCCTAGTATTACATATTGCCCAAAAGTTACCTCCTGAAAGCCACCTTGTTGCTCAAATGTGGACTTTCTCTAAGTCAAACTCAGCATATAAATGCACTACCTCCTCCCAGGCATGGGACATGATTCCTGGGATAATCCTCTCTGGCACCAAGTGATTAATACAAAGTGCTAACTAACAATGTATCTGGAAAAAGACCTTGACCAAAAGGAGGAAATATTAAATACAAATGAGTTTTTATGGCTAAGAGATTTCAAAGTGAGTCAAGAGGCCATTCCAGAGGTTAAGCTTATGCACGTCTCAGGAGTATTTCATTGACTGCCAGAGTAAACAGTGCCTCTAACAGAGTTAGGCTCATTTATTGTTTCCCTACATAGCTCTTCTGTCCCTTATATTTGAATCTATAATTATCAATATACTTGTTAAATATGTGTCCCATGGACTTAAATCTTTCATCCATCCATGTGCTGGTTGAGCCCTGAATCTCAACAGAGTTGTAACACCTACTCTCCAGTTCATTGGACTCACCCAGGACAACTAACAAGGAGATGATGATGGGTAACACCCATTCCAATGAAAAAAATAGGGCCTGCATCTGCAAGCAAGATAGTTCCATCCATCTGCCCCATTGGGTCTAAGGCCCCTCTCAATTAGAAGCAGAGTGGGCAGCACCATCCACAAATCCTCAAGATTAGGGAATGAACACTGTACTAAAGTAGACTTATTATTATTATTCTATTATAGACTTATTATTATTCTATCAATGGAAGAACTTTCATCATTGATGTAAAGGTCGTGGCCACCAGACGTTCTGAGGGGCAGGCGAGGGAAGAATAGTTGTAACATGGGGGCATTTTTGGGACATTGAAATTGTCCCACATGACATTGCAGTGATGGATACAGGCCATTATATATTTTGTCATAACCTATAAAATTGTGTGGGGCAAAGTGTAAACTATAATGTAAACTGTCATCCTTGGTTAGTAGCAATGCTGCAATATGTTTTCATCAATTGTAACAAATGTAGCACACTAATGAAAGATGTTGTTAATGTGGGAAAGTGTGGGAGGGAGTGGGGGTGGGGCATATGGGAATCCCCTATATTTTTTATGTAACCTTTACGTAATCTAAAGTTTCTTTAAAAATAAAAATTTAAAAAAGTTGTTTTTTTTTTTGAAAAAGGACATTGGAGACAACCTTGTTTTGCATGGGATTAAAGTACCGTAGCTTGTGGAAGTAAAAAGATTACTGCAAGAGTTCTGGATTCAAACACTAGCTTTATCACTCGCCAAATATGCATTCATTTACTTATTCATTTACCAACAAGAGTTTATTGAGCATCTACTCTGTGCCAGGCACTATTTTGGAACTGAGACGGCAGTCACAAACAAAACAGAAAAACCCCTGGTGTCGTGAACTTGCATTCAGTGGTGAGAAATAGATAATAAACAAGATAAGAAAGTAAAACAAGTAGTATACTATAGTGATAATTACTTAACAGTGAAAGAGGATAACAAGTGTTAGGGGAATGGGAGGCATAGTATTCCAAATTTTAGACAAGATAGCTAGGGAAGGTCTTACTGAAAAATTGACATTTGAATTAAAAACCTGAAGGAAGTGAGGACCTAATGCAAGATGCTTAATATTTCTGCACTTAGTGTCCTCATCTATAATTTGAGGAAGGATTCAATGGAATAGTCTCTGCCAGAGTCATTGTTTTTGCCTAAGTTCAAAATTAGCACCACAGAGCCTCCCCAACAGAGTTTAAATGCTTTACAAAAAGCTACGACAGAACCAGTTAATCCTGGAGATGACCATTTTGATGTCTGATTAGCCATTTCAGCATGAATGTCACCTGTGGAGGTCGTCTCCACAAGGCAGCATCGGACTAAGGGTGCAGCATGTATTTACTGATCTATCTGAATGCATTAACTGCTGGAGTGTCGATGATTCAGGTCATTATTTATGAAAAATGAGCAAGAAAAATTTATGTTTTATTCATTCAGTACTAATTTGCATGTGTTTTCATTTGGAAGTAAAGCAATGCAGTCAATAGATGGTGCCAGAGGGTTGGTTCTCACTAGAAGGTCAAAATCTGTGGAGCTAGGATGCTGATTTCTTTTCTCTGACCATCTTAAACATTTCTTATTCTTTGTGGATTATTAACATAAGAAATATATATAAAATTTTAGTTCAATTCACATACCAAACAGAGTATATATTTACAAATGTCTTCAAATATTGTTTAAACTTACAAAGTTCAAGTATGAGTTGATAGAAAGGAAAATTATAATTTTCCTGTTTTAAAATCTTAAGACAGACATGTTCAACAGTGAACTATTACATACATGTTCTATGAATATTATTAATATTGGTGGAATATCTTAACATAAATTATACAGTGTAGGAAATTGAATCTTGTACCCCACAAAAGACACATCTTAATCTGCATACCTGTGGATATGAACCCATTTGTAAATAGGATCTTTGAAGATGTTATGTATTACATTATAATAGTTGAGGTGTACATTCATTTGTTCATAGGCTCTTCTAAAATCCTATTTAGAGGAGGTCAGATTGAATCAGGCTGGGCCTTAATCCAAATGACTGGAGTCCTGATAAGGAAGGGACTTTGGATATGGAGGTAGATGTCAGAAATCAGAAGAAGCATATTGCCATGTGACAGAGCAGAGATGCAAGTCAAGGAGCTCCAAGGATTGCGGCCAGTCAGCACCAGAACAGCACAGGCTCGGGAAGAAGGCATAGCCTGTGCAGACCTGGGGTTTGGACTTCTTGCCTTCAAAACCCTGAGACATTTCATTCCTGCTGCTTAAGCCAATCAGTGTGTGGTATTTGTCATGGCAGCCTGGCAAATTAAATAAGACATATAGGGAACACAGAGCAATACCATCTGTTTAGCTGAAAAGGTGTCTTTAACAAATCCTTTCTCAATGGAGTGCGATCTTCTGAATGGAAGTCACGGTATCAAATTCATCCATCATCCCTTTAAGAGTAATAATGCTACATAGTACTCTTTCATTCAGTAAGTATTTGTTGAATTAAAATCCATTACAATGACATCTTGTTTTCAAGACTGCCTGTACTTAATTGTTTTTGTAAAAGTTTAGTAATTAATAAAACGTTATCTTAGAGTCACTCAATGATTGTATATGTTTTCCCCAAAACCCTATTCAACATTCCTTCAGGGAGACTATGTTAATTTTAAAACCGTGAAATTCACTTACAACAGTGCCTGGCAATGGGGAGGGAGCATGATATAAATGTTGTTATTACAATTAATGTCGTAGTGAATAACATAAATACAATAATAGTTGCCCTATGGTTAATAATATGTATATTACCACAATATTGCCTTGCTTATTTCTAGGCACAAGTGGTAAAGATACGCTTATTGAATTAAGGTGAATTTTAATTCTGAGAGAAATGAGAAATGTTGAAGCACAATGTACTTCAAACACCAGGTTTTGGCAGCAGTTAAGTTTAGAGATAGAAACAATTTCTTGCTAAGAAGTATTTGAAGTTATTTCATCCGAAAAAATTTTAAGTATCAAAAATAACCAAAAAAATATGTAAATTTATCAGTTGGTATACTTTACAGTCTATATAAAATAACAAAAGGAAAGATGACAATAAATAATGACATTTCATAAAGTATTATGGGTTATGTGGAAAATACTTAAAAACAGAAAATGAGACAATTTGCAAGGAATTATAATAAATTGAAGATCTGAAGAGCAAAGTAGGCAATTCGTTGAGCCAATTGTACTTGGGAAAAGGCTAAACTCTGTAATTAAGCCTGAGGAAGAAAAGTAGGTTGGTTGGATTAAGGAATCTTAAAAGAGAAAGAGTCTGAACATCTTTTTTTTTTTAAGATTTATTTTTTATTTATTTCTTTCCCCTTCCCCCTCCCCCAACCCCAGCTGTCTGCTCTCTATGTCCATTTGCTGTCTGTTCTTCTGTGTCTGCTTGTATTCTTGTCAGCAGCACCACGAATCTGTGTCTCTTTTTGTTGTGTCATCTTGCTGTGTCAGCTCTCTGTGTGTGCAGTGCCACTGTTGGGCAGGCTGCACTTTTTTTGCATTGTGCAGCTCTCCTTACGGGGAGCGCTCCTTGCGCGTGGGGCTCCCCTAAGCTGGGAATACCCCTGTGTGGCATGGCACTCCTTGCGTACATCAGCACTGCATGTGGACCAGCTCATCACACAGGTCAGAAGGCCCTGGGTTTGAACCCTGGACCTCCCATGTGGTAGGTAGTTGCGCTATCCGTTGAACCAAATCCGCTTCCCATGTCTGAATATCTTGAATTTGGGGAAATAATAATATTTCAATATATCTTCGTCCAGAAGATCTTGTGATACTATTGCCAAAATTCTCAATAATGTATTTGCCATGAAGTTTGAGCATGTTATTAAATCTCAAGAGCTTAGAGTGTCCTTTAAGGATTCCAGTGTCTTGATATTATCCATAGGAATCTGAGATGTAAGGTAATTTGGTGTCAAATGTGTTTCTACAAGTAGAAATAGCATTGGGTTATAACTGTCAGTAGTACAGAAAATTTTCAAATCTCTTCCTCCAAAGAAAAATTCTTATCAGAATTTACCACTTTAAATCAATCAATCTGATACCAAAAACTTAGAAGTTATTTCTCCATTATAAGGATCCTTGTTCTAACATTGGCTAATGGATAGTATTTTTCATGATTATATCACTTGAATTATTATCATTTTAGTTAAAGAAATAAGGATTATACTATTATTTATGCCAAGTTATGCTCAGACCTACTGCTAGTTACTTTGATACTCACTGAGTAAATATATTCTATCCTGTTACAACTTTAAAGTAGCTTAGCCAAGGAAAGTTTTATAGCATTCCTCAATGATTGAACACAGTTCCAACCCCCCCACACACATATTTGCTAGATCCCATTCCTAAAATGGCTCCATGCTGTCTGAAACAGCCTATGTAATGTGTTTTTAAGTCCTTAAAGGGAATGAGAGGTAAGGCTGTGATTCAATTCTAGGTCCACTTAACCCTAAATTCCTTACTGATCTATCTCAGAGGCACATATTCTGGTTTGTCTTGGACAGTTCTGATTTATACTCATTCATTTTAGTATTTGTTCTCCACTAAGATGCACTATTTTGGACAACAAATTATGTGGTCAGTCTAGATCACCAGGACTGACCAGGATCCAGGGAACAGGATGATTTAACCAGGATTCAGATATTGCAACAATTCACTGGAAAGCTAGAAATGTGTTTCTACTTTAAGAGTTTAAAAAATAGAAAGCTTATGAGCATCTATTCAAGTTAGTGTCTTCAGACATAATGAGACATAAGTCCCATTGTGTACATCAATTAGTCCAATGCTAAAAACATATGGGATGTGAAATGTGTGGGGGTATCTGAATTTAGTATTCAAGTTTCTACATGTTACAAATATTCTTCCTTTAAAAAGAAAGACGTTGTCCTTAGATAATTTTTTTTAAACTGAAGAATACTCTTCTTTAGGTGCTTTTAACTCCCTGGTGGTTTTTTTTTTTTAAACAGATGTCCAACAAAATAGGTTATTCTATATCTGGCAGAGTTCTAAGAATAATATTTTATACTTATCTGTACATACATATAGACATCCTGAGGACGCATACATTCCCCCCTCACTCATCCCAGACTGTATCTCCTATTCGCCCTCTGACTTCTTTGCTTTCCTTGAACAGATCAAGCTCCCTTATCTGGCAGAGGTTTTGCGATTGCTGTTCCCTTGCTAGGAATGTTTTGCCTTCTGCTAACCCCAAGGCTTACTTTGCCCCTTCCTTCAGGTTTTTCCTCAGATGCCATCTTCTAGCAAAGAGCCCCTCCCCCCGCCAACTGAATTAAAATAGCACTTTTTCTCCATTCACCACACACCTTATTCTCCTTTCCCTACTCCATTCTTCTAACACATTGTGTAATTTACTTATTTATTATACTTACTTCTGTTTGCCCCCTCTAAAATGTAGCTCATTGAGAGCAAAGTTTTTATTTTATTATATATTTTTTGTTGTTTTGGAGGTTTGGGGGATCTATTTTTTCACTGATGTTCTTGCAGTATGTAATACAGTGTCTTTATTTCCTTCCTATTCTTTCTAGCTCCATTCTATGATTGGTCTTGAAAGCGGATGTCAACATAAAAACATTCACAATTGAATGTGCATTTCTTATAAATTGGAACAACTGTGAGAAATAAAGACAAACTTATCCATGTATTTTTAAAATATGCTTGAAATGCATATAAAATGAGCAAAACTCATTCTGTCTGAAAATGCATTTGGTTTAAGGGACCATGATAAGATAAACCAATTGACTGCTTTGCCATTAAATATCTAACATAGCCTGGAACGTTTTCTCTTCTATTTTGCTTGACTCTGATTATAATTTTATAGCTGAATTAATTCTAAAATACCTAGGACAATGGAAAATGTACTACATGGCAAAAATGAGCTCATTTTAAGCTGCTGTTTCAGATTTTACATAAGGCTAAAATTTAGTTCTGAATCTGCATTATGAGTACAAGAAATTTCAGCTGCTGACACTGTAAAGATTATCATTGTATTTTCACTGTTCTTTTAAAGCATACTGACATCTATAGGTTTGAGCAGACCCAGCATATAATTAGAAGTCAAGAACTTTCTGGGAAACGGACTTTGGCCCAGTGGTTAGGGCGTCCGTCTACCACATGGAAGGTCCGCAGTTCAAACCCCCGGGCCTCCTTGACCCGTGTGGAGCTGGCCCATGCGCAGTGCTGATGCGCGCAAGGAGTGCCCGGCCACCCAGGGGTGTCCCCCACGTAGGAGAGCCCCACGCTCAAGGAGTGCACCCCGTAAGGAGAGCCGCCCAGCCCAGAGCAAAAGAAAGTTCAGCCTGCCGAGGAATGGCGCCGCCCACACTTCCCCTGCCGCTGACGACAACAGAAGCGGACAAAGAAACAAGACGCAGCAAAAAGACACAGAAAACAGACAACCGGGGGAGGGGAGGGGAATTAAATAAATAAAAATAAATCTTTAAAAAAAAAAAAAAAAAGAACTTTCTTGTGTTCCAATTACAATTTCTTTTTTGAGTTGCATAATTAATGACGTTTCTCAATCTTACATACCATTAAAAACTGTTTGAGACAGTGCTGGGTATGTAGTAGTTACTTATTAAATATTTGTCCATTTGTTTAGAACGTTTTTTAATAAAAAAAAATATTATTTCATATTTAAAATTTCCAATAATTAAACAGAATAGCAAATATCACTAAGTTTCCTTCACCTCCTAGAATCTCAGTCATAATGCCAGATGAAACTGGTCAAGGTTTCTTGGAAGACTTCTTGTTCAAACTGAGAGAAAGCCCTCATGTGCATGGCTACCTTTCCCTTCACAGTACTGTATTAGTAAGTAGTTTAAAAGGGTATCCATTAGCAAGAAGGAAGATAGTAGGAGGGTGTCCATCTGCAGGTGAATGCTTTCAATAAATACCTAGAAGACAAAACTTGGGTGGAAGAAACTTGAGTGAGGAAATAGAGCAGAGACTATCCCAGGCTGAAAGGGCACTCTAATGGAGGGGCAGAAGGGCATCTTCCTTAAAACTGGGAGAATAAACCTAGAAAGAAGATAAGAGACTGAAGAAATTGTGGCTCCAGCTCAGAATGAGACTGTGCAACAGGGCTAGAAGGCAGTCCGCTTTCATTGGAGGAGATACCCACCAACTGGGGAAGTGGCGGGGAGGAAATGTTCTAGGAACAGAATATCTCAGAATGGAAGAAAGTCCATCATTTGACACATTGCTGTTCCCTTTAGTAGGTGTGTGTGTGTGTGTGTATTTTACTATATGGATTTCATTTCTCCATATAAAAAAACATAGACATTTTTCTCTTTCACTCATTGTCCCTCTTTGTCTCTATAATTAGGAGATGTATATATAGGAAATTGTAGTGAAAAAATATAGTTTCATAACCAACAGAAGTCATCAGTACGAGTGGCCACATAGAAGTTTCCAACAGTTGCCTGATGGTGAATTAGGTAGATGGCCTAGAAGGAGAACTTACCACCCAGAATTGAATCCTTCTCTGCTGGAAGATGAAGCTTGTTCGGGTGATCTAACATGTATATTAATTTTATTTTTAGATGCTTTTTAAAAATTTTTTTTAAATTTTTCATTAAAAAATTTTTTTTATGTACTGGGGATTGAACCTGGACCTCATATGTGGAAAGCTGGCACTCAACCCCTGAGCCACATAGGCTCCCCTGAATTGGTTGCCTCATTCGATTGCTTGACGTTTGCATTTTTTGTTTGTTTGCTTCCTTTTTTTTAGGAGGCACAGGAAACCAAACTGAGGACCTTCCCATGTAGGAAGCATGTACTCAACCTCAACCACTTAAGCCCCATCTGCCCACCATAGATGTTTTTTTAATTTGACAATCAATTCATTTAATTTACATCTTTCATATTTAGATTTATAGTGTTTAAGACTCTGAATTTTCCCATAGTGACAGCTTTAGCCAGATACCATAGATTCTGATATTAAGTGTTTTTAACTTCTGCTTTTAACTTGTCATCAGATAACAAGGTATATATTATTTGGGATTTGGGAAATTCACTGCCATAGGAGTATAGAACTTATTATTCAGTAAGTATCAAAGCAACTAGCAGTCTGAGCATATCCTGGCATAAATAACAGTATATTCCTTATTTGTTTAACTTTTATTTCTGGGTTTTTTATAGAGCAAATTTTGATTATATCCTTCAAAGAAATTGAAAAAGTATATTTTATTTTCAGAGTGCAGAGTTTAATATGTTCATATACACCTAAAATGTATTACCAAATTAATTGCATTAGATATAACCGTTAAATCTTTACCATTTTTGGTCTGCTTGATATGCCTCAAATTGATATGTTAAAGTCACTGCTTCTCTGGTAAGCATTTCCTTTTGTGTTCCTCCTGTATTTCTACTTTATAAATTTTGCATGACAAATCTTTATTCTGAATTGTATAATATATGTAGTCTTGTCTTTTTAAATTGTTTCACCTTCAACTCAAACATGTTTTATTATTGTAATAAACTCTCCATTCTTTTTGTTTGAATGTATCCATGCTTTTATTTTCAGACTTCCTGAAATATTTTGTTTTAGGTATGGTTTTCATTGAGAGACGTACCTTTTTTAACATTTTTTTCTTTCAAAACATACTTTTCTGAGAGACACATGGGAATCCACCTACATATATGGTTATTCACCCCTTGGTTTTACTTTTCTTTCCAAATGAACCGATCTTTTCCTTGAGCTGGAGCTAGCTCAAGCTAGTCACATTCCTAGTTTTTTTTTGACCCACATTGCTTATAGCTTTCCAAATTCAAAAGTGGCTTTCTCCATGATCCTGAAAGACTTCCACTTTCAGTTATCACCTGGGGGAAATGTGGAATGGAAGTTTGCAAGCTATAAAACCTGCAGTTAACATGTGATCTCTTTTCTAGCTCTCAACTTTTATCCAATTTCTCTTTGTCTTAAATATGCTCATGTCTCTCAATCTTTAAAATCTTTCAGTATCTTCTCTTTGCTCTCAGAATAAAGCTCAAATTCCTTCACATGACTTATCATGCCCTTCTTGATAGCAGTTTGCTTTCCTTTCCTACCTTGCTTCTGAAAAACTTTCCTTCTTGCACTTGATGCCACAGTCACACTATGTATGTTTTAGCTCCTTGATCAGTTTATGGACCTTATTTTGGATCCATATTTAAAGAAACTACAAAGAACAATTTTTGTGAGATAATCAAGAAAATCTGACCACTAACTGGATTTATGATACTATTAAGACCTTATTGTGAATGTTTTTAGATGTGATAATACTATTGGGTTTTTGTTTAAACAAAGAAATCTTATCTTTTAAATATGCATGCTGATATACTTATGGAAAACATGATATAATGTCTGATATTTGCTTCACAATTACCTGCAGTTGGATAATAGATGAAACCAGATTGGTCTGAACCAATCTTGTTTAAATCGGATGGTGGGTACATGGTATTCATTATACTAATGTTGACTTTTGTGTACATTTAAGGTTTCCATAATAAAAAAGAAAAAAAGTCTTCATTAATTTCGTCAGTTTTCAGACCTCTTATATCATCAAATTTTCATGCTGAAAATAATCATCAGGCAATAAAGAATGGAAAGAATAGTGAATAAATTTTTGCTTAACCCAGTAATTTCTGGAATATGAGTTTGGTGTTGGCACTGAGCACAAGCAGTCATCTTAATGGCATATGCATTGACAGAATTTTGCATCTGTATGTGTTTTTCTCAGGAAAACAAAGATAACAGAACATTTAATTTTGCCAGCCTTGGTTATCTCTAATTTTGCATTAGGAATTAGTTTTAACACATATACTGAATCACTATAACATATTTTTACATTGCTGTGAAATATTCAACTATTTTTCTCTCTCTTGGCTCATAGCCTGTGTCTCTGACTTCATTCTCTCAAGGATATATCCTGAGGACCATCTTACAGTGAGGATGCTCTGTTGATAAAGGGCTTTCATGTTCATTTATGTGAATAAAGTGTACTTGTACAAATGAGTATGCATATACAGGCACACAGACACACCCAGCAGGTGTATAGTTAATACCATGAATCAGGCTCTAAACTACAATTTGAGCCTGAACAGAGAGCCATGTACTTAAGGGAGCTTAGCGTTTCAGAGACAGGGTGGGATGGAAAGGCTTTAAAAAGAGATACAGAGTAATTCTTCATTCTGGCTCCACATTTTTTTCAGTTGAAGAAATTCAAATAACTTCTGCCTGGGTGCCAACCAAAATCAAATGAATCAGAATCTCTGGTGATGGGACCAAGTATTAGTTTTTGTTTTCGTTTTGTTTTATATTTCCCAGGTAATAATAATATGGAGCAAGAATGGTGAACACTGATTAAAAAGAAAAAAAACAGCAACAATCTTTGCAAGCATTTATCTGAGACAAGATGACTTATTCGTCTTTTCCACCGTACCTTCCATTGCTCTCTCTACCTCCTCATTCCCAGAACCAGTAAAATGAGAGGGGAAAATTAAGTTAAGAAAAATGGAAAGTTGGTAGTGCTTTGGAGTTTGATCAATTATTTATTCTGTAAGTATTTTTTAAGCACCTATTATGCAGGCATTCTGGTAGGTGCTAACAATGCAAAATTAACAAAACAATCCCACTATATCTCTTGAGAGAGATGGGCAGGTAGACTAATCACAAAGCCAAATGGTAAATGCTGAGTTGAAGATAAATTTGAATTAGCTGGACAAAAGTGAGGAAGTAGACTGGAGTTTATTTAAACAGAGAAAGGCTTCACCCGTTTCATTTCTGTTTTTTCCATTTAATTCATTTGTTAAAGAAACTGCATCATTTTGTCCAATGATTTTGCTCTTGTTGTTTGCCACCATGTGTGTGTGTTTATCTTTCCCTCAGCCCCCTATATTTCCTGTAAACTATTAGTTAAATCTAGACATTTGATCAGATTCTTGTCCAGTTTTTGGCAGGAATACTTCCAGTGCTGGTAGTGCTGAGTACTTCAATCAAGAAACCAAAGCTACCTGCTTGTTTTGTATTTTAGCCACCATTTATGATCATTACCTAAATCCATTGTTTTATTAGGGACTCCAAAATCATAATTTTCTAATTTAGTTATTCCTTCTTAATTTATTTTCCGGTATATTTCTGTGAAGAAAAATTTCCTTTCATCAATTCATTAGTTACTCTAAGGTCCATTTAGTACAGAAAAATCAAGATAAATGCTTGAATCTTTCCCTTTATTTACCACTTTTCAAGATAATGACTTGTTCTTTAACATCATTTGAAGGTGACCGATGAGACATTACTTACTATTATTTGAACTCATAGTTTTAGATAATTAAGTTTTTCAATCCATTATGGCTGTACTTTTGTACTCAAACTGTTCCAAATTTAGTCAGTAAGAGCCACTTCAAGTTGGCCCCTAAGTGCTTTAGACTTGACCTTGGTAATATTTTCTGTATTTTGTTGTTTCTAGTGTTATAACCAATTCATCTTATAATTTCCTGATCCACACCCAGAATCCTGAGTCCTCCAAGTACTTTAGGAAGAAATGGCACTTGGGGACCTGATCTAAGACTGTGCTTGTGTTCATATAAACTGGAGAGGATGCACTGGTTTCTGTGATGGGCAAGAGAAGTAGGCAGTCCAAGGTAGGAGAATGAGTGCAAGCTGTAAGAGGCCACAAGTCTTTCCTTCACTTTCACCTCACTATTTTTAACCCCTGAGGGTAGCTATTTGTGGTTTCTATGTCCCTTTTCTTACATGGCTAATCTCCTTGGATGAAGAAAAGTTATGTGATATTTTTAAACAATTATTTTATAAATTATTCCCACTGTATTTCATAAAGCTCTTTTTCTGTCATTTTCTAATGATCAGAAAATTTTAATTGAGTAGTCACAATGTTAGGTAAAGGAGATACAAACATTATAAAGGCCTTATTCCACACTGCCCTTCCGATTATTTCAGTAGTGTGATGAATGCAATTCTAGGAACCCATAGGAAGAAGTAATGAATTCTGCCAGCGTTAAGAGAGAAGTGTTCATGTAGTAAAACGTGTTAGAGCTAGGGTCATGAAGGAGTAAAACTCTAGGGGAGAGAAGGATACCGTTTTTAAAAGCTAGAACAGCTCTAATAAAGACCAGTAATTTGAAAGTTGAAGAGAGAATTGATTTGCATGGTTAAAGTATGGAGTGCATGGGCGGAAGTTCTAATATTATGCTGAGAAAACACTTTGGGTCAGTTTGTTAAGGTAGAGAGATCACCTACAAAGTAATTGTCTCAACTGTGGATAATCCCAGTGGGGAGGAAAACAGAGAGGCAGATTGCTGAGACACTGTATAAATAGAATAGTCACCTTGGTGAGTGGGTGTGAAGGAGAAATTAAAGATGACAGACTAATTTTCCTTTTGAGGACTGATATTAGTTTGGTTGATAACAGGATGAACCCAAATCAGGGTATTTCAAACAGGGAGTAACCCAAATGCACAGATAAAGGTCTTTAAAGAACTATCAGAATCAGACAATATAAAGAATCCAAGAAGCAAACCATGGAGAATCAGTTTTACTGATAAGGGACAGTTTTTTGGCAGCAGGACTGATTGAGGTTAAATGACTTGCTCAATATCACATTCTATCACTCACCCATATTGAGGCCCATTATATTTTTGGTACTGAAGCCGGCTACTAAAATAGAGAATCAATAGGTGGCTCTGGAACCTGGCAAGAAGTTCACTGGACATCAATAACCCCAGGATGGCTGCTGGTAGACCCTCCCCAAGATTCTGCCACTCCGAAGAAGACTTCCCCCAGAAGTCAAGAGAAGCCCCGGATATTCCCTAAGTACTTTATCATTGGGCCCTCCTGGGAGACTGACGGAAGGAATATGCAAGCAAAATGGTGAAGAGCTGAAACTCCTCCCCTGCCATTAGCAGAGGGGTGGGATAATTAACAGTTCAAAAAGGCACCAGGCCTGAGTTCTCGCTCTCATGCCTCTCTCACCTGTGAACTGTTCCTGCCCTCTGTGCACTGCTCTTGCTGTTTTTCCTCTGCCATGTGACCGCGCAGTAAAACTTGGGCATTTATACCGATAATGGGGAATTATAGTCTGTAAATCAGTGCTCTTTATCACTTTTCAGCCCCTTCTTCTCTACCTGGGACCCCTGCTCTGTTATTTTCTCCCATTTCTCGTCCTTCCCTGCCTGAATAAACTAGTAGCCCAACTTGCCTGACATGCTCTTGAAATTCATTTCTGCAGCATAGTCAAAGAAACTAAATAAAATCTGATAACAGTACCATGCTATATGCTAGAAACGCAAAGAAAACTAATACTTTGTCCCTTCTACCTTTGGAGATGTTTACAGTATGGTAGCAAAAAAGCAGCTAGCTGATAATAGAAAGCAGGGATTAGAAAGAAGAAATTCCTGTCTAGCATTGGTTCTGTGACACTGCCCCAACCCGTCCCATCTCACTGGTCCACCCCTCACTCCTTGATTCTGTATTTTAAATCAAAGATAGCATGGTAGTTTCCCTCTCTCACCACATGTAGTTGATTATGAATAGTCCTTGTGGTTGGGCAGGGCCATTTGGGCATTACCATGACAAAACATGCATCTGCTTCTAGGCTTGCTTCTGATCAAGTCTGCCCAAAGCAAATGTCAGGGATTCAGTCTAACTTTCTCCCTGGTTCCATGCCATGGATTATTAGTGAAATTCTCAAAAATGATCTGCTTATTAATTTCTTTTCCATCAAGCACCCACTTTAAATATTTTACTTTTTAGATTGTCTCTTTAAGTGGAGCAGTTCACAAACCAGAAGTATGCATTTTAACTGGTTTTTAGTCCTTTCACTCTCTCTTTGTAGTCATATTCCTTAATTTAGTCTCAAAACACCTCCAGGCAGTTAGCTTATTTTATATTAAAATTCTTGAGAGCTTGTTCCTTAGCAGGGGGGGTTAATTTTTTTCATTTTTAGGCATTGTCTCTCTGACAGCTCCCGGCAGACCAAACAGTAAAACACTTTGTGCCTTCTGCTGATTCCCCACTGCTATTTGGATTGTGATGATGGACTTTGTGACCCTGATCAGTTTGATTTTTTCCCCTGAGAAGAAACCTGAGAGGATTAGGAGATATTTGCTTTGTTTTTTTAAAATTTTCACATTTAAGAAATTATTCATGACTCTTTCTTCATGGCATTCTATTCATCTTGAACACAACACTTGGACACTATGAACAATTTCTGATTGGACTGTTCTTTTAGAAATTGCTTGATGAAGAGTAACTTCAGAGAGCTCCTCTTTCTCAAAGAGATGATTGTGAAAAAAAAAAAACTGAGAATTTCCATCATGTATTCATACCAGGTTTCTAGAAATGTGCTTATGTAATTCTGCTGGACACATTTGCACAGGCCATGCTGTACCCAGTTGACTGAGGTATCAAAAAAGAGTTGTAGAATTTCTAGAATTGGAAGAGACTTCACAGATTAGATAGTTCAAAGTCTCATTTTTCAGTTGAGAAAACAAGTCTGTGAAAGGATTGGGATTTAATGGATTGTGCAAGGTTTAGTGGAGGTTTGGGATTAGGATCTGGATTTCCTGTCCCCTAGCCCATTACCATTATTCTCTTTATTCCTACTGCATTCTTCAATAGTGGTTTAAATGCCACTTCTGTTTGTACCTCTCTCTGACCTCTTCCTACTTCTTCCACAGCCCAAACCATAAGGTCTTGATGTTGTACAGTATAAGTACTTGAGTGGTAGCCCTAATTATCATTATCTCACTAAAACGGCATAATCCTGATCCTGGTAGAAAGGACATTTTATCTCTTTTCTATCCCTAGCATTTTTTTAAAAAGCCTATACTGAGGGATAACCAGCAAGATGGCGGCAGAGTAAGGAGCTCTTAAAATCAGCTCCTGCTACAGGGCAGTTAGTAATCACCCAGAGCTCTCTGGAGCTAGCTGAAGCACCTGTTTAGGGCTCCAGGAGAGCAGAAGAGCATCCTGCAACATCCTTGAAGGATTAGAAGGAGGAGACTGCCCATCTGCAGAGAAGATTCATAAGTAGAATGCTCCATGCCATGGAGGCCAGTACCTATCCTTCACCGGAGGCACAAAGAAAGCTCAGGAGCTGTTCTTTGGCTGGAGTTGAAAGCTCCACTTCTCAAAAATGGGAGGAAGAGACAATTGGGTAAGAACTTCAGCTACTGATGAGTAAAGTCATTGAGCTAAATTATAATCATAAGAACAGCTGAACTTTGAACATGTCTAAGTCAGAAAGAGGCCGGTAGCCACCATCTTAACTCCGTGCCTCACGCAAGGGGAAGTGGGGCAGACTGAGAATCACAGTGCTGGTAGGGACCAACTTCTTTTCATCCGGGCCAGATGGCAGCTCTAACCTAAGCCCCAACACCACTTCTGATAGGGAGGAAGCTGGCTGGACCTGCATCAGCCTCTCCAGGAAGTTACTGGCCAAGCCGCTGAAGCTGGTGGTTAACCAACTTTGGCAGTGCAAGCTGCCCCAGGAGCTATTCTGTGGCTGGAATTGGAAGCTTCATTTCCTGAAAAAGGGAGGAGGAGACAGTTGACTGCTGATTTTGGGTACTGATTAAGAGTCTCAGTTAGCTAAGGTATAACCCTGGGAACAGCTCGGATATGAATCTGCCCAAGTCAGAAAGAGGCTAGTGGCCACCATTTTTATTCTGCTCCCAGCATGAGGGGAAGCCAGACTGACTGAAAATCACAGTGAGGGTAGGAACCGGTTTCTTTCATCCAGATGGGCCTGCAGCCCTAGGCTAGGCTTCAGCCCCACCTCTGGCAGGGAGGAAGCTGGCAGGCCCTGCACCAGCCTATCAAGCTATCTGCAGGTACATTTGGCTGGCAGAAACTGAATAACTGGAAGTCTACTGGGTCAACTGAAGTCATCCTGGACCCACACTGCAGAGATTGCTGCCCACACCTGCAGCTCCATCCCTGCCACAGGCAGGGGAGAAAGACTGTGAAACTTTTCAGTCTCTCTGGGCAACTACAATCTAGGCCTGCACAACTTGGATTATTCCACACAGCTGTGACTCTGTCCCTAGCTGTGACTCTGTCCCTAACCCTGGCCAAGGAGAAAATTGGGAGAAGCTTCATCTATCCCTGGGGTAATGACAGCAGCTTTAGCCTCCACAAGTTATAGCACCAACTACATCTTTGTCCCCTACTGCACAACCAGCAAGGGAGAAAGGAGAGGATGCCCTAAACTAAAGAGAAAAACTACACCCAGAATAAATAGTTTAGTAAGTCAGATGCCAAGACACCAACAAAAAATTACGATTCACACCAAGACACAGGAAGATATGGTCCAGTTAAAGGAACAAGATAAGCGTCTCGATGACACAAAGGAGTTGAGACATCTAATCATAGATGTTCAAACAAATCTCCTTAATATAGTCAGTGAGATGTCTAAAGAGATTAAGGATATTAGGAAGACACTGGATGAGCACAAAGAAGAATTTTAAAGCATATATAGAAAAATAAAAGATCTTATCAGATCTTATGGGAATGAAAGGGTACAATAAATGAAAATAAAGATATCACAATCATATAATAGCAGATTTGAGAAGGCAGAAGAAAGGATTGGTGAGCTTGAAAAAATGGCCTCTGAAAGTGAACATAGAAAAGAACAGATGAAAAAAAGAAAGGAAAAAATTGAACAAGATCTCAGGAAACTAAATGTCAGCAAAAGATGTGCAAACATACATGTTATGGGTGTCCCAGAAGGAAAAGAGAAAGGAAAAGGGCAGAAGGAATATTTGAAGAAATAATCATAGAAAATTTCTCAACCCTTTTGAAAGACATAGATATCCATGTCCAAGAAGCACAGCATACTCCTACCCAACAAAATCTGAATAGACCAACTCCAAGACACACGCCAATCAGAATGTCAAATGCTGAGAGAATTCTGAGAATAGCAAAAGAAAAGCAGTGCATAACATATAAGGAATACCCTATAAGATTACTTGCTGATTTCTCACTAGAAACCATGGAGGCAGGAAGACAGTGGTACGATATATCTAAGATAATACCAGAAAAAAACTTCCAGCGAAGAATCTTATTTCTGGCAAGACTGTCTTTAAAAATGAGGGTGAGGGAAGCATGTGTGGCTCAATCAGTTGGGCTCCTGTCTACCATATGGAAGGCCCTGGGTTCACATCCCAGGTCCTCCTTGTGAAGGTAGGCTCACCTGCATGCTGTGGAGAGCCACCCTGCTGGCAGATACCAAGGAGGGCTGCCTGGCCCACAAGTGCCATGGAGAGCTGAGTCAGCAAAGTGACGCAACAAAAAAAGGGAGACAAGCAAAAACACAGAAGAGCATGCAGCGAATGGACACAGAGAGCAGACAGCAAGCAAGCTGCAAGGGGGGAGGGGAAATAAAATAATAAATACAGACACAGAAGAACACACAGCAAATAGACACAAAGAGCAGACAGCACGCAAAAAAGCCACAAGGGGGAGGAATAAAAAATAAGGGTGAGTTTAGAATATTCACAAATAAACAGAAACTGAGAGAATTTCTAACCAAGAAACCAAATTTTCAGGAAATGCTAAAGGGTGTGCTAGAGCCTAAAAAGAAAAGACAGGAGAGAGAGGCCTAGAAGAGAGTCTAGAAATGAAGTTTATATCAATAAAAGTAACTAAAAGTGTCAAAAGAGTGGTAAAAATAAAATATGACAGATAACACTCAAATGGTGAGGAATAAACTTAACCAACAATGTAAAGTACTTGTATTTGGAAAACTGCAACTCAATGTTAAAAGAAATTTTTAAAAAACCTAAATAACTGGAAGAACATTCCATGCTCATGGATTGGAAGACTAAATATCATTAAGATGTCAATTCTACTTAAACTGATATGCAGATTTAATGCAATTCTGATAAAAATTCCACCAGCATTTTTTTTAAAAATTGAAAACACAATTATCAAATTTATTTGGAAAGGTAAGGGGTCCTGAATAGCCAGAAACATCTTAAAAAGGAAAAGTGAACCCTTATCTCCAGACTACTAGCCTGTCAAACCCACACAACTCAGACAGAACAGTCCACTGAACAACAGTACTGAAAGAACTGGATATCCATAGCCAAAAAAAGGAAAGAGGACCCCTATCTCACACCTTTTCCAAAAATTAACTAAAAATAGATTAAAAAAACTAAAAATAAAAGCAAGAACCGTAAAACTTCTAGAAGAAATTGTAGGAAAATATCTTCAAGACCTGGTGGTAGGTGGTGGATTCTTAAATAAGAGGAGGAATGATATGGACTACTGATGTTTAATGTATATAAAGTTTTAATTGGGAAGCAGACTTGGCCCAATGGATAGGGCATCCACCTACCTCATGGGAGGTCTGTGGTTCAAACCCCAGACCCGTGTGGAGCTGGTCCATGCGCAGTGCTGATGTGCACAAGGAGTACCATGCCATGCAGGGGTGTCCCCCGTGTAAGGGAGCCCCACGTGCAAGGAGTGCGCCCCATAAGGAGAGCCGCCCAGCACAAAAGAAAATACAGTTTGCCCAAGAATGGCACCACACACACGGAGAGCTGACACAACAAGATGATGCAACAAAAAAAACCAGATTCCCGGGGCCGCTGATAAGGATAGAAGCAGTCACAGAAAAACACACAGCAAATGGACACAGAGAACAGACAATTGACAGGGGGATGAAGGGGAAAGAAAGAAATAAAAAATAAATCTTTAAAAAAAAGTTTTAATTAACTTTACTGTAAAAGTGTGGAAATGCATAGAGTGGATGGTAACAAATAGTGTGCAACAGCTAGTTTATAAATGGGGATGTGGGTGGAAATGATAGTCTAGGTATGTAAATGCCAACTGACAGAATGCTAGAGAATTATCTATGAACTGAATAGCGCAGTAAAACAAGAGGTGGATGAGAATTGTGGTTGATGGTAGAGATGCAAGAGTGTCCTTTGTGAGCTAGAGCCAATGTATATCACTACTGCAGGATGGTGGGAATGTGGAGAAGCATGGGAAAAATACAACTGAAATGATCCATGGACTGTGGTTAGCAGCAATAATATAATATTCTTGCATCTATGCCAAAGATGTACTGTGTTGATAATGGGGTGGTATGGAAAACGTACACTATGGACATGGTAACAATCAGATGGTATTATCTTATCTGTAACAAAGTTTCCATCACAGTGTGGTGTGTTGATAGAGGGGTGTTGTTTGGGAATTCTGCACAAGTGCGTGATTGTCTTATAAGTTTACAACTTCTTTCATAAAATATATATTTTAAAAATAGTAATAGGGTGGGTTGGGTGAAAAATACACCAAATGTAGGATAAGGACTATAATTAGTAGTATGATTTTGACAATACTCTTTCATAATCTGTAACAAAAGTCTTGCGACAATGCAAGATGTTAGTGGAGGGTTGATGTATGGGACCTCTGTATGATGTTATGCAAGTTTGCATTTAAGTTCACAACTTTTCCTGTACACTTATTATTTATGTAGGTTCATATATAAAAGATATAAAGATAATAATAATAATAGGGTGGGTTGGGGAAAAACACTTTGGTTAGTAGTAATATTTTGACAATGCTTTTTAATTATTAGTTAAAAAGTTTTAACAACAATGTAAGGTATTGGTGGTAGGGTGAGTTATGAGAGTCCTGTATGATGTTATTATGTTTGTTTTCTAAGTTTGCAACTATTATTATGCACTTATTGTTTATGTACATTTATGCATGAGTGATATACGTCAATAAAATTTTTTTAAGTATATACTGATGCAACAGTTTGATATGGTTATGAATTCCAAAAATAGTTATTGGATTAAGTTTGTGATCTGGTCTGTACCTGGGTATAATTGAGTTATGATTACGGCTTTGATTGGGCCATGTCATTAGGGCATTGAGTCCCCACCCTTTGGTGGACTCACAGTTAAAAGGCATGGCAAAGGACAGAGTTGGAGGGTCCTTATTGTTGGAGTTTGTTGCTGAAGTCTTTAGCTGGCATCCTGGGAAGTAAACACACAGAGGACAGAGAAGTAAGCCCCAAGAAGAAAGGAACCTTGAACCCAGAGAGGCAAGACCCTGGAAGGGAGGAACCCAGGAAGCCTGAACCCTTCCAGACATTAGCAGCCATCTTGATATAACACATGAAAATAGACTTTGGTGAGGGAGGTAACTTATGCTTAATGGCCTGGCGGTATCTGTAAGCTCCTACACCAAATAAATACCCTTTATAAAAACCAACCAATTTCTGGTATTTTGCATCAGCACCCCTTTGGCTGACTAATACAACTTAGTTCTCAAAAATTTTGTTCTTTTTAAACAAAATATAAAATTATCCCATTTGCCTGCTTGTTAGTGTGTTCAGTTCTTACTTACTAGGTTACTAGGTTATTCATGAAATCCAAGATTATAGAATATTTTGGAAAACTTTCCAGAAAGTAAACATAGTTTGAGTTTGATTTGTGCCTTGGATTTAGTTACTTTTTTTTTTCACTTAAAATTTGCTTATAAGGAGGTATATGCCACTGTTTCTAATGAAAAAAAATGAAGACATAAAATTCAGAATGATCTACTTAATATAGTCTTGAATTCTTAAAATGTAAATAAACCTAGTTAAATTATTAAAGGGAAAGTTTCTTTTTAAAAAACATAAAACCAATAACTAATAAGATTTATTGTTCTGCTAGGTCCAAACTGCTCGAGAAATTAAAATTAATTTGAAAGATTGGCAAATAAATATTTCAGCCAAATAAAAACTTGGATTTTTTCATGAACTTTCTTAAATATGGATTTCAGTTTGCAAAAGCAATACCCTGGAAATGGTATAAAAAGCTTTTACAATGGGGATTTATTAACTTATAAGCTTACCGTTCTGAGGCCATGAAAATGTCCATATCATTAGGTGATACTTTTCTCCCCAAAAGACCAGCTGCCTGATCCTAGACTCCTCCATCAAATGGCAAGGCACATGGTGGCACCTGCTGGTCTCCCTTCTCTGCTGGGTTTCATTGCATCAGCTTCTGGCTCCCTCTGACTTTCTTTCCCAGGTTCTATGGGTTTCCCTCTGTGCTTATGTGTGTTTCTCTCTGTGTCTCTCTCTCCATATTCATTCCACTTATAAAGGACTCCAGGAAGAGGATTAAGACCCACCCTGGGCTTCACCTTACTGAAGTAATCTAATCAAAAGACCTTTAACTGAATCTAATCTAAAGGTCATACCTGTGATAGGTTTACACCCACAGGAATATATTAATTTAAGAACATAATTTTCTGGGGTTCATAAAAGCCTCAAACTATCACATATGCTTATTAAATATTTTTGTTTTAAAATATAATTTTTGATAACTCAGGTAGTTTTAAAAGTTAGTTGGGTGAATTCCTTTTTTCTAAAATATGTATTAAACCATAACTAACTCATTATATTTTCTATTATTTTCCACTAAAGTTTTTAAGTGATTTGTCTTAATAGAGTCTTACAAAAGGCCTCGTAATAGGATTTAGGAGAAGTGAATGGAATATGCTGAGTGCCTCAAAATCTAATTTAAAATTCACTTCTAAAACTATAAAAATTACGACCAAAAACTTGGGGAATATTTTCAAAACTAAATTATAAACTGAAGTTTTATAAGTTGATATTTGACTTGGGGAACCAGTATTCTGGTGATATACAAGCCTGAAATACAAATATTATCAAATTTAAACATCTCCTTTCCTCTGAAATGACAACTTTGTCCCTTTGGTGTCCCTTTGGAATACCTTAGTATTTCCTGTTTTTTGGTCATTTAGAAAAAATGTCAGTTTTTGGTCCATCATCCTCATTGTTTATAGACATTAGATGTTCTTTCCTTTATGAAATGAGAATAAGAGGTTTTTTTAGTGTTCTTACTTGATAGAATATTTCGCCCTTTGGAATTTTTCTGATCCATGAAATCCATGAAAGTCTAGAGTCACTGATCTGAAATAAATGGTATCTTCAGATGATAGTAGCTTAGAGTATCAGGAACAAGGAGGGAGTTGAGCCTCCTGTGTATTATGGAGTGGCATGGGGATTTAGTTGATGTTTTCCATGTCTCTAAAATGGAGAGAGAGAAAGTCAGAAAACCTTGAAGGGTAGGCCTTACATTTATATAAAGTGTGCCCTGACAGAAAGTAGGACTATGGGGCTAAGGGTCAGATAGGTTGCACAGGCCAGTTTGGAGGATGCCTAAGAACCTGATGGGATTGCACATATTTGCTGATGCTATGCCTAGGTAATGGGCAACTGTGAAACCCCCTCACCTCTAAAATGAGAACCTCCTGGTAGTTAGATAACCCTACCCTAACCTGAGTCCAGAAGAAAGGAAGTGAGGAAAGTCTATAAATGACTGAGATCAATGAATGATCAAGAAAGATGAAAAGGAACCCTAAGTAACTCAATTTATCCAGCATTAACCTGATTACTTTTCTGCCAACAGGCCAATTTGGATGCTTGAGATATAAGTAAAGTGCAGTATTAGAACCCCGCCCCCAAATAATTCTGTGTACTTGAGTTTATGGCTTATGATAATATCTTGCATTGCATTTATATTTTAGTCAGTGTTGGTAGCCAATTAGTGTGTGTGTGTGTTATATAGTTGCTTTTCTCCAGGTATCAATGCTCTGGTTAAAATGAAATTTGATCTTGCCTGTCCTATATTAAATAGACTAATAAAGAGTGAAAATGACTACCCCCTGTAAAATGTATTATGATTAACATGCTTCCCTTACTTTCAGGCCGTACTAAATATAGATTTGAGAGAATATAAACAGTTAACTCTGGTCAATGTTCTACTTATATTCTTAAAGGGAAATTAAGTATGGTAAATGGTAATAGAATAGATTACCTACTAAGAAATGGTATGTTATTTTGCCATCAAGAAGAAATAATTTGCCTATTTTTCAATGAGCACAAAAATGTGTTTTTTGGAAACTTTAGAATAAAAAATGTGTGCCTACAACATATTCTATCTTACAATTTAGACTAGTGATAAACCTGGAAATAGAAAAGAATAAAGAGTGCTTCTGAATGGTAAATATTTAAAACCTGCAGTATTTATTGATACTTTGTGCAATGAAAGAAAACAAAAGGTGCAATTTTTTCAGCTGCTTTCTCAGTTAAAATTGTTTTTAAGGAATACTTCTTAGAGCATTGACTAACCTGGCTCCCATATAAGATGATTTTTTTAATGACATTTTCAATGCCTGTACTTCTAGTTCTAAGTTATTAGCTCAAACTAGATCCCTTTACCCTCTTCAGATAGCATTTTTCAAGAAATAAACACATTCAGCAGAAGTACAAAATAAAATCACTTTCTATTTCATCATTTGTAAGAGGTTGAACTTCTTTGGATTGCAGGAGCTATAGATTTTTCAGAATGTGTGCTTCAGAGTGAAGTCAAGTGATATTACTTTTTCCTTAAATTACTAGCCATCTGAAAAAAATCATTAGTTTTACATTTCAAATTCCACCTACATTGTAAATTTTATAAAAACACCTGGATTTTCCTTTTTAAAAACAAAACGCTATATGAGAAAGGACAACTTTTAATTACTATGGCTAAATTGCCAACTTTATGGATTGCCTCCTACAGAAAGGAAATCTTTGGCCCTGCCCAGTGTACCATTTTTTTTTAAAACATATATAATAAAAAACTTAAAAGGATGTCACAGAGCATCAGAAAAATGTTTGTGTGTACCTCAGTATGGAGTTCTTTCTTGAGCCTCTTTCTTACTTTCACATTTTCCATGAAGAAAGCTAATGAAGAAACTAGCACTAATGCATTAAAAAAATAATAGCAATAGCTGTCATTTATAAATACTTGTGCCAAGTCACTTGCTGGGCAGAGATGTTTGTTTAGTTACTCAACTATTTTTTATCGAGTATCCATGATGATGTGTCTGGTAGCATAGAAGGATTGAGAAAATGAAAATGATCACTGCCTTCAAGGAGCTTACAGTGAGATGTTAAAAGAGACGATTATTTTAAAATGTATTCGAAGCAATGATAAAGATATGCAAGGGGAATTATGAAAGCATACACTAGTCTGAAGCAAGACTTCCTAGAAAAGTTGATGATTTAATGTCCAGATGAAAGGATAATTTAAAATTTTTCTAGAGTATGGATTAGAGTGGATTTACTGATATTCTATTCATGAACTATTGTGATTAGTAATCAAAGAAAATGTGGCACTGATGTGGAGAAAGTGGCCATGGTGGCTGCTGGGGGTAGGGAGTGGGAGGAAGAGATGTGATATGGGGGCGTTTTCGGGACTTGGAGTTGTCCTGGGTGGTGCTGCGGGGACAGTTACCAAACATTGTATGTCCTCCCATGACCACTGGGTGGACTGTGGGAGAGTGTGGGCTATGATGTGGACCATTTACCATGAGGTGCAGCGGTGCTCAGAGATGTATTCACCAAGTGCAATGAATGTCTCATGATGATGGAAGAGGTTGTTATTGTGGGGGGAGGAGTGGGGGGAGAGGGGTTATATGGGGACCTCATTTTTTTTAATGTAACATTAAAAAAATAAAGACAAAAATTTTTTTTCAGGTGAAGGTACAGAGAAATGACATTATTTCAAACAGGGAGGCTATGTGAACAAATGCATTAGAAGAAACACTATCTGTTTTCAAGGAACTACAAGGAATATGGCATTCGGGAAGTTGAGGCTGGTAAAAATTAAGATTGAGGAGGTAGAGTTGAAATCATGAAAGGCCTAGTATGACATGTTAAGAACTTTAAGCTTTATCCTATACATGTAAGCAGCCAATCAAGAGTTTCAGAGGATTATATATGGTTTATGTACATACTTTCTATATACAAGGTTGGATTTATGTGGAGAAGGAAGCTGTTGTAGTAAAAAAAAAAAAATTAGGGATAATAAGGCCTTCAACTAGAGGTGATAAGAGGCATGGAGGGGAGGAATGAAAGAGCAATCATAACGTGAAATCAGTTGGCTTTGATATTGATTGATTTTTTTGAGGGTGTGAAAAGGTTTATTGCTCGCATAATCAGGCTTTCTGAGGAAAAAGGATAGGCTCCCAAACTGGACACAGAATGGCTTGAGAGAGCAGGGGAAGGAGACTGGCTTGTAGTTTTATGTTTACTGGCAGGTAGAAGGGTGAGATTCCCTGAGCATGGGACAGGGATTATTTGGTTTGAAATTCTCACTTGCACCAAAGGACTTTCCTATCAACTTGTTTGGATGTGGGGCATAAAGGAGTGCTGAGGCTTAAAAGCTGTCAGCAATCTAAGATTCAGACTATGTAGGGATATGGAGAAGTAGAAGTTTAAACTAAGTTTATATTCCCTTCTCTCTTCCCTGTGAAAATTGCTGTCCCCCCAAATTGTGTTTCTGTGCTTCATAATTCTTAGCCAATTTGAAGAAAGTTCTATGTGCAGATATTGGCATAGCCGACTTCTAAGATTTCCACAAAGGTATTTGCCAGGTTATGGTATGCAAAATACTTCTCTTTGTGCCTTTTACAATCGTTAATTTCACTGTGGGAGTCTGGATACAGTGTGTCTTTACATGACTGATTAATTGGAGGCTGAGCAAGAAAAAGAGCAGTCTACTTTTTTCCCTATGCATGTCCCCCATCAGCTGCAGGGCACCAGGTGAGGCAACTGCACTAGCCTTAAGCCTCATATTCCCTCTGCCACTTCCCATCTCCCACCCAATCTTTCCCTGCAACCCCTCACCCTACCCACCTCCTCAGCACCCTCCAGTTATAATGATCCTCAACAGCTCCCCTTGAGTACCTAAGTCTTTTACTCCTAAGGGTCTTTGCAAATTCCATCCTGCTCATCCAGACCACCTCATTGGCTTCTACCCTTCCTTGAAACTATTTCATTGTTACTTTCTTGGGAAGTCTTCCCTGACCTCGCAAACCTGTGTTACTTTTCCTATTCCTTCCCTTTTATTTTCCTCTCAAAGAACTCTATAGTTTTCCTTGAAATAAATTTTCCCTGTTGTTTATAGTGTATTTACTCTTCTGTTTGTTTTGGGCATCCCTTTGTTCACTCTACTGTAAACTCTGAGAGGGCAGAGACAATGCTGTTTTGTAGTTACAAACTAAGCTGTTCCTATATTTCCTGTGCCCTGTTCAATGTCTTACATGTAGCAAATGCTAATAAAAATGTTCTGCATTAATTAATGAGAATTCAGAGATTATCAAAATGATGATATGGATTATTTGATTAAGAGTGATGTCAATAGTTAAGAAAAACAAGACAAAGGGGAGACAAAGAAGAGTCCAATTCTGGATAGATGACATTGAGGCACTTTATAATGAATATATATCACAGGTATCATTAACTTCATTCTATAGATGATAAAATTAATGTTTGGAAAAATTGAGTAACTTGCCAAAAGTAACAGCTAAGGTGTCAGTGATTCCAAAGTCTTCATTCCTCTACACTCATAGTTATGGATTAATAATAGGGTTTTCTTATGACTGGCAGCACTTTAATTTTCAGAAGTTTATTCCTTTATTTCATATACATTATTGCATTTTGATAATTTATGGCCTTCATATGTAAACCATGGGCATTTGTAATAAAGATTACCACTTTAAAAAAAATTTTAATGTACTGGATACTTAAAAAATTTTTTCAAATCATACAACATGTAACACAATATACTTGATTCATAGTATTGCAATCATACAGTATTTGTCCTTTTGTATCTGGCTTGCTTTGGTCGGCATAATGTCCTCCAGGTTCATCCATGTTGTCATATGTTTTACAACTTCATTTCTTCTTACAGCTGCATAATATTCCATCATGTGAATAGACCAGTTTGTTTACCTACTCATCTGTTGATGGACACCTGGGTTGTTTCCAACTTTTGGCAATAGTGAATTATGTCACTAAGAACATCAGTGTGCAGATGTCTGTTCGTGTCACTGCTCTCAGTTCTTCTGAGTATATAGATACCCAGTAGTGGTATTCCTGGGTCACATAGGCAAGTCTATATTCAGCTTCTTTAGGAACTGCCAGACAGTCCTCCACAGTGGCTGTACCATTCAGCATTCCCATCAACAGAGAACAAGTGTTCCTATCTCTCCACATACTCTCCAACACTTGCAGTTCTCTGTCTTTTAAATAGTGGCCATTCTGATAGGTGTGAAATGATATCTCACTGTAGTTTTGATTTGCATTTCCCTAATCATTAGTGATGTTGAGCATTTCTTCGTGTGTTTTTTTTTTTTTTTTTTTGCCATTTGTATTTCTTCTTTGGACAAATGTCTATTCAAGTCTTTTGCCCATTTTTTAATTGGGTCATTTGTCTTTTTAATGTTGAGTTGTAACATCTCTTTTTGTATCCTTGCTATTAAACCCTTATCTGATAGGTGATTTCCAAATATTTTCCCCCATTGAGTGGGACTGCCTTTTTACCCTTTTGACAGAGTCCTGGGAGGTACAAAAGTATTTAATTTTGAGGAGGTCCCATTAATCTATTTTTTCTTTTGTTGTGTGTGCTTTGGGTGTAAGGTCCAACAACCACCATCTATCACAAGGTTTGAAGATGTTTCCCTACATTTTCTTCTGGTAGTTTTATGGTCCTGGCTTTTATATTTAGGTCTTTGATCCATTTTAAGTTGATTCTTGTATAGAGAGTGAGATAGGGGTCCTCTTTCATTCTTTTGGTTATAGATATCTAGTTGTCCCAGCACCAGTTGTCCCAGCACCATTTGTTGAAAAGACTGTTTTGTCCTGTTAACATTGACTCGGTAAGTTTGTTAAAAACCAGTTCACTCTATAGGTGTGGGTTTATCTCTGAGTTCTCAATTCTGTTCCATTGATCAATGTGTCTATCTTTATGCCAGTGCCATGCTGTTTTGACCACTGTAGCTTCCTAATATGTTTCAAGGTCAGACAGTGAAATTCCTCCTTCATCGCTCTTCTTTTTTGAGAATGCTTTTGGCTATTCTGGTGCACTTTCCTTTCCAAATGAAGTTAATAATTGCCTTTTCTAATTCTGCAAAGTAAACTGTTGGGATTTTGATTTGTACTGCATTGAATCTATAAATCAGTTTGGGTAAGATTGACATTTTCACAATATTTATTCTTCTAATCCATGAACACAAAATGTCTTTCCATTTGTTTAGGTCTTTTTAAATTTCCTTTAGCATTGTTTTGTAGTTTTCTGCATATAGGTCCTGTACTTCTTTGGTTAAATTAATTCCTAGGTATTTGAGTCTTTTTGTTCCTATTGAAAATGGCATTTTCCCCTGATTTCCTCCTCAGATTGTTCAGTACTAGTGTGGAAAAACATTACTGATTTCTGCGTGTTGATCTTGTATCTTGCCACTTTGCTGATCTCATTTATTAGGTCAAGTAGCTTTGTTGTGGATGCTTCTGGATTTTCTAAGTACAGGATCATGTCATCTGCAAACAGTGAGCATTTTACTTCCTCGTTTCCTTTAATGGATGCCTTTAATTCTTTGTTCTTGTCTAATTGCCCTAGCTAGAACTTCTTCTAGTACAATATGGAATAACAATGGTGACAGTGAGCATCCTTGTCTTGTTCCCTCTCTTAGAGGGAAAGCTTTCAACATTTCCCCGTTGAGTATGATGTTGACTGTGAGTTTTTCATATATGCCTTTTATCAGATTCAGATTTAGGAATTTTCCTTCTATTTCTATCTTTTGAAGTGTTTTTATCAAAAAAAGGATGCTGGACTTTGTCAAATACCTTTCTGTGTCAATTGATATGATCATGTGTTTTTTTTCCTTCAATTTGTTAATGCGGTGTATTACATTGATTGATATTCTTATGTTGAACCAGCCTTGCATACTAGGAATAAATCCCACTTGGTCATGATGTATATGCTGTTGAATTCAATTTGATATGCTGTTGGATTCGATTTGCAAGTATTTTCTTGAGAATTTTTGCATCTATGTTCATTAGAGGGATTGGTCTGTAATTTTCTTTCCTTTTAGTATTGTTATCTGGCTTTGGTATTAGGGTGATGTTGGCTTCATAAAATATGTTGTATAATTTTCCCTCCTCTTCAATTTTTTGGAAGAGTTTAAACAGGATTGGTGTTAATTCTTTTCAAAATGCTTGGTAGAATTCATCTGTGAAGCCATCTAATCCTGGATCTTTCTTTGCTGGGAGATTTTTGATGATGGATTCAATCTCCTTAAATGTGATTGGTTTGTTAAGTACTTGTATTTCTTGTAGCATCAGTGTAGGTTGGTTGTGCATTTCTAGGAATTTGTTTCATCTAGATTGTCTAGTTTGTTGGCATACTGTTTCTCATAATATCCTCTTATGATTCTTTTTATCTCTGTGGGGTCAGTTGTAGTTTCTCCCCAATCATTTCTGATTGCATTTATTTGCATCTCCTCTTTTTTTTTCTTTGTTAGTCTAGCTAGGGTTTGTTAATTTTATTAATCTTCTTAAAGAACCAGCTTTTGATTTTGTTGATTTTCACTATTGTTTTTTGTTGTTGTTGTTCTGAATTTCATTTATTTCTGCTCTAATCTTTATTATTTCCTTCCTTCTGCTCGTTTGGGATTGGTTTGCTGTTCTTTTTCTAGTTTCTTTTTAGTTGATCAGTTAAATCGTTGGGTTTAGCTCTTTCTTCTCTTTTACTATAGGCATTTAGGGCTATAAATTTCCCTCTCAAGACTGCCTTCACTTTATCCCATAAGTTTTGATAAGTTGTGTTCTCATTTTCATTTGTCTCAATATATTTACTGATTTCATTTGCAATTTCATCTTTGACTCATTGATTATTTAAGAGTATGTTGTTCACACATTTGCAAATTTACTTTTTTCCTATCTATTATTGACTTACAGTTTCATTCCGTTAAGATCAGAAAAGGTACTTTGTATGATTTCAATCTTTTTATATTTATTGAGAGCTGCTTGTACCTTAATATGTGGTCTATTCTGAAGAAAGATCCATGGGCACTTGAAAGAATGTATAACCCACTGAGTTTGGAGGCAGTGTTCTGCATATATTTATAATATCTAACTTGTTTATCGTATCATTCAAGTTCTCTGTTTCCTTGTTGATCTTCTCTAGTTCTAGCTAATGATGTGAGTGGTGTGTTGAAGTCTCCAATGATTATTGTAGAGCTGTCTATTTCCCCCTTCACTTTTCCCAGAGTTTGTCTCATACAGTTTGGACACTCTGGTTGTGTGCATAGATATTTATGACATATATATCTTCCTGATGGATTGTCCCTTTTATTAATATATAATGGCCTTCTCTATACCTTGTAACTTTTTTTTTGCATTTAAAGTCTATTTTGTCTGATATGAATATAGCTACCCCTGCTTTTCTCTGGTTACTATGTGCATGGAGTTATCTTTTCCAACCTTTCACTTTCCGCTGGATTGCATCCCTGGGTCTAAGGTGAGTTTCTTGTAAGCAGCATATGGATGGTTCATGTGTTTTTTATCCATTCTGTCAGGCTGTATCTTTTTATCGGGGAGTTTAATCCATTCATATTCAATAATATTACTGTAAATATACTATTTACTTCTTCCATGTTATTCTTTGACTTTTATATGTCATATCTTATTTTTGTCTGTCTTTTTACTCTTCTGGTTATCCTTTCTGGTATTCTTTCTTTTATACTCTCTTCCAAGCTTGTCTCTCCAGTCTTTTTCTTTCAGGTTCTAAGACTTCCTTTAATATTTTTTGCAAAAGTGGATTCTTTTTTGCAAACTCTCTTAGTTTCTGTTTGTTTGTGAATATTTTATACTTGCCTTCATGTTTGCTGGATAAAGAATTCTTGACTGGCAGTTTTTCTCTTTCAGTATCCTAATTTTATCATACAACTATCTTCTCACCTTCATGGTTTCTGAAGAGAAATCTGTGCCAAGTTTTACTGGACATCCCTTGTACATGATGGTTTGCTCCTCCCTTCCTGCTCTGAGAATTTTCTCTTTATCTTTTACATTTGACACTAAGTAGTATGTTTCTTGGAGGAGGTCCATTTGGATTTTTTCTAGTTGGGGTACAGTGTGCTTCTTGGGCATGTAAGTTCATTTCTTTTATGAGAGTTGGGAAATTTTCAGCTATTATTTCCTCAAATACTCTTTCTGCCCCTTTCCCCTTCTCTTCTCCTTCTGGAACTCCAACGACATGTATATTGTTGCATTTTGTGTTGTCATTCAATTCTCTGAGGCCCTGCTCAATTTTTTCCATTATTTTCTCGCTTCAATTTTAGCTGTTCTGTCTTCGGTATCACTTATTCTTTCTTCTATAATTTCAAGCCTGCTCTTGTATGCCTCAAATGTGTTTTTGATCTCACTTATTGTCTTTCATTTCCATGAACTCTGTCACCTTTCTATTCCAGGTTTCAAATTCTTTTTTGCTCACTCGATGTCATTTCAATGTCATTTATCTCTTTAACCATATCACCTTTCAATTCATTAATTTGATTTTGAAAATTTGTGTGCATCTCATTCATTAGCTCCTTCAAGTTCTGCAAACTCTTCTGGGGCTTTGCTATATCCCTTTTCTTGAGCCATGTCTTCTATTTTCTTAGTATTGTTTGTGATTTTTTGCTGATATGTAGGCATCGATTAGGATGTAGTTTACTCAGATGTTCAATCTCTTTCTCTTTTGCAGGGATTTTGTGGCAGGAAGCTGTGTGTTACCATTGCACTTTGATTCTTTCCTCAACCTGGATTATTAGGCTGGTTGCTCAAAACTGGGCACTGGACCCAGTAATTGGTTGTAGAGTCACTTCTTAGGGCCTCAAGGAGGGGGGCTATAGTGGCCAGAAAAAGCCTCTCCTACATATTTTTAATTTTCTTGAGTACACTTTGGTCTGCCAGCAAATGGCACTCTTTGACAGTTCTCAGTTGAATGCCTGGGTGGAGTGAATTTGTTGCAACACTGTCAGGATTAATGTGATAGGGCTTCCTGTTTGGGGGCTATGAATCTTGTAATTCAAACTTTCTCTGAGACAGTTCTCCAGCCTTCTCTGGCAGCCCCCTCCCTTTTCCCAGGTCAGAAATATTTCCACTCCCCTCTGAGTCCTCAACAATCAGTTCCTGTTAGTAGAGGTAGAGATCAGGAGGATTGTGTATCTTTAGCCCCTTGCTAGCTTCCAAGACAAACAATGGCACAGCCCCACCCAGCCTGGAAGTGCTCCTGGGACCCAGCAGACCAAATTTGTGAGTCAGATGCTGAGTCAGCCTTCAGCTATGTCTATGATTCTAATTCATTTCATTTCATTCATGTCTTGTAATTCAGTGCTCCCTCAGTATTGTGCATACATACAGGGAGTACTCTTTATAGAAACACCATGATTAGAGAAAATAGTTGAGTAAAAAACAACATTATTTTTTAATTATAATTTATCTTCTGATGGACAGAGACTTTACTTTTCCAAACAGATGACCAAATTTATTTTGGAGTTTGATCCTCTGTGTACACTGCAATCTAAGCTTTTTAGTATCTTACTACTTCTTATTGATAAACATCTATATTAGATGGAATAGTCATTTGAGATATTAGTATTGTAATAATGAAAAGTTTCATTGCATTGTCAGCAAAATCTTAGCACCTATTCAAGCTATTTGTAGGAAATTATCTACTTCATGGTTCTATGAACTACAGAAGTATTCTAAATACTTTTATTTCTGAAAAATATTGTTATATTTACCATTCTTGGTATTCACTAACTTTGAACCTAATTCCCAACTGTATTGTAAGGATGTTTATTTCACTTACCCATCATCCAAGAAATGTTATGTAGATCATTTGATTCTTATTTTTCTTTCCCATTCTCCCTCCTGACTTTAAGCTCATTTCATTTTTTGGCACTATATGAGATAGTAACAATTTAAGAAAGATTAATTCATCGTTCATTCTACTACTCTTTATTGGGATAAATAAAGAAAAAGGACCAAAACAGCTAAATGAACACTTTAATATTGCATACATTTACCTCCCCCCATTACTATTGATTAATTAAGCTACTTCCCTATTCTTCCTAGTTGTTTATTTCTACTTATTTAACAACATAATTTTGTTATGTAAAAAATTCTGGATAAAATTTGCTTTTCTATTTTAAGTAATATGTAGTGGTAATCATGTAGAATATTTTTATTTGGAAGAAACCTTGAATCCTGTTATCTAAGAATGTTAGGTGACAAAATAACAAGGTATGAGAAGGACAAATAAGTATACAATAATAAGATGCAAATAAAGTAAAATAGAATTTTTTAAATAGGAAAGATCATTTCTTTTAATTCTATCTTTCTTATATATGCAATAATGAAGAGGATGGAGTTAGTCATTGAGTTCTGTAGTCAAATATTTAATAATTAGAACAAATCCAGGAATATGAAGAGGAGAAGATCGTTGGGAAAGTCTAAAGAGCTGGATTGTGAGGACCCAGTTTTTAGAGATGGCTTCTGTTGTTTTTATTTTTATAAAAGTATATATTTCAATAAATTTATCTGAAGCAAAGTCATAGAAATGACTACAGGGGAAAATGATATAACTGCTTTAGAATGATATGATTGCTAAAGTCCTTAACCTTGTAAAAGTTATTTTCTGATGTTAAAAGGAAAAGAAATCTAGCATCAATAAGCATTTTGCTGTTATAACATTTGCAGGCAAGTCAGAGCACTGTTTGGGGAATTTCCACATGACTGGTATTTATTAAACCTAAAGGTGAAAATTGCTTTCTTCAGTTTTATTGGAGTAAAACACTTTGTATTGTTTTCAGGATAACTTTATAAGGGATCTAGAAATGATGAATGGGCTTGTGATGAACTACTATTGAAAGAAAGTTAAAAGGACTTTGGTTTCTATCTTATATAAAATATCCATTCCAGATTACAAGGAGGCTTTCTTTGCACGTCTCTCTTGAGATTTAATCTGAAACATCCTTGTTGATTCTGGCAAACTGAAAACATAGATTAAATTTTAACTCTTCTAAATCTCTTTTCTATAGGAAAATTATACTGTGCATTTTAATAAGAATCCATTTAAAATAATTTTCATCATTAAGTAGTTGACGTGAGAGTAAAATTCAGAAAAGAAGGATACAAAAATATTTTTTAAATGATGAGTAATACTTGAAAATCATGATCAGATTATATCCCTAAGGAATTCAACACAATTCCATTAATTTAAGAAAGATTAATTGAGCACCTTTTATTCTACAAATACTGGGCATTCTTCCTCCCCTCACAAGCTAATAAGGAGGTGATGAGACCTAGGTGTACTAGGGCTGCTATGAAAACCACAGAGGAGAGTGTCTCTGACTCTTCTGGAGGAAGTCAGAGAAGGCAGGGAAGGGATATTACAGATAGAAAAAAAGCCCATGCTCAAGAAGTGATTTGAGTAAATCACCAGAACTAGAAAATAGAGTCCAAGCTTTCTCATGAACATAGACACTAAAATCTAAACAAGAGCAAAATTTTAGCAAAGCAAATCCAGTAATCCATAAAAAGGATAGACATCATGATGGTATTGAGTTTATTCTAGAAATGGAAGCCTGGTTTAAATTCCAAGGTCAACCCATTAACACAATAAATGGGGAAAAATATGTTCATCAGTAGATTCTGTACAAGGATTTGATCTAATTCAACCTTGGTAAAAACTCTTGGCAAACTGCAACAGAAGGGAATATTTTGAATGTAGTAGTTTCTAAAAATAAAAATGCACACACAGAAGAGCAAAATCATACTTAGTGTGAATTATTGAAATGGTGAAATCCAGAGTGAGTGAAGGATGCCCATTCTTATCACTTAGGTCCAGTATTATATTGAAGGTCATAACAATTGCAGTAAGGAATAAAAACCAGACTCTCCTTGTTAACAGATAACTTGACTGAATATATAAAAAATATAAACTAATCTAGATTATTTAAATCAATTAGAATTATTTTAGCAGCTCTAAAAAGTCAATTCTCTTTTTACATACCATTAATAATGATAAGCACATATAAAATGAAATTTTAAAGGGGTCCCATTTACAATAGCTTTTAAAATTTTAAATAATTCAGAGTAATCTAATAGAAGATGTGAAATACATCTACACTGAAACCTGCAAAACCTATTCGTGGATATGAAGACCCAATATTAAGATATCATTCCTCCCCAAATTGATCTATAGATTCCAATGCAATCCTAGTAAAAATTCTTGTAATGTTTTTAAATCAAAATGTATAAGGTGATTCTACAATGTATATAGGAATACATAGAACTAAGAACATTAAAACAATCTTGAAGATACAAAGGTAGGAGACTTAGTCCAGTCGTTACTGAGACATTATAAAGTTATGGTAATTAAGGCAATGTGATAATGATACAATGAGAAGCTTATAGACTAAAGGAATAGAATATAGTCTATAAATAAAAATATATATGTATTCAATTGATTCATGACAATGGTGGCACTGCAGTACAGTAGGAAAAGCCTGTTTTTTAAAATGATGTGTGATTAATTGGATTCCCATATGGAAAGCTTGCATCTTGACCACCTATGAAAAAATCATAGGTTGATGATCATAAGAAGAAATCATAAGAGCATATTTTCCTTCCGTTGGTAAGACAAAGCTTTCTTAAAGATAACATAGAAAGTAATAACAATAAGAGGAAAAAAAAGGGAAAAATTGTACATTAAAAATAACAACTCCTGTTAAGCAAATGTGCCATTAAGAGAGTGAAAAGCAATCCCACAGAGCAGAAGAGATTTGCAATTACATATATCTGACAAATGGCTCTTATCCAGAATTTGTAGAGTTCCTACAAAATAGTTTTTAAAAAAATACTAAAACCATACAGAAAATGGGGAGAAATTTTGAGATAGTACTGTAGAGAAGAAGATATACAAATAATAAAAAATCACAGTGGTGATTAAATAACAGATTAAAACTTTAGTGAGATATTAATATACCCCCACTGAAATGACTCAATAAAAAATACTAACAATGGTTGACAAGGATTTGAAACAATTAGAACCCTCATGCATTGCTGGTGGAAAAGGAAATTGATATATGCACTTTGGAAAACATTATGAAAGTATGATACTTAAGACAAGGTCTTGGATGTATCTACCAAAGTTAATCATACAATACCCTGCAGGTTGGTCATTCTACTCCTAGACATAAATATATGCCCCCAAAATGAATTTTTTGTTCATCAAAAAATTAATGTAAGTCTGTTCTTATTAGTGCTATTTGTAATTGTTCCAAATGAAAACCCCCGAAAAGTTCATCAACAGTAAAATGAATAAATAAATCGTGCATACTATGCAATACTATACAGTAAGGAAAATGAACAGACTATTATGACACCTACCAATAAGTTTGAATATCACAAACATTAATTTTGAGTACAAGAATCCAAATATAAGAGTATGCATGATAATGTTCCATTTATAAAAAGTTTTAAAACAGACACAACTAGACTTATAGTGTTATTAACCAGGATGGTGGTTAACTTTGGTGAGAAGTGACTGGGAAGGGACAAGAGGAGGACTGTTTCTTGACCTGGGTGCTAATTACATGGGTGTAAAGTGTCTCAAGCTCCATATTTATCATTTGTACACTTCTCTGTATATATGTTACATTTGAATATAATTTTTACTCACATACAGAAGTATTTGTCTGAATTTAGGGTGTCATGGTTTCATTCAATGTCTTCCCAATTCTGAAGTTTTAAAATGTTCATGAACAGAGCCTCTGACTTATTCCTGTTATTATCTTATGTAATCCATTGGTATTGGTCTCATGGATTTGATTAAATGGAAGTCCATATAGGGAAACATGCTTTAATTTTATTTTTAAAAGATTGTCATTTCTAGGCAGAGAACTTATATAATTTTCTCTGGTTTATACTAGTTGAGGCAAAATAATATATTAAGTTAATTTATCTTGGCATTTCTTATTTTCCATCTTACCACAGATGGAATGGCATATGTAGCAGTTTGGCATTAGTTATGAATTCCAAAAATAAATATGGCATTATGTTTGTAAACTGGTTTGTTCCTCTGGGCATATTAGATTATATTAGATTCAGAGGTTTCACTTCTACTTGATTAAATAATGATTAAGGCTTTGACATCAGTAGGATGTTGAGTACCCACGCCTTTGGTTGATGGAGACTCACAGGGAAACCACACCATAGACAAGGGAGGTTGGAGTTTTGAGCTGGAGCCTGGAGAGAATCCAGCCCCAGCGAGAGAGACACAACCGTTTGCCTGATAATCTACAGCAGGCCTTGCGGAGAGCATAGGAGCAGAGCCCAGAAAGAACGAGCCCTACCCCCCACCCCCACGGAAGAGAGGAGCACAAGATGCCTGAACCCTTGGCAGATGCCAGCAGCCATCTTGTTCCAACACATGGCAACAGACTTCGGTGAGGGAAGTAACTTTTGCTTTATGGCCTTGTGACTCTAAGCTTCGACTCCAAATAAATACCCTTTATAATTGCCAACAGATTTCTGGTATTTTGCATCAGCACCCCTTTGGCTGACTAATACAGCATACAACATTCATTTTAACTTTTTCTAGTATGCCTTTCTCTGCTGCAGACACTGGGCAGCTAAAAATGCAGGGCATGAAGCAACTATTTTGCTGATGTGGGCTGTATCAGGCACAGCATGGTCCAGGAGCCAGCGGCAATAGCTCATTTCCTAATCCTTGAGTTTGTTGGTTACAGCAATGGCAGTGACAACATATCTGTAAAATAGGCCACTGTTGAATCTACTTTTCTCTCAAAAAGTGGCTTTCCAAGCAGAGCAATGGCATCAGCTCACCTGGTTGCTCAGTGTTGTAGTGTACCTTTGAAAACCATTGATGAAAGCTCACTTTTAAGTCTGTTTCTTCATTCCTCCCAATGATCCTAAAGGCTATTTAATTCATTGTAGTAAATCTCTTTCCTTATAAAGTACCTAGAGGTTATTCTGTTCTCTACAACTGATTCCATTGTAAATTGATAACCATAGAACATGGTTAGTGTTCAGTACAAAGATCGAGTTGTAGCTAAATGAATAAGGAAATTTATCCTGTTCTATAATTAGTTTAATCCTGACCCTTTAATCTCATATCAAATGGAAGATTAATGGAAATAAATTTTGATCAGTACAGTTCCATCCCCTCTTTTACAAACTGGTCAGCGAATAGGCTCTCCCTTTATTAAATCAGTAGCATCCTCCATGTAACTCTAAATATCAGCATGTACATAAGCAAACCACCCATCTAGTGTCATGGCACTGATAAATAGTGAATCTTCCCAGTTTTAATTTACCTTCTCTCATCTTGCTGATGATTCTAGGACATTGTATTTGCCTTATACTAGTGGATCAAAAGGTACAAGGGCCTTATACCTTGATTAGATTATATAAAGGGTTGATTAACTTCCATACAGGAATACAGGAGAAATACATATATTGTCATGGTTAGCACACATGCAAATATACACACATGTATGCAAAATATGATCTATTTAAAGCATGAAGTATTGGATATCATGAGTCTTTTTTTTTTAAAGATTTATTTATTTATTTCCCCGCCTCCCCCCCACCCCAGTTGTCTGTTCTCTGTGTCTATTTGCTGGGTGTTCTTTTGTCTGCTTCTGTTGTTGTCAGTGGCATGGGAGTCTGTGTTTCTTTTTGTTGTGTCATCTTGCTGCATCAGCTCTCCGTGTGTGCAACGCCATTCCTGGGCAGGCTGAACTTTCTTTCGCACTGGGCGGCTCTCCTTATGGGGCGCACTCCTTGCGCATGGGGCTCCCCTATGTGGGGACACCCCTGCATGGCATGGCACTCCTTGCGTGCATCAGCACTGTGCATGGGCCAGCTCCACACGGGTCAAGGAGGCCCGGGGTTTGACCTGCAGACCTCCCATGTGGTAGACGAACGCCCTAACCACTGGGCCAAGTCCGCTTCCCGATAACGGATTCTTTAGTCAAAGGAGTAGAGAATCAAGTAGAGGTCACTGGTGATGCACTGAGTCCTCTCTCATGACATTGTCACATTTGCTATTTTTCATAGCATAATTACTCTTAAGCAACTGCGTGTGCATACCTCTCAATGGATCATTCTTAATTCACAATTTCACAATTTATGTAATATTTTTATTGCACATATATTAATTACAAGGTGTGTTGGGAACTGTGGGAGACATAAAGCTACCTAATAAAGTTACTCTGTCCTCATAAAATCGATACTCTTTCATGAGAGACAGTCAGAAACATTTACACTTAATTATAACAAAAACTCTGCATTATTTGTTATGTTAGATTATTATTAATATTATAAATAAATTATTATGGAAATATAGAGGAAAGAAAAATGAATCTCAAATTCATTTTGAGGAAAGCTTCAGGACATATTTTGCTTCAGTTCAATAAGATGGAAAAGAGCTCTTTTCAAAAAATCAATATCATGAACAAATATTATTAATGAATAGTTACATTTAGGGAATATTCTAGACCTATGTGCCTTGGCCATATCTTGGGGAATTGGGGAAAATAAGCTTATGAAAGAAGCAAAATTGAAGCCAGCTTATGGAAGATCATAAATGTCATTCTAAGACTTTAAGATGTCCTTTGAAAACCACTTAAATAAGAAGTACCAAAGTTTGAGGGGGTTAGAAAGAATATTTTGGTAGCAAATGGATAGGGAGATTTACCCTAGGTTGTCCAAATGGGCTAAGTGGGTCCTATAAAAAATAGGCAGGAAGGTCAAAGGGAAGGAAAAAGAGGGAAATAACAGAACCAGAGGTTGGAATGATGTGCTTTGAAGATGGATGAAGGCAGCCTCTAGATGCCAGAAAAGACAAAGAAATGCACCCTTCCCTGAAACTTCCAGAAAGACAGCCAAGCCAACATCTTGATTTTAAGCCTCTGACCTTCAAAACTATGAGAGTAAATTTGGGTTGTTTTAAACCACTAACCTGTGATACTTTGTTACAGCAGGAATAGCAAGGTAATATTTATTCCATAAGTTTATGTGGAGTACTAATATATCTTGGACACTGTGCTGGCTGCTGAGGATATCAGTGGTGAATGAGACAGATAGAGTAGATTAGTTTTATGGAATGTTTGAATTTACTCAGGACACTCGAAGAGAAGCAACATTTTTGGACATGATGAGATTTGATGTGCCTTGTGAACATCTATACATCCGTATCTGGCAATAATAGCTAATACACTGGTCACTGTTTTAAGCACTTTTATGTATTAACTCATTTAATTATTAGTTCTTTAAGGAAGGTACTATTACTCTCCCATTTTACAGATGAGGAAATTATGATACAGAGATAAAACAACTTTCCCAATTTAACACAGCTGGTAAATGTCAGAAATGAGATTCAAATAAATACAGATAGTCTGGTTCCAGAATGTGATTTCTTCAATCACATTTGTGACAACTATAGAAACTTGAATCTGGTGTTTTACATGAATATCACAGATGTTGGATCTGTAAATAGGGAGTTGATACTGGTAAGAAAACTAAGAAACAACAATTGCATAGAAGCCAAAGAATGAGAGTTTTCAAAAAAAGATAATAACTATCACTGTCACTGTCAGATGTTGATTGATGTTAAGTAAAATGAAGGTTAACAAGAATTGCCTTGAAGGAAGGGGATGTAGCTCAGGTGGTAATGCCTCTGCCTAACACAGGAGGACCAGGGTTCAATTCCTGGGGCCTCCTGGTGAAAAAGAAAAAGAGAAAGCTTGCCTATATGGTGAGTCAGTGTCCATGTGGCGAGCCAAGTGTCTGTGTGGCAAGCCCAATGCCTGCACAGCAAGCCAAGTGCCCACGCGAGTGGCCATGTGGCGAGCCAAGTGCCAACATGGTGAGCTGAGTGCCCACATGGTGAGCCGGTGCTTGTGCAGCAAGCCAGTGCCCATGCAGTGAGCTGAGTATCCATGTGAGTGTCCACATGGTAAGCCAGTGTCTGCATGGCGAGCTGAGTGCCTATGCAGCAAGCCAAGTGCCTGTGCAGTGAGCCAGAGCCCATGCAAGTGAGTCATGCAGCAAGATCATAATGCAACAAAAGAGAGTTGAAGGGGAGAGGCAAGGTGAAGCTCAGCAGAGACCAGGACCTGAGGTGGTACAATTGACAGGGAATCTCTCTCCACATCAGAGGTCCCCAGGATCGAATCCTGGTGAATCCTAGAGGAGAAAAATGAGAAAAGAAGACATAAAGAGAAATATCTACAGAGGATCACACAATGAATCCACACAGACAGTAAAAACAACAGGGCAGGGGCGGGGGCGGGAGAGGGGAAGGGAAAAAAAAGAAGTGCCTTGACTTGGTATTCTAATTATACACATTTTCTTGTTTCGATTTTCTGAAGTCATATTTTTTAACCACTCTTTCTCAGTTCAGTAGTGTTTAAGACCTTTGCACATGTTTTTTAGCCGTATTTTTTTCAACAGTTTTTCAGTGTTTGGGGGCAGCTTTGATTAACCCATTCATGTCATGTGCACCTATTCATATATATACATCTTGGATTACCTTCTATAACATCTTCAAGGAAAGAAAGAATTTATTCTGCTTCCCCTGAAATTTCCCCAAATGTCTTGTCTTGTCCAATTCTTATTAGACAAGAATTTGCTCTTGCCTGATACTTCTTGGCTCAATATAAAGCTTTCTATCACCAGTCACCGCCCCCTTTTTAAAACTAAAACCATCATTTAGAATGTTAGGGTTCTAGATATATTTATTCTGCTTGATATGGACAGATATTTTAACTTATATTCTCATTAAAACATTCACTTTAGAAACCTCCAGGATTCACATATTTAGCAATAAATAAAATTTCAATATAGTACCATGGCTATTTTATCTTCATCTACCCCCTTCTACCTTGTATAAGTATATGCTTAATAAGTATTTATTGAATGATGTGATCTGGCATAGGGTTATATTAAGTAATTATTATAGTCTTAATTTGAGTAATGAACAATTGTTTGAACTATGATGGCAAAGCAATAATAAACAATGTAAGAAAAACCTCTATCAACATTATTTATTGGATACGAATTATGTGCCATTGTCCTGGTTCATACATCAACATATTTGACAGCTTACATGATGTTTGTTTCATACCAGTCTTCCTCATCCTTAATCATGGTCACCTATAGCTCTAGCCATTTACAATACTCATCTGCTCAGACTCAGAGAATATTTTGCCAACTCACTGTGAAGGCCTTTTTTTATACACTGTCATAAAACCACAAATCTACTCTCAGACCACCTAGTTTTGAAGTTACAGGACATATTAACTCGTGTAATCACTCAATCAATATAAGTATTCCCCACTGAAATATAAGATACATGAGTGTAACAAGCATGTCTGTTTTTGCCCACCGTTATATCATCCAGATAGCATGAGTTAAGTGCACAATGTACAAGTATTGAATAAATGAATAAATTAAAAAGTTAAAGTAATTTTATTTCCATGAGGGATCATAAATTGAGTCCTAAATTTTATAATAAACAATCAGGCTAATCTGATCCAGGTGGGATCAGGTTATATTTATGCTTCCAGAAACATATACCATCATCTACCTAAGAAAATTGCAACGGGAAAACATGAATTTTTCTTCATTAAATTAATATCAGATTACAAGGTGAAATCTTGGTTCCTTCTCTGTTATCCTGTTTTCTAATAACCATTTCTTTAAATGGTTTTAGAATTTAAGAACCAAAGGTTTTAAAAACTGAATAACCTTTTCACATGTTCTATATGTGTTCATATTTTGTGAGACCCCAAGTGACTCATTAAAGTATTTACTACACACATCAGCCGGGTTTTCTAAAGCTTTCCAAGGCATAATTTAAGGAGAGCCTGAGATTTAATATTCACCAAACTAAAGGAGACAGTTCTGAAATGTTAAAATTTGAGATTCTTTCCCCCCCCCATAGTTCCTGTTTCTGCATCTAAAGCCATTTAAGTAAACATCTAAAAATGGTTAGAATCATGGATTTCATTTACATATTTACTGTTTACATACTGCTGTGCTAGTAATGGCAAATGCAGAGTTTATTCAAATAGTCGCCTTTGAAACACATGCGAGGTCACAGAAATCCAGGTGGTTCTGAGCCCTTTAGCAGATACAGATACACAGAAAGTGAGGATGGGAAATGGATTCCTGAAATACCCCTGGGCTATGTAATGCTAAATTATACCTGAAAATTCATTCTATTCAACTCAGCAGGCTGAAGTAGCTCATCAATGTGATAATTATAACTAAATATGAACAGGAAAGGAATTAAGAGGCGAGAACTGCTGTGTATACTTTAGTAGGCAGGGGAAAAAGAATTTTATTAATATACACTTAAGAAACTTTATGCGTATTTTACATGAAAATGCTAAGGAATTTTGGGGTACAGGTTTTGATATTGCCATCAGAAACAAAAGAAAAATATGTTGAATGTGATTCATAAATGGGAATTGATATTGAGCTGGTGTTTTATAAGTCCATAAAAAATCTCAGATCTCGTATTGGGTTTTGTCTGTTTTAAGTATTATATTTTTCTGCCATAAACAAAGTATCATAATGGCAAGCCCAATATTGCAAGAATATTTGTTTATTTATTGAACTCTCTTTCTGACTTAATTTTATCTAGTTTTTATTTAGCAACTCTCACAGTTTCATCCTAGCCCATTCTATTATTTCCCTGAAGAACATCCTGCAAGTCTATAGTAGAACTTAGATGAATATAAATAAATCATTTCAACAGGCTTTGTGCATTGATTAGGCTTCAATTCTGCCATTATGTGAATATCTTTAGAATCTTATATATGCATCTCTCAATCTTTTATCTGGAGTTCTTTTATCTAGGATGGGTGGATATAAGAATATAGTCTATACTGAAGTACCATATATCAAATTTATTTTCCAATGGTCTCACACTAAAAGCAAGTATATTTTCCAATATAAATAACAGTAACCCCAAAAGTTCAAACTGAGTGAATTTCTCAACCATGTTCTCTATTCTTTTTTTTTTAAATTAGATTTCATTGTCTGGTGTTTATTAGTTTCATACATGAAATAGTGGTGTTGTGGATTAAGCATGGCTTTTGCAGTTCAAAGGCATGGAATCAAATTCCAGCTTTGCCTCTTGCTAGTTTTGTCATCTTGAACCACAGATCCCTTATCTGTAAAATGATATAATGACTCCTACTTCACATAGCTGTTGTAAGAGTGAATAAAAGTAATAAAAATAAAATCTCTAGCACGATCTAAGCATTGTTCATTTTTGCCATTCTGTTCAGCTTCTGTAATTCATCAGTGAACTATTTTAATTAAAATATTTTATTTGTAATTAATTCTTCACTTACATTATGAAGTCAAAGTTAGTGGACTGTAGGAGCATGATGCAAAATTATAATATATGGTACCAACCATAACAACAACAAAAAAACAACAGAAAAAGCAAGGCATCATACCATAAAGTGCTAAATCATGTGGTTTGGACTTTTTAGCATCATGTATTTATTTCCTACCTCATACCAATAAGAATTTGAGGTGACTTATTCTACACTCATACCTCACTACACACTTGTACACAATAAATTAAAATTTTATATAGATACAGCATAGAAGAGGGAAAAAGAATAAAAGAAAAAGATAAAACCAGGCCCTGGTTCAGAGACTTGAAAGAATGGAATCAGTGCAAGTTTGACAGAGGAAGTAAACCAAGGTAGAATCAGCCCCAAAAAAGAGAAAGTTGGAGCTCTAAAAATCAGCTCTTTTTGGGATCATGACTTGACTTCTCCATGAAGGTTTTTCCATTATGCCTTCCTCTGCCTTAGGTACCATTTGCTGGTCACCTCCATTGCCCTGGGCCTTCACTGCTTCATTAAGAATCTTCTCCAGCAACAGGCTGGCCATTGGAGCATGACTTATCTTCTAAGCACCCCAGGACACTTCTTTGCTAGGAAGCTCTAAAACTCACAACCTCGCCACTCTGGGCTTTTATGATTAGATGGATGGATGGATGGATGGAGAGACAGATAGACGGATAGATAAATATAAATAAATAGGGACAGATAGATGATAGAACGTTTATTTCTTACTTGGTAAGTGATGTTATAATGAAATTCTATACATAATTTTCACAATCATGGAAATGAATGTGGATTCTCAGTAGCTTTGTCACCTTTTCCCTGCAAACTTACTCAGTACTGCCTCTTCCTCTCAGTACACATGGAGACCTATGTCTGAAATAAAATTGTGAGCTACTGAGAAAGTGTTCTTCATATATAAAACACCTCCAGTAAGCATGGTACAGCAATTCCCCCACATCATTCCCACTTCCAATAAACTGTATTATCATATTCATGTATCTGTAAGGCAATTACCTTTAATGTGACTATTAAAGGTAATACCTTTAATGTGACTATTCCCCAAGGACACTTTGTTCTCCTTTATGTCTGGGATTTCCTTATAATGTATATAATGTAACCATTTTTTGTTAAAATATATTTATGGGGGTAAATTATTGACACAAATATAATTAATTTACTTCATAACTTTTAAATATAACTTCTAGGAAATTCAAGCTTACTTTAATTTTCTATGCTTTCATCTTTTTTTCCCAACTATTTTAGTTACTATTAAATATTTGTGCTGACCCAAAGGGTGTGATATAAAAGGTAGAATAACATTACTCTTGATACAATGCAAATTTATATAAATATAAATGGGAAGATAATTCTGGGCAATCAAATTTTTAGGCTAAAAGAAAAGAAAGATGAAACTTAGATAAGATCTATTGAAACCATACAAAGCAAAGGGAAGCAGCAAAAGGGAGAAAGCTCAAAAACAATTACCTCTAGGAGATTCGGTAAAAGTAAATCAATTGTAATGTGAATTAGAAAGACAAAATGTACTGATGTATTAACTGTGCTTAATACTTGCATTAAATATTTCAAAAACACAAGTTCAAAGACTTTTTTTATATTAGAGCATAAAGAACTAGAGAAAGTCCAAGAAAATGAGGAAAGACTTAATAATAAAATCCAATTACAGTTTTTTCAAAAAAAAATAAGTATTTTCAAGATATACAAGAAAAATTCATGAACAAAAGTGAAGAATATGGAAACAGCTTGCTTGCTTATTTCATTGCCAAGAACAGTACAGTATAAAGAAACATCATTGTGAACATTATTCTTGCCCCTAATTTGAATCAATACTACAAATTGAAATGTAGCCCAAAAGTTAGGAAGTTTTATGTTTCCTCTTATTTCAAAGAGAACAGAGATAAATATGCTAGCAAAATGATGTGCTAGATGAAAAGACAAGATTTATAATTTGATAGCCACTGAATATTTTCGTTAATAACTATTTTAGATCATCCACTAACAGGAGAGCAATTGACTTTGGACAAGTAGATGGGATTTAGTTCCAGAGGCATTTGGCAAGACAGCAAATCATTTAATATGGGCATATGCACAAGATTTTGGTAACTTAAAAAATTGTTGAAAAGATAGATTGGTGATTGTACTGGGTTTGAAAATTATTTGGTAGTTATCACTGAAAGGATCTAAGGGTTGGACTGATATCAAGAATGTATGGGAATTGTACTGGCTGGGAGGTGTTTCAATAAAGAAGGAAGAGTTCTATCTAAGAGAAGAAAAGGAGTTACCGCAGGGACAGCTGGCTGATAGGGAAACAGAATATGAGCATCCACAACTCTGCATCATGGTGTTGAATGAGAAGAATGACATAAAAGAAAGATTAACTGTGGGAAACTTTCTGTCCAAACCTAAAGAAAACTGACCTAAGGACAGTTGAGATATCAGGCGTATCATTAAGGAAATAATTTTAGAGATAGTGTGTTCAGAGAGAGAAACTCTAGGCTAACTATAGGGAATCTTGGGTTTAAGTCCCTGCTAAGCACTTGGTACAAGGTGCATGAGGTCGTGCACCTCAGTTCCCTTCAGTTAGCCACTCTGCAAATTTGTAAGAACCACCTGTTATGGACCAGAGAGCTGTAAATGAGGAATTTGTGTAACATAACTTTGCTATACCTTTCCAGCTTCAATATTTTATCATTCTGGTAATTCTCTGAAAGATGAGCATCTCACATTTCAAGTTAAATATTTCTGTATACTCTTCATATTGTGTTTTGATAAGATTCTTAGAAGTTTTATCAAAATCAATGCACTTTTCAAGTTTAAAACCAGTTAAGAATGTCAGATTTCTGGCTGGGCTAATAATTAGATTCTCTTGATATTTTTTAGGCATTCATTCATTTAGTGTTTTACTTGGAGGAGAGGACAAGGATTCTTTAGCTGTTCATTTAGTGTTTTACCTGGAGGAAAGGACAGAGTCTGGGATTGGTCGAGATGGGGTGGGGGAGTGACATGTATAAGATAGGAAAGGCCCACTGCTGCACTGCTGAGCAGACCTCTTTTGTCCCTGGCAAGTCAGTTCCAAACTTGAACAGCCCTGCCAACAAGTCAAAAGCTCCAGTTAATTGCATTTGCCTCTCTTAGAAGGTAGTTTAACCCCATTAGTTGTTAGGGAACATGACCCTTGTGGGATCTCATCCACTGTTTCCTTTACAGCTAGCTATTCAAAGTATCCTTTCAACCTCAAATGGCATATTAGTGCCCTGGCTCTGGAGAAAGATCAGCCAGATTGGAAGCAGGACACTACCTCCTACTAGTGAAGCACTGACCAGGGCATTTATGCTCTCAGCCTCATTTTCCTCAAACATAAAATGAAGAAAATAACAGTAATAATATTCCTATCATATGATTGCTTTCAATATTCAATAAGATAATGCATGTAAAACTTGTAGAAGAGAGCCTAGTACCTAAGGAGTACTCCTAAATGCTAATTCTAAATTCTAGTTCTTATTAAATTATGCAGTATTCCTCCCCTGTCATGGATATCAATACATTTCTGGTGCTATTTTAGTGCCTCTCTTACATAGCCTCTCTTAGCAGCTACCTAGTGCACTGTCTTTTAATCCAGTCCTAAAACCATCATTGATTTACTTCCCAATAAAATGCTGTGAACACAGCTCTGCAAATCATGCAGAATCCCCAAACAGTATGTGTACTTGTCCTCATTTGGCTAAAGTTTACCCATTTGAAAAATGGGGAGAGATATCTAAGTTACAGAATTGTGAAGATAATAAGAGATGATATCCATCTAGCACATTGCCCCATACATGATAGGTTTCTCCCTCTGCCTATCTCTTCATCTCTGTCTCTGTCTCTCATTCACACATGCACACGTTTTCTTTCTTTCTCCTTCTCTCTCTTACTTTACCAAATGCTTTTATTTCTAATTGATTTTTTTTCATCAAAAAAGGAAAGACTGCTGTAATTTTTGATTTTTGGATGAGAACTCATTCATTCCAATTTATCAATACACCATTGAATTTGTATTTCAAGTGTGGATTATAAAGTTTGCCTTGCATTAAAGGAAACCAGGCTGTAGGGAGTAGATGAAGAGCTATTTTTTTTAAAGCAAGTGAATCTTCTTTTGGCCTGTGATATTATAGACAGAGCTGATTTTGAATACAAAACAACCTTGCCCCGCCCCCCATCTTCTCTTTATGCCTGCATTCTTCCTCCTGTGCTTTTGTCTGTAGGTTTCCCAGGTTCTACTTTACCAAGACCTCCTTCTATCCCTCAGCCACTGCCCATGCCTTTCTCTCACTTTCCCATCTGTCCTGCAGCACGGTGCTCATGAAGTCACCTTTCTTTCATTGAGTAGTTTTGAGAAAACAAATATTGGTACTCTAAAGCCATTCAGGATTCAAACCAATAGGCCCAGATATAGAATTCAAGAGCAGATGTCCTTGTGCCCTGAGGTATGGAAAGTAACATGGGAAAGGGTTGCTGAAGTGGAAATCCATAGATGGAAGCTAGAAAAGTCAGCCCTGCACAAAATTGAAAGGACACAGGCCTGCCAAACATTGATGAGTATGAGTCTAGGAGTCTGTTTAAATGTATGTCTGTGTATGTGTGACAATGGGAAGGTGGGGTCTGTTGAATATATGATATGAATGAAGTTAATGAAATTGGACATGGTCTTTGAAAAATTGTTCAGATTTATGCTAATTATAGAGTTTGGAGAAATACCAATGTGAAATGAGAACAATGACAGATTTGTTTGTACTTTACAGTAATGCTAAAAATATTGTCATTATTGTGTTATTATGTCAGTAGGTCATTTCCGCCCAATAATCTTCAATACCATGTTTATTCCTGTCATAAATATATCCCACATGTCAGATACTCTTTTAATTTTGTTAGATTATGACAAAATTGATGGTTTGTTGTTCTTATGGCATGGGTGTCCAAGTATGCATCAAATAGCTTTTATAGAGGAGACATGCTTACTGGTTGTGACTTTGTTTCAGTGAATTTAAAATATGTATTCTCTTCTTTAAGTATATACAGTTTTACCCACATCAGCAAACTCATTCAAATTAACCTTGGGACCAAGAAGTTAACTTGTATTTTTAGAAATATTTGCATTGTTAGAAATTTACTGTAGTCATTAAACATGTATTAGGCAATTATCTGAATTCACTGAAAAATAAATTGCAATTACATTATCTTTATAATCCATATTTATTTATAAAATGTCACCTATTTAGCAAATATTTGGAGACCCTACTTTGTGTCAGGCAGTGCTCTCACATCTGGGCATAGAGCTTTTAAAAAAATGAACTTAAAAAAATATCCTCCAGGAGCTTATGTTCTAGTGGGCAGAGACAGACAGGAGAAAAAAACAGGTAGACATAATACAGATTATGTGAGGTGATTATAAGAGCCATGGAGGAAAATTGAGCAAGGAAGGGCTGTGGGATGGGAGGTGCATTTTATGTAGGTCAGGGAAGGCATAATTTTCTGGATGTGACAATTATACAATTTTCTTTAGAAAATTTATTTTCTTTCTTGAAATATTTCTAACTCAGTGTTAGAACAAAGACATGGAAAACCTTTCTGGGATGTAGAATGATAAAGAAGACTATGCCTAAAAGTAAGATATTACTGTATGAAGGCTTTTGACAAAATGTCTCACCAAATAGTGTAGTTCGTTAGTCAAAAATCAAAGAAGCTTGATAGAAATACAGCTAAAAAACCTGTAGGAAGATTATTCTTGATACCTGTGATTATGAAATGTAGTCATTATTTAAGTATAAAAAATATTCCTGATGCCAAAATAATCTTTCTGTTAAAAAGAGTCCTGAATGGGATATCTCCAGCTATCAATACATAGCCTGGCTTTGGTAACACTGAAAAAGAATTTTGGCAGTTGAGATGACCACTTTTGATTCTTGACTGGAAGATGAAACCAATATGTAATCAAGGAGAATTTTATAGAAATTCTTCTCCAATTTGTGGGCGTCTTTTCGTATTTTAAATGAAAACTGGATTTCGTGCCCTACGTAACATGTAAAGGGAATTAGAAACCATACTTTCTTTTGGAGTGTTTGGGAAAGCTAGCATTCCTGGGTTTCTGCTGAGTGCCAGACTTTGCTTCTCAGGGCAGAGAATACAGGACATTTTAGATGCAGCCTCTACCCTGACATGCTCAAGTGATAGTATGGAGCACGTTCAGATGAGGATATGCCCCAAATGCTGTGAAAGCAACAGGGACTGAAGACCAAAATCATATGGCAGGGGTTGGAGATGAGGGAAGCTTCATGGAGGGCATCCTGCAGGAGGAGGCAGAGTGCCTAGCACATAGTAGGCTTTCACCAAGCCTGATGATACACATGTGAAAACATGCAATTCCTACTCTGCCTGAAAAGCGCAGTCTATTTGGTGAAATGTGCAAACAAAACTAAAAGTGATCATTGCTTTAATGATTGAACATACAAAGTGCATTGGGGCTCAGGGAAGGAAAGAATTGAGCAATTTCAGAATAAAATACAAAACTAAATAGTCCAGAGTGGCTAAAAGAAATGAGGACCCAAATGGTAGTTTTAACATTTTCTGTAAATATCATACAAGGGTTTTCATAGATCATATTTAGATTTTCTATTTTAGTGTTCTTGTTAAATATATAAATCCATTCTTAATTCAACATTGCTTCATGCATAACACTGTAATAGTGCAGATTTTATTAGAGAGCTTCACTGATGGGTTGAAGGGAGGTGAAGGAAATACAATTTTTTTTCTAGAGGATTTGCTAATATTAGAGGGAGTAGTTACAGGCTGTAGCATCTCCCCTGTAATTTTATGAGAATGGTATTACCCTGGCTTTCACTGTGTGATTGCTGGTTACCTTCTGTCAGTGAGCAACAGTCTTACTGCAAAGCAGGAGACGAGCACAACCGTCTCTTTGTCTACGTGGTCAAAGCAATTACTTCTTAGAAAGTCGGATTTTTTCAGAATGACCATGTACAGGAGCAAACGCAGACATCAGAGATGTAAGTAAATAGTGACCCAACTTTTTCATATGACTATGGTGGGAGAAACATACTTGATTTCTTAAAAGACTAATTGTGACTTCTTCAGATGTATCCTCATAGTTGAAAAGATAGTATAGCTTTTTTACCCTAACCTTTATGTTTATCCCTGTTACATGCTTGAGAGATGTGGGGAGAGGGAATAATTCACTTGTTACTATGGAAACCCTTGAAAAGGTTGACAAAATCAACAGAGAAACAGATCAAATGCAATTTCAGTCTAGCTCAGCATCCGTCATACAGGCATGATCACTGGACAGTTCTCTTTTTCGCTTTTCTAGGAGTGCTAGATTTTCTTTCCTGAAAGTCTCTTGAAGATTTGGGAAGCTAGGCTAAAACTTCTATTTATTCATCTTACTTCAATTACAACTCTCAGAAGAAATAAAGCAGTTCAGGCTGGAGGAGAGAACATTAATCATGAATGACAAACTGAATATTTACCAGAATACTCATTGCCAAACTTCTTGGTCCAGAGCATGTTTGTAACATAATTTACTAGAAGCACTATTTCAAGGGTTAAAAGGAGTCATCTGCAATCTACCTGAAAGGAGCTGATTCCGACTGAAATGGAGCAGCACAATTACTCTGGCCTAAAGTCCAGAACAAAGATGATTACAGGACCGAAAGCCATGAGGATTTAGCTCAAAATCAAAGAGTCTTATAGTAAAGCTGTGTTTTATGGTAAAGCAATATGTCTTTCATGAAAAGCTTACAAATCACTTCACTCTCTCTAGTAAATCCAGCTCTTTATCACATTATCTTTTCTATTGTCTAAAGTAAATATGACCATATTTAGTCCAGAACGGCCTGTAACCGACTCTCTTCACTGTCATAGACAGTAACTACAACTTGTTCTATAGTCAAAGTCTGTACTTTTTCATTATTTCTTATGATGTCATTATATGCCAGCCAATATTTTTAAAAACAGAGAGACTAGCAGCAATAATTATTCTATCAAAATGTGAAGCTATAGAAGAACTTTAGTATTTTTTTAGCATGGTAATTTATTTTTAGCCCATTTTTACCTAAGACCTAAACACCAACATTTCTCTTGCCCAAAGAAGTTTTATGCACCATAGAAAGCTCTGAGGGCTAGGACTGCCGGTCTGATTCTCTATGGCTGATTGCCTTTTGATGCCACTTCATTCCTGTGATTGATAAACAACATACTGTTCCTTATAAAAATTATTGGTGCAAAGTCCACACATTAAAGGCTGATTCGTTTCCTTGTGATTTCCTCCTACAAAAATGGATCTAAATTACACATGTGCTTGAAAACCATATTGCACCTTTACTCCTGTATCTTTTATACTCCCCTTCGTTCTTTTTCCTTATGGGCATTCATCACCTTAATGTACATGGCAAATAAAAGATTCTTGGGAAAATTGTACCAAATCTCCTCCTCCAAAATGTGCTTGCTGAAGTCTGCAATTAAGCAGCAGGAAGAAATTGTGAATTACATGGGACAAGTCAGAAGGTGTGGAATTCTACAGGCATGAGCACAGTAGGGTGTACTGGAACAGATTAGTTTAAAATAAATCTAATATATTACTTAAGTTTAATTTTATCAGTTAGCTGAATTATGTTGCATTAGCTGTTCTATATCCTAATCATTATAGCATGAAACACCAGAGAGCAAGAATAGATTAAAATTAGAGTTTATGGAAAGATTAGAAATAAAAGCAGATTCCTTAAATGAAAATTTCTAACACTAGTAATATTCACAAAAGTGGAATGAAATGCAATTGTTTGCTATCCTACAGGTATATAAATATCTAAATTTTCCAATCACAAAAATCCAGAACATTTCCATTTTCAATCATATCTTTTATGGTGTGTTTTTGATCATGTAAAGGCATAAACTCACCTAGAGGCAATTGTAATCCAATTAAGGCAATAATTGCATACTTAACAAAATCTCACTGTGGGAAAGAAGGAAAGTGTTCTTATGGTTTGCTTCAAAATTGAATTAGAATATAAATCACCTTTCTAATTTCCTTATTCCTTAAAAGATTTAATGTAATTTCCTTTATTAAAAATATTGTAACTTTCTTTCAGAGAACCCAACCAAGAGGACTAGTAAAGTGCATGTGGTTATATGTTCAGGGGAGAGAGAAAGCAAAAATACTTTTAAGAGACATTTGCAAGTATAAATTGCCCTATGCCTTTGAAAATTCATGTGGGACTTTGCAATCCATTCCTCACTCATGTCTAGATTGTTTATTTATAATTGTAAAGGAGGGAACTAGAGATTGGAATACACCCTTTTCCCTGCTTCTAATGGGGCAGTTGCTATGGAAAATGAAACAGTTTAATGTTCATTCAGATAGCAGAGCTCACCTGTGCATAACTGCATAATGACTTCCAGTTATACAGAATTTGTTGCGTGGTACTGAAAAATGTTTGTGTATGTCAGATGTTGATTCTGCCAGAGTCGATGAGAGAGAGAACACTTTAAAGAGCTCTAATACATGTAAACCTATTTTTACAATTCAGGGTAATGTTGGAATCATCAGTAGTAATAATAACTTTTTACTTTGGAACTTATTTAAATATCAAGTTTTTGATGCACATAAGACTATTTATTAAAATGGGCAGGTTTTTACCTTTAAATTTTCAAAAATAAATTACGTATAAGACGTTCTACCTGTAATCTCCCTTGCTGAAAATCCAGATGACCTTGAAAAATATTTTTTGTCTTTAAAAATAACATATAGAGAGAAATTTTTTTAAATGATGTGTTATTGAAGTACAGACTTAGAGGAAAACTTACGTAGATTCCATCTGACACTAAATATAGAATTTTGAAAAGACTTAAATCTCCTACCACTTCAAGGAAAACAGTGTAAATCTCCTTTTTGGAGAGTAGTATTTCATTTTATTCTACTGAATTGGAGAAGATATTCATTTTTGATTGCTAATGATATGTTTGGGCAATCTGAGTGGGAGCATCTTTTTATGAAAATATTTTATGAGATTACACTAGAAATCCAAATACCATTCATAGTATTCTACCTGTAATTTTGGAACATATCTGTTATGTATGTGGCTTGCAATTTCTTCTTCTGTAACTTCAGCAGATTGGGCCGATAAGATGTTTTCTAAGATGTCTTCCAGCCCTGACCCTCAGAGCTTCCACAACATAGGCCTCAACGTGCAATTCTCCTACACAAAGACATTTGATGGTTTCTCATTGCCTGGGCTTGTACTTCAGACCTATAGGTGATCATGTCTTTACTGCAAGGGGTGCTATAATTCATGTGAATATTAATAATTGTAGAAGGAAGAAAGAAATATGGCACCTATATACCCCAAATCCATCCATATATACACCTACATTCTGTTTTTTAAGTTCTCAAATCATAGGCTTAATAAAAACAAATGCATTTAAAAGATGTGCTAAATATGTAATAGCTTTTGATACATTAAATCTTATTTTAGAGAAAGCTATACCAAATGGGATCTCAGTATGTTTATATGTTTTTAAAAAATGTGTCCTCATATTCCCAATGGTTGGGAATAACTGACCTAGAAAATGACATACAAATCTCATCTTACGATGCAGACATTGACATCTTTGTCACTCACTGTATACATCAGGCACTACCTATGTCCTCTTTCAGGATACTAGATTTTCCTCAAAACTCACCATATACTGTTTCTTCTTGATGCTTTTGCCCACACATCTCCCTGTTGATAGATAATCTTCACCTGCCTCCTCACATATAGAAATCTCCTCTGCTTAAGTTTTCATTCAGAAGCCTTAAGAGACCACATCCTTTTTAAGGGCCTCTCCAGTTTCCATGCCAAAATTTGTTTTTCTCTTCTTTCTTTTCAGATGATATGTTATAATTTTTTTACACTCTTTAGGGAAATTTTCTGTTTACCCCACTAATATCCAAGTTTGTTTCATGTCAGATGCCTTTTAGTCTTGTTTGAAGTATTCATGGTGCATAAATACAATACTTTGTCCATAATAATCATCACAATAATCAAGGAACTTCTGTTGGAGTTCATTCAATTCAAAGATATAGTTACTGGTCACCTACTACTTTTCAGACATGCTCCAGTGTTTGGGCTGCAATGCTGAACAAATCAAATTTCTACTGGGGATGGGACAGTGATACACAAATATATAATATTAATACATCATGAGATGCTAAGTGCAATGGAGAAACATAAAGCAAGTAAAGGGGAAAGAGAGTCCTGGGAGGTGGGGTAGGGACTGCTGTTTTCTACGGGGTAGCCAGAAAAATCATCATGATTAAGGTAACATTCTATAAGACACCCATAGGTGAAGTGAGAGTGCAAGCTTTGCTTCTTCCTGAAAAGTTGGAGGAAGAAAGAGGAAAACCCTCAGTACTTGGGATATCGGAGGACCCAGCAGGATGCCCATGCATAGAGACCTTAAGGAGACAAGACCAAAGAAGCATTGGCACATTGGGTATGTGAAGTAGGACATAGAATTTAATAAAACAGTACATTGTATTTGTAACTGAATTCAGTCATATGGATGTAACCACTAACTTTTAACAAACACTAGCCATATTTCTAAGTGACATGCAATATTTGTATTAAAATGGCAACTATAAGAATATTTTTACATCATAACACTTTGTACTATGCAAGACTTCACCGATTATAAGAGAATTAAACTGCATTTATCTAGAGGTCAGAAATATCTTATTCAGAGCAGAAATACTTTCTGATTTGTCTTCTCGTCAATATCTTTGTATTCTTGATATGTTACCCATTTCTTTCTTTAAAAATCTTGCTATGAGAAAAAATAAATGTGTTGTTTGATAGAATTATTTTAAGACTTTCTAAGGCATTAACAGGGAGAAGCAAGACCATGGCCAGTTTTAATTCACATAGAATTAGTGCCTTTTACCTAATTCAACAGAACTATGGATAATAGGACTGGTCTTCTGTAATTGCTGGGTCATAACTCTCTTAGCTGTCCCTTCACAACTTTATTCCTACATTCTGTCATACTCAAGACATTATTATAAGTCATTAATAAAAGTCGTTACAAATTAGATAGCAAAGATCCCATGAATTTTTATTTAAAACAAATATTTATATTGATACCATGGAAGTTTCATAATTAGAAAAGTGAATGAAATCATTGATTATTAATTTCTAAATTATTTCATATCTCTAATGTTAATATTGTTCATTAACAGTACCAGTTGGAGACCCAGCTTTAAGTAGATTTAAAAATTTTTTTAAGTTTACACTAAAAAAAATGATTTGAGGATTTATTGATAAGGATCTCTAGAAGACACTATTAAATTCAATCCTTGATTTCTCTATGATTGATGTTTTTTGGAAATTCTAGTCTTATATATGAATTGTCTCCAGCATTTTTTTCTCCTCAGGTTCCTAATATGAATTCATAACCAGTAAGGATTGGGAAGATATAACTTCACACATTCCTCCATGGAATTATGTCTGCATGGATAGAATCAGAATGGTCTGATTGAACATGCTTTTTGGTACCATAGATGCCAGTTTTGGGGCAGAGATGTACAAAGACTGACTGATAACACCCCTGATACAGATTGACCTTAAGTGGAGATATATATTAGTCTGACTCACATTCTTAATCACAAGCTTGTACAGGCTCCAGCCAGTGACTGGTTCTGCCTGTAGAAATACTTATTCTAAGTCTCTCTGAAGCATAAAATCTGATTATCTGTCCCATGTATTTTTCTATTTAACATTGCTTCACACAAAGGTCACTTTAGTATAGGGTGAGCATTTTCTCTTAACTCCTCTACTTTAAGAAAAGAACTTGGTTATCAGACATCACCGCTCTTCTAGTTGTCCTCTAATGACCTGTGCTGTATTTACATCTCAACCTACATTAAGACCATGAGATTGACCCTGGCCCAGGTGTTTAATTGAATGGCCTCTGTAGAATAGCATTTAAATCTTGAAAGTTACATTAAAAAATCATGTGGATTTGTATTTATTAAGAACAAATTATGTCAATCTACCTTCTTTAATTTCTGTAATGAATGTAAGCAATTTAACATAATTGTAAGAAAGATAGTCATTCATTCATAAGCATTTATGGATAGTAGGACAGTATAAAAATAGTTTTTGTATGGGCTAACATACATAACTTTGGAGGTGCAGAAAAAGCAACTTCCTTAAAAACTATGATCTGGTGTAATTATGCTCTTTGAACAGTCTATTTATTGAGTTACATGAAACTCTCATCTTCGTAAGTAAAAAATGGCAGTTTCATATGGATAAATCTAAGTACCAACTCTCACAGGAATGGATCAAAAGAGGAAAAGAAAAAATGAAAATGTATTCATATGAGTACAAATTGACGTTAAAAGTCAAGGGCATTTGTAGTTAAGCTGACAGTGAGCACTTAAGGTACTAAAATATGATTAAGTAAGTGAATAGATTCATTGTTGTCCTTTAGTATATGTTTAAGCATTTCACAAAGAACTGGAAATAGTCTTCAGGCTTGTGAACACAGATAAAATTAGAGAACAGTATTTGTAAGTGGCACATCCAATCAGGTTTTGAAGATCATCAGAACATTTATTTCTAGAGCTGCCTACCTCCCAGCAAACTTAAAATGCTTACTATTAATAATAATAACAACAAAAATAATGATAAAAATAGCATTTGACATTTACTACATTCTTACTCTGTGCCAGGTACTGTTTTACTCACTGTTAGGTTTGACTAATGTTGTTTATGTGGTAGAGCAACAATTTAACTTGTGATAGAGCAATAATGTGGTCATCTGTGGCTCACTGAAATTTCAAAATGTCATTTATAAATTTAGACTTCTAATTTCTAGGAAAATGAACACACAAAATTAAATTAAGATATGTATATGGAAAAGAGTGAAAACTACGAAGTCTATTCCAAAAAAGTTAGTTTCTAAGGAAACTAAGAAGTTAATTTCAAAAAGGCAAAAACTATTTGAGTACATATCTATGTTAGAAATGACCATTAGAAAAAGGCTAGTTTGATAGAAATAGTTATGGTGGGCAAATTTAGTTCTGAGAAAAATTTTATTACCACCATTAAAATAAATAATCATTTAAGTCTTGCTACCTTAACAGAGCCAGATGTGACCAGAGAAATAAATTTCGAACAATATTCCTCTTCTTTGAATAATGTAAAAACAAACAAAAAATCTCCTGAGGAAAGTGTTATATACATATGTACAAACAAAATCTGCACAGAAGAATGTTTACCTCATATGCTCTCTTTTTCTACAAAAGAATGAAAGGTTTCCAGAACTTAAAAAAGACAAGGGCTCTGCAGTGATTTTAATAACTCATTGTGAGTTGTAATACTCTTCTTGGTCTAGAAGAGCTAAATTGTTTGGCATAGCCTTTTGATTCATTTTCCTTTTTGTACTTATTGATTTTCTTGGCATTATTTACTGAATCTCACTCTCACTCTGACTATGGAATTTCTAACACCTTGAGTTATATAGGTCTATGTTACATACATGCTAATATTGACGCAAGGTATTAATGGTCTCTTATCATTGACATGATCTTTTCTCTAAAACTTCATTTGTATTTAAAATAAAGATAAATTCCACATCTATTTCTTTAAACACTTTGTAGAGTGTGTAGCACAGTTTTTGTAATATTTCATGCCTTAGGCTGCTTATCATTGGAAATGTTATGTCTGTTTTATATTATATGATTCGTTTGACCCCTTGCAAACTTGAAACCATCTTAGAGGAACAGCTGGATGTATTTCCTTAAATAAACACACATTGTTCTTCAAATTGCTGGTATCTGTCTTCTTAATAGGCTGCACAGGCAATGGGAATCTTGACTTTGGAGTCACCTCTGCTGGTTTCATGTAGATAAGTCTGACTGTTTTATACCCTCTTTCTTCCCCTACTTGAACAGTTTTTCACCTTAAGTGGTTTTTTGTTTTTGTTTTTGTTTTTTTTATGTATAGCACCAGGTCATATCTTATCCTTTATTAGAATAAGATTATTATTTTTTGGCATTTTATTTTATGTCATAATTAAAATATATCACATAAAATAAATACCAAAATATGACACCTATAATGCATACAGACTACCTAAACATTTAATTGTGCATAACTTATAGTGAGATTTGTGAGAGGCTGACTCAAAAATAGATATAAATACACTTACACAAAATCAGAAAACATTTATTTTCAATTGGGGTGGGAGAAAAATTCATTTATCCAGTCACATCTGGCTTTGCCACAGCCTTCAGTGGTCACTTGAATTTAGAGATGGTTAAAAACATTTTTTTCTCAGCACCGAATTTGTCTTCCCAGAAAGATTTATGTCAAACCATTCTTTTTCTAATGATCATTTCTAAAATAAATGATGCACTCTAGTTTGATAAATATGTGTAAATTCTCCCAAAGAGGCTGCAACCAATAATACTTCATGAAGGTTTCTAGACTTTGTTTACAGTCTAGATGGAAATATTTTTCAGATTATTCACCATCCCAGTATTTCAGAACCCAAACTAGATTTTAGTCATACAAAGAAAAGATCCTATTTGAATGAACACCATAATTCATTGAAATTGAAAGAAAAACAAGGCATTTAAAATTCTCCTTAAATCGTATTGTGTTACCTGAATATATAAGCAAATCCAGGCTCAAAGGATGAGAAATTTTGGCATGACGATCATATATATGTTTGTTGCCGAGGTTCTCTTTTGGTTCAATGGAAATGGGTCTCTGGAAATGGAAACCATGTTAAGTTAACCAGTTCTCTTATATTAAAAACAGTTGTCCATCTTGTTCAAGATTCTGTACATTGTTTTTATCCTATGGAAACAGCCATCTAACCTAATCAGTTGTTTAGGGAAGCTACTAATCTTTAGTAATAGCGTTTCTCCTAGATTACCACAGGCAGCAATTAAATCAACAGTGGTAGTAATTTGCCATAGACTTCAAACCAAATTAAGTAAGCTTGCCTTGTTTATATGGATGTAAAAGGCTAAAGTGGCTTGGGGCCTAAAATACTCAGTAAGTTGCCTACATTATTAATTTATGAATATTAATTTAGGAATAGTTTGTAGGGTATCAGGAATAGCTTCTATAATATGCGTTTTACAAACATGGTATAAATACTAAAGTTTAGTGTAAAATTACATGTAATTCAGTATATTATTGCAGTATATATGCAGTGTAAAATACAGCTTTGTTTCGAGTCCATGATGAAGTCTGGAAATGCATACGCTATGCTGTAATGATGAGTTTATCCCTTTTATTCTTTGTAATAACATTCCTGTCACTGGTACAGACTGATACTTGAAATATGAAGATCATGCAATTCTTTGTCCTTGGAAACTTCCTAGTGGGCATTTTTTTTGGTATCTTGGTGCAGCTTTTCAGGTACTTAATAGCAATACAGCATCATGTAGCTTCCTAACAAATACTGATTATTGCCAAGTTTATGTCATCATAAAATTAGTTTAAGGTACTCTTTATTAAGTCACTGATGGCTTTTAATCACTATTGAGGTTTTTACACTATTATAAGATGGTATTACTTAAAAAAAATGATAAACTTCTGTGTTTATTTGTCATGACTAAAAACATTCATAGAATTATTTTGGCTTTATGTCTTAGGGAAATTTATCTTCTTTTTTTTCTTGATCTTACTTGTCTTACTTTTGAAGATTCATTTCTATCCATCCCACTTTGCATTTCCCACTTTACTGTATGATACTGAAAATAATTGCTCTTCTCCAAGGAATTATTTCCATCATAGTTCCTTATGTTGCTTCTTTTACTTACAACACTTTGCCCTTCTCTTATCTTAACTAATTCAGGCTAATTTTACAGGACCCAGATTAGACAAACACTTCCTACAGATAAATTTCTTCGAGTTCCTCATGGTTAGGAAAGCTGATATTTTTTGTATACCTTTGAGCCCTGTATGTACCCTCTATATAAATTGTAATTAATCTAGTCTCTTAGTCAAGAAGCCAGGGACCAGGTCTCTTTTGCTCATTGAAATATCCACAGCAGGGTCTGGCACTAAGAAACCCTCAATCAATAGTTCTTTGAGAATGTTCTCAACACATGTGGAATGTTCTATCATAAACTATAACAAATATACAAAACTAATTGATGGCATTACTAATAGGATGGTTTGTGGGACTAATACACCAAATATAAACTATGGACCATAGACGGCAGTAATATTATGATGATGTTCTTTCTCCAATTACAACAAATGTGTCACAGCAAAATGGTGTTGGTGGCAGAGCAATGGATGGGAATCTTGTGTGGTATGCATGATTATTTTGTAAACTCATAGCTTCTCAAATAAAAAAAAAAGCGGTTGTTGAAGGATGAAAAGAATAGATGATTGCCTTACTTATGTACCTAGAGAAGCAACTAAAAGTTGCAGTCTTTTGCCCCAAAGTAATCACTCTGATATAGTCTATAGATGAGTTACATATTGCCTTTTTTATATTCACAAATATCTATGCCTGATGTTCATCTGCTAAGGTCATTTTGTTCTCAGTTTTGGAGTTATTTTGTCTACTGACAACCCAAATTTCTCTATTTCTCAAGGGATATTAGAAGGAATCTAAAAATACTTATTTTATTTCCTGGGCAAATTAACAATATTTATTCAAAATTTAAGGCACACTTTTGGAAGTAGCATGAAATGCATACAATAGCTTTTTCCCAAGGATTTTGTCCACAGTAATTATTGAGCAACCATGCTAGTTTCTACTTAATTCAAAGAGTCCAGGTTCTCACATCATTGTGTTTCAAAAATTGAAGATTTGTGACTGATAACACATTCAGAATTAAAACATGCCTTTCCACATTCTCAATTTTTCTGCTATTCAGGGTTGGCTCTGCTGCTAGTTTTCATTATTCCCTAAATCAATTTTGCATCAGTTAGAGGAACAAATTGTTTGTTTCTGCACAGATTTGTAGTTATTAATCTCAGCAGTAACTCAGTGATTGATTTTTCTCAGACTTCTACATCAGAAAGACATAAACTTGAAGGCATAACTCAAAACAAGTCTGGGACATACTGGCTAAATCTATGGAAGTTAGACTTCATAATATATATAATAAATTTTTGACACTAATTTGTTATGCCACTTTTAAATTTGGGAATATAACTAGAGTGATTATATAAAGTAATTTCATAATCACTTTCCTATTCTGAGTTTTCATTGTCCTTTCCTTTATTCCTGTTATATCGTAGTGGTATTTGTGGAAATTCTTGAATTGTAACTAATCATGACCTCATTTCCAAAGTGTTTAGAGTTATCGCAGGTGAAACCTCTTTCAAGGGCTTTCAATGTTTCCTACACATGGATGTAAAATCTGTGTCAATAATGAATATTGCACATTAAATGAACTTGAATGGTTAGAGCACAAACGTCATTCTTAGAATTCGCAAATTTCTGACATAAAAGCTTAGACTGGAAGAAATGAAAATAAGCGAGTCAAGTAATGGCAGAGACTGAAGGAATCTCCATGTAACCACAGGTTTTTTCTTTTCTGAGTATTATTGAGATTTCCAAGAATTTTTACTGAAGAGTAATTTCACTTTCTGCATTTGGTAATTTAAAAGAAAAGATAAAATTGTTAGAGGAGCAATAAGGAATTCATTAAAGGATTGAAAGCAAAATGTTCTGTGCCTGATAAATTTCTCTCAGCTTTTGAACTGATTTGGTCAGAGTATCAAACTCAAGTGGCCAAGGTCATAGATTTGAGCTGCTTGTGTCCCACCTCACAAGCACCTCAGTCAAAGACTACTGTGTTCTCCCTGCTCTGCCAAGAAAGAAAGACCTGGTGCCAAAACAACACTGGACAGAAGAGGGAAGATAGACAATGGTGAAAACAAGCGCCATCACAACTACAGTGCTTCAAAGTGAATATATTGCTAGGGATTGTGACACCACATAAGAGAAACGTAATTTTTTAAAATAAACAATTACTTGTTTTCATTTTCATTTATGTAGGCAATAAAATTTAACCTGGTTAACTACCCTTTTTTTTTTTTGGCCAAGGTATGTTTACGCACTTGGAATTTTACAGGACCCAAAATAGCTACAGTCTCAAAAAAGGACTTGCTTCTCAGAGGGAAGTGAAACTAGTCTCAGTTAAAATATTTTATTTTAGCCTTGCAGGCATAAGTAAAATTTTACGTAATTTAAAGTAAACAGAACTAATGAAGTATGCTGCTGTCTTTTTCCTCAAGGCATCAGAATGAGCATGACTAAATTTCCCTAAGAAACTTTATTTACTTGAAATAACCTAAGAATCTAAGATTTGTTTCACTGAGAAAGACTGAGGCTAGGTTCAGGCACTGCTGTGAGTCGAGTTAGTAGGAAAAGCTCCCTATTTATCTAGTTAGAAGACAGCATGTTGTGACATCTTTCTTAATAAGCATAAACCTTATACTCCCTCTAAGAGTGGAAACCACGAACTACAGACTTGCTTCCAGTTTGAACCCAAGGATGCCATGTTCATCGTATTTAATCACGGTGGTTTCACTGACTTGGAGCCAGTGGGACAGAATTAATCAGGACATGCGTTCTAATTCTACACTTCTGTTTCTATAAACATAATCAAACAATGACATAGAATCAAGCAAAACAATCGCAGAGTTATCTAGGCTGTCCTTATTCTTTGCATAGATAAAGAATGGGTTTGTTCTATTGCTCACCAGAAATGGTGCTAAATAAATGAGCCTGCCTACCTCCCTTCTATGGGAGATGGGATTTCTTCAGCAGCAGAGTTATTTCATTTTGTTAAAAAAGGAGTTTTGTTACTGAAAAGTTAAGAGGTTTTATAAATTCATATGATAATATTCTATTTGAATAATTAACATCAATTTTCTTTTCTATTCTTTCAGTATTCTATCTTTCCATTTATAGCCACTTTTCTCTACTTGTCTGTCCATCTCCCAACCTCTCCTATGTATTCTCCCATCACATTTTTTTGTTTTGTTTTGTTTTTTTAGAAGGTACCAGGGATTGAACCCAAAACCTTATGCGTGGGAAGCAGATGCTCAAACTCTGAGCTACATCCACTCCCCAGTGAAAGCTGATTTTTTCTTTTGTTTGTTTGTTTGTTTGTTTTTAGGAGGTACCAGGGATCAAACCCAGGACTTGTACATGGGAAGCAGGCACTCAGCTACTTGAGCTACATCCATTCCGCCCTCCATCACCTTTTATCTCTATTAAAGTATTTACCACACTATAAATTATAATTGTTTCTTTGAATAGCTCCTTCCAGGGGTAACTAGTAATAAATCTCATAACTGTGTATGAATTTACCTAACTATGTATCCGGCTTGTGAGAGGATCTCAATGATTATTTGTTGAATAAGTAAATGAATGAATTTGCTAATATTATCGAGTCTCTAGCCTTAGTTTATCTTCTATTTTTATTTTTCAACTTCCTCTATTTAGATTCAGTAACAAAATATGGAGAAATTTACTAATAAAAATATATCCAAGGGAAGCATAATAATATTGGCAATTTATTAAAATGTATATGGCTACAAAGGTCTAAGCCTTAATTCCTCTTTGTAGTTGACATTTTAGTTGCTATTCCAAATTCATAATTAGAAAACTGCCTATCTTTTAGTGACAATATACATAACAGGTTCCATCTCTAAATTAGAAATAGTTCATCATTATTCATTCACTTCTTGAGAATGCTAAGGCCACACAAAGCATTCATCAAGGAACATTTGTTAAAGAATAACCAGTTAAATACCTATTTATTGATGTTAGAAGAAAGATGTCCAAGACTCTTGACCTACTACTCCAGTTTGTCGAAAACATAAAAAGCACCATCTTTGACATTTATTTTGAGTCCTTCTCCTTGATTTCAGCTTTGGCTGAAAGTTTCTAAAGCAACTTGTTTTGGTGGCTGCTCTATTACTTACCGAATCATTTTAAAACAAAGCCAAAAAAAAAAAAAAGTGCTCCTTTGTATTTTATCAATATAATAACCAATATTTTCAATTATTCCATTGGATATTACTTCCTCAGTTTTCCCTGCTCTATGCATATTATGTTGTTTAAGATGTTACAGGCAAGTCCATCATTTCATTGGAATTTGTGTTTGAAAGTTCACCAGATAACCATCAAGTCAATAGTCTACAATTAAACTCTAAGCAGAGGTACTCTGTATAATTTACAATGTTTAATTAATATCCCACAATGGGACACTTCAATGCTATCTTCATAATGAGAATTATATTATAAATACTAAGAATATTATTATTTTGCATCATCTATTAATTATGAAGCATAGCTTCATTCATTTTTTTCCCCTCGATTTGTAAACAACCCACTGTTTATCATCTTATGAATTTTATGGCAGGTAAGGTGAGGATATGCACATTAATGATGACTAGTATATAATTTTCCTTCTGCACAAGATTTACCTAAACCACACTATATTTAATTATCTGAGTACCAATATAATTCAAGGATGCTGTGTCAAAAATGTTATTTTCATTTCTCAGGAAATGACTTAAGCACAGATTCTTTCTCTCTAGATATACCATTGTACAGAATATTACAGAATTGATTGTACAGAATATTAAATAACATGTGAAAATACATTCTCATGACAAAAGACCAAGCAAGAATGGATCAGGACATAATTGTTTCTTTCCCATTACTTTGCAAATTTGATTTGTGATAATGGTGGCTAATTATTTTGAACAACAAATCCAATCAATCTAATCAGTTTACCAAGGAAAAGGGATAGTATTAAGCAAGAACTTTGATATGATTTAAATGGACTATTAAAATAAATTAGTTTGATGCATGCTTTAATCAAAGCAGTGTTGTCATGTCTATTAGTAGATAATACATCTGTTCACACATAAAAAGTGATGTTTCTTTAGCAAATTTAATTTTCACTTCCTTTAATAATAATTTTTACATTCACCATGTTCTAATTGACTGTGAACATTATGTAGTATATGTCTATGAGTCCTTCAATTTTGAAATATGAATTACTATGAGAGATAATAAAACTGCCAGAGTTCAGATATGTGAAGCTCATAATGAATGACGCAGATTCCTATATACTCTGCTCATAAACATTAAAAATGATGACAAGCTTAATCTAGTTGATAAACAGCCTGCATAAATATATTTTATGTTTTTTTTCCTGGATATGTATAGGACTATCAAACACATTTAACAACATTGAGCAATATTGGTTTGAAATAATCAATTTTCTTTATATTTAAAAGGTTGATTATAAAAATAATTTGCTTTACAAGCAACTAGGTTTATATTTTTATTGGATATAAAACAATAAAATATTACCAACTCAACATTTTAAGGTAACTAAAGTATTTCTGTATTATAAAAATAAATCTACATATATAAAAGCAATGTGAATACAGAAAATCAGGAAATCCTTAAATGCCCACAATTTTGAATAACTCCTTATACAGGCAAACCTATTCAGTGGTAACTTAATTGATCTATATTACACTTCCATAATTTTCCTTTTTGTAGGTACAAAATATAGTCTCAATGTGATGTCTTTCTTATGGCTGGTGGTTGAAATATTAGGGCAAGTCCGAAAGTGGTATCTTGCTTTCTACTTAGAAGTTTACCTGTGTCTTTGTTGGCTGTAATTAAAGGATAATCAGTAACCTTTACAATGATATAAAGACAAGCAACCCAATTTTTAAAATGGGCAAGATTTGAATAGACGTTTTTTCCAAAGAGGAAATACAAATGGCCAAAAAGCACATGAAAAGATGTTCAACATCACTAGCTGTTAGAGATGTGAAACCTAGAGATTTGAAACCTTATAGAATGGCTATTATTATTTTTTTTTAATCAGAAAACCACAAGTGCTGGAGTGCATATAGAGAAATAGGAACACTCCTTCGCTGTTGGGGGGAATGTAGAATGATGCAGCCTCTGTGGAAGACAATTTGGGAGTACCTCAAGAAGCTAAATATAGAACTGCTGTATGATCCAGAAATCCTGTTACTAGGGATTAGTTCAGACGCACTGAAACCAAGAATGCAAAATGACATTTGCAAACTGATTTTCTTAGCAGCATTATTCACAATCGCTGAACTATGGAAAAAGCCCAAGTGTCCATCAACCAATGAATGGATAAACAAAATGTGGTATATATGTATAATGGAATACTATTCAGCTCTAAGAAGAAATGAAATCTGCATACATATGACAACATGGATGAACCTTGAAGACATTATGTTGAGTGAAGTAAGCCGTACAGAAAATGACAAATACTGTATGTTCTCACATATATAAGCTAAATATGATGAGTAAACTCATGGAGGTAAACTCTAGAGTATCAGTTACTATGAAATAGAATGTGGGTTGAGAGTGGGAGCTGAATCTAATGTACACAGAATTTTTAACAAGGTTTATTGTAAATGTGTGACAATGATTAGAGTTGACGGTAACACATACTGAGAATAACCAACACTGCTGATTTATCAAAGTGATTGTGGCTGAAAGCAGTAGTTTGTGGATGTCAATTGAAAGGAAGCTAGAGAGTAATCTAGGAAATGTATAACAATTATTTCAGTGGTGGATGAAGATTGTGGTAAATAGTATAAATACAAAACTGTTCTTTTGCAAAGTGTTAAGAAGATGGAGATACACAGGAAAATTATAGCTAATGTAGCTTATGGATGATAGTTAAGAATAATATTGTAATATTCTTGCAGCAATGGTAAAGAAGATAATGTATCAATTCTAAGGGACAGCAATATGAAAGTATAAGGGGGCATAGGATTTTTTTTTTCCTTTTTGAGTGATGAAAACATCCTAAAATTGACTAAGGTGATGACAACACAACTCTGTGATGGAAATGAGAGCCACTGAGTGTACGCTTTGAATGGATCATGCAAAGCATAGGACTGTGTAACACAGTGAATCCTGTTGTGGAAGAAAGACTGTGGTCAACAGAACAAACATGAGAATGTTCTCCCATGAACTGTAACAAGTATATAATACTAATACAAGATGCCAATAATTGAGTGGGTAGGGGGAAGAATATACCAAATGTAAGATACGGGGCTATAGTTAGTAGTAATGTTTTGATGACACTCTTTCATAGTTTGTAACAAATGTTTCACAACAATGCAAGGTGTTGGTGGTGGGATGATCAGTGGGGATCCTGTATGTTGATATGCAAGTTTCCTTTTGTAAGTTCACAATATTTATTATATACTTATTATTTATGTATGTTCGTGTATGAATGATATACTTCAATAAAATTTTTTAAATTTTACAAGCCTCATATAGAGAACTCCAACATTCCACTATCTCCCCAGATACCTAGATCCACCAATTTAAATATATATATAAAATATAGAAAGACCCTCTTATATGGTATGAGAGTTCATATCATATAAGTTCTCAGTGTTTGCAAAACCTTTTTCATGACTCTCGTCCAATTTACCCTAGCTTTTATCTAATAAAGGCATTAAAGTCATTCATTCATTTAGCAAACATTTAGTAAATGGAAAAGGTACTATTCTAGGCCTAATGGGAATTGTAAATATACATGAGGGTGGTCTCCACACACCAGAACTTTATACTAAAACAATCTAAGACAGTCCCTAATATGGACTGTGAGTATGGCCTTAACAAAACGTTCTTGCAGTCCTGAGAAAGATAAGATTATTTCTGCTATGTTATTTAAAATGGGAAGGACAGATAGAGTGTTAATAATTAGAAGCAGGGAGGAGGCTATAGAATGAAACAGGAAAGGAGGTTTGAATGATTGTTAGGTGTGTTTAGAGAATGAAAAATGTTTAAGTTTAGCCCCAACATAGAATTCTTTTTGAATAGCTGAACTCAAAGGGGGATAAATATAAATAGGCATCAGATTTAGAAGATCTTCAGTGGTATACTTAGAAGTGTGACTTTCAACCTATGATAAGATCAGCTATTATGAGTTACTTAAGATGTAGGAGACACCGTCATAAGCGTCTGAATGCATTATCTCAGTTGATTTTCCTAACAAACCTCTGAAGACTCATCTTAATTTTATAAATGCAGACAGTTGGATTTACTAATCAGTAGCAAGTTTACAACTCTTGCTATACACATATTGTTTATGTATGTTCATATAGAAATGATATAAAGATAATAATAGAGTGGATTTTGGGAAAAATACTTTGGTTAGTAGTAATATTTTGATAATGCTCTTTAATCATTAGTTAAAAACGTTTAACAACAATGCAAGGTATTGGTGGTAGGGTGAGGTATGAGCCTCCTGTATGGTGTTAGATATGTTTGTTTTGTAAGTTCACAACTATTACCATACATTTATTATTTATATATATTTATGTATGAGTGATATACTTCAATAAATTTTAAAAAATAAAAAAATAAAAAAATAAAGCAGACAAAGGGTTTTAGAGGCATGCAATAATGTCCCCAAAAATCGTAAATGACCAAGTCAGAATAAAGACCCAAACCCTTCTGATTTGCATCCAAAGGTGGAATCCAGAGTTCATGCTCATGGGTCCTCCCAGTAATTCTGTGTGGTGGGCAGGGTTGGGGTGTTAGCACTCTTTTGAGGATAAGGCTCAGAGAAGGATTTTACCTGAAAGCATACAGTAAGGATTTTGGCTTTAAAAATCTTTCTCTATTATGGAGCTCAGGGAACCAGCACAAACAATGATTATGCAAGCAAGAAATCTGATAGTCATCTTTGAACCTTCTTTTTCCTTTATCCTCCATCTTTAATCTACCACACCTAGCTGATTTTATCTCTTAAATTGTTTTATAATCCATCCACCTCTCTCCACCTTCACTGCTACCTAGCTACTGCAAACATTACTATCTGGTTTCTGGCCTCCTATAATAACCTCCTAAATGGTGCTTCCCCCATCTCTTGCTGCGTTGTTGCAATTTGCTTTTTATGCTTTGGCCAAGTGATGTTTTAAAAGACACAAACCTAGTCTTAATTGTCTGCTCCTAAAAATAAAAATAAAATATTAATTTAAAAAAATCTTTAATGGCTTCTTGTTGCCAATAGAAAAAGACTAAAAACCTTCAATGTCTGTAAGTTGCTCGATAGACTGCCAAGCCCACCTCTGTACCCTCACTTCCATCTCTCCCACCTAACACTTGCTCTTCAACCCCACTGGTGTCTTTTCTATTCCTTGAACACTGCAGCTTTGTGCATGATGTTGACTTTTGTAAACGTTCTCCAGTCCCCAACCCAACCACCAACATTTTACTTGTTTAACGCAAACGACTATAACTCAAGGAGGCTTCCTTGATCCCTGGTATAGAGAAGGCTCCCCTTTATAGTCTCTCATCACACTTGGTGCTTCTCCATGTAACCCTAAGCTCTGTTAGTAAAGATACATCCACGTGTGTGTTTGGTTTAGTATCTGTCTCTCCCATTTATTTATAAGAACCACAAGGAAGGAACTACATCTGTTTTGCTCATGGTTTTATCCCTGACACCTCCCACCCAGCATAGAATAGCTGTTCAGTAAATATTTTTGTCAAATGAAACATGAATGTTTAATAGCCTAGTCTGCCTTTAAGCTCTAATCCCTTCACTTATTAAATGCATGGCCTTGGGTAATTTTCTTAAACTCTAAATTCTTCTCATTCACCATCAGATAAAGAGGAATAATCATCATCTAATGAGTCAGATTATTCATATAAAGTTCCTGACATCTAGAAAGTGCTCAAAAAATATTAGCTATTATAGTACACAAAAGTCAAATAACCAAAAATAAAAAATTAACATTATTGAATGGAAAATGTCTTTTTAATTTAAATTAGAACAATATAAAATGCATTTTAATATTTAGGTAGAGCCTAAAAAGGATTTATGTAATTCACTTGATAAGATGCTTATAGTCATGAATATTAAATGGTTATTTTTGAAAATTCATGCTCATTTTACTCTGGTCTGCTTGAGGCCCAGAGTCCAATATGTTTGTGGGCATGTCAGAATGTCCAATAAAAATGGAAATCTTGGATCACCATGCTATTAAATTTTCTTTTTAATGTGTTGATGCTCATTGCTTTCAAGTAAGTGAAGATTACTAAGAGGGTTCAAATGAGACACAAGCTTGGGAGTTGGAGAGCAGGTATAAAGCAACAGACCTAGCATTATACTTAGCTTTATTCTTGTCATCTATTACTGACATCTATCATTTGTTTCAGATGTCTAGGATGTAGTTACTCATCCACATATACCATATACCATCCCCAAAACTTCCTCATTTTGCCAAATTAACAAATTAAGCTAGCTCATCTATGGGTTTCATTTCCATCTGACAGTCCATGATTTTAGCCCCAATCTATTTACCCTGTCAAGTAGAGTCATTCGGCACAATGCTTTATGGGAGAACATATAAAGAAAAAGTACATAACATTCATACTGACACTGGGACAGAAAGCAGAAGAAGGTCTGAAGTATGGAGGATGTGGGAAAAACATAATACAGCATTTATATAAGATGAGCCAAGCTATTTGATCATCTGTGTAATAGGAATAATAACAGGATTTGCATCATATAGTTGATTTGTTACATGGGAAAATATCTGAAAAATCTTTAGCACTGTACATGGGACAGAGTAAGCACTTGAGGAAGGATAGTCCATTGGTACTCTATTGAAACACCTGGTCCATCACTATCCACTATGTACAGAGATGCTGATAAAGTATCGTCCAACTCTGAACTGACTGTTCAAAGGAGAATAGCTGCAAAATTAAGGTAGAAAGAATGCTTGCCATTGCTGCAAAATAAATGTGAGTTTGTTCAGTATACAGTTTATTTTTTGTTGCTTTTTATTTGGTGATGCTCTTAGTCTTTGTGTGAAACCTGCATGAATTATGCATACAGACTATAGCATACAAATTCTGTATAGACCATTTGAAGCAGCAAGTGGGCAGCTAAATTTATCTCTGCTTACCCTTGAATAGCTTTTGCTGCTAATTTAATTTTTTATTCCTGTTGTGCATATCACCACTTAATTTAAATCTTTGACAAACTAATTTACTAAATGGAATAGTTTTAGAGTGGAAAAAATAAACATCATTACTCATCTATTTTAGAAATTGTAATTGGTTGAAACAAAGAATTTGGTTATAATTTCTGTGTTTACAGGTTGCCCTTAGAAGATTAATGTCAAAAGATGAATTTTTCTATCATTTTTAAGATATAGCCTTCTAAAAATTCCTCACTTAGTATTTCTTTATTGTTTCAATTGTAAAATGTAGAGGAGCTATATTTTTGCTCTTTTGGATGGAAATATTCAGCCCCAAGAGCAAAAAGGTTTCTGTCAATCAATATGTCTAGAAATAGAATTTTAGAAGAAATATATTTAGTGAAAGAATGCCAAAATGCATTCTATTATTTTGTGATAGTCTGTTCTTGACAGGTATTAAAGACATATTGATAATTCTTATATGAATAGAGTAGTCTGAGTCCCTGTATTTTGGTTGTTCTAGCTGAAAATGGCACTATCTATGAAATAGGAGGAAATGATACAGGAGGTATTCATTAACAAGAATCCAAAAGTATCAAAAAAAGTAAAAACTTAGTTGGCGTGGGACATAAAGTAATATGATAATGTATCCAGGAAAAAAAATGTAAAGAACCAATGCTAAACAAATTAGATTCAAATTAAACATATGGCTTTGGAAAAGACTAACATAGACATGCAGCTGTAAATTATGATAAAATTGCATATGTGTGTGTATGTGTGTGTTTATCACATATATATATTCCAGACATCATGCTTACCAGGAATTTCACTGACAATTTTATTGATCCCAAATGGTCAGGAATGGTTTCACTTTTCATACTGATGAAGTGTCCATTAACAACTTAGACATTTTTCAGTACTAAGAAGACCAATAATCCAAAAAGTGATTCAGCGGCTTGGACAATGAATTCTTGATGTTTATCCCTGCAATGCTGTTACAATTTGTTTATCCCCAAGACCTCAAGCAGTGTCTGTCACAGGAAGGAAGGAAGGAACAAAGGAACAAAGTAAGGAAAAAAGGAAAAATCACCTATCCAGTCACAGTATACAGTTTTTTGGGGTTAAAAACAATGTGACTTAGAAATAATTTTACAAATTCCATCTCAGTCTATTCTACCTCTATAATGCATGGCTCCTGAAATAAAGAGAACTAAGCCCAGGTATGTATCAGACACTATTACTTGGCAGTAGTTTTGCCCATGTGCCAACTGCCAACTGAGCAACCTAATTGCATAAACTCAGTCTAAATGACTGATATTCTAACCTGGTTCCAGATACATGTTCCAATCCCTTTCTTGGATTGGTATGCTAACCTGAAGCCCAACGCACTTGACTGCAGCTCTGACCATCTACCTACCGTTTATACCAGGGCCTTCAGCCAGTGAGTCTTTCTCCAGCCATTACATCGGCTTCGGAGTGGACCTGAATCAAACTTCTTAGATGAAGATGCTACTGTCCAACATTAGTACAAAACATGTCCTTTTCCTTAAGATCCAAATGCCAAGATATAGAACAGAGTCAAAGATTTCATTCAGTATGTCTCCTTAGACATTGCAATTTGGATTTTTGACCAAGTCTCTTAGAGACCAGCCTTACAGTTGGCCCCAAAACACACAAAACCAAAAACATGTGATTATGACACATTATCTCCTAAAATATTCTTTCAAAACCTTCTAGCCAGAATTTCCTAGCAATATGAGAGACATGAGAGGCAGATATGAGCCCAGTTAATTTAAATTTCATAGGAAAAAAGAACTACTGTAAAGAACAAAATATTCTCATTTACCAAGTTTCTTCTAAATAAACTAAATATACTCATATGTTAGGAAGGGTTTATGCTGTTTACAAAGATGCCTGAATTCCACATGAGTACAGGAAGTATGTACTAAGCATCTCTATGACCAACCCTTGACTAGGTGTCTGATGCAGTAGCCAGATAAAAAGATAACAAAATCTCACCTTCTCTTCCTAATAATTATAATTTGGGAGTCAAGGCATACCTACTGGAAACAACTAAAGTACAACATAAGACAGAATATAGTTCCTCTATATTATAGGTGGAAAGATTAAAAGGTTTCATCAGAAAGATGAAATATGAACTAGACATTCGAGGTATATAGGAATAACTTAAAAACTTAAAGTATCAGATTAATGGAATGCCTCATCATATTTCATATTTTCTATAATATGTGGGTATTATTAAACATTTCCACTTACATTGAGCCATAATTCCTCCAACTAATATGCCTAAAGACCCATTCTCAGGTAATTCATATTTGAATTTGATTGCTGATTCTGAATTCATGTTCTCCAAGAAAATCATTTATATTGCATTTCCAAGTTAAGAACTGCTTGTTATGTCTAGCTAAATCTCTTTTTCCCAAAGTTTTAATAATCACTTTATTGTCATCTACTTCATAACAGAAATCATATTATCTCTTCACATAAGTCCTATGTGAAAATACCTTTAAAAAGAAATATTTCACTGTGTTTATCTTTTCTACATATTTTCCTGTATTGATCTTTTCTTCATATTTTGAGAGATAGTACTTACTACTACTACTGAAATAATGTTACATTTATGGAGTACTCATTTGCCACATTCTATAATAGGTAATTCACATTTTACAAATAAGGAAACCAAGCCCAAAGAGGTAACAGTGAAAAAACCAAGACAGGAACTCTCTGTCTGGTTCCAAGTCACATGGTTTAAATCACCATACTTTTAGGCATAAATATTTTTAAAACTCTTAGTCGCTGAAAAATATTGTTTTTATTAGCAGTTATACTTAACTTTTTATTCCAGTAAACTCAAAAGTAAATAATGTTTACTTTCATCTTAACTCATAAACCATGTTAGTGAATACAAATACTATGTTTACCTTTATGCAGTACTGCTCATTGTTGCACTCTGCACCATTGATAGCCAAAATTTAAAGGAAAGTATTTTAGATGGCCTCTTACTTTTTTTTCAATCTGAATAATCTATAATCTAGATGATATTCCCTATAGAATTAAAGGTCATTTCATACTTTTATATAATATACATAGAATAGTGCCATCCGAGGGCACACATCAAATAAGAACAAGACCATATGAAATGTGTATGTGTCATTCCAAGAAACATAGACTGATTTCAACATCTGTTTGGTTTATGAAAATCAATTAGTGCTTTCATATATATATTGTGTATGTGTATATATATAAATAGAGAGGGAGAGAGATGACTCTGTCAGATATTGTGCTAGGTGCTGGAATGTGGCCAACTTACATATGATTCCTTCCCTTGAAGAATTTGCATCCAAATAAAAGAGTCAGATGAGTACATCAATTACTAATTGTCACTGTAGAGGAAAGCACAGAGTGCTATCCAAGCCAGAGAAGTACCATCTAAAGCAAGTGGTATACTAAGGGAAGGCTGAAAGAGATGCTGCTTGAGTTAGTTTAAAGGATAAGAATTTAGAAAAGTAAGAAAAGGGAAAAGATATGTCTGGTGGAAAAGAAAGTGGAACAATAGCGTGAAGAAGCACAAAGAAGACATCGAGTGGTGACAAGTAGACTGGACCAGAACATAACTTATATATATATCAAGCTAAAGATTTTAGATGCCATCCTGAAATCTATGGGAAGTTATGGTGGGACTGTTATCAGGGAGTATAGCTAAATCTTAAAGACCCATCTCAAACTTAGATCTGCACCATTGCCAACATTACTCTTACAGATATTTTTCATCCCTTCATTATTTTTCATTTTTACCTTCTCCCTAAGTGGAAAAATATGCTGAGAAAACATAGATGATACATTTATTCTTAAATTAACTGTTCAGTGTGAGGCAGATGAAGAGATTAAAGACCCATGAAATAGAAACTATTTTGATATTATATGAATGGCTTTCATGAAGATGATATTGGACTTGTCAGCAAAACCTTAAAATTAAAGAATAGAAATGTAAAATTTAATTCACGATTAAAATGATTAAAATGCAATTTTCACTCTGAAAGTTAAGATTTGTGTATGTTGCTTTTTTACATAGTTCCCATTGAGAATTAAGCTCATTTGGATGATTATACTTGGCTAAAAATATTAATCTAATGCTGTGATTTTCTTTTGTAAGTTCATAAACAATTACCAAATCCTTTTGTTGGTTCTTAAGCAGTTATTACATTGCATTATCAGTGGAAAAAAAGAAAGAAAAGCTGTCCCAGATCTTAGTTAATCAATTGAAATAAAGAGCTTATAGTTTACTTCAAAAGAAACAAAGAAAATATAAGATTAGATAGGAACATGTGGACTATATAAATGAGTGACTAGATAAGTGTCAAGGAAATGAAGAGTAAAAACATAGGAGATTTCAATCAGACAGAATTTTTTGAGGAGAAATATTTCGATCTAGGTCCTAAAAATATGTAAGAATTGTGAGCAAAGAAAATTGAAAAAGATATTTCAGACAGAAGAATTAGTTTGAGCAAAATCATGAAGGGAACAATTAGCAGTATATTTAGGGAATGGATTTAAGTGGTTCACTTGAAAGAAGCAGATGAATCATTTTTAATAATAATGAAAGATGAGTTTGGAGAAATGAGACTAAGAAATATTAGTTGAATATGATTTAATGGAAATCTTTTTTTTTTTTTAAGATTTATTTATTTATTTCTCTCCCCTTCCCCCCACCCAGGTTGTCTGTTCTCTGTGTCTATTTGCTGTGTCTTCTTTGTCCATTTCTGCTGTTGTCAGCGGCACGGGAATCTGTGTTTCTTTTCGTTGCGTCGTCCTGTTGCATCAGCTCTCCGTGTGTGGCACCATTCCTGGGCAGGCTGCACTTTCTTTTGCGCTGGGCGGCTCTCCTTATGCACTCCTTGCTCGTGGGGCTCCCCTATGCAGGGACACCCCTGGGTGGCAGGACATTCCTTGCGCGCATCAGCACTGCTCATGGGCCAGCTCCACATGGGTCAAGGAGGCCCCGGGTTTGAACCACGGACCTCCCATGTGGTAGAGGGACACCCTAATCCCTGGGCCAAGTCCGCCGCCTAATGGAAATTTTTAAAGTTAAACTTTAATATAAAAGGAAGTAGAAACTAACCAGATGCCTTAATAAAGAGTAAAATGATATGAATAGGGATTGAAATAATCACATGTAAGATGGACAGAAGATAGGCAATCCAAGTATTAGACCAGGCATGTGTGTAACTGTTGGGTCTGTTTGAGAGTGGAGGCTTTAGGAATTAAAAAAAGGCATTGTGTTATATGGGTTCAGATCCAAAGAAAAGAGGGAGAATAAGGAGACCAGAGAATAAAGCTTAAGAATCAAGTACTAATGTACTAATGTGTGAAGAAATTTCTAGAAAACAGTGGTGCTGGTGTGTGGGAGGGAGCCATTGGAGAAGGTAACTTTCAGGAAGGAAGATGATAAGTTTAGTTTTCTACATAATTTTTCAGGTATGCATAATGCCCTACTGGTAATAGAAGACATCAAACACTACGTGAGAAGCTAAAAGATCTGGGCTCACCTGTGGGAAGATAGTTTTGAAACTTGGAGTGAGTCAGTTACTCTCTGAAGAAGGAGGTACTGAGAAAGAAGGGCAAAAGACTAAACACTGAAGGTTATTATTAAAGTCAGAAAAAGAAAGGAAGACCAAAGAAGGCAAAGTAAAAGCAGCCAATGAAAGAGAAGAAATTATATAATAGAGTATAATTTACTCTAAAAAGAAAATCAATAATTTAAAAGGAAATATTTTAATATTTCATCTATATGCCCACAATATATTAATGCATTATTGAACTTACATTATAACCCCAGAGGTTAAGAATGACTCACTAGCATTCAACTCTATAGTGAATAGACAGGGTTGAAGGAGCTGCATAAGGTTAAGAAGCTTCTGTACTATTCTGGCACAATCTTCTAGTGAATGAAAGCTATCAGTCTTGGCTAGACAATTTGGTGGTAAAAAGGAGCTTTGGTTTATCAAGCCCTAGTCCCCTAAAACAGACTTGGGGAGACGGGTATTTTAAAGAGATACAGCTCTTCTCCTATGCATAGACTTAGTATAATTACCTGAATAAGACTTAGGAAATGTCTAGAAATGAAAGGACATCAGTGTATTAAGTTGAAGCAAGTTCAGAGCTCAAATGAAGATACCCTAGGGGTGGGGAGTAAAGGATACTTTGGTGATGAGCAGCAGATATAAAGAATGAGCCAGTATTACCCCTACAACAAAAACTGCAGAGCCCTTTGAGAGCCTTCCAACTGAGTTTTCAAGTCCACACTATATCACACTGAAATCTGCAAATAAAGAATAAGAGAAATCACAGATCCCAAAGTGCCAAAATGAGCTTGAAATTGGATATCAAAACTGGTTGTGCAAGGCTTTGTTGAGAATCTGGACTGAAAAGCTTTACAACTTTGCACAGACATATATTACACATATAGTATATATACACATATAGTATAGTTTTTCCAAAGTACTTAATCCAGACAGAAAAGTTTTAGAGAAGTAACTTCTTCCTATAGCATGTACCTGTAAAACTCACAACCTCCATAGATGTATGCTACAAGAATTTCCTATGGTCTTTCAAATGTTCTTTAGCTAAATATATAAAGAAACAATCCCCTTCCAGAAAGGAAGCCAAGGGAGGGAGGGAGGGAGGAAGGAGGGAAAGGATATCATGTCTCAGGTGGAATAGATAATGATGATTACAGGGTTAGCTCCTCCAGGGCACTGCTTGATGGGACCTCCTCCAGGCTCACTTCCCACTGCCTGGCCCTCCAGAGCAGAGCGAGGTGTTACTCAGCATATCCTCCTAATTTACAGAAGAAAATGTCACTTGGAAGAGAAATGGAATTTGCTCCAGAGCATACAACCCTCCTGTAATCTTTCAATATCTTAGAAGGAAATATTTGGTTTAACAAGATTTAGTTTTTCCAATCTTCGGTGCTGCATATTCTTTTATTTTTTAGCTTGCTAAAAATTTGGGGCAATATCATCCTATGTGTGGAAATTAGAATGGTCTGTGATTTCCAGGGCCATGTTTTCTTTCATTTTGATTCTCTTTCCCTTGAGCCGGGGGTGGGGCGGGGAACTGAAGATAAGGGAAGATGGAGATGTGAAAAAGAGATAACAGGAAATTTTATGGTCATGTAAGGTTTTCTTTTTTAAAGGAGCACAGATATCCTTGCTAACCTTGTTTATAACAAGTTTAGGGAGAGGAAACAACTGGCCAGATCTAGGCAAGCATTGGACTGTAGCCTTATGATTTAACAGATAAATGTTCACTATAACATCAAAACTTTCATGGACAATTGGTTAGCATTTTTAAAAGTTTCCTGCCAAAAAGAGTTACTGTGCAGATAAAATAGTACTTTAAAAAATATTCAGGCTCTCGCTGCCTACAGGGGCTCACACCAAATCTTGGCAGATATTTCCATCTTTCTCTCCCATTTCTCAACAAGCACTGTTCTTTCCCTCATTTCCCAAATAAATTCTTTTCACAGGTCTAACTAAAAATTTAAAAAATTAAAAACATTTCAAACAATCATTTAATTTTATTTTTTCTGGAGAAATGTCCTGAGCAAATACTAGACGATTACAAATGTGTGATAAAAGAATATATAAATGAAAAAATAGATATATTATTTTCTGAATACACTCACAGCATTAATTCGACCAAATTATTTTTTGGGGAAAAATAAAAAAGGTTAACCCTAAGAAGTTAACTATATGAAAAAGAAGAAAAAGAAGGAGAAGGAGAAGAAGACAGAAGAATGCATCCCATTTGTTTGATTAGCTCCTTTTTCAGGTTTGTTCAACTGCTGAACTGTAACCTCAGGGACTATAGGAAAGAAATAAAGAAAAGTAGGAGAACTGCTCACCAACCCCTACAGGTCAATGATTTCAATGGGCACCAAGCGTTAAAAGCAGGGAATGCAGATATAATGGAACATCCCCCAAGGGAAAATAAAATCTTTCCCAGGGATGATACATAACAGCTTGGTATTGGTGCAGTGCTGTAGAGAAGCAGCCTGTCCTTCAGTGATTCGACTAGGTTATCCATCAGGCTGGCTTTTGCATACATAGTTTAAATCAGGAATTTTCCCCCCAAATTCTGTTTTCTTAAAGGGGAAAAATAATTGAAAGCAGAAGTTAATGCTACTTTTTGATCATGAGACCTCCTTGTGTAACATTTAGCTTGTCATTATTCAATTTATCCATCCTGATTCTTTGAGTGCCTGATAGAGTTATTTCTCTCCTATTTCCTGGCAATCCCAAGAAAATAAATCATGGTTAGAGTATCTACTAGTTTTAAAAATGTATTCAATTATTTTTGTAGCACTTTTGATAGCTGTAACACTTGCTAACTTCAGACAAATTGACTGCAGGATTAATGCAATCGTTTTTATAGAAAGTCTTTCAAAGCTTTAGAATGACAGCATTCTGAAATAAGATAGTGATTCCCTGACACAGGGTAAAGCTAAATGGAGAAGTTTTACTGTGTTCTTTCCTCTGCTTCAAAGGTCACTTTGCTGGTGAGTTCAACTCTTTACTCTTTCGTTTGAAACAGGGTTTGACCACAAGAAGTATCAAAAAATAAAGTAAATGTCATTTAGCATTCTGGCTGACCATCCCCTCTCCCACTACCCCTGCCACCAAGCTAAAAGTGCTTCTTATAAGAACACTGTCAATTTAAGCTCAATATTTGAAAATATGTTGTCCTAAGAAAAGGTTGCCACCACTAAAATATATATCTGATTAAAAGGGGAAAGTTTAGATTGTATATATGGGAACAGAATAATTTTTTTAAAAGAATCCGTGGGCCTACACTACACAGTGAACCCTAATTTAAACCATGGACTTTAGTTAATAGCACAATTATAAAAATGTGTTATCAATTATAACAAATGTTCCACACCAATGCAAGGTGTGATATATGGGAATCCTGTATTTTATACATGATTGCTCTATAAACCCAGAATTTCTCTAAAAAAGAAAATATATAATAAAAAAGAAATATGTGGGAACTTACTCCACCAATTTTATTCATAGCTGGAGAATTACTAACAAGGACTGTGTTAAAGAAGCTAGAACCAAATAGCCTGATACAGAAAAGCCTGAGATGTTTTGAGACAACCTAGAATACCTAGTCACGCTTGATTCTAAGTGCTACAACAAAAAAGACCAGTTCATAGAATGTCCAGAAATAAACATGTATTTCTTTAGGCTAGTGGGAGGGAGGAAAGAATGAGAAAGAGCAAGCTTAAAAAAATAGTGAAAGGAATGAAATAAGATACTGGAAGCTGTTATTTCCTTAGCTACTTCTCCCTCTAAGCATCCGTATTTCTAAGGTCAAAGCTCCCCCAATTCTATAGATTTTGTGGCTCCCACTCTGGCTTGAGAAAAGTACAAGAAAGCAATCTGAACCTGACTTGTGCAATGCCCAGACACAAACCAAGTATGACTTGTTTTGCCTAAAAAGCTGCCAGGTAGAAGCAGATATTCTTCTGTCCTTCTCTCCTCTCCTTCACCAAGAAAAAGCAGTAGGTGACAATTTAAGGAGACATGAAACTTCAAACTTAACACAGCACACTTAGTGCACTGACTGCTTGGCCTTGGTGGGAAGAAGCTGGATTCCACTTAAATATATAATCTCATTAAAAACATACTTCTGACTATGTACCAGTCAATTATTGTTTATGGACCATTCTTTGAGAATCACTAAGCTACACTACTCATGAAAAGATCAAGGTCATTCAAGAATTTGAAAGGATGGTCGCATACTCTGGTTCAGAATTGTCTTTCATTTTGCTGAACTGAAATCAGCAAATGAGTTGACTTTGGGGAAGCAGAGGTCAATGGTCCTGACTGGGGCCTTTTATCTCCACAGGAGATAACAAAGGAAAGATGGTTGAAGTTAAAGCCTTGAGGTGCAGGAAGTCCTACTGTGATACTTGTTTTGAAACCATGACATTTACAAAATAATTTATATATTAGGGAATAATGTAAGCATAGTGTGACATTTCTGTTTACCTAGGCATAATTTCATCTTGGAGAAACGTTAGGAAAACACAGAAAACTGCACCCAACTGAACCTGTTCCAAATAGGAACACACAAAATGCATACACATACACACACACACAAACACACATGCCTCATACATCTACTTACTACCTCAGCTCTCCAGTCACCTTGGGCCATCCATATCTGGTGTTAAGACTATCCATAAGATTTCAGATCATCTCCTTACTCCACCAACTCACAAGTTGCAACCTTTCCAAGGCTCACATTCACAGGCCAATGCCAGTCTTGAATTTCAAGGTTAAGTGCCGTATTTATTGTAGTGTTTATGTGTTTATTTTTTCCTTTTTTTGCTCTATAGCCACCAAGCAACTAATCTCCCTTAATCCTTCCCATCCCCTGATAACCTCTAATCTACTTTTCTGTCTCTATGAATTTGCTGTTTCTATACATTTCATGTAAGTGAAATCACACTGTATTTGTCCTTAAGGTGACTTTCTTATTTCAGTCAGCATAATGTTTTCAAGATTCATCCATGTTGCTGCATGTCTCAGAACCTCATTCTCTCTTATGGCAGAATAGCATTCCATTATAAATTTAGACCACATTTTATTTATTCAATCATCTGTTGATGGATACTTAGGTTGTTTCTGCCTTTTGGCTATTGTGAATATTGCAGCTCTGAGCATCTGTTTGAGTTCCTGTTTTCAATTTCTTTGGGCATTTACCTAGGAGTGGAATTATTGGATCATATGGTAATTCTATATCTAATTTTTTGAGGAACCACTATACTTTTGTATGTGTGTGTGTGTTTCTTAATGATTTAACATTTGTAAAACTGTGCTGTTGTTTTTAATAGGATCTTCTTTTTCCAGTGTGTCACTGATGAAGTTCTCTCAATGTTGCAACCCAACCCCATTTTCCCCATAAGCCTAATTATGGTTTTTATTGTACTATTTGGCATAGTGCAGTGATTTTTAGGAACTCATTTGTGTAATAGAAGAAATGACTGTATTCTGTAAGGTGGGTTTCAGATTTACTCTCCACTACTCAGTAGTGCAAAGAAAAGGTGGCTATTTTTCTATTACTATCCAGTTTTCTCCATGAGTCCTCCATTTAATAGATAGCATGTAGAATTTTACAAGGATGAGGCACCTCTTATTTAAAGAGGGAATGCCCTTCTAAGACATCTAATTCCAAAATCCCAAACCAGAAACTGGGCCAAAAACCTGAATTTTGTCTTTTCCTTCAACCCTGTCACAGATCTATTTCTATCCTGTCTCCTTCTTTTTCCTCTTGTGGGGACTTGGCTTGGACTTCTGCATCTTATCTCTCGTCTTCCAGAAACAATTAGCGTTCTGGCTCAGTCAGACTAGTGGAAGCAATAGCCTCTCCAAGTTTTTGGAAGAACCTAGGATTGAGTCTGCAGGGTATCTCTTGATGTGTACTAGACTTAAATGAATTTAAGAAATCCTTTTATCTCTCAAGAAAGCCTGACTTTCAAGCTTATTTTCTAGTTGGACTCTCAAATCTCCTACCCTGAGGATCAAGATTTTAAAGTAGACTCTTTCTCCTTGCATTGCTGCAATAATTCAGATGCTCTCCAAAGCCAGTAGTAAATGCCTCTCACAGGATGAAGGCAGTCACGCACAAGGAAATGAAAATTAATAATAATTACTTTTTCAACAAATTTAGCTCCATTTCATGTATATGATTTTGTTCTCCCTGGATTGGCATAGGTACAGTATTTTATATCAGATAGAAAAAAAATAAGAGCAAATATTGAAAACTATATTAAACTCCAAAATTTAAGTGATAATTTCAACACACTGAGACAACTTGACCTTTCTCAAGTTTTAGGATTCAAGTCTGACAATTTTGAGAATAATATATTTCAAGCCCCCAAGGGGTATAGCAGTTTCTTCATCAAATCATAACCCTGGTATAGTATTTGGTGGAAAAATAAGAGTTATCAGTCATAGTCAATAAAGGCGAGTCCTGTGGCCTTTTCATTTTACTGCTCTATCCCACCAAATTCAACTCTTGAAAGACATTCTATCTTCTGGTTTGTAGGAAGAAAAATAAATTCTATTTATTACCTGATAAAAAAATTACATAAAAATGGTCTGTTGTTCCCTCAGAGAGCTCAATAAGAAACTAGCTTCAGGCAGACAGTTAAGGGAATACAGAGGAATCTGCTATAATATGCCTGAATCTCAAATACTCAGCAGCAATACAGCATTGTTATTTAGCAGAATTAGTAGAGTAAACTTAATAAATAGTAGGCTACTGTCTAGCACACAAGTAGAAGGCTTATTTATAAATAGCACTAATAATGGTTATTTTTTATTTAAATCAGTATTCAATTTATTAGAGCTATATATTTGAAACTGAATTCACTTAAGAATTTAGGTTCATATTACATGTTTTTTAAATCAATTTCTATATTTTGTAACTGTATCAAAATAAGGATATTTATATATCCTTAGATTAATGTTCTAATTAATTTCTTTTAAAAGACCAAATTTCCCTATATAGTTAATCCCATTTACAAATAGTTGAAATTATATTGTCTTAAAAACCCCTGACATTAAACATGTCCTGTTTATATATAGCATTAATAATTTTGTAATATCTCTGATTATATATGTAATTTTAATGCCTCTTATTCCTTCAACATTTTAAATGCCTGAAAACGAAACTTCCAAATCTAGCATGCAAATTCTTCCTAAGCAGTTAAATGTTTCTTGCAAATATTATTAAATTATTTTTATTGTTTCAAATTCCTTAAATAAAAGATAAAACAGATTATACAGAATATTACAAACATTAACAAAAAATAATATTAAAGGTTTGATTTAATTTATCATCTCTCTACTTTTGAAAAAAAATCTTTTCAATGTTTTAAAGATACTTTATCAGGTAAGGGCAATAGAGATAACATTGCAGACAGCAAAATCCAAGATCATGGTCTAAATCTTTATCTATTAATCACATAACTGACCCCAGAAGAAAAACCTTGAACTCTACGTTTTTTTTTTTCAGAACAATTCTAACCCAGTCACCCTGAAACTTTTATTACAGTTGAGTTCTGTCTGCTTTGTCAAAAATAGAAACCAAGTCCACATATTTCAGCTGAGATTTATTTTGCAATTTAGTAAATCACTTGTCCTCCCTGTCCGATTTTATCTTAATCCCTTGAAACTGTTTTTTAGCTGATTGATTATGGAGGTAGAATTCTGCATTCCCACTTAGGTTGCAGGTAATTCCAACATACCTTGAATGGATTCATCTAATCTTCTTACTGCCTGAGAAGATTCTGCATTCTTTTTATCTGTTTTCCTCTTCTAACTTTTGGTCGTCTTTGAATAGAGTTGATTAACACAAACATATATTTGCAGGTAGGAATGATAGGTCTCAAGTGGAATATTAAGCACAATTTACCTAATTGTTAAATAAAAAGTCCAGCTTTTAGTCATCATAGTATGACCTTGAATAATATTTGGAAAATATGGATGGAAAAGGGATAACGTAGGAAAGGAATACCTCAGATAAAAATGAGATCTAGTTCTAGCCATCTTCTTGTATTTAATTTTTTAGCAATTTTCTTAAGGAAAAATGATCTTTGATAATGTCGTCACATGTTTCTAAATCTGAAATTCTCTGTTACTAAACATCAAAAGAAGTGAAATATTGTTTTGGAAGATTTTGAAGCCTGTAGCTATTAAAGTAAAAATGTAGTTTACAGTGAACAATCTCTTTCTTATATTAATATTTTGCCTGAAATCAAATCAACCAATAGGTTGATTTTTTCATCCTGACTTTAAATTATGCTAATATTTTATCCTTTGTTCAGAATCTTGGAATGCCATGCTAGTTGAAGGCAATTTTTAAATTATATTTTGTTGTCAATATAAAATTATGTAACTGAATTTTCCTAAATATTAATATCAACACAAGGTATTAGGATTTAACCTCTTGATTGTATTTTGACATAGGTTTTGTTTCTTTAGTAGAGAAGTTATGGGTTTACAAAACAATCATGTATAAAATACAGAATTCCCGTATAATGCTCTATTATTAATACCTTGCATTTCTGTAAACATTGGTGCAATTGATGAAAGCACATTTTTATAATTGTGCTATTAACTGTAGTTCAGCGTTTAACTTAAGGTTCATTGTTTATGTAGGGCAGTTCCAAAGATTTTGTTTTTGTTTTTTCTTTGTTATTTCATAGACATCTTTTATACTTTTGCCTAGATTTATTTTATTTTTATTTTTAAAGAAGCTTTAGATTACATAAGTGTTACATCAAAAATATAGGGGATTCCCATATATCTCACTCCCCTCCCCTCCCACACTTTCCGACATTAACAGCATCTTACATTAGTGTGGTACATTTATTACAACTGATGAACACATATTGAAGCATTGCTACTAACCATGGTCAATAGTTTACAATATACTTTACATTTTGCACTGCACGATTTTGTAGGTTCTTGATAAAATGTATAACGGCCTTTATCCATCTTTGTAATGTCATGCAGAACAATTCCAATGTCCCCAAAATGCCCCATGTTATACCTATTCTTCCCTTTCTTTCCCCTTAGAATTTCTGGTGACCACTGCCTTTATATCAAAGATACAAGTTCTACCATTGCTAGAATAATCATAAGTCTACTTAAGTCCATATTTGCATTCCCCCCTTATGTTTGTTCATTCCTCAATCTTGAGTATTTGGGGTTGGTGATGCCCACTTTGTTTCTGATTGAGGGAGGCTTAGATACCATGGGGCAGATAGAGGGAACTGTCTTGCTTGCAGTTACAAGTACTATCTGTTTTTTGGGATGGGCGTTGTTCATCATCATCCTTTTGTTAGTTGTCCTATGCAAATCTAATGAACTGAAAAGTAGATGTTTCAATATCTACAGGATCTTGTAGGAGGAAATGGTTTCATAAACTTTACTCCAAAGCATGAGCAAGGAAAGAAAAAAATAGATAAATGGGGCCTCCTCAAAATTAAAAACTTTTGTGTTTCAAAGGAGTTTGTCAAGAAAGTGAAAAGGCAGCCTACTCAATGGGAGAAAATATTTGGTAACAAATTATCCAATAAGGGCCAAATATCCAGTGTATATAAAGAAATCCTGAATCTTGAAAATAAAAAGACAACCCACTTAAAAAATGGCCAAAAAAAGATTTGAATAGACACTTCTCCAAAAAAGAAATAAAAATGGCTAAGAAGCACATGAAATGCTCAACATCACTAGCTATTAGGGAAATGCAAATCAAAACTACAATACAATCTTAAATCCATTAGACTGGCAGCTATTAAAAAAACAGAGGACTACAAGTGTTGGAGAGGATGTGGAGGAAAGGGAACACTCATTCACTACGGATGAAAATGTTGAATGATGCAGCCATTGTGGAGGACAGTTTGGCAGTTCCTCAGGAAGTTAACCATAGAATTGCTATGTAATTCAGTGCAGATATATGCACACCAATGTTCATAATGGCACAAACATTGCCAAAAGTTGGAAGTAACCCAAGTATCCATCAGCAGATGAATGGATAAGCAAATTGTGGTATATACATACGATGGACTATTACTCAGCCATAAAAAGGAATATAGTACTAACACACAGGATAACATGGATGAATCTTGAAGACCTTATGTTGAATGAAGTAAGCCAGTCACTAAAAGACAAATATTACATGACCTCACTGATAAGACTTAAGCAAATTGAGCAGACTCACAAAACTAGAGTCTGGAAGAGTGGTTATCAGGAGACAGAAAGGGAGTAGAAGATGGTGAACCAATGCTTAATATGGGCAAAATCTATGATAAGGTGGAAGGAGGTAGTTGGGCAGTGTATGGGGGTGATAATGGTGCAGTGATGTGACTGGGTTTGATGGTGCTGGAATGTGGAGGGAGTACAGTGGGAGAGTTGGGTTGGACTATCTATACATGGAACTGGGAGGCGGGTTAGAGGAAGAAACAAGTGAACTCTGGAGGCTTATAGGTCTGTGGTTAAAACTACAATGGGAATGTTCTTTTGGCAAATATGGCAGGGGAGGGTTACTGGTGCAGCAAGTCAGGGGTAAGGAGATATGCAGGATAGGGCACACCTGAGACATGCTTCTATGGACTATGAAAGTGTTCATCTTATTATAGTGTGTTATGTAAGTGGGTGGAGACCCCCACAAAGTAAACAAGAAAATATTGAACTCCCATCTTGGGGAGACCTGCTATGTTCTCAATTAAGAGTGGCAAGATTCTCTCTCAAGAACATAGGCATGCCTAATAAAAGCAAACAGACCAGTATGTCAAGCCCTCATATTACTGCATGTGACTATGAACCTTATTCTTCAAAAATTAAAACTTAGTGCTTACAATAGTCTCCGAGTGGAGAGAGAAGGAAGAATAGAATAGATGGAACACAGGGCATTTTTAGGGCATTAGAATTGTTCTACATGATTTTGCAATGATGGATACAGGCCATTTTAAATTTTGTCAAAACCTATATAAGTGTACGGTGCAAAATGGAAACCATAATGTAAACCATTGACCATGGTTAGTAGCAATGCTTCAGTATTTATATGTCAATTGTAACAGATGTATCATACACATGTAAAATGTTATTTAATAAGGGAGAGCAGGAAAGAGGTAGAGGGTTGGGTGTATGGGAATCCCCTATATTTCTATGTGACTTTTCTGTAACCTAAAGCTTCTTTGAAGATAAAGCTGAAAAAATTAAGACACTGGGGGAACATATGGCAGAAATTGTCACTGTACATAAAAGATAACAGATCTTATGGTAGTGAAAGACACAATGAAAAAATTTATTTTATTTTTTGTATTTTACTTGTTATTTCATTAATATTAATATTATTTTATTTTTATTTAATTTTTTTGTCTCTGTTTTTAGAGAGGTTTTGTCTTGCAGAAGGGTCACAAGTGTGGCAGGGGAGGATCACTGATGTAAGGTGTTGGTGATTGGGAGGTGTGGGAAGAGAGTGCACCTGAGGCATGCCTCTATGGCATATGAATATGTTCAAATGGTCATGAGGTATTGTCTTGGTGGGTGGAGATCTACACAATACCCAAAAGAATAGTGAATTCCATCCTAGGATGTCCTGCCACATTCTCTAATAGAGTGACAAGAATCCCCTGAGTACAAGGCCAGTGCCTAGAGAAGGAGGACAAACCATTACACCAGGCTCTTGATATTAGTGCTTGTACCTATGAACCTTCATCTTGTGAAATTGAAACTTAGCCTAGTATTATATATTGCCTAAGAGTTACCTCCTAAAAGCCTACTTGTTGCTCAAATGTCACCTTTTTCCATGCCAAACTCAGCATATAAACACACTACCTTCTGCCAAGGATGGGACACGATTCTTGGGGATGAGACTTCCTGGCACTAAAGGATTATTACCAAGCACCAAGTAACAATACATCTGGAAAAAGACCTTGACCAAAAGAGGAAATATTAAATACAAATGAGTTTTTATGGCTTAGAGATTTTAAAGTGAGTTGGGAAGTCATTCCAGAGGTTACATTTATGCATGTCTCAGCAGGACCTCCTTGACTGCCACAGTAAACGGTACCTCAAGCAGTTGGGCTCCTGAGGACTCCAAAGACATCTAGACACTATAGGCAGGGCAGACAATCTCAGGAATTCAGCACTCTTGTCAGTGAGCCTTATTTTTAGGCTCCCAAATATGACAGTTAGACTCATTTATAATTTCCCTACACATGGCTCTTCTGCCCCTTTTATTTGAACTATAATGAACACAAAACCCATTAAATATATGTCTCAGGGACTTAAATCTTTGGTCTGTTCATATGCTGATTGTGCCTGAATCCCAGCAGAGTAGCAGCACCTATCTCCAGTTCATAGATTCATTTAAGTAAACTTTATTTCAACTTCAGAAAAATAAAATAACAGGCGGATTTAATACTAGTCTTGCTCAAACAGTTCCATAGATTTTTTTTTTTTTTTAAAGATTTATTTTTATTTATTTTAATTCCCCTCCCCTCCCCCAGTTGTCTGTTTTCTGTGTCTCTTTGCTGCGTCTTGTTTCTTTGTCCGCTTCTGTTGTCGTCAGCGGCACGGGAAGTGTGGGCGGCGCCATTCCTCGGCAGGCTGCTCCCTCCTTCGCGCTGGGCGGCTCTCCTTATGGGTGCACTCCTTGCGCGTGGGGCTCCCCTACGCGGGGGACACCCCTGTGTGGCACGGCACTCCTTGCGCGCATCAGCACTGCACATGGGCCAGCTCCACGCGGGTCAAGGAGGCCCCGGGGCTTGAACCGCGGGCCTCCCATGTGGTAAACGGACGCCCCAACCACTGGGCCAAAGTCCGTTTCCCAACAGTTCCATAGATTTTTATAAAATTTTTTATTCTATTACCATAAATACAACCTAACATTTCCCCTTTTAACCACAATCAGGTATATATTTCATTGCTATTAATTATGTTCACAATGTTGTGCTACTATCACTTCTATCCATTCCCATCATTCCAAATTGGCATAGGTTTTGATACAACAAAGAGAAGATAAATTGGCAGACATTTTGCCCTGTCTTCTCATATTAGATCTTTAGATCTCCTTTACCTCTTTTCTTCATCCCTTGGCAATCCTCAGTTGCACTAATATCTGTTTCTCTGTGTTCAACTTGTTTTTGCTGCTTTCTGAAAAGAGAATTATCTGTAGTGGCAGCAGCAGTGCTCTGAGAATTGGACTACTCAAAGAGTAGTCCACTGTCTGTGGTTAAGTGTGGCAGTGGAGTTGAAGATATTTGTGCCAAATGTCCAAAGAAATGTAGGTGGCAGTCTAGCCTCTTCTTTGATAGCAGGTGATGGGAGGTGTAATTTTAAAAGCTAGTATTATTGCCATTTTCCAATGATTTTTACCCCCATGATTTCATTCCTCAGTCACTACCTTTGTTTAAAGCCTTTTCACTGTTTGTCTGCATTATTTTAACTGATCTCTCTTAACTGATCCCCTTGCCACATGTATTTGCTTCTGCCACCTTTCCTATAGTCTGATGGCCATATTGCTCTGCCTTAAACACAATTCTAAACCTATAATTATCCTTCTTTGGATTCTTAAATTTAATTCACAAAATATTGTTTATGTTATTTAGGTGTTCAACACCTATTAGCTCCATCTCTTTGGGGAGGGTCATCAATAATTATATTGTTCTACATACTATGAAAAGGGTAAATCCTAAGAGAACAGATGGAAAGCCCTAGGCTGTGAGTCAGGAAAACTACCAAGAAGTGAACTAAATTTTAAACTAGTCAGGGAAAAATTCACAGGACATAATAAGAGAAAAGCAATAGCATATTTGGGGACGTACAATATGATAAAAGCCCTGCTATCCAATATGATCAGGGCCAGTTGTTGGTTTGTTAAACAGTTAAAGTGAAGAATAATTTTTAAATGATACATGAATACCATATTATGTAGATACAAGTCAACTATAACAAAATGCAGTGGAATGAACAACAAAAAAAGTACTTTCACACATTACAGTCTGAACATAAAATATTTGGGACTAATACAGCAGCTCCTGGATGGGCTTTTTTTGTCTTGTTGTGATGTTCCCTAACTATTGCCTTCCCTGAGTGGTTGAAGATGGATTATCCCACATCCGCAAGTTCCCCGTTCCAGTCTTTGGGGTGCGTGTGGTCCATCTACTCAAACACTCCCTTTTTCTTCCCTGTACTTATTTTGCAGGGGTGGGGAGTGCAGGAGACAAAAGTACTATAGGCATTTTGTTTTTACATGTTTGCCTTTAGAAGAGCCTTAGTTATTTTGTGGCCACATAGCTCTGCACTTTTAGCCTATTGTATATGAAGCTGATGAGTGTGAGTAATGACTTCAATAGGCTGTTTTGACCAGAACCAACAGATCTTTATTTGACACCCAGTTGGTGGCATCACTCCAACATGCTCTGATGTATGCACCTTTTTGTCCTCTTGGCGGGGCAATTTAAAGCAAGATTCTGGCTCCTATCCCAACTGCCCGTCATGGATATCCTAAGCTTGCCTGTGAGTCCAGGCAAAAGCTACCTTCTATATCCTCTCCACTTGACCAACCCACCTTGCCCTCTCCCCAGTTTGCTTTCATAGCACTAAGATGATAGACAAGCTGAGTGACTAAATAAATAAGCAACCAAGAAACTGAATATCAGTTTCCCTTTCATGCTGAAACAGTCAAATTTTATGAGTGATTTTGTGGGTCCCTTATCCTTGGCATCAGAGACGTAGTCCAGTTGAGTACCAACTGTAGAAATGAAAGGACAGGATAGTTTACTTCACAAATCCTGTAATCTCCCAAAAGTCAACTTTCTACACCTAACACCTCCTCTCATTTTGAATGGAAGGCAGAGTGATGAGGAGGAAAGGGAAGTAGTGACTGGTATCTCTCAGTCAGTCATGTGGGGAAATGGATGGCAATAATAGTAAAAATAATAAATAATAAACAATCAGCTTTTTTCAGTACTTATTACCTGCCAGAATCTCTCCCAAATGCTTTGCACATATTAAGTCATTTAATTCCCCTCAAAAGCACCATGAGGTAGTTTTGTTTTTTTTTTTTTTTTTTTTTTGATGGATGAGTTTAGGTAACTCAGCCACATTTACAGCCTAATAAGTGGTGGAAACAAACTTTTGATCCAAGGCAGTCTGACTTCTGAGCCAGGAACTAAGATCAGCTATAGATGTATTAATGCTTCAGTGAGATGGGACAGGTGGAATTGTCAAAATGACATAGAAAGTATACAGGTGTGCAGTTTGAAAGAGCTGTTGAGCTTGGCGATTTAAATGGGTAAACAACATGGTATGATATGAAGCTAAAGAGAAGGGTGAATAAGAAGAAAATAGTCATGTGGCACATCAGGTAAAGATGCAGTCATATCTCCTGCAAATAGGCACTATGCCTCAGAACCAAGTAACAGGTATAGACATGGTATGATAATCGTGATTGACCTGATATCAGTCTTTTCTGTCACACCTGTGCACATGAATAACAAGCTATCAGCACAAACACCTACTCCAGCCATCAAGGATGTGATGTATAGCAGGTATTTTAAATCTCAATTGTCCCCTCCATTTATATTTATGTATCACTGTGTCCACATAACCTAAGAAACACTGTAACCATAAACTGATCTTCAGTTCAGTCTTGTAATGTCAACCAAAAATGGTTATATATTTTCAAGGCAGAATTGGTAAAGTTGTTTTTACTAAATTGGTCAATTTTGCAACATAGTCAAATTAGTGAATATATATATGAATATTGTGTCTTTATAAAACCACCTCTTTTAGAAATAAGAAAGAATCTGCCAATTTTATGTTGTTTTTCTCTAATACTGAACCATGTGTCTATTAAGTATTAATACAATTGTAATAATGGAATTATATGGCCACAATAAAAATCCAAGAATTTTCTAGTTCTATAATATTGTGACTAAATTTGTAATTCACTTGGTCTAATCATTTCTCATTGCAAATATTTTGTAACTTGACAGCTATTATGTAAAAAAGGTAAAATATGGCATATTAAAAGAAAAAAAACTCTTATGGAATGTTCTTGACATTTAACTATTCCATTAAGCTAAAGATATTGGAGACAGAGTTTTAAATCATGCAAAACTGTGACTAAGCTGAGCTTTTCCAAAAAGGCTTATAGAAAATTTATTGTAATTTGTTGCTATGAGTAGATAGAGTATTCCACGTTTTTCTGAATTTTTCAGGTTGGTAATAAAAGCATAAGGGATATGTATTATTTGGGCCAATATACCCCTAAGATATCCCCTTTAAACAAACAATAGTAACATTTGATATATGGAATGATAAAAATTTTAGACAAATTTTCAGATGCCTAATTTCTAAGTAAAGCAAGTAAAAGAGGTTAAGGTAGGTGGTCATCAAAATGAAGGGAAAGGAATTACTAGATCAACAGTCAAAATTACCCAGGCAACTTCTGTGAATCATTTATGCCACCTAACAGGCCCTGAGTGACAGTCGCCTTCCCTTTGCCACAAGTAAAAGTTAAAACATTTTAATGACAGTTAAATTCTAGTCACAAAACATGCCTACAATTGAAAAATCTTTTTTTTAGCTTTGAATGGACACATTTTCAAGAATCATAGTAATGACAATGCCATTTTGAATATGTACAAATTGGAATAACCCACTGGTAACACATACCTAAGTTCCCAGCAATTGGACTGTCAACATAATTATTATACAGCATCACCTGCTGATCAAGTCCCACTTTGAAGAGAGAACCCATTATGCTTAATTAATTACATTCAGATTTTAATATTTATGTTGCTGATGACTCTTCCTTGTCATGATCTATAATCTAAACTTCATATGCAAGGCAAAGGCATTAAAAAAGATAGCTTTTAAGGGCTGTTCTATTTTTTCATTAGCAGAACTAATTGATTTATTGTTGAGTACATTTTCCTTTATAAAATTAGAGCATATTTTGATTTCTCTGTGAATAAAACCACAATTACTCTTCTCCTTTAAAATGTTTAAAGATTATTTTTCTTCTTTACCTATTTCTCACTTGATTTAGGGACAATGAAGATGAACATAACTATTCTTACTTGAAATTTCCTATGGTGCTAGATCTTGTTCCCTTCTAATTAAGCAGTGATAACATGTGTATTGGCACACTAACAAGAAGAATTTGAATTAAGGATGAAAAGTACTTCCAAGAAGTTCCTTTGCATGTTCCTCTATCTAGAAGTATGGACCTAATCTATTGTTCCTTAATATGAATAGAATTTAGAAATATTTTGATAATTTATGAAGATACTATTTATCAAACTCAGCTCAGATGCCAAATATTACCATGGCAGTAGAGATCATCACATAAAGAAACTACAGAATCCCTAGGCAGTAGATGTTTCCTTAGGGTTTAGTTTCAAACATAATACTAGCCTGATTTCACAGAGAAAATAACAGAGATCGATTTATATAAAAGTACAGTTTTTCCCTACTGTGATATTAAGGTACAGAAATCATTTAACTTCATGGAAAAAATATCCCTGGTGTGCAGTTTGTATATCTCCCTTATATTAATATGTGGAGGAGATGATTTATATACCATCAATAGTTAAACCAGGTTTGGGGAATTATATTTTAGCTATGCAGGAGGAGGAGAATTGATTAACTAACACTTCCATTTAAGATCAGTTGCAAGTACTGAATTTGTGATCTGAATGTTAGAATTTTAAAAAGTCAAAATGGGGATAACTGCACTACTTGTCATGAGTATAAGTAATGTGGCTACTTCATGTATTTGGTTAGCTGAGACACATTACTCAAAAGAGAAAAAATGTTTTATTTCAATAATTATATCCAATCTGAAATTCAACAAGAAAAGTATCATGAAGTAAATGGTCATTTTCTTTATTTACTAGATATATGTTATGCTGGAATTCATTAGACTTTGTAAATAGAAGTCTGGAGAACATTTATAAATGGCAACATAGAAGCCCCATTAATTAATCTCAGTTTCTGGAAGACTTGGTTCCATTATGTATAGACGTCAATAGAAAAGGAAAATCTAAGAGAAGAAAGAACAGAGGAGAAAATTAGAGGTTCATTGCCTTTGTTGTTCCCACAGTAGTTTTGACATTGCTGATCCATGAAATTATGTGTAAAATGGATGAATATATTCTTAAGGGAATTTTGTGTTTTGAGAAATTTTATTCTCACCATTGAAGTTTTAATTCTATTTATAATCTACAAAAAAGCTCTCTAAATTATATTTATAAAAATGTCAGCTTTTACATGATTACCTTGTTACATGAAAAATATTAGATGAATTTCCAATGGCATAAGATCATTCACATCCGAGTTTATTTGTACGACACCTAATTAGCATTTTTCCTTTTCTTGTTATTTTCTCTTTTTCAGAAGATAAATATAAACCTTAGAGTAATTGTATTGCTACAAAGCAAGTTATCCCAAGGCATAGTAGCCTAAAATAAACATTTATTATCCCAGCATTTCTGTGGGTCAGAAATCTGAGAGTGCTTCTAGTTTAGAGTCTCTCACAAGGCTGCCATCAGGTGTCAGCTGAGGCAACAATTACCTGAAGACTTGACTTGGAAGAATCTGTTTCCAAGTTAACCTTGTGGTTGCTGGCAGCCCTTGGTTCCTTACAGTGTGGCCTCATGACACATGAGGCCCAGAGGGAGCAATCCAAGAGAAAGGGAGAATGCACCCAGAATGGAGACACAGTCTTTTTCTAACCTAACCTAGAAAGTGGCATCCCATTACTTTTGCCATATTTTACTCATTAGAAGTGAGTCACTAAGTCACACTCAAGTTTCACCTCTTGAATGAAGAGGTATAGTATAGTTTTCTATTCTGCTATGTATGAATCAGGGCTCTGCAGAGAAACAACTGACAGGATATGACAAGGATTTGGCAAGTTTAAAGGCTGTAGGGCTACAAGTTGGAAACTGATAAAGGTGATTCTTAAGTCTCTTGAGTCCATATTCCAAGGCAAAGCTGGTGCACCGAAACTGAGACAGGAATTTTTCTTTCTGATCTCTGAAATCCTCTGTTCTGAATTTTAAGACCCCAACTGATTAGGTGTAGATATGGTTAAGGGCAATCTCCTTTGTTGATTGTAGATGCAAACATCTCAAACACAATCAACTCGTCAGAAGTCTAGCATTTGTCTCAATGGGCTAGAAATGAAGGTGTCTGCAGTGCGGCAGCCATTTTAGGGAAGAACCTGTTCCCTTGTTTTTTCCCAGTACTAGAACCTATCAACATTCCTTGGCTCAGGCCCCCTTCCTCTATCTTCAAAGCCAGAAATGGTGGGTTGAGGCCCACCATACTGACCTCTCCTGCCTCCCTTTTTCATTTTTAAGTACTCTTATTATGATAATGATCCCACACAGATAATCCAGTATTGTCTTCCTATTTTAAGGTCAGCTGATTAACAATCCAAATTCCATCTGCAAATATAATTCCCTTTTGCTATGTAATGTAACATATTCACAGGTTCCATAGGTTAGGACACATCATTGGGGGACCATTAATTGCTTACCACAGTTATCAAAGAATTCATGCATGTATTTTTAAATTGCCAGAGTAATTAATCAGTATCAAATAATGTCCCTAGAATCTTCCCAACCTCTTCCCCAATACATACACACAAGACCCTGTCCCTTTAGAATAATCATCAAAAAGTAATAAGCACTAACAAAAATAGCAAACTAGGGGAGTGGATGTAGCTCAGTGGTTGAGTGCCTGCTTCCCACATCCTGGGTTTAACACCCAGTACCTCAACAACAACAACAAAAAGAACAAACTAAGGCAGTACCTTTCTTTATTTCAGATATTTATGGTTTACCAAGAGTAGAAATATAATATTTCTACCCTAAAAGGAAGCAAGTAATAATGTATAGTTTGAGGGATATACCACTAGACTAAAGGAATTATGTTTGAATCCACCATAGCTACCAAGATATAGCTGTGTAGCTTTATACAAGTTATTTATCTCTTTTGCCTGAGGTTTTTCTATTTGTAAAATGGGAAGACAACATTTATATTGCACAGTTTTTATGCAGATTAATTATAATTCATAAGTTGGTTAGTGATTCTAAATGTCGTATATTTGATAAAATGACTACTACTAATGTCACTATATATCTGTGATATTATCTTTCATCTAATGTCCACAAATCATTAATAAACAATGTTTTTTAAAAGCCAATTTTTAGACCCTCCACTAATGATTTATACCTCTGAGCTCCTGGAATAGGTTCCTAACTGGACTTCAAAAATCCCTTTAGAGGAACCTCATATTATCTTAATTTCTCAATTTTATGGGCAATTTTCCAATCTAATAACTATTCTGAAAGTCTTTTAATAACAATGATGAATCATTTCAGTCATAAATCTTTATTAGGTCATCAGCTAATATATCTATGTGTCTTTAGATGTTTCTTTTAAATTAAAACTTCCTATTGTTGACTAACTGTAAAATGGATGACATTATCTGAAAGTGGTATTGTACATTTAATTTAAAAATTCAGCAGTGAAGATAAAATTGCTCAATTTTTGCAGTGCCAGAATGAATGCAAATTTGGGTAGAACACAGCATGATGGTACAAACAATATTCTTACTAAATTAGGAAAGCTGTGGAGCAGAAATGCTCTTGGAGTTAGTTCTAGTATGCAAACAATTCATTACTGCCACCAACAAGCTGTGTTATTTTATGATTTATACAAGCTGTAATTGTCACATTTGATAAATATTTTATGTATACACAGTTAGAAAATTAGAACTACAAAAATGCTGGTGATGAAACTGGTGTTGAATCAAAAAGAAAATATCAGTATGGCATTGCAAACTTTCTTTTTGCTTACCACAGTTCTCCATTGTACTTTGAAATGTTTGAGCTTTGTAAGAACCACTTTGTAAATCTTCTAAATTTTGATTACATTTTGTACAAAATTATTTGGAAATCTAATTAGGATGCTAAGCAAAACTGAAAATTTGAAGCTTTTAAAGAATTGCAGTCATTGAAATCAAAGCTCATAAATTAAAAGCCCAATTTATTTTTGCAAAAGTAAAGAGTAAATAAATCAAACAATGAGAATCCAAAAAGTATTTAATATTTAACTTTGAAATTCCATTACTACACTTTGAAATATCTCAACCTAAGGGAGAAGTCTTTTGACAGATTTCCTATTATTAATTAGAAAGTTATATTCTGTACAAGAATGAAATGAAATTAAGAATGCCAGGGCTTGTGCAGTATCTACATTTGCCTAAACATTTTAAAGAATGTTAAGACATTTTTGACAGTTTTGTCTTATAAAAATATGCCAAAGAAAAGTATTCCAAAGGGAGATAAAATGACAGTACTTGTAAAAATATTTGGGCTGAACTATTTACAAGTTTCAATATAAAAATAGAAGTGAGGTTGTCTTCCATGTATCATAATTGGCTCTAAGCTTAACAGTATCCTGAGCACCTGCAAAGAAAGTATTTTCTCAATTAAAAATATTATATTTATGAAGCAAAGTCAAGTAAAACTGTCAACAATGTCAAAATTATTAACTATAAAGTAGCACTTTGAAGAAACTTTGAAACAATTTTGTGAAAAAGTAAAAAAAGGTGATGGAAAATTACAGTGTACAGAAAAATGTCAGTGACAGTATTCAAGACAAAGAAGTCACAGAAACTGATTAAAATAAATGGGAAAATTACTCTGCTTATGTTATTTTTAATATTCAGTTAAGCAACCTAATATTTTTTTTAATTTGCTTTCCTCTAAACAGATTTTTTAAAAACAATTTTAGTTTTAAAAACTGTTTTGGTTACAACTTTTTATAGGACCAGTTTATAATAGCACCAATTTGTTGATCAATTAGATTAAATTTTTAATTAAGTAATTTTAATGATTTTAATGCCCCTTTCATGATCAAAAGTGACCCAGTTGGATACTAAGTTATATTTATAGTCACTCTCAATAAGCCTTGTTCATGCCTCCATTTTTTACCTTCTTTAGCCATACTGAGTCACAGAAGCTCAGATATTCAAATCATTCATTCATTCATTCATTCATTCATTCACATAGTCCACCATATTTATTGGCTCTGTCTGTGAGCCAAATACTATTGTAGATGTACCTCAGGACATATTTGTGATATACCTTTGGCCATATTGTGAACAAAACATAAAAAGAATTTTGGCTTCCTGACCTACATTTTGGAAATTGGGATTAGCAATAAAAAACAAAATAAATTGTATCATGCATTAGAAGGTGATAAATGCTTTAGAAGATAAAAATTAAGACAGGGTATTGGGGATTGTGAGCATGGGAGTGGTGGGCAGTGGCCTCTTGCAATATTAAATAGGTAAGAAGGTGGCATTTGAGCAGGGATTTGAGGAGATTAAGGAAATAAAACATGGGATTATGTAGAAGAAGAATAGGCCAGGAGGGATGAAGCAACTGAGGCCAAAAGCAAAGGCAGGGACACACCTGGCATCTTTGGAAAACCAGTATAGCTGGAGAGGGAGAATACATACAGGGGAGGGGACTGGAAGGTGAGATGGGACAGGCAAGAGAGGGAACCTGCCTGGAGAGAGAGGGGGCATGGATGCTGGGTACGGGTGGTGGTGGGCGAGGGCAGGGGTAGGGGGATTTAAAAGTCATCGAAGCCTTCTTGCTTTAATAATATCTGGAAGAATTTTTATCTGATTAAATCTTCTGTGGATCCATTCTTTATCTTAGTTTGACTTTGTTATTAAATGTCAGATATCTCATTTCACTCCTTTGCATTGCCTTGATTTCTTGCTGTCTTTTAAGTTTGCACTCTCAGACAAAGAAAGAGTCTTTGAAGTTTCACATTTTCATAGACCTCCTAAGAATAAAATTGAATTGAATGGCTTTCTACCTTATAGAGGCTCCTGAAAATTTATGGAAAAAAAATGATATTTTAAAAAAATGAAATTACTAAATATTTTGGTAATTTGCCAGTAAATTATGTAGGCCTTGCCATAAACAATGTAAGTCTTTTCCTAACTGAAAACTCAAGCTTCATCTACAGAACATGGAGTTTGGAATGAGAATTCCTGAACTCATAATCACTGTTACTTGCTAGCTATGTTACTCTATGCAAATAACTTATACTTTCTGAACTTTAACTTCTATAAATGGGAATCAATAACAGGAACTACAGAACAAGATTATTGACAGAATTACCTTTTGAACTGTGCTGAAAGTTTGATCACCTATTAAACGATACAAAAATGCAGCAACTAGGGAAACGGCTGTGGCTCAATCAGTTGGGTTCCCATCTACCATACGGAAGGCCCTGGGTTCTGGTCCCAACACCTCCTTGTGAAGGCAGGTTCACCCGCATGCTGCGGAGAGCCACCAGCCTACAAGTGCCGAGGAGTGCTGCCAGCCCACAAGCACCACAGAAAGCAGACTCAGCAAGGTGATGCAACAAAAAAGGGAGACAAGCAAAAATGCAGAAGAACATACAGTGAATGGACACAGAGAGCAGACAGTAAGCAAGCTGTAAGGGGTGGGGGGATAATAAATAAATAAAAATAAAAAATACAGACAGAAGAATGCTCAACAAAGGGACAAAAAAAGCAGACGCCAAGCAAAAACCCTCAAAGGGGGGGGATAAAATAATAAAAAAATTTTTTTAATGCAGCAACTATTATTATCATTAATTTGCCATTAATATAATATCATTCCATTCCAAGCTTTTAGAAAAGCATTTTTCAACTTCCTTCCCTAAGAGCTTTATTTTTCTGTTCAGAATTCTTAATGTTTTTTTTTCAGAACACTTTTTTGAAAATCCTTAAATGAGAATTGAAGGGATTTAAGCTAAATATGTTATATAATGGTGTTTTTTAAACATTAAAGAGCCTAGGAAATCACCTTAAGGTCTTGTTAGGAATACAAATTCTGATGCATTAGGTCTGTGATGGCCCAGATTCTGCCATTTCTAACAAGCTTCTAGATGATATCAATGCCACCTTCTGCAAACCACATTTTGGGTAGGAACTATATACTAACTCTCCACATAAAAGACATTTCACTTTCTAACACTAACCTTGGCATTGCATTATATTTATGAATTATAAAATACTTAGCATAGCAGCTTTGGTGCTTTATGTCACAAAGTCACCCTCAAAAAGGACCTGAGAAAGTAAGGTTCATATATACACATATGAAAAAAAGAGAAAGTAGAAAAAGAAGAACAGGGAGAAGTAATGCCCAGATCCTAGGGTCTACTTCATTTGACACTTGTAAGTCTGGGAGTTCCAAGACACTGGTACTCCAAACTATATTTTGGTTGAGTTTTCCATTCCTGCAGAGATATTTTGTCCTTAGGTATAGAGTGAATAAACAGTTTGAATACAGAGTAATTTAATAGTACTAAGTCTATGTATTAATAATGAACATATGGCTAAGATTATTTTTACCAGGCCTTAATTATCCTAACAGTGGTTTCCACTGTTTATACCAATATACCATTAATTGTATTTGTGAAATTGTTAAACAAGGCCCTAAATATATCAAGGTGCTGCTAATGAACATATATCAGAACTTTCCATTTAACCTGGCAATATATTAGGATTCATTTTAAAAGAAGTTTTGGACTACAGAGAAGTTCAACTATGGCAGGGGAAGAACACTGGTGTGGGGTGTTATTGATAGGGGACACATGGTTGGGAAGGAGTTATCCAGGGCATGTATACAGCGTACATAAAAATGTTTGGATATTTTCGTGGTGGTTTCAGTTAAAAACAACAACTGAGGGAGTGCTGAGTTCCTAGCCAGGGGAGCTCTATCACATTCCCCAATGTAACAACAACAATCCCCCAAGTGAAATGGCAAAGACCAATAAAGATGGATGGTCCAACAATGAGCCCTTGATACTGATGGCTATGATTATGAGCTTGTGTGTCTGAAATATGAACTAGGCCTAGAGCTGCAGGGTGCCTAAGAGTGACCCCCTGAGAGCCTCCATATTGCTCAAATGTGGCCACTCTCTAAGCCAAACTCAGCATGTAAATGCATTACCTTCCCCCCAGTGTGGCACATGACTCCCGGGGATGAGCCTCCCTGGTGCTAAGGGATTACTACCAAGCACCAGCTGATGATGTAACTAGAAAAAGACCTTGAATAAAAGGGCCAACTCAGACCAGCAGAATATCTCAGCCTACATGTAATATCAGGTATTAAAAACTCCTTTTTGACTTTGGATAAAAGGGGGAAATGGAAAGGACAAATGAGTTTATATGGCTATGAGTCTCCAAAAAAGAGTCGGGAGGTCATCAGAAGAGTAACGCTTACGCACGCCTTAGCAAGGTACCAGAGACAGCCAAAGTAGATAGAAACCCAGGTACTGGTTCTCCTGAGGGTTACAGAGACCCATGGGTTCTATGGTCATGGCAGATGACTCAAGTTCTGTGCCATGTCAGTTGGCCCTACTTTAGAGTTTGTATTCCTGAGTGGAGTTGGACTCAGATGTGACCTTTCTACACATGCCTCTTCTGTTACTTTTACTGGACCTGTGGTTGGCATTGGGGTTGGTGTATACTCAGGAGACCTGAATCTCTGGACTGTCCATGTGACAGCCAGGTTCTGAGCCTCAGCAGACTTGCAACTTCTACCCTCTGGTTTATTGGGCTTACCCTGGGCAGCTAACAGGGAGGTGAAGAAGGTCAACCACCACACCAGGGCGCCAAGAGTTCCTACAACAGCAAGCAGGAGAATTGCATCCATCATCCATGTGGAATCTAAGCCCCCTCTTGTTGTAGAGGGGGACTGGACATAACCATCCCAGGGTCCACAGGACGGAGGAATAGAATATGGATTACAGTGGACTTACTGGTGTTCTGCTGTAGAACTATTGTGATTAGTAATGGAAGAAATTGTAGCATTGATATGGAGAAAGTGGCCATGGTAGCTGCTGATGGTAGGGAGAGGGAAGAAGAGATATGATGTGGGGGGCATTTTCAGGATTTGGAGTTGTCCTGGGTGGTGCTGCAGGGACAGATGCTGGACATTGTGTGTCCTGCCATGGCCCACTGGGTGGACTGGGGGAGAGTGTAGACTACAATGTAGAGCACACCACTATCCATGTGGTGCAGCAGTGCTCCAAAATGTATTCACCAGGTGCAGTGAATGTGCCACGATGATGGAAGAGGTTGTAGATGTAGGAGGAGTGGGGTGAGGAGGGTGGGGTTATATGGGGACCTCATATTTTTTTTAATGTATCATTTAAAAGTAAATAAAGAAGAAAAAAAAAGAACTCTCCATTTGATTCATTTTGTTTCTGGAGGTTTATGTCTCTTAAATGAATCATGTGGTCCTTCAATTTTTCCTTTGGAGAAAAAAAAAATATTCATGGCATATAGAAAACATTTCTTCAGAAAAATTTATCCAAAATAAGAAAAGACAGTAGAGTGATAGGAAGTGAAAAACAAACTGATTCAAGTTGAAAATTTTAGAAATCAAGTCAATTCAAATTTGACAATCATTACCATTTGGAGTTTGCTTCGTGACCAGTGTGAAAATGTGCCTGTGTTCTCTGCTGAATAACTGTTGACCAGATATCAATTAAACATGCTCCAAAGCCACAAAGTTTCAAGTTTCATGGCCACTTATGCTTCAAGGCCAATTGATGTTATTTTGACAATTAGCTAGCAAGAGTTTTGATGTGCAAAAGAAAACAAATGAGAGAAGAGAAACAAATCTCAAACTCAAGTGATAGAGCTGAGGCTTTTGCAGTTTCTTTGTAGAAGATATAGTTCTAGGAAATCTCTAACATTAGAACCAATGTTCTAATGGGAGCAATGTTCTAATGGGAGGAAACCATATCATACCAAGAACAAACCCTTAAGGGCTCTCTCAGTGCTAGAGGTACTTCAAGCACTGGCTTTCTTGTTTATTATGACCCTTACCACATTTGCTCTAGTGTAGCTCAAATTTTGTCTTCCTCTGAGGTCTTTTTGAGAACAGATACCATACTCACACTCATTTACCCAATGCCTAGCACAGTAGTTGGCATGTTCTGCACATTCAGTGATTATTTGATAAATGAAAATGAGTGATATGTGATATTTTTATTTTCATGTTAATATAACCATTGAACAAAAATAATAGGCAGTAAAATTTAAAAAAAGACACCCAGGTATAGGTGCCGGCTTTTTTCACTACAAATTTTATTGGGGAAAAAAAACAGTTTTGAATCTAAATAGGTCACATAATATGATCTGATTTAGCAGGTAATTAGTAAGAAGTTCAAGTTTCTACTTTTGTTTGCCCTTGCAGACAGAGTCTGAGAGCATAGAGTATTTCCTAGTAACAAATGGGAATCTGGCCAACCAGTGATCTTTGCATTAGCATTCTAATAACCAGGGGCCAACATGCCATAGTGCTCTGTCAGAACTAATTTATGAAACTGGATCCAAAGGTTCATTAAAATGGTCACAATTCAGTGACTGCCCAGTAAAATTAGGCTACAGTTTCATTCTCATAACAGTGAATATTTTAACATATGATTAAGGACATATTTCAAGTGCTAAAACTAGCTTTCCTTACGTGAAATGAAAAACAAGATTAGAAAGCTATTTACTTTTGTGTAAAATTGACTTCACTCTCAGCTTTAGGCTTAAAATGCTTCAAATGCTCATATTTTTTAGCACAGGGTAGGCTGTACATGCATTTGCAAGTCTGGTGCATTTTTTCCTCAGAACAAAATCTGTCCTGTGCAGTTCTAACACCCCATAGGCCTGTGAACCTACCTGGCAAGTTGGGAGTGGAATGTGCTTTGCCATTCTGCCAGACAAATCTCCCTACAGTGTTCATTTAATCATGCATCTGCCCCCCAGGCTGGCAAAGCTCCTGATGAATCAGAGTGCGTGATTATAGGGTGCTCTCAACAGCCAAACCAGATTTGAGGGCCATAGACAGTGTGAAACCCAAAATCAGATTAAGAGCAATGAGATGTAGTAGGGAAGTTTCCAAACTGTGTGCATAGTACAGCTCCAGTTCATTTCTGCTGCTCATTCTCACAGATGGGCAGCTCCTCCAGGGCATGGACAGGGTATCCCTGCTCCTACTGCTTCAGTGCCTGGTATATGGCACACATTCAGTGATCAAGGACGATTGCAGTGAACTGAGCTAACAATGATATTATGAAAGCCATTTAATTGCTTAGTATCTCAACATCTATATACATGGAATGGGAATAATGATTCCTGCTCTGCTTATTTCACAGGGCTATTCTGAGAATCTAAACTAATAATAACTGCAAAATCACATTTTAATGGTATGGTGCTTATACTTGGGTAATGTATAGTTATAATCATTCAGTTGTCAAACATAACAGACTCTTTTCTTTATCTCCTGACTTTCTATTCAATGGAATAGTAATGAATCCCTAAATCTTCTAAATGTCAACAATAAGACTCTGAATGACTTTCCCTGGCTGTCTATATTCCATAGCTGAATTATTTAGACTTTTATTTAAACCTGGGAGAGGAAAAATACCTAAATACAAAGATTTTCCTTTTACATTCCTTCTGAATGGTATTTCTTTTAAATTTTTTTCCCATTTAGAGAATAGTACTGGTAATTTGGATGCCTTATGATGCTATGTTAGACATCAGTATCTAAGTTAAATGTCTCTAGAAAGTAACATATGCCAGTAGGGATCACTACCTGCAAATGTAAGTAGCAAGCACCAGCTTATTGTCACAGTGTAAATAACAGGTAATTTAAAATATGCATTTAATTTTTAAAAGGAGAGCACTCCAAATTGATTACATGAAAAAGAAATAAATGCAAAGTACATTTCTGACTTTTTCAAAGTATCTCCTAAACCAGCATTCCAGGGGAGCTCTGTTCTGTTGTATGTGCCTCCCAAAAAATGGTCTATGTGAACACACACACACACACATACACACAAATATTTGAGTTAAGTAAAACTGAATACATTTCTGTTTTGTAGAGTTTTATCTCCTAATATGCAGTGGAAATAACCAAGAAGGGATTCTATTATAACATTTTTACTAATCTTAGTTTACTATATTTATTTGACAACATGCCTATTAACATCTTCCACAAACATTGTTCAAATGAACATCACATTAGGAAAAGTGTTAACTAAGTATTGTTCAAATGAACATCACATTAGGAAAAGTGTTAACTAAGTGTTTGGTTAGATGCACTACAAACTTTATTCAAAGACATGCCTTCTGGCCTGGATGAATTTGATTGACCAGTAAACTCACTGAGTGTCTACTGGGATAAACAACACTGTGCTGGGTGCTGAAGTTGAGTGAAACCCCTTAGAGTTCAAAGTCAAGGGCACAAATACTCAGCAGTCAGTGCCCCTGGAGTGGTGTAGCAAAGTAAAATGAAAGTGCACAGAGGGAGAAGTCATTTCTATTTGGGTAGAGTTGGAGATATCTTCCCAAAAGTCAAATGCATGAAATAAGAGAATTACATTACCATCATCATGAGTGGTATGCTAACAAGAGCTGATAAAATAAATACATTAATGTGTATTGGTAACCCTTTCTGAGGACAATTTGGAACACTATCTGTCTCCTTTTGCCTTATCTCAGTTGCCTCAAATCAGAATAAGTTCAGCTCATTAACATTTTTCAGTTCTATGTTATTGCTATTTCAGTCATGGCATAATTATCTGACATTAGTTACTAAATTTAATAAAAACAAAGAAATGAAAAATGGCCAAATTTTTAGAACATCTCACTTAATAAATGTTTTAAGTAATATAGAGTGGGGAAAAAAAACCTTAGTAACCCAACAGGATATTTTTCAACTGTCTGAATCCATGGTTTAATATTAGAAGAGTAATTTTTGGAGCAAATTTTTATTTTTTACTTGTAACTTTTTCATGCTATCATGAAACATTGAAAGCTCCAAGTAAAGATGGGATCTGCTCTATAAGCCTCTTAGGTGTTGCTTACAGAGGGCCATAGCATATGCATGAAATAGAACGAAATGCAAATACCCCTCCTCCTTCCAGGCGGGGGCCTCTGCCCCCAGCCATCTCCTGCACAAGGGTGAAGCTTTAGTTCCTTCTTCTTTGCCCTATAACTGAATAGTGATAGGAAAGCCAGGAAGCGGAGAAAATTCATGCAGGTGTGATGTGTACTGCACCAAGTTCCCAAACAGAAATAAGCCTTTTCAACAGAATTCTTTCAAACCAGGTGTTTACCTGGTTTTACCAACCCTCATCATAAAACTATTATTGTAACAGTCATATTATAAAGTCCTTCACACTTGGTACATAGGTACCTCTATAGGTACCTCTGCATAACAATTAAGAATTTAACTCATATTTTTAATATATTTTTAACATATTGTGAGATCTGTGTATCTTTAAAAAAAAAAAAACAGACAATAAAATATTTGCTAAATTAAAAAAAAGAACTTAACTAGGACTTTTGGAATATACCAAAAACCTTTGTTGGGAATAATCTCCACTTCAGGGTACTATAAGGTGTCTTAAAATTTGAATTTGCTATGGCCCTCCATTTGCAAACTCGGGAATTCAAAATATTACACTTTTTAACATTCTCAGTGTTTTATTTCAAAGCCCCAATCCTATGATAGTGGCATAAAATTGAACCTCAGTCATTCCTCCTCTTCTCCTGTCCTGTCAGTAACTTACACAGTGCCAGGGCAATCAGAGGAAGAAGACTTAGGAAGTCTGTCTGTCGTTGACCACAGCGTTTACTGCTAGGATGCCATTACCTTCTCTGATTCCTTCGAAGCCAACAGCTCTTGAGGCATGGTACTGAGCCTTGGCTTCCGACTAAGCAGGTTGTTCTGAAGACCTAATTAAATCTTACATTTTTAAAGACCCTTTTCCGAGCTTTGTGTTCACTATAATCAACTGTGGTCACTGCCCACTAACTATCCCTTCTCCCTTGACCACCTCCACCCATTTCCACCCTCCTCCCTGTCCACTAAAACCAGGTTTTGTGTGATTTTCAAAATAACAGTGCAAAATATATAAGCTTGAATATCTAAGTATAAAATTCCATACATTCAAAAGGAAAATTCTACATTTGAACACTAAAATTGAGTAGAAACAAAGGATTTTTCTGCATTTTTAATACCTTTGAAGGAAAGCTAATGTCTGGGAATATTACGTTTAATAGCATCTCATGGAAGTCTTTCTACTGTATGAAACAGTTGTCAAACTCCTGTATCTTCAGACACTGACACCATTTTTTTTAAATGGATGGTACTTTTTTTTTTAAAGATTTATTTTTCTCTCCCCTTCTGCCACTCTCCCCATTGTCTGCTTTCTGTGTCCATTCGCTGTGTGTTTTTCTGTGACCACTTCTATCCTTATCAGCGGCACCAGAAATCTGTTTCTTTTTGTTGCATCATCTTGTTGTGTCAGTTCTCCATGTGTGCAGCACCATTCCTGGGCAGGCTGCACTTTCTTTCGTGCTGGGCGGCTCTCCTTACGGGGTGCACTCCTTGCACATGGGGTTCCCCTATGCAGGGGACACCCCTGTGTGGCATGGCACTCCTTGCACGCATCAGCACTGCACATGGGCCAGCTCCACACAGGTCAAGGAGGCCTGGGGTTTGAAACAGGGACCTCCCATGTGGTAGGCAGATGCCCTATCCATTGGGCCAAGTCCACTTCCCTGGATGGTACTTTAGAAGCAATGAAAATATTCTAAAATTGAGTGAGGTGATGACAGCACAACTCTGTGATGAATAAAGAGCCACTGATTGTACACTTTGAATGGACTATACAAAGCATGGGGTTATATAACACAGTGAATCCTGTGGTGGAAGATGGACTGTGGCTAACAGAAAAAATATAAGGACATTCTCTCATGAACTATACCAAGTATAGTCAATTGGAGGGAAATTTTACCAAATGTAAGATATTGGCTATAATTAGTAGTAATGTTTTGATAATGCTCGTTTGCAACAATTGTTTCACAACAATGCAAGGTGGAGCCCTGAATGATGAAAAGCATGTTTGTTTTGTAAGTTCAAACTCATACTATACAGCTATTGTTTATGGATGTTCATGTATGAATGATAAACTTCAATTTAAAAAATGGATACTACAGTTTTTTTTGTTAAGAGACTTAAGTCTCGGCTTTTGATTTATTTATGAGAATAATTTTACATTTTTAACCTGTAAATCATAAGATCTAAGCTAGAGACACACAAATTATGTCTTAGGATATTTCCATGGACATGTGCCCTGTATCATCATTACAGGACTTATAAAAATATTAGAAATCTGTATTCGTTTCCCTTGCTTTTTTTGTTCCAACTGTCACATCTGACAGTTTCAGACCTCCTCCATGTTGGCTATTCCTTATTCCAAATCATTCAAGAGTCACGCTCTTCATGATTCATTCTCAAGTGTGTCCTCTACTCACAATGCCAAGTTACATCCTACTTAAATCAAACTTAAGGTTATATTTGGGGTCTCTAATAAGCTTCTCCCAATCAATAATCACCACCACGCCCACTGTTCTCCGCTCTATCCCTGCTAGCCACCTCTGTTAACCTCATTTGTTCACTAAAGCCTCTGACCTTTACATTCAGCATTGCATGGCTTAACATTATGTTACCATTTTGTTTTTTAGTTTTATCAGCTATTAAATATATACAAAATAAAATTTATAAAATCTTTTAGTTATAAAGAATAATGCTAAAATACATACCCATCCTTCTGGTTTCCCCTTCTATATTGGTGGGAAAGATGTTACCATGGGAAAATTAATAACTCCTCTTGTGAATAAAGCTGTATCCCACGCAAATATTCATGTGTACAGAGAAATTCTTGGCAAAAAAAAAATGCAAGTCAGAAGAATATCTCCTCTCTATTTTTCAGAAGCATTCCTGATTCCCTTTAACTTTTTCTTTTTTTCTTAATTCTTTTTTTTTTTTTAATTTATTTCTCTCCCCTTTCCCTGCCCCAGTTGTCTGCTTTCTGTGTCCATTTGCTGTGTGATCTTCTGTGTCCGCTTATATTGTCAATGGCACTGGAATCTATGTATCATTTTGTTGCGTCATCTTGCTGCATCAGCTCTCCATGTGTGCAGCACCACTCCTGGGCAGGCTACACTTTTTTCATACTAGACGCACTCCTTGAGCATGGGGCTCTTCCTACGTGGGGGACACCCCGCGTGACATGGTACTCCTTGCGCGCTTCAGCACTGCTCGTGGGCGAGCTCACTACATGGGCCAGGAGGCCCTGGGTTTGAACCTTGGACCTCCCAAGTGGTAGGCAGACACCCTATCTGTTGGGCCAAATCCTCCTATATGTCATATATTTTTCTTATTTATTATGTTTGTTGTTGACTGTGTATCTTCTCCCAATAGAATATTAGTCCCATGAGAGCAAGGCTCTAAGTCTATTTTGTGCATGATATATCGCAAGCACCTATTTTGAGCACCTCTATTCTTGGCATAGAGCAAATGCTCAATAAATATTTGTTGAATGAATGAATAGCATATGATACTGTATGGATTCATAGGCATGTGGAAACATGAAATTCCATGGCTTACTTTTCTCAAATTGCTTAATATTTTCTTAATCCTTGCTATTTTATTTTATGTTTTCAGATATCAACATGGCAGGGGAACCCAAACCATACAGACCAAAACCTGGAAACAAAAGGCCCCTTTCAGCACTTTACAGGTAAGTAGTATTTTACTATATGTAGCAGTGAATTCTTGCAACTTTATAAGTTTGTATACAAACTATAAAGCATCAGATATTTTAAAGAAAAAATCCCCCATTGGCATAAAGTGCAGTGAAATGCTGGTGGTCAAAATATAAATATTCCACACTGCATTGGAAGGGAGCTTGAATATCTAACTTCTAATTTCTGCTTAAACAATCCTTCTAAATGATATTTTTCTAATGAAACTCTCTATGTCTCTACCTGCCAAGTGGGAGGAAAAGTTGGTAGGTGTTGAGTACTTTCTACTTGCCATGTACAGTAGATGTTTTATGTAAGTTGTTTAATTTAATTTAATTTTCAGAACAATTCTACAAGGTGGATATTGCTATTCTCATTTTACAAGGACACACCACTGGTAAATGATAGCACAATACTTAAACTCATGCTTTCTGATGCCATACCCAAAATTCTTTCCTCTGTATCACTCAGCCTCTTGTGTTACAAAGAACATATTCATCTCTCCCCCGTTTCTTCAAAACAGTAAATACAGCCCTGTTTTTCTCTAGAAAGACATATTCACTTCTTTAGACCTTTCCTAGTGAACTTGGATGTGAGTCAAACATTCTGATCTTTCCCCTTTAGATGCACCAATTTATTAGTGTTTCTCTGTGTTCAGAATTCCAGGTGGTTAGAGTAGACTAGATTTAGCACCTTACCTTTGTCATTCTGCATGTACTTCTATTATGTTAAGAATAATTCGGTTAATTTGGGGAGGAGGGAAACTATAAACTCGTAGCGTTTTGTTATTTTAAAACAGCCACTTAAGAAAAATCCTGTGCAGTTGTTAAGCCATATGTCCCACTTCACGTACTTTTACCATTGGCTTTGTAGTGTAAGTGCTGACTTTACATCTATCTCTGCTAAATTTCCTTTTGTCAGATTTAGTCAATCGTTCCAGGATATTGAGATCTCCTATCATCCAATTTATTAGGTCCTTTCCCAGATACATATCATCATCCCATCAGTGTCCTCATCCAAAGAGCTAATGTAAGTGTTGAATAAGTCCCTTTCTTTCCCTGATATCATGTGGATAAAGGAAAATTGAATTGTATATGTTAAAATCAATTACCTTCTGATAGAGTGTACTAAGAAGAGCACTCAAAAGATAGTTTGGAACCATTTCTTTGTCTTAGCTCTCTGAAAATTGGCAAATCTCCTTTTCAGCTATTCATAGCTTCATTGGCTGAACTATAAAATAAAAGGGTGAGAACTAAATGAACTCTGAGCACCTATTCATTTAAAATATATATTTAAAGATATTGCAATTGCTCTTATTATTTTGGCTGTTTAATTTATTATTTAATTTTAATAAAATTAGATATATTAAAATGGAAAGCCACAGGACTTAACAAATGGTGATAGTTGGTCATAAGGCAGTCTTGACGTTAGAGTAGAAATTAAGTCAACAGAAGGCAAATGATACTTTCTATAGCTTGCTTAAGGTAAAGGACAATGTTTATAAAACTGAGAAATGCAAAGTATTTATCAGACTTATTTTTAAATTATGCATAGATCTGCATCGAATGCAGAACATCTGAAAAGTCATATTTTCAGTTATTTTTTAAAAGCTGACAATGGCATTTTTCCTCATCAAAGAGTTACCACTGGCTGCACAATGATGTTAATTTTCCTATCCTCCCTTTTCTCAAATTGTTTTGATTTTCTTATGAGAATGGGAGCTCATAACAAGAAACAAATGTCTTTTTAACTATTATTTCTCTATTACTAAATTACATTAAATTGTGAATCCAAAAGAATAAGAAGGAAAATTTCATTTAAATCAGCTATATTGGATAGAATCATATTTATTTATCTTGTTTTTATTTGTTTATAGAAATTAAGGTTGGGGTGCACTGAAATGGCAAAGCAATAACAAAGAGAACAAAAAGAATAAATGTGCAGTTGAAAAAGCCCTTTTATACACATTTTCTCATTCTTACATAATCTTCATAATAATACCTTGCCTTTATGTGGATGAACTAAGTTTTCCTAGTCATTATTCATCCATTCAACACAGAACTCCACATGATTGGTATTATATGCCTTGCTTTATAGATGAGAAAACTAAGCTTCAAAGACTATAAAGGACTTACTTAAAGCAGAATCACAAGATTGGGAAATGAACTCTGGTTTCCACCTCCAGGACCAGTGATCTTGTTGCTACATCACTTGTTACTATCTAAGCATGACAGATTATAAGCAGAGATTTCCTGGTCTCTAAAACCAATACTCAGTTATATATCTATCCATAAATACCATGCCTGAAGTGGCATAGGAAAGCCTGTACACTAGAAATGGCATAAGAACAGATTATCATCTATTTGTATAGTAATGGGACACAGGTTTTGAGCTTCAAGTTCTTTACCTAATATAATGGTTGCATAATTTTCTTGAGAGGATAAAACTGCATAATTTAGTTGAAAATGCCAAGCGTATTGTAAGGAAGCTTGCAGCAGCAGAAGAAATGAGTGGTTTCTGCTTCCCTATTCTTTGTATCTTTGGTTCTGTCCTTATCTGTAAAAGAAAGGAGCTAGAATTAATTAATTCATTCATTCAAGACACATTTGTTGTATATCTACCATGTTCTAGGAAATATGGTAGCTTCTGTTCTGGGCAAATGGCACATAAACTCCAAGACCACAGGGTAAGAAGAGAACATAATGAAACTTAATTTATTTTTATGGTTATAGGTAATCTCTGATTTAACTCCCTGCTCAAAACTATGTCTTCATGATTATTTATTCCATTGAGGGATGTAAATGATCTGCTTTCACACTTTCTTCTTCTCCTACATCTTTATCTCCATCATCAACCACAGAGTAGTATGAATATGGGATATCTACTGAGGTATAAAGTTGACTTTGTTATTTCTTTAAATAAGATTTTCAATGTATCCATACACCCTTCACTAAGTGCTTATTATATACTAAATTAATGTGATATGCATAGAAGACACAAAAATAAAGACTCCAAAAGGCTTACTTATCTTATGCACAAATTAGATGCATAAATAAATGAGGACTCTGTCTTAGTTTCCTGGCTGCTAAATACCATACAATGGAAATTTATTGATACAGGGTGTAGAGGCTGGAAGAAGTCTAAAATCAAAGGGTCAACAAGGCAGTCTTTTCTCCCTGAAGATTGGCATTCTGGGATTGGCTGAAAGCATTCTTGGTCCTTGGCTTTTTTGTCTCATGGTAATGCACATGGCAATGCCCTCCCCTTTCTCTTCCTGGTTCCACTGATTTCCAGATTATAGATCCTCTCTATAACCTTCTCACTTTGTATGCCTAAACTTCTTTCTTCTTATAAAGAATTCCAGTAATCCAGATTCAGTTGGGCCACACCTGAATCATCAAGAGCTCCTATTTACAATGGGTTCACAACCACCAGTATGCGGACCTAGGCCAGGGTCATGTCCAAACTGGTATATACAATTCAATCCACCACAGATACCTGAAATGAATTATGCATGAAGTTCTAGAAGGAGATAAGTGAGGAAGTTACCGGTTCTGCCTAGGGAATGGGATTGAAAAGTCTGGGAAAGTTGCAAGAAGATGATACATGAGCTGCCCTCTGCACAAGCAGACATTCACAAAGTAGGCAAAGCAAAGATGTGCAAGGCAAAGAAAACATGTGCAGAGGCACAGGCACAGAGATGGAGAAAACATCTCACAGTGGGAGCTAGGAGAGTCTCCTTGGTGAAGAACAGGTAGCTAGAATGTTATTGTGGTACAGCTGTGAGAATCCCTCTATATCTTATTAAGATGATTTGGTTTTTATTCTTCAGACAATAAGGAGCAATTTGAATAGGATGACCTATTGGAGATGGCACATGAGGGAAAGTAAGAGTCATAGATATGTCAGAGATTTCTAGCTTCGGTCAACTAGAGAAATGATCATGAGATGCTGAGAAAAGAAATAGGAAAGACATGCTAAGCAGGCTTAGGTGTAGGATGGAGGAAGGAAGTAAAAATAAATTATTTCAGTCTTGAACATGAATTCATAAGGACAGAGAATTCATTAAAATAGCATTTGTAATAAAAATGTCTCCCATCAGAGGCTATTTATAAATGAAATACAATTAATCATTTTGCGAACATTTCATAAATATTGGACCTGGTCCTAATAGTGAATAGAGAATTCATTCTGTAGGGAAAATACTGTAACTTTTAATAAATTGCTGCTTCAAATGTGTCTATGTTGCTCTAAAATAATTCTCTGCCAGGAAAGGAGTTTTCCAGCATGCCAAGTTCCAATTAACGCTGAATAATTGCTAAATGAACATAATTGTACGATGGTTTTGCTTCTACTTGTAAAGGCAGCAGACCATCCTCTCTGATGTGAGGACAATGAACAAAGGTACAGAGAACAAAGATGCTATTTATCAGAGTTGAACAAGTACAGGTTTTCACTCACCTAGAGGTAGCCCTCCCAATGGCAGGGAACACAGCTCTGTAGGACATGAAAAGCATCATTCCATTTATTTCACAGAAATTATTTGGTTGTCATTCCCAAATATGGTTTTGTGGCTGTCATACGGAAGCCATTAATAACAACCTTCCCTTTCATAGCAACATCTCCACCCCACAGAGGTGCCCAAGGGAATTAAGATTGTCACTACAAGTAACTTTAAGACCCTGGAAAATTGTCATGGAGTAGCCTATAGCTATCAATATCACCATTTGAAGAACACCAGAATTGGTGGTGGTAGCCACGAATGTGGGTTATACTAGGAGAACTTCAGTGATCATGAAACTTTCAGCACCTGGACCAAATAAGGTGAACTTGTGCAGATACTTGAACTACATTGGTCCTATTATCATCCTTCATGGAGACTCTAACACATCCCAGGAAATGGGGGCCTTTCAAAGGCCCCAGAATGTTGCCTGGAACATCGCTAATGGAAATGAAAGGAATGAAAGCTAATTTTTGCTTATGCTATATAACAAAAATCAATATGGAGAGAAAACTTTGTGGACATATCCACTTCATTGACTTCCACTGTTTGCTGAGAAATGTTTACCAGTTAGCTATTGATTATTTATTTTCTGTCTTGTTTTACAATGTCAAGGATAATACACCTTCACTTTTCAGAAGCTTAACACCTGCAATGTAAATGTCTCCCTTTGCAGTGGCAGTGGCTTCTAGTTCATCTACCTAGCCAGGTGGGTCCAATCAGAAACCCATGGAAGAGTCGTATCTGTCATTTTCAAAGTGTTTTTCAAAGGAGGAAAGGTTTTGCCCTATCACCCTTAATAAAGGACCCTGTCCTTCCAAAAGTGGCTCAAGTCCAAGCACTGGCATGCCTACAAATGTTCATTTTGTAAGTATGTTATTTCTGGATCTTTGTAACAATTGTTTCTTTTTTCTTCTGATTTAGTCTTTGCTATGCAACCAAATTACTGATATGGAAAAGTGGGCTTGCCAGTATCCACAAGAGCAAATACAAAAACTATCTGCTTCTAGCTCTCAAAGCTCAATATCCATACATCTAAGTAACTGAGCACAAGTTCTCTCTAATTCATACTTCCCAATACCAGAGTAGGTTCCAAACACTTACTTTGTGAATAGTTTTAAATTATGCAAATGTTTTATATGAGTATGTTTGGCAGAAAGAATGTTAGACAGGCCTGGAACTTAAAATCAGCACAGCATTACCAGCAGTTTGAACTTGAGATTCTGTTCCTTGACTTCGTCAGTTGCATGAAAAAATAAAAGATTCTTATAGGAGGATATCTTTAAAGATCCTGTAAGTGTTCTAGATACTCTTAAAATTTTTAATCATCATCATCATTATTATTATTCAAAGAAAAAGATCCATAAAGTATATTTTAGGAGGTCTTTTAAAATGAGCCTTTAGCTATGATGATGATATTGCTAAAATTCACACAGTTAACTAAACAGGCTAACATTTCCCATAACCATCTAACAAAGAAGAGATAGTTTTTTAAAAAAGATTATTTTACTCATAGTGTGTCATCATATTTCAACACTAAACAAAAGTAACTTAGAGATCTTTTATTCTAAAATATTTTTAGAAATGCTAACATAATATCCATTAAGAGAGTTCAGCCGGAGGCAATTCTCTGGTAGATTAAAGGATGTCCTATTTACCGTAATGTTTTTCTTTATGTTTACAATGCATAAATATTCCTTATGTTTTTAAGGCATAAAGAATCATATCTTCTTACATATAAAAAAAACAAACAAACATGTCAGTGAGGAAAGAGAGACTGGATAGTGCAATTCCTTGCTGCAGAGAACCTATCTCTAAGGCTTTGTGGTTTATGTCGTTGGTGTTCAGGTTGTTCTATAAAGTACTGTTCTATATGTTTGTTTTTAGGTAATTTATGAAAAAATCAACAGAAGCAAAATCATGCAATCAATATTAAAAAGAGTAAATGACAAAATTCAAGAACTGAAAAAGAATTAAGGGAGGGGTAGGCAGGTAGAATCAGAGCAAGTACTTAATGACACTAAGAAAGCTTATTCAATGGCAAGGTATTACAAGTTAGCATCAGACTTAGTTATGAAATTCCTGGCAGTCAAGGCAAAAAGGGAACATGATCATTTGTGTAACCATCTAGTAAATGAATGTACTTCAGTGGGTGAGGAGAAACTATTTTTTCCTAACTCTGCTGAGAGAAACTTATCACATAGGCCTTTACATAAAATCATCTAAATAGCACCACAAGCAGCACCCTGAGAAGCAGCTACACACAATACATATACATAAAATGCTTTTAATCTGATGGAATTTTTCTTATGAAGTCTCCCAATAAAAGCCAAGAACAAAAACTTTTCCTAAATTTACCAGAAGAAAACATCTCTGATGTAAACCAAATATTTCCAAACCTCAGCAGCCTGTGAATACAAATGAGATACTTTAAAGAAGTAGCTCAAATATTATTGGCCACCAATACAGCAGCAAGTTTACTGAATCGCAACAGCATGGTAGTCTTTGGCAAAAAGAGGGGGACAAGTTTCATTTTCCTTTTTACTTTTTTAAAAAATTTATTTCTCTCCCCTTCCTCTCTGTGCCCGCTTCTATTCTTCTGTGTCCGTTTCTATTCTTGTCGGCAGCCCAGTAATCTGTGTCTCTTTTTGTTGCATTATCTTGCTGCATCAACTCTCCGTGTGTGCAGTGCCATTCCTGGGCAGGCTGCACTTTCCTTTGCGCTGGGCCGCTCTCCTTAGGGCCCACTCCTTGCATGTGGGGCTCCCCTATGCGGGGGACACCCCTGCATGGCAGGGCACTCCTTGTGCTCATCAGCGCTGCGCCTGGGCCAGCTCCACACGGGTCAAGGAGGCCCGGAGTTTGAACCATGGACCTCCCATGTGGTAGGCAGATGCTCTATCCGTTGAGCCAAGTCCACTTCCCTAATTCTCCTTTTTATGGTACCCAAATAGTAGAGAACCTGAACTGTGCTGCTTTTACCTCAACATTTGAAAGAATCTTCAGTGAAACGATTTTTTTGGTGTAAACTCTTAGCTTCCCACAAGGCTTATGTAAAAATCCAATGGTGGCTGGACTGGGAAATCAAACCCAAGAGCAGACACTGCACTTTTTACAAGTCACTATTGCTTATTTATTGTAATAAGTTTAGCAGCCCTAGCCTATTCCTCCCCACCTTCAGCTTCTACGGGCCTACCTCGGGCTAATCCTATTTCAATCTTTCTACTTAACATTAGTCACCCCTACTCCAAGACCCAAGCTCTTTCTGTTGCTTTCTTCTGTCAGCGCCCCTGCTTTTGCCCCTGTGTTCACTCCTCCAGTTCACCTGCCTCTCTCATGGCCCATCCCAGCAGGCTGAGCCAACTCTTTGCTTAAAGTAACTATGCAGTCCCTGACCTGGGGGCTATTTCCGACCTTTACAGAAATTGAAATGAAAGATTTCTTTAATTTTGCTAGGAATGCATAAAAGCAAAATCCAAAGAACCCTTCAAAACATTTAGAGAATCCAGAGAGACTCAATATTAAACACTGCCTCACAAACCACCCCTGCCTTCTCTTGGGTTGCAAAGAGTGCTATCTATATGCAAGCAAGAGCTGCCAAGCAGAAACAAAAATGCCTAAATCATTAGTAATTACACTAGTGTCCAATCAGCCTCCATGAATTTCCTAGGATAAACTGCAATAGAGCAAGTAACATACTTCCATGCCCTTCTCCCAAGGCAAATTACCTCCTGTGACAAACTGTATAAAACCAATAAAAGAATGGCATTCCCAAATCCTATCTCTGCAGAGCAAACCCAGGTTCAAGTTACCTACAAAGCTGCAAACTTGTAGGATACAGAAAGCAAGTAAAGTGATGGCCCCTTATTTGGTTTGTTCACCCAGCTCCAAGAACTGGAAGAAAAAGGCTATGCTTGGATGTCTATGACCATTACACGTGACTTCTTGCCCTTTTATTTAATTATTCTCCTCTGAGGTTGGGAGAAATGGAAAAGCATAGGATGGAAGGGGTGGAAATTTCACCTCATCTTTACAGTCGACAAGTAGAAATGAAAAACTGCAACTCATTACTTCCAGTTGTCAACTGCACCGTGGAAATTGGAGCATGTCATGAAATAGCTGCTTTCAAAGATCTCCCTATCAGTTCTCTCATGTGATGGTCATTTATGCTTGTGTGTTCTTTATGTCTCACTCTCTTCGTGTTCTTCAAGGTTTGCCTGAGGTGATGTGGAGGCTGGAGTGCACACCCCCATTGGTTCCTACTGGAGCTTTATAGGCAGATGTGCTGGATTTTTGAGCAAATGCACCCTGCCTGGGTTTTATCTTATAAAGGGGAACACCCATGCTTGCTCACAAGTCAGACTTGTTGTTTAGTGTATTTGTAACCCAGAACCAGACTAGCACCTAAGTGTCATCCTCCATCTCTAAACTTATTCCACCTGCTTCCTCTTCCAATTGCAAGATTTCAGATATTTGCCTCATTTTCCTTTTAAATTATGATGGAGAATGGTACTTAAAAACTGGTATATGTAAGATTGATATAAAGTTTCCTTTTATTATGCCTCTTTGCTGACTTTTGGAATCCTTTGCACTGGCTCTCTGATTTCTCCTCTGAAATACAGGCATGCTTCTTCTATAACACACCTACCACACAGGCAGTGGCTGCTTATCTTCTAACAGCTGAAAAAATAGTAATAATAAAGTGTCACATGGTCAAAAGAATGCTTTAGTCCATACAAAATGAGGAGAAAAGATATTAATATTGACAATTTAAATGTTCATAATTGTATTGATGGGAAACCAATCAGCTTTTTCCTCTGTCAACTTGTCTCACCCTTACACTGTGATTTTTTAAAATCTTTTATTATCTTTTTTTTAAAGATACATAGATCACACAAAATGTCACATTTAAAAATATAAGAGTTTCCCATATATCCCACTCCCATCCCCACACACTCCTCCCACATCAATAACCTCTTTCATCAATATGGTACATTCATTACATTTGGTGAATACATTTTGGATCACTGCTGCACCACATGGATTATAGTTTACATTGCAGTTTACACTCTCTACGAGGCCATTCAATAGGTTATGGCAGGATATATAATGTCCTGCATCTGTCCCTGCAATATCATTCAGAACAAGTCCAAGTCTCGAAAATGCCCCCAAATCACACCTCTACTTCCCTTTGCCTGCCCTCAGCAATTCCCATGGCCACTGTCTCCACATCGATAATACAGTTTCTTCCATTGATAGAGTCACAAAAATTCCATAGTAGAATACCAGTAAGTCCACTCTAATCCATATTTTATTCTTCCATCCTGAGGACCATAGGATGGTGATATCCACTCCACCTCTAAATTGAGATGGGGCTTAGATCCCAAATGGCTGATGGATGGGATTCTCCTGCTTGCATTTGTAGACCCTCTCAATTCCTTGGTGTGGTTGTTGATCATCCTCATGTCCCTGTTAGCTGACCTGGGTAAGTCCAATGAACCCGAGAGCAGGTGTTGCAACTCTGCTGAAGCTCAGGGCACAGCAGGCACATGGACAGCCCAGAGATTCAAGTCTCCCGAGCATACACCAACCCCAGAGCCAACCATAGGTTCAGTAAAGGTGACAGAAGAGATATGTGTAGAGAGCTCACATCTGAGTCCAACTCCATCACACTCAGGAGCACAAATTCCAAAGTAGGGCCTATTGGCAAGGCACTGAACTCCAGAATCATCTTCCATGACCATAGGACCTGGATGTCTCTGTAGCCCTCAGGAACGCCACTACCTGAGGTTGTATCCACTTTGACTGTCTCTGGGATCCTGCTGAGATGTGCATAAGTGTGACCCCTCTGATGCCCTTTGAACTTGTTTTGAAGTCTCTTAGCCATGTAAACTCATTTGTCTTTACCATTTCCCCCTTTTATTCAAGGTCTTTTTCTGGTTGCATCACCAGGTGGTGCTTGGTAGCAATCCCTCAGCACCAGGAGACTCATCCCCGGGAATCATGTCCCAAGCTGGGGGGAAGGTAATACATTTACATGCATTTGGCTTAGAGAGCGGCCACATTTGAGCAACATGGAGGCTCTCAGGAGGTAACTCTTAGGCACCCTGCAGCTGTAGGCCTAGTTGAAATTTCAAACACACAGGCTCATAAGCATAGTCATCAGTATCAATGGCACATCATTGGACCATCCTTCTTCACTGGTCTTTGCCCTAGCACTTGGGGAACTGTTGCTGCTTCACTGGGGATTGGGATTGAATAGGAACTCAGCACTCCCTCAGTTGTCATGTGAAACTCTACCCACTATGTCAATACCTAACAAATATCTGAAATTATTTATATACCCTATATGTATGCCCTAGAGAACTCTCTCCCACCCATGCATCACCCATCAATTATACCCCACATCAGTGCTCCTCCCCTGCTATAGTTGAACCCCTCTGTGATCCAAAAACTTCTTAAAAATTGAAGTCTAATATATTGCCAAATTCAATTAATAGGAAAATAAAATAGTAATGATAGATTTAAAGATTGGAAATAGAATACATAATAATTTAGAAAAACTAAAATAAAGTAAAAAATAAATTGGGGTTTTAAAAATGAAAAATCTTAAAAAAACTTTTTTGATTTTGTACCTTTCATCACTGTAATAAGTGTTGCCCTGTATGCACAGTGGCAAGGCAATCTCTTCCTTATTTCCTCAGTGTCTACATCCTTTTTTTTTTTTTAATGTCTTCAAAGAAGTTTTAGGTCACAGTAAAGTCATATATAGAATATAGGGGACTCCCATATACCCAAGATCAACCCCCTTTCCCCCTTACCCAGCAATGCTCTTTTTACATGTGGATATTGCATTTGCTGCAACTGATGTACAGATATTGAGGCAGAGCTACTAACCATGGTTCCATTATGGTTTACATTATGGTTTACATTTTAGACTGTACATTTTTATAAATTTTTGGTTACATTATGGTTTACATTTTAGACATACACTTTTATAAATTTTTGGTGAAATTTAACACAATCTGTATCCATCATTGCATGATCATGCAGAACACTTCCATTGCCCCCCCCCCAAGTAGCCCCCTCTTCCATTTATTCTATTCCTCTCTCCCTGTCCCCTGTGATTTCTTTTTTAAGATTTCTTCTATTATTTCTTCCCCCTGCCCTCATTGTGCTCACTGTCTGCTCTCTGGTCCATTCGTTGTGTACTCTCTGTGTCTGCTTATCTTCTCTTTAGGAGGCATTAGGAACCAAACCCAAGACCTCCCATGTGGGAGAGAAGTACTCATTTACTTGAGCCACCTCCGCTCCCTGCTCTGTTGTGTCTCTCATTGTGTTTCCTCTTTGTGTCTCCGTGTTGCATCATCTTGTTGCATCAGCTCCCTGTGCCAGCCTGTTGTACCAGCCTGTCAGGCAAGCCTGCTGTCCTGCTTGTCCTCTCCAGGAGGCACTGGAACTGAACCTGGGACCTCTCATATGGTAGGTGGGTGCCCAAATGCTTGGGTCACATCCGCTTCCAAGAAATATTTTTTAACCACATAAAATCACTTCATTAAATTACCTATTTCTATTATCATTATGAATTGTATTTTCCCCTGGTCAATTAGAGTTTTGAAAGTACTTATCACATATCTGAACTGAGAGAAAATTTACGGAAAGCAGTTTTTGAAATTTTAATTATAAATCAGTTCTTCACAGAATAAAAAGGAAATTTTAAAGTTTCTTTAGCTTTGGTTGGCTTTAAATATATTAATTAGAAAATAGTCTATGATTTCCTCGTTAAATTCACATAGTCTATTTGATGTATTTGAAAAGGAAGTCTTCTGATTGAATTATAAGTACTAGAAATAAAGCTAGAAATGCCCCCACTTTTCCACATCTAGATCACTGAGAGGAAAACTGCAGCACTGTCTCATTTGATTACCAGTTGGCAGTATATGATGAGTGCTTCCCACAAAAACCCATCTTTTTGCAAATTAATTGATTCTACTTAACTTTCAAAATTTCCTTCTACAGGAATGATAACATAATTGATAATTCATCCTTATTTATACTGCTAAATATCAGAATACTTATGGATCTTCCCCCACTTTTCCCATCTCCAAGTACTGACATATATTTCATTTATGTTTACCTTATTGTGGCATCAAAGTATAAAGGGCTTACTTTTAGTTAAGAATATTACATTAAAAATAAAACTGAGGGAAATGGACTTGGCCCAGTGGTTAGGGCGTCCGTCTACCACATGGGAGGTCCGCGGTTCAAACCCCGGGCCTCCTTGACCCGTGTGGAGCTGGCCCATGCGCGGTGCTGATGTGCGCAAGGAGTGCCCTGCCACGCAGGGGTGTCCCCCGCGAAGGGGAGCCCCACGCGCAAAGGAGTGTGCCCTGTAAGGAGAGTCGCCCAGCGCGAAAGAAAGTGCAGCCTGCCCAGGAATGGCGCCGCCCACACTTCCCGTGCAGCTGACGACAACAGAAGCGGACAAAGAAACAAGACACAGCAAATAGACACAGAGAACAGACAAGGGGGGGAAGGGGATTAAATAAATAAATAAATCTTTAAAAAAAAATAAAAATAAAACTGAGATGCCATATCATTTGCATTTCCATATTTGTTTGAAATATCTCCTGATGAAGTATCCACTTATTTGTCAGGATGATTCACCACTGAAAAGATGTCAGTGGTAGTTAGAAAGTCAAGAAACTAGAAATCAAATCCTTTATCTGCTCCTACCTGCCCATGCCAATTAAATGATCATAAGCAAGTAATTAAACTTCATTTAACCCTAGTTTTCTCACAGCGAAATGAAAGTATTGGATTAAACCATTCCTTAGTTTATTTCTATCTCTAACATTCTGATATTCTGCTACTTATGATCTCACTTGGAGGCTAAAATAAGAAAATCATACTTTGTTTTCAAGTTTAGTCTTTTCTCCTTCAAAATCTATTCAGTGTTTTAAATATATTTGTACTTGCTGACCAAGTAATTCCATTTCTGGGATTGTATGTAAGGAAACAATATTTCTTAAATTGTACAAAATATATGTAGATAGAATTATGCCCAAAGATGTTCTTTGCAGTTTTATTTACACTAGGGAGTAACCTGATCCAAGAAAAGTTTTAAGTAATAATGGGCATGATGCATCCATTAGACAGAATGGTCTTTCATGATTGGAATGATATTCACAAAGTTTTAATAATGATATGGAGGAAGCAGATGTGGCTCAAGTGATTGGGCTTCTGTCTACCATATAGAGGGTCCCAAGTTCGCTTCCTGGGGCCTCCTATGGAAAGCAAGGTGGCCTGTGTGCTATGGAGAGCTGGTGCAACAAGATGATGTGACAAAAAGATACACAGAGGAGAGACAGTGAGAGACACAACAAACCAGGGAGCTAAGGTGGCTCAAGAGATTGAGTGCCTCTCTCCCATGTCAGAAATTCCCAGGATTGGTTCTCAGTGCCTCCTAAAGAGAAGACGAGAAGACAAGCAGACACAGGAGACCATGCAGTGAATGGACACGGAGAGCAGACAGCAAGCACAAATGGCAGGGAGGGGAATAAGTAAATAAATAAATAAATATTTTTTTAAAAAATACAATGATATGGGAAGGGACTTGGGTTTGAATCAGAGAAAAACAAAATTGATATAAACAGTATGACTAAAATTATTTATAGAAACAAATGAAAAGTATATGGAGAAAAAATAAAAATAAGTAGAGTAAAATATTAACTGCAATTGTCTTTGAATGGTAGGAGTATGGGTTATTTTTTTCTTGTAAATCTAATATATAATGCAAATTTTTTAATGAGAATTTTATAACCAAAAGAGATTTTTTTTAATCAGATTTCTCCTAAAATCAGATTTTTCCAGAAATAGAGGATGACATGTTTTGTTACACTATTAATGTACATCTTACAAAAACACTCACAAAGGAAACAATAAGGATTTTATTGTGGTTGGTGTTGAAGATGAATAACAAAACCAGTTAAATAGATACATCTTTTAGAACTAAACTCAGTTTATTAGAGAGGTTAATTTTCTAAGAGGACAACTTCATTAGCATTAGTCTCATAGTTCAGTGCAGTCTGGGCAGCCCTGGTTGTTGAAGCAGCTCCTGCCAGGGCTAACTGCAGTCAGGGCCACATGGGAATTAGGCGCTCAGTGTACAGAGAGAAGTGCAAGGAGCAGGGGAGGAGGGAGAGCAGCTGAAGTCATCTAATCTTCAAAAGTGAAAAAGTCAAAATTTATGAGCCTTTAAGTGGTGCAATAAAAAGTCACCAAGAATGCATGGTGATGGCAGTTCTGACTACAGATTAGTGAGCCAATAATGAGACAATGGTGGCTGCATGACAATAAGTATCCCTCATTGTATTTAAAGCTGTAATTTCAGCCATGCAGCTGCTGCTGCTTTGCAAGGGCAAAGAGTACCTTACCTACAAAGAGTAATAGAATGAAGCCCAGGTTACAGCCTTAGAATGCGGAGAATGAAATGTGACAGAAAAAGTAAAGGAGACAGGTAAGGTGCTCCTGACTCATAGAGAGAACCCATCAATACCGGACAATCAATAGCAATGAATCTGAGTAGAGTAAATATATCAGAACGTACTTTTTACAATTGTGACACACCAACCAATAGCTGAATTTGAAAAGGAAATAGATAATTGCATGTGAAATAGCGTCTTCAATTAGATGGCTTTCCAGTTGTAGATTCTTTAAGCCCTGTTCTTACTAAAACCATCTACAACTTCAGGCGTAAAGACACTTCTATGATATTTTGAGAACTCTAGAAGAATTTAAATTGAATTGTAATTTCTAATTTCTTGATCTGCTTAGGATTATGCTTTTTGCTAGGTAAAAGATGAATTAATGAAAATATTGTATATGGCAAATATGGGCATTGATTCTGCTCTCCATGTTAAATTAATGAAAGTCTATAGGCTTGTCAAAGATTACTAGTTTAAAACTAGTATTTGATATTTGGCCACATCTATTAGGAAAATGTGGCATCAGTCTAAAATACAATAACCCCAGTAGATAAAGTTCTTTTTCTCATATATATATGTATTTTTTTCACACATTGTTCGTTACCCCAATTCAATATAGTACATTTCATTATTTAGAGGATTGAGAAAAGAAACATATATGATCAGTAGTTGGAAATACAAACTAAATTGAACATGGAAAAGTTGAAATACTTTGCATGATGCAACATAATAAATTATGAAAGAAATAATATCAGACATCTATTTTAACTGAAATATCAAATGTATTATTTTAAAAATACAATGTTGAAGAAATAAAAAGCAAGAGAAAACTAACCTAGAGTGTAGGCAAAGCACAATGTCAAGGCAGTTCAGTACTAAGGAGGCAATGTGTACTCGTCTGCCTGGAGAGTTTCCAACCAAGGAGTTCGGCAATTGGTCACAGGTCCTGGCCAAAACAAAACACCTTTCCTGAGGAAGATGACAAAAAGCACGGTAAAGCAGCCGGGGATGCCAGCTAACTGGTCTCTATATGAGGGATCTCAGGATAGCAGCCACTAGAACTTCTTCCAAGCCAGGGTAAAAGTCAAATTTTAGGGACAAAACAAAGTAGTGGAGAGAGATCAAAGACAATATATGTACTTCATCTACAGTCTGCCCTGAGGGTCTATTTGAGAGCATTAGGGACCTGAGAAGCAATTTCTGATCCCAGCAATTTTGAGTGGTCCGTGGTTATTGATCCTCAGGGGATGATAAGCCTGTCTTAAGAAGATTGACACAGGAACTGGTCAAATTCACTCTATATTAAAGACTCTCAGTAGATCTAGTGGAGGAGAAAGAGAGACAGTTACTATTTCAGGCATTCATTCATCAATTAGTTATTAAGCATCTACTGGGTACTAAGGATATATCCATAAATAAAATGAACAAAAATCTTTAGGTTTGCATCTGAGTGTGACATGACTGATACTAAACAAAAACAAGCAAATCAATCATGTGTTAGAAGATACTAAATGTATAGAAAAAGTAAAGCAAGGAAAAGGGGATTAAGAGTGGGAAGATGAAGAGTGTTAAAATTTTAAATAGGGTGGTCAGTGAAGGTCTCCCTGAGGGGGCATTTGAGCAAAGATGTGGAGATGATGAGCAGGCTTGGGGGAAAAGCACTAGGCAGAGGGACTAGCCAGCACAAAGGCCCTAAAGCAGAATCATACTCAGTGTATATCAGATAAAGCAAGAAGGCCAGTATTTCTAGAGCAAAGTCAACAAAGATGGGTGAAGGGGAGGAAGGAGAAATTAAGGAGGTTACAGAAGAGGTAATGAGGATCCCAGATCATATAAGATCTCGTAGACCTTCGAAGTAAAGTCATTAGAAAGTTTTAAGCAAAGGAATGCCATAATCTGACTTCTGTTTTGAATGGTCATTTTAGTTTTATATGGAGAATAGCCTGTGGAGGTACCTGGGGGCAGGGTAGGGGGTAACCAGGCAAGACATTCCTGTCGCAGTTGTGACAGGAAAAAATGGTTACATTTTAGATATATTTTTATGGTAGACCCAATGAGATTACTCATGGATTGAATGTGGACTATGAGAGAAAGAAAGCAAAGATGTTATCTCCATTATCTACTGCTGATAACAATCAAGCCCAAACGTTACTGTCTTAAAAAAAAAAAAAAAGCAAGAGTATGCATATGCAAAATTATGGAGTAATAAGTTTTACAAATGCTGCCTTTACCAGAAAAATGAATGAGCTAGAAGAAAGATTGAGATTGATAAGGTAGTAACCCTGGAACCAGGTTGGACATTTAGAACAACCACAGAAGGCTCGACAAAGGGAGAGGCTACTGAGAGTTAAACTACTGTATGTGGAAGCAGGCAACAGTGACCAGAGCCCATTCTTTGGCCCCTTGGCAGTGGCTTTGGAACTGGCAGGGGCTGTAGAAATGCTGCCCAGCTTCCTACAGTGGTTGACTGGGGCCAAGGCAGGTAGAGGAAACTTTTTCCTCCAAAAGTTGGGGTTGATGATGGAGGTGACCCTGGGGGATCCCTGAGAAACCAGTGAGGACACTGGCCTTGGTTTTGGCTTTTTGGGCAGCAGTGGCTTCTGGCCCCCCACAAGCAACCACTGGGACAACAAGAGCCAGTGAAACTTTTTGATTCCACTGGTTTTCCTTCTTTTGTAGGTGGTTTTTCTTGATTCTAATAGACCCCTAAGGGACCAGCATGCGTGCTCGCTTAGGTTTTGGCTCTCTTGGCAGCAACAATGGCAGCTTTCAGTCTCCCAACACCATCCACCTTGATGTAAAAATTCAGTGCACCTTACTTTTCTGGGTTTTTGTTTTGTTTGTGGTTGTATTTCTTTCTTTCTCTTTCCTGTGTTGTTTGGTCTGGTTGATTCCCCATGGGACCAGCACGGATACTGACCACAGCTTTGGCATCAATTGCAACAGCTTCCAGCTTCCCACTGGTATCTACTGAGAGACATAGAGAGAAAGTACACTTTTTAAATTTGTTATATTTGTTTATTTATTATTTATATTTGTCTATTTGTTAGTACAGCCATACCTCAGAAATATTGATGGAACAGTTCCAGACCACCGCAATAAAGTGAATATCACACAATTTTTTTGGTTTGCCAGTGCTATAAAAATTATGTTTACATTATTCTGTAGTCTATTTAGTGTGTGGTAGCATTACGTCTGAAACAACAATGTACATAACTTAATTTAAAACACATTATTGCCCAAAAAATGCTAACCATCATCTGAGCCTTCAGCAAGGCATAATCTTTTTGCTGGTGCAGAGTCTTACCTTGATGTTAATGGCAGTTGACTGCTATCAGGGTGGTGGTTGCTGGAGTTGAGGTGGCTGTGGCAATTTCTTAAAATAAGATACAATGAACTTTGCTGCATCAATTGACTTTCCCCTTCATGAAAGATTTCTCTGCAGCGTGCATTGCTGTTTGATTACATTTTACCCACAACTGAACTTCTTTCAAAATTAGTGTCAGTCCTCTCAAATCCTGCCACTATTTTATCAACTAAGTTTATGATATCCTAAATATTTTGTTGTTATTTCAGCAATTTTCACAGCATCTTCACCAAGAGTAGATTGCATCTCAAGAAACAATTTTCTTTTCTAATCCATTAGAAGCTCCTTGTCATTTGGTCAAGTTGTATCATGAGATTGCAGCAATTCAGTTACATATTCAGATTCCACTTCTAATTCTAGTTCTCTTCCTATTTCCAATATGTCTGCAGTTACTTCCTCCACTGAAGTTTTGAGCCCCTCAAAGTTATCCATGAAATTTGGAATCAACTTCTTCCAAACTCCTATTAATGTTGATATTTTTACTTCCTCTCATAAATCACAAATACTCTTAATGGCATCGAGAATGGTGGATTCTTTTCAGAAGGTTTTCATTTTACTTTGCCCAGATCCACTAGATGAATCTATCTAGACTAATAACCTTACAAAATGTATTTCTTAAGTAATAAGACTTGAAAGTAGAAATGACTCCTTGATCAATGGGCTTCAGAATAGTAGACATTAAAACAGCATTAATCTCATTATATATCTCCATCAGAGCTCGTGGGTGACCAGGTGCTGTGTCAGTAAGCAGTAATATTTTGAAAAGAATCTTTTTTTTCTTTCTGAGCAGTAGTTTCCAACAGTGGGCTTAAAATATTCAGTAAGCCATGTCATAAAGAGATGTGCTGTCATTCAGGCTTTGTTTTTCAATTTATAGAGCACAGGCACAGTAGATTTCATATAATGCCTAAGGGCCCTGGGATTTTGGAATGGTAAATAAGCATTGGCTTCTCCAGCTGCTTTAGTCCCTAACAACAGAGCCAGCCTGTCCTTTGAAGATCTGAAGCCAGGAATTAACTTCTCTCTATCTAAGAAAGTCCTGGATGGCATCTTCTTCCAACTGAAGGCTGTTTTGTCTACACTCAAAATCTATTGTTGAGTGTAATACCTTCACCAATGATTTTAGCTAGACCTTTTGGATAACTTGCTGCAGCTTCTACATCAGTACTTGCTGCTTCACCATTCATTTTAATGTTATGAAGATAGCTTCAAATTTTTCTCCTGCAGCTTCCACACCTCTCTCAGCCTTCATAGAATAGAAGAAATTTAGGGCCTTCCTCTGGATTATGCTTTGGCTTAAGGGAATATTGTAGCTGGTTTGATCTTCTGTCCATGTCAGTAATAAGGCTGTTTTGCTTTCTTATCATTCATGTGTTCACTGGAGTAGCATTTTTAATTTCCTTCAAGAACTTTTTCTTTTCATTCACATCTTGGCTAACTGGTGCAAGAGGCTTGGCTTTCAGCCGATCTCAGCTTTGGACATGCCTTCCTCACTAAACTTAATCATTTCTAGCTTTTGATTTAAAGTGAGAGATGTGCAACTCTTCCTTTCATTTGAACCCTTAGAGGCCATTGTATGGTTATTAATTGGTCTAATTTAAATATTGTTGTGTCTCAGGGAATAAGGACGTTGGAAGAGAGGGCGAAAGATGGGGAAAGGTGGATTGGTGGAACAGTCAGAACACACACAATATATATTGCTTAATTTTGCCATCTTATGTAGATGCCATTTGTGGCACCCCAAAACAATTACAATACTAACATCAAAGCTTACTGATCACAGATCATCCCAACAGATATAATAATAATGAAAAAGTTTGAAATACTGTGAGAATTACCAATATGTGAGGACATGCTGTTGGAAAAATGACACTGATAGTCTTGCTCAATGCAGGTCTGCCACGAACCTTCAATTTGTAAAAAGTGCAGTATCTTTGAAGAACAATAAAATGAAAAGCAATGAAATGATGTATGCCTACATACCTATTTGCAGACAACATGGTCTTATATATAGAAAATCCAAAGGAATCAGCAAGAAAACTACTAGAGCTGATAAACGATTTCGGCAACATGGGGGTACAAAATCTACACATAAAAATCCATGTTGCCTCTGTACATTAACAGTGAATAATCCAAAGAGGAAATTAAGAAAACAATTCCATTTACAGCAACATCCAAAAGAACAAAATATCTAGGAATTAATTTAGCCAAAGATATAAAAATTTGTACACTGAAATTACAAAACATTGCTGAAAGAAATTAAAGAAGACCTACATAAATGGCAAGAATCTCATGTTCACAAATTGGAAAACTTAATATTGTTACGATGTCAATATTACCCAAAGCGAGCTATAAATTCAGTGTAACCATTATCAAAATTCCTGGAGCCTTTTTTGAAAAAGTGGAAAATCCAATCCTCATTCATGTGGAACTGCAAGGAGCCCTGAATAGTCAAAACAATTTTGAAAAAGAACAAAATTGGAAGACCCACACTTCCTGATATCAAATTGTACTACAAAGCTAGAGTAATCAAAGCAGTGTGCTACGGCATAAATATAGACATAAAGACTTAATTACTTCAGAGAACTAGCAAAAATAAAACTGGGTCTGAGAACAGCTGGGGTTACCAAGAAGGAACTCAGGCAAAAGATTAATCTGCCAAACAAGCGTGTCACTGGGAAGGGAACAGAAATACAGTTAAGCAAAAATGAAAGTTAGTTCTGCAAGCTTATATCAGATGTTAGCTATGATTTAGGCAGAGTTCAAAATGTTATAATAAGACTAGGAATAGAGTGTGAAGTTGAACCTGGGACCTGAAAGTGTTTAAGTGTGGGATGTACAGATAAAGTGCATTGAATGGTGAAGGGGGAGGGCAGGGACTGAAGCCAAGTGCTCATCCCAATCAACTGGAACTGGTCCTGAGACTATGTATATCATATCACTCAGCACTGTTGGCATTTTGCACATCTTGTGACTGGAAGTCAAAAAACCACACAGAATTTATTGAGTTTCATCTCTTCATGCTAAAAGAGAGAAAAAAGATAAATGGTATCAGGATTATGCAAAGCACAGTTACTGAGGATTGAGATACTCAAGTGGAGAACTCTGACTGATTGCCTGCTTCCCTCGTCTGCACTCTTGGCAGATGCACAGTTTCTCTGTGGGATTTAACAGCCTTTAGCAAGCAACTAAATAAGACAATTGGAAGAGACAGCTGAGCAGCCACTTGCTAGTTTTTCTTAAATGTGCTTCCTTTCACTACATAGGTTTGGAACTGAGATGAGCAACTCTTCCTACATGAACATAATTGAATTTGAAAGATTTTCTTTTCAGAAAATCATTTTTCTTAATTTAATGGAAACATCCACAGAGTTTTGTGCACTCCCTAACAAAGTGAGGTATGGTGAGATTAAGCCAGGAAGCTTAGTGGAATAGTGGTGAGACCCCACACGCTGCCTAAGCCAAATATCAGCCATCCACCCTGCCCCCTCCATCCCCAGAAGCTGTTGGGAAATGTGTTTCAAGTCTCTCAGAAGAATCTACCAATGGTTAGCGATCTTCCTTGTCAAGAGGTTCTTCATTTCTCTTGCGGCAGTTCCATCCTCCCAGTAGAACTATGAAAGAACGTTACAGCCTATCCAAGGGACATGAATGCTGCAGCCTCAATTTCCATTGTGGCAAAAACTGTGACTGAGTGTCACAACCGCCACTGAGATCTTTGTTGGTACCACAGACATCCATTAACCCATTTCTACTGTTAGCTGCACAGATGGTAGTAACTGCAAATGGTGCCCTAAGCAGAAATATCAATTGGGCATGAAAGCCCTTAATAAAGGAATCTCAGGAAAAAGAGGATATAAGCTGCTTTTTACTCCAGAGAAATTGAATCCACTGTGGAAATTCTTGCTGTAGGAGAGAAGGAGCCCAGGTCTCCCAGCATTGTCGGTGAATGTGATGTGATGCTATTTTATTTATTTATTTTTTAAAGATTTATTTTTTGTTTATTTCTCTCCCCTTCCCCCACCCCCCAGTTGTCTGCTCTCTGTGGCCATTCGCTGTGTGTTCTTCTGTGACCACTTCTCTCCTTATCAGCGCACGGGAATCTGTGTTTCTCTTTGTTGCATCATCTTGCTGTGTCAGCTCTCCGTGTGTGTGTGTGGCACCATTCCTGGGCAGGTTGCACTTTCTTTGGCGCTAGGCGGCTCTCCTTATGGGGCGCACTCCTTGCACGTGGGGCTCCCCTATGCGGGGGACACCCTTGCATGGCAGGGCACTCCTTGCGTGCATCAGCACTGCGCGTGGGCCAGCTCCACACGGGTCAGGGAGGCGCAGGGTTTGGACTGCGAACCTTCTATGTTGTAGGCAGACACCCAAGCCATATAATAGTAAGGACTCAAGCTCTTAATCATACTACTTGGATGATCATCCTGTCTATGACTTTCTAGCTTTAAGGACTTGCAAAAGTTACTCAATCCCTCTCTTCCTCAGTTTCCTCATGAATGAAATAGAGATGATATGGTATCAACTTCACAGAAAAGTTATGAGGATTAAATGTGTTTGAATGCTTAGAAGAGTATCTGGCAAACTCAAAAATATTGACTATCATCATATATGGAAACACTAAATATACATTATTATTTGTACACATTGGCATATGAAATCTATGTCCAGAGATCTAGGTCCCTCTGTGGAATTAATACATCTTCACTTGTGTGTGGCCTTGAGCAAATTTCTGTACTTTCCACTGGCACAGAGTTGGTAAATACATATGTAGACAGCACTCTTCTCTCCTTTCCTGGTCCCGTAGCAGACATAGGCTGAGTAGGTTTTAGAATTCTTGTCAACATGTTATTCCTGGCAGCTACCATCAATTAGCCAGAGTTGACATGAAGTTTAAAACTTATTTGAGCACTCAGCTTTAAGGGATAAAGGGTTTTAAGGGAATGATTGCTCCCACTAAGCCATTTCAGCCTATCTCATCCCAGTGTTGCCCCCATACCCGACTTTGCCACAAATTTCTCAATATGCTTGGCAGGACCTCTCAAAAGGATGCATCCATCACAGCACTAAATCCTTGTAGGTAGCCACATCTGGAAAAGGACTGTGGTTGGAGTGAGCATCCACATGATGGACCATGAGCTCATGGTCAGTATCTTGAACCCTTGTTCAACCCAAGATACTAACTGACAAGCCATACTCAAACGTTACTCAAGGTGTACTCAGACTTCTTTGTGCAGTTGGAGACAAGGAATGTCTGTGCCTGTGCAGGCCAGTGCTTCTTTCCTTACTGTGCAGGGGAAAAAAAGCTTGTTCTTCCTAACAAGCCCCTTAGTCCTCACAAGGAGAGCACTAATGGTATGTCTCTTAGCACCTGTGGTAGGCCAGCCAGCACAAAAGCCTGGGAGATCTTTTGTTTTTCATTTTTTCCCTTCAAGTGAGGGGAGGAGACTAGCTCACAGAATAAATACCACAGAGATTCTGATTTTCAGTGGATGTCAAAGAATTCGCCTATAAATATCTGCCCCTATTACATAAGGAAGGCTTCTATTGTTTTTTTTCTTTTGGTAAAAATGAGTTTTCAAGAATACTGGTAGAATTGGGTTCAATTTTTAATATGCAAGATGTTGAGAAAAAACAACACCTCAGAACCACTTTACAAGCGCTTATCTTTGATCAGAGGCATCATTTTCTGCTCACATTAAATCACTTACCTTGAAAAAAAGCCCGTTTAAATCAGAAAGAAGGCTTTGGAATGAGCAAAATGTGAATGTTTTTAGATTACAAATGATTAAGATTAAATGTAGACTGAATTTTAAATATAAAAATAGATTTTCTATAATTCTCAAGAAGGGTATTAAGATATTTGTAAAATAGCATGTCAGATTACCACCAAATGACAAGCTGTTTTTTAACTCATAGTGTGGGCAGCCACCACCACTCTCACCAGGGGCCCAGATAGGCCAGAGATAGCATTTATTGTACTCCTTACATTTCCCTAGAATATAGAGCAGTGACTGAAAATACAGACTTTGGGGTCAGACTGCCTGTGAATGGGTCCTGACTCTACAACTTTGCTGTAAGACTTTGAGCAAATTACTTGGTCTCTCTGAACTTCAGTTTTCTCATCTACTGTTGTTGTCTGAATTAAATATATTAGAGGACTTGGCCTACACCCTGGTTGTAGTAAGCTCTGGCTATTATGATAATCATTAGACTCTCAGAGTTTATGGAGTGAGTAGTTGGGACAGATGGGAGTCTGCTGGAATTCCTTTCTACCTAAAGTGTTTTTCATGCTTGTTTGATTGTCTTTGATAAACTTTTTGAAATGCAGATGAAGATCAATTATTCTCAAGATAGAAAATGCATTGCAGTAAAAAAGAGATCTTTCAATTCCTTTATGGATTGATCGATTCATTCATAGGTTGACAAACTAGTCTTCAAACATCAGTAGATATCAACACTAGCTTTAGCCCATAAATCAACTCTGATCTCTCCATTTCTGAGAATGTTAACTCTCTTTATTCCTACTTTTGTCTAACTTAGGTTAAGAATACCTGAACTACTTCAAGAGAGACATTTTATCTTTCATTTTCACTTCTATCCTACAGAACAGACTGAAGACTAGTGACACAGATCCAGGCACAGGTTTACTCATGCCATCAACATTTGTGGGGCATCTCCTCTGTGCTGGGGGAAGGTTAATACAAATGGCTAAACAATGCTGCTGTCCCTTTCTCAATTTTGCTTCCTCTATGCATGGAGGGCCTTTGGTGAGCCCAGATATTCTTCCTTCTACCATCTTCTCATTCTTTGCACTCTCTTTGGGTGGCCTCATTCTCAACTATGATTTCATGTACCAACTCTGCATTGATGAATGACCCCCAAATCCATGTTTTTAGACCAGATGTCTCACCTGAATTCCACATCAATATCTTCATCTATTGGCTACTGCACATCTTCACCAACACATTCATCATGGTTCATTCATATACAGCTACTACATGAACCTATTCACCAGCTTGGATCCTCTATTTCTGTTAACCAGAAATAAATACAGGGATGAAGATGAGAGGATTTAGGGATCTAAAATACACACACATTTATATTTCTAGATGTTTTAGATTATTTATTAATTCTAAAAAAAAAATCATATAAAAACTGTTTAAGTTTGGTCTATTACTTCCTCTATTTGCAGATGAGAAAATTAAGGTACAAAGAAGAGTGTCTTACCTCTCCACAGCCACACAGCCAGTAGGTGGTAGAGTCAGGATTGGAATCAGGCAGTCTGACTTTAGAACCTGTACCCTGAAGCCCTTTGGCACATCTACCCTAAATGGAGGCTGGGCCTGGGATTGTCAATGCTGAGGAGAGTAGTTCAGATGTTAGTAAGCACTGTTCCTGCCTAGTCATTTTTTTTTAATTAAAATTATTTATTTTTACGAATTACATTAAAAAAATACGAGGTCCCAATCAACCCCACCGCCCCCACCCCCTACTCCCCCCACAGCAACACTCTCTCCCATCATCGTGAGACATCCATTGCACCCAGTAAGTACATCTCTGAACATCACTGCACCCGGTAGTCAATGGTCCACATCATAGCCCACACTCTCCCCCGTTCCATCCAGTGGGCCCTGGGGGGGTCTACAATATCCTGTAATTGTCCGTGAAGCACCACCCACCTGCCTAGTCATTTTGACTACCAAAGCTTATAAACAGAGTAGGGTTCCAACTACCCTTATAAGGCATTTTAGATTCATGACAAAGACTCAGTCTTCAAAAGCAAAGTAGTTGAAGTCATTTCTGCAAAGAACACAGCACATGCGAAAGCTCAGAGGTGTGAGAAAGCATAATGCCCCCCAGACAGTAAGCAATTTCCTCAACTTGACTGGAGCATGGAGTCAGCAGGCTCAAGTGGTAGAAGACAGCGGCTGGAAAGAAACACTGGAACAAGGTTGTAAATGAACTTTTAGCCATATTAGGGGGGTTGGACTTTACCCTGTAGGCAAGGAATGGAAGTCAGGGTGGGGAAGCAAGGAATGGAAGTTCATCCAACACAAGCATGGCTGAGAGCACCCTGTGAAGAAGGCACGGTCCTAGGTACTTGAAACACAGTAAGCTCCTGCCTTCAAGGTGTGTATAGTATTAATGAGGAGCTCGACACATAAACTGGCCAATTTAATACACGATGTTAAGTGTTACAGGGTACTATGGGAACAGTTATGAAACACTCCTAACCAAGTCAGGTGTCTTATAAGAGAATCCTTTCTCAAAGCCCTCAGAGGTTTGTAAGGAGGGGAATTACATAATTAGATCTGTATTTAGAAAGATAATAAAATACTGGAGAGAGGAGCTCATTAAGAGGAAGAGATTCTAAAAGCCCATAAAAAGCTGATGATCACTTGAACTATGATAGTAAAAATCAAAAGGTTATAGACAGAATGAAAGGGGCTCTTGGCGACAGAAACAATAGAATTTGGAATCGGATGAAACTGGAAATTTGAAAAGGAGTTAATGAAAAGACGCTAAGATTTCTAGCTTGGTCACCTGAGTAGCTATTTATGCCATTCAGTTGAAGGAAAGGGAAGGAAGGCCAGATTGAGTAAGGAAGACAATGAATTTAGGTCAGAACATAATAATTTAGAGGTCCCTACAATGGAGACACCTGGTGCTCAGCTTTAGCCACAGCATTCAGCATTGCATGGGACAATGCTGGAGGTGTAAGTTTAAGAATCGCTGGTATGTGGATAACATTCAAAACCATGTGAGTGGATGAAATATCTCAGAAGAGCACAGAAAGTATAAAGAGAGGAAATGTGACAGTGCCATAAGGCACATGTAAACAACAACAACAAAAAAAAAAAAAATAGAGAGGCAAAAGACAATGTAGCATTTGAGCTCATGAACTTTGGAGCCAGAATGCCTAAATTCAAATCCTGGCTCAGACATTTATTAGCTGTGTAAGTAGCAAGTAATTAGCTTGGGCAAGTAATTAGCAACTCTGGGCCTCAGTGTCTTCATATATAAAGTAGGAATGATAATAGTGACTACCTCAGAGGGTATTATCATGTATTAATAAATCAATGCTGATAAAGCATTTTCAACAATAGCTGGCCCTTAGTAAAAATAATTTAGTCTTTGTTAAATAATAAATATTATAACTCTTTTAGCCCCAGATTTGGTATTCTATTTTATTTCTCTACTATGTTTTTTTTTTTTCTGAAGGCTGTGGTTTGCTTCTCCTAATTCTCCTCTTAGTTCTATAACTGATTTTTTCCTAGCAAGTCCTAATGAAGTATTATTAAATTTACTACCCATTTCATCTTAAAAGAAAATCTTGGGAAAGATAAAAAAATTTATTTCTTCATAAAAAATCTTGAGAAAGTTCTCTGTGGGCATTTCCCAATATAATCATCTGATTCTAAGGAATAAACAAGTGAGCAATTTTTCTCCAAAAGGATGTTTCTGCTAGTGGTTTTGTTTTTTTTTTAACATATTTTTCACATTTCAGGACTAAAATTAGAAAATCAGCTTTTCATATATTCAAGAAATTGCAACCTGGGAGGCAGATTTGGCCCAATGGATAGGGCATCTGCCTACCACATGAGAGGTCCAAGGTTCAAACCCCGGGCCTCCTTGACCCGTGTGGAGCTGGCCCATGCGCAGTGCTGATGATGCGCGCAAGGAGTGCCCTGCCATGCAGTGGTATCCCCCGCGTAGGGGAGCCCCACGCCCAAGGAGTGTGCCCCGTAAGGAGAGCTGCCCTGTGCATAAAAAGCACAGCCTGCCCAGGAATGGCGCCACACACACGGAGAGCTGACACAGCAATATGACAGCAAAATGAGACACAGATTCCAGGTGCCACTGACAAAAATACACACCAACACAGAACACACAGTGAATGGACACAGAGAACAGACAACTGGGGTAGCGGAAGGGGAGAGAAAGAAATAAAAAATAAATCTTTAGAAAAAAAAAGAAATTGCAACCCTTAGAATTAACAACTTATCTGTGGCATAGTCATGGCCATCAGAAGATTCCACTCTATGCCAAGGACTATGCCCTTTATAAATACTTAAACTCATATTCTTTACAAAAGTCTTTTGATTTGACTATGATGTTTGCTGTATTATTAATGAAAAAATTAAGTTAGACTGAACCTCTGAATGATCTCAAGGCTAGGGAAGTTAGCTCCATGTCATGCACAATGACTGAGCAGTTGGTTACAAAGCAGAGAATCATTCAGCATGGGCTGGTTGTCACTTTTCTCTGCAGCATTACATCATCTTGAGGATGAAGCATAGGATAGGAGGATCTGATGGGGCTGCCCACCAAGATTTCCTTCCCTACTTCAGCACATAAGATGCTTGTACCTAGGGCTTATCTTCAGGGGCTTGGAGTGGCTAATGGACAATTGTCTTTGCTTTCTTCTCTGCTCACCTCATGGAGCATCAGCAATCATCTCCCACTGAACATCAGAAAGCTTATCCTCTTATCTAAGCAGAGATTCAGATTTAATATTCTTACCAGTTTGACTGATGCCCTAAGTTAACTTTTTAATCCAGGATTGTTGTCCAGAGAATATGCAATATTAATGAAGGCAATAAGTATTAAAAACTCAGAGACAGCCAAGGCCCTTGAGATGAGGGCATTATGATTGGTTTTATGAAGGAGATTAGATTGAGCTAAACTTGGAGGATAAATAGATCTTGCAAAGGAAAAGGAAGGAAAAACAGTATTCTAGGTATAAAAATGGAATGCTCAAAGGAGCCAAGGCAAAGCTAAACCAGATGTGTTTGTACAATGAATAGACTAGTTTCTGGAATGAAGTGTTTAGTATGAAACATAGTAAAGAACAATATGGAAAGGTGTTGTGGGGCAGGTTTGTGGCAAGTTTTTAAATGACAAGCTAAAAAGTTTGAGTTGTCAAAGTTGTCAAGAAAAATGTCAATGAAAACTGCATTTTAAGGGGAATAAACTGTCAGTCAGGTTACATCCTGAATAGGTAGAGTAGAGAAGGAGTTCAAATTATCCTGAACTCCTAAGTCTGAGAGAATATCTTGATATGTATGAGAAGTAGAGAGTGTCTATTTTGAGGGGTTGTTTCTAATTCCTTCCAACAATATAATTATATTTCGTGCATTGGCACACATTTTCTCTAAAGGCCATATATTAGTACTAAATATTTCAGGGTTGTTGACACACAGTATCTGTCACAACTGTTCAACTTACTTTCGTTGGCGCAAAACAATCTTAGACAATATGTAAACAAATGATCATGGCTGTGAAATTTAAAAAAACTTTTTTTCTTAATTTATGGACACTGAAATTTGAATTTCATATAATATTCACATGTCATGAAATGTTATTCTTCTTTATTATTTCTTTTGACCATTTAAAAAGGTCAAAACTCTTCTTAGCTTGTGGTGGCCAGTAGAGTTTGACCCACAGGACAGAGTTTGCCAAGCCCTGGATTATAGAGCATTAATCAGAACTCTCAGTCCAACAACATTTTGAAAACATTAACTTCTCCTTTGACATGTTGTACAGAGCATTGGGAAGTAGAGAGTTGAAGTAGGGAGATGAGACGAGGACAACTCATCAGCCAGTCAGACTAACATTAACTAGTGGGGTCAGTGGGGCAACATATCTCCCCATATGCTCCAATGCTCCAGCTGCCTGTGAGATAAAGAGAAAAATCATCCAATACCTATTAAACTTCAAAAAAATTCTAAACTCAGTATTTTGATAATTGCGTGGGAAAGGCAAAAGTGGCATATACCTCACTTTTATTCAAGTTGTTTTTGCTAACATTAAATAAAGTACAACACAGTACCTAAACCTAGAGTATAGAATGGCAACAATGAAGAAAGCTGAGTGTGAGAGCAGTGGGTAGACTTGGAGCAACTCTGAACAAAGACGTTCTATATTTGATGAGACCATTTAGGGCAGGGTAATTAATGAGAACAATCCTGGGAATGAAGTGAAGAAGGGATGAAAAAGTCACATAAAGGATACCAATGAGATGTTTCAGATGAAAATGAGAGAAAGGTCAGATGTAAAATATTTTGAAATACTGTGGCTATATCATTCAACGCCATTAAAGGGCAAACAGCAGAGAGAGGCAAAGGGATAGTATAGGGAGTGGGAAATAAGAATTAGAAGGCTAGAGGGCAGCACTTCACACAAGCAAATAACATAATACACTCAAGTCTGATAAATGTTAGACTGAAATGATTAGTTAATACAAAGAAAATGGAACTTAATTCCCATGTTATCATGTCATCTATTTTTCAAATCTTAGTGGACAGCAAATAAGGGAGAAGTGGTATCATCATGATGTGATGGTTCAAATAAGGAAAATTTTCTTGCATCATATTATATAGAATCTCCCTTTATTTCTTCCAGTTAATTTTCTTTTGATCAGCTCGTACTGATCCTATGTTAGGAAGTAAACATATTCAAAAATTATCTTCACCATTTTGCTTATCCATATAACAAATGTATGGGAAAAACAAAACATACAGGATGGGAAATACCTAACCTGGGGATAGAGACTGTGAATTATATAGGAATTTAGAAAAGGTAAAGCTTACATAAAATATACACCTCCAGTTTCCTAATACCAACTGCTGGATGTATCTGCTTCTTCCCTGCTTGTAGTTGTCAGAATCATTGCTGGGGTGCTCGCTCCCTAAAAGTGTTCCCTTCCTGCAACAAAGGTTCATCCAAAGCAGCATTGGCATGTGGCAAAGACCCATGTGAGCTCTGCCCAAAAATATGCCAAGGCATATTTCTAGCAAGCTATTTTTTACATACATAGAATGAAATAGAGACCAAAAAAAAAGCCATTCTTACCTTCATTATTTATATTTCATATTAAAGTAAAGTTTCATGGCCTAATTCTAGTAGAGTACCATCACTTCTCTACTCCAATCTATAAAAGTAGTCAGCTGGTGCTCAATAAAAGCTTGCTGGGGGAGTGGATGTAGCTCAGTGGTTGACCACCTTCTTCCCATGTATGAGGTCCTGGGTTCAATCTCTGGTATCCCTTAAAAAAAAGTTTGTTGTAGATTTAAATTTTCTGTCATTTCCTACAAATATTTATATAAAAATAAATTTAAAACAAGAGTCTTAGGAAGCTTAAACACTAGGATTTATATTAAAATATCCTCAGTGATCTTCAATATTCGCCTTTATCTAACCCATAATTAAATGTTAATAAACCTATATGAAAATAAAGTGCCTAGTGTACACCTACCAACCGATCTCCTTAAATATTAAGCAGATAATATTTTAAAATGAAACCTTTCCTGATTTACCTCTTGCAAGGAATATAGAGTTAATTTATGAATCCGGAAAATCAGCAGTAAGCAATCCTCACCCATTTTTACAGATGAGAAAAATGAGCTCCAGAAAGTGTGACTTTCTCAAGATGTTCCAATTAGCCAGAGGTTTCAGGATTACAGTTCCCACTGACTACATTGGGGCATGCAGAAAATATTAGGTTCTCAGGAAATACAGAGGAGACAGGAGGACCCTAATCTGTGATTGACACTTGGGTATTGCAGTATGTAAATGACCCAGAGTGAATGGCATCTGCTTCTCTCTTGACTACAGAATGTATACTCTGGAAATAAATTACTCAGCCAATATGGAGCCAAATACATTGTAAATGTCTTCACTATTACAACAACCACAAATAGATACTATATTTAAACTTCTACAAACAAACTACCATGAAAAAAAAAAAAGTAGACATAGCAAGTACAAATCAGAATTAGGCTAACACTATCATCATCTTAATGTATAATTTAAATCTATATTCTCATTCCAAGGGTCTCTCATTTCATTCAACTTCTGCATTAATTCAGCCAGAATTTGAATTAGTCCAAATTAGACCTTCATATATTATTTAGAGCTTTTTGCTGGTACTAAATTATGCATTTATATCCAAACAAGTGTAATAATTTTGTCAGATTCATGTAAAAGCAGTTTTTTGAATGTATAGTATATTGTTATATTAAAATTAATTTTTAATATTTTTCATAGACTTGAATCAAAGGAGCCTTTCCTGTCTGTTGGGTGAGTATATGTCTAAATATTTTAAACATTCATATTTGCAAGGTTTTCTGAGATGGTGCTTTTGTCTTTTAACCCCATATCCAAATCATAACATATCATTGCATGCACATTTCTTCAGCATTGCTACCTACATTATATAAACATTTAAATAAAATATTTCCTAGGCAGCTGTGTGACTTCAGAATTTCAGCTAATGAAGGTGTATGAAATACTGTGTCCTCTGTAAAAGCTAAACAAAGAACACAGTGATTATCCATAATCTCATCATAAAACCATAAGCTCATCTTGGTTCTTTTAATTCCTTTGAATCACAGCTTCACTCTTCTCAGTATGTCCACCCAAATCTTTGTATTCCATTCCCTTTCAATGTACTCTATTTCACTTCTTCTTCTTCCTCCTTCTCTAAATCTGTCTTCAAAATCTGTATCTATCATTTCTCCTTTTCTCTCATCTCACTTTTGTCTCCCCAATTCCCTCACACTGACATGCTTCTCTGAACACAAATCCAAAGAACCCTAAGGCAAATTTGGTGAGGGCTAATGCTAGGCTCCTCTGCTGGGTACCATTCTGAGTCATGGTACATTTCCTAAATGGAGGCTGCTGGTTCACGTGTTATATTGCATAACGTTCTTATCAAGACTATACATGTACTATTTTCAGACATTTGTAACTAAGAATCAGCAAATTTTATCTGACTTAGCAAGTAGTCCTTTGGTTAATATATTAAAATGTCTTTTTAAGAGATTTTGCATGCTCAGCATTTTGGTTGATGTTGTAAAGTATCAAAAAGCATTAGATGTGATCTATGATTGAGAGGAAACCATGCATTATTTGATAAGAGCAAAACTCACATATAGGCAGTCACTACACTTATGCTTAATGACCAGAAACATGGGTTTGGGTTAGATTTTTAAATGAACAGATTAATTTTCTTTTATTAATTTGTTCGTGACCCTTGAATATTTCTTCATTCATTGATCTACAGTGGTTCCTTCTTCCCATCTACTCATGATAAAAACCATTTAAGAAAGTCCATTCAGATCATGGGAATCAAAATAATTGTTCGGGATGCTGGGAGATAAAAATAGAGTATACGGCTTTTATTGTAGAACTTTATGAAAAATAGAAGATCAAGTTGGTCTGGTCCAAAAGAATCACAAAGGGGTTCTTAAACTTTTTTTGTTCCATGGACCCTTTTGCCAGTCAGATGAAAACCACGGACCACTCACTAAGTCCACACTATACTGTGTATTATTTAATAAATATATCACACCCACACCAACACACCCTCACAAGAAAAATTTTTTTTGAATTTCAATTCAAGCTCACAGACCCCTGGTTAAGAACCCCTGCATTAGAGCATGCCTCTTTCCTTCACTGATCATCAGTTCCAATTGTTGAAAATCTCTAAGCCCAAAGAAATCTTTTATTTTGAATGCATTACCTGTCTTGCCCTGCAAACAAGAGAGCTGAAATAGCTTTTCTTCATGCCTCAATGCAGTTTATCTGCAGCGTTTCCTGTTCTCACCAAGTACTTTGGGATGGATACATTTTTTATTGAATGTCTGTTTTACAAGGGCAGGCCCTAAGTGATCCTTGTTTAAACTCATCAGGAGTTTGACACCCTTTTTCAGAGCCCTGAGGAAAAGTTTCCCAAAAATGAATGATGTGTAATTCAGTTAGCGCTCAAAATGGGAAATATGATATGGCGCTAATAAGGTAGTGCTCTTTTTTAGAATATGTCTTTAAAGTGATATGAAACATACAACCCCGTGGTTCGGCTGACTGGATATTTTAAACGTTGGCTAGATTTCTCCATCTTCCTCCAAAAAGTGATTTTAAATATAACTGTCCAGAAGTGTGTGTGACTCTCTTTCTAACCCCTGTTCAGTCAGAGGATGGGGCAATAGTGAATGTAATGGGCACACGAGTCCACCAGGCACCAGTAAAGTATCATAAGAACCATTATTCAAACATATGACTTTTAATTCACATTTGCTTGCCGTAGTCTATGGTCTATGGTGGCAGTTGACATGAGAGTATATAACGTGTTTGTTCTGAATACCTCACAGTAATTGTAACTCATTTTTAATTTTTTAAAAATGTATGAATTATATTAATGAATATATCAGTGCTAAATATCACAAACCTGCCCACCCATGTCGTACATTTATCTAGATGTTGCATTCATAGACTCAAACATTTACCAGCTGGCTTGTATTTCAGGCAGTAACTGAAACTCCCAAATTTTAATTTCCTTATTTGTGAAATGTTTAGCACAGTTCTTGGCACACAGTAATTGCCCATAACTTTTAGCTCTTATTACAGTTGTGGAAGATACAATCAGAGATGTCTGAAATAGTTCCATTTGTATAGGCACCGCCTTGTGTTATGTGTAGAAACCAAAAGAAGTTTTTATAATAGAGAAAAAAAGATTGAATGTGCTAATGAAATGATTTATCACATAAGATGATTGCAAATATTGTTGCATATTTTAATGATGAGCACCAATGCTTTCGTCTGGAACTAGTCTCCAAACTCATTTTATGGAGAAGCCCTGAAGGAAAGCATTTCCGCAGACTAATCTACAAAGACTGGAGAGGCTGTTTTCTTCTTAGCCTCCTCCTCCTCCTCCCCTGCCTCCTTCCCCTCCTTCTGCTCCCCCTCCTCCCCCCTTCCCCTCTCCTACCCCCTCCTCCTCCTGATAATTACCATTTAAATTTTTTAAATGGAAGGAAATTTTGGTACATTTTATTATGCATCTCAATATAAATTAGGAAACCAAATTAATTTCTCTGCTGATAAATGTCCTTTACTAATTATGAAATAAAATTAAAAACTGTCACAATACAAACAGAATCTGAATATACCAATAAAAACCTTGTCAAAGAAAATTATGACCCAAGAAAATATTTTCTTACTGAGAAAGATAAGGGAATTGTGAAAGCAAATTGGGTGATATCTCAGTTATCAGATCTTTAACTATACATTGATATAAGAGGAACTTTCCATAATATGCTCTAGGAAATTACTTATAAAATAACATCTTTAGGAAAAACCAAAACTGGAGTGAGTCATGAAGGCCCATCTCAGAGTTTGATTCTGTTGACCTGGAGTAGATCGATAGATGAAGTGTTTTCCAAAGTTATCTAGGTGATTTTAATACCAGCCAGGCCTGCGAACCACTGCCCGTACCATGCTTCCACCCTCCCCATACAACAGTTTGTCCTTATATAGCTATAAGGACATAAATCTCTTCAGAAAAAATGTAAAATATAACTTCCCAACAGTCCCGTAGATGTTTTGGGTAGATATGGTAGAGGTGGCCACGACAATCTAGAACTGTTTTGTAGTTCACCCATGAGAGATCAGGACAGATTCACCCAGAAGAGATGCCATGGAAGTCTCTGTGGTATGAAGGGTGCCCCATGCCAATGCTAAGGTATACAGAAAAGCATTCTGATATTTTCCTAGAATCAGATGTACCCATCTCACTCACTGAACATTGGGACCTTGCATGTGTTACTCTAATCTGACAATAACACAGATATTCCAATTTTCACAAAACTTCATCTGAATGAACATGAGAATTGATTAGGTTGCCTTGCTTTATGCTCTCATTGCACTCTGTGACTTTATTTCCCCACACTTTTCACAAGTGTAATTAAATAAATCTTGGTGTGATTTTTTTGGTATATTGCTTACTCCTATTAGACAGGAAGTTCCAGGAGGAAATATTCATTATTTACCTGAATAAATAATGGACCTGACCAGTAGCCTATAACATGGTTATTGAATGGATCAACTGAATTAAAATTAATCTCAACTCCCAATTTTTTTTTCCAAATTCTACTCAATTCATTCATTTTTAAAAAAATATTACATTCAAAAAATATGAGGTCCCCATTCACCCCCACCACCCCCACCCCACCACTTCCCCCACAGTAACACTCTCCCCCATCATCATGACACATCCATTGCATCTGGTGAGTACATCTCTGGGCATCACTGCACCCCATGTCCTCTGGTCCACACCATAGCCCACACTCTCCCACGTTCCATCCAGTGGGCCATGGGAGGACATAAAATGTCCGGCAGTTGTCCCTGGAGCACCACCCAGGACAACTCCAAGTCCCGAAAATGTCTCCACATCTCATCTCTTCCTCCCATTCCCAGCACCCAGCAGCCACCATGGCCGCTTTTTCCACACCAATGCCACATTTTCTCGATTATTAACCACAATAGTTCATGAATAGGATATCATTAAGTCCACTGTAATCCTTACTGTATTCCTCCTTCCTGTGGACCTTGGCTTGGTTGTGTCCATTCCACATCTATGTCAAGAGGGGGTTTAGATTCCACATGGATACTGGATGCAATCCTCCTGCTTTCAGTTGTAGGCACTCTAGGCTCCATGGTGTGGTGGTTGACATTCTTCAACTCCATGTTAGCTGAGTGGGGTAAGTCCACTAAATCAGAGTGTAGGAGCTGAAGTCTGTTGAGGCTCAGGGCCTGGCTATCATATTGTCAGTCCAGAGATTCAAATCCCCTAGATATATCTTAAACCCCAGCACCAACTACAATTCCAGTAAAGTAGCATGAAAGGCTTGTGAAAAGAGATCCCATCTGAGTCCAGCTCCATCACGCAGAAACACCAACTCCAAAGAAGGGCCAACTGACATGGCAGTGAACCCCATCTCCCGTGACCATAGAACCTGTGGGTCCTTTTAGCCCTCAAAAGGACCAGTACCTGGAGTTGTATCTACTTTATCTGTCTCTGAGACTCTGCTCAGGTGTGCATAAGGGCAATCCCTCTGACAACCTCCAGACTCTTTTTTAGAGACTCATAGCCATATGAACTCATTTGTTGTTTCCATTTCCCCCTTACTTTAGGTCAAAAAGCATTTTTAACTCCTGTTATTATATGTAGACAGGGATATTCTGCTGGTCTGTGTTGAACCTTTAATTCAAGGTCATTTTCTAGTTATGTCATCAGCTGGTACTTGGTAGTGATCCCTTGGTGCCAGGGAGGCTCATCCCCGGGCGTCATGTCCCACTCTGGGGGGAAGGCATTGCATTTACATGCCGAGTTTGGCTTCGAGACTGGGCACATTTGAGTAACACGGAGGCTGTCAGGAGGGAACTCTTAGGCACAGTGCTGCTCTGGGCCTTGTTCTTATTTCAGGTGTATAGGCTCACAAGCATAGTCATTAGTATCAGGGACTCACTTTTGGACCCTCATTCCTTCCTGGTCCTTACCGTTGCACCTGGGGGACTGCCGCTGCTCCCCTAGGCACCACGACAGAGCCCCCCTCCTCCCCCCCCGCCAGGAACCCAGTATCCCCTCCAGCTGTTTTTAATTGTTTCCACTATGAGTATATCCAAACATTTCCATGCACCCTGGACACATGCCCTGTATAACTCCCTGTCAACCATATATCACCTGTCAATAAAATCCCATACCAGTATTCCTCCGCTGCCATTGTTGAACCACTCTGTGATCCAAAACTTCCTGAAAACTGAAGCCCTATATAATATCAGGTTCCCTTACTAGTAAAATGGAATATAGCGATGAGTTTAAAGGTTAGATATAGAATAATATTGATTTGGAAAAATTCTACATCCTATCTTTTTCTTTTCTTTTTTCCTAATTATTGAGCTTCTCTTCACAAGAGTCCTAGATCACAGTAATTCATCTATACAATATACAGTACTCCCACATATCCATTATAAAACCTTTTCCCTTCCACAGCGATAATCTTTTAACTTATTCATATCATATTTACTGAAACTGATGTACAGATATTGAGACAATAGCTTTCAAACAAGGTAACATTTGTGTTTACATTGTGTTTCATACTTTAGGCTATACAGTTTTCTAAATTTTTAGTTATCCTGTGTTTTACATTATGGTTTACATTATTAGTCTGTCGTCCCCTATATGTTTTTGGTGTAATATTACATGTTTTATATCCATCATTGTGTACTCTTGTGAAACACTTCTTTTGCCCTCGCATTTACTTTGATTCCATCTATTCAGTATCTATTTCCCCCTCCCTTTGGGCCCCACAGTGACAGTCAATCTTCATTTCTTGAGGAGCCATGTTCAGCGATACTTGCAACAGTATTGAGGGCTTGACTTGCTCAACTGCCCTAATGCCCTGAGAGCCACCCTTTCTCTTGAGAGATACAGTTCCCTCTATTTGATGGCATTAGTCCTCCCCAGGTTGTGGGTCTACCTTCACTCTCATTATATGGGTCTCTACCCAATGGTATAACCCACTCTGGCAAAATGAGCATTCAGATATTCCCTAGGAGTCTGTCCTGCATCAGATTATCCCCTTTGAGTATCTTAAACAGGTAACTTTCCTAATTATATTTTGAAAAGGTTTTCTCAGCATTTTACTTTCAACCAACACCTGACAATCTCCTATGTTTGTATGTTGCCCCTCCCTACCCCCAATTTCTTAACTCCTAATTTTTTATAATGACTTTAAAGTGTAAATCTGGAAGCCACATTTCAAATGAAGGATTGAGACATGTAATGTTGAACTATAAATTGACCAGTGAACTCAGTGAAAACCTCGGCCATCCCTAGTTTCAAGGACCCAAACTAGAAAATGGAAGTGCGAACCAAACTTAAATAACCCAGTCTTGATATTCGTTCTTTATTTAACTTGAAACAAGAATTTACATTCCAGAATATTTTATGAGTACTTAACAGATGTAGACATACAGCAATAACTTGAAAAATAAGTTAAAAAACACATTTTTAGTGCTAGGCTTAAGCTTGGGTGCTGAGTACTAAATAGCTGACATTCCAATCATCCTAGGAATGTAACACATTAGAGCAATTCATAAAACTCTGCTGGCAAATGCTTCCTTTTATGTGGCATCAGAGAAATTCTGATTTTGGAAGTAGGTTAGGAAAAATTGGCATCAAGTTTGCATTTAGAAAAGTAAACAAGAACAGAGCGATGGTCTTAATTAAGATTCTAAGGAATAAATCTTAATTTAAAACCAGTCTTGGTTTGAAAAGTCCCTTTACAGATTTTTATTGACAACTATAGATGAGAGGGAAAAGAAGCTCCAATTTATTTGAAGTCTGAGACTTTCATTGTAAAAGGAAATGTTACAACAATGTGGGAGTTCTCTTCAAGTACAAGCACACTGTTTATACTTTGCAGACACTGAGCTACTTTTAAATACACTCAAGGCACTAAATGAAAATTTCCATGTGAATTATTTCTTCTTAACTCTCTACCATGAAGTTGACTTTTTAAAAGAAGACATTTACTATATATATACCAATTTTTCAGTCAAAGAATTTTTACATGAGTCATTTTATTATGAGGATGATTATTTATTACATGGGGAATTTTTCAGGCTTTTTTCATTGTATCACAGAATAATTTTTAAATAGTATTGACAGAATTTTCCTTTTGGAATAATGAAAACATCCTAAAATTGGCTGAGGTGATAACAGCTCAATTCTGTGATGAAAATGAGAGCTACTGAGTGTACACCGAATGGGTTGTACAAAGCATGCAACTCTATAATACAGGGAATCCAGTGGTAGAAGATGGACTGTGGTTAATAGGACAAATATAAGAGTATTTTCTCCTAAACAATAACAAATATACAATACTAATATAGGATGTTAATAATAATTGGGTTGGCTGGGCGAAAAATACACCAAATATAAGATATGAGCTATAGTTAGTAGTAATATTTTGAGGATGCTCTTTCATAGTTTGTAACAAATGTTCCACAACAATGCAAAGTGGTGGTGGTGGGGAGCTGTATGGGAGCCTTCTATGATGATACGCATGTTTGTTTTGTAAGTTCACAAATTTTACTATACATTTATTATTTGTGTATGTTAATTTAGGAATGATAAAACTTGAACAAATTTTATTTAAGAAATCATATCAATATAGCTCAGAATATATTTCCCAGGCTTTGTAGGGAGACTTTCAGGAATTCATCAAGGATAAAAATACCAGAATTACTGTATTTTTCTTTGTTGAGACAAGGGCACAATGAATTAGCAGATCATGGCTGAGCCAACCCTGGATTTCCTGAATCCTCTGAGATGTTCAAGACTTATTCTGCTACTAAGTCCAAAAACTGACCTGTTCAGTGAACACTTTTGGGCAGTAAAGCTCACCCTGCATCCTAAACTGACCCTCACATAATTGCTAACAGCTGAATTTTGTTAAGTAATTTTCCTTGGGAGATATTTTCCCTCTTTTCTTTCCAGTCTATAAACTGGATTTGGACGCTCAAATTTCTGCTGTTGTGAAAACTTTCACATCCTTATTAGGATAAAGAGTCACACTATTTTATTTTTATCCACGTTGTGTTTGAGACCTTGTATTTAGTAACAGATGCTGTACATTACAGTCTTATTAGCCATTTGCTTTAAGGGCTCAAATTCTGTAATTTGACTTCCTTGGTTTGAATCCCATTTCCTTTACTTCCTGGCTAGGTACCTTAGGCAAGATATTTAACTCCTCTAGCCTTCCATTTCCCCATCTGAGGTAATAACTAACTATCCAGGATAGTTATGAATGAGATAATACTGCCAAGTGCTTAGACCAGTGCCTGACACATAGTAAACAGGAAATAAATATCAATTATGATGGTGATGTGCAACAGATAAGCTATATCATAGATCTTTTTTTAAAAAGTTCCACTGAGTCGTGAAAACTCCAACCAATTGAATCCAAAGGCCTGAATATTCTAGAAGGATGATGATGGATAACACATGGTGATACTCTCTGGTGGATGAATAATTTCAGTAGGAATGGAATTCTGGTAATAGAAGTTCAAAAACAGAGTGAAATCAGCACAGGAATGAAAGATTGCCTTACTGAGGGTGACCTCTCAGGAAGAAAGACAAGAAAAAAATAAAAACAGCATGAAGACAGGAAAACAATCTGGAATATTACTAGAGTTATGTAAAGTATTGAGTACAACACTGAAAACTTTATTAAAATAATAGGAGCATGAAAAGGAGATAGAAGTATTGACACTGGGAAGGTTGGTCATACAGGATAGAAAAGTAAAGGCAGAATTATATGATTATTGTCAAATGATTGTTGGTTACCAATTAATTTGGAATTGAGAGTTTATCTTAATTTAGAAATTGAGAGGTTGAAGAAATTGGCTGGATTGTCAGGAAAATTTTCAAGACTGGAAGTGGGACTTAAACTTTTGGTCAAGGTAAAGATTCAATAGAGGGTTATAAGAACATTCCTAGGAGGAAGAATTATTTGAGTGGCAGTGGAGAGAAGGGACTTTACAAGGCGTATTAGACATTCTGTCTGGTAAATGTGAAAGTTTCATGAAAAGACAAGAGGGAGATAAGATGGAGTTAAGTTAGAACAAGTGTACTGAGAAATTAGACTCGTATAAAGAAGGGTCACATCATATGTGGATGAAGTAGAGTCATTGGATATCAAATGCTTATTTTCTCATCTGTTATGTTTTTAACTGATAGTGATAGTATTTAAAGTGAAAAGCAATAGTAGAGTCTGTGAGGAGGCTGTTGCAGTAGGTCAGGCATGACTTGAAAAGAGGCAGGATTTGAGAGGAATGAAATAAGAATGGAAAGGAAATGCCTGTGTGAAAAATCATAATCTTTAAGCATATCAGAATCAATGTGTGATTAAGTGATGTTTTAGCAGGTTTGCAACCGGACTTGGGATCATGGTGGGGGTATGATAAGCTAAAATCCAGGTACAGTGTCAAAACTAAAGGAAGGGTAACAGGAAACTGTCTCTAAGCTTTGCATATATCCACCTGGCATCTTGGAATCACTAATGGCCAATTCAATGCTTTCATTTGATAGTGCGGATTCAATTTTCTTTAGGTCTCCAGGGAAACGGGGATAAAGCGATAAAGCCAATTTTCCTCTTCTAAAAATCTACTTTTTTTTTTAGACTCAGACAGTGTTCCCAGAAAATTAATGATTCTTTTAGTAACTGCACTTGTTTCATTTTTTTTCCAAGGCCCTCCAGGCTCTTCTCTAGAGAGTACACAAAGTTTCCACATGGCTATTTTTGTCATCTAAAGCAGTTGTGCTTTCAGGCCTGATGCTACAACTGTAATTTTAATTTATCAACCTGCCACTCACTGATAGGCAAAAATATTTGAAAGCTTAAACCCATCATTTGTTTCTGCACCTGTCAATGATATGCTTCTGTACTTGTCAAAATCATTTGATCTGCGCTATGATGGCACATACAATATCACCAATAAATTGGGTAAATCAATCATGTATGTGTATATTTTGACAATGGTGTCTTGAGTGAATGGGCTTCTGAATGCATTTTTAAGAAGCAAGAACTCATGATTCCTCAACAATAAAGTATAGGAGGAGTCATCAAACATGAGTTTCCCTCAGTCCTTACAATTAAAAAAAATGTCCTAGGAAATAAAGAGGCTGATTGTGACTGGAAACAGCTTTTATTTCTTCAGTGAAATGTTCTCCTCAGGGAAAAGAAAGTAATTGCAGATTATAGCAGGCAGGAATATAGTGTTACATGGAGGGAAGAAAATACATAGGATCATTAAATAGATTTATTTAAGTTCTGCTTACAAAGAAAGCAGTGATGCAGGACTCTATAGCTGATGATATTTCAAAAGGGTATTATCAACACTTCCACCACTATCTAATTTGTTCATATAATAAAGTGTCACATTAAGCCAAATGTCACAGTTCATATCCATTTTACTTCTAGAATTAGTTTATTATATATCATAGGAAAGCTCCCCCCCCAAAAAAAAATTGGATGAGATCTTTGATCATAATAAATTAAGGTATTTAAAAATCAATCTATCTAATATAGAGAGCACCCAAACAATCATTAAGTCCATTCACCCCACAACAAGTCTGATTCCATCCAGATTATTTAAAATAAAATGTTAATATTGTAACTTAAATAATATTGGGCAAGTCTTCTGTGTTCTCTAAATTCTTGACATTGGAATTCCCACCATTTAATTATTTTAAAAAGGCAAGGTTGATACAAAACCATTAAACTCTATGGAGAATTTATGACCTCTTCTTGTCACACAATTCTAAATTAATCTAAATTTATAGCCATCAAATACCCCTACATAAAAAAAATAACTAAAATTTGGTACACATAAGATCTCACTCATGCGTACTAATCTTTTCTTTTTACTTTTTACTTTGAAATAATTTCCAACTTAGAGGTCAGTTGCAAAAATTATTTAAATTCCATGCAGACGACTCCAACCTACCCCGCACCTCAACATACCCAAATCCATGCAATTTCCAGACCACCAGCAGATGGTGCTATTCTGAGCACCGTTCCACATCAGTGTTTTGGTCTGGGCTTTCCTGTGTTGCTGTGTTGAATCTCCAGATCCGAGATTTGAAGCAGGCTCTGCTGATCAAATTCACTGAAGAAAAGCACCCCAGCATCTCCTCCCTTTTCCCTAGAAACAGCTGACAGGGAGGAAGATGCCTTTTCCCCTCTCACTTGGCTGCAGTGAACCAAAACTTTTACTACAGCTTAATTTCTTGGGGCTGGGGGAGGGAGTCCTTCCAGGGCACCATGGGAGCTTGGTAACTCACATTTGTGTTTCAGCTGCTTTGTCTCTATGTTCCTCACCCTCCTGGGAGTTGTGTAGCAGTGTCCTGGTCTGCTGATTCCCAAAGCAAGTCCCTTGAACAACTTTTGGCTCTTTCTCCATTGTTTTTGTGAGCACATTCTGCTCTGCCTCTTAGTCTCATCTTCTCACAATACCCCAACTCCATATACTTTTAAAATCAGTCCTGAAAATGCTCATTCGTTTTTTTAAAGTATGCAGGAAAAAGTGCTTTGGTATCATTCACTTCACAACATTCAATACACCAAAAGAAAGAAAATCAATTAATCTTGCTTACAAAGAGTGTACTTTCTCCTTTTTCTTTTTTTAACTCCAATAAATATACCTAAAGCTAAATTTCCAGTTGAAATTCCCCTCAGCTAATTAATGTCCTGGCAATATAAACAGCACTCTGTTTAGAGGGTTGAAAGTATTGATTATCCTTTTTTTGTATTGTTCAGTAAAACTTTACTGATTCTGAAATATTAAAAAAATTAGATATTATCACTTTATCACTTTATTAATACTGGAAAACTGAAACATATAGATGTGATGATAGCTACATAAACACACAAGATGTCAGTAATCAGTTTGGAGTGGAGTACTGCCTGGGGCTTTTGCTTAAAGAATTGGCAATTTCCTGGAACCTAACACTTCATGCTGTCCACTGAGTTTCACATTCATTGGATTCTTCATGACCATCCAAATAATAACTTTAATTATTCAGGGAAATTATTAGTACATGAAAGTTATTTATTGCTTTTAGAGGAATTGTGAAACCCAGATTTGCATTATGAAAGTGCTAGCAAAAGTTTTAAAGCCCTCACTTCCCAATTAAATTATGTTCATCCAGCCAAGAATGACTGATCTTTATTTCATCAATCTCAAAATGTGACCTTTTCAGCATGTTTAATATCATTTTCAGAGTACAGAATATTTTTTACTCAAAAATATTTTCTACTTAACTCTGCAGAACAGATTGGTTATCACAGTATATTTGATAGCCACCCCAAATTAGTAAAAGTCACATATCACTTTGCTTTAAGGGCTTATCAGGAAAAAAAGCATACAAGTTGGCATACCAAGTAAGCTCAATATTAAAATGAAAATATGCCCCCAAATGTTTCATGATTTTAGGAAGCTTGTTGTCCCTCAGTGAAATTTTATACTAGATCATATTTAAAACTTACCATTAGTATCTGCAGGCGCCTGTCAACTTGAAATGGAATAGCAGTGCCTGGGGTTTGACACCTGGTAGGCAGCCTTGGACTCTAAGTATGTCTTAGCCCTTCCTTTTAGCTTCAGTGAAAAGTATATAAAAAAAGAAACTCATGATGAGACATTTTTCCCAGATATTGGCTAAATTATCATATCATAAAGGCAGTATTTCAATGAAGTGTAGGTTACAGCCCAATTGGATACTAAAAATCCTAAAAGCCTTTTAAAGAGTGAGGCTCTCAAGAGAAGTTATCTTTAAAAAGTGTTCTATAAATCACAGGCCTTTGTTCACATTCACCTCAGTAGGCCTGTGGCAGGCCAAGTACTTCAGACTCCCATGTAACACTACCAAGCCACTGAGTAGGGGAGCTGCTCTATAAATCCAAACAATCATTCCTAATTTTCTTAAGTCACCAGATTTTAATCTGAAGCTCTTGAGAAAGGGTGTGGTAGTATTGCTGCCCTTTGTGCTATGAGCAGCAGTCCAATTTTATTAAGTGCCTCAATTCATTATTTGAAGGGAACAGTATGTGTATAAAATATTATGTGATAACAATGCCAGCTGCTGTTATAAACTAGTCTACTAGAAAGGAATATTTTCCTATTACTGTGCTTAAATATTGACCTTTCCTTTGATATTACAAAGATCACAGCACCAAATCATCTTTTCTGGGTTACTTAGTGAAGTATGTAGATATTTATCTCTGACAAATGTCAGAGGAAGGGTGATGTCAGTTTATGTAGACTTAAATACCCAATATATTGGAAAAAGTTGTTCAATTCACTGTATTTTTGGCAATATTGTTAATTACATAACAGATAAACCTCCAAAGTACAAACCAGGGGTTAAAAACAAGAAGTGTTTATTATGATGCCATTTCATTCTAATCAAGACTCCATTTTCAAGATCTTCATCTTTCTTTATGGATATCAATCCAATTATCTTTAGATTATATTTATTCAGTGCAAACTTCTTTCTAAGTCATATTCCTAAATGCAGAAGAAGACGTAAATATGTATGAGATCAGTGCTTCTCAAAGTCTATTCAGTAAAATTATGCTAGGGCATGAATTGTTACCAGTTCATGATTAGATAAGTACAAAAAGTAAGAGTAAGTATTTAAAACCATATATAACATTTTGACATTGCTGTGACATCCAACTGTGTGATTTTATAATTTACAAAAATATCAGTCTGGATGGATTATAAATTAAAAAGAAAATAAATACCTGGTCCATCACTACAGTAAATTGAGGAGCCCTGGACTAGAGTAAGTCTTGGCCTTCTAGGATGTTGTAATCTGATGAAGAAGATAAAACAAATAAACAGGCATCTATTACACAAAGCATTGCTTGGTAACTCTGATCTACTGAAGAAGACAAAAAATAAAGAAGTAGATACCTGTAACTCTAGGAGGACAAGTTATAAACAAGCTGTGAAACTCAACAATGCAAGGTGTTGGCAGTGGGGTAATATATGGGAGCCCTGTATGATATGCATGTTTTGAAAATTCATCACTTTTACTATATACTTATTGTTTATGCATGTTCATGCATGAATGAGCAACTTCAATAAAAATTTTTTAAAAGAAGTTGTGAAACTATTACTTCTATCTCTTGAAAGAGAAGTTATAAACAAGAAGCTGTGGCACTATTAATACATAATGGAACACAAAGTCAGGCAGGTTTAGTCTCTGTTCTGGAGATAGCTCTTACTACCATTTGGCCATTTGGCTGGACAAAAGGGCATCCTAGAAGAGAGGCTGATGACATAACCAAAAAAATTAAACAATGACCACATCAAGCAAGGACCACAGCAATGGAAAGCCCTGAGCATATTTCAACATTTCTTCTGCTCCCCTCTCCCCTTCTCTGTCTTTCCTCCCATCTGTTCCTCCTCCTCCTCCTCCTTGTCCTCTTCTTTTCTCTCACCTTTTGTCCTCCCCTTCTCCCACTTTTCCAATTTCCTCACCTGCTCACCTTTTGTTTTTCACATATTCCTTTCCTATCCCTCTCCCCTCCTCTGCATCTTTCCCTCTCCCACTTTCTCTTCCCCTTCTCTGTCCTTCTCCCACTTCCTTCCCCAATCTTTCTCCTTCCCATGCTCTTCCTCTGACTTCTCCTCCTTTCTGCTTCTTTGCTTTCTTTTTCTTCATCTTTAAAAAAGTATGCCTTCAACAAGGAATTTATACCTGTTCTCTAGCTCTCAACAGCTCCCTTTGCTTTGCCAGAAAGATTGAAATAGATCTCACCATCAGAAAGAGAACTAATATATGTGAAATGTTTGCTGGGTGCCTATGGTAGATTGAATTATGTACCCCAAAAAAGACATGATCTTAATCCACGTTCCTGTAAATTTGTTATTAGGACTCTTTGAGGATGTCATCTTTAGTTAATATGTGGCCCAGCTGAATCAGGGTGGACCTCAGTTTGTATTACTGGAATCCTTTATAAGCAGAAGAAATTCAGAATCAGTCAGAAAAGACCACACAGGAAGAAGCCAAAAGTCAGTGGAAACCGCAGCACAGACAGAAGCTCCCCGTGTGACAGGAGGCATGGATGGGCCCAGGACCCACAAGGACTGTGGCAAGCCAGCACCAAGACATGACGGATTCTGGGGAGAAAGCATGGTTTTGCTAACAGGTTTTGGCATTTGGGATTTTTTTTTTTTTTTTTACTTCTAGCCTCCAAAACATGAGACAATATATTTCCATTGTCTAAGCCAGCCACTGTGTGATATTTTTCATAGCAGTCTGGCAAACTAAATGGTATCAGACATTACATTCTAATCTTCCCTCTAGTTTCACAGTTGAGAAAAAAATTCTGTCATTATCTTAATGGACTATGGAGAAATCAGTATAACCTTGAAAGGCCATTATTTTTCAATATCAGAGCAGAATGGGACTTTCCTTTATTGAAGAACTAACAGTTAATCCTTTGAAGAAACTCACCATACCAGAAGGTCTTTGATACTGACATTTTAGATTCCCAGTTTTCCCAGTTGAACCTCTTGGCCCAACTCTTTCGTGCTATAATGAGACCTGCCAGTAAACAAGCCAACATGTGCGCGTGCACACACACACACACACACACACACACACAGAGCTTCCAGTCAGGTTCACATACATTTGAGAAAATATTCTCACATGGGAGAAAGAAATCCCAGAGAAAATCAAAACTCAGAGAAAGTAGAGAAGCTATAGAAAACATAAAAAACTAAAAATAAAACTTAAAATTAGTATACCTAGAAAATAAGAAAATATATTATATTGATATGACAAGAATATTATTTAAAAAGCATATATGGAGGACAAGAAAAAATATCTAGAAATTAAACATATAGCAGAAATGAAGATGAAAACTTGAATAATGAAGTTGAGTAAACCTCCCAGGAAGTAGACCAAAAATACAAAGATAAGGAAAATAGGAGAGAAAAGATTTAATCACAGGCTCATTCCAGAGTTTGCTATCTAACAAGTGTTCTACAAAGAGAAAAGAGAGAAGACATAACTGTCAAATAAGTAATATGAGAAAATGTCCCAAAACCAAAAAATAAAGTTTCAAGCAGAAGGGGACTCAGCACAGTGAAGGAAATGTGACCCAAACTAAAGCAGATTATTATGGATAAAATGAAAACCAGAGCTCAATAAAGGAATAAAAGCCATATATATATCATGACTCAGGAATCAGAGTGACATCAGATTTCTCATGATTGAAAGTGTGAAGACAATGGAATAATGCTTTCAAAACTCTGAGGGAAAGTGATTTCCAACCTGAAGATCCAAACTATTAATGCAGCATGAAGACAGAATAAAGATACTTTATCTTGAATCTAAGGACCCATAAACCCTCTCCAAGCATCAACTGAAGCTTATTTCATCTTGGTTCAAGAAACGAACCAAGGGATCTGACATGAAAGAGAAGCAAATTCCAAGAGAAGCAAGTTCCAAGGTAAAAGAAGTACCAGGATGGAAGCTTTGCAGCAGGCCTAGAGGGAACCAATATGGGTTGCAGCAAAGCAATGGAGAGCTGCAGGAAGGACAGAAAAATAAGGTTATTACAAATGCCGAGTAAACTACAATTTTTACAGGAAAGAAATGTAATCACTGCATGGAAAATTGGTCAACTTTAAGTATATTTACATAGTCATAACGATATAAATACAGAATATTGATTTAACTGAATGGAAAGGAATTAAATAGAAAAAATAAACCATAGAGGTTAAAGAAAAATTTATCCAGTACAGGTATACAGTGCAATATTCCAAGTGCTCAAAAAGACTCATTTCTTCTGAATAATATTTAATTCTAGAAACTGAAAAATGCTATAGAAAATGTCTGTTTTTTATCATAACCTACAAGATTGTGTGGGACTGAGTGTAAACTATAATGTGGACTGTACTCCATGGTTAGTAGCAATATGTCTAAGTGTGTTCACCAATTGTAACAAATATACCACACTAATGAGGAGTGTTGTTGATGTGGGAGTGTGGGAGGGAAAGGGGGGGGGGCATATAGAAATCCCTTACATTTTTCATGTAACATCTATGTAGTCTTTAAAAATAAAAAATAAAAAATGTAAAAAAGAAGAGAATAATCTGGAAAACATACATTATCAGGGCTCCTCAACAAAATACCAAATTCAATACAATACCTCATTTGAATCAATAAACAAGGTAATATTACAGAAAGACCTTAAAAATATTACTCTAGCAAAAATGAAGACAAGAGAAATGGATTAAAGATATTCACAGAAAATATGCTGTGTCATTTACCAAACCCAGATAAAATTCTATAATGGTAGCTGCTTACTTGGTTTTGGCCAGTTTGGACACCAACATCATAAGGATCAACCTAATTTAGAAATATATGTTTAGCAATTATTTAGAGGTGTCCTTTAACTGAGAACTTTAGGAAGGAAGCAAAATGATTTGTTGAGACTGTGGTTAAAAAAAAAAATTAGAGTGATGGTGATAAAAATAGTTGACAATGGTTCAAAATTCATCTAGAAAAATAGATGAAAAAAATATTTTAAAATTCTAAAAATATATAATAATTAAAAGGAATACTATCTCTTCTATGACTATGTAATGTAAAGAATTGCCATCCTACTCAGTTGGGGAAGAATTGATCCCGCAACTATAAGCCATGTTAATATAATGATGTTACAACTAACAAAGAATGCAAACCAAGGCCATGGGGAATGACCACTTTTGCATCTACAATATTTGCAGGAAGCATCATAGGTAATATGTGCAATGTGTAATATGAGTTTGAAACTTAAAAAAATAAAATGAAGACATCTATGAGTACCCACGCATCTGGGGAAAATGTACAGTTAAAAAGTACGTGGGAATAGTGAGATGGCAGAGTTTAATATGAAAGATTTGCAAAACATTTAAGATATTTTTGAACAATGACAATAACAGCTATCATCTCAATTTTAATTTAAATTGTCTTATTATTTTATCAGTTAAGGTATTTCCTGCATGTTTTTGGCATATAGTCTACTGTCTTTAAGTAGTTGTAGTCTTACTATTTTACTTAGAATATACTATAAGAAATGCCTCTTATATTTTATCAAATGCCTCTTTAGTATCTACTGATAAAATCAAGTGGTTTTTTTCTCCTTTCATTTGTTTTTGTACTGAATTATGCTGATAGATATCCATATTGGAACCTGATATTAATTTCCTTTCTGGTTCATTTTTGTTTATTGAGTTACTCTTTTTCAAATAAGACTAAGATTTCATTCCTTTCTTTTTCATCTTTCTGCATCAAGAAGGAAGGCATCTAAAGCTATACATTTTCCTGAGTAAAGATTTCACTGTGTCCCATAGGTTATAAAGGAAATGTTCTCGTTTCTATTGCTTTGTAAATAGTAAGAAAGTTCAACTTTGATTTCTTCTTTGATCCTTTATCAATTTAATTAGAAGGAGCAAAGAGACTGGAATTGGTACTAAAGAGAAAGGGAACTAGTTTCAGGTCACTTCTCATCCCAGAAACTGATGTATCTAAACATTGCATTTTAATAATGTAATTTGATTTTAATAAAATCATGAAATCTCAGTTTGGAAGATATCCCAGAACTATGTAATGCATTAATTCTCTTCTCTACAAAATGGTTTTCAGGCTCTTCCCCTTTTTAAATTTTAATACAGTATTTAATTAACCCAATATATCAAAAAATTACAGTTTCAACCTATAATCAATATAGAAATATTAATGGAATATTTTGCATCCATTCATTCATACTAGCCTTCAAAATCTGGCATATATTTTACATTTATAGCAGATCTCTATTTGAAAGAGCCACATTTCAAGGGCTCAGTAGCCACATATGCTAGCGCTACCATATGGGCAAGATCAGACGTAGAAAGCAGACAAATTTTAGTCCTTGATTTTTCTTCTATACTGGTTGTTGAGGCATATAGAGTTCTGATGCTGCCCATGCTGTCTTTCTCATTCTGTTAGTGGGTTTCATTTTCACTCTGGATATAGGGTAAGAAATACAGATTTGGTCTTATAATAAGGACTGATAAGAAAAAAAATCTGAATATATGTATCTATGACATAATCTGGTTGGAATTCTTCCCATTAGTTTCTCAGCAATTGCTGAAATACATTTGAGCCCAAAAGTATCAGAGAGGAAAGTCTATTTTAAAATTAGTTAAGATCCAGAGTAAGAGTGAGCTGGCATGTAGGATCAAAGACCCCTCTCAATTGAGAAGTGGAGTGTACATCACCATCCCTGGGTCCTCAGGATGGAGGAATAAAATATGGACTAGAGTGGACTTACTGGTATTCTACTATAGAATTATTGTGACTCTAGCAATGGAAGAAATTATATCATTGATGTGGAGACAGTGGCCATGGGAATTGCTGAAGGCAGGGAGAGGGAAAAAGAGGTATGATACGGGGACATTTTTGGGAGTTCAAGTTGTCCTGAATGATATCGCAGGTACAGATGCAGGACAGTATATATCCTGTCATAATAGACTGGAAGAGAGTGTAAACTACTATGTAAACTATAATCCATGCTTTGGAGCGGTGCAACAAAATGTATTCATCAATTGCAATGAATGTACCACACAATGAAAGAAGTTGTTGATGTGAGAAAAGTGGGGAGTGCGGGGAGAGGGACATATGGGAATCCCTTATATACATGATGGGGCCAAACTAGTTTCTTACAAACTCACATCATTTTAATATCAGTTATATTTTCACCTTCAAGTATTTAAAAAGAGAAAAGCCTATGTAAACATATACAGTCTTTACCATTGGCTCTAGTTTTCTAAACTGCCAAGAGAATTTTCAATAAATAACATGTGATCAAGGGGGAAAAAAAAAGAATGAGCTAGATCTTGATTAATCCAGCATGGCTTCTCAAACAGAATCTCACTTCAGACACCAGCTTACTCTTGCCGAAAATAATGTTGAAATCTAATGAATGAAAATCATGGAAAACTTGGAAGAAGATGCAGATTAGCTAGTGGAGTAAGCAAAGAGATGGAAACAGCTTTGTGAATGTGTGCCTAAAAAAGTATGAAAGAATAAAATTAAGAGTGATTCTAGGGCTGAGAAGAATTTGATTTCATTCTGGGAGCTAACAGTTATAATCTGTGATTATGAACACATTAGACACCTTTCTCAGCAGCCTTCATCATCATCTGTAACTGATTACAACTTCTATAGACTTAAGGGGGTCTACACAGACTAAAAATAGTAGAGAGGACTTGTGGACCCAAGTAGCCTGGTTCCAGATGCCACATAACCAATCCCTACGCTACAGTGTCCTTTAAAAAGGTAAGTATTTTTGAAAGATTTTATTCTCAGTGTCAATACAAGGATTAAATGAAATAAATATGTTAAGCATCCTGAAAGTTTAACACATAAAGAAGGCAAGCACAGACAGTGTAGGAATTTAGTAGCTAACCATCTTTTGTCAGTTAATAAAGTGAAGTTTAAAGTGTAAATTCTTGCAATAATGCCTAGAATTACATCCTGGCTCCTCCAGGATGTATTTGACCTTTTGCCAATTTATTTAATTTCCCTGATATCAATTTTCTTATCTGTATAAGGGTGTCTATTTCAAAGGTCTGTTGTAAATATTAAGTTAGGTAATCCAGGTAAAATACCTAGCAAAGAGCCTGATCCACAGTAAAATCTATAAATAGTAGTATTGTTGACTTCCTCATTTTGTTTTGTTTGTTTTTTTTTAGGAGGCACAGGGGATCAAATCCAGGACCCCATACATGGGAAGCAGGTGCTCAACCACCTGAGCTACATTTGCTCCCCAGCACACCAATAGTTTTAAAGAGAATATTTTAATATGAAGATTTATTAACTGAAAAAAGATGGTTGGCTACTAAAGAGGGGGGAAAAGACCATGAAAGAATATAGGAATGGAAAATGTAAAACTACTATCCTACATTTAAGGGAGGATACCCAAGGAAGTAAAAAACTTGAAGAGACACTCCCTTTGCCACCCCAAAGCTGAGGCAAATCTAATTGGAAAAGGTGTGGCTGCAAACCACTGGATGGCAGAAAAGTTTACTGGGATGTTAGTGGACTGTGGGTGTTGAGTAGGAGATGCAATGCCAATGAAACTCTCTGGGAGGTGAGCATCACTGGATCTCCATACATTGCTAATAACCATACCATAGGAGCAAGAAGAAAAGCACATGGGAGCCTAGAAACGAAGTCCCTCCTCTTTTATACCTTGCAGTTTCTCTTTAGTGCCCTTTGCTCAGAAACCCTTACATTATGCCTTGGGCAAAGGAGCAATTTTTACAGGGACTAGTTCCATTATCTCAATGCAACAGCAGAAAAAAAAGAGTGGGTTTAGAGCTGAGAGGCAATAAATTGATAAATGGCAGAAGAATCTAATCCAGCATGACAATTGCAGTTATCTAAACAATATTAGAAGTTAACTGTTCAAAAATTCTTATACCAATTATTTTTTTTCAAAAAATCATAACAATATATATTATAGCAGAGAGCTATGAAAGTGCAGCATTTCAATTCAAGCACTATCTACTTGGTGACTACAACACCCTGTCTTTGCAGAGCTCACAATCTAGTGGGACAGACTCATAAATGGCCAATTATAGTATAATATGTTTAGAAAGAAGTATGCACATTTATGATTAAATTCTGTTAAACCAAAGAGATGGATAATGCTCTATTGGATTTTGACGTGAGTCCTCCTGGAATATTTTACTCTGAAAACTTCAGTGCCAAGAAATTCAGACAAATTAGATTAAGTTCAAAGAATGAAGACAGGAATGATTAATGGAATAGGAAGATTGGCTGTGAGGGGAAAGGCTAACAGAAATAAATCTATATAGTTTAGCTAAGTGACAAGAAAGGCAGAAAGCTGACAAGCGTGAGTCAGATGTAAATACAAAAGGACTATAATCAAGGAATAGCACAGTAAATGGAATTTAGCCTAACTCAACAAACTTTAGAATTGGGAAAGATGCAGGGTTTGAGTAAGATCTTTAAAAATGGATACATTCCTAGGAGAAAGAAGATACAGCACATGTTGAAGGATGAGGAGATTTGGAAAAGACCCTTGTAGGTCATGGAAGTAATTGAAGGGTTTTTATTATTTTTGTTGTTTCTTGTAATTTTTACTGTTTGATAATTTGTAGAAAGTAATATTTTTAAGCTATTAGCAGCATATATGATGGGTAGGAGATGTGGAGTTTCTTTTTGTTGTTGCTGTTGTATTAGAGATGTTGTGAGCTTACAAAAAACAGTCATGCATAATGTACAGAATTCCCAGACATGGCGCCTCCACCAACACCTTGCATTGTCATGGAACATTTGCTTCAATTATTAAAGAGCATCATCAAAATACTACTGCTAACTTTAGTCCGTAGCTTACATTTGGTGTATTTTTCCATAAACCACCCTCTTACGGACATCATATATTGGTATTGTGTATTCTCATGTTTGTACTGTTAACCACAGTCCACCACACGTGGCCCACTGTGTTATACAGTCCCATGCCTTATACAATCTATCCAAAGTGTGTACTCAGAGTCTGTCAGTTTCATCACAGAATTGTGCCGTCATCAACTCGTTCAATTTTAAAACAATTCCTTACTCGAGATTTGGAGATTCTTGAGACAGGAATATCAGTTTGGAGACTTTTTCACTGGTCCAGGAAAAAGTATGTATCTCAGGGCCAGGGCTTCAAAGGCATAGATATTTGCTTCTCCTGCTCTTGCGTTTGTAGTACTCTTACCACTGTGTCATGCTCTTTGTGAAAAAGAAATCTTCATTCCCATTGCAGCTTTAAAAGAAATTATGAGCTGACCATAGACAGAAGTGAGAACTAAAGACAATTGTGGAATTCTGTGTAAACATCTTTCCTAGCAGGAAATGGCTTAGAGTCAAGGTGATACTTCTAAAAGCAGAATCTCTGAATTAATTTAGCCAGGAGTTCTCTCTTCTTTCCTAAATTCTCTCTTCTAATGTTCTATCACTGACCCTCCACCTAGAGGTTTATCCTTCAAATGTGTCTACAATAAGTTTGACTCACCAAATGAGAGGGCAGAACTCTTAAAGGGTCTGGGCAGATCGTTTTAATCTTTTGAACTTCTTAGCCTCATTCTCTTCCTAAACTTCCAGGCCCTAAGCCACTATTAGCCAGAAACTCTATGAATGTGTTGTAATTTTCTGAGGTTCCCATGGGCCTCTTCTTCCCATTCCAAAGATCCTTAGGCATCAATCAAGTATTTTTTCAAAGGAACTCAATAGAGTGCATAGCTTATTTCACTTTTGAATCTTGACTGTATGCACGGGTCCATGCACTACACACACAACCCAAATTAAATTTACAGATTTAGATGTATTCCCTAAAGTGAAAAAACAGATTTTTGTCTACATACTATCTTAGCAAAATTTTACAAATTTTGGTCAACTACAAATATTCTGACAGTTGGAAACCTACACCGAAATTTTTTTTTTTAAAGATTTATTTATTTATTTAATTCCCCCCTCCCCCAGTTGTCTGTTCTCTGTGTCTATTTGCTGCGTCTTGTTTCTTTGTCCGCTTCTGTTGTCATCAGCAGCACGGGAAGTGTGGGCGGTGCCATTCCTGGGCAGGCTGCACTTTCTTTCAGGCTAGGCAGCTCTCCTTACGGGGCGCACTCCTTGCGCATGGGGCTCCCCTACGCGGGGGACAGCCCTGCATGGCAGGGCACTCCTTGCACGCATCAGCGCTGCGCATGGCCCAGCTCCACACGGGTCAAGGAGGCCCGGGGTTTGAAGCGCGGACCTCCCATGTGGCAGACGGACGCCCTAACCACTGGGCCAAGTCCGTTTCCCTACACTGAAATTTTATGATAAGCTATAATCAGTGTCCTGTAAGTTCCATGCAGCATGCTTCTGATTTCAGTACCAACCTTAGCCATGGGGAAGTATGCTCTGGGAATTCAGCCAGGTTGCCAACACATGATATCTTCTGCATTTCTAGAACTAACCACATGCATTCTCAAGAAAAGCTGTGCTAAAGAGAAAATAATCTTCATAAAAACAATTCTCCATACTTGTTCCACATGTTTCTACAATCAATTCTTGAGCACCTAGCAGGACTTACCTTTTGTACAGTTACTTGTCAAATCCCTACACTTCCTAAAAGATCCAATGCAAATAGCATCTCTTTCTTGAAGCCTGGTTTGATCCCTGGGTCCTACCTACAACATCCTATTTCTCCTGCCTATAAGCAGTTTTTTTTCGATTTTGGCATTTATCAAGTTCTGCCTTGAATTATGGTCATCCGTGTATTTGTCTAAATTCCTTATACTTAGATTATAATTCCTTGAGGGCAGAGGTTGTGTTGTCCTGATATTATAACCCATAGTTCTCAATATTGTCCTGACTTGCAATAAGTACTCAATAACAGATTAATCAATTTAACTTAGTGATCCAAATATAGAAATTGAGAAGGTTCCATCAGTAGTTATTTGGGCACAATGTTTGCTAAAAAACCATTAAAATGCTCTGTCTTTGTGCTAGGGAATTTATTGGTATTCTTCAATTCTGGCTTCTAAGACATATTTACAAGAACAAGTTATAGCTAAATATCTTAAATTAGTTGATCCATAAGTCCCTCTCCCTTCCACCCTGAACACAATTTTACCTATCAAAGTTAAAGATGAAATGAAGTACAAAAACACGCATGTCTTAGTAATCATGACAAGCCTGATTTGTCTTACTGGGTTGGGCTTTTTAGCACAAACACCATGGCAGTGGTTGGCTGGGGTTAGAAGCTAGAAAATCAAGCTGGGTTTCCAAGGAGGAAAAAGAAATTCAAAGAGGTAAAAAGAGATCACTGCAGGGCAAGTCTGATTCTTGTAAGTTATGCTTTTCCCAGTGTTTCTGCCTTCCTTCTCAAGCCATTGTCTTTTATGTTTTCTCCCACATGTTCTATTTCTTTCAATTAAATTTCTTCTTTTTCTTTCTTGTGAAGTTCTGTGTGAAATTAAATGTCAAAAGATAGAATTGCCAGGAGTCATATTCAGGTTTATAAGGTATTTGGTGTATGTATAAAATCCCAGAGTTTTATTGCCAGGAAAAGCTTGTCTTTCAGTTAAGAAAGACCACTTTTCCCCCTCCTTGTAGCTCGATAATGATGCCCTTATGCTTATGGACTCATCTATTTTCATGGTGGGAGGGAAAGGGACCTGTGGATCAAACAATTCAGGATACTTTGTTACAACTTTTTCTTGTAAATATGTCTTAGAAGTCAGAAGTGAATAAAAAACAAGTAGAATGGACAAGATAATTTAAGCAGCAACTGAGAAAAATAAAGAAATTTTTCTCAAACATTTTTAAATTTCCCAAACACTCTGAAATTGTTAAGGTATTTCCTAAATGTGTATCCATATGAATGATAATCATTATCACCCACACTTTTATTAATTGTTCACTGTGCCATATTTTCTTCTTATGATTAAACTGTGTTGTCTGAGGTTATAATGTAAAAACAAGAGTCTCAGAAAAATACTAATTATAAAAACAATCCAGCCACACATTCTTTCTCTGAGTTTATTTGATTACATCTGAAAACACTGAGAATGCTCACTGTATAGACTGGATAGTCTACACTTATTGTTTCATCAATCAATAGCTATATAATGCATCTCATGGATCTTGCATTATGCCTGAGACATAGTAAATGCTCAAAATTATGTATTAGTATTAGTAACTGCTCAAAGGTGTTTTATTGCTATTATTATGATGATTGCTGTTATTACGTTTCTAATTGCTAGACTGCCAGGAAAATGAAACTGGGGGGGAAAAATCTATAGTAAGATGTTTGCAAAAAGAGAGAAGACATATATAAAACTTATGATGAATGTACATATCTTTAATCAAATGTTCTCACCATTTGAGAACCCTTAAAAATGTTCTCTTTAACACTTCAGGAAAAATAAAATTACACATACTAATATCTTGAGATTATTAAGATTCTTTAAATTAACAAATGCCCAGAGAAACATGACACAATAGGAAATATCACAGTCTTTGGATTCAGATACACCTGTGTTTAAATCTCAGCTCTGTGACAACTGCTAAAAACAACCATTGAGTGATTACAGTGTGTTTGAAGTTGTGCTCACTAAGTGGTTCTTGATACTACCCCATTTTGCAGATAAGGTTTAGGAACATTAAATAGACCGTTCAGTGCCATTTATAGTAAGTAGCAAGTGGGGACCCGTACTAGGAGCCACCTGATTGCAAGCTTTATCTCCTTCCAGCTTCATACAGATCTGACCTTTCTTGCTGACTCCTCCTCCTGCTCCCTTACCCTCCAGATTGGAACCAGGCCTCCATTCTCTCTCTCTACGCTTACTCCCAAGGAAGATCTCCCCTTTCTGACGGCTCTGTGTAGTGACAGCTCCCAGACTTATTTCCCCAGCAAGCCCTCTCTTTGGGCTTAGGTGGTGTACAGTTACCTACTGAAAGTGTTTCTTTACTGTACCACAAGCATCCTAATGCTATTGTGTCCAAAACTAATCCCATGGTTTTCCTCAGGAACCTCTTCCTCCCAATCGTCTCCAGCTCAACAAAGGGCAACCCAATCTCCCCAGATTCTCAAACTGAAAACAATAAACTCTATTGAGTCTTCCTCCAAAATATGCCTTTAATCTGTCTACACATTTCCACTTGCCTGCTACCAGTGTAGCTTAGGACACTTACTTCTTGTCTGAGTGATGGCAGTAGACATGACCTTACTTCATTGAATTTGCCAAGGTCTTCCTTGACTTGTGCCTCAGTGCTTGCTGTTCTGTCTGTCCCTTTTCTCCTGGCTCTTGCTAAGACCCTTCTCATCCTTCAAATTTCCACTTAAAGGTCACCTCCTTGGAGAGTCCAGCCCTGACCAAATCTCTTTACTTAGTTCTTCTACCTCTGTTTTGTCGTTGTTTTTAAAATCTCACTCATTTTCTTGTGAGCATTTCCTGCTTTATAAATATTTGTTTGCTTATTAGCTTATTTTCTGTCGCCATCCCTAGACTGTAAGGTTCAAGAGGAAAAAGGACCCAATGCTGATTATTATACCTAAGTGCCCAGTGCAGTCCCTGACACACACATCCTTAATCAAATGTTAATGAATGAGTGTATGAATGACTATGCTACTGAAATACTTACCTGTGTTATCTTGGTATCAATATCTTTACACCTCAGTGGTCTGTAAAGTTGGGAAATACTATACATATTATAGGTTGTTGTTAAGACTGAATGAGATTATGTATGAAAAAACATCCAGAACAGGATTTTAATAACTGAAAAGTTTTCTTCCCCAGATACCATGTTTTATAAACAAAGTCTAGAAAATTTTCTTAAAATGATAGACTGTTTCCATCATCATTTTCTTTGCTTTGGCTATTGAAAACCTCATTCGTGTTCTCCAAGCATGAATTCTGTTACAGATACATTTGTATTCTACCAACATATTCTTACAAATTACTAAACAAAAGATACAATGATGATGACACATGACAAATATAAGAGGAGAATGGCTCTCAACTTGAAATTTCCCAACAAAAGTGTTTACCAGGTGTCACCCTTTCCCTTGTTATCTGCAGCAGTGAGTGAATACCAATGAAAGAAGCATATGTACTGCTCTATCCAGATGGTTTTGAGATAAAATTTTACATTAGGGTTTGTCTGTAAAATCCCTCTTCTCAGCATTATAGATGTGTTTACACCAGCAATATAAACTAAAGCATAGCACTTGACCACTTTCACAATCTGTGACTGTTGGAAAAAAGTGGTTGCTTTTGCTCTCCGTCTTGGGTGATGGTTTCATCACCCTCGTGGGTTTGCATGTGTCAGTGCAGCATTGCTTAGGCCAAACAATACTCTATCCTCTGCAGACATGCACAGGGAGTAGGTCCACACTTCACATTTTGGAACTTGAGCTCAAGGAAAATGCAATGTGCCATAATGTTATTTTCGAAAAGACAGTGTTGACCTCAGAGCTGAAACTAGTAGCCTAGTATGCCTCTGCAGACGTGCTCCCCCTCTGTATTTAATGGGAATGAGGAGACATAAATTCACTCATCCCTAAAACAAGGAATAATAAGCCTTTCTTAACATGGTTCTTTCAGGTTTCCTTATATAAAAGTAGTTACAAAGTAAAGACTGTTAAATTGTTAAATTTTGGAATATAAAATACAGATATACCATTCATTGTGAGATTAAGATTTCTCCCAGAATGGAGAAAGTTACATGGTGTCGGGAAAAGAATATCAGAGGTGGATATGGAAGACGTTTTCTCAAGTCTCAGCTCCATCACTTAACAAGTAATATGAACTTGGGCAAGTCTCTTAAGTCCTTTCAGCCTTAGTTTCTTCCAGTTATACTACACGTAGAGTTGTTTTGAGGGCTAAAATTAAGAGCAAATGATCCATATAAAAGTGCTTTGTAAACTCAAACAACTATGCACGTAAAAGGAGTGTTCTAATTTTATTATATAAGCTCTATTAGAGAGCTTAGTCATAGTCACCTTATCACCAAAATACATTTATTATTTCCTGTTTAAATAACCTAAAATATTAATTTATTGTTGGTAAGACTCAGCCAAGGTTTTTACTTTTATTTTTAAATTTTTCTATGTCTAGAGTATTGAATCAGCATTTTTTAGAGAAGAAAAATTCTGAATTACTGAGGAAACTGCATTTCTATTTACCATTCCTATGATGAATGGGTCAGGAAACTTTCCATTTTATCTTATTTCAATACCCTTTGGTCATTGTTTAGCCTCGTTGAACGTAACTTAGCAAATGGGAAAACCTATATAATATTTTGTCTAGAAAAAAGTAATGGTCTTCATTCATTCACAAGTGCTAAAAATAAATTTATCTTGCTACTGATCTTTCATTCCAAATCACAAAACCATTATCAGTCTCTACATTGTTAAACATATAATAAAAGTTTGAGATAACATTATTATCTTGGACATTATCTTGTTAATTCCTTTGGATGCACAGTTACATTGTAAAATAAATATTTAAGAAGTGATGCAAATTTCTTGCTATAACATCATAAATTAATACCAAAATAAATGTATTTGAATCAAATGCCAACTAATTTTTTGTTTCCATCCTTAGTGGTTATGTCTTTGACTATGATTACTACAGAGATGATTTCTACAATCGGTATGTGAAGCTTTTCATCCTTGTTTCCCTTTGGTTTGAATGGTCTTTTTAACAAATTTGTGTATTTCATTCTAAAGTATTCCTGACTGTCGTCCTTGAAATATATTTAAAGTTAAAATAAAATACTTTATTAAGTCAATATAAAATATAATATAGACAGATTTTCCTATTTTCATTATATTTATTCAAGTATAATGGATTTTGGACTTTTAGGACTTTGGAGGTACTTGCCTAAAATTTGGTTTCTAATATTTGGATTATATTCTAAAAAGTTAATTAGCTAATATTATTTCCAGTTTATAACTGTCTTGAAATTCTTTAAGATTGAGAGTTTTGTAAACTATGAAAAATGACTCTAACCTTCTAAAATCTGTTTGCTTTCACAAAATACTTAAAACTGGAGTAAGTATCTTTTCTGTGGCTTGGTGAATTGTTATTCTCCTTCCTAAGTTTCAGCGATCTTCCACATGTTATCAACGTCATGAAGTATTGCCAAGAGTTCCTTCAGTGTGTAGTTTCTTACAAAATCCTTCCCTCTGGGACATCTTCATTCTTTTCACTGCAGCCACTTTTCTCGCTTAGTCGGCCTTCACTGAGTTGTTCCTCTGCTGCATCTAGAACTTCTTAAATGGCAGCAGTGTCGTCATGCCCATGGCCAACCTTCTCTTCTGTTAACTCCATTTGCATTTGATTCAGACTTTGCTTCCAGCATTGCCATTTTTTGATTCATTGGTGCACTTTCTTCTTTGTGATCAATTCCCTCTTTTGATTATCCATTTTTGGAAGTGACGCATGGATTTATTACTGGGAGGCAAGGAAGCAATTCAACTATACACTTTGCTCTCTTTCTGTGAATTGAAAAACAGTTATGCAGTAACCACTCACTAATAGACTTGAAAAGAAGTGCTATAATTTGTCATTGATCATGACATGTGCCTGTTATTTGCATAGTTATTTACCTGTTATTTACATAAGATCCACAAGCACAGAATGCCCCTTCCTGCCTCAGGACCTTTCTCTGTGTTGCTCCCACTCCTCAGTGCTGCATGAGCACCACTCGCAGACTAATTAGGTTCCTCCACTAGCCTCTCTCAGTACCCAGCTCTGTTCCTTCACAGTACTTCTCCTAATTTATATTGCTATATTTCTTTCTGCAATAACAGTATTTGATTCATATCTGACTTCCTTCATCCATGAAGGCAGCAACGATGCTCAGTTTTCCTTATTGTTGTATCTTTGAGGTCTACCATTGAGCCTCGCACATAGTAGATACTGAATTTGTTATTAATTCATCTCCTTAGATTTAAAGAGATTGTGATTTTCCCAAGGTCAAATAATTAATGAAAGAATCATAACCCATGAATCTATCCATTTAGGCTCAATAACCATCTGTGTTAATATGCAAGACAGAAGAGGAGCAATATCACTTAGAGTCTGTGGCTTTAAATAGAAACAGGTACCTACACGAGATTAGAAACAATATCATATTTTCATTACCACTATGTTCGAACTACTGAGTTTCAGGCAAGTTCTTTCACTGTTTATCCTTTTATGAACAAATATGATCATTGAAGAATGATTTTCTAAAATTGTTTTTGTAATTTCTACAAAATACAATGTTTTATATACTAAATAGCTTGTAAAAACTAGTCCTGAAAGCAGTGTGAAGATCTGATAGCATTGTAATCATGCATTCATTATTAAGAAACTGTAACATTTAGACAGTCATTATATTGTTTGAAAATTTGTTTTTGACTATTTTAAAAGTCATTTTCTGCAATATACTGCCTTAATTGCTATGAATAAAGTTTTGAATTAATATATGCCATCTTATAGTCTGTCAAGGTGAAACCATTTTCACATTGTAATCATCTCTTAACTGCTTTATATCGCATGACTTACACACTTAAAGAATTTCTTCCTAATATGGAATTTTGCCCTAGAAAGCAGTAGACCCAAGTTCTGGTCACTGCAAGCAGGGTTTTCTGTTTTCTCATCTTTAGAAAGAAGCTGAAATATGCATTTTACTGCATATAAATTATAAATCAATGAAATGATTTGACTGATAGATCTATCAGTTAATCAATAAATAGATAAATCTTACCTCAAGAAGAGCAAAGGCTTGAATCAGTCAAGTAATTATATAGTCTGAAGTTTTTAGAGGACTATACAATATGCAATATTGCTAACTCTGAACAATTTTCCAGAATGTTTAAATTTCTTACTTAAAATCTTTTTGGCTCTTAAGCGTGTAATAGATCAATATGGCTGTATTGCTAACAGACTGCCTGAGCAGTCTGTGCTCTCATTAATTTCTTTTCCATTTTTGCTCTTGACTAAGAAAGGTATATGCATCAGCCACCAGAGGACATAATTGGGAGTTCCCTTTGAACACATAATCCCATGAAAGGAAAACAGAATAGAGACTGGACAAGATAATTAGCTTCCAGAGTTATTAACAGTTTTATCCACAGTAATTCCTTTTAAGTTACACTACCTTTGTATTTATGAAGATTTTCTTTTTACTAGTGGTGCAAACTTGGTCTGGTAATTTGATCTCACAAAACTAGTCATTTCTTTTTACTAGTGGTGCAAACTTAGTCTAGTAATTTGATCTCACAAAACCAGTCACCTCATCTATAAGATGAGCATGAAAATAATTCCTACATCAAGATTGTTTTAAGGCTTAAAGGATATAACATATGTATAGTGATCAGCATTATGTCTGATACACTGTAAAACTTGATCAATGGTTACTAGTAACAGTAACCATTAAACAATGATGGTGAATATGTTTCATACAATGATATTCATATAGTAATGTATGTCCATGAGATGAAAAATAAACTGGGTAGTGAGTTGTCCTTTTATGACAGACAGTCCATTGTGGCACCCCTGGGTTTTTCCTTTTTATTGTTTGCTCCTCTGCTCCCCAGAGCTTTCTAGCTGCTGCCTAGAGAGAGCACTCAGCTGTTTCTGTTAACCCGAAGCTGCTTTGTTTAAACTTTGTATCAGTGAGGATAACAGAAACCACACCAGTAGATTTAACAGGGATAATCCAATATAAAACCTTTGATATTAAATAACTGAAATGGAAAAAGAAAATACTATGGCATAACTGAGTTAGAAACTGCAGGGAGCAGCTACCACCTCTGGGACAGGGGAATCAAAGAGAAGAGACTGAAATTATTAACACTTATTTAGAAAAAGGGCCTTGTAGACTGCACGCTATGAATAGGAGGTTCTATTCAGCTGGTGCTGGTGCTGCTGTATCTGAGTCCAGAGGGGTTCCTATGGGCTGGAATCCGTCTGAGGAGGGGGCACTGCTGGCTGGTGCTGGGATATTTGAGGGGGGTATAAAGAAGCTATTCTGCAATAGTTTACAAAACCTGAAACTGATTCAGCTGCTACTACTGGAATGAGTAGCTGCTTCCTCCCTCTCTCTCTTCTCCTCTGCCCTCCTCCCTTCCTCTCTTTTCCTACCCCTCCTACCCCCCTTCCCAGCTCTCCCTTTCTTTCTTTCATCTTTTATTGGCTGAGCCAAGCAGGGAGCAGCTGGCATGGCCTGGTACAAATGTGGTGTGCAGAGTCCCAGTCCTGGCTGTGGCAAAGGGTGGGTCTGAAGCTGAAGGACAATAGTTCAATAACTGGCACACACCCACATTGTCTTGTCATCCTGTTTCTGCCAGTGATTAATTTGCCAAAGGGGCGCTAATGCAAAGTACCAGAAATCTGTTGGCTTTTATAATGAGAATTTATTTGGAAGGTAAAATCTTACAGTTCCAAGGTCATAAAATGTCCAAATCAAGGCATCAGCAGAGATGCTTTCTCACCAAATTCAGGTACTGTTGATGCCAGGTATGTTGTCACGTGGTTGAAGCAAGATGGCTGCCAGTCTCTGCGAGGTTTCAGCCTTCCTCTCTGGGCTCACCATATCTTCTTGAGTTGTTCCATGGGCCCAGCCTCTTGGGGTTTCATGCTTACGCGACCCTGTAGTCCTCTCTCCTGGCACAGGGGTTGTCTCTTAGGGGTTAGGTCCTTAGTGCTCAACCATGGGCAAAAGTGGAATCTTTTCTCTCACATGGCAGTTCCCTTTTTCCTTTGTGTGAGACCATTTATATCAGACCAGTAAAGGGGACAGAGACTCAACCTGAGTCACACCTTGCTGACACAATTCATTAAAATGCTCTATAGCAATCTTAACAAGTAATCTAATCAAAGGCACATCAACTGAAGTTAAAGCAAAGAGTACCACACCCAGAAGAATAGATTAGTTTACAAACATAGTCTTACACTTTTTGGGATTCATAAAATAATCTCAAACTGCCACAGCCAGGTTTCATGATTTAATGTAATCAGGGATATTCAATCCTCAGATGTTTTTAACTTAACAAAACATCTTTACATGAAGTTCCATCTTATTGTGAATGTTTTGATACATTGGTCTAGGAGTAACTTTTCCAAAGACTAATTGTCTATCCATAGTCTCAGAGTTCATGAAGAGTATCAGAAAATAATAGACTTGGGTGGTTCTAAATTTTTATTTTTTTATATTAAATAAAGCATTCCCTATAATTTACATCCAATGGTATTTCCTTTTAAAGGGCCAAAAAAATGTTATTGTAACTAAACATAATTATACTCTTCCAAGTAAAGTAAATGGAGATATATACCTAAAATGATATTGGATTCCCCCAGGGAATGTTTTCAGTTTATGAGATACTGGCAGTTTCCATCTAATCTTTTTTCCACAGTATCAGGAATGGGACTGAGCAGTTTCCAACATCCAATGATGAGTAAACTTTTCTTAACAGAGAAAAAGAAATACCAGAGGTGCTTTGCCATATAGAAAGCATATATTTCAAATAATTTAAAATAGGTATTGTTTAAATCTGGAACAATTTTGACCTCATATTAATTAATAGAAGAGAAGTCATTGTGTAGTTAATGAAAAAAACTCTAAGTTAAGTTTCAAATGTTTCAGGTCATGATTATAGAGCACAGTATAGAAAAACGAATATGAGGAAAACATATTAGCCAGAAGCAATGTCTGTTTCTGTATGCAAATTTAAATTACCACGTGGTAGAATACTATTCCACTTAAAAGGTTTGGAAATAACAGCATGGTACAGTTGGCAGAGGGCATGATTCAGAGTCAGACAGTATGAGTTTCAGCTCAGATGCACATGTGTTGCCTGGTTAAAGTTGGGCGAGTGACTGCATCCCTTTTTGCCAGTTTTCTTCATGGACAAACAGCTTAATAATATTGCCAGCCTTACGTAATTGTAAGAATTAAATAAGAAGATCTTTTTACTGATTTATAACCTCACAATGGCCATTGATTTGTATTAACTTATTTAATTACAGAAAGTGTTCTACAAAATGTAGCAGGTAGCAAAGTTGGCAAAATACAAAGATGATACTAAGATCAAAATATTGCAAAAAAATCTTCCAGGATTTCAACCAACTTGCCTTTAAAAATATGTTCAGAAAGGATTCACACATGATCCAAGGGGAACATTTCACTGACAATGCTGGAAAAGTTTAATGATTATAGAAAAGCAATAGAAATTATCCATTTGTCCATTCACTGGTCTCAGGTGAAGTGGGCCTCTCTAAATTATTTTCTGATTCAATTGTAAGCAAAAGCTTCTTTGAAGTAGGGGTTGAAATTATAGATAGATTTTTATGAATGTTGAGTGGTTCAAATTGTATAGGAAACAGACTACTAAGCTACAAGAATCATTCAGGTAGATCTCAAATGTATCCCTTCTTTCAAGTAATGGCACCTTAATTTGGCATTGTAAATTATATGTCTGTCAGAAGTCAACATGCTGAAAAGGAAGAATGGAGGTTGGAGCAAGATCTTCCTTGGTCTCTGGGTTATTGGTCTTCAAATATCTGCTAAAAGTCCCTAGTGAGAACATAGCCCTGAACTTGTTCTCAGATTTTGGCTTTGGAAAACCCAGGAATTTACCTCCTTAGACCAAAATATATGTTTTTCTTAACATTAACCATATAGTGACTCTAAATTTTGATTCATGAGGTTAGAGTGAGGAAAATGAACTATTTTCAAGAAAGAAATTTGGGGCAGGGGGGAACAACAACAGGTAATTACCAATTCTTGAGTTTGCTATTTATCTAAAATGAAAATTATGTATTCAGTGACAAAATATTATACAAATTTTATACTTTCAAAGTATTTTTTTTATTTTAAAATCACATTAGTTGGTAGTAAAAATCGGCATCAAAAAGTCCAAGAACTAGGTGATAATTTATTAGAATATAATATAGCTACTTGAAAAAATGCATCATGAAATTAAAATAAATATTAGGAAACCCATTTAGCAGCCTGAAGAAATGCTCATAATGCTAAAGTGAGTTAGTCAGAATGCATGGTTATGTTTTCAATTATGTAAAAAATGTGGATGTTTATAAAGAAAAAGAAGAGAGGATGAAAGCAATGGTTTGGGGTGTAGGATTGGGAATTAGGTCTTTTCATGTAATTTTTTCCAAAATGATGCTTTATTATTGTTAAAGTTTAATAATAGCAATCTTTTAATAAACACAAGCTTTGAAAATCATCCATTTCTGTGTTAATATGCCATGAAATTGCTTTTGTACAAAAAGCAACTATTTTTTTAAGGAAAGCGGTTGAAATCATCTCCTTATTCCTCCTAGAGATATTATGTCTATTTTTACCAAGTAAATTAATGCTAAATTATTTACCAGTTTTTAAGTTTTGTAAGAATAAAATTACACATTTCAGAAATTTTTCAAAGCAAACAAAATTCCAAACAAATGGTACATGAAAAGTAGAAAATTTTGTTAAATAAACATTATTAAAATCTGACTACTTTTATTTTCTTTAATAAGTGAGGTCGGTCTTTTAGAGTTGTCATTTTACAGAAGACCATGGGGACAGAATTATATATCTGACTTCATTATAAACCATTATCTATTAGTATTCTGAGGAAGCCATATTAGGAAAAATGAAGGACCATTAAATAAAAGAAACAATATAATCCTAAAAGTGGAATGAACAACAAAAACAAATAAGTAAGAGGAAAGAAGAGTTTTAGAGCTTTTTACTGACCTTTGAGATTTGGGTTCTCACTTAATTATGTTGGATTTTCAATCTCTGTTATCGGGTTTGTAATCTTAAATGGACTGTTTCTTCAAGACTCAATACTATTTGCCAGTTTCTCTGACTTGCTATAGACAGAATTCTGATGAAAGCCCTTCGCTTTCTCCTTCTAGGGCTATGTTTCACCAACTGCCCTAAGCAATTAGAACCCCTACATCCCATGCTGTAATTGCAGAAAAACTGCAACCCTCCCATTCCTTGCCTTGTTAAATTTTTTGCATTAGGATGATACCCAGTCTTCCTACCTTTTATTTCTGGTAAACTCAATGGCACCCAATGAAAATTAAGAAACTCCAACCCCCCAAATTTTGTAAAACTAAAAATCATGCTCTCATATAAAGTAAATATATATTTCTTTAGTTTTGTTTTGTAAAGTGTACATCGCATTTTAAAATTTTAAGTTCTGATGCTGCATATCTTCCCATCAGAGTTGCAGAAAGAACTGGCAAAGCATTACCTGATTTTTGGTGCAAAAAGAGTCCTCTCCCTTTGAAGCAACTCATCAGAAGATTCAGAGCACAGAGGTCTCTCTGTGAAACAATTTAGAGTGGAGGACATGACACAAACTGAGACTATTTCTAAAAGTTGTAGCTACCTCACAAACACAATGAACAATGCAGCTCTCTTTTCTCAACACAAGATAATGCTAGGCCAACTGTTGAGGTTTATAATCCTTGGCTAGAAGAAGCAATAGAAATATTGATAAACATTTCTGTCCCCTATAAAATATTATTGCACTGTAATTGAAGTGGCAATGACTACTGCAGTTTACTTGACCTGTTTTTCCATTGTAGCATTCCTTCATCATTATGCATTTTGGTTGTGCTTTAGAGATTTTCTTAATCCAATTTATAGATTAACTTATTTAATGAACCTGTTAGATTGTACTTTTGCGGCCTTGGGAAATGGTCCGTCCAAAAGAGCTTGCCTTGTATCTCAAGCGGCAACTTCTAGGCTGGAAGAATCTCATTTGATGATCAGTCAATTGCCATATTTTCTTTCCCTTCAGTAGCTTTGGATGCTGTGGCTCATGCAAAGTGCCTTTGTATTTTGGTTCACTGACTTAAGATGCTCTGTGAATTCAACTTATAAATAAGTAATGTAGACCTTGTTTTGTGATTGAAATGAGGGGCAGATTTAGTTGACCCTTTTGATTTTCAAGCCCCTAGTGGTCTGGTGATATTCATAACCCTTTTCAGCCCCATCCTGCCTGTACTCTTTAAAGTAAACTACAATGTGTTGACATCCATGACCTGTTCTTTGCTAGCTGTTCTCCAGCTCTAATGGACTTTGCTTATTCGCAGAGTATGGCACCTCTCTTGAACTCTGTCTCATTTCATTTCTTTTCCTTTCCAGACATCTTAGTTTTCCCCCAGCATATTTCCAAATTGTTTTTGAGCATTTTACCTCTCTAATGTAAGAGAACTTCCTAGAACTGAGGAGCTCTGCTTTAAATATATATGTTACTTCTTCCCCATAATGTAATTGTTTTAAGTGTCTCTCAAGGAATATGTAGAAACTTTAATCATATTTTATATATTCCATAAAGATTTTTAGATTTCCATCTATATGTATAAACAAGCTACAATTTTATGATATAGCCTATTACAGAAGTTCTTCCTATGCTAGTTTTCTCATTTCTGACTTTCATATTGAATTATTTTTATCGACTGTTTAACGCAATTACAAGGATGCAATCCATATAATGATGTCACAATAAATACATAGCAGTCATAATTATAAGTCAATAGTACTATTTTCTTTATAGCTGATTAACATAATTATACATCTGGTTTTCACAGGCAAACAGTTTTACTAAATAAATGAGTAAATATATCCCAGTATTTTTACTCTATCCTTTTATGTTCCTCAAATGTACTATGTCACTTAAAAGTTGATTGGATATGCAGTATAGATCCAGTATAAATAAAATGAAGCTTCAGAGTGTAATGGCATACATATATAAATAAGTAAGCACTCATTTTATTCCTTTCATTGTTTAATGAAAACTGATTGTGGTGAATATCAATTTTTACTTTTTAACAAAAACTTCTAGAAGTTTTACTGATATTTTTATTAGAGGAGTTTTCAATAGCTAACTAAACAAATATTTCTAGTCTCAATTTCCTCATCTAGCAAATGGTCAGAATAATAAAAAGATATCCTGATAAGTATGTCCTAACAATACTTCGATCAACAAAGGTTTGTTCTTGAACTAGACTGTGTCATTCAAACCCAGTCTCCTTTGTCTACAGTCAAAGGAGTCTTTGGCTACTTGAAAAGCCCTTAAAGAGAGGTAAGGCACCACGTTGATCTGTGTCCCTCAGTTGTTTTCCTTAAGCTGGTCTTCTAATTTTTTTTTCCTTTCAAGCCCAGTTTCCTGATCAGATGACAATTTCCTTGCTTCAGACCTGATTCTGCATGATTATTTTTCTCTTTCCAAATTAGTGTGCTAATACATGTCTAGTGTATAAAAGGAAGATGTATGTTGCTAAGAAGAACAAATCTATTTATCTAAACAAGGAAATATATTTGGGAATGAAGGTCACCATGATTTCAAAAAATTGCGTGGTAGAATTGGAGCAAAGTTCCTTTTTCACTCAAACCTTACAAATGAATTCATATTACAACTTAAATTTTAATGTCTAGAAAATATCCACTTTTAGCATCCTGTTTCTTTAGTGAGAAATGAATCTGTCAATAAAATCCCTATGTCTGACTATTAGAGAGCAAAAAATAAATAATCGTTCATTGAAATTTTCTACCAAGCTATTCTCCAAATGATTTCATGCACTTTATAGAACACATACGCATCAAACCAACCAGCACCGTTTGTGTTTTGTGAAGGTTATTTGATTACCACGGGCGTGTGCCTCCACCTCCCCGGGCTGTAATTCCACTGAAGCGCCCCAGAGTGACTGTAACAACTACTCGCAGAGGGAAAGGTGTCTTTTCCATGAAAGGGGGATCAAGATCGACTGCCAGTGGGTCCTCTTCATCAGGCTCTAAATGTAAGTAATGTTCTTTATTGAATATCCTTTTAAGAAGGGCAGGGATAAGTAGCATTCCATGAATGCCTATATTCAGCAAATTAATGTAATTATGAATTGTGAAAAGAATTACCTAAATAGGAAGGAAATGATGTTTGCTTTCCAACACACTTAACTATAGTGGGAAAGACAGACACAGACATGACTAAAAAAAACCCAGCATGCAAAAAAGTTTAAAAATAAACTTTATTTTTAGAGAAGTTTTAGGTTTATATTTACAGAAAAATTACACCAAAAAGTCTAGGGAATTCCCATATAACCCACAAACACATACTGTTTCTCCTATCACTGACATCTTAGATTAGTGTAATACATTTGTTACAATTGATAAACTGCTACTAACCAAAATCTATAGTTTACATTATGACTTACACTTTGTGCTGTACAGTTCCATAGGCCTTGACAAATGCATGTCCTGTGTCTGCCATTTCAGTATTATACAGAACAATCATACCGTCTCATTTTTTTTTAATGTTAGAAATGGTATTTTATTAATACTTTTTCATATATAAAAATTTGTAATTATAAAATTACATAACAATAACAAGCATTTTATGCATATGATAATAAAAATAATAGTATTTTACTTTCATTGATTAAATTTATATGATTTGTAGCACTTTTCCAATGTTTATGGCAGACTGTTTTTCTTTTTTTTATTATTATGCATATTTGCCTTTAGCATCATTTATTTACATTTTTTTATTTTTTATTTATTTATTTATTTTATTCATTTTTAAAAAAACATTACATTCAAAAAATATGAAGTCCCATTCAACCCCACCGCCCCCACTCCCCACTCCCCCCACAGCAACACTCTCTCCCATCATCATGACACAGCCATTGCATTTGGTAAGCACATCTCTGGGCATCGCTGCACCTCATGGTCAATGGTCCACATCATAGCCCATATTCTCCCACGTTCCATCCAGTGGGCCCTGGGGGGATCTACAATGTCCCGTAATTGTCCGTGAAGCACCACCCAGGACAACTCCAAGTCCCGAAAACGCCTCCACATCTCATCTCTTCCTCCCATTCCCCGCACCCAGCAGCCACCATGGCCACTTTTCCCACGCCAATGCCACATTTTCTCTGTGGACATTGGATTGGTTGTGTCCATTGCACTTCTATGTCAAGAGGGGGCTTAGATTCCACATGGATACTGGATGCAATCCTCCTGCTTTCAGTTGTAGGCACTCTAGGCTCCATGGTGTGGTGGTTGACATTCTTCAACTCCATGTTAGCTGAGTGGGGTAAGTCCACTAAAGCAGAGTTGAAGGAGTTGAGAGTTGTAGGAGTTGAAGTCTGTTGAGATTCAGGGCGTGGCTATCATATTGTCAGTCCAGAGATTCAAATCCCCTAGATATATCTTAAACCCCAGCACCAACTACAATTCCAGTAAAGTAGCATGAAAGGCTTGTGAAAAGAGATCCCATCTGAGTCCAGTTCTATCATGCAGAAACACCATCTCCAAAGAAGGGCCAATTGACATGGCAGTGAACCCCATCTGCCATGACCATAGAACCCGTGGGTCTCTTTAGCCCTCAAAAGAACCAATACCTGGGGTTGTATCTACTTTATCTGTCTCTGAGACTCTGCTCAGGTGTGCATAAGGACAACTCTTCTGACAACCTCCAGACTCTTTTTCAGAGACTCATAGCCATATAAACTCATTTCTCCTTTCCATTTCCCCCTTACATTAGGTCAAACAGTATTTTAAACTCCTGTTATTATATGTAGACAGGGATATTCTGCTGGTCCGCGTTGAACCTTTAATTCAAGGTCATTTTCTAGTTGCATCATCAGCTGGTATTTGGTAGTGATCCCTCGCATACCGTCTCATTATGCCCTGTGTTCTTTCTTTCCACCCATTCATCCCTCTGCCTCCCTCATAAACCCCTGGCAACCACTATCTTTATATCAATGTTACAAGTTCCTCCACTAACACAAGATAGTAACTACAATAAACCTACTTTGGTCCTGGTTACACTCCCCTCATATTTTTTTATCCCTCAGTCTTGAGGGATTTGGGATGATGTTTGCTCTGACTGCTTCAGGATGAAAGGGGACTTAGATATTATGGGGCAGATGGAAGGAATTGTTTTGTTTGCAGTTGTAGATACTCCTTATTTGGGGGAAATGGATTTGTCCATCATGGTCATTCTGTTGTTTGTCCAGGGCAAGCCCAAAGAACTGGAGAGTAGAAGATGGCTACTACTCTGCTGGGATCCAGGGCTCAACTGGCACATGAACAATCTGAAAATTTAAGTCCCAGAGAGATTTATTTAATGGGCATATTGAAAATTATGGATTCAAACAAAAAAAAAGATCATGAGTAGGGGAATTATAAATGAATGAAACTATGTTATTTGAGGGAAACATATATTCCCAACTAAGGCCTGCCAAAGCAGTGCTAATTTCATGAGGCTGTATGTCTTGCCTCTTGTGTCTGGTTGTCCCTAAGCCCTCAGGAGCACTCTTGTTTGAGGTTTTGTTTGCTGTGGCACTTAGTGAAATCTGTCTGGGATCTGCATAAGCATAACCTCTGGAATAACCTCTCAATTCACTTTGAAATCTCTTAGCCATAAAAACTCTTTGTTATTTTATGTTTCCCCCTTTTGGTCAAGGTCTTTTTGCAAATGCATCACTGGGTAGTGTTTGGTAGTAATCCCTCAGTGTCAGGGAAGCTCAACCCCAAGAATCATGTCCCCTGTTGGAGGGATAGTGGTGTTTTTATTTGCTGAGTTTGACTTAGACAGAGGCCACGTGTGACTAACAAGAAGGTTTTCAGGAGGTGACTCTTAGACATTAATTATAATTAGGCTCAATTCATTTTTACAAGAATAAAGTTCATAACTACAAGCATTAAGATCAAGGGCATGGCATATTGTCATGTTTCCCCCCGTTAGGCACAGTTTATATATTCCAGAGATTTTTGCCATTTTATATGAGAAATTAGCAGGGCTTCCCCAGAATGGTTAATTAATACTTTGTTAGCTACTCTATGGGCATGTATCTGTTAAGAAAACATACCTATGTAAATATGAAAACATTCATATCTCTTAGAAGTATGTTTTACATGTATTTTTCCCATATATCACTCCACTACCCTGTATTGTGAGGTACCTTTGTTATAGATCCTGAAAGAACATTCTTATATTTATATTCTTAACTACAGTCCTCTGCCACCCCAGAATTCAGTGAGGTATACAGTTAGGTGTTTTATCCTTTAAATTTCCTTCTAGCCTCATGGGTGGGCCAAGTCTTCCCCTTTCAGCCATGTCGACATGTTTCAAGGCTGTGAATTACACTCACATCACAGTTCCACCATCACCTCCATCCATTTCCAAACTGTTACAATCAATATAATTATAAATTCTGCACAGATTTAGCATCGTTTCACCAATCTCTACCCTCTTCTACTGAGGATGTAATTTGAAAAGTGTTTTATGAGAGCCATTAACACTGCACTTAGCTTAGGACATATTAAAGACCTGAAATATAACACATTTCTTTTAATGAAGAAACAATTTTACTTCAAAAGGGAGCACACACCCTATTCTGTCAGAAAAACATTATGCAAAATTAGAATGTGTTTTGAATATTTCAACACAAGAATAATTAAGGTAGGCAAAGTATATAATAGACATGTTAAAAATATACCTTACCATATTATTATAAATCATTATGAGAATTATGTGTCTAAAAACAAGTTCAGTGTCATAAAGAAAATAGAATCTTTACATAATTATGCATTGATTACTAAAAAGTGGAGATAGAAACTTTCCAATTAAACACACTGCTAAATTTTTATATAGACTGGTTAGACAATTATACAAACATTCTTTCAGAAATTGTATCAAATGTAGCACACTAATGCAAAGTGTCAATAATAGGGTGGTATATGGGAATTCTACTTTATGCATGATTTTTCTGTAAACCTACACTTTCTCTAATAAAAATGTTTTTTAAAAATTTATAGCAATTGATTCAGAACTCTAATTTGTTTTTAGAATATTATTCCTAAGAAAAGGATAGCAAAATATCCTGCATTCCCTGAGCTCACTTTCTAACAGAGAGGAGGCAAGCATAAGCAAACAAATCAAAATATGAGATTTTAGACAACAGAAAATCGTTGTGTAAAAGAACAAAGAGAGTCTATGACTTCCTTTCTGATGAGGTGTCATTTGAGCAGACCCAAAAGGAAATGAGGAAGTGAGAGAGTTGGCCCTGACCCTACCTGGGGCAAAGCAGTCCCAGCCACACAACTGGCCAGTGCAAAGACCTTAAATTGGAATAGTCAAGGAACAGCAAGGAAGCCGGCAGAGCCAGAGAGGGAAAATCGGGCTGGAAATAAAAAGAGAGTAGTAGTGGGAGGGCAGTTCTAATGCAACTATGTAGGTCATTATAGGGACTTTGAATTTAGTATGAGGAATTTAATCTGCATCCTAACCATTTAAGACAAGCACAGAAAATACTGTTAACCCTATTTTATTAAAGAATAAACATAGAGTAGTTGCTGGTAGAGCCAGGACCAGAACCCATGTTGGTTTCCTGATTCTCACACTTACATGCAATCTCCCATTCTTCACTGTCTTTTACCTCAGCTCCATTAGAAACATTATAAAAGAAGCACTATTGAACTATTTTGCTGTTATGGGAGAATATGTGAAAAATATTTCAGGAAACAGAAAAGTATCAAATGCTTCTGGAAACTCTCACTGAAGTTTGATGTAGTCAGAATTTGGCCAGACTTCTTAGAATAAACTAAATAGCAAATTAAATAGATGTCGTTTGCAAGTGCTTTTATATACATTTATGTATTTTGTAGATAGATAAATATGAATTCCCTTTTTGAACCTTAGAAATAAAAGATGAGTTTCTGCAGCAATATTTAAAGAGTCTCATATACTCTCAGAGAGCTTTTTGTGAGCTTTTTGTGTTTTTTTTGTTGTTGTTGTTCTTTATAAGAGGTTCTGGGGATTGATCCCAGGACCTTGTACATGAGAAATGGGAACTCTGCCACTGAGCTACACGTGCCCCTCAGATAGTAGTTTAAAAGCAAAGTTCTTGAATTTGGTTCTTGCTGTAGCAAACTGATCATTGATTTGCCTGTTAAGTTTACAGAAAACTTTTTTCCCACAATGATATTAACTTAATTTCAAATAGAATTATCGGAACCATCTGTGGATTGTTTTCCCTATGATCTCCTTTAAAGCAGTGTTTGTATTTTGTCTTTTTTAATGATTTCAGTTTTCTTGGCTCATGGGGAGAGAACAGAGTCTGTCAAATCTCCTCTGAGGATCATATTAAGGATTTCTCTTGCTTTTGTAATAATCAGATTTTGTAAACGGACATATGGGTAGAATATATTTTCTGCTTTAGAATAGAGCTGTGTGTATGTGTGCTTTTTAGATTTCAGATTGTTACCCAAATCCTCTATAGATTTCTTTTTCTGTGGCAAATTAATACGTTAAAATCTGAAAGAGATTATTTAGAATATTCCACTATGATGGTGATTTTATCACATTTTTTTTCTTGAGGTTTTATGTTCAATATTGCTTCACTGGTTTTGATACAATGGTTTATTACTATAATATATTAATAGCAATAATACTAGGAAAAAATAATAGCTAATACTTCCATTGTGCTTACTCTATGACAGCTATTGTTCTAAGCACTTTACATATATTAACTCAATTATTCCTCATAACTGCCTGATATGTTAGTTATTATTTTCATTCCCATTTTACAGGTGTGGAAAGTGTGGCATACAAATGTTAAGCAATTTGCCTAAGGTCACAGCCTGCCAGTTGATTCTAGAGAGTCTAAACTTATGAGCCCATGCCCTTTTCAATATTGCCTCTCTATAACTTTGAGAATTAAAACTTTCACAGTTATATAATATACCATTACAATTTTTAGCCTTGAATTCTACTTTGATCCTTTGCTTGATGCTTTGCTGATATGGTTTTCTTTTGGTTTTCATTTCTTTTCTACTTCAACTATTCCTTGTCACTTTATTTTCAGTGTATTTCCAAAAACAACATATATCTGGATTTAGGTTTTGAGAGCAATATGAAAGTCTTTGTATTTTATAGGGAAACTTAACCTATTTACATTTATTTATTTAATTAATATGTTTAACTTTATTTCAGATATGTAATTTATTAAATTTATTGATTCCTCTTTTTTTCCTTTCCTTAATATTGCTTGTTTAATGAACTTTCCTTTTATACTATTTTTTCCACCAAGCTGCTTTAATTTGGAAATTCTACCATGGCTCTGTATTTCATTAGTAGCACTATTAAAATACTAAACAGTTATAGGTGAATCTCTATGTAACTATAAAGCTCTTAAAATCAAACAATAGCATTCTAGCTCCCAACCAAGACACGTACTTTAGAGCATTTTTACTTCACCACTGCCTCTCCACCACCACCACCAACAACCAAGAAAGCTCAGGTTTTACACACACATAATAATTTTAGTTCACAAATTTTGTTACATATTTCCCCATTATATATCTTTTTTGTTTCAAAAATTCTATAACTAGTACTTGACCCACAGTGATATCATTATTATTAGTACTTAAAATTTTATAATATCTATTGTTCATACCTTTTCTCCTTTAATTTTTAGGTTTTAGGTTGCTTCTCAGATAATTACCTTGGGCAAATTAATAACAATTTCTAAACATATGCAGGACTGAAAAATTATCTTTGTCCCTCATATTTGCATATTTGGCTTGGTCTGGAATGATTTTACTGTAGTTCCTTTTTCTTCTGATATCCTACGTACATTACTCCAACATCTTCTCAATTCCATTGTCCCACATAAGTTCTGATGTCCACATCTTATTTTTCTTTGTTTTCAAGAAAAACAAGTTTTCTTTTTAAGAAAAACTTATAAGTTTTTCTTTTTATTCTCAGAAGCTCAGAAATCTCAGCAAGACATATCTGGAAATATGTCTTTTTATTAACTCTTCTTTGGATTTTATGAGACGTTTGAAAATGAAGACTCTAGTCTTTTTAAGTATCATCAACCAAAAATTTTTTCCAGCCTTTTCATTATTTTTCTTTTTGACACATATTTACATATTATATTAGGACTCCAACTTCTGTTCATCTTATCTATAACTATTTCAATTTTTTTTCTGTTTTTATTCTTAATTGTTAGTTTCTTCCTCCATTTAACATTCTAAACAATTTGTTTTTTTAGCAATTTCATTATTAAAGTGTTTTTTTAATCAGAAATTAAATATTTAATTTTGGAAACTCTTGTTTGTTTTTCTTCTGTTTAAGAGCTGTTGTGGCATTTTTATTAAAATTTTCTAACATTGGGCTTGCTTCCTCAGTAACCATTTGCTCTAGTTGCCTGCCTTCATGTCCCTTCTATAAAAACCTGCATTCCTTAAATGGTTTGTGTTCTTTAGAACCCCTCAACATCTGTACACATCAAGCTGTTGTTGTTTCTCAAGCACTGAAGTATTAAGAGTCAATGGGATTTCCTTTAAAATTGGGTGGTAACTGTCTTGGACCTCTCTCTCTCATTCTTTTTTTTTTTTTTTAATATATTTGTTATTTATTTTTAAAAGATAGAACACACAAAATGTTACATTAAAAAATATAGGGGATTCCCATATGCCCCACTCCCCACACCCCCCACTTTTCCCACATCAACAACTTCTTTCACTAGTGTGATGAACACATTTTGGAGCACTGCTACACAGCATGGATTATAGTTTACATTATAATTTACACTCTCTCCCAGTCCATTTGGTAGATTGTGGCAGGATATATAATGCCTTGCACCTGTCCCTGAAATGTCATTCAGGACAACCTCAAGTCCTGAAAATATCCCCATATTATACCTCTTTTTCCTTCTCCCTGCCTTCAGCAACTCCAGTGGCTACTGTCTCCACATCAATGACTTAATTTCTTCCATTGCTAGAATCACAAGAAGTCTGTAGTAGACTACCAGTAAGTCCACTCTAATTCATATTTTATTCTCCAGTCCTGAGGACTGCACGATGGTGATGCCCACTCCTCCTTTTAATTGAGAGGGGGCCTTGATCCCATATGGGTGATGGACAGGACTCTCCTGCTTGCAGTTGTAGACTCTCTCGGTTTCTTGGTGTGGTGGTTGTCCATCCTCACCTCCTTGTTAGCTGTCCTGAGTGAGTCCAGTGAACTGGAGAGTAAGTGTTGCAACTCTGCTGAGGCTCAGGGCCTACCTGGCACATGGACAGCCCAGAGATTCAAGTCCCTTGGACATATACCTACCAACTCCAGTGCCAATTATAGATTCAATAAAAGGGACAGAAGAGGCATGTGTAGTGAAGTCACATCTGAACTGGACCTCTCTTTTGACATATGAGAAGAGCTCCTTGTTTTCAGGTACAAATTGGGATATGCTATCTACTCAACAGTGCATCTTCCCTCTGGTAATGCCTGTGGAATCAATGGGACCACCAGACTCTTCAAGAAGTCTATACTTCATAGTGCTACTTACAGATCCTCTCTCCACTCTGAGGGAATTTACTGGTTCCTTCTCCCAGCAGCAACCCAGGGATCACTAATGTCTTTGCCCTGTGTTCTAGTGGAGGCAAGTTCTTTCCAAGGAGCTGTTGTCTCAGCAATTCCCCCAACCCACATGGACATGTGGGTTAATGTAAACTCAGATGTAAACTCAGATATCGTCAGTTATAATTTATTTCATTTTATAATTTAATTTAATTTATTTTTGTAAACTCAGATATCATCAGTTATAATTTATTTCATTTTATAATTTAATTTAATATAATTTATTTTTTAAAATTTGGGTCACCTCAATACAGAGTGTTCTTGTATTTCTATCCCTCAAATAAATACCACCAAGAATTGAAAATTTTAATTATTTTTCCTATATTAGAATAAAAAAGTTTACTAAAAAAGAAATGATAATGAAATAACGCTTATAGAAAGGCAAATTGCCAAAGTCAGCTACTCAGAGAAATGATCCAGACTACAGTTTGTCACTGAACTACATGCAATATAAGAATTAAATTAAAGTAAATCCAGTGGTGGGTCATAGATGGGGTATCTGATTTTTCTGGTTTTTGTGTGACAACTGTGACAGTCCTGGGATAAGACTACATCTGAAAATTGGACTATTAAATATAAAACAGAGATGCCTTGTTTCTAAAGAAATGTAATATATTTTATTCATAGGCAACAATTATTCTTTGGAGCTTGCATCAAGAGTACATTCGTTACTCTGGAATAATGCAGATAAATAATAGGTAGTAAGATTAGATTAGTTAAGGGAGAAAAATATTTTTGAGAGATCATCTAGTAAAATAATTATTAGAAAACTTTTGTGGACATATTAATTCTTAAATTGTGTTAATTTTAATAAGGTCCTTATCATAGAAAGGCAACAGATTGATCAATTCTATGCATGTTTCATATAGTTCTATATCTTTAGAGCACAAATCAAACAATTAACTGTAGATTAGTGTTATTTCAGTGAAACATAAATCTAAAAAAGATTTATATAAAATTCACTGGCAAGCATAACTAGAATCATGATTACACATACTCTCAAAGAGCTTATTGGCAGACAATATTATATATATATATGTATGTTTATACCTGTGTGTGTATATTTCAATGTATTCATATGTATGCACAGATTATATAATATGCTATATATTATATCTACTAATATCTACATATTTATACATACATATTTTCATTATTTGATTACTTTTATGATTAGTCTGATTTTGTGGAATACCAATAGTCTTCAAATTCATGTCACCAGTAAAAATTTTGAATGAAGTATATAATATATTTTGCTAATAATGGCTTAATCTGAATGAATATTTACTAAGATATCTATCTTGTTTTTTTATTAATAGCCATTTCCCAGTATGTAATGATTTGGCATGTTCAGAGGGGGAAATTAATGTCATAGCTTGGGTAATTTGTAATTTCTTCATAATTTTTAATATGTCTAAATTCTACTGAGGAGAAAAACCATATAAGAAAAAAATATATTAACATGATAATTTGCTAAAGATGAATACTGACAGTTTTTAAAATGGATTGCCTCTTAAAAATAGGTTACTGCCAGGTCTTTCTGTCTCTTTTCAAATCAGCTTGAATGAAGCAATAATCAACTTGTTCTGTCCCATATCATGGAGTCATGAGATAGAGAAGACATGATGGTGCAGATAAACACTTTACTGAAGAGAAGATATGTATACCCTTGAGCTTTAGCTGTAGTTTCTTATTGGAAATATCAGTGCTGTGTGGGAAAAAATTCTATTATATCACTTCTTTTAAATAGTTCATTTAAATTTGAATGTTAAACAAGGAAGTTCCAGAAAGTTTTCGTGTCTTTGGGCACACTCATCAATGGGTTTTCAGTGTCAGAATAGGTGACAGAATGATGTAAAAGATCTGAAGCACTTAATGGGAAATTAGAGATTTTTGTATTAAATTTAAGGAATAGTTCATGGAAAGTGTTGCTGTGTTGTTTTCTGTGTTTTGTTTTTTCCCCCAAAAGAACTTGAGATGGAGATAAAGCCTCAATCAGTACAACAATGTTACTATCCCTCTCCAGCAGAGAATCTGTTAAACAGCCCTAGCCACCATTATCTTGGGCAAAGTACACATTGTGCTGTGGAGGTTTTAAGAAAAGAAATTACTGTTGGCCAGAGGGGTTGTAGAAGATTTGGTAGACTATTTTGATTGAATTTAGAAGGGTAAAGGGGTATATAAAGAGGATAGAGGCAGAGAAACTCGCTCACCAGTATACTGTAGTGGGGAAGAGTGAGGCTGTGTCAGACTGCCTGGGGTGGAATCCGTGCTGCTCCCCAACTTATACCACTGCGGCCTCAGGGAAATCCCCTAACCCCTGTATGCCTTTATTTTCTCATCTGGAAAATGGAAATGATAATAATGTATATCTAGTAGGTCGTTATAAGATTTAAATTACTTATCCATATAAAGTGCTTAGGCAGTTCTTGGCTCTGCCATTTACTAACTGTGTATTCTAAAGCAAGATTATATGTTTTCTTGCGCTTTCATTTTCTCCTTATAAAACGAAAATAATATTACTGTCTTCTCCATAAAGTTGCTGTGAGGATTGAATGAGCTAATACATGTGTCTGATGTTATAAAGGACTCAGATAATAAACAATAATAACATTATTATTATCATTGACTGATATTATGTCTGGTATTAAGATCTCAATAGATAGTAAATGATAACAATTATTATTATTAATTATTAAATAAGCAAAGATTTAGTGCTAGGAATGCCAGTTGAGAAACTGAGGGCATTGTGATTAAACATAACAGAAAATAAAGTTGGATAACAGGATAATGAGAAACTGGGGAATATTGAAGGGTTTGGATTTCATCCAGGGGCAAGGGAAAAGACTCCGAGCAAAGTGGTACCTGATCAAAATAATATATTAAATTTCTATGATGAGGATTAAGTGTGTAGAAGACCTAAACAGAGTATGGAGATCTTTTTACTTTAAGGTCTACATTTGTAGATATTCTTTAGTTAAGTACGTAAGCGAGAATGAAATTCGGGTCCATTTAATTCATTCCCGGTAAATATGCATTTCTCAGCTCCATATGGTTTCACTGTCTCAAAACTGAGTACTACTTTGTATAAAGAAAGAAATGAAGTCCTGCTAAAATTACAACCTAATATTTATGGAGAGGGTAGCCCAACTAAAATAACTATAATGTATTTACAGTAAATAAATACATTTATGAACATCTCTGCTTGGCTTTTTCACTAGACTTTAATGTGGTTCATTAATATAACCAGATTAATACAGATGGGAAAAAAAGGCAAATTCAAGAAAGTTCTTATATCAATATAGCAGACTGTGTGTCTTTGGGAATATCTTATAAATCTTATAAATTGCAAGTTCCTTATTGTTGAATTAGTGTATGTCAAAGTGACAAATTGTTAAGTTCTGTGCAAATTGTGTGTATTCCCTCCCTTATTTTTTATATTAAGTAAGTTTATCAAAGGCTAGGAAAAACAAAAAGAATAACAAACTAATATTATTGTTAAAATTAAAATGATTACTAACATTTAAACATTTTTTTAGGAAGTTCATAGGAAATATGGAGTTGGGGGGTAGACCAGATAATTATCTAGACCAGAATGTCACAGCCTCGGCACTATTGACATGTTTTGACCAGATAATTCTTTGTTCTGGTATGTGGGGACTATCCTGAGCATTATAGGATATTTAGCAGCATTCCTGACCTCAACCCATGGAAGCCAGTAGCATTCCCCACCCAAGTTGTGACAATCAAAAATATATCCAAACATTGCAAAATGTCATGGGAAGAAGGGGGGACAGGCACACTCAATCACCCTCTGCTGAGAACTCTAGACAGTTGAAGTTTATTTATTTGTCCCTGAATTGATATGACCCATTGGGGATTAAAATAAAGTGATATAATTTTTACCACATTAGCCACAGATGCAAGCATTTGTTTTTAGTGGACAGATGGTATCATCCTGTGTAACTAATTTCCTTTTCAGATTATATCTCATGTCACAGCAAAAGGCACAAACATCATTTTGTTGACTGTATCAAAATGTAATAACATTTATCACCAAAATCAATGAACTTCTTAGAGAGTGCAGTTCTAAAATTATTTAATATGATTATTTACCCAAATACTGTAGTGATAGGTTAGGAAGAATGTTTAAGATTATCTGCGTGAGGCAAACATGACTCTTAGTTTCTCTAGTGTTACTGTTGCAAAAGAAAAATAAAAATTAAAAAAAACTGAAGCAATTTATCCCAGGAACTTTGTTTATTTTTTCCCCATTTCTCATGTTCTTGAAGGCTCCATGGGCCCAGCTGCTTGGGGACTTCATGCTTAACTTTTGGCTGCTGGCGATCCTCAAGTCCTCTATCATATGGCAGGATCAAAAAGGGCAGCCTCCTTTTCCTCAGTGTCTCTCTCTGTGTCTCTGTTTATATAAAGCTCCAGTAAGAGGGCAGAAATCCAACCTGAGTCATGTTTCACTGTCAAAAGAGCCCCACACCCACAGGAATGGATTTGTTCAAGAACGTAGCCTTTTTCTTTTGGGGATTTATATTATAAAATAACGTAAAACTGTCACCCTGATGGTTACTAAAATGCCTGCTGTGTGAGTATACTTGATGCTAGGACAAACATCCTGTATATTAGCTTAAATTACCATTTCTCATTGGTAATGCCCAATTTTATTTTTCTACCTCTGGTCTCTCCTATAATCTCCAGACTCATGTACCCCACTGCCTACTTGTCACCTGCATTCAGTACCAATAGGCATCTCAAATTCACAAGTCTAAACAAAATTCCTTATCTTCTTCCTACAACCTGAGCCTCCAGCAGTCTTCCCTGTCACAGCAAATGACAATTATATTCTTCCAGTTAACAGAGCCCAAAAGTCATGGAGCTCTTCTGGGCTTCGCTCTTTCACCTACACTCTACTTCCGATCCATCAGCAAATCCTGTTCCCTCAGTTTTTAAGATACATTCAGAATCCATCTGTGTCTCACCACTCAACTTCTAATACCTGGTCCAGGACAATCTACCATCATCTACCATCATTGATCCCATGAATGATTTCCACAGCCTCCTTAGTGGTCTCCCTCCCACCTTATAGTCTTTTCACAATGTAAGTCAAAATGATCCTCTTCAAATATAACAGTTGTCCCCATCTTAGATTTTAGGGTTGCCCTAATAAATTATCACAAACTGGGTGGTTTTAAACAACAGACATTTATTCCCTCACAATTCTGAAGGCTAGAGGTCCAAAATTAAGTTGTTGGCAGGGAAATGCTCATCCCTTCCTTTGCTCTTTCAGCTTCTGGTAGTTTCTGGTAGCTCTGGGTGTTCCTTGGTTTGTGTCAGTATAACTGAAATCTCTGCTTCCATCTTTACTTGGCCATCTTATCACTGTGTCTGTGTGCCTGTGGCCATATTTCCCTCTTCTTACAAGGACACCAGTCATATTGGATTAGGTCCCACTCTAATCCAGGATGGCCTCATTTTTAATTAATGAATTACATCTGCAAAGGTTCTATTTCCAAATAAATTCACATTCTGAGGTTCCCAGAGGACATGAATTTTGGGGACTCCTAATCAACCCAATATACATCCTTATCACTGAGAGTAAAAGTCAAGTACTTAATCTGGTCTAGTAATTAGATCTAATCTTCCCTTTACCCCTGGCTTTTCTACATTAGAGACTTTTTACCTTAAGAATTGTAGAACAGCAAGTTGATTTAAAGTATGCAGCATTATTCTTAGAGGAAAAAAAATACTAACTCACATTCTCTAATACTCTATATAAAAACAAAGGCCTTGTATTCTATGCAATGTATCTTTAAAGATGAAGATTGTGCATTTTAGAGGATTGGATGGAAATGGGAAAAAATACAAAAGAGAATTTGCCAAAAGTTCCCTTCTTATTGTTTCAATTGCTTCTGATAAAGAAAAGACATATTTCCAAGCTAATCTTTTTTGCGCCCTCTATTTTCTTATCTGTCGCCACACTAGGCAATCAATTACTGGAGAAAGTACCTGCCACATACATATACATTGGAAACAAAGCTTTTAATAAAATTTGTTGCACTACTTTGAAATTGGTAATTCAGTTATGTAATGGGTGACTGTACATAATGCATACACATACCTTCAAATTTCCTGGTATTTGTTAACTGCTTACTTTGTTCAAGACACTGGACTAGGATTTTTCAGGAATGAGGAAAATAAAGGATAAACTATCTTCTTTCCATTCAAGGGAGGTTGATTTTAGAGAACCTATGATTACGTGAATCCAATGATATGCGTCCATTTCTTCAGCTTCAGACAGTTGTCCACAATTCCTTCCTTTATGGATGTCATATCATCAAGTATAAGAATGATTTATTAATCAGGAATCTGAATAACTTTTCAGGGATCTAAGTTATGGTGAGAAATAGACAGTTTTAGTTAGGTACTAGTTATGCTTAATATGATTTAGCATCTCCTTTTAAAGCCTGCTAATTTCATTTTGAAATAAGAGGAAAAGCTTATCAAAACACAGAAAATATTCAAAAGCATAACCCCTGAAATTCTTGAATACCTATTAAAGTCTTTACTCTCAAGAAGCTTACAATTTAATAATAAAAGTAAGTCATACAAATGAAAAGTCCCAATTATGTTTCGCTCTCAAGAAACTTACAATTTAATAATAAAAATAAGCTAAAAGAAGAGTCAACAAACAGTATATGTCTACCAGTAAAATGTGACATGTCAAAAAGATTACAGGTGAGAGATATCCCCTCCAGTGGGTTAATCAAGGAAGAATTCATGGAAGAGGCAAGACTTAAACTAGGTGGGTAGGGTTTTACCAGACATGTTTGGAGGAGATAGTGTTTGCTGGAAGATATATGTAAATAATAACAATAATAGAAATAATCATATCTATTGCTTCTACCATTTATTGAACCTGATTACATGCCAGCTGGGCAGTACTGATTGCTTTATGGTCATTATCTTATTAAATTTTCATAACAATCCTCTCAGGTAGATGATGGGACTAATAGAGGTGATGAAATTGAAGTTTAATATTAGAAGCAACTTCCCCAAGGGACATAGATGTGAACTATTTCTATCTGGTTCCAAACAGTACTTGATTAAGGACTAAGCTGTTGTATTCAAAAGAGTTCACCATAAGAAAAAATTGAATATATCACTATAAACCTACTTTGGAGCATACCCTGAATACCAGTGTAAAGAGTTTGGTTTGTGCATGTGTATGTGTTTCTGGGGTTATTTTTCCTATAGAAAACCAGGACATTTTGAAAGTATTTTCAGTAGGAAAGGTTTATGATAAGTACTATTCAGAGGACAATATTTAAGAGGCAGGGCAAATGTAAGGCAGAAGGGCAATTAGTGCAATGAAAAGAGTACAATGAAAATGCATAGTCATGTTCTGAAGTTACAGTGCTCCTTAATTCTCTAATAACTTATTTGGGGGAAGAATATCAGAAATCAAAGAAGTTGCAAAGAGGAAAAATACTCTGTCTTTAGTGTAATATGTACATCGTTATGATGGAGCAAATTAAAACATATAGGTGCTTAATGTAAACCATAGTGCAGTAGAGAAATAGTTAAGAGGAGCAAAAATAAATAAATAAGAAAATAAATAAGAAAATGAATGCAGAAAAGAGATAGAATACATTAAAGAGGTGGATCATCCCAGGAAGTCTATCTGGAAACCAGGCAAAAGAGCCAAAACCAGGCCCTGTCTATGGATCGTAACTCCAAATGAACAAAGGTAAAAACAGGACTAGATATATTTTTTTCTAGATATATTTTTAGATATATTTTTTCAAGGTTTCTTCCTAGGATGACACTGAGGCTCGAAGTACAATAGGGAAAGGAAAGTCGATGGGGCTGGCAGGTTCAGGATCCTGTCACCCATTGTGTTCACTGGCATGTTCCAGACTTCCAAGGAGCAGGCATGACCATTTTGTAAGCCCTGATTTGCAGGAGCTTTGATGAGCATTTTCTTCCTTCAGTCCAAGAAAGAAGCTGGGGAACCTGCACAGGACTAAAGTCTCATTTCAACATTTCTGTTAGGAACTAAGAAAAAGCTAACAAAGCCTCTCTCAAATCATGCTTATTCTATCTAAGCTTAAATAGTATGAATTAATGAGCTTCACATTTTACAATGACTTGGCTCTGATCTTAAAAGGCATCTAGTGCTAGATCAGGGTCTAGACTCAAAAGAAACCTTCACCTCCTGGACACATTAGTTGCTATTTGTGAATCCAGATTTCTAGTTGTTTTGCAATGTAGCTTCTGCAAAGTGAGATATTTTTGGTTTATTGGTTTGTGTTGTTTTAAAAAGGTAAACAAATAAGAATTAGTTGATTGAAATTCTGTCCTAAATATTGGCTCTACTTGCTAAGAAATAAATTCTATTAGTTTCCATCCATAGTCCCATTTCTCCTGCAATGAAAGCTAATATAATAAGATAAAATATTTTCAATTAAATTTGATAGGTTTAAGTAAACGATATGACATGCTTCCATCAAAGGAATAAGGAGCATTCTTCAAAGCAGAATCAATTTGCATTTGTGACACGATGTTTTTCAAATTAGGCTGTGATTCAACAATGATACTTTGACATCTTTGGAGTAATTGACTTAAGGAATAATTCTCTGTTTTAAAACTGTGTTCTACTTTCAGTTTGGTACTTCATAAGAAGAACACTCAACAAGGCCACTGAGTCTTAAGTTTTTATTTTGCAATCTACTTTGCATTATAAGTAAAATATTCTAACTTTTGAGAAAAAATACGGTTTGATGATTAGAAATATTTTCTTATTTTTATATTGGAAAATATGTATTCTTACTTTGGGCACCTAATGTATATATTATTTAAAATATCATATATATCATACCCTGTATCTTAACTGACAAGTGTGTCTATTTTAAGCAGAGATGGCATTTTGTTTTTTGTTTTTTTGTTTTGTTTTGTTGTTGTTTTTTATTTCCTACAGGCTAAGGAATCAAGTTAAACAATCTAGTTTCTTCAGAAATTTCAGGGGAAATATCCAAGCTTAGATCACTATAAACCTGAAGAAAAGTAAAATGAAAAGTTGTCAATCCTGACATTAGTCCCATTTTTTTTTCTCTTAGACATCATATTAAACACCAGAAACCTGAGATGGGAACCTTGGCTGGAGAAAATGTCAGTGGGAACTTCAGTGAATTTCCTTTCCTCCAGGCCCCAGGGCTTATAGAGAGACAAGCAAACCTATTGCCTCATTTCTTAATAAGAATGGATGACATAACAAGAGTTTAGATAAGTGGAAAAGAGTTCTCTAGCACCTAAGACATTCTTAAAGAGGATAAACGTCATATCCTGGTTTCAATCAATCACCAAGGAACTGGATTTCAACCATTGACTGTTGAAATCTATATTACAAATAGTGCCTTGAATTAATATTAGCATACCTATCACCATTTAATCATTCCTCAATCTAAGGCCATCTTACATTGCAGATTTATTCTACTATTTGCCAAAGTGGAATTTAGTTATTTTTATAAAACATTTCTAATTCCTTTACCCTTTTACATAGCCTTTGGTCAAAATGATTTCCTATCTCTGAGATTCACTGCTTATAATGATTAAGTCATCTAGTGTTCCAGGAACATTGGAAGAAAAGAGATGCTGATAAAACTAAAAAGAATCCTGTGTGGCTTGACACAGTCTTGAGAAAACACATGGGGTATCTATGAGTTTTGCCCTATGTGAGTCGGTGCATTTGATGTTCTTCTGCTTTCTTTCCCCTTTTCCTCTTTCCAGTGAAATCAGATGAGTTACAGACAATCAAGAAAGAATTAACCCAGATCAAAACTAAAATTGACTCCTTGCTAGGGCGCCTGGAGAAGATTGAGAAGCAGCAGAAGGCGGAGGCAGGTAAGTGAAAAGGATCTGTGACCACAGACATGTCAGAATTAGACCAGTGAGGCACCATCAAACACAGACAGCACAGGGTGAAGGGGACACTGACTGAGTTTAATAGAGTTTAATATAGATACATGGAATAAATAAAGTTTTAAACCAAGAGCTGCAACAATGGAATATGATTTTTTTTCTTTTAGAGAACATGATCTGAGTCTTCAACGATTCATATTGAAAAAAAACCATGGAAAAGTATTTGGATGATAATAAGAAGTAATGGTTGAATCACAAGTGAAAGTTTATATATTGATATCAAGTAATCTTGAATAAAATAAAATCAAGCAATAGAATAAGGCTGTCAGGTTAAAATAACATTCACATTTCATTAAATTAACTGCAGCAAAAGTTACCGGATTTAGCAAATCACTACAAAGCCCAACTCCTGCCCTGTTGCCACTCAAAACTTTAGTGCCCCATTTCAGGAAACTCACCACCCATAGTATGTCCCTGGCCACCCACTGGCCAAGTTATTTGATTATATCCTTTTACAACTTCATGGCCTCTTTCCTTTGAATTATCAGCCCTGGCCACGGTTCTATTATAATACCATTCTAATGACGTTTTCATGTGTCTGCAGATATTTTTAGAAGCATAGAATATGAGAAGTGGGGAGAAGCTTAAAAATGAGTTAGTCCATAGTTTGAAAATTGTGTTCTCCTTAGGCTTTAGATGTTTCAGGACCTCCTTGGAAATTGTGAAATGGGGATTAGGAGATCATCATGTGCCTCCTCCAAACCCAACCCTTACTCCAGCCATTGTAGCCCTACCTTTATCTATTTTACATACTGGGATTCAGCATAACTTAATTTGCTTAAAGAATTTCACTTAAATAAAGTGGTGAAAGCTATTGATCAGATTCTACCTTGTTTCACAGATAAGAAAACAAAGACTCAAGGAGAAAAATTGATTTTTCTGTTGCTAGTTAAAGACAAAGGTTGGATTCAAACCCAAGTCTTATGCCTGAATCTAGTGCCCTTTCTGATGTAGAGCCTTTCTGATGTAGACCCAGGGTCTGGTCACAGGATTTCACTAAAAACAGTTGGAATCTGAAACCCCCAAGCTACAACAAGCCCACCAATTTTTTTGGCCATATCACTTACTACAATGGTGATGAGCGATAAAGGACTCAAGAATGAAAAGAAGCTCGATGTAAGGTGGGGAATCAGCTTAATGGAGAAGAGAGAAATCAACTTCAGTTCAAATCCTCACGCTCTACATAGTTTCAGTTTTCTCAATTATAAAATGAGGATAGTAATGGCTATCTCACAGGTCTCTTTTGAGAAGTAGTTGAAGAAGCATATGTACAGTATGTACGATATATAGCACAGTAACTAGCACAGAATAAAGGCTCAATAAATAGTAGCTCTCTGGAAATGGTAGCAACACAACTGTATACAGACAAATGAACATTTCCCATTTCCCTTCTACTTTCATGTAGCCCATTTTTTAAACAATACAAGGCATGTACATAGCACATTAGGTAAATTCTCACTTGATGTGGATAAGAAATGGGAGATTAAATGGAATCATTTTGTTAAAAAATATCTATTGCAAATATATTTTCTACCAAGAAGGATCTTCTGCCTCTACTTCTTAATAGAGAAATAGAGAAATTTTAGATTTTATAAAGTTTTTTTTTTATGTGCTGGTTTATGACACTAAAGTGTCACTATAGTTGAACTATCCAGTGATGTTGCCTAAATCAATATTTCCCTTTGAGGAACTTCTGTGAAATTCATTATTATGTAAAACAACGCTTACAGCAAAGGACTTTGATAGCCAATTTGCACTTCAGTTTAAAGGATTACAGAGAACTCATTTAAATATAAATCACCTCAAAGAGAAAAATGTGATCCTTATTCTATCATATTCTACCTTCCAGTTTGCTGCAATGAATAATACCTTATGCATATCTTCTTGCATGATCATCTATAAACATAGCATTAAAAATTCAAAGCTTGCATTTTCCTTTCATGAAAGGCTAACACCTTGTTTTTGCATGAACTTAAACTTTTCCAGTATGAGACAGTTACTTTTAAACTGATAGGATTGTTTCTTTACTTTTTATGTCATTCTTACTTTAACAAGTTAGGAAGAAAATAGAATTAGTTTGCAATTTCATTGTCTTAATAAATGTCTCCTTAGTGTTCATATTTATGGAGAAAAGATGATCGTTGCCTATATTTTTCCATATTTTCTTTATGAAAAGAAACTAGAGTTATATGAAAAGCATCAACACTATTATAGAAAGTGGAAGTAAATTCAATAAAATTCATTTAAAAATATGCAATTCTTCTTTATTAAATTTTAGGGGGCACTCCTTTTAATGCTTAATTGACTTTCAAAGCTAATTATTTGGTAGCTAGCATTTACTTTTCATTAGTACTTCTTTTATACATCTCTCATTTCCAAATTGCTATTAGTCATTTCATAATAAAAAGTAATCAGCCCAGAGGTAGTAGCAGCATGGAGATGGAAGATCAAGAAGAAAACGTAGGAAAAGCCACATAAATTGGAGCTTGTCCAGAGTCCAAATTTCATTTTATCATTTGTACCATTTTTTTCTTTTTTGTTTGAAGTGAATTTCTATACTATCATGAATAATTACAATTAAATGTAAGTACATTATTTTAGATTCTCTACTCTTTAAACTACTTCTAATAGATGTTTCAATTTCTTTCTTTGACTTTGTAAGCTTCTTGAGAACAGATCACATCTTCTCTAATGCTTCCCAAAACCATGTGCTATGGCCAGTGTATTACTTAGCAAGTCATTTGATTCTCTAGGTCTGAATCCATTCAAATGTAAACTAGAGGGATGAATTATGTACTCAAATGTATATTTCAACTTTTAAAATTAAATTTATAATTTGTATGAATCATCATGCATTTATCATTTTTTTCCATTGAATAACACAAATAATACAACTCTTTTGAGATGCAGTGACTGTATAGATTACTGAAAGCAATGTATCCCACCTGATGTCAGTTTAACCTAGAATTGTGCCTCATTCCTCCATGATTCTTTTAGAAGACATACATATAAATTGCCAAATATCAGGCGTTAAATGATCAAAAGAGCAAGAAAGAAAAGTAAAGGCTGGGTATCATACAATAGGCACAATTACCCCATGGGTATCTGCATTTTTTTTTAAGTTTTATTCAGTTTTCAGACAGACTCAAATGAACAAACAATAAGACTTTATTTAGTCCAACTTTATTTTTAGTGGTATGTTTAATACTTGGTCAGTCAGTCTCATTTGGATGATTGCCAAAGATAACATCCTATGTTAGAACTACGTATTAGAAGGGTCATAAACTATAGCCCCATAGTATAAATTCCCCCTGTACATATATTTGGTATAAAAAATAATTTTAAAATTAGTTGCCAAAAATTAGAATATTACAAATAAATATTAAAATATGTGACTTCTCTTGAAAATATTGGAATGTCAATACTGCTGCTCAGTTTTCACTTGGCATGCACTTTTCAGTCTGCTAATATCTTTATATAGCCAGTTCACGTGACTGAGACCCCTCTGGTAGGTTCTTCCTTACATTGAGCCAAAATTAATCTCATTTTTACTTTGATTCATGTATACTTTTTATGTTCTGTGTAAATAAGCTTAATGTCTACTTCCTTGTGAATGTAATGGACAGTTCAATATTTAAAGAGTACTATAATATCCTCACCCCTCCAAAACCATTGAACAGTCTATATAATCGGCCCACGGATAATCAATTTAACTGCATTCAAAATTTGATTATCATATCTTTATAGACTTCTTTTCTCGTGTAACTTGGTTTTCCAACTTGAACAACCATCATCTCTCTTGTAGGAGAATTCTATATTTTGTCAACCACAAATTGTGATATTCAGAATGTAAAGCATTGCTCCAGATATAATCTGACTGCTGCAGCCTATAACATGACTATTTCTGTTCTGAATACCTTGCTGTTATCATTGACCCTTAAGACTGAATTGGTAATATTTCAGGTTAAAGATGATAGTCTGAACACATGGCTTGAGCTCTGCTCTTTCCAGAAACTGCATTAAAATAAAATGGGATTATAAAAATAAGCAAAACATAAATAAGCCCCCAGGAATAAAGACAATGGGGATAAAATTTTAGAAACTGTATGGAGATGTTTACCTGACTTGTACATCCAAGAAAGCTGAATCCATTTTTAACCAGAGAACTTCTGAAAGAATCAAGAATTGAAGGCATCAGATTTATTTGGAAGAGGGGTTATAGATAGTCTGAAAGTTTGTTTTAGAAACAGACTTCTATATCTGCATTTTCAATGTGCAGCCAAAGAACTGTTCCTGCCCCTCTTTGGCAGAAGACTAGAGATAAATCCTTTAACAACATCTCAGGACTGGGAGACAACAAACAGTGTTGAAATAAGTGGAGAGAAAGAAAGTTTATGCACTAAATATAGAAATGCCAAGCCTTCTCCCCCCCTCAGATGCCAGACCACTGAAAGGACACTAGAAGAGTCTTCAATTGAGAACATGAGGGAAGATTTAAAGATGTTGCAGTAGAGGTCCCCAAGAAGAGTCAACCAGATTTCCCTGCAGAAACAATACACTCCTCTGCTCACAATGTTTTCAATCATTATTTAATGTCCCTCTAAATTGAACAAACAATAATCACCAGAGGAAAACATTTAACATAAAAAATTAGAGCGAACAAATTATGAAGAAAAAATAAAAAATTTTAAATGCCAATTAATACCTTCAAAGAGATGAGAAGATACTGCATTCAAGAAATAAGACTTAAAACTGAATATTCATAGAGTAGATTTTTTTAAAAGTTCTTAGGAATCAACATGTGATAGTACAAATGAAAAGCTCAATACAAAGGTTGGAAGACAAAACTGAAGAAACTCTCCCAGAAAAAATATACAAGAATATAGATATAGAAAACAGGTGGGGAAATATAAGAAAACTAGAAGATGGATATCTTAATATCAGAGTTTCAGAAAGAGAGAGGAGAATGATCATCAAAAAATAATAATAATTAATACCCAGAACTGAAAGACATACTTAACCAGATTGAAAAGATCCACCAGTTGCCTAGAAGGATGAAGGAAAATAGACAAAGAAATACATCAAAGCATGTGATTGTAATATTTAGAACACAGAGACAAAGAGACAATCCTACAAGCTTAAAGTGAAACAAAGAGGGAAGGAGGAAAGAAAAGAGAGAGAATGAGTTTTCATATAAAGGAACAGGAAACAGAATAGCCCTCTAGAAGCTAGAGGGCAGTGGGAAAAATGCCCTTAAAATTCTGAGGGAAATTATTGCTTAACTAAAATTCTATATCTAACACCCAAATTATTAAATCTGAAGATAGATTAATTTTCAGATATGCAGTTTCAACACATTTACATCCAATTTGCCCTTTCCCTGAAAAGTACTGAAGGATGTACTTTACTTAAATAAGGAAATAAACCAAGAAAGAGGAAAATATAGCTTTCATAAAGGAGGGAATCCAAAGAAGAGAGTCAAATGGAATCTCCAACCATTCTGATAAAGGAGATCCCATGGTATGATATGAGTTGTGTGGGAAATCTAGAGAGAAATGAGCCTAAATCTGAACTGGTCAGTAGCTCTGGGAGAGACTTTTTAAGAAGATGAAATTAATAGAATAACTAATGGGTGTGAAAGTGGGCATGTTCAGAAAAAATTTACACATCTATGGGGGTGGAAAAAGTGTATATGCATACATAGAGAAAAAATAAAATAAAATAAAATAAAATTTTTAAAGCCTGAGGCAATTGTTAATCCTAAAGAAAAAAACTTATTTTTCAGAAAAGTAATAATTGTACTTTGCTGAGCTGTGTAAAGCATATATGTAGTTATAATTATTTAAATATTATATGTAATTCAAACTATACTATTTCAAGGAAATGAGAAATGAATGAGCATTGTGTAAAAGAGAAAGAATCCTCAACTTCCTAAGGACAATGTCAACAGTGCATAAAATTGATCAAGAAGTAACAATATAAACATATTTTTTACAGATAGGACAAGTATGTAAAAGAAATGTATGGAAAGCTGTTGAGGAGGTAGAAAAGGTGAGGAGGCAGAAAAAGAAGACCACTCCTTTTCATAGCAAGCCTTGTAGCAATATTTGACACAAAGTAAGTTAAAATTTTTTTAAGCTAAATTTAAGGGGAAAAAAGAGATCGAATTGTCTTTTGTAGCAGTTAGATCAAAAAATTTCCAACTGCTTACTGGGGAGCTTCCTGTGGCTATCCTTAGATAACTCAATCACAGTCTTTTCAAAATTGAACTCATTATCTTTCTCCCCACTTTCTCATTCCAATATGTTTTTCTCTCTGCATCCTGTCGTCGTCATATCACCATGACAAAAATCCTATCACCAAATTGCAAACCTCAACATCATCTGATCCTTCCGTGTCTAGTGTTGCCAGATCTTAACTTTGGTCACCAAAATATCTTTTAACTCCACTTTCTTCTTTCTGTTTTCCCAATGCTGCTGCCAACACCCAAATGCTCATCATCTCTCATTTGCATGGCTACACTCACCTTACTTTTTTAAAACAACTTTATGAGGTATATTTTCCATATTATAAAATTAACCCATTTCAAGAGTACAATTTAATGATATTTTAGTAGTTTTACTGAGTAGGGTAACCACTACAATAAATTAGTTTTGCGACATTTTTTAGCTCCCTAAAATTGTACCACCTTTTAGCTAGTCTCTCTAGTCTATTCTCTTTCCAATTCACCTTCCTTATGGCAAATAATTTATGTTTTTAAAAATATTTGAAGCCCCAGACTTATGAATCAAGCTGAATTAGGTTTATATCCTATTGGAGACCTTGTTCCAAAACTTACTGGCTACATGAACTTTGGAAAGATACTTATAAAATTTAGGAAATGAGGGTCCTGATATCTATAACTTATTGAGATTTGAAGAAACGCAACATCTCAATGATCTTAAAAAGTGATTTACAACACATTGTTGTCAGCTCACCAATCCAGGTTATTTCATGTGAACAACTTGAGGTCAGTCTCCCCCAAAATGTACTTATGTTACTGATATTTTAATCTGAAAGTGTTCCTCTTATTTATCTTTCCTAATGTGATTCTTTGGAATACCATCCATAATAAACTGGGTCTTTCTAAATGGCATTTACTGGAATCATTGAGTTAAATTTCCTATACACTTCACACACACACACAAAAGTGTTGTAGAATTTTTAAAATGCAATTTATACTGGAATGTAAAAGCAATGATTCTAGGATACTAGCTTTACCCTAATGAATAATGTGACTGTTTTTGGATGAACATTCATTCTTACCATCTGCTAAGTACAATTCAGCTAACAATTAGCTACCAATTAAGGCAGCATGTCAAAAAACTTAATTGCCAACTCAACCAATTTTAGTGGTTATATTAATGATAATAGCTATAAAGCAAACTAAATTTAATAAGATGCTTTGAACATAAATTCCAATAATTCTAACTTATTTTCTGAAACAGATATAGCTTTCAAAGTAGAAGTAAAATGTGCAGAAAAATATTTTAATATGATAATTGAAATTTAATATCAAATCTCCTTTTATGGCTTTTTAAAGCCTGAGGCATTTTCCCTTAAACAGAAACACTTATTACTGCTTGCTTGTCACTACTTTTCCTTTGATAGCCATTTTTTTTAATCCAGAACATATGTCCCTAACTAAATGGTCTTTTTCACTCTTGAGTGAAGTTGTCCTGTTTTTACTGACGAGATCAATACACTCTTCTGTTCTATCAAAATGGGCCATTTTTCTAAAGCTATATTAGAAAATAGCTCAAGCTGTGAAGTAAGATCTCCTTAAGTTGGAATTCCAACTCTCTCACTTATTAAATGGATGACCAAGGAAAAACACATTGCTGAACTTATTTGGGTCTCAGTTTCCCATCTGTAAAATAAATAAGTCTATACTGCAGAATGTTTCAAAGATTAAAGTTATTGAATGTTACATGGTTAATACACAGTAAGAACTCACTATCTTGCAGCCATTATGTACCTTCTTATTTTGTTGAAATCCATAATTTAGGTGATTTTAGAGCTATCTTTTAAGTATAACTGCAGGCTTTTTAAAATTCTTAATACAGTCTTTCAAAAAAAAAAAAAAGGCTAATACTAACTCACCTCTCTTCTCCCAAAAGAAATGCTATAGCCATCCATCACTCTCACCCTACAGACATGCCAAAGAGGCAGATGTTCAAAGTCAGTTCTCCACCCTGGAACCACTTGAAGGCTTCCACATTTAATTTTTCTAGTGGAAACTTGTCAATGTAAACATAAACAGTTTTCTTCCAAAAAATTCAGAATTCATGTTTTACTTTGACATCATGGGAAGGGGCTGTCATGTACAATGTGGCAAGGAGGGTTCTCCTTGGATTCGTAGTTTTGCCACTTTGTTGACAGATTCAACTATCACTTTGACTATGACAGGGGTTTGACAATCAGACATTTATTTTCATTCATTGATTCTGTTGTGGAATTTAAGAGAAGTTCAATTATTTGAGAATAGAGAGGCCAGGACTCAGGAATGATTTTGAGAAGGAAAAATGGTTTATTGACGGCCGGCCGGACTCGGGAACTTTCTGTTTGAATCCCGAGCCCCGAACAAGATTTTCAAACGTCTTTTATACAGAGAGGAAAGGCCAAATGGTCCCTTTGTTTCAGTTCTCAATAGGCTTCAATTAGCATATATCTCTTTCACATCTTAGGTAAGCTTTTAGCAAGGACTCCAGACATTTTAGATAAGCCTTGGTTTTTGCATTTCCCCTAAATACTTAAAGTTTATAGCCCTTGCTTTGTTAAACATTTCCTGGGACTGGAGCCTGCTGTCACCGTCCCTAAGGGCAGGACTGCAGCCTCTTACCGTTCCACACCCACAAGTCAAACAGCTTAGTTATTTCTGAAGAGACAAAGAGCCTTCCACCCATAGCCCACATCAATTCCACAATTCATGAACATATTCAGCAAACTTTTAATTTGTGTTTAAGACTCTGAGTTGGCCAACAGGGATACAAAAATGGATAAGTGTTTCTGCCCCAAAGTAGCTTTAGTGACAGAGGTAAATGCACATACATACACATGCATACACAATGAAAAGTAAAAGTGATAAGCAGAATAAGAATTGCACGGATTAAGTGAGTGTTATGAAGTTAAGATTAACTAAAAAAATATTACTCATTTCCAGTAGGAGTAAAATTAGATAATTATTCATAAAAAATGAGCCAGTTGCTTTATTTCTTTCTATATCCACAATCTAATCACTGGACCAAAATTGCTCGTTAAATTGTGAGTCAATAGTTTAATAAATAAAATGTGTTTTTAAGTTGTGATTTTATTAATGGAACCTGTCATTGTATAACGATTATAACAGTTCTCATGGAGGTGATCACAAAAGTAAGTGATCACTACATATTACTGAAGCACAAGCTGATTGCATTTTCATTAAATTCCTGTGGAAAAATTACCATTGTAATTACAGCTTTTTTTCTCAGCCCAGGTTATGCCTTTCAAGTATTTAGCTTTCCAGTTATTGATTGACTGAATAGCGATGTTATTTGTTTTTTCACCAATATGTGTTATAGGCCATCAGAGGAGTTAGATATATGTTATATTACTATGTGAATTTAAAAAAACAAAAAACAGACAGTAACTTAAAACCCTTTGTCTGTATAAACAGAAATAAAAAGGCCATGTCAAACCAAAATTATCTTAGAAGTGTGATTCTTACTGATAAGTAGCAATAAATGATTTTGACATGGACAGTTGGCTGTAGCACTCAAGTAATCAAAATAGATTCACTTTAAGATATATCTTAAATGTTTTATGATGTGTTTGTATGACTTTTACAGTGTAAAAAACCATTCACATCTTTTTTCCTTCTTTGAGGACAAAACAGCTTTCTGAAGGAGGTGTTATTTTTATACCCATCTTTTATAGAAGAAAACGACAATTAGTGGGATTAGTAATTAGCAGAAGCATGATCCCAAATCCTATATCTTTCCAATATCTTATATTATGTCTTCTGTGTGTAAGATATTCAGTCAGGGGTACAGAGCACATCAAAATGCTCCTAGATAACTGTTTGACTTGCATTGTGCTATTCAGCTTACAAAAATTGCAGTTATCCCCTTTGAGTGTGACAATGACCTTGTGAGGCAATAGCTCAAATGTCCAGGAAGCTTAAAAACTAATGAGAAAAGGATAAGACAACAGTAGCATTAACTATAATACAGCATTTGATCAGGGCTTAGGATGATCAAAAGAGAGAGGGATCACATTCACCTAGGAGGATCAGGAAAGACATTCATATTCCAAAGATAACTGAAGCAAATTGATACACAAAGCCAGATAAGAGTAGGGCTGTGCATCTTTAAAACCTGGTCCTACAGGGGCTTCTTGAAATTCTGCTCTGCTTCTGTGGCCAGAGGTTTTCCTAGAGCAGAAAACCTTTTTCTTAACCTTTTTTGTTCCACAGACTCCTTTGCCAGTCAGGTGAAAACCACAGACTCCTTACTAAGTCCACACAATAATGTATATTAGTTAATAAATCTATCACACCCACACCAACAAGTCTACACAAGAATAATGTTTTTTTGAATTTCAATTCAAGCTCATGGACCCCTTGTTAAGAACCCCTGTTCTAGAGGATAAAATGAATATTACCATTAATATCAAAATGTGAAGGTTCTCAGAGAACAAATATTTCTAAAATCAATAAAGAAGAGATGGATATACCAGACCGGATGAAAAAATTTCCAATATAACCTCAACCTTAAGCAAAAGTCTATTTATCTGAGATAATAAATGGTTAAACACAATGACCTAAAACTGAGACACTGTTGGATTTAGGAAAAGTTGTAAGATTATGTGATATTTTCATTGTATAGAGTAATAATTGTCTACTCACAAACCTCTGTTCCCTGATCTTTCTTGAGATAGCAAAACCAGGTCTTGAAAGCCAAGCCATTTTGAAAAATCACCATGGTGATCTGGAGTGGCTAGAGATGAGGGGGCCTGATGATAAGTATAAAAACCACTGCTGGGAGAAAGAGTGGAGGGTCCAAACGAGAGTAACCAAATCTGCTGTAGGTTCCAAAGGATCAGAAATAATAAAGGAAATAGGATAGAGCATGTAATGGATTAATGTCAGAGGAGTCAAAACTTTTCAGTGTTCATAGACTGCCCACCACAGTTCCTTCTCAGTGGGCGTTGGTCAAACGTGTGTGTGGGGGGAGGGGGTCACTCTAGGTCAAAGGTCTAGAATTGTGGAGGACAATGGTAAGCAGAAAGAAGATGAAATGAATAAAGCTTAGCAATTTTCAGTAACAGTCAATTTTAGAGTGTTTTTGGTCTGCATCTCTTGCTTAATTCTCCTTCCTTTTAATCAAGATACCTGGGCCACCTTTTCTAAAATTAAACCATCTTTTTCTTTTATCAATTTCCCTACTTAATCTGGATTATAATTTTCTCAATTTAGAGAAACAATCTTTATTAAATTAACACATTATAGTCTTTATAGGACTTCTATGTTAATAGTTATGAAGTCATCAGAGAAAAGAAAAAGAATTTATGCTACCTTGTTTCCATCAGTATCCTCATATATGTATATAAGAATTAAAAGGTATAGCTTTAAAAGAAGACTTTACATCTTACTGTCAGTTACTTAATTATATGAAGAAACCTGAAGCTAATAAATTGATAGAAAAAAACATCAAGGAATATATAGGCTGCATCTAAATATGTGAAGTAATTGTGAAGAAAAAAAGCTGAGGTATTGGTCATTCTAAGACGTCCATAGCAATTATTTTTAGCTTTGGTTGGATCTACCAACTCTTTTCTTCCTCTAAAATGGAGCCTCAGGTCTGCAAGATTTTCACTGTTCTTCCCCAATCTGATCGGGCCTCTAGTTCATTGTTTGCTTGTGGGTTGCCTCTAATCAGCCACACCTCGCAGTATGGCCATGGGCTTAATTCCCATCTAGGCTGGTTTCTGAAAATGGAATGCACAGAATCTGCCAATTAACTATGATAGAATCCTTGTTATTGTTATTTGGACATATTCACAATGAAAAGCATGTCTCCTTTTTGCATATAAAATACACATTTATGTAGTCCTTCAGAGTTTGTAAATAATAGGTACTATTATCAATGCTTTTTTATAAATGAAGAAAGAATGACTTAACATGTGTAAATGACCTGACCAAATGGACAAAGCTTAGATTCAAACCCAGTGCTTGTTCTTCTTCTATTACAGAACTAAGCTGCAGCTAAAACAGGGTCAGGGCACACACCCCTAACTCCTGTCTTACTTTCAATACACGAACTTTATTATTTATAAATTAAATTTATAAATTAAAATATAAGATCATTTACTTATAAGTGATGCTTCTTCCAGTTTTCAATAATTTATAGGAAAGGCTGTCTGCTTATTTATACATGATTTGTTTATCAAAGCTTTTCGATTTACATGTAAGTTATTTTTGAAAAGTTTTGTGCTGAGTGAAAACATCCATATTAATACTTATTTTCCTTTTACCTCACATTATGAAAAAGTACAGGAATAACCCAAACTTTTGGTAATATCTTTTTATTCCTACAAAATCTAAATTAATAAGCTCAAAAGTAACATCTTTTAAAATTTAGAATCAAATGATGAAAGAATCATCTGATAAAATGTATTAACAATAATCAAATTGTTTGAAAACAACCCAGCTTTTGAGATAGTCGTGAGTACATACTGGAATAAGTTAGAGAAGGTAGTATAGAAGATGATCTTATTTATGCAGTATCCAGCGTTTCTTGACATTTTCACAGGAGATGAAAACCAACCACTAGGGGAAATAATTATTGCGGTCTGACATGATTCCCATTAGAATGGCTTTCTGTAAATGATTGCACATATCCTGCAATTAGAGGGAATTCTATTAATGTGGAATGTTATTACTTCATTTATTGAGCACTTATTATTTGCAAGTCACTATACTAAACACTTTGACTTACTATTCAAAACCCTAAAAGTTAGGAAATAGTTGTCCTAATTGTATAGAAGAGTAAACTGAGGTACAGAGAGGGCTGACCATTTGCAGCGTTAATAGCATCAGAAGTCTACTAAGTGGTCAAGTTTGACTTTGAACACAGGCTGTCTGACACCAGAGTGTGTGCTCTTAACTATTGTATTTCCCCACAATTGCCAGCAGCATTTATCCATTAAAATTTAAAAGGATTGATCACATAGACATTTCTTCTGAATGAATAGCATATCTGCTTTTGTACTTTTTTCCTCTGTGAAGTTTTTCCATTTAGGCTGAACTTATGGAAGAGATTCCTTCATTCTCCCTCTTTGAAAGATGTCTTCTATGTTATATCCTATTTCTGTTTTTGCTCTATTTTCCCTTCATAGAGAACAGCCTTATTAGAAAGGACTATATGTAAAATAAAGTGGCCAGAAATCTGTTTTTTGAGATCTTTATTGGTTTATATAGTACTACCATCTGGATTCCCTGATTTTTGTTAATGCCATTAAAAATAAATAGGTATAAATGCACATTGTTATATGTACATAATTTACATGATTAAATAAATAAAACTGAAAACGTTATCTTTCCTGCCTCACACTCTTAAAAGTGCCCAGAGTTTACCTTTTCATGGACTGTTTTTCATCATTTATCCAAATAGCTCGTGAGTAACCCAAGGTAGTAGTCATTTGCTTTTTCCCCCCCAGAAGCTCAGAAGAAGCAATTGGAAGAGAGTGTAGAGCTGATCCAAGACGAATGTGTGTCAGAGAATGCAGATCACTCTACAGAGGAGCCTGCTGAAGGAGGGCCTGATGCCGATGGAGAAGAGATGACTGATGGGATAGAGGAGGACTTCGATGAAGATGGGGGTCATGAGCTGGTAGGAACCAAACATTTGGTGTGCACACCCTTTGGGTAAAAGCACAAGCATGTCAGCAACTCATTCATTCTAAAGTAAGAATTAAACCATTTGGAGTTTATTTCTTATGTGCATATATTGAAGGCAACACCAGTACAGTGCCTTGCATATAATAAGTGCTCAATACTTTTTGCTAACTTAAAATATGAGTGGATGAATGGGCAACAGAAAGACTATATATGAGATTAGGTGTGACTAAAGAACCAAGTGAAAGATTCTCTTTCCCAAATGAAAGGAATACTGCATTTGCACAATTAGAAATGAATTGAGCATCCCAGTAACAAATGACCATTTACTGGAAGATACAATCCCTCTTATTTGATAGTTCTGCTCGCTGATGGTAATTGTATATACTGATTGTATGGACAACAGCCTTTTCTGCACTCTGCTCACTAGGACGACCCTTTGACGTGAGGTCAGGTTACCCCTTTCAATGCCTATGTTGTTTAATTTCAGCTTTTAAGATTTGTGAATTTAGCTGAGATCTGATTCCTATGTATTTTATTTTCCCAACATGGTAAATCATTTTACTGTTCATGTCTAGGCAACCTTTCTTGCATAACCACACTAGGGATTTGGTAAATATATGTTTCTAGGGATATTATTCTCATATTTTGTCAACCATGAAATTAAATACACTATCTTTAAGAGTTTTACTAATGGAAATGGTGTGTGGGTAATGCCAACTCACAAAAATGTATGAATCGGTTATATTAAATTTGACTTTTCCCCCAGTTTATTCAGGTTCAGATTTATTATAATACCTATTGTTACACCTAAATTTGCTGTGGTGGTTGGGGGGGGGGGGGGACTATATTTACATTTTAACATGATATCAATAGTTTCAAAGAAAGCTTACTTTTATGGAATTCTACATTAACTACAATGAGTAACTACATCCCACCATATTTAAATTCCGTGGCACCTTCATTTAAACCTTTCAAAGACCAGCCTTTAACTACCACCTCTATGCCTACAAAAGTCTACATCAGTTACAAGGATTTCAGTATCTGGTTTTAAGAATTGTATTGATTTCAGGAATCTATAGAGCAGGGACAGAATGGAGAGATTAACAAATTCCTCAGCTTGGGCAGGACTTCAATTCAACAACATGCTGTTGTTGTCTCTCTTCAGATTGCTGTTCTCATCACTCCATCTTGACTGCTCTAGTGAGGTCTCCAAAGGCTTTGAGTTGAGATTTCCAAAGGCTACATCTCTGTTCTTATGTTAAGTGACTTCTCAGAAGAATTTTAAATAGCTGACCTCTCCTTTCTGAGAAATCTACCCACTTTACCAAATGTTCTTTCTCAGTTTCCTGTGCTAAAAAACTTTCCTTCCATAGGCTCACTTTAAATATTGGAGTACCCTGGGGCTACACACTTTCCCAAGATTACCTCATTTAATGTCATAGCTTTAAATATTGTCTATAGGTTAAAGATTCCAAAACCTATATTTCTATTTCTAACCTCTTCCTGGAACTCTAGATTCAACTATTCAGCAGCTTATTTCCAATAAACAATTAAATTTAACATGGCTAGAAACATTCTTTGCTTAAGAAGAAAAAGAAAGAAAGCAGTTTTATTGAGATAGCTTCACAGATCATAAAATCACCTGAAATATATAATCATTAATCATTGGCTTTTAGCATTTTCATAGAGTTGTGCATTCATCACTGCAGTCAATTTTAAACCATTTTTATTACTTCAAAAAGAAAAAACCCTATGCTTTAGCAGTCACCTCTCAATCCCTCTGTCCTTGTCCAGGCTTCTATAACCTCTTATCTATTTGTTTCTACGGATTTACTTATATTTACATTTCATAAAAATGGAATCATACAATATGTGTACTTTGTGTCTGGTTTCTTTCACTTAGAATAATATTTAAATTATTTCTAATTAGAGAAGTTATAGGTTTACAGAAAAGTAATGTAAAAGAATATAGTGTTTCCATATACTCCCCTATGTTTGACACTTCTCATTGGTGTGGTACATTTGTTACAATTGATGAAAGAATATTAAGATAGTACTATTAACTATAGTCCATAGTTTACATTAGGCATATTTTTATTTCCATCTACCACCCTATTAACATCTTGTATTAGTGGCGTATGAAGCAGGCTAGACAGGGAATCAATAGATGGATCTAGAACCTGGCAGAAAAACTGCTGCCATTAACACGTGTTCTTCAGTACCCCCAAAATGGCTGCTGGAAGACTTTCACAAGATTCTCCCATTCGGAACAAGATTCTCTCCGGAAGCCAGGAGAAGCCCTGGATATTCTCCAGCGGCCTTATCATTGGGCCCTCCCAGGAGACTGAAGGGTGGTGTAATCAATCAAAACAGCAAGCAGCTGGAACTCTTCCCATGCCATTAGCAAAGGTATGGAATATCTAATGGTTTAAAAAGCAAGCGTGAAGGCCTTTTGCTTTCTTGCCTTAGCCCTGTCCCGGGGCCTGTCCCAGTGCCTGTGCAGTGCCTGTCTGGCACCTGTTCATGCCCTATTCTGGCCTTCTTCGCCCGCGCCTAGATCAATACACAAGTAAACCTGGGGAGTTTTTAATATAATCTGTAATAGGGAATTGTAATCTGTAAATTGGCCCACTCTTATCACTTTTCAGCCTCTTCCTCTCTCTGGAACTCATGATCTATTATTTTCTCCCATTTCTCTTTCCTCCCTATTTTAATAAATTACTCGCCTAATCAACGTGGCTTGCTCTTGAAATTCATTTCTTGTAGTTTAGTCAAGAACCTAGACAAAATTTGGTAACAGCATACATTTGTTATAATCCATGAAAGAACATTATTATACTTGTACTGTTAACCTCAGTCCATCATCCATAACAAGGTTCACTGTGTTATACAGTGCCACTTTTTATCTTCTAACTTGCATTCTAGTAACATACACAGCCCAAAACTTCCCCTTTCAACCACATTCACATACATAATACAGCACTGTTACACTCATAGTAATGTGCTACCATCAGCACCATCCATTTCCAAACATTTCCTGTCAACCTAAATAGAAATTCTGTACAAATTAAGCATCTGCCCCCATTTGTCCTCTGGTAACCTATATTCTAGATTCTAACTCTGTGAGTTTGCTTATTTTAATTAGTTCATATCAGTAAGGTGATACAGTATTTGTCCTTTTGTGCCTGGCATATTTCATTCGGCATAATGTCCTCAAAGTTCATCCACGTTCTTGCATGCATTAGAATTTCATTCTTTTTACAGCTGAGTAATACTCCATTGTATGTATATACCATATTTTATTTATCTGTTCATCAGTTGGTGGAAACCTAAGTTGCTTCCATCTTTTGGCAATTGTGAATAACGCCACTATGAACGTCAGTATACAAATATCTGTTTGAGTCCCTGCTCTCAGTTCCTATGGGTGTATACCTATTAGTGGGATTGCCTGGTCAGATGATATTTCTATGCTTAGCGTCCTGAGGAACTGCCAAACTGTCTTCCACAGTGGCTTCACCATTTTACATTACCACCAGCAATGAATGAGTGTTCCTAAGTCTCCATATCCTCTCCAATACTTGTAGTTTTCTGTTTATTTAATAGTGGCCATTATACTAGATGTGCAATGATATCTCATTGTGGTTTTAATTTGAATTTCCCTGATAGCTAGGGATGTTGAGCATCTTTTCATGTGATTTTTAGCCATTTGTATAGCCTCTTCAAAGAAATTTCTATTCAGGTATTTTGTCCATTTTTATAATTGGGTTGTCTTTTTGTTGTTGAGTTGTAGGATTTCTTCGTTTACTCTGTATATTAAACCCTGCTCAGATATGTGGTTTCCAAATATTTTCTCCCAGTGAGTAGGTTGTCTTTTCACTATCTTAACAAAGTCCTTTGATGAACAAATTTTATTTTGAGGAGGTCTCATCTATCTATTTTTTCTTCTGTTGCTTGTGCTGTGGATATAAAATCTGACAATCATGGCTTAACAGAAGATCCTGAAGATGCTTCCCTACATTTCTCCTAGGAGTTTTATAGTCCTGACTCTTACATTTAGGTCTTTGATCCATTTTGAGTTAATTTTTGTTGATGGTATATGATAGGGTTGTCTTGAATTCTTTTACATGTGGTTATCCAGTTCTCCCCTCATCATTTGTTGAAAAGACTGTTCTTTTCCAATTGAGTGGACTTGGCAGTCTTGTCAAAATCAATTGGCCACAGGTCTGAGTCTATTTCACCTGTCTAATTGTTAAGCAAACAAAGAAAAGCCAGCTTTACTTTATTGGGAGGTTTTTGATAACTGATTCAATCTCATTGCTTAGAAATGGTCTGTTGAAGTCTTCTATTTCTTCTAGAGTCAGTATAAGTTGTTCTTGTGTTTCTAGAATTTGTCCATTTCATCTAGATTGTCAATTTGTTGGCATACAGCTATTCATAGTATCTTGTAATGATCCTTTATATTTCTGAAGGGTCAATAGTAATGTCCCTCCCCTCTCAATTCTGATCATATTTATTTGGATCATTTGTTTTTCTTGGTCATTCTAGCTAAGGGTCTGTCAATTTTATTGATATATTCAAAGAATCAACATTTGGTTTTGTTAATCCTCTCTGTTGTTTTTTAATTCTCAATTTCTTGTATTTCTATTCTAATCTTTGTTATTTCTTTCCTTCTGCTTGTTTTGTGGTTAGATTGCTATGTTTTTTGTAATTCCTCCAGGTGTGCAGTTAGGTCTTTGATTTTAGCTCTTTTTTTTTTTAAGATTTATTTTTATTTATTTCTCCCCACCCCCACCCCCACCATTCTCCCCATTGTCTACTCTCTGTGTCTGCTTGTATTCTGATTCGCTGGCTCCAGGAACTGATCCTGGGACCTTCTGGAGTGGGAGAGAGGTGATTACTCTCTTGTATCACTTCAACTCCCTGTCCTGCTACATCTTCTTATTTTTTCTCCTCTGTGTCTCTTGTTGTGTCATCTTGCTGCACCAACTCTCCGTGTCAGTTGGCACTCCTGCACAGGGCGGCTTTCCTGTGCTGGGCGGCATTCCCACACAGGGCTGCTCTCCTGTGCAGAGCAACATTCCCACGTGGGCTGGCACTCCGCTTGGGCCAGCTTGCCACGTGGGCGAGCTTGCCCTCACCAGGAGGCCCTGGGCTTCGAACCCTGGACCTCCCATATGGTAGATGGGAGCCCAATTGGTTGAACCGCATCTGTTTCCCTCTCTCTTCTTTTTTAACGTAAGCATTTAGGGCTATAAATTTCCCTCTCTGCACTCCCTTTGCTATATTACTTAAGTTTTGATGTGCTGTGCTCATTTTCATTCACCTCAAGATATTTACTGATTTCCCTTGCAATTTCTTCATTGATCCACTGATTATTTTATTTAGCTTCTACGTATTTATGGTTTTTCCAGTTCTCTTCTAAATGTCTGGTTCATTTATCATATTATTCAAGTTCTCTGTTTCCTTATTGATCCATTTAGATATTCTTTCTATTAATAAGAGTGATGTATTGAAGTCTCCAATTATTATGGTAGCACAATCTTTTTCTCCTTTCAGTTTTGCCAGTGTTTGCCTCATGTGTTTTGGGGCACCATGGTAAAGTGCATAAATATTTATGATTGTTATTTCTTCTGGGCGGATTGTCCCTTTTATTAATACATAATATCTTTCTAGTCTCTTATAACAGATTTTTATTTAAAGTCTGTTTTGTCTGGTATTAATATAACTACCCCAGCTCTGTTTTGGTCACTCTTTGCTTGAAATATATTTTTCCATCTTTCACTTTCAAATTATTTGTGTCTTTGGGTCTATGGTGAGTTTCTAGTAAACAACATAGAGTTGTATCATGCTTTTTTATCCATTCTGCCAGTCGGTGTATTTTGATTGGGGAGTTCAATCCATTAACATTCAATGTTATTATTGTAAAGGCAGTACTTACTTCAGCCATTTGTACCTTGGTTTTTATATATCGTGTCCTTTTTGGTCTCTTTTCCTTTTATGCAACCTCCTTTTCTGTATAATTTATCTTTTGTGATGTATCTGATCTCTTTCTCATTTTTGTTTCTGTATATTTTTTAAATACTTCTTATGGTTATCCTCAGGCTTCTCTTATACAACCTAAATCTATAACCTACTAATTTGAAAGATACTAGCTTAGCTTCAACAGCATATATGTTCTCTGCTCCAATATCCCTGTTCTCTCTCTTTATGTTGTTTTTGTCCCACTTTATCACTTTATATTTTTGCATGTCTGTTATTAGAAAATATTTAGTATTCTTGTTCAACTGTATTCTGGTTCTTGTATGAATTAAAGAGGAGAGTTGTATATTGAGGAGTCAGTATAATTAATTTTGCATTTACCCTTTCAGTTATCCTTACTGATGATCTTCATTTCTTCACAGTATCCAAGCCACCCTCTCCTGTCATTCTAGAAACATTCTTGGTATTTTCCCATTCCCAGTTGCCTCTTTCCGTCCCCACTCTTCCTCATTCTGGTAAACAGCATCGCCATGCACATAGTTACTAAAACAAAAACAAAACCCTAGAGTTATTTTTTATTTTTCATTTCCCTCATAAATTTTACCTCTAAATCAAACCCAAAGCTCATTACATCTTCATAATTACCCTGGCCTAAAACACCATCCTCTCTCATGAAACTATTCATTAACCTTTATATTGGCCTCCTTGCTTCAGCTCTTTACCTCTTGCAATCCATTCTGCCCACAAGAAGTGTGATAATATTCTTAAACTATCCAACAAATAATGCCATTCCCATGCTTAAAATCCTACAACACTTTTCACCACACTTAGAATTAAAATACCCCAAGCATGTGAATATAAATTGTGATGAAGTTTTATGGAGAATGCCAGAGACAGAGAACTTGGTGAAGACAAATGAACAATTTCAGATGCTGGAGGGAAAGGGATATAGAGCACAGGTATACGGATTTGCCTTAGAGATGAGGAATGCTCTTCCACTACAATGGAATGTAGTAAATCTGAGGATTTGGAGGCAGGAGTTTGAGGGAGTTCAAGTACAACTTTGAAAATGAGAGAGCTCTTCTGGAGAGTGAGGAGGGATGGGCAGAATCACAGCTTTGAGGAGATTTAAGGACATTTGAAGAAGATAATAAAGAAAACCATAAAAGATGACTAATTTTGAAAACATATAAAGAGTGACAGTAAGTGTTAATAGCCAATTGAGGTTATTAGTAAACATTAGTATACAACAGAATTCTGAGGTAGGTTAAAACAGATTGCTGTGTCCCATTCTGAGAGTTTTTGATTCAGTAGATATGAGTAGGGTCCAGGAATTTGCATTTCTAATAGGTTCCCAAGTCATTCTGATACTGCTCATCTTGGGACCATGCTTTGAGAAATATTATTATGGAGGCATCAATCTGCCCAGCTGTGGGATTTTCTCTACTGGCTTTGTCAGCCCTAGTGCAAGCATAGAGAAAGCAAACAGGTTGCTGGTTCAGAGTGGAATGGTTGCCAGATACGTGCAAAGAAAGAAAATAAATAAAGGGAGTTGAGTCTACTAATAAAAAAGAGCGGCTGACTGGATGGTTCGTGGAATCTAACCTGAGCAGGGAAGGAAGGGAACACAGACAAGAACTGAGAATGAGAAAGTAGAAGCATGAAAGCAATTCAGAGTCTTTGCAGTTGAGGGCCGGAGAAAGAAGGACTAAGGAAATAAATGAAAAATGGAGGGCGTATTTAGAGACTAAGCTATTTTAGAAGTGTAACAATTACAGGTGATGAGAGGCTCATAGAACAGGGTAATGGAGTTGTGATCAGTGCAAAAGTCACCACAGATAACCAATGCAAGCACCTGTGAGACTTGGGTGCAGGATGGATCACCTATCCTGGGGATGAAGACACTCTGAGGATCAGATGGCAAGTCAGAGGGTAGGGCAGTTACCAAAAAACCTGCCATGAAAGAGATACCTTGGCCAATTTTAGAAACAGATCTATCACTATACAACTAAATACCCTTAAACAACTTCTCTGAGTCTCAACTTTCTTATTTGCAAAATAGGAAGGGAAGATCAGAAACTTCTGAAATAGTTGTTTGTCTCTCCCTCTGGATGAAATGTGTGTCCCAGGAGGCCCCTGCCTAAAGAAGCAAGGGCTGATCATCCAGCCAAGGCAATAAAATCCAAACCATGGTGTCCAGTTTATGCCCTAAACATATAGAAGTAACTATTTGAACTATTGTTGCCTGGAAGTACTCAGGTTTTCTCCCTCAGCTGTTAAATTATAATTGGGGTTTTAAGGAGATGAAGAATTAAATCCTATTTCTACTATCTCATTACTTTCCAAGAATTAGAGAACAATAAATGAGAATGAGTTTAATACTTTGTCCTTACACTCTAAATAGAGACTAAGGGGCCCCTCCTACTGATGGCCAAGAGAAAATTCCCTGATCTTTTTTCCTTTCCCAGACCACATGAACCAAATCATCCTTGGTTGCCAAAAAAGAAAACTAAAAGTCCAAACCTTCTATTTTTATAATTATGAAGGGCGTTATAGATTTGAACAGCAATAATACAATATAATTAGGTTTTTAACTCATGCAGTAGGAGTGAAAAAAGAAGATCTAGCTTCTATATGCCCAATTGGCTGATCAAGAAAAATCCTGAAAGCTCCTGAAAGAATAATCAGGGAAAAAATTGGATATGAATCGAAGGGTACCCAGCATTATGAGATTGCAGTGCATCTTTAGTAGTGGAGACCTGGTAGAACATGTGAGAAGCTGAAGACATGAGCATAGGCTATACATGTATCATCTAGTTCTAAACATCCAGTTATTAAATTGATTTTCATGAAGCAATTCATTCAGTTAACCTTTGAGTGCTTACTCTGTGTAAGCCAGGTGCAACAAATGTTGCAGTGATACCTAAAATGATTGCCTTATCTATGAAATTAAATTTTTAAGAAATTGGTTCCTTCTCTCATTTTGGTGTCTTATAGGTAGATAATTGATACCCTCACATATAAAATAATACTCACAAGACTAGATAATTTCATGAGAAATCAGAAAAGGCTAAACTTGTGTAATTCTAAAATAATCAATACTTAAACATTTCAGTAGTACATAGAAAACAACACTTGAATTTGGTTCAAAATTGAGCTCTATATATTGATGCATATACTTTCAAACCACTGCCATTCTCATGATTCTGAATAAATTAGAAAATATCATTGATAGACCACTGAGTGAAGGGCATTGAGATGTGTTCTGTGGTAAAAAGGAAAATCGTATGTCTGCCTTCAGGAAGGATATGAATTAACTGGAGATAAATGACACAGTTAAAAATGCAAAGCAATGACACACATAAAAATACAAAGCAAAATACAAAACAACTATATAAGAGATAGAGTTTACAGATGGGAAATCACACAGCTGGGATGGTCAATAAAGTTTCCTGGCAGAAGTGGGATTGAAATTTTATCTCAAAGTACGCAGACTATAAAAATCAGCTTGTGCTAAAGTCAATAAAGGGATGTTTGAATCATCCTTTGTTGTTCCCAAATCATTTTATGAAAAATATATTTAAAATCCAAATTCATTAAGTATTCCATAAAATGATAACTAGACAGATGATCTATAGATAATTGATAAGATATTTTTTAAAAACACTTAGAAATTTCAAAAGACATTTATCTTTTAAGCTCTTTTGAATAAACTTTTACTCACATTCACTAAACTTGTATTCCCCTTTTATATAAAATATCATCCAAATAAAAAGTATTCTATGCCATAATAAATGAGTATAGAAAAGTGCTAACTTAGTATTCTGCTAATTCAAAAAGGCAGATGAACTCTTCCCAGGGTGCAGGAGAAAAGAGGACACCTGCATTCTTTCCAAGAATTACAACACTGTTGGATGTGTTAGGGAAACTGAAAAATGCTAGGTCAGTGTTTTCCAAAGTGAAGTGCTTGTCCAACATGCATCCAAATACCTGGGAACTTGCTAAAACTGCAGATTATTGGGACCCACTCTGACCTGATATATTTTCTGGGAAAAATGCTCAGGCATCTGTAGGTTTAGGAGGCTGAGGTATGAAACCACAGAGCTAAATAAACCATTCATTCCCAAGGGAAACTATAGATAAGGAAAACATTTAAATAGATTAAGGATAATTTGAGCTTATTTGAATTGTAGTTGTAATTACTTTTGTGTTTGCTGACTACACGCAATCAAGTCAGGCAAACTTAGCCCAGAATCTGCAGTACAATACCTAGCTGAATTGTGTAGTACTTTGGCATGCAAGCTGAGGGCTTGTTGTACATCTTTCAGCATTTAACAAAACATTCAACTAAGCAATAAATCACTGGGGTTTACAGGCTATTGAATTGCTATGCCCATAAGGACAGTCTAAACCACAAATCCAATCCTGCCATTGAAGAGAAGTCAAAGAAATCATTTTGATCCACCATTGATAAACTGGAATACACAGAGCACTCTGATCAATATTCTCAGTTTTTCTTTATGAACAAGATTGAAAATGTCTCCTTCTTTTTGAAACTTTCTGTTCTGTTCCTAATGAAATTCTTCAACTAGACGCTTTCCATTATCAACCTTGCTTCTGTATCATTTTATTATCATTCTTCAGACTGATTGCTAGCTAGAAGACCAACGAGAACTTGTGCAATACTTTCCCCAAAGTAGGTGCCAACTGAATTGGGTAGAGGTATAAATCACAAGGAAGCAAGAAAGTGGTTAAAGTAACCCATCTGATTTGGGCCTGTCCAAACCCCTTCATCTTGAACTCTGTCAGTCCACCACATGCTGTCTTCCTATGCCTCTGACAATGGATGTTGAGGACATGAAGAAAGCAGCTTCATAAATTGGAATCGGGTTAGCGATAGTTAAACAACAATAGTGCAGGTGCCCTGGACTGTGGGACCTGCTGTTGAGGCTAGCGTGACCAGGGCCATGCAAAGCTAATTGGCCAACTCTTCTCAGCAGGCCACAGAAATGGGATATGTCTAAAGCCTTCGGTGAAAGAAAGTAAAGAGAATGATAGGTGGGCACATCTGCTCCTCGCTTTCTATCCTGGAGTCTCACATCTTCAGGAGCTCTGACCCCTCTGTAATAAGTGGTCTGCATAGCAGACTTGTTCTTTAGGCTTCCTACTCTTGACATTTCTTTTTGTTTGTTTTCCTTTTTGTTTTTTAAGATTTATTTTATTTAGTTATTTCTCTCTCCCTCATTGTTTTGCACTCACTGTCTGCTCATTGTGTGCCTGTCTTCTTTTTAGGAGGCACTGGGAACCAAACCTGCCATATGGTAGGCAGGCACCCAACTGTTTAAGTGACATCCGCTTCCCAATTGGCATTTCTCTTGGCTTCGGTCATTTTTAATTTCATTAAAGGAGTCTGCATAGCCTACTGGGGCAGAATATTTTTCCTGCAGCTGTATAGCTTAATTGTTTAAAAACATGACCTGTGTCTTCAGTCTGACAGAGGCAAGTTCAGACCTCCATGACTTTGTATAAGCTTTTTCATCACTGGCCTCAATTTTAATTTTTCCATTGATAAAATGGGGTTGATAATAATAAGTGCGTGACCTAGGATTGCTGTGAGGACTGGCATGGTACCAAGTTTGGGGTTTCCCCGTCAAAGCTAGGAAAAGGTTTTCCCTCCCCCAGCTCCATGTTGGAAGTTGTCACCCAGACCCCAGAGCAACACTGTTTGAGGCCTGAAACCCACAGAGCCCTTCATCAGGAGCAGCCGCTTGAGCTACTGCCCGGATCTTAGCAATAACCCTCTGTGAGTCTGTCCTAACTCTCCTGCAGACAGTGCTCCACTCATCAGCCAGTTTGGTCTTAAAACTTAAGCCAAACCATGTCAGTCTTCTGCTTAAAATCCTCCAATAGCTGTCTACCTCACTCAGAGTGGAAAGGTAAATCCTCACAGGGATCTACAAAGCCCTGCATAACCTGCGCCCTGATACCTCTCTGATCTGGTTCCTTCTCTCCCATTCACCCCATATCAGCCATACTCTCCTCTAGGGGCACAACTTGCACCATCTGATTCAGCTTCAGAGCCTTTACATCTGCTAGATCAGATGATAAGTGCCTTGATGTTCTGCTAAATGTTTGACATATAGCCCATAAATTTCATGTAAGTTATATCCCATAAATTTCATGTAAGTAAATTGGGAACTACCTGTACATAAAAGAGAATTTGCATGCAACCTAGTGATCTGATGCAAATATTTTTAGAGCTAGAAGTAGGGTTGCCAAATTTAGCAAATGAAAACACAGGACACCTAGTTTAATTTGCATTTCAGATAAACAATGAATAATTTTCAAGTATAAAGATGTCTCACATATTGCATGGGACATATTTATATTTAAAAAAATAAATTCATTATTTATCTGAATTACAAATTCAGCTGGGCTTCCTGTATTTTACCTGATATCCTTACATAGAAATATGTTTGAATACTGGCCTTGAACAAATTATTTACCTTCTTTCAGCTTCAGTATTCTCATCTGTGAAACTGTAGTATTAATACTCACCTCATACTGTTTGTGTAAGGATTAAATGAGATAATGCATGGACAATACTTAACAAAGTTTGCTGGCACAAAGTAAGCAAGAAAATGTTAGCTACTGTCTTCATTATTGCTATTATCATTATCATCCCATTTTTCAAGATAAGTTTTCAATAAAACATTACAACATTTCTAGCAAGTTAATCTTTATATGGAACTTTGTATCTTTAAAGGCTCTAATGATGCAAAAAATTTTTTAAAAAAAGCAACTCTTATTTGATAAGAAAGCCCTCAGGAAACAAATGTAATATTCTGAGAAGAAATATATTTTGATTTCATCTTGTTAAATTTTTCTTTGATTTTATCATTGTTGGATTACTTGATTCAAGAATTTCTTTTGTATAATTAAACATGCCCCCACCCCTTTTTTAAGCCTAACCATAAGCCTGTGATGCTGTATGGTTTTTTATTTTAGTTTTTGCTATATATTTGCTCTCTGGCTCATGTGATCTGGCCACCAATATAGTAACAGATGGTCAATCATGGTTTTAAAGAAACTGAGCATGTGCGAAGCCTAATATGTCATATTTTCTTTCATCAACCAGCCACTCATTCATTAAAACAACAAAAAAGTTTTTTCATCATGTGTTAGCTATTGTGAGTTCCTAAAGATGCAAAGAATAAGGCACAATGCTTTCTGGTTTCATAAGGCTATCATTGGGTAGAAGAAGCAGCCAGAACAAATAGATAGTAACAAACCAGTATGACAGATGTAATTATCACATGAATCATGACAACAGAATGTGGGAAGATAAATGACAGAACAAATGAATCTGAACATACTTCACATAAGTCATGACATTCAAGGTGGTTCTTGAAGAATGAAAAAGCATGTTTAAGGAAAAGAAAGACATTCCAACAGAGAGAAGATAATATACCAAGAGGGCTTGAAAGAATTTGGCATCTCTTGAGAAGTTGCTGGTTCAGTTTGGCTAAAGCAGTGGTTTTCAGAGGATATTCCCAGGACCACTAGCATCATATCACTTGGGAATTGTTAGAAATATAAATTATCTGAAATGCAAATGCCCAGGCTCTACCCTAGACTCTCTAAACCGGGAACTTTGGGGGGTGGATCCCAGCAATGTGTGCTTTAAAACTCTGGATGATTACAAAGCAGGCTGAAGTTTGAGAACCACTGGAGCAATAGAGTTTTCAAACTGGGGTACACATTAGAATCACCAAGCATGTTTAAAAAAAAATAAAGCCCTCCACATTTCACACAAACCTCTATTAGGACACTCACTACACTGTTGCTGCCACTTTTTAAAATGTCTGTCTCCTCAAATAGACTTAAAACCCCTTGAAAAGTGGGTGTTCTCTTGTCATTATGGAGCTCTCATGCATAATGCAGTGCTCAGCATATGGTAGGGTGTGTGGGGATGGGTGGGGAAAGTGGAGAGATGGGTGCCCATTACTAAATGTTCTTTGACATGCTACATTGTACCTCCATACATCTACATATGCTGTTCCCTCTACTGTGAATAACCTTTCCCACCCTTAGTTGTGCCTCTCCTCTCCTCAAGACCATCATCACCTGTCAACTCTTACATGAATCCATCCCTGAACTAGGTCCCAGTCTATTGTGGGCACCATTGCATTTGCTTCTTTCTTTAGGCCACGTGCAGTCTATCTATTAATAAATCCCGTCTTAGTGTAACACACTAAATTGTAATTAATGATTTTGCTTCTTTCTGGCTCGCTGATATGGGAATTTCTCAGGGCTTATTTTATTTTGCATTTTTCCTTAGTGCCGTGCTTAGCACATGTTGATGTTAATTAGTATTTGTTAAAGAAAGAGGAAAATGTCCTCAGATTACTTCAAATGCACCGTGAGCCCCTCTCCAACATTTTTAAGCACACTATTTTCTGTCATAATCAGATTGTGTTCTAAATATTAATTTTGTATGCATGCCCTCTGTGACTTAGAGGATTATTATACAAAGCAGAGAAGCAAACCGCTTTCATTATACTTAGTCACTGGTTCTTTCAAGAAGCAGCCTGCACCTTAAAGGCATGGGGAGGAACAGAAGGAGGCTTGAAATCAACACATCAAAGTCAACATAGCAGTGTTGACTCTGTTGTGTTGGTTTTCCATGGCTCTGTATTATTACCTCCTGTGAGTGATAAAAATGCAAATTTGAAGTAACCTGAATTTAGTTAGCAAAGCTAGAAGGCCAAGTTATAAAATACATGAGAAAATAAGGCTCTCCCTTGCTACTGATCTGCAAAGTTTAAGGCCAAAATGTAGACAAACACCAAGAAGTCAGAAGTTCATAAGAAAAGAAATATCAGTGGATGCAAAAAGATAGTATGCCCAGATAAGTAAGGCAGATGCTATGATTTCAACTCCAGTGCAGAAGACAATGAGGTTATTAGAATGTAGGCATTACAGTGAAAGGTTTTCTGGATGTTAAGAATACTGTGATAGACATGGTAATTTCCTAACTACATCTAATGATGCTAAAGGCAGAAAAATACACCTGGAGGATAGATCCAAACAAAATGAAATATTATCACCATCCCACAGTTTCTGTACAAGGGACACAAAAGAGGAAGAGAATATAGAAAGGTTTCAAAGTCCTTTGGAAATGACAGGCAGTCCAAAAATAAGCCTTAAATGTACAAAAAAAAAGCTACTTTTCAAAGATGCTGTAACATAATAGAGGAAAATAGAGCAATCTCAAGTATTAATGCTGTCAGATTTTGAAAAGCTAGTTATGAAAGTTGTTGCAGAAATAAAACAATTCTGCCAACAATAAGACCCCCTCCCCCATACCAATATAGAAGAAGAAGACAATTTTTTATTGAATAAACATTTACAGATTTACATGCATTTAAGGAAGCACCAAAGTGACCAAAATGTTAGGACAAAATCTCACATGTTTTATACAGTGCAGCAGAGGAACAATGACAATTCCTCAAGAAACAAAAAGCTGAACCTCATGACAGTCAACTATACATCTCAGGAGAGACCCAGAGCTAATTCCAGAGGTACATTTTTATAGATCTAGTGGCTATTTGACTGATGAGTTTGGCAACATCTCTACATAGTGAAAACTGGAGTAGGGACTTTATCCCTAGAGAGACTTATCTCTATGTCAAAGGACAGAGTAAGAATCCAGATTCATCATGCCTCCAAAGAATTGGGGTAAAGAGAGATTGGTCTTTTTGCCCTTTATAAGGGAGAAAAGCATTTTCATTTATCCTTACCAAGTGCAGGTATCAGTTTCTCAATTCAGTTTGCAGAAGAGTTATTTGGGTTTTGGATTCAGATGGGCCAGCCTTTTAATAACTATATGACCTTAGGCAAACCAGTCAGTCTCTAGGCTTACTTCCACATCTACGTCTGTTAAAGGAAGCTTTGTGAGTTATTAAGAGAACTAAACAAAATAATGTTTGTAAAAATCCTCTGCAGTAACTATGTGTATGACAAGTCACTTAAAATTTAATGGAAGTGCCAGTTCTAGGAAGTTTTAATAATTTGAAAGAAAAAAATAAAAATGATTTGGTTACAATGTTTATACATATCCCCTATAATTTTCATTGTCTTGAAATTTCAACATATTTTATTAGCAATCTTGTCTGCCACATCAAGACTGTCTTTTGTTGTATTGTCTGTTGAGATGAAGTTTAGGGGTTTGTGATCCCATGTTAACATAAGACAATTTTTAATTTCCAGAGAAAAGTTTTAGTGATTTCGAATTTAGAGGGAGTTGTTTTCATTTACATGGGAACACTAAGAAGATATAAATTGGTAAAGAAATGAAAGTACATGATTACCTCACTAAAGGAAGAAAGGCTGTTATCAGTTACTTAGTCATGCATAATATGACTTGACAAATTTTAGACTTCTGTGTTTTGGTCTTTTGGACCCCAATCTACCCCTAACCCCTAACCCTCAGCCTTGGTTCCCTTAGTCTTTCCACATTGACCTTCCCCTAGAGAGACAGACTAGATCATTTATGGGCAGGGATTTTCATCCAGGTTATCAGACACTTTTGACACATATAACAGCATATAAGAGGAAGTTCTATGAAGTGAAAGTTCATATATATATATATATATATATATATATATATACACATCAGGCATGCTATTATTTGGGGAAGTTGATTGAAATAATGAGGCTGGCTGAAGATTTATCAGGAGCTCACCCTTAAAACTACATGCATTGATAGATATATATCCACAATGAAGAGATAGGGCTAGAGTAGGTGGTGATGCCTGCTTTATTAGTCAACCAAGGGGATGCTGATGCAAAATACCAGAAATCTCTTGGCTCTTATAAACGGTATTTATTTAGGGTAGGAGCTTACAGTTACCAGGCCATAAAGCATAAGTTACTTCCTTCACCAAAGTCTGTTGCCACATGTTGGAGCAAGATGGCTGCCAACATCTGCAAGGGTTCAGGCTTTCTGGGTTCCTCTCTTCCCGGGGCTTGTTTCTCTCTGGGCTCAGCTGCTCTGCTCTCTCCACAAGGCCAACTATAGACTATCAGGCAAATAACTTGACTCTCTTTCTGGGCCTCTGCTGTCTAATGGAGTCTTCTCTCCTTCCTCATGTATCTGCTTCTCTGTATATTTGCTTCCCGGGGCTCCAATTATCAAAACTCCAACCTCTCTTCTCTGCAGGGTGGTTTCTTTGTGAATCCCCACCCACCAAGGGGGTGGGGACTCAACAGCCTACTGATGTCACCCAATCAAAGCCTTAATCATTATGTAATCAAGTAAAAGTGAAACCTCTGAATCCAATATGATCTAATATGCCCAGAGGAACAGACCAGTTTATAAACATAATCCAATATCTACTTTTGGAATTCATAAATAATACCAAAGTATTACTTTATATGCTGGTATACGCTATACCAGCATATAAAGAAGATTGATTGGATAGAAGAATTAAGCATGGACTTTTGGAATAGAAAATGTTAAATCTGAATTTGTGTCATCTCCTGATTGTCTGCAAAATAACTCCCATTTTTCCATTAGGATTAGCAAGGTACTACATACTGATATTGGTCGAATAGGGTTCTTAAATAATTACTACCCAGAGGTAGCCTAACTGCAAGGTTTGAAGACACAGTCCCCAAGACTGCTCTCATCTCTGATACCAAGTTCATGGGTTCCCAAAACTACTGTCAAGTTCAATAATTTCCTAGGACTCATGGAACTCACTGAAAATTATTATACTCACAGTTATGGTTTATTATAGGCAAAAGATAGAGATCAAAATCAGCCAAAGGAACAAACATGGGACAGAGTCTGGGAGGGTTCCAGGCATGAAGTTTCTATTGTCCTCAGGATTCATTATCCTTCTGGAAAAAATGTATGACTGCACAGAGTATTCCCAATCAGGGAAAGTCATGTGAGCATTAGTGTCAAGAGTTTTAATGGTGCTTCATTATGTAGGCTTGATTGAGAGACTGATTGCCCACATGGTTGAACTCAGTCCCTAGGTTGACCACATGACCCAAAGTACTGTCATATGATTGGCCTTTCAGGTGTGGCCACCACCAACCCTAAGGCTTTTAGGTATAGCTCACCTCACCCTAAGATCTGGTGGGTCCATCCTTTGCCCTAACAAAGGCATTCCTATCAGGTATGACAAAGGCTATCTCCCAGAAACTAGAGGAGACCTCTCTTTGGAGAAGCCCAAATGCTTTACTATACATCTACCCACATGGTTTTTTCAGAATGCCTATTTTTTCTGCCAGATTAGAAAAATCCATACCAGAGTTCTTTTGTTGTCTAGTCAAGCAATATTAAATTAAAATTCTTCTAAGATGCTGGGAGGTAAACACATGTTTCTCTTCTTGTAAATTACCCCAAACCACAAAGGGCAAAAGCTATTGGAAAGAAAGTCCTAGTGATATTAAGAGTTTATGAAATGGAATAATAATTTAACCTAGACATGTGCCTTTTTTTAATGCCATTTTTATTCAGTCAGTCAACAAATATGGATTTAATGATTACTATGCCCAGACACCCTTGTAAGAACTAGGAAAAAAGGAAATGAATGAGAAAGGAAAGGTCTTTGCTGCAGGTGTAAGAGAGTTATCAAATGGCAGTTTGGATTCTAGTTCAAAACTTAACATTCTAAACAGATTCTTAAACATGTCCTATAAACAAGGATTGATTACAAGGACTGGGGTATCAGATCAGTATTTATATGTAAGCATCCCTTCATTGTTACTTAAATATGAATCTGCCAATTAAATGGTCTATTTGGAATTTACTAAATTAAACAGATAATATGAGAAATATTTTAGAAGGCCTATTAAGGATACACAGAAATCTAAGCATAACATAACTTTTGTTATCCACTTCTACTTCACTAGTGCTTCCTAAATTTGGTAGCTTTTAAGGAAATTAATATTAGCACAATGTGTTATTTAAAATGATAACATTTATATAATATTTTAAAAAGTAAAATATAATTTGAGAATATAATATATAAATAAAAAAATAATTTGAGCATGAGACCCCATAAGAGAACCAAAAGAATTCTATTTCTATCAGAAACTAATTCCAAAACATGTGAACACATGTGTGTATCAGTGTGTTTATTAAAAGTTATTGTATTTTTGAAGAGGTTTCATTTTTCTCTTAGCCACTCATGGGAAAAGCAATTCACTGATGGCCTACTAGTTGTAGATTTGCTTCATTTGACTTTTAAAATATCATTCTAACTAGAATTTCCTGCAGTTTTTGGGAAAACATAAAGACTCAATGATTGCATTGGTTTAAAAAGCATTTTTTAAAATGGCTCTGTAACCATGGAAATATGTTCTTAACCTTTTTTATTCCACAGACATGTTTGCCAGTCAGGTGAAATTAATACTACTGTCATTTATTTATTGCATACATTCATAAGTGAAGGAAATGTTAGATTTTGGTTAGAGGTCAGAGAAAATAAAGATAATAAGTGGATTTCTTTCAGTTCAAGCTCATGGACTCCTGGTTAAGAACCCCTGTTCTAGTCATAAAATTTTAAACGTACTGTTTAGTCTTCCAGGACTGCTATGACAAATACACCAAAACGGGTTGGCTTAAACAACAAGAATTTATGAGCTCACAGTTGTAGAGACCAGCAGTCCCAAATCAAGGCCTCTGCAGGGCTGCGCTCTCCGGGAGTCGCAGCACCCTGGTGATGGCAGGCCCCTGTCACGTGGTGAGCACTTAGGTCTCCTCCGGAGGCTTTCTCTGACTTCTGGCTTTTCTTTAAAAGGCCTCCCATGATACAGATTCAGACCCACCCTGAATCAAAGGGCCACACCTTGACTAAGTATAGCATCTTCATAAGGTCCTTTTTACAGTGGGTCCAGGCCTGCAGGGACAGGGGTTCCGATTAAGAACAGGTCTTTCATGGGGCCCATGATTCAGTCCTCCACACACACTTTCAATGTTTCCTTCTTGGTTTCTAATATTGCCTTTGTTCACTGTGTTATATTTTGTGCATGTCCTATTCAGTGTTCTTGAGACTTTTTTTACCATGTTTACTATTCTTAAATGGAGACCTGTGTGTCAGGGAAGATTCCAGACACTGATGCACATAGAGTTCTAGTTAGTGTGCACACCTCGTTCGTTTAACTAGGTAACAGTTAGTACCTTTGAACCTTGCCTATCTACCTTTCTATCCAAAGAATGCTTAGATATTTTTAATGTAAAACTTTGTGTGATCTATATATCCTTAAAAAAAAAAGATAATTTTTAAAAAAGAAAAAAAAAGAATGCTTAGAGAAGTCATTTCCTTTGTCCTATTAAGTAATGAATTCTGGGTTCCTGATACAATAATGATATATTCCTTGAGTTTTCTGGCACTAGCATTAGATGAGTACTCATTTTTTAAATTGTCATCATTTTCTTCTCCATATCTACTTTATAATTATACCTCCTATTTTCTACAATATTGAATCTATAAGAAACACTGGGAACTCTAGTTATGTATCCTTTATTCTATATCTAAAATGTTAAGCAAAGTAAAATATTCTATGTGGAAATATCAGAGGCTATTTTTAGATATGCCAGGTAATATATTCATGAAGTGTTACATAAAGTATATTAAAATTACAAAGGCCAATTTTCCAACATTGTATTTACTGGAGAGATTAAAAGACTTTTCAGGGAAGTGTTCGTTAATTATAAGATAATTATCTCCCTCTGCCTTTTTCAGAGGTTGAATTAGTGGCCTAAGCATTGTACTTGCCAGATTACTGGCAATTTAGTTTTCAAGTTTTTGGATGTTTGTTAATGCTCCAATGTAGTTCATCCATTTCCTCGTGTGCATAGGACTTTAACCATCTTTTTTTATCTAGCTAGTATTAAAAATATTGAGTACTACGAACTTTAAAAACTCTTCAGACTCAAAATAAATGAACAGATAAAAGACTGTGTTCATTCGATAAATATCAGTGCAAGAAATTGTACTTGAGCAAGCTAAAAAAGTCATTAACAGCAGTGTATCTGATGGAAACTAATGTTATACCTGCTCAAGCTACACTGAATTTAATAAACTGTGACAGAAGAAATGGAAAAAGGTATGAAAGCATTTCATTAAATCAGGAATTGAAAGAAAGGGAAGCATGGCTTTTTTTTTTTTCCTTCAATTTTATTCATAGCTCAACAGACAAGATCACAGTGGAAAAGAGATTGTCTAATCAGTGCTGACCTTTTATAATCCTTGCCCCATATTCTGGAACTTAATTCCTAAGAAAGGCATTTTCATGGAATGGCGCAAAGTTTTTATCCAGACAACGTTTGGATTGAAAGGAGCTTCTTCCAGGTCACCTGCCTGCCCTGCGTGGCTTTATCGCCAAGGCAGTCAGGTGTCACCACCAGCTGTTTCCCCACTCATTAAAACTCTCACAGGTAGAAGCCAAACCGCACAATTGGGAGCACTCTACTTCAGACCATCCCTCTAAACTTTCAGTGACTTCAGAATGACTCTGACTGTGGAAAATCACAAGCCCCAGAGTAGGCTGAGATGAAAGGAAAGTTCAGGTCTCTGGTGCCTGATAAGAATTCCTATCAGCTAGATCCTGATAAGTATTCTGCTTACCTTAAACATGGTTGATATTCTCTATCTTGCCACATTTTTAAGAATCCTTTTTAATAATGTTCAGGAACAGTTCCTAAAAATAAACCTGCCCAGGCTGTGATCAACTGGAATTAGCACCCATCCTTGCCATTTAAAGCTGTGTGATTTGGATGAGTTCAAAATCGCTTTAGGTCTTAGTTGTCTCAAAAATGTGGAAAAATAGCTTATCTGTAAAAAGGCAGAAAGCTGAGAAAGAAAGATATAATGTTCACAAATACACAGAGGGAGCGAAAAAGAGGATTTGTGATTTCATTGCAAGCCAAAAAGAAAAGTGGAAGCATAAACAATACTTTTTCTGTCACTACCTTCCAGGAACAATGCTGAGTTTTTTATTATACACATCATCTCATGCATTGCTTAAAATAACCCTGAGGAGTAGGTGTTTTTAAAGTATAATTGATGTTTAGAAAGATTAAGCAACTTGTCCCAAGATCATACTACTAATAAGAGGCAGAATCAAGATTCAATTAAGAGCTGTAGGATTCTAAAACTCTAGATGTTTTCACTAAATTTGTGTTCCACAAATTAATTTTAATTTGTGTAATACCTTTATGATTTTTGCCATATCCATATACCATTGAGATTATTTCTTTACTTCATTTTTAAATTAAACTGGCTTACCTTTGTTTTTACCTAAAACAGGGTATCTTGAAAGCTAAACCTTAGTACATTTCAATCAGTGAAAACTAAGTAATCCCTTTTCATAAAATTGGAGATATATTTAAAATAAATATAATAAAAAGACAAAACTTTTTTTGTAGTTAGCTAGGCATTATTGTATGATGAAAAGCCCTGAGACCCTGCTTGTGCTCACATATTTTCACTCTGTCTCTTTTTTTGGTTGTTGCTAAAAGAAATTGAACAGACAGTAATAGACCAATTTAAGACACACAAATAGGGAAGCGGATATGGCTCAAGCAATTGGGCTCCCATCTACCATATAGAGGGTCCCAGTTTTGGTTCCCAAGGCCTCCCAGTGAAGGCAAGCTGGCCTGCACAGAGAGCTGGCCCATGCAGAGAGCTGGCCTGTGCAGAGAGCTGACGCAAAAAAATAAGAGACACAGAGGAAAGACAATGAGATACACAACAAACTAGGGAGCTAAGATGGCTTAAGCAATTGAGTGCCTCTTTCCCACGTTAGAAGGTCCCAGGATTGGTTCCCATGTCTCCTAAAAAAAAAAGATAAGAAGAGAAGACAAGGGAAGTAGACTTGGCCCAATAGATAGGGCATCTACCTACCACATGGGAGGTCCGCAGTTCAAACCCCAGGCCTCCTTGACCCGTGTGGAGCTGGCCCATGCGCAGTGCTTATGCGCGCAAGGAGTGCCATGCCACGCAGGGGTGTCCCCCGCTTAGGGGAGCCCCACGCACAAGGAGCGCGCCCCATGAGGAGAGCCGCCCAGCACGAAGGAAAGTTCAGTCTGCCCAGGAATGGCGCCGCACAACGGAGAACTGACGCAGCAAGATGACACAACAAAAAGAGACACAAATTCCCGTGCTGCTGACAACAACAGAAGCAGACAAAAAGAACACACAGCAAATGGACACAGAGAACAGACAATGGGGAGGGGGGTGAAGGGGGAGAGAAATAAATAAAAATAAATCTTAAAAAAATGAAATAAAATAAAATAAATAAAAAAGAGAAGACAAACAGACATAGAAGAACACACAGCGAATGGGCACAGAGAGCAGAGAGCGAGTGCAAGTGGCGGTGGGGGAGAGGCAAGAATAAATAAAATAAATCTTTAAAAAAAAGCACGCACAAAAGAACAGAACCATTCTCTTTGGTGTAATCAGAACCAGAATTGTACCAAGAAGGATAATTTTCTCACTATGTGAGTCAGTGTTCCTTCATTTTTCTTCCCACCCCCCAATACACTGTCTTGGGCACCCCTAGTAGTTCATACACCAGCCTGGGAGACACTTAGTTGAACTGTGCTGACCTCCACTTTATGCCTGATGACATGACATCTGACTGAATGACATTCTGATTGGATGTCACTCTCCTGCAGGCATCGTCCTTGAACAATTTTCTACTTGAAGTTGATGGAAACTCTACATTCAAAATGGCCTGTTAAAATTTGTAAAATGCAAATTTTACAGAGTTTGGATACCTCAGAATTGACAAAAATGAAATACCAGTTGTCTGCTGTGTTCTCCAAAAGGCCTGAGAACCTCAGGAGGCAGTTAGCTCTATGAGTTTCATCCACTGCCAGCACAGGGAAAGCCCTCGCCTTGGATCTACCAATGAAATATTTTAAAGAAATGCCCATTTATTTTCATCAAAAAAGGATATATTCTTCTTATACCTTCTCATTTTTAATTATTAATGTTTGTGGCACAATGAGAAAAAAACACCTGAAAAGGGTACATCATAAATATTTCATACATTTTTCTATAGAACAGATTGCATAAAGAAGCTGCCACAGTAGTGCCCAAATGCTCCTGGGGCTCAATAAATATCTGACGTACGGCCTCAATATTCCTAGCTAAGAGCATGGACTATGCCCAAAGAAAAGGGAGAGAATTACATTGATAATACTGAAATATGTAAGATTAGCTTTCGTATAAACATTATATGTATAGCACAGAAATAGCCAAACATTCACTGCTGATATATAGTAGTAGTACTATTCAGACAAAAATGATGCTGAGAGTTTAGGCATGCTCTAAATTAAGCACAGCACAAAAGAGCATGTAGCACAGTGTCAAGGGGTTAATACTTACAAAGCACTGGGTTAGCATCAGCCACTTAGCAAGAATGATGTGTCTTGAACCAGTCACCCGTCTGTACCTTAATTTTCTTATCAAATGGGGATAATAACAGTTACTTCTCTTGATATGTTGGTGTTGTTGAGAAATAAAAGGCATAACCTTGCAGAAAAATATCTAACGAGCCACTCCTGCCCCCCCTTCTGTAAATCGGCCCACAAGAGCTTGCACCTGCCTTCTGCTTCTGTAACCCTGCTTGCAAAATTTCGCCTAGCAATGTGTTAGCCAATAAGCGAGAGCCATGGTAGTCCCACATAAAATCCTATATAAACTTATGAAAACTGAGAAATGGGGCTCAGAATTTGGAGATTGACTCTCCTCTGGGCCCGCACATAATAATCTGTTCCTCCACCTCTCCAAATGCCGTTTGGGTTTTTCTGCTGCTCAGAACTCCTGGCTTTGCTGTAATAGTGTAAGTATTAAATAAAATAAAACACTTACAGTATTTTAAAAAATGCTCAGCATATAGTAAGCCCTCAGAACATGTTAGTTTTTAACCAAATCAAGCCTAAAAGTTTCATTGTTTAGAACTACTTAAAGTGACAGAACTACTTAAAGTATACAGATATATTAAGGAGACAATTTCAGTTTGGTATTCATTAATAATTGACTAGCAGTTGTTAATCTCCCATTTTAACAGAGAGAGTCAGAAGCTTATGGCTTCCTTTTAGGTAATAGCTAGCTTTAATAAAAGAATGGGGTGCAGACAGGAGATTTTGAGGAAGGGACTATGCAGGCGTAAAGCGGGCATCCAGCCCACACAAGTTATGATGTGGCCCCTCAGCATACAACAAGAGAAAACTTTTTTTGGTAACACTTGAAATTGCAATCAAACATGAAGCAGGATGGTACATAAAATTAAATATGCAAATTCTGAATATGTCATAACTGTACCACAACAGCAGAAAAATGTCTTTTTTTTATTAAACAGAAACTGGAAATGAAAAAAAAAAAACATGGCTGTCATTATATCGAAAGATCTAGCTCTTCCACTTTGTTAATGATGCCATAAACCCACTGAACTATGAAAAGTTAACAGTTTAAATGAAATGATCCAATATCAGCAGAGGTTTCTAAAACATAATCAGTCACACAAATGTTCCATCATTAACTACAATGATAGGTGACATGTTATTAGACATAAATAAGACAGGTTTGCGATCTCAAAGTGAAAAATCTACTACCATCAATGGTTTGAAGCATTAAAGTTCAAAAATGTTATGAAGTAAAAAGGATTATAGGAAATAAGCATGAATTCTACCTGGAAAATAATGCCTTGTCTAATAATATTAATAATTTGAAAATGCTCTTTTTAAATTAAGTATATCGCTTCTCAATTAAGGACCTTGACTGAACATGATTCCTTTAATATTTATCTTGTGTACTAAATGAGATCAGTTTTTGTTCCTGTGAAAAAGACAATGTCATATCTTTTAAAAAATTGTTCTTAACCTTTGTTATAAAAATTAATATTACTAAGTATTTTAACAGCTTGAAGTTCCATGATATTTATGTGAAATAAAACATAATGACCATAAGACTAGATCCAATTATTAGAAAATTATATCCTGAATTTTCAAAAGTTAACATACACTTCACCTTCTAATCTTTGTGGCTATATTTGATCTCTGTACGTACTCATGCTTAGCAATAAACAGGACATTTTTCTTTGAACCATCTTGGCAAACATAAATAGAGTAACTATACCTCGAAGTAAATTAGAGTAAGACGTTCAGCCCTATAACCAGATTCTTTCCTATGTGATAGATGGTATTTTTTATGATATAGAAAGTGATAAAATTGGTTATTCATTTTCACAGCCCAAGTGAGTTCAGTTAGACAATTATATTAAGATGTCCAATAACCATTATCTTTATTATTGCATTATATGTTTGAAGACTATAGAGCTATGAGAAGGAAAAATAATGAGATAGAGATCCAGTTACAAAAAAGCCCATCCCATCACTCCCCCCCAAAAAACATAGTTGATAATGTTCATTATGACTGTGGGCACATGTATATAAGTAAATATTTGCAATTTTCTTTGTAACCCAGAAACTAATTGCCTCTATTTTTACACTTGCCTACACTGTTAGCAACAAAATAGAGAGGATCCCAACACAGTACTATGGGTGTTTGCCCTCTTGGCCTCCCAGCACACAAATACCAAAACACAATTAGTCAAAATATAGCCCTTAAGGCCCAAGCAATCAAAGACAGTGGAAACCCTGGGCCTGAAACTGCACCTGGACAGTTATTCCCCCAGTACCTCCCTCCAAGGACCAGAGTTTTTAGAGAAAAGTCTTTTGGAGGAGATTGTTACTGACAACTTTCAGACATAGAGCAACTACTTCTGTGATGTTTATTTCAAATCAAGTTTTTATGAAATGTGGCCTGCAGCCAGGGCAGAATAAGGGGATTCTGGAATTAATTTGTTTTACCACTTTCAGTTGACTTTTCTTGAGCCTCAAATTTTTTATTAAGATAGTTATTTGTAAAATGTTATAGAGATAATTTATAGTCCTGATGCACAATGCAGATGTTACATGGCTAAATATCCTATACCACACACTATTCATGCCACTAATATTTATTGAGCACCTACTATGTGACCGACACCTCTGCAATGAGAAGTCATGCAAACACCGTGGCCTTCTTCATGAGCACAGAACATAATCTAGGGATCTTGGGTCTTTTGTGGATTACCAAAGTCAAATTCTGATGAAAGATGATGCTACATATTCAGATCCATAAAGTGTGATGTATAAGAGGAATCTGATTATAAAGGAAATCCCCTTCAAATAAAATGTTGGTTTTCAGATTGGAGACAGATTTGCTTACAGAAATCTTCTAGGAGAAAGCTAAACTCATTTTGAATTATTTCATCTATGTATTGAATTAAAATAATCTAGGCTTTTGTTTTTCTTGATCCACATCCGAATGATCATATAACTTATACTGTTTCTTACATTTTATATTCTTTTATATTTAAACAAAACAAAACACACAGGAAAGTGAAATGATATCCAAAATCTATTTCAAAAAGCATCCTACATAGCAGATAATATAATTAGTCACAGATCAGGTAGATAAAGCACAATTTCTAATTCCTTCTGCGGCGGACTTGGCCCGGTGGTTAGGGTGTCTATCTACCACATGGGAGGTTTGCGGTTCAAACCCGGGGACTCCTTGACCCGTGTGGAGCTGGCCCATGCACAGTGCTGATGTGTTCAAGAAGTGCTGTACCACGCAGGAGTGTCCCCCGCATAGGGGAGCCCCATGCGCAAGAAGTGCGCCACGTAAGGAGAGCCGCGCAGCACAAACGAAAGTGCAGCCTGCCCAGGAATGGTGACACACACACGGAGAGCTGACACAACAAGATGTCGCAACAAAAAGAAACACAGATTCCAGTGCCACTGACAACAATAGAAGCAGACAAAGAAGATGCAGCAAATGGACACAGAGAACAGACAACCGGGGTAGGGGGAAAGGGGAAATAAATAAATAAATAAATAAATAAATAAATAAATAAATAAATCTTTTAAAAAATTTTTCTAATTCCTTCTACATCTGTTATAAATCTAGGATTTGGGGTAATCTTGATAATCAAGGTAATACAAGGCTCTGAAATCTCTTCTGAATCTAGGACTCTATTATATTCAGCAAAACTTGAGTTCTAAGACTATTTTGATAATATACCAATGTTTAAGATTTAGGATTTAATTTTTTTGGCAATTAACTATATTTCCAAATGTACTAAAAACAGGTTGCTTAGTAATAGAATAATAGCAGAAATATTTCTTCATTTTACTACTTTTCACTTGCTTTCTCACATTAATTTCTTTCAGTTTTGAAGTTGAAAGTATTTTATTATATTCCAACTTTTTGAATGGTGTGTATCGTAAATTTAATTAACTGAGAATTGTTAAATAACATGACAACCTTTCTCCCAGCTATTCTTGATGATCATTAATTAACTATACAATTCAAAGGGCTTTTTAAATTATACCTCTAAATCAATCAGTTCTAAATCACATTTTTCTATTTGACATGAAATGCTTTTTAAAATATTTCTACTTGTGGTACCAAAACCAATTCCCCAAGGAACTGTAAAATACAGTCAAATGTATGAAATTTCAAGGTTCATAATATTCTTAGCATTAATCAGCATTTGGCTTCTAGTACTGGAATTAACTTAAGCACTTTGGAGTACTATCCTAAAATTATCATTATCATTTCCAACATTGAGAGTAACTAATTGTTTTAAGACACTGTATAATTAACATGAGAAGTCAGGAATCGATGCATGATCAAACACAGGCTATGTGCCAAAAAATTACCATAATTTATCAACTCAATTGGTCAAATATGATTGTCAGTGACCCCAAAACACTCAAAACACAATCATAATTATCTTCAGAATGTATGAGGGTATAGTTCCAAAAAAAAAAAAAAACTGAGAGACAGAAACGTTATTGTGTTAATGTATGTATAACTGAACATCCAAGTTCAGGTAAATCACATAATTTAGCAATATGACTAAATGTTTTTCAATATTAATTGAATTTTTACACATACATTTTAAATAAAATTATGTAAACCAGATTAGATAGTTTTACTCTAAAGTTAATTGTACTTTTTAAAAAATCAAATGTATTTTTACAGTTTAAAAGTTCTCTTTTAGACATAAGCCTTCAGCAGTTTTTTAAACAAATCAGTTTTATTGATACATATCAGTAAAGCATACAATTCATCCAAAGTATACAATAATGGTATTTGCTATAATCACATAATTGTACATTCATCACTTCAATCATTATTACAGCATTTTTATTATTTCAATAATAATAATAAAAAAACAAGCAAATAAGACAATTCCTCGCCTCTTAATCTCTCTATGCTTTTTTTCCACTATACATAGCACCTTCAGGAAATTTTTAATTAAAATTGTATTGAATTAGTTCAAGACAGAATTTTTAACAGAAATATAGGCAAATCTGTCACAAATCAAGGAAAGTTTATATGCTAATCCTAGTAGGTTCCACCCTCCCTTTTTCTCCCACTTTTCATCACCACACTAGTATATTTGGACATCCCACTTGAGATCCCTTTTTCTATAAATAATATGTCCAGGCTACCTCCCTGCACTCCTGCCCACAATTGGGCAGAACAGAGTATTAGTGAAAAGACTAGTCTTAAATTAAAGCTGTCTGTGTTTGATTTAGGCAGAAGTCCCTCACTCTCAGATCCAAGGTTTAGAGTATAAAATGAGGGTAATTCTTGCCCAACAAACTCACAGTATTGTAATGAAAATCAAAGGAGAATGTGCATATCAAAGTATTTTATAAACTGCCATGTGCTTCACAATTATTATATTTGTGACTCATGCCCACAGGGTTAGCCCAGTCCCAGATTCTAAAAATAATCCAAATCCATGCTCTATTTGAAGGGAATTAAGGGAGGCTTTGCTAAGTAATTCGGATGCCTCGGACTGTAAGACACATGTGCAGTTACTCTTGCTGTAAGCTTATAACAGTTGCTTGGGGCTTATTCTAATAACTGTATCCTCCTTTATTCTTGATCAAACTAAGTCCCAAAAAATAAATGGACAAAAATTATTTTTTCAGACTCCTGCATTAATGTTCTGTCATATACCAACCCACCTCCCTGTAGAGGTGCTCTCTGCCTTGCTCTCTTTATCATCTTAGAATGAATCCATAGCCCATAGCTAGGACCCCTCTACTACTTTTGGACCTCCCAAGTTCTGCCCAGCTGCTTGGCTTGTCACGACACTTGCTAGATTTTTTCCTTAATATAGTTAAGCAGGTTTTGACTCCATGTAGAGAATTATTTCCTAAACAAATGAGACATGCAGTCTTGTGAGGTAAAATAATTCTATATCCCTTGAGAGAGTCAAGTCAAAGCTACATACCCTTCAGTCATGGTTCCTATGGAAGACAGTGCTTCTTTAGTTAAGAGGATGAACAAGATCACTCTACAATCCTTGGTGACCATTGAGTAGATTGGCATGATCAAAATTAGACTATCTTTTCTGAAAATACATTTATTTAACATTAAGCCCCTACTATGTACTAGGCTCTGTGGTTATAATACGCAGCATTTATTGAGTATGTTTATGTACCAGGCACTGGTCAAAGGGCTTTATGTTTATGTTTTATTATTATCATCCCTATTATAATAAAGAAAGCAAGGTGGAAAGAGGTTAAACAGATTGCCTAAGGCTGACCTAGGACACAAACTTGGGAATCTGCCTTCAAAGCTTGTGCCTTTACTTTGCTACTTTGGCTCTCTGATAGCTTGTGTTATCAGTGGAGAAAACAGACACACAGTTCCTAGCATGTTGATCTTACCACACTAAAAACATATTCCTATAACGAATCCAAAAGAAAATACACTGTTTGTCTCTTATTTGAAAACAACTTGTGATTTCAGTGAACTGCGGTGTTCTCCAGAAACACAAGTGATCTGTGTCCAGATATAAAAGCTATTACTGTGTTCATGCCTTTGTTATCTCTAGCAGTAATTAGACAGGGGAAGTGATGTCACTTATGTTAAGCAATGCTCCAAACCAAATATCTACATTATTTTTAATTCAATATAAAAAACTCTTTATACTGTGTCTGTAATTCAATTTCATAGCTTAAACTAAAACGTGAATGATGCAAAAGCTTGGTAGGAACACAGTTTATTTGAATTTGGTAAATAAAGTTAAATTATTTTAGCATTAGGACTTGTCTTTTTACTTTTATGACTTTTTATTATATTATTTTATTTTTCCTTCAATTTTAAGAGAATGAATAAAATATCTTAACATTCCTTTTGTAATAACAAGTATTATGACTATAGAAAATGACTGATTTTCCCAGGTTTTTTTTTCATCTTTACATTGGGTTATGAGATAACAAATCTCACTAATTCAGATATTTGTGATCCTCTGTATTCTAGACTAGTTGTCTCCTGATCAAACTCTATTCATAAGTGTTATAAAGCAGATGGAGAAAAGATACAGACTTGAAAATTGTTGGGCAGAACAATGGGTTTGAGTTATAAATGGAGCTCTAGGGATAAGAGGGAAAAATAATTGAGGAGAAATTGGACTTGAATACTGGAGAGAAGCAGTGAGGATCACCAAGCAGCAGGCTCAGAAGTCAGTCTTCCAGTACAGTCATGGCTTACCAAGAATCACTATAGTCAATGTCAAGAGTTTATCTGGGCGGAGGACTTGGCCCAGTGGTTAGGGCGTCCGTCTACCACATGGGAGGTCCGTGGTTCAAACTCTGAGCCTCCTTGACCCGTGTAGAGCTGGCCCATGCACAGTGCTGATGCGCGCAAGGAGTGCCCTGCCTCGCAGGGGTGTCCCCCACGTAGGGGAGCCCCACACGCAAGGAGTGCCCCATAAGGAGAACCACCCAGCGGGAAAGAAAGTGCAGCCTGCCCAGGACTAGTGCCGACACAAGATGACGCAACGAAAAGAAGCACAGATTCCCGTGCTGCTGACAACAGAAGCGGACAAAGAAACTAGACGCAGCAAATAGACACAGAGAACAGACAACCCAGGGGGAAGGGAGAGAAATAAATAATAAATAAATCTTTAAAGAAAAGAAAACAATTTTTAAAAAAAGAGTTTATCTGACAAATAAGTTTGATGGTGTGGAAGAGAGCAACACACAGGAAGACTCCCACCAAAATAAGCACGAGAGCTAGTAAATTAGCCAGCTGTAGTTCCACGGAAGCTGACAGAAGACTTGAGAATCCCGGGTCTAAGACACAAGGCTTTACTACTCAAGGCAAAAGCAGTAGCAGGAGCATCCACATAGTTGTGCTGGTTCCCCAAACCCCCAGGCCCCGATGTGAGGTAGAAGACCAGGTGGAGCCTGCATGACCTGTATAGTGCACCATCGGAAAGAGACCTTAATTTCAAGACTCCACCAATTTTCTAGCAAGCAGTAAGCAAACCTGCTGTTTGTCTGGAAGACTGAAGTGTATTGTGGAACTATGTGGTGCATTCCTGAAATGCACCAGCTGCATAAAAGATCCTGCGAGTGGCCTGGACGAAAGAGCAATCAGGGTCTTGTGAGTTCATCACACTCAGCAAGAAACCCATGGAGGACAGCCTCCCAACCGCAAAGTGAGGGGTTCTCAAAGGGTGGTGCCCAGGCCAGCAGCAACAGCAGCACTCAGCAACTGACCAGAAATGCAACTTCTTGGACCTCTTCTCAAACAGTGAACCAGAAATTCAGTAATCTGAATTGTAATAAACCCCCCTGAATTGTAATAAGCCCCCCCAGGTGACTCACTAAATTTGAGAACTACTAGAGTAATGCAAAGGGTTCTTGATAGCAGCCAGGCTTCTGGGTATAGTCAGGGCTGTTCCACTAACAAGCTGCGTGTGTCATTCAACTTGCCTGGGCCTCAATATCCTCACCTATGACAGTAAATGGTTAGATAATTTCCAGGTCTTCACATTCCATGAAGTCCTATATGCCATGACATACATCCTTATCTTTATGTACCATTATATCTGTATATATTTCACATATACAATTTATAAGTGCTGCTTGTATTAAAGAATTTAAAATGTACATGGGAAATATTGGTAAAGCCAGGAGAGATCAGCCACCAACTAGGCAGGTACCACAAGGTTTCATTACAATCCTCCTTAGTCCAGGTTGCAGAGTGTTGACTATTTAGAGGTAGTCTTGGGCTAACATCACAGACCCATAGAACTGATTTATCAGCATGCTGGGAGTGGAATGCTACCTCAGACAAATGTGTAGTAACAAATATGGAATAGGCCAGTGTGCAAATTTGGAAGCACTCTTTGTGAATTTACTGTGAGATCCATAACTGAAAAGTAGACTAGCCCTTCTGTCCTCTGACCTGAGCATTCTCATCAGTAGGCAAGCTGCTAGGAATTATCATCACAAGTTTTCCTTGGGGAACATGGGTTCAGAACAGAGAGTTGGCTGTGTGATTAAAAGTTCTGAGATGGCCTGATAGAGCCATATAAACAGTAAGGATACACCTGACACTAAAGATCATGTTTACATCTAGAGCATGGACACCCTCACCCTTGGACAGTTCTTAGATGATCTCTTAGTCTGTCAAGGCTTCTGTAAGAAATATCACAGAACAGTTGGCCTAAACAACAGACATTTATTCTTTTATGATTCTGGAGCCTAGAAGTCCAAAATCAAAGTGTGCTCAGGACCATGCTTTCTCTGAAGTCTGTAGCATTCTGGTGTTTGCTTACTGGCAGTCTGTAACTCAGTCTCTGCTTCTTCACATGGCTGTATCTCTCCCCATCTGTCTCCTACTATGTCCTACTATATCCAATTTCTTCTGCTTACAAGGACTCCAGTCATATTGGATTAAGACCTAACCTGATTCGATTTCGCCTCACTTTAACCAATAATATCTTCAAAGTTCCTATTACAAAGGAGTTCATATCCATAGGACAGGGGCTAGGACTTGAACATGTTTTATGAGAGACATGAGTCAGTCCATAACAGATGGACCCAACCAAGCTGTGTTTCCAGGACCAAAGTCCCTCAGATCAGCACATTCATTGGTTGCTTTAAAAGGTTCAGTTAAGTACTAGTCAAGTCTCAAAGACCTAGAAATGTTTCTGCCTCTCCTAGGTGACATTGTATATTCTCTACCCCAATCATTTAAGTCTTGACTTTGAAGTTAAAATCTCAGAACACAATCTGATAGTCTTGTTTCCAAGTTTCACCTTTGTTTTCTCCTGTGCTCCCTGACTCACTCCTCTGCTCCCTAAACGCCCATCATCTAAGGAATGGAGACTACTCAGTCTCCAAGAACTAAATAGTGGATTAGTTGCCTTCATTGTAGCCATGCCACAGAGTTACTACTCCTCTTGGGCATCATTCCTTTTTGTTTTTTTGTGATGTGATTCTTTTAGTCTTAAAGTATAATGTAATGTTGGCCCCAATAGCTTATTAATAGAAGGCAAGTTTTAACTTACAATGAACAGTAAGTGCTGGAATCTATTCGTGTTATTTAGGGTTATATTGAATCATAAGTCATTTGTACTGAGGGATTTGCAAAAACCAAATGAAAATATTTACATTGTACATAGAAAGTGAAGGACTGAACAATTATTCAGTAAACATGATCAATGGTGGTAAGTATAGAGAATTCCTTTTTATAAGACTGTGCTTTCCTATAGAATGTTATGCAGCCTCTGTTACCCACACATTTTCTTTAGCCTTTTTTGATTTTATAGTGGCTACCTCAAAATATAGACTATCTAGATTTCTCTAACTGCTGATTACTTATAAAGCTCAACTAGAAAAAATGGACAACAGAAACATTTCTGATATTAAAGAAATCACAAGTTCTTAAAAAGTATGCACTTTTGGCAGAGCTGTAAATAAGGCATATTTATTTCACGTATTGCTGTCCCAATTTTATTTCAAACATATTAATGCATGAGGTTTAAAATTAAATGTGCTAGCCCAGTAGATTAATACTATCCTTTTCATCTTTGTCAAATAGAAGTAAATTGCTTGGTTCAATACAATTCGGTCTCATCTGAGTGGCTCTCTTTGTTGGTTTTCAGAAATGGGAGCGATTGAGAGTTGAAAAAGCATTCATCATCAGGAGAATTTGTTTTAAAAGCATCCAAGCTCCCATACAACCAGTAGATAAATTACCCACTATTCAAGAGAAGGAGAGCACAATCAGTTTCACATTATACTAAGCCAATCAGTTCCTTAAGTGACTCTCTTGAGAAAAAGACAGCAAGAATGTCAAAGCTTTCCCCCTTTTCCCAGGCCTTTAGATTCAAACCTTTTCTCAAACTAGAAGTTCTATGGAAAGCTTTGTGAATATATTTTACCATTGTTTTTAGGTAAGGAAAATGGCATTCATGACTTGTATCCATATGGTTAATAACACCTACTTCACAATGCAAAGTTAATTATGCTTTTATTTTGTATCAGTGGCAAGCAAGTGCTTTGAAGCTTTATGGCATGGAAGTAAGACTTCAATAAATTATTCACAACCCGACTTCTCATCTTTCCAAAGAATTATTTGTATATAATCATTTACAATTAAGAAGCAAAGGAAAGGGTAAGAATAAATCATACTAGAGGTAATAGAATATGCACAAAATCTGTAGACTTTTTTTCTTCCTAACAAAATGGATTTTTGCTGAACAGCCTCTTTTGAGACGTTCAAGATGGTAAAATAATATATTGAATTAATTTCCTCTGCCATAATCTAACCTAGAGAAACACAACAGTGATTAATAAACTTTACAGAAACAGTACTGCAGCATTTTAAACACTTTGCATTGGTAATTTGAAAAAGATCAATGGAGGCCTTAGAGACAAGTGTATAATTGCAATCATAGATAAAGCCTTGTTAAAAGGGGAAATTTTAGGTCATTACATATGTTATTAGAGTGAAAATTTAAAAAAAAAAAAAACATAGGCTGCACAATGCAGTGAGCCCTAAGTTAAACCATAGACTATAGTTAATTGTACAATTATAAACATGTATTTTCATCAGTTGGAACAAGTGTACCACACCAATGCAAGGTGTTAATAATAGGGTGGTACATGGGAACCCTGTATTTTATACATGATTTTTCTGTAAACCCACAACTTCTCTAATAAAAAGAAAAGAATGAAAAGGGCGAAAGAGCCTTATTTTCTTCCTGCACATAAATCTTATCAACGAAGTCCCCAAAACCACAATGTCTTGTCATTGCATATCAACATGATTCTATAGATTAGTTTAATTTGATTTCACTTGTTATTCATTTCCACGTTGATTATGGAGAATTTTTGTTATGTGCATGTGGGTGACATACAAAATTTCCTTTATACTACACAAAAAGTAACATGCCTACTTTGTATCATAAGTTTAAAATTTTGTGCTTTAAAGAATAATTGTTCGTATACACATGCTGAAACTTTGTGAGGCACAGATTTGTACAGTGTTTCCATTTTTAAAAATGCATATATGTATGACTGGTATATAGTATAGATTGGATGGGACGGACAGGGAAAGACAAGAGGAAGGAGGGAGTGAAAAGGGAAGTAAAGAGTGGGAGTGGGAGAAAGAGAATATTAAAAAGGGGGGAAAAAAGGAACGTGTGCCTTATCCATAGAAGTTCCTTTCCTAGAGATTTTTTTATAGCTTTTGACTAAAGAAAAAGCATCTATTGAGGGATATATTTTATTTATTTTAATTAAGTTAGCTTCTTTAAAGTTTTAATAAAATCAAAATTATTATTATGAATGCTTCATACTTATAAATAAAGTTTACAAAGCACTTCTAAGAGGTCATTGAATAATGATTGTCCCAGATTGGTAAATTTTTAAATGCCTTTAAACATTGTAAATGGCATTTGTAAATTTAATATTTTTGATATCCTGTTTTGAATACTACATTTTTTCTGGTTTAAACAATACTATCTTTCTGAGTGTGAAATAAATCTTCAAATCTAACAAATTACATGTATCAATTATAATGAACTAAAGTTTTCTTAGATTTTCAAATATCATGAACTTAATAAGATTCCAAATCATAAGACTGAAATCATATGTATTTTCAATTGCACTTTCTAAACTGAAATTATAAGATTGTCACTCTTATTGGCCAAATTCTCTTAAATAACACAAGTACTTTAACCACCAAACATGAACAGATTTCTTCCTAACTCAAACATGTAAGTACTGTAGTTTCTATTCTTGTAAATATTTTATATTTAATTTCAAGTCTTCCCAGAGTTAAAAGATCATTAAGGAAGACAACATCCTAGTTAACTGAAATCATTTAGATTTATATATTCCTAAATTTGAAAGAGGCATACACATTAAGGAAGAGAAATTTCCATCCAGTTATGTGGACCTCCTTTCAATCCGTGATCTTTGCCAGACATGAAATCTGGAGCTGCAGACATTCAGAATAATTTCACCAAACTAACTGCCATACTTGCCTTCTTCATAATTTCTATATCATGAAGTTTCAAAACTTTAATGAAAAGTCAAGTGACCCAATTCACTGGTTACTCAAAGGAGTCAGCAACTCCCATCCAAAGTAATACTTTGATTTGCATGTCTTTGACACTTAAGATATATACATAGATTGTCCATCAAACTCCAAAGACCTTTAAAGTTGATGTGATAATAATATGTGCACCAAATTTCCTATCAAATTTGAAGGTCCCAGTGATGGAATCTTATGTTCTTTTATAGTCATTTTCAATTTCTCATCTCAGTTCTTCAACTAATTGATTTTGAGTTCTTACTTGGTGTTTCTGACTCATGGTTGCACTTATGAAGTCACTCCCTTCCCTTCCTAATACTGATTTCCTTTCTTTGCAACAGAGAGTATAACTCACATCAGAGACCTGTGTTAGCCTCCTATCCCAAGTACATAAGGCCTAAGACTGCACTTTTCAATGCCTCTTAGAAGAGAAAATTATCCTATGGTCACTCTTGTTAGGGGCAACAAGGCTTCACAGGCAGCCCAAATCTCTTTCCCCTGCCTAGAAATTCAAGTGGCTTCCCTCTGACCAGGGAAGGAGCTCAGGTTGAAAGATAATTGCTGATCTCAGGCAGTAAATTTGCTGGATTTGTCCTCAATCATAGCATGGTACAAGTGTAACAACAACAAAGGGCCCTAAGGACCTATCATAAAAAGTATTTGTCCCACTAAAGGTCTAATTCTTCCTTTATCCTTCTCTTGATCTAGCTTTTCATTCTGACTTACCTATGTACATGCTATCAAAAATGAAAGAATCTTTAAACTTTAAAATATGTTTTCTTTTCTTAGTTTCTACAGATAAAGTGATCTGAAGTAATGTATGATGCCAAGAAACAGAAAAGAGAAACTGTGACACCCCCCAGAAATGTGAAAAGAGGTTTCCTACTGGATAGCAGCATCTTTAGTTCAATTTATATAAAAACCCAAATAAAGAAAATGGACTGTATTGTTCAATCTTAGAATTTCCATTTCTTCTATGTTCTAAGCTGTACAATTGTCAGGTTTTTATGGTTTAAATTGTAAATGTGTTTTCCCCCTGGTTAATTGTTTTTTTCTCTTACATATTAATGGTCTTAAAATGTGAAGGACATTTATGAATGGTAAGGGAGACACTGTATACAAATGTATATTTGTAAAAGCTATTTTTATGATTAGCATGTTTTACTGTTGATCATATATAAAGTCAGGTGATATTGCAATTCTATGTTTAAAGCTTATTTCCAACAATATCATGTAAGAAAAGATACATAGTATGCTAGTTTTTATAATTTATTTTTAATTTATAGTTTAAAGTACTTCAATTAATAAGTATAAAATTCTTGAAAAAGTTATATTTCTGCCCTCCACAAGCATCATTTTTATCAATAAAGAATGCAAATATTTCAGATGTGATACAATAATTAAAGGACTGTCAGTTTGGCCTGTGACTAAACTGAGCATGCTCTGCTCTGTTAAACTGAAATGATTCAGATAATCTTCAGTCTGAATTAGAGGTCCAATAGACAGATTTCAGTGCTTGAACAGTTAAGAAACAGATTGGAAAGAAAGATTGTCTTGTCTTTGGATCCCAAGTTTAAATTAGTACATAAATCACTTCATTTTATCTTCTATTACTAGGAATTCTCCTTTGCCGTGCATTGCAGGTGTTTTCCGGATGCTCTTAGCTATTGTCTTGTCCTGTGGAAATGGAAGAAACCATCTTCACAGACTGTAGGAGAATTCAGTATATAATTTCTTAATAAATTCTCTCTTTTAAAACAAAGTTGGTGTGTATCTTTTCTTTGGAACTCATGGAGTTGTTTTTTTAATATACTTTTCATTATTTTTTTAAAGAAACTTAGATTACATAAATGTTACACAAAAAATGTAGGGGATTCCCATATGCCCAGCTCTCTAGACCTCCCACATTTTCCCACATCAGCAAAATCCTTCATTAGTGTGGTACATTTGTCACAATTGATGAACACAATTCAGAGTATTGCCACTAAGTGATGATAGAGTTTACTTTGTAGTTTATACTCTCTCCTGCACATTTTTGTAAGTTATTACATGATATACAATGGCCTGTATCTGTATTGAAATGTCATTCAGGATAATTCCCAAGTCCCCAAAATGCTGGAGCTCACTGAGTTTTAATGTTCAGTTTGAACTTTTGAAGTCACTGTAAAGCCACAATATCAGTGCAATAATGAAAGCAGCCTAACTTCACTAAAATGTGTATTATATGTTCTATATGCCCACACTCTTTACAGAGTGACTTATATTCTGGAACAGAGTAATTGGCCATGTAAAAGAAAGAGAGATGGCTCTCATAACTCAATTGAAGTCACACTCAAATTTATATTTCTAGAAGGAAGATATTTCCCTCAATGCAGAATTTTAAGAAAATATCTCAGGATAGAAAGCAAAAGTATCTCATCAAGAACTATTTATGCTTCACCATACTCAAAGTCTGCAGCTAAATGCTTGTAAGCTCCTCATTAAAGAGCAGACATACAACACATAAACATCACTGAAAACACTTAGTAGGATAAAGCCTCTTCTTTCAAAGAAACTGAAGGGAGATTAAAGAAATCAACCTTGGTAAGTTTTCCTTTATTTTTCTACTTTGATTTCCTTAAAGAAATTTATCTTTATGTCTTTCAAATATAAGCTAATGAAAACTGATACAGTATTATTCAAGAAAGGGTATCAAAGACCAAAATTCTGAAGAAAAAAGAATTACAATCTCTTACTATAGAAAATAAATGTATTACAGTTACCTATTTAAAGTCTTTAGAAGTTTATGCAGTAGAACCTAGGATTTGGATTAGAAATGTACATTCTTTTTAATGGAATGCAAAAACCTTAATGTGATGCAGCCTGCAAGTTAGTGATTTACTTTTTCTAGAGATATTCAGATCCTTAGAAATGAAATGACTGAGAGAGAGAGAGAAACACTATTCTAATGTTCAAAGCTATTTTTAAAGAGAAGGAATTTACAAGTCAATTTTTTATGTGTTGTTGTGATGGCTTCCTATCAGCCAATTTGAGATATTTGGGACTTCTCTAGGAACTTCGATGGGGTTCATGAAAGAGTTTGTAGTGACTGGGCATGGAAAATAGACCTCATGCTTTTCTGCTACATCTATAAGGATAAGGGCTTTGCCTTCTCTACTTTATATCCTATACTAATGGTGCCTTATACATAGTGGGCTGAGTAATTTCTCCATAAAAGTTGGGAGAATTAAATAAAACAAGAGTGCATTTGGAGTTTTTAACTCATTCTTTTTTTAAAGAAAGGCTATCATTTGTGAGCAACTGCTATGTTCTAGATACTGTGCTAATTACTTTATATGTATCATCACTAATGCACCTAAAGTTCTTACAATAGAACTATAAGGAAGAAAGAGCAGGAAAGAAGCATGATAGGTATTGTTATCCTCAGATTACGAGTAAAGAAACCAGATCATGTATTTGTTCTACAGTTCATTATTGGGTGCCAACTCTCCACCATGTGATATTCCAGGCATTTGGGATCAGCTATAAATAATGAAGATTGATATCTCCGCCCTTGCAAAGCTTATATCCTTCTGAGGGACAATAAAAGATAAGCAGATAAACAAGCAAAATGTATAAAACAGCAGATGATAGTGAAAATAAACAGAGGAGACAAAACAGGGAAGGAAAGAAAGAGTGATGAGTTTTAAATGGGTGTTCAAGCACCTTGGTCAGGGAAGTTTCCATGATGAGGTGGTATTCGGACAAAGATGAGTTAGGTAAGACAGTGAGCCCTGGGCCCTCTATGGGAAAAGTGTCCTGGGTGGAGGGAACAACAGGTAAATGTCTTGAAGTAGGAACGTATGTTCAGGAACAGCAAGCATGCCTGTGCAGCTGGATTGGAATAAATAAGGGAGAGAAAAGTAGGACATGAGGCCTAAGGAAAGCAAAGAATCTAGATCACAGAGCCTTAGGGGTGATTCAGAATTCACTGGCTTTTATGTTGCACTGGTTATTGGAAACAGTGAAAATTTGTGAGCAGAGGAATCATATGTTCTCACTTAAAGGTTAAAAGAATCATCTTGACTGCTATGTTGACAATAGAATTATAAGGAAGAAAAAGCAGGAAAGAAGGCAATGCAATAATACTGGTTTTACTGCTACATTATTATTATAGCACAAGTACACTTCGAGAACAAGGAACTGAAGAGGATCCAGCAAAAAGACTAAAAGGTACTCATTGAAGTAGTGCTGTACACGTCGAGAGAGGTTTAATTATTTGCATATGAAAAGACCAGAACTCTGTAATAATTTTGGGAAGGAAAAGAGAATTTATTTATGACCAGTTGAGTTGTTCAAAATCCAATCCCCAAATAAGATTTTCAAGTTCTTTTTATACAGAAGAAGAGTTAAATATTCCTTTGTTTTAGTGCTCAATGAGTTTGAATTAACACATATGCCCCACATCCTAGGTAAGCTTTTAGCATGAATCCTATACATTCTAGATAAGCTTTTAGCATGAACTTCATATATTCCATGTAAGCTTTTAACACATTTGATTTACATCCTCCCTAAATATTTAAAGTTTATAGAGGTTACATTGCTTAATTGTTTTTCCAGGACTAGAGTTGCCATGGTTACCAAGGGCAGGGCTGCAGCTTACACAGCTCAGGTCATCTACGAAGAGACGAACATCTCCCTACCCATAGCCTACATCATTTCCCCCTTTATGCCAGCTTAACTTGCTAAGCCTTGGCATAATTATTGCTGGAGTTATGAGGTGGATGACTATTGTTTTGATTGATTACCCCGCTTATTAATTTCCCAGTGAGGGCTTAAAGACAAACTTCCCAGGTAACATCTGGGACTTATCCTGTTTCTAGAAGAAGTTCTCGTTCTGGACAGCAGAATTCTGGGGGTAGGGTTCCCCTGGCAGCCATCCTGGGGGTTACTGGTGTTGATGTGGATTTCTTGCCAGACTCCAGATCCATCTGTTAATTTTATTTTACCCTTAGAGATTTTACACCTTTAATCTTAAAGGGGTGCTGAAGGAAGATGATCTCTTTTCTATAACGACTTCCTGCTGGCCATGGGTTGTAATTCTTACCTAACAAGCTGTAAAACTTTTGTTATTTATTTTGACTAGAGGAAGATGGATCTGGCATTCTGTATGAAGTTGGACGAAATTTTTATATGGCTAATAAGATGTTCATTCTGAAAGAAACAAACTTAATTAGAATTTTGGTATACCTGTTGTTAAAAGAGGACACTGGATTACAGAGATAGGTACCTGCAAAGATGGCACTTTTATAAAAAGTTGGTGGGGAACAGTATATACAGATATATTTTTTAAGTTATTTTATGTTTAGAGAGACATTGTAATAGATAACAGGATTAGGTACTTAGCTTTGTTTGAAGACAGATTTCAGGCTTTTTAATGATTGGCACTCATGTGCTTTGTTAGGTGTTTCTGGTGAACTGGCATTTTCTTGGGCAGCTGGTTTCATTCAGGATTAGTACATCAAGTTGGAAATTTCTTTAACAGCTATAGGAGAAATCAGAACTACAGAGTTAAGTTTTTTACATACTGGTGATGCTTGTTTTTGCCAAGTTGTGGTCAGAACCTGATTTTCAGGTCCTGGGTGAGGAAAGATTGTCCATGGACCATCTTAAAGGGGCTAGGCTGAAGTGAGTTCTAGCCACCTTGTTTTCAGTTTTCCTTTTGGTGGGAAAACACTTAGACCTGGTAGGATGGCATGTGGTTTGCCAGTCCTTTTTAGGGTGTGATCCCCAAATCTGGACAAGGAGCTTTAAAGGCGGAGGATAGTTAAGCCTTCCATTGTCTGAGTTATTAATTGACAGGTGTTGGAATAAGGGGTAGGAGGGACACTTGGCTGTGTGCTGCTGCTTTAGCAGCTGCATCCGCTTGAGAATTTCCCTTGCTATAGGAGTATTTGTTTTTTGATGCTCTGGACAATGCATAATTGCTATTTTTTGAGGTATCAGTATGGCTTTTAGTAAATCTAGGATTTCTTGTTCATGTTTAATAGGTGACCACGATTAGTAAGCAAGCCTCGTTCTCGCCACACAGCAGAGTGAGTATGAAGGACAAGGAAAACATACTTAGAGTCCGTGTGACTATTAGCCCATTTCCCAGCTGGTATTTTAAATGTTGGGTAAGGGCAATTACTTCTGCTTTTGGGGCAGAAGTTTCAAGAGGAAGAGCTTTGGCTTCTATGGTTTCAAATTGAGAGAAATCACTGCACAGCCTGCCTTTAAAATTTTTTTTCTTAATAAAACTGCCTTTATCTGTGAAGCATTTAATGTCTGGGTTTACAAGAGACTTATTTTTTTTTAACTCTGGCCTGCTCAGGTAGTTTTAGTTAAGAGTTTCGAGGCAGGAGTGGAGAAGGCGTCCTTCAGGATCTGACTTGGGCCCTCTACCAGTAGAAGGGAGGCTGGGTTAACAGTTTGACATACCTTTTTTTGCACTTCAGAGGTTTTTAGCAATTGAGCCTGGTATTTAATTAACTGGCTACCTGTAAGCCACTGGTGGCCCCTGGCCTCAAGCACATCCTTTACCTGGTGTGGGGTGAAAACTGTAAGAGGTTGCCCTCAAGTTAGTTTGGTGGCTTTGTCAATTAAAAGGGCTGTTGCCCCCACTGCTTTCAGGCAAGGTGGTCATTTTTTATTTTACAGATATGTTCATTAACTACTCAGAAAATGTTTACCATGACTTTAACATGTTTAATGTACTTTTGTACATGATTTAGAATAGAAAAGATAACTTTGTAATTATCAGTCATTTATTTAGAACAGGATAAAGGTACAGCACTTAATATTAATTAGTGTATTATTTAATACATAAGGATTTTTAGTTGCAATTAATAGTTTTAAGTTTCAGGTTTGTAATTATTTACATGTTATCTCTCCTTGGGAACAGGCTATAATGCCAATTGAGTTGAAGTTCTACTTACGGTACTCTGGTGATTATGGCTCCACTTGGTATGTTCTTTACACAGTGAGCAAGTCACAGCATTGTTGATCCTAGAGAGAAGCTAAGAAGGTAGTTTCCAGTATTTTACTGGCCTGGTGTGTAGTGCTCTCTGGCATTGTGGAAGTGCCAGTCTGGAGGCAATATTCATTGTACACTTGGCTGTACTGAGCCATCACTGGCTGCTGCAGGAGTTTGAAACTGCAATGTAGTTTCCGTTGACTTCAGGAACACAACCAGAGGTGTGATGTAGTAGATACTATTATTTGAGGGATTAGTGACCAGCCTAGCCAATAATTCATATGGAGAGGCAACTTGTAATGTATTCAAGGCCTGGTTTGAATGCATAAGATAGTTAGACAATGTTAAAATTTATCCCTTGATTTTATATATTTTTAAACATTTTCAATGCAACATGCCACATATCAAATGACTTTGTTTATTTTTGCACTTTTACCATGAAGATATTAGCAGGCATTTTACCTTAGTAGTAGAGGAAAAAACTATTTTTCATTGCTAAAATGAAAATGGAAGATTTACAATGGAATTAAGGTAAACTTTTATTACCATTTCTTAAATATGCACCTGGCAGTGACCTTCAGACAGGTTTTATTATCACGAAGTTACTCTTTGCCATCAAAACCAATCCAGGTTTTTAGTTAACAATGGCTTCTAGAACTAGAACCATTTAAATGCTTCAGTTTGGAAGACGTTTTTTACGAACTTTTTACAATTGACGACAATTAGACTGCCAAAATTTACTCCAGATTACAATTAGCACCAATGGAATCTACCCCATGCATTTAAGAGAGAGCAGTTTTACACTTAATTTCATTAAATATGAGCTTACAGTTCCCATTTTTTTAAAGATTCAGCACATACAATGTTAACTAATTAACCTGGTATTTTATAAACCTGAGAGACAATACTTAAGCTAAACAAGTTGAAATTGTTATTGATTAAACAAAGAGTGTTGTTTTCTTTCTTTGCTGAGGTCTCAAACCTTTGTTTTTGATCATTTTAAAACTGAATAATTTTAAAAGCATACTAACTTTTAAGGTCTGGAATATAAAACAATTATTTAACCTGCTTTAATTATAATTTAATGAGGATTTCATAGCTTTTTCAACAGTGTTTATATTTAGATTTTACATGGCCTTTTATACCATTTAGTTTAATTTGGGTTTTAGAAATATGTATATAATACTAATATAAATGCATATTTAACCTTAATAAATCGAGCACATAGGCAGACATAAATAGTTTGATACAGAAACACCATTTAGTTATTTAAAACCCCCTTTTTCTTTGCTGGTTAATTCAAAATATAGTTCCTTCATTATCTTTCCTGGTTTTATTGCTGTTTGGAGGAACCTGGCAAGCATTTGGGCTTCTGTTTAGACTAGAAAGAGCCGGGTGGCTTTTATTCAATTTTTTTTTTCTTTGAGACAGCCTGAACAATGGAGGAGTTGCTTAGTAGTGTACCCAGCCTGGTACACTGGGAAGAGTATTGCTTACTCTTGGAAAACCTGGCAACAGTTATTTCTGATTTCTGGTGGAAATGGCCAATCAGAATTAATTTATTTTAAAGGTCAAGGAAAAAGACAGTTTTTCTTTAAAAGGATAAAGAGGAAATGAGAAGACTACAAATATTCAGAATGGTACAAAAGTGATATGCATAGCCCACCTTTTTTTCAAATTTAACTATAAGTTTTGAAGTTTAATTATTAAGTTGAATTGTTAAGGGGTGGGTCAGATTCACAGGAATCATAAGCAAAGGCAAATGTAAATGCAATTTATAATTACTCTTACAATAGTTGAAGCCCAGGGGTGAAATTAGTTATAAAATAACTATAGGATAAGTTTGAGTAATAATTACCACTATCACAATAAGCACTAGATAAACCCGAAGTAGCCATAAACAGAGGCAAATTAATTTACTATTATCATTACAGTAGCTGAAATCCAGGATACAGTTACTCCATTGTAATAGCTTTAGTTATAAATTTATATATATATATATATATAATACATATATATAATACATATATATATACATAAAGGTACTTATACAACGATTTTAATTTTTAGTTACAGTTTTTAGTATGTTTTTACTTTAAGATGAATTGCATACCTTTATTAATTGTTACAAGACCCTTATTAGGAACAATTCTGTGAAGCTTTTCCTGCTTTTTCTTAGTAACTGAATGAATTTTATCTGCAAGCTATACATTCAATTCACCAGTAAGACAGCACTGGTGTTTAAAGATTCATTTTTAAGTTACCTTTTATCGAGATTTTTTTTTTAGGCACAAGCAAACTGACAAAAGATTTTAAACTTGAATACAAAGTTAAGCACAGATTTAAAACAGAAGAATTTCATATCTTTAGCATTTTAAGGACTTTTCTGTTTCTAATTAATGGCACATGAGGTCTTATTTTTATTACTGCTTACACATTTTATAGGCACAATTGAGTTTAAACTGAGAAGTCTGAGGTTTATTTTTTCAATTTTTAAGGAGACATGACATGAAGTCTCTGGGTTCTCAGATTTATCTGTTGTTGTTTTTTCTCCTGCAGTTTTTATGACCCTTACTGCTGACTGTTCTCAGTCAAACCATCAAAAGGGCTATCAAGTGATTAGAGGTTTATTGTTTCAAGCAATAGTCTTCTCCTTTTAGACAAAGGTACTTCATCATATGCAAATGTCTTTTTTTTTATTAATTCATTTATTTTGATCCTGCTTGACGTCCCCTTAACCTCCCTGCTTCCAGGCAGTAGAGTGCTTAACCTCCCTGCTTCCAGGCAGTAGAGTGCATAGCGATTAGATAGGAATGTGGCTTATGAATAGAAAGTGTGGACTCACTGGAAGGGGCCAGCCACTCCCCCCTTTCTCAGGCTTTCCGCTTTAGCTATGCATCCTCCTAAAGGGCAGGGGTGTGGTAATGGTGGTAAGCTTCAGGCTGCTAAAATGGTTTGAAAAGAACCTTCCAGGCTTGACACCTTCCCAGGGACCCCCACCCTGGCAGGGCTATGATTTAAGTTACTGATTCCACCAGCTACCCTGACTGGAATCAGTTTCACTACACTTGGGTGTGCAGCACAGACATGGAGAACCCTCCAAGTCCCAGCCAATGGAACAGACCCAGAGATGAGACAGCAGAGTATGCACAAACATTCAGACTCTATAGTTTTGCCTTATAAACTATAATTATTTCACTCCTTTGCCAATGGCAAGGGAGGGTTCCAGTTTAACCAAGTTCACCACTTTACATAATTACACAATTTAATACCAGCATTGAGCAGACAGAAGCACGAAACTTATCAATCTGACTCACAATTTCTATATTTTCCAGACACAGCTGCCCCTGCAACCATTACAAACCTTAGAAAGAGAGAACTTTCAATACTAAAATTTCACAGGATTTTCTGTTTACCCTGGTTGTTTACAGAGCAAATTCATTTGCAATTCAGCATCAAAACAAAAGACTCAGGCTAAACCTGTTCACTGTTTAACTTTACACCCAAACCAAGCTTCCCTAGAAAGTCAATTCATTTTCCTGTAACTAAAATTTTCTAAATCCAGACCACTTTTTAGAATGTTAGGACTTAAACCTATTAACATCCTTATCTACTATAATCAAGCCTTCACTACTTCAGTGGAGATTAGACCAGAACCAGATGCTAATGCACAGTTAACCAAACACAAACACCAGGATTTTTCCTTTTTTTTTTTTCCTTTCAAACCTCGAGAGAACGGCTTCTCCCCTAATTTCTGGAGGTACTGGGGTTTTCTTGGAAGCTGATCAGACTACCTTTTCTAACATTTAAAGTTAGGTTTTCCTGACTGTGCTCCCTGGGGGAGTCTTACCTTTTTCTGTGTTTGGAGTCTTTTTTCAGTCCCAGAATTTTTTCAGAACTTCCATTGCCCTTGATTTTCATCAGGAGGATGCTAATGGAGCCCACATCTTTTCTGGACTAAGTGTAGTCCAGAGGCACCAAGATATGGTGAGGCCTCCTGGCTTCCTTGGGGATCCAGAAGGCCTCCTGGCTTCCTGAGGCCTCTTGGCTTCCTTGGGGATCCAGAAGAGGTAGCGAAATGCTACTTTCTCTGGCCTTCATTTGCAAATCCCAGACAAGCCCCCATTTGTTGTAGATGTCAAGAGAGGTTAAATTATTTGTGTATGAAAAGGCCAGGACTCAGTAATAATTTTGGGAAGAAAAAGAATTTATTTACAACCAGCCAGGCTCGGAACTTTCTGTTCAAAACCTGAACCCCAAACAAGATTTTCATGTTCCTTTTATACAGAGGAAGAGTTAAATGGTCCTTTGTTTCAGTGCTCAATAAGTTTGAATTAACACATATTCCCCACATCCTAGGTAAGCTTTTAGCATGAATCCTATACATTCTAGATAAGCTTTTAGCATGAACTTTATGCATTCCATGTAGGCTTTTAACAGATTTGGTTTACATCCTCCCTGAATATTTAAAGTTTATAGAGTTTACATTACTTAATTGTTTTTCCAGGACTAGAGTTATTGCCATAGTTACCAAGGGCAGGGCTGCAGCTTACACAGCTCGGGTTACCTATGAGAGATGAACAGCCCCCCACCCATAGCCTACATCAGTAGAAGGAAACACTGAAGCATTTGGTTTCCTGGAATCCAAAGGAAGACAGTGTTTTAAGGAGCGGGTAATAACCCACTGTGTGAAATGCTGTTAACAAGTCAAGTCAGATAAGGATGGCTGGACATAGCAACGTGAAGAGCAGGTCCCCTTGCCAGAAGCAGTTTCATTAGAGCGTGCATTTGGCTACCAAACCAAAAGCCTGATTGGAGTTGGTTTAAGAGAACATGGGAGAGAAAAATTAAACTGAGTATAGACTATTTTTTGAAGGAATTTTGCTATGGGGGGGGGGGGCAGAGAAATGGTTAAGCAACTGGAGAAGAAAGAAAGGTCAAAAGAGTTTTGTTCTATATTTTAAGGGGACTATTACAAAATGTTTGCATACTTTTGGGACTAATTCAGTAGAAAGGAAAAATGATAGTGCAGGAGAGAGAGGGGACAGCTGTTAAAGAGATGGGTTGGCCTCATGTAGGAATATAGACAGTTCATCCAGAATTACAGAAGGAAAGGCAGAACATGAATAGATATGGATAGGGATATGGGAGAGTTCCCTTCTGTTTGTTTCTGAATAGTGGGAGAATAAATAGGCTAAGAAATTGTCACTGGGTTGTCTGGTCCAGTTAAGTTGAACAGTCATGAATATTAAATGTCTTTCTCTAGCCACCCTCAGCAACACTAATAGGATAGACTAAAAAGAGTCTAAACAGGGTAGATGGTTTTGCCAGTAGAATATGATGAGAAGGCATGTTGGAGAAATCAAAGAAGCCCTTACAGACATTATGTGTTTTGATCTCGTTCTTAAAGAATAGTAGAATTTAGATAGTGAGGTGGGAACAGGGAGTGTAACACATGAGAAAGAAATGACATGAGCAAAGGCACAGAGTTGAGAAACCACTATGTGATCTTAGCAGAGCAGAGAAGACTGTACATTTGCTTACCAGATATTTCTAGAGCCTTAATTCTATTCTATATGTATACCTGACAATGGACATACAGTGGTGAACACAGACACATTTCTTTGTCTAAAGGTCTTTAGTCAGAGAACAATATTGGGAAATAGCTGAATAAAGATGGAAAGAATAAAAAAGTCTAAAACAATATTGCATATTAAAAAATACACTGTATGTCAAAGTCCTGGAAACTCTGTTCCTTACAGCTCTAATGGAGATGAATTTTGATAAGTCTAAGCCAATGATTCACCACCCTGCCTACACAATTAAATAGGAACCCATCTTCAGATATTCTGATTTAACTTTTCTTTTTTTTTAAGGTTCCCATTTGATTTTATGTTCAGAGGGGGTTGAGAACCACCACCTGAAAACCAAATAACTTTTGTGAAGAACAAATTTAAGAGACTTACATAGAATATAGAGTAAAAGCTTAAAAATAAAATATGGAAAAGATGATATTAAATATTGAGGGCACAAAAAGAAGATCCAATGTAGGTATCACATATAATCTTCAGGAAGAAAGCAGAAATGGAAAAGTTACGAAAACCGAAGACATATTTGGTGAAAAAAATTTCCGAGTAAAAGGACTTTTGTCTACAAATCAAAAGTCTCATCATAATACAGGAAAACTTCATTTAAAGTGAAAATTCAATGTCCTTTACAGAAAAAAATAGTCTAAAAATATATTAATAACAACACTTGGGAAGTTCTCAGTTTCCACAAAATAAAGTTGTAGTTCTGACAGGAAAACTTTCATGCTCGAAAGTGCTACACCAAGTTCACCTGCCCTTCATGTGAGAAGGTGCCAGTGAAAACACCTCCGATATCTATAAACTCAACATATATCATTCATACTGAATTCCTGAAAACATTTGTGAACAAGTTACCTGATGATATATGTCACCTGATTCAGAAAATAAACATAGAAAAACAATAGATATTTATAGAGCAAAAACCTAATGTTGACCACTGAAATTGGTAAATCACATAGTGTTGCATATAAATAATTTTTACAAAAGTATTTATACACTTGAGTATAAAAATACAAACAAGAATTTCTTGAAAACATGATTTATGCATAAATAACATTTCTGCTAACAACATATGCATTAAAAATAAACTGAATTTATAATTCTAAATTGAGTTAATAACATTGACTAAGAGAGGACAAGAGAAGAAAATTGTGCATCAAATGACATCTTGCATAGGTCCATTCATTTAGCAAATGCTAACTGAGTACCTACTATGTGTCAGGCACTCTTTTAGGTTCTTAGGAAACATGGGTAAACAAAAGAGATGAAAACCTTGTCCTTGACTAAGCTTACATTCTTGCATCTCAAATCTATATTTTATATAAACGTAATCACTAAAAGAACTAAAAACAATATATACTTTTGAAATTCCCAAAGATGATGAAATCAAACAAGATTCTGTAATCCAGAAGAGGATGGAAAAAAGGAAAGGAGGAAGGGAGGGAGAGAGGGAAAAAAGGAAGTAATAAGGACGTAAAACTAAGTATTCTGTTAAATGCCAAAACACAAAATAAGGGAATACCATTTAAAACAACATATTACAATAGGTTAAACTACCCTATTTGAGAAGCAAAAGCAATCGATATTGGGTTAGCAAAACATATGTTGCTTCAAAGTGACAAGAAAGACAATTTTTTTTTTAAATTTTAAAATGACGGGATGATTTGTGACACTGGTACTTTATAAAGGACTTGTATCCAGTGTATACAAAGAACTCTTAAAAATCAATATCAAGAAAACAAACCAATTGCAAAATGGGCAAAACATTTGAACAAGCACTTCTGCACATTATGCATGATGTTTTGTAAGCTCACAACTTCTCTAATTAATTTTAAAAAAAGCAATGAACTATCAAGTTACAAAAAGTCATGCAGGAACCTTAAATGCACTTTGCTAAGTGAAAGAAACCTGTCTGAAAAGGCTGTGTGCTGTCTGATTCCAACTATACTAAATTCTGGAAAAGGCAAAACGACAGAAACAACAGAAAGGTCTGGGGTGGGGAGGCGGGGCAAGATGGTGTCCACGTGAGTGCACCCTCGTCGTCTCTCCTGCAAAAAACTGGCTGAGTAGGGACAGAATCCTGCCCAAGTGAGCAGTTTTGGGAACCTAGAAAGCAGGAGGTATCTGAACATCGATCTGGAGAGAGGGTGACAAAAGGAGTGCTTGCTCAAGGTCAGCTAACAGGGAGGTAAAGAAGGTCAACCACCACCGAGAGTGCCTACAACTCCAAGCAGGAGAATTGCATCCATCAATCATGTGGGATCTAAGCCCTCTCTTGATATAGAGGTGGAGTGGACATCACCATCCCAGGGTCCACAGGGTGGAAAAATAAAATATGGATTACAGTGAACTTACTGGTATTCTACTATAGAACTGTTGTGACTAGTAATGGAAGAAACTATAGCACTGATCTGGAGAAAGTGGTCATGGTAGTTGCTGAGGGCAGGGAGAGGGAAGAAGAGATGTGAGGGGGGGAGCATTTTCAGAACTTGGAGTTGTCCTAAATGATATTTCAGGGACAGATGCTGGACATTATACATCCTGCCATTACCCACTGAATGTACTGGGGGAGAGTGTAAAATACAATGTAAACTATAATCCATGCAGTGCAGCAGTGCTCCAAAATGTATTCACCAAATGCAATGAATGTGCCACAATGATGAAAGAGGTTGTTGATGTGGGAGGAGTGGGGGGGGTGAGGTTATGTGGAACCTCATATTTTTTAATGTAACATTTTTTGTAATATATGTAATCTTTCAAAAAAAAGACAATTCAATTTAAAATTTTTAATAAAAATAAAAAGTACTATCTAAACTATTGCTTACAGTATTATATATTTGATATAAAGTTTACATATAAAAAGTTTATCCAAACTGTTCATACATTTATTTTATGTGATGCTTACATGGTGCTATCTATCAGTCACTATTCTTTTTTTTTTCTCTTTTTTTTTTAATTGACTTTGTAATAATATTACATTAAAAATATATATGTGAGGTCCCATTCAACCCCACCCCCCCACCCCACCTCTCCCCCCCCCAGCAACACTCATTCCCATCATCATGACACATCCATTGGATTTGGTAAGTACATCTTTGGGCACCTCTGCACCTCATAGTCAATGGTCCACATCATGGCCCATTCTCTCCCCCATTCCATCCAGTGGGCCCTGTGAGGATTTACAGTGTCCGGTGATTGCCTCTGAAGCACCATCCAGGGCAGCTCCATGTCCCAAAGACGCCTCCACCTCTCATCTCTTCCTGCCTTTCCCCATACCCATCAGCCACCATGTCCACTTTTCCCAATCCAATGCCACCTCTTCTATGTGGACATTGGATTGGTTGTGTCCATTGCACCTCTATGTCAAGAGGAGGCTCAGATTCCACATGGATGCTGGATGCAATCCTCCCGCTTTCAGTTGTAATCACTCTAGGCTCCATGGTGTGGTGGTTGTCCTTCTTCAACTCCATCTTAGCTGAGTGTGGTAAGTCCAATAAATCAGATTGTAGGTGCTGGAGTCTGTTGAGGCTCAGGACCTGGCTATCACATTGTCAGTCCAGAGATTCAAATCCCCTAAATATATCTTAAACCCCAACATTAACTGCACCTTCAGCACATTAGCATGAAAGTCTTATGAAGGGAGATCCCATCTGAGTCCAGATTCATCACACATAAACACCATTTCCAAAGAGGGGCCATCTGACCTGGTAGTTAACCCCATCGGCCATGATCAGTCACTATTCTTAAGGCCTTACAAATCCAGGCCCTCAGACCTTTATCTGAAATATTTGATGTTGGATGTGTTTTGGAATTTTGGTTTTTTAAAATATTTTATAAGGTTAACACAGAACATATAGTATATATTATATTACAAAATACTTTCAAAGAACATGGGGCAGCATTATTAATATACCTAAAGTAAGGGGTATGATTAACCACCCCTAGTTGATGACTGCCAAATTGAGTGATAGACAGAGAGATAGATGATAGATAGATAGATAGATAGATAGATAGATAGATAGATAGATAGATAGATAGATAGATAGATGATAGATAGATAGAAGTGACTTTCATTTATCTGGATTTTGGAAGAGAAATAGAGAGAGAGATCATTCAGATTTCTGGATTTTGGAATTTATGAATAAGGATGGTGGATATATATATTACTTGTTTTTTTCTCTGCCAGTTTAAAAACAATATCAACCCATATTTTAATTCTTAATAATAATAGTCAAAACATACTGAAAAAAAACCTACCAATTATCTAATAGTATATATCCCACAAACTATCAAGAAATATCATTCCCAAATTGAGAGAAAAGAAGATTAACTATACAAACAGTCCTTGTAATATTTTACCTAGCATTTCTACTATGAAGATGTTTTGAGAAACTAAGTGGTTAGCAGTGAGATATAAAAATAAACTTTTACTGTAAGAAAAAAAAAAAAGTCTGGAGTTGCCAGCGGTTCGTGGAGAGAGGGTAACAGGTGGGACTTGGGGCAAAACATTGAAGCTATTCTGTATCATAGAGTAATGATGGATACATGCCATGAAGCATTTGTCAAAATCCATAGATTTGTACATCACAAAGCACAAACCCCATAGAAAACTACGGACATTAATAATAATGCATCAATGTTGGTTCTTCTGTTGTAACAAATGTACCACACTAATACAAGATGTTGATAACAGAAGAAACTCCCTGGGAAGGTAGGAAGCAGAGGAGAGTTTGTGGGCAAGAGGTGTTATATGGGAATTCTGTAATTTTTGTGCATTTTTCTGTAAACTTAAAACTGCTCTTGGGAGAAGATGTGGCTCAAGCAATTGAATGCCTGTTTCCCACATGGGAGGTCCCAGGTTCAGTCCCCGGTGCCTCCTTTAAAAAAAAAAGGACAAACAACAAGTAAACAAATGAAAAAAAACAAATCAGGAGAGCTGATGTGACTCAGTGGTTGAACCCCGGCTTCCCACATACAATGTCCTGGGTTCAATCTCCAACCTAGGTAACTCAAAAAAAAAAAAACAAAAAAAAACTGCTCTAAAAAATAAAATCTACTAATCTACTAAAAAATGAAGGAATGAATGCCCCTCTTCCCAAGAAAAAAGCTTCAAGATAAGATATTTTACAAGTGAAATCTATTAGAGAATATTCATTCCCATATCATGGAATCTGTTTCAGAGCAAATGTCAAGATATGAATCTACCAAATTCATTTTAAGAAGCTACTCTGCCTTTCATACAAAAACTTGATCAAAAAAAGGCAATACAGACTTAGCCCAATGGATAGGGCATCCGCCTACCATATGGGAGGTCTGTGGTTCAAACCCCAGGCCTCCTTGACCCATGTGGAGCTGACCACGCACAGTGCTGATGCATGCAAGGAGTGCTGTGCCACGCAGGGGGTGTCCCCGAGTAGGGGAGCCCCATGCGCAAGAAGTGCGCCCCGTAAGGAGAGCTGCCCAGTGTGAAAGAAAGTTCAGCCTGCCCAAGAATGGTGTCGCACACACGGAGAGCTGACACAACAAGATGACACAACAAAAGGAAACACAGATTCCTATGCCACTGACAACAACAGAAGCAGACAAAGAAGAACACACAGCAAATAGACACAGAGAACAGACAACTGGGGTGGGGGGGAAGGGGAGAGAAATAAATAAAAATAAATCTTTAAAAAAAAAGGCAACACTCAAAAGCTAAATACATATGTCTCATTAATATATATATTCAAATATCTTAAATCAAAATATTAAAGCAAATTCAGCAAATATAAAAAGATCTGCCATAACCAAGTAGGACAATATTCCAAAAAGTCATATATATTTTCACCCCCCTTTCTTTCTCTTTCTTTCACAGATTCACACACATATACATATATATACATACATGATGTATGTCTTAAAACATTCAACTTCATACTGAAAACAATCTTCCAGTTGAATCTGTGTTTAAAACAAGAATGCCTTCTGTATTAGGGTTCTTTGGGGAAACAGAACTGACAGGAGCTATCTGTAAATAGTATGAGATTTTATAAAATTGTCTCACACTACTGTGGGGATGCACAAATCCAAATTCCAAAGGACAGAATGCAAGCCAGAGGCTCTGATGAAGGCCCTTGATGAGTTCCCCAGGAGACACTGGCTGTCTGAGGTAGAAATGGGAATTCTCTCTAAATGCTGAAATCACTTCTCCTTTTAAGGCCTTCAACTGATTGGATGATACGTCACTCATTGCTGATGGCAATCTCCTCAGTTGACTGTAGATATAACCAGCCAGCTTTGCAATCAATTCACTGATGACTAAAGCCCATAGATGTCCTCGTATTACAATTAGCCCGTGCTTGCTTGAATAAACAACTGGGCACCATTACCTGGCCAAGTTGAAACATTAACCTAAGCATCAAACCTTCTATTTAAATTATTATTTTAACTTATTATAGATGAAGAAGAAAGTGCAATAAAGCAAGAAACAGAAATGATTAGTATGATTATTAGAAAGGATGTGAAACTTGTTTGTTTGAATATCATGTGAATACCAACCTCCAAGGCCCCAGAATGTAGGAAGAAACACTATAAGGCTTAAATACAGTTCAATAAAATTTGAAATTTTCAATAAAATAAAAATGCATATAGCTTTCTAATATACAAATAATTACAGTGGAAAAAATATTCCACTTTACAAAGCAAAAAACCTAGTTAAAATGCAAACACATACACTCCATAAGAAATTCGCAAAGCTATGTACCACACACCACAAAGTTTTATTCAGAGAAATAAATGACGTGGATATATGAATAGATATAAGATTTCCTGGATGGTAAATTTGAAGTTGTAAATATGCTAGGTCTTTGCACATTAATTTAGTATAAGTTAAGTTTTTCCCTAAACCTCAAAGATCTCATCTACTCCCCTAGCTTTCAATACCAATTTATATGCTGATGAGTCCCTAAAGTATACTTGTAGGCTTGACAGCTCTTTTTGTATAGCCAAGTGCTCAGTGAACATTTTTACTTTGATGTCTCACAAGCATCTCATATTTAACTCTCATTTTTCCCTCTAAAAGTAATTTTATCTCTAGAATTCCCATATCTATAAATGACCATCTAGCCACCCATTTACTAATCCAAGAAACATTGGAAGCATCTTGCATTTCTTCTCTCTCATATCCCCAGCTCCAACCTAACACGACATTTTGTTGTTTCTATCACCAAATAAAACTTGAACCTCTCTTCTCAATTCTATATCCAATATTCCAGAAATTACCTAATAACTCCTTGCTTCCACCCTCCCTGAAGCACCAACTGAGTCTTCTTTTAGAGCTCTAAATATTAAATGTAAATCACCACACTTTTATTTAAAATCTTAATTATACCCCATTAAGCAATAATAAAATCCAAAGTCCTTGTCATTATCAACGAGACTCCACGTGTCTAACCTCAGCTGATCTCCCCTACCTCTTCTGTCCTTTAAACTTACTGGGCTCTTTGATGCTTTAGGCCTGTTTCTTTGTTCCTCCCATATCTGGAATACCCTCTCTCCAGTTCTTCATAAGCATGCACTCATTCTTCCTGTTCCACTTTAAGGGGACCATTTATCTACCGTCTAATATTGTTGGTGTCTCCTCACCCTCACCCCCGCTATTCTTTAATCATAATATTCCGATTGTTTTGTGTTACTTCTTTTAGTTTGCTAGGCTGTCAAAAGCAGATACCATAAAATGGGTTGGCTTTTAACAATGAGAATTTATTAGTTTAAAAGCTTACAGTTTTGAGGTTGAGAAAAATGTCCAAATCAAGGCATCACCAGATGATGCTTTCTCCCCAAAGTCAGGCTTCCAGAGGCACATGATGGTGTCTGCTGGTCCCTCCCTTCTCCTCCAGGTTTTGTTGCTTTCAGCTTCTTGCTTCCAGTGGCTTTCTCTCAGTCTGAATCTCATTCTTTTTAAAATGACTCCAGTGAGAGGGATTAATACCCACCAGGACCACACCTAAACTGCAGTAACCTAACCAAAAGGTCCTATTTAGAATAGGTTTACGTATTTTACACCTACAGAAATATCTTTAAGAACAAGATTTTCTGGGGCACATATAGTTCCAAACCACCACAATACTTTTTTATTTGTAGTTTATGTACTTGTTCATCATTTTGCTGTTTCAAGACTGAGATTCTAGTTTGTTTCCTTCATCATCCAGCACCTATCCCAGTGCTGGATAAAATTTTTTTCTTGTGGAACTCTTGTTCATACTAAATTCCGTATGGATAAATAATAAATGAAATAAACCACAAATAAAAGGAAGAATGACTAAAAGGTTTTTCAAGGAAAGAAATGAAGGAAGAAGGACTTGCCATATCCTTACAGTAATAATTAAATCAGAGTAGCAAGACCTTAAAGGAAAAAGAAGAAAAGAAGGCAGACAGTTCTCTGACTAAAACAGACTCTCTTATACATAAGAACTTAGTACATAATAAAGGTATTTATTAAATGTTTTATCAATGAAAATGAAATAATATTTAATATAGGGATCTAGGGCAATTATATAGGCACTTTTAAAAAGAAATAAAATGTAATATGTCTCCTTACATTTCTCACCACAATAATTCTTAAATTTACTTTTAGAGTTAATATCATCATTTAAACTTTAAAAACACACTTTATGATCTTATGTATCCCCATCTTTGAGTGCAGAAGAACTTTCTATGCATAAAGGCAATAAGTCTTGGAAGAGAGAAAATTTCATTCCAAAAAAATGTTAAGCTATATAAGTCACTATCAAGCAAACTATTAGAAATTTTGAACAGTTAAGATTAATATTGGGAAACAGATACAGCTCAGTGGATAGAACTTCCACCTACCATATAGGAAGTCCAGGGTTCAATACCCAGGGCCTCCTGGCCCATGTGGCGAGCTGACCCACACTCAGTGCTGCCATGTGCAAGGAGTGCTGCCCTGCACAGGAGTACCCCCCACCCAAGGAGTGCCCCCCATGCAAGGTGTGCAGCCCACCCAGGAGTGCTGCCCTCCCAGGAGTGATGTCACCCACATGGAGAGCTGATGCAACAAAAAAAGAGACACAGAGAAGAGACAATATGAAACTCAATGAGCTAGGTAGCTGAGGTGATGCAAGAGAGTGATCGCCTCTCTCCCACTCTGGAAGGTCCCAGGATGGGTTCCCAGAGCCACCTAATGAGAATACAACAGGCACAGAAGAATGCACAGTGAATGGACACAGAGAATAGACAATGGAAGGGGAAGGTGGGAGAAAAAAAAGATTACTATCCTTCATTTATAAAATGATCATAATGATAAGATACTTCAAGCACATCAATAGATACCTGGGTAAATGGTATGAACAGACAATTTATAAAACCTGGCAGGCTCTCTCTCCTTGAACACCGGCTAGTTGGAGGCAGGGATGTTGTTCAAGATCTCCTGGGCACTGACTGCCCCGGGAAGAGGATATGAATGATCTTGCTAATGATGAGTTTGACTAAGGAACCTGGACAGCTTGAAAATTGTTTGTGTAGCTGTGTAGAAAAGTCCATGTAGATTCTTTAGGAGTGGTGATGTAAAACTGAGTATAACAGAGATTGGTGAAGTGATCATTCTGTTCCTTTCTTACCTCTGGAACAACCCTGCAATCATCAGTGAACCCCATAGGTAACGGGGATTAACAAGAAAGGTACACAGACACATGTTGCATCTGCTTCTGCTCTGTGTAACCATCTCTTTTGTGATAAGTTCCTCATCCTTGGCCAGACTAGAACTTTATAGTAATATATCCATGGGATCTTTTCTGACTAATCCATAATGCAACTGCAATGCCTAAACAGCTAAACATAAAATTGTGAATTAAGGTAACATTGAGATTCTATTTAACATCTTTGAGAATAACAAATATTAAAATTTTAATAATACATCTTTAATTGTGGTTAGAATGCAGTGGGGGTTAAACTCTTAAAATTCTTATAATTAAGCACTCATAAAAAGCAAATGGGAATATCAATTGGCTAAGCTTTTCCAGAAAATAATTTAACAATTTATTTCTGCATGTTTCAAGAGTGTTAACAGATATAGCTCAAGTGGTTGAGCATCTGCTTCCCATGTACAAAGTGCTGGATTCAATTTCCAGTACCTCTTAAAAAAAAAAAAGTTAATCCATTCCTGTGGGTACGGACTCATTGTAAGTAGGAGCTTAATTTAAGATGTGATACACTTCATTCAGGGTGCATCTTAATCCTTTACTGGAGTCCTATAGAAGCAAGAAAACATGTAGAGACAAAAAGAGAAAGAGATCCACCATTTTACTCTGCCATGTAAAACTAAACAGAAAAGTAAACTGAGAAAGCCACGTAAGAAAGGACTCCAGGATCTCGTGCAGCTACAGAAAGACAGAGAAACCCCAAGATGTTGAGCGAGAGAGGCTGAAGGCTGGAATCAGTAGAGTTGCTAAAGCTGAAGCAACAAGGCCCAGGAGTGAGAGGGGAGAGACAAGTCATATGCCTGATTGCCCACAGCTGAGCTTGGGGAGAAATTTAGCCTAGGAGAAGGCAGAAACTGGCCACCAGTTTGCCTTGCCATGTGGTAGGAGTCCAGGATTGCCAATATCTGACCCTTGGTGAGACAGCATCTCTGATGATGCCTGATTTGGACATTTTCACAGCCTCAGAACTGTAAGCTCTTACCCTAATAAATTCCCATTATAAAAGCCAACCCATTGCTGGTATTTTGCATTGGCAGCCCTTGACACACTTAGATAGGAGTCATCCACAGACAGATCATGGAAAGCTGAAGAAGTGAAAAATACTTGAAAATAAAGAGAGCCAAGGTGGTAACTTTTGAGACTCTTATCTTTAGTAAAGGAGAAGGCAGGAAAGTCAGCCATCAAATTAGAGAGGGATGGTGCAGGAAATATTCCTGCGACATGTATTAACGGCTTGAACATAAGTACATGTTGGTCTACGTGAACCAAAAGTCTTTGTATTGAGCCCACAATTTTATAACATCAGTTCACTGGGGTAAGTGATCTCTCAGAAAGAATAATCAGCAAACCTCGACAGCTATAAATTGTTATAAGTTGACCAAGTATTCCTAAGTATTTAAGGTAAAGCCTTCCCCATTAGGGATGTGGCAAACAATATGTCCCGATTAGCATAAACAGCAGTCAACTACTTACTCTTTAGCTTACACCTTCTCTTGGGTAAGCCATATCTGACTCTCAAATCTCAGGCCTCAATTCCTGCTTCCTAATTTCTATTTCTCTTTGAAAACCATTCCACACACAGCTGATCTTAAGTAGAAAAAGAGGGCTGTATTCCCTTGAATTAAGGCGTGGAAGGAGAGAGCAAGAGAATACAGGAAGAAGAAAATCCATAAAACGTGCAAATTGATTTACTGAAAGTGGAAGATGGATAAAATTCTATTTACCATGACTTCTTTCATAGAGAAGACTATATGTGGCTGGAAGAATTATTTTTTCTGCCTCTTGGCTCAAGTAATAACAGTAAAAAACAGGGAGGGGGGGAAGTCACTAACTCAGGTCTTCTATTTATCCATGGAGTAGTTAAACGAGGATTTAACCCTCAGACTTCCTTCTCCACTCTTTTATCACCTTCACAATAAAACACTCACACACAAACACACTGCATCAAAGAAGCATTTAATGAACATCTATTTGAAAATGTACAAATTATTAACCTGCCCCAGGCTCCAATCCTATACCTTCTGGAAGATCTAGTCTCTATTAAAACTAGCCCTCTGAAAGACACCATCCCAGCCTATTTTGGTCATAGATGAAATACCAAATAACCTGAAATCTGCTTAAAATATGTCTCCTAAATATTCCAGTGTTCTAATGCATGTCTTCTTTTCAAGTTGAGGCTGAAAGCCTTTGGAGGAAAGCCAGTCATAGATTTCAGTCTTCTGACTCCCTGTTCATAGCATTACTACCGTTTATTCCAAACTAATTTTGAAATTTTAGAAAGAACAGCTCCATTCAGAACCACTCATCACTCTGAGCTTCACTCCTCTCTGATCACAGCCAAACGAACTAAAAAAGGGTCTCTGTATGATGAGGTTGGCTGTCAATTCACATTCTTGTGAGAAAACCCTTTGCTGTTACTGTTCTATCTGCAATCATAATTTCCTTACGCATTGTGTTCTGTTTAGAGAGAAAATGTTATTAACTTGTAGTGATTTTTGTTTCTTAGATTTTTAAGGCCAAAAGCTTCTATTTTTTTATTAGACATATAGAAAGAAAAAATTAGCCATTGTCATTGTCTTTTGGCAATTTGTCCTAAGACTTTGTAGAAGACTGGTTTTCTCTTTAGCTTTCCTGAATTACTTTTGTTAATGCATTAAATTCCTTCTTGATAACTGTAAGAAGCAAAGCAATTTAAAAAGTACTATTTCCTAATAAGTGTCAAAATTATTATAAAAAAACTCCCAGGAACCACAGGCATTTTTGCTAACCTTTATTCATTTTGGTCCTTTCTCATTTCTCTGGCTCTGCTCACTGGCCATGCAGTGCAAGTACCTCAGCCTGGCATTTTAAAAAGCCTTTTATAATTTCAGTACAGCATCTTTAATTTATTAATCTGCAACCTTCTCCAATAAATAGAATATAGATTCTTGCCATGTAAATCTCTCTAATGCACAAATATGAGCACATCACTTACCTTGTTTTAAAAAAAGTAAATTACGTTTAAAAACCTAGAAAGCTTGTCATTTCCTAAAAACAAGATCCATAGTCATCCAGGCATTTAATGGCCAGCATAACCTGGAATCAACATACAGCCCTGGGCCATTTTCCTCCTACTTCCCTCCATGTAGGCAAAATATTAGCAAAAACAGATAAACTTTTATATCCTCTTTCATTGCATTGCAATTAAACAAATATTCCAATGTTTACAGAATATCCATTTTAAATTACACTCTAGGCTGACTGGAAAGCCTTTCCCTCACCTCAGAGCTGCCAACGCTGTTATCGCCCCACCTTCATGTATACAATACAACTATGTCTACATAGTAAGGAGGTTGAGCATTTATAAATGTCTCATTTCATTAGGATTTAAGGTGTTATGTATGTAATTATTTATTCACTCATTCATTCAATGTTTTGTTTTCAAATTACTTTCTAGCATTTCTTTATTTTATTTATATTTCTCTCCCCTGCCCCCTTCCCCCCCCCACAATTGTCTGCTCTCTGTGTCCATTCACTGTGTGTTCTACTGTGACCATTTATATTCTTGTCAGTGGCACCAGGAATCTGTGTTTCTTTTTCGTTGTTGTTGCATCATCTTGCTGTATCAGCTCTCCATGTGTGCGGCATCACTCATGGGCAGGCTGCACTTTTTTCCCACTAGGCCACTCTCCTTACGAGGCACACTCCTTGTGCGTGGGGCTCACCTACGTAGGGGACACCCCGGTGTGGCAGGGCACTCCTTGCGTGCATCAGCACTGCACGTGGGCCAGCTCATCACACAGGTCAGGAGGCCCTGGGCTTGAACACTGGACCTCTCATGTGGTAGGCGGATAATCTATTTGTTGAACCAAATTTGCTTCCCTCAATGTATGTTTATTGAGCACAGCCTGTATGTCAGGAACTGTGCTTGGCACTGCAGACTCAAAGTTGAAAATTACAATATCTAAGGAGGTTGACAGAAATATAAACTATTGAGTAATACTTTCATGCTTATTTCAGGTGCTTCCCTCAATAAAGTGCTCCCTAGCTTTGATGAGAAACCCACATACACTAGATGTGAATCACCAGGAGGAAAAGGTGCACACAGCCTCACTCCCAAGATCAATAGCTGCCGCCTGGTTGGGCTTTTGTGTGTGACCACCGGCCTGTAACAGATTCAGAGATGATGCTATTTCATCTCTCCTATTAAGACTCCCTTTTCAGTATCTTCTTTGATATAAAATACAAACCCAATCTGTATATTTGGCTTGAGAGGCTGAGAAATGTCACTTTCCTGCTGGATTTAAATCATTCATACTGATAGAGACCAATCAATAAAAGATGGACTATCAAAAATATGTCCATGATCTCAACACTGTGATTATGAAAAATGTTAAACTGTGTCAAACTCTAGATTTAATCAGCCTATTAATGTCATTAGTAAAGTTTATTTTGACCAATACAATGAACTTGATTAGACACTCATTTCATTACTAAATCAACCATAGTTGACTTAGAATAAGTCTGGAGAGCTGTGAAAATTAAATTTCCTCTTTTACACGTGCCAGTCAAATCATCATTTTTAGTTTTAAATGTAACTTAAATAGAATGAATAGGCTTGGGTCAATGTGCATTTATTGGACATCTGTTGCATGCAGGTCCCTAGCTAATGGAAGAATACTAAAAAGCAATTCAAAGCAGAATTTAACCTATAGCCTAAGAAAAATAAAATAAACAGGAAAGAATTTTTCTAATTTGGCTTCTGGAAAAAGGGCTCCCCTTTTTATGCCTGAGAAGTAAAGGAGTCAAAAATATAAATGTTTGATAACCTGAATGAATTTGTAGATTCAGTCAGGATAGAAATACAGCTTCCACCTTAAAGCAAAAGAGCAGTCAAAAAAGATATGAACCTGTCTGAATTCTCATCCCCAAATGCCACATTCATTACATTCAGTCTCACAATTTTGAAGAACAGTGAATATTCCAGTGAAATGATCTCCAAATCATTTTGGTTACTGGAATTTTTTAATGATCCTATTTTAGCAAGTGTTAGGGAACACTGAGGCAAAGTACCCTAACCTCTTGGAAGGTTCCAGTTTGAGGTAGGTGAGGCAGATGGAGATGGTCTGTGAGGACCTGACTAAGGAGTGGGTTTACCTATGAAGCAAAATATATGAAGTGTTTATTTGTAGTGTATTGATAACTGAAGTCATCACATAAAATGTTCTGTTTCCCTTCACAGCAACTACCTCAGTTCAAACTACCAGTCTTGGAATTGGTGTGTGCCTTGGGAGTAGTGACTGGATCCCAAGCACTTTCTTTTGTTTCTCTGTTCAAACAAGCATCTTTTCTAGTCGATACATACCAATGCAGGTTTGCCAGTCAGTGAGAAGAGAAAAGTTTTGAACAGATTTGAAAAGGGTTGTGTTATGATGGAGTCTGTTCTGGTAGAAATGAAAACTGGAAAGGAAGACAAATGGGAGAAAAAAGTTTTTGAGGATACTAGGAGTTATGGGAATGAGCTGGCTAGTCTTTTCCTTTCACTGCCCAATTCCTATCACTCCCTGGGAGAGAATCCCATGAGGTCTTCTGAGGAAAGGAGAGGGATTCCATTTTGCAAACTTTTAAAAAATACTTTCTCTATAGATAAGACTGGGATCAACATTGTATGGTGAACTGGCTCAGTTATGCCAAAGAAGACAAAGACTTGCCCTCCCTAACCTTTATCCCCACATCACCCCTGATTCAGAGCAAGTAGCGAATTTTAGCAGGGCTGTCAATCAAATTATAGGCAAAAGACAATCTCATTAAGCACAGGGAGAGGCTCATTTGGTGGCAAATGCCTGAACTTTCATGGGATCTTCCAGGTCAGAGAGCTGAACAGAAAATCAGTAAAGAATCCAAGAGCCACCTATCAAAGCCAGCATCACATATTGTCCATGCCAACTGTATAGATCATATGGATATTCAAAGCCACATACAAATAGCACTGTACCTAAAAGCAGCCAGTCAAGAGTACAGGCTTGCCTCCTCCATCCTCCATCCCGCTCTAACTTACCATTAGCCAGGCAATGCCTAATATAGCCTGTCTGATTTGTAAGCAACTCAGAGGGATAGAATGGGAGAGAAATCCCAGCTGACATTTGTGAAATCAACTGACAGATAATAATACTTAAGTATGGCAGAAAATCCTTTGGATTGGGTTGAATACCAGATCATTGAAAATTAATTTTCTCCTACTAAGATAAATAAGGACTCAAAGACAACAAAACGCTATGCTCAGTTATAAAATAAAATTCTGCTTTTTCACCTCTGAGATTTACGGTCTGTCATAAACCACAAGCTATTATGAGAGTAATGTCTAATTTGCCTGCTCTGTTTACAAGATCTTAAATGAAGTAATCAGAGAAGATTCAATCAGTCTAGTTTCTGAACTGAAAAGTAAGTGAAAGAGTTACTTGGGGCTAGATTTCCTTATTAAACTATAAAATGATTTGGTGAAAAAGTAAAAACTAAATGGAATGAAAATTGTATATTCTTTTCATTACAGATAATTTTAAAAGATATCATAAACAAAAATACTATTTAACAATTCTAATACTAATTTCCACATTTTCAATGCTAAATTATTGGTTAAAATAATTCATTCAAATATTCATTCATTCATTTTACTCATTTATTTATTTAATGCATATTTATGGAGTACCAATGGCACTGGACACCAAGGCAGGGATCCTATGGTCTGACTGGGAGATAGATATGTTTGCACATAGTTCTGATATAGTATGATAAGTGTAATGATAGAAGAATGACCTAGGTATAGTGGTTGTACAAGAGCAATTGGTTTAGGACAGTTAGAGAAGACTAACAAGGCCAAAAATGAGGCCGTGGCAAGCAGCAGAAAAATGCTCAGAGGTCTGCAATGATGACAATTTCAGGGAATTGTGTGGATTAAAAGTAACTTGTGTAGGTCTATATTACCTTTCTATTTACCTCCAGAGAGGCCTGGAACCATGGTACGACCCTTAGCCAAGAAAGTAATAAAGTGTACTAGTCGGTGATTAAAATGTGCTGTTTAAAGTCTGAAAGTCCTCAAGGCATTCTGTATTAGCTTGTCTACATTGTTGAAAGTGTGTATGTTGACTTCTGCTTCCAGTAAAGAATAAGTAAGAGGGACTGGATATAACCTCCCACCTGAAACTAAAAATCAGGCAAAGTACTTGAGACAACAACTTTCAAGACATTGGACATCAGGAAATGAAAAACAGAGAACCCCATGAGACAGAAAACAAATGAGGTGAGCCCTACAGTTACACCAGCTTACTCTCCAGGGAAGAGTTTTCAGGTGCTGGCAAAGTAATGGGGAACCCAGGCAAATCCCAGGCATTTCCCTGAGTTGCAGAGACATCTGGGAACTTGGGTAAGCCAAGTAAGCTAGGGTTCACAGAGCAGGGTACTGAGGAGGCAAGAGCTGTCAGAGATCTACAGAGGATCCCCTTTTAGTACTGAGTTTAATTTGATCAGCATCTGTACATGAGGATCTAGCCAAGCTTGAAGATGACCCAAACAGATTAGAAGGAACAGTACCCGAATCTCTCACAGTGTTTTGGAGATAGGGCCAGTTCCCAATATTCACAATAGAAAACCTCATTACTCCCTGGACAGTGGTTACAGTATTAAGAAGGGTCTTATCTTGGTAGTGGGGAAAAATTAGCCCAACTAAATTCTGCACTAGTGCCACATCACAAAGCTTAAAGCAAGAGCTACAAGATCATACTGTTTTCAAGTAACAGTATCATGGAAAATATACAAGAATTTTTAATAATACAAAAATGTACAATGCATAAAACAGAAAAATTCACAGTCTGGCATTAATCAAAGATTATCAAGCATATTAAATATAGTAAGTATGACCCATAATGAGGAAAACAATGAATTAATTGAAAATGAACCAGGAATGATATAGAAGATATAATTAGTAGGGAAGGGCATTACAAGTGTATCCCTTAGGTTTATGAAGTCAGAAGAAGGATTGTATGTGCTAATTAGAAACATAGAGGATCCTTTTTCTTAAAACCCGAATCCAACTTTTAAAGATGAAAAATTAAATTTGTCTGAGATGAAAACTACACTAGGTAAGATTAGTGGCAGATTATGCATTGCAGACGAAAATATTTGTGAACTTAGAAACACAGCAATAGAAATTATCCAATATTCTCATATTTAATTTTAAAGAGGATAGATTAATAGTTTGCACCTGATTTAGCCAATTAAGCATGCTGATTTTAACTCCATGGCCAGTAGCTTGTAAAAGACCCCTTAGTAAACTTGTGCCTGGCGCACCTGAGACTAAGGTATCTTGCGCTAGCTTGGCAAGCCATAGTCTGAAGATGAGGCACTTCCTCTGCAACTGAGGAAGAGCCCCGTGAGTTGTACCTAGAAGTCTGGACCTCTCCATTATATGTCTCAGCTTTCTTTCTCCTGCAATGCCACATCGTTTTCTTCTATTAATCCTTGCATACCCTGTGTAGCCTTCTGAGTTCCTGCTATTATATACCCTGCAATTGTAGGAAAATACAGTTTTTTGAGAAAGGAGAAGTAGGTTGTGGTCAATAAAAAGATAACATAAGGTGTGGTGAAGGAAAGAGATAAAACGATTAGATTTCTGCAAATTTCGAGTGGAGATAGAATGAAATATAAGGGAAGCACTGTAGTGTAGTAGATAAGAACATAGACCTGAGGGCCAGATTTCCTTTGTCCATTTCCTAGCTGCGTGGCCATGAGCAAGTTGCTAGACCTTTCTGTACCTTAATGGCCAGTGTATGGCAAATCTGACAAATAACAAACACTATTTGAATGTATGCTCTTAATTTTATTTCATTTCTGTCCACGGGCTCATTGAGGTCTGGAGAAATACCTCTATCTTTTGCAATATTTGGATGGGTTATTTATTCAAAAAAACAACAAAAATAATAACAAGGAAAACTGTATGCTACAGTGAATAAAGTGTCTTTTATCTTCAAACCCCTACCTGTCATACAGTTATTTGCTGACAAGTAAGCATCAATTTTTAAAAAGCAATTTTATGTCAACAGGCTGAGGAAAATCCTATTTAGAATTGATATATGCCTCTATAAATTGAATGCTTCTTTTTATCTTAAATAATATAAAAGAAAATGTATTTAGAATAGAGTTATAGGAGATATTCCAGAATGAATAAAGAAAGAAAATTGAACAATTCACTGGAGAGAACAAAGCCATACAGGGGTGAAATAAATCTCTCATTTTAAATCACTAAATAGACTTAGAATCATCTACTGTATCCTGGAGGACTGCAGAAGGAAAAAGAAAAGACAGATTAATTTATTATCACTTTATTAGCCTAGAGCTGTTGAATACTAATAAGTTATTGCTACCTGCTTCACTAGCTCAAGTGCGTCGCTATGCACATCAAGTTGTTAATAAACTCACAGTAAATTTGATGCTATTTTTATTTCAACTGTAAAGAGGTCAATGGGCTTTGCATTTTAAAATATTCTGTCTTCAAAGCATGCTTTTAAAGTGAAAATGCTAAATATAGCTAATAAAAACTTTATTTATTAAAGCACTTATTTGGATGAAGTGATGGAATGAGTCATCCTTGTAAAGGGTCTGAATAACCCTAATAAGTTAGCCTGTTAATATTTTGTGGATGCTGACAGAGGACAGAAGACTTCTGAATCAGAGGCAAAGGACTTTATTTATTACTCAGGGCATATTCCAAATTCCACAGGGGCAATACAGAAGGGCTCAGGTGGATGCTCTGGATAGTGGACTTGTGTCACAGCTGAAGAATGCCAAGCTTAAGGAAACCAAATCTTTTTTAAGAGGCTGAAAGAAAATCTGCCTTTTGCCCTGAAGGGAGTACTGCACTGTACAGCAAGCGAGTTTGCCCTTTTCTCTGGAGATACATTACCTCTATCTTCCAAGGTTGTTCACTATATAAACACCCTAGGACAGAGAGTTCAGAGCAAAAGCTATCAGTGCCTCTGCTCACAGGACACCCACTAATACAAGCAACCTATGGGAGAATTGTCTCCCTTGGAAGTTCACATATGTTTCTTTGCTCTGTCAAATGAGAGTGCCTTAAAAAAATTACATCCCTATAGCAATAAGCACACCTGGTGCCCAGATCTTGGTTTCTAACACCATTTTCCAATAAAAAGGAACAAAGATTCCCTGGTCAAATGACTGATTCTAGGACTAAGGCAGGATGACCCTTGGGCATCTTGTAGCACCTGAAAGTACGGAAGAGCTCAAAACACACACACTCAGACATAAATTATGAGGGTATGTCAAAGACTACAAGAATCAAGGGAAAGAAATCCTAACAGCCAAAGCTGAAATAATTTGAGCAATTTAAAAAAAGTAGTATTGGGTCATAACCCAAAGGATCAAATGAATATCCATGGGTCCAAGCTAATATAAATAAATGATTGAATATATTATTAGATGTAGGAAAATGAACAAATTTCTCAAGCAAAAGATTTCTAAACTAATTATGTAGACACTCCACCCTAAAGGAGGAGGAACAAAACTCCCCACTCCTTAAGTATGGGCTGCATATAGTGACTTCCTTCCAAGGACTACAATATTGAAAGGGGATATTGAAAGGAGAGAGAAAGTCACTTTATGGTGAAGAAACCTGACACACACTACTTCAGTCAGATGATCAAGGTCAACATCAACAGTCATAGACTATGTTGATAGTATGTACCCTTGATATGATGTGGCAGAAATGACATTTTATCTCTGTAATCTTTTTCCCTGAATACCATAACTATAGTTTAATCATGAGAAAAACATCAAATTCCAACAGAGGTGTTTCTTACAATACATCTGACCATTTACACCTCAAAACTGTCAAAGTCATCCAAAATAAAGGACACCTCAGAAACTAAGAGCCTAAGGAGACATAACAATCAAATGTTAAATAGTATCCTGGATGAGCTCCTAGAAGAGAAAAGGGTCATTAGGTAAAAACTAAGGTACTTGAGAAAATTTAAATAAAGTAAGGTCTTTAGTTAATAATAATTTATCAGTATTTGTTCATTAATTGCAACAAATGTCCCATACAAATGTAAGCTGTTAGTAACAGGGGAAACACTGTGGGGAAGGGGAGGAGGGTATATGGGAACTCTATTGAACTTCTCTTCAATTTTTCTGTAAATCTAAAACTGTCCTAAAAAATGAAGTCTACTACTTCTTTAAAAAGAGAGATTAAGCAATGCTGCAGAGGGGATTGCACCTCTAGGTGGAAATTAGAGCAGCTGCTATTTATAGTCCCTCTGAAAATCAGCCTCGGCGTACACGTACTGGAGGAACACCAGGAACTCCTCTAACATCACAAGTCTTCCAGTGGTGGCTCGGCTGGCCCCGAGCCTTGCAAATGCAACTTATTTTCCAGGTGAGCTTTCAGAGCACCAAGGGCCAGTTCTAGCTACTATTCCAAAGCCCCACCTTCCTGAGTCTCCACAGAGACTTACCACTGCTTTCTGTTTTCCTCTGCTGTAAACATAGGTACCTCTGTGGTGGTATTCCCCAAGATGGTGGTAACCAGCTACAAGTTGCCACTGGTGATCATAACCGTATAAATCACGATTTTTGAGTCAGTAAAGAGGTCTTCCTTTGTATCTGAAGGGGGACACAGCTGCGGGCCAAATGATGGATCACTTCGGGCGTAGCTGCCATTTCTCTTGGTTGTGGCTAAAAAGCTTCACAGACTTTTATGGAAATAAGTTCTCAGCTCTAACAAGTTGTGGCCTCTTTCCCTGACAGACCAGTTATGTCCAACTTGCTTTTCATAGTCTACAGCTGACAGGGAGAGGAGGAGGATGTAAGGTAGTGGGAGACCTGGGCAGCCACAGTCGCCGTTCTGGGACAGATACACACATCCCATTTCTCATCTTTGCTGCCCTGGATAAGGTCTCCCTGGGGCACACTTGGCGCATACTGTCCATTGTAGCCATTGCTGCATTTGCCCCTGGAGGTACTGAATACAGTCAGTGCAGAGTCTCCTCCGGCCATGCTATACGGCAGTGTAACTTCACTGTTCATGGCTCTTTTATTACTGTACTTCAGTCTCTTCTTTATGATTCACCTTACCAGGAGAGGAGACCTCCAACAGTATTCAAGGCAGGAGGCAGCAAACACAACTGCATATATTACTTTAAAGTCAGTGACACTGCCCTGGGGATTTATCGTGTATTGCCATTTGTGACTTGTCACTGTCAAAAATTAAATCTGCCCTGGTCCTTAAGGGTCACCAGTCCCTCAGAAAATGGTCACCACTATCTCCAGGGGACAAGCATGACTCACCCTCTCACCTAGCTTCCCTTATTCTTTGCCCCTCAAATCTAATGAGCATCTAAACCCTGCTGATGCTTTCTGCCCAAGGATTGTCCACATCTGATTGCTATTTTCTTTAGGAGTTCTTTTGATGATTCATCCAGTATACCACTGTAAAAAGAGTCTTCCATAATATCGTTCTTATCCTTTTCTACCCAGGGCAAAATTTTTCACTGATTTTAGAAGACTGGAATTGATGTTCAAACTCCTTAGCCTGGCAATCATGACTTTCTGGGTAAACCTTTATTAGCTTATTATCCACAGGCCTTTATATGAATTCTCTAAATCTGTCTTACTGGTTTATGCTACATCATCAAAAACTCTGTGGGCTTCAGAAATCACCCCAGCCTTCCTTGGGCAACCAAACCCCCTGTGGCCCTCGTTCCTCACCACTATCACTGAATTATTATCTTTATAAATCACAAAGCTGGTAAACATGTAAGCCTTGTGATTTATCTAAAGAAAGAAAGAAGAAAGCCGTCAGGACCTCCTGCTGCAAGAGGATCTGCAAAAAGCATCTCCAAGAGGAAATATGCTATAGACAGATGTAAGGGCTGAAAATAACATTTTTTAAAACCTGAGTTTATTCTTTGTCAATTTTCTAGTAAATTTTCTCATATAGATCTTTTTTTTTTCCAAGACAATGAGTAGGAAGACCCCCAAGTCATCTTTTCAGGGTTCTTATATAAACAAAACCTTTAAGCTTAGATCAGCCCGTCACTTTCTCTCTGAGCCTTTCCCTAATGCTTCCCCCACATGTAAAATCCATGTGCTTTCTCCTGGATGTTTTCAGAGCATTTTCCTTATCCTGCACTTTGAGTTTCTATCCTTCGGTTTATTGTTCATTGTTTATAACAATCTATATGCTCCTAAATGGCAGTAACAGCTCTCTTGTATCTCGTTTTTGTGCTTTGGGACGATGATCGTTATTGGCATTATCTTGGAAAAAGAAGTACTGCCTTTTCCAGTATCCTCCAATCTCTAATAAAGGAAAAGTGCTTAGCTCTGCCATATGTTATGTGTATTATGTGACTATAATAATGTGTGGTGTATGGAAAGAAAATAGGGAATCCATGGGTGAAATGTGCCTAGTTTCAAAGTAAAAGACATCTGAATATATTTTCAACAGAAGGAGATGCTAAAGACGAGACACAATCCATTATGAATAAAAAGGCTAGGAAAAGAGGCACATTCCACTATGTGTAAATGTTCTTTTGACTTCTGTAGAAGACTTTTAAGACTCCCTTACTCCCAGGCAATATTGTAGGTGGGCTGAGAAGCAGGGAAGAGAGAGAGAAGGCCACAATTGTCTGAAAGCCATTGGGCCCAATCAGAAAGTTACCAGATGTCATTTATCCATGTGAAATTGTGGGCTTTCTATTTCTGATTTCATTTTTCTCTGAAATAGAAGGAAAAGATTCTTTAGCCAATACTTCTAACATTAGGAATTAAATTTGAGAAATAACTTGCTGTGAACCAAAGTGTACATAGCATCTCATTTTAATGCAGTGAACATTTTCAATGGTCATCCAGGCCATTTTCCTTCAGTTTCCCCTTCTGTTGGTCTAGGGTTGAATATTAGTCCATTGAGTTCTCACATGCCCTGTACATATCTCTTTAATAGCTCTTGTCATGAATTCTTTGTATATGCTTCTGTCTACCACACCAGACAAGACAGAGAACTCCTGGAGAAGAGGAACTTTATTTTATTTATCCCTTTATGTACCCTGAGTCCCCAGCCTAGTGCAGGACTCATTAAAAAAAAAATTGTTAATTGACTGGAAAAAAGAGGTTTGTGCTAACGTGCGAAAGTATTTCAATACTTCATAAAAAATTAAATTCAGAATAAATTGTTTTAAACATATAGAATATATGCAAGGTTGTTTAAGCATAAAGAAGGTATGCAGAGTTGCTTTTATATTTTGTTTTTTCTTTTTAACTTATCAGTTGTCATTAGCCTCAAAGATTTCCAGATTAACAGCAACGACAAGTTTGATTAACTAAAGGTACCCATCGTTTTTTATTATATAATTCATTTCCTTTCATGTGTTTCTGTCTGATAAGGATAAAATGCATTTTCATAGCACCATTTGAGCTGGTAAAATATACATATCTGACAGGCAAAATACATGTTGCTACATTTTTTGGTATTTGCTTCACTGAAATTGAACAAATAATTTGTTCAAGAAACAGACTCATAACTCCTCTTTTGCCTAGGCAATTGTAAAAAACATTTAATAAAAAATTGATCCTTTTATAAACATTTCACCAAATAGTATAAATAATATTAAACGAGAAATATCAGGATGTTATCAGTTTCTTCAGAGAGTGATATTTTTCTAGAATGGACAAAAATATCTACTACATTATTAAATTTACAATCTAAATACAAGGAATTCAAATCCTTGATTTAATGGCAGAAAAATTCCCACAATTAACATTAATCTCTGAGCTACAATAGTTAATTTTTCATAGTCAAGTCCCACAACAAATTTTTGTGTTTACACTGTGAATATAAAGCAATGAAATGGATTTTTTATCAAGCAAAGAAGAATGCATGCATCCAAATGTGTGTCACTATTCAAAACAGCCGCCTTGAGAACTTTTATTTTTTGCAAGAATGTTGCTCTTCCTCCAAACACTTATTATCACAGTACTTGAGGTATGTTTAAATTGTGGTGATAACACAACAGGAGGAATAATAGATTTTATCTGGTTTTTGAAAAAGGCTTCAGAGAGAGGGTAGCATTCATGCATGGTCTGGAAGGAATAAATATGCTTTCTCAGGAGGAGGATCAAAAGAAGATTACAGACAGAAGAAAACTGCTCAGGTAGTTATGAGCGGTTTGGCATGATTGCATGAGAGTAACGGTGGGAAGCTGAAGGAGATAGAGCTCAAGAGGTGAGCCAAGGCAAAATCAATGAAGGTTTTATATGTCATGCAAAAATTTTTGAAATTAACCCCACACAACAGAGAGTAGCACAATGGGACTTGCATTTTTAAAAGATTATTCTGCTCATACTATGGAGGACAGATTATAGAAGTATGAGGCACAAAAAAGAAGAATACATATAAAACCAGTGTGAGCAGAATTGCTACAGCAAGAGTGAGATGAAGAGATAGATTTGGGGATTGCTTGGAAGGTAAAATTGATGAGAATTAGGGACATTATGTAAAGATGCTGATGGGGTTGGAGGAGTGAAGGACAGCTCCCAGGTTTCTGGCTTGGACGATGGTAAGGGCAGTGGTACTGTTAGCTAGATAAAGGAATATAAAAATGTGCTCAGGTGGAGAAAGAGTATTCAGAGTTGAAGAAGTTTTCTAATTGAGTCTGATTTTAAGAGAATGATCAAGCCTGCTGATATAAATATAGGAATAATAAAGATCTAGAAATTAGAGGAAACCATGAAATAGATGAATTAACCCAGGAAGCAAATACAGATGAGAAGAAAGAAGAACCAAGAAGGAACCTTAATGACCACGAGACTGTCATGGATCAGAAGAGAAAGATAGTTAAAGTTGCAGGAAAAAGATAAAGATGGGTGGTCTTTAAGGAGATTGAATGAACTGGGGTTTATAACACAAGAATAAAGATTTTCTTTGAAAGTATCTTCCTATGATCTCTAGCCTCATGGGAAGTCATAGAGCTGTGATTACAAATTGTGCTTTTGTAAGGGATATCCCGCTCACAAATATCACAAATTGGATTTGGCTTAACAATGGAGTTTACTGGCTTTTGAGGCTAGAAGTCGAAAATCAAGATATAGCCAAGGTTTGCTTTCTCCAGGAACTTGTAGTCTTCTGGTGCTGGCTGCCAGCAATCCTTGGGTTCATTGGCTTGTATCTCTGCCTCCCATTACATGGTGATGCCCTCTCCTTTCTTCAGTTCTTCCGGTTCCTCTGACTTCTGGCTTCTTCTCGTGTGGCCCTTTCCAACTACTGGATCCCAGTTTCCTCTCTTCGTAAAGCTACCAGTAATATGGATTAAGACCCACTCTCATTCAGCTGGGCCACACCTTAACCATTAACTAATGGCATCTCAGAGAGGTCCCATTTACAATGGGTTCACATCCAGTGAAATGTGGATTAAGAACATGTCTGAATTGGGGTAGATAATTCAATCTACCACATCTTTTTAATAAAAAGGGGAAAGGGTTCATGTCCAAATATTTAGGGAGTTTCTGGATAAAATAAATTACCTTTACTAAAGAACTTCACAGAGCCATTAACACACTAATGCACATCATGAATATCCAAAATAACAATCAATGTATTTCCCAAGTACGTTCAATCTCAGGAATGGTTTATTACCCAATGGCATTGTCCCTGAACCGGCACTTCAGCTGGGCCTTTGGAAGACCATACCAGCATTTTACAAGGCCAACTGATTTTTTAATTTTTTTTTATTTCTTATTTATTTTTGCCAATTGCTTTTGAATGGGGTGTCAATAATAGGACCAGTGAGTCCTATGAACATGGGCCCACTATCACACCCCTACCCTGTGAAATTGATCCGCTGTTCAGATGTGCACTGTACAGAATTCCATGACTGTGGATCAGGCATTCCATAGCTTCCAGACAGTGGTGCTGACTGAAGTTTTAAGGATATAAAAGGCAAATCATATCTAGAATAGGAGAGACGGGCCCAATGTAATCAGTTTGCCACCCAGTGACTGGTTAGCCTCCTGAAGGAATAGCGCCACACGGAAGGCTCAGCTTTGTTCTCGGCTTCTGACAGGTGAACAGGTCGAGCAGCGGTACCTAGATCAGCCTTGGTAAGCAGGAGTGATGCTGTCGCGCCCAGGCACAGGCCCTGTCACTGCTACTGTGGCAGTGGGGGTTTGAGGCTGGAATCAGAAAGAAGCAAATTTTCCCTCCAGAAAAAATCACCAAATCATTTTAAATTGTTCTTCTGTCCCACAACTACTTTTAGAACATTATATGATCACAGTCAATGCTCCCATCACAATTTTAACTCCTTAATCGTATACCTGTTTAGTAAACAGTCCATAACATGTGGCTTTCATAATTCATGTGTCAAAATGACACAGCCATCATGTATCCCAGGTTTGCTGGGCATGCCCAGATTTAATGCAATTCTGTTCTTTTCATAGAAGCAACTCATTAAAGGTAAAATTTAAATTGCATCCTATTGCTCAATGTTTCCAATGTGTTTATTCGTTAGAAAAGTTCCTTGGTACAAAGTAGCAATCTGGCCTCTTAGGGTTTGCTAGCATTCACACCTGGCCTTGGAACCAGAGGACAGCAAATGAGTTAAGGGAAACACAATGAATTGTTACCGCAATTTTGGAAAGTAATATGGAGGCATATATTAAAATTACCCACCCACACATCCCTTTGACCCATCAAACTTACCCCAGAAAAAATAAAACCATCTATTTATATGGAAATGTGTTGAAGACTTGACTTTAGTACTGTATGTAATGGCAAATAATAATAATAACTGGAAACAAATGGAATGTAATTTTAGAGGAATGACTGAGTAAACTATTGTGCATCCACATCCTGGAATGCAGCTTAAGAATGTAAAAACAATTTGAATGGATTTCTGCAAGGTTTTTTTGCACGTTTATCTTATTTAATCCTAAAAACAAACGTAATTTTTTCTCCAGTGTTCCAAAAGATCAATAAATTAACATGGATTGGTTAAATGACATGACTAAGTTCTCTTTGTTAATGAAGAAAATGAAAAAAAAAAAGGTGCTTGATCATATTCATATCTCATAAAACTAAACCTCATATTCTTTTTCTTATCTTTAACTTAAATGTAGTACCTTCTTTGCCTTTGCTGCAAAACTATTACATTATTACTGTAAACTATAGTCTATAAGTTACATTTGTTGTATTTTCCTATGTATCACCACATTCTTAACACCTTGTAATAAATGAAATTTCTTGTATTTGTATTATTAACTATAATCTTCATCTTTAAAAATCATGTACATAAATCATTCTATGATGTCCCTAGATTAACCTCTAGTGTCTTTCAATTAACAGTAACCTCCCTAGACTACCCCTTTCAGCGATAATCACATTTATAAATCAGTAATGTTATATGCATTATAATGTTACCATCAACTCTATCCATTTCCGCATATTTACAATCAACCTTATTAAACATTCTACACACATTCAGCATCAGCTCCCCCTTCTCAACCCACATTCTGTCACCTAATAACCTATACTTTATTGTTTAACTGCTATAAGTTTACCCACATATTTACTTCATATCAGTAAGACTATATAATACCTGTGCTTTTGTGTCTGGCTCATTTCACTCAGAATAATATCATCAAGGTTCATTCATGTTGTCATATGCATCCCAAGTTCATTTCTTCTTACAGCTGTATAACAGTCCCTTGGATGTATATACCACGTTTTGTTTATCCATTCATCAGTTAACAGGCACTTAGGTTGTTTCCATCTTTTAGCAATTGGGAATAACATCACCATGAATATCAGTGTGCAAATATCTGTTCATGTCCTTGCTTTCAGTTCTTCTGAATATACTTCTAATAGTGGAATTGCCAGATCATATGGTAGTTCTATATTTAAACTTTCTGAGGACCTGCTAAACTGTCCTCCACAGAAGCTGCACCATTTTACACTCCCGCCAACATTGAAGGAGTGTTCCTATTTCTCCTCACCTTTCCTGCACTTGTAGTTTTCTGTGTTTGTTTGGTTTTTTAAATAATGACCATTCTGTAAGGTGTGAGTGGTGTCTCCTTGTAGTTTTGATCTGCATTTACCTGGTAGCTAATGATATTAAACATCTTTCTATGTACTTGTTGGCCATTTGTATTTCCTCTTCGGAAAAGTTGTCTATTCTTTTGTCCAGTTTTTAAGTTGGGTTGCTTGCCTTTTTTTCATTGAGTTGTATGAGCCTTTATATAACATGAAAATCAAACCAGATATGTGGTTTCCAAAAATTTTCTCCCATTGTGTAGGCTGCCTTTTCAACTTCTTAACAAAGTGATTTGAAGCACAGAAGTGTTTAATTTTGAGGGAGGTCCTATTTATCTATTTTTTTTCTTTCATTTCTCATGCTTTGGATGTAAGGTTTAATAAATCACCACCTACCACAAGGTCTTGCAGATGTTTCCCTACATTTTCTTCCATGACTTTTATGGTTTGAGCTGTTATATTTAGGTCCTTGACACATTTTGAGTTAATTTTTGTGTAAGGTATGAAATAGGGGTCCTCTTTTTTTTTTTTTTTTATATGGATATCCAGTTCTCCCAGCACCATTTGTTGAATAAACTATTCTGACCCAAGATTTGACAGCCTTGTCAAAAATCACTTGACCATAAATGCAAGGGTCTATTTCTGAATTCTCAATTCAATTCCATTGGTCAATTTGTCTGTCTTTATGCCAGTACCATGCTGTTTTTACCACTGTAGCTATATAATATGCTTTAAAGCCAGGAAGTGGGAATCCTCCAATTTCATTCTTCTTTTCAAAGCTATTTTTGGCCATTCAGGGCCCTTACACTTTCAGATAAATTTGATAATTAGGCTTTTACAATTCTGGGGGAAAAAGGCTTTGGGAATTTTGGTTGCAATTGCATTAAATCTGTAGGTCACTTCAGGTAGAATTGACATCTTCGTAATATTAGTCTTCCAGTTCATGAACATGGAAAGGCCTTTCATTTATTTAGGTTTTCTTTCATTTCTTTGAATAATCTTTTGAAGTTTTCTGAATACAGGTCCTCTATGACCCCAGTTAAGTTTATTCCCACGTTATTCCTAGGTTATTAATATCATTTATTTTAGAAAGGAACAGATTGTAAATGGAGAGGCATAAAGAAAAGAGTGGGGGAGGAATCACCAAAAAGGGTGAGGGGTAAGACTGCCCTAAAAAAACAAATATTATTTTAATAAGCTTTTAAAATATTAAAGCATAATGAGAAATTAAAATTAAAATCAAGTAGATACAATAAAGTGGTCAATTATATCTAGTATACTATATTGCCAAAGAATCTTGGTAAGTCATTTCTGATCCTTTGAACATTTGCTATTTCAAGTTGAGCAAAGAGAGAAAGAAGAAAAAGGAAAGAATGCTAACCTCAAGACATTCAAGGCAATTAGCAATCTCACAGGACAAGAGCTATTGAGGCTCCCTGAAGAAAAGTGCCTGTCCTTAGACATAATTAACCACAGCTCAGCTTTGTCTTCATTACTAATAGGTAGATTTACAATTTATAGTTCTAATCAGGATACTTTTGCAAGTGAAAGAATGTACTAGTTAAAATTATGCTGGGATAATTGGTATATTCTAAGACTATCCCAGTTAAATCAGAAAATATGATCAGCCTAATTACTGATCACTCAATTACAGAGAACTAGGCTAGGAACTGGGAGGTACAAAGAAACAGCAACCACATGTTGCCCTACAGGAATTGCAATCTTAAGAATGAAAGAAATTAAATAACTCTAAAACACATCTCTAGATATGATATAACTCAAACCTAAGAGAAAAGCCCAAATACTGCAGTGATCATAGTCAAGTGCAGCTAATCAGGAAAACCTAAGAGAACCTAATAAATTATATTGCTCACCAAATACCGTGAACCTTTTTTAGGAAATGTTTTTTTCTCAAGGAAGATAAGACAAGCCCTTCATTATTAGCTTTTATTTTTTATTTTATTTTTATTTTTCTGTGATTGATGCTTCCTTCATTACAAGTTTTGCATTTCAGTAATAGAATAGAGAACAGTTCAAACTTAGATCTCCAGCTTCCCAACTACAAATCTTAATAAGCAACATAGCAATAATGAGTGGAAATCTGTGAATCCATTTTGTAATGTTCAGACTACACAATGAACCATAAGTTTCATATTTGCAATTACAATAAAATTTTATGTTATATAGAGAGAAACCACTGTAATCTCTGCAGTTTCTGCATAAAACCAACAATATTTTTCCCTTTGATCTTGTATCTTCACTCTTTAGTTCATTTTATGTTTAATTTTTGGATAAGATCAAAGCTCTTCTATAAATGGTCCATGTCACTGCTTTTGAAAATTTGATACATATACAAATCATTTGGAGATCATGTTAAAATGTATTTTATACAGTATGTTTGAGAAAAGCCCTAAGATTTTGCATTTCTACAAGTTCCAAGGGTAACCGATGCTATTGGCCCATGGACCACACTTTGAAAAGCAAGGGTCTGTGATGTTCTTCTAACACCTCTAACCTCCTTACCTACTCTTTGGCATTATCATCCAAACTTTAGGACATAAAGACTAGACTGAAACATCCTGTCTCTAATTATGATTCTACCAATCACTAAGGAACTTTATAATCATATAGGCAATGTTTCAAAAGGTATAGGGGAGATGCAGGGATATGTTTGTCTAAAGAGTTCACCAGGTAGTTCTAAGGGCCAGCTAGGTTTGGAAGCTATGGGCCTAAACTAAAGTTGAAAAAAAAATATGGTACAACCAGTAGACTCTCACCTAAATAGCAATTTGAATTATCTGTATGACTAAAACAATTCAGTCTGCTATACTTTGTGAGTTTTGAATTCTCCAAAAAATAATTAAATGAGGTCCTTAGATACTTGAAGTGGAAAAGACAATATTATTTTCCAAGTAGAACATGAACAAAGTACTTGGGTATACATACATTCCTTCTAAGAGCACTTGAGTCCATAGCAAGAGCTGTTGTACTATTCCCTGAAGTGAAGGATGCAAAGCTTCCAATTCAATTATTTTCATTTTAATCCAAGACTTTGTAGGAATCAAGCCTGCCAAGCATAAAATACATCAGCATGGGCCATTCTAAGCTAGGAGAGAAAACAAATTCCAAGGAACATTTTCTAACCAGTGCTTTTTTAATCACCTTTTGAGCTTCCTCTCACAGGTGGATATATTCCAGGGCTTCAAACAGATTTTGTAGTTTAAATCAATTTCACAATACTAAAATGGCTAATAAGTCAAGTTAGTTTCTGTGTAATTGGTTTGAGTATAATATCAAAATTATGTTATTTTGAATAATAACATTGACCAATTTTTGAATACCTATGACATACTAGGAGCTATACTAAAATATTATATAAATTATCAAATGTAGAATAAGAACAATAATGCAAGATGTTCATATTAGAAGCATTTTATAGGTAAGTGACTGGAAGCTTGGAGAAGTTGAGAGTTTGAGCCCTTTTTTTTTTTCAAGATTTATTTTATTTCTCCCCACCCATTTGTTGTTTTTTTCACTTTCTGTGTCTATTCACCTTCCTTCTTTCTTTAGGAGGCACGGGAAGTCGAACCTGGGACCTCTGATGTGGGAAAGAGGTGCCTAATCACTGGAGTCACCTCCACTCCCTGCTTTTGTTGTGTCTCTCATTAAGTGTTTCCTCCCTGTCTCTTTTGTTGCGTTATCTCCTGCATCAGCTCACCACACCCGTCTGTCACATCAACTCACTGCCTTCTTTAGGAGGAACCAGGGACCTCTGCTCCCTGCTTTGTTGTATCTCTCATTATGTTTTTTCTTCTGGTGCTCTTGTTGTATCAGCTTGCTGCACCTGCTCACTGTCGTCTTTAGGAGGCACCAGCATTGGAACCAGTGACCGTCCACGTGGTAGGTGGGAGCCCATTCACTCAAACCATATCCACTTTCCTGAGCCCGTATTTTGACTCATACCTACCTGCATCGTGTGCAGGCAATGTAAGTTCCAGTATGACACTGAATCGATGGAAACAGAAGCATTTTCACTTGATAAAAGTAAAGAACTGTATTGTCAGGGATTTAACCTTATTCTCAAAAAAACATGACAATCATTTTGTATGTTCCAAAGAAAAGAGGCTTCATACAGTTTTAAGTTTGGAGGCCTTAGGCTTTAGCTTCTCTTCAGTTATGTATATAATATGGATATGAAATTATAATTTTCAATATAAAAGAAACTTACAAATAAAATTACCCAAAACTAGTCCTCATAGTGTTGAAAGAAGGAAAAAACCCACAACTTCCAGTTTATCTGTAAAGGGGAGAACAATATCCTGGTGCCAAAACCCAGAGCAGTGCATGGAGTCCAGTAGGAGATGCACAAAAAGCATCAAGGGTCTTTGCAAAAGTTGAATGCAGAAACCAATAAGGATGCACCCCCAAAAAAAGAATTAAGTTCCACAGTGAAAAGAAACTTCTAAAAGCAGGTCTGATGCGTGATGAGTCATGGCACTGAAAAGTGGGAATCATAATAAAGAGTCCTGCAAAGTGCTTCTTGTGGAGAGAGAGGGAGGCACCTGAGAAGGCTGAGTTAGTGCTGTGTAGAGATAGCAACTGATTAGCAAACCAAAGGGAAGGAAGAAAGCAGATGGTGGTATGATCCTGCTAAATCAAGATAGACTCTGAAAATCAAAGGGAACCAGACCAAAAAATAACATCATATATTTTCTTTAAACTGTCCCTCACATTGCAACAGAGTGAATCCTTAAGAAGAGAAAATGAAACAGAAACAAAGATGGAAAGGATCAGAGAAAGTGATATAAGTAGCGATAAGCAAAAAAGATCATATATATTTTCCCCGAAGAAGAAAATTAAAACAATTAATCACAGCAAGTATTTAAAGTCATAATTCAAAATTTAAGAATCTTTGCAGAAATAAAAAAGACCTGTGTATACATTGCAAGCAGATAATGTGTACCTCACAAAATGACAAGAATGTAATCCTGAAGCATGTGCTAATAAAATTATTAGACTTTAAATATAAGTAAAAACATTCTTTGATTTTGGGGGGTAAGAAAAGTTATTTACAAAGGAAAGAAAATTAGATTGTCATAAACTTCTGCTCAGAAACACTGAACTCCAGAAAACAGTCAGGAAATATCTATAAGGACTCAAGAAATGAGTGAGAGCATGGCTTTTCATCTACCCCAGCTGAACTTCAAGTAAAAATAATTTGAAAAATGCAAGAACTTGGGAAATACTATACCCATGAGCCCTTCTTGAAGAATTTACTAAAGGGAAGCTTAACTCAATCAACAAAAGATTGAAGAGATTTCAGGAAAAAAGGACCAATAGTGAGCAACACATTTATTTTACTGTGGATCTAAGATTAAAACAAAGTTGGAAATTGATGGTTTTAAAATATGTCCACAAATTCTTTGGTATATAACCCTTCAAGAAGTCTAATTCCCTTTTCCTTGAGTCACTGGACTTAGTGACTCACTCCCGACAAATTTGGGGGAAAAAAGAAAAAGAAAAAGTGGTAGTGTGTGATTTCATTATAGAGCATTTGGCTTCCTTTCTCTCTCGCTCTGGACAGTGCTAGCTGTCGTGTCATATGGACATTCAGGCATGTGTGTAGAGAGGGCCATGTGATGAGGAACTGAGGCCTTTGCCAATAGCCAGCAAGGAACTAAGGTCTCCTGCTAACAGCAGTGTAAGGGAGCCACCTTTAGATGACTGCAGCCCTGGCCGACGTGCTGACTGCAACCTCATGAGAAACCTCAAGTGAGGTTAATTCGCTCAAAAAAAACTGCATGAAAAAGTAACTGTTTAGAGTTGATAAGTTTAGTGGTAATTTGTTACACACAAACTCAGATTTTAATACCTGTAAGTGGGGTGGTTTCATAGCTGATGAATAGAAATGCGAGTGTGTCTTTAGAAACTGACATCTGGAAAGACTTTAAGGAGAGCACTATTAAAAGCCTGAAGTGCCTGGAACAGACTGTTAGTAGAATTCCGAACTTTGAGAAGCTTCTGGTGAGGGCTTAAAGGGAATTGAGGAACATGTTATTGGAAACCTGAGGAAGGGGTATCCTTATTCTCTAGTGGCAGAAAGCTTAGCATCACTGTCACTTGCAGTTATGTACAAATTAGAAATTATACCTAAGAAACTGGGTGATCCAGCAAAGGGGATTCCTAGTCATAATGTTAAAGTTGACATCTGGTTTCTTCTTGCTGCTTATAATAAAATGGGAGAGGAGAGAGATGAGCAAATGAACAAAACAATAGGAGCCAGGAGTTGCAGGTTTTGAAGATTCCCAGCCTCACAAAATTGTAACTGATGCTAAAATTAAGAACTGGCTCCCAAAAAAAGTTGAAACACAGAGCACTTCCGGGAAAATGGCCTAAAGGTGCAGCTTCTTGTATGTATATTATATTTCAATAAATCTATTAAAAATCCAACCTGATCATGTAGGGCGCATATCAAGATTGAAAGAAAAGCTTAAAATTAGAAAATAAAATTCAGCACTGTAATGGTTAAGTTCATGTGCCAACTTGGCCAGGTTACGGTGTCCCATTGTTTGGTCAAACAAGCGCTGGCCTGATTGTTACTGTGAGGCTGTTTCATGGATTTAAATTATCAGTAAATTGATTGTGTCTATGGCCAAGTACATCTACAATCATCTGAGGAGATTGATTGCCTTCAACAATGAGAGAGGCCATTTGAAAGCCGTGGTGATTTCCCATCACTACTTCAGCCAGTCAGCTTCTCCTGAGAAATTCATCAAATACCTTCATTGAGCTTCCCAGCTTGTGACCTACCCTGTCGAATTTAAGTTTGCCCATCCCACAATCATGTAAGACAATTCTTATTTAAAAATCTCATAATCTCTGTCCGTTCTGTTTCCCTAGAGAACCCTGACTAATATAACCATTTAAAAAATATTAAAGCAGAAAAATTATATGAACTTCTCATTTTATATCAAAAAACCAAACATCTCAGAATATATAATATGTATTTATAATAAAAACTCTTATCAAAGTAAGAATCAAAGAGAATCTTTTTTTTAGATTTATTTTATTTATCCCCCCCCCCCATGGTTTACACTTGCTGTCTGCTCTCTGTGTCTGTTCGTTGCATGCTTTCTGTGTCTGCTCATCTTCTTTTTAAGAAGCACTGGGAACTGAACCCAGGACCTCCCATGTGATAAGTGGGTACCCAACTGCTTGAGCCACATCTTCTTCCCCAAAGAGAATCTTAACCTGACAAAGATGTTTATCAAAAACCTACAGAAAACATCTATCATCCCTTCTACTGAACTTTATACAGAGGTTCTAGCCAATGCAGTAAAACAAACAAACAAAACTAAGTCACTTAAGCCCATTAAGAAACAAGTTATAGGATATGAAAAGTTGTATAATACTTATAACTGAAAAAAAAGATTTCCATAAAATCAAAACTAAAAGGTCAGGAAATAACTGTGACTCAATTAGTTGGGCTCCCGTCTACCATATGGGAGGCCCTGGGTTCACGTGCTGGGGCCTCCTTGTGAAGGCAGGCTTGCCCACACACCACAGAAAGCCCAGCCCGCAAGCGCTGTGGAGAGCCAGCTCAGCAAGGTGATGCACCAAAAGGGAGACAAGTGAAAAAAACACAGAAGAGCACACAGCAAATGGACATAGAGATCAGACAACAAGCAAGCTGCAAGGTGGGAGGGAAATAAATAAAAATAAATACAGACACTCAGAAGAACTCACAGCGAATGGACACAGAGAGCAGACAGGAGCAAGCCGCAGTGGGGAGGGGAATAAAATAAAAACAAACTCAAGGTCAATAATTCATGTAAGGAAGAATAGAGAGTCAGAACATGCCATTCACAGGTAAAAGCTAGAATAACCAATGAAAGTATTTTTTAAATTAGGAAATATAAATTAAAGAATGAGAAATTGCTACTCCTTACTGGTCATATTTTTTAAAAATAAGAGCATATTAAATTTGACAGTACAAATTCTCTTGATATTAGGGGTGAATAATAACTATCATACACTTGTGGTTGTAGTGTAAATTAGCAAACACCCATGGAGGATCAATTAAACAATATCTAGTAAAATTTAAGATGTGCTTACATTCAAAATCAGTGATCCTGGCCCTTCCTGCTGTAGTTCAGAGTGCCACCTGCATCTGCCATTGTTTCAATAGTAAAAACTAACTCATATTAAACTTGCAATCTTTAGGTGGCACCTTCGAGGTAAAGTTTGTCCTTAAATGTTTGAAAAACGTTTTTCTTAAGCCAATGCTTCCTGCATGACAGTTGAAAGAGGAACCACCTGACAAGTCATAATTTCTCATTAGCATGTACATTGCAGCCATATAATATATATTTTTTAAAACTATCTACCAGATACAGATCCCGTTGAGGTCAAACCAGGACATTTCAAGCTCAAAAGCAGCTTTTCCCTCACTTAAAGGAATAATGACACTGTGAAGAAAAGACACCCACGGATGCAATGACCTCCCACAATCATAGTAGTACCTGTAGTTTGCTTAAGTATCCAAGGATTGACATTTTTTTTCTTGGAACAGTTTTCAGAAGTTGGATGTTTGTATTAAATACTATGCCCATAGAACAAGAAGATAAAAGGTTAAGGAGAAAAAAATTGCATGGATGTCTTCAATATCAACTCAGCCCCCAAATGTTAAGTAAAACACGAGGTGTGCGGGGAAGTTAAAATCCATGGCCTCACATAAGGGTGACCTACAGATATAGACAATTATTTAATATTTTTTCATTGGACTTCAGTAGGAGTACAAGAAAACAAAGACCCAAATATCTCAACAACACAGAAAATTTTTAAGAAGCCTAATTTCTTTAGTCTAGATATAAACCAGGAATTTATGATCATGAAGAAAAGTTTTTCTCCTGTAAATATGACGAATTCACTACAGTTAATGATGTAATTATAATAAAATGTCTCCTTTTAGAGAGAAGATATTTCAATTATTTATGTGCTTTTCTGCATGACTAACATCATAATATGAAGAGTATATTAAATTTATCAGGGTATTATACAGTCACTTTCATAGATGAAAAAAGGCTACAGTTCCCTAGATAGTAGAAATAAAATAACCTAGAATGAAATAACCCATATGTATATTAAAACAGAATTTGTGAAAATGAAGCCTTCAAATATTAGAAGAAATGATCTCATTATAAAATCCTCAGGTTCTCATTCCTCTGAAAGCCATTATTATAAACATTATCTTTTTAGTGACCAATTACTGTATTCAGAATAGCCTCTGAAATAAATGCTTTGCTATTTTTGTTACTTGCCTATCTACATTTCCAACTCCAAGAGTAGAAATCTACAACACAGTCTCTGCCATAAATAAAATGCCTGAAATAAATGACACTGTTCTATTAAAATGCAAGTGTAAAACAGTGCTTACTTTCTTTCTCATAAGCCTATGTGAATACAGATCCTTGATTTACTTTCCTTGTCTATGAATAAAACAATCTCATCCCTTTCGTGCAAGTTTCTTATATCTACTTCTTATAACATTGCATTAATTTTGTAGTAAAATTTAACTTCTGTTTCATGTCCAATTTGTGAATCCTTGCAGAATTTTGCTCTTCTCTTGCAGCATTTAGAGATAAACATTGTGTTTCCACAATACCCTTCCCTCTATGCTTTAAGGTTACAATTGGCCAAAACAGTTACTTGAGCAAAAATTGGAAGATTGAAGCAAAGGCATTCAAAGTCAAACGGTGACACACAGTTGCAGATTGGCCAGCAAGTTCCCATTTATCCAGTTCTTCCTAACTACTCTCTGTTGACAGCAGCCCCAGGCATAACTTAGTTACTTGGTTGAAGACACACACAGGCAGTAGCTGAACATAAGCAACAGCTTCCTGTAGATCCCTCCATGCTTTCTCCTGTTCAGTCCCACTTTAGTGGCTGACATACTTGTTTTCTCAGATGGATTTGTTTTCTGATCCTCTACCTCCCCTCTGGCCCTTCCCTTCCCCAGATCTTCTCATTTGGGTAGATCTATGCTCTATAACCTTCATTCCAAAATACACTGACTCCGCTCCTGTGACTGAATCCCGACTGCTATAAGCTCTATTCTAATGCATTAGAAGATATTTTAGAATATGAAGTAACCCACAAAAATGATGCTTCAAAGCTCAATCAACAATATGAGAGTTTGCCAGTGTGAAGTTTCACATGTTTCAGGAACAGATCCTTAAAATTCTTTGTCCCTTATCACACTGCCTCCATTGGGGATGGCTAGTGTAAGGCCGCCACTGTGTTGGACATAGCTGTGTTTTGCCAGTACATACTAACTCCAATTTCAGAGGAAAGGACTCTCTTTCTCTCCACCAGGAATGGAATGGGGGCATCCATAATTCCCACGATACAACAGATTCTAGATTAATACATTTAGTGATACTTTGATAAAGGTATAATATAAAAAAATAATGTACAACTTCTGCCCAGGCTCAGACTGCCCTAGGTACCTGTTCCCGAGCCATATATTTCCCTCAATCTTAGGCTGCTTCACGAAAGTCAGAGTTACTTACACCTTTTCTGAAAACACACTGATTATCTCCACCTCTCAGAGGAAAATGAACTCTCACTTCACTGGAGTCTAAAACCCACCTCCTAAATCCTCATTCTGACTGTTTCCTAGAATGACTGAAAAATGAAATGTCGATACTCCTAAGAAGGGACCGCACTCCCATCAGCCCCAAGCGTGTGATCTATCCCTATGCCCCTAACAATACAATCTCATAAAATTTGAATAATTTATTTTTCAAAGTCTAGGTTGAAAAATTTCTTAAAATTCAGTCCCACAAACTGTCACTGGTGATGATGAAAACTGATCTATTTAGCAAATTCGAAAAGCAAGTTTTAATGTATCAATATCGATTTATCAAATGTAAAAAAATGTACCACCACAGTGCAAGATGTTAGCAGGGTGAACTGTTAGGGGCGGGCAACGAGGAGGGTTAACATGGGAACTCCCTGTGCTGTCTGTACAATATTTTTGCAAATAAAGTTTATTATTTTTTTTAAAAAGCAAGTTATTAGTGATAAACCACTGAGTAAAGATCCAGGACAGGATAAAATCTTCAAGGAGAGGGGGTGAAATTTTTGTCCATTTTCCCTTTAGGCTAGTGGCCAATTCCAGAAAAAGTGACTGAGACTGAGCAGTGTTCTTTTTTTTTTTTTTTATGGTGTTTTTGCTTTCATTTATTTTCTTTTTTTTTTTTTACAATATTTTTCATTTTTTATTTTTATTTATTTATTTTTTATTATTGATTCTGTAAAAATATTACAGTAAAAAATATATATATGAGGACCCATTCAACCCCACCACCCCCACCCCACCACTCCCCCCCCAGCAACACTCATTCCCATCATCATGACACATCCATTGCATTTGGTAAGTACATCTCTGGGCACCTCTGCACCTCATGGTCAATGGTCCACATTATGGCCCATACTCTCCCCCATTCCATCCAGTGGGCCCTGTGAGGATTTACAATGTCCGGTGATTGCCCCTGAAGCACCATCCAGGGCAGCTCCAAGTCCCAAAGACGCCTCCACATCTCATCTCTTCCTGCCATTCTCCATACCCATTAGCCACCATGTCCACTTTTCCCACTCCAATGCCACCTTTTCTCTGTGGACATTGGATTGGTTGAGTCCATTGCACCTCTGCTTCAAGAGTTATGGAAACAAAAGTTGGAGTCTGGGGCCCTCCATATTTTGAGTTTGGACCCTGAAGGACTGCACTGCTGGGATTGGGAATGATGTATTATAAATAATTGTTTCCCCAAAAACTGCATCCCAGCTTCAAACCTTCTAAGTGACTTAAAAAAATCTCAGTTCCTGACATTTGTTTTAGGAAATCTCAGATACTTAGTACCCCCACAGGCTAGTCTGAGCAAATGAAAATCTGCTCTTTGGAAAGATAACAACATCTTAAGTTTCAAATTATTCCTACATAGAGTTTTAAAAATATGATATCTGGTACATAATCAAAGGTAATATAGGAGATAAGATTATTGAAGAATTAGCAGAAACAACAGACAATAGAAATAGAACAAAAGGCTCCAGATTTTGGAATTATCAGACACAGACTTTGAAATAATTATGTTATTTCAAGATGCTAAAATATTGTGTTCAAGGAAATAAAAACAAAAATGTAAATAAAACAAAGAATTGGAAAATACAGACAATCAGTATAGGATATTTGAAAAAGTACCATATGGAAAATCTAAAACAAAACAACAAAATGTGCAAAATGAAGAACCCAGTGGATGGATTTAACTCCTATTTATGTATCTAGTGCAAAATAGTAAAATTGGTGAAATCAAAGAAAAGGAGAAAACATTAAAAGAAGCAAGAAAAGACAAATTACCTTCAAAGGGAAAAATTAACACTAACATCTAATCTCTCAAGAAAAATAATGAAGCCAGAAGATAATTGAATTAAACATTCAATGTGCTGAAAGATCACTGCCAATCTAAAATTCTGTAATGAATGTAAATATAATTTTCAAGAATAAAGATGGAAAAAATACATTTTCAGATAAAGAGAAACTAAGATGATTTGTCACTAGCAGATCCACACCAAATGAAATATTAAAGGGCATTCTTTAGGTAAAAAGATAGCAATCTTAGAAAGAATGTCAGAAATCCAAAAAAAAAGAATAAGTGGAATAAAGGTAGTAAATATGTGAATATGCCTAAATGACTCATGACTGTATAAAACTTCTTTAAATGTCTTAAGAGGTTTTAGGAAGAGAATCAACATAGCACGGCAAGAATAAGAAAGAAGACAGGAGGGGAGTAGGGAGCCAAATGTGCTGGTAGGGAGCCAAATGATGATCTGGGAGGAGGATAAAAATATGAATTAATGTTTGATTTTGATAAATCAATGATGCATGTTACAATTTATAGGGTAAAAGACTATATAAAATTCCCAACAAATAGTGAAGAAAAATGGGGGAAATTTTTTTTAGCCTAAATGAATATCAAGAGAAAGAAAAAGAGAAGGAAAAAAGAATATTGGACAGGTGGAATTAATGAAATATATTTAAACACCAATATATCAGTAATTACTGAATGTAAGTAGACTAAATACCCACAAAACACAAACACGGAAATAGAAGAAAAACACAAAGGAAAAAACTATATCCTGTCTAAAAGACAATAAAGAACATAAAGATCTTGAAAGTAAAATTCATCCACAGTAAAAACATAAAATAAAATAAAATAAAAATCCTTTGCAAGCTAATAATCAAAGAGAACGTCCTTAATCTGATAAAGGACTTCTACAAAAATCTATCAGTAAATATCTGTAGTGAAAATCGAAAGCTTTCTCTACAAAAATAGGAAAAAAGACATGGATGCCATTCTCAAATTAGAAGACTCAATATTGTAAATGTCAATTCTCCCGAAATGAATCTATGAAACCAATTTAATGAACCAGTGAAAAGTCCAGCAGTCTGTGTATGTGTGTGTACATGTGTGAAACTTGATTAGCTGATTCTAAAATATGCCCCAAAATATAAAAGCTCAAAAGTACCTAAACAGTCGTAAAGAAGAATAAAGTGAGATGCCCAGCTCTTCTTGATATTAGACTTCTTATAGAGCTGTAAGAACAAAGAGGGTATGGTATTGGCACAGATATACATAAAAACCCAAAAGAATAGAAGAGAGAAGCCAAAAACAGACCCATATATATGGTCACTTGGTTTACAACAAAGGTGACATTGCCAAGCAGTGGGGAAAAGACAGCATTATCTATGCAATTTGTACAGACCCAATTTGCAAGTCCACTCCTAAGTATACACCTCACAGAAATATGTGCAAACACAAACCAACAAGAGAAGTATAACAGTATTATTTTTAAAATAGCCAAAACATGAAAAACTATCTACATTTCCATCAATAGTAAAATAGATTAAATTGTGGTGTATTCAGGCAGTGTAATAATACACAGCAACGAAAGTAATGTAACTGAAGCCTCTCCCAACAATGTGAACAAAGCTCAAAAACCTAATGTTAAGATAAAGAAGGCAGATACAAAAGAATATATATCTAATGATTTCATTCGCATAAAGTACAAAAACAGGCAAAATTAAATTATTGTGCTAGTTATTATGTGTAGGCACTAAAACTACAAAGAAAATCAAGGATCTGATTAGGATAATGATTATGTTTGGGTGGGGGGGATTGTGAGTGGGAGGAGGTATGCAGAGGGCTGGGACTCACTAGTGAGGCTGACAGTGTTGGATTCCAGGATCAGTATGGTAGTAATCCCAGTGCTTATTTTGTTGACTCTACTTTTTTGTTTTATGCACTTTTCTGCATATATTAAACAATTAAAACATTTTTAAATGCAGTTTATGAAACAGAATGCATTGTATGATCCCAAGTTTGTAGAAAAAATTTATACATGTATGCAGGTAAAAAATAACTTGGAATTAACAGCATAGTTTTCTATTTTCAGATGATGAAGTAATGGTCCTTTTTCTTCTTCTTCACAGTCTCTGTACTTCGCAAATTTTCTGCAATGAGCAGGTACTTCCAAATGTGTATCTGTTACATAAAAATCCTATAAGTCATTTAAGCGATGCCTTAATATCCTGCTTTCATCTTTTCACTCAAATGTAACCATCCTTCTACATGTATATAACTGTACCATTTATTGTGAGATGAATTCCTAGAAACTCAATTACTGGGTCAAAAGTCTAAATATTTTACATCTGCAAAGTACTACAATATTGGCCTATAAAAACATTTCCTACACATTGCCAACATTAGATATCACGCCAGGCTGAATATTGGACCCCGAAGATATCCAGGTCCTAATCTCTGGAAGCTGTGAATGTTCCCTTATAAGGCAAAAGAAACTTTGCAGAGTGATCAAGTTAAGGATTTTTTGAGGTGAAGATATTATTCTGGATTACCCCAGCAAGCCCTAAATGCAATCACAAGAGTCTTTATAAGGAGGAAAGTTGATACACAGGTAGAAGATGTGACAATGCAAGCAAGAGTCTGAAGCATTATGAGGCAAGGAATGCAGGTGGCCTCCAGAAGCTAGAAAAAGTAGGGAAATGGATTCTAGAGTTTCCAGAAGGAGCCGGCCCTGCCTGACTTTAGCCTAATGAAACTCATTCAGACTTCTGGCCTCTTGTCCCCAGGCACTTGTGGCTCATACTCATGCCATTTAAATTCCCTTCCCTCTAATGGAATCTGAACAAATTAGAGAGCCAATACATTTTGTATATACCATAAACTATACATTTATTTGCCTTGAGTTTCTTCTGTAGTCTGAAGGTGTTCTGTGCTCCCAGCCCTGTCCTTCCACACATCCAAATCCTCTACACCTCCTGTTCCTGTCCTACTATCCGGTCCTAGTCCCTCCCAAGTACTCCACAGCCCTGCAGATAAACTTGTTATATCGAGTTTCAGGCTGATATGATTTCATCTACTTCTTAGGGTTGTTAGAAGGGCAATGTATGGTAATAGATGTGGAACTATATATATTTAAGGTATGACTATTTATCAAGTTAGTTGAGATTGAAATGAATATATACTCAAATGCCTGGAATCATAACTAGAGCTCTGATTATAATTCAGTTTAGGATCTGTTGTACATTCCTGTTTTCATTATTAATAAAATGAGAAAAGTTAAGGGAATTATATCAATCCAACAATAAAACTCTGATCTCAGGTAAAAAGCCTTTCTATTGAATTTTACTTAAGTAAAGAATCTATGTTTTACTGACTTTGCTCAAAATCAATCAAGTTATCAAGGACACAAAAATATCCAAGTGAAAACTAATATTTCATAAAAGATAGACAGTTTAAAAAGGTAATCTGTGCATATAATCAATAGAAGAAGGCCCAAAGCAGTATTTTAATAGTTTCAGAAGAATTCAAAATAAATTTTACCTTCATCCAGCCTTTCTGAGGGTCTGAAGCAAAGCTTTTATTACAACAAGATTAAAGAAAATAACCTAAAAGTAAGTCTCTCAAATTCTATTACTTGATTCTCATTTCATTTGTTAGTTAATATAGAAAGCTACTGGAATATTCAAAAGATAAGCTTAACAATACTCCATTCTATATTGATGACAATAAACTAATTCTGAATGTGGGTTTCAAAACATTGTGTCTCACAAACTAAACTAAGATGTACCTATAGTGGTTTACTATAAGAGTGTATGTGTGTGTTTCTGTGTGTGTGTGTGTCTATAAAAGAGAGAGAGAGAGAGAGAGAGAGAGGTACCCAACACCCCTTCTTTTGGGAAACTATTCCTTATTCTTTCAACTTAGTTGAGATGGAGTTGACTTGCATCAGCTACAGGAATTTTCCCTTGTATTTTTCCAGAGCTTTAGGAAAAAATTTTTTTTTCTATAATCTTAAACCATGATAGTCTTGTGAGGCCAAAACTGCTGGTAGCCATTTTCCAACCTCACTGAATCTTTCTGAAAATGAAGCCGACACAGACAGAAAAAATCACTGAACCCTAAATACATTGCATAAGCACTTATATCTGGCCATACGTGAAATTCGGATCTTTTAGTATTACACGTTAATTTTTTAAAATATATTTCAGCAATGTCCTGATTCTTTTTTACACTCATGTTATTGGTCTGAGCATTCCTACTGATACAAAAGCAGCATTCAAGCTATGGTCCTGCATTAGCCCCAGTTCTCCACAGAAACAGAACCACTAGGAGATTACATGGATAGATAGCTGATAGATAGATAGATAGATAGATAGATAGATAGATAGATAGATAGATAGATAGATAGATGATAGATAGATAGATACAGAGAGAAAGATGATAGATGATAGGTGATAGATAGATGATTGATAGATGAGAGAGAGAGAGAGAAAGAGAGATATTTATTATAAGGAATTGGTTCCTGTGATTGCAGGGACTGGCAAGTCCACATTGCAAAGGGCAGCCCAAAAGCTGGAAATTCTGGTAAGAGTGATTGTGAAGGCTTGAGTCCAAATTTCTTAGCCTGGAAACTCAGGAAGAAGTGGAGCATGTAGTCTTGACGCAGAATTCCTTCTGGTCCCCTGAATCATCAGTTCTTACTCTTAAAACCCCAAACTCATTGGACAAGGCCCACCCCCACTATTGAAGGTAAACTCCTTTAATTAAGGTCAACTGATTGTAGATGCTAATCCCATGTATGAAATACCTCCCATGGACAAATAGGCCAGTATTTGACAAAACAACTGGATACCATAACATAGCCAAATTGACACATAAAATTAACCATCATAGGTCCCTTCTAGAAAAATCATTATTTTCTGTCTAGGTTTTCAATAATTACCCTTCACTTAGCGTCAGCCATTTAAATAAATGTGACATTGCAGCTGTCACCCTGTTGTACTAGAAGATCATCCAGAATTGTTGATTGATTCTATTCTAAAAATATATATCCATTATTAAAGCTGTCATGCAATTTACATCAGTAGGTAGGGTTAGCATTTATCTAGAGATTAGACTTTCCATTTCAAAGGGAAGAAGGAAATGAATCTCCTATCTTTTGTCTGAAAAACAATTTTATTACAACTCCAAAAATCCATTCTCCATTAATAAGGCTGAGTAACCAAAATCAAAAAACAAAAACAAAACAAATGTTTCCACTTATGAAGATGAACTTTGGGTTCCTGGTTCCACTGTCCAGGAAGAGTTGACATTCATGGAGATGATACAGTGTTTTATTAGAACTTAGTGCATCTGTCAAATTTTCTCTTTAATAATCAAGTTCTACTTAATAAAACTGTGAATATATTTTATCATAATAAGGCTTAAAGATATTATAATACATATTTATTATTTTCAAAGATGAAAATTCAACTGTTTACTATTACGTGGCCATCAGATTTTTTTTTATCCCCCCCTTGTGGCTTTTTGTGTGGTCTGCTCTCTGTGTCCATTTGCTGTGCATTCTTCTGTATCTGTATTTATTTATTTATTTTTATTCCTCCTCTCCCCTTGCAGCTTGCTTGCCATCTGCTCTCTCTGTCCATTCGCTGCACGCTCTTCTGTGTTTTTTTGCTTGTCTCCTTTTTTGTTGTTGTTTTGTCACCTTGCTGAGTCAGCTCTCCATGGCACTGGCAGGTCAGGCAGCGCTCATCAGCTTCTGCGGGCCAGGTAGCGCTCCACAACACGTGGGTGAGTCTGCCTTCACAAGGGTGCCCCAGGGCCTCCCATATGGTCGACGGGAGCCCAACTTATTGAGCCACAGCTGCTTCCCCGGCCATCAGATTTTTAAACTGTTTTGGCTATTTCAATCTTTCAGTTCAAAATTCAGATTCTGGGGCTTGGAGTTACGCTTTTTAAATAGCAATGTGAAAATATTTTGCCCCAACAAACTGAATATATGGGATGATAGTTCCAGGATTTTTACAAAAGTTAAGACTATTCCTGTGGCAGAGAAGCAGTCATCTCCATTGTAGTCCAAATATGTGCCCAGCCAAAAGACAAAATTTTTCATCTTCCCTTGTATCTAGATGACTAAATAATGTGACTAAGTTTGAGCCAGTGAGATGTTAGCAAAAATGTTATATGAGTCTTCCTAAATGGAAGAGGTGGGAAACGGACTTGGCCCAGTAGTGAGGGCGACCGTCTACCACATGGGAGGTCCGAGGTTCAAACCCCGGGCCTCCTTGACCCGTGTGGAGCTGCCCATGTGCAGCGCTGATACGCACAAGGAGTGCTGTGCCACACAGGGGTGTCCCCCGCGTAGGGGAGCCCCACGCGCAAGGAGTGCGCCCCGTAAGGAGAGTTGCCCAGCGCAAGAAAGTGCAGCCTGCCCGGGAATGGCGACGCCCACACTTCCCGTGCCGCTGACGACAACAGAAGCGGACAAAGAAACAAGACACAGCAAAACAGACACAGAGAACAGACAACCCAGGGGAGGGGCGGGGAATTAAATAAAATAAATAAATCTTTTAAATAAATAAATAAATAAAATAAATGGAAGAGGTAATCTCCTACCTACTCTTGTTGATTTCCTGGGATGTGAAGTGCAGACAGAGCAGAAAGATAGAAACCACGATATCTGATGACACATGGACACTATGCCATTCCTAATTTCCAACTTCTAGGCTTATTTTACATGAGAAAGAGTTAACTTCTATCTTGTTGAAGCTACTATTAGTTGTGGATTTCTTTTTCTGTTTGTTGCAGATGAACTTAATTCTTTTCTCTTGCTAATAATTCATAAACCAACAATTCTGTATGGTATAAAGCAAAATTGTACATTTCAAATCTTTTATTCATCATGTCTTTATTAGCCAATGTTAAGAAGAAGCAGAAGTGAATCCGTGATTTGAGGCTGTAGAGAAAATTTCAGTAAACAGCAAGGATCATGTATAAGTGTGGCAAATACATAGGTTACATTATGATAAATATAAACTATATGGGGTTTTTTTCAGCTTCTAGCTTCTTCACAAAAATCCTTACAAGTCTGTGTGACAAACTATGGCAACTGAGACATTCCTGCTTCCCCAGTGTTAGACATAGGTTGAAATTATTCGGGATTGGGGTATGTGTTTACTGGGTCTCTTGTCTAACTTTTAATTATGTATCATTTAACGCTGTATGAAGGTAGCTAAAAAGATTCGTTTTTGTGTCTTTCTTCTTCCTAGGTTTAAGCATTTCCTGGAAAGTCCACTGTCATTTATAACCACACTCTTGGGTGGTAGACTTGTACATGGTTTTCTAAAACACCACTCAGGAACCTCTTTTTTCGACCACAAGTTAACTGGTATACTGAAATGTCAACTTGAACAGATAGCAAGGTCAGGAAATACTTTCAATGGGCTATTAAAACTTAATGTTGAGATAAAATAACAGAAACTATGCACACATAACCTTTTTCCTACATAATTTTGTTTATACTGGGACTGTTCTTTTATTTGGGAGAAAAAAAATATTCTATTCTCCTCCTTTCTGCTTTCAAGGATATATTATATGAAAGAAAATTACAGGTATATTGACCTAAGAATTGTCTGTGGGTATTTAAGGCTAGTTAGGAAAAGCTGTAATTTCAAAGCTTCTTCCCGTTGTCTATATGACTAATAGTAGAAGACGAAGGCAGCACGTCCTTTGGTATATGACGTGAATAGAACTGTGTGCCCCAGTTTGGAAATGTTCTTGGTCTTTATCCACGTTCTGGTAGGTGCCGACCTGTTGTAAATAAGATCTCTTCAAGTAGTTACTTCAGTTAAGGTGCAGCCTCTCAGGTTGGGCTTTAATCCTAAATACTGGAGTCCTTTACAGGCAGAATGAAAGTCTGATGCAGAGAAAAGCCAGGAGAGGCTACCATGGGCATTGCCACGTGACAAAAAAGCCTAGAACCAAGAATCACCAGCAGCAAGCCCCAGAATGCCACAGTTTATAGGAAGAAAGCATTGCTTTGATTTTCGGCTTCTGCAAGCCTCAAATGTGAGCTAGTAAGTTCCCATTGTTTAAACCAGTCCATTGTATGGCATTTGTTTCAGTAGCCAAGAGACTAAAACAGTATAGAACAGCAGCTCTCAAATCGTGGTCTGCAAACTCTGAGACACTTTCAAGGAATCTGTGAGGTCAAAACTATTCTATAATAATACTAGACATTACTTATCCTTTTTGTCGTGTTGACATTTACAGTCTGATGATGCAAAAGCAATGGTGGGTGAAATTGTTGTTGCTTTAACATGAATTAGGGCAGTGGCACCAACTGTACTAATCATCCTTCTTTTCTTCACTGCCCTACATTCACAGTTTGAAAAATAAAAGTCAGTTTCCTTCATGTCTTTGTCAAGCAGTAAAATCATTAATTTTATTAAATATTGAGAATTTTGGGGAAACTTGATCTGCTACCATGAGCCTGAACCTTCTCAGCAGTGGCTTGGGGACTTGGTGAGCAGGCATTCACAGAGAAAATGACACAGTAGGGGTGAGAGTTTTTAGTTTTGATGCTAGAGCCCTTGGAAGTAAATACACAGAGAAGAAGAACTCAAAGGAAGAGAGACAGCACATTAGACAAGGCAGAGGCCCTGGGAAGAAAGATGAGCCTGATAGTCTACAACTGACCCTGTGAAGAGAACAGAGCAGCTGAGCCTGGAAAGAAAGAAGCCCTGGAGAGAGAGATGAGTCTTATACCAACCCACAGCTCAGATTGGAAGAAGCTGGGACCAGAGAGGCTTGCGAGGAAGAAGGAAGGCTGAACCCTAGCAGACATCACCCACCATCTTGCTCCAATATGTGGCCAGTAACTTTGGATGAGAAAGTACCTCTTATGGTACCTTGAGTTGGACTCTTTAAGACCTTGTGGATGTAAGATTCTACTCCAAATAAATACCCTTTATAAAAAGCAAACAGATTTCTGGTACTTTGCATCAGCACCCCTTTTGGCTAACTAATACAGTGGCAAGGCCTGCATGGGAGCATGATTGACCTGGTGGGAAAGCAGGCACCACCTTCCACAAGCAAACTTCAGGCTTTTACAAGGTCATGTGCTATTTATTTATTTGTTTCTTAACCATTTAGCATGTGTAAAGCTGTACTACCATTTTTTATTAGATTCCTTTCTTGGTTTTTTTATGTAACTGAAAAATTTTTGAGCACTATTCCCCAGCCCCATTTTCCTATAAGCCTTGTGGTTTTATTGGATGATTTTGCATAACCCAGTGATTTTTAGTTACTTGTGCGACATTATAGCAGATCTGACTGTACTCTCCTGAAATATTTTCTTCATGTACTTTAGATACTTCCTATACTTCATAAATTTCAAAGTTTCAACCAGATTTTCTTCACATATTTTAACCAAAATAACATATTGCAATAGTTTGAATGAGAAACAGATGAGGATCCATTGTCTTCTATTAAGCCAGACATTAAAAATAATTGTGAAAAGAATCTCTCCTCACTAATTTTGTTTTGTTTTGGAAAATAAATTTTTTTATAAAAATATGTTATCCATGTTAGCCTGCACTGGATTTATTTTTTAATGAATTAATAAGCAAATGTTTTTGAGATTTCTCTTTGAATTCCTAGTAGGATAAATATCAGTACTTATAATTCACATAAAGAAAAGCTCTTTAGGACCCTCAGTTATTTTTAGGAGCATAAAGAGTACCAGAAACCAAAAAGTTTAAGAACTATGGATTTAGAAAATTGATATTCACTAGGTTTTTTGTTATGAAAGGCAATGTCTAGATTCCAGATTGAAACAAAGTATCTAAATTGCTCTATGTACAAAATCAATATGAAGATTTAGTTTTCCCCTGGTAAGGAAAGAGAAAGGATTAGTCCCTAAACACAGAACATTATGGAAAGGATTTTTTGACATTTTGCATGGAAGTAAACAAGACAGAGTTGGAGTATAATGGAGAGAAGATAAAATATTCAAGACTTGCAATGTCCCCAAATCCACCCCACAGATGCCTCACCAATATACAAGAGTATTCTAAATTTCCTGCAATAAACTGCAAAATTGGAACACTAATGACTTTATTGAATATTGCAGCAATGTTGAGTCCAAAAAACCCAAAGAATTTGGAACCACTTTGGTAACATGGGTAAAGCAATTGTGTTTGCATCAGACATTTTCTATGTCACTGACAATTCCTTTGCTCTCCTATATCTGATGTGAAGCCAAACCATTTCCCAGAAGACATCAAAGGACAAAAACCATGAGAAAAGTCAAAAGAGGTATAATAAAGGACTCACATTGTGTTTTCTTGTGTATCTAAATGGTAATTCTACTTACCATTATCATGGAAATTAAGATTAGAAAATTTAAATGGTAAATCAGACATATGCATTATGTGAACTATGAAGTTCTGAACTATACTGTCATTTTGATATTCAAACTAGAGGCAGATTCCAAACAGCAGCTATTTATCATTTGAGAACCTCATATGACAAGTATGTATAAATAGGTGATGCTATTACTGTACCCAAGAAATCATGAACATTGATGTGCAAGACTCCAAAATAATGAGTTTTTAAAAGAGATGTTCCCACTCTGGATAGCAATGCTATTATTAACTAGCAAATTTTTCAAGTATGTTTAATACAAAGTAATCATTTCTTTCTAGCATCTTTCTGAAACTAGCTGGTAACACTTCTTTGAGATTTAACCATGGTGTTTCTTATTCCCTCCTTTCTGCAGTGGTCTGATAAGAGGAAAACCATCATGTTGAACCTCCAAAGTTTAAAATCCCCTGATTCAGTTCTATGAAGCTAACCTCAGCCCGTTTCAACAGGTCTATAGGCCTTAATACTAAAGTTGGGGTGGGAGGTTTTGTTAATATTCACCACAGTCTAGGAATTTGCAACAGTCAATAACTGCAATCCTAGTTAGCTCTAACTAGGATATGCCTGTGTCAGTATTTGTTTTTAGGGTCACAGGATAAACCCTTTTGTGTCAAGGGCAAAAATCATAGCATATGATAAGTGGAACTTGTAAAACCAACTTTGGGTCCTCATATTTTGTTTCAATAGGAACCAGGAAGAATGAATGAGAAGGCTGAAAACATTGAAGAATCATGTCTCTATCTGTACTTTAAGGATGAATTTCTATATAAGACCAACAGAACCCCCTAATATTTGGGAAGCATGGGACAAAAGTAAAACAGGCTCACATGGTGCAAATCTAAACATTTAAAGTTAGAAATCGAGCCAATAAACTCTTAAGTGAAATGTGTTCTTTCCTTCTGCCTTTACAATTATTGAACTTCCATGGAAAGTATCTTATGAATGCCAGTCAGAAATGTGGCAGTGTAAGAAAATCCAGTCCCACATCAGAGTTCACCTCATTTCCTTTCCCTGGCCTCCTCCACTTCTCTGCACCTCTTTTCTGTCTCATAGTCTCATACCATGAGGATTCCAGAGCCACATGGATATCTACCCCAACCTACACTCCAGGCTCTGTCTTCATCCTCCATCCCACGAAAAGCTACTCCTCAGCCACTCCTTTGACCAAAGGGAATACTAACCATTGTAGAGCTACCCTTTGGACTAGTCTTTCATTAAACCTTGCCAGAAGGCAGACTCAGGGAAAAGACTCATGCAGACTCTGGAGGTAAGCTCAACATTGTTTGGGAAAGAAATTCTGGAAACCCAGATACCCAGAACGTGGTCTAAAATGAGGAAATGGTGTAAGGACTACACAGGCCTGTCCCATTGGTTCCACAGAGTCCTTGTCCCCTTGGGAATGGCACAGACAATGGAAAAGAAGAACAGCACAAGGGCCCCCTCTTGTGAAGGTCTAAAAGTGGAATTATAGATTAGTGTAGTTTACTGATTTTCCAGGGGGTTGATCCCCTTTTATCCCATAGTGTCTTAGTTCCCTAAAACCTCTGTAATAAAGTACCACAACCTGGGTGGCTTCAAATAACAGAAATTTATTTTGTCACAGTTCTGGGGATAGATGTCCAAATCAAAGTGTCAGCAGAGTCATGCTCCCTCTAAAACTTGTACAAGGGAATCCTTCCTTGCCGTGGTTTGCCAGTAATGCTTTGTTCTCCTTGGTTTGCATTTGCTGCTCTTGAATCTCTGCCTCTGTCTTCACATCATTACATTCTCTCATGTTTCTTCTGTGTCTCCTCTTCTTATGAGGACACCTGTCATAAGGATTATTAAGGACCCAACCCAGTCTAGTATGTTCTCATCTTAACTAGTTTGATCTGTAATCATTCTATTTCCACATAAGGCCACATTTAGAGGTACTGGAGGTTAGGACTTCAACATATCTTTTTGGCAGACACAATTCAACCCATAATGCATGGGTAATAACCTTAGATATTTTGTGGGTTCTTTTTATATTAGTGCACCTTCTACCAATGGGCCCAAGCAAGAAAATTTGAATTTAAAAAGATCAGGAGTGTTGGACTTGGACAGAGAAATGGAAAATCATTGGCAATACATATATAAGCATGGGCACCATCATTTTCTAAGGATGTAATTTGTCGTATGAAAACATGGGGCTTCCATAATCTTGCAGCTGTCCTCCAGGAGGTCTGCATGCCTATTCAGAAGCACGCACTTTAAGTCTTTTCACTTTGGATGCAATCTGTCACCTTGGGGAAAATAACAAGTCTTGTTGGTTCCTAACCAGTACTCAGAACTAGAAATCCCAGCCTAGTGGGCTGGAATTCCAGAGGAATGAGCACCTGTTGGTCTGAAAATTGAAGCTAGATGACAAGTTTCCAAAGTTGGAAAGGAGATAAGAAAAACCTGGGGTGAGTTAGACAGGTTGGACTCCGACTTCTCACACTTCAGGCAGAGAGTTACAGAGAATATCCCTGATTTAGGAGATTGTCCTGGGACCAGTCATGTCCACGATATGTGAGTATTTTGCAGAGAAGGGGCATCAGACCTCATTCTACAGTAAAGGAAGCATGTCTCTAATGCTTTGCTCCTCTGTTTGTCGTGACTCTCTGACTACTGTCATTGCTGGTCTCCAGATGCCTGGGGTACCCATTACAGCTTCATCTGTCCACTTCCAGAGCAGATACCATCAATACTCACTACCAGTATATTAAGGACAAATCAAGTTCTGGGGCAGCCGTACTATAGCAGAACACTGCTCATTTCTGAAACCATGGATGTAAGAAATAAAAAGAACTTTTTCAGTCACCTAACCCAAATCTCCGTTTTTAAAGATGGACAAGATGAGGTGGAAAAAGCAAAGTGACTTTGTGTGATCACATAGCTTATTGGGACTAGATTCAAAGGAAGGAGGGAAAAAAAGTCACAGAAATAATTAATTGGCTATTTATGTTGATGAGTTTCTACAATGTGCCAGGCACTTGACCCAATGTATAGCTTTTAAACTTCACATGAATCATGTAAGGTGGGTGTTGATTAATCCCTTTTACAGATGAAGGCATGGAGGCTTAGATGAGATAAGTGGCTTTCCTGAGATCACAGTGCAAGTGAATGACAGAACCAGGATTCAAGTCTGAATTCTTTCTATCACGCCAAGCTGCCTCTCACATTTTATATTCCTCTATATCTCCTACAATATATGTGGTATATATGGTAGGAATTAACTAAGTGCCTGTGCTTTAAAACATTGCCTGAGACAAGACAGAATGATAACAGGATGAACAACTTAGTACTCCCTTTCTCACTATCATTGGCACCGTGATAAAGATGGTGGTCGTCAGAGTGCTCTGTTCAGTTTACAATAGTAATAGGAAGGGCGTAACCACCTGTGGGGTCACTGCCATTGTTATCATTTCCATTTTAACAATAACGAAACTGAGGCACAAAAGATATTAAGAAACTTCCTCAAAGTCACAAAAGTACGCAGGATGAATAGCAGGAACTTAAAACCAAATTTTCTGACTATACAGCCCAAGCTTTTGATGGATCTACATTCCTTAATATTTGAGGAGTTTGTAAATAGAGAGTAGTGTCTAACTGATGTTGGTCCATGAATATGCATTTATTATTTGAAAAATGACAGAGGGTCATGTCTCTTAGCTACCTCAATCTCTTTAAAGCATTCACAGAAATTGAATCTGTTAATAACTGAACTTGAGCAGGTTGGAGCACTTGGAAAAATATACTATTTCAGTGTCACAGGTGAGACAAAGAGCAGGCTGAGCAGCTCATTAATCATTGCTTTCCTC